>NW_026622660.1:0-2502500 GCF_028826775.1 Penicillium argentinense | reverse complement strand
ACGATGATGTTGATGCAAACATTGACACACTAAAATAACTTGGCAAGGTGGCAGCAGGAGGTGAAGACGCTGGGTATAAGGAAAAGATCAAAAACCTACAGCGACGAGAGGCAGTGGGAGAAATACAATGCCGATGAGGAACGATATCTAAGGAACAGGGCATGTTGAAAAACGGCATGCCAACTGGAGCAGATGTGGAAGCAGAAGCATGGGATGGTGCGGCAATAAGGGGATGGGATGTGGCTGCATGGCACGGCGTGTGCTGGCATAAGCCGATTACATTCGTTTTGAGCGTTCTATGACGGTTTTTGTGAGATTGTCTCCTGTTTTTGAATCGAGACATGCAGTGTTTTCTTTGTTTTTGTTACTGTTGGGCGTGGCGTTTGGACGAGTTCTTGTTTCCGACGGAGGAAGCACCTGCATAGCCATTACGTTCTAGCTGGGCTGCTCAGGTTAATTGAACTTTGAATTGAATTGAATTGAATTGAACAGAGTGGGAAAAGTAGTTCGTTTTGGCCAGAGATTTGCCAAACAGAGATGGATCCCAGTGCAGGGCTTCGAATGATATCGTGTACTCGAAAGGTCGTCTAGAGATCTGTCGATTAGATCGTCCAATTTCGCATGTTTCACAGACATCAGATAATGTCGAGTTCGAGTCAATTGAGATGTTCTCTGCATGATCTTGGAGATAGGATAAAACGTCTTTTCCAGCATATCCGAGTCTTTGATGCCAAAGATCATATGAACCACTGAGGTTTTCGGCCAAAATGTGTCGGCATCCCGGGTCTATGACTAGATTAGTCATGTGCTAGACCAAGGATGTTGTGGGTTGAGACGAATCACAGACTATTCGCTCGAGGACAGGCTTTGCCTCGAGGGGTTGAGTCTTCGGGTTGAGATTCAACTAGAATTCGCCTGATCATCTAGCTATGATCAGGAGCATTCTTAAATACATAAACAAAGATGTACAGTGGCACCGCAAGTCTGTGACCACCCCTTATTCACCGCTATTTCTGCCATAATTCTGCCGCACCAAAATAACTCATGTAATATTCAAAAATAATTAATATTTAGTGTACCATCCATTAGACTCAATAATAGCCTGCACCCTACGTGGCATACTATCTGATAGACCTTCTAGAATGCTAAGGCCAAGTTGCTGCCAGGCCTCCTTTGCTGTAGTGATAAGATTCTCTAATGTATCATCATTATTAGGCATGTGTAGTAGATCTGGTCTGATTTGATAGATCTTCTGTTTCAACAGCATCCAAAGGTTCTCAATTGGATTTAGATCTGGTGAATTAGGTGGCCAAATCATAATTTTACGTCCAAGCTGAGCAATATATTCGCGTACAATGATGGCAGTATGAGATGGAGCATTCCCTCTATGCTCACTGGGCCGGGTCATTTCTTTGATAACCCCCAGAAATGGGAACTCGGTCCACCAGAAGTGGAGCAGGAGATGGCCACCTGGGGCCCGACTGAGCTTCCCGACGTTCCAACAGCCGCACAGCAAGCGGCACTGGAACAGGCCGAGCGAGACCTGGCACAGACCCAGCGAGAGCAAGAGGAGCGGATGCAGGAGATGTGGACAGATTGGGTGAACTTGTCTTGCTGAAAAATTGACCTTGGATCAACAAGTAAAGTTGGTAAGATTCAGCGATATAAATCAAGAATAACAAAGCGATTTACACCTCGTCGATGTGCATTCGGATCTCCAGAAGTTGGGTTAAGAGCAATTAGTTGACGGGAGCCAGAAAATGAAGCCCAAACCATCTGTCTAATTTGGAATCCTCGGTATGGAGTTGGATAGACTTCGTCTTGAATTGCTTGCTCTCCAGGACGAATAAATGTCCACTCGGGTCGAAGTCTGATACCACGCTCAACTGTACATTCGTCAGACCAGAAGACACGATCAAAATCCTCCTTTGTATAGTGTTGATACCGTAAAGCCCACGCCAATCGTTGTTCAGCGTGTTCAGGTCTTAGATAGGGTCGTTTCATCACTCGCCATTTTCGAAGGTTCTCAACACAGAGAAGACGAGCGATTGAGTCTTTTTTGCACTTATTGCTGACCTCAGAGAGTAGATCTTCATATGTAACTCGGGGTGTTGTGAATCTTCTGGAGGATCTTTTGACGATCATCTTCATTAAGAACTTTTTTTTTTCGTCCAGATCGCTTCAAAGACTGCTCCTTTTGCCGAGCTCTTGACCGTAGGCATGTCATTTTGATAGTTGAGAGTGGTAGATCAGGGAATTTCTTGTGGATTTCCCTATAAGACCACCCAGCGATCTCTTTCAATGTAGTGATCTGGGTACGTAGATTAGGGTCGAATTCACAATTCCGGCGACGTGGTGTGCTTGTAGTTGGAAGAGTGGGTGGCCTAGGAGGTGTAGGGAGAGGGCCCTTAGGCACTGGGCGCTGTGGTAAAGCTCTTACACGAGGCATAGTGTGATGTAGAGGGGTGTAAAAAGAGACGCGAGCGCGATACTACAACGCGGCACAGTGTATTTGCCTATTTTAGGAAGGCGGAGATGGAAGCGGTCAATTGGGGGGTCACAGACTTTTGCGGTGCCACTTTAAATACAACAAACAGAAGTAACGTAAGCAGTAAGCAAACAAGCGGTGTAATGCGGGGTAATTCTGATATATCTCATTCATCAGCGGGATGCCCCTCGGATGTACACGCACTCATTTGACAGCATTATTTCGGTCGAAATGAGGGATATGGCCAGTTGACCAGGTGATATTGATCGCAGCCTTGGAAGCCAGGTGTTGAACCGGTTTGACTTCCAACAAAATGAGTTATTCGCCGCATGTTGTCGAGATCAGATTGATCTTTGATTTCAAGGTCGTTAGTCTGATTAGATAGAGTTTGAATCAAGAGCTGGGTCGAGGGCGATGGCGTTCATGAGACATGATTCGCTGAGTGAGATTGAATCTCTGATGGTGTGCCATCTCGAGTATTTTTGTCCCATTTGATCAGATAGATACCAGAAAGATTATTCAATTTGCAAACGTCGATTCCATCCTCATCCTCAAGTACGCAGTCTTTTCTTCGAAGGAAGATACCTCCCTTAGTAGCGCAATTTGCTGATATGAGGTTGAGATGAAACCCTGGGGCGTATGCAACGTTTTTCAGCGGGAGTTTTGTGCCATCTAAGCTTTCAGACGGGGTAACAATCGCAGATCCATATCCCAAAATAGTAGTCCATGTATCACCAACTTGAACAGATGAGACAGATGGTCGAAAATCAGATAGGAGATCCGTGTTATTGCAGATGTGGAGAGTAGAGCCAGTATCAAACACCCAAACGCCATTTTTCTTTTTCTCATAACTGTAGGCATAGAGAGAGGGCTGATGTTTCGGGATGAATGATGAGGATGCGCTTCGAGATTTAGGCTTCGAGTCTTTGAGTCTCGAGTCCTGATACTGCCGAATAGCCTTATCATAGGCATATTTAAATTTGCTATGCTCACACGCTTTCTCGAATCTTTTCTGGGCGTTTTCATCTGGTTTCCAGCCATACGGTCTGATCTTTGGATTAACATATCGACATTGGCTGAATCGGTGATCTCCATCGTTTGGATCTTCTTGGCAGGGACACATTCTGGGTTTTTTCTGATTGATCTGATTAGTCTGATTGAGTGGCTGTCCTTGGAATGTGCTGTGAGCTAATTTAGCTGGATATTTCGGAGGGGATACTCGAATATTATCCGAGTACAAGTTGATCAGTGTGTTGAAATCAGGGATATTGATGCTATCATCCCATCTCTTCTCTGATATCCTACTCATCCAATATGTGTAGAATTCAGGTGAAATCGTGGATAGGGCACCGAGGAAACCATAGAGGACTCGATCTTTATTCACAAACTCAGGAACATTAGACTCGATTGCTTCTATGTAGCACACTTGAAGCTTATGTAACCAGTTCTCGAGTCCATCCCTCGAGGGGCCGTTCGCTCGAAGTGTGTTCCACGTGGTGGCGATTCGGTGCATCTTGCTCGCATCGGGCGGAGCAAACATCTTGTCGGCATCCGGGGTATATGACTAGATTAATCATGTGCTGGACCAAGGATGTTGTGGGTTGAGACGAATTACAGACTATTCGCTCGAGGACAGGCTTTGCCTCGAGGGGTCGAGTCTGCGGGTTGAGATTCACCTAGAATTCGCCTGATCATCAAGCTATGATCAGATGCAGTCTTAAATGCACAACCAAAGATGTATAACACGACAAACAGAAGTAACGTAAGCAGAAAGCAAAAAAGCGGTGTAAAGCGGGTAATTCTGACTGATGTCATTCATCTGGGGGATGCCCTCGGATGAACACTCACTCATCTGACATCATTATTTCGGCCGAAATGAGGTGTCAGCAATCGGGGTCTATGACTCGTCTTAGTCATGTGCTGGACCGCGATTGACGTGGAAAGATAAGATGGGTGAGAACAGCTAATATTCAGAGATGAGAACATTCAACTGCCTAACTAGCTAATGTTGGAATCAATCTCATATAAATAGACCAAAATAGAAGCAAACAAGGAGACAAACAATATAAGCGAAAGCGGGGTAAATTTCGTACTTTCCCTTTTACACACGAGCTAACTCTCTTATTCCCCAGTGAGCTGATCAGGATTACATCACTGCCTTAGAAGTCAGGTGTTGAACTACTTTGACTTCCAACATGAGAGATATGGCTAGTTGATCAGGTGATATTGATCGCTTGCAGCCTTGGAAGCCAGGTGTTGAACCGTTGTCGGTGGCCAATTCGACTCAACAGGATATTAGTGGGTGGTTCTGGATAAACATCATAGATTAGTAATTTGTTTTACCCCTTATAAATTGTTAGCTCAGGGGTTGTACTCGAAATCAGACTTGTTCATCTACATCCACTAGTTGCCATCACATATGCGGTTCCACCGCCTTCCAACAACCGGCTTGACTTCTAACACATCTGTTTCAACATTCGGAGCATAACCCATAGCGATGGTTGAGATGAGATCAACAAGCGATTATCAGCTGAAATTGATTGTCTGATTCCCTGTTTTATCCGATCTATGTGCTTCTGGGTGAAACAGAAACGCTCGAGTTTTCGAACCTTTCCTAATCAGGCTAGTCGAGGGATAAGATGGTTCAGTTGGGATTGAAGGCTGATCTGGTAGGCCGGGATCGATATACCGCCAGATACTCCATGTTGTCGCTTGGTATTTGATCACGGCAGATAGAGTGTAGAAAACGTGGACCCATGGGAAGGAGGTCCTGCCCATTCACATCCCAGAGATCCCATGGGAAATCTTAGTAAGACCCATCCCATCCCATGGGTTACCCATGCTAGTCAATTTCTGCCTAAATTGTTAAGACTATCACTAATTAAGTCTTCATAATTATGCAATCTAGCTTAATGTATTTAATCCAGTTTTAACACGTAATGATATAGAAACGATTCACCCCCTTTTACAGGGCTATCCAAAAGTGTTTCGCCGTATTCTCCCTTCCTTCCTCCATCTGTCGCCGGCTGGATCTTGTTTTCGCCCACTTCGGCCCACCCCCATCAAGGCTCCCCAACGACACATCCGATCCACATTCGCTCCCAGGGCGTTTCACTGGCCATGCGGGCCATCTTGCCCTGTCCCATCGCCACAACGCAGCACCCCGGGCCGTGCCGTGATGCATCCAGTAGGTCTTTCACAATAATCACAAGCGAGTCGTCGCGGTGATCTGATGTACCCGCCCGTCTGCGACAGAACTCTCAACTCTCCCTCTTCTCCGATCTTTGCCGTCTGGCGGTCCACGCGGATGCCTTCCCATCTAGAGATACTGGTCGCATGGAACGCCCATCGCCGCCATGTGAGCCGACGCTTTCTGCCCTGGTCCTCTTTTCGTCACTGTATATGCACAGAATCCACGGGGCACACCGATGGGAGAAGGAATCGCAGTAGTGTGTAGTACTACGGCCACCCTCATGCAGGACCCAATGAACCTTGGTACATGCACACCCCGAGCTCGGTCAGGATCACGGAGATCGTCGACGGGGATGATGAGGAGCTCTGCTAGCACCGAAGCAGGCAAGAGCGTGGGGAAAGTGGGACGGGTGGGGAGGACGTCGCGGGGTCAATTCTTCGCCCGACAATTCCTGCGGTAGTCCTACTGCTACCTAGGTACTAGGATGATTGCTGTGTGCTCGACTTGGCCCGTTGCACCTCTTCCATCGGGATGTGGGCCACTCCTCATCCTCCTGCCCCCGCGGCGAGCAGAATGGAGTCGATGATCCTGGAGGGAGATACAAATTCAAACCCCATGGCCAGGAACAGTCCGTCCATCATTGAGAGTGACGGTCTACATTGAGAGCTCATTCACCATGCACATCGTCTGGAAAGACTCGGTCGATGCCGCGACATACGAGGAGGCCCGCGTCGGCCGCGTCTTTAATCATCGTCGCCCTGAACGGTTCCCGCTGGCCATTGTCAAGGCCACCTGCGAAGCAGACATCGTCGCGACCGTCAAGCTGGCGGCCGAGCGAGGCTGTCGCGTGGCCGTTCGGTCCGGTGGTCACTCTTGGGCCGCCTGGAGTGTTCGCGATGCCTCCATCCTGATCGATTTGGGCAGCTACAAGACGCTGGAGGTGGATGCCGAGCGCCGGACAGCGTGTGCCTCGCCTAGCATGACCGGCCGGGAGCTCAACACGGTCTTGATTCGCGATCATCAGCTAATGTTCCCCGGCGGGCATTGTCCCGATGTCGGGCTGGGTGGATTCCTCTTGCAAGGTGGCATGGGGTGGAATTGTCGGGTGAGAAGACCGCCATGACGATGGTCTACTAGTACTTCATGGAAAGCGGATGCGAGTTGCTAACTCGTCGCAGAACTGGGGCTGGGCCTGTGAACGAGTCCTTGCCGTCGATGTCGTCACGGCAGAGGGCCAACTACTTCACTGCAACTCCTCGCAGAATGCCGATCTTTATTGGGCTGCTCGTGGGGCTGGTCCAGGTCAGTCAAGGCGCACATCTGTCTCCAATCTTTTTCCCAGGGGATGCTCTTATGAGGAGCATATGCGACGAATGCTGACATCGCCTCAATGTAGGCTTTCCGGGCGTCGTCACCAAATTTCATCTCAGCCTCAACCCATATCCCAAACGAGGCTTTCGATCCTCGGGCTACCTTTACCCGGTCAGTCTCTATCGCCAGGCGTTTCAGTGGATCCTGTCGATCTCCCCCACGTTCGATTACGACACCGAGATTGCCATGATTTCACATTACCCGGAGGGCGAGAATGAGATCCAGATTTTCATCCTCTTGGTCACCATGAAAGCCGAAGTCGAGGAGGCCGAGAAGGCTCTACGACCTGCCCAGGAGACTCGGCCGGTCGGGACCGTGAGCGAGTGGTTCTGCCAGGAGGACAGCCTTGACAACCAATACAACAAGCAAGCCAATGCCAATCCAGAGCAGCATCGCTACTGCACCGACAATGCCTACATTGAGAATGATGCGGACGTCCCAGCCGTCTTGGAGGAGGCATTTACTACGCTCCCTCATCGCAAGGCGTTCACTCTGTGGTATGCGATGAACCCTTGCAGCCGTCGCAAATTACCCGACATGGCCCTCAGCTTACAATCGGACCACTATTTCGCATTGTATACTGTCTGGGAAAAAGAAGAGGACGATCATCGCTGTCGGGCGTGGGTACATAAAGTGATGAAGAGCGTGGAACGACATTCGATTGGAGCATACCTGGGAGATTCGGACTTTCAGGTTCGGCGAACAAAGTTTTGGGCTGACGACAATGCACGGCGTTTGACGGAGGTCCGGCGCAGGTGGGATCCCCTGGGACGCATTTGCGGGTATTTGGACGCGGGGGATCTGTCTGGCACGCGTGGACTCGACAACGCCCATGAGTGGAAATTGTGATGTATATCTATGCAGGAAGTACCATACTCTAAGATACTCATCAATGCCATGTCTTTATCTCTCGCTTCTCTCCCGGTGACGCCATGTTCGAATAGGCTAATTCTACTTTGGTTGTCCAAGTACTCATGAATTTAGCAGCCCCACGTTCGGAGAATAAACCTTTGCTCTCGTTACGTTATGGCAATCAAGACAGCCTCACTATTCCATAAATCGTTAATCCCATTGGGAGGATATGCAGTTATATACAAGAGAAAAGGAGTACTGAGCCAGTAATATACTCATTTTTTGATTCCCATGACGGCCAGATTCCGCGGACTCAACGCATAATCGAACACGGGCTCAACCCAGCATTCCTTGACCGACTTATGCTCGCGCAAGAACTGCCAACGGTCCACCACGATGATGGCCTCGACGACCTGTGCGCTGAAGGCCATCAGACTCCAGACGATACTCAGGTTCTTGCGGGCTTGCAGGTGGCTCGTCGCATAGTCATCAAGCTCCTCGTCGGTCATCCGGCCAATGCACTCTTCGACTTTCGCCCCATGCTGGGGGTCACGGCTCAGCTTGGCCGCGGCTGCGCGCGCGTATGTCGTAAAGGACGCAAAGGCCGATTTTCGCAGTGATCCGATAATCAACGCCGTGGTCGCGCCGATCGATTGATCGGGGTCATCCGAGTAGAGATCTTTCGGGATCCCGGGAGGAGGCACCACTCCTTGTTCGACAAAGATGCGCTGAAGAAGTGCGCGGAAGAAGTGGCGGGTGAAGAACCCTTCACTCTCTTCCTTGCCCCAATTGTAGGGTGCCTGGACGGCCATCATGCGGGCCGTGATATTGAGCCGCAGGCCCCGCACCCCATGTGTATCGTGAGTCTCGAAGCGCTGAGACATGGGGAATCCATGCGGATCATAGGAGTTTCCGGTCTCTTTCAAGCGCGGATGAAGGGATCGGAGGACGGGAAGCTTGTAGGTGGCAGGGCCGAGACGTTCAGTCATGAGGTTATAGCAACAGCCGATCATGGCGACCGCCACGACAGATGGGTTGAGGATTAGAGACCGCACGCCATGATGCACCAGGTTCCCGCAGGAGTGCAGCGAGACCACCATCACCTGAGCGTTGCTTGACTGCCTGCCATCCGCATGGACCGTGACTGAAGTTTCCTCGGGCGAGCGTCTGTTTGACCCACCACCCTCCCCGGGGGCTGGCTGCACGACGTGATTGATGATCGGTTCCAGAAGACCATCCGTGATTTCATGCTCAATGTAGCTGATCTTGCCACCGGTGTCGATCTCAGGCTCGGGCTTTGGTCGATGTGAATTTTTTCGGGTCATAGAGCCCAGCAGCTCATCTGGCTCGAGACTGATCTCCCCCAGCATCTTGAACATGGTGACATCCTCTTGGTCCTTCTGACTGACCTCCGCTGCCGGGGAGATCTCGGTCGGTGGCCGGTGAGGTTCTGTCGCTAGCTGTGATTCACTAGAGCTTGGAGCCTCTGGTTTGCAATCGTCTCCGTTCGTGGAGCTATTGCGATTATGCACGTAGACTGTTTTCTTCTTTCTCTCTGCGAGATTGGCATGAATGTCCATTCCCTGGGCGCCACTGATGAACTGATGCTTCCGTTCAATGGCGATGATGTGCTTGTGATGTGGGGAGCTAGCCAAAGTGCGTCCTAGGTAATTCTGTCCCGATCCGAAATCGACGATGTGTGAGACGGGCTGTCCGCGGCGTTCTCGGACTGTTTTCGCGAGGGATGCTACATGTTGAGAGAAAAATTCGACTTCATGGAGCTTCTTGGTGTTCATGCCCACCGTAAGTTTGTGCGGGAGGGAGGTCTTGTTGGAGCGGGGCAGATTGAAACCCCGTCGCAAGCTCAGTCGACGTATATTATGGATATATTCCATGAGGCTGCTGGGGGGAAAGTGCCTCCATTCCAGGTGCGGCTGCTCTCGCTGCCATCCCCGCCGGGCTCTCGCTCTCGCAGGGTCTCGATGTTCTCATGCAGGAGAAGATAGAGCACGTCATGAACATCGTGGCCATCGAAAAACTCTCTCCAATCCTCTGGTAACAGCGTGGTGTATAGATCGGGTTCGCGCGTCAGAAAATCGAGGATGTGGACGCCGCCGCAGAGGTTCATGAATCGGACCGACGAGCTCGCGAAGGCTAGTAGGGCGTCGATGTAGGAGTCCGGGTCTTCCCACTCGTCGGCGAGGGGAAGGGGACACGGGCGGGCCATGCGGTCACAATTGACCCGTCGTCACGCGGGCACCTGGGCGGCCTGAATGGGTTGGTTGAGGGCCACAATTGCACAATACATCAAATTGGATCCCCGCGCAGAATTTCTTATCGCGCTGCGTTGCGCCGATAAGGATCTGCGTCGCTGACTCATCATTTCACAGTTGGACGACAATACTACTGATACTACGAGTCGTACTATGATGGTTCAATGCAATTCATAAGAATGCAATGGGAGACAATGCAGTTGCTTTCTGCAGTTAATTTTCGTTGGCCCAACTACAGACGGACCTCATTGAATAGAAACGTACCTCCGGATCACTTGCAAATGGGCCCCGCGGAAGGCGATATTAAAATTGCGTCTTACAATTGCCTTGCCAAGACACGATCTACTATGAGATACCGCCACGTTTCTCCCGCAGATTTCACAGACGGGCACAGGGCCAGCTTGGATACATACAGAGCAGTAAATCTACTTTTTCTATGTCCAGAGTAAGGCCTCGGCGACCTATATCGACGACAACCGAAAAGTTCAAGGGGGGGGTCTGGTTGTGAACTTCCCTCGTACGCTCTCGACACTGGACGGGGTCTGCCATCCCTAAATCTCGATGTCGAATGTCGCAAATGATAGTGATTGGTACCTGTCCATTCGATTGGGTACCTCTCACGCCCCTCGGGTTCTTGATCATAAGCCGAAGAAGGAATGCCTAGTTCGGGATACATAAACTTTGGGCGCCGCCTGTTCATGCAGCGTCCCGCGCGCCAGCGTTGCATGGTGCCATTCGCTCGTCTCCGCTAAACGGAGGGCAGACCGCCAGTTGCTGCGGGGGTTGGATTCGCATCCTCCCTCCAATCTGAGGACCTTCCAGACCACCCTTCTTACTGAGCCTCACGATGTTGCCGGGTGCGGGGGACAATTCAAATGCGTCGACGGGCTCCGATGCAGGGCCCTCGCCAAATGAGCACACTTCGCTTCTTCCAGAGCCCGCGGGCCATGCGGCTGAGGCTGGATGTGAGACTGGGGAAAAGCTCTCATCGAGAGGTCAGGTCGTCGCCGAGTTTGGAGCTTTGTTCACAGGTTCGGTTCCCGTCATTTTGGCCTATACCTTGCAAATGAGTCTGCAAACGGTCGCCGTGATCATTGTAGGCCGCTCGTCTCCCATGAACCTCGCGGTGAGCGCCTTTTCGTTTATGTTTGCCTTAGTGACCGGCTGGATGATTGGACTCGGGGGTACAACGGCCCTGGATACTCTGGCGGCCTCGGCGTACACGGGCAGCGAGAACAAGCATGCGTTGGGCATTCTGCTGCAGCGAGCGTTCCTGGTGCTGGGTGGACTGTTCCTCCCTGTGGCGGTCGTGTGGGCCTGCTCGCGCCCAATCTTCCAAGCGCTGGGTCAAGATCCAGAGCTGTCTGCTCAAAGCGCTCGTTTCCTCACATGCTTGATCCCCGCCGGGCTTGGGTACATCTACTTTGAGGTGATGAAAAAGTATCTACAGGCCCAAGGTGAGATTGCGACGGCCATTGCGAGGAGACGTCACTTGCTAATCAACCGTGCGGCAGGCATCATGCGAGCAGGGACGTATGTCCTGCTGGTGATCTCGCCTTTGAATGCTGGGTTGACCTATTTCTTCTGCTACACACTTGAGATGGGATTGCTCGGTGCACCCTTGGCCGCGGACATGTCCTACTGGTCGGCTTTTCTCCTGCTGGTACTTTACGCTCGGCTCGTGTCCGGGTCCGAATGCTGGGGCGGATGGTCCCGTGAGGCCTTCGACAACGCAGGCGCATTCACGCGCCTGGCGCTGCTAGGAATCCTGCAAGTTGGCAGCGAGTGGTGGGCGGCGGAGATCATGGCGCTGTGTGCCGGCAAGTTAGGCACCCTCCCCCCTCGCCGCACAGAGTGTGATCATGACGGCCGATCAAATTCTGAACACCATCCCCTTTGGCATCGGTGTTACAACCTCCGCCCGGATTGGAAACCTGCTTGGCATGCGAGATGCCAAGGGGGCTGCGCGAGCAGCCCATCTGGCGGTGCTACTCTCGGTCCTGCTAGGGACGCTCGTATTCGCCGTACTGATGGGTACCCGGACGCGATTTGCGATGCTGTTTAACGAAGACCCAGACGTGGTCCGACTGACCGCCGAGGTCCTCCCGGTCGTCGCGCTCTTCCAGATCGCTGATGGCATTTGTGGCAGTTGTGGCGGAGTGCTTCGTGGCACGGGGCGGCAGCATCTCGGGGTTGCCCTGAACGTCCTCGGCTTCTACTGCTTTGCCGTGCCACTGGGAATTGCGCTGGCCTTTCATGGCTGGGGGCTTGGTGGACTGTGGACGGGACTCTGTATTGCGCTGTGGAGCGTGGGGGCGTTGGAGTGGACGGTTGTGGTTTTCACTCGGTGGGATGATGAGGTGCGACGAGCCTTCCAGAGGATGGATTCGCCGAGAGTGGCGTAGAGGCGACCTTGCGCAGCAGACGGAGATGCGAAAGGAACTACAAAGGGGGAAGTGGGGGGAGAGGCGGAAGGACCGCCGCGCAGCGGTGGGGCGGACGAGCCATCGACCGGCACTACTTCTGGATGCCGGTGCCTGTTATAACCGGTGGCTCAGCTCGACTCGGCCTCGACTCGGCAATTCCTGCGTTTGACGACCATTGAACATCATGTCAAAACTCTCGTCGGGCCTCAAGGCCCTGATCAACAACCCTGCGGCACGACCATCAACAGTGCCGGCGCCCGCCCACATGGCCTCAGTCTTCTCCGCCATCCAGCAAGCAGCCGACGTCCAGCGTGTTTCCCAGCCCTCGTGGCTGGCTCTCTCGGTAGGATTTGCTCAGTCAACGCTGCGTTTCGAAGCTGTCAATTAATTTCATGCCGTTCAGACCGCAGCGACCATGACGATGAACTCCCCCGATTCCCTCGCAGTCCTCTATCGCCTCGCCGCAACCTCCTCAGACCCGGTCCAAGCAGCCGAGCTCATGCGCGAGGTTGGTCTCAAATGTATCAGCTTCAATGGAATCCCACGGACCATCAACTGTCTCAATGCCTTCAAAGCAAGCCTTCCGGATTCTGTCAGTGCCCGACTCTCTCAGACCCCCAGCCGCACCCCGACCTCCGCCAACATCACCGACATCAGTGAGCGCGGGCGGTCTCTATGGGACTCTATCTATCGTCCCTTTGAGCAGAAGCTCTACGACAAGCTTGCCGACTCCCATCCAGACCTCCCAGTGCATATCTTGAATAGCCACTATGGCGCGTTGCTCTCGGATCCCGTCCGGGACACAGGGGCCTCCGCTGGACGCGTATTGACCTCAATCATTGCCGTGGCCTGCCTACGAGCGCAATCTGGAGTCGGGCCACAAGTCACGTCACATGTGTTTGGTCTGCGAAAAGCACTTGAGGATGGTTCCTGGGCGACAGATGTCGAGTCCGAAGAAGGGGCGCGATGGCTGGCCAGTGATGAGGGCAATGCCTGGATACTGGACAGTGTGGATACCATTGTAGAGGCGATCGGAGAAGGACATGGACCAAATTTTGCGCCGGGAAAGGGCAAGCTATAGATGATTCGGTCGGTCTATAAACTAGATCTTGGCAATTTAGTGACTACTGCGGCATATTTCTTCGGTCAGAAAAATCTCTCACTGTATCCGTCTATTGTCGATCACACCCACTCAGCGTGGACCTCGTAAATGTAGTCGACACTTGTTCTGATGGCGTGTTGGATCGAAGTAACATGTGATCTACACTACCTCCACTCCCTCCACTGCCTCCACTACCTCAAAGCGCTACCCTCAGGGTATCACCTATATTGACACTTTGCAGTCGAAGAAATGCAGTTTCAATTGTACCTCCGAGGAATCTTAAAATAGCTACCAGCCCATCTATCCCTGGGCCACCATTCGCGTAATATACATCTATTTACTCCATGATCTCTAATGAGTCCGCGACGGTAAATTTAGCGCCGGTCTTTTCCTGGATCTCTTCGACCTCGACTCCGGGCGCCAGTTCCGTCAGGGTAAGCTCGCTAGTAGCCCGGTTGACTTGGAAAACACACTGTAATGCTTGTTAGGAACTGCCAATATCCATCAAACATTTACAATTGCAGGGAAGAATCGTACCAGATCGGTGATTATCGTGCTCACCACATTCGCGCCGGTCAGCGGCAAGCTGCACTCTTGTACAATTTTCGGCGATCCGTCCTTGGCTACATGGCTGGTTGCGACCACGATCTTGGTTTGATCCGGATTGGAGATCAGATCCATGGCCCCTCCCATTCCCTTGAATACCTTTCCGGGGATCATGTAGTTGGCCAGATCACCGTTGGCGCTCACTTGCAGGGCCTATCAAAAATCAGCAATCCGTCCTTTTTGTAACAGAGTGGAGCAAACCTACACCCAGGATCGACACGTCCACATGGCCACCGCGGATCATACCGAAGGACTCCGTGCTGTCGAAGGTCGCGGCACCGGGGACCAGCGTCACCGTCTCCTTCCCGGCGTTGATGATATCCCTGTTTCTCTGTTAGGATTGCCTCGAGAAAACACATAAGCAGGAAAACCGGGTCACATACGGGTCGAGCTCGTCCTCCGTTGGGTAGGCTCCCTATTGATTGAAGTCAGCCAACAATTCTTGTATGATCGCAAACGAGTCAAATTTACCATTCCGAGAATCCCATTCTCCGACTGAATCCAGACCTTCACATCTTTGGGAAGGAACGATGGGGCGAGTGTAGGGATTCCTATACCGACAGTCATTAGAGTAAGTACTGAGGCGCGACACGCGTGGACGATACGTACCGACTCCGAGGTTCACGTAAAAGCCTTGCTTGAGTTCCTTGGCCGCACGTCGGCCAATCCGCTCTCGCTGGATCTGTGCCGCGTCTTTGTTGGACTCGACGTTGCCAGCGTCTTCCTTCTCACGGAGTTTCTTGATCTCAATGTGCTTCTCGTCCGTGGCGGGTACAATGCGGTCTACGAAGATACCAGGTAGATCCACGTCGTTCGGGTCAATTGACCCTACAGGAACAATGTTCTCCGCTTCTACAATGGTGAGGGTGGCTGCCTTGGCCATGATCGGCCCGAAGGCCTTCGTGGTGTATCTGGCGATCATTAGTGTCTGTCTGGTTGTTCTCTGGTCAATCAAGGGCGGTCCTACCGGAAGACGCAGTTTCCAGCCTCATCGGCTTTCCATGCGCGCAGGATCGCAACGTCTCCCGTGAGCGCAGTTTCCATGAGGTAGGTTTTGCCGTTAAAATCCCGCGTCTCGCGCGGCTTGCCAGATTCGAGGACCTTGCCGGTCTCATCCATGCGGACGGGGATTTTCCCCTCTTGGATATATGTGTCTAGGGGTATTATTAGTTTTGGGTTTGCTTCTAGACTGAGCGGGCTGTGTGCGGTACGTACGAACACCCGTCGGGGTGAAGAATGCAGGAATTCCGGCCCCGCCTGCTCGCAGGCGCTCTGCCAGGGTGCCTTGGGGACAAAGCTCGATGGCAATGTTGCCGGACAGATACTTCTTCTCCAGTGCCTTGTTATTTCCTAGGTAGGATAGAACCAGTCGGTTCAATTGGCCATTCTGCGACAGCGTCGACAGACCACCCTTGCCGGCGGCACCAGCGTTGTTTGACACAGCCGTCAAGGAATGCAATTGGTCGGCGCCTCGCCGGTGCATGGCATTGATAAGAGTTTCTAGATGGATGCTTTCCGTGAGCTCCTATTCTTCGGTTGGCGATATCTCGTCTCGGTCCGGGGGCGATCATTGTGCACCACTTACCAGCGACTCCACAAAGCCCAAACCCAGAGCTGAGGATGGTGGAACCACTCTGGATATCGGCCACGGCCGCATCTGCATCTTTGAACAACTTGGAGCCCCCTCTTTCAATTTTGGCTGCTCGAGAAGGACGCGGGGCTGTTGTTGAATACGTGTGGCCGTATACGGGTGTGCATGTAGTGGTCCGAAGCGGAGGCGCAGTGCAACGGACCCCCACGAGGACTTGCGGGCGACTCGCCGTGAAAGCTTTGCGCGATAGCGAGGCGGAGATGACTCGCAGAGCTGACATTTTGCTGGATGAAATACAATCGAACAGAAATCCCGAACAGAAACCCCGTTGGGCCGGTCGCTGTCTATTTAAAGCGGGCGCAGGTGGAGTGACACCGGCCTCGGGGCTCAAAAGTAGCCCCGAGGCCGAGACGATGATGTCAGGTACGCAGCAAGGCACCATTTCTGCCTCAGGCGACATCTAGTGCTGCAGTGTGCCAAAATGTACCTTGATTGTTCCCACTTGGTGGTCGTCTATCATGCTACTCGCAGCGACGGGGAATTGACCTGAGCTAAGTAGGGGTAGGAGCATGCTGACTGGATGCTTCTACTGATCGCCCCTGCGAGACATGGTCGGATCTTCGGGGGTGGTTAGAAAAATCTGTAGGGCTTAATCCCTGGAGACTAGCAATGTGTTCATGGGAATTCTAGAGGTTTCTTCCTGATCCGCTAGCAAGTGCGATCCCATCTGGCCTGTACATCCATTGGCCATTCCCTCATATTCAGGGCCTTCATCCAAAGGGTTTTAGGGTTTAGTACGTACTAGAAATTGCAGGTGGAAAGGTGGCTTCTTCCTGGCCTCAGAATGTCATTTCAGGTCCTCCTATTCTAGTTATAACAGACAGATATCAGATCTTCAATGCCCGCCACAAAGTCTCCTACCTTGAATACCCCTCCTATATCTCTTGGATACTCATCGGTAGCGAAAAGGTCCGCTTAGCATGTGATAGCATCACTGCCGAAGTCGTTCTTCTATGCTGGCCATGGAGCTGCTGGGCCTGAGATGGGCCGCCTGCGGCCCATCTCAGCGATAATCCCAGACTACTCCAACTCTCCGAGTGCGGCGAAGAAATACAAAATGATAAGCTTCTGGCAAGCTGCATCCAGTATATGATAGAGTGGAAGGTTATGGTGAATAGGAAGGTCATCTCACGAGACACAGAAGAGGAAGTAGCCCTGATTCAGAGTGCTTACTGACCGGTGATCTTGAAACCCAAGTTGGAGAAGTTGCTAGAAGGGAAAACGCGCAGGAAGGGTAAGGTCAGATGACACCTCGATTGTTGTGTCGGTAAATGATCGCTCCCAACGCGACCTGGCGAAGCGATTTGATACCCTCAATATCGATTGGTCGACCGTGGAAAAACAACTGCTCATGTGGGGGGAAGCTCTATGCTCAAGGCAAGAAACCGAGGCTGGGGTTATTACCTTCAACTATATAGAGGACGACCACTCCTCTCGAGGCACAACAGCAGCAGGTAGGGGCGAGAAAAGAGGCAAGTCATCTGTAACGAAAGGGATGCTCAACGAGCGGGATGCACAACTTGATGCCGAAGAATATGCGTCCGGACAACCGTCAGTCTGGCAGGCTGTCTACACCTTGATGCGTTGTCCTTCGCCATCCTGTCACCTTGGCCCGCATTGCTGGCCAGATCCACATGGGAAGAAACACTATCAGTTAAGACACATCATTTGAAACGCCTCATCGCCTATGTTGAAGGTGATGGTATTTTGGAGTGCCAAGATGATGTCCACGAGACTATTCGTCAAGAACTCTGCATGGAAGAGCAGCAGAGACTGGAACGTTCACAGTCCAAGAGCAGCAAAATGCTCGGTCCGAGTAATCGTCCACCTATCAATATCAACTTCATGGGGGCACAACCATATTTGCAACCACCGTCGGCCAGTTCGATTGTACCGTCGGCCCTGTCTCCGAAGCAAAGTGAGCAGATAGAAGACCAGCTCAGAATCGACGGACCCCGAGAGGTGGCTGTGAGAGAATACTGCGCATGGCAAGAAACGAATGTCTTGGGCGATACTTTAAAGGCCGGATTTTGGCTGGCATGCGATGTAACGCTGGCCAACCGTCTGGATCTGGAACAGATCCAAGATCCGGCTTTTTTTAGAGCAATATTCGAAATCAGATTACCCCATATACACTCATGAACTGGTGACGCGCGCTCCGCAAGCTCCGCACGCCGATGCCCTGAAACGAAATAAGTACGAAAGGGGAGTGTAGTTGAGTGATAGTGTGAAACTTGAACGATTAGGTTTGATAACGGCCCGGAAAGGTACGCACACATGTCCACTAGGACCAGCCAATTAGCAAAGTACGGGTAAGGTGTAATGATTAGACGAGCAAGCATGTAAAAGTATATCCGGAAGTCAAAATGAACTGAACAGAAGGGGCTATCTACAAACAGGCATTTTTATACAAGTAAGTTGCTAGTAGGACTAGGTTATTTTATAGTAGCGAGACAGGCAAACATACAAAACAGTTCCGTCGCTAAGACCCCTTCTCAATTCACAGTGTAACCAAATCCCCCACTACAATAGATTTGATGCCAAGGTCTTAGGACTCCCCATTAGGATTCTCCTCCGAGTACTCAGGGTGCTCCTCATCCGATGAGTTGGCCTCGTTGAGTAGATTCCAAAACTCCTGCTCCGCTGGGTCAAGCTGCTGGTAGATCTCCCATATCTGCCGCGCATAGTCAACACGGCCCAGAGTAGCTCTAGGATGTGGAGTAAGTCCCGGAGGTGGGCGGAGCGGACCTGGTGGCAAATATGATGCTTACGGGCGCACCGGGTGCACTGTAAGTACGGGATATTGAGATTTCGGTCGACACCACAGTAGCTGAAGCTACAAATCTCAGCCGGGCGTTGTCCACTAGCAATCCATGTAAGACATTCTAAGCAAGTGACCATTTCTCTAGGCGGAATAAGAGATGGGGGAGCGAGCGATATATCATCATCGCTGTGAGGGTCAACAGTATGGGCTCTCTGTAGATTGCCAGTGGTGGAGGGGCCCTCAGGCTGGGAGCCAGAAGGGGTAGACGGGGCTTGGGAAGCCATATTCTTGGGGACTATGCTAGAGATTCAGAGTTAGTAAGGGCTAAGGTAGTCGTGACCTACTGGCTTACTGAAGTTTATGTGGCTCGTTTCGACTGCATTGAAGAACGGATTTGTGGGAATATCTTGAGGGAAGGGCGGCGGGGGAGATTCCTGCCTCGTTTTGTATCGGAACTGGAAATTGCCAATACTCAGCCTGTTCGGTCGATGCGTTGTTTGCCAGCCAAACCCCCTGTCCCTCCTACCCCGCCAGGTTTTTGACAGCGCATCCTCTTCCATCACCTCCCTCCTTTTAAACAATTTCTCATCTGGCATTTCAAATCCTTTCTTCTTGCCATTTCCTTCCAATACGGCTTGCAACCACTTGACCTTTCTGTCATCAGCATGGATACCCACGACGTCTCCGATGTCCCAGAGTACCTTAGGTATCTTCAAGCACAGAAGCAAAATCTGAAAAACGCGCAGGCCGCCAAGGGCCGTCCAGCAAGTTCCCAAAAGTCCAAAGATGAAATATTGATGCAGTTCATGTTTCGACAAATGATGAAAACGAAAGCTCCTGCTAGTCCGATGAATATCCGATCCTCGTTCCTACCACCTGCCTACCCTCCATGTGTTAGTCCTTTCAGCAAGTTGAAGAAGGTCATGATCAAAAGCCTATGTCTTGAGACTCATCATCGGGAACGGTATCTCCTTCTGAGAACGGTCACTCAGACAGATACGATGACCGCCGTGATGGCCATCGTAGAAGATGAAGACGGGAGTGTTCTCATGCTGCAGCTCTACAACCAAGAGCAGGAGCTGTCGGGCGCACAGAGCCTCAGGGAGGGTACAGTGCTTGTTGTGAAAGAACCCTATGTGAAAGTAATGGCAGACGGGGACCACGGAATTCGAGTGGACCATCTCTCGGACGTCTGGTTTATCCCCGAGTTTGACGACCTGGTTCCCTTGTCCTGGAGGAAACGTGTCACGCAGGCTGATGAGAACGCCTCTACTTGGAAGGCGAAAGGAAGTGAGCGTTTTGATCAGGGTGAGCATCGTTCGGCAATCCAATGGTAAGCTGGAAAATATTGCTGTGTCTAAGAGGGGATGCTAAGAATAACTTCAGCTGTTCAAAGTCTTTGGAGACCCATCCCTCACCAGAATTGCTGGTGATAGCGCAGCTCAACCGTGCCCTTTCCTTTTTGAAAAGCTACCGCTTTGATGCAGCGTTGAGAGAGTTGAAGATGTCTTGCGAGTATCAAAGCTATCAGAAAAGGCTCTTTTCAGGAAGGCTCAAGCCCTGTATCAACTTCGAAGGTTCAAGGAATCATGTGAAACTCACGCGATACTTGCAGAGAAGTTTCCAGATAACACCATGGCTGCACATGAATATGCACGAGCATCTGCTCGGCTTATGGAGCAGGATAGCGGGAAATACGAGTTCAGAAAAATGATACTGGAGGCCAAGAAGCGTCAGCCCCCGAGGATTGACCGCGGCACGTACATTGGTCCTGTGACTGTCAAGCAAACTCAATCTCATGGGAGAGGACTCTTCACAACAGAGGCGGTGAAGGCAGGCGACCTTCTGTTCTGCGAAAAGGCATTTGCTCACGCTTTCCACTAAGAAAATGCCTCGAAAGATCTCCGCCTGTTACTCAATGTCGACATGGACAAAGCTACGATTGGTACTCAAGGAGAGCTTATTGAATTGATTGTTCAGAAGCTTTATAAAAATCCGTCCCTGCTACCAGGCTTTGTCGATCTTCATCATGGCACATACAAATCAGTGGATGTCCAAGAAGTGGATGTTATACCCGTCGTAGATACGTATGTCACTGCTTCCCCACCTTGATATCAAAACTAATACCTTCCAGCTTCCTCGTTGAGAGAATCATTCTCCTAAACAGTTTCGGGTGCCCTCTTCTCTCCCGCGAGAGTCACATACGCATCGTGAAAGGGGATGATGATACGGCCAAGAAGGCCAATGAACAGTTCCATTCTAGTGGGGTCTGGTCGATGGCGTCATACATTAACCACTCTTGCCTGAGCAATGCTCGTCGTTCTTTCATTGGAGACATGATGATCGTTCGTGCTTCAAGGGACCTGCCTCCTAACTAGACCTGGGCATGGGCCGGCCCATGGACAAAAACCTCGTGGGTCGGCCCATTTGGGCTGACCCACGAATGGGTCAGTCGGCCCACGATTTGGCCCATTTGGCCCATTTGGCCCCCAAATCTGCATAATAAATATATAAAATATCCAGAATTACTAGCGTAATTTATAGCTGTCTTAAATCTTATACCGAAGTACAGAATAGATTACGCTGTGCGTAATCTCTTCTAACTTGAATATATATATCGAAGTATTCACGATCAATTAATTTAAATTGTCCTTCTGCTCTTGATGTTAATTTTCTGAAATCTCGACGCAGGTCATTTTTGCTTGATTTTTTAAAGTATCGTATAATAAAATATAATTTTATGTATGTTTAAAAGCATTCTTGTTTACGAATTAGATGTAGGGATGGATTAAATCTTTTATATAGTGAACGTTGAAGGGTGAAAAAAAAAGTTGTCGATGAGATAAAAACTGCGGGGGATGCCGTAGCACGAATTTCGAAGGCAAACGGGCTGCCTCATGGGCCGGCCCATGGGACTAACTAATAAAAGATATTCAGATGTGGGACTTAGTGACTAAATAGCCAATTATCGCGAACATAGGAGACGCGTTATCCCGGGCTTTCTGCGCCTGGCATGATAGCCCAGGCTATCTACGGACTCTGTATTCTAGCTTAAATATAGGCCAACCTATCTCCTCTTTATAGTCAACGATGATTTCTCTCTAACGTTGGGATTATTGAGCTTTCTTACCAAACTATCATGTCTCAACTATCGGATATCTACTCAGTACCCTTTTCAGAGAGTGGGGAATTTGATGATTCATCCTATCTTTTAACGGATAGCGTCGCGCCCGAGCACTCCGCAAGCCAAATACAGCTTCCTCCCCCTCTCTCTGTTCCCACCTCTCTCAGACGCTCCACAGATCCAGCACAAACCTACGTTCTATGCGAAGATATGAATAAAGTGGATTTCGTGGATTGGTGGATCCAGACCCAGAGTGGGCACTCTGAGCACCAATCTACTTTCTGGGATCGAAAGGGCCAGCGAGCAGATATATGGGCTGACTTCGAACAGGTTGCCCATTTTATTACTGGACAACCTAAGGTGATGTGCAAGAACTGCGCCTTTCTACAGATTCACAACTGCTCTCTCAAAAACAAAAGACATAACGATTCATACTGTTTTCAGTATTTACAATCGTCTCTTTAATCATCTTGAGAGCCGGATCCGCCAGCTACAATGGAAGAAGATCGGATGGAAAAGACAAATGCTTGATGCTCTGAGAGGAGCCGAAAGTAAGCTCAGGATTATTATATGATGACTGACCTTGAAGGTCTTAGTGATATATACTCAACTGGGACTATTTTGGCGCCGCAGTATAAGCATGAATTCTTCCAGACCTCAGATTGGCGGGATGACGAGAAAGACTTTGCAGCCCAATACAGACAAGCTCTCGAAGCCCGAGTTAAGCACTACGAGGATAGTATATATAGCTCTCTCTCTCAGACTGGAGGTTTACAGACTGTGAAGCCTACGAGTGAGATTGATCTACTACTCGCTTGTGGTAGTCGGCCTACTGCCCCAGTCCCTGAGCTCACTCAGTATCTCGAGAGTAGTAAGTGGTCTTCTATTCTTAAACCAAACACTCTTTCTAATTTAAATACCTTAAACAGGCACGGCATCAATTCCTCCGCGCGAATTCTGGAGAGATCATGAACACAGATTTCCTGTACTCGCAGCTCTCGCTCGAGATTTCCTTTCCGTACCAGCCACAGGCGCAGGCGTAGAGCGTCTCTTTAACTCCGCGCGTGATATCTGCCACTATCGCCGTGGCTCACTACAATCGAGTACTATTCAAGATCTAATGCTTCTTATGTGTGGGATTCGATTTGATCTAGAAGAGGAGCGGCTTGCTTTCGTTCGAGAGTACGCAACTGAGACTGAGATAGAATTCCAACAAGAAGAGATGGATGAGCGTACGCAGGAGGGCATTCTGGAGATTAGTGATAATGAAGAATGCCCTGCGCAATATGATTTGAAGAGGCGAAGGAGTGTTAATGAGCCTGCCGAAGAGCCTGAGGGGGAGTCTGAGCCTGAGGAGCCTGATTTGCCTGAGCAAAACACACAGCGTGTTTCAGGAAGAGTTCGAAAACGTTCAAGGTTATTAGATGGCTATGAGATATAGTTGATTTCTACAGTAATATCAAAATGCCCTCTTTTAACTGAATATCGTATATAACTAAGAGCAATCAATCATTATTGTTACCAAGGCATTACAGCCAAGAGCACGCGAAAAGTACATAAATTATGAAAGTCACATGTACACTAGTTTTCGCCCTAAAATGGGTCGAATGGGCCAAATGGGCCGGCCCATGGGTTCTGCCCAGGTCTACTCCTAACACCGAAATTACCTTCTGGTACAAATCACCTATGATCCTTGATCCCAAAGAATTACCCGTCGACCTACAGCACTGGGGCTTCAAGTGCGATTGCATATCATGCCAGGACACACGAAGTCCTGACAGGAGTGTTTTATCAAACCGAAACAGGATTTCAGCTGACCTTCGAAGATTATTCAAGAGACCCAAGATGAATTTGCGAAAGATTAAAGACACAATTTCCAGCCTCGTGGGCACATATTGTCGACCAGCTTCTGAAGTTCCTCGTCTTGCACTTGATTCACCATATCTGTCTCTTGCTGCGATCTATGCTTCATCCCGAAAACTCGAGAAGGCTGTGGAATTTGGATTGATGAGCCTCGAGTCACTTGGCTTCGTTATCAAAGGTGGAAATATTCCTCATGTCTCAGATGCTCCACTAGTCGTCCAAAAATGGGGCCTGATGACTGATGGAGTCGTGGGATGCTGGATGATTCTGTGCTGTGCATATCGAGAGCTCGCACCTCCTCTCGCGTCCCAAGCTGAGGGATATGCCAGAGTCTTTTACCGAATCTGCGTTGGCGAAGATGAGACTTTTGATCAGACATACAGCAGGCTATCAAATCGGGTGGATGGCTTTTTGACGACTGCAAAGTAGTCATGCGAGGCTATAACGCGATGACTGCACCATTTTCGACACATGACACGGCAGAAGCAGTAAGCCCCTGAAACATACCTCAAGCTAGTTCCTGTTACATCCAAGCGCCTAGAGCCATGGTTAGCCCTATTCAGACTCAATATCTTTCAGACGATGCAACAATCGACCAGGCAATCCTGGACGGGTATCATTTCCCGGATGTAAAATGCGGCCAGGAGTTGGTGGCCGCACCCCCGGAGTTCGGTGGTCGATCCCCGGCAGACAGCCGCTGCGGGCTCCCAAGCCAGGCGGTGGACATGGTGTCGGACATGGTGGGTGCATACTACCGATTTTCCATTGAAACGGAAATATATTTATGCTCTTCTTATTCCTTTATTCTTTGGATCATATGGACAAACAAACCCAGACTACTAACGTAATCGGTAAGCGAGTGAGACATGTAAGCGAGTGAGACAGAAACGCGATCGCGCCCCAACGCGTCAACATGATCATTTCAAATACCCACCATGCCCCCAATTCGCAGTCAGAATTCACGAAACTCTATCGAGCAGGAGGGTAGGATCCAGCTCGCCATACAAGCCTATCAGAATAAAGAAATTCCTACAATTCGCGAGGCTGCGCGCCGATTCCAAGTACCTCACGCAACTCTTCATCGTCGATACAATGGCCAAACCTTTCGCTCCGATACCCGCGCCAACAATTATAAATTGACTCCTAACGAAGAGCAATCGCTTCTACAGTGGATTCTTTCTATGGATACGCGTGGATCAGCTCCCCGACCTAGTATGGTGAGGGATATGGCCAATATTCTGTTAGCAGAGCGTGGTGGTCAGACTGTTGGAACTAAATGTATACAACTATACCACTCGCCACGAAGAGCTCAAATCGCGATATTCTCGACGGTATAATCACCAGAGGGCAAAATGCGAAGATCCTCGTATTATTCAGCCATGGTTTGAGCTTGTACGACGCACAATTGACGAGAATGGTATCCAACCTGAGGATATCTATAATTTTGATGAAACTGGCTTTGCAATGGGGCTTATAGCTACTGCGAAAGTGATCACAAGAGCTGATTACTACGGTCGGAGGTCAGTTCTACAGCCAGGGAATCGCGAATGGGTCACATCGGTTGAATGTGTGAATTCAACGGGCTTTGTACTCCCACCATGCATTATCTTCAAATCGTCAAAGTACCAACAATATGCATGGTTTGATGACCTACCCGACGATTGGAGAATCGAAATCAGTGAGAATGGCTGGACTACAGACGAAATTGGGCTTCGATGGCTAGAAAAGCTATTTATCCCTGCGACTACTAGTCGTACTAGGAGTAAATATCGAGTACTAGTTCTCGATGGCCATGGCAGTCATTTAACCCCCCATTTTGATCGATTGTGCGAGCAAAACGATATTATTCCGATCTGCATGCCTCCGCATTTATCTCATCTACTACAGCCTTTGGATATAGGCTGTTTTGCCCCTCTAAAACGCGCATATGGGAGTTTGATTGAACGCAAAGCACGGTTGGGGGTCAATCATATCGACAAGCTTGATTTCCTCGCGGCATTCCCACAAGCTCGCAAAGAAGCCTTTAAACCAGAGACTATTCAAAATGCATTCGCCGCAGCTGGTTTAGTACCATATGATCCCAATCAGGTCATTTCAAAGCTTGATGTTCAACTTCGGACACCTACCCCCTAGGCAGTCGACCAGGAAGCCAATCGAGCGCGTGGAGCCCTAAAACGCCAGCAAATCTCAAACAATTGAATCGACAGGGCTCTTCAATCAAGGCACTGCTTAAGAAACGTTCACAAAGCCCTCCGACGCCTACGAATAAAGCTATTGATCAGCTCCTCAAGGGCTATCAGCAATCATTGCATTCTAATGCAATCCTTCTAAAGGAAGTCCGCGATTTACGGGCTGAAAACGAGACACAAAAGCAAAAACGCAATAGAACGACTAAGCGCGTAGCTCATACGGAGGGTTTTACGGGCCAAGAAGCCAGGGAGTCGATGAACCAGGCTCATGAAGCTCCTAATACTACCCCCGCGGAACCAGAATCGTCAGCTTCGCAGCCACGTACACGGGGCCAGCGGGGATGTGGGATATGCAGGCTCCCAGGACATAGAAGAGAGACATGCCCAGATAGGTCTAATAGATAGAAATTTGAAATCAATGGCGTTGGTGGTTTAATAAATTGGTTTGAAATAGTAGTAGCTGGTTTTCTGTCTCACTCGCTTACCGATTACGTTATACGGGGGGTTCCCCGCAACCACTGGTCAGACAAGGTGCAAATGCATACTGATGTAAGCCACCTACAGGGATCGCGTATGCTTGCCAGATTCGGCATATGCTGCAGGTGTTACGTGTTATCCGTTCTAGCCATCTATAACAGAATTCTCCGCCTTTATGCGAGAATACTTTATAAAGAACACCTCCTCCCTGTGTAAACGTCCTTCGTTACCAGACAAAATCTGCTTCATCATGAAAATCTCGCTTGCTCTCTCTGCTCTTGCCTTACTTGCTTGCCCTGCCGCTGCGGTCGACCTTGATCCAACAGAAGACTGTGGCGCGCCCTTTAACGCCTGGTGGACCCAGTGCACCCGATCTGCCTCCAACTGCTGCTACTACGCAGCCGAAAAGGCCAATACAACCTGTCCGATGACTCGTGCAAGACATTATGTCTTGCTAGGACGGTGCAGGTCGCTCTTCGAGGGCAGCGCAAGACCCTACAATAAAACCGACTGCGTCACCGCCACTCTCTCCGGCATAGCCTTGCTTATGGGGGATCGTGGCCTTAGCTTTCCTGTCAGTTGTACTATTGATGACATCAAGGACATGCCCTAGGGATTCCGGCGTTTCCCTGTAGGAGGCTTCGTGGAGAACCGTCCAGGAAAAGTCAAGATGGGTATATTGGCAATGTTCGTGTACAATTTGAGCGCTCTAAGGGAGGAAAGGTCCCGACAGCGAATCGGCAGTCTCCCGCGGAGACAATGATTGACACCCTTCTTGTTGACCCGGTCATTAGCATAGTCATATCACTGTCTGAGGTAATATGACCATGGAATACATCGCCCTGAAGATTTACATCCGCAGTCCTGAGGTGATCGGGAAGTCCAAGTGCTTAAGCATCTCTCAAATTCAGTTTGCGGCCATTGCCTTTTTTCCGATGAAAGTACGGAACTGTATCCTTCGTTGAGCAGAAGGAGATGCCGCTCTAGATGGCCTGAGTGTCCTGTTCTGGGAACAAACTAGAATGCATGTTTGGCCCTTATTTATATCTCCACTTCCAGGTGGCACTGTCCCCGGGCCAATTGCACTTATGTCAAATATGCGACCCATGTCAATGCCCAGCTACTGGAGGCCTTTCCTCTCTCATTGTTATTGATTAGCTCCGAGTCATTCGGTACTTGGATGTCCATGCTTCATAAATCCCCTTTTGGCGCAAACTTCCGACTGATGCAAAAGGTATTGTTCTTTCCGGTGAGCAGCTCGAATGATCTCCTCGAATGGTCTTATCGCCCGGACCGCCCTAACTGCCACTTTCCACATTAGACAGGATTTTTCTCCCTTTCGATCTTCAAACAGCTCCCAATCAAGCCGTACATTCGAATCATCTCCAGGGCGCGACACTCCCATAAGATTGAGGGTCCCAGTGACTGTAGAATAATCCAACCAAAGATTCTCCTTTGGTCCAGGAATACCATACGTATCGTTGCAGCGCCCCGAATAGCGAATCATTCCAGCAAAAATTCCTAGGAAATCCCCTTCCTGGACTGCAATGATGGAGCAAACCGAAAAGAAAGCCTTCTCTTTGGGTAATATGGTAACAAAAATGGACTTGTTTCTCATTGTATCTGACCCCGGACGCAAGTCAAAATACCCACCAAGCTGTGCGGCGGACGGCTCATGCGGCCCACTGGATTGAAACGCGATTGCCTCTTGATGAGAAAACCAGGGGTTGCCTGCATTGTTCCATGCAGCAATTGGAATATTTAGTCTCTCTGCCACATGCGGCTGAGTCAAACACAGTCTTCCAGCGAAGTCACCCATACTCTCCTGGGTCACCCGATTTTCTAGCTGCTTGATTTGCATACCGTACTTGTCTTCCCAACGCCGAACTTTCTCTGAAAGGGGCATCTCTGCTTCTGACGGATAAGACTTGCAAAAGCGATCGAACTCTTTGGTCCGATACAAAAGAATCTTTTCAACGCCGGTCCTGCGCATTTCCCATAGTCTCTTCCAGAAAATGCGGCACTGCCGCTGATTAGCAAGGCTACATACTGCCTGACCTTCATGCATTAATGTTTATAATGCATGAAGGTCAGGCAGTATGTATTGTGATATGAATAATGTACAGTAGTAGTAGATTTCATTTATCCGACCCCTCGCAAAGTTGTACTAGTTACATACTAGTTAGTTAGTCAGTTACTGCGAAGGAGGCCTGGCAGCAACTTGAATTTAGTTTCCGAGAAGGTCTACCAGAGAGTGAGCCACGTTGAGTGCAGCCTATTACTGAGTCTAATGGATGGTACAGGGAGGATCGAAATCAGTTTCACCACCTGCACACGGAGATTCTTTCTCGAACTCTCTTCTGAAACCTCGCTATACCTATTACGGTTAACTGGTGACGCGCGCTGTCGCACGCTGTGGCCCTGAAACGAAACAAGCACGAAAGGTGAATCATAAGTTGAGGAATGATATATGGAAGCCGAACGATTAGTTTCGATAACCCACCGGAAAGGTACACACGTATGCCTGCTAGGACTAGCCAATTATATACAGACTGAGTGACGTAGCAAAGTTTTGCGTAGGGTGTGATGATTGGACGAGCACGCGAGCGAAAATATATCCATAAAGAATCCATCAAATAGATGGCATAGGTAAATTTTCCTCTATGAGGTAATAGTCGAAGATAACAAGCCTAGCGTGAAGGCAAAGAGCTATGACCGTGCTGCATTAAGGTTACGGATGACAGCAGCCGAAGCCGATTGGCAGCGGTTGAGTCACGATAGCGTAAACAATGAAATAAAACTATAAAGCTACTTAACTACAACCGATGTTCTTAAAGTGCTCGGCGTGTGCTCTCGTAGGTTAGTGTAGCAAAGCATAGGAATACGCTATTGTAGGCTATGGTTAAAAAACGGCTATAAAATAGGAAAGAGACAAGTACTGATTGTGAACGTGCGAATTAGACCAGACGAAGCCCTAGAGGTGTAAAAGCTAAGACACAAAAAGCGCGGAGAAGCGAAGGCTAAACCCAGTGAGGACATCACCAGTCAGCAGATCACGGAGGCAAAGCGTGAAAGTCAATAGCAGGATGTTAAGCCAATGAGATAACTATACAACCGAAACGTACAAAGAAGCGCATAATGAAGCCCTAGAACCGTAGAGCCTCAAATAGCTAAGACAGAAGGAGAAGAGACTTGGCGGCAGAAATTCACGAATCAAATGGCGCGATCCGCAAGAATTTGCAGTACGATTTGCAGTACGAACCCAAGCCAAACTTTACGGGCAGCTCACGCAGGGTAGTAAGCCCTTCACTCGTTCCTCGTTTCAGGGCATTGTCTTCCGAACCCCGACTTGAAACACGCTAATCTAAATAGGGATTGGCCGTAGATCCCCGGCTTCCAAGAAGAGATACCGTAGTTTATGTGACGGTTGTAAGGCCCCTCATGATGTATTTTACGCGAAACTGCTATACACCTGCTACCCCGCTCTCCCTGGCGGGATAGTGTCGGCCGATTGGGGAGCATTACACCATCGATTGTCGTCGCAAGATCGAGGAATCGGGACACTACCTAGGTTGCAAGTAGAAATCTACTTTGAGTTTTCAGTTTCCAGTTGTAAGAAGCGTTAAATAAAAAAAAAGGGTCTATTTCTGAGCGTGGAAGCCGGCTCAAGCAGTTGGTCCTCGTCTATGGAGCCGTGATCTTGGCAACGACTTGTGACTACTCCGTACTCCGCAATCATGTTTTGCAAGAACTAGAGTTACGTCCCATGTCTCTCAAAATTATAGGTTTTGGATGTTAATCTCCGAGTACAGGGTCGGAGCTAGCGGCGTTAACGGGGAAACTCCGCAGTCCTAGCGGCATTAGCAGCCTAAATCCGCTCTTCGCTTGTTCGTCCTTACTTCCTGCCGTCATGTCATGCGGTATACTCTGCAAACAACAGGAATGACCAATTCCATCTTTCAAGGTCGGCTATTTTAAGACATCTCAGACAATTCCCCTTGAACGGTTGGTAAAGCCAGACCGGGACAACACATTATTAAATTTCTCGTCACGAAATTCCAAAATAACGACGTTTCATTCCAATCGACTTCATCCCACGTTCAAGATGACATCATCCAGGACTTGGCTTGTCACTGGTGCATCATCTGGTCTTGGAGCCGCAGTGGCCGAGGCGGCTCTCCAAGCCGGACACAATGTCATTGCCACGGCTCGCAACTGCATCAAAGCAGCCGAAGCCAACCCACGGATCTCAAAGCTTGGAGGCATCTGGATTGAGCTCGACGTGAGAAGCCCCAACACCACCAATCTAGTGGAGGACGCAATCAACAAGGCTGGCGGCGTTATTGACGTGATTGTCAACAACGCCGGGTACTCGCTGCTTGGCAGTATCGAGGACATGAGTGAGAACGAGATCGAGGCCCAATTTAGCACGAATGTTTATGGCCCCGTCCGTGTGTTGAAGGGAGTTCTCCCTTTCATGCGGGCGAGAAAGTCTGGAACAGTCGTGAATATCAGCAGTAGTGCCGGGATTGATGGACTTCCCACTTGCGCGATGTACGCCGGAACGAAATTTGCTCTTGAAGGTGAGTATTTTTATGCTTTGGACGACTCTGAAGTTCGAATGATCGCTTGTGAGAACTACTAATGCAGAGATCACAGGCATGTCTGAAAGCCTTTCACGAGAACTGGAACCGTTTGGCATTCGAGTGCTCGTCGTCGAGCCGGGATCGCTCCGAACAAATTTTTGGAGTGCCTATGCCGAGCCTGTCGCTGGCATGAACAAAGCATACGCGGGGACCCCTCTAGAAAATGTCCTTCAGGCTTTCAAAACGAACAAGGGGACACAACCAGGCGATGCTATCAAATGTGCCCAGAGGATTTTAGAAGTTGTGGACGATACCGGAATGGGAGTTGGAAAAGGAAGTTTGCTTCGATTGCCACTCGGACCAGATTGCTATAAACGTCTCCAGAGCAAAGTTGACGCGCTTCAGAAAACCTTACTGCAGACCAAAGAGATTGCACATTCGACGGGCTACTGAAGAGCTGCCTACCCGCTAGCGGCAATTTATTTAAGTTATAAGAAGAAATTGTTACAGATTTGTGTATACAGGTTGGCGGGTCCTCATCGCACACTCTTTCTCTCCCTACTCAGACAATTGAACTATTTTGCGAGTAACAGCGAGACCGGGACATTCTTCACTATGCATCGGCTGGTGCAACTGACTACGCGCGCATGGCTGAAATCCCATAAGCACATAGACCAATGGAGGGAAAGATTCATCAGTATATTATACCAGGAGTTTCCCACTGATCAATTTGAAAATTGGGGGAAATGCCAGTTGCTGTTTCCCCACTTTCGATCGACGATGTCTCAACAACCAAAATCAGAAAAGTCTCTATTACGATGGGCCATGCTGCTTTATAGAGGTGCATGGTATGCGTTGGAAAGCGGCAATATGGCAGATGTGAGGAGTATGGCATATAAACCGAGAAAGCAGACAGTGAAATTACTGGGTAGCGAGGATGAAGGTGCTCTTGCAAGTACATCAATGTTAGCAGAAGCATACTCGCTCGAGGGGCGATGGGAGGAGGCGGAGCAGCTCCAGGTATTAGTCGAGAAGCACGTCGAAGCTCGTCATGGAGCATCCCGATACACTAAGAAGCATGGCCAACCTAGCGTCGACATTCTGGGATCACGGCCGATGGGAGTATGCGGAGCAGCTTGAGGTGCTAGTCTTACAGACTCGTAAGATGAAGCTCGGCACTCAACACCCCTCCACATTGAGAAGTATGGCCAACCTAGCGTTGACATTCTCGAGTCAGGGTCGATGGGAACATGCAGAGCAGCTTCAGGTGCAGGTCCTGGAGACTCGCAAGACGAAGCTCGGCGCGGACCATCCGGACACGCTGACGAGCATGGCTAATCTTGCGTTCACCTGGAAATCTTCAGGTCGCAATGCCAAAGCCATCGAATTACTACGGTCCTGTTCAGCCAAGCAGGAACAAATACTTGGGCTGGATCACCCGGACACTTTATCTAGTTCTGGAACATTGCTGGAATGGGGAACGAAGGCTCTGGATGTCAATGCATAAGACAGATGCTTGAATAAAACATGTTATGATAGCAATTTCTGTTCCATTCGCCACTTCGTAGAATGAATTCATGAGCATACCTTATTATACCGAGGACTGAGGGCAAGGGCTCTACTTCAAAGCTATGGCGGATATTGTTGTCAAGGGTGAAGGTAGCGATGGACGACGTCATGGTGGTATTAATGGTAATTGTATGTCATGTTATTTATCAGATCAGTCTTCCATGACTCTGTCTTTCGATACAATTCAGCCTCTTGAAACTAGAGTAAGCCATATATAGATTAGCGTGTTGTAGAGTGGGGTTTGAGAAAGAATCTCTGTGTTCAAGTGGTGAAACTGATTTCGATCCATCCTGTAGCATAAAATTACCTGTAAATGCTTGTATTATGTGTTTGATAGCTGACAGCACTAGATGTCAAAATTTAAATTTCAAAGCTTGCTTTTAGCTAGAGAGGGCTGGCTTGCTATCGTATGCTGTGCGTGATCTGGGTGTTCTGGCTCGGGCCGAGCCCACCCCGCAGGGCCAGCCAATCTCAGTTTGATCCCCTGTCTTTAGAGCCGCAGGGTCACCTGATCGTGAAGCTCGTGACGTGCCCCTCTTTCAGTTGGGGTGAGACCATGGCCCTTCGAATGAAACTAATACGACGTACGGTTATCTGATCATGGCATCGATATCATTCTGCGGCAGCAACCATGGGCTCCAGATCGGAGATAACCGTGGCTCGATCAATGCAGAATTCCATCTGCCGCCGGGTATGTAAGTCAGTAACCGTACACAGCCACGGTCGACTTACTTGCCACTGCTTCCCATCCTAGAGCGACTGGAAACCCCGCCTAGCCCGTTATCAACTGTCCCATTCCCACGCGATCCAGATTTCGTCTCTCGTGACACACTGTTCCATCAGATTCATGAGAAAAGCTCGGTGCCAGGGTCGAGAATAGCGCTAGTCGGCCTCGGCGGTGTTGGGTGAGTTTAGAGCGACCAGGGCGTGGGTCTTTGCTCACAACTCGAAGAAAATCGCAGCTGGCCATCGAATACTCCTATCGGGTCCGATCCGAATCGCCGGCGACATGGGTTTTCTGGGTCCATGCGAGTAACGAGGCCCGGTTCCAGCAAAGTTTCCGGGACATCGCGGATCTGGTCAAGATCCCCGGTCGTCAGGATCCGAAAAGTAACATATTCAGACTGGTCGAGAACCGGCTCCGGGATGAGAAAATAGGGAAATGGGTTTGTATCCTTGATAATTTCGATGACGATAAGTTGCTTTGCTCGTTTTCGGCGGTAGAGAAGGAAGATTCGACGAAAGGCCCGAACGCCTCGACAAAACCGCTATTGGAATACGTTCCTAGAAGCCGAAATGGATCTATCATCATCACGAGTCGAACCAGAGAAGTTGCATTGAAAATGGTCGATCACAAGGGCCTCATTGAAGTTAAACCAATGGAAAGGCCTGAGGCGCTGGAGCTTCTGCAACGAAAGCTTGAACAACCAGAGGAAAGCCAAGAGAGTCGACAATTAGTGGAAGAGCTCGAGTTTATGCCGCTAGCGATCGTACAGGCTGCTAGCTATATTCAAAATCGGGCGCCTCGCTATTCGGTATCACAATACCTGAGAGACTTCCAAAGGAGTGACCGCGAAGCGACAAAGCTTCTGAAAAAAGAGTCAGGTCACCTTAACCGGGATTGGGAAGCGAAGAACTCAATTCTGGTAACGTGGCAAATATCATTTGACCGTATTCGCCGCACACAGCCATCTGCAGCGGAGTTGCTTTCTCTCATGAGCTTTTTCGATCGGCAAGGGATACCAGAGAACCTTGTCCGGTATCAACCTAAGGCCTATCACGCACCAAGTTCAGAACTTCTGGACGACTACAGTGACGGGGAGACATCTGAATCAGACATAGGGCCCGATTTCGAAGACGACGTCGCAGCACTAAGGGATTATTCATTCATATCTGTGAGCGAGAACCGTGCTTTCTTTACGATGCATCGGCTGGTGCAGCTGACTACGCGCGCATGGTTGAAATCTCATGGACAAATAGACCAATGGAGGGAGAAATTCATCAGCAATTTGTGTGAAGAGTTCCCCACGGGTGAATACGAAAACTGGGAGAGATGCAGGTCGCTCTTTCCTCATGTTAAATCAGCAATGTCACAGCGGCCAGCATCACTTGATTCTCTACGACAATGGGCGACACTACTTTATAGAGGTGCATGGTATGCGTCACAAAGCGGTAATATCGCAGACATAAGAGAAATGGCATCAGTGTCAAGAATTCAAAGGATGATCTTATTCGGTGAAGAGCAAGAAGAAGTCCTTGATAGCACAAGTATGTTGGCAACAGCATATCAACTTGAGGGTCGGTGGGAACAGGCCGAGCAGCTCAACTTGCAGGTAAAGGAGACTCGCAAGACGAAGCTCGGCGAGGACCATCCCTCTACACTGACGAGTATGGCCAACCTGGCGTCGACGTACCGGAACCAGGGCCGATGGGAGGAGGCCGAGCAGCTTGAGGTGCAGGTGATGGAGACAAGCAAGACGAAGCTCGGCGAGGACCATCCTGTCACGCTGTCAAGCATGGCCAACCTGGCATCCACGTACCGGAACCAGGGCCGATGGGAGGAGGCCGAGCAGCTTGAGGTGCAGGTGATGGAGACAAGCAAGACGAAGCTCGGCGAGGACCATCCTGTCACGCTGTCAAGCATGGCCAACCTGGCATCCACGTACCGGAACCAGGGCCGATGGGAGGAGGCCGAGCAGCTTGAGGTGCAGGTGATGGAGACAAGCAAGACGAAGCTCGGCGAGGACCATCCTGTCACGCTGTCAAGCATGGCCAACCTGGCGTTGACGTACCAGAACCAGGGCCGGTGGGAAGAAGCCGAGCAGCTTGAGGTGCAGGTGATGGAGACTCGCAAGACGAAGCTTGGCGAGGACCATCCTGACACGCTGGCGAGTATGGCCAACCTGGCATCGACGTATTGGAACCAGGGCCGATGGGAGGAGGCCGAGCAGCTTGGGGTACAGGTGATGGAGACTCGCAAGACGAAGCTTGGCGAGGACCATCCTGTCACGCTGTCAAGCATGGCCAACCTGGCATCGACGTACCGGAACCAGGGCCGATGGGAAGAAGCCGAGCAGCTTGAGGTGCAGGTGATGGAGACAAGCAAGACGAAGCTCGGCGAGGACCATCCTGACACGCTGTCAAGCATGGCCAACCTGGCGTTGACGTACCAGAATCAGGGCCGGTGGGAAGAAGCCGAGCAGCTCAACTTGCAGGTAAAGGAGACTCGCAAGACGAAGCTCGGCGAGGACCATCCCTCTACGCTGGCGAGTATGGCCAACCTGGCATCGACGTATTGGAACCAGGGCCGGTGGGAAGAAGCCGAGCAGCTTGAGGTGCAGGTGATGGAGACGAGCAAGACGAAGCTTGGCGAGGACCATCCTGACACGCTGTCAAGCATGGCCAACCTGGCGTTGACGTACCAGAATCAGGGCCGGTGGGAAGAAGCCGAGCAGCTCAACTTGCAGGTAAAGGAGACTCGCAAGACGAAGCTTGGCGAGGGCCATCCCTCTACGCTGTCAAGCATGGCCAACCTGGCATCGACGTATCGGAACCAGGGCCGATGGGAGGAGGCCGAGCAGCTTGAGGTGCAGGTGATGGAGACGAGCAAGACGAAGCTTGGCGAGGACCATCCTGTCACGCTGTCAAGCATGGCCAACCTGGCATCCACGTACCGGAACCAGGGCCGATGGGAGGAGGCCGAGCAGCTTGAGGTGCAGGTGATGGAGACTCGCAAGACGAAGCTCGGCGAGTACCATCCTGTCACGCTGTCAAGCATGGCCAACCTGGCATCGACGTACCGGAACCAGGGCCGATGGGAAGAAGCCGAGCAGCTTGAGGTGCAGGTGATGGAGACAAGCAAGACGAAGCTCGGCGAGGACCATCCCTCTACACTGTCAAGCATGGCCAACCTGGCGTTGACGTACCAGAACCAGGGCCGGTGGGAAGAAGCCGAGCAGCTTGAGGTGCAGGTGATGGAGACGAGCAAGACGAAGCTTGGCGAGGACCATCCTGACACGCTGTCAAGCATGGCCAACCTGGCGTTGACGTACCAGAATCAGGGCCGGTGGGAAGAAGCCGAGCAGCTCAACTTGCAGGTAAAGGAGACTCGCAAGACGAAGCTCGGCGAGGACCATCCCTCTACGCTGGCGAGTATGGCCAACCTGGCATCGACGTATTGGAACCAGGGCCGGTGGGAAGAAGCCGAGCAGCTTGAGGTGCAGGTGATGGAGACGAGCAAGACGAAGCTTGGCGAGGACCATCCTGACACGCTGTCAAGCATGGCCAACCTGGCGTTGACGTACCAGAACCAGGGCCGGTGGGAAGAAGCCGAGCAGCTCAACTTGCAGGTAAAGGAGACTCGCAAGACGAAGCTTGGCGAGGGCCATCCCTCTACGCTGTCAAGCATGGCCAACCTGGCATCGACGTATTGGAACCAGGGCCGATGGGAGGAGGCCGAGCAGCTTGAGGTGCAGGTGATGGAGACGAGCAAGACGAAGCTCGGCGAGTACCATCCTGACACGCTGTCAAGCATGGTCAACCTCGCTTTTACCTGGAAATCGTCAGGGCACGATGCCAAGGCCAATACTTTACTACGAAACTACCTAGCCAAATAGAAACAAATATTAGGGCCAACCTATCCCGACACTTTATCTAATTCCGAAGCGTTGCTAGAATAGGGAAGGGAGGGCCTAAGTCTGAATAGTCTGAATGGCTAGATAAGCTAGCTACTGGAATATCAAATGTTTATATACAGTTGTGATAACTCAACAGAAGGGATTGTCTGGTTCTGAAAACTATCTGGGGCATACGGTCTTATATACATTAGCGTACTGAATCGGAGATTCAGTATTCCGAATGGAACTTAGTAAGCCTGTTCCACACTGTACTGACTGACCTAACCAGGGTTGTCAGTACCAGACCATACCGCGTATTCTGTGCCAAATATCACACAGTAGCGATTTCGGCCATATGTGATAATTTCTCAGAACGATCTTTCCATCATGTATTGACTTAGTGTGCACTATGTGATAACCTTAGCGCTTGAGTGAATATTGTTGCCGAGAGTGGGCAGGGTGATGACGGAAAGATGTCATACCAGCGAGCAACGAGGGGCCATGAGGCGGCAGTATAAATGGTACGAGTATTTCGAGTAATGTGCTAGACGCAGTCTCACGTGATACCATCCTTCGATACAATTCGATCCCTGAAATAAGGCTAGGCGAGATACAGATTAACGTATTTCTAGATAGGGTTCGAGAAACAATCTGTTGAGTTTCAGCAGTCTTCAATGCCGCTGAGGCTCCGATGGCTATCTTGCCATCCCCCCTGAGACGCACTAAGCCTTATATGGTAACGCGGACAATTGGGAAGCGTGTAAAGCACGCTTCCATTCAGGGGTTACTTTAGACATCTTCAATCTTCAATATCACTCAATCGCTGGCATGCACACATCGCTCCTCCTAGATCCTATCCCTCATCTCAACACAATCTACAAGAGTAAAGTGGTGAAACTGATTTCGAACCTTCCTGTAGTGTACCAGCGGGTATTTCGAAATATATATTGCAGCTTGGTGGGCGATACGAGGACTCTCCATAAATCCCGTCGACTCTCTACTGCCTGGATAGTCTATGCCACTTTCTCACCATGGCCCGACTACCTCCGACTCCTCTCTCGGGGTTGTAGAAACTGCTGGATCTCGTGACTGGCAGCCTTCACTGACCGGAACAACCGCGTCTATCTCCGACCGGAGAATCTATTCTCCGGTCGGTACCGGTTGCAGATCCACGAAGACGAACACCATACGCATTGCGGTACCGCACTACATTGATCAATCTGATAGCGATGGATCCTGGTTCGTGTAAGATGGCCCTCGGCCTAATTTATCGAAGAGGAGCCACGCATAATTCGAGTGTCAACTCGATTGCAAACTCAGAACGAATTCAGGCTTGGCTGCAATGCCTCGGCCCAAATCTCTCGCATGCGGTGGGTCAGTAGTGAGTGGGGGAGATCCGGTCGGAGAGATCAGATTGCATCGCAATGCCCGAATGTGAATCTCATCTGAGGGTCTTTTGCGGCAACTCTCGGGGCAGCAAAGCCCGCCTTGAACGAAGCACTTGACGACTGGTATGGCAATGCTCATGTCCTCCCTACCCTACACAATAGTAATAATACTACTATTATTGTACGTCGTAGCAAGAGTAATACTGCTAGTAATCCGCCTGTTGCGACTGGCCACGAGCAGCCGGAGCTCCACCTGCAACGACGTATTGTCGGCATGCCCCCAGTTGCCCGCCCGAGTGCCTGGCTGCAAGTCGGCCGAGAGCTCGACGTTCCCCGCAAGCACAGCTTCCCCCCGGACCCCTTTAGCCCGAGACGTCACCGTCCCCGTCCTCAAAAATTCCACGTCCGGTCCAACTGTCTCTTCCTCGCCAGAGACTTCCGGCTCCCTTCGTGCATACTCTCCTTCATCATGAGCCAAGGCAAACTGACCGGCGCCGCCGTCGCCGACCACAACTCCAAGGACTCATGCTGGGTCATCGTGCACGGCAAAGCATACGATGTCACCGAGTTCCTCCCTGGTACGCTCCATCGTCATTCCTGCTCCAATTCCCCCTAGTCCCACCCGGACACCTGCTAACCTTGCAGCAGAACACCCGGGCGGCCAGAAGATCATCCTCAAGTACGCCGGCAAGGATGCGACCGAAGAGTTCGACCCGATCCATCCCCCAGACACCCTCGACAAGTTCCTCGACCCTTCCAAACACCTGGGCGAGGTCGACATGGCCACCGTGGAGCAGGAGGAGAAGGTTTTCGACCCGGAGGAAGCCGACCGCCAGGAGCGCATCACGCGCATGCCGCCGCTGGCCGCCTGCTACAACCTGATGGACTTTGAGGCCGTGGCCCGCCAGATCATGAAGAAGACCGCCTGGGCCTACTACTCCAGTGGTGCCGACGACGAAATTGTGCGTTGCGTCTTGGTCCTCAGCCTGCGGGCTCACCTGTGATCCCTCCAGACTGACTCGACATGTGTGCAGACAATGCGAGAGAACCATGCCGCCTTCCACAAGATTTGGTTCCGACCGCGGATCCTAGTGGACGTAGAGAACATCGACATGACCACCACGATGCTGGGCGCCAGGTGCTCGATCCCCTTCTATGTCACGGCCACGGCGCTGGGCAAATTGGGCCACCCGGAGGGCGAAGTCGTGCTCACCAAGGCCGCGCACCGCCACAACGTGGTCCAGATGATCCCAACCCTGGCCTCCTGCTCCTTCGACGAGATCGTCGATGCCAAGCAGGGCGAGCAGGTCCAGTGGTTGCAGCTGTACGTGAACAAGGACAGGGAGATCACCCGGAAAATCGTGGAGCACGCCGAGAAGCGCGGGTGCAAAGGTCTCTTCATCACCGTCGATGCGCCCCAGCTGGGACGCCGTGAGAAGGACATGCGATCCAAGTTTTCCGATGCCGGCTCGAACGTGCAGTCCGGCGACGACAGTGTCGATCGATCCCAGGGCGCTGCCCGTGCCATCTCCTCCTTCATTGACCCGGCCCTGTCCTGGAAGGATATCCCGTGGTTCAAATCGATTACCCGCATGCCCATTGTCCTCAAGGGCGTGCAATGTGTGGAAGACGTGCTGCGGGCTGTCGAGGCAGGCGTCGACGGCGTGGTCCTCTCCAACCACGGCGGTCGCCAGCTGGAAACGGCCCGCTCGGGCATTGAGGTCCTCGCCGAGGTCATGCCGGCCTTGCGGGAGCGTGGCTGGGAGAAGCGCATCGAGGTCTTTGTGGATGGTGGCGTGCGCCGTGCGACGGATATTCTCAAGGCCCTTTGCTTGGGCGCCAAGGGCGTTGGCATCGGTCGGCCGTTCCTGTATGCGATGTCGTCCTACGGATTGGACGGTGTGGATCGCGCTATGCAGCTGCTGAAGGAAGAGATGGAGATGAATATGCGTCTCGTCGGAGCGAGCCGGATTGAGGATCTGAACCCCAGCCTGTTGGACACTCGCGGTCTGCTGGCCGGCCACTCGGGCGTCATTCCTTCCGACACCCTCGGCCTCCGAGCCTATGATCCACTGGAGGCGCCTCGGTTCAACGAGAAGCCCAAGCTGTAATGAAACAAAAAAAGAGGATCTGGTGTTTGATGACCAATTTTTTTTTTCTTTTGTTTTGTTGAAGAGTTCCTCCGTGGGCACGATTTGCCACTGTCTATATTCTAGATACACTCCCGGATACACATTTATATACCCAATCAACTTAAGTTTCAGTACACTCAGATGGCTAACGCTTGTGCAATTGCCTGCTATTGCGGAAAAATCGACGAAACTGGAGGTGCAAGTATACCTCTGCAAATTGCGTCGCCTCTCTATTCGATAGTAAATAATACATGCAAAGCAGGGATCGATCAGATCACCGCACTGGGAGCCTCCAGGGCCCTACGCTGAAAGGGGTGGGACCTCGGTAATTTTGAGCAATAGTCTGGTCATACGTGCTATCTGGTGCTATCTTGGACCGCTGTTCAATGGTTCTAAGGCTTTGAGTCATTATTTGGGGGCGGATTTTATGGCATCTGCTTAGGGATCAAAGTGCAACAGCGAGTGTCGGATCCCTTTTCACACGGATCCTGGTTAATACCCCTGTGGCCTCCGAGGAATGGCCAGCTCAAGATCCTGACCGATAAATTATGCACGAGTATTCCGTTAGGGTTCAGAAAGCCACGTTGGGGCTTTTCTAGTCCACGCCTCAAAGCATAAATACCCCACATGCTACACTTTCCCGGAAGATTCCTCAGAGACAGCGAGGAGGAGCATCGACAGAACCGGGATTTGACCACGGTTCATTTCCGAGGTGATCAACCCCAGGATCCTGCTGGGTGATCAAAACATTCCAGAGAATGTACTCCCAACAGACCCTACTGTTGACGCAGCCTTCAACGGCTCTTAATATCTTGCTTCTTTCAGATTGTGTCGCAGGTTGGACCATGATGCTCGGAGATGATCCGTCATTTACCCTTGTGGCTCATGTCAACTCATACAACCTCCTCCCATCCCCTCTCACATCCACCCTGTATACATACTCCTCCCCACTAACCGCTAGTGGTTTCCCTAGTGGGAAAGGAAACATGTCTTTCGTCTCTGGAGCATATTGCTTGGCGATCCTTTCGATATGCACGATGGACTTTTAGTATTACTATGTACCTCTCTACCTCCAATCCTTTTTATACAGGGGCTTGATGGATTCTTTCTACAACGATACAGGTTTTTTTCCAAGCCAGCCTCAGTGTATCACATCTCGGGTTGACCATGATGATTTTTGGAATGTCGCCAGACAGCCTTTGACAAGAGCTCTCCAGCCCAACGCGGGCGGCGATCTCTTCCACCGCCCTCTGCTAGGAGCCCCAGCCCACATTAACCAGCTGGATCGGATGCACACCGATCTATTTTGTTTTTCCTTCCCTCCGACGCGGCTCTACCGTGGCCCGGAATGTGGTTGGATCGAAATAGCTAATACACGCCACTTCCACGATAAGGAGAAATTTGCAACGGCTCTCCCCCGTCGCGCCTTGCTTCCCCTGACTACGGACTTGTCCGCCGCCACTGGAACCCATCCACAGTGGGTTTGCATGCATTTGGCCTGCACGATGGACTCCACAACCCCGCTTGCTCGTGATGCTCGACTCAGCCCTCCCGCTATTCCCACTAGCCTCAGACGCGTAAAGCTGGTTGACACCGGCTTCCGATGTCTCATGTCCTGTTTTTCCTGGGGATTGCGCCTGGTAATGGATCACAGAGCCTATATTGTTCACCCCAGCCGAGACGACGGAGCGCGACGATCGACGAGGACGGTTTCACGAGGCCGACTCTGCTGCCGTGGAGGCTCTTCGCAGGCGAGAGACCCCTGATGCCATGAGGACTGGGCTCTGCCTGTTCAACGGCCAGCAAACCAAGTAGTATGCCCTTTTCTGGAACCCTCATCCGATGATGGTTCCGAACGGGACCCGACTGTCAAACCGATCGACACCAGGGAGGCCGCGGAGGGTCCACCCGAACGGCTCGACTGACATGTGGGTTTAATCGGGCGGGTGCCGCGCGCCAGCGGGATCCGGGATAAACATCCTATTAGTCCTTCTGGGATGCTCCTCCATACCCTAGGGGACTAGTATAGTACATCGTACATCGTACTACCTTAGGGCTGGTGCGAGGACTAGTCCAAGCACTACTCCCTATATCGTAGTAGTACTCCTTCCACCGACAACGGGGACGCGGGCAGCGAATGTGCCTGCCCACCGGTTCTGGGGCTGCCCCTGAGGCGCGGCGCTGCTTGGCGCTCCAACGCCGGCGGTGGCCCTTGGCCTAAAACAGGTGATGGCCGAGGGCGTGGGGAAGATCTGCAGCCATGGACGCCGGGGACTGGCCGGGGGATGATTAGACTCCTCTGTCGAGTCCCCTAAGCTCTCTTCGAAATCCCCTAGACACACCCTAGAGGTGCCCTTGGTGAGGGGGACGGAGGTTAACCTGCCGATCGGTCGGGCCTTCCTGCTGGAAACGGGCTCGGTTAAGCTCGCGGGGCCGCCACTGCCCGCCGTGACAGTTGGAGCTCGCAACGGCTTTTTGTGGACGGCGATCGTCTCCCACTCCCACGCCCACGCCCATGCCCAACGTGGATGATCCTATAAAGGAGGGCCGGGCCGCAGCGCCCAGCCCTGCATCGTTTCGATCAGTCGCTCTTTTATTTTCATTATGATTCTATCCCATCTGTTGGGCCTGCTGGCTGCCACGGCCGGCCTGGCCACCGCCGCCGATTCAAGTGCCGATGCGGACAACTATGAATATGTCGTCGTGGGCTCCGGTGCCGGTGGTGGTCCGCTCGCGGCCCGTCTGGCTCTGGCTGGTCACAAGACGCTGCTCATTGAGGCGGGTGATGACCAGGGCGAGAACTACAACTACACCATCCCGGCCTACTCGGCCCGCGCCTCCGAGGACGAGAAGCTCGCGTGGAACTTTTTCGTGCACCACTATGAAGACGACGAGCGCCAGGCACGGGACTGGAAGGCCAGCTACGACACCCCCGATGGTGGCTTGTATACGGGCCTGAACCCCCCGAGGGCTCGACGTTGAAGGGCACGCTCTATCCCCGGACCGGCACCCTCGGTGGATGCACCGCGCACAATGCCTTGATCGCCGTCTACCCGCATCAGTCCGACTTCGAATACATTGCCACTCTCACCGGCGATAAATCCTGGACCCCCGACAACATGCGCCAGTACTTCACCAAGCTGGAGCGCAACCACTACCTGTTGCCCGGCCAGCAAGGGCATGGCTACGACGGCTGGCTGCAGACGGAGACCGCGCCGCTGAGCATCGTGCTGGAGGACCCCCAACTGTTGAGCATGCTCACGGGTGGTGCATTTGCACTGGGCAATTTGACCGACAACATCATGAACATTGGCACCCTCCTCGCCAGCGATGCCAATGCGGACACCAAGACCCGCGACACCGAGCCCGGCTACTATCAGATCCCCATCTCAACCGACGACGCCCACCGCAACGGCGCCCGGGAGTTCATTATTGCTGTGCGCGATGCGACGAATGACGATGGTTCCAAGAAGTACCCACTGGATGTGCGCATGAACACCCACGTCACCAAGGTCGTTTTCGATGAGACGGCCAACCCGCCCCGCGCCACGGGCGTCGAGCTTCTCCAGGGCCAGCATCTCTACAAGGCCAGCCCCATGTCCAAGTCGGCACTGAAGGGCACCCCGGGTGCCGTGAACGCCTCGCGCGAGGTCATTGTGGCTGGTGGTGTGTACAACTCGCCCCAGATCCTGAAGCTGAGCGGCATCGGTCCCGCCGAGGAGTTGCAGCAGTTTGGCATCAAGGTCATCAAGGATCTTCCTGGGGTGGGCACCAACCTGCAGGACCACTATGAAATTTCCGTGCAGGGCAAGATCGAGGAGGACTTCTCCTGCCTGGATGGCTGCACCTTCAGCATTCATGACCAGGCCGACCAGTGCATCAACGACTGGGAGTCGCCCATCCTCGGGGACCGCGGCATCTACTCGTCGCCCGGCCTCGCCGCGACGATGCTGTACAAGAGTTCCGTCTCGGCCGATGACAGCTTCGACATTTTCTGCTTCGGTGGTCCCGTCAACTTCCGTGGCTATTTCCCCGACTACAGCATCAATGCCACCGACGAGCACAACTGGTTCACCTGGGCGATCCTCAAGGCCCACCCCCGGAATACCGCCGGTACCGTGAAGCTGCAGTCCGCCGATCCGCTGGAGGTCCCCAAGATCACCTTCAACTACTTCGACACCGGCGTGGGTGACTACGATGCGGATCTGACCGCGCTCTATGAAGCCATCGAGCTGGCTCGGGACGCTTTCGACCGCCAGCTCGTCAACGTCACCGAGGTGCTCCCCGGCGCCGCCGTCACCTCCAAGGAGGACATCGAGACCTACGTCAAGGATGGTGCCTGGGGCCACCACGCCTCGTGCACCTGCCCCATCGGCGCCGATGATGACCCCATGGCCGTGTTGGACTCCAAGTTCCGGGTTCGTGGCGTCTCGGGCCTCCGCGTCGTGGATGCGTCCGTCTACCCCAAGATCCCCGGTACCTTTACGGCGGTGTCGACCTACATGGTGGCTGAGAAGGCCGCCGATGAGATCCTGAGTGAGCTCAAGGCCAGCTCGTAAGGGAGTTTACCGGATCTGGTGACTGTACATATTGCTTCCGAGGCACAGCCAGGGTCATTCCATGCTATCCCATGTATTCTATTTGTAATAGATAATCCCAATATATCAATCTGCATTTACGCTCGTTGTTGATTTTTCAGAATCTATCAGTCCCGTATTTATTGTTTCCAACTTAAAAGGCACGCTCTTGATCAACACTTTCACGATGATAGCTCACAAAGAATCTTGCCGCTCCGTCCCCTCAGCCACCTCGGCCAATTTTTTCGTAATCGCGTGACTCCACCCACTCATCCAGCAATTCAGGTTTCCACTAGCCGATGGAAACTCGTACGTAGTTTCTATTCCCGTATCCGAGTCCGAGGTGTACTGCGTATACCGTGCGGACGTCCCACGTGACCTGTTTTCGGGACGGTGGACGCGCTGCGCCAACTCGCGACCACGCCTCAACCCTCCCGGCCCTGTTGGCTCAACTGATCCGCCATGGATCTCCTCGCGCAAGGCGTCGATGCTGGCCTGGAGGCGACCGGCATGGATGCCGTCGATGCGCTGCGCGCGTTCTTCCTTTTCGCCGCCGCGACGGTACGCACTGGATGCCGCCGTCCCACCCTCGTGCGCGCCGTGAGCTAATGCGCTAACTGGCCTTTGCAGACGGTGTCCGTGAGCATCCCGGCCTCTCTACGCTCTCGATTCCTCATCTACGGCCCGCGTGCGAACCCAACACTCTCCGAATCCCGATCGACCGCCGCAGAGGGCGCGTCCCGGTCCGGCCTCCTCGACTATCTCGCGACCTGGCAAGTGCCACACAGCTACTTCACGCAGTTCTACATCGCCTCTGTTGCTTCCTCGGTCTTTTGGGCGGCGCAGCTGCTATGCCACGGTTCGCTCTTTCAAGCCATTGCCACGCGCGTGAACGAAGAGCATCGGCGACAGACCATGTCTCTGACTCAGGTGCTCATTTGCTGGATACTATTGACCCTGCAGGGCGCCCGACGACTCTGGGAGTCGTACTGCTTTGCGAAGCCATCGACCTCCAAGATGTGGTTCGCCCACTGGTTGTTGGGGTTGGCTTTCTATTTGGCGGCGGGAATTGCGATATGGATTGAAGGATCAGGTTCGTCCCTTGTGGGATCCGTCCATCACAGAGTACTATGATGGCTGACGAATAACTCTAGAGGCACTGATGAACTTCAACCTGACCATCGATCACCTGAAAATCACCAGAGCTCCTAGCTTGCGGACGTTCTTTTGCATTCCGCTTTTCTTAGTCGCGTCGGGGATGCAACATGACTGCCACCACTTCTTGTTTTCCCTCAAAAAATACACCCTCCCGGACCACCCGATCTTCCGCGCCATTGTCTGCCCTCACTATGGGGCCGAATGTATTATTTACCTGTCGCTTGCGCTGATTGGGGCCCCCGGGGGCAATGGATCAATAAAACCTTGTTCGCCTGTCTGGCGTTTGTGGCTATTAACTTGGGCATCACCACCCGGACCACAAAGCAATGGTACTTGGAGAAATTTGGCGACGACCGGGAGCAGCGAGAACAGATAGAGAGCCGATGGCTCATGCTGCCGTATGTGTACTGATTATCACCGCAAATATTAAAATTCGAATATACGAAGGAGAATGATACTTCCACAGCCCCGTCATGACTTTCGCTCAGATAATCCAGAATTATAACCCTGATCAAACATGATGTCAATTTTGACGCCAAACACCCCCTCGACGATTAGTCTTGCTAACCGACAGGTTCATTACTCAATACAGTCACCTATCTAGTCAGCTACCTAGTCATCTACACAGTCACCTACGTGATCATTTGTCTAGATGGCTATTCTAGAAAGTGATGCTCTATGCAACATGAATGGGATCGGACTAGAATAATCCTAGTGAAAGTTCATGCTTCGACTCGCACAGCGAGGACACCTAAGCCGAAGAACTAACAGGTACCTAAAGTTTCAGACAGGGGGTGTGTTCTGAGGCAGAAGAGGTGTGGCTGTATTAATTTCCGTTGGATACTTATGGCTCTACAGTGCGATACCGAGTTATAGTCGCAGTCATCAACACGCACTTTCGTTCTGCACTGACAGTATAGCGGGGCTCCATTTTGATCATGTGGTGCCTAATTGATAGTTCATTTCGCCAGGCAGTAATAATTCTAAATCTAAGCTATGGGACAATTTTTCTCATTGAGTTTCGCAATCTATAAAGCCATGACTGGCGTTACCGTCACGTTCAAGTCATTCTTTTCGCTCATGTAAGTGTCGTCCGTCTCTGTGTGGAAAGCAAAGGGGTCCTCTCGGGTTCCGGGGGCCTTCTTGGAAGCCCGCTCCGATGCGGGCCAGATCTCATAGCCGGCCTTTTCTTCTTTCTCATGGTGTTCCATGACAACATCACGAACGGTCTTTTGAAAGTGGAGGGGGCCCATTTCCATCTCCGGATGAAGCAGGCCATTGACGAAGACACCGGCGTTTAGGTTTTTCTGAGAGTGGATGCAGAGGTACTTATCCTCGGACATAATTCGCTTATACATATCGCTAATGACGTTGAACGCTTCGTCGGTGGCATCTTTATGGCGATAGACTTCGTATCGCATCATGCACTGAGTCGGGCTGATGGGGGTGAAACGCTGCATGAAGAAGAAGTTTGGGCTGCATAAGGCAGGTGAGTGAGTGACAGTCTGGGGCTTTGGTGGTTGGAATGCACTTACGAGACATTCATGGAGGCGTTCGGCCAGAAATAGGTCGTCGCAATGCGGAACCCCTTCGCAATCTGGTCTTCTCGCGGAGCGCCGAAATGCTGAATATGGCCATCCTTGGGTTTGACGTAATACGAGTTGAGATCCGCAATGGTAGGGATATCAGGATGAGCTACCTGACAGTGGTAACACTCGTTGTAGTTGTCTGCGAGGATTTTCCAGTTGAACTCGCCCTCCATATCCCAGGTGTGGTCGAAGTTATACTCCTCGAAGTTGTAGTAGTCGAATCGAGGCTGCTCATCGACACCCTCAAAATCATCTTTCCAGGCAACCTCCGGGGTTTCGGATGCATCAAGATTGATCCAGACAAAGCCATTGCGGTCAAGATGCACATGAACCGGAGAGAGGTCGTTACTCAGAAAAGCCTTCACTCCGCCCTGATGATCCTTGGCCACGATGAATTCATAGCCAGCAGTATCATATCGAACCCAGTCCCCGGCATTTGGGACGCGGGCTTTGTGAGTCGTAAGAAGCCACTTGCGGGAGAAGATGGACCGTCGTTCCAAGTCGTACATTGCCGGTGAGGTGTACCAGGATGCCGGCAGAGCGCGGACAGGCGTCTTGCTCGTATCTGTCACCTCTGCTGCAGTCGCAGAGGTGCCGAAGAAATTCCTGAAGAAGGACATGGCGGAGAATGTATGATTAAGTTAATCAGAGATAAATCTCGAGATTCAAATTGAAAAAAGCTGGGTATCTTATATTATAATTTGGTGTTTGATGACCGCTATCTCCGAACGTAAGGTACCGAACTTCCTAGTATGTAGCACCGTTAGCTCATGCCATGGCATCTTGACACGGAATCGGAGACAAGCAACCGAACCTCCCCATATTGGACAGCAACCACCCTGGAATCCGCATTACCGTCGCCAAGCTACCATCAATTCCAGAAAAGGCGTGCGGTAGATAGACCTTCTGACCGGTCAGGTGATCGGTGGTTCATGAAGCACACCGGCTGGCTTGAAGGCTATTCTTCAGGCCTCTGGCGCTCAATCCCCAGAAGAAGCTAGTTCTGCCACGCTCATTGTGCGACAAGCATCTGGTATCATCTCCCGTGCTGCGCCTTACTGGCTGTTGTGAACGCCCTACTGATCTAGAATCCGGGTAATCCTCCGGTGCGGTCGAGACCCGGGCCACTCCGGCGGTTTATACATTCCATAATTGGAAATGTTTAGCATGGTGCCCCATCGTGACGGGTCGGAGTGCACAGCAGGATCAAAGTTGGACCTGGAAGTCCCTCCGGGGAGGGAAGATGGCGAAGTGCGCGTAGCAGCGCATAGATACTTGAAGGGACTGAGGACAGTGAAGGAAGCAGCCCGACTTTCTTATTGGAATTTGTTTACTGCCAGTGGCTTTCTCAAGAAGTGGTAGAAGGATGTACCAACGCAGTACCAGCCGTCATGTGATGACGTGCACCACGTGGGTGCCACATTAGTCATCGAACCATGGTAGGGTAACCACCTGACTTGCACCCTAGGTGGCTGCGGTCCACCGTAAATTTTCCTCGTTCGCGCCGACGGAAGTTGCAGGCCTGCGAGTGCACTGCTTTGATCGCATCCTCATCACCGCCAGACACCGACCAAGATGGCGTCGCCCGACCCGCAAATGGATACACACGCCCAGCGGCAAGCCGACTATGAACGTTTCAAGAACTATGCCGCAATGACCTTCCTTGTCGCATCGCCCGTGCTCATTGCGCTCCCTCCGCGCAAGTTTGACTACCTGACTGTCATGCACGCGAGTGCCTTCTGCATCTCCGCAAACTATATCACACGCGAAAGAACGGGACGGAGTATCGTCGAGCGGCTCGCGTCACGCCTTCCCACCCGCAAACCAGGGGTGCTCCGGGATCTTCCCAGCGATCGGGCGGAGGAAATCCAGGCGCGGTTGCGCGCGGCCCGCGAGGCACAGATAAAGGAGGCGGTAGGAGAGGAGCTGGAGAAGTTGAAGGCGAGGCAGGCGCAGGATCAGGGGATCGCAGAGCGTGTATGGATGGGCGGAGAGTCTCCTGGCTGGATGGAAAGGCGGCTGCAAGAGGAGCAGAAAGCCCTCGAGGAAGGGAAGGGGTATGGTGACCTGATCCAAGAACATATCTGGGATGTCTGGAATTGGGGAAAGAAAAAGGATGAGGATGAGGAGGATGATTGAGAGTTCTCCATTCGCCTTTTTGCAGATCACGACCATGTGCGCTGTTCTCTATTCCCCACGTTTCTCACCGGACCATCTTCGCGTGTACATCATATGCATTCAGGAGTGTTTTGCCGCAGCTTCCATTCGCCAACGATCACCATGCACCACCAATGTTTGAGTTGAATCTCCGACGTGGGATTCGTTCACTGTACCATCATCTTGCCACCATCTTCATCGCAATCAGCATCACGACCAGGCGTTTACATTCAAACTTATCTTGTCTATATTATCAACGTGTACATCTCAATTCAAAACAAGCTTCCATGTTTTACACAGGAGAAATTATCTCAAACCCTAACGCTGAGCCTCACTGCTTACCCTGGGTTGCTGACAATCACTATATTCCTCTACCGCCCCATGGTGCAGACTAGGTATATCGATTGAGTCCGGGGGACGAGTCATCTAGGGGAAGTGCCACGAATAGGAACAGGGGACTTGCGCCTGTCATCCACAGAAGTCAGCCGAGACCATCTTCCGTTCAGAGACGGGAGATCAGTTGATATCCCATTGCCAATGCGATCACATGATAATGGGGCTAAGAACAGCTGCTCCTTCACGTAGTTCAGCACTCTTGAGCAAGAACCGTAGCACTTTTACATAATATCTTGACTATGGCCTCAATATCATTCGGTCAAGCAAATCTCAGGATTCCAGGCGGGAGTCAATCAAGGATCGATATACTTGCAACAAGGTAGGATTTCAAGGACCCGCAAGAACAACCCCGACGAGCCCGATGAGCTGACAGAGGCCTTCGCCTTCAGAACGATCGGAACCCCGCCCTGGATCTCTATCGACGATCCTGTTCTCGCGTGAAATCATTGACCAAATTCAGGAGAAAGCCTCCTCAGCAGGGTCTAGAGTCGCTCTCCTTGGGCTCGGTGGCGTTGGGTAATGGAATTACGGTCCGAGGGTAGGCCCTAAAGGCTGACTATATATTAGGAAAACGCAACTTGCCATTGAATACTGCCCCCGGGTTCGACAGCAATCTGCCCACTCATAGATCTTCTGGGTACATGCAAGTAACGGGGCCCGCTGCAAGAAAAGTCTCCGAGACTTCGCCGATCGAGCTAAGATTCCCGGAAGCCAGGATCGCAAGGCCAACATATTTCAAGTTGTCGGGAACTGGTTACACTCATTCTCGAAATCGCCTTGACTAATACACCCGTAAAAACTCTTTACGGACCTACCTCTAAGAGCTCAGCGCAAATGATTTATTGAGCGGCCCGTATTGAATGAAAGTGCAGTAAAAAAGGTGACGGTTAACACTGCCGCCTCGGGAAGCGATCGGCTCCCGGAGCCCAGCCTGAGTTAGTCCCGCCGCCGCCCTGAGCTGCTCCCTGAGCAACCCTGAGCGATCCCGGAGTTGCTCCCGGAGCACCCTGATCGCTCACCCCTGATGCTCCCACTGGCCGACGTCACTCTTCCTTCTTTGTTTCATAATCCTCCGAGGATAAGCGCTTTGCTGCCTACGGTCACTCCTAGGAGCTCGAGGGAAGACATGACTTGATCTCACACTGCATCTATTCTCCAGCGCTTGCTTACTCGAGCTCATCGCCTAACGACCATGGTCCGCCATTCTGTAGGAGAAATGAGATTTCCCTGAACTCTGCCTTCGTTGTTTCGTCTTTCTTTCACAGTGGCAATGCAAGCTTCATTGACCGAATTCTAAAAGACGAATTTTCGTCGTTGTCTCTGCCTCTATGCTCTGGATTAGTTCACCAAAGGATTGCCATCCATCACTATAGTCCGGCACAAACTCCATGAGCTATAGGTCATATTTACCCCACGTGGAGAAGGTGGGCAGACGTCAATAACCTACCAAATATGATTTACTGTCTAATCGCTGATCACACGTCCATGTTAGACATGAGTTCCTAGGAGCACCTCCTTTTGCTAGTATATCCTGGGCAAGAGCGGCCCTTCAATTGGCTACAGCAACTTGCAGTGGAGTAGGGTCGGGTATCAGCTGGTGTGTTTTCAATTTCAGCTCTAGCCATTTGCAGCTTGAGCAGAAGTTGATTTTTGATAATATCTCTTCCCCCATATTGGGACCTCGATGAGCACGACGGTACAAACAAAGTATAAATAGCCACGACTGTCCCCCATTTCACGAATGTCTGGAATACATCTTTCATTCGGAATTTCCATTCTCGACTTCCTGGTTCGACAGTTCCCTGATCAATTTACGCCACCCTATCGTCATTATGGTGACGCTAAATCATCAAAGATTTTGGCAACCGGCCACGGAAACGTCCAGAGAATGCTCGGATAATGGTCCTGAAATCGGCACTTCCAGGATACCAGAACAATTCATTACTGTCGAAGAACGATGCGATCCAAATGGCTACATGCTGTGGAAACACAGGCCACATGATGGGGATGGAACAGAGGACTTCGGTACGTATCAATCTTTAGACATACCAATTTTCATTTCAGGTAATCTAACATAATCACGTTAGTGTCACAAAATAGCCAATCTGCCCAAGAAATTCTACCAGAAGCCTCTGCTAGCGACGTATCGACCACTGATAATTACCCCGATTACCCTGAGGAGGTCACACTCTACCCTTCCTCTCGAGTTAGCAGCAGCCCTTCCGTGACTGGTCTAGATGGGCCTGGGACATCAAGGATCTTTGACATATTTCACGATGATCCAACCAAACAAGGAAGCGAGCACGTGCATACGCAGCCTAGTGTAAGAGGAAAGAAGAGGACCCTTGAGGGACCTCATTCTTCTCGGAAACGACTCCAGACCCGCTATTCTACCACCGCAGATACGAAAATGTCGTCGACGAGAAGAAGAGGCAATCCAAAAGATGAACGCCCGTCTCAGGATGAAGAAGGCCATTCATATAAGCACGCCAGCATTAGGGACTTCCTACGATACCTGAAACACTTCCACAGTTTGGCCAGCGCTGAAGCCCAATTCTCAGATGATTTGGTCGACGGAGGTACTTGCAAGGAAAATCTTGCCGTGATTCAGAACACAATCAAAGATCTCCAACACACATACGGCATTATTGCAACGAGCAATATGGCAACTGATGAGACTGATAAAGAATTTTCCACTACAAAAAGATGGCTATTTGCGGCAAAAAAAGTGAAAGCCCGAAGAAGAACATCTGTTGTTAGACCTAAGGGATACCCAAAAGCTCGGATGGATGTCTATCCTTCGCCACTTTCCTGGACGAAGGCCCGCGGCAGTCAAACAGCGCCATTCTTTCATTCGTTCGAAAAAGAGCGACAGTCCCTCATGTTGTAATTCAAAGGAAGATTGCTTATTTCTTCTGGACAGAAAACTTGAGGGTTTATATACACATGCGACCTCCAGATTGATTTCCAATCAAAGCTGGTAATTCCGTGAGGTTAGGAATTGATTCCGTTACGATACGACATATCACAACAGCGCGAAATACCACACCTATTCAAACAGTAGGAGAGAAATGGGTATACAACTTCATCCAACGACGTGATGAACTAAAGACATGCTTCTCTCGACGATATGACTATCGGCGTGCTCAATGTGAGGACACTAAAGTTATAAAGGAGTGGTTTAATTGCGTACAAATTACCATAATGCAGCATGGGATTGTACCTGAAGATATCTACAACTTTGATGAGACTGGTTTTGCTATGGGCCTAGTAGCTACTGCCCGAGTAGTTACTAGAGCTGACTACTACGAGAGAACGCCTCTTGTAGAGCCAGGGAATCGAGAATGGGTTACTTCTATTGAGTGTATTAGTGCCTCTGGATGGGCCCTTCCACCATGCATTAGAAAGGAAAGGTCCATATAGAGGGCTGGTATCAGAGCAATCTACCACACGACTGGAGGATTGAAGTTAGTCCAAATGGCTGGAGACTAGTGATGAAATAAGCCTTCGCTGGCTTAAGAATCTCTTTATTCCTGCTACTACTGGCCGTACAAATGGGAAATATCGCCTCCTAGTTCTTGATGGCCATGGCAGTCATCTAACACCTCAGTTCGACCAGATATGCGGTGAGAATAGTATTATTCCTATCTGTATGCCTGCTCATTCTTCGCATCTACTGCAACCTCTGGATGTTGGCTGTTTTTCACCATTAAAGCGTGCATACGGACACCTAGTGGAGAAGAGAATGCGCCTTGGGTTTAATCATATCGACAAGCTTGACTTCCTTCAAGCTTTCCCTCAGGCGCGTACAGAGATCTATACTACTAGCAATATCTGCAGTGGTTTCTCTGCTACTGTGCTAGTTCCATATAACCCAGAGAGGGTGCTTAGCCAGCTTAATATTCAGCTGAATACACCAACACCACCAGGCAGTCGGTCAACCAATTCAGTACCTAAGACACCCCTATACCACCAGGCAGCTCGAGAAGCAGGCATCTATAGTGAAAAGAAAGCTTCAGAGGCGCGTACAGGAAGGCTCCCAAAGTCCTACCTCTTCATTAGAGGTTCGATTGGACAAAATCATTAAAAGCAATGAAATTGCTTTAAATGAGGCAGTTCTTATGCGTCAAGAAATTCGCGATTTACGAGCTGTACATGAGAAACAGCTTCAAAAGCGGAAGAAGTCTACTAGGCAGCTTATTGCTGCAGAGGGTTTTTCTATTCAGGAGGGCCAGGAACGATTTCTACAGTAGAATCAGGTCTTTGAAGCTCAAGATATTGTGGCTAGGGATCCAGGGCTTCCTGCAGTTGGACTACGCGTACGCGCGCCACCGCAGTGTTCTAATTGTCATATTCGGGGGCATACTAGGGTTAGGTGTCCTAATCCGCCTAGTGATTAGTTTTGTATAGAAATGCAATTGTTTTGTTGGTAAAAAGGTGCTTGAATCTCACCTAGTCGTGGAAATCGGATGGAGGTGGCCGACTCGCTTACCGAATACGTTAAATTACGGTAACCTGCCAAAATCTTTCACGGTGGATGGCTGGATGTGAAATTTATTCTTGTGCTTTCTCTGCGTGTCTTTCGATTGACTTCGTGTTTGAATTTAATTAGAGTGATAATCAGCCTCTGCCCACTGCAGCAGCTGCTCCTTGCCCACCCAGCCAACTCCAGCGCCGTACAAGACGTTGAGGAATATTGTGCATTCCCAGGTGAAGCCGAGCCGAAACACAGGCCTATGGCAGCGCCGGCACCGCCATACGCGGCGTCTGAGCCCACGTACTTGACGAGGTAGAGCGAAAAGGAGAGAATGTGTGGCCGAGCCCGTCATTGGCGCCCGACTCCGCAATGATCAGATCCTGGAGGTCCCCGGGGACGTTGTCATCCGCAAACTTTCCCGTGACAATGAGAACGGAGAGCAGGGGACCGGTGGGCGTGCACATGTGCCGACGGCCATGGCTTGTAGGGAAGCTGGGCGTCTGAGCAAGACCCGGACGAGCAGGCTTACGCATTTTGTGGTTGCACTCGGCTTGTCTCTGGGACGGATAAAGTCTGCTCCATTTGGTCTGTAAGCGACACCTACCAAGAGCGAAATGCCTGGTTTTCCTCAGGAGTCACTGACTTTGGTATTCCCTCCATCCCTTGGACGCCTCAGACCTGGAGGGTAAGCTGCCACGTCCTCTAGAACTAGCCGAGCGCGACCCGGAAGCGGAACTCACGGGGTGCCGTCAAAAACGTGGTCAGGAATGGCTGCCAAGACCTAGTCCGACCGTGCACTCATCCGTGTTCCAACTGGGAGCTTAGACCAGAGACCGAGTACGAGGTACGATAGTGTTTAATGCCAGGCGGAATGGACCATCCATTCTAACGGTGCATCACAAAAGATAATCCATCAAGAAATCCTTGGACTGGCACACAGTTAAAGTTTTCTAGTTTTCCACTATTCCAAGGGTAGACTAAGCCGCCCCGCATATACCCACTTCAGTGAGGCATAGATCTAATCTGATAGGACTTCAAAAGTAGCGAGTCCGATTTGGTATAGTGTGTTGAACGAAAAGCCACTTACGTGTAAATCCAAATTTCCTAACCACCCCTTGATTCTTTTTCTTCGTGTTTAAATTTTGCTTCATTGCCAGCGCATGAGACATCGTAAGCACGTCCGCTAGGTGTGTGGAGTATCTGGCTCCGCGTCCGTCATTCGTTCTGGTGGGGTCATTCCTTCGGAGCTTGCACTTGCAAGACACTTCGGCCAAGTTTGATCAGCGGTTCCGATAGAGCATGGAGGCAGACGCACGTCCAGACACACCTCCAGGCCCAACTACAGCTACAGCTACAGCGCGCCCACCGGCTCACCAGGTTTCAATTTCAGAGACGGATCAGTCAATATGGAAGAGATTCCGGAGCCAATTCAATCCGCGTCCAATCCAGGATGACAAACCTCGGGCCTGGTGGTTTGCGTCGACAGCCATCCCACTAATCGCCGCGGCCACCGCACCTTTTGCCAATGTGATGTCGATTGTGGCTCTGGCCATGCCTTGGAGAAGTACGATACATTACGACAAGACCGGTAATGACGGGCTTCCGCTTCAAGTCCCATATGATGATCTCACGTGGTATGGGTGGAAGGTACGAGAGAGCCATATTCATGCTAAGATCTGAATTCTAGGTCTGTGGCACTCAATGCGACTTCCCTCGCCTGCGGCGTAATAGGGAATATCTTTCTTTTGTGCAATTTCACTCAAGCGGTGCGATACATCGTCGCACTGCCCGTATCTATCGTACTTTGGTGGCTAGCAACGGGGATTGTGAGTTGAATGAACATTGGAATTGAATTATTGTCTATGAACACTGACTCCTTTAGTTGATCGGAATCACATCGGCCGTCCACATCTACACCCCCCGGCTCTTCCTCATCAGTTATACACCACCGCATTCTATTTTGCCGTCATTGCAGCGTGTCTTTATTTTTTCAACACTCTGATTCTGACGATCAATCTCCTCGGTTATTTACTGGGCCACTACCCGCAGCACTTCGCGCTTTCCAACAGTCAGCGAACTCTGATTCTGCAGACCACTGCATTAGCCGTATGGCTGGTAGTGGGAGCAGCCATCTTCCAGAAACTCATTGGGATCTCATTTTCGGACGCTTTATACTTCAGTGATATTACGATCCTCACTCTCGGATTCGGCGACATTCTGGCCAAGACTCCCGTGGCTCGGGGAATTATCTTCCCCTATGCCGTCTTTGGCATCGTGATGCTCGGTCTCGTCATCGGAAGTATGAACCAGTTCTTCGGTGAAATAGAAGATGACAACGTCGTGCGGAAAAGAATCGATCGGAAACGAAGAGCCTTGGTCGAAACTTCCCCTACCTCGGAAAATGTCCATTCCCATGGCCAAAATACCGTGAATATTCATTCAGAAACATCAGAGAGCGCGTCCCCGTCAAAACATAGCGAAGAAACTTTCACCAACACATCTACGACCGCATTTTCTCACACTGTGTTAGGCCAACGAAGAAAACAGGTCTCGAGTGAAGAGAAAGACCGATTTCATGCAATGCGTACTATCCAGAACGAGGTCGCCAGTTTCCGTCGCTGGTTCACCCTTGTCCAATGCCTGATCTCATTCGCAATTGTCTGGACAATTGGCGCGCTGGTCTTCTGCACTTTACAGCCTGAGCTGACTTACTTTGACGCCTTGTATTTCAACTTCGTCTGTCTCTTGTCTATTGGATACGGCGATATCACTCCAAACACAAACTCAGCTCGGGCTTTCTTTGTTCTTTGGTCACTGATAGCTGTCCCGACTATGACCACTCTCATCTCCGTGATGAGCGACACATTCATCTCCGCATTCCAACGCGCGACGAACATGCTCGCGGGATGGTCGAACCTCTCCAAGTCCCCTCTGAAGCACTCACGGTTTATGAGAATCCCTCTCGTTCTGAAAATCGGCTGGACTCGCGAGGCTGAACAGAATAGTGACATCTCCCAATCTGCTGATGAAAAACACGTCAAGTCTTCCTCGTGGTCGCAGCCAGAACGACCGTTTCCGTCCTCGGCTAAATCGGGCATGGAGTGGAGACCATCGGACATGGACGTCATCCAGAAATTGACATATGCCATTCGTCGGGTAACTCAAGATGCGTTAGATGGTGGAAATCAGTACAGTTATGAAGAATGGGCGGAATTCATGAAGATGATTCAGCTCAGCCATTCTCATCCAGGTGAACTGAACATGGACAAGGATGAGTATGGGAGATTACACTGGGACTGGATTGGCGAATGGACACCGATGATGTCTAAGCAATCGGAGTCTGAGTGGATCCTGGATCGTTTGTGTGAGAGCATGATTCGGTGTAGCAGCATGCACGGCAAAAGATGTCCCCTCCAGAACGAAGAGATCGATTGGGAAAGACACGAGTATGTCTCGACGAAAGAGGTAGATATTGGTTCCCAAGAGGGGAATAACTCGTAGCCTCTTACGCTTTTAATATTGTTTACCAGATTGCAAGTATGTACATATTATCTTGTATATTTTGAACCTGTCAATGCGCGACATGAACGAACTTGGTCTCCTTAGGCTTTAGAATACACTACGTTCTTATAACTCGATGAAAACCACTATCAACAAGAGTCGCCTTTCGTATCCATTAGCAGCTGTTTAACTGAACCGAGACGTTTTGAAACACGTCGATCAAGGGGACCGAACTTAACCTCGCGGATTCGACCAAGGTTGGTACTATACCATTCCAGTGCCTCCTGGTCCAGACAATGATCGACATGATTTTGTTGTGGCCGCATATCCGATTTCGGTCGAATGACAGGAAGCTCTCCTATAGTAAGGGCGTACTCCTTGGAGTTCGGCAACAGGTACATCTGCAAGAGCTTTTCTTCTGGATCACAGCGCAGATAACCCAAATACTATACAAGTCCGGTCTGAGAATTTGTAGATGGCGTTTATCTCAACATCTGCTTTGGGTATGCATGGTCCTCCATAATCTCGGCAAAAAGGGGGAATGCTGACCTGCGTAAGGTCGCACCCTAGATGTTTCCGTTAGATTCAAGCTGGAACAATAGTTGTATCGTGCATAACACTTTCCACTGTGAGGGATAAGGGTAAATTATATCAATCAATCAACCAACTACTGTATTCGCAAATTGATATGAATTTAACTAGCAACACCTAGACTGCGGCAACATCCTCAATATCTATGGATATCGACATATCCTCTCCGCCAATTGCAGCTATGGTATATGACCCAATATCCAATGGAGAGGATATGCCGCCGTTAGCAACACCTACAATCCACAAAGTAGTAAGAGGGGTGAGAAATGCAGCTAGCTAATAACTGGACACTACGTTGGAGGACGATGAACGGATTATCGAAATCGATCAGAATGTTCAGAAGCTATGAGACGGAGTCTCTTTGCGTTGTTTGAGCCTTAGAGCCGGACTGCTTTGATGGTGTAACAGCGCCACGTTTTCGGAGCAGTTTGACAATCTCTTGATCGCCTAAATATGAGGCTGCCTGGAGAGCGTTGCCGTAGAGACCCCCCTGCGCATTCACGTTCACTCCCTATCAATGAAAACTCGTGCAGGCGCTTTGAGCCCAACTCAGCAAGCATTATAAAGTCTGGAAGCACGCGGAAAACCAGGGCCATCGTTCCAGATATAAACAGCCTGATACAAATGACCCCATCGTTGGAATGTTGCTTCCTTTTCTAGGAACTTGACTACCATCCGAACTACATCATCGGAAGCCTGAGCTAACGCAGCATGATCTATCCAGAGTCCCGCCGCATATCCTACAATCGGAAAATCTCGCCTGATCTTTGCCTGGATACCGCTAATGTCTGTAAGATAGGTCAAGCAGGTCATCGTAAGGGAAATGCTGGCAGTCGTGATGTCGAAATGATTTCTGTCCGAGAAGGTACTCTTTGACAGAAAAGTGGGCAAGGTGCAACTCTATTTCGGTGGCATGGGAGACGGTCACTAAGCTAGGACAATAATTTAAAACATCAGTCTCACAAAAAAGTCGACACTTGATGTCAAACCCTCGCACATCGTTGTTTATCTGCGTCGCTAGTACTTCTCTAGCCTCGGCTAGTTTGAGAGGATGCTGGGAATGCACTAGGAATTGTAGGAGGCGTATCGCGTCGTCTTTTAGCTCCGTCGGTATGGTTGCAATCATACGGCGGTATGTCTCATGTAGGTTCCGCGGCAAAGACACGAGAGCCTCCTCCATAGCTGCCTCGTGACGGCATCGAGCCAGGCTGTCAAATGGACAGAACGCCCACCTGAACCTAAGCTGGGTGTCAGTACATCATCAGCAAAAAAGGGAAGAAGCGCTATCAACTCAAGACATATCATTTGAAGCACCTAGTTACCCACCCTGCTATTTGTTCCATGTCTCCTCTTCTCTGTTGCGATGTTCATTCGTTACCAGCCTCCGTCTATTACCACTCAAGCTGACGTGAATCTTTCGAGGGCTTCCAATATAACCAAAAGCCCGTATCACGTCGATTAGTTATATATCACAGACCGAACAGTTTCGACCATGGGAACAGAATTCGCTGTATCCCCCAACCCCTAGATACCTCTGCAATGCGGACGTACGAGAATGGAATCATGCCGAACGAGCATTGCATCACTATTTGCTGCGGCAATTGCGGACACCAAGGGATGAGGCCCGCCGTAGTGTCCTCACAGCATATATTGTGGGTTGAGGGGTGAGAGGGGCCCCAAGAAATTTGCGACTAGGAAGTGAAGACGACTAAAAGGACAAGGGCATTCGACAGGCTTGTACACAAACGCTAGAGGTCCCTGAACAAAAATATATTCATGAAATCAATCCTGGCATACCCCCATGGAACGAGACGTGAGAGGCAAACGCATCCAGCTTTGACGCAACAGCCGCCAAGAAAAATAAATGGCCCCTACGTACTGCCACAATGCCAACATTGTTAACTAGTCAACACCCGCGGACAGGAAGCTGGGTCAGGAAGGGTGAGTTATCGGAAGTTAACAATCCTAGACCAAGCTTGGCACTCATAACCGTAGAAGCTTCGCGGTGGACCAGCCCACGTTTTTAGACACTGTCTACATGGGAAAGAAGTGTGTCTCCCGGAAAACCTTTAATCCCGACTCATTGCAGTACCTCTGTGTTTCTGCATTATACTAGCTGAAAATGACAAATGTTCTCTTGCACCTGGTTTTTAAATGATGATCGCAGCTCCACAGCCTGGTGGACCACCAGTGCCAGTAGTCGCTTACAGTTAGGAACATATTCCGGAAAAATATCGGGAACTAAGCAGAAAATTGATTGGGTTTGGCACTAATCTACAGGGAAGTGCGTATATGGACCGATCTATACCAGACTCCTTAATCTCCAAGGGCTTCAGATACGGTCGGAGCACAGTTACATTTTGTTATTAGGTACAAACAATCATAGTGCGTGGAGTTGGCGTGAGTCACGTCCCTTCAACGAATGCCGATAAATGTCCGTCTTCACCGTATGTTCCCGATTTCCTGGACAATAAAAGCCGTGAACCGCGACCAGAATCTTGAAAACCCCAATCTTCTTTCGTGAATTTCTTGGTTTAATGTTTATCAAAATGTTCCAAGTCCGACTCATGCTGCGTCAGGTTTTCTTCTGGACCGCGACGTTTGCTTCCACACTCCACGCGACATCCGCCGAAAGTCAGTGGAAGTGGCTTAACTACAATGCGTCTACAATCTCTCCAATCAGGGAGGTTATCACTATCCACGCTCCACCAGACACCGACATTTGGAGGCCTTCCATAAACAATGACAACTTCACAGCGCCTTATCTGTACACTAGCATTGAAACCAGCAACTTTCAAAGCGTGAATGTCACTGTTCAAGCAAATTGGAAGACACTCTACGACCAAGGCGGCCTTGTCATTACTTTTCCAGAGCGGCAAGAACACACCTATTTGCAGTGGATCAAGGCGGGAGTCGAGTTTACCGACGGAGCGCCCTACTTAGGCGTTGTCGGCACAGACAGACTGTCCGATTGGAGCTTGAGCCCGATGTTGCAGGACTCCAATACCGGAAACGCAACTATTGAAATCGTTCGTGATGGGTCAGACGCTTGGGTGTATGTGATAGAGGGAACTAGGCGACGGTCTCTGCGCCAGGTTACATGGGCTTTCAATGAAGGCAACTCAGAGCATATGCACGTGGGAATTTATGCAGCCAAGCCAACTCGGGAATCTGGAGTGGGTCATGAGTTTGATACCCTTGCCGTTACCTTCAAATTGTTCAGCTTGGAAACAAAGAGCTGAATTTCGACTACCTTTGCTCGGCTATGTTTCTCTATCACTTGCGATTGAAATTGAAACAATCTCAAAGCCGATATTGACATTTTTGTGATGCGTGGAACTCATCTGGCAGAGGGATCCCATCTTCGACGTAAATAAGACATAGAAATACATGTACATGACATATCTGACTCACGGAGAGTCCCACTGGTCCCCATACCACAAAGGGCAGTCATTATGAGCTTGTAGGCCCTGACCTAATTCCTCGTTGGGGGACGCTCAAACTGCCGCGAGTTTCTGTGAATATCTCTCTCTGATCGTCGGTCTGCTGCAGTCAGCTTCTTCGGCCATCTGAGAGGTTGTGAGTGACTGGCTTTCCATCATATCGTGGATGAAGTGTAGCTTGGATGGAGGGGGTCTCGGCGCCATGCTGCGCGGTGCAGCTTGAGACTCGCTCGAGAGGAAAGCACAGGGACAAAGCTAACAGCACGGAAGGAGGGGCAGGGTAGGTAGCAGGCGTATTGGAGTTTCGTGCAAAGTACGCCAAGACAGGTTCTGTGAGCGTCACATAACATACTAGGTCTATTCGTGGAAGCGGGGGATCCGCTGCTAACCCACATATAGGCTAGCGTTTTTCAAGTCAGGGTTCGGGATATAATTCGTGTGAGTGTATGGGGTAAACTGATTTCGAATATTACTGTAATATTTGGTGCATTTTGAGGCGCTCGTTCCTCACGTAGCCACGTCTGCCGCCTATATGAAGTACCCCATGACTAGACCCTGCGATTAATGATTAAAACAAACATCTATGGTCCAAAAAAAGCATCGATCGACAGCACTGAGTACTACTTCAACCTGCTGCCTAGTTAGTTTGCCAGAGCACCCTGCAATGGTATATGACCCTCAGAATCCCACGTTGATCTCATTCGTCTCTAACGCACGGTCGGCAATTGCCTTGAGCATCTAGTGATGAGTTTTGAGCCACTGCGTTCTATCCCTGGACGAAGAGTGATCGACTGGATGCCTGGTATGGAGTTTCTCATAAAGGGGAGGTGCATCCGGCATCTCAATGTCCCCATCCTGTCGAGAATGTTAGCAAGCTTCCAAAAACAAGGGCCTGGGGGGATACACTTACCACGTCTGGAAGATATTCCGTCTGGAGGTACTCGTATTGCACCAAGGGGGAATGCGATTCCTCCTCGTGATCCGATTGATCTCGAACCGAATATTGGGATTGGAATTGTTCCCGGCTGCAGTTGTAGTGATATGGTTGCCAGACTTGCTGATCACTGTACTGTTGAATTGATTTTTGTCTCCCCCCGGGGCCCGGATCACTCCATGTCTCGTCCAGGCGGCGATTGCGTTTTCGACCCCGTCTCGGGCCTTGTCCTTGATTAGAGTTACTCACCCCCTCAAAAGGTCGGTGGCGTAGAGGCTGACGGGTGTTTTGCGTATGATTCATACTCTGGTGACGTGGGCCTTGACGTCCGTTGGGGGATGATCGTCGGTGTAAGTTGAACTGCTGCTTGGGTAAGTACTGCTGAGAAATAGACGGCATCTGAGAGCGGCCTTCGCTGCGAAGATTACCAGAGAGGCTACCTTGCTGCACATCGTTGGATTGATGGTGATTCTTGTGATTGTGGTGGCGGCCGTGGCGGTGATTTTGATGCTGAGCTAGGGGGTGCTTGTTTTCGTTCCCACTTTTCGACGGCCTTTTTGAACCATGCATGGGAGGCTTGATGCGAGAGCCTGCACCAGGATTGACTAAAGGTCCGTTTATTCGTTGTCCCCGAGGCCACTGCTGGCGACCACCCCAGTGTAGGACCTGATCCATGTTTGCTTAGGACTGTAGGTGGATGAATGAATTCTCACATTCCAGTTCTGATTCTCAGTCACGGCGGATAACTCGAAAATTGATGCTTTGTTTGAAAGAAAAAACTCGCATGGTCGATTCTATCGGAATAGGTTTCAGGAAAGAGAAAGCCGTCCATATCGGGTGGTCCATGGGTAGGCTTTATATCTCAGGCCCCATGCCCTTCGCCCATTGTGAAAGACTCGAGTGATCCATATATAGTCACGGCCCTGAATGATTAGAATCCTATACGTCTTTGTCCTGTTCCAGAATCAAGTCATAAATAAAGACCAAATTTCCCCGAAACACACTGTGCGGTTATCATAATCGTGGATCTATTCTTTACTCAGATGGCTCGAATCCCATCAAACAAAGGCACTCCATTCAGTAATAATCTCTTTGTTTGTTTCATTCTGTAGTTGTAGCGGAGAAGTGCCACCTTCGCGGTAGACTGTACCGTCGGCCCTCATTGCCCCTTTTATGTGGTCCTTTGAATCTCAAGGCCATCTCATTGTTCTTCCGGGCTGCGGGTGCCGAAGCATCCAGATTGGGATTAGTCCAAATCGTCCTCGGCCGGATTCGCCCATGGACATCTTGACTCCGCCCATGAACGGTGTCGACCAGCCCCATGGTGCGCTTCTCCAAGCTCCAAGGCTGCCTCTGCTCCTTGCCCCGTGGTAGTTCCTTGTCTCCTTGTGTGGGCATTTCCCAGGGTTGTCATGTTCCATTGTTCTTAGCTTCAATTGTTGATGCGAAGATGCTTATCGCGGGGCCGATGCCGGCAATAACCTTATCTATGCGGGGTCGTTCTGCACCATACCGTACGCGTCCGCCACGGTGTGTGGGTGGTGGCAGGTGCAGGGTATCCGCCGGTATCACCGCGTATTGCCCCTCCATCGCGCCCTGCGCCCTACGCCCTACTCGCAATACACTAGTACTACATCGCAGAGGACGGTACATCGTGTAGCATGCACTCCAACCTGACAACAGATGTACATGTAGTACCACTAGTAGTACGTACTAGCCCACTATTGTCGTGAGAATCCCTCTGCCCTCGGGTTCCCATTCGCCCGCGCCAGCATTAAGCATTGCCCTTGACGCGCTCTTAGATAACAGCAATGTCCCCGACCAATCGACCGGCCCTCCCCGTCATATAATCCAGTAAGGACCTGACCTACTAGTACCATAATGATAGTGTTGCTAGTCGGTATTAAGTAGTTGAGGGTTGTACCGTACCGTCGTGACTCCTAGCCCTGGATGAGTCATGTGCGCCGATCGGAAACGCGCTGCCGAGCGGATATCTCGTCTCCAAAATCCGCCGGGCCTCTCTGGTTTGGCTCCGTAATCGCTTCAACGCTGGCGGCCTTGGATTCTTCGCCTCGATCACGACGCTCCCACATTCTCCGCATCGACCACCCGTCCCGTGAACCCGCCAATTCCTCGCGACAGTCGTACACGCGCACCCACACATTCGCCATCATGAGTCCGCCCGCGCCAGTGGACGTTGAGATGAGGGGAGATACCGACACGTCTGCGCTGTCGGTCCCAGACCCGTTGACCGTCAATGGCATCCCGGGATGGCGGGAAAAGATGGCCCAGATGCCCACGGGGGTTGCCGCAGCCTGTAGCAGTGACATGTTCAAAAGCCCGGTACGACCAAGTCCATGACCAAAGCTCCGTGAACGGAGCCCGCCGGCGAAAGAACTCTGGTTCGTCGCAGAACAAGTCCATGAGGGACGAAGGCTAATCGGAGACATTGGCGTGACGGTAGGCTTGCTACACCAAGCCCAAGGCCAAGCGTTTCGAGCGTGAGTGACATCCAGGGCGACGTTGGGGCTCTCAAGAGACAAAACGACCAAATGGGCTGGAGAAAAGTGGACTGACAGTCATTGCGCAGACCGTTTCTCGACTGAAGCCAAATCTCGCAAGGTTCGTGTCTCGGATGTAGGACAGGCAATACTCAGCAGGTTTTGGTTCTGATCATCGATCTCTCGACAGGCGTCTACGTTGAAGACCGCTGCTCGTTTTCTGAAGAACCCAGGTATGTTTTGGTCCCGGATCCCCATCGACCAAATGGGCCATATCAAGATACGCATGTATGCTGACTCGGCGCGTTACCAGGCATGATCTCTCTTGGCGGTGGACTACCCTCACCCGAATACTTCCCCTTCGAACACCTGGATATCAAGGTCCCCACCCCACCAGGGTTCTCTCCCGAGGCAACCAAGCAGTCTGGCTCTGTGTTGCGAGCTGGAAAGCACGATATCAAGGAGGGATCTAGCGTTTATGGTTCGCTCCGTCCCTCTCCCCACCACTGCGTGGTTTTCTGTCCACTCTATATGCTTATACTGATAATTTTTGTTCGACAGATCTCGAGATTGCGCTTAATTACGGACAAGCGACAGGCGCCGCTCAACTGCTTCGCTTTGTCACCGAACATACCGAAGTATGATCCTGTGCGAGATCGTCCCTGCGGCGCGCGTGGCTGACAAGAAACAGATCATCCATAAGCCGCCTTATTCCGATTGGCAATGTACTTTGACCGCGGGCAGCACATATGCCTGGGATACAGCTCTTCGCCTGCTGACCGAACGCGGAGACTTTATTCTGATGGAAGAATACACGTTTGCCAGTGCCGCCGAGACCGCATTCCCGCTTGGCCTCAAGGCGCTCGCCGTTCCTATTGACGAACAGGGCCTCATCCCCGAGGCCATGGACGCCCTACTCACCAACTGGGATGAACAGGCTCGGGGAGCCCGGAAGCCCTTTGTCCTGTACACGATCCCAACGGGTCAAAACCCAACGGGGGCGACCCAATCCGCGGAGCGTCGTCGGGCTGTGTACCTAGTTGCGCAAAAGCACGACGTGATCATTGTCGAAGATGAGCCGTACTACTTCTTACAGATGCAGCCATATGTGGGCCAAGGGGCCCCGTCGGTACCGCCGCCCGCCAACCATGACGAATTTATCAAGTCGCTGGTCCCCTCCTTCCTGAGCCTCGATGTGGATGGTCGCGTGGTCCGCCTGGAATCTTTCTCCAAGGTCGTCGCACCTGGCACACGTGTGGGTTGGATTGTCGCCTCCGAACAGATCGTCGAACGGTTTGTTCGAAACTTCGAAACATCCTCCCAGAACCCCAGCGGAATCTCTCAGATGGTGCTCTACAAGCTCCTGGACGAGCACTGGGGCCATTCGGGCTACCTGGACTGGCTCATCAACCTGCGGATGGAATATACCGAGCGCCGCGATGCACTTCTCAAATCCTGTGAAAAGCACTTGCCGCGAGAAATTGCGCATTGGGCGCCCCCTGCGGCAGGCATGTTTGTAAGTTGCCCTGGGACCTTCAGGCTCCCCCAACCTCGTGCTTTCATGATCGCTAACGCGCCCATCTCCCCTAGCACTGGATCGAGATCGACTGGCGGAAGCACCCCGGGATCGCCGCGGGGAAGACCCGTGATGCCATCGAGGAAGATATCTTCATGTCGGCCGTGGACCACCAGGTCCTGCTGTCCCGTGGCAGCTGGTTCAAAGCAGACAGCTCGGTCGTCGAAGAAAAGATGTTTTTCCGCGCGACCTATGCCGCGGCCTCGTCAGAGAAGATTGATGAGGCGATTTCGCGCTTCGCCGAGTGCCTTCGTGGAGAGTTTAAACTGTAGATAGTACAGTCCGCCTAGTGCTCCTGCTCAATCAATAAATACTCTCAAATTTCTTTTAAGTTGCAAGATATACGAGCCTGGCATGCACCTTTATGAAGCGTCCTTTGGGATTGCTCTCTTTCCGGACCAGCCTTCTGCATGGCCGGTTTCCCTCGAGCCTACTTTAATAAATTCGCACGCATCGGTACGGTCCAAGGCAACTTGGAATCGACCGTCACTCTTTCTTATCATCGGGCTAGCAAAGGAATGCGCGCATCTGCGTGCGTTTACATGCAAGCATGCCAAGATGGCTAGAGGTGCAGCGGTCGTATCTGTGGAATGGAAATTGAGAAAGCCGCCAGCATGCCCTCTGAAGGTGGTGACAAAACTTCAATACCAAACGTCATCATGGACGACTAAGCCTAATGAAGAGCCCGGCCCCAAATATCGAAGTCGACCAGCGGATGCGTCAAGGTTTCCAGGCTCTGACTCACCTTTCCCAATCCCTGGATGAGGCAGCTATTGAAAACCACTGGTAGTAGCGCGGTTCATTGCCTGCGGACAACATTTCTGGAGTACCTCCAGGGGATTCTCTTCACGGGGCTGGTTTGTCTGTTGCCCAGCTGGAATCTGCCGAACCCTCACCACGCTCCGATTTTCCCTGGAGCGACGTCTATTCTCAGCCGCATTCTGTAATTTCAATTTATTTCCTCTTCGTTGAGCATATTGTGATCGAATCGGACTATTTGCGAGCCCCACATGTTCTTACTGGGGTACATCCGAGTCCTTCCTTCCACGAGGTACTCCCAGGCCATTGGAGCCTTGAACCAGACAATGATCGCGCAAATCACCGTGCCTCCTAGTGGATCAATGCCCCACAAATGAGTCGGAGTTGCCAATGGCGACTCACGGCCGAACTCCCTGGCGAAGAGCGACAAATGCTTACGACATAGTTGATTGCTCGATCCATCCCCATTAACAGGAGTGAAGATCGATAACGTTTCATTTCGAAAATCAAGAAACCAAATAATCTCAGAGCCAAAAGAAATAAAAATTTCAAGTGACCAATTTCAAACATCGGATAAGCGATGGGGATCGTTGCCGATGTACCGTACGCTGACGAGGTAGGAGCCGAGAATCTGCGAAACAGTACGCATAAAGAGCGTCATTACTTTACTCCTGGTAGACATGGATGGCCCACTGAAAACAAGGCCCGTTTAGCTAACTCCATCTCCTGGTTTATTCGAGATTCAATTCTAGGAGATCGACCAAGATATTCGACCGAAATCAAGAGCATCCTCTCAGCAAATCCGACCCTTGAGGCGCCGAGATATCTCCGTACGAAAGGGTGCTTCTTGGACTTCAACGACGAACTTACTGCTGGATGTGGTCCGACATTTGAAAGACCTCAGCGATGCAGATGACTCTGATGCGGAAACCATGGTATGGCAGGAACAGAGTTCCATACCCCAGGCCACGGAGCCAGCACAGGTTTAGTACTTCACGGTATCTCTAAAAAGGGCGCGGGGCTGAGCGAACGATGTTGGAAAAAAAGTAGAACCAAATGGGTCTCTTCACACCGGTCTTTTCTCGTACATCAATCTCTGAACACCTATCAACGCTCTTTGCTGGCCCTCGGTGATTGCCTCGATTACATTCCAGCTCCATTTCATACCTGCATCGCTGGACATAAAAAGCCATGGCTTCCACATCTGATCAAAAATACTCTCCACGACCGGACCGTCTGTCCGAGGAACCGTCATCGAAGAATGCCCAGGGCCTGTTTCCTCCCGATGCCTGCCTCTTCGTTGGAAAGTACGTATGAGCTGGAGGTTGGATAGATTCACAAGATGATCTGACCTTACTGCAGTATTCCTACTCAAAGTACCCCCTCAAAGTTAGAAGACGACATTGTCTCCATGTTCTCCCAGTTTGGGAAGTGCTATGCCAAAGTGAAAATCAATAGCGACAGGAGCTTACCCGGTGGCTTTGTTCAATTTGAAGTATGCTCCTGTCAATCTCCTCTGATACGAGCCCTGATTAACTAAACACATGTCGTACAGAAAGTAGAGCATGCCATAGCAGCGCTCCAACTTGCAGGTGCCTCATTGAATGATCGACCTTTAAGAGTCGAACGAGCGAGAGGAGAAAGTAAGTCATACTCTCGCGCTGACCAATTTTGACCAACCAGGATTTCGCGAGGAGAGGCTGACATCGGCAGGAACCGCACTCCTTTGTTCTCACTCGATGGAGCCTCCGACGCTCAAAGAGGCTTATCAGGCCTTGGCAGGTCTAGGTGCCCTTGAAGGTTGTGCTGTCGGGGACATTTTCAATGCGTCTAAAGGGCAGTACCCCAATGCCTGTACAGTTACATTTGCTTTCATCCTCGATTACGAAGATGCCGTAAAGGTAGGTGTGGAATATCGTGCATTTTCATCAGATTACTCACAGTTTTCTTTTTCTCCAGCAACTTCGAAGTCCAAGAAGTGTTCACAGTAATTACACGCTGCACAAAACCAATCTACCTGGCAACCCATTCGCAGGAATCCCAGCAGGCGTAAATCCCGAAATCGCGCATCCCTACAGATTTGGAAATACACAGCTATCGGGAATGTCTTTCTCTTCTCATCGCAGCGGTCTTCATGGTCGCGGTGGTAGTCGGGTTGGTTGCCAACGTGGCCGAGGATCTTCTCGCCATTTGTTTCAACGAAACCATCGCCCTTCACCTCCCATTGAAGCCTACCCAAGCGATGGATGCCAATCCCCGAATACGCACATCCACAGCGCAGTGCAGCAAAGCGATGGAAATTATGCGCCATACTGGTTCTCCGGTGGGGCGCCAACCGGGGTGGCATTGCCTCTGCCTGGACCTCCACAGCTTCCACCTCCTTCGTGGACGCCTTCACATACAGAGATCCCTGGCCCCTACTATCTGTACGCCTATGCCCCTGGGAACGGAATACCCTCCATGGTGCCGGAAGCGCCCCCTCCTGCATATACAGAGGGTGCTTTCGGCATAAGCGGTACTGCCCCGTATGTCAATACTCACACGACGAGCTATAGCCAGAACGTCTTTAATGCGAACGGCTATTCGCCTTACCCTACAAATATGGTAATGATGCCATTTACCACTAGCAGTACCGAAGCACAGATGATGAATACTCTCCCTCAAATGAGTGTTGGTACAGGTCTCAATGTCCCGCTGGAGGGAACAAACGTCCCACACCAGAAGTCGAATGCACCACCACCGATCCCCAGCACACAAATTCAACATTCGCAGAGCCCTGTTCTTTTGACGCCGCCATCTGGACAAAGTAGTGCCGAGAATACTATCAAAAACTCTCCAAATCAAGAATACGCCCGGCATCTTGGCCAACAAGCTGTGGGTCATGAGATTGCTACAGTCATTCCGGCCGAAAGCCAATCGAACACGCCATCCAGCTCGGGGTCGGAGCTATATTCCAGTGTAGAGACAGGTTCAGGGACTGAAACAGACGACGACAAGGTGGCGGAGCCTGTCTCCAAGAATGAGCAGCCGTCAACAAACCCTCAGATCCGAGTCCCCAGGTCAAAAGAGGAACTGATCGCCCTTTTCCATGGCGACATATCTTCTGCTTCTGATACGGAGGCTACAGTCTGCCCGTCTCACAAGTACAAGAGGGGTCAGAAAAGCAACGGGAAGGTCAAGGGTGAGCTCAAGAACCAGGTTAGGGAAGAAGAGAGGTTGGACACTACAAGACCGACTGTCAAGCAGGATGAGGCTCTACGGCCACCGATTGAAGACTCAACCATCACTCCACCCACATCCGAGGATAACAATAGTCTTTCTGGCTCGGATTGTGGTACTTGGACCCGGAAGAAAATACAAGATATCCTTCGCGAGGAGAGTCAACGTATTGGCCCGCCGATGGAGGAGGACGAGCTACGCCGTATTGCACAAGAAATCGACGAGGAACGCCGAGAAACTGAGCTGCTGCGGAGGGCCTCAAGAAAGTCCGTTTAGATTACATGTGTAGAGTTATTGTGTCGTGTGGAGCTCATCATTTTTACTGAGCTAGTGGGAAGTACTATAAGGGTTGTTTGTGAGACAAATGCGTTTTGATGTTCCTCTTTTCTAGTCGGGGCCGTTTTATAGCTTTACAGATTATTTTCAAGATGGCTACGATGAAATTTGATCAATTTCTATTGCAGCGGTCTGTGTTTTGAATCGGAAGGCTGTTATTGTTTGTTCTTGTAGTCTGGTAAAAAACCATTGCATGGGCCTAGAAACAAGGGAGCCGTCTGGCTAGGTCATGTTTGTGCTGGACATTTCAGCATTTTGCACTACTGGGCACATTCTTGCACTTGCTGCTGGTCTTCCCACCCTTCACACTAACTCCACTCCACTTCCATCCAGAGCAGGCACCAGAGGCACACAAAACATAGACATTCGTGGCGCTACTGTCCACAGTTCCCTTGACATTGCTCAAGGTAAGTCCAGTAATTGGAACACCGTTGGTAGGGTTGCCAGTCGGGCTGCCGTTTTTGTAGTCTTGCTGAACAACAATGCCGTACTTAGAGATCCCGGACAGGGTAATATCCTTGTAGGTCACGCCCTTCACAGAGCCGGTTGCACCGTAGACCGTCTTGACACGAACTCCTGCACAGTACCAAAAGCCATGTCAGTGCGAATCCGTCGGGGAAGTTTCCAAAGTTGGTCCTCAAACATACCGTTCTGCGAGTTGGTGATGCTACAGTTTTCGATGTTCACTGTGTCGACGGTGTTATCGGAGCGCCCGCCAACAGAGCCGATTGAGATTCCGTGGCCTCCCGTGCACGTAGCTCCAGTGAAATGGATATTCTAGACGTGATCATGATCATGATTAGTCCTGGCCGCTTGGATAAGAACGAGGTGAGACACAAACCTTTCCCGAGTTCACAGCCAAGCAATCGTCCTGGTTGTGGACACTGGGGTTGGTAATGTAAACCCCCGTGCTGGATCCAACATCGAACGCATCGGTGTTATGTCCACCCTTGCTATCGCCATCGGCGTTGTTCACGGTGACATGGTCCAGGGTGAGCTCCTTGGCATTGTTGATGCTGAATACTTGGACTGGCGAGTTCTTGACATAGAGGTTCTGGATCTTCGAGTTGATCATCTTGTGGGCGTAGAAAAACTTGGGCTTCTTCTTGCCGCCGTTCGTTCCCTTGCCATCCCACCAGCGGGACCCATCGCCGTTCAGGATAGCGCCCGATGCGCCCTTAACGGTGATATCGGTTCCGGAGACGGAGACGAGAGGGCCGGTCCATTCTTTGTACCCGAAGGTAGTTTCACCTTCGAAGATGACCTAGGTGTTCGTGCTGTGGTTAGTCCATCCTGGTATGTCAAGGGTACTGTGTGGGCTGCTTACGGTCGTTCCATCCTTCAAGCCCGTCAAGTCAAGAGTCGTTCCGGCAGGAACAGCGACATCCTTCAAGGTAATTGTGGAGCAGGACTTCTTGGACTTGATGGCAGATGCAGCACCTTTCGAACCGGTGAAGGTACACGAAGCAGACCTCCGCTCCAGGGCCGAGGCGACTGTCGGCTTGATCTCAGACGCGCCAGGGATGGTGCTTGCCGCAACGGCTCCGAGAAGACCAAGTAGGCAGAATTTGATGCTGGCGACCATGATGAACGTCGATGACAGATGAGAATGTTGATGCCTTCCACTCGAAACAGGTTCAACCTGCCATTTTATATTCTCATCACTTGTTCTCCCGAGGCAGACCCTGCATGACCATTCTAGATGAACCAGGCCAACTCGGGCTAGATCAGGAGCCTGTTCGCCCACATGGCGCCAGCGGATATTTTCCGGCTGCGTGGGTTGAGGCCCTGTCCATTTCCTCCAATGCGAGGCTCGGCTTCGAGCTCTCAATAGTCAATTCAAGGTTTTTGTTTCAGTTTCAAACCCAGCGTTCGGCCCTACGGAGACTGAGAACCCGATCGGGAATAGCGTTGCTGGATGGTGGAAATGGCCAGGTGCAATTGAGGCTGCACCAGGCTGCACCAGTTTTCTGCAGGGTCGTTTCGGAGAAAGACACCGAGGACCCTCAGTGGGGATGCAATATATTTCGGCGCAGAAACCCCAATCCATCCGTCATCCGCCCGTCGTGCTCTTCCATTAATTTCGCCTGGTTCTCATTAGAGCCCGCCATGCGAAATTATCTCCAGGCAACACTCAGATTGCACTGATGATTAGGAATCAATGAAGCTTGGGACTATTACCGTTGTGAACTGTCATAAAATGCCGCTGCAAGAACTCCGAGGTTTGCGAGGCCGTCCTCAAAGCATGACCCTCCAATGAATCTTGCTATGAGTTCCTAACCCAGAGTTGAGTATTAGGCTTGTGTGCTTCTGTCATACCAAGTGTAACTAGTATCCAAAAGCGGGCGTCCACATACTACATGGCCTGGGCTTTTTCTCTTCACACCCCTCTTAGAAAGCATAGCGAAAGCACAAAGTCACTTACGCTGAGCCAGGAAATGCGATGCATACATTATATTCATTGTACTGTTATCTGTGGCAGGAAGCCCATGATCGGGCCGTAATCCATGGATATGCCTGGCAGTAAGTCCGTATTATTGTACGAAGTGGTTGCGTCTGAAAGAAAAGGGGAGAAAGAAAGGAATAGCAGCAGAGTCGATTGAGAAAACGCCTCTCTGTAACGAGGCCCAAGTCGTCTCATCCTGGAATTCTGTTAGCTGAACTTCAAAGCGATGGCGAAGCTTCATGCTGGCAATACATGCTTTTGGTCACTCCCTCCTGAATAATGCACACAATATTACCTTATCTCGCCTTTTTACTCTCGGGGCCGCATTGTTTCTCCTTTCCCAAGTTCTTTGTTCAAAGAATATATTCTTTCTTTGACATACACTCGAAGATCTTTCCGAACAAGTATAAAAGTACTCGAGTCGACCCTAAGTCTATCGTTCCCTGTCAATAACCTTTCCGTATTCATTGAAGATCCAATATTGTTTCGCAACAGCACTAACTCGAAGCTAAGTGTATACGAATCTTACCAGATTGTCTCGTCGGTTGAGTGAGGCTATCGCCGCAGGCTTTACCGCCATTCGACGATCAAGCTGCTGTTTTCACTGACCAGAGCTCTGATGATCAAAATTTGCAAGCGGCGATACTAGGAGCCCACACCACCAGAAATCCCGCAAGGGAGCGCTGGGTCGAATTTTGCTTACGAGCTTCCAGGTCTAATGCACTATCAGCAACTAGATAATGAAACCACCCTTTAAAAATCCACCAACTCCCCAAGCACAGATTATAGTGTATACTACTGACGCACAGGTTGCTAGCGAACATCCTAGCAGCCACTTCTCTAGTACTTTTAGAAGTCTGCAATCTGTTAGCCCGCTTGCAGATACCCAGGACAATAGCGACGCACAATACTATGGCCCTACAGCGTCGCAAGAAAGGTATGATAGATATAAGCAAGATAAGGCACAACGACGCCGATTGATGGAAGGTCCCAACGAGCCAGGTTGCTCTTTTGCCCCCGCTACATTGGTTCTCGAATATTTTGTAGTACAAAGCAATACCACTTTGGACGTTGGAACTCGAATGTATCAATCTCCGCCGGGTTCACATTATGAGAATCTCGGGCTTCCTACTCATGTCGAATACACGGGTCTTATATTGGCTCATGATGATTTTCGTTGGATTGGAATTGGTGTACCCGGTATTCTAGTCATTGAAGTGATTGCGAGAAGACCTTCAGACCCACCACTCCCTTATATTATGAGATAAGCTATGCTATCTATCAACGGTATTTGTCTTCTGAGCCTTTAACCCGAGTTTATTGGACTCACGTTGTGAGTAAAGGCACACTCAACTTCATGGATACGAAGCTATACTCTGCGGAAAATACCTTAACATGGTCAGAGAATGGTCAGCAGACATTCACATATTCTAGTCACCCAGATATATATGACTCCCTTTTGGGCACTCCTATCGGCAAAATCGTTGCTGCCATGGTGCTTGGTGCATATCAACATGGTCCTCATCGCATTTCGTCTGTTACTGCTTGGCCGTTTGGGGAGATTAATAGGCTCCCACGTCCGAAGCCAAAGGTAGGTCATATACGATTTGATATTGAGCGGATTGAGAATGCGTAAAACCTGAGGCTCTTTTTATTTTCATATTATTTCTCTTCTCTTCATTCCTATTGTTCTTATGAAGACAGTCAGCTGATCTACCGCCTTCGCGTACCTATATCTACGCGTCCATAGCTAGATATCTTCGTCAACCGTCTCCAGCCACCATCTCTCCACAGATTCTCTGTCTCTACAGCTCTTTATTTCCTTTGTTCTTTGCTATTTCTTTCAGATACTCAACGCTACTTGATTGACAATTAGAATAAGAATTTTTTTTTCCCGTGACCTATTCAAAAATAGAAACTCAGTATCTGCTGTGCTTTATGAACCTTGACAAGCAGAAGGTCTAGGATGCGTCTAGGCTCCTGGTAGACCTGCCAATATAATATTGGTAAGCCGATTTAGATCTTCAAGTATAACCCCGATATGAAGAGCAAAGTCAGGAAATGGCAGGCCACACCAGGTTCCGGCAGCCACATGAGGGATATCCTACTGACGCCTCACTATACAGATCGGAGAATTGGCGACTGCCATACATCACCAATGAGGAATTAAGATCTTATTAGTCGGCTGGTCTTACTCATGAGGGTCTAGGGAATTGGAGTATACCCGAATAATTGGAAAATTGTGAGAATACTACTCCGTTTTTGCTCCGATTGTACACTCATACACTCACACCTGAAGAATTTTAATTCCGTCGGTGTCACTGGGAAGTGTAGAGCTTCCAGTTACTGTGGAGGGGCAGGATCATTGGCCATGAGCGATGCCACTCCCCTCGACGCAGGCCCTATAGAAGCGATACTCTTCAAATTCTGCGCACAGTTGGATTGCGAATCCTCTGTGTGAACTTCATAGCCTGTCGGGGTATAGGAGACATGGTGAGCTCAGGCTTTTTTCAAGGCACGGTAGAGTATCAAAATATATGTAATAAGTCGTTGCAAGAGCGAACATAGGCTGGAGGGCAGAATGGTGCTCATTTATATGCTATTTAGTGAATTCATGATTGCGCTGTTACATTGCCTAGGCACTTTTGCATCTAGGATAGGGCTCATAGCAAGTACATTTATGAGGTCAGAAACGCCGTAAGCGCCCGTTTCATGTATTTTGGTTGTGTTCCGCTGGCCAATCATCTACTGCTGAGATCATGTGATTGGCTCTGATTTGTTGGTTGAAGCCGCGTCATCTGTCCGTGGGCGCATAGACGTCCAAACACCTGGGTCTTATTTCCATAATCGACATGAAAAGCATTGTTGATTAAATCCAATGACTATTGCCATTACTGCCTGGATACTCTCGAGGCGTACCTTACCCTTGAGGAGCATTTCACGTCTGTCCATGCTCTCCAAGCCCATGTCCACCCACTCGGACTCCAGCCAAATGGATCAGTCCCTTTATGTCACTACTGTTGACGCCGAACCACTTCATCGCTATGGACGAGGCGGCTATTATCCAGTCACTCTGGGAGAAAACCTGAAATCTGGGCGATATAAGGTACTGCATAAGTTGGGATGGGGGAGTTACTCGACAGTTTGGGCGGCAAGAGATCAAAGGTTGTACGTAATCATATTTGGCGAAGAGCCCTGCTAACATAAAGTGGCCATATATAGGGAAGAGTCTTATGTTGCTGTCAAAATATCGGTTGCAGAAGCAGCAGATGGAGAGATGCGAGAGCTCCAAATAATGCAGGAGTTGGCTTCTCACCACCCTTGTTCGGAACACATAGTACACTTGCTTGATCATTTCGAACTAAAGAGCCCGAATGGATGTCATCAATGTTTGGTTTATGAGCTTTTAGGCCCTAATGTTCCGGACACAATTGATGCACACTTTCCTAGCGGGAGATTACCCGGAAAGCTTGCCAAAACCATTGCAAAACAGAGCCTAATCGGGCTTGATGCGCTGCACCAAAATGGTATTGGACATGGAGGTACACCCCCTTCTCAGAATATCTTGAGCAATTCTAACCTAAAGAAGATCTGCATACCCGCAATCTGGCCTTCACTTTGCCATATATAGGCAATCTCACCGAAGAACATTTTATAGAGATGCTCGGGAAGCCAGAAATTGGGCATGTCCGAAGGCGTGATGGGAAACATTTAGAGTCTGGAATTCCCAAATACATTGTAAGGCCAACATCACATCTGAACCCACTTCGGAATTCGGCTCCGACGATCAAAATAATCGATTTTGGGCAATCATTTTTACCCACCGCAGCTCCCCAAAGACTACACACTCCGTTACCTGTTAAGGCACCAGAGATTCTTTTCAAAGATAGTATTGATTATCGTGTTGACCTATGGAGTATGGGTTGCATGGTGGGTGAATGAACGGGGTGAATAACGCACGGCAGTAAACTGACAATATGCAGCTTTTTGAACTTTTTGTGGGCCAGCCACCGTTCGACACTTTCTTGCTAACACCTCCGGTCCTCATCGGTCAAATGCGCGAGATGGCGAGCGACGATCTACCCAAAAGATGGCAAGAGATATTGGATACGATGAATGAGGGTTCATGCGACGAAGACACCGGGCTAAATTTACAGAAATGGCTAGAAGAAGTGTACTTCGGAGGCCGGCACAACCCTGATTTGACAAGAGACGATATATTGAGATTAGGACTAATTTTTGGGAAGCTATTGCATTTTGAGCCTTCTGCAAGAGCGTCAGCGAGACAAGTTCTTGATTACCCTTGGTTCCAAGAGTAAATGGAATGAGAATCTTTATTTGTCAGAGCAAGCGTACATTGGAATGCTCCTCAACTAAGACCATACCTAAATTTCCGTGAGCTCTTCGATCTTTTGAACTTGCATGTCGAAAGTGGCCTTTCGCACTTTTTTGCCTTGCATCGACAATGCCAATACACCATGTAAGAAAGACATCAAAATCTTGATCGGGATCCACTTCAAAGGCGGGTGTATCTTGTCCAACATCAGCTTCGCAGCTGCCGTTTCAACCGGCAAGGCACATATCCATCCGACCGTGTAATCGTCGTAAGATAGGGGGTCCTAGCTTCCATAGTAGACCATATTAGGGTCGAGTTGTTGCCTTGGGATGCCAGACCGGTAATTTGTGGGGAAGATGGAAGAAAGAAAGATATTGGAGTGCGCAGGTCGTGGAATGATGTCGAGGGTTAATCAGCAGAAGGCGGGGTTAAGGTGAGGCTGCACCCAGACCACCAGGCGCTTCCAGTCCGAAATTCACGTATCGTACTTTTATTGTAACATAGAAAACCAGTAGTACCCGAAGCTTCGATCCACCCACACGGTACTATCTTGCCTCGACTGCCAAAATCAAAGCAAGAATAGAATAGGTCACTCAAGCCGGCCCGGTCCGCTCCTAGCGCCTACCAAGCCACCTATACGGTAACAGCTTGGATATGGATAACTCTAGGACAAGATTGACTATACTGTACAGTGCATTACTTCGCGAGGGGCGATAACTTGTCATGCTCCCAAGGAATTGGAAGATAGCCACCCAGGCATCAACCACACTGCAGAGAAACCCATAAAATCTCGTGGAATATATTGGCACAGGTGATGTCATTTAACTCGGATCCATTGTCGGCCCCGTCATGCTCACTACGGTACCTGGACAAAGTCCACATAGCAAAATCATTCGGGCAACACTCCATTTCGAATTGGGAACTATTGCACCAAACCACAAATCCCCACAACTCGAGCTCATTCATCTATGATCCACAGTAACTCACTAACGACGTCTCAGATGGCCCATGTCGCTGACTGCAGCAAACAATCTATGGCATAATATGCATTTGCTCCAACCTCAAAGTCTTCGGGAACGTTATGGCGCCGCGAAATGGTGTTGGGCGCCCGCGAAGTATCACGCCATCTATTCTCGAAGCTCTTTGTGAACATTTGACAGGGAAGCCGACCTTATACCAAGACGAGATGGCCCTCTTACTCTGGGACGAATTTGGAAAGCATGTGGCGATTCAAAGCATCAGCAGGGCGCTTGCTTTAGTCGGATGGTCGAAGAAAGTAGCCTGACAGATCGCCCGATCTATCTCCTTTCAAGTCGTACCAATTTGATCTTCGTAGATGAGTTAGGTTGTGACAAAAGGGCCGGGTTTCGACGGACAGGTCGGTCCCCTTTGGGTGTGACACCAGTTCCAGATCTCCAAATTCCACCGGGACAGACGCTATCAGATACTCCCTGCGTATGCTGAAGATGGATTTGTCCTGTGTCGAGTATTCCAGGGCGCTACTGATGCCGATATCTTCAAAGATTTCATCGAGCAACTCCTTCGGCACTGCAACAGCTGACCAGATCCAAAGTCTGTTTTTGGTATGAATAATGCTTCCTTTCATCGTATGGAGAAGACCCAGCGAATGTGCTTAAATGCCAGCGTCAAGCTGATATATCTCCCTCCTAATTCGCCGGATTTGAACCCTGTCGAGGAGTTCTTCTCTGAGTTAAAGCGATATATCAAGCGAAAGTGGAATGAGTATGAAAATAATCCAATTCAAGGTTTCAATGCCTTTCCCGAATGGTGTGTTGATGTGGTTGGCTCAAGGGTTTCGGGCGCGGAGGGTCATTTCCAAAATGCTGGTCTGATAATCGGTGAACTCTTAACTTCTTGCCTAGTTGCATTGAAGACGTCTCAAACTATATAGACGCCTAGAGGAACAAACCAGAATACATTATCCACTTCGCTTGTCGCATTCATTGTAATTTTCGGCCTAGTACCTTATGTCTCTGACACAACGCCGAGCAATGCCCCAATCGACACCACGCGCCTTGAAGTAATTCGGATCTTTGTCTTCACCGATCTGCTCCAGGTCCAGTCCATGATCTATGGCTACATCGCACGCCTTTCTGATCTCAGCTTTCAATGCCTCATCACTCAAACGTGACTAATATGGAAACTCGTTTCCACGTCTATCGCCACCTGGAAGGTTCACACTATTTGGATAATCCATCGAATCTCTATTTCTTGACACTGTCACCCACCCGATCATCTGCTTGCCCCCTGTTCGATACACTGGTGCTTCCGAGTTCAAGACAAAGAAAGGGGCCCGGAGCCATGTTGGATATGGACAGGACAGGGGAGCCTCCTTTCCCGGCAGAGGCTGAGGACTCTCCGTCCGAAGTACTATTCTCTACCTGGTATGGCAGCGCAGGACGAAGGGGTAGTTCCAGCCACCCCCTCTCTTGGTGTCATCCATGATATCGAGAGTGCATGAGGCTGCTCAAGCGGTTCAGGCATGAATCTCCGCCTTCATGGCCACGGCTCCCCCCGGGGGCCAGGATCTGGACATGCGACACGTCCCCGTCGCCTTCCTCTAACACCACACGGTACTCGTCGCCGGCATATAACGGGCTGGTCGCCCGATATAAGATGCGCTGGGGCGCCAGAAGCGGTCGCGCCCCCACGGGCTGGGCTTGGCTGTGAATGTCACGCCAGAGGTCCAGGATGGTGATGAGGTTCAAGGGCCCGTGAACAACGATATCCTTGTGGCCCTCGACATCTCGTGCCCACGGGAGAGAATAGTGGATCTTGTGTGGGTTGAAGGTGAGGGCGGAGAAGCGGAAGAGGGTGACGGGGGTCTGGACGAGCGTGCGGGCGTGCGTCTTTCCCTCCGTGACGATGGTGGAGGCGGCGGGATGAGGCGTTGCGAGATGGGAGGCATTAGACAGCGGTACCGACGATGGGGGCGCCGATGCAGCGGAGGGAGTCGGCAAGGCCTTGCGAAAGACCCAATTCCTAGACGCCATGGCTCATTAGCAATCCCCGTCTCGACTCCTCGTCCTCTCTGCGGAGTAGGCACGGAAGAGGAGGCCTCACATACCGACGATCCACAATCGAGACGCCCTGCTCGTTGGCGAATGCCTTCTCGACGGCCACGACAATCATGTCCTCCCCCGTTTTCTTGACCACCTTGGGCTCGGCACTGAGCACACGCGTCGTCTCGCTCACCTGCTGCCCCACGCGCAACGGGTTGGGTTTCCCATCGGGCCCGCGCGGCCACAGCACTTCGCCGCCGGCCCACATTCGACGGGTGAAGGGCGCATCGGGGTTGTAGGAGGCATCGGTGCCGTCGGCGCCGAGTTCGGACTCCGTGAACGCTGGGGTGAAGTAGACGAGGTGGTACCCGGGAGGCACTGCGGTGTCGACCGGCGGGGGGCTGTGGGCGAGCGAGGGGGCGCGCGGGAAGATCGAGGGACGGCCGAGCGTGAGGCTGAGCAGCTGTAGCTGATTGGCATCGAGGGTCTGCGTGCGGGTTTGAGGGCCGCGCGACTGAAAGCGCGAGAGAAACGCGGTGGCGGCGGCGGCGGCGTCAGAGGACTGGCTGCGCGACTGCGAGAAAAAGCGGCGGGCGGGCAGGCGGGCGACCATCCTGGATTTCTCCCTTCTCAACTCTCAACGTACAGCAGCAATGGACCAGCGACACGAACAACGGGCAAAGACCGGGCCTTAAGAGCATGCGGAAGATGGTGTGAATTGCCGCGAGTCGGCTGTATGCAACTACGACTACATCATCTACCTCGGCAACGTCATGGCCGCAACGAGCCCGGTTCTCCAGCGAGATGACCCCAAACACCGCTCACAGGCGTGCCTGATCTTCCAGCCGGCGGTAGATCTGCTGGACCCGCCGCCGGTTTACCTCGTCGACCTGCGACTTGCATTGCTGCAGGCTCAGCGGCCCCCCAACCTGCCGCAACCAGTAGGACCGTCCGCAATCAAACAGCCAGTGGCGCGAGGCCACCCGCACCAATTCCGCCAGAAAACACTGCGGCGCGGTGTGATCGTCCGTGAAGACGACGCGAGGCAGGTCGCGCCGGATCGAGGGCGGCGCATGGGTCGCGGCCATCTCCAGGAACTCGTCGAAGGTGAAGGGCTCATAGAGCTGCGCGCCGATCTGCACGATGCCCGTTGTCCGCGCCGCCGCGTGCAGCAGACAGGCGTTGGCCACAAAGTCCACGGGGATCTCGTCGATGATGTTGGCCCCGGTCGTGAAGCCCTTGGCCGCATGCCACACCTGGGTCGCACCCCGGTCCGCCAGGAAATAATGGAAGAACTTATTCAGCGGCGTCGAGTTTTCCAGTCCGTACAATGGAAACGGATGCCGCAGGGCCTGTCCAAAGATCGTGGGGCGCACAAGCAACACGGGCAGCAAAGGGAAGCGGCGGGGGAGCAGGCGCTCCATCAGGTACTTGGCCTGCGCGTAGCTGGACGAAAAGCGAGAGGCATGGGGCGACTCATTACGGGCCAGGATCGACGCCAGCTCCTCCTCCGGGTCGTCCTCCGACACCGCATACGGGCGTTCAAGCACCGGCCCGTCCGGCAGGAAACTGTTCACGTAGGCCGTCGACAGCTGGATCAGCAGTTTCAGCCGTCGGAAACGCGATGCGATGCGGGCCATCTCCAGCGCCGGCAAGCAGTTGCTCTCAAAGGCGTCATACAGGCTCGCCTCGAGGCTGATCTTCGCCGCCGTGTGGATGACGAGAGTGACCTGGCTGCGCAGTTCCTCGAGCACCGCGGCCTCCATCCCAAAATCCGCCAATCTGATATCGCCATGGATAAATTGCACTTTCTGCGAGGCCAGGACAGCGGCAACATGGTCAGGCATGGCTTTCTTCCATTTTTCGATTGCTTGTGCCGGCTCGCCCCGAATGAGGGCGTAAATCTTGCGTGTGGGCAACTGAACAGCGAGTTTATAGAGAAGACATCCCCCGAGAGACCCAGTGCTTCCAGTGAGGAAAACAATGTGACCCTCAAAGGCCTTGGTATATCCCTCTCGGACGACATGGTCGGCTTGAGATGACGTCGAACCGGGCAGCGACGACATCGGGGGCGGCTAGTGTGGGATGGCTGGACGACGAGAGAGTCCTTATTCCGAAGCTCTTGCCTTTTATACCGAAGATTATACGCCCGACTCCCCACATTCCTCCCTGGCAAGAGGATCTTTCGCTCCGGATCCTGCGGATCATATGGATGCGGTATTAGCAGATGCCCTCGAGACCGGTTCGCACCACGCCTGGTAGGACAAACTGACCCAATGTCACTCTGGCTGCATCCACACACCCCCCAGAGCAAGACTATTGGATCATGACGTGGACATGGTCCAATAGGCTCATTGGCCGTGATAGCGTCGTGAAAGCTTATCTAGCCTTCTTGCACCTACACTTTCGTCAGATGAACAATGGAGGAGAAGGGAGGGGAGGGTGTCCATGCCGCAGGCTGTCGCCGACATGTGCGGCCGAGGTTTCCAGGATCTGGGGATGAAGAGATTCATGCTGCCTTTGCAAGAAATGAGATACGATGCAGACCGAATGGCAGGCTCTTGTAGCCCAAACCAATCCAGCAGCGTTACAAGACACCACGGTTCCTGGCCAAACGGTCGTACAGGTACGACTTCGCGGCCAGGTAGCATGGGTGGGCCTGCATGTGAGAGAAGCTAACCTCAACCTGGATAACAGATGAATGTTTACCGCAGAGTCCTCGGCCTGAATCGAGAGGCGGACTCTATTCTGGGCGCATTAACAGAGCAGAAACTGCGTTCCACGCTGGAGTAGCATTTGAGGGTCAGCCACCTGATAGACCTTATTGAAACAGGACATATAAACCTTGTAAGGCCGAATGATCTCTCCCTTTTGGGAGAAGAACGCCATACAACGAGCACTAATAGTACCTCCACTGATGCGAGTATGTCCCACCGAGTAACAGCTTTTCGGCGATACACTGTACCCTAGGTATACTCCAATTTGATATTTAGCGACGCAATTCAAAAACAACATCGGTACCTTCAGACTGTGTGGCACCTTTTGGTCCTCTTGAGGTCTTCCTCTTGAGGTCTATGGGAGAAGGAAGTAGGCAGCACCGGTATCTTATTGTGAACCCATTACTGTAAATGTTCATAGTATCATGTACGTACCCCACTAGGCAGGTATACCCCAATTCCCCAATTCCGGGGAGGTCCGGTCTAACTCCAGGTCACCTGACACGCATCGCGCTGATGGGACGAGAAGCGCTCGCCGACTTACAACTTGAAGCTTCACAAACGATGCTGTTGCGCACGACTCTGCGGGCGCGATTATCGCCATCGCGATCGCTGCCGCGGCCAGTTCTCGCTCCTTCACGACTGTCCTCGTCCGTTCCGCTTATCCACATCCAAGACGCGACCTTCTATCGGCAATATCCAACCGAGGAGAATGCCGCAACCAATCCGCCACTGTTTCCCAATCTGAATTTCAAGCTTCCGGCGACGGAAACCTCGGCGGGCGAGAAGCAATTCTGGGCGATATTGGGCCCATCGGGTCGAACCGACCTGCTGGATATTTTGCGTGGACAACACATCTCCATTCCACCCACAGCACGATCATATCCATACCTTCTCAGCGACGAGATTGCCGCCAAAGACTCCGGACTGCGCATCGTGAGCAATGCCATACAATACATCGGCTTCAGTGGAGAGGGCTCTGGGGCAATTGGAGGCACCCGTGGCGCGTATCTCAGTGCGCGCTACGAGAGTCATCGCGAAGAGACCGATTGGACGGTGGAGCAATTCCTGCGCGGCCAGACCTCGTTGAACCCAATGGAAGGCGAGGAGAAGGGCACTCTACGAGACGAGGGACTGCTGCAAGAGGTGATTGCAGATCTGCGTCTGGGTTCCTTGCTTGACATGCCCGTCGCCAATCTCAGCAATGGTCAAACCCGGCGGGCGCGGATTGCAAAGGCCTTGCTCAAGAAGCCAGAACTCCTCCTTCTGGACGAACCTTTCAGTGAGTTCCTGGTTCCAGACTTCTTCTAGGGTCGCCGAAGAAAGCTAATCTTTGCTAGTGGGACTGGATCCGGCCACCGTCCGTAGCATCTCCGAGTTGCTGTTCCGCTTAGCCCAAAAGAATGCGCCTCGGCTTATCCTGGCCCTGCGTCCGCAAAACCCCATGCCGGACTGGATCACTCACATATCCCTCATCGGAAATTCCCACCAGATTCTCAAACAAGGAAGCCGCGCTATAATTGACCGAGCTCTGACAGTCTGGCGCAAGGAGGCGAAGAAGCTGGACGACGATACTCAGAAGGTTGATGCTGATGTTAAGAAACTTCTTCGATCGGGGGCCCTCGACCAACAGCTCCTGCGGGATTTCACATCGAACCAGCCGTCCTTGGAGAATAATCAACATCACACGGCATCGCTGGGCGGGGAACCTGTGATTGAGATGGATGGGGTGCGGGTCCAGTATGGCGACAAGGTGGTTCTCGGCGACTGGAGACAGCAAGTTGACAAGGATATCAAGGATGGCCTACACTGGCGTGTCCGGCGCGGCCAGCGCTGGGCCATCCTCGGCGCAAACGGATCTGGCAAGACCACCCTGCTGTCCCTCATCACCTCGGATCACCCACAGACATACGCCCTGCCCGTCAAACTGTTTGGGCGCTCTCGCCTGGCTGAGCCGGGCCTGCCGGCTATCTCCATCTTCGAGCTGCAGTCACGACTTGGCCACTCTTCGCCCGAGATCCATGCCTTCTTCCCGCGTCAATTGACGGTGCGCGCGGCCCTCGAATCGGCCTTTGCCGAGACCTTCTTAGCCCGGCCCAGGCTCGAACACCAGCATGATCTCGATATCTCCGCCATGCTGCGCGCTTTCAAGGCGGACTTGGACCCTAATGCCACGACTGCCCAGCAGTCGCCTCCAGCGGTCTCTACTGATAGCAAATTCTTTCCCAAACTCCCGACGCGATCCAGTACCCCGTATATTCCCAATGATTATGATGTCGAATATGCCGACCAGATCCGCTTCGGCCAGCTCACCACGGCGCAGCAGCGGATTGTGCTCTTCCTCCGGGCCCTCATTCACAAGCCGGACATTGTGATCCTTGACGAGCCATTTTCCGGCTTGACCGCGTCTCAGCGCGACAAGTGTCTAAAGTTCTTGGAGTTTGGTGATTGCACACAGGATGCCGAGCACAGACGGCACTATGGCTTGTCCGAGGACCAGGCCCTCATTATGATCAGTCATGTCAAAGAGGAAATACCGGACATGGTCCGCAATTTCATGCGGTTGCCGTCGGAACCGAGCGATGCCTCCGAACCTCTGGACTTCCGGGTCGGCCTGCTCAAGCCTACCAGCAAACTTCGGGATCCCAAGATTTGGGAGACCGCGTGGTCTTCGCCCACACAATTCGACCAGGTCGCTGAGCCCACCGGCCGCCGAGAATCGGAACAGGCTGTTTCCGATCCCCAGACGTACGCGTATATATCGGTGTAAGATAATGCTTCCGGTAACCTCTCCAGTGGCTTGCTTGTCTCCTGTTACCGGAGCACGACTTGTATGCTGCCTTCTGTTTTTTTCCTGTAACGCGACGGGCGTGGCCAGTCACTGTGGCCAAGATTAAAGGCCGACAGTCCTGTGAAAGAGCTCCTAGTAAATATTTGGCGAGATAGATTTAGATATTTGGGGCATCTCATACTCCACTGGATAGATCCATGAATGTATGCTTCTCATGCCTATTCAAATGGGCGCGGCTGTAGAAACACCCTTTGTGAATTACAAAAGCAGACTCTGCTGGTCCCATATATTTGAATCGTGCCCTGAAATGGGTACGTGAAGGTAGATGGTATTGTTTGAACCGACATAATTTGTACATTGCAAGATTGGCTTTACCGGCAAGGCATTGGGTAGTGGTATGATGAATAGAAATGCAAATGACAGAATAGCTTGAGCTCTAGGACCGCCTGTGAACCTAGAGCCTCGCCTTAAAGGCCTGCCGTAGGGAATCAAGATTTGACGGTCCGTCGTAAATCTGTTGCTCGGCCATCCGTGTATTAATCTGGAGGAAAATAAGTTAGACTATGCATGGAGAGGGAAGAGAGAAGGTGACATACATGTTGGGGACCGAGCGCATCGACAGACTCGACACCCAGCAGCCGCATACAAGTCTTGCTTTCGTCTGCCAAAACTATCAATGAAGCGCAGTTAGTATAAAAAGTTGCACGATGGCTAAGAAGCTGGAAAGAAAGAAAACATACTCTGCAGAGTTCGACGAACGCCATCAACTCCACCAGCCGCGAGGCCCCAAAGAGCAGCTCGCCCAAGACCGACAGCCTTGGCACCAAGACAGAGCGCCTTCACAACATCTGTACCGCGGCGGATACCGCCATCTACATAAACCTCAAGCTTGTCGAAGACTTCGGGGCAATACTTTCGAATCTCCAGCAGTGTGTGCACTGCAGGCGGAGCGGTATCCAGAGCACGCCCACCGTGGTTGGACAGTATAATTCCCTTGACCTGGGGCGTGTGGAGGGATGCCAGATAAGCATCTTCATGGGTCTGTAGGCCCTTCAAAACAATGGGCAGATCGGTGTGCTGGGCAAGCCAGGGCAGAGTATCCTGCCAACGCAAGGAGGGGTCTGTACCGGCGAACAGTTGCTGACCGACACCCCCTGAACCTGAGGCAACATCGGGTGTACCGTCTGCCGTGCGCTCGGCTGCCTTCACGCCGCTGGGCACTGGAGCAGCCGCCCCGGCCATGCTGTTGCGCTCATCATCCTCACGCTTACCCGGTACCGGTGCGTCGAGAGTAAGCACGATGAACTTGATCGCCTTCAACTTGTTGATGCGCGCCAACATGGCCTCACTCTTTTCCCGGTCGATCTGAACGTACAGCTGCCAGCCAAAGACCTGATCCGGGGCGGCGTCCTTGACGATCTGTTCCGGTGTCATGGAAGCATTGTTCGAGATGATCTGCATGGCACCGAAGCTGCGGCACGCCTCTGCCATGCCCGCCTCTCCGGCAGGGTGGCCGAGACGGGCCATGGCTGCTGGAGCAACAAATATGGGTAGCCCCAGCTTGTGGCCTAGGACCGACGTCTCCAGCTCACAGCGGGTACAGTCCACGAAAACTCGAGGGCGTAGAAGGATCGACTGATAGATCCGATTGTTGAATTGTTTGGAGAACTTGTCGTCGGATGCCGACGAATAGTAAGCCCAGGCCTTCTGGCTTACTTGCTTCGTGGCCACTTCTTCGATCTCATCCAGATTGAGTAGGGATTCCACTGGTGGAGGACCCTGGGCCGCTTCCTGTTGTTCCTGTGCTGGTTCTTCCTTGGGCAATGTGCTGGGGTCAACGGTTCCCAGGCATGCCTCGGGCTTGAGTTCCTCTTCCAGAATTCCCGGGGGGTGAATTGGGTCATATTCTTCGGTGGCATCGGTGCCAGCTAGCTTCAGGATAATTTTCGCGCCTCCGGGGTGGCTGGATAGGAAATCAGTCACCTAACATTTGCCCGTCGAGATTAGTTTCCACTCTGCAGTCGTGTTGGGGGATGCGATTGAAATTGATTTTTGGGAGGACCGTACATCGTAGACCTTGCCGTACAGAATTACCCAACAACTTTCGCGGGTATTGTGTTTAGCGACTAAGCAGGATCACGGTCAGTCTTGCGCGGTGCGGGGAGCCAATTCCTGGACGGTGACAGGGGATCCCAGCATACCCTCTGCCGCATCAAGCATATTTGCCATTGTGCCGATCGTATATCCACGATTGTTCTCCTACTCGAGAGCCGTGTGCGGAGCGAGAAGCATTTGTTGAAGAAGGGAGAGCTGCTCGGCGACGTCGCCGTGCGGAGTGTGGGGAAGCCCGGCGTCTGCTGCGTTGGGCAACTTCGATACCCGCAAGAAATTGTAATTCGCGGTGGTATCATTGGTGGAGAAATAGTGGAGCCTGGTGGATGGGGTTTTCGCACGAATGAGCCAGGCGCACCGAAGCAGCGCCGTGGGGGTTGTCGTCCGGTCGAGACAGGCCGCCACGTGGGGGTTCGGAATCTGGTCTCCCAGCGCAGCCGGAGCAGGTTGAGCAGTCTCGAGGGCTGGCTGGCGGGCAGAGGGCAATACTGTTTCTTTAAGGTCGGGTATGGATGGATGACGGATGAGCCAGGCGGTGAAGCCTCGATATTCAGGCACCAAGGCATTCAGGCACCATTGTACTGGATACGTGCACGTGAGGTCATAGGTCACGACGCCCCCGCATTCGGACTGCTCCACTCGGCAGGCGCTCGGGGTTGTTATCCTTGGACCACGCTTGACCTTGGGGATGCGTTAGACCAGGCACCTGTGAGCTGCTCTCACGCCTACGCCATCATGTTCGAGGTACGTTGGATTGAGACAGACCCTCATGGGTACCGGGCTAACTGAATCATTAGCGGCGCGCGGCAGACCGATACCGTTTGCGCATGCACCGGGCCCGGTCAGCAGTCCTGACCTCCGACGAGATAGTCGAAGTGCGCGCAGCCCAGCGAACCTTCGAAGGTGCCTACGTGCGAACCGCTCTTTCCCAGTTCTCCTTCGCCCTCGTGGTTCTCAAAATCTTCACCGCCGAATTCTACAGCATTGGTGCGCTGTTCGCAATCTACGGGACTGGCGTACTGATTATCGGGCTCTTCCGCCGCTCACAGGGAAACCGACAATTCTTTTCAGAGCTCGGCGAGGACGGCATTCATCGCCACAAGTTCAGGACCAGTGGGAATGCGGTGGTGGTCCTGACCGCACTGAGCATAGCCGCATATGTGTGTTTGATTGGTCTTACCCTGAACCTGAGCAATTAATCCTGGTTGAGAACGAAGTGTTGCTTGTAACAAAACTCCTTCATACAACCTATGAGAGAATCGGGTCCACTCTCTTTGTCCTACCTCCTTTTCGTGATCGGATGCATACTTGATACCGCTGGGGCCATTGAAGGACCTCGCAACCCCATTTCATTGGCCTCGATCCGCCCACGCAAAGGACCATGCACCACCATACCACAGCGACACGCCTTCTACACTTTCTGGGATCCGGCCTGGCATTGCCGTATCGTGTTTGACAAGCTGGACCCCCTTGTGCGGTATGTGGAATTTTAGGCTTCAAAACGACCTAGGCGCAGTAGCCTGCTCGAACAAGCATGTGCCTCCCACGTCCGACCGTGGATAGCCGTGATGCGGATAACTCTCACGTATCTTGAACGGGGCAAGTTATCGACAGGGCCTCCGTGGCGCTTGTTTTCTTATCGAACTTCGAATCCGGGCCTCGGGCGCTTGACTCCATGGCCGGTTGATTACCTCGGTTTCACGGTATCTTTGACGCAGCCCTTGGGGAACGAGCAAGTGCGACATGGACGAGCCCATTCCAATTCTATGTCACAATTCAAAATCACTTGGGCATATCCCATGTCAACCATTTCAAATCTTATCGCATCAATGCCGGCTTTCGCTGTTGACATGCGACGTTCGCGAAATTATACGGGTAATATAGGGGAGCAGACGCAATAAATCAAACTCCACAATATGGCGAAAAATAATGTGAATTTTCTCGATTTCCATTCACGCTCTCTTTCTTACAGCACGTATGTTGTCTTCGCATAACCGCCGCCAAGCACAGCGCCGGCCGCGATGCTCCCTTCTCACCGCCCCCGCGGCCCCGCGGACCCCGCGCTCTGTTGATCCGAGCTTCGCCTTCTCTGCATTCGAACTCACCTCTACTTTGATCATCATGGAATTCGACCCAAAGACACGTACGTCATGCTGTTTCACATGCTGCCTGTCTGTGGCTAACTTGAGACAGCTCAATTCTTCACGTCAGACCGGTCGAGCTTTGCCTCGGTCTCGGCCAGCGACCGATGGCCAGTCATCATTGTACGTCAAACACAAGATGGGCAGACTCGAGTATACTCACTAATTCCACCGGCAGACGGGTGCCATCGATGATCTCCACCGCACTGTGGGTGAGGTGAAAGATGAAGCAAAGGCCAAGGAGGGCAAGAGTATCATCGAACACCTGGCCAAGCTCAAATATGAGTTACAGCACGACCGGGAATTGACGTGAGTCTTGATTTTTTTTTTTTTTTTCAATATCCATCCCTCCTAGCTTCGCTAACACGAGTTTTACTTCCAGGCCCCTGGATGACGATGGCGAAACCGACATTACAAGCTACAACCAGGAGCTGAGCGAGCGTGGCACCCCCAAATGGCACAACGCGGCATGGCTCTACTCCGAATGCTATCTCTGTACGCCCGCACAATCTCACATCCGAGTGTCCATGCGCTGCCGCTGACATGTTCACTGCAGATCGCCGCATTGAAACCTTTTTCGCACGATCCCAACACTGGAAGGGATACGATGTCTTTGCCCGGCAAAAGATGTCCACCTTCAAGTCCTCCCGTCCAGCCGTCCTGGAACTCGCGGCCCGGTACCGTGAAATCGTACACGAGGCAGAATCGGGTCAATCATCGGAGAGCAAATCACCCGAGGAAATTGAACAGGCCGAACGCATTCTCTTTTCCGAGATGTGTGAGATCTGTCTGTGGGGCAACGCGACCGACCTGTCGCTTCTGACTTCTCTCACCTACGAGGACATTCAGAAGTTGCAAGGCTCGCAGGCACGGAAAGCCTCGCAGAGCAACATCCTTGTCAACGACATCGATGCCGCGTTTGCGACTATGCAGCAGGCGCGCAAGTCCAAGAAGGACGGGGAGCGACGCGTCGATATCGTGCTGGATAATTCCGGATTTGAGCTTTTTGTGGATCTGATCCTGGGCGGATACCTGTTGTCCACTGGACTGGCAACCACGGTTGTTCTTCATCCGAAGTGTCTCCCCTGGTTCGTGTCCGACGTCACGCCCAAGGACTTCTCCGATCTGCTGAACTCGACGGCGGACCCGCAGGCGTTTTATACGGCGGCTGACGAAACCGGCAAGACCTACCCCGCCCTGAGTGAGAAGGAGGTGGCCGATGTTAAGTTCCTGTTTGACCAGTGGAGCCAGTTCCACCAGGATGGCAAGTTGATCATCCGCCCACACCGGTTCTGGACGACGCAGGGATGCTACTGGCGCATGCCACACGTGGCCCCCGATTTGTTTGAGGACTTGAAGGAGAGCGAGCTAGTCCTATTCAAGGGTGACTTGAACTACCGGAAACTCACCAACGACGTAAGTGAAATTCAGATGCTTTCCGTGAGACGTCCTGGATGCTGACCACCCATCTTATACAGGCTCAATGGGACCCCACCACTCCCTTCACCACCGCTATTGGCCCGATGGGTCCCAAATCGGGGATCCGCGTCCTGGCTTTCCGGACCTGCAAGGCGGACACCGTCGTCGGCCTGCCTACCGGCGAAGACGAGCGGCTTCGCCAGCTGCCCAACGGAGGCGGCGCGGATGCCCGCAAGTGGGCCTGGAGCGGCAAATGGGCCGTGGTGTCATTCTCTGATGGTAAAGTTTAGGTTAATTGTGGACTCTTTTAGTAGTGGTGTTGGAATAGATCTAAAGCTATACGAGTATAGGTTTTGTGGAAAGTGCAGGCTTGGATGAGGGCGATGTTGCTGCGTCTGATCTCTAAACCAACATACCCCGGATCCGATGCCGATTGGAACACCCAGTACACTAGTATATTTTGAATAGACATAACTTTCGAAGATTGCTGTCCGGAATGTACCGTCCTAGTAGCCCTTTGCGTATGAAGTCTCCTCATTCCACTGAAGGCTGTTCGATGCCAAGCATCGCGACTGCCGATCTGGTGACCCACTGTATTTGAATTGTGTCGTTTTATGGTCAATGCGGATTATCATTATTCTTTCGAACCCCGATTATCCCAGGCTCAGTGTCCTGCAGGGTATATAGGGTATATACTCGTACATGTGAGCTGTGCCACTCCGCTTATACTGGACCCCATTTGGCGGTATCAGCCACCATTATGTAACCGGCGATGCGCTTCCCGCCGCGACGCGTCCGGCCATCCTTCGCGGTGCCACTACTCCTCTCCCCCCGGTCGTTTCCTGTGTCCGCACCGCTGCGGTATGCTTCTGTGAGCGGAACAGGTTGATGGGCGCTCATTTGCGGGGACAAGAGGGCCCAACCCCTGCGAACGCCTGTGCCCGACATGACCGTGGCGGTGGGGTGCGACTCGGCGATGCATTTGCCATCTATTCGATTGTTGCGTCCGCACCCAACTGGTCCAGCATCCAGCTTGGGGCGGAAACCCTTGCGGATTTGAACACGTCCCTGTCCGCCATCCAACGTCGACTTCCCATCCTGACTACGTTGCAGGCAGGCTCACCGGAGCTGGTGTCGCTGCCATGTCCTTCCCGTCAGCATGAACGACCGGAGGAGAATGTTCCCTGGTTCCTCATAAACGCAGCTGCATCCTCGCAACACTGCTTGCTGGGGCAACATAATGCCCTCGAAACCATGCTGATGGTTCTCCAGCGACCGTGGTGTGTCCTCGAGCTTTGTTGTTGCGACACGGACACGGTGACCGCTGCCCACGCGTTTGCGCTCATCGCTACTTGTATCGACCGAGCAAAGTATCAGCCGGCCGTGCGACTATTATCGTATGAGATGGCGAGGAGAGACAGCCGCCTCGACATGCCAAGGACTGGACCCGGGCCACCCGCGCATTCTGGACAAGGGCGGTGTTTTCCAAGCCAAGCCTGGTCCGATGCAGTGGCAGTGTATGCCGAGCTATCACACAGCCGTTTGCGATCTCATAGCTCGTTCTGGATGGGGCTGGTCTGTACCTGCGCCGTTCTTCTCAGGATGAGGTTTTCCGATGTGGCCCTGATGCTGCAAAATGACTCTCAGGGCCCAGCTTTCCCAGCCAGGAACTGGACAGTTCGAAGATGGGCAGAGTCTCTGAACGGCTTTGACGATGCTCGTACTACGCCAAAGGCAAGTTGGGACCGTCCCCGACAGGGGTATCTACCGGATTGTGGGCGCGAAACCCAACCACCGCGGGCCTTCCGGGAGCCCGGTCACAATCCTCTCATTCACCGCCATGATCCAGGTGTGGCTGGACGATCACATATCACTAGATCAAGTCTTCTTCATCTCTACGCTCTCTTTTTGCAAATAACCGTCGAGGCTGTTGGCTGATCATGGACTTCGTGAGATATACATAGCGAATACTACTAAGATACGAACGTGGAGTTAGCATTTACCATCGATTTAATAAATACCAGTATCTGATACTTGCACACTGTAAATAGGATCACATTACAAATGGACGACGGAGTTTAAGAGAGCAGCGTACATCATTGGGCATACTAAGGCTGGATACACCATTGACTGCATGTACAGTCGATATGAAAGATGCGGCCTGCGCAAGTGACGTCAGCGCGGGGAGGACGGGGGAATCTCCGGTTGCGCACATCGCAACGTCTATGCAGTGATCTGCGCAGAGATCGAGATCAACGCACTCAACAGGCGGTGGATATGTCCCAAAGCCCTGGACTGATCACAGAACGCCCTTCGCCACGCACTACTGTCGTATGGACATACACAAAGAGCGGCAGCTGGCCCTCGTATGGCGATGCGTACTTACTTGTCCACTTCTCCGAATTGGAGACGGGAGAAATCTCGGCAATCCACCCGGACTCCCCCAATTTTCCCAACTCGGTCGAGACCCCTCGGTTTTTCGAATTCCTGCTGGGCAATGGAATCATGATTTTGGCGAGTTCTCTGCGCTCGGTACTGAGGAATCTACAGGACTAGCATAAGGCCCCTGTCGCGAAGGCCCTGTGGTCCCCCCTTCGATGCGTACTGCTCGGTGATCGCCCAGCACGCCGAATCCCCTAATCGGCGACATCGAGGGCCCATGCTTGGATTCTCCATGGCTGGCCAATCCTTGGGAAGTGGCCCAGTTCCCGGTGGAGATGCCGGTTTTCTCCAATTCGGGTTTTTCTTCACTATAAACTAGGCCTGGTCTCACGCCCTGCGCGACCCACGGTCTTCTATAAAGCCTGAAGACGCATTCAACAGTGCTAGGCATCCGAACGCTGCGCGGCCTAGATGACTGATCCTTCGCCCCCGAAACGTGGGCTCGTCGTCCCCATGGAGAAAGATGGATCCGACTTCCTGTCCCAAGAGATTGAGTCGCTTTATCTGGAGTTGGAAACGCCACTGCCCACGCCGAGTATCACGCTGCCCCCGGGTCCTGGCCAAACCGCGCCGCCAGAGCCCCCAAATCTAGAGAAATACACGTCTCCTTTTCTATGGCCCCGATGGCGGAAGTCGCTCATGACATATATTTCGTGCGCGGTTACCGCGCTGGCCGGTTACTCCGCCGGTGAGGTGAGCCCGGCCTCGGAAGAGCTGTGCGAAGAATGGGGCATCAGCTCAGTGGTATATAATCTGAGTATTACTGTGTTTTGCATCGGTTTCGCCCTGGCTCCAATGGTATTGGCGCCGTTTTCAGAGATTAATGGGCGAAGACCCATCTTCGTTGCGAGTGGTGTTTTGTTTGTGGGTAGGTGATTGAGTCATTCCTTTGCAATGGACCCAGATGCCCAATGCTGACTGGACATCAAACAGTCTGCTTGATCGCGTGTGGTGGAACCCATTTGTTTGCTGGACTACTCGTTGCCCGTTTCTTTCAGGGCGTCGGCGGATGTATGTACTATCCTGATCCCCCCCGCACCTCTAGTCCCGGCGGAATACCCGAGCAGCCACTGATTGATGTTTTCCCCCAGCAACCTTCTCCACCATGGTTGGCGGCGTAATCAGTGATATTTACCACTCGGAGGACCGAAACACCCCAATGGCTCTCTTCTCAGGCTCCGCTTTATTCGGAACTGGTCTAGCACCCCTGCTGGCTGGGGTGGTGGTAACGCATACCTCTTGGCGCTGGATTTACTACTCACATGCGATTGTCTCGGCGGCTTTTGTGGCCATCATCTTTTTCTTTTTCAAGGAAACGCGTGGCAGTGTCCTGCTGAGTCGGAAAGCCAATGCTTTGAATACATATTATGAAAAGCTCGAGAAGGCCGGTCATTACGGCGTGATTGTTCCAAGTGACGATGAAGGCGGAACCACCATCAAGCGAATTCGATGGAAGGTAAAGAGCGACGAGCAGCGAGCTTCTTTGGCTACGATGATTCAAATATCTCTTTACCGGCCGTTTCGTGAGTCCTCTCCTATGCGAAAAAGTCGCAGACTTCGCCATAATACTAACGAAATTGCTAGACATGCTCGTCACCGAGCCAGTTGTCTTCTTTTTCTCACTTTGGGTGTCCTTCAGCTGGGCTACCCTCTATCTCCAGTTCAGCTCCGTGCCGCTTGTCTTCCGTACAAATCACGGCTTCAACGTTGAGCAGACAGGTGCTGTTTTTACCGGTAAGCTATCAGTTTCGTTCTTTTGGGCACATTTCTACGGGGCTTGGGTACACAACTAACACTCTGCTATAGCGATGTGCGTTGGCGTGGTGCTCATCACCATCATCAGCATATCGCAAGAAAAAATTGCGATGCGATTCGGCAAGCTCTCATCTTCCGCCGAGGGACGTCTTTATTTTGTCTGTGTTGAATCTATCTTGTTGCCGATCGGCCTCTTCTGGTTTGGATGGACATCGTTTCCCTCCGTACACTGGATTGTTCCATCCATAGCCGTGGGATGTGCAACGATGGGTATTTTCTCCATCTATCTCGCCACGTTTAACTACTTGGCCGATACATACCACCGCTACGCTAGTTCTGCGATCGCGGCTCAGTCATGCTGTATGTTTTGCGGATATTTACCGTATTGACTACTAAAGCATTCCACTAATACTTTCTCAGGCCGAAATCTGCTTGGCGGTGTTTTCCCCCTGGTGACAACTGCCATGTTCACCAACCTCGGCTATCCTGGAGCCTCGAGCTTGCTCGGCGCCATTGTAAGTGTTTTTTTCACCCCTTCATTGCTCAGTCAGACTGTTAATCGTACTTTCAGGGTGCCGTACTAACACTTGTCCCCTGGGTGCTGGCGTTCTATGGACCGCGCATTCGGGCCAAGAGCAAGATGGCATCTGTGAGTTCATTTGTTTCACTAGCCTACGGGCTTTGGTATGAACATTGCGCTTGCTAACACAGAATTAGGAACTTGCCCATTAATTCACGATGTCCTCACGCTTCAGCATATTTAAATAGCGGCATCTATAAAACTCAAAAGAATATAGACCTCATTTAATAGATTATCGGACCCTGCGTCGTTCCAAAAGTGCCGTTGTCCAAATCTAATTTACATAAAGCAGAGAAAATTCAACAACATGTCAGCACTTACGTTTGCTGTTCAAGGTAGCGCTACTTTACTCCAAAAAATAAACGATTATTTAAATTATATCTTTATTAGACCTACATATTGTAGTGGGGAGACCCCCTCCCCTACTACATGGGTGCCATCCAGACTATGTGACATAGCCGGCAGTATACAGTGGCCGGATAGCTAGTTCTAGAATACACCTTCTTACACCTCCCCGACCTGACCCCTACATTTGGGCTTCTCGCTGTTTCCTGATTGCTACGCGTGTGTTTTGTGGTGGTTTTTCTGCTGAATCGACCCGCACGTCTCAGCGCGTGCAGCCATCGAGCGTTCCCCTCTTCAATATGTACCTCACACTGATACACCATCAAACAAAAGAAAAAAATACCTCAGTAGCAGAAGCAGACCAGAAACATTGGACTCCTTAGAGTTATGTGTCTTTACTTTGACTCGTTCATATCCGTGCTCCATTTTTTTTGCCACAGTGTAATCGAATAGAACCTCTACCAACCACTAGGGAGCTCCAGGTTATGAGGGTCGTAGGTCACCGTGCGCCCTCTTTTATACTCATCCGGACCCCATTGATCAGCACCACGAAATCCCTCAGGGAAAGGGTCTCCTGGGTTCATTCCAACTTGTTTTAGACTGTGAATCCAAGCACGGCCCGTGACACTCGGCAAAATTGCCTCGTATTTGTCTACCATCGTCTTGCCCCGGATGCGACCATATAGTCTGGTACCGATGATACTCTGGCAGCTCAACGTCTCCTTTGAGATGTCTCCTCGTGCATATAAAACAGCTAGACGAGCAAATACCGCAGTCCCAGATGGACTACGGTCTAAGCGTCCTGGAGAGATGACAGCTGCCATGTTGGTCTTTTTGCGAGTGTTGGAACCCGAGTTATCACGATCCACTCGATCCGTGAAGACCACAGTGCTCACACCATGGAGATCTGCCTGAACAGGATGAACAAAGTCGTGTAGCTCTCGGAGTGCGTTTTTGATACGTTCGCCAATTTCAATCATTTTCTGGCCATTTCCATCATGAATACTGACGCCCACAGAATCGGCATCAACAAAAGCACATATCACGCCACCGTAGGCAACATCAATAGAGATTTGGCCGAGACCATATAGGTCAAGCTCATAGTCCAGTCCAAACACAAATGATGGGATGCCATGAACAGTGACAGCCTGGCACTTCGGAATATTGAAGCCATTGCTGGACTCTCTCTTCAAATTCACATCGACATCCACCGCACCGGCAATCGTGTCAAAAGTAAATCTTGTAGTAGGAATTTTTAGCCGATCAATCTCTGCATCGGGTCCGTTAACTATGACATGTGCAGCGGCAATCATACTAGACACAGACACGGGGACATACTCGTCGTTTTTGGCAAACAGCAAACCACACTTGGCACCAAGGCTACATGGCGGAAGCAGAAAGACAGCGTTTAGGCCACAACGACCTCGTGGCTCGTTTAGTAGTTGATCTCGCCGCCATTCATGGTGGCTCATGAACTCAATCTGCTTATGTAGCATTGTCTGGCCTCGGACATGCGGGATGCCACCCACAACAACGTCGCACGCTTCACCTTCGGCATGACAAGCTACTACCGACATAGTATTCTCAGTGACATAGTCATCGAAAAGGACCGGATCTATGGAAGAAAAAGTCGGAGTGGGGGAAGGCGATTTGTCGTAGTGAGAATATTCATCTTCATTGTATCTTCTGCGGTCGCCTTGTTTGTCCGTGTGAGGAGTGTCTTGGGGATCATTGCCGCGCCGTGAACGCTCATGTGAGGATCTTCTGGAGCTACGATCAAATGGATCGTAATACCAGCGCTTTGAGTATGTCATGGCGTTAACAGTGAAGGGATGTTGTTATATCAGACTGCGATTATTGATTGATTTTGAGAGGAAGTGGGAGATGCCAGTCGATGCTATTAACACTTCATAAGCAGTGGGAATGTGCTTTTATACAAGTATCTACTGTGCAGTAATAAAAAGGCAGAAACAAAGAGGTTTGTGTCTCGAGTGTCTTGTTTTTATGCCCGTGAAGGAGTGTCGGATAGAACAATGGGATGTTCTTTGAAACAAAGAAATGGATGACAAGAGCCTGCAATTGAAAGAGGATAAAGATAGTAGGATTTCAATACGTCGATAATATCTGAATCCTCTGGCACCCTTTACCTGGCTTTATTAGATGCTAACTGAAAAAAAAAAAAGAAGAAGAAAATAGGATATGCCACAATTTTGACATTAACAGAGGCTATTTCCACTATCTTATTATTCCTTTAACATCTCATGATCCATTTGTCAGTAGTCATGTACCCCACCATCTACGTGATCAAATATTCTGAGAGTGTGAGATGTACAGGATGATCGTGAACGGGTGAGAAGCAGGTGGTATTGGCTGTCTGCTGCTATCTTCTTCTGCTATCTTCTGCTATCTGAGAGAGAGAGAAGAGGAAGGAAGAGAGAGCGTGGGAAGTGAGAGAAGAGGTACAGAGTCAGGTGACTGTGGTGACAAAGTGAGTACCTGATGTATGTACGCTCAGATTCAGTCCCCCACTCCATTCACGAGATCCGTCTCTCTATTGCCTCGAGACTCGAGGAAAAGAAAAGTGCAAAGGGCAAATGATGGATGAGTAGTGAAAATAAGTCAGTTTTGTTGATTGATAGAACTGTACAACAATCTGGTGGAAATTTAACATCTTACGAAGATTGCATTCCTAGTGTAGCCTTCGTTAAAGGCCGTAGCAAAGAGAGGGGTATATTGTGCAAGAAGTAAAATATCTCATGGCATCCAAAAGTCACGCTGATGTGTATCACGGTATCGAGGGCAAGCTTCCGAAAAATTCGTTATCCCAAGGCTCGATGACGCCAGGATTAAGGCCGTCGAACCAGCCGCCTAGATCCAAAGGCTGCATTTGTGAGCAAATGTATTGATCATTGTTCGAGAGTGAAGATTATGACATACTGTGAAATCGCCCAGGTCCGCGGATAGAAGGGAGGGGAGATCGAAATCATTTGATACACCGGAAACAGGCGTCGTCTGTATGGGCATCATTGGGGTCTGCGAAAGAAAAATGTCAGAAGATTGATGACAATCGAATGTCATTCAGAATTAATTTACCTGGCCAGCCTGATGGTCAGCAGCGACGAGGGCATCGGCGTACGAAACCCCATTCAACAGTATTCGGCACACTCGGACTGCCTTTTTGGAAGACGCTTCCACATTCGCCATCGGGTCTTCACCCTTGATACGCGATTTGACAGAAGCCAATATGATGCTCAGGAAGAAATAGGGTTTGCATCCCTTGCCACTGGGACCAATGCGTCGGCCAAAGTCATGCACGGTACGTTCAACAGCCTGCAACATCACACTTTGCTGAGATTGTACCATACTCATTAGCACGCTAGAGTTCACACCGTCCAGAGTTGTCCCAATGGACTGGCTCATCTCTTGCGCCTGAAGCGAGAGCTCCACACAGACTGTAATTGCAGCATGGAAGATCTCATCCCGGAACATGCCACTGCTTAATTGTGTGATGTGTGGGTACGTCATCGTTTCGGGAGAGTTTGAAAGTTCCATTTGTGACAGCATCTCCAAAGAAGCTTCTAGGCAGACCTTGCGCGAGTATGAGCATTTTGGAAGACGCGCTACACTGAGAGAAAACGGGCGGTGCAAGGCAAGAAGAAATTTGCGCATCATGAATAGATGAAGTGATTGGGCAAATCGATGCCGTGCGGTGTCGCTGGAGTTTGTTGCCGGTGCATTTTCATCGAATAAGGCAGACGCATACTTGGTCGACCGCAAAAGATCTTCCCCCATGCGCAGGGCATCATCGTATGATAAGTCAAATTTCAGCGTGTTGATCCTCTTTGCAATGCGATACCGCAGCGATAGAGTTTTCGCAAGCAGTGCCTGGTAGAAGTTTTGACTTGTTGTTTTTGTGGCCGATATGGTTGGGGCTTGTTCCATATCCTCAGACATCTCATTATCATCCCAGTTGGATGGGGCGTCGCAATCGCACTCATCCAAGTCCACAGATGGAGGTACCCCGCGATCGAGGGAGATCTTGAGATCTATCTCCACAATGGTCATCCAAAGCCTTCGTCGTAACTCACTCCAGTAGGGCTTCATGGCCTTTCGAAAACGAAATGGATCACGGTGGAGTCCCATTGTCATAGCAGACCGGATCAGGGACCCAGAGGAGGCCCATGCCACATCGCCATCGCCGGCAACTCCCAGACGGGCCACGAGGAGAAGGCATTGAGTTTGGATCATCCTCAAGTCAATATCCGGACTGACAAAAGTACAAGAAATGTAGGATTGCACCGCCATGATCCATTTCATTGCGGGTTTCTGATAAGAGTCCCTATCGTCCTGTTCCAACGAAGGCACGTAGAAGCAGCTTCCCGCTGCCATTACCGCCAGCAATTGCGCAACAAAAGCTGAATCGGCCTTTTTATCGACTGCCCAGTACTCACCATACTGTCGCAAGAAGGTAGGAACATGCAGGATACGAAGGGTCGTCTCAAATGTATCCAAATATAACCGAAGTAGCTCATCTGCCACTTCTCGCGGAGGCACCATCTCGTCCAATTTGAAAGCTTGTTCTCGAAACGCACGCTGATGATCTTGGCTCTCCCGCGACCATAGTTCACACTTAAACTTTTTCATATCTGTGTACTCTGCATCCTTGACGTTGTTGCGGCCGCGCCGCAGAAAGGACCCAATGTCTTGGAACTATTCAGAATTAGCAAAAGGAATGCTCGAAAATGTGATGGTGGAGAACTCAAATGACGCGAGGGAGGCCACCTACGAACGAAACAGTGGTGGTGTAATGGCTTCGGCCGAAGTATCGAGTCTTACCCTTTTTGCCCCGAAAACTGCCATCGGGCAAGAAGCGCACTCGATCATCGACACCAGCCGCATCTAGGCTGCCCTGCGACATTGTCCCTTCAGAGAAAACATCGGATATCGAGGTTTCAGGCGTCTGGAAGACATTGGATTTGCCGAGGGCGTTCTCTAGGGTCCGGAGCCGGTGTCGGAGCTCATGCAGCTCGTCCGGATGACTGCGTTTCGACACGCGACTAGAGCTTGACTTTGGACCTAGTTTTGCGTCGAATACGAACATGCCCCCGGAGCCTCGCGACTGCTCGTCGGAAGCACTAGATAGGCGCATGCGTGAGACCGGCGGTGACATGGGGTGCGAGGGATGCGAGGCTGTTCCTGGCTGAGGACCGACAAAGGCGCAAGATTCCGCGGTCTTGGAGCGAATACACTGGCCACATGGCAGCGAACGATCGCACTTGAGCTTACGTCGCCGGCATTCGGTGCACGACAGTGGGGGCCGGCGGCGTCGCTGCACCGTTCGCGTGGCGTCTCCTGTCTCCACGTCGGGCGATAATTCATGATCATCGGTCATTTTGTATCACCGGAAGCTATTCGAATCATTCGTTGATCACTGGTGGCCTCCTCTGATTCGCAGTCCGAGTCGAGGTTCGTGGGTGAGTCGTGGCTCAATTTTCGCACTTCCCAGCCTTGCAGCAGAATACTGTTGTTGAACAGCCAAAAGAAGCTGACCACAAGGAGAAAAATCAATGATAACCAGGGAGTGAAGGAGGGAGAAATGCGTAGATCCTGCTCCATGGCCAAAAGGCTCGTAGTTGCAGCTCTCGGAGATAAGGGGGCAGTTGCCTCAGTGGGCGGATCGGAGTTGCCATATACGGTAACTCCGCCAAGCCCCGGTCCTGCCCGATCGAGCCCTCAGACGACCCAATGGGGAACTAGGGCTGCATCTGATAAGAATAAGCATATATTTCGGTTCAAAGGACCCCGGCGATGACATTGTTGCAGGGCCATGGGATTCGGGGATGCACAGCGAGATCCTTCGTGGTGGATGGACAAGACCATGTCCCCGCAGCGGCGAATGCCGACTGGAAGGGGAGCCTGTTGCCAGATCATACCCTAGATATCGTCCTCAATTGAGAGTGCCCCGCGTTGCTGCAAAGATAACATTAGTTACGGTATCCACGTTCAGAGTAACTACAATTGATATCACTAATGAGGCAGTTGCCGCCGAAAAATTCGACGAGGTCACTTGATTGTGTCTGCCTGGGATTCCCCGTGAAATGCCGCCGGCATTTTGCCCGTTATTCCCGAAGCTCGGACTTCCTTGCTTCATTTATCTTGCCCTTTCCACCTTTTTTGCATCCGACTCGCTCTCCTTCCCTCTCTTGGCCAACCGTTAGGAATTGCTGCAAGGATGGCGTCGGACACCCAATCGGGTACTAAATCCCCGTGGGCCCATGTTCTAGAAGAACTGGGTCTGGCCACTATGTGGTGCTCCTCCCGCGATGTCAAGTTCCTCTGCGCCCAGCGATTCGTGCGTCTGTTTGCTTACGGTGGCTCGACCCTGGTGCTGGCCTCGTACTTATCGGCCATCGGCATTACAGATGACCGGATCGGCTTGTTCATGACCCTGACTTTGATCGGGGATGTGGTGATCAGCTTTTTCCTAACCCTTTTCGCCGATGCGATGGGACGCCGAGCGGTTCTCTCTCTCGGCTCTATCTTGATGGCTGGCAGCGGTGTCGTGTTTGCCCTCTTCGGGAACTACTGGATTCTTCTGGCCGCCGCTGTTTTTGGTGTCATCAGCCCTAGGTAAGCATTTTCACATATTGTTCATTCTGATCGCGAAGCGCAAACCTGGCTGACCTGTGTGCAGTGGAAATGAAATTGGGCCTTTCCGTGCCGTGGAGGAATCCACATTGGCACATCTCACTCCAAAGGAGCAGCTAAGCGATGTTTTTGCGTGGTACTCATTGGTGGGAACAGCAGGAACCGCTCTGGGCCAGCTAGTGTGTGGCTGGACCATTAGCTCGTTGCAGTCCCTGCACGGCTGGGCTTTTATCCCATCTTGTCGTATCATCTTCTTCGTCTACGCAGGTGTTGGGCTGCTCAAACTTCTTCTCACTCTAGTCTTGAGTCGCGAAATGGAAGCCGTTTCCGAAGAAGAGGCTCACAAGCGACAGCAGCAGCAGCAACAGGCAGACGAGACACGTCCTTTGCTTGCGGAATCTCGTTCAAACGAGCAGCCGGCAACCCCGAACAGCAGAAAATCACTCTTTGCATCTCTTGACCAAGACTTGTGGTCGCTGGTAATTCGGCTGTTCATCCTGTTCGGACTGGATGCGTTCGCTTCAGGATTGGCTTCCCTGTATGTCTCTTTTCTTTTCTCCTTTTCTGCTCGGTCTCAATTTCTAATCCTTCTAGCTCTTGGATGACGTACTTCTTCCGTCGAAAGTTCAGCCTTCCAGAGGGTGAACTCGGCACGATCTTCTTTGTCACCAGTACCATTGCCGCGGCCTCAATGTTGGTGGCTTCGTCAATTGCGAAGCGCATCGGCAATGTCAAGGTATGCAAAGTATTCTCAGCGTCCTCTGTTTTCCGACTGACAAAAGCCCCAGACAATGGTCTTTACGCATCTACCCTCCGCCATCTGCTTGTCGCTTATCTCTGTGCCCAACAACCTTCCATTGGCACTGACATTCCTTGTCCTGAGGGCATGCTCCCAAAACATGGATGTAGCCCCTCGCTCGGCATTCCTTGCCGCAGCTCTCCCCTTCCGACAGACGCACTGCCATCATGGGTGCGGTAAACGTTGTCAAGACCACCACCCAAAGCCTTGGTCCTCTTCTCACCGGTATTCTGGCCCGTAACAATCTATTCGGGGTGTCATTCATCATTGCAGGTTGCCTCAAGGTCATATATGATCTTGGTATGCTGTTTAGCTTTGGTGGAAAGGAAGCTGCAAGCAGGAAGCTGACCACACAAGAAAATGAGGAAGAGACTCGGTAAAAACTCCCCTATTTCTACAGTATTGAGACAAAATTGGCGTTGTGACATATCAGATCATGTATCTATACGCCTTGGCATTAAACTTGACGCAGTAAGAAAGAGAAATAAGATGTGGGTACAATGTAATGTCGACTGCTGTACATTTTTCCTGCGAAACCGTGAAATGGGGATTCCTGCGGGGGTTATCATAGCCCCGTCTTGCTCTATTCATCGTAAATTCGTTTTCGATAAGATGGTGGTTCGGTTACAGCTCGGGTATCTTTTGGTCTCCTCGGCAGATGATTGTCCTCGACTGACGCACGTTTGATCTCCGAGAGTTCGGTCACTATTGGCTCTTCTTCCGTCACCTCCGTCACCTCCGTCGTATCGCCATTCGATGATCTGCGAACTTCTCGCGACAACCCGTATCTCAAAGACAAACTAAGCATGGAGTTCACGACGGGGTCTTCCGCTAGGGACCAAGTTTTCCACCACGCCCCAGCGATAGAGCCAGCCATGTGAAGTCCTCGTTCGAGCAAGAGACAACAGAACTTTTGGCACCACAGAAACTTATCCCATCGCCGGAGATGTATATATGGCTTGAAGATATGAGGCATTGCAGCCACAACAGCCATCACTCCCCACACCTTCACCGTGTCCTGGAGAAAAAAGGTTATGGAGCGGCAAAACTCATCCGCATAAAACTCGATCAGCAGGTATTCGGCATGCGAAGTGGGATCAATGGGAAAAGTGCCATGGGTGTGAGAAAGAACAAGAATATTAGCTTGGTAGATCAGCGACTGCACAATTATCAACGCCATCCAAAAGAACATGTGAAATCTGGCACAGTCAAGTGAGTTAAAGCCGTACGGGATGCCGAACAAGTGTGTCGATGGAGGTAAATGGTGGCATTTCAATTCGGCATTAACATATGGCTGCCCTCCGATAGCTTCCTTATGGCTGGAGTACCAAGCCATGATGCTTTCTTTTTGCGAATAGCAGTCTTGGAGGAGAGTCTGACAGACCTCGTGGTCCGAGTGATCGGTCTCTTCCACTGAAGCTACCAGTCCGGAAAGATTCACAAAGAGTTCAAACAGTTCATCAAATGGTTTGTGGTGACCGAGATGTATCAAGTATTGTAGCTCATCTTTAGGAGCTCGCATGACAGTTGTCGCGAAGATCTAAGAACACATTTAGTGGATGATGACACACGCAGAGAAAACCGCGCATCGCTATGAACGTTCTGGCTTACAATTCCTTTCCTCATTTGATTCGAGATCACGACCATCAAAGGATTGTTCGGGTCCTTCACTAGGCTCTGCTGTAGGAATGCATTGTGCGTTTGGAAATCCGAGGCCCAGACGTCGAACCCGTGAGGGAAATAATGACTCTAAGCCAGTCGCCATCAGGTCTGCCCCTTCCAACCGATGATAGGCACTCTTACCTCAAGAATTTTCAGAATAAACCCTGCGCATACAAGATCGTGAATGGGTATGCTTTGATGGGACACGCGCGATAGAAGCTGCAGCGTATTTTTATAGAGCTGGACCCCATAGCGAGCCATCCGATCGTCCCGATTGTGTCTGCCGAGATACGTACAGGACAGCGCGGCCAGGGCACTCTCCGAGATGCCAAACCTGTCGGGATTCCCGCCTGTCTTCTCGAGAAGGACGGACGAGTTCAAGAAGAGCCAGTGCGTTTGATCTACGTTCGCCGGCGCATTTCTGTCGAGTGGGAAATATCCACCGAGAAATAATGAGAACAGCTGCGTGCGGATCTCTGGGCCAGCTCTGACCGGTCGCGACATGGCTACCGCATGACTTCGGCCCGTGGAGCGGTCTCGGATGGCATGCCCCGTCTCCTGGCGGGAAACCGCCGTCTGGTGGACAAAGACTAGCGTTTTCTCGTACCCGGGGCAAGACAGGCCCCGTTTGATACACCTGGTGCATTCTGGCCGGGTGAGGTCGCACTAGACAGGATCAGTGTGGATACTGGGTCAGCAGGCTGCTTCGCACTGACCTTTATTTTCCGCGTTTTGCACGTCTGGCAGCCTGCAGATTTCCACGGGATGCCGCCCATCTTCCGGGCATAGCGCCTTTGCTGGGCTCGCTCGAACAGCTCAGAGCCCGGGGAGGTATCGCCTCGACAGGGATGGAGAATTGGACGAAGAACTGCGACTAGGGTGCCTCTGCTGGAGAGCGAGGGTTTCAACAGGGAAGTTGGAGCTACGGCAAGAGAGCGCCCCCACCCGCTCCGCATCAATCGTTTACCCGCGCGGATCATCCGAGGTTCCGCCGGCACTTACGACCACGCTCTCTTGCTTCAAGCCACACCCCCGGACCTTAGCATTTTCAGATGTCTACCGGTACTTCAGGCTACATGTCGTGATGGGCGAGTTAAAAAACCGATTCCTGCTGTTTATTTTGAATTCGGTACCACGTTTGATCAAGGTTCTAATGTCTTCCCGATCGGAGCCATGCGGAATATAGAAACAGTGATTTCCAGAAATCAACAAAACAGGCAGGAAAACAGAAAATAAATTGGAGACATGCAAAGAATACAGGATGGATCGAAATCAGTTTCACCACGTACAGAGATTCTTTCTCGAATCCTCTTCCGAAACACCCTAATTCATTTCTGACTTGGCTCGGTTTCAAGTAACTATTGTAGTGGGGAGACCCCCCCCCCCCTACTACATGGGTGCCATCCAGACTGTGTGACATAGCCGGCAGTATACAGTGGCCGGATCGCTAGTTCTAGAATACACCTTCTCGCTATTTCCTGATTGCTACGCGCGTGTTTTGTGGTGGTTTTTCTGCTGAATCGACCCGCACGTCTCAGCGCGTGCTGCCATCGAGCGTTCCCCTCTTCATATGGTGACCGACGCAGGGGGAATTGTTTTTCCGGGTGGCTGAACACGCAGATAATCAACACGACGGGCGCAGAGTGTGGAAATCGCGAGAAACGGCGAAAGGAAAGTTGTGTGCAGGGTGGGCAACCGCGTTAACACTGAAAATCATTCGAATTCCGGCAGTCGCTGGTATTAGTGGTACGTATTATTGGTTTTTGAGCATTTGATGCTCATTGGGGCCTTGTATGGGAAGAGGTGCCCCTTGCGTTTGTGATTAATCACATTCTGTGGGGAGTCGATATGATTGGCCAGGAACTCAAGATAGGATTCCGGCAGGATGAGTACCAGCAGCTATTGCAAAGGCTGCTTGCAGACCGGTTACACAGGGGATCTGACCTTTGCTCAGTACTGTGTATGAGACCGATTGATTTTCACAAGCTGGCAGAGCAGATCTGGCCAGGCATCTACAACCTTTGGATTTCAAGGGTGAATATAGTGTTCACCCAGGTTGTCGTTCAGTTTTTACTTCAGAGTTGTGCTCTTCGGCCGAAAATATCGAGGTTTTCGGATTGTTTGTTTTCCCCTGGTCTTCAGATTGACCAGGAAGAGTTCTGCTTTCCTACTACTGGCACTCTCCGTGTGAGCGAGTCAGAGCAGTTTTAGATTCCTGATTATATTTCAATTTCTTCTGTTGATTCTGTTGATCGTGTTGATCGTGTTGATCGGAAGGCTGTCACAATGGGTGACAGCACTAATATTAGTGTTAACGATGGCAGCAGCCATGCCCAGCATGTCGTCCAGGCCGATGTTCCCTCACCCTTTGAAGGCTACCGAGAGCCTCCTCGCCCAGAGAGCGAAGCGTCTGCCAACCAGACACAGAGAAACGATGTGCCTAACACGAGTGAACGACAATCGCGACCGCTACCGCCCTTCCCATCCTCTGCCTATCAGGAAATGCCACCGCCAGGATGGATGTGGATACCAAGTGATATGTTTCAATTGATGATGAACCGCCAGGGGAATGTCCTGATGCCAGATCCTGGTACACCTGGTGCGCCATTATTTAATAAGAAAGATGCGAGAAAGTTCCTTCGGAACTTTGAGAAGTTGTGTCAAAGGCGTGGTATCAGCGATCCTGCTAGGCAGTGTGAGCTGTTTGCCGATTATTGTGAGGACTCTATCCAGTCGTGGGTGGAGTATGATCCTCTGTGGAAATCTCGCGATTGGGAAGCGTTTAAGGACATGCTCTGTGATCGATAAAGAGATTATGACTCTGAGCGCCAGAGGTTTTCGAGGGCATCATTGATGGAGTTAGTGAATCAACCAAGAGACACCATTGGTGAGGTTCGCCAGTTTATGATGGAATTCAAGACTGTGATGTGCTAGTGGCCAATGAGGTCATTCAGGAGATCCAGAGGTGTGAGTGGTTGATAACGGGGCTGCCTGATTGGCTACGACATCGCGTTGCAAAAAGGGGCATTATCGACTTCGACCGGCCGTCTAGGCCTATGCGGCTAGATTGGATTGCTGATGAGGTGTCCTGCACGATGGCAGCGCAGGATAAGTACGAGAGGGTGATCAAAACGACTGGTCGACCTAGCAATCAAGAGGTGACGTCGACAAAGGAAAGGAAGAGTGTCGCTTGGAAAGGTGGTTTTTCGGCCGAAAAACCTGCCATTTCTTCAGGGCGACGAGAGAAGAATTTGGAAGAACAGGTGGAAGAGATGCGCCGTCAATACAACGATATGAAGTTAACAGTCAATATGCTGCAATCAGGCATGGCGAAGAAGGATATGAGAAATGATACTGCTTACGTCCCTGCTGATGCTTCAAGATTGGCCTATAGAGGACAGCGGTTAAGGCCTGCTGATGGCAGAAGCCTTCCGATTTGTTACTTCTGTGGCATTGTTGGCCATATTTCGAAACCGACGGCTTGTCAGGCAATGTCTGACGCGATCAGCAAGGGCGACATGCACGTTGGTAATGATGGCAAGTCATACATTGGCCGTGCTGGTGAAGGTGGCCCGACTATGCAGTTTATCTCAGGAAGGCCTTCTATGGAAGGACTGCCCGCCCAGCTGCGAGAATGGCGGCGCAATACTCTGAGGGTGCCAGCTCAGCATTTAATGCCGATGTCACAGCCGACGACTGATCCTACACCGCTGCCTAGGCAGATCCCACATTATGATGGGCAGTCTATTTATAATGAGTCAGCCTGTTATAGGAGTGACATCCAGATTCCTGGGCAACTACATTGGTGTCAGGTGTCAGCCTTGGAATTAGCCCTGAGGAAAATCAGGAGATTGATTGCGATGATGAGATCATTGATGTGGGATATGAGAGTGCTGGTATCAATGCTGTTGAAACGCGTGGTAGTCAACAGCAGGATCCTGTACGGGCAAAGCGCCGTGCAAATGGCATCGCTTCCACCAAGACATGGCAAAGTGGTCAATATATGCAGCCTAGTCGACAGGCAAGAGTGGAAAATATTGATAATGATGATGTGATGATGGATCGACCCCCAGACAGTCATATCGAGCCACGCACGCAGTATATACCAGTGCCTGCTACCAGCGGAAGATCAAATGTGACCGTCAACCAGAGAAAATCAGTGCCCGTTAGCCAGGTGAAGAAGACGGCACCCTATATGACATCAACGGCAGCATTAGAAGCGTTGGTTAAGAGAAGGGTGTTGGACACTAAGGTGGACCTAACAGTTGAGGAAATGGGCAGGATTATTCCGAGGCTCAAGACTAACCTGTTTCGCGACACCGAGGGTCTTCGTCCTGCTATTCCACAACCTACTTCACAATCTGAGAATGTGACGAATGTGACGAATGCGACGCAGTTGACGCCATCGCGTTATGGCGGCGACGATCATTTGCAAGTGGCTGTCGGCAATGTTCACCCAAGTACGTACCGTGACGATCGCCGATCGACAGTGGTGGAAGATCGGGTAGAAACACATCGTGATGTGTATTCACTTGGCCGTCTATACTCTGAAGTGATCGTGGCAGGTTATATGCTGCGTGGCATGATTGATTCTGGCAGTGGCGTCGATGTGATGGGCAGAAAGCAAGCAGAGACACTAGGGTTGCCGATCAAACAAGATCCGAAGATTCATGTGGTGCCCGTCAATGGTGTACATGTTAAGTGCCTTGGCTGTATTCAAAACATGCCTATTCCATTGGCGACATCACCACTCACGTGAATGTGTTTGTGATCTCGGAATGTCCTGGCGGGTTGATTCTTGGAAGACCATTTATGGAAGCGACGATGATGGCGCTGGCGCAGCAACCTGATGGGAAGGTGGAATGCACGGTATATAATGATGCAAGGACGAGGAAGGTGGTTTTTCCGGTCTATTCGCCAGAAGAAAACAAGATCATTAGGGCCTCGAGGCTGTGGCCTAATGAGATGATTTGTGAGAATGCCCCGTTTGTTGAGGGTGCCTTTAAACTCCTGAGCAGACGTATGAATTCTGGTACGACACCTGCTATTACTAATTTCCCGAGAATTGTTAATTTCGAAGATTTGACTAGTTCTGCCGATTCTGTTGATGGTTTTGATTGTTCTGATCTCGGTGTGTTGACTGATGTGGGCGCAAGGCCAGACGTGGGTGTGCCAGCACCGCTATCTGGCTATGCGCCTATGAACCTGCTAAATGTGTCAGCAGGAAGTGTGATTGATTTGGATGATTACTATCTTCCGCCTGAATGGAAGGATGTGGATGTTGACGGTTTCAGAGATGTTGGGTTTGGCGATGTGCGGAGTGTGCATTATCGTTCAACCACGAAGGATGTTGACTCTTTGCCACCGTGTCGTGATCATGGTGTTGGGTTTATTCACACTGCCTAGCAGGATCGCTGATACCACGCCTTTCACACAACTTCTCAAAGTTCCGAAGGAACTTTCTCGCATCTTTCTTATTAAATAATGGCGCACTTAGCCAGAAAGTGCATTAATTATGCAGCATCTCGACACGGGACTGTTTGTCCTGTTTACACTATAATGGGTACCCAGTGGGTACCCATCGTGGGTCATGGGTTCTTGCCAAAAGCCCATAACCCATGATGGTGTTGAAACATCACGGTTACTGGGATAATCATGGGGGCTGGGATCACGTGCATGCCTATATACCTGTTCACCAGTCTACTTGTATCTTACACAATCAACTCCCCTAAACAACGTGAACACTGAAGCATCACTTATAAATCAACAGGTTATGAGCCCGGCAATGCTCACCTCAAATTGGAGAATACTTTCTACTCCTAAGTTTCCCCCTTAAGTGAAAGCTTCATACATAACTATATTGACTGAACTGGAATTTCTCATTTAGTTCTTCAACCGAGAAGACATTTTTCTGAGGATCAACAGGCAAACGAATTGTGCGAAATCGTCTCACAAGGCTGACAAAGCCACTACACCGCTACAGAAAGTCGTTAGACCAATGATGGTCTATAGACATGTTTCACAACAGACAACATCGCCTTACACCGCTACAAACGTCACACCGCTCCAGACGTATCACATTGCCACCAGAAACGACCTGCTCTCCGTAGCATGCTAGGAATCCATTTCCTCTCAAATCCCTGGCATTCTCGGGAAGGGACATTCTACTATTTTGACCTATGACGAGAAGGAAAGGATCATACAAGGGACACAGATGGACTGAAGAAGAGCTCAACTTGCCTCCGACCAAACAGACCGACAACCTTTCAAGAGCGAAAGCCACGATATATGGTTGACCGCGTCCGCTTTCCTCATTTCTTCGAGTCGTATCGCAATCACCTCAAACCATACGAGCTATCGGACAGTGAATACATTCCTCCATCGCATACGCCTACTCCAGACTCATCGGATTATTCCCACTCCATCAGCTCTAGTCCGCCCAGCGAGATATCAAGCCTGGAACTATTCGGTCTTGAGGCGCGGTCTCCCGAGCTGTCAAACTGCACGCCTTCTGTCCACTCAATTCACTCAAGTGGCTCGTCAAGTGCTGAATTCTTTAGCACCGATTAGCCCTGAAAACCACCACGATGGATTCGAATAAATTTGAACAAATAGGCTTGAGCACATTCTATCATGCCATACCAACACTCGATAATGCCAACGACTGGTCACAGTGGAACCAGAAAGTCAAGGAGTTTCTTCGAATATCTCCTGTGGCTAAGGATGAAGCCATCCCACCTCTGGAAGAGGAGGAGGCGCAGCAATGGTCTCACCGCCAGACGTTCTACTCGGCAATGATCGCGGCAAAGCTGACCCACAATGCGGCTCAGCGGATAAACGCCTTCGAAATCACCCGAGTCCAGTCACTGATCAAAGCGGTCAAAGAAAGCTTTAAAGCCGGAAGGTTCAGGAACATACGTGAATCTTCAGAGGAGGTACATGTCACTTACCCGGGCAAAATGTGGGAGTGCACAAGCCCTCGGGGCCGAGATCAGAAAGATCCATGCCGAGAAACTTTTACTCGACCCCGCATGTGTCACTTCTGAGATTGAACGAACTTTCTTCTTCCTCCATGCCTTAGGTCCAGAATATGAGAGTTTCCGCGACCATGTCTTTCGGCAAATGGACATTGTCAATGATAGAGATGAGGACGGAAATATCACCAAAGCAGCTCCTACATTCGACTACATTGAGAACAAGGCCATTGAAGAGGAACACAGAAAAGGACAGCTGGGCAACCAACCCGCTGATGCAAATGCCCTTCCTGCCTTCACACTCAGTCGAAGACTTGAAGACAAGAAAGTCATACCGTCTCCAGATGGGAAAACTTGCCGGATCGAGATCAACAATGTCCCCTTCTGTCTTTTCTGTCGAAAACCCCATCACAGAGAGCCGCAGTGTTTCAAGAAGAACCCTAAACCGAGGGACCAAGGAAAGGAGAGAACGACGCGCAGATCAAACCCCAAAGATGCGCATGCGGACCCTCGTAATTCATCAAAGAGGCGGGCCAGTACGGATCATGAAGACGACGATTCAGAAGGACCGAGAGACCCCAAAAGACCGACGTTTATGGCGACACAAGCCTCAAAACAGGATATCAATGCAGCATTCGGAGCCGAAGTTGAAGGAAATGTTGCCACATTTGACTTCATTCCCAGCATGATGGTCACGAAGGCTCCCTCGATCAGTGAGGCCTGGATCGTGGACAGCGGATGTGCTCAGCACGTCTGTAACGATGCCTTGAGATTCGTTAAGATGGACAAATATGACGGTCCACCATTGCGAAATGTCGATACCTCAACGGCTCCTTCCGGCATAGGAATGGCAAATATCTTGTGCAATGTACGAGGAAGAAAGAAATGGCTTGTCCTAAATGACGTCTTGTTCGTCCCGACTGCGCATGCGAATCTCATATCCGTGCTACAGCTTCTCAATCGGGGGGCAAAGATTGAGAAGCTGTAGCACGGATATGAGATTCGCATGCGCAGTCGGGACGAACAAGACGTCATCTAGGACAAGCCATTTCTTTCTTCCTCGTACAGATGGGTTCTAGAATTGGACCCAAAACCCATGATGGGTTGGGTTGGGTTGGGTTGGGTCATGGGTTTTTTGGGTTCTGCCGAAGTCTACTCACGGCTGTACGGTGGACATGACGGGACATAGTTGTAGTATGTGCCTACAGAACCGTACGTAATAAGCAATGTATCAATGGGGGCATAGTACGGCCTTGCGGACAGATCTCTCGAAACAACTTGAAGAGCTTGCGTGTGCCAGGGCGGGGAATGATCTGCGTCAATGAAGCTTCCAGCAAGGGCTCTTTCCCAGCCCCTCTCAACAGCCTCGAGACTTGAGAGACGCAAATCTTGCGACGCCACATCTTGACTTCCCCCTTTTTCCAGCACCAGGAAACTTACACATCTGTACCTTAGTGTATCTACCCTAAAGTAATAATGGCGGCTCTTATCGCGCTACATTCATCCAATCAAGCCCTTTCTTCAAACAATAAATGCCATATCTTAGTGGAAAAACGAGAATTACTCGAGCCACGCCTCCTTGTCTGCTTGCCACGCCCTCCCTATGGCTTTTTCAGGTATCTAGTAGTACCCTAGTACACTTGAATATCGAAATTGAGAGGATAGAAAGAGGCGGCTTGCTCTGCTTAAGTTAACCATGATGTGTATACAACTGCCGAGCGCGGGCTGACAGGCCGACTCCATTCCGCACGGGCCACGCCGGCCAAGCAACGGCCAAAGCGGCGGCCAACCACGCGCGCTTTGCATGCATTGATGTCGATTTTGATTATCTGCCAACGTCGCATGCCACTGGCCACCTCTTCGAGTGGAGGCACAGCAAGAAGAACGCAGCCTGCAACGCTCGGCCGCTTCCGGGGTCAACAATCTTGACCATTTCGCCCCCTCTTTGATCTTTCCTCTCATCGTGGAGTGGAACCGTCCCAGCATTTTTCTGACTGCTTTTGTGCGATTGACAATCGATTGCACGGGTCTGAGAATTCTCCTTGAATAGCAGAATCATGTTTGGCACTATTGCAGAGGAGAAGGCGACCCAGCCGTCCTCGATGTTCAAGTCTCTGTCTCCCAGCCCAGCGTGCCACCCATAGCGGCCAAAAATGCATTTGCCCGCGTCAATGATCGTCTCACCTCGTTGAAATTCTTTGAGACACGGGGACTCGAGCGTGTTCCCCTAGAGGAACGCCATCAAGTCACATCGGCCCACTACCTGCAAATGACGCTGCTCTGGTTCAGTACGAATATCACCGCAAACAACATGGCGATCGGGATGCTGGGCCCTTCGAGCTACTCGCTGGCGTTTGTCGACTCCTCCCTCTGCGCAACATTCGGGGCCCTACTGGGAGCGGCTGTCGTTGCATACATGAGCACGTTTGGACCCTTGAGTGGAAATCGGACGATGGTATGTCGAAGGAGTCGGACCTTCGTCCCAGCCACCGTTCTCATCTAACGCCTCGACAGGTCATTGCCCGGTATTTTATGGGATACTATCCGAGCAGGATTGCATGCCTCCTGAACATCATCATAATGTTGGGCTATGGCATGGTGGACTGTGTAGTAGGTGGACAGGTCCTGTCCGCGGTCGCTGACAGATAGATGACCGTCATCGTGGGTATCATCATTGTCGCTGTCGTCACATGGCTGGTGGTTCTGTTTGGCATGGAGCTGTTTCACATCTATGAGAGGTACGTAATATCCTGCCGTTAACATGTTTGGTGTTTTGAACACCAGATTCTGATCTTCAATGCCTCTAGATGAGCCTGGATCCCTCAGCTCATCGCTGAGTTCGTGCTCGTCGGTAGCGCTGCCCCTAAATTTGATACCTCGATCGTCTCAAAGGGCGATGCTCAAACGATTGCCGGGAATCGTCTCTCGTTCTTTTCTTTGGCACTCTCTGCTTCCGTGGCTTGGGAGCCCGCCGTCGTCTCTTTGTTTACTTCCCACCGACCACATCGAAATGGAAGACATTCCTAATGACCTTTATTGGGGTGAGCCTGGCCCTCAACTTTGCTAATCTTGTCGGTGTTGGACTTGCTTCAGGCGCCTTCGCTCACCCCCAATGGGCCACCGCGGAGAGCACATCGGCTGGTGCTCTGGTCATGGCGGGCTATGATGGACTTGGCGGCTTCGGAAAGTTCTTGGGTGTTCTGGTCTCACTGGGAATGATTACCAATAATGCCGCGGGCACATAGCATCGCTATGTTTCCAGATCATGGGCCGCCACCTGGCATATCTCTCACGCTTGTTCTATTCGTGCGTGGGTGTGATCATTTACACCGTTTGTGCTCTGGCTGGGCGGAACTACCTCTACGATATTTTCGAAGACTGGCTCGCCTTGATGGGCTACTGGGTTACTATATATTGAAGAGGGGAACGCTCGATGGCTGCACGCGCTGAGACGTGCGGGTCGATTCAGCAGAAAAACCACCACAAAACACACGCGTAGCAATCAGGAAACAGCGAGAAGCCCAAATGTAGGGGTCAGGTCGGGGAGGTGTAAGAAGGTGTATTCTAGAACTAGCTATCCGGCCACTGTATACTGCCGGCTATGTCACATAGTCTGGATGGCACCCATGTAGTAGGGGAGGGTGTCTCCCCACTACAATATCTAATGATTGCCGTTGAAGAGCATTGCATCTTCCGCCGCACGAGTGACTTCGACTGGGACGCCTGGGCAGATCCGTCCAAGCTTCCGTTAGGCATCGCGGCATTAGTGGCTTTCCTGGTGGGCTGGGCCGGTGCTATCGTGTCGATGGACCAGATCTATTATGTTGGACCCATTGCTAGCATGGTTGGCCAGGATGGTTCTGACTTAGGGATCTGGGTGGGAATGGCATGGGCGATGTTAGTCTTTCCGCCCCTCCGGTGGCTAGAGTTGAAAAGGTTCAACCGTTGATGGCCTGTTCTGTTATAGGATAAACAGGCCAGATTCCCGGCATCAATTGAAATGCTTTTATACATAGATCAAAAGTTTCCAAGACTCATGATAAGTCTTCCCAGGCTACGTTTAACACGAAACACTACTCATAGGCATGCCACAGGGGTAAAATACTGGAAGCTGACTTGAGGAAAAATAAAGCGGGGTATAGATTATTATAATACAGTTCTGGCCCTTTCTTGCAAGCGCAGGAAGTCACCTCCACAGGAGACAGGAACATCGAAATGAAAGCACAAAACAAAACACATTTTCGTTACAGGCGCGAGCGCATGGTGGTCATCAACGAATCGTCAGTGTTTTGAATCGACTTAGCGGCACATGAGCAGGCAATTTGGAATGCGAAAACATCCTTTCCGACGAGACTCGCGTAAAGTCGAGTTTTAGTCGGCTTAAAAGACCGTACCCTTGACCTGAGGAACCTTCTTGAGATCGATGTTCCGGATCATGAGAGTCCACGCAAATGCTAGCGCCATGATACCCACACCAGCGGACAGCATGCGCACCTCCGAGTAAGCGTAGGCGTTCTGGATGGCAGTACGGGTGGGAGTGCCAACCGCGTAGGACAGTTGTTGAGTGACATCGTTGTAGATGGAATCCAGATCAGACATGGCCGACTCAGGGAGATTCTTGATCAGTGCCTTCTTGAAAGTGTTGGTCCAAATGGCCGTGCAGATTGTGTAACCCGCAGAGCCACCGATAGTCCCGACAACGTTGAGCAAGGCCAGAGCAGTAGCAAAGTGCTGGTGATCAACAGCGGCCAAGATAGCTAGTTGCTCAACGATAATGAAGATGGCACCACCGATGGAGATGAAGATCTGGCACATTACCTGGTATCCAACACCCATGTCGGGCTTGCGGAAATAGATCATGAGGCCCTGAGCGAAAATGTACAGAGGGACGGAGATGTAGAGAAGCCACTTGAAACGGCCCGTCATGCGGATGATCCATCCGACCAGGAGCAGGAGCACACCCGATACCACATCAAAGGTGTTGGTGATGTATCCCGACTGGGCAATCGTGAGATCATCGACGACCTGCAGGAAGTTCGAGAAGTAGTTGTTCCAGCAGTAGTAGGACAGCTGGTAGGTGGCATCCAGAAGACAGGCACCGAGGACGGTCCGGTCAGTCAGGAGGCGGAAGTTGAAAAGGGGGGATGGGCGCAATGAACTTCTCGTATATACCGAAGAAGAAGATCATCGAGAAACCAACAACCAGCATTGCGATAATATAGCCAGTACCCCAGCCGTTGGGGGCGTCAGCCGCAATATCGAACGGAATCTCGAAGAGCACCAAGCCAGCAGTGAAAATGAAACAGCCGATCACTGCGAGAAGTTCATTAGTACCGCGTGATACAAAAGGCCTGGTCAGGGGGGTTCCAAGTTTACTCACGGTCGAACTCCAAGACCCAATGCTTGATGCTCTGGAACACAGTGCGGCCACTGGGCTCCTTGGCTCGGTGGCCCTGCTTCTCGGCCTTGCGCAGGTTGTACTTGAGGACGATATACAAGGGCGCGGCGACGATGGGGAAAATGATGGCCCAGCATCCATAGCCCCATCGCCAGCTGACCTGGTAGTAAAACTCATCGGCGACCTTGGGACCGGCAAAGGCAGTGATGATGTAGGGTGACGATGTAAAGGCGAAGGCCAGACCTCGGTTCTTCAGCTTGGACGCATCGGCAGTGACGACGTCAACCGCGTACTCCATACCGCCGAAACCAATGTAGTAGAACACCTAGCGCGAGACAATGTGTCAGCACCTCTTTCTTCTTGGGAAGAATCCACGGGCTTCAAACTTACGTTGGCGGCACAGTAGATGTAGAAACTGTCGCAGGACGCCATGAGAATCAGACCGAGAGTGGCAAAGATGGTCATGAGCAGGAAACCTTCGGCACGACCCCAGGTATCCATCATACGTCCGACGGGGAGGTAAGTGGCCGCGGAGAAGGCATCGGCAAGGGCGGTGGGCACACCCGACAGGGAGTGCTCCTGAAACGAACTCGAGACATAGCTGCTCAAGCTGCTATTGACGGAGGACTGGAAGGCGTTGACAAAGTACAGGAACCAGATGCTGTTGGGATGCGAGGTTTAGTTACAGGATCGGGATATCACGGCGCGTGTCTGGTTGGTTCCCGGATCGAAAACAGCAGCAGGACCGGACTCACTTGATGAAGACGAAGGCCAGCGTCTTCTTGGACCAGGTGAGGGTGATGGCTTCGACATCACTGACACCGTGCTGGACGTTCTCGTGCGGCAATTCCGGGTGCGACTCGTAGACGGGCGGCGCTTCCTCGGCAGCAGGATCTCTCTTGCCTTCGGTCTTGCTCTCCTCGACGACGGCGGGTTGCTCGAGGGAGTTCTGCTCAGCCGCCGCGCTGGCGGCATCATCATCCCTGAAGCGACGAAGGACCGCGCGGGCCCTGTTGACCAAGGGGCGGACGGTCATGATGGGGGGAGGACTGGAAGTCGAAAAAAGGTATATAAAAAGACGAAGTCGACCAATGCTAACGAGGGAAATCCTTTCCCTTATAGAACAACGGAGCCCGAGATCGGCAGTCGGCAACGAAACATTCGACGTGGACGGGGGCCAACAGAAACTGCAGGCGAAAATCCTTTCCGGGTTGCGATGGCATGGACAAAGGGGTTCCACTGGGCAAAGACAAAAACCGGGCCCAGCCGACGGCTCGATCTAATCAGATGTTCCTGCCATCTTATCTGGCGCGCACTAGCTCGCGTGGCGTAAGCGACACCCACACCAAGCTTCGGATTTGCCCGCTTCAAGCTTCGCTTGGCTCCTTGGCTGCTTGGCTGCTTGGCTGGAAATGAATTGTGGAACGCCGCATGCCTTGATTTGTCGGTGCGCCATGCTTTTCGCGATTCACGCGCATGAAGTCGTCGCTCTATTCGGAGAAAAAATAATTTTAAAAAAATGAATGCGATCATCGAAGCAACTGGGTCGAGTTATCTGATCCGGGCGCCCAGCCGGATCAACGGCAACCGATCAGCTCAGATCGTGCTGGTGAGTGGCGAGGGCAGCCCTACCAGACATTGGAGCATCCCATCGGATTCCCAAGTGGGATGGTCGACGGACAACCCGATCTCATCCCAGCCCTAACACGATCCACTGCTGTTCTTCGCAGTCCCATGCGAGAGCATAGTATGTCTGGCCAGTTGGGAAAAACCAACATCCCACGTCCCACTGCGCAAAGCGGATATGCTGCCGGCATTGTTGAACCACCACAGCAGGTCCTGCAAAGCATGAAACGGTAATAGGAGTAGAGTAAGAGAATCATAAGCATCATCTAATAATAATATAGTAACAAACGGCGCGTTCGCACCGGGTGGATCCAACTAGCACGAGAAAAGGCCGCGCCGCCGGGACTAGCGATATACAGGAAGAGGGGCGTGCGAACAGTGGAAACAGCCAACGCCCCGTCTGGAGCTTCCGTCTATGCAGGAAAAATAATCGCTCAAAGGGTATAGTAGCTCGCCATTTCCTCCTGGAACCAGTTGTACGAGTAGAACAGTTGCTCCGCCATTTGGGGATCGATCATGGGCATGCCGCCGCTGCCGTCCACCAGCAGCACGTCGTCGAGCACCGGAGCCAACGGCACTGGGGGCGCCGGGGGCGGCGCCAACGTCGACGCTTGGGGAATCAGCGTCGGAGGTTGCGGCGGCGGCAGCGGCGGCGGCTGTTGGTCCAGTTGCTGTTGCTGGTAGGCCATTTGGCTGAAAATAATGGTACTCTGGTGTCGGAAGGTCTCCGCCAGTCGGTCCACTCCCGGTCGCCGTTTCCCAAATTCCTCCAACAAGACGACGACCGCTTGGATGCCGCGACGCATCATCTGCTCGTCGGGTTGCCAAGGCGCGGGCCGAGATTCGCGTAAGGAGCGCGCGTTCTGTTCGAGACACCACAGGATCGTGATGCCGGCAAAATAGACTTGGCTCAGCGTGAGCCAGATCCACTTGAGCTTCCCCACCGAGTAGCTGTCCCAATAGGACCGGATCACCTGCACGCTGGAGTCGCCGCAGCTGACGATGCTGGTGGCATCGGGGGTTGGGTTGCGCGCACTGGGGCGGTACATGAGAAGAAGGGTGGTATAATACAGATAGTCATAGTACGAGGTGGAATAGAGAAGGGCCGAGGGAAACACCGGCGCCGCCATGCGCCAGTCGTCGACCTCGCGACGGAATTGACCCAGCGTGGCGGCCACCTCTTGTGCCGGCGGCCGTGGCAAGTTGCTATACACTACACCCAGTGAAATGTCAGCATATGAAATGAAAAGTGAACAAAAGAAAAGGAAAGAAAAAGGCTCGCGTGGGCACTTACGATATCGGTAGATGCGCGAGAAAATCCGGCGGAGGCGCATCACTTGTACTGGGATCGTCATGGCGCTGGCGCCAGGGGCTACGGTCCCGTCGTCATTGAGCTCCCGGGGCAAGCTCACACTGATGTCTTCATCAGCAATCCCCATCGGACGGCCGAGCGTGCTGGCGATGAGGCGATCCAGATTGTACAGACTCCAAAACGCCCGCTTGGCCATCTCCTCCTCGGCCAGACTGGCGTAGGAGCGGGCTTTGTGCAGACCCATGCTAATTGCCAGTCGCATTGTGGCCCCCAAGACATGCCAGATACTCGGGCCCGATGTCGCAAACATGGTATACAGGGCCAGGCCCAGCAAGGCCCGGACGGCCGGGAGATCCTCGTTCTGCAACGCCAATGGCAGGGTCTCCTGGCTGGCGTGATAGAATTCTGCCGCCCGTGCGGCATCCGCAGAGTCGATCAGCAGCGAAATGGCCATGATGATGTGGTAGGCATTGTGCATCTCCGGCGAGGGGACGCCGCCCGTGTAGATATGCCGCAGCTGGGCCATGAACTCGGGTCGGGACATGAATGGATATTGGTAGCCCATGCTATCGAAGTACTGGCTGGCCATCTGCTCGGCCTCTTCAAACGATGACAGACGTAGCACTCGCGGAGCGGAGGGTGGACGGGCCACAGATGGCCGACGATGCTCGAGCTGATCCCGAAAGATCTCGCCGACATTGGGGAGTTCGGCACCCACGCCCGTCGACGTTTCCGACCCGGGGGCCACTGCGGTCGCCGACGAGCCCCCGCTCCCAGCCGGGCTGGGCATTGAGGCTGCCGACGTTGAGGGGCGAGTGCCGCCCATCGCAATCATGGCGGGCACTTGGTACCACCAGTCGGGATCGCCCTCGCCATCTACGGGGGTGCCCGTGGCCAGGTCGACGACCGAGATGCCGGACTTGCGGCGCACCACCTCCTCAAGCCATCGCACACGCTTTTGTAGATTCTCGAGCTGGTCGCGGGGTACGGAGGTGCTGGCCACTTGAGGCCCCGGCGGGGGGATGGTACAGCGGACGCCGGCGCGGGTGCAGGCGGAGCAATTGGGATAGCGAAAGTCGCACTTCTTCTTGCGTTTGCGACAGAAGTCACAGGCCGTGGATACACGTTTGCTGCGCGACGGAGTGGAAGGATCCGGGGTGGACTCGGGGACGTGCGACCAGGCCGGGGAGGGGCCGGTCGATTCCAGGCGGAACTTGCCCAGCTGGTCGCGGAACTCCTTGTTATCGGAGCTGTTCATGACGGCGGCTCGAACCGTCCATCTCAGCCACACGAGGGTGGAGGGTCGTGGCTGCAGTAGAGGGATGCGGAGAAGAACGGGGGGAAGGTGAAGAACGGTCCCGTCGGCACTGAAGTCACCGTCGCCCTCTTCGCTTACCGCCGATCCGATCGCCGACAACCTCCACCGACGAGCCTCGTGGTGGCATGCCACAGCACGACTGGCTTGACCAGCTGCGCAGAGGGAAAGACAGTCGCTACGCCAGGGACCACTGCTGGCCGCACGATGCCCGGCTGAAACGTCTCGCTTGCTGTGACACGGAGAAGCGATGCAACCATACTAACTGATAGCAATCCCAACAAGCCAATGCTAGCTCGTCGACTCCACAGCCGCATCGCTCGACGCAGGCACATTCTGCGAGCCCTGCTTGTCCCCGGATTCTGCAGTGACGCCACAGGGTCGCCAAGATGAAACAACCTCCACCGTCGCGATCCGGTGGATCGATCGTCGTCGGTGGATGCCTCAATCGGCATGCCACACCCTCGTATTCGTCCCTGACACCCGAAAGACCATCGCGAGCTTGTTATTTTAGGATACAATGCTACATTGGGTCCCTCGTATTCGTCCCTGACACCCGAAAGACCATCGCGAGCTTGTTATTTTGGGATACAATGCTACATTGGGTCCGGCTGCTTCAGATGAAAGAGATAGCCACCAGGCAGACGAGCATAAATAGCAGCACTCGTCTCGGATCCATGACTTCTTCATTCCTGTGATTGCCAGCACGAAGATTTGACAACCCTGATATCCAACCTTTTTTTCTCCTTTGTCGGTGTTTGACGTCCACTTCTCTACAATGTCTTCCACCATCAAGACTACCGCCCTCTCTCTGTTGCTCGCGGCCGGCCTCGCCAGTGCCGGTCCTCTGAACGCCCGTGCCAGTGGAGTCCAGGGCTTCGACATCTCCAGCTACCAAAGCGATGTGGACTTTGCCGGAGCCTACAAGGACGGGGCGCGCTTCGTCATGATCAAGGTTTGTCCAACCTTTTCTTGAGGCTCCCCAGGCCGATTAATACTGATGCGTCTCCCCGCCGCCCAGGCCACTGAGGGAACCACCTACATCGACAGAAGCTTCTCCAGCCACTACGATGGCGCCTCCTCTGCTGGTCTGATCCGAGGCGGCTATCACTTTGCCCACCCGGACTCCAGCTCTGGGGCCAAGCAAGCCGAGTACTTCTTGGCCCACGGTGGTGGCTGGTCGAATGATGGCAAAACCCTGCCGGGCATGCTGGACCTCGAGTACAACCCCTCGGGCTCGACCTGCTATGGACTCAGTGCGTCCGACATGGTCGCCTGGGTCAAGGACTTTGGCGAAACCTACAACAGCAAGACTGGCCGCTACCCCATGATCTACACCACGGCCGACTGGTGGAAAACCTGCACCGGGAACAACGGGGACTTTGGCGCCGATTACCCGCTGGTCCTGGCGCAGTATGCCAGCTCCATCAGCACCGTCCCCAACGGCTGGTCGTACCAGAGCTTCTGGCAGAACTCGGATTCGTACAGCTACGGCGGCGACTCGGATCTGTGGAATGGGAGCGAGGATGCCTTGAAGACCTTTGCCAAGGGCTCCTAGATTCGTTTAGATTGTCAGAACACGATAGAGTATTTTTTCTTGTCAGTTGTCCTAGACATATTGTACATACCTGAATGCTTCGAACTGAATTTAAGCAAGTGAAGTTTATGAAGGTTTTGCTATAGCCCTCCCTTCCAGCAATCTCATAGCGCATATATATATTCTACGTCCTATACGAGACCGTGACGAAAATGTCGTGGCGTTGATGGGGCCAAAATACAACTATTCTTTAAAATGCGGTGTCTTGCAGGGGGTGCGATTGTGGCGCCCCCATCAATACCCCATCAACATCACCTTCCCTCTCAGTCTTGATCCTGCCACATCACGGCACACCATCTCACGCTCTCTCAACCGGCTGCCTACAAACCTCCGGCTCCGCCGATCGTCGCAGGCTTGATCATATCAAGCTCGATTTCGACGAGCGCATTGGCACTCGTCATCGGCCCACCCCTCGCTGATAAGCAGCGCACATCACCACTTGTAACCTGCCTCAGACGGTGGTTTTCATCTTCCTCAACAGTCATGGAGGACCTCGACAGGAATACCTCCCCGGCGTCCGGGCTACCGCTGGCCTTCCACGGTACCGTAATCCACTCAATCAGCCTGACCGAACTCGAAGTGCTGCAAAATTGCTTCATGCTCGTCGACAAATCGGGCAAAATCCAGACACTGCAGGCTGACGTACAGCCCGAACAAATCATCGCCATCGTGTCTGATCATGGCTATGCCCCCGATGTCTTCCCCGTCAAGTATCTCCGTCGGGGAGAATTTTTATGTCCCGGTTTCGTCGACACCCACAACCATGCGCCGCAGTGGGCGCAGCGTGGTCTGGGGATCCGCGGCGAGTCACTCCTCGACTGGCTGAACAAAGTGACCTTCGCCCACGAGGCCAAATTTGCGGACGTTGAATATGCGAAGCGCATGTACGCCTCCTGCGTCGCTGGGTTCCTGCAGCAAGGCATTACCACCGCGTCTTATTACGGATCTCATCACGGACAGGCGACTCGGATCTTGGCCGATGTGTGTGTCGACAAAGGCCAGCGCGCACTGGTCGGCAAATGTAACATGAACCGCAATGCGCCGGAGTGGTATCGCGATGCATCGGTCGCGGACTCGTTGCGTGAAACACGCCAGTTGATTCGGCATGTGCAGGACCTCGATCCGGAAAATGACCTTGTGAAACCCATCCTGACACCTCGGTTCGCCATCTCCTGTGAGTCGGATCTTCTACAGGGCATCGGAGAAATTGCAAAAGAGCATCCCGACTTGCCGATTCAAACACACTTTAACGAAGCACAGCAAGAGATCCAATATACGCGGCAATTATTTCCACAGTTTCGCACCGAAGCCGATCTCTACCGGCAATACGGTCTATTGAACGACCGGACGATCCTGGCACATTGCATTTTCCTAGAAGAAGAAGAGATCCAAACACTTCAGCACCTTCGGTGCGGCGTGGCTCATTGCCCCATTTCCAACACCACCATGCAGGAGTTTATGGTCGCACCCATTCGAGAGTACCTGCGCAGGGGAATCAAGGTCGGCCTCGGGACAGATAGCGGCGGTGGATACTCGTCATCCATGCTGGACGCGATGAAGCAGGCCTTTATCGTATCCAATGCCAGGCACATGCTGACAAAGGGCCAAGATGCACCCTTGTCGCTGGCCGAAGGATTCTTCCTGGCCACATTGGGTGGTGCCCAGGTCTGTGGTCTCGAGGATCGGGTTGGCAATTTTGCCGTGGGCAAGGAGTTCGATGCGCTGCAAATTCACACCGGAGAGCTAGAGCAGCCAGGGGTCATGAGTCCAGTTGAGGAAGACGATTCCGTCTTGGCCATTTTTGAGAAGTTCCTAATGACCGGCGACGATCGTAACATCGTCAAAGTCTATGTTCGGGGTCGGTCCGTGAAGGTGTAACCCCCGTTGGTTTGGGTGAGATGCCAGCATAGCGTTAAAGTTGTTTGTCATGATGAAATGAAGCGAAATGAGACTTGTCTATTGATTTTAGAGACCTAGAGCCACCCCGATAAGAGTAATTTATGACTGTATAAGGTGCGCCAATCGTTCGTGCGGATATCCCATCAAACCACATTACCGGAAAACTCCAAGCAGACCCACATAAAATGCAGACAAGCCAAGCCCAACGATATATACCTGCCGTCCAGCAAGAGAAAATGCTTCAAAAATTCAAATAGATGTACACGACGGGGATATTTCATTCCCAGGCTCCTTTCGGGGGACCAAAGTAGCCTCGGGCCGGTAAGCTTTTGTAGGGGGTGCCCTGCCCATCCGCGGTGTTGGTATACACAGTATTACCCCACCAGCTCAAAGATCCTGCTGGTAGCGTAATGCAGAAGTAGATGATGACCGTCGCGACGGCAACGCCACAGTCTAAAGCGGCAGAGAGGACATAATTGTATTTCGACCACCATGCCGGTTTGCGACGGCGCAGCACGCCGTTGAAAATGACATTGAGTGCCCACCACGAGGAAAAACTCACCCCCGTGGCTGGGGGAACGAGACTCATGGCGCCAAATGCCACGGGCCAGGAAAGATAGTTGACGCGTTTCCAGCGCCGACCAAGGAGGTAGGTGATCGCCACGACCACCGGCCCCACGAGGAAAAACCATAAGATATTGCCATAGATCTCTCCCGGAGAGAACAGTCGGCCGGGGCCAACGACACCTGGAGGACCCATTAGTGAGAACGGCTTGAGTCACTCAGATTAAGTGAATACATACCCCAGATGAGAGACGATGAGTAGGTCACCCGGCCATGAGGGCAGGTAAAATTGCCCGCAGCATCACTTGTACACACCCCGTCGATTCTCGTAATCATAAATATCGTGACACCGCACTGAACGATAGCGCCAACGAGGGTGGCCAAGCCTTGTGCAGCAAAGAGTGTGCGTGGCGCAATGTGCAGGTAGTGAGCCAATTTCATATCCGCAACAAATTCCAGTCCTTGTTGAACAGCAACGTAGCCATAGAACTTGAAAACCATGTTTGCAATGGGTCGTCCGAGAAAGGCATAGCCACCGATGAACTCGGTGAGTAGGTTCAGTTGGTTGCTACTGATATTGGTCATCGCTTTCACAATTCCCACGGGAATGAAATAGATCATCGGCATGAGGAATGCCACCAAGACCGCCCAGGCTGGGAGACCCGTCTTCCACACTTCGTTGGTGACAATACTCAGCGCAAACATGACCACAGTGATGGCCGCAAACCACCACCAGGGCACGGTACGATAGCTCGACATGAGCCGAGTGTGAACATCGGTTTTGTTCGTCCCTTTCCACTGCCGCCACAGGTCTCGCCCATGATAGAGGCCAATATGGACAAAGATGCCGCTCAGATTGGCGAAGGCCACTCCGAAGGTAATGGCATAGCCTGCCGGCAGAAACATGGGCGAGTAGTTCCGGTAGGCGGCTTGATTGACGGTGCCATCGGGGTTCATAATGCGGGCGGTGTCATAGGTTTTGCCGGTGTTGTCGAAGGTGTTGGAGTTGAGCATTGGGAGGAATGCCGAGTACCAGGTGTTGGTGTAGTAGACCAGCGGGCATATCAGCCAGAAGAAAAGGGCAAACGAACCCATGACATTGAGCCCGGCCCAGAATGGAACCAGGAGTGGACTCTGGTTCGCGTACACCACCTGCGACCAGTCGAAGGTGAGAATCGACATTCCCAGCCCGGTGGTTTGTCCGAACAACTGGTTGACGACGACGTTCTTCGGCACTATCCAGCAAATGAAACTGAAGGTGCTCAGTCCCATGAACAGGTATCCCGGCGCAAAATACCAAATGGCGCCTGCCACGAAGACGAGGAGAAAAAAGCGCAGGCGGGTGATGGTCCAGCCGTCGGCCACAGTATTCTCGCGGTTATGCAAGGTGGTCAGCAAGGCGGCATTCGAGAGAACCTGGGGCCATAGCATTGCGGCCGGGGCGACCAGCCAGCGGGCGACCATCCCAGCGAGACCGAACCCGAAGAGCTGGGTGGTGATGCACAGCAGCACCTCGAAGCCGCCATGGGACGGTATGCCATAGAATTTGACCATGGCTTCGATGATCTGGGTGGCCTGGGCGGACCCGATGGAGACATTAGCCATGATGGTGATGAGGCCATGCTCCTTGATATTGAAGTGTCGGTCGGGGTTGAAGACGCCCAGCGGCACCCATTTGGCCCAGGCGCATCCGACGGGAAAGGCCAGCAACTGGGCGACCAGGGCGCTGATGGTGACGCTAGGCTGGCGCAAGCTGAAGAATTGGTTGAGACCGCTGCCGATGATGGTGAAGAGGAGGCCAATGGTCCACATGCGAGCCGTATTCACGGGGAGCGACCGGTCATCTCGGGGCTGGACGACGGCGCGCACCTCGGGGAAGGGCGAGTCGTCGGCCTCGTAGGGAAGGATCTGTTCAGCATCGCGGTCGCGCAGGATGGAAATTTCGTCGCCATCGTCGGCTCGATCGGAGGGCGAGGTCTGGCAGGCACAGTGGTGTCAATGGAAGTGCTCGTATGTTGCATTATTGCGTTGCCCTCGGGTACGAGTCTCACATCCTCGCCTCGTGCAGGCCTCAATTGGAGATGTGACAAGGACAAAGTGGGGAGGGATCGGCCGCGAGGATGCCAGCGAGGGCACAGGTGAATCCCCATGCAAGGGGAAGGGGCTAACCTACCTGGGACCACGACTGCCGGTCCTTGGCTTCATCCATGTCGAGCCAAGACCGGCGACAGGCCAGCGTCAGGGGTACAAGGGGTCATCGACGGACCAGGCCGACTTGCAGCTGACCCAAAAGGAGGTGCAGGATCGAGAGTGGAGGAGCGGCGGAGCGGCGGAGCGATGAATTCCTGGCGGGCGGAGGCCTTCGGGCGGGATGGGCCGAATACGACATTAGTACTAGTTACTATGTACTTACTACTATCATGATATGACGAGGACCCTATACATAATATGGACTATGCTGGCAGTGTTGAATATTATCTGAGGGAAGTATATTATACCTCAGGGTCGAGATCTCCGACTCTGCCCCGTTGCAGCTGTGATCCAGTTGGTCGCGACTAGTATGCACCTTAAAAGTCACGGGACTAGCGGGACGACATACCCCGACAGAAGTATGTACCCTACACGAGTGTAGAGTATACGGCGGCGTAGCCACGGCATGTCGATAGCGGATAATACACAGGTCTCTATCTGGATCTTGACTGACTATTACGATGCCCACAGGCACCTCTCGAATCCGGTTCAAATGCAGAATACCGTTAAGCATCCTCTCAGCCGCGGCTCATCGTGTCGGGATGGCCCGCCATGCAGCGGTTGTGCGCTCCACCGGTCGGTCCGGAGCGCTCCCAGAGGTTGGACGCCACTAGAAAAAAAAAAGAAAGAAAGAAAGAAATCAAATCGAAAGTATCCTCGTTTTGCAATGGCGGAGATTACGACCACATGCCCACATACACGATGCACTGATGAGGACCGCTATGAGACGGGAGCCCGCATAAAGGTCTGAGTCGCTGCAGGATATACATTAGGGATTTCCGAGGATCGTGCGAGATCATATCGATAGAAACGCAACGAATCCCAGTGATATCATGATCATGCAAAGCACGCCTGTTCAACTCGGCACAAAAGACGATAGGAAAGCCCAACTGTCCATCCCCGCCATCATGGGCGAAAGTGCCGTTGATGCTTCTCTGATCCCCTTTGCGCAAAGGCCGGTCATCATCCTGGGTGCTGGCATCATCGGATGCGCCACGGCCCGGCAGCTCCTCCAGCAGGGCTTCTCAGTCGTCCTGGTGGCAGAGTTTCTCCCGGGCGACCAGGATATCTACTATGCTTCGGCATGGGCAGGCGCCGCATGGCATGCCGCTGGCGGCATCACGCCGGACCAGCGCTACCTCCAAGCCGTTACACATCGAGTCCTGCTCCAGATGGCGCAGGACCCGGAGTCGGGGGTGAGCGTCGTTGATGCTCGAGAATACCTCGAGCAACCGCCCGCGCCCGACTCGGCCATCTGGGGACGGACTGTGGTGTCCAAGGTCAGTTCACTATACAACTAGTCTACTGCTGGTAGCCGTCCTCGTCCGGTCTTCATATTGACTTGTCTGTAGTTCCGGGAGATGGACCAGACCGAATATCCCTCCGACTTCCACTGTGCCTGGGCCTACAGAACCCTGGTCACGGACCCGACTCGCCATATGCCATGGCTGGGTCGTCAGATCCGGGCCCTAGGGGGCCAGTTCGTCCGGCATCGGGTGCAATCTCTCCAGCAGCTCTACGAGATGTATCCCGAATCCCGCGTCTTCATCAACGCCAGCGGTCTGGGCAGCAAGACGCTCACCGATGTCCTGGATGATCGCTGCTTCCCGGAGCGAGGGCAGAACGTGTTCCTGCGGACCGACCAGTGCCATACGATGTACTTCCGCAACGGGCAGGAATACACCTATGTGATCCCCCGGCCGCAGTCGAAAGGGGTGATCCTAGGGGGCGTGAAACAGGAAGACAGTCTGTACGTATGGAGATCATGAATTGCATGGACGCTAAGCAGCGCGAGAGAGTCGCCACTGACCCCGGAACCAGGTCCCCGGAAGTCGATCTTGCGATCGCGCGGGATGAGATCGCGCGCGCCCACCGGTTGGCGCCTCACATTGTACCGGCGCAGCCTGCAGAGGACGCGGTTCGCCACATCATTGGCATCCGGCCCTCACGGCGCGGCGGCTTTCGGCTGGATGCCACGCAGGCGGCGACGCGGACGGTGCTCTCCGCATACGGGTTTGGTGGCGGGGGATATGCGTTTTCGTACGGGATTGCCGACGCACTAGTGAAGATGGTGGAGCAGGCCGAGCGGGCGCATGTCATTGTTTAGATCTGGACCGTCGATGACGATGGTTCGTCTTGTAGCGAAAGGTCGTGTGGTGTGCATGTTCCGAGCGCTGAGCGCTCCTGCGTTGATCGCGAGGATCCAATGCAATTGAATATCTTGCTTTTAATATGTCGTCTCTCTCTGTCTCAGTCGCTTTCTCCCGGTTCTCCTTTGGGTGCCTTGCGACAGAGGTATTTGCCACATGTGCGACGCGCGGAGAAACGGGCGAGGTCCAGGTGTTCTCCCCGCCGGGCGTTTTTGCCGGCCAACGACGCACCGCCGCGACTCGGCTGGCCCCATCTTGTTCTGCCCTGCCAGTTGCCAGGTTTTCTCTATTCCCGTTAACCTGCATTTCATTTTCCGACCCGTTTTCTTCTTCCCCCCGTCAAATGCGCTTCTCGTCTGCAACTATCGCGACCGTGTGCCCTGCCCGCTGCCCGCTGCCCGGTCATTGTTCGGCTCAAAATCGGAGGTTGAGCTGTTTCATACAACGACGATAAGGCACGACCATCTGAAAACCCACCGACGCCCAGCAACGCGAACCCCCCCCCCCAAAACAACAGCCCCCGAGACGCACGAACTTCGACGAGACGCCCGACGATAGTCCTTTGGATGCCGCTGCTCCCTGTCGTTTCGCTGTGTGCTGTACCTGCCAGCAGGCAGGACAGGTGAATGGCATTCGAGATGGTTCTGGACCAGCAGATGCTCCGTCTCACCCTGGAGGATCGTCAGCCCGTCGACTTCACCAAGGTCATCACTCCACCAACCGAGAGTGACCAGACGACGTCGCCGACGGCATCGGCCGTATCGCATGTCTCCGAATCTCGAGCGCAGGACAAGGTGGGCGCCGTCGCCGACCCCATGAGCCGCATCTATCGACACACCCCAACGCCCACCATCGTCCTTGATGGCACCCTCCGTGTGCTCGAAGTTTCCGACAGCCACCGGAATTTATTTCGACAGAGCCGCGCGCAGTTGCTCGGGACGAGCATCTACGAATTGCCGCCGCGCATCGTCCCAGCGCCCGATATTGCGCTGCTGAGTGGCGCGCTGGGCGCTGCCCTCACCACGCGAGCAGCCCAGGCTATTAATGCCATTTCAGTCGCTGGTGTCGATGAACACTTTACATTGCGTGTCACGCCCATCTTTGAAGATGATGCGTTGATCTACGTGCTGCTGGAGGCCCAGTCCAGCACCCGCGAACAGCGCGCCCTCGCCCCGGCCCAGGAGCAACCGTTCCTCAACGAGACGTATAAGATTCTCGTCGACACCGTCAAAGACTACGCCATTTTCATGCTTGATACCCATGGTCACATTGCCACATGGAACTCGGGCGCATCCATCCTGAAAGGCTACACCACGAGCGAGATTATCGGAAAGCACTTCTCCGTGTTCTACAGCGCCGAAGACCGGGCAGCCGACAAGCCCGGACGGGAGCTCGAGATCTGTTTGCTGGACGGCAAGGTCGAAGATGAAGGCTGGCGCTATCGCAAGGACGGACAGCGCTTCTGGGCCAATGTCATGATCACCCCGATCTACCAGTTTGGCCGACATGTGGGGTTCGTCAAAGTCACCCGCGACCTGACGGAGCGCAAGGCCGCCGAGGCGCGCTTGATCGCAGCCTTTGAGGAGTCGGCCAAGCTCAAAACGGAATTTTTGGCCAACATGTCGCACGAGCTGCGCACCCCGATGAACGGCATGTTCTTGGCCTTGACCATGCTCTTACGAACCCCCCTCAATGACGATCAGCGGGAATATGCCTCGATCCTCGAAGATTCCACCTCGATCCTCCTCCAAGTGATCAACGATGTGCTCGATTACTCGAAGCTGTCCTCCGGGACTTTTTCTCTTACATCAGACGTGGTCAACATCCCCAGTGTGGTCAATGCGGTCGTGCGAAACTGCCAGCCGTCCGTGAAGGCCGGGGTGGCTCTGGAAACCTTCATCCCCGATGATTTCCCCCAAAATATCAAGGGCGACCCATTACGGTTTCGGCAGGTGTTACAGAATCTCGTCGGCAATGCCGTCAAGTTCACCGAGAAGGGTTATGTGCGGGTGAACGCCTCGCATACCCAAGACCCCAAGGATGCTCAGCTGTGTGACGTTTCGATTGAAGTGGTGGATTCGGGGATCGGCGTGCCCGACGACGCCGTGGGAACGCTTTTCACGCCCTTCACGCGATTTGCCGACTCGGCCAGCAGACGATATCAAGGCACGGGACTGGGCTTGTCGATTTGCAAGAGTCTGGCGGAGCTCATGAACGGCGCCGTCGGGTTCCATGCCAACCCGGATGGACCGGGCAGTGTGTTCTGGATGTCGGCCAAGTTTCGACGCATGGATTCCCCGGCCCACAGGCGCCTGACGTCGCCTGTGCCGACGGACCCCTCGCCTATGTTGCAAAAGGTGGCGCCGCAGAGGCAGGTCTTGTTAGTGGAAGATAACAGGGTCAACCAAACGATTATGCTCAAATTGCTGGGATCCCTCGGGTTCGAACGTGTGGATGCCGCCTGGGACGGGGCCGAGGCCGTGCGCATGGTCAAGCAGAAGCGACTGGCGTACAGCGTGATTCTGATGGATATCAACATGCCTGTCATGGATGGCATCACCGCGACCGAACAAATTCGCGCGATGAATGTCGATGTGCCCATCATCGCCCTGACCGGGAATGCCCTGAAAGGCGACGCGGAAACATACTTGGCGAAGGGCATGGATGATTACATTGCCAAACCTCTCCATCGCCAGCAGTTGATCGACCTGCTCTGGAAATGGTGTGGACCGTAATTCCGGCATCTTTGGCGGAATCACGTACATACCATCCTCAATGAACCCCTCAAAACGTCGGCCACGAGTCGTAGATTACCACGACTCCACCCTCTCGACCTTATTTAGACTCGAGCTCGCGGCCGGCCGCAGCATGCATCAACCTTAGTCAAGGACCGAGGACCCCGTGCCGTTGGCCGCTCCGCATGGCGTATCACGACCACGATGTCATCGATACCCCGTGCCATCCGACGCTCAGTCGCCCGGCAGTCTTGGAGCCCCGTTGTGGGCCACTGGGACGGAAGCTGCCACCCCCTCACCCCTGAAAATCACCTCGGAATTATTTTCAACCACGACCGGATAGTCCGATGATGATTCCCTCGAGTCGTGGCATCCTTTGGGTCCGCACACCATTTGTGAAGAACGCGCGGGCTGATGTAGAATCATGTCCCGCCTGGGGTGAGCCTGGATACTCGAATATGCGCATGTTCCCCTCGGCCTCTTCCCTTCTCGGCATGCAGCCTACAGCCTGCAGGGACTGCTGGGCTGGGGTAGTATAATTATCATTGCTTGTATTCCCCGGAGGCACTCCAAAGCGGGGATCCCCGCCTATTTGTTAGTATAGTATGCAGGGTAGTCTGGGACTGATGATCTTAAAAAGGTCGAAGATAATTAATTTGGAAATATGTTGCAGCCTGGGCGCTCGAAATCACACAGACAGCTTCGCTTGGTTTTCTTCTGCCTCGTAGAAGCTCTCATGGAATGAGTACATCATGGTACTATCATCGCATTATTATTGTATGGCTGTATTGGCGACGGCGACGTAGTGGGGTTGCGCCCACCGCCCGCGTGCTTGTTCCTGCTGCTTTCGACCTTCCTGTGGGGTACATTCCATGCGGTACTTCCTACACGCAGCCAGAACTGCTCTGCAGCCCGATGACTGGCCGAGTGCGCCTCGTGCTCCTACGGCATGACTGCATGCCTCGCGCCAAACTCTCCTCGGCCACGATGCAAAAGGTGCAAAGGTTGCGGGGATGCGCACTCAGGGGCATATCAGGATCGTCGCCATCAACCATCCATTGGCCCGTCTCGAAGAAATTCGTCACTGTCGCAAACCCTATGAGGAGAGTGGATAACCGGCATTCCCAATTGAGCAAAGATACCTCCACCATCCAGTGGAGTCCGGAAACCTTGAACGCGACGATGACGGCATGCGGGCATCCCCTTTTTGCTTTTTGGGGGGACGTTGACCATCACAACGGCTGGACCGGGGTGGCTTTGCTCTGCGTCCCCTGCCGAGGCCCTGATCCCTCGTCGCAGGGCCCTCGTCGTGCCTGACCGAGGAAGAACGACTGCCTAGTGAACCAAGCTTCCCATGTGAAGCTTGGCTTAGATGCCCCGAGGCTGGTGATGGAAGACGAACCAGCCGCTGCATCCAAAGACTACTTTCGGCGCTGCCTATGCACCAGGAGAGATTGGTTAGTGCTCTATAGCACGCGGCTAGTGCTGAGCGCAGTCGCCAGAAAACCGGGATGCATCAAGTGGGTGTACAGCTCAGGGTCCATTGACCAGCAATGCTAAGAACCACACCAATTTAAGTCGCCGAAAGACAACATCCACCGAAGCACAAAGAGCCCTTCACATGGTCAGCGCGCACTGCAACGCAACCTAAGATCTCATCATTTTTTTACTACCGATTCGACCGCGGGATGTATTGTGCCTTTGCGTGCCCCTCGCTCGTGGTCTTTTCGGCCTGCAGCGCCTGGGAACATGACAGGCAGGGACCGTCTAGCCAAGACAATGCTTACTCCAATCCCATCTCCTCTCTGCCTTGAGGTCCAAGCATCGGCGATCGTCCGCTGTTCTTCCTTGCTGGATAACTCTCAATTCACCAAACTAAGCTATAGTCGGAGTAAATGACCCGTTCCAGACCCGCACCACACGCCGATCGCAGTTCCACCATGAGGTGAAATCCTGATGATGACTTTGCTACCTCGTGCTTTGCGATGTCCTCGTTCTCTTTGATTGGACCGCTCGATTGGGCCCTGAGGGAAAGCGCGGGGTGAACAGGACGGTATAAATCCTGCCTGGGTCCGTCCATTATGCTTCTCCCCGCGTTGTTTGGCTTGTATGTTGACTTAGTTCGGTGAACTCCGCCTTCCATATATTCATCATGAGGTCTTCTGTCCTGTTCCTGGGTGCTGTGGCAGCCAGTGTACTGGCTCTGCCCACGGCGCATGAATATGAAGTGCACGAGCGCCGTGATTACATCCCAAGCTCCTGGGTCGAGCGCAAGAGATTGCACGGGTCTGCATCGCTACCCGTCCGCATTGGGCTGACCCAGAACAACCTGGACTATGGCCATGAGCTATTGATGGAAATGTACGTCCGAACGTTCGCTTGTTACCTGCCACTGACATTGTAAACAAGGTCGAATCCCGCCTCGGACAATTACGGCAAGCATATGACCGCAAGCGAAGTGCATGATCTATTTGCTCCCAGCCAGGACAGTGTGGACAGCGTGCGCGACTGGCTCGAGTCGTCGGGCATCGCATCAAACCGGATCTCCCACTCGACCAACAAGCAATGGATTCAGTTCGATGCCGATGCGGAAGAGCTTGAGAAGCTTCTCAACACCGAATACTACGTTTACTCTCACTCTGAGACAGGCCGGCCGCACGTCGCCTGCCGCGAGTAAGTGGGATCCAGGCGCACCGCGCTGGTTGCACGGTAACTGACACCGCCGATATAGGTACCATGTCCCGCGCTCAGTGCGTCAGCACGTGGACTACATCACCCCTGGTATCACACTGCGTGAGGTCACCGGCCTGGGCAAGACTAGTAGTGGCAACCTGCAGAAGCGTCGGCAGAATGGCGAGCCCCCTATCATCGGTCCCATTGCCAAGCCTATTGAGCAGCTGCTCGGCGGTCTTCTCGATTTTTGTGATATTGCTGTCACACCTCAGTGTATCAAGAGTAAGTTAATAGCACATTCACTATACCCCCCCCCCCCCCTTGGGTCATGTACTCATGGCAGCCTATAGCTATGTACAACATCACCGATGGAAAGAAATCCACCAAGGGAAATGAACTTGGTATTTTCGAGGGTCTTGCCGATGTGTACTCTCAAGAGGATCTGGATCTGTTCTTCTCGACCTTTGCCAAGTAAGTAATTCACCCATCAAGGGCCCGGGGCCCGTCGACATCACAAGGATCGCATAACTAACATTTGCATAGTGAGATTCCGAGCGGCACTCACCCCATCCTGAAGGCCGTCGATGGTGCCAAGGCACCTGCTCCGATCCTGAGCGCCGGTCCCGAGTCGGACTTGGACTTCCAGATTTCGTATCCCATCATCTGGCCCCAGAACTCCATTCTGTTCCAGACTGATGACATGGTCTATGAGAGCAACTACACTTTCCGCGGGTTCCTGAACACCTTCCTCGATGCGATCGACGGCTCTTACTGTGACACCATCTCGCCCCTGGATCCTCCTTACCCCAACCCCCAGGAGGGTGGCTACAAGGGCTCCCTGCAGTGCGGTGTCTATGAGCCCCCTAATGTGCTCTCCATTTCGTACGGAAGCGCCGAGGCCGATCTCCCTATTTCCTACCAGCGTCGCCAGTGCAATGAGTTCATGAAACTTGGTATGCAGGGTGTGTCTGTCGTGGTGGCTTCCGGTGACTCTGGTGTTGCCGGTCGCCAAGGCGACCCAACCCCGAGCAACTGTCTTGGTGAGGATGGCAAGGTCTTTGCTCCCGACTTCCCTGCCTCGTGCCCTTACATGACCGCCGTGGGAGCTACCGTTATCCCCTTGGGTGGCAGCTCCACTGGCCATGATGAGGTGGCCACTACCCGCTTTGGCTCGGGCGGTGGCTTCAGCAACATCTACAAGCGTCCCGACTATCAGAACAAGGCCGTGGAGGATTACTTCTCCAAGGCTAGCCCCAGCTACAAGTACTACGAGAGCGTCGACAACAGCAGCTTCGCCGCCAATGGCGGCATCTACAACCGCATCGGTCGTGGCTACCCCGACGTCTCGGCTATCGGTGATAACGTTGTGATCTACAACACCGGTCTGCCCCAGTCGATCGGCGGTACCTCCGCCTCGGCCCCGGTCTTTGCGGCCATCCTGACCCGAATCAACGAGGAGCGACTGGCGGCCGGCAAGTCGACTGTCGGCTTCGTCAACCCCGTCTTGTACGAGCACCCCGAGGCCTTTTTTGATGTCACTAGTGGCAACAACCCCGGCTGTGACACCAATGGCTTTGATGCCGCGGAGGGCTGGGACCCTGTGACTGGACTGGGAACCCCCAACTACCCGGCTTTGTTGGAGGTCTTTATGAACGAGTAGACCATGACTGTCGACTTGACATGAGCATGAGCTTCACGGAATATCAATCATATAAATATACATATTCGAGGGACCTTTGTCTAGTCAGCTGCAGATAGTCAGCTTAATCGATCATCACTACCCTCAGTACACACACTATTCTATATATTATCATCGTAGCATTCGAAGCGAACATTTTTTACGGGACATACCATCTATACTGGTGCAATGTGTCTATCAAGTGTTTCGGCTGTGCTGTCGCTTCTCGCAATCAATGAGTACGCTAGGTGAGGGTTCCGTCCGGGGTCATACATGATGTGTTTACATTGCAGTAAGTGCATTAAATGGAGAGTTCTCAATACGCCCATAATATAGGTACGATGTCGCGCGTAAGAAAGCGTCCTAGTGCAAAAGCCCATTCGTCCTGCAAGTCATAACCCAGTCTGCATTTTGACCAATTGGAATCACTGGGTGGTTTCCACCGATTCCCATTGGTCAATGAGTGGCTGGAGGGGCTCAACTCGGTGAAGTTCGACTTCTGCGATCGGTCGGAAAAATTCTGGAAGTATGCATGTAATTTTTACTAGAAATATTTTTCGGCTTGTGGCTAGAAATATGGAATAAAGATTTCAGAAGACGGGTGACTCATGACTGCGGCGTCAGAAAATCTACCGGATCCATGAACGCCTCGCCAACTTCGTCACAGTAGCTAGGCCAAGCATCCATATTGATAAAGTCCGCCCAGGACCAAAGGGATTCATTATTCAGATCTGGCAAAGAAGCTCCGTCATTGTGATCAATATTCCAAGTCGATTCCGGAACAGTATTCGGAGCGATCTGGTTCTCGCCAGTCGGGACAGACGATGACGATGTCTCTGGCGTTGGTTGACCGAGATTCAGCATTTGCACCAGGGTGTCAACTTTAGTACATAGATGACGGGTCAAAGAGGCAGCTCTGATCGCAGTCGTATTCTCGCTACCGGCTGAATTGAACACCTCTAGAGCAAGGTGAAGGTACTCCCGTGCGCGCGGACAACGATGACAGTATGGATATGCGAGCATGAATCCAATTATGGTGATCACCGCATTCCACTGGTGCTGATATAACTCGGATACTCCATGTAAGATCTCATGTATTGTTGATCGGTCATGGAGAATTCGGATCATGGTTAAGGCGTGGTTGAGCGCGGTCGCGGCATGAGCGTCGGCCTTTGGATTGGACTTCGGCACGAGTGGGTGACTGGGAAACTGGATGAAGACCCGGTGGAGACTCATGATGATGTTATGATATTGTAGCAGTAACTTTGTATGCAACAGAGTATCCATTGCTGACTGCTCCATGAGTTGGTCTTGGGCGTCAAAACTATTCATCGACGCAGTAGGGTCGACCGGTATGTCCGGTACGTCGAAGTGTATACTATCAAAAGGCCGCCCCGGGGGCAGATCTTCGCGCCATTTATTCAAGTGGAAGAGGTGGTCGGAGAGACACTGAGATCTCGCCTCGATATCCGTAGTTTTCTCTGCTCCACCGGGGAGAAATGAATGGCGATCCATAGCCTCGTTAGTGACCAGCGCTGCAGCTGTTAAGCGGAGGGTTTCAGTGTGATATAACACTCCGTCTGGGTGAGAGATATCTCGCGGCTCTCTGGTAGGTAGCAAAGACATCAAATTCTCCGCATGAATGTTGACCGGCTTGCCCACATGTCTCGAGCACCGGAAATCTAGATGAATCAATGTCCACCAGATGCGGCGAAACAGCTGACATTGCGAGTACCCGGTTCGTGCATCCATGTAGTTGAGCGACTGGGTGATGCGGAGAGCCAGACCCACCATGTTGTAGGCTGCTTGGTGCTGCCCGGCATCCAGCAGGTATAAAGAAAGATAACAGTAACATTGCATAACGGATATTGTTGGACTGGCAAACGTAGCAAATTGAGTCACGGCGGAGAGACAGCGTTGGAAGTAGGGAATTCCCACCATTGCTTTCCTTTGGTGGAATTGTGGCCAGTTGAGGCCAGTGAGCCGTGTGTGGAGTTGCGAATGATATATGTGATGCAAAGAGTAGGCTGTGACGGCATCCTGCAAAGGCGAAGGAGCACGCGCCGATTGGCCAGACCCTTCCAGATCCTTCAATTCGACAATGGGCATTTGCGGCCGCAGTCGAGACCAAAAAACCTTCATGAGGTGACTGATCTGAGCCGCGGACAGGTCACACTCGGCGAACGGAGTGTCGTGGAGTGTGCTAGACGGGAAAGGCGACATCTGCTCTAGAGACGAGTTACTGCCCGACGGAGTGGTATCGGGAGATAGCTGCGACACTCCCGAGCAGAAGGCATTGATACGGGCAATGAATCCCAGCATTGAATCTGTTTTGTGAGAAGTCCATGCCAGATTTGACGTCGGCGAGGGTGACGGTGCTGGGACTTCTACTGTTGAGTCGTTCGGCGGCTTGGTGGGGGCCAAGTGCCCCGCTGGGGAGGAGTTGATAATTCCACTGTCTCTCCGGGTCTGTCGTTTCGTTTGGGGCGTATTTGATGGGCGAGATCGATGACAGGGGACAGCGTTCGCGACACATTGGGGACACGGCGTCGTGGCCTCGCAGCGCACCCGATGTTCGCGGCAAAAGTTGCAAGCCTTGGCGATCTTGCGACGCCGCGCCGCAAGGCTCACTCGTGGAAACGTCGCAAATGAGCTCTCCGCCATTTCACATACTATCTTCTGACCAGTCGAAATGCCCGGATGGACAAAAGTGATGGTTGAGCAAAGACTCATGGCAGGTCGGCGCCTGGCCAATCGGAATCACTGGAGCGGACCGGCTGAGTCAGGCGAAGTATAGTTTACTTATGACGAATGGTGGATGATTGGACGATGACGAGGCGAGAGGAAATATATAAGAGAGAATTGAAATGCACACCTTCCTCTCGAATTCCAGCTCAAAGCGACTTAAATCTCACTGCCGCCACCATGTCTCAACAAACAGTCTTCCGATTTCCCGCCAGAAACACCTTTGACGACCTTGCGTCGTATCAAGAGGCAGTTCCCAAGCCCGCTCGCAATGACGTTCTAATCAAGGTGCGAGCTGTATCCCTCAATTCGAGGGACTGTCAGGTCGCCACGTCTAAGTACCCTTTCTTCATCAAAGAGAACGTCATCCCTGGCTCCGATGCGGCCGGAGATGTGGTCGACGTCGGTGAGGGAGTACGCGACTTTGTCAAGGGAGATCGGGTGGTCGTGAACTTTGACAACACCCGGCTATATGGGCCCGCCAAAGATGTCGTGTCCGGTCAAGGGGGTGGCCGAGACGGTGTGATGGCTCAGTATATCGCACGGGACGCATCGGCCGTCGTCAAGATCCCCGCTGGTTCGCCGCAGTCATACAGCGAGCTGGCTTCGCTCGTTTGCACGGGCGTTACGGCTTGGAATAGTTTCTACGGAAACAAGCCTCTCATCGCTGGTCAATCAGTCCTTGTTCAAGGTATGATTCTCTGAAAATTGGGTGGATTTCCCCCCATTCCCCCCCCTCGCTAGCGAGTTTCTTCAAGCCATGCTGACCTAAATGCGAACGTAGGCACCGGCGGGACCTCGATGACCGGTCTCGTACTGGCCAAAGCAGCGGGTGCAATCACCATCGTCACGTCTTCCAGCGATGAGAAATTAAAGACCGTCAAGGAACTGTTCAACCCGGATTACTGCATCAACTACACTAAGACCCCGGATTGGGCGTCAGAGGCCGTACGACTCACCGGAGGCAAGGGTGTGGACCATATCCTGGAGATTGGAGGTGTCGGAACCATCGAGCAAAGCCTATCTGCAATCGCACAAGGCGGCGTAATCAGCATTATCGGATATTTGGCTCAGTACGACCCCGCGAAAATTCCTAATATTCTGCTGCTGGCACTGGGCAAGGAAGCTGTCTTGCGTGGGATTCAGATTGGACCGAAGTGCATGCTGGATGATCTGGTAACCCTGGTGTCGAGACAGAAGTTGCGATTCCAGATTGAAAAGGAGTATGCTTTCACTCGGGAGGATATTGTGGCCGCCTACCATGATCTTGCATCAGGTAAGCACATTGGAAAGATTTGCATTGTGGTTGAGTGATCAAATATTGTTTGGCGGCTAGAATCGACGAAAGCAAACGTGGTGTGAGTTGTCTATAGACCGGAGCGACCACCCGAGGTAACCCCACCAAATTTGCAATCAAAAACAAACGCAAGCTGTTTTCTTCTAAATTGTTTGACCGTGTTTCCACGGTTTCATCGTCGCCCCCTGTGAGAGTAATACTGTAGTAACTAGTACTGGATATGGGTGAGGCAGTGGCAGTAGCAATATGTATTTGGAGTCTGCATGCGGGACAAGCCGAAGGGCCGGGTCCACATGTACGTCCGCAACCACGGATGCCGCGTTGATATTTATCAGCGCTGGGCCGGCCGGAAGGTCCAGGCGTGCATGCAATCCCGAGTTCGTCTCGCATCGTCCAGATCCCGCAGACATAGGCATGCCGACTCGGACGGGAAAGTTTCTCCTATCGATTCAGGTCCCTATGGTGCCATTCTCCATCGCAATAAGAACGCTCCCGGCCAACTCGGAGAAGATGCGAGCTCCGGAGCGATCGAGCCGATGGGACCGGCATGGCCGGTGCAAATCCGAGGGTGCCCCTGGGGGTCCAGGGAGGAGACAGCCTATAAGAGGACGGGCGCTGGGCTGGCCAGCGACGTCGTTATACCCAATGCGGTGCCCGCTACCACCCACCGCGGCCCCCTCTGCGGTAGCAATGTCTCTGTCGCGTCTCTTGGGGCTGGTCTGGATGGGGGCATAGTGGGGGGACGAGGGATCACTGAGGCAACTGGGCGCCGAGAGCCCGTCGTTTGGTCGGCAGCTGTCGTGCTCTAGCGCCTTCACAACTGTTCTAGCGCGTCGGTTAAACCCGGATAAAAGGATAATAGCTGCCCTGCCGCCATCGGGTGACATCAGACCTTGGGGAACCCGGTGGCCGCGTCGCGTCGCCGTTGGTGGAAACAACGGAGGAATTCATAGCAATGCAGCATCCCATCCATCCTGGACTGCAGCGAGGAGGAATTGCGGGGAGTGGAAGTGAGCACTTGAATACTGCCCGATGGTCTCATTGTTCCCTTGGCGCCGTGGGAATTCGTACTGACAGGAGAAGGTGCCGCTGAAGGAGTCTCTGGGGAGATGCCGATCCCCCTCGGTGGAGTCTGCTCCGAGCGTGGAGCGGCGTGGGATGCGGACTAAGCAGCCCCCCGCCGTCGCTTTATTAGATGCCCTCCCCCGCGACGACTCCCCTCTTTTCTGCTTTCGAAATCTCTGCATCTTTTGCTGCTCATACACCAATTCAAATCACCATGTCTCTCGGAAAGAAGGTCACTCTCAACACCGGTGCTCAGATTCCGTATGTACACTTCCCTGTCAATCCAGGCGCAAAGAGCTAGCTTTCAAGAGCTCCAGCCGGCCAAATTCAAGCCAGCAATACCCTGCTAACCCTCGCATAGCCAGCTGGGATTCGGCACCTGGCAGTCTGCCCCCGGTCAGGTCGGGGAGGCCGTCTACGAAGCCCTCAAGGCTGGTTACCGCCACCTGGTATGTGAACCGCCCTCCCCGCATTCTTCTGCGCCATTGTGCTAACCCCCACCAGGATCTCGCTACCATGTATGCATCTCTCGAGTTCAGGCCACAGTGACCTCAATCACCATTGCTGATTTCGTGCTGATTGTTTTGTCGTACAGCTACCAGAACCAGAAGGAGGTTGCCGCTGGTATCAAGCGTGCCTACCAGGATGTCCCCGGCCTGAAGCGTGAGGACCTCTTCATTGTGAGTTGTTCCACGCCCCGTAGATTCCAATGCAAATATGAGAGCTAGTCAGCTAACGGGATCCTCACGGGGTGAAGACCTCCAAGCTCTGGAACAGCCAGCACCGCCCCGAGGTCGTCGAGGCCTCCCTCGATGAATGCCTGGCGGAACTCGAGTTGGACTACCTTGACCTCTACCTGGTCCACTGGCCCGTCGCTTTCCAGAAGGGCGCCTCTTACTTCCCCCTGGTTGAGGGCAGCACCGTCGAGGGCGGTGACGTGCTCATCGATGACGGTGTCTCCATTGTCGACACCTGGAAGGGTAAGAAGCTCAAGTCTCACACGAGCGTCCTAAAGAAAGGCACTGACATTGCTTATTTTTCATTCAGCCATGACCCAGCTCCCCAAGAGCAAGGCTCGCGCCGTCGGTGTCTCCAACCACACCATCCCTCACGTTCGTGATCCGTTCCCACTTACGACACGATTGCAGACCTACTAACCCTCCTCCAGCTCGAGGCTATCATCAATGGCACCGGCGTCGTCCCCGCCGCCAACCAGATTGAGCGTCACCCCGTTCTGCAGAGCAACGACCTGATCGAGTATTGCCAGAAGAAGGGCATCCACGTCACTGCCTACTCCGTATGTGCCCACCATTATGGTTTCTAGTAGGAGCCACCTGCTAACCCACCTGTCCAGGCCTTCGGTAACAACATGCTCAACATCCCCCTCCTGATCACCCGCCCCGAGGTCAAGGAGGTCGCCGAGGCCGTCTCCAAGCGCACCGGCACCGAGGTCACCGGCGCCCACGTCATCCTCGCCTGGTCCCAGGTCGGCGGCCACAGTGTCATCCCCAAGTCGGTGACCCCGTCGCGTATCCGCGACAACTTCAAGGAGGTTGAGCTGACCGCCGACGAGGTGGCCAAGATCAGCGCTCTGGGTGCCAACCGCCGCCGCTACAACACTCCCTACACCGCAAACAAGCCTCGCTGGAACATCGACATCTTCGGTGAGCCCGAGGAGAAGGCTGCGGACCACAAGGTCATCCTTTAAAAGCCGGGATATATACTTAGCGGGTTAGAAAAATAGGCAATGAATAATGAGAAATGTATATTGCTATTTGCAAACGTTCTATCCACACTGGTAACTGGTCTCTCTGTATTTGCCTAGGTGTCATACCCATGGGCTCTGTGTCAATTACGATGACCATGACCAAGAAACGGGCGCCACATCATTTGGGTATTCAGCCAGGGGTAGGCTCTGCGTACGATACGTGCGCCAGATTTGACATTCTCAATTTGGAAAAGCTCTCGTTGATCATATTTCGTGGTGGGGTATATGGCAACAAAAATCAAAGAAATCAAAACAAATCATAAGTCCGTTTCCATCCGGCAGCCCAGCACAGTCTTCGGCTCACGCTTCAGAGTGAATGGGCCGTTGATGGGAGCTGAGAACTGGTCCTGCATCCAACTCGTGATAAACTGTGGAAGGCGTCATGGGGCTCGATGCTTCATAGATGGAGCGCCCATCAAGCTGGGCCGCCTGCACTCCCACCGGCTTTCGGGGCATAGGCGGCTTGAGTTCACGATCAGGGACGGCTAGCTGCTGCACTTGTGGCGGCTTCTCGTCTTTCTCGTTGGCAACCGGTGTTTCGAGAGAGATCGACTGAGTTCGGTTGTTTCTTTGCTGTCGTCGTCGTCGGATTACGAACCACACCACGACAAGAATGAGTACGACCACCACGATGACCGCGATCGCGATGCCTGCCTTGGCTCCGGCACTCAGAGAATCGCCTGAGCCGTCCGAAGAGCATGAATACGCGCCCCGATACACCCCCTCCGACTGGAGGCTGTCCAATGCGCTGCAGGACATGGAACTGCCACCTTGGATCGTGGTTTGGCCATTCACCTGGTCGAGAGAGGGCAAGGATACACTTTTTTGGTCGGTCAGTTTTGATGAGGGCACACGTGGGAATGCAGACGATGAGTATTTGAAATTAAGTACCTTGCAAACGATCCCGTGAGCTTCAGCTCCCCGTTCACCTCTTCTAGCTGGTCAAACATGATGTGCTTCAGCTTCGGGTTCCCGGTGATGGTGAGAGACGAGGCCTGCGACAACGAGCTCATCTCGACATTCGTCAATGCATCCAAGCCGTCCAGTATCATGCCCCCCTTCAGTGTCTCCAGATCCGGGGCCACCAGGCCGGTGATCCCTGAGCCGCTCTCCACCGTGAACGAGCCCTGGATCTCTTCCACATTGTTCAAGGTAATGGTTCCACTGGCCGAGGATGCAATGGTGACGCTTCCCCCAAAGGTATCACAACTGGTCAGATTGCTGGCATCGCTCTGGCTGCCGATGGTCACACTGCTTTGGCCTGGGATCATCAGCATCGATCGACCAGGGTCCATTCTCGGTGTCTTCTCCAGATGCTTCGCTCACAGGAATTGTTATCGGCCACCACCGCTTGGCTCTGCCACAGCGCCGCAGCACAGATGAAGAATGAGAAAAGCATTCTCACCTATTGCGCCTGATTTTCGCACGATGCGCCCGGGATGCAATGGCCGCCCGCCTGCGGACGGCAGGATTATAAACCCGCGCCCTTCTCGCCGGTGCCGGTGCATGATGGCATCGCAGTGCCGAGCCTGCGCCAATCTCCGCTGCTCCACCATGTTTGTCTCGAGGAAGGCGAGTGATTGGAGACGCCGAGAGGAGCACAGCCCGCGTCTCCACCGCATCCTCGCAGTTGACAGCATCTGTGGCCCTCGCCTGTTTATTCTCCGAATCATATAACATCCTCGCAAGGCGTCGATTTCGATGCCCTTTGCTCGCCATTGTTTTCAGCGCATCACACTGTCAACACCGCTCGTAAACAATTTCAAACGACCCTCTCCGCCCACCTCGGTTTTTCCGACCGTCCGAAACCGGCAGCCTCAGGTTTCTATTTATGCACCCATTTCCCCGGCAGGCAGCAGAGTTGCCGGCTCGCTTGCCCTTGTCCTCGCTCTGGACTGGGGTGTTGACAGGGACGAGCACGGCCCCGGTAGGTCAAACTGCTGGCCAAGTCCTGTACAATCCGGTTTTCCGGAGCCCGCTCATCTCCGCTGCTGGGCTGGATCGTAAATGTGTCCCGCATGGACTGGGGGTTGCTGTGATGCCTGGAAGTTCATACCCCATATGGGCGCACAATAACTCCCCTGATTCCTATTGACTGCGATCATTTCTTTCAGCTGCGACCTTGCAATCAAAAGTAGACTGAAATTGAATCCGAGAGCAAAAAGTCGCCATGAGGCACTTCGCGGCGATCGTGAGCGGGCTTCGACGATGCTGAAACAGTAGACAGCGTCCACGTGACAAGGGCGGTCCTGAAATGAAGCTGTATAGGTACACATGACTATAGGAAGTACATCAATCGATGTTAAAAACAGGGCGCCAGGATGTCCTCTCCTCTTGACATTAGGCGGGTTGCAGTAATCCCTTCGTTGATTGAATTGAGGCAACAAGAAAAGAAAGTGCAGATCGTGTATGCTAGACAAGACCCCTCTTCCCGCACCCAAAGCGGGACGACAATGAATTGGGAGGATCAATGGGCTTGCGCTCTTCTTTTGCGTCCCTGACTACGGGCTTCTGGCGAGGCTGGTGAATAGAGGAGTCAAAGCCACCTGGTGCTGGAGAACGTTTCCCTGCCGATGTATACTATGAGCGTATAGAGCGCCAGTATTACGTCAAATCTCCTTCGCGGGCCATCTTCGTACTGAGATTGAACTGGTGCATCTCCATGGGGTACTAGTTGATCTCACAGGTGCGACAGGCTCGGCGTGGGGCCAGCCCAATCACTTGAAGCCATTTCAATCCATCCCTCAGCCAAGGTGCTTCCAGTGTTGCATCTGCGTCAAATCCGTGGTCGCCATCCTGTATGTAAATCTGAGCATTGACAGTTGGGAAATTCTCTCGCAGTAAAGAGACAAACTTTCGCGATCCATCAGCGGGGACTGCCGAATCCTGTTCGCCATGGAAAATAAAAAACGGCGGTAACTGCAAGCCACTGGAAGCGCTCAGTTGCTCAATTCGCTTCATTGGAAAAGGGTCGGGGCTCTGAGTCCCGAAATATTCCAAGAAGCGTGCATTTTGGGCAATGGAGGGCGCCAATTTCAGCCGTGTAGGCGAGTCTGCAACTGTAATAACTGTTGATTCAGCTCGACTGGCAGTAAGATGTTCTTCCACTATACTGTTTGGGAGATTAGGAACACCCACTATGGTCTTCGAATATGATTCCGTGTGGAATGGGGCTTTCAGATCTAGCATGGAATAGGCAGCGACGACACCTTGGACTTGCGATGGGTGACTGAGAGCCAATTGGACAGCAAGGTAGCCACCTGATATTTTTGATATGTTAATACCATTCCATTCAACTCATGCTTGTTTGGATCGCATTGACCGGCGCTTTCTCCGAGCATCAGGTCAACCTTGCCAGTCGGATTCACACCAGGCAACGATGCGTGGCGAATGTGGTTGTAAATGGCACGCTTGAATACAACTCCATTCATCAGACACTGGGAAACGAGCCAGGAGAGGTAGATCGCTATGTTGATGCAGACTGGGGTAAAGACGGTGGCCGAGTCTATGCCGGGGTCAAGCGACTCTTTCAGTAGGGAGCGAAACTGCGATGAAGATAAGTTAGCCCAGCTCTTCTCCTTGGCGAATGTCGAGGATATTTGCTCACATTGGGGACTACTTCGGAAAACCAGGGATTCGGGGACAGAAGCTCAGCAAGCCAACGTCCTTGGCCCGACTGTGAAGTTCGCAATCTAAGGTCAAGCTTTCCATTAGTCCATGTCGGAAGTCAAATATCCAGAGAGCGTCATGAAGGTTACAATCACCTTGGAAATGCACACCAGCCTCTGGGTGGTTTTTGGCGAGATCCGCCAGTGGTCCCCAAGTGTTCCTTATCCCACTTCGCAGCTTCAGTTCCACTAACCGAAACGCTGATTCCGATGTTAAGGAGAGGCTCGTTCAGTGAGTAGAGAGTAGACCAACGGCATATAGTTCGCACCGGCCCACGGCGATGCCTATTCGATGTTGTAGTCGCCAGGCATATGTTTGGCTGCGACAACGATCGTGTAACCGGATTTCCGGGAAAGCAAGAGAGCAGTCGTCAGCCCGGTAACTCCGGCCCTGATAAGAAGTCAGATCACATTTTGTTTGCATTTGTACACTGCCTATGGCATGCAGCGATATGTGATGATGCTCACCCAATAATGACAACGTTCTTTTGAGACATGGCGATATCGTTCTCTACTGTCCAGTGTTGAAGTCGAGTAGAAAATAAGTCCAAGCAGCTATGCAATGCAGAAAATGGCGGAAATTGGCAGAGCTACGACCCCGCGACTGATATATCCAACTCAGCGATCAGGCCATGGCAGTTTCTTCTTCCGTTGGGGGTGGCTTTTTCGATCCTGCTGTGTCGGGTTAAATGCTCTTGCCTTACTTGGTGAGTTCTGGAAGGATCGTAGTACAGCACCCGCTTACCAGTCCCACGGGGTAGATACCGGCGTTCACAGGTGCTCCCACCCTTGGAGTTACCCGATCGGGAAGGCGAGATCCTCCTGCTGCTCTTCGCCGAGATGCCCCGGGTCGTCACTCTTTCCTTATTCGGACTTCTTATGAGCCCTGCTGCTTGGTAGCCGCGGGTGGCAAGTCAGTCTTCGCGAAATACTTAGGTGTGCAAGTAGAAAACCCTCTCGGTCAGGTCATTCACTCCAACACAAGGTCGTTCCTCCCTTCCAACAAATCTTTTTCACCATGACGAGTATGCGAAAATTCTTCGCCGCCTACGATGCGCGTCAGAAAGTGCTCGCGTCCAGCACCAACCCTTTCGCCAAAGGTGTCGCGTGGGTGGATGGAGAATTAGTTCCTCTGCAAGAGGCGCGCATCCCCATCCTCGACCAAGGATTCATGCATAGCGACCTTACATACGATGTCCCTTCCGTCTGGGACGGCCGTTTCTTCCGCCTCGACGACCACATCACCCGATTGGAGGCAAGCTGCGACAAGCTGCGCCTGAAGCTGCCGCTGCCCCGCGAGGAAGTGAAGCGCATCCTCGTGGAGATGGTCGCCAAGAGTGGAATCCGCGATGCCTTCGTCGAGATTATCGTCACCCGTGGTCTCAAGGGTGTTCGTGGCACCGATCCGAAGGACATTCTTAACCGCATCTATATGTTCATCCAGCCATACGTCTGGGTGATGGAACCCGAAGTACAGCCGGTCGGTGGTAGCGCGATCATTGCGCGCACTGTTCGTCGGGTTCCTCCAGGCTCGATTGACCCAACTGTCAAGAACTTGCAATGGGGTGACTTGACTCGCGGTCTCTTCGAGGCTGCCGATCGGGGCGCCACATATCCCTTCTTGACTGATGGTGACACCAACCTCACTGAGGGATCCGGCTTCAATATCGTTCTTGTGAAGGACGGCGTGCTATACACTCCCCAGCGCGGTGTTCTTGAGGGCCTTACGCGCAAGAGTGTGATTGACGTTGCGCGAAGCAACGGGCTGGAGATCCGAGTGGAGCCCGTGCCTGTGCAGAAGGCCTACGATGCAGACGAGATCTTCATGTGTACTACCGCGGGTGGTATCATGCCCATTACCAGCCTGGACGGCAAGCCTGTGAACGGTGGCCAGCTGGGTCCGATCACCAAGGAGATCTGGGACGGATACTGGGCAATCCATTATGACGATTTGTATAGCTTCGAGATCGACTACAAGGATGGTCAGAAGAACACCGCCGATGGGTCTTATTAATAAGATGTTTGTGACAATAAATAGCTAGCTGCAGTAGAACTTTTCTTTGCTATCAAGCAAAGATCAATCTTGAGTGTCCTCGGACCTAATGTAGGAAGTATCTCTGTGTCTGCAAATCGGCGGGGTCTAAGTTTTACTAGTAGAGTGCTGGAAGTACTAAAAGCGAGATACGCTCCCAGCGGGCTTTTGCCGTTTCCCTCCATATTCAATCACAATTGCGTTTTTCAGCGCACAATGGTGGAATGTGTCCAGATGATCCAGCTCGTCGAGCAGAAGGATTTCGTATACAACCCATATAGCGGCCTAGTTGGACGCTGCAGCGCTTGACCATGAACTACTACGAAGTACCCTAATGGGGCAGTACGGCCCTGTTGTGGCCATTTCCTTCAGGCAGCAATCGACCAGCCATGGGCCCGTGAGTCACGTGCTCCAATGCGGGGAAAGGTCGGGGCGCAGGAACGGCGACGAACTACGAACTGCCACCAGCGAACGCGATGACTCCCATCTCCCTCGCGTCCTTATGAGAGTGAGCAAAGGCTGCGAACGGTGCCGCCATCGCCATATCCGCTGCGTCATTCCACCTGGGGCCTCTGCCTGCGCACCTTGCTCTCGACTAGGCCAAGTCTGCCATCTCGACCCGCGCTTCCAGTTCAAGGACGTGCACCATGTCTACCAGAAGAGCAATGGCACCGCCGCCCGGTTTGACCTCGTTTGGGATGCCGAGCAGGTTTGGGTAGATGTGTCGCAACCAGGTCAGTGACGGTTACTGTGCTCTGCCTTGTTGTTTCGTGGGCACTAACCTTGTGACAGTAACATTTGTACATGAAACATGTGAGGATTCAAAACCTGACGACAGAGTTGAACCAGCACATTCTTCCGTTGTTGAGAGACATCTTTCTTTTGCGTCTCCTGTGGAGCAACCACACGGAACGGAGCCTGCAGCTTCGATGGCGGAGGAGCCATTGATACAGCATGACCATTCTCACGAGCTATCGCCCTTTCATCATTCAGGCAGTCTGGCTTCATCTGCATCCCACGACTCTACGACATTATCTCTACGAGAAGCCTCACTTATGCGATGCTTCATCCAGAAAATAGCACCATGGGTAAGTCTTCCGCAACACTGTAGCAAGTGGTGTTCTGGGCCTAATTTCAACAGGCGGACATCTGCGACCCGCAGTCACACTTCAGCACGGTCGTTCCTCGGCGCTCCTTACAAGTTCCGATGGTGCTCAAAGCAGTGCTAGCGCTCACGGCCCGCCATGATGCGATTCTGGTCGGTCAGAGTGACTGGGAAGCTTCCACCTACCATGGACAGTGCTTGGAGCTCTTGATCCCGGCATTGGATCGACTCGATCAGGACTACGACGAGAACCTACTGATAACTGTTGTCATCCTACGGATATACGAAGAGCTGGAGAACAGCGAAGACCAGAAATTCCACCTGCTGGGATCCAATCGCCTCATCAACCTCATGTCACGCTCGGCATCGTCACGCGGAATTGCTGAGGCTGTAAGCTGGCAGTTCCTGCGCCAGGCGATCTATTCCTCAATCGTTCAGTACCAGCACCTCCAACTCGATCTCCGAAACTACGAGCGATCCTCGATGTTCCAGCGCGACGATGATGCCGCCTTTGCCAACATGATCATCTTCCACTGCGCGCATATTATCCAGCTCTGCCGCGTTCTTCCCGAGGATCCTATCGATGAACAGTCTTGGGCCAAGGTAGCGGATGATGTGGACGAGTGGTATCGCAAAAAGCCTATCACCTGGCAGCCACTCCGCTACCAGGACTCTAATGTGGCAGAAAACCGACCTTTTCCTGAGATATGGATGATGTCGGCTCCCGCCGGTCCGTAAATTCATATTGCAAATCTCCTTGAAATACGAACAGCCGCTCAACTACTGTCTTTCTAGTTGTCGGAATGCAGTATTACCATGCAGCCTGTATCTTTCTCACCATGTCCGACCCTCATTCGCGACGTATGAGGGAATTCGAGATGGCTCGAACGCGGCGCTTGGCTGAGGTATGTATCGCCCGATCAATATCGATATGCCGCATGGTTCAAGTATTCAAGTAGTGCTGATTATGTTTTGTAAAGAGGAAAATTGCGTCGCATGTAATTTCTGTAATAGGGCTATCTTGGTCGAACGAGAGTGTACACAACGCCTACTTTATGGCCTGTCACCTTCTTCATCGCTGTGGGCTTGTCCTTTCTCAGCCTCGTCCTGGGGGCTTTCAAAGTACTTTCTACTAACGCTCTGCCCAGTTGGATATTGTCTGCAGCACCCCGTGGAGCAACAGGGCTCGCTGACCTTTCTCAGCCGTGTTGAAAAACTTATTGGGTGGCGGACGACTTGGATCAGAAGCGAACTGGAGCATCAATGGGGCGAACTGGCTGACTTTGATCCCCCAAGTACTTGAAGTTCACGTTGTACAAGGTATCTAGTCGAACATACCAGGTGTAGTAGTACATATGCAATCGCACTTCTATCCAGTCTTCACGCTAGCTCCGTGGCTCCCCTTTAATTATGGCGTGGTGCGCGCCGGCGAGGGTCGCCCATCTTCCAGCCGGCCTGCAGCAGACATCACCGGCAGCACCTCTTCCTTCGCCCTCGTCCACTCCTCCCCTCTCATCTGCTCAGCGCTCTTTGTCATGATTATCCCCGACCACCTCTTGTACCTCTTGTCTCGTCGTCAACTCTCGCTCCTTGGTATCCTTTTCCGTCTCTCTTTTGGGAGAACAGTCTTTTTCGCTGCCCCTTTCCTTCTATTTACCGCTACCCTCAGCCTATCATGGATGGGCGACTGTAGAAAGCCTGGGTCAAAAAATTCCTCATTCACAAACGCGTCCTAGCATTTACTTTCATAAGGAATCGTGGGCCAGACTTGACAATTAACCCACATTCTGCCTCACAAAAGCAGGAAGCCGTGCAGGCACTCCTGCGGGGAACGGAGAAGGACAAGTTTGGTGAATATCATCCACTTCGTGTGGATGGCCTGCGGTTGCGTTTACTTTGCAGTACGCTGAAACACCTCGATCTTCGCCATTACAAGAGTAGGAATGTATGGCACGTACCAAGTATTACGGAAGATGACTTGCTGAGCCAGTTCCGTAATCACTTCGAGGCTATCTTTATCCAATCGCGTGGGCGTCCCCTGATCGAACCCTTTAAATGCTGCCGGAAGAAAGCGTCGCCTTTCCCACGTGCGCCCAAATCTACAAAGAATTCGGGGGTATATGTGCCAGTTGCCATTGACACGAGCGGGAGAAGCAATGCAGCCTCCTGGTTGGTGGAGGCGGCAGAAGAAAAACCCAGCCATTGAATTTGTCGCTCGAGGACGAGCCAACTCTGCTAGCTGTCGTGATTAAGACCCCCGTCCAGATCAACCAATCCATTGAGGATGACGCTCCCGCCGTCCGCACCTTGGAAAGTCCCGCTGTCTCTGTCTTGAGGAAGACCAGCAACAGCCAACAGAATCCCATTGTGTTGGATCCGGGAAGCAGCTAGGATCCGATCGTAATCGACGACAATGAAAGCGAAAATGGCCATAACTGCGATGTCACTGGCGACTACAACAGCGCTGAATCTGAGACAATTTCCAACTCTCCGTCAGCTCGAAGTGTACCAGTCGACATTGGCTTCCTTGGCGATCCAGCCGACAGTCCGTTTGTTGAGGACTCGGAGGCCGGGTCCAGCCCTGGTCCCGTCGAGTCTCGTTCCAGTCCCAAATACAAGGATGACTGGTATGACCCGGCCGTTCCGGAGATTGATGATCCCAATGACGATACAGACTATGTCGAGTCGGAATATGGCGAGTCGGAATATGGCGAGTCGGACTCTGTCGACTTGGATTACGCCGACTGAGGTCGCTGCATCAAAAATCACTTCGTTGGCGGCTACTGCCGAATCGAGTCAAAATATGGCAATGTCGGCTGGAATTCAAGTATTCCCTGAATTGGCGTTGCTTGTTGTGTATGATTCGATATCAGTACCGAGCACCCCTGTGCATTGCAGCGCTTCCATGGTCCTCCAGGCATGGTGGACGTCGATCAATGCAATTGTACAATTGTATACCTCGGGGTTAGTGCCAAGGCGGCGATAAGCGGAGCTGCCAGAGCTTATCGGACCCTTTTTTTGTCCCACGGCCGTTTCGACTCCGCTCGTCAACTCCCACCACAAGTTCCGTCTCATTCCTCTCTGTGCCCCTCGGGGATCCATCAACATCGTGCGAGCCTTGCTCAATGGACACCAAACCCGGGCCACAGGCCATGTGAGAATCGACGGATGCCGCGCCGAAAAGCCGCCGACCGAACGGGGCCGGTGAAGACCCGGTCTCGTAACGGCTGCAAGGAATGCCGGACGAGTCGTGTCCGCTGCGATACTAAGAAGCCTGTGTGCACGCGCTGCTATGAAAAGGGCCTGCGGTGTACCACCAATCTTGTCCTGAAATGGGAGTCGGAATTTGCCAGCCGCGGTGTGGCCTTTGGCCGGGCAGGCGTTTGGAATAAAACTCGCACCGACGATTCATCTTCGTCCTCTCTTCCGCCAACCCCCACATCACTCACAGAGGGTGCGCAGCAGTGGTGTCCCGTGCCGCCAATTCATTCCTGGGGGTTCGTCAATAGCGGAGTGGTGGCATTCGAAAACCCGAGCGAGGTCGATGTTACGTCCAATGAACTCCACGCTATGGTTCCTTCAATCAGCAATCCCGCTGCATCACAATTTCAATTGCGCTCGCTAGCGGACCTCGGTGGGATAGCTGCGGTACTGCATCCAACCCCAAGGGCCGGCCCAGCACTTTTCCCCGATGTGACCCGCATGGGGCATGGCGAACTCATGGACTACTACCTTGAGCAGATATGCCCCCGCACCACCGCAAGCTCCTCCGTCTCGTCGCCGTTTGCCTCGGTGATTTTGCCTATTGGTCTTTCTGCGTCCGCCACCCTGTTCAAGGCCATCCAGGCACTCGGTGCCTGCCATCGGTCTCGCACCGAACCATCCTATGCTGCCCTGGGGCTACGTCTGAAGTCGGAGACTCTGAGAGATCTCCGGCATCGTCTTTCTTCGGAGGGTTCTTCAATGTGTTGCAATGACCCCGAAGTATTGGTCATCATGATGTTGCTCTGTCTGTATGAGATTGTAGACAAGTGTGATCGGCACTGGACAATCCATCTCAAAGGCGCCAAAGATCTGATCCGCCTGCGGAGAGAACAGACCGCTGCTCTCTCCTCATCACGCCAACCAGACTCGGCCACCGCTTTCGCCGAACACTTTTTTGCTTTCCAGGACGTCATGGGCCGAACGGCCTGTGCCAAGGAGGTTTTGTTCGGGAGTGACTACTGGAAGGCGGACGATCGGCACATCGACTTGTGGATGGGGTGCAGTCCGGAACTAGTCTCCGTTCTTTGTGCTATCACCGACATGAGCCGGGCCCGGCGCAATCTAGATTCAGAAGCGTCTCGCGCTTCGTTTGCGCTCCGGGCGGAGGCGCTTGAAAATCAGCTTGAGCATCTTGTCCAAGAGGTAGAGGAAGAAGACGACGACGTCCTTGCATCTGCAGCGGAGGCTAAGCGTCTGGCTGCAGTCCTCTACCTGCACTGCGCACTCTATGGCGCTTCTCCCACCACGCCTTTGGTTTCTGACTACGTCCGTCGAATTCTCAAGATTGTATCTGATCTTCTCGATCGTAAATCCTTAGCCAGTATCACCTGGCCGGTCTTTGTAGCGGCAGTGGAACTTGACCCGTCGCGCGACGAGATCTGGACCGATGGCGATGGTTCGCCTGTCTCCGGGCGATCGACCGTCCTGCGTGCCCTGGCCGCGATGACGGAGTCGACCATCGCCAACATTGCCCGAACTCGGGCTGTGATTGTCCAGCTGTGGCAGACACGCGACCAAGATCTCCTGAAGGCGCCGCAGACTGAGTGTAATGACTGGGAGTGGTACGTGGTTCCCATCAGCGATGCAATGAGCCTGGCGTGACGGGGATGGGACCATCTGTGATGTAAAGTACCACGATCATTCTCTGTAATAGTTTCAAAATTGAGTCATTTTGTATATCAAACGTCTACCGTCTTCTCAAAACTTGAGTTGTATCTAGCAGGGTACAATGCACCCAGTTGTTGGTAGACTGAAGGGGTACGAGTAGCTGGAATAGTGTCGGAATACATAGAGGATATCTATCGCGGTCGTATTTCGCAGTACAATTGTAACACTTTCGCGAGATTCCTACCGACACTACATACACACATACACACTCTCTCTCGAAAATCCTATACACCATCACATTCCTCCCTCCTCTTTTCCTCCTAACTTTCCATAGAATTGAGGTAAGAGTGCCACAACGGGGTGGGAATGCACAGCGGGGTCGCCGCTTCCGGTTTAGCGTGCTCACCATTTGGCGCCTCCGCGAGACTCGCGCGTAACTCAACGTCAACCACCCATCCCGCGATGCTTCTGCGCAACTTCCATCTTTGACCGTCATTCATTGCCCGGGGTAATGGCGCATGCTCGACCGACGCCCGGGCGGAGCACGTCGGCCCATTTGTTCGAAAGCAAGCTCAGCCAGCAATTGTCGCAACCCGAGACGACGAGTAGTAGTAGTAGCAGCCTACAAAACCACGAGCCATCCCGATCGACGCGCTCGCCCAAGTCGCGCTCTTTATCCGATGCATCCAAACCATCGCTACCTCCTCAGCCAGCGACGGGGGTCTTGACCCGACCGCCCAGCAAGGACGACAGCTCGCTCCCTTCACTACCGGCCACCCCCAGTCGGTCCACCCAACAACCGAATCTTTCACTGAACCTCCCCTCCAAGACGGCGGCTTCACCTCTCACCAACCGCGCTCCTCTCTCGCCCAAGCTCGATTCCTCGCAGATTTATGGCTCACCCGGCTCGGTTCTCCCACGGCGCTCTCGTGGTCTGGACTTCTCGCGCGCGTGCACCAACCTCCACCACTCGACCCTCGCCGAATCATCGCCGGATTCGTCACCCACTATTGGAGGCCGTGGTATGACGATCCCTCAGCGTCGTGGATCTCTCAACTCGACTTCGGTCCCACCTTTCTCGACCTCGGGTCCCGCCGACCGCACCGCCATTTCCAGCTCGGTGTCCAGCGTGAACATGATGGAATCGGACACCAGTAGCAGTGAAGACGACGAGGACATGATGGGCGACCGGGACGACATCATGCTCAACACACCCCAGGCCACCCGCATGGCGAGCGGACCGAGTCCCTTCACGACAAACAACATTCAGAGCCCCGGAACTGAGTGGATGGGCAGCGGCTATTCTCAGGCCGCCGCCAGCCTACTGAGCTTCCAACGGGCCCGGTTCCGGAGTAAAGGACGGAGCCGGCACAGTTCGAGCAGCGCTAGTGGGAACAGCTCCAAGCCCAGTCCTGGGCCACATTCTCCGCCAGTCATGAAAAGCGTGGAGAACCCGACTGGTAGCTACTTCGGTCCCCGACAAACCGTCCACGGCCGGCGAGAGAGTTTGAGTCTTGGTACTCGTGACCTACGACTATCGGACCTCAGCGATGATGGAGAAAATCGGGCTCGTGCAGGCAGTCCTACGGCCGTGTCGCATTCGGAAGGAGGAGGCCCGCTTGGGGTGATCCGCCGTGCTGTCACTCGGCGAGGAAGTTTACTGGTAAGTTGCCCCCTCTTATACTACCCATGTCATCTTTGCGTATGATCTAACCTCTCAAACAGCCTAAGACGAAAACTTTTGCGAGGATACGAGCAGCCCTGATGGAAGAGGGGCAACCGGTTGATAGCGATATGAAACGCGAAGCAGAAGTGGTTCGACAAGTCCGTGATACTGAGCCCGAGACCTCGCCTACGCTCGGCACTTTTCCTTCTCTTCAGCCTTCCCTATCAATGCAGGATACTCCCGAGATGGAGAATATCGCCGAGAAGCCCGATATGGCTAGTCCACCAAAGAGCACGTTCAGTAAACAGGCCAGCCGGAACTCAGGCGGTGTCGAATTTTGGAACTCTTTCGATGGTCGGTACCGCACGCCGCCACCCAGTCGCCAGCCGGGCGCCTCATCGGTACCGGACGAGGACATGGCCATGGCTATGGACATGACTCCTTCGACCACGATCGGGTCCATCACGGCTGGTTCTCGGGCGCGTTCTCGTTCGTCCACCCCACATCCTCCCGGGACCGCTGGCATTGGGGAAATCAATCGCAAGCGGCGTCGAGAGGACGACTTCGACCCCAATCTGTTCAAGCGTCGGGCTGTGTCGCCGAGTGTGAGCGCCCAGAGCAGTCCTGTGTTGACGCATTCCTCGACCGTCGACCCCGGCCCCAGCATCTGGGGACCCCCATCCAAGCTCGGTCCGCCTTTTTCTGAGCGTCCTAGCACGGAGAATGGGAATCGAACCGCTCCTCATGCAGGAACCCCCAAACGGGTCGGCCTGCAGGGGATGACCGAGGCGAGTGATGGATTTATGAACATGAGCATTGACTAAGCGAAAGAGGCCTACTTCAATTTCGAACGTATAACACGTATAGCATTAGCATGCTTCTCCTTTGGCGCTGGCTGTCTTCTGCGGGATGCACTCTTTCTGGTAGTTTTTCTGCTTCCTGGTTTTCTGGCATGGCGTTGGGGATCTGCATAACAGATACACACTCTTTTAGCGTCAAGATACCTTCCTAATATGATGATTTTGCTGGTACTATTCAGTGGGTAACTATCTATTCTTGCGATATCTTCGGTCCACTTGAGTAGATGTCTTTGTACACAGTCTATCCAATTTGGCGTTTCTATTGCCTCTCATGATTCTGTTATTACCCTGGTACCTTAGGTGCTGGCCGGAATGGCTGTCGGGCAGAGTTGGCGGAGAGTGCGGCACGGGTGGATCTCCCCAAGCTCGCCCATCGACCCTCACCTCCTGCAGCACCCTTGAGTCAACCCTCCCGGTCTCCCAGCTGCTCATCCCACCTCCTGCAGCATGTCTTCCACCATTGAATTCGCGTCCTCGTTCATCGAGGGCGCCCCGCCCGGCGAGGTAGGCACCTGTCGAGAGAACCCCCCGCGACCGAGAGCCCCTCCTTATGTTTGGAAGACCGGAACTAACATGAATGCTGGGATGTATAGCTCGCCGATGTCGTTGCCGGTAATTCTTCCCCCGAGCAAGCCTCGCCCTGGCTCCCCCTCCTGTCTCCGACCCATATTCTACTCTCCCTGCCCCAGGCCGCATCCCGCTGCATGTGTTGATACTGAGTTCCGCCGATTATAGACGTGCAGGCCCTGACCTCCGAGGAGGGCGACCTCATTCCCTCTCTCGCCCCTGCGTTCGAACGATACAATGAAGCCCAGCTTACAACGGTGAAGCTACCGGGTTCAAGCCAGGAGGTGTGCCCGATCAAATCCCCGCTTTGCGGTCAAGATGATTACTGACACGGTGGTGGAAGGTTATTGTTAGTGAATTCAACAAGGTGGATGGCAATCGGTATTTCGACCCTGAAAGCCAGACCTCATTCGAGATCGATCACATCACACAGGTATGGGAACACCTCTACTCTGAAGATCGGAATTGCTTGAAGACTCACAGCTCGACCAGACTGCCTCCGCGGCCCAATCAGCACCATTGGAATCACAAAACGCCGAGTTAATGTAAACAGCTGAGGCAACGTGTCTTGCCGGAAGGACAATATCACTAATCCGAATTCCAGTAAATCGCTGCTCAAGTCGTTGGGCATCCACGCCCGCGAACACTACCCTAGCTGCTCATATGGCGTCTACCCGATTGAAAACGACTCCGCCGTCGCCATCCTCCTTGTGGCCAACCGCTACTCCCCGAATAACTTCTGGTGTGTTACTCTTGCTGCCCTTGCAGAGTCTGAATCGAGAGACTAACCATTATCCGATCTTTCAGGAACGGTCGTTTCCGAGCAATCTACCAAGTCCCCGTCTCCTCCTCGTCCACCAATGTGACCGGCAAGATTCACGTCGACGTGCACTACTACGAAGATGGCAATGTTGCGCTCAACACCACCAAGTCGGTCGACCTCTCCGTGCCGTCCGTCTCCGCCGAGTCCATCATCTCGCGCATCGCCACGGCCGAGCGTGACTACCAGGAGGAACTGAACCGGGCGTTCGTGCGTATGGCCGAGGGCGCCTTTAAGGGTCTCCGACGACAGCTGCCCATCACCCGGCAGAAGGTCGAATGGGAGAAGGTCGGTGGATACCGGTTGGGACAGGATATCTCGGGCGGCAAGGGCCGGTAGAATAGATCTCATTATTGCGTTAACGGGTGGAATGATGAGCGCTTTACTGCATCCATTGTTGAATGGTTTGGGGGAATAGGATATATCACTACCAATACTCGATCTGAATCTCATTTCCAACTCCAATTTCCATGACGCCTGTTTGTAAATTGGTCCTTATTATGCATGGTTCACATCGAAACTAATTGGCTGTATGAATAGTATAATGGCTACATGTGACAACGTCGCACGTGTTTTGGGTCTCATTTAATTGAACACTGTGATGTGAGGTACTAGCAAATGTGGTGATGTTGGAAATGTATGGTGGTTATATATTTCAGTCGAACTCTCTCATATCTCGATCCTATCACACCATCATCAGCGAGTGATCGGTATTTCTATGCCCCCACTCATCTTAGGTTGTAATAAAGACAAATTCGATGAAAACAAAGCCCAATCAGCTCAGTCACAGTCCATTTGGCATCCGACACAACACGCTGCAATGAAATTCCATGTTGGTCAGCTGAATAAGCAGCGCGGAGTTCCCAGCCGGCTGTCAACATCGGATGGCTGGAACACTCCACGTTCCCCCGCGACCCCAGAATTTGCAGCTGCAGTGTGCAATTGCCTGCCCACCCCAAGCCCGGCTCAATGATCTCTCAATTCAACCGGTTCGTCAACAATGGCGCAGGCCTGGAGAAGACTCTTCGTCTGATCCAGTCCGCGGCCCAGGTCGCAGCGGTGTTTACGGTGGGCAGCACCGCCGTGCGCCTGACGACGACCAAATTGCAATTGGCGCTGTGTATGAAGGCCCCTGCAGCAAATCTGTGCGCACTTCACAATTATGTGTGGTGTTGATCACAATTCATCTCAAACCAAATCACTGACGAATTCCTAGCGCGGCGATTCTTCCGCTTCTTCGGTTTCATCGATTCCTTTCAGCGCGTGTCAGCTCTGCTGACCAAAGAAGGGATGGGATCCGTCCCGGGCTGGTTGGAGCTGGCTAAATGGACCTGCTTTGGACTGTACTTTGTGCTTGAGGACCTAACTATCGTGAGTACACCACGCCTCACATCTGAATTGAGATCCGCCAGCTAATCTCCGGCAGTTGCACGCCATGGGCGTTTGGGCTGTTCCCTGGGAAGAACGGGTGATGCGCGAGGCCAACACATTCTGGTTCTACGCCCTGTCCTTCTCGCTCGCTGGCACCGTCTATGCTCTCCTTTTCTCCAACTCGACGGCCCCCGCGTCGAAGGGTAAGAACGGGAAGAAGAAGAATGGCCGCAAAAATGAAAAGGCCGTGTCGCGCGTGGACAGCTCAGCGCTGATGAAGCAAATTGTGGTGGATGGATGCGACCTGCTCATCCCGGCCGAATTGCTGGATTGGATGCCGACCGGAGACTTGGTGATTGGATCGACGATGATTCTCAGCACCCTGTTGACAGGACAGGATATCTGGGCAAAGGTGTAAATTTCATATGATTGGGGATTTGGACATATATATCGTCCCACGTATACCAAATATAGAATAGACTACCTAGATTTAGACTAGATGAGAGGTGCATCCCCGAACCATCCCCATGCCAAGGTTTAATTGCGGTTACCTAGGTCTCCTATGATACTTGGCAGTGCAAACAAAAATTCAGGGCATGAAAGCAAAAAAAGTTATTATCAACACGTAACATTTGAACTGTTGGCTTTTTACTGCTGCCTGCATTGGCAGGAGCCACGTGCTTCTGCTTCTGCAAACATTAGTCATTGTATTCCTGAAGCCAAAAAAAGGACATCCAACGACCCTCTCCGGTGATCTGAAATTGGAGGAAAAAATGGACTCGCGGGGAATCGAACCCCGGACCACCCCCATGCTAAGGGGGTATTATACCACTAAACCACAAGCCCAATTGTTGAAGACAGCGAGGATTTATGGCTTCATAAACAAGAAAGCTTGACCTGGCAATGAGAACTGACTGAGGCATCTCCATCCCTCCCCGTAATGATCACAAGGGCACCAAGGCACCATGCCGCCATGATAACCGGCCGCCCGCGGAGTCATGACTGCTTTCTCTGCAGGAAGCACAAAATCAAGGTCAGACTAACCGATGTCCACATCATTGGGAGGCATAATAGCAAGACGAGCTGACCAACGCAGTGCGACGAAACCAGACCCTCCTGGCGCAATTGCGCGACGTATGGCCGCGAATGCCCTGGATACCGCACAACCATTCCTTTTGTTTTCCGCAGCGAGAATCAGAAAGCCGAGAGGCTCGCACTTAAAAAACCAGCGGAAGGAATTGCAACATCAGCCTGAGACATCCGAACGTAATAAACCACTTGCTCAGATGGCGCGCAATGGCTTCCGACTCCATTGACCGTTCCTCCCTTTCTCCTGGACTCATCCTGGCAGTATCACGGCCGTTGCTATTTCCTCGACTAATTTACCCTCCCCACCGAGCCTGACGGCAGCCCCGAACCCCTCGATTTGATACCCTTCTTATATACACAGTGCCAGGATGCGACGACCGGAGGCGCCCCGCTCGCCAGTCTGCGGGTTGCACTGGACGCGGCGGCGTTTGCACCACTGGCCAATCAAGGCAGGATACTGGCATTGACGGTGCGCGCGCGGCAGAGATATGGAGAAGCGCTGTGCGAGCTGAGCCGATCCCCGGAGTCTGTGGAGTATGCTGGGCGCAATGAGACGCCGGTCGCCTTTGTAATGCTCATGCTGTTTGAAGATATCAACAGCGAACGGAAGAGCCTCATGAGCACGCATGTGTCGGGTATTCAATACCTGCTCAAGCTCCGTGGGCCCGGACAGCCGGTGGACCCGGCAACGCGGTCCCAGTTTCATTTTGCGTTTACCCAGATTGTCGGTATCTTCTCCGGATGTCTCTCTGCATATTTGCTTATGCTAAGTTGTCGTACAGCACATTCAGTTCATCGGGCTGAACGATCCTTTGCGGATTTGGTTGCTGAACGTCCTCACCATCCCCGCACCCGATCTACAACATGATGGCCGTTAATATCATTATCAGCAAGCTGTGTACCACCGTCTCGCAAGTCCTCTCGGAGGATATCTGTGGGCCGGTGGACACCTCGCTTCTCTTCTCATTACTTGAGCGAGGCGAACATGTCGATCGGCATTATGGGCCGCCAGATATTTGGCTCCCACGCAAGGCTTTCCTGCCCACCGAAGAGACCATCATTATATACCCTGACCGTACGTCGGTCGGTGTATGGAATTATTACCACAGCAGTCGGATCATTCTTCAGCTTGCCATCCTCAAACTCCACGGCTCTCTGGCGGCTGTGGCTGATGGCGATCTCTTTCTGACTTCCGGACAGACGTTTCTTTGCATACCCCAGAAGAAATTATTAATGAGATGATTGCGGAAACTTGCCAGTCGATCCCGTTTGCCATGGGCGATGTCGACACTTTCGGACAGTCTACCCCTGGTGCCCACCCGGGAGCAACGGGCATCAAGGCCGTCCAAGGGTTCGCCGTCCTGTGGCCGCTGTTCAACGTTTCGAAGAATAAGTACGCGATAGCTGCACAGAAGCCGCAGGCGCATGAGGTGCTGCGGCAGATTGCGTTGAGGCATGGGGTTCGACTGGGGATGGGGTTGAGCGCAGAGGCGGTGCCGCTTGACCGGGTATTTAGCCCTCGCATTTCCGAGGGGTCTTGGTCTGCGGTGAGTTGAGCCCATCGAAGCCGTTGTAGATTTGTACATAGCAGCGCAGATACAATCATGACGATACACGAATATGATGATATCCCACTCCATCCCCAGGTCATTTACGCGGGTGCACCGCCCACCTGACCATCGCATTTTAAGCGCAAGGCTGATCGGCTGCGCCTCGTCTCAACTCTAACCCAACGCCCGACACACGTCGAGCAAGCCTGCTGGTGATGAAAGAGCAACACGAGCCCTTGCCCAAAACGGCCGTTCGTCGCAATGGAACCAGCCGCCGATCGGCCACCCGTGGATACGAGCCGCCCAAATAGGCAACTCTCGTATGCGCAGCAATCATGGCAGGGCGAGATAGGGAGGATATATAAGGGACCGCGAGAGCAACGAAACCACCATTTGATTATGGACCATCAAAGACAAATGCAAGCTTCATGGCCATCATGACTTCGACTACAACTACAACCTCCCAGCTCGCCGACCTGAAAGAGGCGCGCACCTCACTGTCCAGCACCAGCACACGCTGCACCCTCAACCCATCATCCTTCTATCCCACCCGCACATTGACCGTCGACGCCCTCGGAATCCGCGCCTTCCGCCTCCCCATTCCCTCTCGCCAGACGGAGATCTTCATCCGCAACTCGGACGGCAGCGAAGCATACATCTCCACGCGCGACCGACTCTGGTCCGGCAACAGCGTGTTGTCCCACCCAAAGCTGGGCGACCTCATTCGCACCGACTACTTCTTCGGCCCCAATCGCGAGCCCATCCTGCGCCTGCTGCAGACCTCCAGCGTCCTCCCTGATGAGATTCGCATCAGCAGGCAATGGACGTCGCGCACCACGCGGTTTACGATGCCCGGCGGCCGGGAGTACGAGTGGGTCTACGAAAAGGAGAAGCGGGAGGGGCAACGGGTGAACCTGGTCATTCTGCGCCCCGTCGACGTCGACGATCAGACGATGGCAGACAAGAGCGAGAAGAACGAGACGAGCGCAAACGAGTCCGACGAGGGAGACCGGCGGATCGCGCAGCTCGTGCGATCGGCGGAGACTCGTACGCCCGGAACCTCCCGGTGTACGGCGGGCAATGGTGGGGAACTGCAAATTGACGACGCGGGGCTCGATGCGTGCGGGCTGGACCAGGCAGTCGTCGTCGCGACGTGCCTGGTGATGCTGAAGAAGGAGATGGACCGGCGCCGGATGATCCAGTTTATGGCGATTGGCGGTGCGGGCGGTGGTTCATAGCCATTGAGCTATCAAATGGGTATACTTGGTGCAATGGTTCGAAGATGATTCCCTTAGATGTAGATATCTTTTAGAATGTATGATTGTATTTGCTGTTCTCTATTTCGGTGTATCATAGGGTAGTCACTCCACTGCGCCTCATCTATCTCGATCATCTCATCATAACAGAACGCTCCCATGCTTTTCTCATGCAACGGAGACCGGGCGAGGGGCCAGCCTTCGCGCGATTCCCGCGGCATCCATCGCTCATAAGGTTCAAGTGCCTCACTTGCGCTCATTGAGGAGACCCGCAATATGCGGGTTCAGCCAATACTCGTCCAGCACCTCCGGCGCCATCGACTGGGCTCCGGAGATCCAGCCCCGACATTCCGCCGCGCCGCAGGTGCACTGGAACGGCTGGTCCATCTCCCACTCGGTGCTGGGGTAGAAGAAGGTCAGGGCGTCGCCCTTGTGGAGCGGGCGGTCGTCGACGACGCGCACCTCCATGCGCGACATGTCAAAGACCAGCGAGGGCGCGCACGAGTGGTTGCAGTACACCAGGTCGGAATTGAGCTCGATGTGGGTGTCGGGGCCGGTCTGCACGCTGGTGTATGCCTTGACGCCAGGGGTTGCCGTGGTGATCTTGGCGAAGAGCGCGCCGGCTGGCAAGTCGACGAGTGATTCGGCGCCGCTGCCAAAGGCCTTGGAACTGCGATTGACGTGCAGTCGGTCTGGGTGGGTGGGCGCCGGGATGTCACTGCGCGACGCAACGGGCGTGGGGACAATGGGGGCGGCGGTGGACATGGTGATGGTGGAGAAGAGGAGGAGGAGGAGGAGGCGGAGGAGGTATGTAAAAGGTAGGAAGGCTGGAGAGGAAAAGGAGAGCAGAAGTGAAGCTCACGCAACACAATTGCGGACGCCGGCTTTATACGATTCCCTTCGACCGAGGAATGCTGGGCGGACGCGGGACCGAGGCACGATGGAAATGGCGGAGACTCTCCCCAAGACGGACGGGTCCACTCCGCAACAACGCGGCCCTAAGTGCTTCTAGGCTCGTCTAGCGGGCGATCCCCTCGATCTTTCGGCGAATTCACATGTGAACGCCATCCGGCATCTCACGCACAACATGGAAGCACGACACTCCGTCGTTCGCTAGCTGGGCCACTAGCCCGTACTCCCAGTCGAGGTACCCTTGCATCGCCTCGCGCGCGTTGCTGGTGCCCTCGTATGGCCGTTGATACACGTCGATCGGAGACGAGAGCCAGCGCGAGTCGTCTGACGATAGGGCGAGTCCATGGCTCACCCATGCCGCGGTGCCGCCGGTCAGGTACAGCAACTGGCGGGACGGTAGGTGGTCTCTCGCTTCGTCGACATTCGCGGCGGCCAATTGACCATCAGGCGAGGTCAGAACGATCGGACCATCACCAGGGATCGTCTTCAGATCGTGGACCAGCTCGGGGCCTGACGCAAACCATGCGCCGGGGATGTGGCCCTTGCGATAGACCGGACTGCGTGCGAGGTCGACGATGGTCACATCGGAGAGAGATTGCAGCTCGTCGATGGTGATTGCTCCGGCGGGAGCATCGCGCGATACTCCTTTCCATTCGACGAGCGGTTCGACGTCGGGCACGGTGGAGTTCGCATCCAACACATACACCTCCCATCCAAGCTGCAAGAGCCAGCTGGCCGTCATACGCGCACGAATGCCGTCGGTATCGTAGAGGACGATGCGCGCACCACGTACACCCACCCATTCGTCAGTCGCCTGCACCAATTGACCACCGGGCGCATTCGCGAAGCCCTTCGCATGACTCTGGGTATACTCGCTCGGATCCCGCACGTCGAGCAGGTACAAGGTGCGGGATTCCGATGCCCACTGGCCGACTTGACACCCATCCACCGTCACCACACCAACGTGCTGTGCCCAGGCCTCGGCATGTCGTCGTGCCTTGCGCAATGCCTCCGGCGAGGGCGGCGGAGCCCGTTCCTCGCGACGATGCTCCAGCTGCAGACCTTCCAGCGTCCAGCCGATCGTTCCATTTCGCAGCGCGACGACCTTGTTGGGGACAGACGCGTTCAGCAGGGACTGTGTACCCACGATACTTCGGGTGCGACCGGCGCAGTTCACAATCACGGTCGTCTCGGGAGACGGCGCGGCCTCGAAGACGCGATATAGTAGCTCGCCGCCAGGACAGCTGCGGCCACCGGGGATGCTCATGGTGTGATATTCTTCATAGCGTCGGGCATCGAGCACCACGACGTCGGGGTTCTGATCGAGCAATTTTTTTGCGTCCGGCGCGGCCAGCGATGGGGTATGCCGGATTGATTCGACCAATTCGCCGAATGCCTTGGAGGGCACATTGACATCGCGGTAGACCTCTCCCACTCGGGCGTAGCCCGAGAGGCCGCCGTCCAGGATTGATACATGGGAATACCCCAATGCCGTAATGCGAGCGACTGCTCGATCCACGTAACCCTCGCCATCATCATAGACCACCACGGGCGTCGACAGTCGCGGCACCAGGGGCGGCAATTTCTCCTCAATTTCAGAGACGGGCACGCTCAATGCGAAAAGCGGATGGGCGTCGGAATAGGGTCCTTCTTCGCGCACGTCGAGCAAGGCGATCTCGTCTCGATTGACCCAGTGGTGACGCAGTTCCTGCGGCGATATTGACTTGTCGGGAGTCATGGTGAGTGCCCCTGCAAATGGTTCACGTGATGATCAAGCGGCAGCTCGTGTGATGGTTTCAGAGAAGAGCTTGAGCTCCCAAGGTACTACTCTCATAATGCTCGGATAAGCTAAGCTCCCGATCGACCCCCACGTGGAAATCAAATGTGGAGAGGCGGATGGTTTTGGTGGTCGCGGACCTTTTTTGGCCGGCCGGAAATTCTCCGCCACGAGGCCGCACGTGGGGCAACCTCCCAACAGCACGACAAGATTCTATAGAAATATGGAGGAGAACAGGGTCGACAGGCGAGTCCACGGATAGAGAACTGTGAATTTGAAGTGGAGTGGATCTCGGCAAAGATGACTCCCGCGGTAGGCTTTCTGCAATTCGAGTCTGAAAGTCGCCCCAACTGGTGTAGATGTAGATGTAAGTGTGCTGCAGTCCGCAATGTCGTGATTTCGTCTTCTCTATTGCAATCGCAGCCACCAGCGTGCACGCTTGCCACTACCTATCATGACCACTTCCATGCTTCGAGTGGTCCGTTTCATTGATGTTCTTCGCGAAGTTGTTCGTGAGTTTGTACTGAACTAATCTTTTCGACACCACTTGGTTGTTGTGTTGCAATCCACTCTCGTTGCAACCCCCGCTTCTCGTCTCCACGACAATCACCCAGAGCTGATATTCGGCCTTGCCCTGCGCCTGCCCAGGCTTCCCCAGGCTTCCCCATGAATACCCTGCCATCCATCCGCCAAAAACGGCAGTCATGCGAAGCATGTCGTAAGTCAGTCCGCCGGCAACGAGGTACGAACCAAACTGACCGCAAGGAGGAGCCCGCAAGCTACGCTGCTCCGGCGAGAGAAACGGCTGCACGCGATGCCGTAGCTTGGCCCTACCTTGTCGATTCCAGGACAAGGGCGCACCCGGGCGACCGAGGAAGCGGCCACGACATGAGCAACACGACCGCCAGCTAGCCACGCGAGAGCGCGAGCGAGGAGAGCCGCGCCAGCTTCCTCCGCACAGCTTCCAGATCTCGCCAGCGCTTGCTCACGAGCCGATAGAAGACAAAGATGTCGAAAGTATGCTGCTAAGCGACGACTTCAGCTCCTTTCCCTTCGAACTCTCCGGGAGCTGTGGACTCGGTGCCTGTGCCCTTGATTTCACAGGAAATCTCGATTTCAGCTCGTTTCCTATCGGGCCACTCTCTAATTCGCACGCGGGCGGGGAGCACGAGCACCCCGAGGCGGTCTCGGAGATGTCCTTGCCCTCGTGTATCTCGCCGCCCCTCTCTCCGCAATCGTGTCAATGTGACGAGGAGGTCTCCGATGCCGTGCGGGCCCTGACGCGAGCCCCCGCGTCACACAGCCTCATTCAGAATCTCCGCGACGGTATCGGATTGACCGAGAAGCTGCTCACCTGTCCCGTCTGCTATGACGTATCGAAGCCGCCTCGGATCACGGTCCAGAACGTGCTTTTGATCGGCCGGCTGATGTTTGAGGTCACCTCCGGGTATCAACGGTATCTACGGTGGTTGAAAACACACTGCCAGGAGTTAGAGGAGAAGAGCAGTAGCGAGACGTTATACCTGATTCCCAGTCTGGGGATCGGGGCCGAGCTAGGTCTGAAGATCAGTGGACAGAAATTCCACGACGTCATCACGCATGGCCTGCACGCGGATACAGATCGAATGGAGGCCGTCGGGAAACAGTTTGCACAGAGGCAGAAGAATCGACATCTGATCGGCCATGAAACGTGTCCGGATGAGGAGGGGCGTTGTCGAAGAGAAGAGTACGGGCTGGACCATGATCCGCTGGATTTGTGTCCACATAATGCCGCCTCGAGGAGGTTAACGCCTTGTTTTCGGATTGTTGATGAGGTACGAGCGATGATACAGCAGGTTGCAGAGGGGTTGGACTGAAACATAAACGGTCGATGGGATTATTTTGAGCGGAAGGTGAACCGAAACTGGATTTCGACTTGGGACGTTCGCTGGAAGAGACCGACATTTGTAATTTTTTGCTTGCCGCAACAGTTCAGAACTAGTACTTGATTTGTAGCGATTGATCAGGTATCATTGCCATTTTAAGAATTTCATGTAACATTAAGGATGTTCCTATGCTATGCTACCATTTGCCGCCTGGATACTCCGAGTTGGCTTTATAGAGCCACAGCAATTCCCATTGACCTGTCCATCACGATTCTCGAAAAACACCCCGAGCCTACAGAAGCATGAAGATGTAATTTCCACATCAGCCTCTGCAAGCGCAAGCTTCAACTGCTGCTGGATGATATTCGCCTCCGCCACCCGTCCCAATCGCTCAAGACATTCGTGGTAGCCATGAAGAGCCCAGACATTATTCGGATGTTGATGCGCACGTTTCGGCGTCGGATACAGTCCCAAGTCTTCTGCATAGGCCTGAGCAGCTTGTGCAACATGACCCTGCTCAAGCGATAGCGCGGCGTAGGCGTGTCGCGCCGGCAGCATCCAACCCCAGGGCTCCGCGAAAGGAAGCTCGTCCTCCAGAACAATGGCTTCTCGTAGACTGGCAAAGGCTCGGTCGAAGTTCCCACGCCGATATTCGATTTCACCATCCAGCATGGCCGACGCTACATGGAGGATATCGGTGATTTTATTCGGAAAGTCCAGGCGTGTCGGAGGGACGAGCTGGGAGGCCTGCTTGAACCGCTCGCGCTCCCTGTCGGCTTCTGGTAGCTGACTCGTCGCCGCATACGCGATGCTTTTCCCATAATGTCGCATGACGTTGGTCACGCAGTATAGCCCTCGATCCTCCAGTGGTTCGAGGGCTTTCAAGTCATCCCACATGCCAAAGCGGATCAACACATGGACACGCACTGCCTTGAAGAATTCCATCCAGTTGGCGAACGCGGGGGTCTCCACGCGAAGAATCTCCTCTGTGATGGCCGCCTCCATCCGGTCTGTGGCTTCGAGTGCCGCCTTGGATTTCCCTGCCAGCATAGCGGCATAAATCAGGGAGTGAAAATCGTGCATGCGGTAGTAGCTGTAGAAAGTAAGACCGCCGTTGCGGGCGAAGTACTTGTCGTCGGCAATGGTCGCTTTCCAATTATATTCAACGGCTCGTCGATAGTCGCCCACCAGCACGTAGATATGTGCTGGCATGTGGTATGTGTGGCCAGTATCGGGAATCAAGTCTCGGATCATATCTGCGGCAGGCAATGCCGCTTCGGGCGTGGCAGACATTTCCATCAAATGGATATACATGTGTCCTGGCCCCGGGTGTTTTTCCACCCCTGGCATCTTCAACGCCTGATCAAGTAACTCCTTCACTTCGAAAACCGGCGTCGACGCATTTGGGAGCCCCGTGGCGGCATCGTAGAGCTTGCGCGGAGCACAGTTCATCAGCGCATCGGCGAAGAGCGTGATTAAATCAAAATCGACTTGCCCAAATGTCCGATGGGCCACGCGCATCGCATCCGCATATGCCCTGCTGCAAGCCGCCAAATCTCGGTTGGGATCGTCGTTGGGATAGCGCTTTGCAAGTGCGTGGATGAGAGCCTGCTCCCACTGCGTCGCGGAATGCGCTCGTGCTAGTGCGGCCTGCGAGTACACATAGCAATTCTTGATCGCATTGACTCGATCGACGCTGTCGAAAAGTGCCCAGGTCTTGTTGTAATTTGAGCCCGAGCAAAACGAGACGCCCCAGTACGCCATTGCGCAGGTGTCGTCGTGTGCGATAGCCTGCTTGTAGCAGGTAATGGCTTCATCGTGGTTGAAACAGTAGGTCCAGATCAGCCCGCGATCAAACCACCGTTGGGCCTCCACCGACGTCGTGCTCACCTTGCGACTGAGAGTCCCCAGGTCGTAGTAGGTGTCCTGCGACGACCGCGGGGAATCCTCAGGTGCGAGCGAGCCCATTGCTAGGGAGGAGTGTTACCGCGACATAGGCGAGGGGAGATTCGATAGGGTCCCGATGTCGATAGATGTGGTGCGGCCGACGTGTGATCACCGCATGTCTTAGTCAGGCGCAACCAACCAGCAGATGAATTGCCGCGGGTTCTTCATCCTCCTGTTTGGGGTGAGACTTAAGAACGACGAGCTGCTCGGAGGGTTTTGATTGCGGCTGGTTGGCCGAAATAGTCCGAGACTCCCGCGCGACTCGTTCGCGTTTGTCCCGCGACTCCAGCGGAGTAAAGAACAATAGAGGGAAAGGATGATGAATTAATTGAACTATTATCAGAGAGGACGAGAGAACGGAGATGGAAAAAGAAAAAAAGAAGGATTTAGATGCCGGGAATTTCTGCCTGAGGCTACAAGGCATCAACAGGAGAGGAAGAGAGTAATTCCTCGAGATACAATTTGGTCGTCTCCGCTATACTTCCAGCACTGAATATTTCACAATAATCTTTACAGCCTGCTATTATGCTATATCTACCTCGAAGGATAATAATCCGAATTCAAAACGTAGCGTGGCATCGAATCCTCCCACATACTATTCGTGAGCACCGTCTTGTTCGAGCCGTCGACGTTCATGATCATAATCTGCCCATAGGGCTGGAAGGTATCGTCGTAGGTCGCAGCCTCCGCCTGAAATCCCCACATTCCACTCGACCACATAATTCGACCGTCAGCGGTCCAGACCGCGTGGGCGTCATTGGCGGCCGACCAGGTCAGTCGAGTGTAGTCGGTGCCGTTGGGCCGGATGATGCACACCTCATAGTTGGAAAACTGTCCCGAAGAAAAGTCGGTCACATTTCGAGTAAAGAGCACCCACTCGCCATCGGGGGAAAAGAAAGGTAGATTGTCTCGCTCGGTTGTGAGAGTGGTGGTCTTATTGGTATCCAGGTTCAGCAAGCGGAGACCAAACTCCGGCTCAAAGACTCGATAGACAATTTGATTGCCGTCAGGCGAGTAGCTCGGGTACCCCGCGTTCGAACCCGAATTATCGGAGTCGAACGTCAGCTGTTCATAGTACGATCCATCCGAGCGAGTTCGGTAGATCCAACCGGGCTTGGAGGAGCGGCTTTGAAACCAGTAGCCCAGCCCAAAGGTGATCCATTTGCCATCAGACGACCAAGAGGGTTGGAAGCAGCCAGCACCGCCCTCGGAGACTGAGGCATAAGGGACTGGGTTCGGAACCACTTCGAAAGTGCCAAAGGGCACGTTGAATTTGTGTCCACTTGGGAGCATCACAGAAACAGAAGCATTGCCCGGGGTGCCCGTTTGCTTCGATGTAAAAACCAGCTTGCCATCATTCGACAGATCTGGGAAGGCATCCATAAAACGGTACTCCCACTCATCATCCCAAGTGAACAGCCTTTTCTGCAAAGCTCGAGTTGTCCACCCGGTCTTCTCATAGACCACATGCTTGCCATCCGGAGACCAGGACGGAGAGTGGAAGGTACCGGAGACATTGTGGGAGGAGCCGGTATAGTGGAGACCGGCGTTAGGTCCTCCTTTCACAAGATAGGCGATATTATCGTTGGAAACATACTGGGGGTAGACTTTGCAGCCAATCGAGTTGGTCTCTCTGCGACGATCGGTGCCTGTTGCAAAGTCCACCGAAACGATTTGATTTTCCAAGCTGTCTTCCCCAAAAGACGACCGCGAGTCATATGTCTGCTGAAGTGTCATCTCGTAGAAGACAATGCGCTTTCCATCCGGAGAAAATTTGGGAGACCCAAAGCTCAGTGCCGACTCACTGTAGACTAGCCGGAAGTCAGTCCCCTGAGGGGTGATGCTGTAGATGGACAGATTCTGCGTATGTTCCCAGCCGGTTCCATTGTCGTGACCAGTCCACCCCGTGTTTCGATCTGAAGAGAAGACAATATGTTTACCATCGGGAGACCAGGTCGGAGCAAAGAAGCCACTCGGCGAGTATGGGTTGCCTGTAATGCCGGTCTGATTCGTGAGGTTGCGCGTGGAGCCGGTTTCGAGATTCGTTAACCAGATATTCGAGGTGTATACATCGCGAGTCGACGCATACGCTGCGTATTTGCCATCAGGAGAAATAGCAACCGCATCCTCCACGGCAGGAGTTGTCGCAATGGGCCGCAAGCCACTCCCGTTAACGTGGACCATGTATAGATCGGAGTTACCGTCGCCATTGCGCTCAGTGGTAAAGGCCACATGCTCGCTGTCGGGAAAAAAACTGGCGTGATATTCAAAGACCGACTGGTTGCCCAGCAGCAAGCGCTCATTGGTTCCGTCGGCATTGGCGATGTAGAGTTGCATCGAGGACGGGTTGATGCGGTTCATCAACATTACACCCTTCTTGCCCTCTGCGTGAGGAACTGTGATCTCACGAGGGATATGTGGATTGGCATTGGCATCAGGAGCCGCGGCTTGCGCCCGTCGAGCATAGGGACAGGTAGCCTGGCTCTTCTCCTGCCCAGCATATGGACAAGCGGCCATGCATAATGCAGGTCCAAGGAGGGCGAGAAGCAGGAAGCGCATGGCGGATCCTGCAGTGGGGTTAAATATATTCAAATCCCTGTCACAAATTCAACCCGCCGACTCTCGAAGTCTTTTATATTTCCAAAAGCCCGGTGGTCTCCGCCAACTCAGATCTACATTACCGATTTGTACCCAGGCGCAGTCAAAGCAACCAATTGCCGGTACAGTAAATCAATTTGCAGTGACTGTCGTGGACCCTCCATACAAGGCTGACGCAGCAACTTGATTGGTTTCAATCCTGGTCGATGTACCGACCAGAACACTTGCTGATGCTTAGCAGAGGGCGTACCAGGCCTCCCAGCTGACGCAGTGAACTCGAGGATTTCAAATCGGCGCAGGGTCGTTGACAAGGAGGCTAGCTGATCCTTCACGACGGCGAAAGCGACTGGAGAAAGCGGTCCGAGACTGGGAATCGAGTGGGAGATGACCGATTCAAAGGAGAGTGCTGAATGCACAAAAACCATGCGGGCGATCGTCCCCATGGCTTGCCTGATTCGAGGGTCTACCACTGCTCCTAGCTGCCCTGGGAATAACGGAACGGTATAGCCGTAGCAAGGCGGAGACCGTGCAGGATATCTAATCACCGAGATTGTGACTGTCGCATGTCCCCGGTGTTGTGAGTGATGGAGGGGCCCTGGCGCAAATCAAGATCCTGAGGTCTTGCCGATCGCATTTCGGCGGAGACGGTGTCCCTTGTTCCATCGATGAAACCTCCGCCAAAGCGACTTCGTTTGGAACGATCTGCAGTGGCAGATGGTACAGAACATCGAGTGATCATCCCCATCTTGCCTATGCGGGGCACCAGGACCGAGGGCTCGGAGGAAGCAATTTAGCCAGAGAGACGAATGGATTGAGAGTTCAACCTGTGAATGGTGGATGCATGAGGGAGAAGCAGTGTTTCGTAAATGGGTCTTAATTTGCCCGGCAGGGCGATTCCACGAGGGCCATGCTAATAGCTGGTAGAAACTGCAGTCTGGGAGGCCACAAAAAGAAATAAAGGCACTCAAGGCGGAGTTGAATGTGGTGATGGTCGGATATCGAAGTGATTGACATGGCCATGCCCAGATTAGGAACAGAACTCCGAAAAATAAATACAGGAACGGCAACCCTGCTTAGTGTATGTTCAATGCAAGACAATAAGTGGACCCCCGCATAGCTGGGCATAGAATAATGGATCAGATAGAGTGCGTAAATTATGATGCTATGACACGCCTGCTACGTACCGGTGATCTGAAACTGAACCTGACCCGTAAGCAGACAGCTAAAAGGCAGCCCGGCAATTGAAGTCCCTATGGACGTGCCTGCGGAATAGTCGAGGAATTGCATTATTGCTGTTTCACTTGTTTCACTTGTCATTTCTGTGGTGAGATCGCGGAACTAAGCTTTGTTGCAAGGATGGTTTGAAACTATGATGCCTATGACAAGGCAGGGATACTCCCAAACAGGGAAAATGGTCCATCAAACGATAGTATTACCACTCTTAGTGATGACACAAAGAAGCGGTAAATGAGAATGCTCACATACAGACAGGAGAAGGTATAGACATATAAAGGCCAAGTTAATCCAGTTGCGGCAGCAAGGGTGCACCCTAGCTCAGGACGGTGACATTGTTCGACAACAACGTGCAGTTGATAGCAAGGTCAATAGACGGGTAGGTGCTATCCTTCGAAAATGCCGTAGTGCTATAGTTGTACGTCGGACCGAGCATCATAATCTGGCCAACCGTGGTGTCGAATTTCTCTGCCAGGTCTTTGTAGACACCCCACTCGAACGAATAAGGCTGAATGATGCATTGACTGGGCGAGCATTGGGGCACCTTGATGAATTTGCCTACAGGCAAAGTGGTGTTTGCAGACTCCCCACCGGAGAGTGATTCGGTCGTGATGTTGAGGCGGATCGCGATGCGCTCGTAGGTGTCGCCGTTGACGGTATAGTAAAGACGTGGACCACCGTAGATGCAGTCGCGAGTGCGACCCTCATCTTTGATGAGACAGGAATGGTTGTCGGGCGTGCATGTCTGGGGCGGAATTATGAGCTCCTGGCCGACGTTGGGGGTGATTGTCACATCGGCCATGATGTTGTGACGGCCGATATCACAAACGCCGCGCTTGGTTGCGCGCGCAACATCGAAGACCGTGGTTCCCTCTTTAGTAATGGGATACAGATAGGCCGTGGTGTTTAGTTTGCTGGTATCGCAGGAAGAGGAAGCAGCACCCAGCGTCCCTAGGGAGAGAAGAGCCGCAAGGATGGAATCGGCGATTTTCATGATGACGTTGAAGGGTGAGTCTTCCACAAAAACAAAAGTAAAGAGATGATCCGGTGATCTGTTTATTCTAGCGAATGCAGAAAGAAAACTTTGGGTGATCGTAAAGAGAGGGACTGGCACCAAGCGAGTGGAAGGGTTGTTTGGGCAGATCTAGACAGAGAAAGATTTAAATAGGTTCCAGACGCACTCACCCCTCACCTACTAATGCGATATGCAGTGGACTTGTGTTTGGGTACATCAATTAGCGAGAAGACTATATCAGAAACAACTCACTGCGATTTTGAGATGTGGTCGTCTGGGAGGTGCCTTGGGTAAAGTAATTCCCAAGCGAGTGACGCGCCCCACCCGAGTGTATATGTGACCTGAACACCTGCGGGTGGGTCAAGCCACACCTGATTCATTGGCATCTGTAATTTAATTCTGGCGAATACATTTAATAAATTACTGATGTATTATTCACTCTCACTGTATACACCATTGGTCAGGCGGGGTAGTTCTCCATCTCATTCTAGTGTCCGCACCCACACCCAGTATGGCAGTGTTTTTAGAGGCCGACCAAGATATCGGTGAATTCCTTGAGCAGGAGCTTCAGCAGGAGTTTCAGCGACAGCTTAATACTGAGGAGAGTGCAGTTCCTGCTACTGTTCAAGGGACCCCTGGACCTACAGATGCTCTAGATGAACCTCCGGTATGGTTTAGGTAATATATTCTCAATATTTTAAGTATATATTAATAATATATTGTGTAAGGAATTACCGACTGTCTTACACGACAAGCGCTCGCCGATTCGAACCCGCTTTATCGAATATACTTCAGCGCTACCTGAATATCCCCGGACAGATCCGGATGGCTCTACATATGTGATCAATGTGCCTGATCGGTATTTGTTCGCAGTGGAGCAGTAAATTAAAGGAGTATATAATATCCTATTAATATATTGATAATATTTTAATAATATATTAGGTGCAAAATCATTGAGACCCGCCTACGCTAATGGAGACTAGAGTTTCTGCAAGAAGCTGACAAATCATGACCTTGATGTTCTGATACACGCAAATTGCCAATCGGCAAGATCTTCAAGCTTCGGAGAGATCCATTAAATCGAGGAATTTGCGATCAGGTTGCTATTCAGCCGGTCGGCGAGATCGCTCGAGAATGTGTGATGGTCGGTCGATTTGAGCTGTAAATTCAACCTTCAAGGTCATGGTGTAGCCAAACGTTGAGCATCTTTACTCTGGACTGGAGCAAGCCTAGTGCAGAAGCAATAGCTATAGAGCTTCCAGAATCTTGACAAACATTTCAGAAGTTCACAGCGAATTGCATTGCCAGAGACGGCAATCGCTGCCCTTATCACTGAGGTGCTGTATTTATATCGAGGAAAAGAAACACTCCATACAGAAAATTGCGAGCAAAGAGAGGCGAAGAAGATGGAAATGAGAAAAAAAAGACTAATCCATTTAGAATAAAGTTTTTGCACCCTAAGGTAGGGACGGCAGCAAAGCTTCACAAGTCGGCATGGCATGTTCTATGCGCAGTCATGGCGAGAGTGTGGTCCGAAACATTGTGAAGGGGTGGGAATTGTAGTAGACTCCATTCGTTTTCGCTTCTTGCTTGCTTTTCTTTTTTGTATCATATCATTGGCAACTAGGACATTTCAAGTGCACAGAATTCAAACGTGATTGGCTGAGCGGGGCCAAAGTTCTGGAAAGGTCAATCCATGACGACCACGCTCACATCAAGCTTCAATATCAGATAGTGCCTCTGTATATGCTATTTACGCAGTCGTCGAAGTCAGATTCTCTCCGAGATTTCGGACCATTCTTTATTCGTAGTATGTTTGGCCGTTAGGGCGCATGCAGCCCGATGATGCAATCCGCCTACGGGATGATACTAGCCGGTCACTGAAAAGCACGACTCGTGGCATTTCTTTGCCGGATAGCGGCCCGTATGGCTTCTCTAAGCTCCACATTTCTGTAAATCTATTATTTCTTGCAATAGTCCAATATTCGTTAGATACCTTCAGGTTGGTTGGGCGAATCGGCGGGTGTAAGAACACGCTTAATCCCACTGCCGTGAAGCCTTGGCTGCTTGAATTCGCCAGGGCGACGTCCCCGGAAATCCATTTTCCTCGGGTCTTCGAACCATACCTAACACCTGCATGATTTTTATCGGTCTCGGAAACAAGCCGATTCACTATAATCCTTGGCCGATGTCGTGATTCGGCGACAGATCGTACCATAGCTCTAAGAGATCTTCGCAGATAGATTTGGGACAATGTTTACTTGAAGTTCCGCCCTCATTGGTATGTTCTGGGAGTTTCCGGTACTCCATGTCAAGAATTGGGTGTTCAACATAACGCGCTCGCCGCCTTCCCTTCATCGCATCGACTATCGAACTGTGGTCGCCAGAATGGGTGACGGTAAAGGTAATGGAGATGTCATTCAAGACCACGAAATCTTGACTGGCAAGGATGACACCAGGAGCGGCAAGCTGGCCGAGCTACATCATCTCAGCGAGGAGGATCAGGTATTGGAGAAAAAGCTGTTGCGGAAGATTGATTTCCTCGTCATGCCATTGATCGTGGTCATCTACCTCATGAATTTCATCGATCGGTAGGTCTTTTTCAACAATGCAGTCCTCCCACAGGACTTCACTCATGGTTTTCTCAGAAACAATTATGCGGCTGCGAGATTACAGGGCTTGGAAGACCATCTCAACCTCACCTCGGAGAGATATCAGGCTGGTGAGTGTGAATGTCAGCAGAGAATTGATGCAAATTGCTCACTAGTGCCTCTTAACAGGCCTTGGAATTTTCTTTGTCGGATATATCCTCGGCAGTATCCCATCAAATCAGATCCTGAATTATACCGGTCGCCCATCGCTCTATCTGGGCCTGTCAACATGCGCCTGGGGTCTCGTCTCTGCTCTGACAGCCTTAGTCCAGAGCTACGGAGGCATTCTAGGCTGCCGTCTAGCACTGGGATTCGTCGAGGCACCCTTCTTCCCAGGCGTACTTTTCTACCTGTCGAAATGGTACACCAAGACAGAACTCAGCATGCGCATGTCCATTTTCTATATCGGCTCGCTGATTGCTGGGGCACTGGGCAGTCTCATAGCGGCAGGGATTCTCCATGGGTTGGCCGGGAAGAACGGATTGCCAGGCTGGCGATGGCTGTATATCATCGAGGGAGTAATTACAGTCGTGCTGGGACTGCTGGTTGTCTTCATGCTGCCGGAATTCCCGCATACCTGGAAAAGTCTGTCGCCCGAGTTGAGGCGCATTGCGAATCGCCGGATGGCCATTGAGGCCGCCGAGGCCGACATCGACGAAGAAAAAGGCATGTCGCAAGTCAAGGGGTTTATGCTGGCCATGAAAGATATCCGTGTGCATGTGCTGGCCTTTGCTTTCATGTGCAAGTCGGCCGCAGGAGGGTTTTCCTTCTTCTTCCCGACTTTAACGAGCACGCTGGGCTATAATAACACCATATCGCTGTTACTCTGCGCGCCTCCCTATGTATTCGTGGCACTTTGGAGCGTGGCACATTCGTGGGCATCCGATCGTCTCCGCAAGCGATTCTGGTTCCTGATGTATCCCATGCCAGTCGTGATCGTCGGCTGGATCATCTTCATGACCACCGACTCCTTCGGCCCTCGATACCTTTCACTATTCCTCATGCTGATGATCTTCTCCATCAACGGCACCTTCTTCGCGTGGATTGCGACCAGTATCCCCCGACCACCAGCGAAGCGCGCTGCTGCATACGCGTATATCAACGCCATCGGTGGTAGCGCCTCAATTTGGACGCCGTTCACCTATCGCGATGAGGACAAACCGCACTACCGTCCGGCACTTGGTCTCAATATCGGTTTGTGGCTGGTCACGGCGGCGTGCTTTGTGTTCATGTTCTTTAGCCTCACGCGGGAGAATAAACGACTGGATCGTTTGGAGGACGAGGATGTGCCGTTGAGTGCGGAGGATTTTGCAAAGCTGCAGCAGACTGCCGAGGTGGAAGGTGTAGATATCGCAACGGCGCGGCGGCTGCAAAAGAATCATCGGTTTGTGATTTAGTAGTATCAGAGATATAGACTCCCATCAAAATGTGACTTGCGGACGAGTAATCCATTCATTCATTCATCAATTCGTGACAATTCTATCTTTTCGACGGCCCATCAGTTCATCTTCCGCAGCAATTCCTTGCCGTCTAGCCATCGTTCGAGGTTCTCTGCCACCTCGCGATACCAACCATTGATCAGCTCCTCCTCGCCGTATCCCATATGCGGACTCAACAGCACTTCACTCCGTCCATCCCGGCCCCAAGCTGTGGTCCGCCAGGGACTATCAGCCGGCAAAGGCTCGGGGTCAAAGACATCCAGGGCTGCACCCCGAATCTGACCGGCGTTAAGGGCCGCCAACAGCGCCGGCTCGTCGATCAAAGGCCCCCGCGAGGTATTGACAATCATTGCGGAGGGCTGCATCGTAGCTAGTTCGGGCGCTCCGACGATACCCCGACTGCGTTCCGAGAGAACGTTGTGCAGACTGACAACGTCGGCGCGCGCGAAGAACTCCGTCTTGGAAGGGGCGACGTCGAAGCTTCCGGCCGGCAATCCCTGCGCCTGCGCCTGCTCGTCGGCCTTTTCTTGCGTCAAGTTCGACGACCAGGCCAGCACATTCATGTCAAATGCCTGAATGGCGATCTTGCCGACCTGCGAGCCCAACTTACCCAATCCCAACAATGCCAGCGTCTTGCCCGAGAGATTCATGCCTAGCGATCCCTGCCACGCACCCGCCTTGACAGCCGCATCGTCGCGGGCGACATGTCTCGCCAGTGCGAGGATCAGCGCCCAGGTATGCTGTACCGTCGAGTTCACGCCCGGCGGCCGACCCTCGGTGCCGGCGACGGGGATGCCGCGATCGGCACAGGCCTGCAGGTCGAGGGAGAGGTTGCGGGTGCCAGTCGTGAGGAGGAGCTTCAGGTTGGGAAGGGCGGCGATGGTCTCGGCGGCGAAAGGGGTGCGCTCGCGCATGGCAAGGATGACGTCGAAGCGCTGCAGCCGCTGGATGAGCTCGTCGCGCTGGCGGGGATCGCGAGGATCGAGGGTTTCGGGGAAGCTGGTGATGTCGACGCGCGATTGCAGGTGGGCAAAATGTGGCGGGGCGATGCCCTGGTAGTCGTCGAGGATGGCAAATTTTGGCGTCATTGTGATGGCCGTGGTCCAATTGCGGGTCAATTGGAGGGAATGAGTGAAGGGAAAGAAGAATGAAGTGGTGGAGGAAGTCGCGGGGGACCGTCGGCATCGGCTGAAGTCTTAGCCGAGCACATCTACACCAATGTCAAATGTATGCAATCAGCTTTTCCTTTCTCGGTCCCATCGATTTATCGCTTCGCGTTGGTCATGTCTACAACAATCAAATTGGCCGTCCCTATGGCATTGGTGGTAATTGCTACTGCAACATGGAGTCATCATTCGTATACTGTATTCATATCCGGAAATGCGCTATTGCGGCTGCGGATCACGTATCATCAGCGTAAAGCTTTCCTTTCCCTCCGCGCCATATAGTGACCGGTCCAGCGAGACCTCCTCGACAGGCTTCCAGCCATACTTGATATACACCGGGTACCCCTCGCCGGTCGCCTCAAGGTAGACTCGGACCCCCAACTCGTCTGCCCGCGAACAGCCCCAACGCAGCAGCTTGGACGACAGGCCCCGGCCTTGATATTTGGGCAAGACGGCCAGCAGGTCCAGCACTATTCCAAGTATTAGTGTCGACCCTGAGTGGGGGCTGTGACAGGGTTCACATACTCATATCCCGCTCTGTGGTGTGCTTCTTGCGCGAGGTCTCCAGCAGCTGCCGAAAGGCTGTGTAGGCAGGTTCATTGAAAGGTTGTGGCGCATATGCTACGGGATCGCGCGCTGCCTCTTGTGCCTGCTCACTCAATTGCGGTACTGTCTCTCCCCCAAGCGCCTTGGGGATGAACCACCGCGCGTAGCCGATCAGCTCGCCGGTGGATGGGTCGACCAGCTTCAGAACGTGCATCTCCGGGTTGGCCAGGTGCTTCATTGAATAGACCGCCTTATACGCCTCCAGTTGCTGCTGACTGGCCTCTGGGAAGAACAAGGACAGCATTCCGCGGTTCTGGAAGCTGATGGTGTTGATCCTGGCCAAGCCGAGGCCATCGGCCTCGGTGGCATATTCGACCTGGAGATCCATTCAGTTGGTCCGTACGAGAGTGAGAGGTGATTTTGTCCTCGCAGATTAGTTCGGATCGCCGTAATAGTGAGAATACACTGTATTTGGATAGCACCAGAGGGCGTCGACAAAGAGATACAGGCTGAGTCACAATCGGAGCTCGGAGTTCGCGCGCCGCGTCTCCACTTGGTCGGGGTCCTGAGGGGGAATAGTGCGAGTAACTTCCAATAATACATTGTACCTAATGCTAGAATTATAGGATATAGACTTGAGGAAGTGAGTGGCCTAGGATGATTCTGGAATTATGATCGGCAATGTCGATCGAGTGAGCTACCTACTAGTACTTCTAGTAGGCGGTGCTGGGTTGGGAAGTATAGCAATGCCGCAGATGCGAAGTAGACTCTTCGACCTTCCCAGCCACGCCCATAATCGCATCATTTGATAGCATATGACGGGTGCGTTTCTTCCGTCCACCCGGGCTATTCTGAATCAAATCTAATACCCCACGCGATCACTCATCCACTCATCTACTCTCTCACTTGCGGCGTCAACACAACGCCTTCCCGCTATCGAATTCGTTCTCTGCTCCCAACGTGAACCCAGTGCTTCCTTCAACCTCGTGGTTTCTGCTGCTGCCTCTGTGAGCCTACAGACTGCTCCTACGGCGTCGACAGTCGAAGTGAAATTCTCTTCGAGATATTCCACTTCGATTCTCTTCGAAACTCACGAAGAGTAGAAACTTTCGGAGATAATGGGTCTGATCAAGACCAACACTGACATCAAACCGATATGACATCTTGGACACTTGGAAGAACCCAGAAAGCCCTCAAGAGGGGTGCTGCAAATTCCTCCTAGCCCAAAACATGTGTTGCTTTGGGATTCAAGACTCGTATTGCTCACAAGCAAGCGATCGATAGATGCGCCCGAGAAGCGCACCTGGCTCGCATGACAGAGCGGCATAGATCTATTCGATGAAGTGGCTCTGGGCCGCCTTGCTACCTCTGTAGCTCCGTATTCGCCAACGAGTGAAGTCAAGACAGCCCACCATCGCATCAGGGCTGCGTTAACAGGATAGCTGTTCGCGTGGTCCATGTGAAAAGAGTAGGTACTAGTATTCCATGCTCTGAATAATACCACCGAGTGAGCATATGTGATTTGCTGGAGAAGTCTTCATGATTCTCAAAGAACTCGCACGGTTAAAGGCTATATAGTTTCCCATCTCTCCTTCATGTAAGGTTGGAAGATATCCAAGATCGTCTGTAATGGGCGCAATTGTCGAGGCAAAGATTGCCAAAAAAATGAAATTAATTCGGAGCAAAATCTTAGTCGCAGTTATTGAATGTGTTATTTCAAGAGGTCTTGGTTCGGCCTATCTTCGGCTGTTGGTAGTAGATTGTCGATCTTTCCAACCTCGCTGACCTCACTTCATTTACTTGACAAATACGGAAGCGGCCGACAGCATGCAAGTGATCGTTCCATAGGGCGCAAATTCGCCATCGACAAGACCCCAAGTGCGCCCTACCCCGCAAATACGCAGTTTCGATTGTCTAATGAGGTCCACCGTGGGTCTCGCCAGATAAGAACCAACCCATTGAGGTCGATTTGTGAGCGCTGTTATTACCTTGCTGTTTGTCAGTCTGGAGGTACCGGCCCGGGTCGGACTATGTGTTCGCCATGCCCGCGCCTATCAACGCTTATTTCAAACGCCCGCGAATTCCGTTGAGCTTGCCAGGCGCTGCCTGGCCGTTGCTGGCCGCTAGCTCGTCCTGCGTAGCGTCGACCCACCAGATATCGCCCGAATTTGCTCTTTTGGTGCAACGGTGGAGCCGCTGGCAGCTCTGTACCGGGCCGGCAAGTGCGGAGAGCCTGGGGCCCCAGATCCCCCGCCATCTCCCAGCTATTTCATGCGGATGCCCATTCTTACGTGCTGTCAGGATACAGAAGCATTTACTTGGGGTTGCGCAGCTCGTCTTTGCCGCTTCCGACCGAATTGACTGTGCTGCAAGATGGGGTCCGACGACGAGGTGACGCCGGCCTACAGCCCCACCAGAACAGAGAAGAAACAAAATGAGCAACCCGACGATTCCATCGCCAAAGACCCCATCGAGGGCACCTACGCGGGCTATGATATCGATGCCGAGAAGCAAGTCGGGGAGCAGCGGCAATTGCCCGACCTGCAGCGCCGTCTTCGAAGCCGACACCTGCAGATGATTGCCATCGGTAAGAACAGCCCCAGGATACGATTGTATGAGCAATGGCTGATCGACGACAGGCGGGACCATCGGAACCGGGCTGTTTATTGGCAGCGGCACTGCTATTTCTTATGCCGGCCCTGTCGGGGCCCTCATTGCATACATCTTTGTCGGCTCGATCGTCTTCTCGGTCATGACCGCATTGGGAGAGGTGGCCACATTCCTCCCCATCCCCGGAGCTTTTGCGTCGTATGCCACACGACTCGTCGATCCGAGTCTAGGCTTTGCTATGGGTTGGATCTACTGGTTCTCGTGGGCCTCAACATTCGCCCTCGAGCTCACAGCCACAGGGCTGATCATCCAATTCTGGGAGAAGTCCGTCCCGATCGCGGTTTTTATCGCGGTCTTCTGGGTGGTCATCATCTTGCTCAATCTTCTGCCTGTCAGCTTCTTTGGAGAGACAGAATTCTGGCTGTCTAGTATAAAGGTGCTGACAGTGATTGGATTCATGATTTTCGCCATCTGTATGAATGCTGGTGTGGGTGATGAAGGGTATCTTGGTTTTCGCTATTGGGTGGACCCCGGGCCCTTTAAGAATTACCTACTTGAGGATCAGCCATCTCTAGCCAAATTCTTGGGCTTCTGGGCAGTGCTTATTAAAGCGGGCTTCTCCTACCAAGGCACTGAACTGGTCGGTATTGCTGCTGGTGAGACCGAGAATCCACGCAAAACCATCCCCTCGGCCATCCGCAAGTCATTCTTCCGCATCATCTTTTTTTTCATTTTCACCATCTTCTTTATTGGCATTGTGGTTCCCTCCAATGATGATCGTCTGACTGCCAGCGAGGGCAGCGGAGCCAGCGCGAACAATGCCAACGCCTCACCCTTCGTCATTGCCGCCAAGCGTGCAGGCGTGAATGTCCTCCCATCCATCATCAACGCGGTCTTGCTCACCGTCGTCCTGTCCGCCGCAAATTCAAATGTCTACAGCGGTAGCAGAATTCTCGTGGGCCTCGCACACGAGGGCTTTGCCCCTCGCTTCTTCGTGAAAACCACCAAATGGGGCGTTCCATACTGGAGCGTGCTCTTCACAGCTCTCTTCGGCCTCCTGGGCTTCCTGAACGTGTCCAATGCCGGCAGCACCGTCTTCGACTGGTTGATGCAAATTGCCGGCCTGGCCGGATTCATTACGTGGACGTCACTGAATATCTGCCATCTGGCTTTCATGCGGGCATTGAAAGCCCGCGGAATCTCGCGCGACATCCTCCCGTACAAGGCGCTCTTGCAGCCTTATTTCTCCTATTATGGTCTTTTCTTCAACGTCTTAATTATCATCACGCAGGGGTTCACGGCTTTTGTGCCGAACTTCAGCATTACCGATTTCTTCATCGACTATCTCAGCTTGATACTCTTTGCCGTCCTGTATATTGGACATAAAGTTATTGTTCGCCCGGCATTTGTGAAGCCGCTGGAAGCTGATATAGATACGGGCCGCGTGAACTTGATTGAATATGAATAGACATACAATAGAATACTCCCCTTGGTCTTTGCAGTGTGATGTCAATGGTTCCAGTTGACACCAAGAAGGTTGATAATACTGACGGGAAATGCATGGCATGATTTACGATGCTAGGTTAATTAATATTCATAGTACTTAATTTGATCATTGTAGAATCGCTAGGCAATGGCTGAAATAGCCAAGAGGATTGTGCTGTCTCTCAATGCTGCGGTCTACGGCTAAACTCCGCACCTCGCTTAATTCCGTCGGGCTCGGACATAAACGTCATGCATTTGACTCTCATCTAAAAGGACCTGTCACCAACACCATTTGACATTTCGACCTCAAGATTCTTCAAAACACACCTGAAGTATCATACTTTGCCATGTCCAAGCTTCTGGTTGTCTTCGGTGCGACCGGCCAGCAGGGCGGTTCCGTCATCGACTATGTCCTCAACGACCCAACGCTTTCAAAGGAATATTCATTGCGAGCAATCACTCGCGATACATCCCGCCCAGCTGCACAAGCTCTTCAAAAGCGAGGGGTGGAAGTTGCTTCTGGAGACGTCGATGATCTCAAATCGCTACCCGCCGCCTTAGAAAACGCCCACACCGTCTTCATTGTGACCACCACAGTCTACGACGAACATCTGAAGGCGCGTGAATTCCGGCAAGGGAAAGCCATCGCCGATACAGCTGTTGCGGCCGGAGCTCAGTACCTGATCTTCAGCACATGCGTAGGCTGCGAGCGGCTCTGGGGCCATGTCGTCGAGGCGTTAGACTCCAAAGCTGACGTCGAAGCGTATATCCGGACTCTTCCGGTGCCAAGCGCCTTTTTCGCACCCGCGATGTTCATGCAGAACTTCCTTACCAACCAAGCTCCCCGGCCAATTCCCGGACAGGAGGGGAGCTACGCCATTGCCAACTTCATCTCGCCAGATGCCAAATTTCCTCTCATTGAGACGGTGGAGGATACGGGAAAGTATGTGGCTCCGATCCTTGCGGCGCCTGATCAATTCGCTGGTCAGACGATGTTTGCTGCAACAGGTTTCTATTCTTACAAGGAAACTGCGGAGATAATTACCCGTATCACTGGGAAGAATACTGTCTATGCTCAGCTGCCCCAGGAGCAGTGGACTAGTTACCTGCCGGCTGGGTATCAAGTCCCAATGACTGCCATGATGTGCTGGATCGAGAAGCCGGGATACTACGGGCCGCAGACGCAGGAGTGTGTTGACTGGACGGTGAAGCAGGTACCGGAGAAATTGACGACCTTCGAGGAATTTGTAGAGAGGCATGCGAAAGAGATGTTTCCACAGTAGTATTCGGACATGAATGTCAAATGTATTCAATTTGATTATCACGTGAATATAGGAGAATCCATGACCGAAAACGATAAATTGCGTTCTAACGTGACAGGGTAATTATTGGCTTGTGAAGAAATCGCTGGTCGTGACTGTCGATTGCTTTCGGATATCATATACAGTAAAGAATATCGTAGATCATTCGAAGTTATGCCTTCAATCGGTGTTTGATGAAATCGACGACATCCTGGTCGTATTTTTTCATGTAGGTATGGTGAGCATGGTTGTCGTCCAATGGATACGGCGAGCTTTGAACAGATTAGTTGATTTGTTGTATTTGCATCCGTGGACAATTTACCTACCAGCATAGGGCATCACCATAGTCGCAATAGCTTTGCAGTGAGCTAGCGAATGGTTTGCAAGTGGATGGGTTCAGGCGAGGGTACTCCTAGTAGATTGACTTGGATGAGATAGGGTTCACACTGTATATGTTGCATCTGGGATGACTTACCCCGAGTCCGACTGTACAATCTCCTGTATTCCAAGGCTGCAAGGGAACGAATGTCTCGTCTCCGTAGGCGATGCTTGCGATCACTAGAACAGTTGTTAGACATGGCATGGATCCAGTATTACGGTCGATCGATGACTCACCCGTAGTATTGTAGGAGGGATCAAGAGGCGGCAGTGGAATCAACAGAAGAGAGCTCGTTCCGCAGATCGCTTCCATGGTGAGCACGGCGCCCTATAATTCCAAGATCAGCAGACGTAACTAAAGATCAAAACACAATACATACCAATGAATATCCAATCAAGGCAATCTTGGCCTTGGGGCAAGAATCGACATAATCGTGCACATACTGCTGCAGCATCAAGGCACCAGAATGGACCGCCGTGAATTTATCGTCGGCATCGTGGTCAAACGGGAAACCCAGTGTCGTCGAACCAGGAATTTGATCTAAAATCATATCCGACAAGGCCCCCATCACACTCAAATCACCTCCAGGACCCTGTCCACGCGAGATAATGGCATGCACGCCGGTCGCACAATCCTGCGACGCGACCTTCTGCGCCAGCGATCCCGGGATCGAGACCACCAGAGCGAAAGCCAGCAAGCCCCGCAACAACAGAGCAATCCTAGCTATCATTATCCTCACAGTCAGCCTGGGCGCAATTGTCTCCGCCAAGGCACACAGACGGCGATCTTGGAAGAATCACGTCACTCGCAGGATCGCAGGTCTTGGCCATGGCTTTCCCTTATAACAGCCCGCCTCAGGAGACCTCCCGATCAGAAGCAAATCTTTTATTCTGGTCTCCAAGGGCTTGGTGCTTAGTGTGGCTTCTGCGAGACTGGCTGGTCAGGCCGCGGTCCATAGTTCGCCCCATGTGCTCTCCATGATCTCGATTGGACCCTGTGTGAAATTGGGATCGGCGATATTTAGTGCGGGATCCAGTTTCACCGTGATCGGCCGGGATAAGGACTCGGAAATAGGATCAAACGCGTGCACCAGTAGATACATAGTGGTTTTGTGCAATATTCGCAGCGACTGAAAAGAGCCAATTCAAGGCAGAGGAATCATGGAGAGGGAGTAAATTGAGGGAAGGGCATATTGGGCCTGCACACTTTGAGCCTGCGGTGGGGAAAACGCGAATTGGAGCTGGTGCGGAGCTGCTCCGATACAGAAGAGATCCCAAGCGGTCTAGACAAAAGTCAATTGGCTTCTGCAAAAAATAATTTCGAGTTCTTTTGCGATTGGATGCGATTTTGTGGATTGGGAGGTTTGAATGGTCCCGAGGTTTGAACTTTCTTCTGCACGCTATATATACTGCGTATTCGATACCACATTTGTAAGATGCCCTAGCACGATAGCAGAAAATATTTAGTGGAGTGTTCGCGAGGAATTTTAGACATTCAAATTTTATCGACATTCTAATGAGCTTAACTCACACTTTTTACGTCAGATCTGCTTTAACAAGACTGGTGGTAACACCAGGATAGTTGTAAATGCGCACCACCTTCAGTCCAGCTTGAGCAAGAATGCCCCCCCTCCCCTCGGACTCGATCTTCTCCCTCACAGACAAATGAGCCAGCATCATCATGTCCATGTTTGTCGCCGCCAGTGTGGGGTTCTTCTCGCTGACCCCAATCTCATTCAGGAGCACCCGCGAATACCCTTTTTCAGAGAAGGCACCAGGTTTTCCAAAATCTTAACACCATCCTCGTCACCCCAGTCGTGCAGAATGGAGTGGAGCGAGTAAGCGCGCACCATGGATGGGCTGCGGCGTGAAAAAGTTATGAGCTTTGGCCTCAAAAGGTAGAAGCTGGCCCACTGGTTTGTACAGCTGTAATAACGGGCTCGCGATCTCCCCAGTCTTTTGAGACAGCTCTGCGGGGGTTAGGCCAATGTTATTATATTCTCGAAAGTGCTGGAAAAGCTGGACATCGACCGCGAGGCGGATGATAGCGGATTGAGCGGGCTATTATTTCATGTTAGTATCGCAGACGAGTGTCGAAAGGTACTTTTTCGGAGAGACCAACTTCTGCCCAGAAAGTGCGCTGGACAATTCACTTGGGATCTCGAGTGCCGTGATTAATGCACGACTGTGGTCGATGAGAGCCTCCCTCGAGCCAGGTTCATTGTTCTCGAAGGCTGCCCGGGAAGCAGCAATATCATCTAGGATAGTGGAGGCGGAAGTGTTGGCCATTCTGCGACAACTGAGGCCCGAGAAGGTGAATTGAGAGGAATAGGCCCCGCAACGCAATGTGAGCCGAAAGTCCTCAATGCATTGCGGGAAAGATGTCCGCTTTATGCGGAGCAAAGCCAGCAAGGCCCAATGGTCTCCCCTGTTGACTCGCAATATTAGTTACGTGGCATGTGTCTTTCTTTTGTGAGATCTCTCCACTGCTTCATATGATAGGAGACTGCTAACAGTTGTTGTCAAGCGTGTTCAACATATTCTTTGGCATTGGATTTGACGGAGTTCCATTCCTTCTGCCCTTCGAGTTAGCTCCCTTAAAAACGCGGGGTAAATCAGTCTCCGTCGCCGCCAGTGTTTTCTGACTGTGCAACTTCTTCGTGGTCATGATATCGCCTGTCTTTGATTGATCGGATCAAATGGGGGACGTATGTGCTGTGTGCTGTGGTGTGGCACGAAGTTTGTGTTCATTTCCTTGGTCTACTTTCTCAGTAAGCGTGGGCAACTGTAAGGCCCTTAGAAAGGGTAGTTAGTACCTGACGTCAAAAAGTTCCGGAGACATTGAATGCCGCTCTTGAAGATATTGATCAGCTCTTCGAGACAAGCGGATCTAGTTGGATCATTGGACCCGGTTGTAGGAAGAGGTTGGTTCAGATCGTGGCCAATCGTGAACTCGTTGAGCGAAGAAAGACATCGATGATGAGGGAGTGATCCACGGGACGGCTGAAACCGTAGAAAATGCCTATTACAGTCTTTCTGATCTCGTATTCGAACGATGGTGGCCGATGAAGAATAACATGTGGCTGGACCAATAGAGCGAGAATGGAAATGTCAGAATAGACAGATAGATACTAAAGGGATATCAAACTTGAGAAAGCGGATCGAGGCGATAAAATTGGGTCTAAGTGGTCATGATATCATTTTATTGCGTATTGCGCAGTGGTTTTCATCGTAACATCCGCATGAACGAGCTATCGAAAACCATCGCCACGCGACATTTATCACATAATAATTGATACATCTCAGCAGCGGCAGCCGCTGAGTTTCGCTTGTTTATTTCTCCCAATCATTTCCCTTACAGGTTAGAGAACTTGATACCCGACTTCTGCGCAGTGAAGGTGGCAATCAGATCCATTAGAGGGGGAGACAGAGCGTCGTAGGTCTCGAGTCCGTTGGCCCTGAACTTGGAGCGAACGGCCGCCATACCCTCGGGGTTGAATCCCTGCTCGATGATGGAGGAGACAAAGCCAGCGAACTGGGGCTCCTGCCATCCCTTCTGCTTGGAGAGCTCGGCGTGAACAAAGTCGAGGCCGCGGAAGGGGTGCTCCTTCTCGATTCGGCCGTACATGTGGACACCACAGTCGCGGCAGGCGTGGCGCTGGATAACGGCGGAGGGATCGACGATGGACAGCTTCGACTCGTTGGCTTCGACCTTGAGGTTGTCGCGGGGGATGACGCCAACGACGGAGAAGAGGGAGCCGGCGGGCTTCCAGCACTTGGAGCAGCCGCAAGCGTGGTTGTGAGCGATGTTGCTCTTGAGGGCGACGACGACCTGGTTGGAGGGGCAGAGACACTGGATGGTGCCACCGGGGAAGTTGGGGTCACCCTTGGTGATGCCGTTGTCGATGAGAGGGTGGATGGAGGGGGCCATTGTGACGGTTTGTGATGGTATAGGCAAGTGAACTTTTGCAGGAATCAAAGTAGACAGTTGCGATGACAAGTCTCGAGAACGAAGATTTGCTGACCGGGGTATATATAACGAGCCGGACTTTATGGTGAGACGAATGCGCCCCTCCTCCGAAATTTTCCCCTCATGAGGGGATCACGGTTCGCCGGCGGACTGCTCCGGGTTGATAGCGCAGTCCCACCAGTGGGTACCTGAGATTACCCACCACTGGGCGTTGGACGTGCAGCGACTCCAGTTGACGGCGGCTGGGCTCCCGAGCCCCCGCGATCGCGGCGCTGGCGCGATTCTGGCCCGGCTTGCGGGGCCGACCTTAATGTGGTAACCGAATCCTCCATGAGGGGTGCCGAGTCCTTCTCCAATTGATTGCCCTCGTATTGTTCCATGTTGTGCCGTCTGAATCCATTGCGATGGAATTCGATGGAATAAGTGCGACGGGTGCCACCATTGGAATGAGCATCACGACGCGTCGTGTCGCGGTGCGATTGCTCCATTCAACGAGACTCAACGAGGGTGAGACCGGGAGCGTTCACCAAGTCAAACTTAACTGAGGAAAAATGTGCCCTGGAGCCAGTTTTTCTCCGAGAGAACAGCGTCTTTGTCGCAAGATTGTGGACTGCTGACCGCAAGGCGCATTTTGGCAGTGGAGTGGGCCAGGCAAATCAGTTTTCAGCGGCCAAAGACTGAAGTTTCATCTTCGCGACAAAGGAACAGATGGCGCAGAGTCCGATTTGAGCGATTATGGGATGCGCTTGCTTTATAGATCGCATTGGGTTGCCCCAAAGGTCCTCTTCAGAACAAACTTGGGAACCTTGCGAGACGCAGACCGTGCCTGGGGATGCCCGAGAAGCAAGGCAGAAATTCAGACATCCAGCTTATCTTATCGGCTATGCGGGGGCACGTGGGGATCCTTCCCGATCGAGACGGCGAAAACAAGGCCGGGTAACTGTAGCCTGCGCAACAAAGACCAACCACCACGATGCGCTGCCAGCCGCCTTCGACCTGAATTTATCTGCTCCTGTACGAACTGGCACTCTGCGCAGACCATGACCCGGCCAGACCCCGCCTACGAACCGCCTCCGATCGCGTCGTCCCCTCGCCGGCCACTCAACCCAAGTGACGTCAGTGATTCGGATAAAGCCAACTTTGCCGCGGGCACCATCCAGGTACAGTCCAACGTGATCCACTCTCTCGGTAAACGATGCTGATTAGGTTTACTAGAGGGTATACCGTGGCTATCGTGCTCGCCGAGAACTGCAAGGCATCGGCGTCGCAGCGTCAAGTCGGTGGATGGATGTGAGCAATTCTTTACGATTCACCTGTGGATTTGGAGGCTGACAGATTCATCTATTAGATCACGAGTCAGAAACGATGCGAAGAGTCACAGGCCCCGAACGAACCTGCATGGGAGACAGAAAGCGAGAACCCGAGTCCTGCCCGCAAGAACTGGCAACGAGTCGTGAGCATCGCGATACAAGCTGGAGCCTATGACCGGTCCGTCGAATCAGCCGCTCCAAATATCCATGAGAAGGCAAACGAGCCTGAGCGATTGCATGGGACGACATCGAAGATGATGGATCTCCCCTACTTTCTCGAGATGGTCGATGAGAAACACCGTCATGGTAGTAACCTTCGCGCCTATCATTCGGTCTGGAAAAACTCACCTTCGGGCGAGAACTTCTTCTATTGGCTGGATCATGGAGAAGGAAAAAATGTGGAAATCGCACAGTGCCCTCGGGAACGGTTGGAACGAGATCAAGTGCGGTACCTGTCGCCCCAGGAGAGAGCCAAGTATCTGGTTGTGGTGGACGATACGGGCCGATTTCGCTGGGCCAAGAACAATGACCTGGTCGAAACTGATACCAATCAATACAAAGACAGCATGCAAGGGGTCGTGCGCATTCAAGAGGGAGCTCGGCAATTCCGAGGGAATACGGAGGCCGCGTTGTCAGAACCAGGATCACCTAACCCCCGGTCGGCTTCGCCAACAATCGTTGATGACGAGGAAGACGGCGACCCAAAGCTATCGACCCGCGAAGACTACGAATTGGGAAAGGCTGTTAGCAAGTTTTCTCGCATCAAACCGACTGCCATCTATGATCATTTTGCCGCAAGCCTCCCGAAAAAGGATGAGATGTGGATATTTGTGGGTACCCAGGGAATGAATCTCATACCGGAATTTGTGTTAACCTAATTTAGGTCGCTGATACATCCTTCCGAATTTATATTGGCATCAAGGAGCCAGGTGCATTTCAGCATTCCTCCTTTCTCCGGGGTGGCCGGATTTCCGCTGCGGGAATGCTCAAAATCAAGCACGGACAGCTGCGCAGCCTGGCACCGTTGAGGTAAGTCGGTTCCTAATCTGCAATCTGGCGATTTACTAGCTTTGAATTGAAGCCCCTGAGCTAAGGTCGTTGCTATTTAGTGGACACTATCGGCCTCATGTAGCCAACTTCCGAGCTTTTCACCATTCCCTTCAGGAACGAGGTGTTGACCTATCTCGTGTCCTGATTAGCAAGTCATATGCGATCTTGGCTGGCATTGAAGGATACACCTTGACAAAGAAGAAGGTTCATAATGTGCACGAAAAGCTGGATACGGCGAAGGAAAAGCTTCGTCGATCGAGTCATGGGAATTCCAAAGATGAAAGTGCGGAAACCGGATGAGGGGTGACAGATACTGGTATCTCGATAGCAGGTGCCTGTGATGAAGACAAGGAAAATTCCAATCTACTCAGCAATGACCGGGGATGCATCCCGAGCTCAACCATCGGACATTACAGCAGAAATACCCCATGAGCGCTTCAACGGAAACCCAAATACAGGAGCCCGAGGGATGCTACTTCCTAGCTCTTACTGGTCTCAGCCAAGTACAGTGCGCTTGGTGAAGGTGTTTGACCAAGTGACTTTCAGATACATGGGGAAGATCAAAAGAGACCGGGTCTTCATTCTGGAGGTTGAATGCGAGACAGTCGGTATCATTTATCTTTCTCAAAATTCAGACATTCAATCAAATCCTCGCGGCAAGCTTCTTTGCCGTATCATTCAAGACATAGTCGTGTCGTTTGGTCTTGCTTCGCACTCGTTCTCCGTCCTCCGGGGTAACATACCGGGCCTCTACAGCCGGATTATATCCCACTCCCGAAACATGTCTTACCTCCTCATCGGAAAGAGTCCTATTCTTCTGCCCATCTGCACGCTTGTAAACTGTGACGACGACGGCTCCACCCAGTCCCAGGTTATGCTGCAAAGCGACGTCTGTGCCTTGAACCAGGCGGTTGTTCGCCCAGCCACGCAGTTGCCAGGTAAGCTCTGCACACTGTGCTAGCCCGGTAGCACCAAGAGGATGACCCTTCGAGATCAAGCCTCCGGAGGGGTTGATAATCGGGCCCCGGCCGCCGTATGTAATATCTCCCCGACGAACCAGCTCATGGGCCTTTCCAGGCTCGGAGAAACCCAGTCCATCCAGCAACAAAAGCTCGTTGGTCGAAAAGCAGTCGTGCAGCTCACACACCTTAATATCCTTGACTTGAACTTGAGCCTCTTGCATAGCCAACTTCGCGGCATCTTGTGACATGTTGAACCCAACAAGATCAATCGCACTACGGGTGTATACCTCGGGTCCGTCAGTCATCATCTTCTGACCGGCCATGAGAATCGCTTGGGATTTAAGGTGAGGGCGAGCATCCAAGAAGCGTTGGGAGACAATCACAGCCGCACCGGCACCGTCGCTGGTCGGGGAGCATTGGAGCTTGGTCAGTGGGCCGTAAACGGGGGTGGAATTCAAGATTTCCTCGCGCGAGTACGCCGTTCGGAACTGGGCGTAGGGGTTCTTCTGCGAATGCTCGTGAGAGATGCGTGCAATCTCTGCAAAGTCTTCGGCCTTGGCTCCGTATCTGCCATCATATCGTCATTAGCTTTCGCCATTTCAGGGGCGACTTGATTCCTCACTTCTGCATGTATTCCTGTCCCGCGTTTCCGAAGTACTGAGCATTTCGGGGCGAGTCGTGCTTGCCGAATTCATCTTCCATCATCTTCGTGGAAGGGCCGAGAGGGCTAGGACGATCGTCCCAGACGCTCTTGATGGATCCCGGGCGCATTTGCTCGAATCCAATGACCAGGACACAGTCGGCGAGGCCTCCTTTGATCATTTTGCGCCCCAGATGGAGACCAGTTGACCCGGTCGCACAGGCATTGTTGACATTGTATATCTCGATTCCGGTCATTCCAAATTGGTAGAAGATGCGCTGGCCTGCAGTCGATATTAGCTCTGTCTTGCATTGCCCCGTCACGGGACTAGCAAGCTAGAAGCAGGACTTACCGCTGGTCGTATCACCATAGCAATAACACGCGATTCCCGCCTCGACCGAGTCATAGTCGATCTTCGCATCCAGCATGGCCTTGACGCCGGCCTCATACCCCAACTCGGGGTACTCCCGCGTGCGCCGCGGCTTGAGGAACTGGGTTAGTCCGACGCCCAACACATATGCATTGTGCGATGAGTTTTGTGCCATGATGTATTGTCAACAGCCCGTGCCAGGTGATGCAGCCTTGGAATCTGGGGTGGGAGTAGTAAATAAAGTGGGCATGGGATGGCTTGGGGTAGCCGAGCAGTCCGAGGCACAGCCGTACCCCCGCATTTTTCTCCCTCTCCATCTAAAACCTTACACTACTTTAGTTTATGGCAACAGGGGGAGCTGCTTGTGCGCTGCATAATTCTCGCCTTGATCATAAAGGCTATAAGAGTTGCCCTGGCATCTCCGACTTGATCCAGACCCTCGAATTCACTCCACAGGCCGGATCCCGTCAATCTCTGCATCAATCGACGACTCCAATTCGAAAGCTAGTATACATAGCACAATATGGTGAACTCGCTACAGACACAACCGCCACCCTCGAGCTTCTACCAGCTCTCATTTCCCAAACCGGGAGTTTTGCTGGTCACCATCAACCGCGAAAAACAACGCAATTCCTTGCCAGCAGAGGCGCACTGGGAAGGCCATGCCATCTTTACTTGGTTCGATGAAGAACCGACCCTGCTGGTGGCGGTGGTGACTGGCGCCGGCGACAAGGCATTCTGTGCCGGTCAGGATCTGGCCGAGCAGAGCTCCTCACGTCGAGGGGCCAAGGGTCCAGCGCAGCAGGCTGTGATGAACCACCCCCCGACCGGTTTCATGGGATTGAGCCAGCGGCGAGGACGCAAGCCTGTGTTGGCCGCTGTGAATGGGTTTGCACTCGGTGGTGGATTTGAGATTTGTCTTAATTGGTGGGAACCCCTCATACATGCTATCTATCTACGAAAACCTAACAGGAGGTTATTTCAGTGATATTGTCGTCGCGTCTCCCCAAGCAACATTCGGCCTCCCAGAGGTCGCCGTGGGATTATATGCTGCAGCGGGCGGACTGCCCCGACTCATGCGAATCGTCGGTCTACAACTGGCCTCGGAGCTGGCGATGACAGCCCGCAGACTGTCTGCACAAGAAGCACTCGACTATCGATTAATCAACCGCATCTCCCAATCCCCTCAATCTGTCGTGGACGAGTGCATCGAGATGGCCGTGCGTATCACGAGCTTCTCGCCCGACGGAATCATTGTTACTCGGCAGGGATTACGGGAGGCCTGGGACAATCCCAGTGTGGAACATGCCACGTCGCGAACGCGACAGGAATATGTCAACCGACTGGTCGCAGGCGAGAATTTCAAGATTGGCGTGGAGGCGTTTACGCAGAAGAAGCAGCCCAAGTGGGTGCCGTCGCGTCTATGACGTAGCCACATCTAGGAGTATATAAGCTGGAATTAAGCACCCTTAAGGCTCCCAACGGGTGGATTTATGTACATTGCCAAGTCAATTCGGCTTTTTAATTTATACGCACACACCTCTCGATGAACATTTTCCCCAGTGGTTGCAGTCGGGGTCCGCCGACTCACCATATGATGCAAGCCTCAGTTTTGCTCGGCCCGAGGATGTAATTTTATGAACAGGACGACCCCCACACCCCTGTGTCTGCAGATCGCAGGCTAAACCCAGTGGCAAGGTACCTACATATACAATGCAGCCGTAGTTTACAGCGGGTTTGATCCATATCGCGAATAAATTGCTGCATTCCAAACATGACGCCAGTCATTATCGGCGTTGCCGACATCAAGAATCGATCCACCAAAGCCGAGGATGCAAAAGAGCCAGCCAGCTTGATGCTGGAGGCAATTGCAGCGGCGATAAAAGATGCCAGCAGCTCATCCCAGACAGAGCAGAAGCTTCGAGCTAGCATTGATAGTCTGGATGTTGTCAAAACCTGGACATGGCCCTACGCGGACCTGCCGGGCCTTTTAGGCCAGAAGCTGGGGGTTGATCTGAAACACAAGAGCTACAGTGAACATGGTGGCAACCAACCAGCCAAGCTTTTGGATAGTGCAGCGAGACGCATCGCAACTGGGGAAAGTCAAGTGGCAGTTCTGACGGGTGCTGAGGCTCTTGCTTCTTGTAAGTAATGTCACTGTCATGATATGTTCGGAACGTTGATTGAAGGCGGCAGTGGCTGGCTGCGTCAAAGAAGGCAAAATGCCACCTCCTGGATGGACATCAGGGCCTGATGCCGAATCTATCACGGATGTCTTTTCGCCCACAAACAGAGAATTGAAAAAAGGTGCGTGATGTCAAATCCAGAGCATCCTAAAGTCCAATACAAACCCTCGTTCTAGACATCGGAGGGATCCACGCGGTCGGTGCACCAATCCACATCTATCCTCTTTACGAGAATGGATTCCGTGCCCATCGTGGCCAGTCGATCAGTGATAACCATCAAGAGTCTGCAATTCTGTACGGCCAATTCAGCGAGGTTGCGGCTTCGAATCCCTATTCGTGGAACTATGGAGGGAAACCGGAGACCGCACAATCTATTGGGAGTATCTCGAAGAAGAATCGCCTTATATGCTTCCCCTGTGAGATCTTATATCACGATAATGAAATATGGCTCCGGTACTGACTCCCTCGCAGACCCTCTTCTCATGAATGCATTCAATACGGTCAACCTGGGTGCAGCCTGCATCATGACCTCGACCGAGTTTGCGAGGAAGTTGCAGATTCCAGAGCAGAAATGGATCTACCCACGTGAGACTCATCTCAAACCAGAACGAAACTTCAATCACTAATTTAATTTTTTAGTCGGTGGTGCAGGATCACGCGAACGCGACCTCTGTCAGTATCAAAAGTCAACACCACAGAATATTACTGACTTAACTTGCCCGGCTCTAGTTTGGGAGCGCCCTAATTTCTTTGAAAGTGAAGCTATTTCAAAATCACTCGACACCTGTCTTGACCAGAGCGCATTGAGGTCAAGCGATATCGATATTTACGACTTCTACTCGTGTTTCCCCATCGTTCCGAAACTCGCCTGCCACCACCTTGGCCTGTCAATCACCAACCCCCAGAAGCCAATCACAGTCCTTGGTGGGCTGACTTCATTCGGAGGTGCTGGGAATAATTATTCAATGCATGTAAGGACGATATACTATTCTGACTGCAGGTTGCGTGAGATTGATCTCTATGACAGGCAATTACCGAAATGGTCCGTCAGTTACGCGGTGGCCAGCAGAATAATGGACTCATCCTTGCAAACGGTGGAGTCCTGTCCTACCAACACGCCATCTGCATCTCCAAGAACCCCAGAAGAGATGGAAGCCAGTACCCCGACAGCAGCGTCTTAAAGTCTCAAATTGACATGCCGATCCCCCCAATTGATCTCGAGGCAGAAGGAAAAGCTGAGATTGAGGTAAGTCTTCTCTAACAATTCACAACAACAATAGTGAATGATTTCTCACTGTTAAATAGACGTACACGGTGGAGTTTGGTCGCGATGGAAAACCAAGCCGAGCGCATATCGTGGGAAGAGTAGTCGGGAGCAACCATCGCTTCCTGGCGAACCATGGCGATGAAGCCACGCTCACTCGACTGTCGTCCAGGACAGAAGAGCCCATTGGGAAGCGTGGTATTGTGGCACCAGATCCCAACGGCCAGAAAGGGCAGCGGCGGAATCTGTTCTATCTGGATAATATTGCTAAGTTATGAAGAAATAGTGGTAGCTACATATTCAATCTGAAAGTACCCAGAAGCGCATACTTCGTACTTTGTTCCCAAATCAGGCGTCACCAATCGACTATGAAATGCCGAAAAAGTGGCAAGTAGAAAATGATAGGCCCGATCTAATCGTCACGAATATGCGAAGAATATTGTCATCAAGTTGTGTCTAGGCCGCAGGGTAGGTGCTTGCTGTCGCTCACTTGCCGGGCTCACCTCGGCGTCTCTCGGTCTTCCCCGCAATCCCTCCACACTCCACTGCAATCCTATCAGAGCTGCCCTCGTCCACCTCGGCCAGATATCTCGACGACCGACCTCATCGCGAGGAGCTGTCAGCCCTTTCGCGGTTCCTCGCATCAACCAAGATGGCCACTCTAATCAGATTGGTAAGCATCACGTCTTCAACGACCGGGTGGTTGTACTCACACACTCCAGGCCAGGAGCAAGCTCATCACAACTTCACGCCTGAATGGATTTCATCCTGCTTTCCCTCCGCTAAAACGTGAACTTCATGCACGTGCCACGGAGTTCCTACAGAATTATGATCCCGACCTCTCTGATTCGCAACGCACTGTACGCGAGGCGATTGCCAAGATCTGCTCTAATTTCCCTGAAGAATACTGGGCTCGCAAGGACGAGACGCATCAATTTCCCACTGAGCTTCATAGCGCGCTTGCCAGTCAAGGCTGGCTGGGGATTTGTCTGCCCCAGCGATATGGCGGCTCTGAGCTGGGCATTTCCGAAGCGGCTATCATGATGCAGACCATCTCGGAGTCGGGAGCCGGCATGACAGGAGCCTCATCAATTCACATGAATATTTTCGGCCTGGAGCCCGTGGAAAAATTCGGCACCGACGAGCAGAAGGAGAAGTGGCTTACGCCCTTGATTGACGGTCGCGAGCGAGCCTGCTTCGGCGTCACCGAGCCCAACACCGGCCTCGACACCCTAAAGCTGCAGTCCACCGCACGACGTGACGGCGATCGTTACGTTCTCTCCGGCCAGAAAATATGGATCTCTACCGCGCAAAAGGCAGAGAAGATTCTCATACTCGTTCGCACTACACCGCTCGACCGAGTCCAGAAACGATCCCAGGGACTCTCGCTCTTCTACACCGACCTCCATGTCCCCCAAGTCGAGATCACCGAGATTCCCAAAATGGGACGTGCCGCCGTTGATACCAATACGCTCTTTTTTGACGACTGGCCTGTACCCGTGACGGACCGTGTCGGGGAGGAAAACGAGGGTTTCAAGATGATCCTCCACGGCATGAACGCCGAACGAATCCTCATCGGTGCCGAGGCACTCGGACTAGGATTTGCAGCTCTACGTCGAGCTGCCCTTTATGCGGGGAGAGAGAGGTATTCGGACGTCCGATTGGCAAGAATCAAGGAATCCAACACCCACTAGCAGAAAGCTGGATGAAGCTGGAAGCAGCGCGCATGATGGTTTACCAGGCTGCGCGACTGTACGATCAGGGCTATGCGGGTGGGGAATATGCGAATGCTGGAAAATTTCTTGCAGCTGAGGCTGCCTTTGAGGCGTGCGAGCGAGCTGTTCTGGCTCATGGGGGTATGGGATACGCCAAGGAGTATCACGTTGAGCGATATCTGCGCGAGGCCTTCATTCCTCGTATTGCCCCGGTCAGCCGCGAAATGATCTTCAACTACATTGGAGAACGCGTGCTCGGCCTCCCAAAGTCATACTAGAGAGGCGTACTAGGTAGCATAATAGGGTTCTTATACTAGGAGATCATACTAGGAGAGCAGGGATCTTCATTCGAGAGAAATCATTCACTCTTGATATTTGTTTTGCACGTAGATGGAATCGCCTGGCGCCCTGATTTAGCCGTATTGAAGCGATCACTCTATGAGCAGAGCATAGACAATCCAGAATTTGCTTGCAAATTGGCACCAAGTTCCCTCACAAGTGAATTCACGACTCGGCGGTATTCGGCGCTTTGCAATTAGGCAGGTAACCGCGGCAGCGACGAGCGAGGCAGGCAAATCGGCTACTCTAAGGTGGATGTTTATGCGCGGTTGGGGGGGGCTCATCTTCTCCAACTCTGCCCCAACTGCAACGGCCATCGCAAGACAAGCCGCTCTGGTCGTCGACTGTCCCGTTTCTTCGTAAAAATGGCTTCTCGAGCTCTTCCACGTCTCGCATGCCGCCTCGGGCTGGCCAGGCAATCTCTAACTCTCAAAGCTGGTGAACTCCCTCGACCGCCCTACTCTCATCCCCAACGCTACACCCACACTTTCACACGAAATGGCGGACCCCTGCAGGGTGTTCGCATCCTAGACCTGACACGCGTGCTAGCGGTAAGTAATTCATGTAATTCAATAAATCTGCTCTGCCAATGACTGTTAAAGGGCCCTTTCTGTACCCAGATACTCGCAGACTATGGTGCCGACGTGCTGAAGATTGAGAATCCCAAGGGAGGAGTAAGCTACTTATCAATAACCAATCAATATCTGGCATTGACTGACTCGACTGAAGGATGACACACGTCTTTGGCGAACTGCTGCGGAAAAAGACATCTGGAAAGCCACCGAAAAAGACATTTCGGCATACTTCTGCACAATCAACCGTAACAAACGCTCGATGACATTGAACTTCAAGCACGAGCAGGGTCGCAGGATCTTGTTTCGTCTTGTCAAGAGAGCAGACGTGGTGTATGTAGCCTGCCTAACATGTCCCCTCGCCCAATTCGGTGCTAGTGCTAACCAGAAACAGTGTCGACAACTTTGTCCCTGGCAAAATGGATGATCTAGGAATAGGTTATAAAAAGCTGCGTGAGATCAATCCTGCCATCATTCATGCCAGTATCTCCGGTATGTCTTCCATTCCTCGATTGGCATGTCTCAGCTAAATGTAAGGCAGGCTACGGGGCAGGCGGCCCATATTCCCAGCGCGCTGGCTACGATGCAATCGCCGCAGCTGAAGCTGGCTTGATGCACATCACCGGTGAAAGGGACGGCCCTCCCACACGGCCAGGTCTAGGTCTCGTCGACATGAGCACCGGGCTCTTCCTCCACGGAGCAATCCTCGCCGCTCTGTACATGCGCCAGCAGACCGGAAAGGGCCAGAAGATCGACGGGTCCCTATTCGAAAGCCAGATCTCACTCCTCACGAACGTCGCAATGTCCTGGCTAAACGGAGGTGTGGAGGCTCAGCGATGGGGTACCGCACACCCGAGCATTGTTCCCTACCAGGCATTCAAGACCACAGACTCGTACATCGTCCTCGGCGCCGTCAACAATCGCCAATATCAGCTCTTGTGCAAACTGCTCGATCGCCAGGATTTGGCAACCGATCCCCGTTTCGCAGAAAACACAGACCGAGTCCAGAATCGGGATGAGTTGACAAGGATCCTGAGCGAGATAATTGAGAGAAAATCAACAGAGGAGTGGCTCTCAACTCTCGAAGGAAGCGGCATGACATACGGGCCGATCAATACGATTGAAAAGGTGTTTGCGCATCCCCAGACAAAAGCCAGAGAGATGGTGCAGAATCTGCCTTACGAAGCAGCGTCATCGGGCGAAATCAAAGTACTCGGTTCGTTATTAACTCCTGTTATGATTTGTGCCGTGTGGAAACTTGTACTAACGATCAGCTAAGGATTCCCGGTGAAATTCAGTGAAACCAGTCCTGCCATTCGCATGGCCCCGCCGGGACTGGGAGAGCACACCGAGGCCACGCTGATGGACATGGGGTTTTCACGTGAAGAAGTACAGGATATGCGCGAACAGATGGTGATTTAGTCGAGACATGGTTGCAGAAAATATGGTCAACAAGTTCTTTCCCCTTTTTGCACAAATTTAGATATATCTTTTTCCAACAAAGGACTCTCGTTTTTACTCACTTCATCATTTTGCAAAGTTACCCCCTGGGTACTCGAAGTCGTGAGGTTTCGGTGCTCTATGACTTTTCGGGCTGACGGCTGAGCGTGGCTGTTTCTCACGATTGCAAGGTCAAAGCGGCAACTGTCACTGATTCTCCTTGCAAAAGCAAACACAACTCCATGTGGTCCGGGTGGCCGACCTGAAAATTCGACTGCGTGGCTGCTTCAGGTCTGGCTGTACACAAGCGGGGAAAAAGCTCGAGATGCGGCGTGGCTGGCTGGAGTGACAGCTTGTGGAGGAACGCTCGTTCACGCCAACAGCCAAGCCACCATAGACATCATGTAGACATCATTCCGCCCCGGTGGAAATATTCAGCGAGATTATTGATTGGACAAACAGTACCTCCGTTCCAGGTCGCCTCGAACAGCCCAGCGCTACACGCATCTGCGATTGGTCAGTTTCAAACAGGGCCGGCCGCCTTTATACTTCTGGCTTGACGCGCATTCGACGAACCCGTGCTGCTCAGCTTGTCGCTAAATATTTCCCGATGACAGCTTCAGTTCGAACAAACAAATCATAGTATTTCCCATGCAAGACATATCTGTGTGGATTGCGATGGCTGGACCATTTCCTGCATCGCACTCGTTTTGTTCTCGCTAGACACATCATCGCCAGCGGAGATGAGATTATAAACTGCCCAATACCCAAAACCCTTTCACAATCTGCATTCAACTCAATGCACCTCTTCGGTCGTCTTTCTCGAAAATCATCTAGCAGGCAGATCCATTCATCCGTCGAGTCTCTCGGCAGCATGTCCAGCATCGAGGCCAGTATCGAGGCGATCGGCCCCGAGTACTATCCCGTCCAGCCCAGATTCCCGGCCCAGGACTCCTCTGCCGAAGATGGACTTAATCGAAAGGTCTTTGTTCGTCAGAATATCGACGAATGGAGTGGGAAGAGATCGAACAAGAGGCAAGTGGATCTGTTCATTATGGCCATGGAGAAATTCCAGAAGCTTGATCCGAAGGACAAGCTTTCTTATTTTCAAATTGCTGGTAAGTCGCACTTGCCCTGCGAGCATGCTTCAATATTAATTTTGCAAAGGTATCCATGGCCAACCGTTTGTTCGCTGGGATGATCCCGACCCCATGCCGATGAAAAACGGTTACTGTTTCCACGCACACATTCTTTTCCCCATCTGGCATAGACCGTACGTACTTTTGTTTGAGGTAAGCTCCTCTCGTGAGATGCACATTTTATGTCTTTCAACTGACTGTTCTCAGCAAGTCGTGTACGACATCATGGTCCGGGATGTGATCCCACAGTTCCCCCAGGAGCAGCACGCGGACTGGCAGGAACTCGCTGACTCCTGGCGTCTCCCTTTCTGGGACTGGGCACGGAATGGTCGAGTTCCAGATCTGGCGAAATACCCCACCATCACAGTCCCCAGCCCTCAGGGAGGCAGGGTTCGAATCGATAATCCCCTCTTTCAATTCCGCATGCCTACCGACAAGCCCATGTCTAGCGAGGGAATTGGCACTGAAAACACGTGGAGGGATGATGCGGAGCAGGAGGAATACAAAAATGTGGGTTGTATTTTGAGAGACTTAGTGTTGATGCTAACGAGTATTAGTTTGGCAACGCGATTGGAACAAGTCGATGGCCTGACGAAGAAGACCAAAAGCCCACGAGCGAGGGATGGAGACATGGTGTCGTCAACAACCGGAAGGTTGCCGACGCTTTCAACTCTCACATGGGTTACAACGACAAGAACCACGGCCCTGCTGCTGAGATGGTCTATCGTCTGCTGACAATTCGCATGGACTACACAACATTTGCCAGCACGAACCCTACCTCAAAAGATCAAAAGGTCGACGAGGATTTGAATATCGAATACGTGAGTGTGCAAAACCTGACTCTCAGGACAAGACTGACTCTTTAGTTAGATTCACAATAACATTCACGGTTGGACTGGAGATGCAGGACACATGGGAAATGTACCCGTCGCTTCTTTCGACCCGTTGTTCTTTCTGCACCACTGGTAGGATATTTCACATTCCAAAAATGAACCACTTCGTTTAATAACTTCCACACTCAGCAACATCGATCGCATCTTTGCCATCTGGCAAGCTCTCAATCCTGACAAGTTCCTCGACAGGATTCCAGCAGACAATGCGACGATTCGCGACTCGCATGGCAAGGAGCATGCCGTCAACAAAGATACTCCCCTCCAACCGTTTCGGAAGGATGCACAAGGCAGCTACTGGACTCCAAGTGGAGTGCAGCACACAGTGAATCTTGGATACACATACCCCGAGCTCCAGCCATGGGACACCAAATATCTCAAAGAGGACAAATCCTTTGACTACCCACTCTTCCAGGGAGACGTGATGGCCCAGATCACCAAGCTCTACGGAGTGTCACGCTCCCTTGCTTTGGATCCCAAAGCTCCTATCCCAGACGGCGTAGAACAGGTTGATGGCGGACTACAGATTACTGATTTCGGTTTCAGCATTCGATTTTTGAAGTATGCCAGACAACTCCTGAGTCCAACTTGATCACTACTGATAGGAATGCCCCAGATACGCATTCGGCGGCCAGCCATTCTGGGTGAAATTATATCTCGCCCAGGACGAAGGAGTCCAAACACCAATCAGCGACTTGATCGCTGAAGTCTACAATTTTAGCCAGAGACCCGAACTCGATGGAGCGACGGTGTGCGGGAACTGCAAGAGTGGCCAGAAAATCAAGGTCAAGTCGACTGCCTACATTCCAATTGCGCCTGTGCTGTACAAATTAATCAAGACTGGCAAGAAACTGAAAACTCTTACCCGTGAGGAAGTTTTGGCGTTCTTGCAGAAGCGGGCGTATTGGAGGGTTATAAAGGTACGGAGTTTGCGACGGTTGTTGCTGAATTTGATGGCTTTGGATACTGAATCGCTGGCAGCATGGCAAAGAACTTCCAAGATACGAGGTTGAAAAGCTGGAGCTCGAAATTATCGGCAGCAGCAATGACACAAAATTCTTCGAGAATCCCGCTCTCCCACCAGCTTTCGAAAACTTCAAAGAAGAGCCAACTATTAGCGGTGGTGCTGATGGAGCCTTGGATCCTGAACTGAAGCAACCTGTGGTTGTGCCACCGCCACCAAGGTACGTGTTCCATAGCAAAGCTTGCAGTCAAACCGGGCAAAATGCTGACGAGCACATCCGTAGACCCGTCCGACCAAAGGCAAATCTCCCACTGCACGGTAGTCTCGTATTCCCGAAGGCGCTCAAGCCAGACAGCGTGATCCTCCTCGAATCCTCCTCCGTGGATCTGACCAAGCCAACTGTCAACATCGACATGACCCAGCTCTCCATTACCGATTCCGCCGGAAACACTGTCTTCCACATCTCTATCCGACGAGGCCAGGGCCAAATCATATTCAACGCAAAGGTGGATGGATCCTGGGGTGAGGAGGAGCGGATTAATTTAGATCATCGCTTCCGATCGGCCGAAGGCGCGACGATTCTCATCCACGACCAGGGCGAAGGTTACGAGGTCTGGATTGACTGGGTGCACGCTTTATGGTTTGCGAAGCGAGTCAAGGGTGCCGTGCCAAAGGCTATATTCTATGATCTTGGTGATGAGAGTGGGACTCCGGTGCTGGATGATGAGGTTGAGGTTCGGACTTATCCGTCTATGAAGGCGCTTTTCTTGCAGAAGCATGAGCATGAGGAGGAGAAGACCGCATAGGGTCACGATGGGAGGGTTTTCTGGTTTTGATCGTGTCTACCTGTCCGTCTTCATCTTGGCTGTTCGACATCTACCTGTTGATAATTAGCATGTGGATTTATCACGTCTCCTGAAGATACGACACATAATGTGCAATTTGTAGTATGATAAAGTATCGGGTGTCCTTCTACCTGTGAAAAAGGTAGAATCCCGGTGCCCGTAACAGACCAGCCTTCCCGAGTTATGTACGGTCTATTTATTAGGGCCAGTAATAGACACCAGCATCAATATCCTTCCTCATTTATCATTATACCTCAAGAATCCTTCCCGCTTCAATTCGGGAAACTCCCGCTGAATCAACTCAGCAACCATTCCTCCAAAAACAACAGACCCTTCAACATTGAGATGAGTATGATCATCCGCATTCAGATTATAACTCCAGGCCTTCTCCGGGCCAATTGCATTAAGATACGCCGTGCTCGCTTTGTTGAGATCAATGACTGCAGTACCACTCCTCCCTGCCGCAGTAATAGTCGCCGCAGTCTGATCCGCCAGGTCCTCAATAATGGCCGGATGACCAGTAGAGTTATCATAATTACGACGAGAAAGCGGCGTCACAAGAATAGGCGTAGCGTCCACATCTCGAACTTCTGCGACAAATTTCTCGAGATTATCCGTATATTGCGAGACTGAAATATTGGCCGCTACCTTCTGATCGTTGTGCCCGAATTGAATTGTCACGAAGGGATGATAGTCCGCGCTGACACTTTCAACTGTAGCTAGTACATTGGCCCAGTCGCCACCGGCCCGAAAGCTGACTGTCGTTGCACCGTTGTGGCCATAGTTGTGGCCGGATGCCCCGTTGAACAGGGTTGTGTTTAAGAAGCCGTCGCCCCATCCACCGCCATTCGAGGATTGGGTTGCTGTCGTGCTGTCTCCTGCTAAGATGAAGAATGGAGGCTTTGATGCCGAAGACGATTTGCTTTTAAGAGGTGCTCCAAGAGCCTGGAGAATGCTTATCGCGAGAGAGCAGAGGATTCCTTTCATCTTGACCTAGTGATTTCCGGAGGCCTTCCAAGGTTGCAAGCGGGGTGTCTGGCCTCATTCATCTTAATCTTGCCACCTCGGACTAACATTTATTCTCTGCTTCCAGCAGAATTGAAGAAAGCATCTAATTTGTAAAATAAACTTCCACCAACGGGAAAAATACGGCCGGCGGGGCGATCAACCCCCGCGCCGTTTGGGGAAGCCAGCCTGCGGGGTAGCACTTTGCGGACACAGATACCCCGAGATCGTTCTTCCTTTCGTTACTTTTAGCAAAGACAGAGCTTCATCATGGTTTCAGTTTATTTCTGGATCTGTCATTTGTAGATATTGCACATTGCACAAATGGATAATGTGACACTTCTATTCGGCAAGGACTTGAGCAACGACTGCGCTTGCCTTGACCAACTCCTCTTCACGCATGTGTCTACCAACGACTTGCACGCAGCATGGGGCGCCTTCGACCGCATTTGCATCGTCTGTATTGGCGAAGTTAGTATTTGCTAGTGCTAAATTTCAAATTTGACAAGAAATGACTGTTCACTTACATGGGGGTCTGTAAACCACGTCGCGAACGAAGGATGCATCGGCAGCCTTGTCGGCCTTGCTGTACGGGACAATTGCAGCGGGATACTGGCAAGGCAATTAGCTCAGGGTCATTCAATAAGTAGGCTCATACTCACATCCATGACATTCCACAGTACAGTGTACGGAACAAATCCGAACAGATCATGCGGCTGGGCAGTACCCTGGTAACCAGGCATGATAATTGCATCCACCCTCGACTTGACAACAAGCTCACGGAACTCTTCCTTGAATTGATTCCGCTGCTGATTTAGATCATAAAGCCCATCGAGAGTCAAAGGCGCATATTCATACTGCATATACTCATGCGGCAACGAGGTCGATTTCAGAGCCGGGATAGTCGGCTCACCACTCGCAGCAATATGCTTGAAAGCTGTTCCCGCCGGATCCATTGCGAACATACGGAATGCTAGGGCACAGGCATCCTTGATGGAGGGTGTTTCCAGAGGAACGATCTCATGCCCGGCAAATTTCAGCTTTTCCGCAGCTTCATTCAGGGTGCGCAAGACAGGTGGATGGAGCGGGAAATGAGGATCCTCTTGAATGAGACCGAATCGAAGTTTTGCCTTGGGAGTTACCTCGCGCCACGGTGAGAAGATTGCCGTTGAGTCATACGCCCATGGGTCGTGGTTTGTCACAACACGCATCAGTAGCTCCAGGTCGCGAGCCGAGGTTGCCAGAGGACCGGCGCATGCTCTAATTCCCAACATGCCTTTGCGACCGGGACTCGTCTGGCCTCCGTATGGGATCCTATCAGCCGACGGGCGTAAAGCAAAGGTGCCATTGCAGATGGCAGGGATCCGAATTGACCCAGCAATGTCTGTTCCGACGCCCAAGACCGAGCCTCGCATGGCGATTAGCGCTCCTTCTCCGCCAGATGACCCTCCTGCGTTGAGGTTCGATCGATGGGGATTTAGCGTCCGTCCGAAGATGTAATTGTGAGAGTCCGCAGCCTGCATATGTCAGACTATGTTTGCCCGTATGCTCATGCAGATCCAGACATACATACCATCATGGTTTGAGGGATATTGGTCTTGACGTAGGGGATACCGCCGAGGCTCACGATGATTTCCACAACCGCCGAGTTCGAGTTGACAGGCTTGTTTCTGAGGAAGGAGGCAAATCCAATAGTGGAGCAGACACCTTCGATATTAAAGCAGTCCTTTATGCCTATCAGTAAGTGCTTCCACTAGTAAACATCCATATCTCCTTACCTTGAAACTGATTGGCAAGCCGTGCAGGGGACCGACTGGCTTGCCCGTCTGGAGGAGATGTTCATCCAACTTCTTCGCTTGCTCCATAGCTCTATTGAAGAAGGTCTCGGTGAGGCAGTGTGTCTTTTACAGCGGTTAGCAAACCAAGTCATGTCCGGGGTCTGGGGAGACATACCACTTGCTGCGCGATCGCCGCTCGAGCACAGAAGGCCTCAGTGACTTCATAAGCAGACAGCTCCTTGCTATGGATCTTCTCGAGCAAAGCCGTCGCGTCGTACTTCTCGGTAATCTCCAACTGCTTTGCGGACAGGATTCCACAGCGGCGGGGCACGTCGAGTACATTGGTGCTGGCCGTTTCGGAGATGTTGGTATACTCCGCAGAAAGACGCCAGGCCTTGGGAATCAAGTCCGCAGCTTTGGCCTGCTTCTGCTGAACCAGTTTTTCCCAGGATTCGAGTGTCATGATGACTAGAGTAAAGTATGTTGAGGTGAAAGAAAAGAAGAACGAGAAAGGCGGGGGGCTGCTGCTATTTATGCGGGGACAATGTCGGCCCTCACTAAGGTGACAACTATCAACTGTGTGACGACGGGGAGGCCTGCATGGCCCCGAAGAGCAGGTCAAGCCGCATACTTTACGTTATCTGATCGCATTTTGCATCGGATTCGCTCGATTCGTTCGCATTTCTCTCGATCAACACCTCGACTACTTCTATCTAGCCGTTCTGGCGCCCAATCAGCGGTTTTTGCGCGGCCCCACGTCCATCCCCGGAATCTACTTGAGCCATCGCAACTACTTCCATCAACACCAATCATGAATGTGTTACACCACTTCCAACCTCGATCATTAATCCATGGTAATCACCGCGCGGAAACGCACCGTCCCTCTGACCATCGCCTCTGTCGATTTATCAGCAACACACTCTCACAAAGGGTCTGGATGAACTAACCAAAGGCCTCATTTGCTTTCTCCAAGGGGAAAGTCTCTACTAGGCACTTGACGCCCTCCAGCTCGGTAAACTGGATCGTCTCTTCCGAATCAAGCGCATGTCCACTCGGCCATCCGTGAACAGACAGGCCCTTCGTGATCTGTTCCGGCAAGTTAGCTAAAGTGCCTTGTAAAGAGCTTGAGAAGGAAACTCACCATCGTCATAGAATCAAACGGAACTTCGCCGGCAGCTAGAAAATATATTAGATATATTCCAAAGTTCTTCGGGGAAACCGAGCTCACTGGCAAGAAGAAGCAACTTCCCAAGGGGACCAAGTCCCTTCATCAACGGCGCGATCACCTTGGGATTCGGCGCAGTGGCAACCACCAGAGCCGCACCACCGATCTTCTGCAACGCCTCGGCAGGATCCTCTTTGCTGCTATCAATATACTTATGAGCTCCCAATTCCCGAACAAACTTCTCCTTTTGAGCGTCACGAGAAATCGCCACGACGCGGAACCCAAACCGGTTCGCATATTGAATCGCCAAGTGGCCGAGGCCCCCGAGTCCTTGAATTGCGACGACGGAGCCGGGCTGGACGTTCATGCGGCGCATCGAGTTGAAGACGGTGACGCCGGCACAGAGAATTGGGGCATACTCGGCGGCGGGAATGTGCGGTGGGATGCGCACACCAGCTTCGCCGCGCAAGAGGCAGTACTGGGCATCTATCGTTGCGTTAGTTTGTGGAATCGCTTTGTGGTGGTAAAACTTTCGAGTGATAAGGGTGAGGGCTTACATCCGCCATCCCTGGTGACTCCATTGACTATGCCCAGGTCACACATCTGAAAATTCCCCCTGCGACAGGCAAGACACGTGCCTGGTTTCGGTCAGCATGGTGCCCCCAAGCTGATGATAAGCTTCATCGCCAACATACCATCATGGCCTCCATGCCACGGTCCCCCAATGCGATCGCCGATCTTCCACTGTGAAACATTGTCGCCGATCGCCGCGACATGTCCGATGAGTTCGTGGCCTGGCACAACGGGACTGAATCAGTTAGACTTGCTGATTCGAGACATTCGCGGAAGAGTATATTCATTTACAATCGTCCCATAGCACCATAGGCTTGCGGTACGTGGTCGGAGAAACAGACACCGCAGGCTTCGACCTTTACCAGCACCTCGCCTGGGGCAGGCATTGTCAGCGCGACTTCTTCTACGTGCAAAGAGCCGCCAGCCTCTCTGAATACGGCCCGCTTGTAGGAAGATGGCAAAGTCATTGTGGGAATTAAGACTCGCAGGGTTTCAAAACGACGATCACGCTGAGCTGAGCGATGCGATATGTATCGATTCAAGATGCGTAACCAGCAATTTTGAAGAGCAGAAGCAATAAGATCTGTCAGCCCCTTAAGTAGTTTCTGTCCATTTGAGAAGTTCGATGCGGAGCCTCATTCGGGGATGGGTGTCCTGTGTCCTGTCAGCGTCGCGGATTTACGTGACGTTAAGCCGATTCGCGGAGGGTGCAGAGGATGGCTGGTAGCTCCGTCATGGTGACGTCCAAAGTCCGATCGAGGACTGATGATCGCATCCCTCACAAATTCCCCCTTCTTGTCTAGGTCGATCTCTTGTTGGGGGGTGGGTGTTGCCGAGGGATCAAAGAATCAAAGGTGGGGTAGTTGCTGACGCTCGCCACGGAATATGCACAAGTCCGACGCCCCTTCGATCTCCGGGCGGAGATACTGCCGCGCTGGGATTGCCTACCGCATCACACTAGTATAGTAGCGGTTGTATCAAAGAACCAGACGCGCAATAATATTTGCTCGAAGTCTTTTTTTTTTTTTTTTTCGGCTTGAATCGGATTCACACATTTAATCCACCCATGCCTTGGGGGTCATGGTAGTATTAGCGATTTGGACGGAGCATCATCGGAGTATATATCTCGTGTATAGTTGTATTCAAAGCGGGATTACCGCCACTTAAATCACATAAAAAGACCTTTCTGCGAAAAAGCATACAGATTCCATAGAATCGAGTTCTGGTCTGGACACGGGAGATCTTGTGTCAAGGTTGATACCGGGCCCATTCCGACACTAGCGCAGTCCAACCTAACCACGAGAAGTCTAGTGTCTAGTAGAAGAGCTGAAATCTCCATAGTGGGGTGAATACGCCATCACATCAACAAGCCTTGGTTTTGCGTTGTCTCGCTTTATGCGCCCCCTTATGCAGTCAAGTCCGAGCGAGTGATGCAAGGGTTGAGCTCTCGAGTACTAGCACATTACATTAGGACGTCGTGTACAATAGTTCGTGCTCGAATCAGCTTGCAGGCGTCGTCGATCAGATCGACCTGACTAAGAGTACATGCAGACCCCTCCTCGGTCAAAGCTTCTCTCCTCTTCATTTCATCCTACTGGTGCTACTATAATCTGCTCGTCACGATGTCGGACGAAGACCACGGCCAGACCGAATACGGATGGCGCTCATCCAGGATCCTGATCATCAGCACAGCGTGTCTGGCCTTGTTTACTGGTACAATCTCTTCCATCCTGTGTTTCGATATCCGGGTATCTCAATTTACTTTTTCTAATCACTGACCCACTCAACAGAAACCCTCCTGTACGGATTCGTGGTCCCCATCTTGCCATATATGCTGGAGGTCCGCCTACACATAGACCCCAGCCAGACCCAGAGCATCACGTCAGCTTTACTGAGTGTCCATGGGTTTGCCACCCTCATCCTGACTCCTCTCATTGCGGCTGCGGCGGATAAGACCCCAAATCGCAAGATTCCTCTGATCATCTCTCTCGTCGTCTGCCTCGGGGGAACAGTTCTGGTGGCATTCACCCCAACCTGTATGTCTCTCCTTTGCCCTCCGTTGACAAGAGACTAACCAAGGTCACTCGCTTAGTGTGGGCAATCTATCTCGGCCGAATCCTCCAAGGCGTGTCAGGTTCCGCGGCATGGATTATCTGTCTGGCCATGTTGACCGACAACGCTGGGCCAGGACGAGTCGGACGAGTCATGGGCCTCAGTATGTCCGTTGTCATGACAGGCACGGTTGCAGGGCCGACCGTAGCAGGCGCCTTGCTGGAGTGGATGGGATACTGGCCGGCCTGGTCGGTGCCCATCGGGATCATTCTCATCAATATCGCGGGACGGTTGATCACCGAAGAGCCTCAAAAGCCACCTCCATCACCTCCTCGAACTGAGGAAGACGTTGAAAACGCAGAAACATCGCCGCTCCTGTCAGGCTCAGACTCGGAATGTTCAGCTGAAACATTCTCTCAGGACAAAGACACCTGCCTGCCAGCCCCATCCTCCTTCTACTGGGTGATGCTTCGCGACTGTCGAGTTCTAGCCAGCATTTCAACCACCACCGTCAACTCTATCATCATCGCAGGATTTAACGCGACTCTACCCGTTCACCTTCGTGCAATTTTCAACTGGGGCTCTTTCACCGTGGGAATGATGTTCCTGCTCATCCGCATCCCCACAATAGTTTTCGGACCATTCATGGGCATGCTGCGAGACCACGTTGGACTTCGATACCCCACGGCACTGGGATGGCTTCTCCTCACGCCGTTGATCTTCTGTCTAGGCATTCCATCCGGTCCAGAGCATCATGGGAAAGAATTCTTCGTCACATGCATTGCATGCATCGGGCTTGGATCGACTCTTATTCAGGGTGCGGGCGTGCTACACACCATCAGTAAGTACACGGCATCCCACTCAGAGCGTCTCGTCTTCTTCAAGCTAATTTTACCTCTAAAGCTATCCTGCGAGACGTAGAATTGAAACAACCTCAAATATTCGGACGTCAAGGAGGTCTTTCCAGAGTGTTTGCGATCAACGAAGTCTCATTCAATGCCGGACTCATGTTCGGTCCACTCTTAGCAGGGGGTTTAACCGAAGCAATTGGCTATTCCTACATGAATATTATTCTCGGTGAGTAATTGATCCTTTGATTTTTTATCATTTAGCTCTTCTAATGATTATTTCAGCTGTTATCTGCTTCGCAAATGCTGTCTTTGTATTCTACTTCTTTGAAAAAGGAATTTCTCAGAGCGAAAAATAGAGGTATAGACTCCATAGCATGAAGGTATGACTGGCTCTGTTCTTAAGGTTGTCTCGCTAGATACGAGCGATGGGACTTTTCAAAAGCTTTTTGATTTCAGTACAGCGTTACAAGTAGAAAGATTGTAGTCCTACGAATTTACCCCGAAATATATTCTTTATCATCTCCATTTTACCTTGAATCGATGCAACAGTTGATAAGTGGCCATGGCCGGTCGAGAAAACATAGATACAGCTTCATTTGTTCCTAGCTATTGTTACATTCGAGGTCAGGCACGATAATTAGTAAGTTAACTGCCCGACATAACTAGGGGGCAGGCCAGCTGTTTCCCTGGACAAGATCAGAGATTTGATCTCAGATCGGGAGACTACAGTATACGGGACGCCGACTCCTCCATGGGGTAATTCTCCTCGTGCACAGGACCATCGCCCTGTATGAAGGAGCGTGGTCGGCCCTGCTCTTCATCATTCAGCTTTCCGAAGCCCTCAAGAACAGAGGGATCAGTCTTGTCGTATGGGACATCACAGCGGGCAGACCCCATCGATGGATAGTAGCGCCGATAGGAGAACCACGCCACCAGCATTCCTAGAAGAGAGCCAATGGTGACATCCCACACGTCGTGCCGGTAGTCGTCCAATCGCGAGATCGCAATCAGTAGCGCACACAACAGCGGGAAGAAGGCCAGGAGGCAACGGCCAAGATCCGTTCGAGGGCGAAATACATGCATCTGGCCGCAGAAGAAACTAGACACTCGTGGGTTAGCTAATGCATCACCAGACATTCCAATCCAAAAGTCCTTACAGAGACAGATATCCCAAACCACCAAAGGAAAAGCTACTGTGTCCACTGGGGAAACTGCGCCATCCTTCCTGTAGGATATGCTGATTAGTTTCGGTACAGACTGTCCAGGCAACCAGTACATTGTCGGCCGTGCCCCGAGTGGGTTTGCACCGCGAAATGAGGTCCGGGCGAGGCCTGCCCACTGCATTCTTGACGATATCGGTGATGAAAGAGGTGAGCATGAGCGCCACCAACAGACCCAGCATCGTAACCTGTGTTTTTTGCGCGCCAGGATGCAGCATTGCCGACCACGCCATGATTATGAAAAAGGGAACCACGCCTGCATAGAACACAGACCATACTATTGTTTCTCGTCAGGATACTAGTAGGGGAGGACGTGGGTTGGAGTGCGTACCGACAGGAACCCGTTCGTGAACGGCGAATGGGTATTGAATGGACTTGTTGTCGAGGGAGAACATCCGGTGAAAGGGAGAGACAAAAAGTTGGATCTGCGCAATCATTTAGTATTAGTGATTTGATCAGAACCCAGCGCATGTTCCAATTGCACTCACCAGTAACCAACACATGGCGAGAAAGCCCAATGCCATGTAGTCCGCGGCGTAGGAGCGCTGGCTGAAACGAGCTGCTGCCCCCGCCAGGCCGACACGGTTCAGCAGGGGTGCAGACCCGGTTCCTGAACGGCTGCGAGGCATGTTTGCGAAATATTGAAGCGAATGAAGTCGGAGACCCGGTCGAGAGCTCGGTCAAACGACCGGCAGGGGAGACAGTGAAGAAGATCAGAGAGTCGCAAGCATATCACCGCTGTTGGTTCGTATCATGGTCGGGTAGAGCCCGCAAGAGTCCTCTGTCAAAGTACAGGTCCACTTCGCAGCGGGCGTCGAGAGTGAAGACGTGCTGGCTTGCGCGGCGTCGGAGGAAGAACGACAGTCGCGTGAAGCGGAGAGCAACCGACCCGCCGATCGTCTCCCGCTCGCCTTCCACTCCGAACTTCAACTTGAACTGCCCTGCTCCCACTCTTAACTCATCTTCACCAACCCTCCATTTCTCGATCGTCGCGCATCGATCCGAGTCGTCATGGCCGACGCGAGCCAGCAACGAACAGTCACCGCGGCCTTTGCGCCTCCGCCGCCCTTGTGGAAGCAGTTCACGCGCGACAACCTCGACAAGCTGGAGCAGATCAAAAAGGAAGCGTCAACAGGATTTGATGAGGAATCTGCCAGCGACAAGAAGTGGTCTCCCTCTGAATTGCGCGCTCTGGAGGTTCCCCCGGAACTGCGATTCTTGGTTCCCCCGGAGGTCCCAACGGGGGATTACTCGGTCTTTGGTGAATTGCAGTCCGTACGTGCCACCGCGCTGTCCCTCTGACCGAATTGGGAACTAACCATGCATTCGATAGATGTCGACGGCACTACCTTCGCTGAAAGATCAAGGAATCGATCAGCTCTATCCCGAACCTGCCACCGAGACCGACCAGAGCAAAGACGCTTCACAGCCGTCCCAACCCCTCAACCACGCCTATTACTTGCTCAAGATCAGCAAATCGCTCCTCCTGAACTTCCTTGAGTTTGTCGGAGCTCTTGCGGTCTCACCCGAACAATTCGAATCGAAGGTGAACGACCTGCGCAACCTGTTTATCAACGCTCACCATCTTCTCAATCTCTACCGCCCACACCAAGCCCGGGAATCACTGGTCATGATGATGGAAGAGCAGCTGCAACGAAGCAAGGATGAAATCGAGCAGATGGACAAAGTCAAGGCGGAGATCGAGAGTGCGTTGGAGCAATTGGAGACGCAGGGCAAAGAGATCGGCTCGGCGGAACAATCTACAAAGGATGTTGAAACAGCAGAGAAAAATTCCCAGCAATCTGGCGAGGGTTCTCACCAGATGTGGGATGTTCTCGGTGGGGAGATTTGAAGACAACGCTGGCCTTACTGGCCTGTTGCATTTATCTCCCCAGTAGTCCACCACAGACTGTCGCCCAGTATCGAACCGAAAAGGGGCCCATTCAAGCCGTGTTAACGATCTTTCCGGTATCCGAATGTTCCACTGAGAAATTTCTGGAGTATCTCGAGGTATTACTTTTAACATTTCGAAATACTGCCGAGAAGCAGCTCTCATGCTTCAAAGCTCCAACTGCTAGCGTCGATGATCGGTACAGCCTGCAATTACACGGTGGCCTATCCAAAATTTCTCGCCTCGCTCCCTATTTTGGGGCTTGTTCCAGGTATAGAATCAACACGCAGCGATGAGTATATGGCACAAGGGATAGGCTCGAATATCGCTACTCTCCTCGGAGTCACTTCGGGACTCTACAGTCCCACACCATATCTAGGAATATACAACCTAACCACATCTTCAAAATTGCCATAACCGCCCGTATCAGTCTATTTCCACCGCATCTCCATCCTGTTTGCCGTGCATACTCAGGGAGTACCTTCATATATACTACGACCAAAATGGACTAGTTCCCCTTCCAATCCGGGGCCGGCCCGTCTCTCATTCCGGGTCACATGATCCACGCCTTAAAAGCTCATTTTTCACACTGCCTAGCGATCTCTCTGTAGTCTCCCCAATAACAAAGACGACAAGGCTTGATTCCTCGAGCCTTTCGCTACAAACTGTAAGTTCCTCCGCCGTCTGACAGCTCGAGTCACCCTCCACCATATCTGCAATCTCCTGCGAAGATGATATGCCTATTATTATGTTTCAACCCCATCTGAGAGCATTTCAATCTTACATACGAATTCGCTCTTTGCTTATTTTGTGCATTTATCTGAGCTTGGTCATTCGTCCTATCTGTGATGTACGGACGAATTGACTATCCCATTTTGCCATCACGCAAGCGACTCTTTGCTTTCGACAAGGTGCTGACTTTGATCTGAGAAATTCTAGGAACTTTTCCAATTACCTCGACATCGCTCTGCACACTTCTTATTTAGACATCAATGCAATCTACTTCATTCTTCATATCATCCTGGCTGCTTCGTGGCCACAATCGGACTCTTGTACATCTCTCCATATCTTTTTGTGGAACTTTTTGTGGAACCTCGTAGCCGCTCTCGACCACAGCTGGAATGAAAATCGGCGGAGTTTGAGCAAAATTCATTTATCTCTATGGTATACTATTAATACAAAAGGTGTAAAATCTTGCTCCAGAAGCCAACGCCGTTATCACAATATCCCTCGGCCCTCAAACACCCAATAAAAAATAAGACATTACGAAAAAATGATAATCAATGAGGTAGATGCGAACCAGCACTCTGCTCACGCCACGCTTTGTCAATGGCACACTCGGCGAGTCGTTTGAGCTCGACCACAAAATCAGCCACCAGCTTGAAGTGCACGACTTCGTTCTCTGGCAGTTTGCGTGAGAAAATGCGATCCATCATGACCGTCGCCATTCTCAGCAAGTCCATGTCGTCGCGTGAGCGAGGGTCCAGTGGGTTTTGGAGAATGCTGCAAAAGATGGTCAAGAGCGCAGATATTGGGTAGAAGATTAGTGTCCTAAATTTCCCTCTGTTAGCTCCATACAAAGCCCAAGTGGGCCACATTCAACACTTACCAGAAGACACCATCGACTAAGACATGTTCTGCTGCCTCCAGGTAGCACAAAGTCGACCGACTCGCTTCGACAGATAACGTGAGACTTGAGCTGACTCCATCCACCAACCCACTTCCATTTATCCACGCCTTGCATCGACTGCTCGCCTGGTGAATGATCGACATGCACAAGTAGTAATTGACTCGCAACATAACCGAGTGCATACTAACATTGGGATCGGAGGCGTCGGGAGCGAAAGACATGGTTGGGCGCCACTGCTGCGGAATCGAGAGACGCCACTCCTCCAATTCATCATCCAATTCTCGAATAGATTTAAGTAAATCCGCATCACACTTCTGTAATGATTTCACCGAGTACAAGGCGCTATGTGCTCGAGACTTGATGATACTGAGACGCAGGTCAAACGGGAAGACTGGCTCGATGGATTGCGAATCTTGGTGCTCTGGGTCCTTAAATGCACGATCTAGATAGCCCGGCGGGAGGGTCAAATCGCAGTTTTCGTCGGCGATGGTTGGAGGTTGCCCGGTTCGAAGGGCAACATCTTTGTCAAGCGTGTAGCTGATCCAGAACAGGTTTCGCAGAGCCTGCTGTCGTTTCTGGGGGCGACCACCTTGCAAAGCTGCTTTAGTGGTGCCAAGATTGGCACCAAGCATAAACAAAAGCCTCGCGGTAATGGCTCCAAAGTAGTTGGTGGCGCGCATGTTTCCTGAGGAAAGTTCATAGAGTGTCTTTCCAAGTTTAGCAAGCCATTAGCATTTGCCATTTGCAAATATTGAAATTGAGAGGCAAAATCACTCACGAGCATAGTAGCTGCCTGGGCTCCTTCCAGGCTTGCCGGCTCCTGCAAGACCTGCGAAAGAAGAAACTGGCCCCTGGTAGCCATGGCATCATAGTCCACATTTCCCAACGGCGAGTTCTGTGCAAATTCTTTAATAGGAGGGAGACGCGCAGTAAAAGCTAAGAAAGCCATGATACAAGCTCGAGTACTAGCTTGTCCTACCCGGAATGTAGATTGGGGTTGCTGGTAGGCGGATATGATCGTCTCCTCGAAAAGCTCGGCATCCACAACCGGGAACAACCGCTGCATGACGAGCGAGCTCTTATAGGCCTCGAAATAGAGACGAACCACCCGCCAGTCTGGCAGCTCAAACATATTCTGGTTAGGAAGGTTCGTGAAAAGATTATGAGAGCTTTGTCCACGTTCTTTCTCCCACGGGGCCCGAGTTGGGCTCAGCTTGTCCCGCGAGATAGTTTGCCCAGTTCGCGCCTGAATCCATTCTTGTCCCTCTGGCAAAAGGAATGGGATACCAGTGAGTAGACTTATCGCGCCAAGCTCTCGGCCTGCAAAGTGGACGCCCACTGTAGATGGCACGAGGGGCTGCTGATTGCTGCTGGCTGTGCTAGGTGAGCTACCCGCAGTTGCGTTGTCATCCAGAACTTGCGATAGATCCGTGGGGACTATTTAGACTTAGCCGCGCACATATTTGACCGAGAATTTTCTGTGTAACATACCAGAGTCCGTATCATGCATCGAGAAATTGTCGGCAAGAACCTGCTCAATACGGCTGATGCGTTCTGACAAACGAGAAGCCTTGGGCCGACTATTGCCATCGTCAGTACATTCAAGATCCATCCACAAGCATTCCGGTAGCTCAATGGTCATACCCGCCATCATCTGTCGGTCTTCTCTTCCGCTGCACCACCCGGTCAAAGGTACAGGGCAGGTTATGGTGGCTGCACCAGTTGCATTGCGGTTGTGCCGCGTCACATTTAATCTACGTGGTCAGCCGGGGCCGGGTTTGCAGAGGAGTGAATATACCTTGCGTCGGTAGCAGGAGTCGCAAGCGCGCGCCGTGCGCTTGCGGGGCTCGTCGTCTGGATGCATGGAGATCGCAGAGTCGGAGGGTCATCGCGGCCGTGCTGGGTCTTGATGCGCTGAGTCAGCGGAAGGCGATCGGTTGGGTCCCGCGAGGCAAACTATACAGAATGAAAATGAGTCAACAAGATCAGAGAAATACCCTGGGGGCTCTGTTGGATTCTGTTGGGCGAGATGGTGAATACAAGCTAGCCACGTGACAGTGACAAGTGTTGGTGGTAAGCATCAAAGTTGGAGTTGGTGAGAGACAACTCGGAGTGGATGGCACAGTGCAAGGTCGCACAACAAGCGTCATCTCTGAAATAACGATCCAGGAACACCAAAAACGAGTCGCAAGCTGTTGCAAGCACAGAACCTATCACAACCGAAAGCTTGTGACCACGGGTTTGGCAAAATTAACGATTTGGGGCCTCCGTCCTCTACTCAGTTATCTGATCGCAAACACCAGTCTGCCAGTGGATGCACGGGAAACTTGCCCTTCGACGGCTTTGGTCTCCAATTCAAAGAATCAAGATCATGAAAATGAAAGGCCTAGTCAATAAATACTTCTCTAGAATGAACCCATAATTCACATGTTGGTCTTGGCTGTAGACTAACGCCGCGATTTAAAATGCCTCGTACCTTTCATCACCTGAGGATTATGTTTCATACTCTCGTAGACAATATAACACAAGTGACGCCGCATCAAAAGACTAGGCTGTATGAGATAATTTGAATATACCGGATCACGTGTTCTGTGCTGGTTTTCTGCTCCATGCCTTCACGGTGTTGGACCACACTGCAGTTGCATAGGTAAAACCATGGAAGAGCATCCAAGCATCGGTGTTTCTGTTGCACCATTGTCGCTTTGGCCATTTTGGTCCATAACAAGGACGTCCTGATACAACTCACTGCAATAATAAACAATACAGAAAGATAGAAGCATCACCGTAGGATAAACTTTATAGGCATCGAGTTCATGCGGACTCGCAAAAAAACAGAATGGTATATAGATCGAATCAAGCACAACATCGGCTAAAAGGGCGAAAAGAACAGGACATGGCAGAAAATAAGAGTAAGTAGGGCATCGCTAACCCAATGCAATCACCATCTCCCGCAGGTCGTTGAGGTGATTCGACTTATCGCTCCCCAAGTCCACTTCGACCGCAAAACGCTTCCGGCCCAATCGCATATCCATCTCACATCACAGTGCAAATGCAGCAGTCGCACTCCTCATCCCCGCAATCACACCCAAAGCAGGGCTTGGAGACAATCTTGATAGGTTTCTTGATCGAGCTCCCAGAGCCACTAGAAGGCAAGGTCCAGTTGAAGGGATTCGAGCCGGCGGCGAGCATCGTCGGAGGAGACTAAGCCGAGAAGGTCAGTATGGTGTTGAACAGCACTCCACATGGCACCGATCGAACCTCAGTACAAGGAAAAATCAAGATGAAATGGGGGATAGACGAGATCGACTGGGGAAGGGGGCCACAGGGGAAGGGAAATATTTAGGAGTCGTAGGGCTGTCGAAACAATGGAGGACCGAGCAGGCAGCCATTTATTTTCTGCCCCGCCACACACGTCACAGGGTTTAGGCATGCAGGGTCTCAATTGGGAGTTACGGCTTGTGATACCGATCTCGGTTGGGAGATAGTATCAAGCATGTCAGCCAGCTCAAAGAAACAGTGCAATGTGCCTGGGTCGGCATTTGTGAAGACTTTTGTCTCGGTCTACTATACGCGGACAGGCGGATTGGCGCCGCCCCACTTCAAGCATACCCTACACTAGTGTAAGGCAGACGGACCTTCGAGATTTACAAAGTACCGAGGACCGAGTGCGTGTCTCAAAGAGAACAGTCAATTGACCTATGTACAACAACTTTTGTTTTCATCATTCATCGCGGGATTCACCAGTGAGACGGGGTATCGTCTAGTCATCTCAGTATGGGGAATCCAAAAAAATCATCCATCTATCCATTAACGCATTTCCATCCAAAGTCATCAAGAGGTAGTTTTTTGTCATAGCAAGGGCAAGCGTTTTACAACTGCTCAACCCAGGGAGCAGCACCCGCCTGCATCTGGTTTAGCCACTTGACGAGCTCGATGAGCTCGCTGCGGCGCTCATCCTCGAGCTGGTCCTCGTCACCGGTCAGGACGGCCTGGAAGACAGGGAGCAGCTGGGGAGTAAGCTCGCGGATGGTGGCATCCTCCCATTTGTACATCTGGCAGATCATGCGGTACAGGGGCTCGTTTTCCTCGTAGTCGTTCTTGAGGGGCAGGATCTTGACCAGAACGGGAAGAACATCCTTGGTGGGGATGTTCTCGTGGCTGCGGAGGATCATGCGGCTCAGGCAGCCAGTGGCATTGTCCTGCAGACGGGAGACGTTCTGGCCTAGGCACTGCTCGAGACGGCTGAGGATGGTGGGGTACTCCTTGATCAGCTCGGCATCGGACTGCGAGTGTTCGACCAGGCGACCAACGGCGTAAGCGGCGTTGGAGCGGGTCTGAGGGTCCTCATCAGCGAGACGGTGAAGGAGGAGCTTCAGGAAGGTGGAGGTGAAAGGGGTACAAGCACCGCCCATACCGTTGATGCACTCGGCAAGAACACCGACGGAGGTGGCACGCTCCAGGGACTCGCTGCTGCTGGCGTAGCGGAGGATGGTCTTCTCGAAGACCTTCCAGAGCTCAGCGAAGCTGGAGCCAAGAGCGGCGGCCATACCGGAGACGACATCAAGGGCGGTGTCAACGACGACCCAGTCGAACTCGGAAGTCTCCTCGCCAGCCTCGGCGGTCTCCTCCTCGGGACCGAACTCAAGCTGGCAGGGGTGCTGCTTGGTGATGATGTCGGTAACCATCTGGATCACGTTGTGCAGCATGGTCTCGTTGGCGATGAGGGCGGGACCACAGAAGCGGAGATTCTCAGCCATGTTGCGGTTGATGTCCGCGACGGTAGCACTAAATGGACCATGTCAGTACAATGTGCAACCAAAGATCCACAAATTGACAAAAAAAAGATAATCAAGAAGCAATTTCAGATATAGATTCGCTGTTCGCATCAATCGCGCTTTGCGCGTCAAAGTGAGCTGGGTTAAGCGGTGATAATCATCATGAAAAGGTGCAAGCCAAGAGGCAAAAACGAAGACAAACAACGCAGAAAAAGAAACTGTTAACACGTACCGGTCGTCTTCCTCAGTCCACATCTTGACGGTGGCAGTCATGAGGATTTCGCCGAACTTCTTGACCTCCTTGGCGGGCTGGACCTGCAGAGGTAGACCGGGTTGCCACTTGGGCATCTGGCCGCTCTCCTCGGCAATGGTGAACAGCATGGCGTAGGAGCGGTGCAGAGTGCTGATGGTGCTCTTGCGAACACCCTCGTAAGGGTGCTCAGCGAGGGGCATGACCTGCTCGATGGTCTTCTCGAAGTAGGGCAGGAAGGAGCTGCGGGTGTGGGTGATCAGGTCACCGATAACCTCAACAGCGATCTCCTTCTCCAGGGACAGAGGGGTTGTGGCAGTAATGTCATCCCAAGCGTCCTCATCGTCCTCAATGTCGACATCCTCGATTTCGCCCTCAACGTCATCGTCGTCGTCAGCAGAAGCAACCTTGACCTTGCGACCAGCGACGGTCACCTCTTGGCCAACGAGGTCCTTGGCAGCATCACCAAGCTCAACCTCAAGGTCAGTCTCATCCTGCTCAATACAGGCGAAGAGGCCCTTGACAACACCGTCCAGGAAAGGAGAGAAGTTCTCGGAGTAGACCTTGGCCATAGCACCCCAAAAGATGTAGGTGCTCTCCTTGAGGCGAGAGTGGCCCAGGTGGAGAGCCTCCTCGGTGGCGCGCATGAGAGGCTCAACGTAGGGCTGGTAACGCTCGGGGCCGGCGGCAGCAGCCATCTCACCCATCGCGTCAGTCACGCTAGCACGGAGGTCAAGCTCCTCCTCGCTGTCCTTGACGGTAGCGAACTCCTGGAGGAGGTGCATGGACTCATCGAAGAAGGACAGGAAGGAGTCACCGGCTGACGAGGCGAGGGAGCCAAGAGCACCGGCGGCAAGAGCCTTGATCTTGAAGTCGGGGTGCTTGAAGAGCTTGTGAAGGATGGGGACGAGCTCAGCCTGGTAAGGAGCAACGTCCTTCTCATCCAAGCCGTCGACAACGGCATCGATGGCGCTGATGCCGGCCTTCATGATGTCCATGGTGGGGCCGTCCTCCTCGCCGTTGTACTCTTGCATGGCGCTAGCAAGGTTCTTGAAGAGCAGGGGCATCAGGCGCGCGTGCTCAGCGCTGAGGTCCTCGGCCAGGTCGTCGGCCAGACGGGCGACGGCGTGGAGAGAGGCCTGACGGACCTTGGGCTCGGAGTCAGCCAGGAGCTGGAGAACCATGGGGAAGATCTCCTGCATCTGGGTGCTGATGAAGTCGGGAGCACCCTCGACGCACATGCCCAGGGCCATGATACCGGCACGGCGGTAGTTGGGGTCGTTGTTGTTGAAGTACTGGCCCAGAGTCTGGAGCAGAGGAACAACAACTTGGCTGGGGGGCAGGCTCTGGGCGAGCATGTCGAGAAGGCCAAGCGCAGAGCGGGCAGGAGTGATCTCGTCATCGATGGGAGAATCGTCCAGCTCAGTCACTATGTGAAGAGCGGTGCGGGTCAGCTGCTCGCCGATGCGCATACCCTGGATCTTGAGCTTGCGGTACTGAACAGCCTGCATCAGGAAGCTGATGGCCTGAGTACGGGTGTCATCATCGATCTCAGTGTTGGCAGAGATATCGTTCATCAGAACAACGAGGTCCTTGAGGTGGATTGTCAGGAGGGCGGGGTCGCAGCCGAGAAGGGTCTGGAAGACCTCGAAGGCCTGCATGATGCGGTCATCATCACCCTGCGAGATGGAGTCCTTAAGAACGGCAACCATGGAAGGGACGAGTTCCTGGAAGGCCTTGACAGGGGGAAGGCTCTCCTCAGAGTCGAGGTGCATGGCCAGCTTGCTTAGAGCAAGGAGGGTGTTGATGCGGACCTCGGCGCTTTCGGGGTCCTGGATGGTCTTGCCGAACAGCTTGAAAAGGTCGGCAAACTTCTCCTCGAATCCCTCGCCCAGAGTCTCGAGGATGGTGAACAGGATGTAGATGGACACCGAGCGCTCGTCCTGGTTGCCGCCATCCGCGGCCTGCAGGAGCAGGTTGGGCAGGTCAGCCCACTCCCCATCCTCCAGATCAATCTTGGCAATGGCCGAGATGATACGGGCAATGGAGTGGCGGACCAGGGAGGAGCTGTCGCTCATGGAAGAGCGGAGCAGCTGCTGACGGATTTCGGGCTTCTGGGCAGCGTTTATCTTCACCCAGTGCTTGTGAACGTGGGAGCGGCCCTCGACAGCAGCAAGCTGACGGAAGTTGGGGTCCTCATGGCCGGTAGCGATCTGGATGAGGAGGACGAGAGAGTCCGGTTGAGTGTAGAACTCCTTCTGCAGGATGCCGGTGGCCTCCTTGACATTTCCCTGGGTGGCTGGGAGGAGAAAGGGTGAGCTTGCATTTCTCGAGTCAGCAAGGAGGACAGACTTACGGTTCAGGACAACCTGCAATTGCTGCAGGAATCGTTGCTGATCCATTATGGCAGATGTGTGTATGATGGAAAGGTCACCACTTTTTTTCGGATGAGTAGCGTGTCGTTCGTGAAAAAAAAGTCCCAGGCCTCTTTTAAACAGAGGCGAGAGGGACAGAAATGAGCAGCTTGTCCTAGAGAGACAAACAGCTCACTTTTTGGAGGGGGTATCAAAAAGAACAACAAGGAAAAAAAGAAAGAGAGGATGGTGGGGGGAGGAAGAGAAAAAAAAAGTCGCGGCAGAAAAAAAGTCGTCAGGGGTGGGTTGGGCGCCCGATCGAGTTTAGGGCGGGAGGGACCGTTTGAAAATTGGGCAGCGGGTTTGTTGTGTTTTCAGCGATATCCACTTTCTGCTGGGTTTTTTCGGCTCGGCGGGCAATGGGCAAGTCTGGGACGCGTTTCCGATAGTCTGAGTGTGTCCCAGAGATCCTATGTCTGGTGTGGTACGCGTCTGGTCGCTTGGATTTTGTATGAGGCACGGAGAACAAAGCCCGATAGTCATAGGATGGGACGTAGTCTACTATCCTAACACCATACACTGTAGTCCTATACATCACATCAATGGATGTACACAAGGCATACGAGACAATACGAGAAGATGATCCAGAGACGTTACAGAGATACCCGAAAATAGCCAATCGATATGCTATGGCCAGCGTGTGAAAGTAAAAAGAAACCTGCCCTATGGGAGAAATAAAACACAATGGTGCAAATATACTATGCCGAAACTCCACGTGTCTGCAAACTCCATGGCCATGACTGAAAATCGCCCGTCCGCCGAAATGGAAAACCCGGGTTACAGGTCTCACTGGCTGGCAGGCGTGGTACCGATTACCTACAAAATAGAGAAGACCAAATCAACCCCGGGAGCACCGGAGATTGAGTCCATTTCAGCAAAGTGTGGCCAAGCTTAATAGTCGTCAGAGTCATATCCGTCATCAACCAGCAATGACCGATAACCACGGGAGGCAAGGTTAGCCTCCAGGCCGCCGTCAGAGGCGGGATCAAAGTATCCTGTCACGGTCTTATTGAGCAAAGGGAACAGCGGCAGCGAAGAGGCTGCGGAGGGGAATCAAAGTACATACCGCTACCACCAAAGTAGCTGAGAGCTACTGGCAGGAAAATCAAGGCGTGGGCAGCAGCAAAGACGACCAGCGCCAGCCACACCCGGAAATAGTAAATTTCGAAAATCTTGCTTCTTGTAAAAGCAAGCACGCAGACTCCGAGAAGCTTGGTGACAGTAATACCGCTGAAGACGCTGCCACCGACGTTGACCAGAGCCGTCCAGGCACGGGCATCCTTCCCGCGGAATTGAGAAGGGGCTTTCTCCAGCAGAGTGCGCGCGGGAAACATGAACGCCCGGGCAATGTGGGCGCAGAATTCCACGCTGATGCCCACACAGATCACCAGGTTTACAAGTGAGACCGCATTGAGGGAGACCCCGGCAATGGCCATGGTGCCAATAATATCTACCACCGTCATGACGACCGTCGTCGTGATGACCGCGCCCGTGGCGATCGACCCCAGGATTGCTGAGGTCAAGACGAAGATGATGGCGACGGCTGAGCCCAGGAGCGTACCGGTCAGCTGCACGATGGAGACGTACTGGTCGAAGAAGATGTAAAACTTGGAATACGGGAACACGTCGATCTTGTGCTCGCGGGAGATATCGTCGGCGATCCGGCGAGCTGCAATGTACGCCTGGATGAAGTCGTCCTGGCTGCGTAGCGCCGTGTGGCTGGTGCGGAAATGGCTGGCATTAATGGTGGTGTGCTGCTTGTCGATCACCACCGCGTTGCTGTAAGGCGCCTTGCCGCCGAGAGGACAAGAGGCATCGGTGGGGGCTTTAATCCATTTCTCGGCATAGTGAACGAACTCAGGCCCGGTCGGCATCCCATAGAGAGTGAGGTTCCATGGAGGGTTGCGGTCTTCGAAGCAAAGCTTACCGTTCTCTTTGCAGCAATCCTGTTGGGGGTTAAGCCAGTAGAAAAAGTCATCAATCCAGCTAGCAGCAGATCCGGAAAGGTAAGAATCGTTCGGGCGCTTCGATTCCTGTTCCAGAACAAATGGCAACGAGTATTCTTCACAGGTCGTAAATCGTCCACACAATTGCTGCTGGTGAGACCGCTCCGTCACGTTGACGTTGCGAGTCACAAAATAGACCGGGGGACCCGTGCGGAAGTAATCGTAGAGGTCATTGAAGTATGCAATAAGGTATGAATCATTGGGGATTGCAATGCGCTGGTCGAGTCCCAGAGAAACAGCTGGGATCAACGCCAATCCTGCTGTCAAAAGGCCCAGGAAGAAAATCACCACAGCTGCCTTGACCCGGCGATCCAGAATAAATGGAGCATAGACCCGGCGGATGAAGGTTTGCAGGTAACTTTCGGCCTCGCGGTCATCATAAATTTGATCTTGAGGGAGGCCAAATGAGTTCGCCTTTCGGACAGTGACACAAGGGAAGCAATCCGCGCGGAGGCTCTCCACCCGTCTCTGATTCAGAGCAAGGACGGAGATGAACATGGTGATTTGCAAAGCAGCATTGACAAAGACGGCCCCGGCAGCATACGCTGCAAAGTTTTTGACTGCAGGCATGCCGACAAATGCACCCAAGGCGAAAGCCAACGTCTCAGTGAGCGCTGAAAGGAAAACGCTGGGGCCGATTCTGCCCACGGCACGCGCCACGCGTTCGTCAATCTCTTCATCAGGGTAGCTAAAGTTGACACGCTCAAACTCGTGAACGATCAGGAAGATGTTGTCCACGCCCACTGCGAGAACCAAGAATGGTATGACCTCGGCGATTATCAGGGTCGCGCGCACGCCGGCGGCCGAGAACAGGCCTACCGATGCGGATACGGACATCAATACAATCACAATTCCAGCAATACCCAAGGTGAACTTGGACTGGACCAGAGCATTTGCCGAGTTGTGCAGAAGAGAGCGCCAGGTGACAGTGACTGAGCCCAGGGCCAGGGACGCATAAAGGAACATGATCACATAACTGATCACCACAATCTTTGCGTCTGTGTTGGTGGACTTGTTCAGTTCTTGCTCCAGGCTTATTTCTGCATTGAAAGAGACACGAAGGCCACGTTCAGCAGCTTCTTCTTGAACGACATCAAAGACGCGACGGAAGCTGTTCTCCCAGTCAATCGCCTTCTTTTCTCCCTCGCTCCCCTGGTCATGGTTGTTTACCACCCAGGTCACGACCAAGGCCTGGGCATCTAGTACATTCCCACTCTCATCATAGCCGCCCAGAATCATCTCCGGTTTGAGAGGCTGCTGAAAATCGGGCAGGCAGCTCACGTCGCCGGGCGATTCCGTGCAATGGCGCAGGCGATCCTGCCAAGTATCCGGATCCAGGTTAAAAACGGAGCCACCAAAGTAGCCCGTCAGTGATTGTACCACACAGGCGTCGCCAGTGGGCTTGAAGCAAACATCTTCCAGGTTCAGACCTAGGTCGAGAGATATCATCCGGCGGACTCGAGACTCGACATCAAACCACCACACGAGCGTCTCATACTCCAAGACCGGGCCGGTCTCATTAACCAAGAATGCCTGTTCAGCCCGGTAGAATGGTCCGAAATTCTCATCGAAATAGGTTTTCTCTTGGGCTGCCGCCGAGGACGGGCTCACCCAGAGGCGGACCGGGTCGGTCTCGACCGTGAATCGCAACCAGCCCAGGCTCAGCAAGATGACAAAAACGAAGCTGGAAACGATTGTGATGGCAGGGAATCGTGCGCAGGCCCCACCAATGCGGTAGAAGAGAGCAGATAACAAGGAGTTTGGTTTGTACACTCCCTGGGGCTGTTCCAAATAACCACCATGGTGCACAACCTCTCCCTCCTCCTCGTCATCACTGGGTAGCGGGTCCTGGAGAAGGCGAACGCGTTCAGGCTTGCGGAATCGACGCTCCTTGAAGGTTACATAGCTCGCAAGGGTCATGACGAGCAGCAGGAATGCCGAGTAGATGATAATAACTGCAAAGGACATACATGGCAGCAGTCCCACATGACAGGCCTTTTCAATGGATACGGCGGGCAACTCGGGGCATACATCTGGACAGTCGACACACGAGCACCGATATGACTTGTCCTGGTCGTTGCAAGCCTTTGGGTAGATCGACAAGGTTTTCATGCCCTGGTCGTCGCTGCTTGGCTCGGTCCGATAGTTGATCTGGAACGGACTGCCCAAAAGCTTCTTGTCGCCCAGGAACTTCAGAAATTGCTTGTAGTCCTTGGCGCCACCACCGATAAAATCAATGGCCTTGCCACCAGAGGCTCCGTTCTTCACATTCTTGCAGCTGTCATAAAACCCACTTTGGTACTCTTCAGACCAGATGTTGTCCAGCTCCGTGACTAGTTTCTTGCCAGAGCTGTTTTCTTCCGTCTGAGTGACATTGACGAATAATGACTGGTCGGGCGAACAGGTGAACGTGCAGAAAATATTGAAGAAGTTCTCTCGGCAGGCCGGGCAAGACGCAATGATACCTTCTGCCAGTTTCAGGTTGCTAGATAACGCATCGATCTATTCATGGAAGATATTAGCCTGGTCATATCGACAGCATTTGCCGTCAGGCTACAACGGGTGTGACTCACCTGTTCCTCTAGACAGCAAGTCGGGCCTTGCTCCCACTTGGAGCCGCACAGGTTGACCAGCTTCTGCCGTACGGGGTCTTCGGGTTCCTTTGCGAGACCATTATCGGGACAGGGCAGCTCCCCACCAAAAATCGACTTTTTCCCGCAGTGTCCCCGGATCGCACATCGGCCCTTTTCATGTATCTTCGTCTCGCCTTGCGCGGCGGCGAGAGGCTGCCAGGCAAGGGAGCCCAGCCCGACGACCGCGGCGAGGAACCCCAATTGCCGCATGGTAGGGACGGGGTCGTGGGTTCAAACTAAAGCAAGCACGTCCCTTTTCTGGATCGGTGATCGCTCCTCGGGGTGAAGAGAACTCGTTTAAGGTCGGTGGTCGGCCATGCGCCGGTGCATGGGCGGAGACGGTCGCGAGCGCGCTGCGGAGCTGCAGGGTGCAAGGGGCAAGGTGAGAAATTCTGAATCAGAGAACGCCTGCAGAAGTCATCCAGCAGGGTTGGCCCACGAGCGAAAGGATATCGGTCAAGTGAGCGGTGAAAGCAACAAAGCAAGCAGGTTTGGGGTGGCAGACCTGGAGACCCCATGGATGACGTGCACGGGACCGAGGGACCGCGGGAGACCGCCAAACCGGGCGGGGCCCATCCGCACTACACAGCACATCCCAACATGGAAGCATTCCACTTGAATATCACTTATGTACCATCATTAGATCCTCATTAGCGTCAGGCACCGGAGCTCCTGCGAGGCTGATCTGGCGCTATCGTGGCTCAAACATAGACTACCGATGTGGCTATCGCCATGGGACAGTTTGTTTTGCAAGGCGCTGATCGTGGACTGCTGCCAGTTGCGTGTCATACCATCATTATATATAGCGTGCATGCACCCGCATCACCACTCCAAAGTGTTATTTGTAGGCCATCCACCCTGAGCAGGTGAGATATTGAACATGATCACTGATATACTAGACTTGCATCTTTCTCCAAAGTATCATAATTACTATGGGTCTACAGGTAGAGCTCCATTGTGAAACTTCTTTTTCGCACTTCAAGACCTGATACATTGATTTCTACGAGTAGTCCGCATCAACAATGTCATGTGGGGTCGATTGGGAAACACAGAATGTCATCATGCAAGTTGTTGGTTTTTTATTTTCAATCATGCTGTGAAGGTTGATTACCGGTGCAATCAAATGGAGAAGACCGCTGAAGAAATGCACCGGGACACCGTGACCGGAACGCCGGGAACCAGAGATACCATCCATTGAAACAACGGTATCTGCATCACCGATCTGGTTAGCGATCAGGACGCATAAAGAAAAAAGAAAAGAAAAGAAAAGAAAAATCATCACCCGGAGCGGGGAAAAAGACAAGGAAATTGGTATCAAGGAGATTTGAACATAACCATGGACGTAAAGTGGGAGCGTTTAGTAACCATCATCATCAGTCTGCTGATAGGTGTGGCGTGTGCGAGTGGGGTCCTTGCGCATCTGCTGTCCAGAGCCCACGAATCCGACTGGAGAAGAGACGAGTTAGTACGCGAGATGGCGTTCCGAGGGAGAGCGCGAGAGGGCGATTATACATACCGCGAGCATTGAAGCTATCACCCGTGCGGAACATGCTCTCCTTCTTGCCAAACTTGCCCTTGACCTTGCCCTTGCTCTTGGTGGCAAAGTCCTGCCACTTATTCTTGCCCTCCTCGAGTTCACGGTTGGCCTTGACCTTCCGCTGCTGCTTGGCCGGACGGGCCGACGCTTCGGTCGCCTTGGTGGGTTCCGCCCGGGCCTGGCTGGCCAGCGCCGGATTGATATCGGCTGCAGCCGAGATGACGTTGGATGGCGCGGGCGAGGGCGACGCCGAACTTCCTGGGGTTCCATCAGCCTTGCGCTTGCGATTGTCACTGGCATGTACAGGTCGGATATCCCTGGACGTCAGATTCTCGACGGTCGCGTAGGCCTTAAACGAAACGAGGTAGACCGGGTTGCTCGCAGAGCCGGTGACGGAGGTGATGCGGGCGGGATAGAAGGAGCCATCTCCAGACTTCCAGCGAGCGAGGACGTCGTCATTGACGGCGAAGGAGGGAGGAGGCGGCGGAGGAGCCTCACGACGGGTGTCGACTGGCGGCTGGGGGGTAGCCGATTCCTCTTTGCCTGAGGAAGTGGTGCGTGCCGGCGCGGGTTTGGCGGCGGGCGCGGCTGGCTTGAGCTCGGCGATGGAGGTTTCGGTGAGGGTTATGAATTCTTCGAGTTCAGTTTGAAGACTTTGCAGTTCCTCATTATCGGGGTCTACCTGCAAGCTTGCTTGGACGGTTTCAAGCTAGGGACGCGTGTGAGCCGTGTTCCCCCGCAACAGACTGATGGCACCGCAAATTTACCTGGTGTTTGAATTCCTTCACCTCCGCCTCGAGGGCCGCAACGTCTGACATGATGATTGTGATCGAGAGGTGGCAGTGAGATAAAAGGTGGTGTGTCTGCAAAAAGTGTGCCGTTTGCGAAGGGGAGAGGGATTAGGGAGCTGGGGCAAAAAAGAAGTCGGATCGACTTGGCGTCTAGGGAGCCTGAGGTTCGGCGCCGCGGCGGAGAAGTCGAACGCCGCGATGTACGAAATCACGTGATTACATGTGTAGGTCGGACCTTACCCTCTCTTGGGTATGAGAGAAAATTATTCAGTGGGAAATATAATTCGATGGTCTTGTAGATGCATTTAGTACAGTATACTGCTGATAGTAATCATCCCAACTCCATACCCTCAAGACATTGGCATCACATACAAGTCGACCACGAGATCGACCGGAAGTTGCTGCAGGCGAGCCAAGTGGAAACGTCACTCTTGCCACGAGGTGGGCTGGGTGCCTCAGGCAGGAACGGGCGGTCGATCGGGCGGAGTACCGTCCATACAGGTAGGTATACATAGACCATACATGCAGGACTGCAGCAAGAGCTAGAATGACCGAATGCTTCACTTTCTAGAAAGTGTGGTACCATCAGGTATGACTGAATATTACCCTGAGCCGCGCCGGAGGGTCGACAAGTACCCAGTACCTCTTGCGCCGCTATTTTGCCGCACAATGGAAAGTCGCGGTACTTCGGTGAGTCACCGAACGTGATCGAACTGGATTTCTAAGCAAACCCCGACTGTCGGAGCCCCGCCCTGATTGGCGATCGTCCTGCCCTCGTCTTCTGCCCGCAATTGTACTCGACACGACACCCTTTCCACTCCGTACGACCAAACACGAAGTGGCTTAGCGTTTTGGTGTTAGCGTGAGACCCGACTCTGCTAGCCTCAGGCCCCGCTACCGATCTCATCTCTTTTTTCCCCATCGCCTCAGGGTCTGCATCACAGCCTTGCGCCGTCATCGCCCATTGATCTCGTTCTGGGACACCCAGAACGCCCAGCAAAACCCTCCCTTCTCCTGCCATTTGGTGGGCGAGACGCCCGGTCGACAGCCTCGGACGATTTGGAGTAGAGAATATACGATCGCCCGCCTGGCCGTCTCTCACTCACGCAACGCCACCTGCTTGTATCCCGCCCACCTCAATTCTACCTACCATGAATGACTACGAGAACTTGTACCAGGCCGGGCTCTACCTGTCGCCCGGCCAGCAAGACCTCCTTCTTGCCGCCCTCTCGTCCAACAACCCGCCCCAACAGAAGCAGTCCAGCCATACCCCGCAGATCAAACCCGACCACAGTCCCGACCAGTCCTCGTCCAATGGCCACAGCGCTCCCCCCTCCGGCGGCTTCGACAACAGCCAGTTCCACAACCTGGACTTTGCAGAGAATGAAAGTCCCTTCCTGGACTTCAATCCGGAGGTCGATTTCGAGTTTCCCGGATCCGATCTGATTGGGGACCTGCCCGGTGCCTCCCCCGCAGACTATGAGCTCGGTGAGAAGCGCAAGTCCATCGACGGCAAATCCGAGATTGAGGAAGAAACGGGAAAGAAGCGAAGGGAAAGCGAAGCGAAGAAGCCCGGTCGGAAGCCGTTGACCTCGGAACCTACGACGGTACGCATCTTTCGTCAAGCGGTTGCCCGGGGGGCAGCCGGCTGAGACTAAGACTGAGTGACTAACTTTTGCCCAATAGAAACGCAAGGCCCAGAACCGTGCTGCTCAGAGAGCCTTCCGGGAGCGTAAGGAGAAGCACCTGAAGGACCTCGAAACCAAAGTCGAAGAGCTGCAGAAGTCCTCTGACTCGGCTACCCAGGAGAATGGCTTGCTGCGTGCTCAGGTCGAGCGTCTCCAGGTCGAGCTACGCGAGTACCGGAAGCGTCTCTCATGGATGACCAGCAGCGGCGGAATGTCTGCCATGAGTGCCATCCCCAGTGCTCACTCCAAGGGCGTATACGGCCTTCAGAACAATGAATTCCTGTTTGACTTCCCCAAGTTTGGAGATCTGCCGGGTTCCCACCTTTTCAACAGCCAAGCCCACAAGAACGATCAATCCAAATTGAAGGATAACTTGCCTCGTGCTCCGGGTGTGCTGAGCCGAAACCCTGGATCTGGTCCTAAGCCCGACGGCTCCGGTCGTTCGAATGCTACTACACCTATAGCAGGCCCTAATACCAAGTCAAGTCCGTGGTCTACTGCGACCCCAGGCAGCATCAGCAATGCCTCTGTCAAGACTCCTTACAACAATCTGAAGCATTCCAATACATCGAACCAGGACACATCGACCTCGGACTCTCCCTCGTCCTCGTCCGATTCTCACCAGAGCCAGCTGCTATCATCAAATGGCACTTCCCCGGAACCAAGCTTGAATTCTCCACCAGAGAACAAGCCGCATGACTCCGGTGCGAATACATGCAGTATCCACGGATCGATCAATGGTGAACAATCTTTCTGCGCGCAGCTCGGCATGGCCTGTGGAAACATTAATAACCCCATACCAGCCGCCCGCGATCAAAAGGCCAAGTCCAACAGCGTCTCGAGTGACCAGCACCCCCTCAATGATGATTATGGGTTGGATTGGTTGACCCAGCAGAATGGTGGTCAATTCGACCCTGTGCTTTTCGGTGATTGGCGAGAGCCGCAAGATGCCGTGCTCTCCCAGGACTTCGGCTCGTTCTTCAACGACGCCTTCCCTCTGCCCGACTTGGGTAGCCCCTCTCAATCTGACCGAAGCATCATCGACCCAGCAGCCACCCAAGAAGGACCTGGTCGCTCAGGCCGACAGCAAGCAGGATGAAGAGGTGGTTCCAGGCGAGGACAAAGCGCAGATGCTCTCCTGCACCAAGATTTGGTACGTCATTCGACTTGAAGAAATCAAATGTCTTGCTTTACCCATCACTAACCTCCTATTGTACAGGGATCGTTTGCAATCCATGGAGAAGTTCCGCAACGGCGAGATCGACGTTGACAATCTGTGCTCGGAGCTACGCACCAAGGCCCGCTGCTCCGAAGGCGGCGTGGTTGTGAACCAGAGGGACGTGGACGATATCATGGGCCGCGCCAAGTAATTGATTCGATCAGGGATGTTCGAAATCCCTTGCATCCATTCTCAACCCCCAAGGCCTTCTTCACGACTCACGGAACCGCTTTACGTCCATCGAACTGTACACGTTACCAATCATACCCATCATTGAATTGTCTATTGAAACGGCGTCACGAATACACAACACGGAAAAACCAGAAGAGGAGTCTTGGCGATACGCACTCTCCTCCAATTGATTTCTTCAAATCTCATTTTCTATCCTTTTCTTTCTCATGAAATTGATTGTGTCCGGCGCACAGGCCACTGCCATTCGAGGCAATCTAATCTTGTCATATCTTTCAAATCTTTTCCAATTTCTTTTTCGTGCCTTTGTAGTTTGTTTTCTTCCGCAGCTGTTTCTGATCTGGATTCTTGATCTATTGGAAGTTATTCCCTTCAGCCTGGCGAATGGAGATACAGGATTCGCCATGCCAATGGTTCTGCCGGTCGTCTCTTGACTTTCATGTACTACAGAATGCTGGCGTCTACTATCAGGTGAGAAATATGGGCGGACGAAATGGGTAGTTTGGGCAGGCTTGCACTCTTTCTCACTGTACCCTTGTAAACAATTCTGAGACCTTATCCGTTCAGTAATCCTTCCGACTAGTTCTCAAGTGTTCATTGAAGCAAGCTGTAGTACTCCACATGTAACTGGCCATCGCCATGCTGGGATCCCCTTGATAGTTCCGACGAGGCCAGTCCGATTGGGAATCCATCAAGTTTCATGTTATAATACTGATCTACTTTCGAAGCTGTCCATGTTCAACCCCAAACAAAATCCATCCGGTGATGTCTATGTCTACGCGCAGGCCGTGGTGAACCGAAGCTGGAAGGGTATCGATATTTGTGCCCCGAGGGAAAAGAAATTAGAGTACAAAGAAAGGTGATGTGAACGATAGATGAAAGATCCTTTTTTTTTTTGGTTTTGGAATTGTGCTTACTTTGGGCATTCTTCCACGCTTGGGGTGTCATGAACAAATGCGCTTTTCAAAAACTTGACAGACTTATCCACTTAGGTCTGCACTATGCTTCAAAGTGTTTCCACGCCCAGCCGACCCTCGTTACAGAAGATCCAAGGCATGGCATGAACACTCGAGCACCGTCTCGCTAAAAAAAGTTGTAAGGGGGAATTTGAAGGCCGTTCCACAGAGTGAATAAAGACACAAAAGAATTAAGATAAGCAGGTCAAAAAGTGCGGTTTGGGGGTACATGGAATCAATGTGAAGGGGGGGCATGGAAATCAGAGCAGTCGGTCTTCAATTCGGCGAAAAGTGGAACGGTACATGAAAGAAGCGAAAAAGTTTAGGGATCATGGAATTTAGGCATCGGTGGAGGGAGCAGGCTTGTCACTCGACGGCGTGGAGGGAGCCGGGGAGTCGTTGGAACCTGCACCACCTCGGAAACCACCGCGGCCGCCACGGCCACCACGACCTCCACGGCCGCGGTCACCACGGCCACGACCACCAAATCCGCCCCGGCGGGCACCCTCGCTATCACTAGCAGACTGGTATCCGCGCGAGCCGGCATTGGATCCGCCGCGACTGCTGCTCTGCCAAGAACCGGCGTTACCCTGACCCCGGGTACGCTCCTCGAAGTACTTGAAGTTGGGCTTGCGAGGCTGGCCGGTGACAGGCGGGCCAGACTTCTTGTATTCGAGGGGAAGGCGATCCATAGCCCCCTTAGCCTCCTCCACAGTGGCGAACATAACAACATGGTTAAACTTTCCGTATTTGTCAATCTTGACAATCTTGGCTTGGTCTTCTTCGGGAATCAAGTCGCGGATCGCTTGCTCCGTGTCGACGTTGGCGACGAAAAGTCCATTGCTAGGTTTCTTTTCACCGCGAGGAGCAGGGGACTCAGACGGCTTTTCAGGATGGGCAGTGCCGTTGGTGTCGGCACCAACGGCCTTCTCCTCATGAGCGGGCTGGGCAGATGCCGCAGCTCCTTGCTGGGGGCTAGCGGCCTTGGGGATCACTGGAATAGGGGAGCCACGCGCAGGCTGACCCTTGGGCTGACCCTGCTGGCCCGGGGCCGGAGCAGCGCGAGCCGGGGCGGGCTGGCTGAACTGAGGAGTGGCAGCAGTCGGACGACCACCAGCGCCGGTAGGAGCGGGCGAAGCAGTAGTAGCAGGAAGGCCACTGGCCACAGGAGCACCAGCGGCGATGGGCTTTCCGCTGCGATGGGCGAAATTGAAACCCTGGGCGCGCATTTCCGTCGCGATGCGACCTCCCTCAATCTCGAGAACCAGGTAACCGAATGCAGCATCAGCCAGATTGAAGTTCCACATGTTCTTGAATGCACTCTCATCCACCTGGCCAGCGGCATTGCCAGCAGCAACAGGACCACCAAAAGGGTTACCGCCATTGGCGATAGAAGGCATCTTCTGAACGACATCGAGAGCATTGTCGAGCAGAGTCTTTTGGGCCTCGTTAGAAGAGATAGCAGATTCCACTTCGCCACGGACGGTCTCCCAGACATCGTTGAAGGACGCCTTGGAAGCGGCAAGCTTGCCGCGGTAATGGTCCAAGGAAGGGTTGACCGAGAACTCGTTGTAAGATGATCCATAGCGGAAATGCAGGCCAGCCGAAACAGAGAAGTCTGCCTTGAGAGTGACCGAAAGCTGGTTGAGCATGCCCTCGCGGGCGGGCGAGGCGTGGGTGACAAAGACACGGGTCTCAGAAGGATCGTAGACTCGGTTTGCAGTATCAATGAGTTCACCCATCTGGAGCAGGGTGGTCCACATGGTACCCTGGCCGCCAGCAATGGTCGTCTTTCCTTCGCCATTATCGAAAAGCTTATGCATCACGACGGCACCACCGAGACCTAGCAAACGCAACTTCACACCGCCAATGTCGAGCAGTCGTGAATTGGCTTCGTCAATGATGTGCAGCTTATCAACCTTGTATTCTCCGGAGCGGAACTTCTCGAGCACACGAACATCTTCACAAGCGCCCCAGACAGTGTAGACAGGAACATCGAGAGTAATGCGCTTGTCGAGGAGCATAGATAGCTCGGACAGGGGAGCTGGTCGGGGGTGAAACGTTGCTTAATGGACTGCTGGGCGGGAACTTGAGAGATGGCGCGCTTCACATTCTCAGGCAAGAGCGGCGAATACTGGGCGACGTGCTTCAAGGTCCTGTAGAACAACACACATTAGATCCGGGTTTGCCCCCATACCATGTTGGTGCCCGGCCGAAGCGAGTGTGCTTCCCACGTATTGGGCACCAACAGGCATATCTGGCAGCTCCAGGGGGTTAGTACTTACTTATCTGCGATGCGATCAAGCGAAGTATCGTCGTAGAAGCCGAAATCGCCAGTGTGAATAATGTGGTCCGCGCGGGCCTGCTTGGCCAGCTCGTTGAGTGACTTCAGATTTCCTGTGGGGCGTGCTCAATTAGCTTAGCCTGTTAACGCATTTGGAACCCAACGATACTTACCGCGTACATCAGCAATGCAAAGGATTCGGGTAGGGCCGTTCTGGATGACCCGGCCATTGTTTGGGAGAAGCGGCGTAGCTCCGGGGGCGGGACCAGAAGGTGTCGCGCCGTTCGCGAGAGGATAGCCTTGTGGCCCGAAGTTGGGAGGACGGGGCTGCACACACAGAGAGAGAGAGGTCAGTATCAGAGCTGTCCGAGCTTATTCGGGGTTGGAATGTTCGCAAGCTTCCCCCGGACGCGGGTGTGATTTCACCGTCGTCAAGAGGTGAAAGCAAGCAAGGGAGGACTCACAGAAGCCATGAGTGGAGGTCAGAATAAAGCAGTCAGGAATCGTAAGGACAGGCAGGAAAGAAGAATTGCGAAAAAAGCAAAGGAGAGAGACAGGGGAGGGATGAAGTAGAGGGACAGGAAAGAAGATTCACTGCGCATCGACAGTGAAGTAGCAGGCGTGACGGGCAGATTCAGTAGGCGGTCAGCGCCCCTGGCGGCAGGTTCACAACAGTGAATTCACCCGCCTCACCGCTGCTGGGCGTGTGCGGCAGAAAAGGAGGGGAGAGTATAAATTCACTCGGCTTCACTCCCAATTCACTGCCAACCATCCGCACGAAGCTCCGAGCTGGTCGAACTGCTGAATGATCATGCACTGGTAGGGCGAGCACAGATCACGATAGTCAAAAGAACAGGATACGGTTGTACTATGACCTTACTCATCTACGGTCTGCCAGCCAGAAAATAATAATCAACTGCACAATAGTGACGGGAGATCCCAGGGTACACGAACAGCAAACAGAAATAAAAGCAATTCCAAGAAATCAAGACCAAACAGAAGCAGGTACGCAAACATAGCCGAAAGCCCCATAGGACACATGCGGGGTACAGTTTCAGCTGTCTGGAACCCTCCATCCGGCTTTTGGCATGGCCTTGGGCCCTTGGTCCCTAACCAAATCCCCGGGAGATTCCAGCGACAACGACTTCGGATTTGCGGGAGGTGTCACGGAAATTGGGGAAGGTGCTCTTCGGGTTGCATATCCCACCCTTGGCAGGTTCAAGGCTGATTTTCGAGTGGCAAGATAGATTGACTGGGTTCCATCTGACACACTGGCCGTATACAAAGCATACCGACACCATCTCCCATCCAGCCGGTATGGCAGCCCCGGAACATAGTTGCCACGGGTGATGGAAGTCTGTGTTCGGTCCCATCTCGTCATTCGCCTTCGGTTTCTGTCCAGGACGGTGACCTCGACGTCGATGGGGAAGCTCGGAGTAAAGAAGCATACTCAATTTTGGAAGGAATGATCGGAAATGGTAACCGGATAGCAGAGGTGCGAAGAGACGAGTTCATTCACCTTGAAAGTCTTTTCCAGGAACTAGCTACGAGGGCAGAATCCCAGGAACCCGAGCCCTTAACATTATGCTCTCCAAATGGGCCGCATGGAATGATTACCATCAAGCTATTCAGGAGCGTGACAAGCCACCAGAGCAAACAGAATTTCCTGGACCCATGGCCCTACCTACTCCTGGATATCCGCACTCTTCAGAGGCGACTGATATGCAGGTTCCGAGCGTAGAGTTTCTTGACAGCATCGGGATTTCCTCGACCGAATTCTTCTGTATTGTTGATCAGATCAGTAATCCGGGAGTACCATACAGCATTTTGGATTATGGGAGTCAAAATAAAGTGGGAAGTTGATTGCATGAGCCCGAGGACTAGAATAAAGAATGTATTGATCATGATACTTAAGTTGGACGTCACCCTCCTTGGATAAAATAAATGCACAGAAAGGCAGCCACGGTGGGTTTAAGCAAAAGGGCTTCATTGACTATTTTAGATTCCTACGTGTCATCGTATTCCTCATTCCATTGCTCGCGTAGTGACCCGATCAATGTTTCCATATTCCACCCTGTTCTTGCATGCATGTCCCGCAATAGGGACTCCGCAGCTTCTTGATCGCCACGGCTTCGGAGGACCCATCCCCCTTTACAGAAAGGGTTAGTAAATGCAAATTCACATATAGGTGAGCTGCAACCTGCAAAATACTCACATGCCACAAGACTGTGTCGCGCGGTGAACAGCGTGTTTTCGGCTTTAGAATTCGATTTTGCCAGACCCAGAACTGTTAGCAGATGATGCCGCATATTTTTCTGTGGCAACCATAAGAGATTAGTTTCATGGTCAGAGGGAATAATCGTGTCAAGACATACTTCAATTAATCGAGACTGCCGAAGATTCTCATAAGTCGACGAGGTCTTCAAGCTCTTTGAAAGAGCCAGGACAATCTTGGCCATATGATAGTATTGTAAACCGATCACTGAAAGATATTAAGCCACAGCCCAACACAGGGAATGGGTTTTGCGAACCGTGGACTGGTAATAGCATCCATATTGTTGGAAAGCGTCGATCTAACTCAGGTCCACATGGGGCCACCTGAATTGGCTCAAATGTGTGTGGCTTTGAATCGAACCATTCCTGGATTTCGTTGTCGGTTTTATTGAAGTCTGAGTCGGCACAGAAGGCACCCTGGAGAGCTTTAGCTAGCAGGAAAACCATTTTGCTAGACCATGCAAAGTCATCGTCTCTGTCGAAGACAGTAGAATCGAGGAAGCTTTGAAGGTTAGTTCGGAGTGGCTGTTGCGTGGTCAGTGAAATATAGATATCCTGACGCAGGCATAGCCAGGCAGCGGCCTCGCCGAGTCCACCCGAGGAGCCAAATGTTGAGATGGTATTCAAAATATGGGTTGTACCAGTCAAGTGAAACTGGTTATCATCGCCTATCGAAGGAATAAGGTTAGCTCCTTTCTTCTTGACGAGCTTTCCGATTGAACTACCATCCATTTCTTCATGTTGCCGTAGAATAGCAACTGCCGCAAGAATATCTTCTGTAATATAATACTCCGGCTCTGACATTGCAGGAATCAACAGCTGTACGCAGTGATTGTGGTACATCAGTGCCTCCGTTGCATCGTCTGCGTTCTGTCTGTTCAGATGCCGCGAAGAGAATGCGAGAACTGCATATCGGAGAACAGGGTCCTTGAGTGTGCGTGCGGGTACTTCTGTCTTGAAATGCCGTTGCGGGTCCGTGATGTCGGCCTTTATTTTGGGTCAGCCATGAGGGTTCTCGTACGAACGGTATTCGTAACTGTGATCTTACCCAAAGAGCCATATTCTCGACAAAGTTTCTTAACAAGATTGCTTCTCGCTCGGTAAATCTGTGTATAGGATTGTAGCTCGATCGTGATCTGGATGAGGTCGCGGTGTGTACGGATAGCGTAGCAGGAGAGTGCTCAGCAATGAGGCCCGGCGAGCACTCAGGCAGGGGGCTATGAATTCGGTGTTGTTGCGCATCCGTTTCTGAGGTCGCAGAGATAGCATGTGTTTGTTCATCTTCCGCATCAAAATAGTCGAAATTGCAGAACTGAGGGGCGGGATTTTCTGGGGCTTCTACGTAAAGACTGGTGATCTCAGGCGTCTCGTCGTGGAAACGAACTTGCAGGCGGTTAGGTTAGCGTCTGTTTCGAATGACCCCAACATGGTTTTAGCAGTACCTCTGCCTTGAAGCTTTGGCCAACTTTCTTGGCCTGGAAATGCAATTCCCGGCTCCTGAGACAGTGTCAACCCCTCCCGGAATCGAACCGATGTTCGGTTGCATTCAACGCCGGCATCACGACAATGTCGGCAGACTTTCGATTGAACATCGCCTGCAATTCATTTAGTATCTTTCAATTTGATTTTCATGCTATAAGCATACATTTAAGGTGTCGAGCTGGCGAAATCAGCTTGAATCAGTGGAGTTCAGACCTAGGGCTTGCCAAGTCGGACTTACTGCGACACCGTTGACTGGGGGCTTGATTAGCAAGAGAATCAACAATGCGGAGGATAGGGGCCCTAGCTTACCACCCTGCCACCAAACGACTTCTCCTCGGCCGCGACAACATCCCACTGGGGTTGATGGAGGGAGAAGATGCGGAGAGAATTTCTAGCTGCGTTTACGCGGAGGCGGAAAGTCTCTCCGTGCGGGGAAATCCCCACAATTGCGCCTGCCAACCCCTCGGGGATCGAATCAGCGTCGCTCACGCATGTCGAGTTTGACATGTTTGACAGACAACCATTTGCGGCAAGCTCGTCACGGCGGATAAACAGCAGTGCCGAGAGTTTCCCGGCCAATTTGCCCCTTTGGGCGGTGATGGTAATTCTTCCCGTCGCGGACACTACACACTGACAGCGGCGCGAGGCATCAACCAGTCCACCATCCAAGATGAAGTCTATGGAAAGACCTTCCTCCATGCAGGCCATGCAGAAAGTCGTTTTGCAACCATGCCTTCAAAGGCCCCAGATGGCAGCTATTTAAACCGCTCCGACGACCACAGGAGGAACAATAACTCAAGAACCGTCCTCTCTCTTCATATCCTCCTCTGAACCAACGTCCAACCACAATGGGAGTCCAGAAGCTACAAGTCGGCATGGCCGGTCTCGGCCGCGTCGGCAAGCTGCATGCGATCAACTTCCTGCAACGCACCCCCCGGGCCCAGCTCGTCGCGGCCTTCACCCCAGACCAAAACGAAATCGCCTGGGGACGCATCAACTTGGAGCCCCACGGGGTCACTTTGTACACCGACTATGGAGAGATGCTGAAGCACCCCGGGCTCCAAGCTGTGGCTATTGGAACAGCCACCTCTGTCCATGCCGAAGAAGCCATCCAGGCAATCGAGAAGGACCTGCACGTTCTCTGCGAGAAGCCCCTTTCCGTCGACGTCGAAGTGGTGCGCTTCCCTCTCCCACTGTGTGATTCAATTCATGGCTAACCATTCTTCAACAGTGCAAAGCCGTGGTCGAGGCAGCCAAGAAGAAGCCTCATCTGAAGGTGATGTGCGGCTTCTCGCGACGATTCGATGAGTCTTACCGCGACGCATTCGCCAAGACAGAGCAAGGTCTCATCGGACGGCCCTCAATTATCCGCAGTCAGACTTGCGACAAATTCGACCCGTCCGGTTTCTACGTGGAGTATGCAGCCTGGTCCGGCGGTGTTTTCGTCGACATGTCCGTGCATGACATCGACCTCACCCTGTGGTTCTTTGGCGACGATGCGATCCCCAAGAGTATCTCAGCCCACGGCATCACAGCCGTGCAGCCAGAGCTGAAGAAGCATAAGGACTATGATAACGCTGTTGGCATTGTGGAGTTCCAGAATGGCAAGATCGCCTACTACTACTGCACCCGCATGATGGCCCACGGCCAGGAGGACACCACAGAGATCATTGGCACGGAGGGCAAGCTGACGGTCAATGGAAACCCCCAGCGTAACTTTGTCAATTATTACCACGCTGGCGGCATCACTCGTGAGGTCCCGCCGAACTTCATCGGTCGCTTTGGCCCGGCTTTTACACAGGAGGCCAACGAGTTCACGGCCGCATGCCTGGACAACACCCCTCTTCCGATGAAGCTCACCAATGCTGTCAAGGCGGTTGAGATTGGGTCTTATCTTCAAGAGGCGCTTCGAAGTGGCAAGCAGATTCACTTTGATGAGATTGGTCGACGGATCGAGGAGTCGAAACTGTAAAAAGAAACACTTACAATTGGGAAGCATCGTTTGAGGATAAAGATATAGACATGAAAGTGTAATGAAAATTTTACGACGTTGAATTATTATCGACCGCAACAGTATCGAACAGATGTGTAATGTCCCTATGATAGTTCGAGGTATATTCTCATACCAAGCATGATGCAGATGCTGCGTGGCAGTGCAAGTGCAGAAGTGTCAGGATAGAAGAATTTGGACAGTACCACCCTACCATGTTTCCGTCCCGTTGCAGTGCGATGTGCTTACTAATGTTCTACTCCCCAATTTCATGTGGTATCAAGCACCGCATTTGCTTCTGTAGCCGCCCACATCAACGCCGGCGGCTACAGCAGCCCTTGGGGAATGCTGTAGCGACCCACAGTGCGGGCGCCATTCCCAATTGGGCCTAGCGGACGCGTGCTGGGATGCGATGGACAAAGCCACGCTGTGGGGTTGTGTCTCCTCCTCGATGACGACAGAGTCGGGCGATCAGCGGCAAGGGGGGAGCCTACGTCTCGCAACGATTCCTTCCTTCTCTCCAGCCTCTCCCTTGCCTGCAGGATCCCTGCGAGTGGTTTCAATTTTCCCTGTTTTGTTTTGTTGGTCGATGCGCCTGGTGCGTACGGACAACACCTTACGACAGCAACATGCGATTCGATATACAGACGCCCTTGGGGCTGGGCTCCCTCTGCGCCTCGGTCCTGTCCTTCTTCTGCGGCGAAGAGGGCCAGCAACAGGGCCGCATCTCCCACTACCCCGTGCTACCGCCATCGTACCCGCTGGCGGTGCGCAACCCTTACTTGTCAACATGGATGCCCAGTGATCGCGTGCAGCAATTGCCGTATGCCGAGTCCCAGTTCTGGGCAGGCCAGGAGTTGGGGTGGTCCGTCATGGTCAGGGTGGACGGCCAGGCCTATAGCCTGATGGGCGTGCCAGATCTCGAGGGTAGCGGTGCTCTCCCTGCCACAGTCCGCCACGCCGAGTTCACCGCGACTCATTCTGTCTTCGATCTCACGGCCGGTTCCGTGAAACTGACGCTCGACTTCTTCTCGCCCGTGTCACCTTCGAATTACCTGCGCCAATCGCTTCCTTTCAGTTACCTGACCGTGCGAGTATCTGGGTCGAATGGAAGAGATATACAGGTCTACTCGGATATCGATGGGAGATGGACTGGCCGGGAAGATCGGTCGGTCCTCGATTATGAAGAACATGACGATGGACTTGTCATTCATTCGCTCTCGGTAGAAGATTCAGCGAAGTATGCCGAGGCCAGCGATATGGCTCTTTGGGGTAAAGCCATTCTAGCCTCCCGTCCATCCGAGTCCAGCACACTCTCTGCTTCAGCCGGCGACCCCAAGACAGTGCGTGAGCAATTCGCAAAGAAAGGTGACCTCTCCGGACAGGAGTTTACGTGGTCCTATGGTAGCATTGCCGCCTTGTCCCATGATCTTGGCATAGTCCATGGCGAAGCCTCGATCAACTTTGTTGTGGGTTACGAGAGAGAAGCCGCTATCAACTACTTGGGAGAGGAGTATACAGGTTATTACCGGGCGGAATACCCAACCACCCACAAAGCTCTCGCACATTTCCTAGATGATTACAACAATGCTGTGCTCGAGTCTTGGCAGTTGGACCAGGAGCTGAAGACATTCTCTACTGCCGCCGCAGGTTCCAAGTATGCCGATATCATCGCATTGTCAACCCGCCAAGCTTACGGTGGTATCGATCTGACGATTCCGAATCATTCGCTTGACACTGAAGATGTCTTGGCCTTCATCAAAGAGCTGTCCAGTGATGGCAACATTAACACGATTGATGTGATCATGCCAGCATTCCCCATCTACTGGGTTCTGGACCCCGAGTGGATCCGCCTTATGTTGGAGCCTGTGATGCGGTACCTGGATGCTGGCCGCTGGCATTTGCCGTACACGATTCATGACCTTGGCTCTCACTATCCACATGCCATTGGCCATGATGACCAAAAGGCCGAGCCGATGCCAATTGAAGAATCCGGAAACCTGCTTGTCCTGGCTCTCGCCTACGCCCGCGCCACCGGCGATATTGACTGGACCGGCCGCTACATGGACATCTTCCAGAAATATGCCGACTACTTGGTGGACAACAGCATCGATATTGCCAATCAGCTGTCTTCCAATGATGCTGCCGGGCCCTTGCCCAACGAGACCAACCTAGCCATTAAAGCCGCCGTGGGTATCAAGGCATTCGGCGTGCTGAGCGGGAAGGAAAACTACTCCCGCATCGGCGAGGAACATGCAACGCTCTTCTACGAGGACGGTCTAGGCATAGACGAAGAGAAGACCCACTTTGTCCTACAATATCCCGGTTATCCGGATTCATGGAAGACCCCTTACAACCTCTTCCCGGATGTGCTGTTGGGACTAGAGACATTCTCGAAGGATGCGCACCGAATGAACAGCGAGTTTTACTCGACCGTCCGCGGCGAGTATGGCGTTCCTTTGGACAACAGACAAGATTGGGCCAAGTCGGATTGGAACATGTGGCTAGCTGCGACATTCGAGAAGAACACTCGTGACGAATTTGTAGATGATCTGTGGGCGTTCATGACCAACGGAAAGCACAACTGGCCTTTTTCTGATCGCTATGTATCTACCTCGGCGCATGGAAATGCACCCGGTACTCCCATCCTGTGTCGTGCACGCCCGACAGTTGGTGGGCATTTTGCGCTCCTAGCTATGAAGGGACCTGGATCCATTCAGACTTTGTCTGTGAACAAGCCTGTCGGTATGAGAGGCCGAAATGGAGGCAAACCACCTCTGAAGTCTCATGGCCTTGAGCTTTGATAGCTTGGAAAGCCATATATCGGGTCTATAGTAGCAATTGCATTCATGGCAACCATCTTTTCATCTTCAATGGAACTCACCATTTCTCAACAAAATCTACTCAACTATTCACGTCGTTGGAGGTATGCGGTAGAAGCCAAGAGCACCGGGGCTGTGGATACATCAACCTGTCAAATTAGTCGTTCCGACACTCCAATGTTATACTCGGGGTCCGGTGGGCATACGCATAACGGGCCGTTTCCCCGCATATCCTTACCGCAGAATCCCCAGATCTTTCTGGGGCTTAATTGATTGGAATCCGGAGAAATCTTCAAGTTAGAGCAAAACTCAATAGCTGGCTTATGATACGTGTCTCCCCCAGGATATTAACCGGTGCTACATAATGTAGCGGGGAGACCCCCTCCCCTACTACATGGGTGCCATCCATGTTATGTGACATAGCCGGCAGTATACAGTGGCCGGATAGCTAGTTCTAGAATAAACCAAAGTGGTCTGATATGTTCAAGTCCCTGAAAAATCCGTATCCCTTTCGCGTTCGCATTGTCTCTAAAGTCTCCTGTAATGCTTCGAGCGGGGTGTACCTGTCAATATCACGGGCCGTCTTCTAGCGGTCGGCATGGTGGACATTCTTAAGTAGCCACTGTGTACTTAGGGGCTTGAGCTCGCAAGCTGTTTAAATACAGAAGTGTGGCTTTAGAGTTCGTCACTCGATCCTAGCTAATCTCGTCGTCGGCATGATCGGCGAAAAAGGGTTTCAGCTCTTCGTCCATCAGAGTGAGGGCTGTATGATGCAGCGGCAACGCGTCACGAAGTCTTTCTATTTTCATTTTCTTCACATTAGTAAAGCGATCCCTCTCATAGATGACTTCGAGTTCTTCTTTTTCAAGATCTTTAGCATCGCTTCTACGCGGGTCGAAATTAGAAGAAGCAGCAAGAGCTCGAGACTGATGCTGGCTATCGAACGAAATGCAAAACACCGAGATGCTCCGATTCGGCGAAAACTGCACGATCGCTAAAAGTCAATAGCGCCGAATTGGGTTCGAGACCGTGTCGTCAAGCGTTCTTCTATAGACTTACCCGCTAATTGCGATTTGATATTAGCTGTTAGTATTCCGGGACTGACTAGAGCATACAGAGTCTATGCTAGCTCAAAGGCCTCATTGGAACCGTAGAAATGATCCGCATGTTCCCCGTCTGGCTTGTCGTCTAGACAGAACAGCCTGGCTTTGTTTAAAAGTAAGGACACTATTTTCTTGCCTAGACCGTTCCGACGCAGATTCAGTGCTATAACGTGAAGTTTTTCAATCAGGAAAAGAGGGCCGTGGTCAAGCTCGTTTCCTTATACCCTAGTTCCTCTTTGCACTAGGTGGTCTTTATACTTAGCCTTGACTGTTCTATATCAATCAAAGACATAGAAGGCCACATCGCATGTTTCCTCGCTAGGCACTTCCATATTTTCCTAGAATTCAGAGCGCATAGCCTCTCGATGAATATACCGAGCCAGAGCGGTGGCGACAACGACGCCGTCACAAGTACATTCGGCGACAAAATTTTTCATCTAACTAGACTTGTCCATTCCCTCATCGGTCCAAAAGAGCCAAATCCTCACCGTTCGTGCCGTGTCGCCAGAGGTGGTATATTCGTGCTCTTCAATGTCCTGTTCACAATCCAGGTCTTCGCTCTCATCGTCCTTCCACCATTCTTCTTCCTCGGAGTCATCTAATCCATTATAGAGTCATCATCTGTTGACTCATCATCTTCGAACTCCACTCCTGGTCGTCAAGGAAATGTCAGTATAGCTCGCACATCTTTTAGGGTTTTACGCTCCCTTTGTGTTAGTGAAAGAGAGGGGAGCGCACTGCTTCGCTTAAGAGATTCTCGGCCCCCCTTACACTTTCTCTCCGTCACTTTCCATTCTTGTTTTCAACCTTGCTTTCTGGTCTAATGTGGGTGAGGCCTTTACGACGTAGGAGAAGTAAAGGCAGGCGAGAGTCCGGGTAGATAAGTGAGGTAGTATTACTGTAACTGTGCTCAAATGGCAGATTTTGCTAGAGCGAGGGGAAAAAAAAAAACATTATCAAATGGTCGTGGTTATTAAAGAAGCTGTAGGCACAAGGTTTAGGATAGGCGTGCAAATGTTGCACCAGGAGGCGGCAAAAGAAAATGGGAGAGTGAATACTTGGACAGCGACTCTCACCTAGCGAGCTTATGTTTTAATTTTTCTCCTTTCGGTGCCGGGTCAGTATTTCGCTTAGCCAGCTTTCTTTTATATAAATGTATTTAAACGACAATCAATTGCGCCGAGTAATTAGAATAATGATGTCCTAGGAATCCCAGCTCGGAAATTACAAAACGGGTAAAAGACAGGAGTGAGAAGTACAAGTTGTCAGCGACGAATAGCCGTGACAACTGCGATCACTGAAACTCGACTACAAGCTTTGTGCCTCGACCTTCTCCCTTGCGAAGTGTCTCGAGACCTTCAAAAATCTCCTTGAATCCGCCCTTGATCGTTGTGATAGGTGGAGGTCTCACAACATCAAGGCTCAAAGTGGACAAATTACCATAGAAATTGGTAAGAACCTCGCGGTCTGTCGGAATCACCGGGAACACAGGGCCAAGAGGCGCCATAAGCTGGAACTTCCGACCGAACACAGTGTAAACCATAAGGAAGGTATAGGTCACGTTTGCCTTCTTCGGCTTTCCTTGGTCAAGTAGCGTGACCACCTTGCCCTCTCGTAACACATCAGCACAGAAGGCGGCCGAACTGCCTTCAGAAAAGCAATCCAAAGCTTTTGTGATATTTGGATAGGCCTTCTTGATTTCGCCAATAGATGCAGAGGTCCGGTAGTCATATACTGCATCGGCACCATAACGCTTTGCGAGGTCGAAGGAACGTGGCGAGGCCGTTGCCACAACTTTGTATCCTGCTCTCTTAGCTAATTGAATAGCGAAAAGACCAACGTTCGAGCCTCCTGAGTAGATGAGAATGGTCGGTTGGTCACTATGAGCGCTGCGCCCGTTCTCAATATCCGCCCAGGGAATATCAAGATACGAAAGACTCAGCATCGCGGTAGCTGCGGGAACTCCGTAAGTGGTGGCTTCACCTAGGGTCATTTCGTCAGGGACCTTCCAGGCCAAGTCTCCATCGACTTTCAGGTACTCTGCGAATGAACCAACGTCAGGATATAAGCCACCGTGAACAAAGCCAGCGATTTCGTCTCCGACCTTCCAGCGCTGTCCCGAGTTCTTGCCGACCCGAGCCACCTCGCCCGCATAGTCGCAGCCAATGGCGGAATTGCGTGGGGAAATGAAATCGATGTCTTTGAAGTCGATCGGATTCAGCGCGACGGCACGCACCTTCACCAAGACCTCATTATCGGTGATGCTTGGAATCGAGACATCCTTGACTTGCGCGCCCGTCCCAAGCGGGCTACCGAGAGCGAAACTCAGTACACGCCTAGGCAAGAATCGATGTGTGATGACCGCTTTCATCTGGGAGGATAGGTATAGTCTATCGGGTAGGACAAGGAAGACAGGAAGTACTGAATAGGTGGGGGCACTGTGTGCAAGACTGGATTATATGAAAAATGTTGGCGAACAGTAACGTCAATGCAGCGAGCGAACAGAGCACCTAATAGTAAAGCTCCTCGAAACGCTGTCCGACAGTTCGGATGAACATCAGGCCGACGGGATCAGGGAATGATCACCAGGCGATTAGTCCACGGTTTGGATTCCGAAAGCGAACAGCAACAAGATCAAAAAGAGCCTACAGTAGTCCCCTTTCAGCAACGTGCCTGAGACAGTGGCGAATGTAATTATTGTATTTTATGACGCTTAAAAACCACCACATTACCGAAATATGGGTACCGCGTTGACTCGCCAACTTGAAAGGGGAGGTCCAGGAGGCGAGTAGGTTCACGGCCTGGTTGAGGAGTCTCCACGGACCTGCCGGTATGAGTGGAGCCTCGGGCCGTCACCCTAGGCCGGGAATGATGAGTCGACTGCCCGACCGTGCTACTATCTGTCAATCACTCACTCATCTACCCGATTCCGAACCTGGGGAAGGGATTGCTGATCTCGTTCCGACGTTGAGAAGTGGGAATTGCTTCGTGTGCGAGCCGTCCTTGGTGACTATGCAGAACTCAAACTGATCCGACCTGACAACCGTTCTGTGACAACCAAGGAAGGACAATGATCACGTTGCGAAAATTCCAGTAGAATCTCGGGCAGTCGGCAGGTTGACACCTGCCCTATAAAAGGTACACCCTTGTCTCATGAGATACCTTCCGTCGGTATTTTTCCTCAAGGCAACTGATTCACTCGCAACTGCTCTTTGAATAAACCTTTGCAATGACGACCCTTCAAACCGTTCCGACTTCTTTTGTCTCCGTCAACGGGCTGAGAATCGCTTATCGGCGCTTCGGAGCACGCAGTCCATTGCCTTTGGTCTATGTCAACCATCTTCGTGGTAGCATGGATACGCTCGATCCCCTTCTGTTCAACAGCATCGCTAAAAGTCGCGAAGTTATTGTCTACGACAGTGCTGGTATCGGACACAGCGAAGGAACTGTGCCGGATTCCATTTCCGAGATGGCCGAAGTGGTTGTCAACCTACTCGCTGCGCTTGAAATTTCAAAGGCCGATTTCATTGGCTTCTCCATGGGTGGTGGCATTGTACAGCATATTGGATATACGTACCCTCAACTTGTCAACAAACTGATCCTGGCCGGCACTCAACCTGGAATCGGCGAAGGTGTGGCTTTGCCTCCGCGGGAGGTACTGGAAAGTGCTGGAGCAAACAACGACCAGCCGCCAACGGAGGATGACATGATGTACCTTTTTTTTTATCCCTCTGAGACCAGCCTCGCCCTCGGCCATGCATGGTGGAAGCGAATCCACGAGCGACACGTTGAAGGTGAAACCCGGAAGGCATATCTTACTGGAACCGGGGCTCAGTCGCAGCTCGCTGCAATTTTCAAATTCACCACTGATACTCGCAACTTTGATCGTTTGGCAGACATCAAAGCCCCGGTTCTTGTCACCAACGGCCATACGGACATTATGTCACCCACTGCCAACAGTTTCGTGTTGCAGCAGAAGATCCCCAATGCGCAGCTGCATCTTTACCCAGACGCAGGGCACGGGCATCTCTTCCAGGTGCCAGAGCTTTACGCGAAGGAGCTTGAACTGTTCTTGAACAACTGAGTCTGTTAGTATTGCATCGGATACATTATTGTATTACATCTGTTCGTGACTCGGTAGCGGGTGTCTACATGTCGAGGATTGAATGCATACATCGTATAGGACGGTACTAGCCCACCCTCAAGATTCTCGGAGGAAGCGGTTGGTGCAAGTATTTGCAGCTAGATTACTTCAGCATCTAATATATATCATTTTCTTGGTCGTAATGAAACTGAACAATCTGAGCTCTTCTAGAATATTACTGCTTTGCAATTTTCTCTTAAATATCCCGCAATCCGCAATATCTGAGGTGAGGTTACAGAGACTGTTGATTAAAATTTGGCAGCAAGCTGCTTAGCCCGAAGTCCAACTAATAGAGCCCGGTAACATATAGAGACAATATATCCTTGGCTCTCTATTTATCTGGTAGATATTGGTCGCAGCTTAACTTCCGAATTTCACCCTCGAATTTCGGACTACAGACCCTAACGCCGGGAGCGATTACTTTGAGTAAGAGAGTAAGAGCACCACAATCAGCATTCAAGTCCGTTTATTTTTACTGTTACAAGTGTTCTATTTCCATCGCTTCTAGGGAAAAGAGAAGGACGGACACCTCAGGTTGGTTGACTACCCCAACACCGCCCTCGCGCGACTATGCATGATCGATAACAATATGATCTTGTTCTCGATCACAGCATAGTTTGGGTTTCACTTCAGCACAGTGAGACATTATCAGCATCTCGAATGGGGCTCGAGAACCTCCCGATATTGAGGTGTATGTTGGAACTAAGCTGCTTCGAGCTGTGTTTCAGATTCGGCGCATAGAAATATCTACTTCACTGCTGTTAACAATCGCGACCTTAAAAATTATCAAATAGTGAATTGTGTTTCAAGAGTTGAATTAAAACTAGGGACAAAGGAATTTGAGCTCTTTTTGTCTCGCTGGAGTATTTAGAAGGTTTGAGACAAACGAATGCTTGAGCAATCAGATGGAGGAGAAGCGTCAAAGAAGGAGAACACCTGTGTCGCCTGAATACGTGTGAATGTACACTTCGAGTGAAGCGCCAGAAATGAACGTGAGTCACAAGAAAGGACCACAAAAGAAGGCACGAAACAAATTGCTGCTTCAAAAAAGCAGGATGGAGCGGGAGCGATTATTTTGTCTTCTGGCGATCCTGTTCGGCCTTCTCCGCATCACGGATCTTGTTCGTAATATCCGGCATGTGAGAGACAGGAGGGAGCAACGTATCCTGGGTGTGTAAAGTTAGCAAAATTGAATGGGACTGGTGTCTCATGAATTGACCGGAAACTGCCTACCCATACAGTCGACCAGCCAAATGTTGAAGCCAGCCACGTCATCAAAGCCCCCCCCCTGACCAAAGATGCTTCTTGGGGCTTGATCGGATTGCGTTGTTGACCACGACCTCGGCATAGGAATTGACATCCATTGCATTTTTCTCCACCTCGGTTCCAGCCAATGCTGGCTCAATCACATCCTTTGCGGGATAATAGAGAGAGTTCTCGGGTAGACGTGGTGTAATTGGAAGGTTGTCGAAGAACTTGGTCTTAATTGCACCAGTAGTGACGAGGATTGCGCGAACTCCCCATGGAGAGAATTCGATACGCATCTGGTCTGTCATGATAGCAACTGCAGCTTTGCTTGCATTGTAATATCCTTGCCATGGGAGTGGCATTTTGCCAAGCACTGACCCAATGTTGATAATCGTTCCTTTGGAGGCAATCAAAAGTGGCGCAAACGCTTGAGTGACGGTAACGACAGCAAAGACGTTAACATCAAACATCTTCTTGGCGACTGAAACATCCGAATCCAATAAAGGCATGCTATAACCTATTGAAGGGTCAGTGGTTTGCCACAAGTACACTACTTTGAAGCTGTGAGACTACCTGCGCCCGAGTTGTTGACCAGAAAATCCAAATATCCGCCCGTCGCGGCTTTCACGGTTAACACTGCTTGCTTGATTGACTCTTCCTCAGTGACATCTAGTCGTACAATGTCGAGACCCATGTCCCTGAGATGTTGGACTTTGGCGGTGTTCCGAGCGCTGGCGAAAACTCGAAATCCCTTCTTGTGAAAGGTTTTTGCAAGAGCGTCACCTATTCCACCTTCACTGCAACCTGTAATGAGAACTGTCTTCTGGCCCATGTTTGTGATGAATGATTTGGAGCACAATTTTTTTAAGCAAAAACTGGTACTTAGAATGCAAGCGAGATATATATAACTTGCACGCAGTCCCAATCCAACAGGAATCTGAAGGAAGGATAGAGCGTCTGAGCGTCTACCAACGCCTGGCAACCGAATGCGTACAGTTCTTCCGTAGATTAGCAATCATGCGCTCATCAAAACCTCAATCAAGCGGTGGTCATCCAATAGTAAAGGCTGACCCACTTAGATGACTGGGTCAACCGTCGGGTCGATGACAAGACATTCCCGGTTCCATTGTTCTTGCCCGCCTTATAGCCCGCCTTGGCCGCCAGCTAACCTAACAAGGTTAGAACCGTAGTTTTCGGAGCCCCCACGGGTCACAAGTCAAATATTACAGCCACACTGCATTTACCATAATTCTCGAGGATCCATTGGCTTAGGCTCATATCTTGGCGGGCCAGGGTTTGAGAAAGAGTTAAGGAAGCATTCTGCAACAGTGATCAGCGATCACTGATGTCCCCGGATTATGGCGACTGTTCGAGGCGCCCACCAAGTCAAACCTTACTACAAGCCAGCAATGCACTTGTATGATCGACGTGCAATGAAAACAGTCGCTGAAACACAAAATCGGAGGCTATCGCATTTAATTTAGGATCCAACACTTTCCACCAGATACTTCAACTTCACTTTTCGCTATGTGGCGGTTTTCTATATACAGTACGATCCAGTGAGATATACAGTCAATACGTAATATACAGCCTTATTGCTTTTTTTTTCCACACCTGAGAGTATTTGTACAACAACCAGAACGATTACGGTAGTGCATATAGATAGACACGGCGGGTGTATATCGGCAAGTCATTAATGCTCACACACATAGATTAACTAAATTCACACAATAGTCGAAAAGTGCAGGGCCTCCTCCACATTATTGCGTTGGAACCCAGGTGTCCGACCCAGGCAAACTCCTTTGCTGACCAACGCTACCAAGGTCAAAATACTGTAATTATTACAGACCAGGGGCGGACTTACCTGATATGAAACGTGATACATTGATATTGGTCTGCACTTTCGAGCATCTTGTTGGCTCACCAGCTGACGCAACCAGGAGCACATTCTTATCTTGAAGATATCCCTTCAGATCTTGCAAGTCAAACCAATCCCCTTCTAGCTGCTTTCGTAAATCTGACGTGACGAGTGACAAGGGGTCCTCTACGGTGCCCCATCTCTGGTAACGAGGGACAAATTCACCCGTGCTTCCGTCGGGATAATGGGTTCCCGCGCCCCCCAACCTAAACAAGGGGACTTCCTCCCATCCCTCCAGCGGCTTTTGGCTTACTTGAGCATATAATTCCGCTTTGAAGTAAGATGCCAGGCGTTCGCGGTTCATCATACTAAAAATGAGCCCAAAGGGCCTTTGGAGTTGATCCAAGCCGAAAGACGGATTGCATAGGGCGAGATGTCCGTTGTAGAGAGCTGCTAGGAGCAGCCTCTCAATGAATTCGGACACCTCTAGAAACGACATTCCTGATGAAGTGACGGTAACGTAACCCACAAGCGAACCGCCCACATAAGCGAACCGCCCACCCATCTCAACCTATAATTTTGATTTGCATATAAAATAACCACAACGCCATTAAATTATTGATATCACTGCTTCGGACATCTATTTATCTTATGCCCTATCCCTCCACAACCACTGCATCTTGGTGGCGCCCGTTGTCGTGGTGTATTAGTCTCATTTGCGACCGGAGCTAGTTCTGGATGAACAGGATCCAGAGATTCAACGGCTTGGTTCGAACTGAATATTACGTCTCTTCCCTCCTGAATTGACATGCCTTCAGTACGGTCGATGCGTTTATTAGACCTCTTGCGTTTTTGTTTCCGAACCTCATTGGCAGCGCGCAAATCCCGGATTTCTTTCTCCAACATCGCTAGCCTTTGAAGCGTGACATGGAAGCCTTTAAGAGTCTGCTCTACCACATGCTTTGTAGGCGTTGGAGGGCTCACGGATCGATATTTGAGTAGAGCTTTGACTGAAGATTCTTGCCGATATAATTGTTTTGTGTTGAGTGGTGTTGTAGGGCTCCACTCACTTGATCGGCTTCCTGGTCGGCTTCCTGGGGGGGTTGGTGTTCGAAGCTGAATATTAAGCTTCGATATAACCCGATCGGGATCAAAGGGTATTAAACCAGCAGATTCGAATGCGCTCTGAATTATATCCGAGTGATATGAGATCTCGCGAGCGTGCGGGTAGGCGGCAAGGAAATCAAGCTTGTCAATATGGTTGATATTGCATCGAGCTTTTCGCTCAACCAAGCCACCATATGCGCGCTTTAGGTTCGCAAAACACCCGACATCTAGTGGTTGTAGCAAATGAGATGAATGCGCTGGCATGCAAATTGGTATAATATCATGTTCAGCGCAAAGTCGGTCGAATTGAGGTGTCAAATGGCTACCATGACCATCAAGGACTAGAAGACGATATTTACCCTTTGTACGGCTCGCCGTACTCGGAATAAAGAGATCTTTCAGCCAGCGAAGGCCAATAGCATCAGTTGTCCATCCATTATCACTGATTTCGATCCTCCAGTCCGGTCCTACCCCTTTATCTTCGTACCAAGCCTGGTGATGTGTCTTGGATTTGAAGATAAGACAAGGTGGTAATTTGAAGCCCGACGCACCAATACACTCGATAGATGTGACCCATTCACGATTTCCAGGTTGTTTAAGAGATCTCCGACCGTAGTATTCAGCACGGGTGACGACTTTTGCAGTAGCAATAAGACCCATTGCGAAGCCAGTCTCATCAAAGTTATATATATCGTCAGGTTGGATGCCGTTCTCATTAATCGTGCGTTGAACCAAGTCGAACCACTCTCGTATGACCTTTGGATCCTCGCATTTTGCTCGTTGGTAGTTGTACTTTCGAGAGAACCGAGATTTAAGATCATCATGGCGATTAACAAAGTTGTAGACCCAGTTGACGCCAACAGTCTGCGTACAGCGTTCGGCTAATAGAAGATTGGCCATTTCTGCCACCATAGCAGGCCGAGGAGCTGATCCACGTGAATCCATAGAGAGCACCCATTGTAGAAGTGATCTCTCCTCGTCTTCTGTCAATTTATGGTTGTTGGCGCGTGTTTCTGAGCGACTTTGTTGACCGTTGACGCGATCGCGTAGAGTGGACCAGGGGACGTCGAATTGGCGTGCTGCTTTGCGAATAGAGGTAATTTGACCATTTTGAATGGCATGCAGGGCTAATGAGATTCTGCCCTGCCTATCCTGCGAAAATCGGGCAGAACTAGATCGATTTGGTGGCATGGTGGATGGTTATAAAAGAGAGGTTATAGTACTCAGATCAAAATTGATGGGGTGGGCGGTTCGCTTGTGTGGGCGGTTCGCTTGTGGGTTACGTTATATGGCAGGACAGCACCGTTAGGGTGATATAATTCAGTGCCATCCAAGGGCAGGTGGAGGGGGATGGTGGGTGACGGGCGCTTAATTGTGAGCTTTTGTGAGGCTGGTGGTGAGTCGATTGTCTTATTAGAGTCAACCGGGACCCTTATCTCGTCGTCGTCGAGGCTTGCTCCTGATGCCGTAGAAAGGAAGATCCTCATCGTGTCACGTAAATTCGCTGTCAGAGCAGAGTGTGACCTAAGCACTCCACTTTGAACCAGCTGCTCACTAAATGACAGCATAGTGGAGCTCATTTTCTCCATTGAAGTCTCCAAAAGGGAGATGCGGCTCTTGAGGCCGTCGACTGTGGCTTGCTGTCGTGAACGATATGCACGTTGTGCCATACGAGTTTGCATGCGACGACGCTGTCACCAGAGTGGTCCGGTTAGAACACTCAAAACATTAGTGGAGGTCGACTGATACCATACGAACCTCTCCAGGATTTTCCTTACCATCACCAACTTCTTGGGGGGCTCCACGGTTCTTCGCTGGTGCGGCTTTCTTGGGCCCATGCCGCTGGCGTTTCTGTGGTCTTGGTGTCGTCGGTTCAGAGACTGGTGTTTGGTTTGTGTTCGTCCGGTTCAAGTAAGATGCGGGCTCAAGGGCGAAGTCGCCAGGATTGGGTGATGGCGTACTACGTTGAGCATTTTGTGAGTTATATGATTCGGGTAGCGGATAGGAGCAGGCTGAGAGTAATGAGTTGATATCAGAGGTCGCCGACTCCTGTAATAATGGGCGGCTGGATTCGGGTAACGATGTGCTTTGACGGAATTCCTCCCAATTGAAGAGAGGCAGGTCGCTAGCTAGCCGTATTGGTGCTTGTTGGCCCATGATGTGACGAATATGGTCAAGGATAAGCTCAAAGAGAAGTCAAGCGATAGTCTGTCAGCCAGGAGAAGAGACTGACTGTATTAGAATCCGACCAGCGCTGCCTGATCTCAATCAAGTAATTGGATTTCAGTAGACCGTTTCAAGATTAGTGGGAAGAAGGATAATCCTACCCTGGGAGAAGGACGAACAAACGTAACTTGCCCCGTGGACGCAAGGTTAAGCTTTGGCTCGGCATGATCACTCATCATTCCGTTTGGTGACGCAACCAATAAACTCATGCTTAGTAATGACTCTTGCGAAAGCCACCTGAGGGGGCAAATCTGGGTAGCAGAACCGCCGGAAGAAATTGTGCAGAATGGATACTCATGATTTGACCTCCTTGGAAGACAAGGAACTCAAAAATGAGGACGGGATTTACCAGTCAACGTACCTGTGACCACTTCACAATCAAAGGAGGGTTGTGGCTTGGATTTTTAGATCTCGCCTTCCGCCGCACCGCCAATCTCTGTGCTTGCCAAAGTCTCCACAAATACGAGACTAGACTTGCCTTGTAGCGGATCCAGGAGTAGGTCCCGTTCAACTATGGAAGGGTTGACTAGTTGCCGTGGGCGCCAACTTGGAGCTGTTGCCGACGCTGGCAAGCTATTGACCAACGATCAAGACAGCACTGTGCTGATAGGCAATGTTGGCGCAGAACGTTCTTCTCTAGATTCAACCAACTACATTTACATGCGTATAAGGAAAGTATTATATTGCCAAAGCTCAGCAATTGAGACAAGTCAAACATGACCTATCTGATTTGAAGAGATCAATTTATTTAGGGTTTAGTTATGTAGTCGAGGAAATGCAATCCTCACACCATGTTCATACAACTTACATTTTTTAAACCTGTAGAATTCAAGCATCATGTTTGATTCCCTGAGTTGAGACTGATTCATATTTGACTATTCGTGCAAGATGTGTCGATCTTTGTGACTAAGGAGTCTCCTCAATGTTATAAACTAATTTCGCACCACTGACTTTGTTGGCCTTGAGAAGCTCCATTCCTTCCAAGACACCACGTAGACCATCCTTTCCAACCTTAGGAGGATGAACTTTGATCTTGCTATGATCCAAAAGAGCCTGGGCCACCTGAGTAAACTCCTTGGAATGCTCGAAATCCTCCGGCTTAGCGGGAACGGGCATGTCACCGAAATTAAAGGCCTCGCCAAGTACAGTGTAGGCTAGGATGAAGCGACTGTTGACGTTGGCGCGATCGATTTTCACGGTCAGAAGTGCGAGGTACTCGCCACCCTCGGTTGAAAGTGCTTTGTCGCAGAAATCAACACTAGGAGGAAGAGAGATACAGTCCAAGACTAGTTTTAGGTTGTTGTTGGTCTGCTTGCGAATTTGAGCGGCGGAGTCGGGGTGTTGGTAATCGAAAACAGCATCTGCACCAAGGGCACGGACAAGGTCAAAGTTGTGCGGCGAACAGGTAGTGAGCACCTGGTAACCGGAGAGCTTGGCGAATTGGATCGCTAGGGTACCCGTAGCGGTAGAACCGCCATAGATAAGAATAGGAGTCGCATCTTTGATAGGTTGACTCGGTAGAGCCAGCCTCAAAGTCTGGTATAGAGCCTGGCCGATAGTCTGGATGCCTGCTCCGAGTGTGGCGGCTTCCTGAAAGCTAAGATGTTCAGGGATTCGAAGCTGCACATCACCCTTGACAACAATGTATTCGGCGAAAGAGCCATCCTCGGGCTGGACTGCATTACCACCGTGGGCGAAACCGCAGATACGGTCACCCTTCTTCCAGGGTAGTTTGACGTCTTTTCCAACGGCCTCGACAACGCCAGAGTAATCGCCTCCTAACAGTACACCGGGCGGAGAGAGGAAGTCGACGTGCTTCCAGTCACTAGGGTTTAAACCCACGCTGACGGTCTTCACGAGGACGTAATCATCGCGGAGCTTGGGAATGGCACGATCACTGACCAAGCCCGTGGTCTTAGGTTGGGTAACGATAACGGCCTTCTGAGTAGACATGACTGAGGTGATGAGATGAAGAGTAGGAAAAGAATTACGTTCGCATGTATGGAAGCATACTAATATAGTACAAAGCTATGGCAAGGTTCGTTGATGACACCACTTTCCTAATCCTCGGATGCTGTTGGTTATCACTACAATGGATGAGAAATCACCCCCCATATGGGTCCACTTTGAGTACCTACAAGGTATTTTAAGATAATTCAGGATAACCTAGATGTCGATTGCAAGATTTTTCATTTTTGGTACAGTGACATCTCGTATGGAGCTGTCCTGGGCTCAGGGATTACGTGTATTATTACATTCATGGAGCGGATGTTGAGTGATCTCTCCGTACTTCAGCCGAGGCTAATCGCTGATAGAATGAGAGATAACGCCAAGTGCCAATACGGATATACTCGGACCACTTGGTCGGTTCTGTCATCATTGAGACAAGTACTTATCTGAGAAGGCGAGGTTTCGGTCCTCACAAGGAGGGTACTCGCGAAATTAGGCATCGGATTTCCTAGTATGAAGGAGCAACTGCGGACATCCTATATAGTTGTTAGTTTTCTAAAGAACCGCCCGGACGATTTCGTCATTTTTAGGTTTTTCTTTTTCGCGAGGATGGAGGTTTGAGGCTATTTCGGAACCAAACATCGTTCTGAGGTTAGATGTCCTGTTCATCGGTCCTTTTGGTCTTGGGATCAATATCGGCAATCCCATTCCGGCGAAGGCGGCAGGAAAGTCGAGTGGTATTCGACTGCGACACTGGTGAATAGGCAAGGGCGTATGCCGACAAGGGCTTCGTGATGATGAGCGCGATGACTGATATGATGGGAATCCGAAAAGTATTTCGTCAGTCATTTGCAGCCACGCAATAGAAAATCTTTAATGCTTGGTTGAATGTATTGAAATTGATTCAATTGCACAATCGAGAATCCATATATTTTTTATTTAGTCGTAACGCCGGTGATCGGAATCTATGATACAAATGGACACCGGGGTACCTCAGAACGATGTTTAGTTCCGGAATAGCCTCAAACCTCCCTCCTCGCGATCATCATCACTTTCATTCTCACTAGCACTGCCATCGCCTTCGCCCAGTAGGCCACTGGCAGTTCTACCCAATAGCGAAGCGAAAAACTCATCACGAGCCCGAACGGTCCACGACCCACGGTCTTCGGGAGCCATGAAGTTCTGCAATTTCTCATGCACATTGAACTTCATCTTGCGACCCTTCGAAGCGCGAGTATCAACATCTCGCTTCACTTTGTCGTTGCGCATACCGGTGACGGGGTGAATCGGAAGGCGGGAGGGCAACTGGTGCAGGGAGTCGAGACCGCCACCAGACATAGCTTCGGAGGAAGACATCCGCTGCTCGACAAGCTCGCGGAGAAGAGATTGGTAGAAGATGGTGTCATCGTAAATAGGCCCGGCAGCGGCGACGCCATCGGATGAATCCTGTCGGGCACGTTTGGTCGCCCGATCACCAATTTCCGTTGCAACGTGGGCATCCAGAACGGCAGTGATGCTTTGCTGGCCTGAAGCAGAGCCCAGAAGCTTTCCCCGAGAGTTGGCTGCGGAAGATGAATTACCTCGGACCTTGGATGACCACTTGTCGAGCACAGAACGACGGTGAGACAGAGACTCGCTCTCCAGATCTGTCATGCGATCCCAAAGCGAGGCAGAAGAAGTGGAAGATGTAACAGGAGACCGCTTGCGCTTCTTCGTCTGATCCTTGGATTGGGCTTCGGCAAGTGCGGTGCGGAGCTCCTCGAGAGTCGACCAAAGAGCGAGAGCTGCGGACTCGGCAGACTTGATCGCCTCGGCATCTTCGTCGCTGGACTGCTCTACCGCATTTTCTTCGTTGTGTGCCAGTCCCGAAATTTCGTTGATGGCACCCAGTCCCTTTTGTAGCTTGATGCGTGTGTTCAAGAGTGCGTCGAAAGTAGCACGTTGCTGCTTGACAGCCTTTCCCTTGGCGGCATCAGCTTTGGCAGCTTCCGAGATAGTAGCCGCAATAGTCTTCTGGTCTGTTGCCATGAGCCTCCGTAGTTCTTCTCGGTCATCAGAAGAAGCTCCTTTGCTGCTGCGAGCAGATTTCTCTTCTTTCTGGATCTTTTTGCTGCGTGGAGCGGGGGTTTCGTCGTCGTCGTCGTCGTCGTCGGAATTGCTCTCATCTTCGCTGTCTTCCTCCCCTTCGGACAACTCATCGTCTTCTCCAGAGACTGACCCTTCCAATTCTGATTCTGATTCCTCGGCGTCTGACAGGCCAGCATTCTCGTCCTCGTCCTCTTCTAGGTCATCGGAGACTTCCTCGTCGTCATCCTCATTATCGCTTCGGGTCGCGAAGGGGTCGTCATCGCTGTCAGCATCCAGGTCATCTCGACTCACGCGAGAGCCTGCATACTGCTTGCCAAGAGAAACGGGATCTTGCTTGCGCAATTTTCCTTTGCTGCTGAAAATTAGCATACATGAATAGACTTCCATGGGTTGATCATTGCATGCTAACCCTACTGCCTGATAATGCTCCCTTCCAGCATTGGACTCAGAAGGCTTTCCGCCCTCCTCGTCGCTAGAAGCATCGTCGCGTTCTATATCTTCAGGATCGAAGTCTGGGTACCCAGTCAGCTTTCGGGAAGTCCCCAATGATGCGAAAAGATTGACGGGGTCGGTTTCGCCATACCCTTAGGGGTCGGATCCTCTAGATCCGCCAGCTGGTCAGCCAGAGACCGTCCTGGACGAGACGCGGCAGGTGCCATGGTGCGCGATGAGCTGGAGAAGAGACAGACCTGCGGAGTTGGTTGCCCGCGACTTTTTTTTGTTTTTCCGGATAACGGAACAACTGTCCGCCTTGGGACTAGTGGCCCCGCTGCCCGGGCGGTCAGTTGAGCGGTGGGCATTCTGACGGCTCTGTTGACCATTTCGACATCCTCAATTCAACTTAAACCTTGGGCTAAAGGAAAGCTTTTTGCGACGAACTGCCCGAGGCGCATTATATATCGAAATGTGGCTCCCGGTGAGGACCCAGGCGCCAATATGCCGACGCATGTTCTCAACTTTCAAAGCGCTCCGACATGACAACCCTCTTGTAGGCATCTTCTCGAATCTTTTGGACGATATACTTTAAGCTTATACTGACGTCGCCCAGGGCCTTCCACGCTCTGGAACCCCTCCTACTCTCAAGAGTCGCCGAGGCCTTCCACAAAAACGCAAGATTCGCGATGTTAAGAAAGTGATCGCGGTCTCGTCGGCAAAGGGTGGCGTGGGCAAATCAACAGTTGCCGGTGCGTCTCATGTGCTCTTCACCTCAGGGCGCGCTTGTCAATGTTGGCCATATGCGTGGCCTTTGAGCTTCGATTAACAATGATTCTTACCACTACGCCAGTTAATCTTGCCCTCTCTTTCGCACGAAAGGGAATCCGAACAGGCATTCTCGACACGGACATCTTCGGTCCATCCATCCCGACCCTTCTGAATCTTTCAGGCGAGCCTCGTCTCGATGAAAGTAAGTTTCGCCTTTTTAAACCTCTTGCAGTCTCAACATTGAATAACTTTTAAGTTGACGGTATTATACAGACAACTGCCTCCTCCCCCCTCACAAACTATGGCCTCAAGTCCATGTCAATGGGCTACCTCCTTCCGCAAACCCAAACCGACTCCGCAACAGGAGAAGTACCAATGGACACGACACCAATCTCCTGGCGTGGCCTCATGGTAACCAAAGCCATGCACCAATTACTACACTCCGTCTCATGGGGACCGCTGGACGTTCTCGTCCTAGATCTTCCTCCGGGCACAGGGGATGTCCAATTAACCATTAATCAAGAAGTCATCATCGACGGCTCCGTGATCGTCACAACACCACAGGACATCGCACTTCGCGATGCTGTCCGCGGCTTCGGCATGTTCCAGCGCATGGATGTTCCCGTGTTAGGCATGGTTCGCAACATGGCCTATTTCGCCTGTCCCAATTGTGGACACGAGACTCGCATTTTCTCTCACGGGGATGGGGACCACTCCCATGGGGAAGACCGAGGTGTCATGGCTGAATGCAAGAGGCTTGGTGTTGACTTCCTTGGCGATATCCCACTTGATGCTCGGGTTTGCGAAGATGCGGACCGTGGAATGCCCACGGTGGTGGCTGAGGAGACTGCGGATCGGAGTGCCCGCCGTCAGGCATTCCTGAGTGTCGCTGAGCAAGTCGCCCGTAAGATTGGCCTGGACTGGCATTAAGCTCTGTCCTCGCTGTTCTTACGATATGATTTTTCATAGCTGCATTGGTCCGATGCCATTACCATGTGATCTTGTACACTGCTACGATCTTTCCATTCCTGTTAGCCTGTGTGGCTTCATTGCCACTCTAAAGCCTGTACGATAGCTTATTAGACAGTCATCTTTTCGATAATCATACCACCCCACCAAAGAACAACGGGATTCAATATCATTGATACACTATATCTAGATGGCCGACACCATACGGTATCACGCCCGAATTTCCGAAATGATGGTCCTCAGCAGTATCTTGCACTTTGAAGCCTGAAAAAGAGATTTGGGTATATCAAACACAAAGAGAATTGAACAATGGCAGGGACAACACACAGTGAGCCCCTCTGGATCAAAAGAGATAAGAAAAGAAGCGAGAGATTCGGAGTACATCGACGAGATCGTGTGCGAGCATCTTCAAGCAAAATATTCCCAAGGCAAGATGCCCATCGGATTAAATGAGAAATATAGCGGTTAGATAAAGAAAATCAAGCAAGCAGTAGGCGATGTCTACAGCTTCTCATCGGCAGTCTTGAAGACTTCCCGGTCTGGCATCTCTGGTCGACGAGAGGTAGACTCTCGAGCTTCTCCGTCCGAAAGGGCAGCACGTACGGAAGAAGTCTCGGTCGAAAGACGTCCACTGTCACCTCCGCCAACCAAGCCGACAACACCCTTGGCACTCAATACTGCTCGGGTGCTCACTGCATCCGTTGTAACACCAGAGGTTCCAGCATCTCTTTCGCCTCCGATAGTACTGGCATCGTCAGACAAGAACTCGCTGCGCCCAGCCACGGAGGACGGCCGACCATTGAGCTGAGGGAGAGAGGAATTCGAGGTCATGGCAGCGTGAAAAAGGGCTCTCGTGCTTGCATTTTCATCCTTAAGCTTGCGATTGTCGACTTCAGGGAGAATGAGCAAGGGGCCGCCACTCTTCTGCGAGATTGGTCGAGTGGGGGCAGATTCAGGGTAACCTGAAGCGCGTGAAGCCAAATTTCCGGTTGATTGTTTGTGTTCGCCAACCGAATCCCAAGAGGCCACCCCTGCACTGGAAGCAGCGGCTTGGGAGTCTTTATCGGTCCCACTCTGCTGAGCTATAGCAGGCTCGCTTGAGTATGTGCCGGCTTGACCCGCATCAACACTTGTGCGGGTCGAGCGACGACCAGATTGCTCTGCCTGCTGTTCCTTTTTGAGGGTACGTTCATCGTGCTTGCTGCCCCACCCACTCCAGAGCATCAATCCATAGTTCTTCTTGGCGTGGCGGTTCGGGAGTACACCGGGTGCCGCCCGACGAGCAGCCAAGGAGCTTGGAGGTGGACACTCGCCGTTGAAGTCTTGGAAGCCATGTGCCATCTCCTTGATGCGACGACCTTGAACCCGCAGCTTTTCTTTCGCGAACTTCGTGTCCCACTCATGTTTCGCGTCTAGCCACTTCTTGATGAGTTCTGGATTGACCGCACCGATTTTCTCATGTGGAATGTCGAGTACCGGATATGATGATGGCGGGTCGAGTGGAAAGGTGCGTCCACGCTTATCGACTCTTTCGCGGAGCATGTGCTGGTGGAATGCCGGAAGAGGATCACCCGCTTTACCCACGAACGACATCCCCGTTTCTGTGCGTGGTATCTTCTGACCTTTGCTACGGCCGGGACTCGAGCTGCTCTCTGTGCCGCTTGACGATACTGACGAAACCACGTTATCATCCACAATATCAACTCCGTGCTTCTGAGCACGAGCTAGTGCCCAAGAGCCGAACTGAGAGATTGCCCGGAACATGTACTTGGCTGGCCGAGAAAAGCTGAACGTTGGGGCCACATGACACAGGTTGTCCCACAGTTGGAAATGCACATATGTGGGCTCGTACTTGTTGAGAGTTTTCCGGTCAGGATCGAACTCATCAAGATACACGTCACTGGGAGGGTACAATTTGGGATTGGCGGCCTTATGAGCCACGTAGAACTGCTCATCGCGAAGCATTTCACCACCGCCGCTGAGGATCTGCAGCGGAGGGAGCCCGCCGAGTGACGGTTGAAGAATTGGTGACACCAGGGGATGCGAAATTAACTGGTTCGTCGTGTACATCTGAATTTGATCTTTGAGCTCGACTGTCTTGCCCTCTAACACGACGTGGATATTGTCTGGCTCGGCGTGCACAGTGTTCGAGTCCGAGCTTTGCTGCATGCCCGGATAGGCATGGCCCGGGGTGACTTCCTTCTTGGCGTGTAAGGTGTATCCCTGGACAGCCGTCTCCTCGGCATTGCTATTGGCCACAGGGATTGTCTCGTTGACCTCCTTCGCGGTGATGGTTGGCTTGTGGGAGAGTTTCTTGATCTTGAGGATTTCGTCGGTATTGGGCGGGGGCCACGCGGTAGACGGTTTGTGGCGGAAGCCATTGGGGGGAATATAATCGCCGGGGTTGTCCTCGACGATGCTCGGCATGGAGTGCGTGAGATCCACCCATGGTGAAATGAGAATCGCCCCTGCGGGTAAAGGGATCCCCTGATCACGCATAATGACCATCAGCGACAGCGCCATTCCACCACCCGCCGAGTCACCAGCAATGATGATTTCCGTGGGGTCGTATGATCTCAGGAGCCACAGATAGGACGCGAGACAATCCTGAATCGCGCACGGGAAGGGGAACTGGGGAGAGAGGCGATATTCGGGGGCAAATACGCGACCCTTCAGCTTGCGCGCATGGCGCTGCATCATATACCGATGCGTGTCCACGCTGCCGAAGAAGTACGCGCCTCCGTGGATATACAGCATGATGCGATTGCTTTTTGCATTGGCCTTCTTGGTCTCGTTGTGATGGCTGCGCATCTCGACCCATTCTCCCTTGAGCTCCTCCGACGGTCCTCGCCATTGCCACCATTGTTCACCGCCCACGCGGACAATTCCCTTTGGTCCCAGCTGCTTCATGACTGCCTGGGCAGCCGTCGACAGGTATTCATCGGGGATCGCGACGGTCTCGGTTCTTACCCAGTGAGGACTCGGGACCCACTGGCTGGTGAAGGCCTGGATATCTTCGACGGGGTGCTTGGACGCATAGTAGAGGAATTGGCGGGTGATTTGAATCCCCTCGTCGTAGGTAATATGGACGGACGGTTTGTTGTGGTGCGACTTCCGATGCAGGTACTGCGAGCCAAGAGTCAATTCGCAAGATCCAAAGGTACAGTTCGCCAAATTGCGCGACCCACATGAGCAATGAATGTCTGAATCGCCGTGGGCGTCAAAGCCGCACCCAAGGCGATTGTGTGCAATGGCATTATCGAGCCATTCAGTAGCGTTCCCAAGACGCGGTTAGGTTCCTGGAGGTTCCTGGAGGTTCCTGGAAGGAAGGGAAGGGTTGACGCGGTGGGGAAGAAAGGAGAGGAACGCCGACGTCATTCCAGCCACCGGGAGGCGCTCGGGGCAGCCGCAGGTTGGTGCACGTCGAGAGCCACTGGGGCTGCTAATTGGGCTGCTGGTCGCGGAAGTGGTTTTTATCGGTACAATGCATCAAAACAAATTGAATGTCTCATTATTCTCTGCCGCGACCTCACAGACTCCGCCGACTTCGTACTGCCGCGAGGACCAGAATCGCTATATACACGATGGCCACCACTCCGGCCACGACACTACACGCGATCACTGCCCCGCGAGGTGCATAGGGATCCTGAAATCCCGTCAGCCGAAATCCGAGTCCCATATTGATAATGCCTAGCACGATCATCATGCGTCCAAACCACCGGTGGAGATAGGCAAACGGCCCTTTACCAGAGCTGCCATCGCCAACGCTCTTGCGGTAATGCCGGTGCTGCAACAGACCCATGGCTGGTTGAAGAACAACGAGGCCAATCACCACAACCAATCCAATGATCGGGTGATGGTGGTTGCTGAGCTGGATCTGCTTCGCCATGGAAACCCCGATGCCTAGTCCGGCGATGGCGATCACAAGGTTGAAGAGCTGCAGCGTGGCGTGGGTGACAATGGTCGAAGGGAATACGTAAAGTGCCAGGGCGCCAAAGGGGAAGAACACGACAAACACCAAAGTCATCAGAATTGCATGAGCAAGCTTCTTCCGGTTCAGCGCGACAGTGTCGAACGGGGCACCACTCTCCGCGGAGGACACTGTCGCGCTGGACAGTTGGAGGAATGGATTCGCATTCGAGTCCGAACTGGCAGATAACTGCCCCGTAGCCTTCTCCAAATTCACAGTTGCGGTCCCCTGTGTGTCATGATAGCTGATCCCGGCGGACACGCTATCACTACCCAATGGAGTTCCATACTTGACAGCCCAGATCCAAGGACTGGATGCACTGGTCACATCCAGGCTGCCGCCGTCCCAGCTAATACAGCTGTCGCATCGAATGCTCGCGGAGATGATCTCATCGTTGAAGAAGCCACTGCCCTCCAACACGGAAACATCCGCGTCCGCATTATGTTCCGGCATGACATGGCCCTGGCCGAGGCGTGGGGAGACAGTCACATTGTTGTTTCCGCTAGCAGAGGTGTACACGACGAACATGTTGGCACCGCGCATTTGAGTGCCTTGTCCAAGCGCGAACCATTGTACGGGGCTCGTGGTGTTCAGTTGGAAGAAGATCGGGCCCTTCCCTGAATCGGCCGTGTCCTGAGGGACATGAATCGTAAAGGTAAGTTCGGTTCCTGCAGGACTAATGCTTTCAAATTGGGCGGCCGCCTGAAAGGCCCAGAAAAACCAACACAGAAGCCTCATCATCGTGTCAAGCGTGGGTGAGAGGTTTGCTTCAATTCTTCGAGATGGGGCCGAGTCTTTTATACGACGGCTGTTACACTGACTCCCACATAAAACCATATCCTGTTGGGATGTCGACCGCGCCCTTGGCGTGCGTCTGCGGTTTGATATCGGGGTGCTACTTGTATTTGGACCAAGGTAGTGGCTCTTCTCCGCGATAACATTCTGTCACCCAATGATTGACCAGCGACCGATATTGGCCCAGCCGACTTCCTTCTGGAGTTGGAAGGCGACGATTTGCCAAATCAAGTATAACGGAATGGTAATCCGCACGAACAATCCTGGCAGCGGGATTCCGTGCTGCGCCTCCACGACTGCCGAGCACACTAGGAATTGCAATAGCGACGATCTCCTGAGCGGGCCACGCGGCCAAGCGGAATCTTCAAAGAGCCTACATGACCCTTCGTGTCGTCGATCAACAACGTCGTAAATAGCATGTAACGTGCCCTTCGTGGGATGTGAATGGTGAATGCAATTACTCTTTGTGGCACGGCTCCCGCGTGTGGGGATGGCGAGGTCTTGGCGTGGCTATGCTACTACCTTTTTTGATGTTTACCCCAACTTCCAGGACTTCATGATCGAAAATTAGAACGAGAAGGATCTGATTGCATTTAGGCACCTGCATTCTACCAGATACTTCAGAATATTTCCGGCCGCACGTCCCTCAAAAGTCCCTTCTCGCATCAACTATGCAGCATTGTGACAAAGCCCTGACTAATGGGCACAGCCGCATGCCAAGGGTGTCAACATGCATCATTATTTCACACAGCGCCGCGGATATTCCTAATCGTGCCGTCCGTTGATTCCCACGAGCAAGAATCAGGAGGCTGCTCATTGGCTCGCTGTTTGCTACCTACCCGTAGCAAACCTGGATTTCTACCTCAATGCCCTCCCGTATCTCATAAACAGCAGAGGCACCGGCAGTGCCAAGCAAGAGATGCCACCGAGCAAACGGGCCGCAGGAACAACTCCCAAGTTCAGAAACATCGGTTGGGCGGCGATAGGCATTGTACAGGCAGGGACCGATCGAATAATCCTATTCGGAGACAATGCGCTCACTGCGTGATGCCCATAGCTGTCTACCAGAAAGTTCAGACACTGCTGGAAAGAAACACTGAAGCTAACTCCGACAAATACGGTGTTCTCGACGTCAGTAGACGCCAAATGCGAGATTATAAATATCTCATCTCACGTCATCCTACCTCCTGCGACGAAAGGAAACAGCCAAGTGTACTTTGGGTCGGCCATCCAACCCAACCAGAACAGATCAGCTGAAAGCAAGATTGCCTCGAGAATGTTAGGCGGTAGATGCGCCTCGGTGACAGCCACGTTACCATTGGCTGCGAAGGCTCGCTTGTAGTGCGGCTGGTTGGCAAAGTCGACAATCACGGAGAATTGCACTTTAATCAAAATTGACAGGAACGGCAGAGTCGACACAACGAGACTCCATTCACGATGCTCTCTGAAGTCTATGGGGAAGACCTCGAGAGCGAGATAAACAAGGCTGGAGGTGAAAGAGGCATAGAGGGCTATGCACGTCACCATGGGCTCTGTAAATAGCATTCTTGTCACGATTCAAGTGGGATCAGCGAGTGCTAAAAACGGGGTTCATCAACGACGCGTTCGAGATGGCTTGCCTCAACGGCCTGGCAAGATGTTTGCTCAAAGGAGTTGACATGTTCATGTGCTCCTTTTCATGGGGATGCCAATAGCGCTGATTCCCAGTGTGCTTGCGCAGTTTTGGGCCTTTCGGTTCAGCAGAACAGGCGGGTACGTCTCAGGCAGGCACCAACTACACAGAGCGTACAAAACGAGGGCCAGGATAGCTTCGAGATACTCTGTCCCTGGATGTTTGCAGTTTAGCGGCCTATTGTGATTCACCTCATCAACGTTCACAACCTACCCCACCATCCCAAATGGTGATGCGTCGTGAGAGCAGCTCCAATGATAGGACCGATCGTCGGGCCTCCAGAGATACACGTTGAGACAACCGTCATTGCATTACCACGAGTGGTAGCATCAAAGAGATCTCCTAGTCCTGCTAGGACGTTGCTAATGGGAGCGGTCGCGAAGATACCACCTAAAAAGTGGGTGAGGAAGATGCCGGCTGGATTCTGGCTAACGAGTGTTCCAATACTCAGAATTCCAAGGATAAACATCGCTGGCAGCATTCCCATCCGACGACCGTACAGTTCACTGATCGGACCCCACACCATGGGGCCAAAGGTCCAGCCTGGAATTCTATCAGCATACTGAGAACACTGACAATGCCGCTCACTCTAGACGAGGTATACGAACGAGAACAAAAGTGCTAGGGTGAGAGATGTGACTTTGGTGCCCATATGCATGTATTCAGCGAGACTGGCTTCAGCAGGTGACATGACGAATAATTCGAGGGAGCCGACCAGGGCGAGCAGGCGCATCTGTCCCACCAGCCATATCTTGTTTAGTGTATGAAATTTCCGGGGGTTTGTCGGATCGCCGTTTTCGAATTGGACCTTGAAAAGGTCTACAGATATGATGTCTTTCTCGCAGTTGACGCTATTCTCAGAATATCGGTGGTCAATTTCGTTTTTCGAAATTTCATGAGAATTTCCAAGAATTTAAATGTTTCTCTACTCCAGCACGATCGTCTTTACTGGCAGCAGTCGCTCAAGTCCCCAAATCGCATCTCGATGTCCATGGGCATCCCACCGACAGGCTTTGATTGATTCGTCCCGTCCTTGTTCCACTCTCGCATCCAGCTAAACTGATTTCTTTCTAGTGGCGGCCGCCGGACCCACAGGAAGCTGGGACCGGGGCTGATTTTTGTTCAAATTGCTAGCGGCGGTCGACACTATTTCTTTCCATTCTCCTTTCGTACTTCCTGACCTTTGTTCTCAACACTCTACCTCACTGCGGATACTTCACCAAGCGTGGAATTTTCTGTACATACGACGAGTCACCATTTAGTGATGCCACTCCTATATCTGGAGATCATTTCTGGACAACTGGACTGCTATCTCCATGGTCTTCCATCCATCCTTTGAATCTAGCTCTTCTCGGCTCCACGCATTCCACTCCATCAAGCAATTTAGACTCATTTATCCATCTACAGGCATCTAATATCTTTCGACTAACCGAGCACTCGTTCTCGACAATCTGCCATCGTAACTTTCGAGGGGACCACGGATCGCTTGCAATCATCTCTTACGATCATCTCCAAGGGTTAATGGACGCTTCCTCTGTTATTCCCGCCAATCTTTCACTTTAATGCTTACCATGTCTCTGGTCGCACTTTATCCATCTGAGGATCCCGCGAGACAAATCATGTCGCCGCAAGCCCTGTATCCGGAGTTTAAGACGCTATTCATGTGACTGCAGTTTCGTGTCACTGGATCTATCCGGTTGATTCAGGCGGGCCTGCTCTTAACCGTATACGAATACGTGTGTGGCAAGCCCGACGATGCATATATCTCAATTGGAACATGCTGTTGTTGTAATTAGTCCGTCGGTCGGAGGCCAGAGAATGACCGGCTCTATCAACTTGAGGAACAAAATATACAATGGAGCATCGTCTACTTGGAAAGGTACGCTTCCTACATTACATTATAACGGCTCATAGTCCTGATAGCGCCAACATTTAATCCGACTCGTTATCTTCAAATGCCCTCCTAGCTATCAATATACGGTGCAAAGTTTCCCTGATCCGGATACACTTCCTCTGGACACGAACTTTTGTCCCTCTCTTTGCTCAGAAAAAATCTTGACAAAAACCTTACCGTCGGAGATACATTGGCCACGAACGTGAGCTGCTTCGGTCGTCAACTACAGGCCGTTTTTCTCTAGGACCAAGTAGTGCAACCACTACCCGGACCCAATCGCTCAGCTTCTTAAAATTGAGAAACTTGGACGAGAGGCTGCGGAAATTCCTCGCCATACTGATGGATCAATCAATCCGTCGGCGCCAGTGTGGCGCGAATGGAACTGTCATCAGGTGAGCTTTTCCATTTGTACATGGACTTGCCCTGCCAGCCTTCTCCTGTCTAACAAAATGGAATTTGGCACGGAGCAAATCCATCATGGGCCAGCGCCATTATGCCTCAAACCAAACCCCCTCGATCCAAATCGACATACCTGACCCGCAGATCCGGTAATACTCCCCTGCAGCACTCCAGACACTATCCCGGATAATGGTTGAGGTGGTCCTTGATCGCCTAGAACAGCTGGTTCCTGATCAGCTTGATTTCCTTCCCCTGTCGTGCTCTTATAATATGCGCGCTATGATGGAGATACTCGCGATCAGCGGGGAGATGCACATGGTAATAAGGCCCTCAATTGTGCCGGTGAATTTGCGAGGCTATATGAGATTGTGCGTAGGAGATGGCCATCTCCTTAGTCGCATTGGCTTATCGGTACAGTTTTTTAAAAATAATGGTTGAAGGTGCAATGTACTATGACCTGGTTGATAAATGTAGGTAATTAGGAAGATTATTGCGCTGTTTAAGACTGTCCATCCGTGCTAATGGCATGGTCACACACTCGGCGACCGTTTACAGGAGCAGAAATAGAGACACAAAATCCGCATGGCCAAAGAAGAAAAGATACAAATGTCCGAAAGCGCTCCTGCCAAGCCTCGGGGAGGATGTCGTCGCATAAGAGAAATAAGCTTAGCTTGTCACGCTCTTTCCCCAAGCCGCCCACCTTCACCACCACCTACCAGGCACGCCGATTGCAGTGGAGCACCACCCTCAAATTGCAGCTCGCACGGTACTCGCCCACCTCGGAGGACCCTCGAAGATGTCTCCGCCGAAGCAAGAACACACGCCAAATGCCCTCCACTGTAGATTTCTGCGCCGATCGAGCATTCTTGGCGCCGCGAAGGTCCCCAAAGTATGAAGCATGCCGTGCCGATCGATTCTTGCGTTTCCTGCATATAAAGCAGTGCTTCGATGACTTCGTCATGGCTGCAGATAATCGCATTCGGAATGGGAAGCAAGATGTTGGTGGCTGCAGTGGCGCTTCTGCTGGGCCAGGCACAGGCAGTGCCAGGCCACGCGCAGGAGCACCTCGTGCGAGTGACAACTTCTGAGACGGTGTTTGCGGGCGAATTGGCCAATATTCACCTGAAATGGCAAAGCAGCCCTCCTCCGGTCATCAAGGCTGTTTATGCGTCGTGCCGCAACCCCAACAGCACCATTGCCGAAGAACTCATTGGCCAGTACAATATCGAACATCAGCCTCCTCAGCGTCTGGCGTGGGCGGTGCCAAAGAACGCCCACCTAGACCACTGCGTCTATGTGTATGGCAGCTCGCAACATTCAGACACCGAGCAGGTGATCGGTAAAAGTCGACCTGTGCATCTCCAACGAAAGGTCAAGAAAAGATCCGCGGCCGACATCGACAACCCGCTTCTGCAAAACTTCGACGCTCTGGGAACCTGGTTCGACGGCGTGGCTGCTATCAAGCAGAAGACGAATAGCCATGGAGGCGTGTCGTCGGGGGCGTCCCCAAAGAATGCTTCGATTGCGATCGTGGGAGGTGGCATCTCGGGCCTAGCCACCGCGCTGATGCTCGACAGCGTCGGCATTCACAACTGGGAGATCATCGAAGCCAGCGAGCGAGTGGGCGGCCGGTTCCGAACTAAATACATGGCCAACACTCAAGAATGGGCGGAGATGGGCCCGATGCGACTGCCTCACTCGGTCACGTACAAAGACGACAATGAGACCCTGCCCTATACCGACCACCAGATGGTCTTCCAGATGGCCGAGATCTTGAACGAGATGAACGGCAATGACTCGCAGTGGAAAATCAATTTCATTCCCTGGATTCAGCACCACCCCAATGAGTTGATTGCCCAAGGCACGCGCCGACACCCAGACGGCCGCATTCCAACACGAGGCGAGATCGAGGCCGATCCCAGTTTGAACGATGCCCCCGCCATGACGAGCACAGAGTACGAGAGTACGAAGCAGAAAATGGACAATATCATGAAGAACGAAACTACCCTCAAGTCCATCCAGAAGGATGTCTGGCAAGCCCACAAGATTGCCATGGACGAAGGTCTAGATGACTGGAGCGAACAGGCCATGATGCGGCACGTCTTCAAGGCCAGTGAAAATGTGACCGACCAGATCTGGACCGATTCCGACTACGACGTATTCTGGGATGAGATGCATCACAATTCTAACCTTGGTCTGGATGGCAGCAGCGAATCCCTGGGCGAGACGCACTGGCTTTGCATTGATGGGGGTTTCGGCCGATTTTCCGATGCTTTCCTGCCTCACGTCAAGAACAGACTCGTCCTCAACCGGCAGATCCGCAAGTTGGAATCTATCCAGGGTCAAAATAGCGCCCTGCGCACTCGTCTGTCGTGGTATCCAAGTGTCACCAACCGTACATTCGAGTCCAAGGAGTACGACTATACGATCATGGCAGCCCCATTCACCATGACCCGCTTCATGGACCTGCCCACCTTCTCATCCGTCCTGGGGCGCGCGATCAGTGAAGCCGGCGTCCGGTTCAAGTCTGCATGCAAAGTCGCTCTGCTATTTTCCGAACGCTTCTGGGAGAAAGGCGACAAGCCGATTTTTGGCGGATACTCGAAGCCACCCAGCGATCCGATCGGAGCCCTCTACTATCCGGTATACGGACTCAACGAGTCACGGCCTGGCTTGATTATGCACTACCGCGGAGGAGATTGGAGCGACCGCTTCGTCAGTTTCTCCGACGAGGAGCATGTCCAAACTGTTCTCGACTCGATCGTCTCGCTCCATGGAGAACATGTCCGCGATCTCTACACGGGCGACTACGAGCGACTCTGCTGGCTTCAAGACCAGCACACCGCGACGGCGTGGTGCCGACCCGACGTGGAACAACACAAGCTGTACATTCCAGCCTACCACAAGACAGAGCATAACACCATCTTCATCGGCGAGCATACCGCTCCCACACATGCTTGGGTCAGCTCTTCCCTTCACTCTTCTGTGCGTGGATCGGTGCAATTGCTGTTGGAGTTGGGGTTGGTGGACGAGGCCAAGGAACTAAACAAGCGGTGGATGGGCCGGTGGATCAAGCTCTGAAACGTTGCATTTCGTGTAGGATAGTACCATACTAGTAGATACCAGGGTAGATAACGAGCTCCGCCGGGCATCTTGGCAAGTACCTAGGATACGATTGTATTGCTGGGAGGGTTAAGGGTGTTGATAAGAAACCTGGCACATAGATCAATACAATAACCCGAGCCGGGCTGGACCTTCCCCGCGGCTACCTCGATTCCCGCATTTCGGTTCTTGAGACATCCTCGATCATTTTTACATAATGTATACCAGCTGGGCACCGCTCATCTGCCAAGAACACTACGATAAGAGTCAGGGCTGAATGTCCCGGCCTCCAGTCCACCGCGACCACCAGGCCCCCATCTTCAGAGAGCCGGGCCATCCTGCTGTTATCTCTGACGCGCATCTGCCCGATGAAATCGCTCGGCAGCTCGGCCAACCTCCTCGCAATCGTCGGTTGATCGACAGTGCCAAGTGCTAAGCGCTAGGCATCTGCTTGTCGGAGGATCGGTATCTTCGACGGAGTAACCCGAATGCAGTGCCAAACTTTGCTAGCTTTTGGAGTAGGATGAGGGGTCAATTGGCGACTGCCTCGTTATGACCTCTTTTTTATTCTTGATTTCTCTTCTGGTGTCATTTTTTACGTTACACTTACCAGGAACCAGTAGCACAGCATGGCAGTGTTCCTGCGTGGTCGGACCTTTTGGGGAGCCTGATGCTGGCTACAGCATTTGCCGTGTCGACTTCTGCCTCGGCGACCACGACTGTAAACAGTGGGAAGCTGGTCGCACTCAATGGCATGGACTATTATGTGGGAGGTGTCTCAGTGTCCAAACTGGCTTCGTCAACACATTTGAATTGGAATTGGACCGACTCAGACATTGTGCCGATGACCGTGATACGGACTAAAGAAAAAGACTTTACATCGGATGATTACGAGGATACCATCGCCAACTTTACGGCCTCCGACGACGTCTTTAATTCTAATTTTCTGGAAGGTGTGTTGCATATACAGAGGCCAACTCCAACACCATTCGACTAACTGGCCTCGTTTCTGTACAGTGATTTTTGTCGACTACGACGGACAGGGTGAGGGTAACATTGATTCGACTGGTGGCTGGCGCTTTGAGAATGCGACGACTAGACTCGCAATTGCATCAACGAAATATAGCTCACATAGATCTATGGTCCTTGCTCATTTGCAGAAGCCACTCCCACAAGGGCCATACTTTATCTCGCCTCGGACCGGCGATGTGTTCAAGGCCTTTCGTCTCTATTCTGATCACCAACTGGCCTTTACCGAGGCAGCCGTTAGTGACGAGAATGGAGGTTTTATGCCTCTTCCAGCAGTTACAGAGGTTAGCTCAATTACTCCTGCACGTCTCTATCTCTTGTTTCTTCTATTGACTCGATCCAGGGTGCTATGACAAAGAGTGTTGCCGTGCCATCCCGACTATACTATACGCGAACATCCGATAAGCCGCTATCAGGGGTTTGCCAAATCTCTCCCGACACTATTTGGACATTCTGGCTAACACATTACTCTAGCTACGATGTGGCGTGAAAGATATTTTCCATCTAAAGGGTTTGCGAACCAGCGGCGGAAATCGCGCATATCACGATCTTTATCCCGCGAGAAATACCACTGGAACGGCTCTTCAGCGACTCATCGATGCCGGTGTCGTGATAGTCGGCAAAATGGGAACGGTACAATTCGCCAATGGCGATAACCCAACCGCTGACTGGGTTGACTTCCATTGCCCATTCAACCCGAGAGTAAGCCTTAACAAGGAATAGTTAGTGAGTTCATTTCACTAATTGGCAAATAGGGAGATGGTTATCAAGCTCCCGGCGGCTCTTCTTCCGGTCCTGGCGCAGGTATCGCCTCGTACGACTGGCTGGATATCGCGGTGGGCAGTGACACTGGTGGCTCGATGAGGAGTCCAGGTGGTATGCAGGGCGTCTTCGCCAACCGTCCTTCGACTGGTGCAGTGGACCTAGATCAGGTTCTCCCACTATGTCCTGATTTGGACACGGCAGGTATTTTTGCGCGTGATGCGAAAACATGGTCGTCGACGCTACATGCATGGTATCCCAACTTCACGGATTATAAACAGTATCCAAAACGGATATTCTATCAGAATTCTTCATTCCCAAGTGTGAGCAGTGAAGCTGGAAAGCTGCTTGAGATCTTTGTTTCTAAAGTCGAGAAGTATCTGAGCACCCGGAGAGAGTATGTGGACATTGCTCAGCACTGGGAGGAAACGCATCCTGCAACTGCACCAAGTAATGTGACAGATTTGCTGAACACGGTGAGTTTGAAAAGTCTTGAATTCCTAATCCAAGTGCTAACTCCTATCAGACATATGCGATTCTCACTTCTGTGGCACAGTATCGCTCCCTGGCTTTGCCATTTTATGCCGACTACGCTTCAAAGAATGGTGGGCGTCGTCCCTTCGTCAATCCCGGACCCTTGGCGCGCTGGTCATGGGGCCAAGAGAACGGGGGTGATTCAGTATACGACATCGCCCTAAGGAATAAAACAATCTTTAGGGACTGGTGGAAGTCCGAGGGATATGGAAAGGCAAACGAAGATACCTGCTCCGAGGGCATCTACCTCTATCCTTATACAAAAGGCGAGAGACAATACCGGAATGTCTATTTAGAGTGAGTCAATCAGCAACCCTGATCGTGATTGATGGAATTAACAAACCCTCCCAGTGCACCAACGGCACCTCCAATGGGATTCATGGATGGACGCATCTCGAACATGGCGGATGTACCGGATTTTGTGGTTCCCGTTGGAGAGATATCGTACAATTCAACCGTCTCTCTCATGACAGAATATATGCCGGTGACAATGAGTTTCGTCGCGGCCCGTGGATGCGACTTTATGTTGGCGAGCCTAATTCAAGACTTGGAAGTTGCAGGGATTGTCAAGCCGGTCAGCACTGGATCGAAAATGTATCCAAGACACTGACACCAGAGGGATTTTGTGCTCATACTTTCAGTATAGCTGTATTTCAATTCTTAGTTCCATTTATTTGGTACATATTCCATAAATTGCCTTTCTGAGTAATTCTCCAAAAACGCTTTGAAATCGGATCGGACTAGATTAGATCGAATGTGATTACCAAATCATCCAGATTATCGGACTAACTAGATCAGAGCACGAGATGAAAGACTCGCCGGTGTTTTTACTTTTGGCTTCTGTGGGTTTTATTGCTTGTTTATTGACTGGCGATATTATCATTCGCGGCTAATCAGTATCGCTATCTCGATTCCTCCTTTCTCAATTTCTTAACAGGAGTAAATTTTGCGGGTTTATCCACCTTTGATCACGAGGTGGACTCTCATCCTGAATCCAATATCGTCTTCTTATAGCATCTACAGTGGATAAATAAATTTCAAGTTCTGTCGATCCGTACAGTCATGATCGCGATCACTGATCTTGACAATCTCACCACCCGCGTCAATCACCTCATCTCCATCAGAGTCTGACTCGCTTTGGGCTAGAATCTGTTCGCGTCTTTTGTTCTCGCGTTGAAGATAAAAACGAATGATGATGCACATGACGGGAGAAATGAACCAGAATGCGGTCATGAACGCCCACGGCAGGACGTATCGCGGCTGATACTTTGCTTCCCAGAATCTGTCCAGAAAAACAAATAGATTAATAAGTAAATGGTTCAATAAATTAGACCTGGACCACTTACTCCGGCGAAATCATGTTTGCGACCGATGCAGCGACGATGCAAGAAGTCATAAGGCAGAGCTTCTTGGTGTGGCCGGTGGTCGTCGTACCCGCCCAGCTTATTCCCAGTAAGTAAGAGGGCTTGAATGTAGAGATCTGAGTGCCGACAACCAGAGCGATTTTGTTAGTCCAAGGTGCAGACAGCTAATGAGAGTACTGTTAATGAAGTTCTCAGGTCCTTCGTAGCTGGTAGTACTGTGTGACTTACCTCAATTATCCCCCCGATGAGACATGGGATGTAAGAGATGGCGCACGTATATCCAGTTCCCAAATCAGTGCCATAAAGCAGCGTTGCTGATGCAAGGATTAGGATAAATCCCCAGAGTGGCTTCACGATGTTGAATAACGCGCTCTCTGCCGGCGTGAATCCGAACCCGACAATGATTAGAGGGAGTTGCTGAGACGTATTGTTCGGAAGCTCGTTGAAGAACATATGGAAGCTAAAGCCTGATCATTAAACTTTAAACTCGTTGATCCCGGCAAGTGGGTTATACTGACATGAAAAGCCAACTCTTAACGTCTGTGAACGACTCACGAACCTGCGACCACTTGAACGTCGAGTTGGAAACACCAGCATGAGTATCCCGAATTATCTCTATGGTATGGACCTTCTCTTCGACCGAAAGCCATTTTGCGTCAAGTGGCGAGTTAGGGAGGAATATCAGTAAAGGGAGAAAGATGGCAAATGTCAGGACCGCGCAAATGATATGAAGCCATTTCCAAGAGGAAATACTGCCAGTCAGCGACCCATTATCATCGTCGATGATCAGCTTATACGATATCATTGTCAGGAGAACATTGGCGAGGCTTCCAAAAGCCCACCAAAGTAGCTGCACCCAGGGGCTCTTTTTCGGCGGAAAGAATGCTTGGTGGAGGACAGCAGTTGACGGCACGATCTGCGATTCTGTCTGAATAAGAAGTCAGCTTGACACAAAAAAGAGGTAAGACCGAGCTCCTCCATTTCCAAAGACGTACCATCCCTAATAGGAAACGCACTGCCATCATCTGCTTTCCTGTTTTCACTGCCGGGTGGACACCTAGCAAAAGAGCCCAAAGAAACAGCGACCCTGTAATGAAGTACTTGTGCCCGACTCGCTGGGAAATCCATGCCCCAGGCCAAAGCGCAATGAGATAACCAGCATAGAAAAGCATGAAAAGCTGATTGTACTCATTTTTCGTCATCTGCACATCTTTGAAAATCCCCATTGTACTAGCCGATGAGAGAGTCGATTTGTCCAAATGAATGAGGAATGAAATCCACCACGTCTGGATCAGAAGATACCAGAAATTCTTTCGGACCACCTTTCCCTCAAGCTCGGGGGTCAGGGGCCGCACCTTATTCTTATTCGTATTGTAGAAATAGCTCGTATCATCGGTATCCTTCTGGTTGATGATTCGTCGCTGCTGGGAAGACCTGCGGGCTACCTCTTTTGCATGGTCGTGGCTCTCCTCTCTTGAGTCCGGGGCTCGAACATCTGTAGAGACGCCGCTACTTTTCTCGCCCGACATGATCTGTGTACTCTGGTGCTTTTTTGATTGTTCAATTCAACACCACGAGTTCATCAACTTATAGTATTTTGCAAAGCCATTCAATATCGGGAAAACCCGCATGTCAAAGCGCAGCACCTCCAAGGTTCTTAAGGGCTGCCAGGCCTCATTTGCTTTCTGGCGGGCGTCGCGCTTAGCTCTTGGCCTAGGCCATCAAGCTCGGCCAACCTTTGCTTGGTAGGCCATTAAGCTCGGCCAACCTTTGCTTGCGACCAAACAAGCCGTTCTGGGCACTTGGCTAATAGTACCTTGGGGAAAGCACCTCAGCTGCCAAGATGAGGCAGCCTGCTGGCCCGCTCTTGGTTTTCGATGCCAAGAAGGCTGTGTTGCATCGAAGGACCTTGGGGCTGACACTCAATCCTTCTCCAGGATCACAATTCAGAATACCGGAATTAACGAACCTGTCCTCGTCCTCGTATAGTATTATCGGAACAAATTTGTATGTCCCTGTCATGCCCACTGGACAAGGATATCTATCGTGTTTGAAGCAAAAAGACTTCTCAACTGTATGAGTTCAGAAAGAGCTCCTGCTTCGTGAATAAACACTAAAGCTCGAAACCCGGTCTTTTGCCTTAGACTGTGCGGCAGCAGTGTACCGAGGAGATAATCAGGTAGGCGGGTGTGGCATATCATCAGGTATATTACCAGATATCGGGTGATGAGCCAGGTGGTAGGAAGATACAGTATTCAAAATAGCAAGACAATGATGGAGTTGAAATTTGACGAAGAAATTGGTGCTGTGTTTGTCCAAGGGTTTCAATTGACTATCTAAAATATGTCGTATAAAAAAGTAGTAGTTCTAAGACTTTCATGAGACAGCGGGAAAGTCCAACCAGGGTAATTAGACACGAGGATGAGAGATATTGCGCGGTCCATCCGGTCCTTCTTCGAGACCATTTCTTCGAGGCAGATCGGGCCGCCATCGCCAAAACGGGCGCATGTACGACGTACTCTCGCTCGGTTTCTCCAAAATATCCGCCGCGTGCTTTAGTCAAGTATATTAGCCATCAAGTTTCGCCAAGAGATACCTTGTGAACTTACCTGACCGAGGATAGGGAGGAATTTGGCCCCATGGCCACTGCCACCGGTACAAACAAAGACCGAATTTTCTGCGTAATCAGGGGAGTAGTCAATCTGGTTGCTCGTGTGAGTTACTGAGAAAAGTCTGTTCCAAGGGGGAAGTGCGGATCTTACCACGAAGGAGTTGTCCAATGAATCGGTATACCAGCAGAGCTTGGTAGAGTAGAATGGAACACTCTCGAACTCCGGTAGGAAGATAGAAACAAATTGCCTGATTGAATAGACGGCTTGCTCTTGAAGGGATAAACATTCTTTCGGTGGGAGGGGCACCGACCACTGTTTATCCTGCGTGAACGGTGTTCGGTCGGGTGCAGGTCTGAAGTTGGTAAACTGAAGGTATCGGTCAATTTGTCATCGATGCAGCGTTTTCCGACCATGCTTACCTTCATCCCACGATATCCGATCTTCACAAGTCCCTCCGGGGTACGAGGCAGAACATAGATGCTACCGGTATCTTTGCCTGTAGGGTCCCGAGGAGTACTTTTCCAAGTTAGGACTGGAAACTTCTCAGGTGAATACTTCTCCCAGAGCTCGGTGTCGCTCGGATCGATCTTGAAAGTGGCTAAACTCCCAGCGGAGGACTCGAGATGGTAGCTCAAATCGGGCAAGATTTGTGTCGAAAAAGATCCGGCTATTCAATCCGTACCATAAGCGGTGCAATGTGAGTTTCCTTCGATCGAGGCAATTCTTACCAGCAACCACAACAACATCGGCATTGTAAACCGCGCCGCTTTTTGTCTCTATACCTGTCACCTTCTCCTTTGAAGAGTCAACACTGCTCGGTGACTTCACCAGCGATTTAACAGCGCCATCCTCGGGCCCAAAGTGGAACTGGACTCCTTTCGATGCTGCTAGCTTCTGGTAGTAAGTGCAAGCATTACTGCATCTCACAAATCCAGCCGTCGAATCAAGTACAGCTTCATAGGATTCAGCAGGGGAAGTATGCGGGATTCTGAATTCGAGCAGCTTCTTTTCCCATCCCTCGCTCTCTGCCCGTCGTTGGTCTTCGGGGTCACTCCTGACGAATTGCGTTTCCCTCAGACCGTCGCGTTCATAATTCGCTAGCGTCTCCTTCTCTAGTGCTTCGAGATGGTCCGATGGCTGAACTCGTAGCATGCCACTATTGACGAAGAGTCTCTTCTCACCGGACTCAGAAGCTTGTGGCGAGAAACCACGTTTCTCATCTTCGGAAACCCAGAGCTTCCGACTTTCCATTGCAAGGCGCTGGTAATGAAGCTCCTTCCCGTATGACGCTCGGAACTAAAAGCGAAGCTATGAGTGTCGTTCGCGACTCCAATCATCTCCGGTATACCCACGATCTTGTTATGGTCCACCGATGCAGCTTGGATGTCTTCGTCGTTTGCATCATATGAATTCTGATCATAGTGGTATCGTTCAAAAACGGTGACCTCATGGCCTTTTTGCGATTCAGTTCAATGTTTCTTCCTCTAGCGTTCCTCGAGCTGGATACTCACCCCGATCGCGAAGAGCTACGGCCAACGAGAGGCCGAAAATGCCCGCTGCCACAGATGAATTAGTGACTCGATTGCGAAGGAACAAGCTTGGGATACACATACCTCCAATGATTGTGACTGATTTGTTCCCTGACATTCTTTCCTTTGCTCGCAGGGAGGGTGGTGCGACTGAGAGGTGGTGTCGTCGCGACGCCCCGCCGTTAAATACTCCAAGTCCCCGCAGCGGAGCCGAGAATCGCCCGACACCCCAGGGTCCCCGATAATCATCATACCAGGCTGGTATACTGCTTCATCGTGCTACCATTCCGTCCTTGGATTGCGTTAATATAGCCTGTGTTCAGGAGCCACCGTGGTAAGCGTGTAATTTGTCAGGTGGAATGCTGCTGGCGGGCGACGATACGGGAAAATCAACTTTTGGACATAAAATGTTGACAAAGTAGGAACACCCATGGAGCCAAATTCAATCGAATGGTACAAAGTTTGTTGTAGCGTGGCTTTGGCAGGAAGCTGCAGAATGGAAAGTCGTGTTGGGTTGTTGCAGCCTCACTCTCGTGCCATGCAAGCAATGTGTTTCGGCGCCGAACTCATATTTCTCGGCGCCGAGTCAGATATCATCAAGGCTCCGAGACGAAGACGCACAGGCGTATAAAAACTTGGCCTCGCAAATAAATGTTGCACAGCAAATATGCTTCAAGGTTCAATATCTTCCTTGAAATCTAGCAGTGATCCATGAATGCCATGTCCGACCCGAAGAGACAATCTATAGAGCCTGGTCCCTCTGCCTCGAACACCGCCAGGAATCAACTTCACACCAAACAAGAGGCTGAGGTTCCAACTGAGCCTCAGGAACAGAATATAACCGGCATGCGACTGGCTTTGATTATCGCCGCCATAATCAGTGCCATATTTCTAGTCGCACTTGTAAGTGCCTTCCCTTCTCCATGTCGTTGGCAGTAACTAACCAGAAATCTCCTCCACAGGACCGAACCATCATCGCAACAGCCGTTCCCAAAATCTCCGATCAATTCCATGCTATCAGCGATATTAGCTGGTATGCCAGCTCCTACCTCCTGACTAGCAGTGCAACCCAACTCCTCTGGGGCAGACTCTATACATTCTATTCGACCAAGATACTGTTTTTGGCAGCGGTGGTCGTCTTCGAGGTTGGCTCTGCTGTATGCGGTGCCGCCCCAACTTCTAAAGCATTCATTATCGGACGCGCTATTGCTGGAATTGGATCCGCGGGTATCCAGAACGGGTCGACGGTCATCATTACACAGGTGCTACCATTGCATAAACGGCCACTGTTTATTGGACTGATGGGCTCAACGTTTGGCATCTCCGCGATTATCGGACCTCTGCTGGGTGGCGCTTTTACAGATCAAGTTACCTGGAGATGGTGCTTTTATATCAAGTGAGTTAAACCCTAGATCATTCATTTTCGATCATACAAAGCTGACTGCTCTCTGACAAGCCTCCCAATCGGCGGTCTCACTCTGCTGATTATCTTCTTCTTCCTTCGCGCACTATCAGTCTCTTCAACCGCAACATTAAAACGCCAATTGATACGCCTTGATCCTCTGGGCACCGTCTTGTTTCTGCCCGGCGTCATCTGCTTCCTCTTGGCTCTGCAATGGGCGGGGACCACTTACAGCTGGGACAACGGTCGCATCATCGCCCTTTTCGTTCTCGCAGGAGTCCTTCTCATTACATTCTGGATTATTCAAATCTGGCGCAAAGAGGATGCAACCATCCCACCTCGTATCATCAAGCAACGCAGTATTGCCTGTGGCGCCGCCTACACCTCCTGTATCTATGGATCCATGGTCGCCATGCTCTACGCTTTACCACTCTGGTTCCAGGGCGTAAAAAACACCAGCGCAGTACAGTCTGGCATCGATAATATCCCCATGGTCCTTGCACTTGTCGTCGCCAGTATCATCTGCGGCAAAGCTATTGCAGGCATTGGACACTACGTCCCCTTCATGTTCGTCGCGGCCGCATTGATGGCCGTCGGCGCGGGCCTGATCACTACTTTTAAAGTCGACACCGGCCACGCAGCCTGGATCGGATACCAGGTACTTTTTGGTCTCGGTTTGGGCTGTGGTATGCAACAGCCAATGATGGCTGCTCAGACTGTATTAGCCCAGGCAGATGTCTCCATCGGCGTCGCTTTGATGTTCTTGTTCCAGTCCCTTGGTGGAGCAATCTGGGTTACCGTCAGCCAGAATCTCTACACCAATTATCTCGTCAAAATGCTGCCCGGCGTATCTGGTATCGATTCCAGCACAATTCTGCGGGCTGGTGCGACCGGTCTTCAAGATACAGTTCCGAAAGACAAGCTCGATGCCGTACTTTTAGTCTACAATGCGGCGCTTCACAGGGCATTCTTCGTGCCCGTGGCACTCGCTTGCGTGACGATACTACCAGCGCTAGGAATGGAATGGCGCAACATCAAAAATGAGTCGGAAAAAAGAGAAAAGGCAAAGCTTGTCGGTACACTAAATGAGGATATGCCGAGGGGAGAAGAGAAGATCAGAGCAGATGAAAGGGATGCTTAATTCCCTAGACTGGTATATTGCATATAGCCTCTTAGAACTAGTTCCATGATATTGCAAATTATAATCTCCACTCCAGACTCCATCCCAGAACGATTAATTTCTTCGGGATGATTCTGCACGGGTTGCACTGTAGCTTGTGCGAATCCACGGATCAACATGATCGTCTTCACATGTTCGCTCGGACTTTGCAGATACATCTTTACACCATCGCACACTAGAACTGTTGGAATCTTCCAATGTCACAAATCAATATAGTAGATGCTTTGATATTATATCTAAATGCTAGAATCCTGTTCATTTCTTGAGTTTTGCATTCCATTCTACCTGAGACGCTGCTGACGATTCAGAGCCGTATAACGATCTCTGCATCGAGAATGTGGGGTACGACCAACCGCCGAGATGAAGATCTACCATTTGCCCCATAAAGCGTTCGCGTTCACAAGCGCGACCGGTCTAAGGAGTTTGTGTGAGACATCGCGGGCAAATTTGTGCGGCGCTTGATCGACCCACCGCGTCCACCGTCTCCGCCAACTAAGCAACAACTATGAGATGAGGAGTCCACTTCCTCGTTAAAACGCTTGTGTAGGGGGAGCCCCGCTTTTTGTCTGTGGGTTTGCTGCTGAACTTCCCAGTATTTTGATGTTCGGAACCTTCCGGACTGCAGATCGATGGTGTCATTCTGCATGAAGTTCCGGTGCAGAAGTTCCCAGCGCGGTCGTTGATCGAGGATTTCGAGTTACTTGGGTGGTCAGCACATGTTTTGACAGAGTCAAGCATTAAGGATCGTATATTTGAGAAGATTAATATTGTGGCAGATGCCTCGTGGAGTTAGTACAGGGGGTGAAAGGGGTATAAAAATATATACAAAAAAAAAGCCTTGCAAAAGGTAGAAAAAAGTCATATATCATCTATCCCATTCTTAGCCGCTTCGGCGCGGACTGTGCTCCATGGTACTCGGGGTGGCAGGCTCATGCGAGATCTCGATGGTAGTCTCCTGATACACGCCGCGGAAGTTGGACATTTCCATGTCGTTCTTGGGGACAATATCTTCGGTCGAGTCCTCGAAGGGGCTCTTGCAGACCTCCTTAGCCACGTTAGGACCACTTGGGCGGAATTTAGAGCCCAGACGAGAGCCCATGATTCCACCACCCTTGGTCTTCCTTGCAGACCGGCTGCCACCGGCATTGGTGGTGATCTGGGTCTGCCAATGAGAGTCGGTATTGTCGTAGTTGCGGTCGGTGGTGCTGTGCTCGGTATCAATGAGCAGGTGACGACGAGTCAAGGTGTAGACCGCCACATCCATAACACCAGAAAGGGCCATGAGGCAACCAGCGACACCGAAGTAGGTCTTGCTGGGCGAGTCACCCCGAGCGGTAGCCATACGGCCAGCGGCAAGAGGCAGCGACAAGACCAAGTAGACGAATGGGTAGATAACCATGTATACGACGACTCGGTTCAGACGGTGGAGACTCTCTTGCTGACCACGACGCAGCATCTTCGATTCGGTCATTCGGCGACGGAGATATACGAACATGACTGCATAGAGAACAACAGTACCGAATTCGGAAAGGAAAATCCAAATGTAGTGGCCCCAGAGACGTTCATTCTCGTATTCGGGACTTAGCCAGCACTAGTTGGAAAAAGGGAGTTTAGACTTCGAAAGACAGCACATCTCCAACGGGGAAGTATCACATACCCAATTGGCTTCAGAAATAACAAAGACATCTTTGCCGTAGAGGCCGACGGGAATAAATCCCAGGACAAGAATGAACATCCACAGTCCAATCACACAGTAAGAGAAAATATGGAAGGGTAACTGTCGACCGCGCAGCACAACGGCGCCAGTATGAAGGGCAATCGAAAGGACGAACAACCCACTGCCGGGGTCACCCGTCTGAATCCACCATCCTTGCAGATAGCAGGCCGGTTCTCCGTAATGCACACTGCCTCGCGATGCCCAATAGAGACTAATCACGAAAGCAATGGCCTGTTGCAGATCAACGAGCAGGAGGTTGTAAATCAAGACGACGTATTGGTTCTGGGCGAGGGGACTTTTGTAGTACCGCTGCCAGTAAACGAATCGATAGGTAAGGAAAGACAAGAGGCTGAGAGTGGATCCCAAGGAGAAGAGAGCAACCACGCCCATGGCAATAAAGAGTGATCGGTCGCTGCCCTCGAGGGGAGCTTCTTCGTGGAATTCCCAGCGGCGATTGAGGGCGCCATTTCCCGCGTCGGTTGATAAAGAGCGTAGAACGTGAGCGAGCATGGTGGCGGTAGAGAAGACTGGGACGGCGACACCGAAGAAGGCTCGGGGGCCCGAGAGAGAAAGGCTCTGTATAAGAGCCCGACAGGGCACCGGAGCCTCGGGAATTCCGATGGCATGAACTTCAGGGCCCTACGCGTGGTGCGGGCTGTACCGCATGCGATTCTCCACCGCACGGTGCAGTAACAAGGCTTCTTTTGCGTGGCAGCGCCAGGCCAGGCATGACCTCCTGTCAATCTCGACATTTTGCGACCGCAAGACGAAGCACATCCATGGTTCGCCACCGCCATAGTGGCTCTATAGCGATCCAAACGATTGGGAAGCGAGGAGGAGAAGGACCACCGTAATCACCATCCGGGTAAGCCAGTGAGGCTCAGGTACCAAAGATTGGAGCAAGGCAGTCGGGCCCCGTCGTTCAAGGCGCCATAGAGTCAAGTCTAGGTTGTTCCGAAAATTGCGACGTCGATCGGGGCAAGGCAAGCTAAGATTCGACGGCGTGGAATCAAGCATAGGGGGGTTTTACCGGAGTTAGTCCAAGTGGGTTCTTCCGCTTGTATCGGCCGGGTCTGGTCCACACTAAGCTGACAATTAGGAGGCAGCAATTGGCACTGGGAACGGAGTTGTCGCGGATGCACACAAAACGGATAAATAGTAGAGAGCAAGAAGCAAAGAGACATGGAGGGAGCCTCGTGGCGAGCGCAGGCTCTCCGGATCCTAAAGCTCATGCCGGCCGCGGCAACGTGAGAATGATCACATCACGCCGCAAGTCGAGGGCCGGAAGGTGCTGATCCAACGACGAACTTGCATGTTGGCACTTTGAGTTCGACGCTATTGGCCACGAACGTAGCTCTCTTGGGAAAACCCTCGACGAGGCCAGCAAAGTAAAATCATTAATGGGCATAGCCCCGGATCATCTGCAGATCTGATAGTGCTGATTGGGCTGGCTCTGGTCGCCGCACGAACGCCTGTGAAAACTACCGGGAGACGATAAATCGTGCGTGCATCGGCCGATCGAACGTTCCATTAGGCCGGGATGGCGATCCTACGCTCAAAGTCATGGCCCGAGCTGGATGAGGTCGTTGGCCAAGCTGAGCGCGACAGCACTCAGTGTCAGTGCATGGTAGTCCTAGAGTACGGGGTTAGATAATCGCAGGTCGGGGAAGCAGAGTTTATTTTCGAGCATGTCGATTCCAGTGAACCTGGTTTGTCGCCCGTGAGAAACAATCCGCATTGTGATGACCGTAACAGGCAGCTACCTCGGAGTCCCATTGTGTTTCGATGGGCGAACAATCGAGGACAACAAAAATCACGAGACCAGAAAGCACGTGGAAGCCTTGCCTGACAAGTTGCCTGACATAATCCATAGAAGTTGGTGGTCTTCTCAATAAGCGAGTCTCCGTGGCGCAATCGGCTAGCGCGTCTGACTGTTAATCAGGAGGTTGGAAGTTCGAGCCTTCCCGGGGACGCTTCTTTTTTGCTCTTTTTTGTACGACCAGACAAAAATATACTTCATTCGTACTTGCTTACAAGAAAGAAGTATGATTGATTGCCTTTGTTACTTTTTTTTTATTCTCCTCTCTGCTTTCAAACTTCTAGATTAAAACTTACACCGATAATCCGATATCTGGCGGTCTGCCTGTTGCCATTTCGACCTGACTCACCCGGCCGCATACTTCGATGCAACCTTACCGCAGCAAAGCACCGCCGCAACAACACTCGGCTCACCGTGACATGCGGTTGAAAACCGGTTTGGGATAAGGTGGACCCTGCAGAGCATCATCACAACCACCTGACATCCCCTCTCCGGGAGGACAGTCTCGATTTGAGCATGTCTCACTCCCCGCCCGTCTACGCCCGCCCCGCTCCCCGAAGATGGCCCTATGGCATCAGCCTCGACAACCACCACTGCGGCCTGGTCGGTCATTGAGACCGTGAGATCCCGCTTCATGTCTAAGACCTGCACTGAATGCAGTGGGCCATGGCTGCGCGACGAGAATAGCAGCAGTCTATCGGATTTCCTGATGCTCCGATCATGGATATATAAACGGGACGAGAGACCGCAATAGAGGGAAAAGACGATCAACAAAAGCCCGTCCTTTCTATACTTGCTTTCTGCGAAAAGAAATACACCCGGAATCTCAACCCCGGTTTACAATTTTCCTCACCATGAAGTACTTCACTGCCGTCACCTGCGCCCTCATAGCCTCGTTCCATCTCGCCGGCGCCGCTCCAGCTCCCCAGCCCGAGGCTGCCGTGGAGGCCGCCGCCGCCGGTACCTCGGTCTCGGTCTCGTATGATCCCAAATTTGACGTCAAGGGCTCTTCACTCAATACGGTCGCCTGCTCGGACGGTGCCAATGGCCTCGTGACCAAAGGATACAGCACGTTCGGCTCGCTGCCCTCGTTCCCCCGTATTGGTGGCGCCCCAACCATTGCGGGATGGAACAGTGCCAACTGTGGCAAATGCTACTCGCTCAGCTACAAGGGCAAGAGCATCAAGGTGCTCGCCATTGATGCCGCTCCCGGTGGCTTCAATATTGGCGTCGAGGCCATGAACCTCCTCACCAACAACCAGGCCGTGCAGCTGGGCCGAGTCACAGCGACCTATACCCCGCTTGCTGCCAGTGCATGCGGGCTGTAGGATGCAAATTTGAGTCCGACAACGAAAACGAGTTTTGACGAGCTAGGAATGCACGAACAAGACATGAGCGGGGGGCAAATATACATGAGATCGGGTGGGGTTCGGGGCCAAAGTACACGGACGGCCCATTGAGAGTATCTACTTAGTAGTAGTATCTAATAATATACGTCATGATAGTTTATATGGCAAAAAAATGTCAATCAGATCACCTCAAGCATCTCCTCCACCCGTCCAAACTTGTTTCGCACTTTGCCCTTTTGTTGACCGCGCTCTCGCTCGGCGGCATCAATGCGCTGCCAATCCTGCCAGGACGTGGGGCGGAGACCGCGACGATCGGCCTCGGGCTTGACTCCGGCCCAGCCTAGTCCGCTACTATCCTTGGGGGCATGCAGAGGAGACCTGGAGCTGCCAAGGATTCTCAGGTCTTGGATGATGGTATCGGCAGTAGTGAAGGCATCGGTCATGGTCGAGGCAATGACGCCGGTTGGGCCACGTTTGACCCATCCGGCACAATACAGACCAGGAAGGTGAGTGATGTGCGACCCATCAGGCAACTTCTGCGGCTCGCCAGACTCCGAGAAGCCTTTCACCCGGCCAAATCCGTCATTGGCGATAACACCCCGCCGAGTATCGAATTGGACGCCCACATCTTCTAGCCCGGGCAGGGGAAGTGACTTGTAGCCGACGCTGCGGAAGAAGACGCTGGCGGGAAGATCAACCATAGCAGGCTTCCCGCTGGACAGAAGCTTTGGGTTGACCTTGGAAGTTGGGGTATACGGGTCGGAGGGGTCGAGCTCGTTGCGGGAGAACTTGGCATGGGTGAGGTGGTACGGGTAGGTAGGTGACCAGTGCAGTGAGTCGGGAGAGAGGAGGAAGTCCAAAGACCAGGACTTGGGAGATGTCTGGGGATCATTGGCAGAGCCTTTGCCCAGCAATTGCATGAGACGTTTCTGTGCACGCGGGAGCGCATTCACAACGTTGTCAGGCGGGAAGATATCCTTGGAGATGGGATCGAATGAGACACCAGGAAGTTGGAGAAGCTCGCGGACCTCTTTGATGGTAAATGAAGCCTGTATCAAAAATTAGGAAAAGGTCGATTTGAAGCAAATCGTCTATGCTACTCACCTGGAGCGGTCCCCGGCGACCAACTACTCGCACCCGCTTGATCTTACTCTTGGACAGCTTCTCCAGGGCGTAGTCGGCAATGTCAGTTGACCGGAGAGCATCTGCATCTGAGAGTAGAATACGTGCGACGTCAAGAGCTACATTTCCCTGTCCAATGACAACCGCATCTTCGCCGCTAGTCAAGTCCGGCTCAAGATCCCGATGTTCGGGCAAGCCATTGTACCACCCCACGAAGGCACGGGCCGAATAAACACTTTTGACAGCATCCTCCCCAGGTATTCCGAGCTCCTTGTCCTTGGACGCGCCATATGCGAAGAGAATGGCGTCGTAATGGGGTTTGAGGGCGGTTAGAGGGAGATCGTTGCCGAGGTCGATGTTACCGACAAAATTGAAGCGCGGAGATTCGGCGACCTCGGTGAATTTGTCTTCGCAGTTCTAGAAATTTCATGTATGAGCTTATGGATCTACCACGGGCGATCAATGGCCGGTGGAGTTTGTCGCTGTCAAGCACCTACCTTGACTTCGGGATGGTCCGGAGCCACGCCGTATCTTGCTAGGCCGAATGGCACTGGAAGCTTCTCGTACATATCCACCATGGCCTCATCGTGCTTACTCAAGAGACGCGCAGCTGCGTAGAACCCTGCGGGGCCCGAGCCTACAATTGCGACTCGGGCAGGTCGGCTCGCCGGAGTGGTATTGCTGCTCAGATAGCGTGCGGAGAAAGGCAATGCCCGAGTGCGGAAGACAGAGCGGCGAGTCAACCGCGCTGTGCATTGCGCGCAGACAAAAGCGCGGTCCAACATGGCCGAGTAAAAAAGATGCCTGCGATGCTGGCTCTCGAGAACAATGACAGTCCTGGCCTCGGCGAGTAGAGAGAGGTCCGAAGTATGCAAATGTTGCAAAATGACTCCGCGCAAACCGCCCGCTCCGCTTATCGCGAGCATCACATACACGTGACGTGACTGTTGCCAGGCCAACAATCGTGTTTCCCTCGACTCCGCGCATTCCTTCCATCTCAGCCTCAAATGCTCCAAGTCAACTGTCAGATCGCACCCCCTCATTCTTCGTGCACATTCCCTTCTCGCGTGGTCTTCCACGGGAGCTTTCAGTCGCTACCATGGGAAGATCGTCGCCTCCATTCCTTTACGATCGTCCATCTACCTACAGCTTCAATGGCCCGACCGATCCAGGCTTCAATCCCAAGGCCGTGACGCAAGCGAGCTGGACTCGCTCGCCGCCGAAGCCCAAGCCGAAGGGCCCGTTGATCATTTTCAACAAGCACCCGGACACGGTATGCGCGACAATGAGTTCTCATAGATCATCGCAGAGCTAACAATCTAAATAGTGGGGCAGCTACGAGGAAAAGTCAACATGGACGCCCATGGGTTTCAACACGAAAAGAAACATCAAGTGGGCTCGCGGTACACAGCTGGGCCTCCGCTCGATCACCCTGCTGGGTGCGATTGCTTCCCTCTTCTGCTCGATTGTCATCAAAAATGCTGCGACGACCATCATTTGGATCATTCGGGCTGGCGTAAGTGGCTCCAGTCCCCACAGCAATATCGAGTCTCGATCGCTAACTGTTTGAACAGCCCATTGCCGCTGCACTGCACACTGCTTACTCCATCTATCATTTCTCTCGATCTCCAGTCAACCGTCCTGCAGGCTCACAGGCTAGCTATGGGGGGTTCGCTGCTACTCTCGATACCGGGCTGATCGCATTCTATGTGTTTACCGCTTACATCGCGCACGGAGAGTGGGCCCTCAATGCCTACCACTGGAGCACTCTTTTCGGCAATAGTGAGTTTACCATGCCTATTGCCGAGGCAACTTTCATCTGTGCCATTGTCAATGGCGGATTACACCTGATCTCTTTGGGTATCTCAGTCTACTTGGCAGTCATGTTCCGCAAAATCTCCCAGCTGCCACCTGACATGAACCCACTGGAGGATAACTTGACTGCTCGTCCTCGTCGAAGCCGGAAGGAGATTGACCTGGATGAGAAGCACATGAGTTCATCGACCCTACACTCCAACTTGGAAGACCCGCTCATTGGCGCTCCTCGCACAGTGCCCTTTATGCATACGCGTGGCCAATCTGGAGACTCTCACCGTGGATCAACTGACTTCATAAGTGAACAACGCCAGTCTCGTGCATCTATCCAGCCTCACCGACTGTCTCATCTGGAGCCCACCAGCCCTGAAATGCTCTTCCATCATCCGGCGAGTCAGCCATACGATCTCACCTCGGAGACACCGGCTCCGGAGTATCGCAATGTCACTATGGGATCTCCCGAAGTCGTCAACCCGGGGGCGAATATGCGACACATGACATCTCGGGCGGCCGACCGATCCAACAGTGTTAGCCCCCTTCGGACAACTGGGTTGCCTATTCGGAGCGTTCCCCTTCGCCTGCGGACGAAGCCCAGGAGCAGAACAGCAATAACGCCCTTCGTCAGTCCTCATCAGTTTACAGTCGACGTACCACCTCTGATGCGACTACCAATAGCGGCATCCGTGACTGGTTTGCATATGGCCACAAGCCGGCCAGCATCGGTAGTGTGATTCCCGAGGATACTCGTGGCGAGTATGCTGAACTGGCGATGCACGAGTACTACGGCAACGAAGAGGACAAGCGCGAACAAGATCTGGGCGACACCCGTTTCAACATTTTCCCGGACCCCCAGGAGCATGACGATGACAACATCGACGATGATCATTCCAAGAATCTTCCTTTCAACCCCCTCATGCTCAACCCACCAACCCCTCAACCTGTTCTCACGGAGAAGCCCGAGGATACCGATCCAGTCCGACGCTATGTCCTTAGTGACAACCCGAACCTCTCATACAACCATAATGCCCAGATTTTTGCCCCTCAAGAGTCCCAATCCACCGATTCCACGCCCACCAAGGGTCGCTTCTATGGCGAACTTGCGGAGGAAGGCATGCCCAGCCTGGACACATCCCGCGATATCACCAACCAAAAGCCAGTCACCCGTCAACCCACCAAGCTTGTCAAGAAGAAGAGCAAGAAGATGTCTGCCTACCGGTCTCTGAAGAAAGACGACAGCGGCGACGAAGGCTACCTCAGCAGCCGTTCCCCAGCCATGGCCGAAGGCGATCGCAAGGGCCGTGTTGTCAGCAACTCTGGTGCAGACACGGCTCGCCCGGGTATCGGAGCCAGTGTCGGTGCTTCGCTGTCCTCGTACGGTAGCTACATCGCCGGTTTGGGTGTTGGCCGTCGTCGTGACGTGAGCGGCAAGATCGCCGAAGAAGGACGAAGCAGCAAGCCTGTCGAAGAGCACACCGTTCCTGTTCCGACACAGATCCAGAGTCCTGCAGCGTCTCCAATCCGGGCAGCCGGCTGGGCACGGTTTGCTGGACTGTGATGAGTGAAGGAATTGTAACAGGATACCCACAGGGGGGTTTTATTTTTATTTTTCGCTGCTTTTTTTCTTGGAGGGAGTTTTGAACATGTTTTTTTTTTTTTTTTTTTTTTACGAACGGCATGTAATGTAGCGAGCCATTTTGTTTTTCATTTTGTGGGTTCTCCAGCGGCTTCAGTAGCCTTTTTTCAAGACTGGATGGACATGTTACTTTTCATGTCGATGATATGATCAGGTATCCATTGGGGATCTTGATATTTTTACATAGGCGAGGAAGCCATATTTTATCTCAGCAGGTCTTTTGACGCTCTCGGGAAAATGATTGATTGTAACACACCAAAGCTGCTATCTTAGTATTGTCCAGTATATTGCAAGGTGCCACGACTACACCAGTGCACTCTTTTTAGTACAAGTGCGACGGGTTTCTGAACGTTGATGGGGGAGTTGTAAAAATCGTGCACGCTAAGTGGAGCGATATAAGCAACTGGCCCCATAAGTGGGTCATTGATTGCAGTATAATATTGAAATAGAGTTGAGATATAGAAGCGAACTGAATTCAAAAGGGTATCATAAGGTGTCGACGTAGAAAGCATATAGATGACATTAGTATCAGGAGGGGACACCTTCGTACTCCCAGCCCTCGATGACACGCTTGCGGCGCCGTGAGTTGCGCCGATTGGCATTGCACTTGACAAATATGGTCAATGCAGTAAGAATCAAGATGACAATACCAGCTACAACCGCAACAAGCACGGTTTTGCGTTCCAGCTGTTGCGGATTTGCCGCATAGGGGCAGGTGGCCCCCGGTCCACCAGAGACCCAGCAGGAGGTAATATCCATGGAATTGAAGTTGATGTACACTTCGCGGCGGGAGAGGTTGGTTGACGCCGGGTCAATGACAGATTGGTCTTGAGTGAGGAGGTATTCATAGAGGTAGTGGTTTTCCAACCCGGTGCGCGGGACCGCAAAAGAGGAGCCGGATGGACAGCCATTTCCGACGTCGTCAAATTCAACAGTGTAGTTCGACAAAGCCCAAGAGAAAGGCGAATTGCCTACTCGGCAGGCGGCACGGCGCTCCTCGCTGCAGTTGGTGGCACGCCAGTGGCCTTGCAATGAGAGATCCATGATGGCGCAGCGGTTGAATTCGGGCTGGTCACTGGTACCACCCCCGGTGGCCGCACCGGCAGGCTCGCCAACCGCCCAAGCCCATCCCGTTGAAAGAGAAACGTTGCGATAATGGGAGACATCGTCATCGGCAGTTTTACCAAAAAGAGTAGTATTGAGCATTGGTGATATACCGCAAGCTGTAATGTCGGAAATCACATTGGTTATTGAGCCCATAGTGCTGTCCACGGAAAGTCCCTCTGGAACGGGGATCTGACTGGATACAGCCCAGGACGTGTTGGCTTGGGATACCGCAGTTGCTTCGGGATTGTAAACGCAGCCAGATGTCAAATTGCCATCTGATGTAGCAGACACTTTAATCGCAGAGTTCATATAGCCCGGAGGAAAGATCGCATCTTCGTCCTCGGTCAAGTCGTAGTCGGCCAGCTGGGGATCTACCGATCCATACTCAATGAGAATCCGATCCGACTTTGCGAGCTGAATATATTTGGCCGATGGCCATCCATCAGGCGTACTCTGCTGGCCCGTTTCGTCTTCGTGGATGGTGTAGTATTCGGTGATCGGCATATAGCTTTCCTCCACTTCATACCAAGATTCGTTCAGGTTGCTTCGGTCCTCAGCAAGCTGGGCTGGGCTGTACAGGTAGTCGCGCAAATAATCATTGAGTAATGCACCAACTCGCTCTGATCTTGATCTGGGCAAGTCAGCACCCGTTACGGCAGCGGCTGGTTTTGTCGGCGTGGAATCACTGGCAGCCACATGGAGATTCAACACGAGGAAATTGGTGTAGACGAGAAGGTCGGACTTTGTGTCTTCGAAGTATCCGACCAACACCTCCGATAAGCTGACAATGTCCAAGTTATCGGTGCACCTGTACGGGCCGAGTTCATAGACCGTATCCCCGTGGGAATCCGAATACCCAGTGATGGTTCCTGGCTCCGCGTCTGTGGTAGTCGAAGCAGATCTAATTGATGTCAATGTCGATGTCGCCGAAGGACCCTCAGTAGTTGTCGTCACCTCCGAGACCATGACGTCCGCCCTGGCGGGGATAGTGACAGGGCAGAAGGTCCATGTCCGGCGTTCCACGGACCAGTACAGATCCAGGACAAGTCGACGAAAGCCGACGGCGAGAAGATTGGAAATGCATTCTGCGCCATTTTCTCGAGCGTAGAGACCGCTCCCAAAGCACGCGGAGGACAGTGATACGCCGGGGTTGGTGACGAAGTTGATCGGGATCTGGCCGGCAACGTCTCGTTCGCTCTGCAGAGAATTAATCGGCGCACTTGTTATAATCAAAAAACAGCAGCATCACACACCAACAGGACGGCCACCCAGGTCGCGTCATCCAGGGTGGCATCGGTATCGTAGGAGACGGACATGTCGCATGGCGGGCGCGGCGCGGAAGTGCAGGACGGCGCGTGGAGACCGAAAGGTGAAGGGCGGCCGATCACCTGAGTCGATCTGGCCACTTCTCTCTTCGTGCATCTCAACGCCAACACCGCCCACCACCCCCAACTCGACTAACTCGTCCTTGTTCGCCTTTGCGTCGTTCTTTGTTTCCAACCCGCCTCTCCTTTGATCCCATCATGGCCGCCCCCGGCCAGCCCAGCCCCCAGCAAATGGCGGCGATGCAGCAACAGTTCGCCTCCGAAGCCGCCAAACGAGGGATGACGCCCGAGCAATTCGCCCAGAAACAGCGAGAACAGCTCACAGCTGACGCAGCGAAGCTCGGAATGACGCCCGAGCAGTACGTGGCACAGTTGCGAATGCGGGCCCTGCAGGCGCATCAGAAGCAGATGGAAGCGCAGCAGGAGGGCGAGGGACAAGCTTCCCCACAGGGCGAGCAGCAGCAACAGCAGGGACAATCGCCGACTCCGCAGCAGCCACAGCAGCAGACACACCAAGTGCCCGTGCAACCGGGTCAACCGGCTGATCCCAAGGCGCTGGCCGTGGCCAACTTCCTGCGGTCGCAGAACCTGAAGCCGCGGACGTGTATCTTGGATGGACAGCGAAAGGACATGTTCAAAGGTATGAGAATGCATAGTAATCGAAGGCAATGTGATAGCCGTTCTTCGTTACTGACATTGCGCCGAATATAGTGAAACGAGCCATCCGCGCCATTGAATCCCCCGCCTACGCCAAAGCCGCCGCAAAGAAGAACTCCCTCCTCCCACCTGTGACAGACCGCGCCTCTGCCGAAAATGTATTCAAGCTGCTTCCGCTCTCGCTACTTGCTCTCCGTGTGAGCAAGATTGACCCGCACGCCGGGCACAACCATGCCAAACCCAAGAACCGCGTCAAAGGCCTGTGGACTGTGAAGATCGAGCAGCACCAGGAGACCGACCCGATGATGCACTACGTTTGGCTGTACGAAGGACCGCAATGGAAGCAGAAAGCCATGGCGGCCGCCGTCGTGGCGGGTATTTTTGCCGTGGTGCTGTTCCCTCTGTGGCCGATGGTGATGCGTCAGGGTGTGTGGTATCTCAGTGTGGGCATGATGGGATTGCTGGGTCTCTTCTTTGCCATGTCGATCTTCCGCCTGATTTTGTTCTGCATCACTGTTTTCGCTGTTCCTCCCGGTCTCTGGCTGTTTCCGAACTTGTTCGAAGACGTGGGTTTCTTCGACAGTTTCAAGCCTCTATGGGGCTGGCAAGAGGTATGCATTTTCTTTCCCCATGTCCGCGTTTCTATCAATTTGCTAACTTATTTTACAGAGCAAAAAGAAGAAGAGCAAGAAGGTCAAGGCCGAGTCGGCACCAGTTGCAGAGACTGCCCCTTCAGCTAGCACTACCTCCGTCGAGCCTGGACCTGCTGCAAGCTCGGGTCCCGTGAAGCGAGATCTCACAGCGCGGGTAGAAGAGGTGGAGGAGTAATTATTTATTCGTGAAATGAATATCGAAAATTGTGGGATGGACGTATAGTACTACCTTTCGTGGGACAACTTTTTTCTCATTCATCGCCATTGCGTGCTGTGTATTTTTTCATCATGTTCCGGCGTTGAACACTTTTCCTTTGCTCGACCTGGCACTTACTGGCCATGGCCAAAATGGTAATCCACTTGATTTAGGCATCAGAAAGCATACTTTAAATCTATGCATTTCTTCAAAAGAGAAGGTAGTATTTCAGAAAATATGTAACAACACAATAGTAGTAAGACACTAGAGTAGACATCATATTAACCCTTCACCTAGTATACAAATTCTATTTCCAGCCCAGAGCTTTAAAAAACCAGTGATAATACAAGAAATATGAGCATGATCCAGCCTTGAAATTTGATGTCGGAACAAACATGGAAATTGGGGTATAAATAAGACAGCATTCGAAGTGAAGCAGACAGCGGTGTCGAATCGGTGAAAGTTCCAAATATGGACGTAAGGGTATCGTCGGTTGAAGACAACCGGCAAATCAATAATAGATCAACAGAGAAATGTAATGAAGATGAGAGCCCAGTGGCGGGCATGATGGACGGTAGTTGGCGGATGCAGGCGAGACTTGCTCGGGGTATACGCTGAATGCACAGGCGTAAGAATAGCAAACAGGAAATCAAATAGGGAGCGGCGTCTCAAGTGTCGCTCGATGAATGCGGTCGACAGGTGGACGGGAGGTGGCGATCATGGGTATAGCTTTTTATTTTCTCGACAAAATGAGTGGTATAGCAGCCAGGTGTATAGAGTCAATTCTTTAAAGCATGCGAGACTGGCGAGCTGCTGTCCTAGGCGTGTTTGGCTCAGGCAGGCCACTCTTCCGATTATCGAAAACCTGACTCTGGACTTGCTGCGATTGATAAAAACGGGTGGTTGGAGATGTCGTCTTGGATTTTGACCAGGTGGGAGGCGCCTTCGCAGCTATTGGCGAGGGAATCTTCGGGAGTGGGCAATTAGGCGGCGGCGCAGCGGGAGGACCGACTGCGAGACCAGGCATGCTCTTTCGTCGACTCATACTCTGCGGGCGTTGAGCATCTGCATGTGCTGAGGGCACACGGTTGCGCGGGGCAGGCTGCGACACTGGCGGCTGCGGAAGAGGCGCTGCAGGGGGAGCGCTGGGAGGCTGGGACTCGCCATTCATCTGAATTCCCAGTCCCGAACGACCGATCAAGCTGAGAGGACGAGATGGCGGCGGACTGGTCTCAGCTGGCGCTGGTGTTCTTGGGACACGAGAGAAGTTGGAAGCAGCCTGTGACGACCGAACCACTCGCGACAGCACATCCTCGGAATTGTAGGTTCGCAACGTCCGACCAGTGCCATCTCTTGGGAGCGGTGCAGGCTCGGAGAGGTCGGTATGGCGCGAGCTTGCAGCACTATAAGTGGGCGACTGTGGTGGAGAAGAGACGCTGGAGATGGTCATATCACTGACGCTCTCGCCCCGGAGAAGAACACCGCTCACAGACGGCGGCGAGGAAGCCTGGATATTAACGGGGGCCGGGCCCTGCCTTGGTACAAACTTTTTGCTGAACGAAGGCACGCTAAAATTCGGGGCTGGCGGAGATGCGCTCCGAGCAAAGGTCTCAGGAATATTGGATGTTTGCGGTTGTGAAGCAACTGAGGCTGGTGGCGATGTCGGCGACATATAGAGCGATTGGCTATTACCATTACTGGATGAAGGTGGACTACGAGCAATCATTTGGTCCACCTCCCTCAGCACAGATTCAGGGAGACCGTAAGGGTTTGACGGCGCGGTGGGTGACACCGGGGGATCGTGGTTCATGGGAGGAGTAGCCTCCGTCCAGCCTGTCGACACAGATCCTGCGCGCGAGTCGAGCATTGAGCGACGATTATCCGACACGTATGAGCTCCGTCGAGATTGTAAGGTAATACCACCGACGGACTTGCCATCCCCGTCATCACCCGGGAGACGAAGGGATTGCGGCTGAAGAAAGAGGCTCGAAATCCGATGCGGGTCTTTCTTCACCATTTGCCGAACGCTCGCTTTCGAGCGAAGCCGAGGCTCTACTTCATCCTCCGAGTGTTTCTCCATAGTGAACTTGGGACCCCCACGGGCTTCCACCTCGGCGCGAATCGCCATCAACCAAGAAATCATCGAGTCCGGGTTGTCGAAGACCATGAGAAAACTGCGTGCCAACCGTCGGGCGTGGGATCGATGGAATCCAAAGCGCGATGTCAGACGAGGCTTGGGTGGTTCAGGGGCATTAACAGCGTCGGCCGCTGGATTCTGCGAAATCTGAACAACCCAGTGCCTGCCTGGGATGGCATCGCTGGCGAATGCCACCGAGTGCGGCCCCAACTGGAGCATTTTCTCGGGCAATCGGTCATGCTTCCCTTCGCCGGTATACTGTAGGATGAATCCCGCCGTAGCGAGCACGAAGATTTTTTGCGTCCATTCGACTTTGTTAATGGTCCCAGAAAGTGTACGCATGTGCTTCCGCTCCCTCTGTTCCTTCTTCTTCTCATCTTGTCCCGAAGTACCAGACCGGCTGTCGTCCCCCGCACTTTTCCCCGTCGCGTGGAGGCGTAGGATCGCATCCGCCGACATCGCAGGCGCCGAGAGACACTCATGCTTTGTCGACTGAGGATAGGCCTGAAACAATGGCGGTGGCTTCCAGCCGTACTGTTCTTGCGAGGGCGCATTTCCTTCAGGAGGCCGTGGCCGAGCCGTCTTCAACGTATTTCGTGCGCGGGGTGTCGTCGGAGACGTGAGCGTCGTCGGGGTCGAGACCATCGTGTGTGGGGTTGCCAGAGTGCCGGTGGGCGACAAGGGTGTATCTAAAACTGTCGCAATCTGCGTGGTGATCTGCGATGGAGCGGGTTGGCTCTCCTCAATCTCGTCGAGTCTGCTATCGGGGGCCACAGCGGCACGCGAGCTCTTGTCGCGCGAGAAGAGACTGCGCAGACTGGTTTTTGAGGACTGGCGCTTGACCGGGCTCGTGAGAGGAACCGGTCCTTCGGAGCCATTGGCGATGGGATCGCTGGGCCGAGGACGTTGTAGTCGCGAGGCTTCTGTCTTAAGCTGCGGCGGCGGTGGCTGTTGCTGTTGCTCCGTCGGAGGGCTAGTAAAATTTGTCTGCAGCGGCGCCAAACGATGCCCTCTGCGCTCGCCAAAAGATGGCTGCGCAGGGACTCGCGGCATCGAGGACATAATTTAGCGCCTCGAATGGTCTTCACGGCAGTCAACAAACCATCGCAGACCGGCAGGAAAAGGAGAGCGAATCAACACGGTAACGATCGTCACAGCCGAACGTGTAGACGGCTGTTGGGCCTAGCACGTCATGCACCGGAGAGTCGACTCTGACTGCGACTCCGCAGATTGTCTCGGGGCACAGTTCGGGGAGAGTTCGAGCAAAGATGAGAGGTTCAGGAGAAGGGGAACGATGAGTGGGGGGATCTACACACGAACGGACAAGGCAAAAGGTGGGAAAGGTGATGAGAGGTGCATGAAATTGAGGCGACTAAAAATGGGTCCTCGCCCCTGGATTTCAGGTTCATTTCGTCTTCATTTCCACCCCTAACAATTGCTAGCCTCCCATAGGTAGAGCGAGGCCAGGGCAGGTTCCTGGCCTCGCTAAAGCGATTCCTGCGTGTTCCAGACTTTCTTGTGGTGGATCCGAATTGCGAGCGTTGAGAGCTCCACCCTGGTAGTCCGCACGCCGTACTCCGGATGCCTCGAATCCGTCAGGTCAGCCCATGCTTATTCAGGTGGACGGGCCACACTTCAAGCCCTGATCGGCTTCGACGACGCCCATCAGCCCAGCCCCGTTGTCGCAGTGTCGGGCGAGGGCAATGTCCTTGTGCGTGAGGCCCCGCGGGCGATGTGTCGTCCAGTGGACATCAACGGAACCGATCCGCTATGCGCGCGTCAGCCTGGTTAGTCTTATAATTTCGATTTCTTTGTTGCGAGTCGGCACTTACGACAGTCATTGTGGGGTGATGCTTCTTGGACGAACTTTCAGACGCGATCAGGTTCACGAAGGACTGCCGGGTGTGTGAGTGAATGGTCGACTTTCCAGCACCGCTGGAAGTGGACATCATTGTAATCGAGGGGATCCCAACATACCACAGCCTTGAAGTAGCTCTTGAAATGAAAGGTCTTGGTCACGCCCATGCCATCGGCGTCGAGCTTCCATCCATGCTGCAGCAGGCCTTGAGTGTCGGAGCCGAGCTGTTGCGGGTCTTCGCCCTCGGCGAAACGCGGCGTGGGGGCGTTGGAAGACATTCGGAGTTGATAGGAAGGGAAACGAGTCAGCGGGAAAGATGTGTAGACTGAAAGTCGCGGTAGGGAGAGTCTCCCACTAAGACGGAGGAAGCTCATGGTTGTGAGGGGAAATCCGCGTTGAGCTTGACGCGGCCAAGTCTAGCTGCCGCACGGACCACCCGAGCGGCAGTTGTGGGAGATGCAGTTCTCAAGTATGAACTAGTGTTTTGAGTATTTGCATTTGATGGCTATTAAATTCAGTGTAAGTCTGCCATATCGAAATCAAACACTTGATATGTTGTATGTAAGTGAGTGATGACAAATACCTAAGGTACTCTCTATTGGCGTATACTTTGTGGAATCGGAGAGCCAGAAGAATGCGGCCGAAGTATGAAAATATCACAGAAAACAAAAGCAAAAACCTGTCAAGTCCACTTGACATCATATTTATCAAATCTAATTGGCCAATAAATCCAATCTTAACAGTTCGCGTCACCTCTAAGCAGACTGCTTTAAATGAACACGGACCCAACACTTGTCAGCTGTCAGCTGTCATGCAAGGACCCGGCCTAGACACTCGATCTCTGACACACCTCCGAGTACACAACCTCAATGTGACCCGAGAAGAATCTAATATGCTCCACAAACCACTGAGTGCTTGGACGTATTGTCATCGACAAAAGTACATGGTGTGTTGTTCAGTACCTCTTGGGAATGACTCTTGGGGACTCATGCCGGAAGCGGACATTTACCTCGGATGCTAATGTTACTCTAGCATTCAGTTTAGGAGCTGAGCACTCAGTTCAATGGATCTTGACAGATTAATCTTTCTCCGACTGAAGGTCGGGGATTCCATTCTCCACGCCGCGAGGGTTCGTGCAGCCGATCGGGTCGTTCTGGGTAACAAGATCCGGTCTCCCGGTAGAAATGAGGTGACCGAGGGTAACCCTACCATTGAACAATACATGGGCTAGCACCTAGGTAGGTATTCTAGGTTTGTGACAAGGTGGAAATTCATTGGGTAATCAGCTAGAGCATACAATTCGTAACCGGTCTAGCCTCGTCACAAAAGCAAAGCCCCAGAAAGCGTACATGGCTTTCCCAGATCACCTGGTCGGATCGTGTCGTATAGACAAAGCAGAGCAAACCACCCGTTGAGAACCCAAGTTAGAAAGAGAGCATGTCCAAAAGAAGCCCGGGTTTGCAAGCCATGATCAGGAAAAAATAATTAAAGAGTCCAGCACGTCCAGCGCATGGATCCATGCGATTCAAGACATACACAGAGAAGAGAAGATGCGAAATTAGCTGTAAATCCTCATTGCAGCGGACAGAATCCATTCCGACGTCTTTTCATCATCATGGTACAGGTCACACAAAATCGGGAGACAGTTAGGGGGTAGGACTTGGAAAGGTCCGAGCCGCTTACGCAGCCATGCTGTTGCGACGCGAGTTGGCGCGGGAGTTGGCGCGAGAATTGGCACGGGAGTTGACCCGCGAGCCAGGACGGCTGCCACGGATGCGAAGATCCTGCTGGGATCGCGCATAGGAGTTGGCGCGGGACGCCTCGGGGACCTTGGACTGGCGACGGCTCTGAATGTGCATGTCCAGATCTTGGCGAGCCTCCGAGAGGCGCTGGGCGAAGGGAGAGCGCTTTCGGAGTTCGGGGCCCTTCCAGTAGATAATGTAGACGGCAACCACGAGCGGTACCGAGATACAGACTGTACATCAATTAGATTATGTGCCCCGGGGAAATGTCGAGAGAACCCATGAGGAGACTTACACAGAATAGTAGAGGCATACTCTAAATGGCGCTCGCCGCCAATGTCTAAGGATAGATGTTAGGCATGGTCATAATCGCAGGAATAAATCAGGACTTACTCTCAAAGAAAGGAGTCGCAGGAATAGTCAGGACACCAGCGAGGAAGTCACGCGCCCAACCGTTACCACCGGTGGCAGATGCGGAGTACGGGCCGTAGGCACAGATCATATAGTCAATTGTGGCCATGTAGATCGCGTAGTTGGCAATACCGATGATGGCAGCGAAGATCATCGATCCGATCCAGTGGCACTGAGGGAGACTGGTCCAAGCGAAACCGATCAGACCGATAGGCAAGCAGGGGGCCGTGTACAGCAACCACCACAGACGAGACTCGTATTGCGCCCGTTCACTGTCGGGATTTTCGCGGCGCTCAGCGACATTGCGGCGGATGATGGGGAACCAAGAGAACCAGGCGATGAAGTAGCCGATGACGATGGGAATGAACGCCAGACCCTTCTCCCAGGTGTTGAAACCCCACTGGCCGTAAACAAGTGCCAGGGACTGAATGAACATGAAAATCAGAGCATCACTGAAACCACTGAGCAGGAGAGAGAACCAGGACGATGGGCTCAGTCAGGAACATCTTGAATGGGCGAATCCAGGTCATCATCAATTCGCGAGGCGGGAAACGCTCGCGGAAGGACATGCCCTCCGTGGGGCCGTAGATATTGGGGTGCTCGCCGCTCTTGCGCATCTTCTTGGCGATGCGGTCCATCAGGACAGTGGTTCGAGTCTCGGGTACGACCAGGAAGTGCATGATTTGTACGAAACCGCCGAAGATCAACTGAATCCAAATGCTCCAGCGCCATGGCAGGAACGCCTCAACGAAACCACCAATAACGGGACCAAGAACGGAACCACCGACGGAGGAGAAGACGACCGCTGCGACGGCGTACTGCTGGGTATCGGCTTCCCAGAGATCAGCAATCATACCCAGAGTGACGGAACCACCGGCCGAGGAGAGACCGCCCAGAGCACGGCCAACCATGACAGAGGTGAAATTGGGCGCCAGCGCAACAGGCAGCTGCCAGACGTTGACCAGGAACAGCGACGCCTGCAGGATCGGCTTTCGGCCCAGTTCTTCACTCCACGGCGCCCACAGCTCACAGCCGAACGCATAGAGAACGAGGAAGATCATGGCACCGCACCTGGCAGCCTGCATGGAGACGCCAAACTCCTCCGAGATACCCCCGAGGCCATTCGAGTATAGTGAAGTGTTGAAGTTCATGGAGACTTGGACGAGGAAAATGACGGAGATGATCAACCATTTGCGGGTCTCACTGAATGAGTATCCGAGTTGATCGTAGCACATATCCTCTGTGAGCTCGATCCGGCCATCGGGGCCGGCGTTCTCCAGCTGGCTGTCCTTGTCATCGCCCTTTTCACACATGGGCACGTCGGTCAGAATATCTTGTTGGGTGGCACTGGAGGCGGAGGATGCTTGCACAGCATCCAGCCGGTCCGCCAGCTTTTCTGGGTGACTCGCCATGATGACTGTAGATATGGGGAGGTGGTTAGTCCATCACGACCTTGAAGAGTAAGAAGTCCAACATAGAATGACTGTGACCGTACTCACATTGTCGATCAAGGCGCAGAAGAGGGAACAGAAGTGGTGGAGGTTGGGGGAAAAGCAGGAAGTGAAAGCGGAGAGGGCCCAGGAACAATAAATACAGGGAAGGCGCGATGCAACGGAGTCGGACTCAATGCGGCCATTCCGTGGTTTGCCATTTGCAGGTTGACTCCCCTTCCACTCTTCTTCCTGCGTTTCCCGGACTTTGTTTGCTCGGCTTTGCGCCCCAGATTTCTCCAGGTCCCTTCGCCGTGCACTTTCCCTTTGGGTCACCGAGTGGGTGCGGGATGCCGAATCGCTTCCCCGTGGGTTGTTCGTGGCCCACTTTTCCCTATGTATGTGCCCCAGAGATCGCAACCCCAGCAATCCTTTGCGCGACAGTGCGCAATATGCTGACAGCGACGCACTGGCTGCTCAACGGCCGGCAGAGACACGGAAAATCGCGCAGATCAGTTATGGTCTAACGCCGATGGTCTCTACGCTGTGCGTGCGGCCGCCTCTCACGTCGAGGCCGCAGAACAAGTCGCCCCGGAAGGAGCAGCCCCACGGGCAGTCGATGCCCGCAATTGGAGACTCGACTCCACTTTGCCAGTGCAGGCCATGACCGAAGGCCGACGGCGATGCCGTCCAAACGTTGGTTATCGAATTGGGCGCCCGGGAAGACTCCGTGGGATCCGCTTCGGGTTGGAGAATGTCCGCATCGAGATGATGCACAACCGCCGCATCGCGACTCCCTCAAGTCTTCCTGAGCGCATGCAACCTCGAATCTACTCTACAGATCCCAACCGATCGGGCAACACGATCTCAGAAATTCTCGGGAACGTGTGGTGCCCCACGATGTAAGGGGTTGCGAATATCGCCAGGCGTGCTCGGGGCCGCATGGTTCTCCATCGCTGATCTCCGCAGGGCCAAATGACGACGAGGAAAAAACTACGTTTGTCCTATGGGCTTGTCTATCGATCGTACCACACATGGATTTACTCTACAGTACAATCTATCGCTGGGTCGGACCCTCCCGGAAGATTCGGTCAAGACGCGCGATTGTCTCGGCCACGATTGAAAGAGGAAAAAAAAAAAATTGACACTGACGTCAGAGTGCGCCTTGACACCTATCACAGTTCAAGCGGCAGCGGTGGTTCCATGTATGCGACAAGGTACAGCAGGGCCAGGGCTAGGGACCGCCACGGTCGGTTACGGACGTGGCGCCGTGGGATCGCCCTCAGCACAGGGGCTTGGAAAGTCTTGATCCGACTTCCGATGCCCGGGCTACGCTTACCCTGTGAGGATTGGCGGGGGCAAGTGCCTACGCCTAGATGTTCTCGACTGAGATCCACTGTCTGCACGTCGGACTGCCCTTTCTAGAACAAAGGATCGAATCTTGTCCTCATGCCCACCACATGTAAAGGGGGATGTCCGATCATGTGCCCTGCTGACATGCCGACCCCAAAAGGTTCCCACAGTTTGACTTTGGACCCCAAAAGGCCAGCCCCCTTTGCACCGGCGGTCCCTGCGACCCCATGGAGAAGCTGACGGAGAAGCAGATTTTGTACTGTTAAACTTTGGCCCAAAGTTGACTGGCCCTGGATCAGGTAAGCACCGAAAACGACCACTCTTCACCCCGGAATCGGAAGGTCGCCCTTGCATTCCTGCACATGGCCATCTCCAAGGGAGATCGACACGATCGTACACTCCCGCGACGCCACGCGAGCCCAGCGCGGTGATCGCTGGAGGGCAACACTGCAGACATACTTCCGGCTTCTAGAGTAATCACGCTGCCTTGGGCAATTTCAAGAGTGCAAAGTGTTCTGGACCATCTGTCCCACCCGGCCTCGCCGGACCCAGAGATGCGCAGTGAAATCGAATTGCCGGCGCATTCTAAAAGCCATTGCGCTGGACGGGCACCAATGAGTCATTCGTAAGACGAAGAGAGTAAGCCATGTTGTGAGGCACTGGCTGTTCTCATGACAGGCGTCGTCCGTGGTCTGGTCGAGTGTGGGTTGGGGATCTCCATGGTCCTTGCAGGAGCGCAGGCTGCGATGGGTTGTACGAACTACGAGTAGTAAAAGCGGACCGTTATGTCTATGGACGCAATGTGACATACTATTGACAATATGCACGTTGCACTGCGCTGCTTTCCCTCAGACTTTGTATTCTGGAATAAAAATGCTGGGGACGAGTGGTTAGGATGACGGAAGCCTGGACCGTTTAATGCCTCAGGCCAGAGGGCACTAACTAACCAACCACTTTAGTTTTGCTTTTGAGGTCATGTGACTTCCCCGCGATCCGCTGACTCATCACGCTGTCATGTTCCCACTGGCAGTTAATCATCAGAGCTTCGCCAGCTCGACTCTCCTCGTCACTCCCACCTCATACGCCAAGATGTGTCCTGATATTAACTCCCTTCCTCCGTCCCGCTCGTCCTCCTCGTCCTCGTCCCTCCCGAACCGCAACGCTTCTTCCGTCTCCCCCGGTACGCCCCCAGGCACAGGCCCCGCACCAGCGAACCATACCGCGTCCACATCCACATCCACGCGGCCATCTCGCGGGTCCAGTATTGGCCGACTGTCAGTTTCCGAGCGGCGCAGATCAGCTGCCGGCATGAATATCAGCCCAAGTGAGTCGCTCGGCACGGCATCGGGACATCATGGCGAGACCCTTTGGTCAGACCACCGCTCTTCCATAGGGCAAGCATTCCGTACGACGAGTCCTTCGAGCCACAGCGGTGGCAGTCCGGTCTTTGTGACGGCGGACCCACACCATCAACGGGCGCCATCTCTAGGAGAGCTACACCAGGAGCTGGAGCAGGAACAGGAGGCCCAAGTGGTGGGTCCTTTGTCCCTCCTCACCGAAGACCTGCAGCAACTAAACTTTATGTGTGATAGAACCGCCTCCTTCAGATGATTCGCAGCCAGCAGGCCCAACTGCAACAATACCAGCAGCAGAGCCAACACCAGAATCCACAGTCAACTACTGCCATCGATGACACGACCCCGTCGTCCGAACGCTCGGCCGCATTTTTCCCTCCCATGCCCCCGCCTGCGGGGTCTGGCAACAACCGTCTATCCATCTCCTCGCTGTCAAACCGTCGGCTGTCACGCCCGTCAAGCCAGACGACTTCCCCGAACATTCGACCCCAAGATGCGGGACGAGGATCAGAGCCCGTGGACGCATTCACGGGATTCCGCGAAAGCTCATCCCGGCGTGGCAGTCGTGATGAAGGCGCATACTATCAGGCCGAGGCCACCATGCTGAGCCGCGAAAACCAAATGCTGCGTCAACGAATTCGAGAATTAGGTATGTATTCTCTTTCTTGTCCCGTTTTATACCGACAGGCGCAGTGCCTCAATCTGTGGTGATTTTTTTTTTCTTCGGAACTGCCCAAACTAACTTAGTACAGAACGTCAGATTGGGGAAATGACTACTTCCACGAGGCCTGCTGCCTCCACCACCAGCGGATCAGGTGCAGCGCCGGGGCAAGAGGGGGCCGAAGCGGTGGACCCGCTTACCCTGCGATCCGCCGACGGGAAAGACTGAGCCTGAATCTGAACCACGCGACACGAATTTTTTTCACGGCCATCATTCTCAGGTCCAGTGGATCTTTTCAGCCTGTTTTGTGGTTGGCGGACTGGGCACACAGCTTCCCGAAAAAGGCTACCCGAAAGACTTGCTCACATCGGCAGAATCGCAGCTCAACTTCCCCATGGGATAATTAGCGCAGTAACTGCGACTGCCTAGGCTCGGCATTTATTGTGGTTCTCTTCCCTAATGATTCCGGGCTTGCTCATCTCACGAACGAAATGACGAATGACCTACTCTCTGGATATCCCCTTGAAGTGTTGACTTGCTGGATATGGCTTTTAGAAATTTATCTTTAGCCTTAATTGGGGCTGGACAGATGCAGGATCACAATGTGTCATCCAATGAGACTTGCTACGCGATGCATTGCATAGCAAACTGCCTCGCCAATTGGAGTCCTGTACCCCTATTTTGGGAGCTTTGGTAGTCAAATCTACAACATGAAACCGTATTTCTTCTCAAATGGACCTTTACGGGATGTCGCCTCCTGGTAGATAGAGCATTTCACGAACACATCAACATTTGTAAAGTGGGCATAAGTACCACTTACTACTAGTAGTACTAGCATAACGCATGAAATGTACAAAAATATCCCTATTGTTACCGCATTTTGCTGGTGAAAAGACATCAACTGGTGTAGTGGTGTAGCACTCTCGCTAGTCGCAGTCGTCGGCTGGCTGCTCCGGCAGATCGACGGAGCGCTCATGATACAACTTCCTGGCACGGGAGAGAGCATGCGATTTTGCGAAAATCGCAATGGGATCTTGGAAAAACTGCGCAGAAATTCAGTATAATACTTTGATCTGATATGCCATCTAACACCAGCTTGACTTCTCCGAGTTATTTCTCGGCAACTCAAGTCTCGGCATTCCGAGTCTCTTGCCGAGTCGCGCCGTCAACCGTCGGGTGAGGCATCCGAGTCTCTTGCCGAGTCGCGCCGTCGACCGTCGGGTGAGGCATCCGATTCTCGATATTTGAAGACCCAAATAACAGCCAGTGTTCAGCCTTCCCAACATATCAGCAAGTCCACTTACACAATGTTCTATATGAAAGTGACTGGGCGTCTCCCACTCAAGCAGTAAGCAGCCAACATCGCAGTCTCTTTCCCCGCAAGCCACCGAAAATACTGATATCAGGTTGACAGATCTCATAATTTTCTTCGGGGCCACAGAGTTCCAAACAAATCATTACATTTTTGTCGCATGGCCTCATCTGCATCCGCCACAGCAGCTGCAGAAAGCAACGCAGAAACAGCCCAGAAAAATTACAAGATCGTTCAAGATGCCGGCGATTTCGCAGAGACTGAAGCCCAGCGCCCGGCATTCGACCAAGCAAAGCCAATCGAAGTCACCCAGTCACCCTACCCGCAGTGGAAATACGGGGAGGGCGTACCCGATAATGGAGCAAGCCTGGCTCAAAAACACCACGAAATCGACCCCTATCACCCAGACAGACCGATGATCAACAACTACCGCCTGCTAGTCTCCGGCATCGCGCCTCGACCAGTCGGTTTCTTGAGCACCATCAACAATCAAGGACGGAAGAACCTTTCACCCTTCAGCTATTTCCAAGTCATTGACCATGACCCGCCGATGTTCATCGTGGGATTCTCATCGCGCCCCGGACGTGTCAAGGATACCTACCGCAACCTGAAGGAAACCGGCGAATGCGTCATCAACACCGTCTCCGAAAACATGATAGAAGCCGTTAATGCCAGCTCCATCGATGCGCCATACGGTGTATCCGAATGGGACGTCTCGGGTCTCCATGAAGCACCCTCCACTACCGTCAAGCCCTCGCGCGTCGCGGAATCCGTCTTCAACATTGAAGGAAAGGTTGTCGACATCAAGGAATTCACGGATCACCAGCAGCCCGGAATGAGTTTGGCTGCTACCGTTCTAATCAAGGCCACTCGGTTTTGGGTTAAGGAGGGAACCGCTGATCCAGAGTATAGCCATATAGATCTTGAGAAGTTGAGGCCGGTTGGGCAGCTTGGAGGCATCTCGTATGGTCGTGTGGTGTCGACCTTTGAGCGACCGCGCACTAAGTGGTCGCAGGAAGTTCCAAAGAGTGACTTGCTGGTCAAGCTGGATGCTGAAAAGCCCGGTCATCAATAAGTTTAAGTTATTTTTGTCTTTGATCATGATGTGATGTATATTATTTCTCTTTGTGGTCCGTCGTGGCCCATTTTTATCATCACGCTATGATCGAACATCCATGAATAGAGCTATCCCGTCTGTAGTGGTGACCACACATCGCTTCACATAGTATTTTGCACAAGGGAATTGATACAGCCACACCCCTTCGGTCTCAGACCACACCCCCTCCCTGGCCTTTCAGGTAACTGCTAGTCCTTTGGAAGTCGATGTAGGAGGGGGAATCCGTCAGGAAACTCGTCAAAGCAGCCCTTGCCATTTGCTAAAAATCAATTGTTAGTTCCATTACTGGGGTAATATTACCCCTTGGAATAACTACGATGGCCGAGTGACGCTCGGTGGAGATGCGGCGCACCCGATGGCCTCTTGTAAGTATCACGTTATTACGAGCACTTGCAAAGAACGATCGGCTAATCTTAAATTGCAACATAGTTCGCGCCCAAGGCTTTAACAATGCACTTGAAGAAGACAGGCTCTATGTCGATTCTATCAAAAGTGTCTACTATGGACGTGAAGAACTTAAAGGGTGTATCTGAAGATACGATGAATCGGTTTACAAGCGGGGCAAGGCCGACATTCATCTTTCGAACGAGCAGATGTTCTGTTATCATCATTGGGATTCCGTCATGAATAGTCCTCTCATGCGGAATGGATATTCAAAAACCTCATCAGGTTAAGTCAGATAATTGACCCGCCAAGTAGTGAAGAGGATTTTGGCTGTCACAACTAGTATCAGCTCCATTTGAGAGGCAAATTCCTGGATTCAAAATGAAGCAGAGCCTACAACATTTTCCACGTTGTATAACACTTTCAATACCTATGCCTATCGATTATGATGAATCACCAATTTAAGCCACGCTACTATCACTTCGATGACAGTAATGAATCTACGAGGCTCGTGCATCCTGCAGAATAAGAAGTTTCGATGTCAATACTCTCAGAGAACTCTCATTCCAAGCTTACATTGAGTGATTCATTATTTGATTGATCGTAAGCGAGTTTGAATGAGGCGAGGTCTTGGTAATGTTTCTTTTCACTTTTGGAGAGATAGATTTTTGCTGCATCAATAAGTAGCCTCGCAGTGCAGTGAGAATTCTACGCCTTTACTTGTCTTGATTGTTGTCCTTTCAATTGAATCACTCCCTTCGGTGGCTTTTATATAAACTCAGGAGCGCTCTCAATTATTTTTATGGAAAGCGATTTCGAATCATGAAATACAATTTTTCAATTTTTACAGACTAATTGTATTTCCGAGTAAATGACTGAAATAATCATACATATTTCAATCGTGAAGATGCCAGGCAGGCCAATTATTTACTATTGCAGTGCCTCCGTGGCAGCTTTCAATTTCTCTGCCATCATTTTGTCCTGCTTGACAATGAGCTCTCTAACTACTGGGCGAGAGTTCATTCTTTCTAGCCAGGAAGCCACATTAGGGAACTCATTCTCATCATAACCCACGTCTGACAACATGTTCTTGGCGGCGTTCTGCCAAGAGACAAAAGCTAGGTCAGCATAGGATATTTTATCGCCAACAAGCCACTCTCGATGAGCTAGAATTCGCTCCAAGACCTGGGAAACTCGTCGAGTCTCTTTAATATACCGGTCAAGAGCACTTTGGACGCGTTCCGGGTGGTAGCGCTTGAACCAGACTGCCTGGCCATAATAGGGGCCTTGCCCGGACATCTGAAAATGGAGAAATTGACGAGCATGATGCGCCTCCATGCTACCGGGGGCGAAGCTGATGTTTTGATTTTTATCGTAGGTTTCGATCAGGTATTCAATGATAGCACCAGACTCCCACAGAGTAATCTCAGTGTTAGGATCTTGGATAGTGGGAAGCCGACCATTAGGGTTGAGAGCTTCATAATCGGGTGTTTTGATTTCGCTGAAGTCCGTCGGGATCTCTTCGACAGGGAGTCCGAGTTCCCTCAAGATGATCGAGACTTTGAAAGGATTGGGCCCAAACGAGCCCCCGTAGATCTTGATTGGTTTGAGTTGTTCACTCATGATAGCGATTGTGGGCGATGAAGGGAATGATAGAGCGAAGGGGAGATAGGATAAATTGTGAGAGCGAAAATGAGCAAGAGTATTTTAAGTTATTCACTTTAGCCACTTCGCATTTCTTTACTCATCCTTGTCCGGATTCTTTATCGGGCTCGGTCCAGCTCGGACACCGGCTGATTAATGAAATTGTCACTACGCGGAGTGGATCACTTTTACAGTTGCCCCTTTTCCTAAGTCCATATTATAATCCTCGTCAATTTCTGCTCTCTGGAGGGATATTTTCTAGCTCGAGCCAATTCATTTATCTTCACTCAGTAGTTAGCCATACAGCCGATCGTATAGGTAACTGGGTAGCTGACCAGGTAGCTGACTAGATAGATGACCAAGCAATGAACCTGGCAACAGGTAGAATGAAGGTTTCAGTTTATCAAGACAAAGTCGATGTGGTATTTGGCGTCGATATTGGCACCATATTGGGCCAAGGCTCTAACTCTGTATTACCTGAGCGAGCTATGGGAGGGGTGCGGGAGCATCAATCTCCTTATACAAACATTATGTATTTGAACACACTGGTGCAATGGATAGTTGTAACGCACAGTACTAGTACAGTATAGCATACAAGTGTTCATTCTTGCCAAGCACAATATTGGTCACACTGCGTCGTCGGAACCGTGCTCCGACCTTGGGAACACACAACTAATTAGAAATCAGCCTCCGCAACTCGCCGGCATCGGGACCACCATCCGACAGCCAAGCCAAAGGTTTCCAAACGTTTCATGGCATCAAAGTCTCTTCACGCCACATTTATAGAAAGCTGATAGAAAACAGTCCGACATTTGTCAACCTTTATTTTGAACATGTTTTTGAATCGAGCCCTGACTCGAGTCAATGTGGGCTGTATCCATTCACGGCCGACAACGAGCTTCCTCTTAAGAACGATGGCGACAACTGGCAAGAAGAAAGAATTTCTCTGTATCATGCCGGATCGGCCTAATGTTCTCGAATTGAGGAAAAAGGTCAAGGGGTATGAAGAAAACGCTTGATTTGGGGCTTTGCCAGGGTCTAACTATCGGAACTATTCATAGTGACCATTATGAAGGTATACAGCCGTTGATCGCGGAAGGGAAGCTTGTCGATGGAGGTCAGTCGAGCCCATCCATGAAACTACCTGGATATTGTTAATTGAAGAGTTTGCAAATTCTCAGGTGCGATTTTCGAAGAACATCCCCAGGAAGGCAAAGATGCGCGCTTCTTGGGAAGTATGGTTGTGTACACGGGTGCGACAGCCGAGGAAGTACGAGAAATCATCAACAATGATATCTATGCCAAAAGTGGTGTGTGGGATCTTGAAAAGGTCCAAATATTTCCAGTAAGGCTCCTTGGTACTTTTTACTCACCTGTCAGCTACTGATTGTTTGGTATAGTATGTGCCTGCCGTCAGACAACCTCTCTGATGGGGATGGTTCGAGATATTCGACTACGATTAAATTAGTGGCTTTCGAAGATTGGAAAGAACTACGAGAGGTTTATCTGTCTTCTTGCATTCGAGTTTCCCAATAGCTGGTCCAACTACAAAAAGGGTTCAGGTTTGGCCAAGCCTTTTCCATAAGTTCATGATATCATGATTGGCTCATGAGTAGGGTTAGAAAATCGAGACCTACAAGCTAATAGGTATATCTGTGGCTAGAAACCAACTGATTCAAGGATGGTATACCCAATTAAAACCCTTCGCCTAATACCATTTACAATCGAATTCTGAAAAGAAACAACCCAGCTTCAATCTTGTAGCAATATAACTCATAACATCAGCTACGAGGCAAATGACATCCATTTAAAGAGTCCCCATCGTAAACAGCCCAAGGACCACAAGGTGCCTTCCCTGACCACTCCCCTCTAGGCGGCCTCCAAAGCAACAAAATCCCAGGCGGCTTACATTCATGAATTAACCTATTCCACTCATTACTTGGCTCTACCGGATTAAAATTAACATACAACCCCATAGCTCTCCGATACCCATACTTCTCATAAAGCCACCGTCAGCTGGACTCCGCTCAATAAAACTCTCATACCCCAACGGATCAATTCTCGCATGTCCCCCCTCCAGAAGCCTCCCGAAACCTCGGCGCCTAAGCTCCGGATGAACGCCCATGGCATTAACGCCGGCATGAGGCCGCTGGAACCAGGACTGGCGCAGGAAGGAAGCCTGCGAAAGCATGCACTCTGCGTACTCTTTTCTTTTGCTGCCGTCGGGGTACCAGGTGCATTTTATGGGCTGGGGGCCGTTGGGGAATGGGTTTTCGCAGAAGATGAAACATTCGCAGCCGCCAGCGACGTGGCTGGTTTCTTTGTCGAGGACGTAGATTAGGTGCGAGTAGGGATTGTTTGCGCTTGCGTTCCACCAGATTTTGGTGTCGAGGGCTTTGTCGCGGGCGCGGTCTGAGGGTGTGTGCCCGGTGATCAGATGGACGGTTGTGCAGATGGGACTGAGATAGCATTATCTGAGTTCTTTATACTTGGGATGATACCCTAGACAGGAGATCGGATAAGTGGAAGGGTGAGTTGAGACGAGGAGCCAATGCACGTACTTGTAGGGATTAAAATTGGCAGACCACAGCACGTCGACGAGTCGTGCATACTCTTCTTTCGTGGGAATAACTTTGACTTTGAATTGGGATTCGGTCATTATGAGAGTGGTCGGATCTCGAGGGAAGGTGTGCAGAGGATTGAATGCAGGCCAGCTGGCTTAATACAGGGACATGTCGAATTGGCCCCCATAAGCTATCATAGATCAGTGCGTGGCATCCGGTAGGACTTGAATGCGCGGCTATCCTGACAGAGTGCCCTTTTTTACTGCATCCTAGGTTCACATCAGAAGTAGGACGTCTCTCAAAAATTAGAGGACAATCTGATAACAAGATCTGATAACAGTAAGCGTTTATTTTACCTTAAGTACCTTAAATTCTACCAAGCTCATCTACATCGCCATCCTGTCGCAAGCCAGATATACAATGTAGGCTACTTGGAAGCAGCCTTATGGAACTTACTCATTAGATTGGTCTTATATGATGGGCATATCTTATCCATGAATTGTGATACGGGTCGGATCTACACTTGCGTACCAAAGGAACTTCTATACGTCGACAAGGAAAACTCTTTTTGACATAGTCAAATTGTAACTGTACAGATACGACAGATATATAATCTATTGAAGTCGCTTAACCCCAAAAACCGGAGATGATATCTTCCCAAGAATTAATAACGCTAAATCAAAAGCTTACAGCTTGGCCTTCTCGGCCTGGGCGGCCAAGTCGGGCATGAGGAGGTCGCGCATCTCGGAGGCGGCCTCACTGAGGTAGTAGCTCATGCGGTGAGCTCCAAGACGCTTGCAGACGATGTTGAAGTTCAGGCTGGGGACAGACTGTTAGTATCTCAGATACAAAATGTAACGGGAATGGTACATACCTGTTCTCGTTGATCATGTAGGCAATTCCGAATCCATCGTCGATGACCTGGCTCCAGCCGTATCCGTTAAAGTACTCCGAGCTCAGTTGCGAGCTGGAAATGTACCAAGAGCCAGAGTAGGCGAAAGCGGGATCCTCGTAGAGGGCGGGCAGCTTCTCACCAGGCTGGAGAAGCTTCTTCAGGCCGAAGAGGTGGCGGTCGACACCACGGCCGTCGCTGGCATCCATGGTGTACTTGGTGTGCTGGGCCAGAGCGGCGCGGAACAGCTTCACGACCTCCTCGCGGGGAATGCTGGGGTCGTGGTGGGCCTTGCAGAAGGCAGTGCTCTCGTCGGAAACGGTGCGGGTGGTCTCGGTACGGCCCTCCTGGAACTTACGGGTCGAGGCAGACTCGTAGGTAGGACGGTTCTTGCCGTACATCTTGAAGTAGGCCAGCTGGATGAGCATCTGAACGTAGGCGTCAGGGCTGCACTTGAACTTCTTGATCAGACCCTTGCCGTAGCCCTGGTAGGCCTGGACAACCAGCTCGTGTGCGGCGATCTGCTTGCGGTGGTACTGGGCGGCCACGTCGATAGCCTCGTTGGCCTCCTCGTTCAGGTGGAAGGTGATGGGCTTGGGGTCGGGAAGCTCAGCGCGGATGGGCTTGTCGGAGAGATCGATCTTCTTGTTAAAGATCAGGTTGTTGACATGGTCATTCAGACGGTGGGTAGGGGTACCGTCCATCATAGAGTGCTCGCCCATGAAACCGGCGGTGCCGTTGTCGTTGATGATGAACTGCAGGGGCTTGTCGAACCAACGGTTGGCACCGTCGCCGTGCCAGTACTGGTGAGCGCGCTCCTCCAGAGTCACGGGCTTAGCATCATCCAGACAGATGACGAAGCCACTGGACTCAATATCCTTCAGGGCCTGCTCGTTGGCCGGGTCGGCCGCAACCAGCTTCTTGCGGGCGGCAGTCCAGTGATCACGGTCCGCAACAGTGAGCACACCGACAGGCGGGGAGGGCTGAGCGGTCTCAATGATGCGCTTGAACTGCTGCTCCAGCTCGCTGACGTTCAGGGTCTGACCGTTGACGACCAGAGGCACCTTGAAGAACTGGTTCTTGCGCACGACCACGATGTGCTGGTTCTCGGCCGCGGAGAACTTACGGGGGAAATCCTCGGGGTCGGCAGGGATACGGCAGCAGTTGAACATGTACTCGTACGAGCTCATGGCCATGGGCTGGCCACGCATGTACTCGGGCTCCAGGGAACCGGCATCCACCTCAGCCTTGAACTCCAGAGCGGCCGTCGCGATAGCAGCGGCACGCTTGGCCGGGTCGCGACGCTCCCGGTCATCCTTGTAGGAATAGAAGTAGGAGACATAGGGGATCACGGGGTCACGGTAGCCCAAGTAGGCGGCCTGGTTCCACCACTCGGCAATCCAGTTCTTGATCTTGGGGTTGGCGGCACGCTCGAGCAGACGCTTCTGCAGAGGTTCACCCTCACCGCCGGGCCGAATGAACTCCTGCACGGCACTCTTGGTGCGCTCGAACTCGGAGGCGGAGACAAGCGGGTGAACGGACTTCAGGTAACGGCGGCCGGTCTCTTCAAGCGAGGGAACCGGCAGGTGGGGCAGAGAGTCTTCAAATCGGAGCATCTTGCCCTTGGAGAGATCCTCCTTGTATCCTGATCGGAGAGTTAGTCGAGTCCGACTGACCATCTGGCTTCAGATGGAGCTGGGAGCTGCCAGTCCGCTATGGCTCCACGGAACAACCCCGCGGAGCACATGTGAAAGTGATGGACTTACCCTCAGGGACAGAAGAAGCTTGACGTCGGGGAGCCATGGCGGGAGTCTATACAGATGCAAGAATTAGTTGCTATTCACTCAATTGCACCCAGCTGCGATTCTCCTGCACACCGGGTCCTCGAGTGCGACATATCGGAGGTGGCCGTCTTACCGAGCGAGCGAGTAGTGATGTCGGAGGGAGCCGGGGCCTTGACAGGGTGGAGAGACGGCTTCGTGCAGCAGCAGCGAACATCCCTCTCAGTGTCGATGGTGGTTTGGGGGAGTATAAAGAGGAAGGAAAAGAAGGGTCAAGAGTTGTGAGGTCATCAACGGAGAACAAGAGACCAAATAAGAGTAGGAGGGCCGTGGATGGAAAGTGCCTCGGCTGTGACGAGGCCGACGGCGGTCAGGGGCGGTCTGCTGCGGTCACGTATTGTCACCGTATGCCGAGTCGGTCCCGTCCGAGGCTCGGTCCGCCTACGATTGTTCCCGTGGAAAACCAGTACAGACAGTATTACGGTGACCGCCACGGTGGACTGGTATCGGTCTTTGGGCCTCGGTTGAATTGAGACTGGGGAACTGGGGTGGGCACGAGAGGATGGACAAGGCAGGATCTCCGAGAATGACCCGAGCAGATGACCAGAAATGACAGGGGGACAGTGCGGCTTAAGTTGTGAATCCCGTAAATACCAAAATCACGGCGTTACAACATAAAAGTATGTCAGTAGCAACAATTTTCCAGGTGATCGCGGCGAGTGGCAACAATGCGGGGAGAGCTTCACTTAGCGCGGGTCGGGGGTCACCGCGACGTACGATCCAACTACCGGTACTAGTCAGTCCGACCATACACACTACTACACTATCAACGTACTCAACGGCAGAATGGAACCGGGGTCGTGCGTAGAACTCTCCGCGGAGAGATGGAGATTAAGATACTAAATACTCGAAATAATTGCAGGAAGGGGTATACATCCCTTCATCCGTTCCCGTTGACCCGGATGCCCAATAGCACCAAATCGCACAAAACACGCTCTTCGCAGGTATCGACAAGGAACCCAGATGGTAAATTCAGGGAACATAGACATGATAGAAAATATCAAATAGCCGAAACACCAGTTGGCCAAGCAGACCAGAAGACACCCCCACCCAAAACAGAGAAAAAGAAAAAGATCCTAAAAGAAAAACCTTAACAGGCTGGAAATAATCAACGAGAAACCGAAATATCCAACGCGCATAGAAGGCGGTTAGTCGGTTACGATACCGGCTGCACAGGGGTTGGCTGGTCCTGGCCGTCGATAGTCCGGGGAACTTGCACCCCGCTTCGACGCAGCTCATCCATCTTCGCCATCGCCGGCCCGGTACAGATGCGACCGGTCTGCATCAGAGTGCGCAGGCGCTTGCGTCGGGCTTCGCCGCTGCGCTCCTCGCCGCGTGCAACACCTTCATCCACCCATTCGACCTGGTGGATCTTGAAACTCATCCCGTCATGCCGACCGTTCCACTTGCGAGACTTGATGCCAAACATGACCGTAGAATCGTAGCTTTCGAGGCGGGGAAGCACCAGCAGGGTGATGTGAAGATCCTTGTTGACAGGAGGCACAGGGGGCAGACGAGGACCGTTGGTCGCAGTATCGTCCTTGGAGCTACCATTGGTCTTGGCCTGATTGTCTTCTCTCGGTGGAGCATGCTGGTAGGTGTCTTTGATTTCAAGATCAAGCATTGACTCGTCGACATCCTCGCCCCAAGCGCCCCGGATGTAACCCGAGTGGATGGCAGCCGCGACGGGATCCGAATCGTCCGTGTACACACCAGTACCCCACAGCGCGCGGCGCGCACAGATTTCCTCGCGGTGGCTTGTGTCGATCCTGAATCGCGGCACACGAACTGTAAAGGTGCAGTTTTCGCGCTGCTCAAATCGCGGAAGGGGCTGTGGGGTGGTGGTATACCCAAACTTGGAGCTCTCACCCGACGCCCGCGCACTAGGAACTCCGATGCGAGGCGTGTATAGAGTGGAACCTAGATGATGCCGTGGCAAGTGGGACACGCTAGACAGAAGCGGCTCTAGGTTGACAGTAATACGAGGTTCACGCAATGGCGATGCGGCGGCGGGCCGAGCATGATGATGGTGGTGATGATGATGGTGGTGGTGATGTCCAGAGGACTCGCCCGGAGTAGAGGTGCGGTTAAAGTGGTTCGCAGATGACAGTGGCCGGTGTAGTTCTGTCAACGCAGCGGCCTCTTCTTCGGCTTTGTGACGGTGATGATGATGGCTAGAAAGAGAAGGATTAGCATATCCCAATAGCAGGAAGGCTTTTAGAAAATACATACTGGAGATGGTGATGATGATGGTGACCATGTGCATGTCGAGCTCGACGGCCTCGAGCCGATAGCCCTGCACCACCTTCCAAATCCATCTCCTCGTCCCGTGATTTGTGTGGGCGTCGGGTGCCGGAAGCCGATGGAGGTCGCGGAATCCTGGCTTCGTCGACTTCGCCGTTTGCCGAGCGGGCCGTGAAGCTATCCCGTTTGAAAGGGCTCGCAATGAGTGGTGTGGGCGGTCCACTACCGGAAACTCCTGCCGTCACACCTCCGACGCCACTCCCAATTCCCGAAAATACTCTACCCAACTCATTCTTGATGCTGGGTTCACCGGTAGCACCAATAAACGGGGCCTGGGCACCTTGAACAGCCTGGGGAAGCGGAGACGCCCGGCCACCACGCTTGCCATCTGCACCGACAGCAAGAAGAGTACGGTGAGCCAACAGCTCATCGCTTCCTTTGCGTCGGCCATCGTCACTGGCAGATGCCAATCCGAGCGAGTTCGGGCCTGTTGAGGAGGCGGTGGCTGGCGTAGATCCCAATCGGGGCGGTTGCGTCTGCTTGTTGCCGAGATAGGGCGATTCTCGAGGCGAAGGCGTGTGTTGACCTTGTCCGGTCTGTAGAGACAGAGGAGGCTGTCGACCTCCTCCTGGCTGGGACCCTAGTGACTTGGTATAGCTCTGAATGGCGCCAAAACCAAAGCCCGAACCAGATTCAGGCGCAGGGAAACGTTTTGTCTCTGGGGACGACGGGTGGGAGCGGCCCTGATCCCAAGTCGATGCGTTCGAATGGCGGTCTAGCGGTTCTCGCTCGCCATAAATAGAACCATATCGGGCTGGTCCACCCAGTGATGACCCCTTCGCGTCCTGTCCAAGTCCCAATCGTTCCCGGTCCCGAGGCGCGGTTTCTTCCGAGCGACGATCCCCAAACAAACTGCCAAAACGACTGTGTTCTCGAGCGTGCGGATCGAGACCTGCATAGGAGGTAGAGGATGGCCGTTGTCCAGCCTCAAGTCGATCTGCGAGCCCTCCACCCGGACGCGAAAGCGGGCTATAACCAGGGGGGCGGGTGCCCATCTCTGCGTTTGGCGGTTGGCTGTTGGGCCGCGAGATTGGGCCACTGAAACTCATCCGACGAGGTTCGTTGTAGGGCGATTCGACCGGGGACACTTTCGGTGATGGGTGTGTTGAATGGGGCTTTTCGGGATACTGCGAAAGTGGTGTCCGTGACATACCGCCATATTTGGCCGGTTCACCGCCAAGTAGACTGGATCCTCCGCCCGATCCCGATCGATAGGGACGACCCAGCGGAGGTTTGGAAAATGACTTTTCGGGAGTATGTGACCGACGGAAAAGGGATTGATCGAGGGGGGATTGACGCGCCGGTGCGGAGGGTGGTGACATGGCGGCCGCGGTTGAGGTTGGCGCATTCCCGAACATGGGGGACGGGCGCGAAAAGACGGAGCCCGACTCTCGCGCCGGACGCTCTGCATCCGATCCTAGCATCGACGAGATGGACATGCTGCTGCCGGGACGATGGGCATGGCCGCCAGGGGGCTCGCGGGATAGTAGGGATGAAGCGGGCGCGTTGGCTGATTGCGATCGCGAGGCGTACGCGTGTGGCGGCGACGGGGGCGGCATTTGACGATTGCCAAAGGCGGGCGGTGCCGATTGTTCTTGTCCTACTCGTCCCACGAAGGCTGTTAGCATTGAGGTCTCGAAGGGGAGGGTCGCGACCAACGGCGACCACAGGCGTTGCGAATCATGTTTCCAGCTGACGTGATGCGGCAGATCACTGCAGCACCTTGCAGACTGGCACGTCCGCCTTACTCACCGGAGTACACTGGACTGCCGCCGCTACCTTGTGAGGCACGGCGCGCAGGATCTGGGGGCTGGTGGTTCATCGCGACTTGACTGAGCACCGTTTGGCCAAGGGGGCAGCAGCTGATGAATTCGCTGACCCAGATCTCGTGACTCCGGGAGGTCGACCACTAGCCCGAATGGGGACTAGCGGCGCTATCCCTATTCAGCCTAGCGTTCCCGAGCGGCGGATCGCCGCCACTGGGGAAGGCACATACCCTCCTGCTCTGTGCGAACAGCAGGGAATGCGGTGGCTGGGCCCGACTTTCGTCAAGCATCGACTCGGATGCATGCCTCACGGGATATCCACCAGACACCCCACGTCTCAGACGGCCTCGGGTGCAGAAGCCGCAATGCGACCCCCATTCTCCGAAGCACCGACGAGAGTGGAGAGCCGAGAGGAGAACCACGGGACAAGTCCGACCCCCAACGCTGTGAATCCGGGGGACAACACAGGGCCCCAACAGGTGCCCTAAGTCACCTCAGTACTGCCAGTGGGCAAATGCCCGATAGCCGCATGGCCCAAACAACAGAAATTACACCAAAAGGAAAAATCAAGCCCTACCTTCTCTCATGGGTTCTCTCATAAGACCCGCTTGGGGTTGGGAATGGTTGCGTCGATGAGCTTGTCCATGTTGTCTTGTCTCCAGGCTGGCATGGCGTCGATGCTGGTGTGCGTGGTGATTCCGCGGTGGGGAGATGTGCGCGGCGGCGTTATCTCGGCGAAGTGGGTGTGAGGCCCGCGTGGTGCCCGACAAGTAGAGATGCGACGAGGGCGATGGGTACTCGTATCGACTGGCCGAACGAGTCTTTTCGACGTCCGGACGACTGCGAGGCTCGTTGGCGGAGGAGGCTGCGGCCGCGGTCGCGGCTGCAGCTGCAGACGAGGCAGTGTGGGATCGGGGGCGATCGTCTCGCGACTCTTGGGAGTTGCTCAGGGGGGGACGGCCGAGGCGGGTAGCTCTGATGGAGGCGCCGGAAAAAGTCCATCCTCGGCAGCAGCGAGAGGAGCGCTGGTCGAGATGGGATGAGATCGGGGAGAGGAAGAGATGAGGGTTGCGACAGATGAATGGCGGTGGAAAAGGTGCCGAAAGGCCGCCAGCTGCCACGGGACGATGGAGGATCAGCGGTTGATCCCGCGGCCCAAGCCCCGTCGGCGATAGTGCGGCGGGTGCGGAGAAGAAGCTACTGGAACCGAGCGCCTTCCGGGGGGAAGCAGGCAGGGGGGTGTTGAGACGAACGTGCGAACACTCCCGATCGGAGGCGATTGCGAAAAGAATAAAGAGGAGCGCGGAGAAAAAACGGTGAGTCTCTTAGCGCGATGGGGCAGAGCCAAGACTGTATCTTGCATGTGGGGATCGGATCACGGCTCTCTCGCAAACGAGGCGCCTCGGGCGATCCTTCATGTTTGTGTTTATTCCCACTCTACCTAAGGGTATTGACCTACGCTAGTAGTCGACGGGTGTTTGATGTCTCCCTGGAAATGATCTATCATCCGAGACATGTCCCTAAGCGCCGGTCACACCCGATTCTCAAAGTGATTAGACCCCGGGTAGCAGTACATGGGGGAGATATATTTTCGATTGTGTGCATCCCGTGCCCTACACTAGTGCAAGTACGAATATCTACCTGACGCATGTCAGGCAGCACGACAGATCGCCTTCCCAGTGCCCCGTCCCCGACTGCACCAGTGTGATTTTGGCTCTCGTCCCGTGGCCGTTGCGCTGCACTCTGACGAAAACTCCTGTTGTTGTGCTACGGACTGAATTTCGATCTGCTCGTGCTCTCGTGACGTGACATGCGTGCTCCGTTACACAGAAATACCCTACACTAGTGAAAGAATGGGTGAGAACGTCATCCCTGGGATATTATATATCTTTGGATCATGAATTGGGTGGTATATTCAATATTGTTCATTGTCATTGGCATGGTGGGTATCATTAAACGGAGAAGACATAGAAACACAAGTGGCATGTTATCATACGGCACAGAAAGGGACAAGGTGACTGCTCGTGGCGTCGTCGCTGGAGAACAGTTCTTCAGTTGAGGACCAGAAGATATCGGTGTAAGGATTGGAGCAGTCGGACCGGGGCAGAGATTCGCTAGTCACGATGACAGTGAATGGACGCTGCACGATGCGCTCCCCATTCCAGTGGGTCAATTGGCCTTGTTGGCGGAGAGCGTCGAGATGTGACACCAGAGACGGGTAGAGCTCTCGCAGGGAAGACTGCTTGTCTAATACTAGCCAAAATGATCGACGGGAGTCTTCGTCGTCCCTGTTTTCGTCCTCGTTCTGGACCTCGTGGGTGATGTCATCGGAGACGTCGGCGTTCAGGGGCACTTGAAAGTCGGTGGGGGATTGGGCCTGGCGGGGTCCCACTTTGGCGAAGAGAGAGTCGAGACGATTCTGCATGTCATTGATGGCCTTGGGGCCCGCGTCCGAAGGGCCCATCTGCAGCTCATTGCCGTGCAGCCAAATATCGGTGCGGAGCCCATCGCATCCGGCAGCAACGGATTGCGCAAGGGCGTTGGGCCGCGGGTCGGAATGGGGAAAAGTGCAGGTGAATTGCCAGTCGCGCGTGCTGTGATGCGAGACAGAGGCCGGGCGAGGGGCACCTTTGCCTCCGGTGGAGGGGAGGGCTCGCAGACATTGGAAGGTCACACTTTGACGGCGTTAGGGGCAGGCTCTTCTCGAGAACGTGGTGGATGGGGGGTGAAGGGCTACTCACAAGCAAGCCAGCACAATGCATCCGGTACGCAGCAGGCCCTCCTTCCAACGGCGCTGGGTGGTGGTGTACCATTCGGCGAGAAAAGTACCCAGGCCGGGAATACAGACAGTGGGATGGGAGCGGAGCGGGTGGTCGTCGAGGAGCCAGGGGTCGTACTCGTACCGCATGGAGTCAGGGATGACGTCCAGCTCGGACTTGGGCAGGGTCATCGCTGGGGCACTCATGGTGAGTGTGGAGAGTCGGTCGTACCTTTAGGTACTGCTTATACTCTCGGGGAGCGGTGTGGACGAGCGAGAGAGCAACGTGCGTCGGGGGCGACGAGCCTGCTATATACTGCGGCCCCCCAGCTCATCATGGTGTATGTGCACGGTAAAAGCCATAAAATTGCCCAGCAAAGGCAAAAGCAGGTGCAGAGCGGGTCGAATCGCGCCATCGTGGAGAGTCAGCAGCACGCCATAGCGAGTGTCGATCATTACATCTGGATAATACTAGGGAGTGCTGTTCAGCGTAATCATGTGTTCATCAATATAAGCATCTGTTCTACTTTGTCTGCTGAAAATATTACTTCTCACACTGCATTTGATCTCATCGCAGAGTACTACAATCTTGTACCAAGTACGAGTCTAGATTCACCATTTGGCGCCGGACTGACGTGTGCCCGCCAAGCTGCGCTAAGCCCGCCTCCGCGCATTCGATTTGCCCTCGCTCCGCCCAGGGTCCATCTTCTCCTCTGCCTGCCAACGATGCGGTCTGCGATCAGCCGAGCACATCATCCAGTCTCGTCCACAAGCACGCCATGTGGGTCGCCATCGGTGCTCGTACCGTCCCGGGGTAAGCTTCGTGCTCCTGGATATACGTTATCACCATGCCTTAATTATATGGCGTTACGCATGCTACAGCTTCTACTCACAGCTTCTGCAGATGGTACAATATGGGCCAAAGAGACTGGTCACCTCGACAAATCGCAGCATTCGAATGAGTTTAGTCTACCCGAGGGCAGCCACTATCAGGGGAATCTTATCTCGCGACTGCAGGTAGCCTAGGACTCGTACCGCTAGAGCTTGGCCTCTGATCGACGACCCGATGGCGTGTGATCGAGGATACTGCTATCCGGACGACTCAATCGCGCCTGACTTGTTTGGAACAACCGGGGCAGCCCCGTCTGCGCAAAACCGGCCCCGCCCACGATCATCTTCGCTAGCCCTTCCGCAGCCAGGAAGATCTGCGGCATCCCATGCCCCGTAAATCCCGCCAGCATATATTGCCCCTTCTGGCCCGGCACCGCACCGATATGCGGGAGCCCGTCTGAGGAATATCCCATAACTAGCGACTGGTTAATTTCAGATCCGCATTTTCATCACTGGAACAAATCAAAAAAAGACCTACTCCCCGTCCACACGCGGTCGGTATACGCATGGCTATTCTCCCACCCCACAAAGTGCCGCTGCATGTATCCATCAAAATAGCGGGCGGCGGACTCGAGCACCCGACTGTCGTCACTTACGTTATACCAGCTGTCCAGATCGTGGATAAAGGCCGTCCGTGCACCCCCGACCACAATGCTGCCGTCGTCGCGCGGGATGAGATAGTCGTAGTCCCACCCGTTCCAGCGCAAGGTGTATGTCTTGGTCAATCGCGGTGCGGCAGACCCTGGGGGAACAGCGATGCGACTGCAGGTGCCCCTTACTGGAACAATTTTGCCCTGATATTGCGGTGCGAGCGCGGACGTGTAGGCGTTCGTCGCCATCACCACGACCCCGGCCGCGACGGAACCGCGTTCTGTTTCGACATTCCAGCGTTCAGCACCGTCGGAAGTAGTTGATTTGGTCAATTTTGTCACCGGGGTATGTGTCTGCAGATTCACGCCTTGCGCGACGACCTTCTCGAGGAGATGCAGGACAAACTTGTAGGCCCAGATATGTCCCGAGTCATACGTGAAACAGCCGACGGCACCCTTGACACCAGAGAACTATAAAATGCTGATTGGCAACTGATGAGGGAGAGTGACAGAGGGAGGGTCTTACTTCCTGTGCATTCTCCGCATCGATGTATCGGCCCTCTTTGGTCGGAACGCATCCACTCGCGACTAGCTGCTCAAATCCTTTCTTGAGCTTCTTATAGTGATCCGAGCTGAAATTCACATCAATAGCCTGCGTAACCGCATAGTCGCAATCTATTTGTTCTCTTTCCACAAAGTCTTTAATCGCATAGACATGCTTTGCTTCGAAGGCCGCGACCTCAGCCGCCGCATCGACGCCGTATTCCGCAGCGAGGGTCGATACAAAATTATAGATATCAGGCTTCATGTGCCCGCCTATCGTCTCGTCAGAATAAATCCAATTGGAGAAAGAAAAGAAACACAACATCTCACCATTTCTCGCCGTCGCCCCAGAACAAGCCTGCCTCGCCTCTAAGATCGTAATCGAAGGCGGCGCCGACCCAGGCTTGACCTGTTTCAGAATTTGATACGCGATCGAGGCCCCGGCATATCCTGCGCCAACAATCACAATATCACTCTTCTCAGGGAGAACCTCGCTGGAGCGGTGGTTATCCAAAACGTGGGGCTCCGTCCGCCAAAATGGGAGCATCCCATTCGGGACAGGAAGGTGTTTCGAGGTCATTTTGGGGTTACTAGTAAGTATCTATGTCGGCGACAGGGGTGATGAGGTTGAATCACATTTATCAGGGCCGAGCAGGGCTTTGCGGAAGCTTGTCAGACATTGCTGCGATGTTGCACCGACACCAGCTTTCCCCGCCGGCTGAGTTCCCGCCGGGCCGGACCCGAGCTACCGGTGGAATCACATTACCACCTGGGAGGGTTCCGCCCCGCCCATTCTATATAGATCTATATTTTACTATGAAGTTGTATATCCCTATCACTCGTGATATTGTCGAATATCATGATAAGAATGCAATTTTAGGAAGTCAACTGCAGTATACTACTTGTAATGCCTCATCAACTAGGATCTTGTTTGTTGATTCAAGCCTAAACTTGCTGTATCGTTCTTTTAAAACTCTTCATATTTTGAAATGAAATTCTTACGTCCAAAGTCCAGCATGAATAAAAAAAGAGATGCGTACATGCATGAAAAGTCCATTAAGCTGGCTACTGCGCTCGCTGTACTACTCAACGAGGGCCAAGGAAAACGTTCATTTAGATTTACCGAAAAGTACTATTAGAGACATTTACATTCAAACATTTACACGAGCTGATTAGAAGCTCACGACGCTTGGCTTGCGATGATCTTGTCCGCCATACCGGGGAGGGTATCATCAATGACATCCATATCGCCAAAGAGCTGCTGCAATGGCTCATTCTCAAGCACAGTACAGTATGCACCCTTGAATCTGTATCACAGAGTTAGCTGTGCAAAGAATCCTCGAGTTCGTCATAACACATACCCAGCCGTCCGCGCAGCAGAAACATCCCACATATGAGCCGCCGCAAACCAAGGCTTCTTCCCCTCATTCTCTGCCATCAACCTATCCAGTAACGGCTTATAAGCCGCCAGGTCAGGCTTACCAACACCAGCAGAATCACAAGAAAGCAAATTTTCCGCCGGCATATGCACACCCGCCTTAGCAAAATACCCACCCACACGAGTGAGATCACCAGCAGTGAACGCCCAAACTGTAAAACCCGCATCGCGCAGCTTCTGCACACATTCCGCCGCCCCGGGGCGTATAGTGAGGCCCGTGTACTCGCTCATGATATACTCGAGGTCTGCGGGAGATGCGAACTCCCGCGGCTCCTTAATCCCTCCCATGAAGAGGATGCGATAGAAGAGGGCCTCAAATACAGTGCCGTAGGGCTGGTAGCGACCGGAGATACTTAAATTGGTGTACTCGCGCTCGGCTGTTTCCATCCACATCTGGCCGAGCAGGTATGGCTTGATGCCTTCTGCGCGCAGCCGGTCGCCTAGACGGCGGTCAATGGCGTCGTAGAGGTAGTCGTAGCATACGAGAGTTCCGACGATGTCGAAGACGACATTCTTGGAGGAGGACATTTTGCGGAAGAGGATGAGATGGTTTCGTGGTGTGTCTGGGTAGTTGCGGGTGTACGATGTCTAAGTTAGCCTAGGTAGACAGGAGATGCTTATCAGCCGATGAGTTGGGCCTTCGCCTCAATTTATGCAGATTGGAGATAATCAACAATGAGTCATAGAGTAGAATTGGCAATTAAAAAGTGAAGGACAGAAATCAGAGTCGCAAGGGTAAGAGTCATGGCGGCCAAGAGGTGGAGTAGCCCTATCTGATCGACCCCGCTCGTCCTCCTCTCATTACACACCATAAGTGTCCTCCCGGCGGGAAGTCCACGCTTCCCGGTGGGGATGATATCATGCAAAGAGAGGCTGATAGTCATGGGATGAGCCCTCATCGCCCATATGTAAACGGACTGGGGAACAATGTCCTGTCCCAGTCGTTGTCGCAGCCAGGTCCGACTCAACCATACCGATGGCGACGATCAGCGACGACTCTCTCGGCAATCACCACGAAAAGACCGACATCAAAGGATGTGTGGAAACAGGCATTGACATCGAGCGAACGGCCACGTCAGGCACCCCCAAAAATGGCCGCTCCACGGACTTCTCAGCGGTGCAGTCTGCGGGCTACCATCGATCTCTGACTCGCCGCAAGGTCATGATGATGACTTTTGGGGCCGGCATCGGAACAGGTCTTTGGGTAGGGACTGGGCAGGCATTGCTTTATGGTATGCACCGACTGCGGTTACAGTGACTGTCGAGACCATGCAATGTACTGATGCTAACTGTTGCTAGCTGGCCCGGCTGGGACTGCCTTGACCTACACATTGACGGCGTGGGTGATACGATTTTTTGTTCACAGCACGAAACCAAAATTAACAATTGCCTGCAGAATAATAGTCTACGCACAATACTCCTCGATCGGCGAAATGACAAGCTACAAGCCCGTGCATGGTGGGTTCATCCGACAATGCATCGAGTATGTGGATCCAGCATTCGGCTTTGCGATCGGCGTCAACTTTTGGTTTGCGGTAGGTGTCACCCAATTCGCCTCAGTGTTAATTGATTCTGACTGACTCGAAACAGTGGGTGATGATTATTCCTGCTGAAATTACTGCCGCCGTTTCGGTGTTGAAATATTGGCCTGAAACCAATGTCGTCCCGTTAGCGGCGTATATCACGATATTCATTGTGGTCATTGCCCTGGGCAACGTTTTTCATGTACGAGTCTACGGATATGTCGAGTACTATATGTCGTTCATCAAATGTCTCGCTGTGGTTTTGATGATCTTCTTCATGTTCATTATGACCTCGGGAGGCATCGCTGCTACCAATGGACCGATCGAGTTCCGGTACTGGAAAAATCCGGGAGCTTTCAATAATGGAATCAAGGGTATCTGCAAGGCATTTGTTCAAGCTGCGTTTAGCTTTGGCGGGGGTAAGTTCCTCATCGCACCTCGTGAGAAAAAAGAAGGATGAAATTGACAAATTCTTCAGGCGAACATATTGCTGTGATCGCCGGCGAAGTTGCCAACCCACGGCAGACCATCAAGAAAACCGTCCGCCCAGTCTTTTGGCGTATGTTCACGTTCTTCGTCGTCAACATTTGGCTAGTGGGAATGTGTGTTCCATCCAACGACCCCGACCTGAATGCCGATGGAACCTTGGGAAGTCCCTTTGTGATTGCCATCAAGAGAGCGGACGTCTACGGCCTGGCGCATGCGATCAATGGCTTCATCTTTCTCAGTGTCATCAGTTGTGGAATCACCAGTGTTTATGTTGCGAGTCGTAGCCTGACAGCTCTGGCTGACATGAACATTATTCACCCCTCCTTCGGCAAGAAGGACAAGCGGGGTCGACCTTACGTGTCGCTCATTATCAGCCTGGGACTCGGAGGCGGGCTGTGCTATCTCAATGTCAACAGTGTGGGTGTCATTGTTTATGGCTGGTTTTCTTCTCTGGTGAGGTTCTCCATTGTTATTTCCATTGCACAGAATCTCACAGTCCCATCTAGGTCGCAATCGCTACTCTATTCGAGTGGTCTTCATGCTATATCGCTCATCTGCGTTTTCGACAGGGCTTGAAAGCACAGGGTAAAGATCTTCGTACGCTCCCTTTTAAAGGGTTTCTCACTCCTTGGGCTCAATACCTGAGTCTGACAATCGTTTTGTTCGTCTTTGGGTGCGAGTTTTATCTGGCGTGTTGGCCATTTGGAGAAAAGGGGTCCGTAAAAAGCTTCTTTTCAAGCTACCTCGCAGCACCGCTATTTTTCTTCGATTATTTCGTCTACAAGGCAAGAACCCAGAGCCGTAACGTCTTTGAATTGAGTCAAATGCTAATTAATAAGCAGTGGTATTACAAAACCAAGATTGTGAAAGCAAAGGACATGGATTTCTCGGAAGCACACTACTTCGACGAGGAAGAACACCTTGAGGCCATTGCAGCAGAGCAGCGAGCACAAGAAGACCTGCCCAGTGAGAAGGAAACTTGGGTCAAGCGTGCTCGATACCTTGTATTTGGATAAATCAAAACCTGTGTACATATCGCCTCGGCAAATGATCATGTGCGAGGTGTTGTCAAAATTCCCGAATCGAGTCCAAGATCAGAAGGTGGCCAGTCAGAATTTAGAAATTCTGCAATATCGCACATGTCAGGATTGAAGGCACTCTCGGCCCCCGGCGATATATACATGGCTGGACTAAAAGAGGAGAGCTCTAGATGGTCAACAGGAGCTTTGTCTTTCTTCATTGACTGGGTCCAGTCTTTGAACTTGGCATAGGCGGAAGATGAATGCTGCTCGGCGTCGGGCTCCGTAGCCTCTTCCCTCTCCGTTGATGACAGTTGACGAATCGCCGCTTCAATAGACTCGATGTACGATATCTCCGACTCGGAGGAGGTGCCTCCTATCATCTGGCGTATCAGGACCATCCCACTGTCCAAACCTTCGTTGAGTCTTTGAGACCTTCCAGAGTTGAGACTTTCCGCGAGAATAACCAGTAGAGCTGCCCGACAGGAACTGAATTCTGTATATGACGCACGACATAGACCGAAATTGTCTGACAGAAATTGGAGGGTATCGAGGATCTCGAGTGCACTTTGCACGCATGCATCTACCAACTCCGATCGATAGCTTTGGCCTGAGTTATGCCTCACTTCTGGAGTGTCCTTGTTTTCTTCAGCTTTGAATATAAAAGGTCGACCCATGTAGATGTATATGAGCAGGTAGCACAGTTTTATATGACAATTTTGTCGGAATAGTGGTCCTTGGGGATCCATGTCTCGGCATTCGACGACTGTCGGAAGAGAATCCCACCATTGATTTATTGCAGTTCGTAATTGTATCAGGCGCTCTGAATAATCGGGAAGTAGCCTTTTGGGGCATCTCCTGAACTGAGTCCTGAGAAAAGTTAGCAATCTGCAGTATTTTGAAGAAAGAAGTTTTCTCACAGTGTCTCAGCCACCTCGCCAGTCCATAAAACCATGTTTATGTATGCCATCATGTTGAGAAAATTTGGCGACTCAAAAGTCTGACAGTCTGTGGGCAAGTCTGCATTGATCTCGGACCTAGCAATTGAGACAGGGCGTCCATGCATGATACTTGTCCGTCTAATTTTTAAGTCAGCACACGAACCCGGAATTAATGCATTGACAATATCATACCTTTCTAGTGTATATGTTGTCCAGAATAGACGATTGCGTAACTCGATCGTCCTACCATCACAATCCCCTCCTATGTATTTTCGATGCATTCCATTTTGGATCGCCATTTTGATCGCCAGCCCGAGGTATGTGTATGAGAGCCCTCCCGTTGACACTGGTAATGCGTACACAGCTAGAAGTAGGAAGGCCTGCACGCTCTCGTGAGAAGCGGCGAGAATCACATCCGGAATCAACTTGCACGCGACACGGTAGAAGACAAGTCCAACAGTGTCTTCGGAGCAGATTGATACATCATCAGCGGAATTTGAATCATGTGTTGACCTGTCCTCTTCCATGTGCGCCATTTGAGTTCCTATCGCAAGGACCGCGAAAAAGGAACAAACCCAGGGGATATCGGCCGTTGTGTACTCGCTCATAGAATTGTAGCAAACAAGTATCTTCTCCTGGAGCCAGCTTCTTTCCACATAGAAATTATTGACCTCGGCATATTTGAAGAAAACGTGGATCAAAAACTCAGCGATCGGTCTCGGGGGAAGTTCGCCCATCGATTCGGCGATGATCCGGATCGAGGATTGAAGATGGGTTGGCCGCCAATATTCTTTGACCTGAGAAATTAGGATATTGCGATTAACGCAGCAAAGGAAAGACTCACCCCCAGGCCGAGCGTATCTTGTCGACTACTCATCGAACGTCGTAATTTTTCTGAAAAGTTCCAATGCGAAAACTCGCCCGAATAAACTACGGAGTATCAGCGACGATTTCTCAGTGTCTGATAGGAGGCGAGGTTACACACAGGCAACGTTCCTGGATACGAACTGAACATCGAACGATTCGTTCACATCCCAAAAGCTTTCCACCCCAGTATGTCTTGTCGTGCATTTCGCCGCGATTCGCGCCAGATTTTCTCCGTCCAGGGGTACATCGCCGAGGAAATGTCGCGCTATCTGCTCGAGACTCTGCAATCGCTGAATACCACTATCCAGTGGCGGGGAGGACAGATATTTGGAGACGTGCAACTCGGTCTCTTGGAAATGGCCGAGGGTGGGAAGTTGCATGGTCGACCGAGTCGCTCACATCTCCAGCAGGGGGGACCGCCCTCGCACTTTTCCTTCTGCTTGCGACAGGTTTCGCATCTGAATATCGTCAGTGTTCATGCACCTCTCGTGTTTTCCCGCACCTCCAAGGTGTCCACTCACGCCAGAGACGCGCGCCGTCTCTTCGCATCGCGCTTTCGCTTCACGCCGCGGGATTCGAGCTCTTCGCGGATTTCAAAGGACATCGGTATTCGTTTTCCGCGAGATTGAGAGCCAGAACTATGGATATGCACAGAAGAAACAATGCCAAAAAGGTCCAAGTGAACAGGTCACCTGCTGCGCGGCGTGGATAGTCACCGTGCTTATCAACCGCCCAACCGCCGTAGGATGCGGGGTAGAACCACGCCGGGACCAATTATCATCCCTATCTCTTTCATATAGGACAAATCAGAGTGTCTGAGCCAGGAGGGTCGCGCCTCGTCTTCGGGAGTTTGCCGTGGGGGAGCCGCCTTATCACCCTGCCTTCCTATTTGGTCAAACGTGTGGCCCAATGCGTTTGGGATAGTGATTCAGATTGATCCTCACATCTGTCTTGGGGTTTTCGCATCAAGGAATGCAGGCGTCTACACTTGGGACCTCGCCAACCGAGTCCCTGGTGATAAATCTTAAGATGATTGTTGCGCATTCGCTCAAAGTCTCCAGTAGAACCTCTCAGTTATGCATACAACCTATACAACCTTGGTGAACCGTGACGTGCGCCGCGATAACGGCTCCTGTCCCTTTCGTCCTGGAAAAACCCAGGCTCCAAAGAATCTCACTGCCCACATTGCGGGATTGTCGGCGATTTCTTGACCCCGGATTAAGCTGACCTGGGGAGCCCCGAATTTCCCCGCGCGGTGACTCAGTTGGACTTGCCGAAGCCGACTACAAAAGAATCCCAAAGCCCACGCCCGACCTTTGGTACCCCGAAATCATAGTACCACGCAACTGCATACATGGATCGTCCACTAGAGCCGATGTTGGTCGCTGGCGATCGTCGCCTGCCCCGATCAGAGCGCATGTACATCTCGCAGCGGCTTTCCCGGAATCCTCGAGTTCTATACTAACCGTATAATGTCAGACAGCCGATTCTGGTCCTCATCGCCTCCACTGCACTTGTATTTACGGGATGCGGAATCAACTTTACATTCGGAGTGTACCAGGAACTTTACGATTCCATGTCAAAGTTGCCTGATACCCCTTTCACTGGAGCCACGCCCGCCCAGATAGATCTCATCGGCACACTCTCTATTGCACTCATGACAATTGGAGCTCCCTTCACCACGGCATGGACGAAACAGTACTCTCCCCGAACAGTTATATGGTGTGGAGGAATCATATACTCTGTCGCTCTGGTTCTCGCCAGCTTCAGCCAGGCTCTATGGCAATTCATTCTCACACAAGGTCTCCTACTCGGCGTAGGCACATGCATGGCATACATGCCGTCGGTGACGGTGGCACCCACTTGGTTCTCGATTCATCGCGGGCTCGCCATGGGTATCATTCTTTCAGGGACGGGTCTTGGAGGCGTGGTCTGGCCGCTCGCGTTCCGATCCCTCATCGCCCGTGTGGGCTTCCGCAACTGTCTCCGCATCACAGCAGGAGTTTCCTTTGCTATAATCACTGCATCGGGGGCTTATATGAAATGGCCGGCCAGCCACCTCACTCGAATTCGAGCTGAGAATGCTGCGAACGCAAGAAGATTGAGTTGGCTGCGTATTCCCCTGGCTGATTGGCACGTTGTCAAGACTCGAAAATTCGCAGCTCATGCTCTGGGGGCAGCACTTCAGTCCGCGGCCTACTATACCCCTGTTTTCTTCTTTGCGTCTTTTGCACGCACGCTGGGGTATTCACAGGCCTCGTCGGCCAATTTCATTGCCATCTCAAACGCAGCGAATGCCTTGGGAAAAATCGCGATCGGACATGCGGCCGATCGAATGGGCAGACTCAACACTCTGTTCTTGACAACCTTGATTTCGGCCGTAGCTGTCCTGGCTATGTGGTTGCCCTCGGCCCTGTCGACTTCTCAGTCCAGCGGCAGTGTCCTCTTTATCGTGTTCACCATATTTTACGGCGTCTTCGCCTCGGCGTACGTCTCGCTCTTCCCTACAAGCCTGGTAGAGCTATTTGGCGTGCAGAACTTTGTTAGTGTCAACGGGGTTCTGTATATGGTGCGAGGATTCGCGACGTTGCTGGGAACCCCAGTCGCGGGATTGTTGATCCGTAGTAGCCAGCACGAAAAGGCTGGCCCACGAAGTTACGAAAACACGAGCATCATGGTAGGGATTCTGCTTGCGGCTGCGACTTTTGCAGTGTTGTGGGCTAGAGTTGAGGCGACTCTGACCTTTGAAGGAGGACCGGGTCAACGAAAGTGGTTGATGTAGGTATAGTCGGGACAAGTGTCAGCGGGCTGGCAAAATGTAAAGCAACACTCCACTCTGTTTATCAGCGGTCACTCTAAATGAATTCAAGTTTGGAAATGGAACGATGAATGAAGTTATGCTTAAGATCAGATAGACCTAAGTAAGCTTAATTACCATGTGGAACTAAGCTTAAAGATCAGATTGCTTTAAGCTCAGCAGGATCCGGTAGATATAACCTTAAATACTATGTCCCTGGCTCTGTACCGAAAATATTGTTTCTTAGGTTTCTTTACAATACCGTGAGACATTCCTTGGAACTTGGTATTGTAAATAATCAGAAGCGCCCATGTGGCATAATGATTATCCCGGCCGACGGGTATCACGGCTGCCGAGCGACCGTGTCATGAATAGCCCCGAGAACCCATCGTCCCGAATTTGGCAGCAGTGCGAGAAGAGTTCGAAATGACAGCTGTCACATAGTAGTCTTGCTCAGAAATAAATTTTCAATGAGAACCAAAAAAAACAGTATTGTTCATTCCGATGTATACTTGACCGTTGCTGATGGTGCATGTGCGCCGGAGCATCTCCGACCCATTTTCACATGTCTCGAATCGGTGTTTCACATGTCAACCCTAGCAAGTCCTTACTCGGATCTCCAAGCGATCATTCATGGGCAACCTCTTGTGATGACTTCTTTAGATTGGCAGTTTGTTCTCGGGAGCTATTAGAATATAGCAAGAACGTGTTATGTTCTGATGATAGCTGCCTGGGTCAAGTAAATGGAGGGGTACGGATTACACTGTGTACCTCGTTTGCTTCACATCGCATAGAAGGTCCAGCTAGAACATCATAATAATACCTGAGTAGGCCCAGACACGCTTTTATGTCAACATTTTAAATATAAGAACTACTTATCACCACGACCCATCCATGGATGTGGTCTTTGACTTTTCTGGCATCCAAAAGTGTAGATTATGACAGAGATTCCCGACCATTTTGAGTAGAAAAGCAGAGTTTTTTTTTTTTTTTTTTTTTTTTTTTTTTTTTCCGTGAAGAAACTCAAGACTCCGGTATCCATTCTTTGCCTGGGCGCGTAAGGCATCCACGTATAGAGTAGGCTGCCAGGCAGTAGTTTATCATGACAGTGACTGGCACCGGCAGATTAGTAAGTGACGGGGTAAACAACCGGAAGTCCGTGAAATACAGCGTTCGAAATAGAAAGACCATGATGGCGGCGATCCCTTTTGGCGAAATCAGCACCATGTCTGATTGATCCCACTAATTGACTATCTAGGTGTCCTGGTGAGGGATGTTTTGGAAAGCCACTAGTTACACGGAATCCGAGGAACCCGTTTTCTGCCGCCAAGACCTTGCCGCGCTAGACTTCATCTCAGCGGACTCGGGTATCGAAATAGCCGGCTTGGGTTTGAGGCTGAACGTGCTGAGATAAACTGCAATACTGCATTCAGTTGGGTCGGCGGGACTGATTGGCCACTGGAAAGGGAATGTAGTGCGCACGCAACCAATGAAGCCTCAAGACAAGGCGAATCGCGTCGTGGTGTACATCTGCCTAGACTTCTCGCGGTCCGCGGAGCCCGTCACTCGATCTACCACCAAAAACAGAGCCAGACTCTGGAATCGCTGTAGCTCGCCTCAACCAATACCGGCATGGAGAACAAGAAGGATAAAAGGCCATGGATCGGGTCTCACCAAGAATCATGCTTCTTCTTTCTTCAAAGAGACCTGGCGAGCTCACGAAATTGCCAATAGACCTGACGCAGCATCGGGTTCCATACATGCTTCGATTCAGCAAATATCTTGATTTCAATTTTTCCAGCCCTTCAAAGCCAGCCCTTGCACGATGAGCAATGAGTCAGAAAAACCCTCAGCGGATGAGAGCCCAACTGGAGACTCAGGCGCATTTCATGCCTATTTGGTAAGCACGTGTCCCAATTTTCCAAGATGTTGTCTCTCATATGTGATAGAGGATATTCCGATATGGATCCTCCATCGAGCGTGTCTTGCAGATGATTGCTGCTGCTTGTGCGATGGGCTCTGGAGTCGGGATGGCTATGGTGAACTTGGTATTCGGCCGTTTCATCACTCTGATTATCGACTACGTGTCAGGTGCTTCGACACCTGATGCTTTCCGCAGTCGTGCTGGAATCCTGGGGTAAGATCGAATCTTCTCAGAAACTAGCCTCTGGATGTTGCTGACTTGTGAAACAGTCTTGCGTTCTTCATCATCGGCCTCGGGCGGTTTATCCTCACATACGCATACAGTACGCTCTTCACGTTCGCTGCTTATCGAGTTGCCAGAAATATTCGCCGTGCCTACTTGGAAGCCGGTATCAGACAAGAGGTTGCTTTTTTTGATGGAGGTACTGGTGGATCGATTGCTATGCAGGCTACTTCGAATGGCAAACTTATTCAAGCAGGAGTGTCAGAAAAGTTGGGACTGGTGACACAGGGACTAGCAGCCTTCATCGCGGCATTTATCCTGGCATTCGTGACCCAATGGAAGTTAACCCTTATTTGCTGCTGCATTGCTCCAGCCACGCTTCTGGTGATGGGTATCACTTCCGCCATTGAAGCCAGCATCGAGACCAACATTCTACAGGTCCAGGCCCAGGCTGGGAGCTTTGTGGAGAGCATTCTATCGAGCGCCCGAACAGTGCACGCCTTTGGCCTTCGGGCTATGCTAGTGCATGACTTGGAAAAGTTTTTACAGCATTCACGACAACTGGGCAACAAAAAGAGTCCCCTCTTTGGGTTTCTCTTCTCTGCGGAATACAGTATCATATACGCAGGCTTCGGTTTGTGTTTTTGGCAGGGCGTTAAAATGCTAGCCAGAGGCGAAATCGAACACTCGGGAGACGTTTTCACGTTTGTGCACCGCCCTTACTATCCTCTCAGAAATTGCCTGACTGTTTCTACTACAGTGTGCTTATGTCGGTGATTGTGGCCGCTACAAGCTTGACTTCGATAGCGCCATATCTCATCGACTTCACTCGAGCTGCCACTTCAGCCTCGGAGTTATTCAGACTTATTGATAGAACTTCGGCTATTGACCCTTTCGCTGAATCCGGGGAGCGACCTACCCAAGTCAAAGGCGATATTGAATTCGACCACGTCTCATTCAGCTACCCAACTCGGCCCGGGGTCACTGTGTTGGATGACCTCTCGTTGCGTATCCCTTCTGGAAAGGTGACGGCTCTCGTTGGAGCGAGTGGTTCAGGAAAGAGTACAATTGTCGGATTAATTGAGCGTTGGTACAATCCAATATCAGGAACGGTGAAGCTAGATGGGCAGCCCATCCACCATCTAAACCTTCACTGGCTTCGACAGCAAGTGAGACTTGTTCAACAGGAGCCTGTCTTATACGCTGGAACTGTCTTCGACAACATCTCCAACGGACTGATTGGCACTCAATGGGAGAATGGCTCACAGGAAGTTAAACTGGCCCGAATTGAAGAAGCCGCGAAGATTGCATTCGCCCACGATTTCATCACCAACCTTCCCAATGGCTACGACACGATAATTGGGGAACGAGGTGGTTTGCTGTCTGGTGGCCAGAAACAGCGCATTGCTATCGCTCGAAGCGTTGTCTCGCAACCACGGATTCTACTTCTGGATGAGGCGACCAGTGCGCTTGATCCGCACGCCGAAGAAGTCACTCAACAAGCCCTTGACAATGCTTCGCATGGACGCACAACCATCACAATCGCTCACAAGCTCGCGACAATTCGGAATGCTGATAATATCGTCGTGATGGAAAGAGGTCGCATTGTCGAACAGGGCACACATCGTGCTCTTTTGGAATCAAATGGAGCCTATGCGCGACTGGTGAAGGCACAGGACTTGACCACGACGACAGAGACTGTCAAAAACTCGGATTCTTCGGTCAATTCAGAAGAGGAGATTAGCGAAGTGCCCGCTGAGCTCATGAAATCAACTACAGAATACTCGATATCAACCAAAGGCCACCTGGCGAATCAACTGAACCGCGATGATTTTGACAATTGGAAACGGCTAGGCTTCATCCATACGGTATTTCGACTTCTTAGATCCACCCCGGAACTCAAATGGACTTATGCCATCTTGATTCTGGGGTGCTTAACAGCAGGTAATATATTCGAGGTAATAATTACGCAAGACAATTCATCAAGCTAATACTATCTAGCTGCTTCATATCCTGGACAAACTATTCTGATGTCAAGGTTTATTGAAGTTTTCAAATTCACCGGGGCTAAGATGGAGGACAAAGGGAACTTCTTCGCGCTCATGTTTCTTGTTCTGGGCATTGGCGCTTTTGTTGTTTACTTCGTCGTCGGATGGTCTTCAAACGTCGTTGCTCAGGTTTGGACTCTGCCTTTATCCCCTGATTCCTCTCTCTCTTCCTAACGGTTTCAAAGACGATCAATCAAAAGTACCGCCGACAGATTGTCAATGACATGCTGAGGCAAGATCTGCAATTTTTCGATCGTCCCGAAAACACCACCGGCGCCCTGACAAGCCGCGCAGATTCTTATCCTCAAGCGGTATTTGAGTTGATGGGCTTCACTGTCGCTCTCATAGTTGTTGCAACAACAAGTGTCGTCGCATGCTGTATATTGGCCGTAGTTTACAGCTGGCGGATCGGTGTGGTGATTGTATTTGCGGGACTCCCACCCATGCTCGTGTCAGGCTGGGCTCGAATCCGGATGGAAGCAGCAATGGACGACAAGATATCTAAGCGGTTTTCCTCAAGTGCGTCTATTGCATCGGAGGCTGTTAACTCGATCCGAACGGTATCCTCGTTGGCCCTTGAGAAGACAGTTCTTGAGCGATATACTCAGGAGCTAGACCAAGCTATCGCTTCATCGACCAGGCCTCTACTTATGATAATGCTTCCTTTTGCGTTCACCCAGAGCGTTGAATACAGCTTTCTCGCCTTGGGCTTCTGGTTTGTGCTTCAACTCAACGTTTCACATCTTTCAACCTTAACTAATGTGACTGTGGCATAGGTATGGATGCCGACTGGTCTCCTACGGACAGGTGGAAATGGTTGATTTCTTCGTTGCATTCCTCGGCGTGTTCTTCTCCGGTCAGCAAGCGTCTATTCTTTTTGGATTCTCCAGCAGTAAGGCCCCTCCCCAGACGAGTGAGATATTAATCAAGCTGGCTGACGTTCCCCTCAGGCATGACCAAGGCTACCAATGCTGCCAACTATATATTCTGGCTCGAGGAGCTTGAGCCGACTATCAAGGAAACACCGGAGAATCATGACGTTGGCCCCGAGAACTTATCAACTCTTGCTCTAGAGAGATTGCAATTTTCGTATCCAATGAGACCTCTTGCACGCATCCTGCGTGGCGTCGATCTTCATGTGAGCTTTCCGATGTATTCACTCCTGATGTTGCGGTGCGTATAACTAACACACAATAAATAGATCGAAAAGGGCCAGTTCGTTGCTTTTGTCGGCGCATCCGGCTGCGGAAAGAGCACGATGATTGCCATTCTTGAACGCTTCTACGACCCCGTCACCGGTAGCATAAAGGTCGACTCGAGAACACTCGACAAAATGAACCCATGGCTCTATCGCGACCGTGTCGCTCTCGTACAACAGGAACCAATGCTTTACCCCGGCACGGTCCGCGAAAACGTCTCTATGGGAAAAGCAAGCGAAGACGTATCGATCCCAACGGTTTCAGATTCTGAAATCGAGGCTGCTTGCCGAGCAGCCAACGCTTGGGATTTTATCAGCTCGCTGCCCGATGGACTAGGAACCCTCTGTGGGACCAACGGGACTCAGCTCTCGGGTGGACAGCGGCAACGTATTGCAATCGCACGGGCGCTGCTTCGCAACCCGCGTCTGCTGCTGCTGGATGAAGCCACAAGTGCATTAGATACGCAGTCGGAGCGTATTGTGCAGAAGGCGCTGAATGATGCCGCAGCAGATGGTGATCGCATCACGGTTGCGGTGGCCCATCGGCTGTCAACAGTTCGTCATGCTGATATGATCTGCGTATTTGATGGAGGGAAGATTGTCGAACTAGGAACTCATGAGCAGCTAAGTGCAAGAGATGGGATCTATGCGAAGATGTGTGAGTCCCAAAATCTGGGTACATAGCGAGCACATCCGGTGAATTTCACAGGCTCGGATCACGCTCAGGTAACCACACCTAATTTATACAAGGTCCCGCGGAGATATTCTCAAAATAATAGATTGCTCAATGTATCTAGTTAATTTCTGTTCATCAAACCGTTCGTAAGTCATAATTTGTCCTTTGCCTCTAGGCGCCCGGAGTTTGCGCCCTCTCTCCCAGCCCCATAAGCCCACCGGCAAGCCCATTCATTCGGCGATCCAGCAAGTCCTCTTCACTATCAAGCGAAGCAATACTGCGGCCACGCGGACGAAAAGCAGTAGGACTCTCGGGAGCACTGTTAACTTCATCAGGTGGAAAAGTGTCTTGGTGGCTGGTCATTTCCAGCTGCTTGAGCTTCGCGAGGAAATTGCTTCCACTACCTCCGCTGTTCTCCAGGGAAGAAAGCCCCCAATTCAGTTGAGAGGACCCGAATGATGGCCCGGATTTCATTCGCCGCGCGAATAAATTCGAGCTAGGGGCCGCGTTCTCGTTATGTGTGAGTGGAGTAAGCTTGCTTACGCCCATCTCAAGGGTTTGTCGTCATCCCCAGATGAATCCCCAGTAAAGCTGCGATGATGATGTCCGCCGTGACCGTTTGCAGACCCTTTGCTTCTGGAGGAGCCCTTTGGCTTCTGTGGAGCAGTCTGGTGGGTGGTGTTCTGGAACATTTGTAGGAGGGAGTATTCCGATTCGTGGAGTACGCTTGATGCAAAAATCGATTCAATCTGCCTGGCACTGCGATTGATGAATTTCCACGCGTCTGGGAAAAAGCCGGCCATTTGGATAAACCCATGCGATACCCCTGGAATCAGGGACACTTCGACATGGTCTTTTTCGTTAAATTGGCATTGAGACCGCTCGAGACCAAGATCTTGACGCTCGCGGAAAAGCTGCAGCTTTGCTTGGCGAAGACGACCTGCAAAGATGACTGTATCATCTACGAGTGGGTCTCGCTCTCCCGTCATTATATAAGTCTTTGGAAACCGGGCAAGGAGGGCATCTGGAGCCAGAACAGGCGACAGATAAAAGTCGGTGTTGAAGTCTGGACGATGGTGCGGACCGATATACAGAATGATCATTGCTCGCATCATTTCTGGTGTCAGGATGCGATCGTGGACATAGGAAATCATGGATGAGACAGCGAGACGGGTCTTGAGTGGCTGGACTTGGTCCTCGACAGGAGCTGCCTTTCCATTGAGATCCTCACTATTTTTCAGCTTGTCCTGGAGAGCTTTGGAAGCTTCGGTTGCCACATTCGTTGCCTCCTCTTTTGGCTTTTGCTCTGGTTCAGCAATTTCTGTCAAATTCTCCACTGAATGGCCGGGGAAGTAAATGGCGTGAGCTTGCGATATTGATCTTGCTTCCGCTGAAGAACAATGCTGTTCGTTTGCCGGGTGCTCTTATCTTGGATCAACGACATTTGTTCGTCGGTCATCCAACTTTCAACTCTCACGTTGAGTGCAGGGTATGCCAATACCAGACCATCAGGTCGTGGCAGAACTTCTTCGCCTCTCCATCCTTGAGCCATCGCTGACTGAAGTGCCATCAAAGTCATGCCAACAGCAAGATTACCGCCAGCGCTCTCTCCAGTGACCACGATGCGTGGGCGAGTTGAGCCACTCAGTCCCAGACACCGCCCGTTAGTCGACATTATTGTATGATAGACATCGTAGCACTCGTGTAACGCAAACGGATATGCATATTCCGGTGCCTTTTTGTAATCGACGCTCAGAACCGGGACTTTGAGTTGACCTGCCCAAGACAACAATTTATCCTCGGAGCTTCGAGGGCCCATAGCAACGAAGCCGCCGCCCGGGATATCCATGACGATGCATGTCTGATCACGCAACGCACTCAAAGGACCATCAAAGTACAGCCATGCATTCACGACATCTTTGTGTATGGATTTTTGAGGTCTTGGAATGCGGATCGCGCGAGGCGCGTACCGCGTCAGTCGAGGACGGAGCAAGCTGGCGAGGGCCCACAAGTACGGCGTAGTTGCTTTGTTCCAAGACACACGAAGGTGGTCCAGCGTGAGTGTTCCCCGGACTTTACGTACTTTTTCATCGGCCTGTTCAGCTGCGATCAGATAATACACGGTGAAGACCAACGAAGCGATGTCACGCAACCACTTGGGTTTGATCTTCATCGCGGTCCAAAACCCTGCGTCGAGTCCAGTCGTGATCCATGTCGCGCGGAAAAAGGATCTCGAATATAGATTGGCTAGTGGTTCGGGACACTCGAGACCGACGATTTTCGCAAAGTTGCGGCTGACGTAGAGCCAAAGAAAGATGATCACCGTTGTTTGCCAAGTCGTCAATTTGCCACTAAAATGCGAAGAGATGGATCGAATAAAAGGGGGGCCATGTTTGTTGGCTCTGCAAGATAATTTTGCCTTGTTAGCTAAAAACCCGGAGTTGTGGGGGAGGATCAGCGATTTACCGAAGTAGATAAACCGACCAAAACGAGACGACTGCGAAGACCTGAATTTTTCGAAATCGAGTCGACGGTCTACCCAGGACGTGGTCTGTTGGATGAATTTATTAGTAAAGACCCAATTGCATGCCAGCATCCCTGAAGTGGTGGGTAGTACCTATCATTTCCACCCCCGTTGGGCGTTGCCGCGGTGTAAATGTCGGGATGGCGATCTCTGTGCGACGTGCGAATCTCGATGAAAAGCGATAAGCTATCCCACTGCATCAAATGTTTCCTAACAAGCAGATGACACCAAACAGCAGCAGGAACAGTGGAAGAGAGAAAGCGGGAGGCCTCGTCTGTTCTTTCATCTTCACATGTCGAGGGTCCCCCACATCACATGCCAGTGACGCCATCAGCTGACGGGGGCTGCCTGACGCGCTAGGCAGCATTTCGGACGTTCAGTATATTGCTATCCAATTGTTTTTTCAATACACGACCAGGATCAACAGCATTATGATCAAATTTTGCAGCAGAGATATACCATTTGGGCTAGTCCTGGTGTTGGTGGAGACAGCGCGGTTGATGCCGCATGTCAACCATTCCACGCCAGCAGGCGGAACTGTTTCACAAGTCTTTTTTATGTGGTTTTCGACATGAAGTCTTTGAAGGTAGCATGGCAGCCCTTGCAGTTATAGACATGCATTTCTTCGTGCTGGTACTTCAAAGCTTCGGTCGCTGACAAGGCGTGGCTTGCATGCAGCATGCAGGGGTCATCTGACCTCCCACCCACGTGGGTCAAACCGGCATTTCGCGAATTGTCAGCACGGCGTTTCCCATATTGAACTGTGCAGGCAGAAGATTTTGACCCAGAGAGGGTGATTGTAGTCAAAAATATAGCATGATCGATTCTGTTCCGCTAAACAATCAATTGACATCACATGAATTTATAAGTCATTTCTAAAGCCATCCGGTGCAAGTATCAAACTTGCCGACAGTACTCTCGCCCATGTATTAGCTGGAATCTGCACAGCAAGACCTCCCACGGCATACTCAATATTCCAGCAATACAGATTCCAGCCGAGTCACTGACCGTCGTCGCGCCAAGAGAGAACTCGCGTTCCTCCTCCGGCACGCGATCGCTGATCTCCGCAAAGGTGTTGACATAGACCAGCCCGCCTAAGAGGCCCTCCCAGAAGATAATAGCAAAAACGATGTAGACGTTAGGGATGTAGTTGAACAAGGAATGGGTGGTCAGGACCGCCAAGTTCAACACCTGCAGCAAGGCAGGCAAGTAGAGGTTATGGATGCGGAAGAAGGGAGTCGAAGAGCGCGAGATGAAGACGCCCGATTGGTAGATTGCGTTGTAGGCCGGGTAGAAGGCTCGGAAGCTTTTGAATGGGGTCGTGTATAGTGGGAAGAGCAGCGTAGGGCAGACACCCTGGTTGATGACATACTCAGAGACGAAGACCAGCAAAAGGGGTACCATGCTAGAAGAACATGTTAGAATTTCATATAAGTCAAAAAGAAAGGCTGGACTTACAAGGGAAAAAAAAAGCTTCCCAAGTCGGCGCAGGTTCATCCGCGTACGTTCCCACAGAGTTGTGTGTTCACGGGCGAGCACCGACTTGGGGTTATCATGGTTAACAGATACACCCAGAAGCCCTTCCTCCTCCCCGCCATCTTCGTGCCTGTCTATATCCATGTGGTCTTCATTAGGGTGTTCGCCGCGTTCGACGGCATAATAACCATCGGTAGCTGCGTTGGGCGATTGTAATGGCGCTCTGGGCAAGATAATGAAGAATGCCAGGGCCATGACAGCCGGCAACAAGGCAGAGGCGAAGAGAGTCGCATGGACGGAAACATTCATAACCGAAGTCGCAAAGGCATATGCGCCAGCCCCGACTAAGCCCGCCGCACCCGTACCACTCCCCCACGAGGCCAGACTGAACGGGCCGTAGAAATGCGTCAATCCGACAAAGCTCAGCTCACCTCCGCCGGCCGAGAAGCTGGCCAGTACGATTCCCGCAATTTTCGACGAGATCGTGCCTCCGTTTGTATAACTCGGGCTCACGGCCACGACCAGCATACCGACGGCGGAGAGAAAGACGAAGACCAGGACCCGGATCGAGTACGGCACGAGGTGGATGAAGTACGGAGCAATCAGCTTGGTCGCAAAGGCCGGAATAATATCCGCAAGCAGGACGAGACCTTTAGGAATATCGGGACCGACGAGGTCCAGCGCCGCCGAGAGGAGGATCACGTAGAGGACATTATTGATAAGGCCTGCCTGGTTTAGCGGAGGTTCGCAGCCCATATCGTTCGCTCCGAAGGCATACGCACCGAACAGCCAGAAGGCGATACAGACTCGCGGATCTGCTCCGTCGAAGACTGCCTTGAACCGGTCGCATAGGCGAGTCCACCGTGACGGTGCCAGATTTGCTTCGCGGTCAGTGAGCAGAGCGTCCTGGAGGGACGCGGGGCGAGGCATTTGCGGCAGGCGGTCGCGTGAGGGTAGAAACTACGAAGAAGTTCATGCAAAGTGAAACGACACCTGGGGGCAAATCTCTCGGGTTAGTCTGGCAACGGGGCCATGGGCGCGGTGTTTATCATATCTGATTCAGGGAGGTGGAGGTGGAGGGTTGGCTCCACAGTCGTTTGATCCACTGCCAAGAACGGCAAACGCGTGTCGTCGGCAGTTGGGCCTCGTATTGTACTCGTACGCAACATGACTACACTATACGTAGGATATTTTCACCAAAACAGTGCGGTCGCTTCTGTGGATCTTAACTGCTCTATATGCAGACTACATGCAACGCAATATCAAACCCCGAAAAAAAGACGTGGAGGCTTGGCCCGCCGTCAAAGCCGACAAAAAAGGGTATATGTCAAACACGTATCGTAGACGGCATTGAGATCAGCGCCAAAAACTTAAGACTTGGCCACGACGGAATCCAGAGCCTGCTCCAGAATGTTCAGACCGAGTTTGATCTGGTCCTCGGTGATGGTTAGAGGAGGCACAAAGCGGATGCAACCATCGCCGGCGGTGATGATCAGCAGTCCACGCTCACGCGCAGCGGTGATGATATCACCAGCCTTGGGGGCGACAGCCGGAGTAAGCTGGAGACCCAGGATCAACCCGCGACCGCGCACTTCCTGGATTGCCTCAGGGTACTTCTTCTTCAGAGAGTCGAAGCCAGAAACAAAGATGGCCGACTTGTCCTTGACAGCACTCTGGAGCTCGGGGTCGGCCAGGCGAGCCACGATGTGATAGGCGACGCGGCAGGCCAGCGGGTTACCACCGAATGTAGTGCCATGATCGCCGGTCTTGATGTGCTCTCCGACAGTCTTGTTGGAGACAATGGTGGCACCGATGGGGATACCGTTACCCAGCGCCTTAGCGGAGGTCAAGATATCGGGGTGGGCAGCCTTGCCGGAGGTCGGGGCAAGGGAAGGGTGGCCGTGAGCCCAGAGAGTACCGGTACGGGCCAGACCGCACTGGATCTCGTCGAAGATCAGGACCGCGCCGACCTCGTCGCAACGCTTGCGCAGAGCCACTAGGAACTCGGGGGTAGCGACATTAACACCACCCTCGCCCTGGATGGGCTCAACGATCACACCGCAGGTCTTGTCGGTGATAAGAGTCTGAATCTGCTCGACGTCGTTGTAGTTGCCGTACTTGAACCCGGGGATCATGGGCGAGAAGGGAGTCTGGTACTTGGGGTTCGGGGTCGCGGACAAGGCGCCCATAGTGCGGCCGTGGAAGGAGTTGTGAAAGGAGACGAGTTCGTGCTTTGCGCCAGAGGGTTCCAGAGTACGGCCGACCTTGCGAGCGAACTTAATGGCCGCCTCGTTGGCTTCCGTGCCGGAGTTGGAGATGAAGACCTGGGAGGCATCACGCATAGCACCGGACTCGCGGGTGAGGTTGATCAGCAACTGGCTGAGAGCGCCAGTCCAGGGGTTGTGGTAGAGGTTGGAGGCGTGAATAAGGGTCTCGGCCTAAGTGTAAAGCCAAGCAAGATCTGATCAGCAATGGTTCAGGGTCAAGCGTCATGACTCATGTTCGAATGCGCACCTGTTCCGCGACAATCTTGGCGATCTCGGGATCACAGTGACCAAGAGAGTTGACAGCAATACCAGCAGTCAGGTCCAGGTAGCGACGGTTCTCCATATCCCACAGGTAGCAGCCTTGTCCCTTCATCATCATCGGAGCCGGGCGAACGTAGGTCGGTACCATGAACGGAGCACGCTCGTTGATGAACTTGACGGTCAGCGAGTCAGACGAGGGGTCAGGGTTAGGCAAAGAGGCCTCCTTCTGTCGCAGAGTTAGAAGTGCTGTTCTGTAAAGAGCTATACACAACCCTGGGGGCACAATGGCTCATAATACCTTTGCGTGAGACTTGACATCCTGAGCGCTGGCAGCGTTGGTAGCCGCAAATCGACGCTGCAATGGAGACTCGACCGAGGCAACCAATTTGGAGGCGCGAGGCAGGCGGCGCGCGGCCACACGGAGAGTAGACATGGCCAGGGGATCTTTCGTGAATTGGCCTGGTAAATCAATGGCCGGGAGGAAGAAGATCGAGGAGACCGAGTCATCGCGGTTCCGAAGCAAAAAAAGGCGATATCGGGCTCGGCGACCGGCCGGCATTAGTCACGCTCGATCGGCGCCACTGCCGCCAACAACCCGCGAGGTCGGGAAGACTCTCTGCTCTTGCTCATTTGCAGACAAATCCCTCGGTCGCATCTCCCAAATATTCAGCATGTCTTCCCTCACCATGCGCCGCGCGTTTCCCCTTCCCTCTGCGAGCCGGCTCGTCGTCCGTCCCCTCACTACGACCCGAATCCTCCGCAGCCCCGAAGACGGCAAGCCTTCCTTTGGCTTCAAGAGCGGTCCCGCTCCCCCTCGTCTCCCAAAAGAAGAACAAGAGATCTTTGAAGAGCTTCAGCGCCGGTCGACGGGTGCGTTCAGCACACCTCAGGTCAATCAGTCACCTCAGGCCGAGATCAAGGTCAACGGCAACGGCGAAGAGCTGCACCCGGATGCGCCGCAGGGTATGAAGCCTGAGTTCGACGGCGATAAGAATCCTAAGACAGGAGAAGTTGGTGGCCCGAAGAACGAGCCGCTGCGATGGGGATCCGGAGGAGACTGGAGCTATGGTGGCCGGGTGACTGACTTCTAAGTGATCGGAAGTCATGAATTATACCACAACTTTGCATATGGCTGGCGTTGATATCTCTTTGGCCCGCCCATGGCTGACAGAGCTCGGCTTATAATGAAATGCTCACAATGTATATATACTGGGTTTAATTGATGAATAAAAGCGCCCACGTGCGTTTCTCATTGGTGCCATGATAAGGAAGCCCGTCCTTCACACTTGAAAGTATTTGCCATGATGGATAAAACAAACGGCTATCGAAAACATTGTGTTTGAGTGGGGTCCATACCCTCATTACCTTGGGGTATCTACGACAGCCGGCTCAGGGTCGCCTTGCCGGCACGGCTGTCGTTAGATCGTCCCAGCTCTCCACTGATCCACGACCCGATCCGTGACATCTCCTCCAAACTAATACCGGTATGCATTCCGAGGCTGTGGATGGTGTGGATAAGGTCTTCCGTCGAGACATTGCCCGTAGCGCCCTTGGAGTAGGGGCATCCACCCAATCCTCCAACGCTGCTGTCAAAGATCCGAACGCCATGCTCCAATCCGACAATTGTGTTCACCAACGCCTGTCCGTAGGTGTCGTGGAAATGCAGTGCCAAATCAGTGTTGGCGATACCAGCCGCCTTGAGTGCTTGGAGAAGCTCCATCGTGCGCGGTGCCGTTCCCATGCCCGTGGTATCAGCCACCGAAACCTCGTCGGCACCCATCTCCAGCAGAGTCGCTGTAATTTCCGCTACCTTGGATGGGCTGACCTCGGGTCCTTCATAGGGGCAACCAAGAGCAACCGAAACATACCCACGAACCCGAATATCCTTGGTCTTAGCCAATGCAACGATCGGCTTAATGCGCTCCAGTGATTCAGCAATCGTACAGTTGGTATTAGCCTTGGAGAAAGCCTCGGTGGCGGCCGCAAAAAGAGAAACCTCGGTAGTTGTAGCAGCCTTCGACTCCGAACCGGGCGAGTCGGCCGGAACCCCCGTGCTGTCCATGATTTTCACGAGGTTCTCGAGCCCCTTGATGTTGGGGACAAGATAGTTGTATGCAATTTTAGTGTTCTGAGATGGAGGAGGTGATGTAAAAAGATGCTCGCAGATCTCAGCTGTGCTTGCCATCTGTCATAGTGATTGGGGGGTAAAGTCAGTGATCCTATTCCCACCGGCAGACATCATCATGCCATTAAGATGCGTAGAGAAGCATACCTGTGGTACCCATTTCGCCGGGACAAACGAGCCCGCTTCGATAGTGGTTACGCCAGTCTTCGCCAGTCTCTGAATCAAGTCCAGCTTTGTCTCTTTCGAAATTGCCTTTTTTTCATTCTGCAGGCCATCGCGAGGACCGACCTCGACAATGCGAACATGATCCGAGGCTAACCGCGACTCGGTCGCAAAGCGGCGTGTGGACACAGGGGCCCGAAGGGCAGAGAGCAGACGCAGACGGGATCGAGAGGCCATCGTGGCAAATCAGTCACCTTGACTGGCAGGAAACCAGCAAGAATCGGATCATTCAATAGATGGCAGAAGCTCGGGGGCAAGAAGGAAGAAGGAGGGGAGCTCGGGACTCCAAAAGATGCGGAGAGCACCTTACTATTTCGGGACTAGCGTGGTTCGCCCCACCGGCGAAAAAAGATCAACCCGCGCGGGGCCTGTGATCAATTCAATCATCCCACCACCATGGAGGACACCACCACCCAGGGCAGTCCGCTGCGACAGCCCAAGAAGCGGTTTGTCGGGCGACGCACGGCCGACGCCCAGGCACAAAAGGAAGGCTCCCAAGCAGATGTCGAGTCCACGACCGTCCAGCGAGGTATGCAGGATTTGCAGACATATATCTCGTCCACAGCATAAACTCATCATGGAAATTATTACGAATAGCTACTCCGAGACGGACGCCTCGAACCCTGAACCAGGTCCCGCCGGAAATTTTGAACGATCCAGAAATCCAAGCGGCCATTGAATTGCTGCCTAAGAACTACTCCTTCGAGATCCCCAAAACCATCCACCGCGTGCGGACGTCCGGAGCCAAGCGAGTCGCCCTGCAGTTCCCTGAGGGTCTGTTGATCTTTGCGACAACTATCTCCGACATCTTGACACAGTTCTGCCCCGGAATCGAAACGTTGATCATGGGCGATGTCACCTACGGCGCCTGCTGCATCGACGATTATACCGCACGAGCCCTTGGTTGCGACCTCTTGGTCCACTATGCCCACAGCTGCTTGATCCCCGTCGATGTGACCAAGATCAAGACTCTTTATATATTCGTTGACATCAGTATCGATACTGGTCACCTTATCGCGACCCTCGAGCGCAACTTCCGGCCCGGGCAGACTGTTGCTACAGTGGGAACGATTCAATTCAACGCCACTCTGCATGGTCTCAAGCCTGTCTTGGAGCGTGTGGGTTTCAAGGTTGTTGTCCCCCAGATAATGCCTCTCTCCAAGGGGGAAATTCTGGGCTGCACATCCCCCCAGCTCTCGGAAAACGAGATTGATGTGATTCTTTATCTTGGTGATGGTCGTTTCCACCTTGAATCTGCCATGATCCACAACCCCACCATCCCTGCATACCGTTACGACCCTTACTCGCGTACCCTCACTCGCGAATCTTATGACCACCAGGAGATGCACACTATTCGACGCGACGCGATCAACACAGCCAAGTCTGCTCGCAAATGGGGCATCATCCTGGGCTCGCTCGGTCGCCAAGGCAACTCCAACACGATGGCCATGATTGAGCGCCATCTTGCCGAGCGAGGTATTCCCGTTGTCAATCTTCTACTGAGTGAGATTTTCCCGGGCAAGTTGGCGTCGATGTCGGATGTCGAGTGCTGGGTACAGATTGCCTGCCCACGCCTGAGTATCGATTGGGGCTATGCCTTCCCGCGCCCGTTGCTGACGCCCTACGAGGCACTCATTGCTCTGGGTGTCCGTGAGAACTGGGACCAGGCCAACAAAGGAGTCTACCCGATGGACTTTTATGCCAAGGAAGGACTCGGTCGAACGAAACCCGAGCAAGCAGTGCGTGGTGCTGCTTGATTTGGATGCGAAGGACAATATTACATATACCCCGGAATAGAGCCCAGCAGGTCTGGCCAATTGAAAAATACAAGACATACAATTTATTCACGATCACATTTTATGATCACAGCTTTAGTTCTGCGGCGCACTTCTCGATAATGCCAGTGACTGCTTTCCTCGCTTCATCCACGTTGAGATTTTCGATTGAGAGCTCCGTCCAAAGCACTTCTTGAGCCACACCTTGCCAGATCATGACTTCAGTACCATACAGGACGTTCCAGCCCATCTCATGGCAGCGGCTAAAGAAATAGGTGTCAGGAGCGGGATGATAGCTCATCTCAAGAACAAATCCCTTCTCGATACTTGTGAGGAAGACTTCAGTAATTTCCCTTACCTTTTCTCCGGGTTCCTTCGGGGGTATATCAGGCACGGTACCGACAACCAGAACCGGTGGCTCCAAAATTGCGGCTTCTGCAGCCGACGGAACGAACACCAGTTCACCGTTCAATCCGACGTCGATGAACGAAGCTATGATATCTCGAATCTCACTCTCCTCTCGTTTGACCATACATATTCTGTTGACCCCCATCCACTTCCAGAGAGCGTAAACCGCAGGTCTACAGGCACCGCCGCCTCCAATCACGAAGGCAGGTCTCCCAGTCGAGCGCTCCAGGATACCAGGGTAGTTTCGCAGGAGAATCGCGGAGACCAATAGCATCGGTATATGTGCCAATCAATATATCGGGAGTTTCCATCCGCCGACTTGCGTTGAAAGACCGTGTTGATGGCCCCATAGGGCGACTTTATGAGGCATAGTGATGGCACGTCCGATCACTTCAGACTTTTTAAGGCCGGAAGAAAACCCGAGGTATCCTTTGTCTCCAACAATGAAATTGACCACGGCAAACGGGCACCGTTAATAATCTTTCCATGGAGTAGCGGTGCCAGAGAATGATGAATGGGATAGCCGATGAGGAAGATGCTTCGTTTGGACTTGCTATCATTCGAGTTTTTAAGAGAAGATCCGAATTTAAAAGATTGTGCGAGAATGTCATCCAATGTGGTCACCGAGATATGGAGGGGAACTGATTTGGCAAGTCGTGCTCGCAATCTCAATCGGTGGCGATTCTCGAAATGGAAGGAGCACTTGCGATACGAGAATAGCGGAATATATATCTAACAGTAGTTTTCAGTATCCAAGGCGATCGACAGGCTGTCTACGCATATCGTGTTATGCCACGTAAGCGCCCAGCCTGGGTCAGGCATCGGCTAAGAACAGGGCCGACACAATTCGGCCGACGTGCAAAGCAACCTTGGGAACTAATGGACGAAAGAGGCAGCTTCGATACGCCGTGGGAAAAGCGAAACCTAGGTCAAAGCCTTCGTCGCTTATGATCATTCAAATTCTGAGTAAATGCTCGACTATCTATAGGATCCCGCCGTTCTCCTTCCTTGCCTTCTCTCGCTCATGTTCAGCAATGGCCTCCATCATCCTCTCTTTGGGTGGTTCACGGCCAGTCCAAAGCCTGAATTGGTCAAAAGCCTGGGCGAGAAGCACCTCCACGCCAGTCACAGTCTGCCAACCTTCGTGTCGTTGAGCAACGGTCAGGAGTGGCGTTTGTCTTGGCTTGTAGGCCATCTCGATGCAAAGACCACGAGGCCCGAAGATCGAGCTGAATTGATCTTCCGTCGTCACATATGCTGGAACAGTTCCAATAATAACTTCAGGCATGCGAGGTATCTCTTTCAGGCTTGGAAGGATGATGAGTTCAAATGCCGATTGGAAATCCTTTTTCACTACCTCGGCCCTGGAAGCTGTCCGGTTGACAATATAGATGCTTTGAATGCCTGCCCGGTGCATGGCATACACTGCAGCTCTGGATGCACCTCCGGCACCGATGACCAACCCGACGCTCGGCTGCTGGTTTGTCTTGGTCGAGTGGTTGACAATGATACTGTGCAGGCCTGACCAGTCGGTGTTGTCACCAGTGATTGTGCGATTCCTGTCATCTCCCTCAACCACTAGTGTGTTTATCGCTCCAATCAATTTGGCCGTGTCGGTCTGGTCGGTGCAGAACTTGTGCACTTGCAGCTTATGAGGCATTGTCACACTCCCGCCGCCAAACTTATCGTCGAGAATGAGGTCGGCTACATCATCGATGCTTGGTGATTCGCGAATGTCATAGACGTGTGGAAGATAATAGTGTTTGAAACCCGCGTTGTGGATGGTCGGCGAAATGCTGAACGAGATACCACTGCCGAAGATGTGGAAGTTCTTGGGCGAGCTGGTGCCAGTCGAAGTTGTTTGCGATGCCATCACAGAGACTCCTTTTTCTTGATGTCGTATACGAATTCAAGAAATGACTGAAAAAGCAAAATTCAGCAATATTTCGTCAAAAGCTGGGAATTCATGTGTCGGCGTAGTATCACTTCGGACCGATCTAAATAATGCTCCCGGCTTCGGATATGAACTTTACCTTATTCTGACTGGACCTCGGACGGGAACTCGAATCACTGCACAGCTCCCTCCAGACAGGATATGAGCAACACCGCCTTCGAAGCAAAGTGGCGACTTATGAAGAAGCCACCTGAGAAAATTACACTCAGAAGTATCAAAATTTCCCATCAGCCTTCTCTCACAAAAACGTCTTAGCGGATCCCAGCAACCATGTTGAAGCAAGACAAAATGTCCCTCCACCTCGTCGGAATTGGTGTCACGCACTCAATTGCTCCAAACATGCACAACTATATTGCCAACTCACTCGGACTGTCCTGGGAATTTTATGCGACAGAGTGCCCGACAACGGAGGAGCTGGTCAAACTAGCCAAAGACCCTACCACGGCCGGGCTTGTTGTCACAATGCCCTACAAAAGCTCAATTTTACAACATCTCGACGAGAAAGACGAGCTCGTCTCGGCCGTTGGGGCCTGCAACAATGTCTACTACAAGAATGGAAGTCCTAGACAAATTTGCGGTACCAATACTGACTGGAGGGGAATCCACGGATGTCTCCTCGAGAAGGGGAGGAGAAGAGAGAGGCCGTCTTCGACAAGAACCGCACCGGCGCTGGTCATTGGAGCTGGCGGTGCAAGCCGTGCTGCAATATATGCTCTTACTGAGCACCTTCACAGTCCCTCGATTTACATATTGAACCGGGACGACGACGAGGTGGTGAACCTCATTCGAGACTCAGAAAATCTCCCGACGATCCCAAAAATTGTCCATATCAAGACATTGGATCAGGCAGAAAAGCTCCTTGACCCTTACTATGTCGTTGGTACCGTGCCCGACCTCGAGCCCAAGACCGAGTCCGAGCTCATGGTAGCGTCCATTATGAAACACTTCCTTTCTCGACCGAAGAAAGGCGTGCTTCTTGATATGTGCTTCAAGCCCAGAAGAACTCGGCTAATCAAGTTGGCGGAAGGCTTGGGATGGCCCTGCGTTGAGGGAACACATGTCATCGGGTATCAAATCGAGGAGCAATGGCGTTTGTGGGCTGGGGAGGATCTTTGTCGCAAATTGGACCGAGAGGGTGCATGGAAGGTGCTGTTGAAATCTGCGGAGGAAAGCAAGGGTATCAACTTTTAGAGATGTTGGATTCTAGAGAGCAATCCCTGGAATTGTGATTCTCTGAGCATCATCGGTTTCTGATTCCTATAGGTACTGGAGTATAATATTGCTCCTTATATTTCAATGTCCTTTGAAATTACCACTTTGCAAAAGTATTCACAAGGAAATTAAGATCAGCAAGATTTAATCCACGATTTGTAGTCAACTTGTGTCCCACTGGCGAGGGCGAAGGCAGGTAGATGCTTCTTCGGCAATGAACTTTGCCGATGCCGGACAATCCGATCGTCGGATAACCCAACTGACCCCTCACCACCATATATCAGCCATGATTTCATGTTCCCCAACCACCGAGTCGAGGGTTACAGAAAGATAATTGAGGAAAGCACAATGGTCGATCTACACTCTCTGCCCGAGGGCACTTGGCCCGCACACGCAATCCGCAACAATGGACCTAATAATCTCGTGCTCGAGAGAGCCAAGCTACGCGAACTTGCGGAAGGATGGCCTTGTTACCGGTATGTGATATCCCGGGGTCGTTTAGTGACATGAGCTCCATGCTAAATCTTTTGACTAGTGACGCTTGCGAGTGGGAAAACTTCGAGTCCATTTTCCATGAAGATGCTCATGTATACACCACCTGGTCCGGCCGCGTCCATTACAAAGACTTCATGGCAGCATCAAAAGCCGGCATGGACAAAGAGGCTTTCATAATGCACCGCTGTCACGGCGTGACAACCGATATCACACCAGATGCGACTCGCGCTGTTACCAAAATGAAGGCCACCATCACTCAGCGTTTTAATATCGATGACTGCGAAGTTGATGCCGAAGCGGATTGCCGATTCTGCTTCTTCTTTGAAAAGGTAGACGGACACTGGGGTGCTCGCTTCGTTCGACACTGGTATGAGAAAGATAAACTTCTGCCTGTGAACCCCAACAAGATTCCGAAAATCGACGAGCACAAGCTCAACTCGTACCCTGAGGGATACAAGTGCCTCGCGTATTGCCAAGAGCTCACCATGGGTGTTTGTGTACTCAAGGACATGCCTGGGCATAGAAGACATGTCGAAACTGCGTCCGGCGAAAAGCATGATCTATTATACCGATTGGCGAAGGTCTGGCTGGATGGGAAGAAGATTGATGTATAGATAGTTCGAGAGTTCGGTGATGCTTAGGCAATCCAGGTTTTCCGGAGTAGATATTTCGAAACGGATTCACTGTCGACAGTGCATCGCGACGATGTTAAAGCTAAAAATGCGAAACATAATATATTCCTGTTTAATCAAGACCAAATCTGCTTCTAAACTTCTTCCATGCCTCAATACCCCTCTCCGCATGCTGATCAGGGACATTCTTTCCTTCCTCTGACATGGTCCTCGAGAACAGTTCCATGGAGACGTATCCCTTATACCCCAGACCGGATATAATGGCCTTAGCGACATCCTCCACTGGCAAGTAGGCTCCACGATCCTCCTCGTACATGAAAGTTCTTGCGTTCCGCGACCAATTCATCCGTGCTGGCTGACCATCCACATGGAACGGATGACCAGCAACCAGAGGCGACTCTATACGTTCCGCATCAACAACTTGAATATAGAAGACCTTTGAAAGATCCACTTCTTCTACAAGTTTCTTCATCGAGGCCTCGAGATCCGCATCCGCATTCGGTGTCTTCCCCGTCGGCGAAGCTGGATCCGCCCATACACGACCAGCGATATTGAAAGTATCAAGACACATGCCCAAGTTGGGTCGGTCAACACGTTTGACAACATCCCACAACTTCTCCCATGTATCGACATGCGTGCTCCAGCAGAGGTTTTCATAAGCCAGCCGGATTGGTGGACTCGCTGCCGCAGCCATGTCTGCGACTTCGCGCAAGTCGGCTGCGATAACATCAAAATCATCCGTCAGCTGCTTGGCCGGTAGGAAGTTGGCGGGGATTTGGATGGTGTTCGTTTCAAGTGTCTTCGCGATCCTCAACCAGAATTTCATCTTCTCGAGCAAACGCGCATGTTGTTCTCTGTCCTTTAGACCATCGTAGAACAAAAACGGCTGGAGGCCGATAATTTCAAGTCCCTGGCGCTGGCACAGGTCGAAGACATGTTCAGCCGCTTGCAAAATATGCTCGGGGCTCGGAGAGTCATTTTTGGAGATCTGACGAGCGGCATAGTCTAGATCTTCGTAGAAGATCTCGATACCCTTGAATCCCGCTTTCGCAGCTTGCTCGATTTTGTAGTTGAGGTCGTGCAACCAAGCACGCCCGAGGGACGCACTCATGATAGCTGGCATGTAGCGACTCATATTGACTTGATGGCAATTATTTTTTCGGAGAGAAATGCTCGGAAGGTCTTCTTGTAAGATACAAAAGGCTCCTTCCGCATGAGCGGGTGCGAAGCAATCAACTCGGGTAGGCTAAAGCCTTAACCTACCCTGCGCTTTTCGGTCAATATCATATCCGCGCACTCGGTTCCAACCATTCAATGAGCACACATTGCAGCAGGTGTTCGTTATGGGGCACGGGGTTGTGTACAAATTGAGGTTAGTGGAATCGTTCGTCGCTCGAACAATATCGCTGTGCCAAAGCATCATTGATGGACGAATCCATACTTCGCGGACTGTTCTTGGATTACACGTCGCATAACATGAACGGGCGCAGGCCTCTTCGTGAAGATCTCATACTGAGCGATACCCTGCTCGACCAGGACCAAGAGGCCACTCACAATAACCCAGCCTTTTGACGCTCGTGGAATCATCTGTTCCATCAATTGTGTCTTGAAAGGACCATACGCAACCTGGAAGAAGATCAGTTTCTCGCTCAGACTATATCGTCAAAGAACGTACCTCGACAAATACACCCCCCGTCCGGCTTTCGAGCCAGTCGTTCGGAATCTGGAACTTCACGGGATGCTCGCTTCCTATCTGGAAAGGCGGGATGCAGGGGACAACGATCGTCGGTAAGCGCAGGTCCGATGGCCAGGCGTCAGTTGAGCGAAGAATATCGACCTGTAGGTTGACGTTTGGCTTGGAACCCGCCCACTGATTCCAGTAGTTTGCAAGCTTTTGTGCATGCTCGGGTGTGCGGTTGAAGATGCATATCCTCTGAACACCAAGCTCGTAGCACGCATAAATTGCCGCGCGGGCCATTCCGCCTGCCCCAACAATAAGTGCTGTAGTCCCATCTCGGACGGCGTTTGCCGGCGAGAGATGCTTGTCGATGCAATCCCTTATCCCGATGTGATCCGTGTTATAGCCTTTCCGAATCGTCGCCCGTGACCCATCAGACTTCAATTTGTGCTCAAGGACTACAGTATTAACAGCCCGCATGTCCTCTGCGTCTGACGTGATCTCGTCTATGAAAGGCAAGATTGCAGACTTGAACGGGAGAGAAATTGTGACTCCTCCACGACCCTCTTCGGCAAGAATTCCGTCTACTGCAGAGATATCCTCGGCCTGCGTGGTATCGTAGATATGTGGCAGCCCGCAATAATCATACGCAGCGTTGTGCATTTCGGGCGACAGACTGTACTTGACAGTTTGACCAAAAATGGTAAATTTTTTCCTTGGGAGAAGGAAGAAGGATGTCATTGCGTGCTGTGCTTGCTGTACTGTAATGCCTTCTGATTGCAAACGTGGCAGCACCACCGGCGACAGAGTAGGATTCAGGCAGATTGAGGCTCGACCAAGGGCTCCTGTGTTATAGGCAAACACCGGGAGGTTAGTGATGGCGGTCATGCTCTTCAAAAATGGAACACATTGAAGGTTGTCGTCTGGAGAGATACATTCGCCAGTGACGCGGATCCCACCTAATTGTGGAAAATTCGTCTGCCGTTGAATATTGGAGGGTGTGAAAACCCCTTCCCGTGAGCCCACCGGTTCTTTTTGGTGAAAACCTATGATGAGTTTTGTAAAACCCGTTGAATGGTTAAGGCTTCGGAAAATATCATCATCCAGATCGCTTGAGAGAATCACAGCATCAGGAGCAAGGCGAAGAATCATCCCTAGTATTTTCTCATGGGCCTTGGACTTCTCTGACTTGCAGGAGATCGCAACCACATCAATAATAATTGCAGCTCGAGAGTTTCTCCGAAGAGTGGCAATATGCTCTGATAATCTTCTAGCCACTCCGGCAGACTGTATATCACGGGGAGTTATTACCAGAGCGATGGCATCAGCACCACATTCTAACAACTCCAGATCCTGAGGTGCTCCATCCAGCCATTGCAGAGGAACTTGCAAGGAAAAGGTATCGGAATCCGAGAAGGGGTCTGACGAAAATGTCTGAGGGAGCAAGACACCGAATATGCGACGCAGAAACGCGACAAACAACCGCTCTGTCTCCTTGAGTTTGAGATAGGCGGGCGATGTTGGATCTGGCTGCGTTTGGGTGTGATTGAAAAAATCAAAGTTGGAGCATGATTCGAAGAAATCGTTACCCAGTTCAAAGATTCGATTGAACTTTTCAGAGCTGGTGGTGACAAATTGTTGAAGGTCGCGCTTATTCCGTCTCACATAGACAATTGGGTGCCGTTGAGCGAATTCAAATAGAAGCATTTGTTGTGGACGACTAGCAAATGCACCAAGACCAACAATGACACAGCCTTTGTCGTGTTTGGTGAGAAGTTCGTGAGATAATCTGAGCTCGACATCTCGGTACTGAACGAGGCCACGGCGAGCAATGAATTCCTGGGGCGACAATTGGACTTCCTGCTGAAAATAGGTATCGAAATCGATGAACCGTCGTCGTAAAACCACGGATGCAATGATTCCCAAGGTCTTCTTGCCAGCGCCGAAAAAGCCGACTAACAATATCGTAGCATGTGGATCATAGTGCCGGTGGAAGGTAAGAGCCTCATCTGCTGGCCGGGGGGCAGCGTCGCTGGACTTCCCACGAGGTGTTGCTTCAACGACGGTATTCATGCCGATGCCAGTTCCTTCAGCACATGGCCAGCGAGGTTCAATCAGACTCACCACCGAAAATCACTGTTTCCAGCGTTTTTGCTATCGCGTCGCCGTCGAAGTCGAAAAGTAGCCAAAACCGCCGGCTAAACTCAGGGCCGATCACATGACCGACGCCACCATTGTCCTCAGAGCATCGCGACCGCCGGAAATGTGCTTAGTTCCTGATAGAGAGAGGCATCGAGATGTCGAATTCACGTCCGCCAAAGCGGCAGCGTATCTACCGTGCTTGCGACCAATGCCGGCGGCGCAAGTCCAAGTGCGACGGAGAACAGCCCGTATGTACCATTTGCAGCCAGGCCAACCGGACTTGCACCTATGAGACCGGTGGAGGACGTCGAGGACTGCCATCTGGCTACGTGCGCAGCCTCGAAACCACGTTGGGTTTGATGCTTCAATATGTCCCGAACAGCGAGAGCACAATACACAATCGATTGCGGGATTCGCGCGGCAAGGCCAATATCCTGGCGAGCAAGCTTGGGAATCAGTCAGTCTCGATCTGGCGAAAATCGAAACTATATCGCGATGTATCGCAATTGCTCACTCCGGGCTCGGAAGATGATGTTTTCGATGACTCTGGGAGTGAGTCGGCGGAGATGCGGGAGCCTGACGAAGCGATCGAAACTATGGACGATCACAACAATATGAATTCATCAAATACGGAAGCTAATAAATTCGAGACCGCACAAGAGCCGCCTCGGTCAATACAACAGTCTCTTGAATTGTTTGGTGCGCAAATTCCGGACAACACATCGGAGTTAGTCGACTTTTACTTCACCTACACGCATTGCTGGTTTCCCATTCTCGAACGCCGGTCAGTTCTACGCGCCATGCATATCAGGCATGAAAAAAATACTGGAGATCCATCTTCTCAGATTGTATTATTGTCGCTGATTGCATACACCTCCGCCATGAAGGGAATTTCTTATCCCGGGGCACCAGATCTATTTTCTCTCCAGCTCGCTATTGAGCAACAAGCTATAGTCCGGTGGGAGAGCCTGGACCTGGGCCATGTTCAAGCCATGCTGATCCTGGTGCTGATCCAAATCGCCTTGGGAAATATCGGTCAAGCATGGACATTGATTGGCAAAGCTACAAGAATCCTAGAGACCTTGCCCTTGTCAGCAAAAAAGGGCCGACTCGACCACACCTTCAATGGATGCGTCCTTTTAGACAATATCCTATCAGCACTGCTTGGGCGGGCTCCGTGTCTCTCAAAAAAGGAGCAGCTGACATACGGTCCCGTGATAGAAGATGATTTGGAGGAGTGGGATGTTTGGACTCCATCCCGTTCTGGTACAGATATCACCGGATGCAAAAGACCGGCCACGCCCTTGCGGACATTGAGCATATCCAATCATATCCAGCAGCTCATGCAGCATTTGTCTGTTATATTATATCATCCTCTGAATACATCCCGCCTCGAAGAATTGTTAGACGACCTACGATCAAGACAGAACATTTTATCACGAAGTCACCCTTACGATCGACGAAACCACGCAAACCCTCCTCTACTTCTCCTACACCTCATTTCCAACTTTACAACTCTCTCCTTGTACCGTAGGTTTGAGCCGGTCTCGCCTGCCGTCATGAATCGATACGTGACCACTGTTCATCAAATACTCGACCTCCTGGATCATTATCGGGAGACCACTGGCCCAACCGGACTGTCTCCTCTGATGCTTTGCTTCGCACTCCAGTGTGAAAAGTCGATCGAAAATAAAAATCCAGAAGAAAGAGTCTCTCTCCAAACCCGCATCTCAAGTTTTCTACACCCTCTCAAAACAAATCCTTCCGGTGAATGGACGAACCTACTCTCACACCCAACCCCGATTCCATCAATCGAGCAACCATACGGAGCATTCGGCAACTCAATATCAATACCATGCTACCAAGAGATTTCCACCCTAGCCAGCCAGCCAACTTTTGCATCCCAACCAGAGCCATCATCAGTCATAAATGTACCGGCCATCTCCGCATCCAGCGAATTCTCCAGGACAGGCGATGCAGAAATGTACGACGCACTCTTTGAGGAAATGGTCACTTCATTTCCCACCACTCGGTATGTCTTAGCCCTCCTTTTGAACTGAAAATTACTGTGAGACTAACTAAATCCCAGGCAAGAGCCTGCATTCGCACATAATCTGGGATTCTATGACGGAGACTTGGACACGGATTTCCTGGCCCAGCTGCAACAGCCTCCAGCGTGTTGAGATCCCCACACCCACACTAGTGTGGTTATGAATTTGTCCCATTCATAATCGATAGATACCCCACAATATGAATTGACCGTACTCCGCGAGGATAGATCATAGCCGTCGGCTAAGCCCACAACCGCGGGACAGCCAAGTAACCACAGCCATGAACATAACGCAGCAACTAAAGCTTGGAAAACAATCAATTGAAAATCAGTTCAACAATACAGCAAAGCAACAGCTGCACTCAAACAAAATGTCCATCCTCCTCATCAACGGCCCCAACCTCAACCTCCTGGGAACCCGGGAACCACACCTCTACGGCTCAATAACCCTCCAAGACGTCGAAACAAACGCAAAGAAGCTCGCCGCCTCAAAGGGCGCAAAACTCGAATCCTTCCAATCTAACCACGAGGGTGCCATCGTCGACAGAATTCACCAAGCGCGCGGCAACGTCGACGCCATCCTCATCAATGCTGGCGCTTTAACGCACACCAGCGTCGCGGTGCGGGATGCCCTCCTCGGCGTCTCGATTCCGTTTGTCGAAATTCATATTACGAATGTGCATCGGCGGGAGTCATTTCGGCATCACAGTTATCTCAGTGATAAGGCTATCGCTGTTGTTGTTGGGTTGGGAGTTTATGGGTATGAGGTTGGGTTGGAGTTTGCTGTGAGGGAGTTGGTGAGGGAATAATTGGATTTGTACAGTCTCTAAACCGCATCCCTTGAGGACATGGGTGTTTGAGGATAGATGGAAAGTGACTATAATTGGATCTTGCCTGATCAGCTGCAACCACCGGCAGCAATTATCGTATTCGTTCATTGAAAATTCCTAATAACACAAAAATCATAGTTTACATGGGTAGGTTCGCGCTTCAACCCTTCACGTCGTCCGCGCTGTCCGTGTTGAAATCACTCACACTTCCGCGTCGAAGGGAGAAGACGTTCTTGTTGGCCAATTCATCGGCCGTCCGCTCGGCTGCACGCCAGCGAGTCACCGCTTGCTCGACATCCTCGAACATCTCCCGGGAGTCCTGGATGATACCGCCCTCGTCCCCGTCACTGGATTGCGTGCTCTCGCGTGAACCACGCTCGCTGATCATGGGGAAAGCGGGGCCGAATCCTCGTTCGGGAACGGGGTTGTACATGATTGCATTGGCGAACATCCGGACGAACTCCTTCTCCAATTGCGCGGAATTGACAATACCTCTGGGAGGAAGGAGGTCCTCACTCTTCTGGAGCATCAGGACATTGTTCTTAGTAGGCGTGCCAGACACGGGAGCGGGAGATTCGCCATCCCCAGCAGGAGTGCTAACTGCCTCCGTTGCGGCAGCGACAGCTTTGCTGCCCTGGTGCACAGATGACTTGATGCTCTTTAGGTCTTGCGGGCGATAGATGAGATCGTGGTACCCGGGAGCATCGCGCTCTCCTAGTGGCTTGGCGAAGATAGAGGCCAATTTATGGGTAGTGACATCGTTCAAGATCGGGGCCGCCGTCCGATGGAAACCACGAGTACACACGACATATCGTGTTGTATCGACCTTGGGAGGTTCTGGTAGAACAGGCTCCTCGATGGGCTCGCTCGCACCGCGCTTGCGCTTAGACCGTGATTTGGTGGCTGACTCTTCGACACTCGCAGCAGCGCCCTTGCGACGTCCAGCTCGAGAATCGCGCTCGGTTTCATCGGGTGACGCTTCACGGGAAGCCAAGGAACGCCCACGGCTGTGAGTGGAGGCAGAACTGATGGCACGATTTCTCCGAGTTGTCGAGGCCCGCTCTGTCTTGACAGTTGGGCCAGCTTTGTCTGCAGAGGCTTGACCTCGTCGCGTTTTTCTCTCACGTGGGCGTGAGGATTCCAGTGCATCAGGGGACGAACCCCTCTCGCTGATTGGACTGACATCCTCCGGTCGTGGTCGAGGAGGCGATGTTGGTGAGTGCGGGATGCTCAACCGCGGTGTTCGTTTCCACGGCGTGCATGAGCCGGGGGTGTCGATGGAAAGACGTGGACGTGAAGCGCGAGTCTCTGAATAAGGAATGACCACACTCGGGGTCTGAGAGATTTGCGGATAACCGATAGGAACAGGGGTCTGTGTTCCTGAAGGTGCCGCACCTGGGGTGCTTGGGACGTTGGAAGAGGTGGAGGTCTTGGATTGTTTCCGCGACGGAACTTGCGAAGGATTTTGAGGCTGCTTGGCATTTGCCGAGCCAACATGGGATGTAGCGGTTGGAGAGACAGCGGAGTATGGGGAGTGGGGAGGAGGTTCAAGCTGCCATTGCTGGAAACTCGATTGGGTCGGAGTTGGCTCGTTGCCTGCCTTGTTCATCGGTGTGGAGATAATAGGACGGGGAGCAAGCTGTGAGGGGTGAGGTACTGCGGAAGATGGTGCTGTTGGCGTCCCCGGAACTGTTTGTTGGGTCCGTGGAGCTAGTGGTGGTGGGATGGGAGCTTGCGTCGGCTTCTGGCCGTTTGGCTCGGTCGACGGTTCAGCTTTGCCAGGTGCGCCTGTGCCTTGTTCTGTAACGTCCAATGCAGCTGGTTCGCCCGCTTGGGCAGACTGAGACGGTCCCAAGACAGGTTCATCCCCGCGGGACTCCTCTGCTGGTCTCATATGTGGAGCAGTTGACTTCAAAGACTCGTCGGGCTGCGGCTTTTCCTGCTTCACGTCGATATCCATCGGCAGCGCTGGCAGCGCTTTTGCGTCAACCGTCGGTGCTGCAGTCGCGCCGGCTCCCTCTTTCTGAAGTCGTTCGATTTCATCCTTAATTTGGGTGTACCGTCTCTCGTCCTCTCTGATCTCCTTCGTCACTAGTTCCTTGTACCCGGCGTACAGATGTGCGACAAGCTCTGGCACCAGAATGGCGTGAGCGGCTCCGCCCGAAAGGCCGTCAGGTCGAGGACTCGAGATCTTGCGCTTCTTCGGGTTGCTCGGCCCGGAGCTGTCGGTCGGCCGTCCATTGAGCCCGCTTTCACGATCAAAGCCATCGCGCAACAAAGTCGCATACAGATCTTCTAAAGCTTCCGGGCTGAGACGATCGGCGCTGAACGCCACATGCTGGCGCACATGGGGATTGTTGCTCAAAAGCGCCGAGATGGACGCGAAGCTCGCTGGGCGCACATCGGACGTAGCCAGCGATTGGAAGAAGAGCAGGGACTCAAACGGAGTGTACGCCGACAGAGGAGGCATCCCCCATTGCCCGCCCGGTCGGCCAGTGGCGGAGAGGCTCTTGGGGATCGGGGCCACGGTGGGAAATGGTGTCGGGGAGGGGACGCGGAGCCGACGTGGAGCAGACGTGTTCGGTCGCGCGCAGATTTTTGGTCGGTCGGTTCCTGAGCGAGCGACGGGCAGGGCGTGGACGGCGCGGCGTGGGAGCCACGGGACCGACAGGCGACAGGAGATGGAAAGGGAAGGCGCGTGAGTAGTGAGATATCCTCCGGGGTTTGGAAGATCGAAGTCGTGCGAGGCCCAAGACAACACTGACACTCTCCAGGTGGAAAGAGCCTCGACCGTCGCCCTTGCCAGGTTCCCGCGGTAATATTACGATCACGTGAGGTACTGTACATTCCCCGTCGCTGGGGTTGTGGCCACTTGCCATTACTGCATCTTTGTACAGTGTCCATCACGACTCGCTACGGCCTCGGAGAAAAAAATAAAACCAGCAACGCTCGCGGGTGATCATCGGATGCCTGACGTGGGCATGACCAGTTGGCGCCGGATGTCACTTTTACAGGGGCGTGCATTTTCCCCCTTTTTGGATCCCAAGTGGAGAGCAGCCCCTGAGTGCCGACGTGACTAGTATACTCTGAGTAGAGACAGCCATGGACATCCCCTGCCCAGCTAGTCCCTAGGATACGGTACTGCGTCGATAGGAGGGACAATCTCCACTGGTGATCTGGAAATCTCCCAATCGCCCCCTAAATCCGCGCAGGCCCCTCGTAATACGGTGACGCGCTGGTGGATATCGCTGGCTCTCCACGATTCCGGCGACTAGTAACATAGTCGGTGGGCTACGATCGTCTCTCCTCAACTTCTTTTTCCCTTCTTCCCCTCCCCTAGCTTTGCGCATTTACTGCCCTACGACCCTCGAACACTCTCGGTTTGTGCTTGTCTCCCGTATGGCGTCCCCTTATCCCCCCTTCTCCTCGAGTTCATGGCTCAGGGCGGCTGCCGCTGCCGAAGTATACAGCAGAGACACTGACACTCCCTCCCCCGTAGCGCATTCGACCGGGGCCGATCATTGTCACCTCCCACTCCCCTTCGCATCCGCTGGTCTTCTTGGCTGGTGCTGGACTCTCGACGATCGCAGACGTCCTTGGAAACTCTCGAGCTCTGCACTCGTGCCCGCGTCGTGCCCCGCTCGATCAAAGTTGCACATACCATAACCATCGACCACGCCAAACCTGCCGAGTCTCCAAGTTCTTGTCACAAAGGGGATTTTGTTGCGCCCAACCTGCACGATGTCGTCCGATATGGATCGTATGGATCGGGAATGGAAGCCCAAGATGCGCCCTCAGTCGTGCGTGAATCCCCTCTTGTCATCCGTCCCCTGCTCTCCCCGCATTGCGCCGTCAGCTGTCAACTGCCGAACAAATTGGCGCTTGCGCACTGCCATCACCGCCAGCAGCAAGATTCGGAGGGAAAGACTAACTTGGGATCAATAGGACCATGGCGCAGGACTTTTCGACGGCTCTGGACAGCGCCTTTATGCTCGACAGCAATGTCAACGAACTCTCGCAAACCATTGATCAAAAGTCAGCCACGTCTCCCCTCCCCCAAAACGACCATCAGTTGTATGGACCTAATGCCGGCGGTGCAGGAAGCAGCAGATGATGATCCAGAGCCGTGAGCTCGAGGAGTTGCAGCAGCGAATCCGCGACGCAGAAAACCGACTGAAGTCGCGGCAGTCGGTCAACTTTGGCACCTCCGTGGCCGCGGGCCGGAATGGAGAGGGCCAGACAGCCGGTAAGGGTGGTTCTGCTTGATCTTCCCCATTGCCCATTCCATTGCCTTCTATCCACATGTTGCTCGCTGCATGTTGCATTGTATTTGCATCTTCTCCTGCATATTGTTGCCCAATTTGTTGTTCTTTCTTGCATATATTTGATTTTGAACGTTCAAGCTGGGATTTCCGAACGGGACAACGGTAGACTGATGCGCCGACTTAGCTCCCCGCGAAGGAACCGTGACCGAGCAGCCTCAGGAGGAGGAAGAAAAGACAAATGCGTCGTAATGACGGAGGACTGATATTACCATTGATTTGATTGATTGCGGAGCCCTTCTTGTGGATTTTTATACCTTGACCTTTTATTTTACCCTTTGCCCTTGACTATGTGCGAATTGGCCCGTGGTCTGGCTGGGACCGGCGCGGATCTACGGGTGATTTTCATTCTCTTGATTTCTTTTTGACTTGAATACTTGCTCATCGTGAGAACCCATTTGTATCTATCCGGGCTCCTACGGGGGCCCATTGCTGGCGTAATGTGATTAGCTATACATGACTCTACTATAGTAGTATACTATATACTACTCTACTATGTATTGCTGCACTACTACAATTTGTAGTACATAGTAATACTATACTGCTAGTAGTAGTCGTAGTCCCGAACTGGAAGAGCCCGTGCAAGCCCAGATCGCAATGGACTCTCTCTGCAGCCAATCACCCGCCGGCATATCCACCGGTGCCGTCATTTGGGGCTGCACGTTGCCCGCGTGCCGCAAAGCTCGCAGCTGTCGCACGGGGCTGCCCTGCTTTTGGGCTTTTCTAGGTGGTAACTCTGCGGAGTAGTTCTGCCCCTCCTCCCCTCTTCCTTCCTCTTCCTCTCTCTCTCTCTCTCTCTCTCCAGTTCCCGTTACGCACCCGGAAGACTCAATTCTCCATCTTTACTTTTCCGACCATATTTTTGGCCGGGATTGCTAGTCCCAGCGCAATTGCTGTTACTTTTCGGCTCTGCTTCCCTCCGCACCCGGGTCCACCATGGTGCTGATCGACAAGCACGAGTTCCTCACCGAGGAGGAGAAGCGACTCAAGGAGGACCGCGAGCGCACCCGGTACTGGAAGCGATGGGGCCCCTATGTGGCCGAGCGACAATGGGCAACTGGTATGTTCGAAGCCGACGGCACAGAAAATATGGATGGGGGTTAGGAAATGCGAGCGAAGATGGGGACGAGAGCTAATGACTTCATCATTCTGCAGTGCGGGAGGACTACTCGTAAGTGATGGCACCCCCACACCAAATGGGGTACACCCGAGCTAACAGCAGCCAGTGAGGATGGCGACGCCTGGAGCTGTAAGTAATACGACGAGCAATAATTGTGCTGCATCAACCCGCGCACCACCGACTAACCTCTTCGAGACTTTACCCATGATCATGCACGGTCGCGGACATTTCGCTGGGGCGAGGACGGCATTGCAGGTGTTTCCGACACCCACGGCTTGCAGAACATTGCGTTCTCATTTTGGAACGAGAAAGAGTAAGTCGGTCGGATACTGTCAGTGGATGAGGGACATGAAACTTATGTCCTGTGATCTAGCGAATTCCTGAAGGAGCGCCTCTTTGGACTGTCAAACCCGCAAGGTAATCACGGCGAGAGTGTCAAGGAGGCTCATTTCCATGTGGACAATACCCCGACGGTAGGTACCATCCGCAACCAGCACCTGGTGTACGGCATTGTCTGACAAATTCTCTAGCACTCTTACATGAAATTCCTGTACAAGTACCCCCAGAACAAATTTCCCTATCAGGAGCTAGTGGACGAGAATGCCAAGCGGTCGCGCGTGGAGCGGGAGTACCAAATCCTCGATACCGAGGCCTTCAAGGACAACCGCTACTGGGATATCTTCATTGAGACAGCGAAGGAAAGTGACGACGAGGAGGAGCTGATCTTCCGAGTGATCGCCTACAATCGCGGCCCGGAGCCCGCTCACTTGCACATTATCCCCCACGTCTGGTTCCGCAACAACTGGGCCTGGGACTCGGGGAGCAAGGTCCAGAAGCCTTCCATTAAGCAGGAAGGTCCGCGGATTGCCAAAACCGCCCATGACAAGCTGGGCGACCGTTATGTCTGCTTTGCCCCGTCGCCGCCAGTGGGAGACAGCGAGGACGATATCCAGCCGAGACTGCTCTTCACGGAGAACGAGACCAACAATAAGATGTTGTGGGGAACCGAGAATGTCCAGCCTTACGTGAAAGATGCTTTCCATCGTCATATCGTCGAGGAGGAGAAGGGCGCCATCAACCCCGCGAATGAAGGTACCAAGTTCGCCGCCTGGTACGCGTTTGACGAAGGCGAGGGAGTTCCTCCTGGCGAGTGCGCCGTTGTCCGTTTCCGTTTCTCCCGTAGGAAGGAAGAGTTTGTGGATGAGGAGGTATTGGACGATGTGATCGAACAGCGCCGCGCTGAGGCCGACGACTTCTACTATCACATCAACCCACTCCCTATGAGCGAGGATCTGCGCAATATTCAGCGCCAGGCGTTCTCGGGTATGATGTGGTGCAAGCAGTACTACAACTTCATCTGGGATCAATGGAGCAACGGTGACTCGGGCGAGATCCCTCCGCCACCAGGCCGAAAGGGTATTCGCAACGAGCAATGGCGCCATCTGTATATTGATGATATCCTGTCCATGCCGGACTCTTGGGAGTACCCATTCTTCGCTGCTTGGGATACAGCCTTCCACTGTATTCCACTTGCGATGATTGATCCAGATTTCGCAAAGAAGCAGCTGGACCTCATGACCCGAGAGTGGTACATGCACCCCAATGGCCAGCTGCCAGCCTACGAGTGGAACTTTGGGGATGTCAACCCACCCGTGCACGCATGGGCCGTGTTCCGTACGTTCAAGATCGAGCGCAAGATGTACGGTCGCCAGGACCTTGATTTCCTGGAGCGGGTGTTCCAGAAGCTGCTTCTGAACTTTACCTGGTGGGTGAACCGCAAGGACTCGGAAGGAAAGAACGTTTTCGAGGGAGGCTTCTTGGGCTTGGATAATATTGGTCTTTTCAACCGCTCCGAACCTTTGCCGACAGGAGGTGTCCTCGAACAGGCTGACAGCACTGGTTGGATGGCTTTCTACTGCCTGTGCATGCTGAACATTGCCCTGGAGTTGGCCAAGCACCGCCGCACCTACGAAGACATTGCGTCCAAGTTCTTCGAGCACTTCATTCTCATCAGTGATGCGATGACTTTCCGATCCGGCGAGGACAACATCAAGTCATTGTGGAACGAGGATGACCACTTCTACTATGACGCTATCTCGTATGGTGGTCCCTGGACGCAGCAATTGCCCGTCCGGTCGTTGGTCGGTCTGATCCCGCTTTATGCCGTGCTCACACTCGAGCCGGAAATCATCAAGAAGTTTCCATCGTTCAAGAAGCGACTGGACTGGTTCATCGAGAACCGATCAGATGTCGCCGAGCGAAACATTGCCAGTATGAAACGCCGCGGCAAGGATGACCGCCTATTGTTGTCGCTGGTGAGCAAGGACCGCCTGGAGAAGATTCTTAAGCGCATGCTTGATGAGACCGAGTTCCTAGCTGAGCACGGTATCCGGTCAATGTCCAAGTTCCACGAGGAGCATCCTTACTCCATGGAGGTCAATGGCCAAACCTTCAAGGTCGGCTACGTTCCAGGTGACTCGGACAGTGCCCTTTTTGGCGGTAACAGTAACTGGCGCGGTCCAATCTGGCTTTGCGTCAACTTCTTGCTTGTGGAGTCTCTTCTCCGCTATTACATGTTCTATGGCGACTCGCTCCAGATCGAGTGCCCTACGGGATCGGGCGACTACATGCATCTGGGAAATGTTGCCGAAGAGCTTCAGCACCGGATGCAACATCTGTTCGCTCGGAATGACGAGGGTCGCCGTGCCATCAACGGTACGAGCGATCTCCTCGACTTTGATGAGCACTGGAAGGACTATCTTTGGTTTCATGAGTTCTTTGATGGTGACACTGGCCGAGGCCTGGGCACTTCTCACCAATGTGGATGGACTGGACTGATTGCGAAGATCATCCATGACACAGGGTAAGCTATTCAATCCTGATTTCGAATCCTGATTTCGGCCAGAGCACGATACTAACCGGATGACAAGTCTGAACTGCCGTCTCCCCCAGACTCCCCGTTCCCCGTTCGCGGCAGCCTCCCACTACTTCGACGACATCTTCTCACGCAGCGGACGTCCCCGAACCTCCGGTCGTCCCTCCTTCCGCCGCTCATCCACCACCCGCTCCATCGGAAACCGAAGCGACTTCAACTCCACCGTCGCCGGTGACACAACTCCAGGAGCGCTGGATGACGAGTTTGGCAGTCCAATCAGCCGGCGCGGTAGTACCGCCGCCGTTTCTCCAGACGGCGAGGAAGAGGAGCACGTCCACAACTATGTCAACAGCGAGCTTCACCGCGTGCGCAGCTCAACCTCCATCGCGGCGTACGAGGATGAACTGGAGACGCAGGCTGAGAGGCAGAATGGCCATAATGGTCATACCTGATCATAATACTTTCCTACACCATTTGTTTTCATCTAATTAATTCTTTCTTTGACGATCACGATACGGGAATTCCATGCGATATGTGATGCAGATATACGGTTTTGCTTTAATAGATGTCTTTGCGAGGTCATATACATTTCCTTGAGCGTTTAGTTGCGAACAATCGAGATTGCATATTTGACGGATAATTGACTTCTGAGGGTGCTGTTGAGACCAGCCTCAACGAGGCTTAGAGTGTATTTTACATTGTACCATCCATCCGAAGGTAGAGTTACCTAGCTATGTGCAGTTGTAATGCTAGTACTCAGTGTAATGCCAGACAATCAATCTGCTGCATGCCTACACTCTACCCTAGAGTAATGATTTAGTAATGAAATGTGTATTGTGCGATTCACAGATAATGAAAACATATGGAACCTAAGGACCGAGGGAAACCGCGAAAAAGGAATCCCGACGGATTTCCACCAACGCTACCGTTCATGCGGGAATGCTATATCTAACCAACACCCCTACACAACTCTCGAGGCTATTTTACATTTACAAAGCATCGGTCAGAGCCTTGTTCATCTTGGCGATCTTGGAGGAGACGCTCAGGTCGATAGTGCGGTCACCGATCTCGACAACAAGGCCGCCAACGAGGTCGGGGTTGACCTGTCATCTAACGTTAGAATTGGCTTCCCACAAGGAATGAAGCTGTTACTTACGCTGGTGACGATCTTAAGCTTCTTGCCCTGGCTGTACTCGGACTTGGCAACGGCCTTCTCCAGACGGGAGATGGTCTTGGAGTCAAGCTCCTAGAAGGAAGTTAGCTTCGCAAAGTCGACCTTAATCCCTCCAATGGAAAACAAAAACGCACCTGAGCGGAGGTGATGCTGAGCTCAATCTCGCCGCGGTGAGCGCTCATCAGAGTAGCGAACTTCTCGCAGACACCCTCGAGTGTGCCGAGACGGTTGTTCTCGGCAAGAGTGGCGAGGAAGTTCTTGAGAATGTCACCCTTGTCGGCACCGGCGACCTTCTGGAGCTCGGCGATGATCTGCTGCTTGTCGGCGGTGGTGAGGGTAGGGGCACCGAGGATGGTGATCAGCTTCGGGTCGGCCTTCAGGGTCTGGCCGAGGTTGGCGATGGCCTTGGCGGTCTGGTCGAGGGCGGAGGACTTGGAGGAAGCAGTGTACTAGAGAGGAGGGCTATGTTAGATATCCGCCAGCAATTCAAAAAAGCCCAGGCGAGTTTTGGCAGAGCCCATATCCAAACATTGAATCTCGACCTCGAGAGGAGAGGGGGATGCAAGTTGGGAGGGGTGTCGGGAAGCGACGGAGTCGCGAGAAGGGAGAAAAACTCCAGTAAAGGGCACCCGGTAGCGGAGAGAAGTCGGAGGCATACCAGAGCAGTGGCGTAGGTGCCATCAACGCCGAACAGAGCGACGGGGGGGCGGACTTCCTGGGCCGGGGTGGCATAGGTGCGCAGACCGTTGACGGCGGCGCGAGGGGCGGAGAACTGCTGGGCGGCACGCAGGCCGGTGCGGGCAACGCGAGCGGACATCATCGTGGAATTGAATGCGAGGAGAGCCTCGGGGGAGGGGTGCGAGTTGGGATGGGGGAAGATGCGAGCGACGGGGTCGGACGGCTGGCTTTCGTGAAGGTTGAGTTGCAGGTCCGACTTCTTCCCGGGTCACGTGGTGCACTAGCTGACATAATGCTCCCGATTTTCGCAGTTTTCGGCTCGACTATTCCAGCATACTACAGCAGCTGTCTATAAAATTGGATTTGTTTTTTACTTTGACAATTCGAGTTCGCACGGTTCAGAGAATAGAGCCACATTTTTTTTCAGCTCACGCAACAATGTGGACACGGTTCTTCTATCCATAGTATCTACGCGCAGCCCACACCGGAACACCGGGATCTCTTGAACTCGGGTACTAATAATGAACATGGTTGATTGCTAGCCTGTCACTATCCATTGAGGATATAGCCACAGCCAGAATAAACGCCAGATTAGCCCAGGAACACAAACTGCAACCATGCATGCCCACACCCGAAACGCCGTTGAGAATCCTGCCTGTCGAGTCTCGAGTCTCCACCGGAATCGTCGCATCCGAGGTCAACGACAGACGATCATCGTATGCACAACTTGTTTACGACTCCTCTCCATTCTCAGTCGCTCTTCAGCATGCTGTCCACCAGGTCGCCAAGAGGTCCCCAATAATCCTTGCCGCTCGCCAGCTTGTGCTCGTCGATGAACAGCACGTAGTGCTTGAAGCTGGTGTTTAGATGGGGCTCGAGACCCAGATGCACAACGACGGGGTAGTGGTGGCAGTAGATGTGGGCGTAAACCCGGTACAAACGCTTGAAAATCTGACGGAGAAGGCTGGAAAAGGTCTTGGGAAAAGGTACGCCTATAATTCGATCGCATTAGACCCGCATCGCTGCTGCTGAGCATGACAGTGAAAACACTCACCAATTCGGCTGGGGAACATCTGCTCATTATCGATGTTGCTCTGCACCCAACTCATCAGGTGCTCGATATATTCTGGAGCAGACATCTTGGTGGGCCGTTTGTAGTTCTCTGAGTCTTGCCAAAGGTACTCGAACCTGTATCAGGTTGTCAGCAAGAACGCGATAGCAAACCAGCATGGTGTCGACCATACTCATCGGTTGCCTTCATCTCGGGGCATGTCTGTGGAGAACAGAATTCGGTAATGGAGCCGTAGAGGAGGTTAATCTGGTTGTAGAAATCGACCACTATATCCAAACAAAGTGTTTATCAGCAATCAACCCCGCAATGACAACGGATACGGAGTCATGTCTTACCATTCACAGCGAGCCATTCGTTCAAGTCCTCGCCCTCGGGGAGCTTGACAGCCTTGCGCAAACTGCCGCTTCCCAAGGTGGCTTCGGCGAATTGCCTCAGCTGGTAACTGCTCGTGCCCTTGGCGGCGGACCGGGGCTTGAAGGGGGCTCGCGTCCGCGCATTGCTGGGAGGCGTTAGTCCAAGGCAACCTTGTTTAAGCGCGCGCACAGCCGGGGAAAGGTAAGATGGAGGCTCGAGGAGGGGAAGGTGGGAGGTGCGGGTGGTCTGGTAGATGCCCGAGGGGCTCAGATTGAGCGAAGGGGTGCGAGGTGGTGGGGAGCGCGAGGTCGCCTCGGCGGGTGCAGACAGGTGAACAGGGGCGGGGGCAGCGGGGACAGACATGGTGGTGATGAACGAAGCCATTTTCGGTCAGAGGAATCTCCCTTGGATATTATTATTTGGCGGGGGGTTGCGTATCGGGGGCTGCATTCCGGTGTCAAGGAGTCAGCTGCCTGCACGTTGATCGGGGAATGGGGGTTTCCGGCATGCCGTACCACAGAGCGAGTCGACTTCTTCGGGTCGGCAGTGATGTAAGACACGAAAAAAAGATCACAAGATCGGCGATGCGCGCGCACAGCAAGGAGATGGGTGATGGCAGTTCTCGAATGTAAGATCCGATGCGACTGGGTGTTATCGGTTCAGCTCCACCGATAACAGCTGGCTGCCCGGTTCGCGTTGCCCTAGTGACCACGACGTCAGTGAGATGTCCAGCCGACTGATCGAGGGGTACTTAATGAAGGATTCTGTCAAAGTTGACATGAAGGAAATTTACTGGTTTAATTGGTAATGGGGATAAATCAATGACGAAATTATGGCACGTCAATTAGCAGTAGCAATCTCTGATGGCAGGCTTTGTTTGTGGTGGGCATAGATTACTGTCTAGATCGGGAACTCTGACCACCGTTGGATGAAATCGTAGCATTCATCGTCTTGGTTCAGACAGCATTACACCGAGGGTCATCCACCTAAAGTTCAATTTGTCGAGGCGACACAACTTTACCATTTCCAAAAGGTTGTCAAGTGATACTTGAAGGCCAAGAATATTTTCTGGCAGGGAATAGGCTTCCACAAGCTGCAGGCGGGCACGAAGATAGTCGACAACCTCGACCACTTCGGGGGCATTCTCGCTGCCTTCACTGACGAATTTAAACTGAGGAATGGCAGCTTCGAGGATATCCCTCTGCTGCCGCACCTCAGTACGACATTCTTCAATTCTGGCGCAGGTAGATGCGTGTGTTGCTTCATGCTCCAGTCTGTGTTCCTCAGTGCAATACTGCACCACATTGCAGGTTGAGCAAAGGACAAGTCTCTCCTGCGATCCACAAACTTCGCAACCCTCTCGGAGAGTACAGGACATCCAGTTGGTGTTCATTTTGGAAAGTCGGAGCAAAGCGACAGAGTGTGTGGCATCTGCAAGGGACCTGCAGCAGTAGCTGGGCAGCTTGCCCAGTGTCGAATCAGAAGGACGAGAGGAATCTGAGGAACAGGGATTCAATCTGCTGGACTGCTGGTAAAGTCGACGGATTGAGGCGCGACGTGCTCAAATTTTTGTCGAGGCCAGGAGTAAGAAAGATCGCGAGGTTGGTAGGATAGCGATGAAAAGCCTCAGGAAGAGAGGCTTTATAGAGTGCTGGAAGAACTCGAGACCTGGGGGGGGGACAAAGTAGCATGAATAATCAGTGGGAATTCTTTCGATTTGTTCACTTGTCTGCAGCGCGCAGAGGGGGAATGATTTTTTTTTTTTTTTTTTTTTTCCTTTTTCTTTTTCTTTTTCTTTTTTCGTTTCAGTGTGGCCCTTGTCACAAAGGTGGACACTCGATGGCGGTACACGCATCCACTCATTCCGGGTGCTCTTCTTATACATTACAAAACTATATCGCATATCAAAGGTATTGTCATATTTCCCCCATCAAAACACTACACTATTGTAGTCCACGGCCATGAAAAATGGACCAAATACCATAATATTAATTACTAGGCCTTCTTGATATGAACGAGTCTGAGTAGACGGGACTATCGGACTCGGCGGCCATTAGGCTCCCCTCCAATTATATCATGGCCATACTGGAGAAGACAATGCCCAACAGTGGCGTCTTTCGTCGACAATGATTTTACTGTCGGCCAATAACGAGTGACCTATGCTAGAAAGAGGCATTCTATGGACCGGCCAGTTATAGAACCAGCTACAGATCTCTATAAACCAATGCGCAGAACAGTCGCAGGCGTTGGTCATACTCGAACAAAGAATGACTGTCGAAATGCCCTTTATTCATTTATAACATCGCCATATCGTATCCATGGATAGTATGTCTCCTTTGTTCAAACCTGCGCTTTCTCCCCCAGCTCACGAGGCATCTCACCATTCGCTGCCATCTCATCAAACACCCGCTCAGCAACCTTGAACGCATCGACACCAGCCGGTGCACCACAATAGACCGTCGCATGCAGGATGGCCTCGCGGATCTCCAGCTCACTGAGCCCATTGTTCCGTGCACCGCGAAGGTGAATGGCCAATTCGGGGCCCCGGTTCAGCGCCATGAGCATTCCAATATTCAGCAGGCTGCGATCGCGCCGTTCCAGGCCCGGTCGAGTCCAGATATTGCCCCAGGCCCATTCGGTGACCATTTCTTGACCCGGCCGCGAGAATTCGGTCGATCCGTTTGCGAGCGCTTTGTCGACGTAGGCTTCTCCAACGACGGCGCGGCGGACCTTGAGGCCTTCGTCGAAGAGCTGTTTGTGGAGATCGTCGAATTTCGCGTCGGTGGACATGCTGGAAGGGCAGCGGTGCAGATCGTGTATGGGCGAGGTATGAGGCCTGAGGCTCGCAGTTCAATATCGATGGCAAGCAATCGAGTCGACTGAGGCTGTAAATGGGTTAGAATACAGAATGGAGAAGCCATGGTCTTAAGCGGGGCCCTCGGCATTCCCCCCCCGCCATGACTTCACGCCGCAGCCGGGTGTGCTCGGGGGAGCAGCTTCCCCACTGCCCAAACTTGGGGAAGTCGGCGACTCAGAGAACAACTGGATGGGTCTAGAGTAACAACGTCCTTTTCGGCAGAATAATTACAAGTAAATATTTCATTTCGACAGAATTCCATTGCTGAAAATTGTTCAAATATTCAATTTTACTAGTTATAGTTCATGAAATCACATACACTATTTAGTTCTACCCAACTATACAACTATACAACAGACCCTTAATCACGGTCTACTCCTGAGCCTTCCAATTCTCATTTCCCCCCAGATAGCGAAAGACAACCCGAGAATCCAAATCTCTGCATCGCGCATCCTCGCTAGCCGCCTCATACGTCCTCAGCCCCGCATTACCAAGCACATTCTGGGATCCCACTTTCTGCGCCATGTCCAGTGCAAGTGAAAAGTCCTTCTTCATCAGCTGCACCTTGAATCCATTCCGATACCCATTCGAGGAAGGCGCTTCGGGATACACACCGGGAACAGGACAAAACCGATCACAGATGGTATTCTGCGCAGTCCCGGCCGCATACACCTTTGCAAGTACACGCGGATCGAGTCCGGATCGCATTCCCATATCCATGGCTTCGGAACAGGCGATGGCAATGATTCCGGAGAGATAATTGTTTGATAGCTTAGCTGCCAGACCGAGAGATGGGCCACCGCACGGAATGACTTTGCTTCCCATGAGCGACAGCAGCACAGTGAGTTGTGGGATTTCTTTGTTGTCTTCTGCGCAGCCGAGGAAGAATGCGATGGTCCCTTTCTGTGCGCCAATTACTCCTCCGCTGACGGGTGCGTCGAACAGTCGACTACTGGGGGAACTCTGGCTGATGGTTTTCTTGACTTCGAGAAAACTCCCCGTGTCGATAGTGGAACAATCAATGAGCAATTTACCCTCGATATCCCCGGAGGAGATTCCATCAGGGCCGAGGTAGACAGATTTGACATGTTTGCCTTCGGGAAGCATTGTAATTATCACTTCCTGTACGCTGGCATTAGCTCTGGTGTCAGAGCTTCGAGTCAGCCTGTCTTTTCCATACCGATTTATCTGCCACACCTTTCCCACTGAAACCTCGAATGATCTTATCGGGATATCGAGCACAGATATCCTCAACCAGAGAAGGAACGATGTCATAGACGTGAAGTTTTGTTGACTTTGGGAGCTTCTCAGCCAAACGCACTGCCATCCACATCCCCATGGCTCCCAGGCCAATGAATCCGATGGAATCTGCTGCAGTGGCTGTCATTTCAAGTTGAGCAACTGTATATTTCTGATACCAAGGTCTGACTCAAAAGGCATGTGCTGGATCGAATGAATGAGTTGGGGTATCTTTTGCGGGGAAGAACGTCTCGTCTGCAGCTGGGAGAACCCCCGAGTTGGAGAAGACCACGCGCCATCAACCCCGCTCAATGCCAGCTCTACCGAGTCGGCTATACAAGTATCCATGTATCGGCCTGTCGAGCGAATGGGGTATTCTCAGTGCAGTGGGGATATACAACGAGTTTTTCGAATTGATCAGCCAACCTCAACCAGTAATACCATGTCCTCAGTCAAACCCCAAAGATGCATTCAGCTGCATGCTCTCCAAGCCGGCCACTTGACATTACCAGAGAGATTCTTCGTGCACCCGTTCTCCGACACAGCAAGAAGAACAGTTCCATCACTTTCCTTCCTCCTCCAGCATCTCGATACAGACTCTGGGAAAACCACGCGCATCGTCTTCGATCTCGGCCTGCGACATCCAACATCCAACTACCCTGTCCCGATACAGAGGCATATCCAGACGCGCCAGCCACTGACCACGGAACCAGATGTAGTTAAGAGTCTAGAAGAAGGGGGATTGTCACCAAGTGATATTGACTTTGTGATCTACTCTCATGTTCGCAACCCCTCCCTTTCCGCGAGACTAAGTTTTGTGTTTTGATTGCTGAAACGAGTCAAAGCTTCACTGGGACCACGTCGGTGATCCCAAAGCATTCCCCAAGAGTACCTTTGTGATTGGACCTGGCGCCACGGCTCTTCTGGACGGCGACAATCCAACATTGCGAGGAGGCCACTCGTTCTTCGAGGCGGACCTTTTACCAAGAGACCGGACTATCGAACTCTCTCCGGTGGAGGATTCTGACAGTACCCATTCGACGGCAGAAGGCGGTCTCATATCTTTCCATCAGCCATGGCTACCACACGGCTCGGTTCCTCGAACCATGGACATCTTCCAAGACGGCAGTCTGTTGATCGTTGATGCTCCGGGTCACCTTCCTGGGCACGTCAACCTGCTAGCACGCATTGAACCACATAAATATGTGTACCTAGCCGGAGACGCCTGTCACGATAGACGACTCTTAACAGGCGAGAGGGAGATAAGTGAATGGCTTGATGACCATGGGCATATTTGCTGCATCCATGCAAATAAGGAGGATGCACGGAGAACAATTGAGCGGATTCGAGTGTTGGAGGCGGAAGGTGTCGAGATTATCTTTGCTCACGATGTTGAGTGGGAGGAAAATCCCCGAAATTCCGAGCGGTTTTTCGGCTAGTCAATTGCAGGTTCTTCCTAATATTGTAACAGGTGCAGAGAGCTTCACGGACGAGGTATCAAGAGAAATTATGTCTAACATGCAGCAAATTGTGTGCTTGTAGAGGCATATCTACAGCAGATGGGGATATCTAGATCAAATACACAAACAAGCCTGCAAGGCAGGCACCAGGGCATTGGCCACGCCATCATCTTTAGATGGTGTACCCCTGGTTCTCCTCCGGTAGCTGTTCCCGAACAGTTTCACCGTAAACCGTCAATGGAATGGAGATCTCGAACGATTCACAGCCAAGGTACTCCAGCGCAGACATCACTTTACCTCGGTCATCGGAGGACAAAATCTCGAGCAGGGATGTTCCAGAAGGCGCAGTGCTAGGGGCTTGTTCCCCATGCATATTGGGGGTGACAAATTCGAAGCGCAGGTCCCAGTCCAATGTCACTCCCGTGGTGATAATTGTGGGCGTTGCAGAGACAGGGATAGCTGGACTGAAGACAACCCGCGTCGCGTAAAGCGTGTTCTCGAAAAGAGACGCGTGGATTTTCCGGGTAGTTCGATGGATACTTGCGTTAGATCGAACGGCGAGGGTCGGTGTCACTTTTTCAGAAGTCTCAAGCGAAGCACGCACGGCATAGCAAGGGATGGCCGCCTCGCCAAAATCAACATTCGCGATGATGGTTTCGCCCAGCCGGTGAACTGGGCGGTTCAGGACAACAACAGCGATCCTTTGCCCATCGCGTGCGATCTCAAATCGGTTGGGGCTGCGCCTTGAGTGTACAGCCTGGTTGCTGCGAAGAATGGCAAAGTCGATGATATCTTTACAGGACAGCCCGTGGGGAATTCCCTCGTAGCTCGACGCTCGTCTCTCCGGGAGAGCGCCAGGCGGAAAAAGTGAGTTCGAGCGAGCACTTTGCTCAAGAATTTCATCCACATAAGAAAGAAAATCTCCGGCAGAGTTCCAGTTACTGCTCACACTTTGATTTTTCATGCTCACTGGCGGCTGTGGTCCAACCTTTTGAACCTTGGCCTCGTCACGCAAAATCACATAGGGTGACATGAGATCATGGCCGAGGATATCTCCCTTGTCTAAAAAGGCGTTATTAGAATTCTGAGATGATTACTGAGATATTTCCTCAAAGTACACTTACCATTCACCCCGCTGTACACGCGGAACGGGATGTTGATCCGATTGACTCGCTGAGCCTCGTTTGTGGCACTAGGGCGCTGAGTTCCAATGACCAGGTTATAGGAGATCTTGATAGCTTTTCCCTTGTGACTCGCCGGGAGTCCCTTGGGCAGTGAGAAGGAGAAAGTATAGGACTGTTCTTCCCCTGGTGATAGCCGTAGATCGACGAAGAGAAGCGACTGCGGGGTGGACAACAAGGGAATAGATCGCGACGATGACACTCCACGCATCTCTCGCAGACCATCAAGCTCGTTGTTTGACAGAAGCCCATTAATCGATTCCTCAATGGCATTCCACCTCAGTGCGCCCCAGAAACCACCGCCCTTGCGGGAGCGCTCAGAGCTAGCTGACCCTGGGCGCCCTGGAGGTCCGCCAGTTCCGAGTTGACCTCCTACAACTCCTTTTCGTTTGACTTCGTCGAAGGCTGACTGGTTGACGAGGGAGCCGTCGACTGTGAACGATGCGCTCACTTGCGCGTAGCCCATCAGCAGCGCCTGGCTGTCTGTGAACTTGTAGGTTGTAGGGGTAACCACGCTCGAATAATGCCGTCCATGGCGAACAGGCGGAGGGGGCGGGCGTCCCGATTGTACTGAGTAATTCGTATATTCCGAACCCAAAGTCTCGCTGGAATGGTCGCTCATTGAGTAAAATTCACCACTGCTCCGATTGCTCCCATTCACACTTGTAGCCGAAATGACCCGCGTGAGCTGTTGGTGCGAAGGCGCAGGCAGTGTTGATCCATCTTTTGAAGTCGGCTTGCCTGAAGATGCAGCCCGTTCAGCCGATTTGGGGGAAGGAGTCAGAGCCGGTCGAGTATGTGGCTCTGCGGGTGGAGGAGCCGCTGGGAACTTGAAGTCAAAGGGGGGAGGCTGGGGTCTTCGCGATGGGCCTCGCAAAGGCTCGACAGGCCCAATTGGGCTATTCGCAGAAGATCCGGGGCGGTTAGCTCGTCCAAGGTGGGCAGTATCGACTCGCAGCCCGCCCGCGGATGACTCGTTGGGGACTTCTGCGAGGGGAGGGCCGCGCATGGGCATTCGGCTCGCTGGATGTCGTGCATTGTAAGCTTCCATCTTCGATCGCATCCGCGATGCATAGCTTCGAGTAGACTTACCTTTTCGATAAGAATCGTCATAGCTGTCATTCCTCCTTGGTGTGATCTGAAGACTGGCTGAGCGTCCATGACCCCTGGCAGGCCTTCCTCTGCCATAGTTTTGCGTTGCGGGTGTTTTCTCGGACGGTCCTTCGCTCTCAATTGATAGAATGGAGACGGATCGTTTGTGGCTGTGACCAGGTTGCCAACTGCGAGGGGTAGAGGGGCTGCTGCTCGTCGGCGGGAAGCTGTGCGAGGCAACGGGTGGGGTGCTCAAGGATGAGGTCGTTCGGTGATAAGGCTTTCTGTGTGAGCTGATGGAGTAGGATCGCCGTCCAGAAAAGAGACTCTGGGAGGATTTCAATGAGAAGAAGGAGTCCGAGTTGGAGTTTCCGGCGTGGTTCGCGACTCGAGACTGCTTCCGCTGGTGTTGGCCAGCCCCTTCACTTCCATGGCTGGCGTCGGACGGGGTCTCGGCCACGTTCTTGAATGTGATTGTGCATTCCACGTTTTCGCCTGCGAAGATTGTCTGGTCCTTCCATTTCACGAAGACCTGGATGTTGGACGGCATGACGGCGCGGTGTTCGCATGCGGGCATCCACTGGAGGTGGATCTTTGGAGGGAAAAGTGTCGGCGACAGTTCAGAGACGGTTGAGATGGAGCTTCAGAGGATGTGCCGACGTCCACATGCTGTCAAATGGACTGGGGCATGCTGGCGGCGGACGCGGTCGAGAGTGAAACCATGTGCTGGCCGAGGCGGAGGGAGTTGCGTGGTGGCGCCTCCACACTTCCGCGCTTCCCAGCCCCGTCGACTTGCGGAGAGCTCCCGCGCCGTTGCACTCGACCAAACTTCTAGGCACGAATTGGACGGCGCGATGGCAATGCAAGAGATGAATTACCATCGATGATGATTCTAGTAGATTGGATTCACTACCTAAATCATAGAAATCTGGAATGTACAAAAGCACAGTTGGATTGCTCCAAGCTTCGTAGTATAGGTCAGAATGGGGAATCGCTCGCTCTATAGACAACCATCACAGATGGAAGGTATGTTTGACTAATATACATTTATGTTCAGCGCCAATGCACCTCCCGATTATGGTTTCTTCTCGTCTTCATACAATGCATTGCTGTCGGCCATCTCCCGCGAACGCTGGGTCGGTGGGCGCAGACCCAGCTCGACCAACTGGGTCCAGATTCGTTCGTGTCGCTTCTCCCATCGAGCGCGTCTCTTTTCGACCTCTTCCTCTTTCGGGCGCCATTTGCTCTTCAGGATGCGACGAATTGCTTCTGGAGACACCTTGAACTCGTCAGCCAGAACGGCTGTGGTGAATTGGTCGGGGGCGGTCGCATGCAAATGTCGAATTCCATCCAGCGCATCGGGGGACAGCTTCTTGGCTGGGTTCCAGCCGGTCGGGAACTTCTTTTCCAAGGCATCTTTCTGGATTTCCCAAGGCTCTGGCTTTCTGGGCTTCTTGGGCTGTTTCTTCGCCGCGTCGTGCTTTTTGTCCTTGTCGGCTGCTTTCCGGGATTCTTTGCGATCTGTAGACCTCTTCCCATCGCGGCCACCTTTCCTGTCTTTGTTTTCCTGTCCGCTAGTTTTGTCTCTTTTGGCCTTCTTTAGCGCCGACGAATCGGATGGTGTCGCAGGGTTGGACGTAGATGACTCAGGAGGAGAAGGGGTGTCCGACACTGGGTTGCTCGATTGTGGCTGTTCGTTCTGCGACTGATCAAACCGCGCGGTCGAAGTAAAAGGTCGGGGGCATTGAGCCTGTTTTAAAGGCCGAGTCCACTGGCGAACTGGAGAAGAGCGCAAGTCACAGGTCAATTCCGAACGGAAGACACTGCGCAGCACCGTTGGCAAGGCCATTCTAGCGGAGGCTGCGCATTGGAGAACCATCGCAGTGATCCTCTGGATCAGTGCCAAAGACTTGCACGGCGCAATGGGATCGAGCGAGACAATGATTATTGAGAGCCCCAGAAAACCGGCAAGACTGAGAAACTCGAAAGCTTTGAGATGCCGTGCAAATTGGTTGAACTGGTTGAAATCATTTTACTTCCGGTGGCGATAAGATAGGTATGTTGATGCCTCGGGGCTCAGGCTTCGATGTCAGGCAGTCTGGGAAGTATAACTAAAAATCGGTACGCGTGGAGCCAAAACAAGACGCGACAACAAAGATCAAATGATGCTGTTTGGTGATTAAGAGAGCTTGGGCGAATTCTATTGATAATTTTATTTATACACATGAGCCCATCTTGTTTCCTGCCCAAATCACCATCGGCTCAAATCCCGACATTTCGTTTGAAATTGCAGAGGTCAGATATATAGCTTGTTAATAGGACCTGGGATATTTTTACGCTACATGTGTTAATTGGAAGCCCTTAGGGACAGCCACAAGGCACCATAAGAAATCATCCATACACCATTACCCTTGACCCTCCAGCCTGGCCATCTTCCCAAATCCGCGCTGGGGTCGGATCTCGCGCGGCGCTTAGCTTGGTGCTTGGATCACGACCCACCGTTCATCTCGGGATTCAGCTAACTACTAGTAGTAGTGTCTCGCGATCTGTACGAGGCAGCTGCCCTGGAGTTCATTGTGAAAGACCACTCCGATAGAGAATGAATCAGCTCCCAGAATCTCTATGGGTTAGTCGTGACTCGAAGATCCAAAATCGAGAACGTGGATGTCTCCCCACGCGGGCCGGCTGGCAATCCAGGGTTCGGATTCCTGATCGTCTGGAATGATCATCAGTCTTAGCGTGGAATGAGCTCCATGTTTGTGATACCCCTCCGTTTGGATTTTTTTCCTCCTACCAGATCAACTTCGCCGTCCGATCTGTGGGACCGCAGAGAAGGTTGGGAGAATTAAAGTGGAAGCTTTGATCAGAGCTGTCGACCAGCCACCTTCCCCACCACCTCGCTTTTCCCCCTCCACACTTTCAACCTTCCCCCAACCTCAATTCCACCTCACCCCTTAGCTGCATACGAATGCGCCCGCGCATGGACAACTGACTCTGCGCGCTCAGGGGACTCTGAATTAGTGTCGCAGTCCCCCGAGGCAATGGCTACTACCGCGCCGCTTAGCGCTAAAAGCAAGCTCGCCGGCGCCTCCCTGAAGATCACCCCCTCCAACTCCCCCGTTCTGCGCCCAGGCACATCGAGTCGATCGCCGAGCAAGTCCTCACACCAGTCCTCGCTTTCGTTGCAGACGGTCATCGGTACGACTACAACCACCCCCAATGGCTTCTCCAGCCACGACCAGAGCAAAAGCTTCGCCTTGTGCGCCGGGTCCGCGGCCGTCCTCGCTGAGCTGGACGACGAGGCCAATCTGAGCCAGCGCTTCTTCCGCGCTCGCCCTTCAGCGACGAGCGTGAACCCGACGACTTCCTTCTACAACCAAGCCACCCCACCCGCTACCCCCGACCACAAATCTCGATCCTTGTCCCATATCCGATCCAATCCGCACCTCAATGTTCCCAATGGGTCGCCGTCTAGCGAGGTGGGCGACAGTGGCAGCCCGCGCGCATGGTCCTCCAGGGAAAGGATCAAGGCTGTTACCAGTGTCTCGATCAGCCCCAATGGGAGATTTTTGGCGGTAGGAGAGGTGAGCAATTCCTACATGTGATCTGTTACTTGGACACCAAAAAAATTCCTGACAATGACCAGACCGGCTACAATCCTCGAGTCCTGATCTTTTCAACCGCACGAGACGCATTACCCGACGTCCCTCTTTCTATCCTTACCGACCACACATTTGGCGTACGAAGCCTCGCCTTCAGCCCTGATTCACAGTATTTGGCAACCCTGGGTAATGTGAATGATGGCTTTCTGTTCATCTGGGCAATCAACCTCAAGAATGGATCAGCCAAAATCCACTCCGCCAACAAATGCACGGCCTTCATTCGGGACATGTGCTGGGTCGGCCAGTCCTTGGTTACGTATATCTTCCTCAGCCAATCCTCAATTGCGACCATTAGCTGACCTCTTATTTAGGGCTGGAGTGCGTCATGTCAAGGTATGGAAACTTCCATCAATCCGACCAGTCTCGCCTACAAAATCCCGTTTGAATGTGGATGGCACTGCCCCATCTCCAAACCCGGCACCAAAGGCTCTTTCTGGCCGGAATTGCTTGCTGGGTCAACTGAGCGACAACACTTTCAGCTGCGCAAGTAGTATCTCCGACCAAGAGGGCGTTGTTGGCTCAGAGTCCGGTGCCGTGTGCTATCTCGATGACCGGGAAGGGTCTCAGAAACTGCAGCTGGTCACACAGGTTGGGTTCGCCATCACGTCTTTGACGGTGGACTTCGATCGAGAATTAATCTGGTTGGGGGGCCACGGCAGGAAAATGCGACGAATCTCATTTGAGACACTGCGTTCCTCAGCCGCATCAACTCCGATGTCACCAGCACGTTTGGACAAGATCGTGGTAGACAAGAAGAATAGGATCCCCGCAATCACCTGTATGGGCTCTCTTTCCTCACACTTAGTCACAGTGGAGGCAAGTCGCGAGATACATATCTACCCTATTGAGGGTTTGCGCGAGGATGGTGAGCAGGAGCATGGGGACACATCGATGCCCGCCCACCGAGACCCGGTTTTGGGTATTCGTCGTCTGAACGCATCCGACTTCTCGGCAAACTTCTTTACGTGGTCCCGCAATGGCTCCGTGATCTTCTGGGATTCACAGGGTAAATGCCTGGATTCCAAAACAGTAGTCCTGGAGCAGAATTCCGAGGCCGAAGATGTGGCAAATGACCTGAAGGTACTCAGAGCTTCGGAGAATGCAGAATGGTTCGTTTCTGGGGACAAATATGGAGTCCTAAGGTTTGTTCACCTCGCCCTTCTAACAAGGATATGTTTCCTGATACTGGCTTTACAGACTTTACACCCGCGAGCCATGGACAAACGTCAACGATGTCCGCGCCCATGGAGCCGAAATCACCGACGTTGCTATTCATTCGACTGAAGACTACTGTTTGATCGCAAGCGCTGGACGAGATCGCATGGTGCAGCTCTTCCAAAAAGCCGAATCTAACCTGGGTTTAATTCAGACCATGGACGAACATGTTGGCGCTGTGGGCCAACTAATGTTCATGAACGATGGTGAGAAACTGCTCTCATGCTCTGCAGACCGCACCATTCTCGTACGGGACCGTGCCACGCGGGAGGAAGATGGCGCAATTTCGGTTGCCTACCTGATAACCAGGGTCATCACTCTCAAAGCTTCCCCTGTCTCTATGACCTTCTGCCCGGATGACTCCAATATGCTCTACGTCTCGACCATGGACCGTTGCATTTCAAAGTTCGATATTCCATCTGGAAGGCAGCTCCATTGTTTCAAAGCATCGGACTCAGAAACTAATGATGCCGTGATTATGAGCGCCTTGACTGTGACTTCTGGAAATCCTGGTCAAAGTCCGAAGCTACTACTTGGTGTTTCTAGCACCGACAAGTCTATTCGGGTGTATGATTTGGAACGAGACCAGTTGCTCACTGGAGAGTTCGGTCACACCGAGGGCGTGAGCGACGCAATGCTCCTAGAAGGAAAAGAGAGTGACGATGGCGCCGACAGATCGGCTGTTAAGCGAAACCTGGTCTCGGCTGGTATCGATGGGATCTTGATGATTTGGAATCTATCTGTTCAGCCACAGTCTTCCCCCGAAATGCTACAGAATGGTCGGGACGAAGACGGCCCTATGAAGGAGGCGACAGCTGCCAAACCTCCTCTTCGGAAAGTCCTTTCCCGGAGTGAACTAGCTGGCTTCCAGCGACCTGATAATCCAAGCCCTCTGGGAACTCCCACGCCTGTGCGCGATCTTTCTCCGACCTTGACTCGAAAGATGTCAAAACTTTCTCTCACGCCCTCCAACCTCAAAAATCATTCATTGGCCGATACTCCATCTCCTCCTAATCGCCGTTCACCCACCGAGTCAAGTCGCCGATCTCCATCTCCAGTCAGCCCTAAATCCAAACCTCCAGTCTCCAAAAAGACTTATAGCACGCGGGGCACCAGCCGGCGCATCTCTTCGGACTTCCGATCTCGCGCCAAGGCATCTCACCGGACCGAGTTTGGCAGCCTAGAGATGTCGACCGAGCAAGTATGTCGGACACTACGAGCATACCGCAAGAAGCTCAACGGCTCTAGCCAACCCGTCCTGGCTCAGAAGGAGCTCGAACGAGAACTGAACCTGACTCTTCGCGCCGTGAACTCACGTGCCATGAACAGCGATGAAAGCGCAGAGACGGAGACAGACAGTAGCGGCAAGGATCTGGACCGGAAGCCTAGCTATTCCTCCGTCTCCTCCCGATCTCCTCACTACCCTCGTCATGCGCCGTCAACTCCGCTTCTGCGCCAGAAGAACCCACGAGAGGTTTCGAGGAGTCGGTCATTCGATGCCAACGCAGACGAATGAATCTTACCTTCACATGGAACTTCTACCTGCTGAGGGGGATGGGGAAATCTGACATATTTTACCCATTTTTGAAGCCTCCTTTCTTTGCTTTGAAAACGTCTTCCAATATGGCATTGCAGGTGTTGTGTTTTGACCGGCAGTCTGGCTCTTAAGATGCCATGCCGTTGCATTTTCTCCCTTCGCTTGACTTTTCATCTATCCCCATCTTCCGACTTGACGGTGAATTTCCACCATCCCTTTCTTTCTTTTTTTGTTTCCATTTTTACAATTCCTTTCTTTCACTTCCTTTCTTGTCTCTACCCACGACACGGGTGGAAGACTTTCTTCCCTCTTCATTTGCTGATATAACCTCATTCTCCTCCTTCTGATGATACCCATATTACTTGAGTCAGCTTAGATCATGTCTCATAGCCATATTTTACCAACAATCTATCATTATTACCTTCTTCTCAATCTAGAGTTATATTAAAGATACGAATAAATTCAAGGTAATAACTGAGTATTGTACACTCGTATGGTTTTCAGGCAAAGGACACACCTCCAGCCTCGGGGAATCAATATAATCAGTATAGTCAAGAATGCAAACCAAAATGCCACAATTTTTTGTTAAAAAAATCAGTCCCAATTTATCACTCAAACAAAGCCTTGGACACCTAATAAACGTCAGGAACACAATCAGCCAGCACCTGGGGCTTCCGACTACTTGTGTATCCTTTGCGTAGGGAGAAAATTTCCAACAATCATAGACGGGCTATACGATAATTAGCATCTGTCACTGTAGACGTGTTTAGCGCTTGAAGGCTCTTACATATTGTGGTTGTCGCGTCGAATAGTAAATGAAAAGCAACAGGGGATGCCTTCACCTGCTGCATTGGGGTTGGGGCTCTTTAAGGTACAGCTGGTGAGCATTGCCTTCTGGGTATTATCGAAGGCAATGGCCCCGAACTTCTCCCAATAGCTGACCAGCTGGTCTTCAACAATGATTTCATGGATTGCGAGTTTACCCTGGCAAAAAGTTAGTCTGTGAGTTCTCGCTAGTCAGATCCTTTTACTCACATCTCGCAGACTTTCAATCGGAACATCAATCAACTGTGCCATTTCATTGTTGCCTCGAAAGATCTCGCCAGTTCGTCGCCAACAGCAAGCGGGGATCGCCATACTGGCAAACACACGGTCGTACTCCATAAGGCTCCGCTCGAACCACATTTCCACAAGAATCAATTCGATATCGGTCAGACTCTGCATGCGCTCCCGGAACTTGGGCCGGAACTTGTCGAGCTGCCGCAGGATCTTTTGCCGAGATGACTGGTGCATATTCTTCTCCATGTACTGGTTCAGGCGTGCGTACCCCTTAACGTAATTGAACGGTTTCAGCAGACCGGCATCATACTTCGCCTTGAGAAGCTTGTTCATGCGCTCCTCAGGTGGGTCGGAGCCCGAGGGATCTGCAGCGGTCATGTAGTATGTCTCGCGTGCCTTGTCGTTTCCGACGGTCGATGTCGGGCGCTGGATCGAGTCACCCTGCGGCGTCTGGTTCTGGGCGGGTGGTAGAAGCTGAGTTTGCTGCATGCCATTGGGCACATTCAGGTTGTTCACGGAGTTGATCAATGAAGGATCCGAGTAGATGCCCTGCATGTTTTGGTCCGGGAAAATCGCGCCATCATCCAACAGACTATTGCTGAGGAAATCTCCCAGCAAGTTGTACTCGTTGGTGACTTCGGGCGCATTGAACATGTACGACGGATGGAGCGAGTGCATGTCTTGGAACTGGTTTTGTCCGCCCATCCAGTCATTGTACGCCATCACTAGTATTCGCAAGTCAGCGGCGGCCACCACGAAACCAACACTTCGGATGCTTACTGGACTGGGAATTGGCATCAAGGCCCCCACCAGAGGAAGTAATGTTCCCCGGCTGTACCGTGGAAGGCGGCATTCCGATCGCACTGTCGGGGAGGATTTGCTGACCGGCAGCATCCGAGACGTCGACACTCCGAGGCATTCCTGAGACGGTGACTAGATCATTGTTGGACGAGCCTTCCTCGTCCGCAGCCGAATTATCAGGATCACGGCGTTTCGTGGGCTCTCTGGGCTCGTCATGGCACAGATGACCGATATTGCGCTTTATACATCGGGTGCAAGGACGTTCCTACACGAAGAAACGACGGGTCAGCACGCAGATTCTCCTACCTCGCAACCGCGTTGGCAACCGGCCGCACAGGGCCACCGGGTGAACTGAATGGATGGGAATTCCGCAAGCAAACGGGGGAGATGTCGTACCGAATCGCAAGTCATATGCTGTCCCACGCGACCACCGGCCGTCAGTTAGCAATGCGATTTCCTCAAATAGATCTTTCCTCGTCTGCCCCCACCAGCACCAAGGGACCACCAGGCGCCGAAGAAGGTGCCGCGGAGAACGACCTGGTGCGCGCCGGGGCAGTTTTGAAGTCGAGGACTTACCGAGCGACGACAGTAGACACAAGCTGCAAATGAGGCGAACCGTTAGCACCGCGCTTCGAAGCGTCCACCCCTCCCAACCTATCGCGATGGCGCAGACAGCGTAGCTGGGACCGCGATCCCTGTCGCATGTCCGCATGCCGCACGCGAACGGAAACTCACCGTGATTGACCTTGCGGCGCTTCTTCGGACTGGCGTGACTGCCGATGGTTTCGGACTTGACCGCAGATGCTGCTGGCGAGTCCTTTGCGCGCGCATCCTTCCCTGCATCGCCCTTGGACTTGGCGGCCTTGTCGGACTGCGTGCTCTTTTCTGTCATTGCGGAAATGCTGTGCTCACTAGGGCCGGGCGAAATGGCTGCCTGCAGACATTGGCGTAGGGTGTTGGCAGAGGAACAAGTTGAGTTCTTTGGGGCACCCAGAAAGCGGAGTCACCCCTCCGACCTGCTCCGCATGGGGTTCCCCGATCCTTCTGTTCCTCCGCCACCGAACACCCGCGGGACGGTCGATTTCTACATGCTTACGGGGCTGGCCTGGCCAGCGCGGTGCACTCAAATGGTTTCAGATATTCTCATTGTCTCGACTGTCCCCGCAATGGCTTTGTTCCTCTAGACCGAGGTTGATCGGACCGCAGGGCAAATGCCGTGGAGTGGAGTCCCGGCATCTTACCAACGGCGCATGATCGCCCATGCCTTGCGCATCCACTGCTCGAACAGTGGCCGCCTTGTAAGAAGACCCCCGTCGCGGGATTTGGGCGATGCGGGCTCACATGTAGCGGGGAGATCTGAGCACGCGGCAGGGTTCTTGTGGCTGGCCTCGGGGCGCGATCCTGTTGAGCACTTCCATCCTCCAGCGTTCCCACGTGCCTCTTGGTAGTATATACGCGGAGTAGAAGATCTCCGCCTTGCATCTTTCGTGGCTGGTTTAGTCATGGTAGGTGGACCAAGCCATCGCTCAATCGTTCGAATACAAGTCCAATGCCGCCTGTGATCGGGTAATCGCGTCTCTCAGCCCTGCCAGCGGGGCTGTATTGCTCTGCATAGATTGGAGATGTCCATGCAGTTGCTTCATCAACCCCTGGACTTCGGGGTCGTCGTCCAGCTAATCAACGTGTTAGCGCGTCAGTTTCAAGTACACCGTCTGGCATTTCATACCTCATTTAGCGATACATGACTGGTTTTCGTGTCCGCCAGGGTGAATTCCGAGGACTGCGCATCTCGAACTGGCGGCAGGTCGTCCAGCTGCTGGAGGACAGGATGTTCCTAGAGCAGAACGCGATTAGCCAAGTAATTCAAGTTATTCTAGCAAGCGTAGTCTGCCTTACGTTTTTTTTTGTCTTTTCCGCTCCGCCACTGCCCTTTTCGCATTCCTCTCCATATCTTGTAACGACTCTTTCTCACTGGCAAGGAGAACCTCTTCTTTCGCAATCTCGGACTTGAGGAGTTCAATACTGTCGTTTATGGTAGCCAAATTGGCTTCCAGCGATCGCTAGCAGAATGAGTCAGTACACATTCGTCACTGGCGATCGGGGTAACAAACATGTTCATTCAGCGCAGACTCGTAGTCGAAGTTGGAATCCTTGGTGATGGGCGGGAAGGGCATCCGTGGAAGTCGCTTTCCAAGGCTAAACAGTGGCGAAGAGATTAGCATACATCATCTCATGGCTCCTTGCGGTAATTGCAAGTTCGCAGCACGGGGGGTAATAGCCCAACGGCTCTCGGGACGGGGGCACGTACTTGCGAACTACAGCCTGCACCGCACTCTGCGCTTCGATGCGCTTCTGCTCATTTTTATTGCGCACAATCACCGGTCGCTCAAGCGAATGAAACAGTTCGCGGACCTTCTCTTGAACAGGTTCGGGGAGGGTAGACCATTTCGCCTTGATGGTCTTCTCGGGCACGCGACGGACTTGTGGTTTCAGGTGGGCATAGCGCTTGCTCTCGTTTTCGTCCTGATTCTCATCGTCGTTCGTGCGCTTCCGTTTAGGGGGCATCTTGGGAGAGTCGGTGGTGTTGGGACGTGAAGCCGGTGGGCAGTTGGAAAGTTGGAGAAATGTCGGCATGCGGAGTCGAGGCGCGTCGGCCACAACAAAGCGGTCCGCGCCCAGCAACCAAGAACGACGACGCCAGAATTAACATCAGCGAAATTGTTTATAACCCCACCAGCTCGATATACCTATCCCTTGAGAGTCCAGAAAGTTCTTGTTGCTCCTGATACCTCGTTGTTCGATTTTATTCGAATTACTCTTTGTTCAGCTATCGCCGAGGCTTACATGGAAAACCTTCCCCCAAAATGAATTCTCGTAGTTGGTTCATACGACCGTAAGCGAGTTAATGTTTCTATACATTGTATCAGATTTCCAGTCCGTATTGTCAATAGTTAAAAGTACCAGCCAAGATGTTAACTTGGTGATCCTACAGAAGGTCGATGTGTGGCTTTTCAAATTATATCCTCGGGTGTAAAACATAAGCTACTAGTAATTCCAGGAGGCCAAGCATTATGATGATATTAGTGTATTTCAATCATGTCTGGCGCCAAATAACACACCGGGGCAGTGAACTATGCAAAAGCAAGACGCATACACTACCCCAGTGCGGCTTTATCACTTACGACCCTAGGCTACAGAATACCGACGAAATCCCTAAGTCAGAAAATGACGATCAGGTCTCGAAAATTTCTAACCTTAGTTTGACCGCTCCTAGGATCTGCGACGACCAGCAAGATACAGATTATACCCTCGGTAGCATGAGAGCCAAAAGCAAATCAAGGTCAAAACACGCGATGTACCGGGACCATCCGACCCCGTGGTCCCGGATCTGACCGAGTCAATCTGAACAAGGCATCGGATCAGCAATCAACTTCCAACATCCACGAATGTGTGCTTCCAAAGGTATACTTGAGCGGTATCCTTTCTGGGTCCTCGTTCGTCGATCAACTAGGCGAGGTACACTGAGAAAGGTCCCCTAGTCGAGCAATACCTAGTAACATGTACAGCATTTGTCAGAATCCTACTACGCCATGAGAACAACTCAAGTTGCCACATCAAAATCCTGATAATATATGAGTCATTTGTGTTATTCTAAAATGATTCTATACTGCAATCTAGTAGGCATACATGCATGCGGGGATGTATTTTGGCTCTCTTTCAAATCAGAGCTCAGGTGTATATCGATGAATGTAGATACATCGTCGTCGAGCTCATGTTATGTACTATGTATGGCATCAACTATCCAGACGCCATGGAAGCACGTATCCAGCCTGGCAACGAAATTGCAAACGCAAGGGAAAACTACCCTATAGAAAAAAGAAGCATCCAGCAAACCCGCCACCCACGAAAACGAAATGGTATCATGCCTAGAACTTAACGCCCACTTACCAGAGTGCGTTTCAAAACCAATCCACCCACCCAACCGCTATAAACCCAGAAAATGCGCCAGTACCGCTCAAGGGAAAGAAATGAAATCATAAGGTCGTGGTCACGTCAGAGGAAGATAAGGGGATCAGCCCCAATCATCGTGGCATAACCAGCCCGTTGATACCCTTCATATCCGTCAGTTGGCTCTGCAGGATGTCATTTCCGCGAAGAAGTTCCTCAAGCCAGTCGGCCGCTTGGGTAAGCATCGCACTCTTGCTAAAGCCACCGCCTCGAAGTCCGGGGACGAGAGAGCAGAGATCATCAAAGCCTTGACGGATGAGATTGCGACGCTTCTGCTCGGAGAGAATGTGGTTGGTTCGTTTCTGCTCCTCTGAGAGATTCTCGCGGGCGTTCTTGCTGCTCGGGGTAACCCGTGCCTTGCCGGATGAGTTGGTAGCAGTCGAGGCGCGGCGCACCTTGGCGTTGCTGGGAGTTCGGGACTTTCGAACCAGTCGAGTATCCTCCTCGTCCGATGGGATCTCGCCTTCTTTGATGATGCGCTGACGCTTCCGCGGCTGCGAAGGATCATCTCTGTCGGCATTGCGGAGAGTCGCAATGTGGGCGTGGGCGGCCGCGAGGCGCTCGGGGGTGGTCGGTCGGGTGTTGGCCGCGCTGGCCTGAGGCTCGAAGCAGTCGAGGTGTTCGAGGAGGTCCCGGGTACGGGTTTCCATGTCAGGCTGATCAGGCGGGGCGATGTAGCCCTGATCCATGAAGCTGTTATCCGATCCCCAGTGCAGACCACGCACCTTCCGAGACGGGTGCTGGTCTTCCGGAATGGGGTCCCGCACATCGAAGAGCATCTCGGACGTATGGAATCCCGTCGGGAGCTGGGCTCTGGCCGGCGAGGAACTAGACGCATGGGCATTGCCGACAGGGTGTGAGCTGCGGCGGGCGTGGGGGGAAAGAGGCTGACCGGAGAATGCCTGCTGCGCCAGCGCAGAGCCAATCTCAGCCCCGTTGATGCCGTTCTGGTATAGCATCGAGGCAGCCGCATAGAGATCCGGACCGGTGCCGTTGCCGGCCATCATGCCAGGCTTCGGGGCCTGGTGATGGAAGGATGGCTGCGACAACGAGGTGGTTGAGCCCTCGAAGGTTGGAGGAAGCTCACTGGTCCAGTCAAAGTGCATCCCGGTGGACGACTTGTCCTGGGCACCACGGAACCAGAAGTCATTGGAGAAGTTGTTGGCATTCATGGTGGTAAAGAAGTTGTCGAGCATGTTTGATTCGTGGTCGTCCAGCAACGAGGGACCCGGGGGAAGGGCGGGCGCCTGCTCGAATGGGGTATCCATTGGGGAAAGGAAGGAGTCTGCAGAGGGAAGGTTAGTTTTTGTATTCACAGCAAGTGAGGGGATGGACACTCTTCATGAGACGCCGATCGTCGTCACTTACATCCAAAAGGGCCAGCGGATGGTGGGGATGTTCGCCCCGTATGTACTTCGGGACCGGGTCCATTCATTGTCACGAGCATCAGAAGTCGAGTGGGAAGTCGAGGGGAGACGAGAACCGAAGGACAAGGTTGGGTCAGACGTGGTTGCTCTGAAGGATCAAGAGCAGCGTGGACTGAGACTGAGCGCTCATGCCTTGTGATAATCCGGGGAAAGACTTTCGTCCGTGGTATATAAGATGGTGAAGTGAATCCAGGCCCCGATGGAGTCGACCGATGTTTGTCCGATGCCACACGCAGCCGGGAGCGGCCAAATAAAGGGAAGAACCAGAATCGAGGACTCGGCGATGGAGTTGCTGAAGATGACGAGAGGAAAGAAAGCTGGGGAAAGAGTGTGTGGAGCGCCTCATCGTCAACATCGCAACGCAACCATTTCGGCCTCGGATCACATGCAAATTTCGCGGTCGCGTGACGTAACGGCAATACCAAAATGACGGTACCGTACCAGTCCCGCTGCGGTAAGAAGGGCCCGTCCCAGCCGCACGCCTGCGGTACGGCGAGCCTCGAGCCTCCCGAGGTCGGGTTGTCCGTTACAGCCCGTACAGTCGGTACCCTCGCACCTGCCAGATTGCATGGCTGCGTCTGCACAGCTGCATGGCTGTTGCTGCGCTGCTGCACTGCTGCTGGCCTCGAATGGGTCTGTGCTAGTTCGTCCATCCATCTCGGTCCTTCCCTCTTTTGGCCTCGCTATTCAGTCGACATCCGTGGTCCACCACCGCCCCGCAAATCCCTTGACTTCATACTCGATGATCTACCCCCTCCTGCCCCTGAATTCCTTCCAGGCGTTGCGGGGACTGCTGCCGCGTCCGGGACCGAGGCTCTTCGTCGTGCACCCGATGCTATACATACCCTATCCTGTTACACAGATCCACGGTTGATCATAGGCGACGCGCAAAGCAAAAAATAACCGATCGTGCACGGTCAAGGCTGCTGCTGCTCCCCACCCTCCCCCAAAGAGACCCTCTCTCGGTCCCGGACAATACTACCCAATTTTCGGGCAGTTGCGATTTTCTCGGTTGCCCACTCAAAAGTCTGTTGAATGAGATCTCTCCCCTGCCTGTCCCATTGGTGATTCCCCCAGAATCCTACCCTGATCCCGGCCTGAAAAAGACTTGGCACGCCGTTGAGCCGGCTGGGATGCTTATCCGCTTCCCCCGCGGATCAGGACATGGTTACCGGCGCGATGGATCCTGCCATCCAGCTGAGTCTCCGTGACAGCCATTTTAGGGCCCGGATCCTTAAACCGTAAGTGTCCCTGATCCCCTACCGATTGAACGGCCGTGGCAGCAACCGTGGGAAACATGCGTGAAAAAATAGAAACCGTTCGCTGACCCTGGTTCCAGTATACTTCGTGCATACGCTTTAGGATATCTCTCCGCGGTCACTCCCAAACTCGTCTCTTACGCCCGGCGATTCGGAAGGAGAGACTGGGACACATCTCAAAAACTTCGCGAGGTACGTTGCAAGTCGCTTTTTTGAGCAGCCCGCGAAATTATCCCCATCCCCGTGCTCAAATTACAGTCGCTCTGTGGTTGCGTCGAAACACCGCTCAGGCTGACCCTGAACCTTACAGCTGATCCATGTTCTGGCTGGGCCTCTGCGTGCCCACAGTTTCCCAACGTTTTGCGCTGCCTTGGTCGGAGGCTCAACTTTCCTCCCGGTGCTGTTGTATCGGGTCTGTGTCTCGTTCGTAGCTCGTCACGCAAAGGGTGACATCCGACTGTCCCTGCGCCTGCGTCGTTTGATCCAGTTCGTCACGGCATTCCTCTCGGCATGGTTCAGCTTCCAACTCTTGAATAAGACCCGGGGCATTTCACAGAATCATAACGACGCCAAAGCGTCCGCTGGCCAAGATGATGCGCCGGCCAATGCCCTCGAGCGGCCTCTACGCCCAGAGCTGGTCGGGAGGACAATGGACCTCACTCTTTTCACGGTCACAAGGGCTATAGACGTGATTTCCTGCATAGCATGGAGTCGTTGGCGCAATCATCGCAAATCACAGAACCGATGGACTTATGTGGAATCCCTGGCCCCTGGACTGGCAGACGCTGGGGCTTTTGCAACCAGTGCAGCTATAGTCATGTGGGCATGGTTTTATTTACCGGAAAGATTGCCACGGACGTACGAGAAATGGATTGGGGAGGTGGCCAAGGTCGACTCCCGCTTGATCGAGGCTCTACGCCGTGCTCGTCGAGGGGTCTTTGTATACGGCAAGGATACAGGCCAAGCGCCTCTTCTGGAAGCGATGTGCAGAGACTACAATTGGCCTGAGGAATGGGGAGACCCAGCCAAGACAGTCCCGATTCCGTGCGAAATGGTACACATGGACTGCGGTCCCAGTTGCGAGCTGCACGCGGTGTTCCGCTTTGCCAGAACCTTCAAATTTGCCTGTGCAACCTACATCCCATTGCAGATAGTTCTACGTTTACGGGGGATGAAGAGCCCTGCCGTCCTCACTCGGGCCATATCTGATGCCGCCCAGTCATCGGCCTTCCTGGCCTCCTTTGTGAGTCTTTTCTATTATGGCGTGTGCCTAGCCCGCACTCGAATTGGCCCCAAGGTGTTCGACCAGAAAACTATCACTCCACTCATGTGGGATTCCGGACTCTGTGTCGGGGCAGGGTGCCTCATGTGTGGTTGGAGCGTCCTGGTTGAAAAGGCGCGGAAGCGTCAAGAGCTGGCTCTATTCGTGGCACCCCGGGCAGCAGCCACAGTGTTGCCACGGTTGTATGATAAAAAGGTATGTTTAATCCTCGCCTCTGCCAACTTGCGTGGGTTACACACAGTCGAACTACCCTTCCAAGCATCGGCGGATCTTGGTCAACTTTCGGAACCGTCACGCGATTCTAACAGTACTTCCTTCCTGACAGTACCAGTACCGCGAACGCATCGCCTTTGCCATAAGTGCTGCTATTCTCCTGACCTGTCTTCGTGAAAGGCCAAGCATGGTCCGAGGAGTTTTCGGACGTATTACTGCTGGCGTTTTGAACTAGACTCTTCCCATTATGAGCAACTGACGACAGAGTTGCCCTGTCCTTTTGTATTATTATGATATTATTTGGTGGTGGAGGGATGGCTTGTTTTATCATTATTCTTCTAATATGTGTATCATCATACTTCTATTCAACGCCGGGAGTCGATTCGCCAAGCAACGAACTTATGTGTTCCGCATACTCCAAAATACCAATTGAAACATGATAAAATAATTTATGACGAGTGTTTTCCAGAAACAGCTCATAAATAATTGTTACTGGTATTATCTCGCGAGATGAGCGCCCCGAGACGTAGATGTGGGTGGGCAGGTTCCATTTAAGTCCTGGGTGGAATCTTGAGAGCGGCCCTAATACTGATGCCCGACATACCAAAAAAAAAGAATGGTTCCAGAGGGGGTCGAACCCTCGACTTTGGCGTTATTAGCACCACACTCTAACCAACTGAGTTATGGAACCAGCTTGTTGAAGACGATGGCTGATCAGTTTGACATATTAGACAGGACTTTTTAAGGTATCGAATGTCTACTATTTAAATAACGCAATGCCCTAAGGTAGCTCTTTGGGGTATTACAAAATACAATAAATGCTCCAAATTGCTTCTGATACTATTACGAGATGTATCCGACTGATAAATCAGTCAATGCTGGTAGAATAGATTTTAAGATTTCATGATAGAGTGACAGAGCACGTGATTATCGTCCGCTATAGGTGTGTGTGTCACGTGCCATTCATGCGAGCTAACCAATTGGTTATGTCGGGGCCGCATGATCGACGCCGCAATTCGACTCAAACCTCAAAACCATGTTTTCCAGGACTTTCCCCTCACTAGGGCGGTGTTCTCCGACAGGGAACATTCCGCAACGGCCTACGTATATTCACAAGGGACTTTTCCATGCAGAAAGGAGGTACTTCTCAAGGAATTCCTTCCTTCAAGAACGCCGCCATGCCTCCGCAGCACCGTTTAACACGCCGCAATCGCAGCAGCGCAACACCTCTACCATGTGAGTTAAGGTTTCTGAAATGTTTGAGAGCTAGTGAGCTGACTGGACTCTTGTTAGGTATTATACCATTAGTCTCATCCTCGGAACCGTCGCGCTTGCCTATGGATCGGTTCCCCTCTACAAAATGGTTCGCAGCACCCAAATATCCACCCAATTTACAGACAGACCTTTGGAACTGGAACTGACCTCTTTGTTCAATCGCAGATTTGCCAGCAAACCGGCTGGGGCGGCCAGCCCATCCTCACCCATCGTACCGGAGACGGCGATACTGCCTCGCGCGTGACTCCCGTTACAGACTCCCGCCGCCTCCGCATTACCTTTAACGGATCCGTTTCCGACGTGCTGCCTTGGAAGTTTACCCCACAGCAAAGAGAAGTGCGAGTGTTGCCTGGCGAGACCGCCTTGGCCTTCTACACGGCTACAAACAAAGGCCCGAATGATATCATTGGAGTCGCTACGTACAGCGTGACTCCGGGCCAAGTGGCGCCTTATTTCAGCAAGATTCAATGTTTCTGCTTCGAAGAACAGAAGCTCAATGCTGGAGAATCCGTGGATATGCCTGTTTTCTTCTACATCGATCCGGACTTTGCTACGGACCCGAACATGAAGGGAATTGACACCATCACTCTGTCATACACATTTTTCAGTGAGAGACTCTTTCCTACGAGAAGATTGATCTTGAACCCTGGACTGACACATAACAGAAGCGAGATATGACGACAATGGCGTTTTGAAGCCCATTCAATCATGATGTGCGGCTCGAAGATCCCAACCGCAAGCGACCTTTGAAAGTGGACTGCCACTGTTCAGCATTTGTGTTTCGTTACCATAGAAAGGAGCTCATAATTGCTCCGCATTGGACTTCCTCGACACCATCTCATCTCCTCAAGAATTGTGCCTGTATCATACAACTCGGAGTTATGGGGATCCTTCAGTTTTGATTGGAATGCAGTATTGTACATACAACGATGTAAAATTGTACTACTCCCGTCCGTCCTGTAACGAACTGTTTGGTTGAAATGCTACCCTCAAGTTTTTGTAGATATCAGACGATAGGAAACGAGTGCCGTGCACGGACCAACAATTAATTAGGCGCGCGTCGTACGCGTTCTCCCCAGCCCGCATTTTCCACTCAACCTCCAGCTACTTCCCACTCGGCATCCAGGACTACAATGGCGCTCCTCGTCGATAAGCTGCGTCCGCGGACGCTTGATTCGCTTTCATATCACCCCGAGCTCTCAGACCGCCTGCGGTCTTTGGTGAGTGTTGTACAACTGTCTTGGGTGCGAGTTGAGCTGATGCTAACGGACCGATTCTCTATAGGCCCAGAGCGGAGATTTCCCTCATCTTTTGGTCTATGGTCCATCTGGCGCGGGCAAAAAGACGCGCATTATCGCTACTCTGAAAGAACTGTACGGCCCGGGTGTGGAAAAGATCAAGATCGACGCCCGAGTTTTCCAAACCACCAGCAACCGCAAACTAGAATTTAACATCGTCTCTTCCGTCTACCACCTCGAGATTACTCCCGCCGATGTCGGAAACTACGACCGAGTCGTTATCCAGGAATTACTCAAAGAAGTGGCTCAGACGCAGCAGGTGGATCTGTCAGCGAAACAGCGGTTCAAGGTGGTCGTGATTAACGAAGCCGATCACCTCACGCGCGATGCCCAGGCCGCGCTGAGAAGAACAATGGAGAAATATAGTCCTAACCTCCGCTTGATTCTTTTGGCCAACAGCACATCCAACATTATTGCTCCGATTCGGTCGAGGACTTTGCTGGTCAGGGTTGCTGCACCTTCCGAAAACGATATCTGCTCTGCACTACGGATTGCTGCGAAGAAAGAGGGCTGGACTGAAGTTGATGGATTGAACAAGCGAATTGCGAAGGAGAGTGGACGTAATCTACGTCGGGCACTTCTCATGTTTGAGTCCATCTACGCGCAGAAGTGAGTGTTCAATTTCCCGCTGTTTGTGAATCCACAAATACTAACCGGTATGGCCCTGTAGTGAGAAAGTCACAGAAAAGACTTTGATTCCGCCCCCGGATTGGGAGGCTGTGATTCAAGTGACAGCCGATGACATTCTGGCAGATCGGTCACCCGCTCGTCTGTTGGAGGTGCGCACCCGCCTCTATGACCTTTTGACTCACTGCATTCCCCCGAGTACTATCCTCAAGGTAAGCAATTGGTCTTCACACATGCTGTGGATCATACGTGATATTGACGAATGTTCGTTCGCAGACTTTGACTTTCAAGCTTGTCGCGCGTGTCGACGATGCTCTCAAGCCTGATGTGATTAAGTGGTCTGCTTTCTATGAACACCGAATTAAGCTGGGAAGTGTGAGTGCTGGTACAAAACTGTCCGAAAATGTGATTTCGTTACTAACATGACTTAACCAATGTAGAAAGTAATCTTCCACCTCGAAGCCTTCGTGGCCAAATTCATGCGCATCTATGAAAGGTAGGTTCCTGAAACGTTCAATTCCAAGGCAAAACTAGCCACTAACTCTTGACAACTAGTTACTTGATGGGAATGGGCATCGATCTCTGAACCCCCAATACTTAAATAGCGCATGAATGACGATTGTACACTACCTGGGTAGAGTCTGTCTTGATGAGCCCCGAAGACTTGCTATTCGGTCAAGTTGCAGAGCTCGATTGCCCCTTGGACTCTTTACAGGCGCATGAAGGCATATAAATGACTTACGGATTTGGCGTTGAACTGGCATTTTCCCGGCTACCTTGAAACTTCTGGAAGTAGTAAAATGGATTCATATCAATCATAACACATCAAGATACATAACAACAGACCCATGACGAAATATTCTTGACGAAGTACGCGATCGACTCACTAAAGCATTATTGCGAGCAGTCCTGAGAGTGAGGTGGGCATCGAGGCGGAGGTCCCAGAAAGGTTGCCCCCCAGACCCTACGTCATCACATACCGTCACTCGACCACCTCCCAGAATATCTGCCGAGCACATAGCTGTCGATTCTCTGCTTGTGCAACTATTCTTGATTTATCTGAATACATCCAAGGATAACTAAAAGCAAAAACTATCAAAATGACCGACCCCAGACTAGTTGATATTGAACCTGGCGGGGAGAGTACTCAGTATGTGACTAGCAGGCTAAAGCAGCTTTCCCATGCATGAATATGTTCCTTCTAATACTCAAGAACAGATATGAGTCCATCCGCATATATACAGAACCACCAGCAAAACAGACTGGGCAGCTGGGCGGTAGGCTAGATAACCCGATACTCTTGCTACGGACATCGAAAGACGGCTAACAGGCCGCAGGCAAAGCAGCCCATACTGAAAGCAAAGTCGGCGGTAGCTCGGATGCCGCGAACGACTCTTCTGCAAGCGGTGATGAATATAACATGGCACAAAAGTTGGGAATGGGGATTTCCAAAGAATCCGAAGGTAAATGCAAAACATATCCTTGTGTCTAAACTCCGTATATAGAGACAAAATATCTTCTCGGGCAGTCCTGGGATTGGTGGCCACCGGAAGACAATAAAAGGCTGACAGTAATGTACAGAGGATCTGGAATTCGACACACCAGGCGATGCAGCAGCCGCAAAGGCCAGGAGACAGCAGGGGTATGGGCCTGGCTCCGGCGTCGGAGCTTAATTCAACAGAGGGTAACACGAGCGTTGGAAAACATGAAAACCGGTATCATGCTGGGTAGAGGTGGTTTATTGAGTGGAAGAGGTGCTGGAGGAGGCGCTTTGCGGCGGGTTCTGGAGATCGTTGGTTCCCAGAGGAGGGTTGCGGCGGGCGCGCTTGAGAGAGTCGAGAGTAACACCATTACCAAGTTTTGTGATTCCAACGACCGGCGGGTCGTCCTTCCGGACAAACTCCCAAAGGCCTGAAAGTTAATGATTAGTATGAGTTATATCAATCGACATTTTGTGCTGGAAGAGTTGATTCCAAACGTACCGGGCAGCTTGTGACCAGCCAATCTGAATGCCTCACGAGCGACCTTCTCGTGCAAATCTCCCTTCAGCTCGAAAACGACACGGCTCACGGGCAAGCGCACAGTCCAGTAATCGAATTTACCCTTACCCTTACCCATACGCTGTTCGTTACCCTTGGTGTACACACCAATGTTGGCGCTGACACGCTTGTAAAGCTTGTAGTTCATTCCTCGCAATCGTCGCTTGATGGTCTCCTCTGCAATCTTCAAAGCGGAGGCCGGCATCCGGCGGTCATGGTCCTTCATTCGGAGGCCAAAGTCTCCCCACACCACTGTTGTTCCGCGAGTTGATCCACCGGTAGCGACATGGGGGCGACCTTTCGGCGATTTCGACTTCTCGGCGAACTTCGGAGTGAGCCAGTCAAGGGCGGGAGAGGTAGTCGAGAAGGACCGCGCCAGAGAAAAGGTCGCCAGCGGACCCGACAGGCCTGTATCAAGAGAGTTAGTTTCGAGCCGCGGCGAACATTCCAATGTGAATAAAGATTCGTACAGGTTGGTCGGGTGCAGGCCGACAGGGGCCCCGCGAAAAGCTTCATCTGAGGACCCATTGTGACCGGGGGTAGCTGAATGTCAATGGGCGCGGACGGTGGTTCTTCTACGCAGGCCAGCGGCACTTTTCGGTGCCAACTCACTAATCCTGATCGGTACGAAAGTGGTCACGTGAGCGCGTTCATTAGTCATCCTGTCACGTCTCCCTGGCGCGTTACTCCGAGACGTGCGGCGACTTGGAACCGCGACCTGCGACTGTACTTCATCGCCCAATCGCGTTTCTCTTCTTTCTACGCCTTTGTAACTTGCAGGGCCGGAGAAACACACCATGCCCGATATCAGGAGCTTCTTCGGTGGCAAGCCCGCTCAAGGCTCCAGCGAGACCGCGAAGCCCGCGAAGATGGAAGTAAGTTCTGCTACCTTAATAGGGTCGCCTCTATGAAAGAAGCAGGCTTCTCTCACCTTCATCTTACTCTTGAATGTTGCTAACAAATCGGTTTCGCTATGCAGGATCCCTCCGCCGCAAGAAAGAAGCGTAGGATACTCAGCTCCACGCTGACAGCTTGAACACCGAATCTAATAATTGAACAGGTAACAGCAGGAAGGTGGTGGATGATAGTGATGAGGATGAGGAATTTGCACCCGCAAAGTCTGAGACCCCGAAGACCAAGTCAAAGAGCCAATCGTACGAATCCCGTTTTGTCCCACATCCGTGTCATTTGCAGTTTACTGACTGATATTGGTGTAGGAAACCTGAAGAACCCAAGGGAGAGCCCACGACAACCTCAGATTACTTCGCTTCTAGCAAGAAGAAAGGAAACCTGGCTAAGAGCTCTACGACAGCCGACCAAGCTCCCCCCAAAGCTGCCAGCCCGAAGAAGAATGTCGACGAAACCCCTGTGAAACCATCGCGAGCCGCCAAGAAGAACACAAGGGTCATTGAAGACGAAAAGCATGGCGGCGATGACATTTTCGCCTCGGAATATACGGCACGCGGCAAGGGCGACGACGACTATGTCGCTGGGGGGGACAGTGAGGACGACGGCGATGACTTCGAAGTTCTTGAAGTCAGGCCAGCCACTGCTGCTTCTAAGAAAACACAAAAAAAGAAGATAGCCAAGAATGAGGAAAACGAGGATGTTATCATGGAAGATCTGCCGAAGGCTGAACTCAAGCCACGGGCAGGTAGCAAGCGCAAGGCCGTCATCGACGAAGATGAAGACGAAGCTCCCCAGCCTGCCAAGAAGCGAGCACCAGCGACCAAGGCTCCTGCCTCTCCGGCCGCGAAGAAGAAGGCCAGTCCGAAGAAGAAGAAAGAATCAGAGCCCGAGAACCCACAGATCCAAGCCATCTTTGACAGCATTCCCTTGGTCACGGCACCCGAGCCTCCTGCACAGAATGACGACGAACCTCCCAAGAAATGGCCTTTTGGTGGTCAACGATCTCGCACTCCGCCTGTGTCTGGTACCAAGGATATACCCCAGGGCGAAGAAAACTGCTTGGCAGGGTTGACCTTCGTGTTTACCGGTGTATTGGAAACCCTGGGCCGAGATGAGGGCGCTGAGCTGGTCAAAAGATATGGTGGAAAGGTTACCGGTGCTCCTAGCTCCAAAACAAGCTTTGTCGTCTTGGGTGGTGACGCTGGACCGTCGAAGCTCAAGACCATCAAGAAATTCAATTTGAAGGCCATCAACGAAGACGGTCTTTTTGAGTTGATCCGTCGCCTGCCCCCGAATGGAGGTTCCGGGCAAGCCGCTGAAAAGCACAATGCTAAGAAAAAGGCCGAGGAGGAGAAGGTCAAGGCAATGGCAGCTGAAATTGACGCCGAGGAGAAGCGAAAGAAGAAAGAGAAGGCTCAAGCGGATGCACAGCAGACTTCCAAAAAGGGGGAGACTTCAAATCCTTCAAAGAAGTCGGATTACCCACCTCCTGTCGATGACCAACTCTGGACCACAAAGTATGCGCCTACAGCAGCTTCCATGATCTGCGGCAACAAGGCCGCCGTCGAGAAACTCCAGAACTGGCTACGAAACTGGCATAGAAATTCCAAGGTCGGATTTAAGAATGCAGGCAAAGATGGATCAGGCATTTACCGTGCCGTCATGATCCACGGACCTCCCGGAATTGGCAAAACCACAGCTGCGCACCTCATGGCAAAAGTCGAGGGGTTTGACATTGTGGAAACCAATGCCAGTGATACGAGAAGCAAGAAGCTCGTAGAGAATGGTACATTGGGTGTCCTCGACACAACTTCGTTGCAGGGCTACTTTGCGGGTGAAGGCAAGAAGGTCGAAAGTGCGAAGCGCAACCTTGTCTTGATCATGGATGAGGTTGATGGTATGTCTGCCGGTGACCGTGGCGGTGTTGGAGCCGTTGCTGCTATTGTTAAGAAAACCAATATTCCGATCATCCTTGTCTGCAATGAGCGAAGGCTGCCAAAAATGAAGCCATTCGACCACGTCACGTTTGAGATTCCGTTCCGACGTCCGACTGTTGAGCAGATCCGCGCACGACTATCCACAATCTGCTATCGAGAGGGACTCAAAATCCCGCCTCCCGTTTTGGATAGTCTGATTGAAGGAACACATGCCGATATTCGGCAGCTTATCAATATGCTCTACGCTGCCAAGCTTGACCAGGTGAATATGGATTTCGACAAGGGCAAGCAGATGTCAAAGGCATGGGAAAAGCACATCATTCTTAAGCCCTGGGACATTGTGAGCAAAATACTCAGCGCGCAGATGTTTTCCCCAAGCTCGACGAGTACCTTGAATGACAAGATCGAACTCTACTTCAACGACCACGAGTTTAGCTATCTCATGCTCCAAGAGAATTACCTCAGGACCAGACCCATTCTTGCCAATAACCACCACGGCCCAGAGCAAAGATTGAAAGCCCTCGAGCTTGCGGACAATGCGGCCTCGAGTATCAGTGATGGAGACCTTGTCGATCGCATGATCCACGGGACCCAACAGCAATGGAGTCTCATGCCGGCCCATGCGGTATTCAGCTTTGTCCGACCGGCTAGCTTCCAGTTTGGAAACAGCTATGAACGGCCCCAGTTCACAGCTTGGCTTGGACAAAACAGCAAGCAAGGTAAGTTTATATTCCCCATTTCCTCTTTTTTCAGCTTTATAGAATGCTAACGTCGGGGTAGGTAAAATGTCTCGCTACGTCAAGGAAATCCAGGGCCATATGCGTCTTCGCACTACCGGTAATCGTGATGAGATCCGGCAGCAATACATGCCCCTGGTATGGGAGAAGTCAGTCCGACAACTCCAAGATGTCGGCAAGGAGAGCGTGGATGAAGTGATTGATTTCATGGACTCCTATTATCTGACACGTGATGACTTCGATGCCATGATGGAATTAGGGCTTGGACCTATGGATCAGTCAAAGGTCAAGCTGGACACACAGACAAAGGCCACATTCACACGTCTCTACAACCAACGGTCTCACCCCATGCCATTCATGAAAGCCAGCAATGTAGTGGCGCCGAAGAAGGGCCCGAAAGAGAAGCCTGATATTGAAGACGCCATTGAAGAATCTGACGAAGAGGAGGTCGTCGAGGAAGCCAAGGATGACGAGGAAGAGTTGGATTTGAAGAAGGACAAGTATGTCAGTCAGCCTAAGAAGAAGGCTGCGCCCAAAGCGAAGAAAGGCAAGAAGGCCGCCGCTGCCGCCGAAGATGAGTTCATCGACGACAGCGAGGAGAAGCCGAAGAAGGGGCGCAAGGGGAAAGCCAAAGCTAAGGCGTAAAACCTTTTGTACAATAAACATTTCCCCTTTTCCCTCGGAGTTGGCCCTGAAAATTACGTGTTTATAATTTTTTTTTTTTCACGGTCGTCAGCACATCATATGCCAGCATTTGAACTTTTCAAACATGACTTTGCTAACACGTAGACGGAATAGCGTTCGAACATGGGGAATGGAAGAAAAGTGGGAAACGAAAGTCAGCATCATATGGCCATATTTCTCTCAGGTATTATTGTACCGAGTATGGAGAACAAGGCAGACAATAAAAGCTAATACTTCACTTGTCACCGCAAACAATTTACTCGCCAACTTCACGATCATCATCCCATCGTACCCACTTCATCACCGACCAACTTAGAGTGATCTGACGAATCTTCTTCCCCCAGAAGAAGAACGGGATCCAAAAGATGAGTACACCACCACAGATAGCCGCCATCTCGCCGTACGCCACATTGTAGCCATGCTTTTCAACCCACGGATTCGTGTAGAAGCCAAGCAGGAAGCCGAAAGCGGATTTGAAAGCTAGTTGGGTGACCACAATCTCGCCGGCGATGGGACGGTAGCTGTCGATTGTATATACAAGAGAGACATTAGTAGCCTGAGTGATGGTGAAATTGACTATATGCCAAACATGTCAGCGGGGTGCATGTTTCGTCTCGAAGGTTTATGATAAAGACTTACTCAACCCGATTCCAATAGTGGGAACAATCCAATGCATCTGCCACTTGATGCCACACCCATATAGAGCCAACGCCAACGGGCCCGTGATAGCACCCACCATAATAGCAGGGAGACGCATTTCCGGCTCACGAATACCGTTATTCCGTCGAGTGAAATAATCCGCAACCCAATCCGAGAAATGGCCACCTAGAACAATACCAAAAGCACATCCAATGATGGCGGCAACGAAGCAAAGACCCGACTGCCAGGCCTCAAAGCCGTAGGCCGTGGAAAATGCAGATGCAACATTCGACGTGATGGCGGTGATAAAACCAATCGTCACGGACATGACCAATGTCGCCCACAGCACAGGAGGGAGGATCAATAGCCCGACCGGCCGGATGGTCATTTGCCAGAGAGATTCGTGGGTATATTTGCCATGGTATAATCGCAGCCCCTGGATCCAGCCAGGGTTACTCTCGACCGTCGCGTCGTGTGAAGCAACTTCAACTTCCGAGGCACCAGCCACGCCGGCCTCTTCGCTCTTCACGCCACGTCTCACACGTTGCCCAGATGAAGTCAAGGTCGTGATAATGCCTGTTGGTGCGAAATTTCGTATATATGCTGTCTCGGGAAAGGTGCCGTAAACGATCAAGGTAACGAAACCAATCAAGGCAATGGCGACATAGTAGATATAGCGCCATGGATGGAATTTGACGATGAAGCCGTCGACAATGGCGCCTGATGCGACGCCGAGATTGAGCGAGGCATTATATAGCCTATGTGATCAAACGTTTAGCAGGAAGTTTATAAAAATTTGAAATGTGCCAACTTACGCAGTAATTGTCCCACGCTCATGCAGGAAGAAGATATCGGCGATGGTGATTGGGGCTAAACATTCACCTGCCCCCGCCGCGATACCCATCACAATGCGAGCGACGAGGAAATTGGCGTACTCTTTCGCCACCGCGCACCAAATGGCTGTGATGGTATAGATCGTAAAGGCGGTTACATAGATAGGGCGACGGCCGTATTTGTTGATCAGCGGCATCCAGAGTAGATTGCCCAGACCTTGGAAGAGAGCAGTGCAATTGAAGAAGTAGGCGGTCTTTGCGATCGGTCCTGACATGCCGGTCTCTTTCCAATTGGGGAAGAAATCCTGTGCCGTTTGTAGGATGGCCAGTGTTGGACCAGCCGCGAGGAAGTTGCATAGGATCATGGCGAAGCAGACGGCCACTGCGGTGTATAGTTTGAACCATCTTGGCCTAGAGAGTAGGCCATCATATTAATGTCAGGACTCCGACAAACCAAAAATCAAGCGGGAGAAGCGCCTACCAATTAAGAGGATCCTTGGGATCACTCGAAGGCGTCGGCACCAAAATCACCTCATTCGTATCTTTGTCGCGCAGCCGCAGATGGCCCAACGTCTTCATCTGAGCACCCTCGATCTCCACCAGGCGGGCGCCGGAGCGCTGGGTGACGCTCGTCTCCGACATGAGATCGGAGTAGATTGCCTGTAGAGTGAGTGACGATCCTGGGCAGAGCACGCGCTATATAGCGGCGTGCCCAGACGCCAGGCGTCGCGAATAACAAGCGGGGCCCACGTTGTCGCAGAATCTGGGGAAACTGCCAGTGTTGAGGCCCACTTCCCGGGCATCTGGCCCCTGGCAATGCAGCCAATGATCGTGGAATGATGATTATTCAGTGGACTTCGGTGGAGGGTATCGTGACGGACAGTTATGTCTCTTTCGTTGGTTAATTTTCTCAAGAAAAGAGACAAACTTGACGCGACGGCCAGCAATTTCGAATCGGCAATGGCCAAGATCGTTGAGTGGTGATCGCCCCCGCATAGAGCGATGCATGGAACTGCCACTAGTCGGCGCATCTCGGTCTGCGACCAAGAGAAGTGGAGGGACACTCCCGACATCCTTGGATTGCGTGGACACAGTGCCCTGTGGCGGACGACGGCCAATAACCCCGCGCAGAGTCACAGGCTGATCGGGGCTGGAACTGTGGTCACAGTTTGCAGCTAAGCTCACCGAAGCTTTGGAAAGTCTGCTGAGCTCGGCTCCAACTCTTCTCTCTTAGTGCAGGACATCGAATGCGCAGGGAGGGGGAGCTGGGCCAGTTGGTGGAGATGCTCAAGTGAGAACTGCTTCAAAAAGGACGGAGGTTGTCCCCGCGCTTTCAAGTTGGTGTCATGTGGCCGATCCTCAAATGGTCTGCACTGTACATTGTATGTGTCTGGCTTGCGGATTGTGAAGTAAAACGGAAACATCTGTTCTTATGAAGATTACTGCATCCTCGTACTCTACTGTCCTGAGGTATCTGAAATATCTGAGCGATTGCTGATGCATAGTCGAGCATGCTTGTTATGAAATAGTCTATTTAATACTCTTAAAAGTACCATTGCAAGCAGCGCTAGTTTTCCAGAGGCACGCGGAGAGAGCAGAAGAAAAGATTCAAAGGTTTATTGGACTATCGCAAAATGGCACTCGACTAGAAAATTGATAAATGAAAGAAGCACTGCCTATTGCTAGTAATGTTACTATCGACGCTGGAATCGCCAGTGTGGCCCGCCGGGCGTGACAAAATTGAGCAGATACGCGGCCGGCGAGTCTTCCTTCTCGCACATTTCTCGGCAGCGCTCTGCCTCGGCGGTCGCCCTCCAATTCTTGCTGGCTCTGCTCGTCAATGCCTTAAGTTTCAGCAGGGTGAATTGTTTCAGTCGGCGGATCTCGAGCTCAACCAGCGACTTCTCGATATTGACAGCCTTCGCCTTCTCGCGCGTCTCAGCCTCCGAGGTGTGGAAATGGTCGATCAGTTTGCGAACCAGCCCTGCTCGATATGCATCATTAGCGCCATCTGCGTCCCCAAACCGGTTCTTCATATACTCCAGGTGGTCCGGACTCTGGATCAACAGATACAGACAGGTCGAAGCCTGGCCCGTGTTGTGTGTGAGGGCCAGATCGATCGGTGATTCATACACCCTCTTCGGGTCCTGGCTATCCCAGACATTCTGTGGTCGCTGCGCAGGACGGACGAACCACTCGACCATGTCGACCCGGTCTCTTTTGATGGCCTCGTATAGCGGAATCCGGCCGCCGGCTGCATCGCCCGGGTGGTACTTGGAACGGCGAGCAAAATCGTCAAAGAGGGTCTCGCCAATTGGGTTTTGGCAAAGCGCATGCCACACCGTTCCTTCTTCCTCGTCATCGGCATGAACATGGGCATCTGCAAGCTCGATACCATACCTCCGCGCCCATTCCACTATGGCCTTATCCGCCCGCCGGCACAATTCATACCCAACATTACCCTGAAGCATCGTCGAAATACGGTCATCCACGTCCGGATTGCAGTGTTCATGCCGGTTAGTGAGGAGAGCGAGCGTCTCCGTGAAAACCCTAGCAATCTGAAGGATCGGCTTTCCATGATTGAAGCGATTGTCGACCGTGGACGGCGCCATGGGGCCCAATTTATTGTCGATCTGGCGTCCGATGAAGAGCTCGAGGATCTCGCGATACGGAACAAGGTCGGCACCTTTGTAGTCCGCCTGCATGGCGAGAATCTCACTCGCAATCGCGATCGAAGTCATAGCATATCCCGTGCAGTTATACTCCGGATCGCCGCCCTCCACGCCACCGGGCAAGAGACCATTCTCCTCCATGGAGTAAAGACAGTCAACACACCCATCGATAATGGCACCAGTGATGGCATCGGGAAAACAGGAATTCGTTGCACATCTCCAATCTCCATCCAGAGGGCAGCTTCGAGCAGACCGATCAGGTATTTTGGCAAACCCTTCCATGTCCATTCGAAAGCGATGCTGGGCATTCCGACCATCTATCTCGCCCCGAACCCACCGCTTGGCAAACCTCGATGCCCGAGGGTAGTCATGCGGAATGGGTTTTGAATCGTCCGGGGACCGGCGTGGCGAAAACTACAGTAATCTCGATGTTGGGGAGGACCATATTATCAAAACTTCTCCATCAGCGTCCGGCGCATTATGACCCGATTTGGCGCTTCCTCCAGCTTGAGAAGCTGGCTCGGCAGGTAACGGTTGTCATTATAGGTCGGCATCGTGGATTTTTTGCATCAATAGTTACCAGCGGAGCGGAAATACGAAAGAAACGTGAGCAATGTTGTCACTGAAAATATGAGTCATCCTCCTTATATTCTGCAAGACAAAGAGATGTTTGTACTGGTATCTGCCCCCAGGGCTTCCCAAAGGATCGAGCGAACGGACATTTGGGGAGAGGTGGGGGGCGCTCATTGAGCGATGTGAAAGAAAGTTTGAATCAGCGTGGCATAGTTGATAATAGGGGAGGCCTATTCTTTGACCTCGAAGTTAAATACTTTCTAAACTGATAGTTCCTATGGTGTCGGTGTCGATTTCTTTCGTAAACTCCCATGCCGGTCGAGTTGGATTCTCTCACACCTCATACGCTAAAATCACAGTTGTTGACACGAAGAACCTAGAATGGAATTCAGAGGGGAAGGCACGTAAATGACTCTCCCTTGCTTTTTAAAAAGAACGCTTTCCGACAATAATGCTGAATTCTGGAATAGCCCTGCATGTCAAGCTACGGATTCCATGATGTGCTAGATGCTTGACATCCTTCTGATCCCCACTGTCATTTACCATTCGATAAATTAAATTTTGAAGAACTTCTGATGCTGTTTTCTTGTTTATGATAACCTGACTACCCTCTTCTCGATGAAGAATGGTCGAATGATAGGATACTTTGGCGATGACTTTATGATTTTTCTTGTGTCACTGTGACATCCTTGGACTCGGACGCCATTTTTTCAGTCTCGCATTAAAGTGCCAATTAAAGCGTACTACTTACGTTATAATGTTCGTACAGGTGCAACAATAGCGAGGCCCATTGTCCATATTCGCAGTGTCTACTCTAAATTTTGCATGTCTTCGTATTTACTGACTGTACAAGAGGTGTGGCTGCAAGCCTTGAAAGCGCTCGATGGTTGGGATAACAGATGGCTTACAAGAACTTCCAACTCTCCATGGTAGTCATCTCGGAACTCTTCCTCTAATTCACTCTTGTGGCTCTTCTTGGAATAGACGCTCATTTTAAACTCCTTGCATCAAATGGCCCGTGTTATTTACAATTCCACTCCACCCCTGTCGACCGTTCCATCTCTCATCATTCAACCTCGTTATATCTCTTGCAGTTCCGAGCTCTCGCGAGTTCGCAGGTGTTGCTATCACCTTCGACATAACTACTAATGACTTCTCCACAGTTTGATCCACCTCATACCATGTCCATGCGAGCCTTAAGCGATTCCTCGACTCGAGACAAGGAGAAGAACGCGTCGCTGGAGCATAACGAGACCCTAAACCTAGCTGAAGGTGGGCACGATGATATCCAGCTTCAGCGTCTGGGCAAGAAACCCGTCCTCAAGGTAAGACTTTACACAGTTTATTTCCTTCATTTACTGACATCACTTCTGTACAGCGAAATTGGGGTATCCTTTCCGTGGTTGGGCTCGCTTGCACGATTCTCGGGACCTGGGAGGGTTTACTTGCGTAAGATATCTGATCCAAGTCATTATCGCTGCCGCTCACTAACTGAGGAGCTTCAAGGACGTTTATTCTTTCTTTGACCAAGTTCGACTCCCTTCTCATCTTCCTTGAGTCCCGTTCGTGGTTCGCTTAACAATTGCTAGTGGAGGCCCGGCAGGCGCAGTGTACGGCTACATCTTCGTATGGGTGGGAACCGCGGGTTGCTTCACTGTTTTGGCAGAACTGGCTTCAATGTTAGTCCTATCCCATCAAGGACAGAAACCGCAACACTAACCTCGGCTGTTTTGCAGGGCACCCACTTCTGGCGGACAGTATCACTGGTGCGCGATGCTTGCTCCAAAGCAGTACAGGAATCTGCTCAGCTATATCACAGGCAAGTCCTCCATTCTTTTATCAGCGCACCAGTTTTACGCACTCTCTCATCATTGAAACTCAGGATGGCTCTCGGTTGTTGGCTGGCAAGCAGCCTTCGCATCGGGCGCTTTTCTCTTCGGAACACAAGTCCAGGGAGCATCAGCTCTAGCTCATGAGGCCTACGATCCGAAGGCATATCAAGGAACACTCCTCATGTGGGCCTTTTTATGCATCGTACTGATCACGAATATGGTAGGTGGTAAATTCCTGCCACGATTGGAGAGCGGACTCCTGTGTTTCCACATAGTGGGCCTTTTCGGCATCATCATCCCTTTGCTGGTGCGAGCAGAACACAAGTCAAAGGAGCAAGTCTTCAAGGAGTTTCTGAACGGCGGCGAGTTCCCAACCCAGGGTCTTTCTTGGTTCGTGGGCCTATCCGGCGCGGCGTTTGCGTTCGCTGGCGGAGATGCCTCTGTACATGTAAGTGGCTTCCAGTGTGCATCACCAATGGCCCAGATCGACTCGACTCACAGTCACAGCTAGCAGAAGAATGCTCGAATGCTGAGATTGCCATCCCGAGGGCCATGATGCTCACAGTAGTGATCAACGGATGCCTTGGATTCGGTATGTTACTCACCATGCTTTTCTGCAGCGGCAATATTCAGGATGCGCTGGCCTCGCGAAGCGGATACCCTTTCATGGAAATATTCGTTCAGGGAACTCATTCGATGGGCGGTGCGCTGGCCATGACCTCGGTCTATCTCTTTGCGGCAGGCTGCTCGATCTTTGGGATGCTGGCTGCGACATCTCGTCAATTCTGGTCGTTTTCTCGAGACAAGGGAGTGCCTGGATGGAAGTTGTGGTCCAGAGTGAGTGCTTTCATCGTGAACGTCTGAACTACGCATCAGCCTCTGACTGGCCTCTTGCATTTTAGGTCAACTCCAGGCATCTCCCGCTATATTCCACCGTTCTCACTGTCATCGTGTCGGCCCTTCTGGGGTTGATCAACCTCGGCTCCAAGCTTGCACTGGAAGACATCCTCTCAATGGCAGTCTCCGGCCTATACTCTTCGTACCTGATAGTGGCAATATTGCTTCTTTATCGACGGTGCAAAGGTGACATTTACCGCTATGGAGACGGAGATGGTATGCAGATCAACGTGCCTGGAGCTCGGCTGGTCTGGGGTCCTTTCCATGTGCCGGGAATTGCTGGAATAATTCTCAACGGGTATACGGTCATGTACATGACTATCGTGGTTTTCTTTAGCTTCTGGCCGTCGGCAATGCGTCCTGAAGTTGATTCGATGAATTATAGTGTCGTGGGGACTTGCGGCGTCGTGGCTTTGGCTGTGCTGTACTATGTTGTGTGTGCGCGACATAGTTACCAGGGTCCTATCATGGAAGTTCAGACTTGACTTGGATTCCAATATGTAGTTTGGCTTCTTTTTAGGCCCCTAAGCTCTGGATTATTCAAATATTTTACTTCCACAGTTACTTTCTGGGGGATTGCAATGGTCTACCTAGTGTAGTGGGGAGATCACCCCCACTACCATCTAGGCTATGTGATGCAGCAGGTCGTATACGGTGGCCGTCTAGCTAGTTCTAGAATACAGCTTCTTACACCTCCCCGAACTAACCCATACATTTGGGCTTCTCGCTATTTTCTGATAGCTACGCGTGTGTTTCGTGGTGGTTTTTCTGCTGAAACGACCCGCACGTCTCAGTGCATGCTACCCTCGAACGTTCCCCTCTTCATATGGTGACCGACGCAGGGGGCGACTAGTTTTCTGGGTGTTTGAACACGCAGGAAATCAACGCGACGGGCGAGAAGTGTGGAAATCGCGAGAATCGGCGAAAGGAAAGTTGTGTCCGGGGTGGGCGAGCGCGTTAACCCTGGAAGTCATCGGAATTCCGGCATCCACTGGTATTATTGGTACGTATTATTGGTTTTTGAGCATGTGATACTTATTGGGGCCTTATATGAGGAGAGGCGCCCTTTTGTTATTTGCGATTAAATCCCTACATTGTTCTGGGGGGGGGGGGGGGGGGGGAAATGAAATTTTCGAGGTCGGTATGATTGGCAAGGAATTCAAGATGGGATTCCGGCAGAGCGAGTACCAGCACTACTGCGAATGCTGCTTGTAGATTGGCTACACAGGAGAGCTGACGTTCAGTCAGTACTGTGTATGAGACCGACTAATTTACACAAGCTGGCAGAGAAGATCTGGCCAAGCATCTGCAACCTTTGTATTTCAAGTGTGAACATAGTGTTCGCCCAAGTTGTCGTTCAGTTTTTACTTCAGAATTGTGCTTTTCGGCCGAAAATATCGAGGTTTTCGTATTGTTTGTTTCCCCCTGGTCTTCAGATTGACCAGGAAGAGTTCTGTTTTCCTACTACTGGTACTCCTCGTGTGAGCGAGTCAGAGCAGTCTTTGACCTAATTTCTTCTGTTGATTCTGTTGATCGTGTTGATCGGAAGGCTGTCACAGTGGGTGACAGCACTGATGTTAAAAATAGCCACAGCCATACCCAGCATGTCGTCCAGGCCGATGTTCCCTCAGCCTTTGAAGGCTACCGAGAGCCTCTTCGCCCAGAGAGTGAAGCGTCTGCCAACCAGACACAGAGAACCTATTTGCCTAACACGAGTGAGCAACAATCGCGACCACTACCCCCATTCCCATCCTCTGCCTATCAGGCAATGCCACCACCAGAGGGATGTGGATACCAAGTGATATGTTTCAAGTGATGATGAACCGCCAGGGCAATGTTCTGATGCCAGATCCTGGTACACCTGGCGGCCCATTATATAATTGGAAATATGCCAGAAAGTTCCTTCGGAACGTTGAGAAGTGATGTGAAAGGCGTGGTATCAGCGATCCTGCTAGGCAGTGTGAGCTGTTTGCCGATTATTGTGAGGACTCTATCCAGTCGTGGGAGGAGTATGACCCGCTGTGGAAATCTCGTGATTGGGAAGCGTTTAAGGACATATTCTGTGATCGATACAAAGATTACGACTCTGAGCGCCAGAGGTTTTCGAGGGCGTCATTGATGAAGTTAGTGAATCAATCAAGAGACACCATTGATGAGCGGCTCAAGCACTATATTTATGGGACTTGGAAAGGATCTCGATGTGACAAAGGAAAAGCTTGAGGAAGTCGCTGACGTGCTGAGAGCGATCGAAGACGATCTGGATGAGATCCTTTAGAGTCGTTGAGTATTCTCATGTCCTAAATCTGCCTAAGCCCGCATTCTTATGTATTTTTGGTATTTGCGACCGTAAGGGATACCAGTGACCGGCTCAGTGGCTCAAAGGGTCCGGAGAACGCGGTCCCAGGACTCATCAGGTCTCGTGATTTTTGGGGTTCTATGAATACCTATATCTATCCCCAAGGGCCAGAGGCCCCGGGCGTTCATGGGTCTCCAAGAAAATGTAGAGTGGAATTATCGTTTCCGTCTTGCAAACCTGACGGAACAGCCTATATTCATTCGAAAGAAAAATCTATACATCAATAACTAGTGAGAACTAGAAAAGCAGCTTCTCTGGCAACTAACGCTCCAGGAGCATTGAGAGACGTCTGATACAAATATCCCGTTTAGAAAATGAAGCTAGTATAATGGAGAACTTCCCATGAGACTACGTTTTGTTCTTCTCTGGTAAACAGAACCTGCCTTATTCGAAATTTTTTCAAATATCTCCCCCTCCTCTCGGAAAGATCTCTTTTATTCCATAATTCGAAATGATCTTCTTTGCTTACGAAAACCAGTGTTCTTTTGCCTTCGTGGTCGAATCCTTTCACCAATCGCCATTCCCGCCTCAGGCTCCAATCCTTCGAGAATATCTCTTTGTCCAATCCCGTTTGCGGAAGCCCACGGGATGTTCGAGGTTTGAAACTGCCTGTCTCTTTTTCCCGTCTAAGTTGTTTGAAACAAAATGAGCCAAGTCTACAGCTAGACCGCGAATGTTGACTAACAGATGAAAGACTAAATGGAACTCTTCATTCCGGTAATTAAATGGTTCATTATTTCCCTCAAATAGGTCATATAACCTTCAATAATTTATGAGGGCGTAGGCTAAAACTTAGTTCTTAAAGCATCTGGATGTCACTCCCTTAAAGATTCAATGAGGTTGAGCTTCCAAGTCCGAGCAGGAGGCCCAATAAATAGTTGTATCATAACTACGAAAATTTGGTCATGCTGAGTACCACTCTTATTCACGCTTTCACTTATGAATAAATTCCCCATCGCATTCGGAGTCCGTCATATTCATTTAGCCTAAAGCCGCACATTTTGACTTAATTTGACGATCTGCTATCCTTCGAACGGGTGGTCGACTTCAGTCGGTGTCTGCATTCATGGTTTGCGCATTGTCCTAACAAATGGTCGCGTAATTTTTGTCCAGAATTTCCTCCGGTAGTTAATACGGGCAAAACTTCCGAGTATTTTTTTTCCGAATCTTATGCGACTTTGCTGTTGTTCAATTATGCAGAATAACAGTACGTAAAAGCAGCTGATCGTCGTATTCCAATTGTTATCCTTTCCTTGCCGCCATGCAGAGGTCTTTCAATTCAGCACTCTCAGTTCAACACTCTCAATTCCGCACCCTCAATTTAGCATCCTTAGTTCAGTGTTCGATATACTACGAGCACAAAAGTTCAAATCGTCGAGGTGTATATCTAGTGACATGCACATCAAAAGTGGCTTGACTTGCCCGCTATCGAAGAAAGAGCAGATTCAAATGAACAAACTAAATACGCAAAATTTGATATAAATATACCGAAATACCCTCAACTGCCTGAAAAATCTTTGTTGAATTAGGATGACGAGAGCCAAAGTTTGATCATCTTGGAACAGGCACAGGTAGAGTTGGTTACTGCCGAGGTTATAACCAAACTGATCAACCCCAGCAGTAGAATCTGACCCTTATTTCCGGCGACAGAATCACTGGGGAGATTTTCGAACTATGCTACTGATACTCGTAAACCTACTATTCCAAGCCTCCCACGTACTCGGCAACCCGGGTCGTGGATATCGTTCTGTCAATCTATATAACCATTGTACCATGGTTCTTTATGCGAAAGGGATACAGCAATTCGAGTACCTGAACACACAAATCCAGCCGTTAACGAACCTTTCAACATAATTCTGGGAGTCACTTGATTGAAAATCACCACGCAATAAGAGACTAGTGTCGTTCTACAACTGGAATACAGTGCGTTTTTCGAGCCAAAAGACACTTGCTACCCCACTGAACAAAACTACTGGGATATATCTAAAATAAACGGAGATCCACTAATCCAGTGTGGGATTAAAGTGATACCATCTTATCTTTACTGTACTGCTGTTAGCTGCCCAGCTGGAGTCACAGATTGCGAATTTGTATACTACAAGCCGGACGCGAAAAAATTCGTAAGGGAGTGTGATAGCCGATCTGATTTGAATGTACATCTCTGTCTTTCAGATTAATTCCCTGTACCATATCCATGTCTCACATCTGTGACCTATTGTCCAGTGTGCAAAAGTGTAGGTATGGGGTCCTCTATAGCAAGTCTATTGGCTTTTGGTACGTACTCAAATACTGTTACTGACAGCTCCGACCAGGAACAATATATATTTGTAACAATTTGGCAAACTCTTGTATGAAAGCCCTGGAGACATTCCAGTCTGTCACAGCATTGCCTTTCATATAATCCTTGGACTCTGAGAAGCCCTGGCAATTTCCCGTTACAGTGGCTACCGCTTTCATCTTCCATGTCGGACAACAAAAATGATCTCTACAAGCTCAATCGCAGGATGCGGTTAGCCTGATATATTCGTGGAATCTTTTTGCGTGACTTCTTAATTCCATCCGATGCAGTCAGAGGGCAGCCTCGGTTGAAAAGTATAAAAAATATCGCTTCGGGAACTAAGGCTGTGCTCCTGGGGCCAGTGAACGGTTCCTGCCAGACTACAAGCTTTATATATCAGCTTGGGTGTTTGGTCGCAGACTAACCATTTTGTCATTTTGGTCCGTTGGCGTAGTGGTACTACCCAAGCAACTAGGATTCCTCGGGTTCCCAGATAAAACGTAGACTTGGGAGCTCCATCTAAATTGAGCCTCGTAGGTACAAAGATTGCCCTAGGAAGTATATAGTGGCTCCTAGGGGGCAACACTCCTAGGTCCTGATTGGGTCCTAAGATCTCTCGTATCCACCATAGGGGAACCCAAAAACTACTACACCCCGAGATTCTTCTCAAACCCTCTTTCAAAACATCACTATGCCTATTACACTTAATCTGCCCCTGAATCCCTTTCGTGGAGGTATTCCAGTACACTTGTAAACAGCGACACAAAAATGGCTTTTTTTTTTGGCCTGTATGGCATCCAGAGCTTCTAGAACGTTGATCCTGCAGGCAAGCCAAACCAATCAGCCTTATAAGCAATTAAATTTAATGATCCTGATCGAAATTAATACCAATATCTAGAAAAGTTGGCGAGAAAAGTTCTCCGGGTTCGAAGTTGCAGCATCCCTAGCTACGTGTGGCCCAGACATTCCAACGCCACAGGAATCTATTCCTCACATTCCTCTGCTGTTGACACCGCTACAGTACATATTGGGTTGAAATTTATCGAAGAAATGGGACTTCAAAGAATATAGACCAGACGGAGTCTGGGGTACAAAAGAGACGAATCCATTCCACCAACTAGCGGTATCTGTCACAATTATCCGGTTAACATTCTCCGTCCGATATTAGCCATGTTTCATGTCAGGGGCCTCGCAGGTTACCTATTTCTATCCTTGGGTGGCCTTCTGTCTTCTCCCTCACAGGCTGATTCGGTTGGGACTCCGCTTTGGCAAGCCCCGGTTCTGAACGAAGTCAATGCTTATGCTCGTGTAATCGAGCTCCAACATGCTGGTGATCAAAATGGTAAACTGGTGGCAACCTGGGAACATTGGTATACCACGGCTCCAGGGTCGACAACACTGGAGGACTTTCCGGCTGAGATCATAATTCGCGAGAGTGGCGACGGAGGGAAGTCATGGTCAACTTTGGCGACTATCAACGAAACCAGCGGGGTTTCATATAGTGCGTTCTGGCAGCCAGCTCTTTTCGAGTTTCCTCATCGCCTTGGGAACTACCCGGCAGGCACTTTGCTTTTAGTGGGCAACCTTGTCCCAGCCGATATCTCGTCGACCAACTTTTTCGCTTGGCGATCCCAGGATCATGGTGAAACATGGGACCCCGTGGGAATTTGGCAGCAGGGCAGTATAGGAAAGGGTATTTGGGAACCTTTTCTGTTCTTGGACAACGAAGGACGACTTGTGGCACTTTTTTCAGACGAACGAGACCATGAGAACCACTCACAAATGGTAGTTCACGTCGTGTCCGAAGACGGCGGTGACACCTGGGGCGATGTTGTTCGAGATATTGCTAGTCCGAACAAAGAAGATCGTGCTGGGATGGCCACAGTTGCCAAGATGGACAATGGAGAATATATCATGAGCTATGAGTTATGCGGATTTCCCAACTGCCCTTCTCGTTGGAAGACCTCCACAGACGGTGTTAACTGGAATGCAAATGATCTGGGCACACAAGTCTCCACCTCCGACAGCCTCTATGCTGGAGCAAGCCCCTACATTGTCTGGGATAGCCCAGCCAAGCAACTGGTGATGGCCACACGAGAAATCTGGTACAACGCTGCTGCTGATGAGATTGCCCCCGAGCAACGTCGTGCAGTCTTCACAAACAAGAACTACGGCCGCGGGGCATGGCTCTGGTCTCCGTCTCCATGGCGTGTCAGCGAAGATACAGCAAACTGTTCCTCGGCCAATTACAGTCCTAACTTGCTGCCAATTGCGGATGGAATTATACGATACACGGCCCCGACATCCATGGATTCCGCACGCCCTTGTTCGGAAGCAACGGGCGAAGCACCTATCGGAATTTTGCCCTATGAAGCAGATTTCAGGACCAAAGGTGATGCAGGTTGGATTGACTTGGAGGGAAGTTGGTCCGTGTTGGGCGACCAGTACAGCTTCGCGTCTGTTTCGGACAACGATGCAATTGCTTTGACAGGTTCCTCTGGGTGGTCGGACTACACTATCGAGGCCAATGTCAAGGTCTCAGATTCCCACTCGCAAGCTGGGCTCGCTGCGCGGGTCTCTGCCTCGACCACTGCCCCGGGCGCGTGGAAAGGATATTCAGCCGTCATTGATGCTGGCAGCGGCAAAGTGACCCTCTTCCAGCATGATGACAGTATCACTGTATTGCATTCGGAGGATCATTTTCTAGGTATCCTGGAAGACAAGTGGTACTACATGACTATTGCTGTGGATTCTCAGAGCATCACGGTGACTTTGTGCGACGAATCTGGCCTTTTCAACACCCATTTCACCGCTGAGGCTGATACCTTTCCGCAAGGAATGGCGGGATTATTTGGAAATAATGGATCTGGTTCCTTCAGAAAGGTTCGAATCCTGTAATTCGATGACTGAATAGTGTCTCGATCCAGTAGTGGAAAGAAGACGTTTTCGAGACATCTCATCAACAAAAAGTGTACGGAGATTACTTAATATTAGCTACCTATGTGTCTAACCTCAACTCAACAGCTTCCAATACACCTATATGCGTTTCACATTCAGATCTCCGTATAGTTTATGCAGCTTTGGTTGCTCTCTAGTCACGCATAACAGCTGCCGTGATAATCTTCAACTGAGCCCTTTGTCCTCTCTTCTATCTAGATAGGCAGACTTTGGCGCTGTCGGTTACTTCGCTAGTGACATCGCTCGCGTAAGATTGGCTTATATATTCTATATCTATAAATGATATTAGTTGGCCTTCTTCATTTAAAGAGCGTCTGAGCGGAGCCAGCTGCTTAGAAACATGATTATAAGGTTAGGGAGCATCTTCCGTACGTGGAATAGGAGTCGTGAGAGACCTATCAGATGGTCTATTTTCATCTCCTGCTCAATCATAGAGCCTTTAGAGAAGTTTCCTTCTGTGGGCATCTGATCCCAAGTTTGACCTGCTCGTTCTTTGTCAATAGGAAGGGGCTCGAGAATTCTTAGATCAAGGACCCCTTCTGCACCCGGGGTTATTAGCTACGAGCTAGATGGAGAAGACTTATTCAGAAAGCAAGACAAAACTAAGCCGCCTGTGCCGTCTTCCGTTAGATTACTGCCCATAAGTAGATAGCAAATTCACCCAGGTTGCTCCTCAATGAAGTCACTTAACGTTAAGGTGGGCAAAAAGAAGCTCTTTTATATTCGTGTCGTGGGGGAGGATAACGATAGAAGCAGAATTTCTTCAAGGTCTTCTCCTCAATTTCTGAGATTGAACTCGATATTCTGGCTTTGAGGTATGTTTTCGTTTCCTCGGAGGTCTTAGATTTAAACCATATAGCTTTGTTCAGCCTGTGTGTATCATGCAGATGATGCCGAAGACCGCGCTCATTGACAAAGTTCAATCACATCCACAGACTGGCCTCGCGCCATGTTTCTGCTCTCCCAGCATATGCTCATCTTCAATGTGTTTCTTCAGATTGTTGCTTCTGAGCCACTGGTATAATCGGTCTTCCGCAGCGAGGTTTTTGTTCCATAAGCAAAAGGGACAGTAACCGGGGCGGGTCACTGTGTGGCGGTACACTATTACTTCACAGTGGTGTACTCCACGACTGAAGATTGGAGTTACAATGATCTCGCCATTGATTAAGATGCATCCACTTCATGCACTCGTAACAGAAGCGTATTTTTTATTCCGAACCATGGAGATCAAATGCTATCTCTCGCCTGATACATTCATGGATGTGAGCACTCCTTTCGGATTTTTTGAGACTGACAAAGTTAGCTGGTAATTTAGCACTATGTAAGCGGATCACTTACCTTCCAATAAGAATTTGGCACTCCCTCGCGGGGCAGAACCCATCAAACGGGATCTTCACCTGGGAGATACACGACGTCAAAATCACGCCCACACTGGATTATGAGATCTTGCACAAAAAGAAGCATTTCTTCGAAGGTGAGTTCTTGATCACAAGTCAACACTGTTGCGATTCGAGCAATCTCTAGCATAACCAAAGCTTGGGTGCGTGTGCAGACGTCATTTTCTGAATCTAATGGCTCATCTTTTCCATTTGTTCAGTATTCTGCGATCTCGTCTTTCTCGGACCCAGCGCAATTGATGCTGCTTCAGCTCCAGTTGATGATGTCGAATTAGAGATTTTCTATAAACCCTTTTCTCCGCCTGTATAGAGCCTTTGTCGGTAACTTGGGATTCAAGTTGCTCGATCCTGCCTCTGATTTTCAATATTTCAGGTTTCTTCAAGATGCTCTCTTCTATTTCGGCCGGTAGCTCGCCCGGAAGTCCGGGTTCGTAAAATCTCCCAATCCCTGAAAGTATTCAATAAGATCCGATTCCTATTTTTCATCCAGGATAGCTGAAACTGTATCAATAGAGGAACAGTGTTGTAAATAGTCTTTCGGGTATGTCTCGGCGCTTTTGTGGCCATATATCCGAGAAACTGCTGCGGATCTATGTTTTCCTGTGTCACACATTAGCCAATCAACTCCTGTGCTGGTTAGGCTTTGGAAGGCCACCTTCAATCTTTTTTCCGAGATGCTTTCGAATCTCGTGAACTTTTGGTTTCGTGGTATACCCAGCAGCAGCAAGCATCTCCTCTAGGCATTTTCCAAATGCGTCTTTAGCCAGCGGAGTGTCTTGAGGTCCCTCAGCTATAACATTTCTGAGGACAGGCTTTTCTAAATATTCATCGTTCCAGTGTAGTGGAATTTGCCCATTAGAAAGATCATACTGAGCTAGGTCCTCTGCAGTTTCAATACCGAAGAGGGCTCCGTGCTCAAGTGCGAGGGCCAGAAGGATGTAGCCAGATGCAAATTGCGGTCTTTTTGTGTCCTGGATGCCAATTCCAAATCTAAAGATAAATCGACAAATGAGCTGTCAGTTCAAATCTGTCAACTTTAGAAAGGTCTAAGGGGAGGCCGACACGGTATAATTTGGGTCACGGTTATTTTTAAGCCACACTTGATTGACTTTCTATACTACCTTCCAAGGTGCTGTAGGGAATGGAAACAAAACTAAATTAATATCCTGGAAAAGCGTCCACCACAAGTAATACTTGGGTCTGTGAAGTATCCTTACCTTGTATCGGAGACCTCTTTCTTTTTTTGTCCCCATGGGCTGGTATGAAAGCTCCAATTCTCGCCCCAGTAAAGAAATACAATTAAAGGGCCAGCAAAGTAGTCACTTTGAGTAATCCCGGTATGAAGCGGCGATGATCTGTCTGCCACAGAGAGTATATCGTTCTCATAAAATCTTTCTTGGCAAAGCTTTGATTTGGAGACTCGATCTTCTCAATGATTCCTTCCGCTGTTAATGATCTTTGGATTCACTGTTCAGTTTTCAGTGACAAGCGCCATAGGAGCGAAATAATATAGGATCCAGGCTCATATTGTATTTTCTTTCCGATCTTCCACTACGATACTAATCCGCATCGCTTCTTCAAAGTCACCAAACAGCATCTCTGCGCACGGTAAAACTGACTTCGTCACTGGTCGCCTATTTTTACTGAGCCGTCCTCGAGTAGAATGAATGTACCAGCGGAGGAACTCCTCGATAAGCTGGTGATCTGGCGCCTTGGAACCTTTACCACTAGCATGGTCATGAATCCTATGTTGCTCAATGAAACTAGAAGATGGTCAGCTTCATCTCAACATGAGGTTATGCTCACCACAGTCGGGAAATCTTACTCCCTCTAAAGTCCTACAGCCTGCCGGTGCATTCTCTTAGTTTTGTGTATTCTCTTGTCTTTATCACGATGACTGAAAAACGGCAATAAAGAGAGAAATACCTTAGCTATGAGGAAGAGTGGAAAGAAGAGATCTGTGGATGGTTCAGCGGAGAAGGTGGTGTATTAACTTATTAGATAGTTCTTACGCACGGTCAACTCTGAACAAATAACCGAAACTACTCTTTTCTCCGCACCATTGCTTGACTGATAGGGAATGTGATTGCCATTTTGCATCATTTACCTTAGTTTTGTAACTTCAGGTGTCAGGGGGTAGGATAATTGAAAGACGCATTACTAGCCTCTAGAAATTGAGGTTTACCTCGGGCCATCAGAAATCGTTCTCTTAATCAAAAGCTACGTGGGGCCGAGTGCTCATTTGGTGGACTCAGCCTGGACTGAGTGCTCAGTAGTTAACTAGTTAGTTAGATGGCCCCTGAGGATCTAAGTAATCAGTGATCATCCGGTAAGAGTCAGTGAGCGCTCACGGAGTCTGGCTGTTCCATCACGTGACTATGATAAGTAGCTCAGTGAGTCTGAGCCAGGACTGATATTTACTCAGTGAGCCTGAGTCTGAGCGTGCTCACTAAAGCGGCGGCAGCTCAGATGGGAAAGCCCCACCCGCCAGAGGAAATCCGCTACGTAGAGTGGCCTTTCAGGTAGGGCTTGGTACTTCGAGCGACAGATGTTTTGAACTCGTCCCATGTATAGATGAAAGACATGACATTGGAAATGACACCGAAGTCCATGTTGTATTTCTAATATTTAAATCCTGATATTCAAAAAATTTCTTCGTATTTTTTATAATGATGCCGTCGCATCTATGCACAAGAGTGCTTTGATGGTTGCTGATGAAGTTCTGGTGATGTTGCCATGGGATAAACAATGTATATTCTGCCACAAATCGGCTCGAATAACATTGATAGATTGAACCACCGCCATTTGCAATCATATAAAATCACTTATACCAGCTTCAATCAGCGTAATACAATAATTTGATACGATTTCGCTCGTCAGATACAATAAAATGGTATGGCCGAATGATTCCATCGCCGCGACTCCCCGTTGGGACGGCGGGGAAATGATCGGCGGCCGCCACCGATCAACTTCGCCCGCCCTGCGCCTCCAACTGCCTGCGTGCCTGCGCTGTCGACTCACCTCCACATCTCCCCAGGCTGGTCCTGTTCAAAAACACTCCCTTTTCTCACCGCATACTTGCAATGCGCTCTGACATCTGACTGCTTCACGGTGCTTTCGAGGTCGATCACCACGATCGCCATTGGTCATCCAGCCTTACATTCACTGCGGCTGACCGTCTTCTCCTCTCATTCGAACCCCGACGACCATGTCTCTCCTTCATAATGAAGAGTAAGTCTGATCCGATCCTACGAATGCCTCTGCTATTCATTCTCCTGATCCTGTGATCGCCGACTAACCTGCGGAACTTAGCTTCGCCATCTGGCAATTACGCTCCTCATATCTTTCCACGATCAAAGATGGCATTGGAGATCGCTTGATCAACGTCAATAACTCGGTTCTGAACACTCCCGGATTCCGCGCTGCCGGCTGGTCGGCTGTGGTTACCAACGGCACCAGTGCTGCCAGCATTAAACGCACCTATTCTCCTCCGATCCCTACCACAGCAGCTGTCTCCTCCGAATACTATCGACTCGCCGTACGAGATGCAAACGCCGCGCGAGATGAACTACAAGGCCTTGGTTTGGAAGAAGGCGAGGACGATGAAGGGGGCATGGTGACGGGCAAGAGCAACATGGATTACACCGGGCGTCGGCTCCATGCTCGCGGTGGAAAGAAGAAAGGCCGACGCGAACGTCATCAGCCGGAACCCCAACAACCGGTCGTGCCAGAGGACGATGATAGCAGTGATCTGAGTGATGACAGCGACGAGGAGGCCGAGAACATGGACCGGTATGTAATCCGTCGCTCCCCTCGTCAAGTTGAGCTAGCCTAACAATCATCTCCAGGTCCGCCGACCAGATCAAGTTTCATAAGATGCCGATTCGTCGAGACCGAGCCGATTCCTCTCCTATTCGATCGGCTGAACAGCGCGAACGCCCAGAGGTGATGATCACTTCACCGTCAACACAAAACGTGGCCAACCACTACCGTACGGGATCGCTAGGCACTGCTGTTTCCAACAAGGAGCAGCAACGACCGCGGCGAGATACTACAACAAGCAGTGATCTATCAACTTCCAACGAGGTGGAATCTCATGGCTACAAACCCGGGCAGGTGCAATTCTCGACCACTGAGCAGGTGGGCGATCGTCCTCGGAGGCGGCGAGAACGTACTGGTAGTCGCGGGGCAGAGAGTATCGTACTTGAGGACTTACATGAGCAGGATGAAGATTCCGGTGCAGAATCTGTGGGATCGGCTATATCCTCCGAGTTCGACGCGACAGCTGGCTCAGGCTCTCTGCTGTTGGCCGGAGTGGGCAACATCGGCGCCTTAGATGCGTCCTCCCCAATGGCTCTGATGCACAAGCTCCCTGCAGGCACTGGGCCTAGCCAAAACAGCTCTCCACGCAAGTCTAAAACTACACCCGCACCGGAGCTGCACGATCTTCCACCCCCACGACCTATCAGCACGCTGCAGCCAGTCAGCCTGTTGACGCAACAACTAAAATCCCGCAAGCGAGCACCGAGTAACCCGGTAGAGAAGTTCATGGTTCTTTCTGGGAAAGGCCAGGACGATCCACTGCATTTGAAGATCTACGTTCCTTTCTCATCAGACCCTGAAGATCCACTTGATCTTCCCCTCACGCGAGAATCCAAACTCGCAGAGCAACCTGCCACGGTCACTGTGGCCGAGACCATCGGTCTTGCACTTTGGAAATACAACGCAGATTCGCGTGACCCCTCCATCAAACGTGAAAAGCTCACCGTCAACCGGTGGACTCTGCGTATGGTCGATGATGGTGAGGTCGAATACGACTTCCCTGCACTTGGACGGACGCTCCCCATGACAGACTTCACATCGAACAACAACAATGCGGCCAAGGCACGAGGACGTTCACGAGGCAAGCCCTACGATGAGTTCGCACTCGTGGAGGCCTCCAAGACGGAATTTGAGGAAAATGAAAAACTGTACCCGCAGTTCAGTCAAAGCCTCGGGTCTGAAGAGGGTGAACAGACTGCAAGCCTCGCCGTGCCCGGTGCTCCTCAACTTGCTCCGCCAGTCAAGAATCCCGTGGCACGCCAGAATCCGATTCTCGGCCAACCTTTCTCATCAGCGTTGAATGACAACACATTGACGCCCGCCGACCGACCTGTGGTTCCTGTCTCACATGCTACTCCGCGCCTGGGAGTGTCTAAGACGCTGAAGATCCGATTCATCAATTTGGAGGCTTCCGCACATGTCATGACCCTCAACACATCCACAGACAGTTACATCGCAGAGATCCTGGACTCGGTGTGTAAACGTTGGGGCTTGGACAAGGGCAACTATCTTCTCAAGGTGATGGGCTCGAATACGATTGCGCCGCTCGACCGTATGGTGGAGGCATTGGGTCATATCACGGAGCTCGACCTCGTTCGCCGACGTTTCGGGGCTGGTCCTCTTTCCCTCGGCGGCTCACCGGGTAGTTCATCGCCCAATGCCCCCTTGCAGGTCGACAGCGGTAACCCAGCGACTGTGAAGAAGGGCAAGAAGAGCGGAAAGCCTATGCTGCCATCGTTCTCGCAGAAGCAGGACCTCATCGGCGGCTACTATCGTCGGTATCATGTCTTCCGTAAGCAACCGATGACATTTACTGCCTCAAACCATCGCATCTTGACTTTCGATAACGACTACATGCATATTGTACCCGGTGAGACGGGCAAGACTGGCTCGGATACCAAAACTCGCTCGATCAACTTCAACGACGTCGTGGGCTGCAAGGTCAGCCGTCGACACCCCAAGAGTTTTAGGGTAGTGGTGCTTCGGGGCAACGATGCTTCGGAGCAAAAGCGCTACGATTTTGAAGCTCGCAATGCGCTGGAGGCAGACGAGATCGTAGAAGAGATCAAGAAGAATATGGCTCATTACCGCATTTGATCGGGACTTGCTCTTTATTTAGTTGGTCTTTTGTGTTTACCTACTCATCAGCACCGGAACAGGAACAAGCAAGGCAAAGGGAAACATGGGTGGATGGCGTGAGTTGGCGTTGTGTACGGAGTATTGCCTCTACATTTGCAATTTATCCAAGTCGGATTCATTCGACTTGGTCTAACTGTTTCGTATGTAAGAGCCTAGCACACCTGGCCCTTTCTTAGCGTAGAGAAGGATCCAATAGTGCCGCAGCGAGCGGAGGATGTGTCGTTGGGGGCCATCAGCGTCAAAACCGCTTATAGTCCACAGCTGACGCCACAGCCTCGCCCCCTAATTTAACCCTGTACCCTCTACAAGTCATGGACTGGTTTATACAGTAGGCTCAGTAAGTGCAAACAGGTAGCCAGCCATCTTCCTACCCGGCCACGCGCAATAGTCATTTCCCAAATGGCTCCCGAACCATCACCACCCACCCTGTTCTTCCAATGCCACAATGAACAAGGCACTGAGACCATCATCCTCATACACGGTGCCTGCGGCAGCAGCAAAGAGTGGGACGATGTTATCCCCCACCTCACCGACAAAAACTACCACGTCCTCGCACCAGACCTGCCTGCTCACGGCCAATCCATCGCAATCAAACATTTCACTCTGGACTCTGCGACAGAACACATCCTCCGCATCATCGATATACACGCCCACAATGGCATCGTCCATCTCGTGGGCCTAAGCCTAGGCGCACATATCGGAGCATGTGTTGCGGAGCGCGCAAAGCCAGGACAGATCTCTTCGGCAATTCTGTCAGGGTATAACATCTTCCAACCGCCGAAGCTGATGCTTCCTTTCATCATAATACCGATCTTCTTCCTCCATCACACCATCCAGCTCGTGACCCAGTTCCAAACGGAGATCCGGCATCTGCAGACTGGGGAATCCTCATTCGGGCTCATCTATGAGGTTGGACGGGTGCTTTGCGATCCTCGAGGGCTTGGAGAGATTCCTGCGCGGACGCTGGTGATTGCAGCACAGAAGGACTCGCTGCTGCAGAGTGACATGATTCGGGGTGCTAAGCGGTTATTTTCGGCGGTTGCTGGGGGGAAAGAGAGTGGGAGTAGGGTGGTGATGCATCGAGGCATTCTACATGCGTGGCATGTCTTTAACCCGGTGTTATTTGGAAATATGGTGGTCAAGTGGGTGGGAGAGGAGCCACTGGACAGTAGATTCGAAGATATTGAGGTGTAAAGAAGATATTTGGCTCTAAATAGTCGTTTGAGCATAGATTTGCACTTGTTAGACGTCAGTCGTGGAGCGGGTCTGGTAAGAGATGAGAGACTTTAAAGACTCATAAAGAGACAACAACACGATTTCGCCTGGCGGCCACTAAATAGCCGTGATTTGTGAGCTTGGCGCTATCGAATGAGGCCAAAAAATGGACATGTCAATTTTGAAACTCAAAATCACTCTTGCTCGGCCAACCTCGAGGTACCTGCCCATACTATCTACAATGGAGGGATACAATGCTCATAAATGGCACCACTATTGAAGATTCATATCTTTATTACTTCAATATACTTGCTGCTCTATTGCTTAATCAAGACAAAGTAAACTTCTTCTAAAAATGAAAAATTGAGCCCTGTTCGATGAGTTGAGCGCATCCCATACCCCAAGGGCCTTTGTGACTGTAGAACGATAAGGGCCGATAAGTAGCTCCGCGGCAATCACATCAATTGGAAGTTTCGCATACTCGACACCTCTCTTCCACAACCTCCCCTCCAGCTCCTTCAGACTCCCGTTGCCATGAAATAACAAGTTCACGTTTGAAATGACATCCACACCAGAAGAAAGCGACGGTCACAAGGCCGAGCCTGCAGACGACAAAACCAAATCCACTCGCAGCAAACGCTTCCGCTTCAAAGACTCCGACTCAAAACACTCCTCTTCCTCACACCGAAGAAGACACCATAGCAGAGACCGACATGGCGACCGAGGACACAGACACCGTTCCTCCCACCACAGCCATAGAAGCAAACGTCGATCACGCTCCCGATCCCCAAACTCTCACGATCCGCGCAACTCCTCCCTTGACGCCGAGGCAGCCTTCCGTGAATCCCTCTTCGATGCGCTAGGCGATGACGAAGGCGCCGCCTACTGGGAATCCGTTTACGGCCAACCAATCCATCACTACGCTGTCCCGGAAGTCCCCAAAGGGCCTGATGGCGAGCTGGAGCGCATGGACGAGGAGGAGTATGCGGCCTATGTGCGGGCGCGGATGTGGGAGCGCACGCGGGAGGGCATGTTGGAGGCACAGGAAAAACTACGTGAAGAGCGGAGGCAGGCGAAGATGCGGGAGAATGCGGCGCGAGGTCGGGAGAGGGAGAGGGGTGCATTTGAGAGGGCGATGGAGGAGAGCTTGAGGCGTGGTGCGGAGAGGAAGAAGAAGAAGGCGTGGGTTGGGGTTTGGGAGGAGTATCTGAAATGCTGGGAGGAGATTGCGAAGATTGTTCAGAAGAATCAGGGCCCGACTTCTACAGGTTCTTCTGAATCGCGCGCGGATGAGAGTACCAGTGGTGGCACGGGTCCGACTTCGAAGCCGCTGCGAGACTTGCTCTTTTGGCCTGTTGAGTCGGGCAAGCGTCGTGATGTATCTCCAGAATCTGTGGAAGCTTTTATGAAACATGCCCCACCGTCTGGAGATCTTCTGTCTACGCTCAAGGTGGAACGTGTGCGCTGGCACCCGGATAAGATACAGCATCGGTATGGTGCCCTGGGTATTGATGAGAAGGTCATTCGCAGTGTGACCGAGGTATTCCAGATTGTGGATAGGATGTGGAGTGAGGAACGAGAGCGGGCAGGAAAGTCCTGAGAGGAGCCCGGTCTATCTATAAAGTCCATTGATTCGAATTCGTGGACTCGGACATGGCGCAGATACCGTGCATTTGCAGCGTTTGGTTTGCGTTCTAAGATACCCATTACCACTTACATGGTCTTACTTTTGATTAAATCAACTAAATTCAAGTTTCTTATCATGACGGGATTCATTTCAAAAGAAGGGCCAAAGAAGGCTGTCTCCAAGACGAGTAACGCAACACAAATTCACAGGCTATGCAAGACAACATTTGGCAGCCGGAAACAACTCAATAACCTCCTTTGCCTGAAACTAACGGACTGAGATTCCATTTCAAGATAATACCTGGCAGCGCGCGACAGCTTAGAATCGCGACGACCGCGCCTTGGTACGGTAGATTGTCCAGCCAAAGTAGCCACCAACGATAGCACCAATGAAAAGGATCGCCTTGAACAGGAACCAGGACCAGCTGCTGCTCTTCTCCTGAGAGGACTTGTTGCTAGTACGGCCACGGCCACGGTCCTTGCCGCTATCGGAGTTACGGCCACCGGAGTTGCGGTTGACAGAGTACAGGTTCTCGGCCTTGAGAGAGATGATATCGTGGTTGTCGCTCAGTTCACCGGTCTCGGCAGACAGACCGAGGTAGGCAACGGAGGGAATAGCGATGCTGGCTTGCTCGGGAGTCAGGTAGAAGCAGTTGGTCCAGGAATCCTCGGTCTTGTACTGGAGGTCCAGACTGAGAGACTTGTCCTGGAAGTATGTCAGGCGAAGTTTAGTGGGAACGGGGGCATTGCGAAGACCACGAGCCTATCAATTTATTAGTTTTGAGGTTCTTATCAGACGTGTTTTTTGGGGATGAGTAGCTTACAGAGCAGCCAGCCAGCTCGTTAGCCTTGCCGTCGTGCGCCTGGTCGTAGGCAGTCTCGCCGTCGCCCATCATGGCCATGACGTAGGGGAATGAGACGCCGGGGCGGTTGTTCTTGTAGGTGTCGACGAAGATACCCAGACCCTCGAACTTGTCTTGAGATCCAAAGACGGGACCCTGAGTTCCACGTTGCTTGGTGAGCCACAAGGCAAAGCCATCGCCGTGCAAGTTACCATTGCCATGAATTTCGAACTCGAGCTCAATCTGTATGTATAGTGAATATGGTATTCAGAATGCTGTGCCCCATTTGCTTCTTACCTGCCAATTGGTAGCGGTGAGTGGCACGCGAGAGAAGATCCATCCTTGCTGGGAGGGTCTGTCGGCCGTAAGGCGAATGTACCTAGCACAAGCACGCATTAGTATATGCAGTAAGCCAAAAAGCAATCTTGAAAGCTCACTTGTCAGCCCGAATCACGGTGTCTCCTCCGAAGTCGAACCAGCGGCTTTGGAAATCCGAATCTAGGTATGGCTGTCACGCCGTCAGTAAAGGCAGTCTTCGAGGATAGCGAGGCGCATTGCAGAGCGTCGATGTGATATGGAGAAGCTGCAGAATAGTTCAGAGGATCATACCGGAGAGAGACTGTGGGTTCGAAGCTATCGGTGTCTCATGGTTAGTACCTCGGCTCCGCAAGGGTGTCAAAACAGCACTTACCGGGATGCTCTTAATATTGGGGTCGTCGCCATCGTAGGCAGCAGCTGGAGCAGCAGCCAAGCCAGCAAGGCAGAGGATTGAGGAAAAGGCAGGGAAACGCATGGTGAAGTAGAATTATAGCCTAATTGGCAGGACAATCAAGGATAGACCGGGGGTGGGAGCGGGGGATTTGAAGGGTTACGGTGTCACCAGGACCCGAAAACCCGAGGTAGAAATCAAAGAGGCAAGGCCTAGAGGAGACGGCTAAGGAAGGGCGGAGGGAGCGAAAGCCGCGAAACTGGGTAAGGCGAAGTGGTAAGTAGCTTGGAGTGATCGAACTATCGAGTGCTCCCAGCGCGATGCGACGGTGTCCACACGGCGGTGTGGCTAGTGTCGGAACCTGCGCCACACCGCAGCTCAAATCTGCGAGCGCGACCTACTTCAAGTTCCATCGCACTTCTTCACCATCACAAACACACTTCCACCTCACACTTCCACAATGTCACTCTTCGGCGGTTCCGGCTCCGGCTCCAGCTCTTCCAAGTCCTCCGCGGAGGTCAAGGCCAGCATTGTCCAGCAACTCCAGCAGGAGTCCGCCATGTCCAATGCCCGTCTCTTGATCGAAGTACGTCACCGAAACCCGGTTTCCCTAAGGGGTTGAGCAACATTCCAACCTAACCACATCCTCCATTAGAAAATCAACGAGAACTGCTTCGACGCCTGTGTTCCCGCCCCCGGCTCCTCCATGTCCTCCCAGGAGAGCGGCTGCCTCTCCAGCTGTATGGACAAGTACATCCAGATGTGGAACATCACCAGCAAGACCTACATTGCCCGCGTTGGCCAGGAGAGCAAGCGCATGGGCGGTGCTGCTTCCCTTTAAATCCTGAGCATTGATGGATCCAATTGAATAATACGGCGGAGGAAACCGAAGGTACCCGATAATGGTCGGATGGTAAAGTCCTACGAATGGTTGGGTCTGTGTACGAATAGAGTCGGTGTCGGCCCTGGAGCCCGTTGTACATTATGGGCGTGGTTTCTTGATTTGGGATGGCCAGGAGTCAAACGATTTTTAGAGGTCTACGGCACATCTTCCCTCTGTGAATATCAAAACAGAATAAAAGAAACTCGATTCAAGTTGCTATAATGTGAGGACGTAGGTTTACGATATAAAGTAGCACCCCCGGTATTCCAAATGGCATGTTTGCCTACCGGTTTCAAGAGCCAGCCCGCCTTCTCCCCACGCCAATCGCGATTGCGGGCTTTTCATCTCGTCATAAATCATACAAGCACCTTTAGAAGTCGGGGAACAAATGCCCGTATCTAACGAAAGAATTAGCCAGAGTCCACGTACTTGTGAGACCATCGAGAGAACTTACGCATCTTCGCCGTCCGCGCCGTAGTGCTCTGTCTCTTCGGGATATTTGTCGTATTGGCTTGCATCGCCCTGGCCGCCCCGGATTGGTGGGATATAAGGCGCATCAATGTCCTTGCGAGCCAGTCGGTCCCAAGTGACCTCGGCGAACCACGCATGGTTCTTGACGTCGTCGGGACCACCGTGCAAATTGCCCAATCGCTTGGTGAGATCGGCAGTGATCAGCTGCGATAGCAGGTCCACGGCATCGTCGTGCAAGTACGGCGGGTACTTGACCTTACCCTTGAGGATATTCTCGTAGATCTTGACTGGAGACCCGCTGTCCCAGAATGGCGTGAACCCGCACAGCATTTCAAAGATCAGGATTCCCAATGACCACCTAGGAGGGTTAGCCCAACAAAGAAACGAACCGAAGTATATTGTACGGGGGAAATTTTTAAAACTCACCAATCTACAGACTTGTTATAACCCTTGGAGGAAACCACTTCGGGAGCAAGGTAGTCGGGAGTACCGCATAGCGTCCAAGTGATATCAGGTACTTCCTTGGCGAAGCCAAAGTCGGTTATCTTCAGATGTCCATGACGATCCAGTAGAAGATTCTCTGGCTTCAAGTCACGATAAATGATCTGGTGCTGATGCAGATACTCCAAAGCTAGTGTGACTTCTGCTGCGTAGAATTTGGCGACTGGGTTGGGGAATCGCTGGGGAGGGAAGAAGAGGGGGTTAGCGATGAACGGTTCAGTGCGGGGGCCGGGAGGGAAAATGAAGGACTCACCTGCGATTTGCGTAGCAGGCTGAAAAGCTCACCACCCTCCACAAAGTCCATAACCATGTAGAGGTTGCGTGAATCTTGCCAGGTCCCCCAGAGGGTCACCAGGAATGGATGCCGGACGCGGTTGAGCATGCGACGCTCGTCGTTGGTGTGCTCGATCTGCTTCATCTTGACCACCTGGGCCTTCTTCAACACCTTCATGGCATAGAAGCGGTGATTGTGTTTCGACTGGACCAGGTGAACGCGGCCGAAGCTCCCGGTACCCAGTGTACGCTGCAGCAGAAAGTCCTCTTGGGAATATTTGCCCTTGGTGGTGCGTTCTTTCTGCTGGGCATTCTGCGGGGCATTCTGGGCCGACTGAGAGCTCGGTTTGTGCTCCCCTTGGGCATTGGCCGGGCTGTTTATGATATTATCGATGCTGGCGGCATTGGACTGGCCCTGGTGGTGCGGAGATGCTTGCGACGAGGCGGCGGGTTGCATGGAGGCGCCTGAACCGTCCTGGTTCGGATCGCTGGTGTGGTTGGTGTGGGCGTCAGCCGAGTGATCGGATCCTGGCAGCTCGGACGAGAGGGTTTGATGGTCCTTCGTACGCCGCTTCTTCAACAGGCCTCCTAAGCTCGGCATGGAGGAGGTGGTTTCTTTTCGCTCTCACTCAAAGGAAGGCCAGGGCCAAGCAGAGGGAAAGGTCCGGAGAGGTGGGGAGGGGCAACAGCCAGAATGACGCATTGATCTTCTGCTGGTTGCTTGGGCTGCTGGGGTTGGACCGACGAGCTCCGGCTCCACCGGTGCTATATCGAGGTCAAGTTCTTTATCTGGGAGCGAGTGGTGGTGGAATCGGAGCAGCAATCGCGCGGCGGGGGAGAGGTGTCCGGAGGGCCTAGTCCAGCGCCGTCTCAAGATGAGGCGCCTTGTTCGGGTCAAAGAGCGGGTGCTCCTCACCTAAAATCAACCTACAGGTCTTACCTACAATACCTACAAGTCTATTGAGGGAGTGGGCAGCCACTACAGAGTATCAAGGCTGTCCCCGGTTCAAACACACGAGCTACGATGATCCTGCTGTCAATCCTGCCTGCCACTGGCACATCATCACCCCTACTAGACTCGGCCCATGCGACCGAAACAACCACGGAGAAACCGGATGACGCCAATGACGTTACGATTCGGCTTTGGTCTGTGCGAGCGATCAATTCGACATGCCGCCCCGACGAGCTCGTCGCATGCGGTCGATCGGAAGGTAAGCTGGACTGCGAAGCTTCATCGGACCCGAGGTTGGCTGCCGCAATGAGCTCCTCGAGTTCGATGTGAGAAATTCAGTGTGGCAGTTTCACTGGTGATGCGATTATGTCACGGTGTCTCGCCTGTTGGCGCCTTGTCTCTAAGGCTGCCAGGGTCTCAGGCCACGATCCTCAGTCAGGCAATCAGGCATCAAACGTTATCGCGATCGCGATACCATTAAATTGGAGACCCAAGGAGGCCAACCTAAAGCCCCCCCCCCCGGGATCCACACAATTTGATTTCCTGTCCTCATCAACGCATACACCACATCAACCCTTCTCATGGCGCTGGTAGCCTACTCCGACTCTGAGGGCTCGGATGCAGAGCCTGACACCGCGCCCGCTCCATCCACTCAGACAAAGAAGCCCGACTCCGGCTTCACGGTCAACCGCAGCAACCCGCGCAAGATTCAAGTCGCCCTCCCGCAGCTCAAGTCCGAGAATCCGAAAGACCAGGATGCTGACAATGGACCCGCTCGCAAAAAAGCTCGGCTAGGCGGAGGCTCCGGTGGAGGCTTCAGCGGCTTCCTACCTAAGCCCAAACGCGCAGCGGACAAAAAGTCATCGGTGGCGTCGACGCGGAAGATCTTCGATCTGAAGACAGGTGCAGAGCGTGGGTTTGATCGGGAGGCAGATGCGGAAACGAAATACAAGACTGAGAACGATGCTAGTGGAGAGCAGGATACGCCTAGCAATCCAGCACAATCGACCTCCAAATCCAACAGTGCACCGGCCACGCAGACACCCATCGGAGAGGTCAAATTGCATGGGAATCCGATGATGTTCAGACCGCTGTCGGTTGGACGTCCTCAGAAGAAGAAAAAGACCACCGCCCAATCCTCATCTTCAGGGCCAGCTCCGGCCGCGGCGAAGCCCGTTGAAAAACCACAAGAACCAATTTCAAAGGGTCCCGTTGAAACTGCACCACCCCCACTTAAACCCAAAGTCAGCCTCTTTTCCTTGTCAAGGGAAGATACCGAATCAACAGACAATAATTCAACATCAACGGGAGCCTATGAACCCCTGGTCTATAACAACGAAGCCGAAATACCCTCAGTTGGTCCGGTGCCAGCGCCGGACTTCACACCCACCGTGCCAAACTATGCGCCAGTAAACCCTGTTACATCATCTCTCAATAATATTGCCGACGACCTTAACCTATCCAAATCCCAACGACGCCAACTCTTTGGTCGAAACGCTCCCTCTGCCGACTCGAAAGTTCTCACTTTCAACACAGACCAAGAGTACGCGCATAACCAGGCTGCGGCCGAGACGGAACTTGCTGCTACCCAGCACAACCCTGTCCGTGCCATTGCCCCTGGCAAGCATTCTTTGCAACAGCTTGTCAATGCGGCGGCTTCGCAGAAAGACGCTTTGGAGGAGAGCTTTGCGGCGGGCAGAAGAAACAAGAAGGAGGCTGGGTCAAAATATGGTTGGTGAACCCAGCCCTTATAGTCAAAATCGATGTGGAAAGAGCCTTGACTTCATGACGGCCGGGGTAGCAATATATCATTATACCATGTTGTGATGCATTCAAACATGCAACCATGGATTATCAGATTTAGCTGAAATTGGATTTGTACATTTTGATACTCATTTCGTTGTAGTTTATAGATAAGAACCAGTTTGATGATCTGGTACTGGGGTTTGCCATGTGACGATGGATGAACATAAAATAAGAAGGTTTGATCATGATAAATAGGTTAGTATACAGAGTTTTATTTCTTCAAATCCCCGCGCTATTTGACTTAGTCTTCGTGCAATGTAATGACGTCTATAGTAGAAGAATGGTCTATGCTTTGACTTTGTGAGCGTGTGAACTCTTTCCCTTAGAAAACATCCCTAGCTGAGCAGAAATACCTACATACTATGATTGGGACAATTTTGACGGCAATAACGATACTTGAAACAATTAGGCCAATCCAAGATAGCAAACGGCTGCCTGCATCTTGGGAAGGCGTTAGGGCGCATAATATTGCCTAGTGCATGGTCGAAGAAGCAGCAACCTGTATTGTGATGGGACTTTTGAGTAACGCGAACAATCTGGGTTAGTCTGTCATAGACCTGTCAACTGTCCAATTTTTAGTCACAGCAGCACCGATCCACATGTAAACATCTCGATTCCCATCTTCGCGCCGAGGGGCAGTGTAGAGCTGACTAATCTCCTTAACGGCCCACGCTTCCATCGAGGACCGACAGCATATCTTACTCTCTGTTCAGTCGGGGCTAGCGGATGTTCGGTGCTGGCTTTCCACTTATATACGCTCGAGCCTGATTTGTCTACGGTGCTAGTACGATGTGCATGCGCTCCGCTCGGATCCGGTAGCCGAGTCGAATTGCGCACCGTCAACGATAGGCCTCCCTCCCCGTGGTCGGTGGATCCTGCCTTGCCAGATCTAGAGCGGAGCTTGGTTTACTCATCGTCGTGTACTTGCGCGATCTTGGAATCTCAGTTCGGTGGGATTTGGAGTGTGAACAATGGTGTATGGGGGAAGCCAAGCACGGGATGCTACCTTTGTCGAAAAAGGAAGATCAAGTATTTATCTCCCTCTCCCTTTGTCAGAAATTGGCCCCGATTGCAGTCCCACTGACCTCTATCTAGGTGCGATGAAGGTCGGCCTGAATGTCGGAATTGCTGTGTCTATGGCCGCCCATGTCCGGGATACCGACCTGATGCGGTCTTTCGCAACGAAACCAGAAAGATCCAGAGGCTGGCTAAGAAAGAGACCAGCTCTTCATTCAACAGCCAGAGCGCAAAACCTACGTCAACAGACTTCTCTGGGGCCATAGATATCCAGCGTGGAAACCCCACGCGGGGAACTCCACTGACCATGCTGCCAATGCCCGATGCTACTTGGGAGCAGCGTGCACTTTGCTACTTTTTCGACCAGTATACGATTACTGGGGATGTCGAAGATGGCATGAGTCATCTCGAGTATCTGCCACCGTTGTATGCACGCTGTGGCGAGACGGGCGACCGAGGGTTGTCGTCCATATGTCTTCGCCAGGCAGTAGATGCAACTTCCCTAATGACCCTCGCCAACGTATCCAATGCACCGCCACTCATGATGAAAGCACGTCAGGGCTATGGGAAAGCATTACGAAGCCTACGAGATGCATTGGCCGAACCAGAAACGGCCATTAAAGATGAAACCTTTGCTTCTGTTGTTCTCCTCTCGCTGTTGGAAGATATCACTGGTGAACGCAATGGGTTGTACAGCTCCCACACGGCGGGGTTTGAATTTCTGATGCAAATGCGAGGAGCGGGCCAGCGTGATCACCAGATGGGTCGTGACATGTTCAACTTCGCCTTTACACATACTGTAGGTTGACTCCTCGGGTAGTTGGAATTCGGACATGGGCTAACTCTTCTAGTTCGTTGAAATACTCGCACTGGGTGATAAACCACGATTTGACATCGATTGGGTCCTGTCCCAGTTGGATAATAACGATCCTATTGAACGGCTTATGCTTGCCGCTTCCAAGCTCAGCAACCTCTTTCTCGCCATGCAATCATCTCCCAAACCACCTGATCAATCGATTGTGGAATCATGGATTTCCGCCGGCCGTGAATGCGACTTCGAGCTGGCCCAGTGGACACTGCATCTTCCCGAGCGTTGGCTGCCTCTAGTTGTCTATTCAAGTCAAGGCGAACCACTCATCACCTACAACCGCATCTCTAACGCCGTGATTTGGAACTATTACCGAGCAGTGCGAGTAATGCTTCAGCAATTGCTTCTCAACCTAAACCGCACCCTTCTCGCCATCGTCAAGAAAAAGGCCAAGCTCGGCGGCTCTCCGTCAACCCAGTGTGCACTAAACGAGGGCAGTCTACGGGCCATCATCCAGGAAATGACCACAGATGTCTGCCGCAGCATCCCGTTTTCCCTCGGCGATGTTGACAGCCTCGGCCGGCCGACTCGACCGAATGAGAGCGGCCGAACTATCCGGGCGGCCCAGGGCTATGGACTGCTCTGGCCGCTGTGGTACATCCTCTCTTGTGGCATGCCCACACCTGCGCAAGTTATACAGATCCGTGCCGTGCTCTCTCGAGTGGGGTCCAAGCTTGGGATCAGGCTTGCTCTGATCTTAGCGCGCGAGGCTGAACGGATCCGTGGCGACCCTAGCTCTGCGCGGGCACCGGTGATCGGCCCAGAGTGAATACCATGGTATAGCGAAGGTCTGTAGATAGTATATATAGAAGACTGGAGGGTTGGATAGGGGTATACAGTATGGGCGCGGCGTCATTGGAATTGGAGGGGCTGGAAAATGGAGTGACGGACTGTACATAAATGCATATATTTGACAATGTTCTCGATCACTATGTACTAGTAGATCAGTGCCCTAGAGATAACGGGTATTGTTCCACGTGCTTATCAACTCTGTGCTTTGATTTGATTTGATGCAATATTTCCTCTGGGTTGTTCGGGCACCGCGGGCGCAACCTCATGACGTCACTACTGTGGTGCCTGCAAATCCCCTGTTCATCCAGGAAATCATGAAAACCCAGAACCCAGGGGAACTTTGAGATCCAAAGGCTCATTAGAATTAGTTTCGAATAATGCTACAATGACTGAATCTAATGTATTCTAGGCCGACGAGTGTCTCGTGGGCTCGAGTACATACAATTGCACTGGAGCGTGCCGATAGAGCCGTTCCCGTCGCTATGAACGGAGGGCTGGGCGGATGCCCTTGTGCATGCGCCGTACTGACGCCATGGCCCTGTTTTCTGATTTCGGAGCTCCAGTAGTCCTTTTTCTTAAATCCTACTCCTCTTGCTCTTCTTTCTCACTGTACACTTACTCTTACAATCATGGCCACACAAGAACGCAAGCTTCCCTTTGGGAAGATCGAGCCCAACTCTGCCAAGTACTTCTATAGCTGCGGAATGGGCGGCATCGTCGGTAAGTCCTGCAAGCCCCGCGCTTATCGGACAAAGCACACATGATTCTCACACTTCTTCGTCGGCCGCAGCTTGTGGTAAGTGAATGACTATGCTCTCGAGATTCCATTGCCGACAATTGACATTATCGACGTCATAAAGGCCCAACTCACACGGCCGTGACACCGCTGGACCTGGTCAAATGCCGCCGACAGGTCGACCCCAAGATTTACTCCTCGAACATTTCCGCATGGCGCTCAATCTTCGCCAAGGAAGGGCTGCGCGGCGTCTTCTTTGGATGGGCGCCGACCTTCATAGGTTACTCCTTCCAAGGCGCAGGCAAATACGGTCTCTATGAATACTTCAAATACCTATATGGCGAGCAAATGTTCCCGCAGACCAATCGCACCCTGGTATTCCTAGGTGCCAGTGCCTCGGCGGAATTCTTCGCGGATATGGCCCTCTGTCCGATGGAAGCAATCAAGGTCCGCATGCAAACAACTCTGCCACCATACGCCAACAACCTTCGTGAGGGCTGGAGTCGCGTCGTTGCCAAGGAGGGATTGGGCGGTCTCTACAAGGGTTTGTACCCTCTGTGGGCGCGCCAGATCCCTTACACCATGACCAAGTTCGCGACCTTTGAAGAGACGGTCAAGCTCATCTATAAGACCATGGGCAAGCCCAAGGAGAGCTATGGCCAGTTGACGCAGACGGGAGTGAGTTTCCTGGGTGGATATATCGCCGGTATCTTCTGCGCAGTAGTCAGCCACCCGGCCGATGTTATGGTCAGCAAGTTGAACGCGGATCGGAAAGGTAAGTCTGTCTTTTTGTCTTCAAACTTCGTGATCGCAATGAACACAAGCTGACAATCCGCAGCTGGCGAGGGTGCCATGACTGCCGTATCCCGCATTTACGGCAACATCGGATTTTCGGGTCTGTGGAATGGACTGCCTGTCCGTATCGTCATGCTCGGTACATTGACAGGATTCCAATGGCTGATGTGAGTTAAAATTGCACTTAGGGTGTCAATGGAGCTACGTATGCTGACCATCCGATTTAGTTACGATTCGTTCAAGGTATTCCTGGGTCTTCCGACGACCGGTGGACACTAGATGCAACATATCAGAACATAGCTCAAGGAGTATTTGAAATTCCCGGATTATCAGAATTTCGTATTGTGAGATATTGGCCGGGGAAATAATCAATGTGAATACTATCCCATGATGAAAGAGCAATTGGTCATGACTTTCATCCGTAGACGGGCTCTCACCGCCCGGAGGTATCGCGGCAGAAACAGATCGCGGCGTAGCGTAGGGCAAGGTACAGCCTTCGTCTTCACATGAGCTTCACACCAGGTTCTGCGCCTGGATCCCGCCCAACGTCTTGGAAGTCACGTCAAAGCCGCCCTCCGCTCCACCCCTTATATTTGTGATAGATATATATCCGTCTCTTCTTTGTCACCTCGTCTTTCCACTCACCCTGCTCTACAACCTCACTTCCGAAAGAGATTCCACCCGCAAAGAAAATCACCTCGAACTCGAAACACTTTCCATCCAATCTCCCTCGACAAATAATCCGAAAATACAATGGAAGCCCGCGCCCCGACATCCGTTCCCTCCTCCAACCCGCCCAGCGTGGAAATCGCGTACAAGCGCAAATGCATCGCCTTGAAGAAGCGCCTCGCAGAGGTCGAAGCTGAAAACGAATTGATGCGTACTCGCAGCCGTCGTGGCTGGCAATATATTCAGAAGATGCGCCTGGAGTCGTGCATGCTGCTGGAGCGCCTTGCCAAGGTCACCGGTATGACCGAGGAAGCGCAGGCCGGAGCCGGCGACCCGGAATTGCGCGCTCGCGCGGTGGCCATGATGTCTAATGTTGCTTCGATGAATGGACTCGGTGGCAATGCATCGGCTGGGAACGGAAACTACGTCGAGGATGAGACCGAGGGAAGCTCCGATGAGCAACCTCCTACTGTAAGTCAACTCGTCAACTCTTCAGATCTCATCTGAGTACCCTGGCCTTCTCTTCCCATTCGCGCACCGGACTGCATAAGCATGCCTTGATTAAATACTCAGATATATTAATGCAAATTTCTCAATCTAGCCTGAGGAACGTCCTCTGCGTGTCAAGCGCTCCCGTAAATCCAACGCCGCCGGCGAACAAGCCGAAGAAGAGAACCAGGCCCAAGATAACGCCGGCGAGGCTGCCGATCGTGACGCCCTACCCCGAATCGCTCCTGCACCCAGCCAGCAAGATCTGACATCGACCTTCCGCGTGCAATCTGGCAATGGCGTCGAGGGCGAAGACACTCCTGTGGCCGGTAGCACGGCCAGCCAGGACAACCGCGAAGGACAGGGCGAGCAGCCAGCAGAAGGTGCGGACTCCGGGACCACACCCATGGATGTGGATACGAAGGAGCCGAAGGTCGAGTAGTAAGAGGTATTCAGTGCGTCTGCTTTTTCTTTCTCACAAATTCGATTTTTCTGGGCTGGCTCTGGGGCTTGATTCATCACGATACGACCTCTGCTCGACATGTCTACTATCATCACTTTTATAGGTTTGGGTCTTCAATTTTTTACAGCGTTGGTTCTTATATTTTTCCTTGTAGGTGCTGTCGATTGGTTCGACTGCTCCACTCGTCTGTGTTATTGTATTTTAATTATACCTAGATCAGGTTATCCAATGGTCGGCCTGAAAAATAAACCTTGCATCTTCATAAACACCTAAAATTTGGCTTGTACACCGAGGGTTTGCTGTTGTACAACCTATATGTCACATACACTGGACTACCATATATTGTAAGACCCATCGCTGTAGGTTTCAGATGGTATGCATTGGTAAGTGAGGGTTTAACAGGAATGATTGTCTTCAATACCGTGCAAGTTGCGCCGTAACCCCATTCCTTGAGACCCAGGTAACCACCAATCCAACTCCGACACTGGCAGGAAAACAGACAGGTTCAATGAAACTGAAAAATGAGCTCGTATCTCAGTAATGTACAATGAGAATGAACCTGGGTTTGCGGGGGAATGTGCTGTCTGATTGATCAAGGAGGAATCTGAAAATCAGACCTCAAGCAAGTCTGTTAGTGTGTTGTAGACAAATGGATAACAGAGCAATGAGCAATGTCAGCTCGCTACCTCGATCGTAATGTGTGTCTGCGATACTGATGTTGGTTGTGCTGTGTCACTGCGGCAAGGTGCTTCGTGTGAGGTTGTACTTGTGCTCTCGGGTTCACGCAATATTCCCCATTAACCGGGCCCGCGGTGTGAAATTGATAGACCCAGTGATACATCCACGTTGCTGCTGTTTCGATCATCCGGGCCTTTGTCTGGTGCTGTAATTCGTAATCCGTCTGTATTTCGAAAGGCTTAATCAATGCCCGCATAAAGGTCGACCACAATGTTGATCGCTGCGACAAGAATCTCTGCAGCGATGAGGACAATAACTAAAATCGTAAGTTAGGCCAAGTCGAGTCTCGGACTCGAATAGTCACAAACTCACCGATCCATTCGAGATATTCACCATGGCGGTGTGTGAGTTGGTCTTTCAGTACTGCAAGAAGATCCGCGATGACATCCAGTCGCTCTGTGAGCAAACTGACTCGTTGATCCATCTCCAAGTAACTTCGAACAGCTTGGTAAACAGGCTCCAGCTGGGGTTCGGCCCAGAAAAGCTCCGGACTGTCAAGAACAGATCCTTGCAGATGAATGTTGATTCGAAGAATGAAAAGCTCTCCAATCTGCATGTTGATCTGACGTCGGGTGAGGTCGACACTGCCGGTCTGCGCAATCTGAGCGGGAAGAGGAGCAGTATCAGAGATTGTCTCGGACACCAGATCCTCAAAAAGAGAAGTTTTGACGGATTGGGCCAGTGCATGCGAGATGGCCAACTTGATCATATGGTTGCGTGGGTCTCTCAGGGAAATGAAATCGTTGTAAATGCGTGCCTGATACTCGCGTGCATAGTAGAAATTGAAGTTCTCGATCTGCGTGTCGTCCGGGCTGAGAATTGATGATGCGAATTTCGAGATATCGGACAAGAAGCGTGACTCATGAGCAGGACTCATACCCCATATGACAACGGTACCGTAGTCAAATAGGAAAACTTCGGGCGTGTGGATGGTTGTATCGATGTCAAAATTTTCGTCCGATTGTTGCGTCGATATAGCATGTTCTGAATTGCCATCGACAGGACGACCAGCTTCATCGCGGAAGTCCATCAGATCTTCTCGTCGTGCCTTTGTAGTATCTTCCACCTCCACAGCACTATCCGAGTATCTGCGCTCGCTGGTTCGTCGTTCAGGATGTCCATTATTTCCTCCAGTAGGGAAGAGCCGGCCTCCCTTTTGCTTCTCTTCAAGTTGATAGTCGAATGGAGAGTAAACGCACTCGTCGAACAACTTGGGATTTGCCCCACGAGTCTTAGCACGGGACTTGAGGAATTTGATCACACCTTCAAGCCGATATGAATTGGCAGTGCAGTATGCGGTCACCCGGGGAATGCGGTCACGGTCGGCCTTTCCTAACCTCGCAGCATGGCTACGTGCAGCGGGTTCCTTGATGCGAGTAATCTGTGAATAAACATCGCGTGGAAAATCTCCATCCTCTTCTTCGGCTGTCACGGGATCAGGGAGCAGCTTGAGCTTCTGCGCTTTCTTGGTGGTACGTTGAGGGCCAATCTTGGAGCCTACAGGCGTGTTCGGCGGTGCGGTGAGGGGAGCGCCATGGCTATTGCGACGTCGGAGTTTGCTGTTCAATGCAGAGAGCATCGGCTGGCCTCCTGCGCGAGGGTGACCACCCTGGGCATTGATATTCTGGACTGGAGGCGAACCAGTCTGGAGAGGGCGGAAAGTCGGATCGGAGGTGGTGGTTCCGCCGTAAGTACTGATTGTCGTCAACGGGTTAAACGTCACCGATCGTGGGGGCCGAGTTGCCCGCGGCGACGGGGGGTTCTGCTGGGGCAGCAATGGGGAATCTTCTGAAGCGGATGCCATAGTGAACACAGGCGACTCCGCCAGGGAGAGGGAAATGGGGAATTGGAGGTTGAAGCTGCGAAAAGTCGAAGCTTCCAAGGTCGGAGCTACGCACGTGCTCCACTTTAGTCATCCCCGTGTGGAGCCCCCAGCGCCGTTGCGAACAGATGATGCTGTGGTACTTAGTAGTATGGAGAATTGGAGACATCTATGACCAAAGCATTTCAAGCCGGTTTGATTTGACCAGCTCGAGGGTGGATCTACAGAGGCGCCTTGTCGGACCCAGGTACTGGGCTGTCACGGCGGTTTTAGAATGAGTGATGCAGGTTCATACTGCACCAGAGTAACAACAGAAGGAGGAATAGGTACACCAGAATCAGTATATTGTAAGCACAGCATACGCTCAGCTGGTGCGATTCAAACATGGTCAATGCCGAGAATTATCCACAAAATGCGCCACCTTATATCGAGATGAATCATAAGATATACAAATTTCCAGCCCTTTAGCATCAGTCTCATCGCCGCACGAACCCCGAGGAACCACCCGTGGTTCTCCGCAGCCCGTTGACTTTTGCTGTACTCCGCTCTCTCTTTAGCCAGTTATCCTTCACATTTCGTCCAGCCTTGGAAGCCTTTGGCGCCAGTGCGGGTTTGGACTGAGACTTCGTTGATGGCGCGTCCAAGACTCGGATCGTAACATCGCCTACTTGCATATCCTTGGGGGCTTTCTCCGTCCTGTCCAAAAATCTCAACTTGTTCGACTTTTTCGGCGCTGCGGATGAATCCTCAGCTGGTGGTGTCGGGGCCCTATCCATAGGTTCGGCATTGAGGATATCATCCGGGAGCAAAGCGGGGAGGGTACGGCGCCGCGCGTCTTGTGTGGTCGAGCCTTGGAGGGTAGTTGTGCTTTCGGAGTGCAGGTCTTCACTTGGAGCTGCAATTTCCTTGATTTTAGAAGACTTGGCTTGGACCTTGCGGCGTTCGTCTAGTTTCCTCCGCTTCTCTCTCTTCGCTTGTTCCTCTCTAAAAGGCAAAGTCAGAAAAAATGTATGGCAATGAATGACGAGTTAGGGCCGGTAAAACGTACTGTTGCTTGAGTTTTTCTTGTCGCTTGGCCTGCTCCTTAATCTTCAAAAGCTGGGCTGAGTTGTCGATGGTCTCCGGAGCATCATCGTCGCTATCGTCCTCGTCGTCGTCGTTGGAGACTTGTGGAGCTGGCTGGGGCAGAGGCACCTTTGGTACAGAAGGCTCTTCGCTGTCGAAGCGGAAATGGCCCTTGGGTTCATGCTTTTTTGAGTGCGAACTCTTAGTCTCACCGTTGGTCTGCTCCAGGGTATCGATCGCAACATCGTCGTCGGTGGTTGCTTCCGCGGCTTCCAAGCTATCCCGCTTCCTCCGCTTGCTCTGCTTGTCTTCGGTCTTTTCCGTAGCAGCAGCCTGCGCCTTGCGCTTGCCTCCTTTTGCAACCCCGCTGACCTTGGATTCATGCTCGGGCTTGGCTGCCCGTTGTCTCGTGGCGGTCACCATTCTGGATGTGGTTGCGGCGTCGGTGCCAGCAGGATCTGCGGCCGTGTCTTCAGACTCCTGTCGCGTAAACAGACCCTTGGCAGCGGTAACGAACTGAGAGAACATAGAGACAGAGATTGAAATTCAACCCATGGGTGAAAAAGCGTTGCGCGGCGACCTGCAAGGTGATGCCCCAAAAAAATCTCTCGGCGTAAGGATTTCCCGGAGAAGGCTTGGCGTGGGCGGGTGGGTCCGTCGAGATCTATAAGACATTCTCGAGCTGACTACGGTCTACTCATGTTCTTCAGTACTTAAAATGGTCAAACTCTCTCGTACTACACAATAAAAAGACCCCATCTATCCTATCAAAAAGAAGAGGTAAAGAAGAGAAAAAGACTTGCTTAGCAACTGAGCGAGTCTCGACTTTCTTCACAGAAACCGACCCTCGTTGCCCAACCAGCTTCTAATGTAGTTGTAAGCTGTCACCAAGGTATTACCGAATTCTCCAGGATACGATTCACACTCTGTACAAGTGTCAATGGCATGCTGAGCGCCTTCGACGAATGCAATGGCATTATCGTTGCTGACCGCGTTGAGGTGGATTTCTCGGCATTCAAGTACTCGTAGTGGCCGGTCATTCCCATTGTCAGAAGAGGAACCTTGACACCCTTGATCGAGGCAACAGGTGCCATTTGTGTCGATTCGTAATCAATTCCATCAATCCCATCCGGTTGGTAGGCAAAATCTTCGCCCGCCCGAATGGCAAAAGTCGAAAGGTACCGCTTGACAGTGGTCTTAATGGAGCAACTTTGAAAATTATTCGAATAGTCGACGAAGTTGCTCGGAACTCTCACAGAGGGAACAACTTGGCGAGTAACCCCATACTTGTGCAGCAGTGACCAGGCATGGGTTGTATGGGCCAAGTATCTGGTATCCTGGGCGAAGAAGAGGTTGTTGAATCCAACGTATAACGATGCGGGGATAATAAGAGGCTCGTCATCACCGAATTATCCATTTCCTGCCTCAATTTCCTTCAAGCGCTCTTGTGCATGGTTAATAATTCGATTGCTGCGAGCCACGACGCCATTTTGGAATGCCTCCTTAAAATCTTCTGTATATTCCGAATTGGTATTGACGAACCCGTTGGTAGAGTTGAACAAGTTCAGAGACTGGTTCAACTTGGAGCCGGAGGTTTCGTCAATAATAGCTGGGTTTAAGCTTAATAGCGTCATGGTGGAGAGACCATAGATTGCATAGAGCAGCATCAGGCCATCAGCAGGCTCAAGGTCCGCCAGTGCATCAGAGCATTGATACAACTTCTCGGAACCTCGACAGGCAGAGACTCCATTCTCGGCAATGTTCGGATACTGAGCCATCATAGCGCCACCTCCACTGTGACCCAAGATGACAACCTTTTCGATTTCGGTGAGGTCGCGCAGATAGGACATGCCCTGATCGACTTCAGTCATAATGTCTTCAAAATTGAGATCCGACATGTATCCACTCTTGCTGGCATCGTTGTTTGCACAGAAGACAGTAAAGCCTCGTTTGGGCAGTTCCGTACAAGCAGAAAAGGAAGTGTAGTCCTGCTCGGCATGCATCATGTATACCACGATTTGTGATCGAGGGCCAGAGATAGATGGAAGGAATAGGCCACCAAGAACGCCATCATCGTCAAAGTCCACCAGAACCGGGGTTGGTAGTGTCCGATTGCTACCTTTTGCAGATACCAGTGGAGCAAATGATCCCAAGGATATAAGGGCAGCGATGGCCGCTGTTCGAGGGAACATCATGGTTGCACATATCGAGTAATGCCGCGAGTTGGTGGTTGGTGGTAAAAATTGTGGCTTTAATTAAAATTAGAGTCGAGGGCCTGGAGGAGAGGATCTACTGCTTATATAGTTTACGCAGCTTAACTTATTCCATCGGAAGATTCTGTTCAAAGTAGTTAGAATCGAATGGCTCGCTGTCATTTCGGTGACATCCTAGGGACACCATGACGCGTTGCGGACATTCAAGATCAATTCATGCGAGATTCAAATGAGAAAAGAGTGGATCTCATCCTTGAAAAGGCTTCTATGTACTTTTGCGGTTTAAAAGGAAGACTCTTCGACCTAGTAGAAAGCGTCTACTTGGGCTTGATTTCGAATGGAACTTATTTCGAATTGAAAACTGCGGAAAATCAGGGCCCATGTTCGAAGGAAATTTGTGTCAGGTTCGATAAGACTTTGCAATTGAAATAAGTAGGAATTCTGGTTTCTGCTCGCTTTCTGTAGCGTCTAGCATCGACAGCTGTCACCCTTGATTCACCGCAAAAGCAATTAAAGACCTCATCTCCGATATTTCGCCCTCCTCTAACTGGTAATTAACTCCGAGTCTCTCCTTGGACGTCACACATGGGAACAACGATCGTCGTTCTTTTTGCGGAGTCTAGTACTAATAAGGAATGGTCCGTTTTACGTGCGCTGCCTCTGGAAGTAGAACTTACATACTCCTATGATAGAGCAGGTGATTGGGTAGATGATCAGAAAGGTGATAGAGTAGGTAGCTGAGCATGCCCTATAATCCACAAGCGTCAGATTGATGGTATGATTCGATAAAACCATGAACAGAAATAGAGCGGGTTGGCAGGGAAAGACGAAATTGGTCCCTAGTCGACCTGCCGTTCAACCAAGATTTTGCATCTTCGGCTTGGGAACGTGAGGGAGTAGGTGTGGTAGCAGATAAATGGGATGCAGTTGCACACGAAATTGAGGTCGATTTGATTCCGTGTTATCCTGTTTCCCAAGGCATCAAAAAAGAATCCAAAAAAAAAACTCCCTTGCGTGCAATTGGTATCTTCATAGCCCATGCCTGAACGCCACCCTTTATGCTTGTCACCTCGTGAATCATGATAACCTAAATTGCAAACATCAATGCCAACACCACCTAAATGCAAGAATCCAGTGAGAGAGTCTAAAAGGTAATGTCCAGGATCAAGGCACACTGCTTGGATAAACTTCTGGTGCAATGCCCACTGGCACTCATTTTAGATGGCATCGCCAATGGCACGCTCCGCAACCTCCTCTTTCGCGTTGATAAAATCATCTTCCCCAATGTCGCTCAACTCGTCCTGTTGTTTCTTGAACTCTGAAATGTCATCCCCTTGGACAGCCCACATGTTCTCTCGCAGGCGTTTGTTGCGCTCACGGTCCTCCTCGATCCGCTGTTCGATTTGTCGCTTATCAACGCGCATTCCGGGGGCTTTGGGATTGCGTGGGGTCCCGGTCCTAGAGCGAGCGCTATATTCTGGCCCCTCTTCTTCTTCAAAATCAAGATGGCCGGGATGTGTATCACGATCTTTGAGGGCCGCATCAATCTCGGTAACGGTTTCGACGGACAAAATTTCCTTGCTCTGCATGTTGGTCAACACACGACGAACATGCTTGACGTTGGCTGCCCCAGTTCCATCGGGAGGCACAACTGCATCGACGACTCGAAGGATATCACGCTGCATCATGCGGACGTAAGGAAGATGGTTCTCTTTGATCGCCATTTCGCAAAAGTGTTCGATAAAGGACATGATGTTCGCCCGGTTGTTCATGTTGTTCTGTGGAATATAGTCAGTAACTGATAATTATGAAATATTGTTGCGAGGCTACTCACCCTCTCAATCTGTTCCAGAACGCATGAATGAAGATCTTCGTCCAGATCACGGTATTTGAGAGCATATTGCGCGGCCTTCTGCGACGACGCGACCGAGGCGCTGAGGTGTTGGAGTTGAGCTGTGAAGCGCATGCGCACCTCAAATGGATCGATCATCATTCTGTTTGCATATATTAGTATACAGAAAAAGCAAGTCTATTGGGTCTAGGACACCTGGCAGAGGAGGATTTGGAGCGGCCTGCCACCGGAGGCACCTCGGCGGTGGGGGTGGCAGAATTAGAGGTGTGGGGATCCATACTGCACCGTATTGTTCCAAAGTCGCGGGTAAAGTGATGATGTGGCTCACGATTTGGTCGCAGGTGTTCGGGTGAAGCTTGTTTCACTGGGAATCGAGGAATCGAGAGGGGTGTAAAGGAATTGGGGAAAGAAAAGATCAGAGTTCCTCCGCACGAGTTCCATTTGATTGTCCTGGCTGCAGGCTGTTTGTCATGTTTGCAGTTGTGGGCGGTGGACCCAGCAGGGGCTACAAGGACTTCACATCACAAGTTCTCAGCCGGTGGTGGGTCACATGACCGATGCTGGTGATAGTTGACTGTCCTCGTCCGACTCTCTTTCTGTTTTCAGATCACATTAGCTGTTCAGAGCATGCGTTTTGATTCGCACGAATTTATGCAATCACCTGCCGCATGATATCTCCACAGAGAGTATCTGTAAGAAATACACGCTCACAAATATCTGCCTTCACACAATAGGTGCTGCTATATATTTCAACACTTATCCTTCACACCGTGTTGTTCCATCCACCCATCCATAGATCTTGGTTACGTATGATGTATTTGCATCATAATAGAAATGAAGGTATATTCATGAAATTCTACAAAATATCACGAGATCTATGGTGGCAAGTCTTTTAAGATCTTCGGGAAGAAAGCAAGAAAGGCGCTGAATGCAGTGTACATGATAGTTAAAATAGAAGAAGGGAATCGTCAAAGGGAATCTCGCCTCAAGTTACTGCTGAGACTACTCCTGTCCTCGGCGTGGAGTAGGCCCTCCTCTTCAGCTCCGTGATGGCTTTCCTGGAACTGGTCACCTCGGAGAGCTTCTTGTCGTCGAAACTCTACACCGTTGAGGACTGACCAAACATCCTTTTTGGTCAGCAAGCCTTGCAAAATCCCCTTGTTGGCGAAAAGCACGTAGCGAAGACCCAGCCTCTGGAACATTCGTAGCACAATCAAAAAGCTGATGTTGCTGTTTAGGGTGATAGGAGTTTGGTCCATCCATGGCCGGAGATCAAGCGTCTCTACGGGGTCAGCGAATGGCTGGTGTGTGAAAAATACCTGAGCTTCGCCGGTGAGGTTGCGGTTCGTAGGTGAAGTCGAGTATTTCAAAGCATAAGAAAGTTCGTTGCGTGTAATGTACCCGAGGAGAGTGGGCGTCGAAGTCTCGGAAATAACTGGGAACCCTCGGTAGGTGGAGTTGGCCAGCATACTACGAAGTGAGCCAATGGTATGACCGGTGGCAGTAATCACCGAGACATCATCGACGGTGGTCATGACCCGACGAGCAGGCACATCCGGAGGAGTGGTATCATCTCGGTGATCCAGAAAAGGGTACTCATTGAGTTGGATCCATGATTCGTAGATACCACGCTTGCCGAAAATGTCGCCGCACCACTTCGAAAGCATTACCGCAATCATGATCGGAATAACATAGGTAAGTGCTCCGGTCAATTCAAACATGATGACCACGATCGACAGGGTCATCCGAGTCGCTCCACCGAGTGCAGAAGCTGCACCAATGATAGCGTATAGACCAGGAGTTACGCATGGAATGTCAGGCTCACACTTGCTGAAGAGGATGGCTTTGGGATACGCTTCCTGCCACATGCGGACAAGGATTCCCAGAGCGCGTCCATACAGAGCACCAATCGCCACAGAGGGCAAAATGATGCCGGCCGGAATGTCGAGCCCAAAGGTCAAAGAGGCGAGAAAGAAGGCCAGAACGGCGGCGACTAACAGGAAAGCGACAACTCCAAATGCCTTCGTCCCAGTCACGCAAAGACCAAAGCGGTCGTACGTTTCGCTGTTGCACTCAGAAAACAGGGACTGAACTAGCTCGGAGTTTTGAGCTCTCATGAAGTGATTTGGAAAGTTAATCAAAGCCGTCAGAAGCGCAACTATGGCCACTTCAAGTACTGGCTTCGAAGACGTCCGAGATCGCCGCCATTTAGCGATTTTGACATTCAAACGAATGAGGAATGCACCGAATAGACCACCCACAATACCAAGTATGATGAATGGGATAACCTCAAAGCGGTGCCATCCCCGAGTGTAAGTGACTTGGTAGAGGACGATCTTTCCTGTTCGGAAGGGGTTTAGAGCTTGCAAGGTGACTGCCGCCACCATAGCACAAACAAAGCTTTGCCACATGGTTTTGTCGGGGAAATAATAGGAAAGTTGCTTCAACCCGTCAGCAAGTGAGCCGCTTTCGCCAAAAATCTCCAGGTTGCTCTTACCTCGAGACTGAAAAGGACACCCCCAATAGGGGCCCCGAATGCAACCGAGATGCCGGCCGCAGCTGCGGCAGATAGAACCTCGCGTTTCCGAGCTGATGAATTGGTAAGTTTGAAATGTTGGAATGCAAAACTAGCTAGCAGTCTTACCTTCGTTGCCGTTCAGACTGTCAAAAGGCTTCATCATGATATTGGCGCAGCAGCATGCAACATGTACCAGCGGACCTTCCTTTCCTAGCCAGAGTCCGGACGCCACGGATAAACACTAAATCATTGTTAGAAAAGAACAGCATGTCATTCCACAATTACATACCAGTCCGAGCGATTTGATCGCAAGCGTCCACGGACCCATAAAGTGTCGGATTACAGTTCCGCCAAGTACCGTCTTGATTTCGGGTATTCCACTATGTCTTGCATAAATGGCAAACTTCCGGACCAGCACGCAGGCGCAGACAGCAAACAGCACCTGTTTTTCGTTAGCAAACAAGCAAACTTATAAGTATTCAATCTTCTTACCGAAAAGACAATGAAGAAGAGGTATTCCACAGTGTATTTTCCGCCTGCGGAGGATGCGCCCAATGCATTGCCCCATGGTGTCCAATCCAAGCATTTGGATTGATCTATGCCCCAATAAGTAATTAGCATCTCTGAACAGCTTTGAACCCAATAAGCATGATCATACCGTCTAGACCCCAACAGCAAAAGCTCCTGTTCAGATAGAATCTGCCACCACCTTGGCCATTCTTGCAATAGCCGGTTTTTAGATCACCCAGCCAGTCTGTCGCAATGTCAATTGCGGCGGCGATGATTCCAACTGCAATACCAGTCGCAACCAAAACCAGCCAGACGTTACTGGCATCGAGAAGTCGAAGAACATGTCCCATGAAACCTTGTCCACTGGAATAGAGGAGTCTCTTTCGTTGGCGTTCTTTGGTGTATTCGTATATCCAATCGATGGCAGTAAAGTCGTCATAACCGACGCGACGACCTGGGCCTTCCACATACCAGTCTAAGGGCGCACCGTCCTTGGAGGCATTTGTGTCTGCACTGGGCCCTAGCGGTCCATAAGGATCCAAAGGCGAAGCGTCTCCATTTTGTCCACCCTGGGTTCCTGTCGCTGCGAAGCCGAAGGTCGTGTCCGAACCGCCTGCGGTATTCGAAAATAGACTCGAGAGACTGAACCGTGACTGTCGCCTGGGTTTGCGCTTGAAAGATATCCTGTACCCAGATGCATTAGTGAAGCGCATTCTTATTCACCATTTATGATAACTCACGGCTCGTTGAGCCCCTCTGCTCCGCGATGGACTTCCTGAGGCACAGAGAGGCCGATATCTTGTTCGGGTTCTTGGTGTGCCGCTCGGGGCTCATCGGAATTCCCGGAGCCCTGATCAGTCATTGACATCGTGAACCATCAATAGCTTGAAGCGTTACCATCTCCCGACACGAAGACCAGGAAAAGGACACTGACAGGTTGATACGGAGCAGCGCGAGCTCCCCGGGCGCTTAGTCATTCTCGGGCCGCGCGACACGAGGCGGTGGGAGCATTATCGGTGGGGCTGGGTGCTGAGTGCCGGCAGAAAAAAAAGTAGTCGCGGGCCTTTCTCTTTCGACATCAAGGAGCTCCTCTGGCAGCCGGGCACAACATGGATGATCTGCCCGTCTACGAGAGGACTCTGAAAGAGTCTCAACTGCTCGAGCAGCTTCCCAGCGAGATCGCAAACCTCGTTCGGTCTGCTTCGGGCACTCAGCAACTACATGCGCTGGCGCTTGGCGCATTAAATCCGCAATTAACGGAAAACGTCTTCAGACTTTACGAACCGATCGTGGTGGATCTGGCAGCTCGGTGGCTTCGAACCGATATCAGTGCTGACTATATTCATGTACTGGCTGCCTTCGCACGGATCCTACCTTACGCGCCGTATCTACGACCTTTCGCAAGCCAATATGCTCTGTCACAAACAGGGCCACAGTCAGCCTTGACTGGCTCAAAAGAGCTCACCCTACGAGAATTGGACATACCCAGCACGCGAAACTTGCTCTTGGCTCTCTTTCGACTCCTTTCGTTCGACTTGGAGACTTTCTCCAAGGCCGTGTCCCCGATTCAGCTCCAATCGCTATTCCCCCATGAAGACCGAATCGTCCGATATCTCGCCGTCCGATGTTTCGCCCTTTATATGCATGCAGCAGATGCAGCTACCGAGAACATGCTGCGTGTAAATACTGGCATCGATCCCATTGAAGGAGATTGGGAAGGGATCACAATTGACTATCGCCTTTTGGGCCTGTGGGAGGAGCGACGGTGGTCATCACTTGCGAGTTCTATCCAACACCGCAGGGACTCAAGGCTTGATGATGAAGTCATCTCTCTTATTGGGAGCACCCGTGACGCTTTTACCAACCGATCCGCCGACATTTGCGGTGTTCTCATACCTCGTTTGAAGGACGCACACCCCTCCCCCTCGTCTGTTGTCAAGACCCCAACTGCAACCGGGAATATGCGTCTAATTGCGACATCGCTTCTTGGAACTAAGCCGATTCTTTTGATTGGTCTGCCGAACTCAGGAAAGTCGACGCTTATCAATGATATCGCTGCCACAATGGGCCAGGCTGAGTCAATGGTCACCTTGCATCTTAACGAGCAGACAGATGCAAAGAGTCTACTTGGAATGTACTCTACGTCATCTGCCACGGGATCATTTTCATGGCAGCCAGGTGTGTTGACCAAGGCTGCGAGGGAAGGCCGTTGGCTTCTGATCGAAGACTTGGACCGTGCTCCGTCTGAAGTGCTTGGCCTTATTCTTCCAATCATTGAAAGAGGCGAGTTGACTATCGCTAGTCGAAGGGAGCGTATCAAATGCGCTGAAGGATTCAAAATCATCGCCACTATGAAATCTTCATACAACATCGCCGGTGAAGAACTCGCTCCAACCACCTCTATGCTGGGAAGCCGGCTGTGGGAGAAAGTCCCGGTTGCCTCTCTTCCCGTGGATGAGATGCGGGATGTGGTGTTGCAAAAGTTTCCTCTTCTTGAGTCCCGAGTCCCAATTATCATGGATGTCTATGGCAGGGTCTGCGCTGCTTTCCACGGGAGTTTGGCGATAAAGGGCTCCCAAGGACGCACACCTGGTTTCCGTGACTTGATTAAGTTGTGCAGCCGCTTGCATCGTCGTTTACAACGCATTGGCGCGAAGACAGGCTTTGAAGCGACACCAGAAGGCTTCAATGACGAGATACTTCTGGATATTGTGGATATCTTCCTCAAGTACATCCCAGAACGGTCAATGCAAATGACTCTCGCGTCGGTTGTTTCCGAAGCCCTGCAAATCTCCCCTCAGCGATCACAGTTTTGTCTTGAAGAACGGACTCCGACTTTCACTGATAAGAATAACTCGCTGGTACTCGGTCGTGAGATTTGCCAGAAGATCAAGGTGCCAAGTGGTGCTGCACAAAAGCTTGCTGCCGCTGCCTCGCGTTTTGCTCCAACCAGATCTGCTTTGTCGATCATGGAGCAGGTCGCTGCCTCGGTGCAAATGTCAGAGCCAGTCCTTCTTGTTGGTGAGACTGGTATTGGAAAGACCACAGTCATTCAACACCTCGCTACATTGATGCGACAGAAGCTCACTGTCGTCAATCTGTCACAACAAAGCGAAAGCACGGATCTGCTAGGAGGTTTCAAGCCCGTCAGCATTCGTACAATGGCGGTACCCATGTTGGATGAATTCACCCAATTATTCGAGTTGACTTTTTCTGCGAAGAAGAATCAGAAATTCCTCTCGTCGGTATCCAAAAGTGTTGCTTCAGGAAACTGGACCCGCTTGGTGAACCTTTGGCACGAGGCCGTTCGTCTGGCCAATGGCGTTTTCAATCCTGCGCCGTCGAAAGAGGCTGAGAATGGCGATGAACAGCCAGCCAAAAAGAGGAAGCTCGACTCCCCGAAATACCAGCATTTGCGACAGCAATGGGGAAACTTTATGACTCAACTTTCAGACTTTGAGGCCCAGGTTTCTCAAGGCGACGCGAAATTTGCGTTTGCTTTCGTCCAGGGTAAAATCGTGCGAGCCTTGAGGAACGGTGAATGGGTTCTTCTGGATGAGGTCAACCTTGCGTCTCCCGACACGCTTGAGAATATTGCCAGCCTGTTGCATCATGGCAGCGAAGGGTCTCCCTCCGTTCTGCTTTCCGAAGCTGGTGATGTTGAGCGAGTGTTTGGTCATCCCAACTTCCGCATTTTCGGAGCAATGAATCCTGCAACAGATGCCGGCAAAAGGGACTTGCCTCCTGGATTGCGATCTCGTTTCACGGAATTCTATGTGCATTCGCCCGATAGTGATTTGAATGATTTGCTCGCATTGATTCATAAGTATCTCGGGGACCTGACTCTGGGTGACGATCGAGTTGTGCCAGATCTTGCCCGACTATACATGGAGACGAAGAAGCTCAGCAATGAAAACAGACTCACGGACGGAGCCGGCCAGCGACCCCATTTCAGTATCCGAACATTGGTTCGAGCTCTCATTTATGTCATCGATCATGCGCATGTTTATGGCCTTCGCCGAGCGATCTTCGAAGGTTTCAGCATGAGTTTCCTTACTGTACTAAGCTTGGAGTCTGAACAGACTGTAGCTCCCCTTCTTGAAAAACATATCTTTGAGAATGCAAAGAATGCGAAGTCTTTGCTCGGACGAACGCCTCGTGCCCCAGACGACGGCCATGCCTACGTCCAATTCAAACATTACTGGATGCGACAGGGTCCTTTGGCACCAGAGGAACAAACCCATTATATCATCACACCATTTATCGAGAAGAACCTCAAGAACCTGGTCAGAGCCAGTTCGACTCGACGATTTCCCGTTCTTCTGCAAGGTCCAACGTCCGCCGGAAAGACAAGCATGATTGAATACCTGGCAAAGGTCTCCGGAAACAAGTTTGTTCGTATCAACAACCATGAACACACAGACCTTCAGGAATATCTTGGATCATACATTTCTTCTGATGATGGGAGCCTGCGATATCAAGAAGGTGTACTGGTCGAAGCCCTCCGGAATGGATACTGGATTGTTCTTGACGAGCTCAATCTAGCGCCATCCGATGTACTGGAAGCTCTGAATCGACTCTTAGACGACAACCGTGAGCTTTTCATTCCCGAAACTCAGGAGGTGGTCCATCCTCATCCAAACTTCATGCTTTTCGCCACTCAGAACCCCGCTGGTCTTTATGGTGGCCGCAAAGTGCTCTCTCGCGCTTTCAGAAACCGTTTCCTTGAACTTCATTTCGATGACATCCCAGAAAGCGAGTTGGAGTATATTCTGAAAGAGCGGTCTCAAATTGCTCCATCTTTCTGCTCCCGCATCGTTTCTGTTTATCGGAAACTATCTCTCCTCCGCCAATCGAATCGTCTTTTCGAGCAGAAAAACAGCTTTGCCACTCTCCGTGACTTGTTCCGATGGGCGCTGCGTGATGCTGATGATCGCGAACAATTGGCAGTAAATGGCTTCATGCTTCTCGCTGAACGTGTGCGCAATCCTCACGAGAAAGCCGCTGTCAAGAAAGTGATCGAGGAAGTCATGAAAGTCCGCTTGGACGAAGCTGTCTTGTACGGTGACAAAGAACTTGAGAAGAGCCTGCCCCAAGCGACTGACCTTCCCTCTGGAATCGTCTGGACTCAAGCCATGCGGCGTCTCTTCGTCCTGGTTTCGAAGGCAATCAAGAACAACGAGCCAGTTCTTCTAGTCGGAGAGACCGGGTGCGGCAAAACCCAATTGTGTCAGGCTGTCGCCGAGGTCTTCAAACGCGAACTATTCATTGTCAATGCACATGTCAACCTCGAGACCGGTGATCTTATTGGTGCTCAAAGACCAATCCGGAACCGTGCCGCGATTGAAAAACAACTCTCAGACGATCTGCAAGTGCTTCTTCACGGACAAACTTCCGCATCATTCCCCCTTGACCAGCTGAAGGAAGAATTCTCTGCCCTGGATATGCAGCAGCGGGAAGACAAAGACCAAGGTCTTTTGCGGAAAGTTGAGAGAAACATCGTTAGGTGCAATGCTTTATTCGAGTGGTCCGATGGAAGTTTGATCACTGCCATGAAGACAGGCCAGTTTTTCTTGCTGGATGAAATTTCTTTGGCCGACGACTCCGTACTTGAAAGATTGAACAGTGTGCTTGAGCCACACAGATCTATTCTTTTGGCTGAAAAGGGCCCGATTGATTCAATGGTCGTGGCCGACGGAGGTTTCCAGTTTCTTTCAACCATGAATCCTGGTGGAGATTACGGAAAAAGGGAGCTTTCGGCCGCCCTTCGCAATCGTATGACTGAAATATGGGCGCCTCAGCTATCCGAGGACGAGGATATCTTGCCAATTCTTCAGATGAGGCTCACTCTCAAGCAGGAAGAAGTCGCCAGGGCCATGCTGCAGTTTGCAAAATGGTTCAAGGCAACTTTCCAAAACACATCGACCACCTCTCTTTCACTTCGCGACCTTCTTGCCTGGGTTGACTTTGTCAATACCTGTCAAAGTGCAGATCCGTTGTTTGCCATTATCCAAGGTGCTGCCATGGTGTTCGTTGATACACTTGGCGCCAACCCAGCTGCCATGCTTGCCATATCATTGAACAATCTGGAAGGAAACCGCCAGAAATGCCTTGATAAGCTGAGCGAGCTATTCAACACCGACGCCTCCAAGATCTATTGGGAATCCTCGACCGTCACTCTTGAGCCTGAGTATCTGAGAGTAGGACCATTCTCACTACCAAGAGTTGGCGACGTCGATGCAGACCCGCAATTCACCATGGATGCTCCCACGACGATAGCTAATTGCGTTAGGATCGCACGTGGTCTGCAGTCTTCCAAGCCGATTCTCATGGAAGGTAGCCCTGGTGTTGGCAAAACCACTCTTGTGACCGCGCTTGCGAAGGCGCTTGGAAAGCCTCTCACGCGAATCAATTTGTCAGAGCAGACAGATCTTACAGATCTATTTGGATCTGATGTTCCGGTGGAGGGAGGAGATGTGGGTCAGTTTCAGTGGCGAGACGCCCCATTTCTTCGAGCAATGCAACGCGGCGACTGGGTGCTGTTGGACGAGATGAACCTGGCCTCTCAGTCCGTTTTGGAGGGTCTGAATTCCTGCCTCGATCACCGTCAGCAAGTTTATATTGCGGAGCTTGACCAAACATTCAAGCGACACCCTGATTTTGTTCTTTTTGCAGCACAGAACCCGCACCACCAGGGTGGTGGCAGAAAGGGACTTCCTGCATCATTTGTCAACCGTTTCACTGTCGTCTACGCAGACAGCTTCACAGATGCCGATTTGAAGAAAATCTGCGCCAAGCTTTTCCCTGGCAGCCCTATCTCCCAGACCGAACTATTGGTTGACTTCATTTCCGCTCTTAACAGAGCCATTGGCATAGAGCGGAGGGTAGGAGCTGTTGGTGGTCCGTGGGAGCTCAATCTGCGAGACATTCAGAGATGGCTGCAGCTGGCAGATCGCGGAAATCTCCAGATTCCTACCAAACATTTCCTCGATGTTGTCATCAATCACCGATTCAGGAGCGAAGAAGATCGGATTCTGATTTCGCAGCTCTATGACCGCATTTTCCCCAACCCTGACGCTGTTCCGAAAAGCTATTATCACAACCTGACTCCAGACTACCTGCAAGTCGGATTGGGAATCTTATCTCGCGACCCAATTCTTCAACGTTCAGCCGAGCCCCAGATGAAGATTCTGCCGAAGGATCTCCATATTCTTGAGTCTCTTGTTCTCTGCATTGATAACTCCTGGCCCAGCATTTTGGTTGGTCCCACTGGATGTGGAAAAACAACTCTCATCAAGAAGCTGGCAGCTGTGAAAGGTGCAAATCTAGAGGAGCTTGCCCTGAGTGCCGATACCGATACTATGGATCTCATTGGCGGGTTCGAGCAAATTGACCACAGAAGGGAAGTTTCTTCCTTTGTGCATGACATTGAACTTTTCTTACGACAACAAGTCATCCACTCTTTTGCTTCGGGGGATGTTACCGACGATGTGGCCTCGGCTCTTCAAATTTGTCAACATTTCCAGACCTCAGAGACATCGTTGGAGACTGTAATCTCTTCGTTGTCAGCTCTTTGCCAGTCATATTCTGACCCAACCCTTCAACGGTTTCTCGAACGAGCCCAAGGCTTATGGGATACGATCCGCCACTCAGATACGATGAAGGTTGGATTCGAATGGACAGAGGGTGTTCTGACTCGAGCAGTCCAGAATGGCTATTGGGTTGTTCTTGACAACGCCAATCTGTGTAACCCATCTGTTTTGGACAGACTCAACTCCTTGACGGAGCCCAATGGTACTCTCATTCTCAATGAACAACGTACTGAGGACGGATCAGCTCGAATCATCACGCCCCACCCGGACTTCCGACTCTTCTTGACCATGGACTCACGGAACGGAGAGTTGTCTCGTGCTATGCGAAACAGATGTGTTGAAATCTGCTTCATGTCAAATGAGCTCCAGGATATTCCTGTCCCAACCGGCCCATCATACACCTGCGAGTCCTCGCTCTATCGCCTCCGCCATATTTGGAATCTGGATGCGACTACGCGGTTTGCAAACCCCCAGGGTTCATTCGAGATCTGTTTGGATCATCTTTCGCCTACAGATCTTTCCTATCTCCAGAAGACACCACGCACATATCCCCCTTTCCATGCCAAGGCTGACGAGGACTCACCCTTCTTGTCTGCATTGCAGCGTCATGCTTCTGCTCTTCATGAAAATTCACAGTGGAAGCCACTCAACGTTGTTGCTGGGGAGATCACAATGGGCGGAGCACGTTTGAGCCTCCAAGGGACGTGGCAGCCTATCCATCCTTTGACCAACGAGCCGCTAGTGTCAATAACAGGGATGCGTGATTACCGATCCAGCCTGACTGCTCTGTCCTATCTCGAAGAGTTCAGACTTGAGACCCATCGACTCCGGCAGAGCTTAATTCGAGCCAATGAGTCCAGTCAGCAGCTCAAGCAAAGTCAAATGACCCGACTGGAACGATCTTTGGCATCGACTCGGATCCAATCTCTGATGAAAGATTCAACGCAGCCAGTTGGAATATTCCTTTCTGAGTGTGGCCAAGCTTTGCTTGATTTCATTCAAGGCTTGGGAGAGGGCAGTCTCCAGTCCCCTGAGATTGTAGCTGCGCTTCGGACAATTACTAGTCTTTGTTGGGATATTTATAAAATCACAAACGTGGCTCAAGTTGATGAGGGAGAGTTCCAGGTTTATCTGGAGATCGGCAGACAAGTGTGTACGACTTTGCTCAACTCATCTTCTATTCTGGGACCGCTGGAGAAAGCTCTATCACGCGCACTCGGTCGTTTCCGAGCTGGCTGGGAGCTCACCACAGGACTGAGCATGCAGAGGATTTGGGACTCATGGCGACATGTCACTCCTGCTTCACATGAACAGCTCACGTCATTGATCGAATTGGAAAAAACCGTGTCAGACTTTACTTCGCTTGCTCTGCAAACCCGCGTGGAACTGTCGCAACTGAGCCAGATTTGGGACTCGCTGTCATCTGCTCAGCGATTCATTCTTGTGAATGGCGCGGACGGTGATACCCTTGTACAGGGTATCAAAGAAACTGTTACAGAGCTTGGTCAAGCTGTCCGACGTTCCGATTCAGCGGAGTATCCGTACTTTGCAGAGGATTTCGAGACACTTTGCCAATACCATGATCTCGCCCATGATTCGGTTCAATCTAAATTACAAACGGTCGTTCCCTTGCTGGCTGGTCGCCCGGCTCGTTCTTTCGATTCATCCGCCACCCATAGCCGTGTGCCCGAACTCCTTCACCGAATCACCCTGTTTTCTGGTGCAGGCAGTAGGCCCCCATCTGCCATTGGCGACGTTCTGTCCTTGTCATTGTTGGCTCGACTTGCATCGGTCGGTGCTACAACTCTTGGTCAAATGGACCTGCTGCAAGCCGAAAAGCAGGCTCTCTCAAAAGCACTTTCTCTGAGCAGTGAAAACATTGCAGTTGATCAGCCCAGTAACCTCAGACGTGCTATTGCGGCCTTGACAGGAGAAATGATCTCATGCCATCGGGAACTGTTTGATTCTCAGTGTGCGGATCAAATGATCGCTCTACTCCAGGCTGTCGAATGTGGAAACAAGGCAGATGAGTCTGTGATCCCAATCCATCTGGACACACATGTTGGACATGAGCACGTCTTAAGAAGCTTTACCCCGGGTGACCTTCAGAATCTCATCAAGTCTCTCTCCTCTACTCCGCCCAATCGCATGGAAAGCGTCCATTGCACTGGTTTTGCCGCAGTCCAGCTAGCCGTTATTCTTTTACGTCTCTTCGTTCCGGATAAGGCTTTCGATCCTTCACTTGGTCTCGTCGTGCAACGAAAGCGTCATTACGAACGCGTGGGCGAAATCAGTGCCAAGCTAGATGCTATTCTCTCCTTCGAGAGCAAATTTTCTGGCCACTCGTCTAACTTGCGTTCCATTCTCCTGGAAGAAGAGATCAAACAACTGGGATCTGCTCCGCCTCCTTCATCTGTTACTCGGCCACAACAGTCAGAGTTGAGTCTTCTACAAGGAGAATTTGGTAACTTGATCAATTCTGTTCTGAGAAGGAATCCCGAGGAGATGGTTGCGACAGTCGAAAGCGCCTCAGCGTCTAAGGAGACAATTCAGCTTCTGCGCGAGAACATTCAGCAGCTCAGCAGCCGACTCCGCACGCATTACAGATCCTATGACGATATCACAGTGCCCGTTGCTCGTTTCCTCCAACTCCTCGACGTTGGTCTTTTCCTGAGCTCCAGCGAAACCGAGCACACTAGCGAAATCGATGACATTCAATCCTTGAGTGAACGGACACCATTCTTGGGTGGATCAGCACACCCGGTTCTCTCTTCGGGCAAGGCCAGCCAGCAATCGAGTCTCAACAATGCGATTGAAATGCGTCTTCACGAACTTTCTGGAGTCTGGGCTGCCAAGGACGCAGATTCTGGGCTTCTTGGTCTCAAATCTAGCCATGACGCAATTCGTCGTATTTTTGCTGATTTCCATCATCTTTGGAAGACAAAGCTTAAAGAGGACCAAGAGAAAGAAGCAGAAAAGTCCAATCTGTACCGCTACCGAGGTTCGTGGGAGGACGAGGAAGAGGTCAACGAGGCCGAACTTCACGAGCTGTTCCCCACCTATGATGAAGGTGCTCCTCTAGATCCGCAAGAGGTTGGTCGGATTGACCCCAAGCAAATTGCTGTGCGCCTTGCCTCACTTCATGCCAAGATTGTGAGCAGCCAGCGTACTGGGGAGGCATTGCCCTCGTTCGTCAAGCAATCTGCACGTTTGTTGGGTTCGATTTGGTCCACAAACAAGAGTTCATTCTCTCCTGTGACATCTGGTGATTTCTTGTCTGCAGTTTTTATGCTTCTCGACGAGGTCATGAACGAAGACAACCAAGACCGACAGAAGAATTACAACTTCTACACCGACTCCAATTTGGCAGAAGCTAGGAAGCTTGTCAACCTCACTTTGGCTATTCAAGCTCGCTTTGTGCAGATTCAGTCTGCATGGCCCGAGCATGCCGTACTCGCCGATGTGATTAACTGCTGCTCTGAAATTCTTCAATTCAAGTACACCGAGCCTGTTGCCAAGTTCCTGACTAAGGTCGAAAAGCTTCATTCCTACGTTCACGAATGGCAGCTAGTTGCTAGCAGGGAATATTCGGCAGCGCCGCAGTATGACGAGATCACCAGCATGACTGTCGGCTGGCGTCGTCTTGAGCTTACCACCTGGGCGAAACTCTTGGATCTCGAGAAAGATCGATGCGAAAACGATGTCAGCTCCTGGTGGTTCGTCGCCTATGAAGCTCTCTTTGCGGTGCCCCTGCAGATGGCCGAATCTGGTGAGCACGACATGAGTGAGCACATTCACGGTGTCATTTCGACGCTGGAACAATTCTTCAACTCCACCACCTTGGGCCAATACGGTCGTCGTCTCCAGCTTGTCTCTGACTTCAAATCGCTGCTCGAGGTCTTTTCCCATGATTACAACTGTCTGACACCACTTGTGTCCGCGCTGAACAACTTCATTGCCCATTACCGACCTTTCCAGCCGTCCGTCGACAAGATCCTGCATGAAAAGCGATCAGCGTTGGAGAAAGACCTCAAGGAACAGATTCAACTAGCCAGTTGGAAGGATACCAATATTGTGGCACTCAAGGAGAGTGCTAGAAGGTCGCACGTCAAGCTGTTCAAGCTGGTCCGCAAGTATCGTGAGGCTCTCGCTCAGTCTGCTCAGCCAGTTCTCGAACAAGGTCTTCCGGATGACATGGCAGACTCCAATGGGCTTCATGAGAAGACATTGCCAACTATTGTGTTCCCCGAGGCACTGTCAATTTGTGAGAAGGAGAATGAGTTGTGGTCGTCCCGAGCTCTTCGATTCCGCAATCCTGAAGGCACAGCCCGCAACATGATGAATCTGTATTCGTCTATTCCGCGCGAGTTCGATATTGCTAAGGATCTCGATGAATTCACCGTATCCATTATCGAGGGTATCAAGGAGTTCAAATCTCAAACACCGAAGACTCTGACCGAAGAGAACAAGGACGATGTTCAACATCTCAAGGTTCAAAAGCGTCGTCTTTACGCCGATACATTGAAACAACTTTTCGAAATGGGTGTGAAGCGTAACGCCGGTACAAGTGTGATCGAGACTCAGGCATCGCTTGCTCAGATTCTTTCAACTTGCGCTTCATTTGAGCCCGGCACCGCCGTATTAAACTCTACCCATAGTGCCGACTCATATTTCCATCGACTCTTGGACCTGTTGCCTCGTGCTCGCCTTGCGTCACGGAACTACTCTGAAGAACTCAGCAACGTCGAGGTGTCCCGGAGTTTGGGCTCGATTGAACATTTGTTGTTCATGATTCGACGACAGAGAGGCGTCATTGCTCCAACTCTGTCTGGTCTTGATTCTTTCAGGGCCGTTCTGGATAAAATGCGGAGCCTTTGGTCTACTGGGTCAGCCTCGCTGGTCAAGTGCAATCCCACCGCTAGCGAAGAGCACACCAGTCTGGCCCGAGCCGTGGCATGGTTGGCACCAATTCTGGGCCTTGCATTGACAATCATTGAAGTGCATTCTAAGTTCTCTGGCATTCAGGCGTCCACGATCTTGGAAGAGCTTGGATCGAGAAAGGCTTCATTTGAAGAGTTGCTCAAATCCCTCGGATCGCTACCCAAGCTCCCATCTGGCGTTTCCTCTGTCGCCCAGCAAGAGTTCACTCAGAAGACTCGCTCTTCTTTGGATAAGCTCTCTCTCGATCTCAACAGATGGTCCCAAGATCGCCCCGATCTCGCCTTTGCCCTAAACCAGATCTCCCCTTGGGTCCAGTCAAGCAACATTGCCCCTGCACAGCCAAACCAAAAGGGCAACGTTTCCACCCAAGCCTTTGACAACAGGCTTCTAGCTGCGATCGACAAGATGCTCGTTGGCCTCCAGCACCTCAAGGAAGTGCCTACTACGATTAACTTTGCTGGCTTTCTATCAAGAAGTGACGAGTTCTTCTCTCGATCCTCTAAGGCCGTCCGCATCAATGAGATTACGTCCTCACTTGCAATGGTACTCGACCAGTTGCAATATCTGCAAGACAACTCCGCCAGTGGCCTGCCCATTGCCGCTGCATTGGTTGCTAGTATCCTGCCTATTGCCAACCAGTACTTCTACATCTGCCAGGACCTATGTGACCGATTTATTTCCGCCCACCGCGAGATTTGCAAGACTTCTTACATCCTGACCAAGACTTTCACCCAAGTCGCATCCGAAGGCTTCTGCAGTCCCGCAGAAGCGTCCCAGGAAGAAGGCAAGGAGGGCAAGCTGGAAAGTGGAACTGGTCTTGGTGACGGTGAGGGTGCAGAAGACATCAGCAAAGATGTTGGCGATGACGAAGATCTCTCCGAGCTCGCCCAGCAGGGCAAGAAGGAGGATGTCGATGACGAAGAAATGGATGATTCTGCCGACGCTGTCAACATGGACCAAGAAGAAATGGAGGGCGAGACTGGTGATCATAAAGAGGAAGAGGGTGATGAAGATGAGCAGGACGACAAAGATGAGGCGGGTGAGGACGACATTGATGAAGAAGTCGGTAGTGTTGATGATCTTGATTCCGGTGCTGTTGACGAGAAGCTGTGGGATGGAGAAAACGATGAACAGCAAAAGGAGACAGAAAATGAGGAAGGAAAGGGCCAGTCTGAGGCTGATCAGCAAACTGCTGCTCAAGACCAAAAGAAGGCCGATGAAGGTCCTAAGGGAGATGAGGAAGAAGGTGAAGAGGAGGACGAAGAGGATGAAGAGGATGAAGAGGCTCCTGATGAAGAAGGTGAGGCAGTTGGCCGTGAGGAGATGGATGTCACCGATCCTCAGACCAAGGAGGAAGAGACTCTTGATCTCCCGGAGGAGATGCAGCTAGATGGCGATGACAATGACGGTGGCGGTGAAGAGGAAGACGATGGCATTGATGACATGTCAGACATGGGACCGCTTCCCGAGGAGGAGCAGAAGACCGATGAAAGAGACGATCAACCTGGAGAAGAAGATGCAGACATGCCTGCGGATGAGCAAGCTCCTGGCGAAGATGAGGATATGGAAGGCGAGGGTGAAGAAGAGACCAACGAAGGAGAAGGCAACGAAGAAGAGAATGAAGCTGGTGGAGAGGAGCCCGAAGAGCCAGACCAGGACGACTTCCTTGCCCAGCATGACGACAACGAAGCCGCTGGTGATGATGTTGCAGAAAGTGAAGCTGTCACTGGTGGCCTGGGCAATGATCAGGATCAAAACGACAATGGTACTTCCGGCGACGCACAGCAGGAGAGCGGTTCAAACGACCCCAACGCAAATGCTGAACAGAAGACTGGTGCTGCCAAGGACAGCGACGAAAGCAAGCGAAGCCGTGATGCTGGTGGAGCCGAAGATTCTGCGCCGAATGAACCTCAGATCCAGGCCTTCAAGAAGCTGGGGGATATCCTGGAGGAATGGCATCGTCGTCAAAAAGAGGTGCTGAATCCATCGCAAGAAGAGGAAGACTCGCAAGCTTTGCCGCAAGACACCGACATGGCAGATGCCGATTTCGAGCATCTCAAGGATGATGATGACCAGGCCGATACTCAAGCCTTGGGACAAGCCAGCGAGGAACAGGCCAAGGCTCTTGACCAAAACAAGGGTGTCGAGTCTGAGAACAAGCCTGGAGACAACGAAGCGTTGCCAGATGTTTCCGAAGAGTACCAAGATGCTCTCGACAACCAACTCCAAGACGAGATGCAGATCGACCGCGAGCTCGTTCCCAACGACGGTCAATCCGCTGGAGCTTTCATCCCGGGTGACCATACTTCACGCGATCCAGCCGAGGGTGCTCCGGGGGCACAAGAACTGACTGAGGAACTTGACGAAGTCGACACTCAGCTCGCGGCGATCCATCTATCTTCTTCGCTCCCGCCATTGACCCCAGAAAGCGAAGCCCGTCGCCTCTGGTCTCACTACGAATCCGCCACCAACGACCTCTCCCTCTCTCTCACCGAGCAACTCCGTCTCATCCTGGCCCCGACTATGGCTACCAAGCTCCGTGGTGACTTCCGCACCGGCAAACGACTCAACATCAAGCGCATCATCCCGTACATTGCCTCCCAGTACAAGCGCGACAAGATCTGGATGCGTCGTTCGATTCCCTCCAAGCGCAATTACCAGATCATGCTTGCCGTCGACGACAGCAAGTCAATGCTAGAGAGCGGCAGTGGCCAGCTTGCCTTCGAGACCCTCGCTCTAGTCGCAAAGAGTCTAAGCATGCTCGAAGCTGGCGACCTGTGCGTACTGGGTTTCGGCAGTGAAGACCACGTCCGCGTTGCCCACGAATTCGGCAAGCCATTCTCCTCCGAAGCCGGCTCACAAGTCTTCCAGCACTTCAGCTACCAGCAAACCGGCACAAATGTGCGCAAGCTGATCGCCGATTCCATTGCGCTCTTCCGTGAAGCAAAGTGGAAGCGTTCGCCTGGCTCTGGCTCTGCAGACCTTTGGCAACTCGAACTGATTATCTCTGATGGTATCTGTGAAGATCACGATACTATTCGTCGTTTGGTGCGCCAGGCTCTCGAAGAGCGCATCATGATCGTGTTCATTATCGTTGATGCTGTCAAGGGTAGCTCCATTCTGGATCTTTCGCAGGCTAGCTTCCAGCCTGATGCTGCTGGTGAGATGAAGTTGCAGATGAAGCGGTACTTGGAGCATTTCCCCTTCCCTTACTATCTTGTGGTTCGTGATGTGAGAGAACTTCCTGCTGTTTTGGCGACTGCTCTGAAGCAGTGGTTTGCCGAGGTTGTTGATGTGTCGTCGTAAAACGACTGAGGAAAAAAATGGGTTGCAATATTTGGAGTTTATTGATTACTATTATGGCGCTTGGGGATTTTCTTTTGTATATCTTAGAGCTTAGACACTGTACATTTACTTAAAATGATACTTCATACATGCTTCAACTCAAGTCTATCGGTGTATTTCGTAAAAATCCCACACTAGCGTAATGTTTAAGATATGAGATGGTGTGAACTTGACCGTGAGCAAATACACTCCCTAGACAACACCCTAGACTGATGGGTATGAAAAGACGCAAAGAATTATCAAACAGAATTTTTTTAAGTGACTATAGAAAACCAAAGTAGGCTACGCAGAACACTCAATTCTGATCTTATGTATGATGGAATCACATTCTGAGCTACGATCTGAAGTTGGCGGTATACAAGCCCTAGGTGCTGCCTACTAATTTACTGATAGTACAATGACCAAGACAGATAGCTTCGGCAGAAGTGAATGCATTCAGATGTATATGTCTGAAGTACTACTGACTTTGAAAACCAGATATCATATGTAACTGGCAAAATACTCCGAAATGATCAGCCCACACTGGTAGATAGAAAGACTGCACGAGCCGACCTCCCCAACAAACTCCAAAGACTGATGTCTCTCCACCACAACTGGGAACAAAAGAAATGTTGAGTGAAAAGATAACTAGATCGAAGATCAAGTAAAAATGTGATTGAATGGATGGATATGTGCAACACCAAAAATATGCAACCGCTCGCGATCCCAGAAAGAACTGTAGGTCCTTGCTAGAGGCAAAACATGCTGAGATAGATGTAAGGGATGGAATAAGAGTAAGGAAAAATCAGGCAAACAATGGATATCCGTGGTCGTTAGATGGCACGCTATATTCGAAAAAAGAAATGGAGGTGGGGAATGGATTGGGTCAGGAAGATGCATCGGGCATTGGCTGGTCGGCGTCACTGCTCGAGACTGTGGGTGGAGGGTCTGAGAATAGTTTCCGCCGCCGAGGGTTTATGGTCAGATCCGTATCATCGGTGGAACCAATGCCAGGTGTACTCGAGGCGCTTTCGATGGCAACGGAATCCTCGTATTCGTCTGGGGGTGGTGCGAATGACCAAACCTGGGAAAAGGTCAATAAGAACGAAAAGAAGAATAAAAAAAAAAGGAAAGACAAAAACATACCTCCATCACGGTACGTCCGGACCGACTAGCCATGATTACAGCCTTTTCTTCCTCGAAAGCAACCCTCCAAACTGCCTCTGCTGGGGACGACAGTTCGCGGAGGAGTTGGCCAGACTGCAAATTCCAGACCTTCACGCGACCATCGCTACCACCGCTAACGATTCGAGTATTATCAAATTGAAGACTTGTCACACTGTTATCATGGGCTGCTAGCCGGTGGATCGGCGCCATCTTGGTCAAGGACCAAACGCGCACCGAGCCGTCCGAGCCGCCCGTTACCAGAGTGTCGCCACGCATCTGGAGTTGTCCAACCAAGGAAGTATGCCCCTGGAGAATGGCATGGCACTGGCCGGAGTTGGGATCCCAGATGCGCACGCTCGTATCTAAACTTCCGGTCGCGATGCGTCGGCCATCAAACGCGATTGCATAGATCTGGCTGAAATGACCCGACAGGGTTCGAAGGCACCGGCCCTGGGAGATACTCCATATCCGGGCCGTCGTGTCGTAGCTACCCGAGACAACCAGATCGCCGTGGATGGCGAGGCATCGGACACTAGCCTGGTGCCCAACTAGGACATTGCGGCAAGTCCCGGTGGCCAGGTCCCAGATGCGCAGAGTGGTGTCTCGGGACCCTGAAATGGCGGTATTGCGATCAGACATTTTTAAACATCTGACCGTCGAGGTGTGACCTCGAAGCAGGTGGATACCCGCCCTAGTGTCCCTGATTAGCGCTGGGAAACTTCCTGGTGTCGGTGAGACTGTATCTAGTATCATGCACACTTACCCAGTCGCCATGTTCCAGACGCGCACTTCTCGATCACAACCGCCGCTGACCAAGATGTCATCCCAGGGCACCATGGCCCAGACCCCCATCACGTGCCCCTGGAGGGTCTTCTGGTTGTCGCCGTTGGTATCGTAGATATGGATCTTAGCGTTGTCGAGGGCGACGACGATATACTTGGGGGTGAGATGCAGACTCGTCACCACGCCCTGGTCTGGAGTGATATGCCGCTGGGTGCAGCGGCCACCTTTATTCCACGCGGACTCGACCATGTATTTCTGCTTAAACTGCGATCGGTAGGAAACCGGTCGCGCTCTGCGTCTGCGTGCTGAGAAACTGGACGGGGGCAGCCATTCCCCGGACAAAGTGCGGGGAAGGCCGGGTGTGCTTTCGATGGACGCCTCGTTGGAGGCGGTCAAACGCCGGTTAAGAGCGTGAGATTCGGGCCTCGAGTCCACCAAGCGAGGTGTGCTGGGTTCCATCTCATCGTCGTTGGAGATCCGTCGGACAGCGTAGGCGTGTTTTTCGCATAGATTCTTCCAGGTGATGTCGTCGTTCAGTAGTTCTCGCCAGTGTCTTGAGACTTGGGATGCCCGGGCGAGCGTTTTCGGATCGTCGATAAAGGACAAGACCTGTTCGGGATATTCGCGTTAGCAATATGATCACTGGTAATCCCTCTTTAGTTCTTCTCAGCCATGCGAGATCCGCACTACGGCCAAGATGGTCTTACCCTCAAGCACAGTTCATTTGGGAAGACTAAGAACGGGTCCTTTCGTAGCCGAGGACCGACGTAACTGGAAACAAAACTCAGCTGCTGGCTGTCGCATACATCCAGTATCCCTTCGAGGAGTTTCTGCTTGCGAGCGTTGGACAGGGTGCTGAAGTGGATGCGGAGATTGAGCAGGAAGGTATTCTCCTCTTCGTCAGACGACAGCCAGTTCGGGGGCCGCTGGTGCGGTGTTGGACTCGGCGCGGGTGTCGGAGGTGAAGCGGGAGCCGAAGGTAAGAGGTTCGCAGGGATCGGAGTGACGTTTTTCTTGTTGGTGCTGAGAGACCGACTGGGGGTGCTGGTGAAGCTGGAGACGGAGTCGCGGGTCGAGGCCGGCGGGTGCGCCTCCAACTGATCGGACAGGATCGAAGTCATCGAGCCGCCCATGCCGTCCAGGCCGAGTCCTGCGTCAGATTCCATTGTGAAGCCCAAGGCGCCGAGAGGAGGAGCCCGAGAAGTCAATCTATTTCACGTCGAGAATGCCGTTCGCAGGCGGGCCGGGGCATAGAGGAACTGAAAAGTTCGCGGGCGGTCGGAGGGGTGTGTAGTATCGCCCGGGGGGGGGGGAAGAAGCGAAGTGGCTGGCAAAAGAGAGTTGAAATGCGCCGGGGATGCTGGGATTCGGGTTCTTTTCAGCTCGAGTCTGGAGTCGCAACGCTGGACCCCGGCCGTGGGGGTGGTGTGCCTGCACTTTTTCTTCTCTTTTTGGCCGATCTTGCGAGACGAGGAGAAAGGGACATTTCAGGCGGAGATGGATGTCGTGACTGGTGACAAAGCCGCCAAGCTCCCCCGTGTCTCCACTTTGAACCCGTCGATGTTCGCGCTTTCATTTCTCCACACCCTCAAAGGCGTCACGGGAGGCAGCCGGCGCGGAGGCAACGAGGCGATGGCCACCACCTGATCATCGAGGCCTCGAGGCAAATCCGTTCCAGACCAGCTGGCCCGAGACAGAGGCATCAAGCAACCTCCGCGTGCTGCGGCTCTTGCGGCGTGCGGGAATCCGACGCGGACGTCCACACCTAACCCACTCTCATCCACTCTTCTATCCACAATCGTCCGCCCCAGTTCGCTCGCGTCTCAGATCTCGGATCTATACGAAATGCCTTCAGTCCGTGGGTGGCCGATCGGCACGCTAGCGCCGACCATGGAACGACCCGTCGGGCAAGGATGATTCAGACTGACGAGACTGACGACACCTTTCATCACCCGCAAGGTGATTCAAACGTGAGCGAGGAATCCCTCACTCACGATCGACCGGGGTGCACCGGCTTTTTATAGAAGCTGAGAGGCACGTCACGCTACGTCGATGTGATCGTGGACGACAAGCGGCAGGGACGAGAATGGAGAAAACACCATGCAATGATGACCAACATGCTCCAATTACACAGGGAATATTCTAGTGACACATTCAGGATCCTCCACAACTTAGACTCATGCCTGTCAGTAATCAAGCCAGTCTCCTTCAGAGGTATATCTCGCAACAGATGCCAAACCAAGGGTATATGCTCTCCCGATATCCAGCCCGTTGCGCAAAGTACAGAAAAGTAAAAAGGAGAAGAAATTCAGCAAAGCGAAGGGGAATAGGAAACACCGCATAGACAGGCATCGTGTACTCTTTGTAGCTGTACACATTTCAAACAAAAGTGACAGAAGCAGACCTCGGGCAAGATTGGTATCATATATGAATGATATAGACCGGGTTCTCGTGCCTAAGAGTAGACGATGAAAGTCATGTAGGTGAGAAGAAGTAAAGGGCGTGCTCTAATGGGCATGTCCGATCTGCAGGAACAGCGGCAGGATCATACCAAGCACAGAAGCAATCAGGTCTCGCATGGATTTGTCCTCGCCGTTCTGCTCCCGAGCGTCGCCATATCCATTCACGGGAATTGTCCGTGAGGACGAGCCGGGGCCATTCTCTTGCATCGTATGCATCGCAACATACCTGTTGTCCTCGTTAGGAAAGTACTGTTTCTCGCTTTACAGAAAGAGTTCACTCACAAAAAGGTGCCGCCAGAGAAAAGCAGAAGCATTCCAGTCCGCCAATGAGCGGTGGCTTCGTCACCGCTGGAAGAGCCCATCATTTGCGCGAAGACGAATGTGGCAAGGGCACCGACGGGGGCTGCCAAGCTGAAGACCAAAAGGTGCGCCCTCGCAGTTCGGCTAGACAGACCCTGCTTGAGCAAGATGGAAGTAAGGCCAAAGGACGCCGGTGCCTTGTGCACCATGATGGCCAGGAAAATGATAAAGCTCAGCCCGGTGTCTGAGCTAGATGCGCCTAATGCGATACCATCGGCCGCAGCATGGATCACCAGTCCCGTCGTAGTTGCAAAACTGTGACCACGTCGGGAGCTCTGCGCGGCATCCAAAAGGCCGCCATCGCGAATGGGCGAGGAGTTTCGGCGCAATCCAGATCCGAGGTTGTCAAGGGAAATGTGGTATGGCTGTCGCTCGTTCTTGGTCGGGGAAGCGAACTCGGGTAGTTTGTCGATGAGGTACATCAAGATAAACCCGCTCACGAGAGCAATACCAATCCAGGCGTGGGGAGAGCTCTCCTCTTCCTCTGCTTCCTCACTCGCCTTGTCGCTAGAGGATTCCTCCTTGCGGGCTTGGAGCACTTGCGGTCCGCCCAAACTCCAGCCTCGGTTGACGAAAGGCACGGCATAGTCGGTATTATCGAGTGACGGCACCGAAACGAGTGTGGTGGTTGGCAATGTCGAGAATGTACCGTCTCCGTTCAGAATGGGTGTGGCGGCAACGGGAGGTTTCTGTGTCTGCCATTCCACGGTGGTAGCCCGGGCGTGTAGGCTTTTCTTGGGAACAGTATTTGCGCTGTAGAGGGTTTCGACTCCCTCGGGGATAATAACAATCAAGGATGTGCCCACTAGCACTCCCATACCAATTGAAGAAATGAGTCGCAGTTGTGAGGGGGAGAGTGTGAAAGCGAGAGGTAATGAGCCGACGACAAAGGAACTGTTAAGTGAGGGACACGAAGCATCAGTATTTTCCGAATTGATTCTGTTGCAGCCGCAGAGATCGCTGTCACTCACGTAACTGCCATCACAATGCTCAGGACGAGCAGAGTAAAGAGACCCTCCATGGTGGCCTCTTTTCTTTCCGATGAGCTTCGCACGGGTGCTGGCTCTACAGGACGTCGATCATGGTGCCACGTCGGGTCGAAACAGTGTAATCAACGTCTCGCGTCCTGTACGAGTCCGGGGCGGGCAATGGTTGAAGAAGGGTGGAAGGAGGAGAACAGCAAGTTGTCGCCGGAGACCCACGCGGGCCAGGTACCGCCCGCTGGATTCGGACCAAAACACGCCCTGCGCAGAATACTCCCCCAAGATACCTGAGGGTCTCGGGGTATGGACAGTGTTTCATACGATCGCAGTTGGGAGCTGAGGATACACTACTCGGGCTGACCCTGCGCCCTGCATCCAATCCATGCCCACCTCAGTCCGTCTGCGAATCTGCTGTCCGACACTGGATGCTCCACCGGACGTAGGTACCGGACGCATGAGATGATCTGGCCCCAAATACCTCCGCGACTCATCTGACAAACTGTGAACCGCTAGTGTTCATGGGAATACGGTGACTGTTGCTTTCATGAAAATCGCTCATCTACTCCGCACGTTCAGCGATCTCTTTGAGGTTATCGAACTAAAGATCTATTTTTAGCAGCCGCCACGCCAGGGACGTTGGATCTATCACTCTTCAACGTCTGCATGCTCAGTGCAGGTACTGTACTATGCACAACTTGAGGATCCTCCACGACTGTCCCAGCATGCTGCCATCAGCGGGGAATTTCTTGCGATAAAAGCAGGGTGGTCCGATCTATCTCATGCTATAAGACGCCATCCGACAGGAGACACCCCCATTCAAACTGACCAAAAACATACTGAATAGCTATCACCCGTTCCAGCAATATCTGAACACAACCGTCCCTCTACTATGTTCAGAGCAGCAAGCTATACAGCAGAAGAAAATATTAACATGACATTTCTGCCAGCGGTCATTGCTTCTTCAGCCCCTCCCATCGCTCAAACTCCGCCGTGTCCAAGTCGAATAGATCCAGCATCTTCCCGACACTATGATCCACCAGATCATCTATCGACGCGGGCTTATGGTAAAAGGCCGGGGCAGGAGGGAATATAATCGCCCCAGCCTGCGTCACAGACACCATGTTTTGAAGATGAATCAGGCTGAGCGGCGTTTCCCGCACAGCCAGGACCAACTTCCGCCGCTCCTTCAGCACGACATCCGCTGCACGGGAGATCAGATCATCGCAAACGCCTGTATTGATCGAGGCGAGTGTTTTCACGCTACAGAGAGCGACGATCATACCGTCCACACGGAAGGACCCGCTTGATATGGCCGCAGCCATATCGTGGACGTTGTAGACGTGGTCGGCCAGGCCCCGAATGTTGGCGATAGTATAGTCTGTTTCGTATTTGACGGCCTTTTCAGCCCATTTGCTGATCACGGGATGGGTTTCGATATTCAGTCGACGTAGTGCGATCACTAGAATCGACCCCGTGGCACCTGTCAGGGCGACGATAATCCTTTGTCGGGGAGAAATCTGAATGCGACTTTTATCGGGAGCTGATATAACCGCGGCATGGGTTGTGGTAAAATCCATCGCATGAAGAAAGAAGAGGAGAGGTTAAACCATTCTGGATCGGATGAGTGTTCCGATGTTGTCGAAGGTTGATATGTTCAAGGCCTACGATGAGAAGCCGGGGACCTCCAATTTGGGGAATACTCTGGAAAGACGGAAGTTCCCGCTGTGTCCATTGGGGAAGGAGGCTCCAAAATAACATTGGATTGTCGGCAATGGCATCAAATAGCTGGCCTGTATTCGAGAGAAGGTGTTCGGTGGGGAATCGCCGCACCTGAACCTCACGGGGTAGGCGCCCCCCCCCCATTTTGGAGGATCGTCGAGTTTACACTACTGCACGGTGCATAAAGCAGGCCCGAACGCCGGGATGGCTCCCATGGAATGTGCCAAGATACGGCGGCTCTTGTCTTTCGAAATCAATATCTGATCTAAATCCAGCCAAATGGCACCTCACCAAAAGCACAAGTCTTCCGCCGAGGAATTTCGCCAGTTCGTCTCTGAGCTGCGCGAAGAAAACGATCTCCTCTCTATAAGGGAGGAGGTCGATCCGCACTTAGAGCTTGCTGCAATCGTGCGCAAAGTCTACGAGACAGAGGAAAAGGTGCCTCTATTCGAGAACATCACAGGTCAAACATCCTCCGGTCTGTTTCGGGTGCTGGGAGCACCAGTCGGGCTGAGTCGAGTCCCTGGACAACGATTTGGTCGCATTGCCAAATCACTCGGTCTGCCTTCGACATCCTCGGGTCGAAATATTATCAATAAAATCAACGAAGCCAAAAAAGGACAGCCGCTGCCCCCGATCGAAGTCTCGTCTGGTTTAGTGAAAGAGAACAAACTCTTTGGCGACGACATCGACCTAACAGCACTTCCTGTTCCATTCCTACACGCAGATGACGGAGGGGAATTCATGCAAACATTTGGCATGCATATTGTTCAGACCCCCGATGGACAGTGGGTGAACTGGTCGATTACCCGAGGGATGGTCCATGATCAACGTTCTCTTGTTTGCCCCATCATCTCAAAGCAAGATATTGGTGCCATATTTCAGATGTGGAAGGACAAGGGGGAGGATATGCCGTGGGCTTTATGCTTCGGTGTCCCGCCGGCCGCCATCATGCTGAGCGGCATGCCGATACCAAAGTGGACCAACGAACCTGGGTTTATTGGAACTTTGACAGGGAAGCCCGTCGAGGTAGTCAAATGCGAAACCAATGACCTTTATGTCCCTGTAAATGCGGAAATTGTTCTCGAAGGAAAAGTTTCCATATCCGAAACAGGTCCAGAGGGTCCCATGGCTGAGTATCATGGGTTGGTGTTCCCTGGGAAGCCAAAGCAATGCCCTCTGTTCAAATTGAGTGCAATCACGCATAGAAATGACCCTATATTGCCAATATGTGTGGCCGGAAGGGCCGCAGAAGAAAATCACACTGTCTGGGCCCCGATGATTGCCTCTGAAGTCTTGAATATCTGCCAAGCAGCCGGTCTTCCCGTTCAAATGGTCTGGTGTCCATTCGAATCGCACTGTCATTGGTTCGTCGTGCAGGTAGACCGTCAGAAGCTCCGATCTTTGAATACCAACATGTCCGAATTTGTACTGAACCTTGGTCATGTGGTGTTCAGCTCAAAACCTGGATGGTATATCCCGAAGTTGTATCTGGTCGGTGACGACATCGACCCGACCGATCTTTGGGATGTCGTCTGGGCTGAGGCCACGCGTTGCGAGCCTGGTACGAGCGAGTTTCTCTTTGATGAGTATGGGAACATCCCTCTGATCCCATATGTCGGGTATGGCACCAGGCCAGAGCGCAACAACAAAAAGGCTGTTCGGTGCTGCATGCTACCATGCGAGTTTGTGGATGAAGAGCTTCCCTGGAAAGTCGGCTCTTTTCAGCATTCATACCCAAGTGAGATCCAAGAGACGGTCCAACGTAACTGGCACAGGTATGGGTTTGGTATCCCAGAGTGAGGCGAGGATCCTTAATGCGCAAGGCCAAAGCCTCAGTTTGCCTTCGATTAAATCGATGGTATCTTCGTTGGGGTGCTGAATTCCCGTAGACATTGTTGTAGGTATCAATTGTTTGAGCTAGTATGTGATTATTCTCAGTCAAAGGGAGGCCGATAAAAGGAGTAGTGTCCGTTGAAACCCACCAAATTACTCTCAAAAACCGCGAAAGGTAATTATTCTGCCAAGCCCAAAGACACACGCTACGCTTGATAGAGCCATTTTGAAAATCGTTAATGGGAAAAGTCACAATATTATTGCAATAGAGTGATTGGAGCGATGGCGCAAATATCAAAGAATGATGCACGAGTGTACAGAAAGTGACTTGACATGGTCTGGGGTTGTTTCTAGGTATTTATGAAAAAGCCAAGGACCAAAATCCCACAATTCATCGTCCACAAAATATGGAACATGCTGTCGCAACCTATTTAAAGCCTAGGATTCTACCCTTCCATTAAAGGTAAGAATTTCGACGTCTAATTTGAGTACTAGGAATTGCTGCGCTATAAAGACTGTTGGTTCCGCTACAATCTCTGGCTATTTTGCAGGCAACGACTAACAAGAAGAGATACATACCATCGGCATATAAGTCACAACTCGGGAAGATGTCGGGGAGTTGACAGTTGAAGAGCGCCGTGGCAGTGATGCATCCCTGATAACGAAGAATCAGATCGATTCGGGGAGGCGAAACAGCTACCCCATTAGGCAAGTAAAGCCCAGACCCAGCGCCCAGGGACCCACTAACGGAGCGCAGCATACGCCGTGCTTCGCCTTCCTCGCACGCCTCAAACATCCTACAGCCGGCCACGATTCTTTTACCCCTTTTGACCTCGGGACTTGGAGCCAGGCGAATGTGCACCAAAGTCAAGCCATGCCATTCTACGGTCGTCCGAGCAAAAGTTGTGAGAGCTGCAGAGACCGGCGCATCAAAGTATGTGACCCGTTGAACTCAGGAACGCCATGTTCAAAAAGTTCGTTTCAAATCAATCTGACCCCCAGGGCGACTTCTAGTGCGATCGTATCGAGCCAGTCTGTTCGCAATGCAAACGAGCGGGAAAGTCCTGTGGCGGCTACCGTGATATCCCCGCGTTCTTGTTCCGCAACGAGAATGACAAGACGGCGCACCGGTCTGCCGTGGCCAAGTTCAAGTCAGAGGCCCGACGCAGACTGTTGGATGAGACCCCGCCTGTGATTTACCATCCGCCCCGGATCAAGCAGCGGCCACCTCAGTCGAGCCTCGTAGTGCAGCGAATACCTCGGGTGCTGCACATACCCCAGATCCCTGCCGCTGTGCCTTCCAGTATGGAAGAGCAGGGGCTGAAATTCTTCTTCAATCAGTTTGCTACTAAAGGCGAGGAGATAAGACATTCTCCGTTCTTTTCAGAAATTCACAGTCTTAGTTGGAAGGCATCCCCGCTGATAGCATCGATTTCAACTGAAATATCGCTTCGAAATGCGGTCATGGCTGTGGGACTTGCTGCCATGTCGAACGTTACAAGAGATCGAGCCATGCAGTTAGCCGCTAGAGAGAAATATGTGGAGACAATTAATTTTGTTCGAGCTGCAGTGGAGAACCCAGAGCAATCTAAGCCCGACCTAATTTTCAAGATCATCGCGATGCTGAGTCTTTTTGAGGTACTTCTTTCCCCCCTCCCCCTACTTGCCTCCTTCGTTCTAGCCTCTAACCAGTCCCGTTTATGTAGATGGTCTCTTGTCAATCTAGCCAGGTGGACTCTTGGATAGTACATCTGGATGGGTTGGCAGCCCTCCTCAAGCAGGACCATTTTAAAACAGTCATAAAGACACTGAGCGCCCGCCCCCAGATTCAATACTATTGTGTATCTGTTGTTAAATATTTTCTGCTTCAAGGGGATATTCCTTCCGATCTTCTCGAATGGTCACCTAATAAAATTTCCTCCGTCAAACCGGACGAACAACCGGCGGTTAATCTAATCGACATACTCGTTCGCTTCACGAAAATACATCACACTCTTCGTCATATTGCTGATGACCAGTGCGCTACCGACGCATTGCCAATAGTGTTATCTTTGGAAACAGAGCTTCGCGAATGGGAAAGAACCCTCCCCGACCAATGGTCATTCTCCGTCAAGGAGTCGCCTAGCCTCCAACACACTTTCAACGGAAAGTATCTGGCATGCAAAGACGCGTGGGCGTCAAGAATTCTGAACCACTTCTTCTGGGTGCGGTTAATTACGAACGAAATGATTCTCACCCAGCTAGCAAGGGCTAAGTATCCGGGGTCGAGCAGCCTTCGACATCAGCAACGGGCGTTGGAGACGATTGCCTGCATGGCGACATGTATTTGCGCGGCGGCCGCCAGTCAGATGAGCCTATTCCAAGATGGGGCTTCAGCCAACGTACCCCAGAATCCTCCGCCGTTAAACGGAATTTTCATGCTTTTTTTCCCCTTGTCCGTGGCTGGTGGCGCGGCGACCGCCCCAGTCGAAGTACATCAATGGGTGATACAGACTCTTCAGAAGATCGGAAATACTATGGGAATTCAAAGAGCACTGGAGGTCATCCCGCATCTGAAGATTACTCGCCCGGATGAATTGTATCCATACCTGCACGCAAGGTAGCAAACAATTGAGGCAAACTCAGGTGCGACCGGGCGCAGGGAGTTGTTACATTAGATTTCCCTAACTGATATAGATTTCGTTTCTTTTCTGTTTTAGACAAAGACATTGATGTTAAACTCAGTGAGTGTCGTCTTATTTTTCAAACGAATACTCTCATCTTGCAGCGATTTAGAAGAACTCAAATATCAGCACCTCAAGGTGGACACTGCCCCTTGGTTGGTTCCAGGCCTACAAATCAATCTTATACTTCACCCAGCGCCGCTAGTCCCGGTTAGGTAATACTGAGCTTTGAACTCGACGCGGTCAGACGCGCGTCAAGACTCCTACCTTCCCCTTCTTAGTTCTTCCCTCATCACCCTCCCCCGCACACTTACCCACCATGGCGGTTGACGAAGACTGTAAGATGAATATGAACCTACATCTCTTCTACTGATTCTTGCTGACGCGGTAATCCAATGATCCAGGGTCGTGCGACGCCAATGATGCGCTCCATATCACCGTGGTGCAACCCGGCGACACCAAGCCCAAGACGCTCTCGGCTTTTCATCCCCAGTTTACCTACCCCATCTTTGGTGACGACGAACAAATTTTTGGTTACCAGGGTCTCATAATTCGTTTGCGCTTCGCTGCTCACGATCTCCGCCCTCATGTCCACATTTCCTATGATGACCGATTCAAGTCAGTCGGCGACACAGCTGCCACGGATCTGCTAGGAGCTCTCAAACCGTTTGTTCCGGAAGGTGAGCATGAACTGAATGGTTCTCAGGAGCCCAGATGCTAAGACACGTTGCAGAGGCTTTGATCAACCTTCCCGAGTACGAGAAGAATGTCCAGGAAGACCCGACCGCGAAAGACTTCGTCCCGCCTGGTAAGCAGGTCATCAGTTATGAAGTGGACGACAGGGTATACGAAATTTGGGCTGGATCCCTTGCGGACCCAGCCGTACAAAAGATTCTGGATCGCGCGCAGGTCCTGGTGTCTCTGTTCATTGAAGCCGGCACCCCAGTGGACACAAATGATCCAGAATGGACCTTGGAGCGGTGGACAGTTTTCTTTGTGTAAGTCTGGCCCCATTCCCTCGCTATCGCTAAGCCCTCAAACTCACAAATGCAGCTATGAGAGGGTGACACCCCCGACCCCAACCGCATCCTCGTACTCTATCGTTGGATATGCTACTACCTATCGGTACTGGTTGTACCAACGAGACCGTACAGAGACCCCTGCGGTAAGAAACGACGCATTTCCTTTGCCCGAGGTCAAGATTTCCGAGCTCCCTGCCCGTCTCCGCATCGCCCAATTCCTCATCCTTCCTTCACACCACCGCTCGGGCCACGGTACTCATCTCTACACTACAATCCATGCTTTCTGCATTGCCGATCCCACAATTGTGGAATTGACCGTCGAAGATCCGAACGAGTCCTTCGATGCTCTTCGGGACTCGGCCGACTTCTGCCTCCTGCAGCCTGAATTCCTCAAACACGATGTGAATCTTAACCCGGATCCAAATGAGATCTTCTCCGGCAAGAAGCGGCCGACAGTCGTTCCGACCAATGCTCTCATTCCGACACAAACACTCCGTGATATCCGTACCTCGTTCAAGATCGAAGCTACTCAGTTTGCACACATCCTGGAGATGTTCCTCCTGAGTCAGATACCCAAGACCCATCGACTGGCTGGTGGAACAAACCTTGCACGACTCTTGATCAAGAAATCTAAGGCAGATAATCCCGATGACAGGCGGTATTATTGGTGGCGCATGCTGACCAAGCAACGCCTGTACAAAAAGCACCGGGAGTTACTAGACGAATTGGACTTGACCGACCGTGTGGAGAAGCTTGATGACACAGTTCGAAATGTGGAAGAGGGCTATGAAATTACGCTGAAGAACCTCGAGGGACGTTTGCCTGATCCTGCTGATGAGGGGTCGGCGGCTCCCAGCGGTCGGCGGGAGAAGCGCAAACTCGCTGTCTCGGATGACGAAGATGAAGAAGAGAATGGGGCAGAGGCTGCCAAGCGTCCAAAGGTCTAGTCGGACCAAGCGAATCGTTGAGTTGGATTTTGAGGCCTCTCACATGTAATTTATTCACAATGGAAAACGGATCTGGTAAAACGGGGTTAGCTCAATTTTGACACTTGGAACTGGTGAGTTTGAGGCCAGAATTGAGATGGTCTCGAATTCAAAGCCTACGAAAGTATTACTACAACGTCGCTTCATAATCCTAGATATACTTCTTGTCTGTATGTAGTAGAATACTTAAGTGTAGTTGATCGCCGAATTTATAAATTTTTATCAAATATATAGCTCGTCATACATATAGTACTAAAATTGTTTTGTTCCGAGGTAAACTAAGTCACAGTTGAGTGTACTAAAAATGAAGCGCTCTGGGCGTTACTAGTGTAATTGTAGTCCTGAAATCTTGAAGTCGATACACTAGTTACCAACCGCCGTCTGCGACTCGAGGGGGCAGATCTCGGCACATCCTTTTTCCGGCCGCGGTTCAGGCTCCGTCACAGCTGGGATGCGGAGCTCGATCGAACCCATTGCTTCTTCCAGCGATCCCAAATAATCCAACAAGGCCTTCTGCCTGTGTTCTTCCAATTCTCTTTCCTTAATTCCGGGTCGAGATTTGGCACACCGCCACCTGCCCGCACAGATCATCACCCGCACACCAATCTCCCAACCTCCATCCTTTGCGACACCCACGACCTATCGATCGCATTTCACCATGGTAAGTCCCACACTAATTACACTGCACTCACAACATGTAAGACTAACCATCTCTTTCTCTCTTACAGCTTCCTCTCGGCCTTCTGACGGCCGCACAGGGCCACCCTATGCTGGTGGAGCTCAAGAACGGCGAGACCTTGAACGGCCACCTTGTGACCTGCGATAACTGGATGAACTTGATCCTACGAGAAGTCGTGCAGACCAGCCCCGAGGGTGACCGATTCTTCCGCCTTCCTGAAGTCTACATCCGCGGCAACAACGTATGTCCAGCGCTTGCGCACACAACCTCATACGGCTCATATAACTGACCGCCTCCCAGATCAAATACCTCCGAGTCCCCGACGAAATCATCGAGCTTGTCAAGGAGCAGCAACAGAACCAACCACAGCACCGCGGACCTCGTGGACGAGATGGCGATCGTGGCGGCCGTGGCCGTGGCCGTGGTGGTCGCGGTCGGGGCCGGGGACGCGGTGGCCAGGGCCAATGAAGCAGTCTACATATTATCTTGCATCGATGGGATGAACGTGAATCACGAGATACCCTGGAGGAAGTGAAGTGGGTAAGGTCGCTCGGGGGAGTCCGATTGGACAGTTTTGATCGAGCATGGCCGTGGCGTATCTGGCTCTGTATTTTACTGCGGGATCTGGGTTACGATGATCGAATTTACGATCAGCAAATAAAACGAATATGAAATCCCTGAACATCATGCTCTATTTGGACGTAAAATTCATAATGCCCCGCCTCTTCGTACGTGTATGTTGGGGACAGCGCGATATCGATCACGTGCCATCACCTTATTTTCCTCCGCGGCGAGTCGGTGATATGCTACTTCGACTTGGAAACAAGCGACCGGACATGCCCCGACCGACCTTGGTCCTTGACGGACTTTGGTACTCACTATGCCCAGCATTTACTCCGCGATCGCTCAATCCCACCTTAGCACTCCTGCGCCGGAAGAAGCACAGCTCCAACTCGAGGTCTTTTGCGCCACCCGTCAGCTGTGTAGGAGCCAACAGACCCCGACAGTACCACAGCGGCAACGGCAATGATAACGGCAGAGTCGCGTCTACCCAAATCCCTTTCAGCCCCCGAATTGCGATCCCAAATGATACCCCGACGAGCGCCTCGCCTTCCGAACCCGGATCCTTGTCCACGGACTTGGAGGAGCACCACTCAACTCCAGATATACTAGACGAAACAAGAGAGAAGGAGCTCCACCGTCAATTTAAACGGGCCGGGAAAGTGCCGGGGGTGTTGGAGTCGCTCCCAACTTCGTTTTTAGAAAGAAAACTGCAGGAGGAAATGGCGGAGAGACCTTCCATTCCTCGGGCGATGCATTTCTTAGAGGTATTGATTCGAGATCGTCAAGTTCGACCAACTGCCCGTCACTATAAAGCCTTGATCTTGGCGAATTGCGATGCCAAATATGGATCGTACTTGGCTGTTCAGCTCTTGCTAGAAGAGATGAAGGAGAATGATATTGCGCTGGATTCGGGCACACTCCATGCGGCTATTCAGGTAATCAGACTAGCCAGACCCTCCTGTCAGCCAATTTTACTAACATGACTCAACCTCCAGACTCTCGCTGTACATCCAAACTACATTCTACGCGTTCAAGTACTTGATCAGCTTCGAGATCGGTGGCTTACCCTCAGTCCTGCGGGCTGGCACTTCGTGGTGGCGGGCCTCGTACGAGAGCGGCAATTCGAAATGGCATTTGACCATCTTGAAATGATGGAACGGAAACATATACCAATCGAGAATTGGTTGCACAGTTTGGTGATCTATCATCTTTGTGAATATAAAGCGGTTGATGAAGTATACCGCCTGGTGCGAAGATGGGTTGAGCAAGGCCATGACATGACGGAGCAGCTCTGGTCCCACATGCTCTGCAAGGCTGGTGAACACCGGCACCTTGGATTGACATGTTATGTCTGGGAGAGAAGAGTCAATCTCGGGTACTTACATCCCTCGCAAGACACCTGCTCCGATGCCCTGCGTGTGGCAGCGAAGTTTGGAGATCACAAACTGGGGCAGGCCGTGTTCCGTTATTACCAAAATTCCGGTATTGAGCCGGGCCCCGGAGACTATGACCGACTCATTAAATCTCTCCTGATCAATGGATCGGACGGCGATCTTTTTGCGGCGTTCGAGGCACTCTGCACCATGCATGAAGCTGGGGTTCAGCCCCGAGACACGACATTAAACCTCTTCTACACCTACCTAGTCACAGGTCATATTGACCGTTTGGAGGCGTGGAACATGCTGAAACGCCTCAAGAACGCCAAACGAACAATCCACATTGGTGCTGTCGAGGCGATTGCTGAAGCATGGAAGCACGGTGCGAGGAGTGCGCCGGCGCTCGTTGACGAGGCTTTGAACTGCTACCGGGAACTCTATACCCTCTGCCCCGAAGGCGCAAGTGTCAAGGTCTACAATTCGTTGATCAACATGTGTCGACGTGCACAGAATCTTGGATCGGGCATGTTCTTGGTGAAAGAAATGGCCTCCCTCGGCGTGGTCCCGAACAATGCGACTTTCGACTTCATCATCCAGATGTGCCTCGACGCCGGCAACTTCCGGTCCGCTTGGATGTATCTCCAAGACATGCTGAAACGAGACTTCGCCCCAACGCAGAGAACTCGGCAGTATACCCAGGAGGTCTGCGCCAAGTCACTGGATGAATATTCTCTCAAGTTACAATATCATCCCAGCCTTCAACCCACCTCCCAGCCCACCCCCGAGCCGGTCAAGCCGGCCAAACCGGCCAAACGTGAATGGGTGGAATGGACCAAGGGCCCCAAGCCTTCCAAGAATACGCGTCGGCGGCGAAGAAGAATGAAAGCCGAACGTGAAGCTGAACGCGAAGCCCGACGTGAAGCTGCCAAGGAGAAACAGGGCATCGCGTTGTCGGCCTTGTCGGGTCTATTTTCAGACAAGGTTTCGTTCGGGGACAAGTAGATTGTTCCACGATCTAATCTATCGGTTTCTCGAGGTGGGAACCAGCCTCGGATGCACGATGCTGCAGGCCAGCGTCGCATTGCCTTCCTGTGTCCCGACATGGACCAGGTCTGGCTCCCTGGGTAGATGCAGGCTGCAAGATGCATGATGCATCAGGCACCAGGTATCCGGCGTGGGACAAGACGATCTGGTGCGACGTCCACTGCCTGACCCATATTGCATGTATCATATTTTTCAGCGACCCATTGAGTTCCTGTCCCCTATCGGGTCGGCGCAGCGGCCATTTAGCCGTACCTTGGCAATTCCATACGGAATCGTTTATCCGTAGCATCCAGAGTCTGCACTCGCCACCCTCGAACCATCGGTTCCTCGATGGGTCCACCAACTAAAAATAAGTGGCGTTTCTGAAACGTGCCTAAAGGCCGATCGGGCTTGCGACTCGTGGGACAGTGAGACCCTGGCCGCAACATCACACAACGAGCGCTTTCAGCGGTGCCTGGATGGTGAATCCCGGGGAGCGATTGGCGTGCGTGCGGATCGCCATCCCCTGAAGCGATCGGCAGTTTGGTGGAGCCCAGTTGGGCTGGTTGAACGGGGGGTGAACTCTGGGCACGCCTCCGTCTGCACCATCCAGCACTCTGAGGGGACTGTCAGGGTGGAGCCCGCTGGCCCGCCTCCTCCAACTTGCGCGGCCGTTGGACCCTGCCGTCCGCAAGCCCCCCGTCCACCTTACTTATACCTCCTCCGATCTTCTCCCTTCTTCAACTTTCTTCAAAAGCTGTACATTATTACTTCGCTTCGTGTTGTATAATCCATAATACACCTCCCCACCATGCAACTCACTACCATCGTCCCCGTCTTGCTCTCCTCCCTGAGCCTGACCGCCGCCGCGCCCCAGGAAGTCCCCGCCACTTGGAAGGCCACCGATCTCGACATCGGCTGCTCACCCGGCGGCTGCAGCTGGCGCTTCAATATCACCGGCGCTGCGTCCGAGAACACGCCTCGCTTCCACACCCATTGCGAGGGCATCGCTCCCAACGCCACCCTATGCACCGACAAGAACATCACCGCGCGCGTCAAGCCTTTGACCTACCCCAAGTTCAACATCTGGGTCCAGCACCAATGGCACATCATCGAGGATGAGACAGACCAGCATTACTGGCAATCCGGTGACGCCAACGTCACCGACGCCCAAACCCGCTTCCAGATCAAGCCCGACCAGTTCTACGGAGTGGCGTAAGCCACCCGCGTCTCGTTTACTTCGGCCTGCTGCTTTGATCTCCTATCTTCTTTATATCCAGCGTCCACAAAAGATCCGATCATGCCTCTCTGATATAATGGCTGTTGAGCCCTTTTTCCTTTGATGAATTTCGCGGTACATTCACCATGGCCGCATGTCACTCCTTTCATGACCGGCGGCGTTTGGGCGGGAGGATATCTTTGGCTTTGAACATTTTGAACACTCCTTCAAGGGCTCGCAAGGGGAGCTCATTTGGGAAACATTGTACATAGTCATTTGTCTGTACAATACAAACTTGACATTTTCCATCCAACTCTGCAAGTACCGTAGATACATGCGTCGATAGTCAATATAGATCGTAGATCGCAGCGTGGCGGGCGCTTACCCGGTCGGGGGCAAGGCGTGCCTTAGCGGTGACGGGTGACATCATCGGCTGCGCCTCAAATCTCAACCAAACAAGGACGTCCGCGAAAACTGGCACAGGTGTTTACGCCTGGTTCCCGAGTGTTTTCAATCTCCATGCCCTAATAACAGAATATATACTGCGAGTGGAATCCCTCGCAGAATGGTAAGATGCTTGCATCCGGCCCCGGGTAAAGCAAGACGCGCGCAGACACGCTAACACGCGACTCCGCAGGCCTCAATTCTCCGCCAGATAGTCGCGGGTCCTAGACAACAACACCCAGAGGCAGGTCTAGACCTCTGCTATGTGACGGACAATGGTATGACCTCTTGCGATCGCGGGGTGGCCTCCGAACTGACGTGTATTGCAGTCATCGCAACATCAGGCCCTTCTGCAACCTACCCCCGGCGCGCCTACCGCAATCCTCTCCCCAATCTAGTCAACTTCCTCGACTCGAAACATGGCGCAAATTGGTGTATCTGGGAGTTCCGCGCCGAGGGCACGGGATATCCGGACTCTGAAGTGTATGGACGAATTCACCACTTCCCTTGGCCGGACCACCACCCGCCGCCATTCGCCCTAATTCCGAACATCATGGGCAGCATGCGGAATTGGCTGAATCGATTGGACGAAACAGAGAAGAAGGAAGACGGAGACCGAGTTGTGGTCGTGCATTGTAAGGCGGGCAAAGGGCGCAGCGGCACAATCGCGACGGCATATCTGATCAGCCAGGAAGGTTGGAAGAAGGAGGATGCCCTGCAGCGATTCACGGACAGACGCATGCGGGTTGGCTTTGGGAATGGCATCAGTATTCCCAGTCAGCTACGGTACGTCGACTATATCGACCGATGGGCGAACCAACTCGACAAACAGTACGTGGAGCGGCCCGTCGAGATCGTGGAGGTACATATCTGGGGACTGCGTGATGGAGTCAAGGTCGCAGTGGAGGGATATGAGGATGAAGGCAAGAAGATCAAATGCGTTCATCTGTTCCACCGCAGCGAGCGCACTGTCATAGAAGACGGAAAAGGAACATCGACGCCAAAACAAAACGATGCCAAAGACAAATCGCCCCAAACTCCCATCGCACCGTCATCGACCTGGTCACCTGCACCTTCGCAGTCTGATACTTCCAGCTCAACCACCAAACCCCCTCTGTCACGCCGGTCTACCACCAACACCCTGCCAGCCGTCATATTCCGACCCAAGAAGCCCGTGATACTCCCCGGCTCCGATGTGAACATCGACTTTGAACGACGCAGCAAAGCCTCGTATACCGGCTTCGCGATGGTGACATCCGTCGCCCACGTCTGGTTCAACGCATACTTCGAAGGCGGCAACGAGCATGACTCCAACGTCTTCGAGATCGGATGGGACGCCATGGATGGGATCAAGGGCAGCGCAAAGAAAGGTATCCGTGCACTTGAGAAACTCAAGGTAGTATGGCGGTATCCGCCCCCGGAAGAGGTTGTCAAGAAAGATGCTGCATCGGCAAGTGGACGACCGATCAGCGAGCCAAAGCCCGGTGAACCCATTCATGAAAGTCGCCCGGCCGATTGGAGAGGCGACGAGACGGAGGCATTGCCGAAGCAGGAAAATCAGCCTCCGGGGACGAATGAAGATGCCAAGGAAGAAGGATTCGTGGGATCTGGGTTATTGGCCGTTGGAGTGGGGTCATTGCATGAAGTCCGACGAAAATTGGGGCTGCGTAAGCAGACGGATGAGAGTAAAGATGTGAGTTTGGCTGGGACGGACGACGAGGCACTGTCGACGACCGATGATGAAGGTCGAGCAAAGAAGGCAAAGTCTACGCAGAGAGATGGAAATGGAGACTTTGATGGCGAGGGTGTGAGAGCTTATTTTCCAGAGAATGGAGAGGGATCAAGCAGTGACCAAGGGAAAGACGGCAAAGAGTCCAAGGGTGAGAGTATAGATTAAGGGAAGCGTTCTGTATACATACATTTATCCCATCTGATGAATCGCCACTATTGTAAGGCCACCCTATATATGTGCTATGGAATTGTACGAACTTTACAATACGATTCTGAATCATGATTCAATTAAGAAAGGAAATCCCCGAGTGATGGGGTCACAATGTGTACATCTATGCACCTAATCCGACAACTCCTATGTTTAGAACCCGCTAAGTACAAGTTCATAGTGAAAACAAAAAAAAAAAAAAAAAAAAAAAAAAAAAAGAAAAGAAAAGAAAAGAAATTCTCAACTCCAGTCTATAGCACGCCATATTATTCCAGTCAGATAATGTGAGGGCTTTACAGCGGCACAAACCCCTCTAACTTCTTCCTCGCCTCCTCCTGCTCCTTCCTCAGCCGATCACTCTTCTTCCGCTCGTAGACTGCACGAACAACGCGGCGAGTTTGTTCTTTGCCTTCGCTGAAATTCGCCTTGGCCAATCCAACTACCGAGTCGATTTGCTCAGGGGTATAGATGAAGTTCCAGGTTGAAAGGAAATCATCGACATCCGGATCAATCGAGTTCGGATGAGGGGCCACAGGTTTTTCGGGGTCCCGAGTGTTGATGTGGTTCTGTTGCATAGTGTGTGCAGCCGCCCGAGGACGAGTCTTTGGAGCAGGAGGAAGGTCAGGCGCCGACGGGTTGGGGATTAGGGGAAATAGACGACGGCAATACCGGCGTCTGGTCGCATAAGATGGAAATCGGAGTCAGAGTGGTCGTCGGCATGTTGAGGATGGAAGAGACGCTTCGACGGTGGAGGCTCGTCCTCGGAAATTCGCTCCTCCTTGGTACCGACCCAGACATTGCAGTAGCCCAAGTCGGTGTCTGAAGCATTGGATTGATTTGTGTTGGTGGTGCTGTGACTCTGGGCATCTGCCATCTTCTCATTCGCCTTCCGCTCGGTCATGTTCTGTGACTCAGTCAGGGCTTTCTTCGTGTCCTCCAGGCTCTCGCTTTGCCTAGGCCACCCAGCACCGACCGGCCAGCCCTTGATACCACGCTGCCGGGCATAACCGTCCACAACGGAGAGCCAGTTCTCTTGCTTGATGTCCGCAGATGCATCAAAAGCCACAATGACATCGACATCTCGCCCAGGCCGAATGAGTGGGTAGATGGGCAAATTGTTGCTCATTCCAGCATCCATCAGACGCAAATGACTACTCCTGAAAATTGACTCAGGGCAGGATGCCGGAAGCTGGTCTTTCATACCCATCACATAATTTGGGATGGCAGCAGGATCGATGGGGTGGACTCGGATCAGATCCGAGTTCTTGCCTTGGATGAGGGAATCAATGCCACCGAATCCGGCAAGGCTCTTGACCAGAGGCCGGACTTCTTTGTAATAATGCGACAAGGTAGCGCAGAAGGCACTACCCCAAATACCCATCAATTCAGGAACTCGCAGCTCGGGAATAGGGTAGTCCCTGTCGGAAGGCGTATTGCGACCAGCTTGAAAGTGTCGTCCCAATGCCCAGGTTGGGATTCCCGCGTTGAGCTCTTCACAGAAGAACTCATAGGGGGTAAATTCGAACCACTGGAACCAAGATTCCTCCTTCGCTTCTCGCCTAATGTACTCTGGCATAGGCTTGGCGCCGTCGCCAAAGTCAATGAGCCCCGGGATCTCGTGGCGCACAGCAGTGTAGATAGGGAGTGGATGAGCGCCGTTGACCAGATTTTCCTTTTGGTTAGAAATCTTGAAGTCTCGGTCCGACACTCCAAGTTCACCTCGAGGTACCAAAAGTCTGGCTGCGAGTAATAATCCGTAGATATCCACTAGCCCAAAGTCTGCATTCGGATCGCCCTTGAGCTTTTCCACCAAGCCGCTCAAAAGGTACTTGTTCGTGGGTGCGGTGGTGAGTAGGTCCAGTGCCTTGGGTGGGAATGCAATGTGCACACCGAGCCGATTCTTCAAATGGTCAACGAGCTTATTGAAGTTGCGATCCGCAATCGACGAATGGTATAGAGTCTGCAACCAACAGCTTCCACTGACGCCAGCTGTGTAGGTTACACAATCCCACAGGCCCTCTTCTTGAGCAGCCAAATATGAGCCAGTTCCTGCAACCAAGGCGCGTAGTCCACCTCCCGAGCCACACATGGCGATAACCGGCACATCATCTGGATGGATGTCCTCCTCCGGAATGTTGAGGTATGAGGCCAGCGCTTTGATAGAATGTTGCTGTCGCTTTTTCCTAAAGGCCAATTCCTCTTCACAGAGCTGATCGCTGACCCGCACTTTGGCATCTCGTAGGATCTCTGGGTTGATGTCAGGGTCTTGCGATTCCTTCCAGATTTCGTCCGCAAGCGAGCCAGGTGCTAGCGAAAGCTCTCGTTGTAACTTCTGCGCAGTAGCAGGAAGAAACCGTGCCCAGTCAGGGATAATGAGGTTCGTAATGTTGCCGCCAAGGTCTCCCCACTCTCCAGGCACAACGGTGTGTTTGACCTCATCTAGCTTCTGGACGACCCTCGCCCAGACCGAAGCCTGCTCATTGTGTCCACTGCCTCTTTGCGCGCTCGAGCTGGAGCTCCGCGGGTCGGAAATGGGCGAATTGGGCTGGTAAAGGGCCGAGGAACTGGTGACTTGGGCCTTCTGTAGGTGTCTAGGCTGTGTCCACTGCCCCGCAGTATAAGCAGCCAATGCCGCCGGAGGCACCGTCCAACGCAATCGTGAGGCCCTCGTCGCCATTGTTGCCGTAGAGGAGGAAGACAAGGTAGCGACTGTGACTTGCATGCAGCCAACAGCGCTGACCCTGGCAAAGTAAACCCTGCCAAGGTTAGCTTGATTCTCCGCGGGGATGACGAAATGTCACGTGCAGCTATGCCGTTTAAAGTTACATCGGGGATACGGCCGCCGCAAACGACCACAAGCGCAGGTCTGCGGGCGCACCCAAGGGACTGCAGGAGTTCCTCGGAGGCACACGGGCCGAAGCTACCTCTTCGGGAATAGTGCGTCAGCCGAAGGAACACCCCGAGGCGGAGCGATAAGAACGCTGCGGACATCCCTCGTGGACCCCACACTTGGAGACATGACGCCTGGTTCCACGGTCTTTTCGGTTTGTCGTCTGTGATCGACACCATGGTGGCTCCCAGGAACACCGCGTATGCGGAGGAGAGCGCTGAGGTCGAGGTGCTGTACGCCAACCTCGAGAAGCTCAACCGTCTCACGAAGAAGATCCAAGGCTCCCTTGTGCGCTTAGAGACGAGCGGCAAGGTGGTCAAGGACGCCATTGGTCCTATCTACAGCAATACCCAGTCTCTTCAAATCACCAACAGCAATATCGACAAGGTCAACGATGCGATCGACCGTCTTCGCCAGCCCCTCGACGCGAAGAGCCGCGAAGAGGGCATCATCCGCGCAGGGTAAGTCTGCTCGACCACCTTTTAACTCCCAGTAAGAGTCAATTCCATTTACTGACTTGCTTCTGCAATAGACCACAGAGCTCCGGCCTTTCACAATACCTCTCGGCGATGAAACGCGTTGAAAAGGCGCTGGTCGACCTCAACGCAACAAACCTTCGATCCAACCAGAACGCAATCACCGACTTCAATTCGTTGCTGGGGACAGGGAGTAGCAAGCTGCAGGAGATGCTTCGCTCCGAGTTGAAACAACACATCACACCAATTGAACCTCTACACTATCTCACAAAAGGTACGAAGCTGCTCTTTTAAGGGGTGTACACTAGCTTGCGCAGACTGAACTAACACCGTGGCTTCCTCAGAACTTCCTTTCCCGTCTATCCCCGAAGATACAATTTCACAACTTGCTCCGCTATGCGCAGTAGTCGGCTCCGCATCCGTCCACGGAACCCAGCGCAGCAAAGGGAGAACCCTGCATTGAAGATTTATGCCGACGTTCGCGGGCCCTATATCACCTCGGGCCTGCAGAATCTTGCCCTTGCATCCATCAGTACTGTCAAACGGAAACCCACCGACGGTCCATACAAACAAGGTACCAATGGTATTGGTATTTACTCGAACGCGCTGGAAGCCTTCATAGTGACAGAGCATGGAATTATTACGCAAGTTTTTACTGGAGACCAGCAAGGACTCGCGTTGCAAGCCACCTTTATGTCTCCCATGCAGGAGTATTCGAAAACTCTTCGCGAGTTGAATCAGTATATTAGGATGAATTTGATGACAGACTGCTTTTTGGCGTTCGAAATCATCGAGATCGTGACGGCAATGTCTTATCGGATTGATTCCAAGACAGCAGAACTCAAGAGTCTTCTGATTGAGGCTCTGCGACCCGTCCGTGAGACTGCCAAGTCATCACTGTCAGAACTACTCGACGAGACAAAGCGGAAGGCTGCCAATTCTCCGCTTCCCCCTGACGGCGGATCCGTGCCTCTGGTGGAGGAGGTTATGAGCTCTCTGACCACCTTGACTGGCTATTCGGGCCCATTGGCTTCAATTCTGACATCTCTGGGTGATGGGAACTGGCGCTCCAAGTCGAGCACTGCAGGTGCGGCTCCCTTGGACGTTGGTCCGGACAGCGGTACTCTGTTCTCACATTTCATTTTGGACATGATCGAGGCTCTCATGACTTCCCTAGAGAGCCGTGGCAAGGCATTCCATCGCTCCAAAGCCACTTTGGGAGTTTTTCTATCGAACATCTTTTGTATAGTGGACCGGTCCATTCGACAAAGCCCGGAGTTGGCGCGCTATCTCGGCGCTCCCGACAGCATCGCCCGGATCGATACATTCCGCAAACGCGCGACCTCAACCTACCTGGACTCGTGGAGAGAAGTCTCCCAGACATTGCTGGACGTGCAGTACACCTCTCGCTCTGGGGCACGGCCGAGCTCAGGAGGCGCGGTGGATTCCAGTGCCATCGTCAAGAATCTGTCCTCGAAGGATCGAGACGCCATCAAGGAGAAGTTCAAGTCATTTAACGCGAGCTTTGACAATATGGTCTCTCAACACAAATCTCTGCACATGGAACGCGAGGTGCGTTCGGTTCTGGGCCGGGAGCTGCAGGCTGTTCTCGAACCGTTGTACTCCCGATTCTACGACCGCTATGTCGAGATCGACAAGGGTCGTGGCAAGTACATTAAGTATGACAAGTCCAACTTGTCTGTGCAGCTGGCTCAACTCTCTTGAACAGTTTGCATGAGTCTATGTCTCGGGGATTTTTTTTTTTTTAATTAGCAACTTCATACAATTGTAATAAATTACCCTACTGGCCGAGGTCCCTTTGCCACCACATCTGGAAAGTAGAAAATTTTCTGGGGGTAGAATACAGCTTGCATGTTAAGGCAGCAGAAAAGGTTATTGTTGAAAGGTGAACCGGCCTATTGTTTCAGTCTGCTTTGTTTCAGCCCTATCCCGTTCTTTGTTTGACGGTTGGGTTGCTTTCCGCATGGTGGGCTGGACAGTATCAACCCGGTGTAACAATCGTCCCATATATCAAACCTGCACACTACGGACTTCAAGCTCTGAAAACTTTCTCTCGTTTCCTTGATTGTTCAATAGATAATTGTAATGCATTGTACAATTACCACGGATCGCCCCTCGTCCAGCACTATGATAAATCGCACGTGACGGTCGTAGATCAACGATAACGTGATAAGCCCCGCTAAAATTGGCCGCGCAGCAAAATTTCCCAGTTCGCACATTGTCTTTTCTGCGCCTTTTTCCGGTCGGTTCCTGTCGATCAATTCGTTCGAGTGCCCTCGAAAAACATCGCCAGCATGTCTGCCAGCAACGATGTCTATCAGACCCCCCTCAACTCGCGCTATGCGAGTAAGTGTCTCTCCCGTCCCGCCGTTCGTCCAATGAGGGGCAAAATCTGGGGAGGAATATTGATCGAATGAGCACGGACTAATTGCAATTGATTAGGTGACGAGATGAAATATCTCTTCTCCCCTCGCATGCGCTTTTCGACCTGGCGCAACCTGTGGATCTGGCTGGCCGAGTCCCAGAAAGGTACGAGCATGGAAACATTCTATGACTTTGGAAGTGTGATCCGACATCGGGATTACCATGGGATATTATTGGAAAGACAGGACATTCAATTGACTGGGTCATTGCTTCTATAGAGCTCGGTCTTCCAATCACCGATGAGGCCCTTCAGCAGATGAAGGCCCACGCCACCATCCAGGACCCCGAGTTCAAGGTCGCCGCCGAGGAGGAGAAGCGCCGCCGTCACGATGTCATGGCCCACGTCCACGCTTTCGGTCAGGTTGCCCCGGCCGCCGCCGGTATCATCCACTGGGGTGCTACTTCCTGCTACTGTACCGATAACGCCGATCTGATCCTGCTCCGTGACGGTCTCGACATCCTCATCCCCAAGCTGGCTGTCGTCGTCGACAAGCTCTCCCAGTTCGCCCAGGAGTACAAGGACCTGCCCTGCCTTGGTTTCACCCACGGCCAGCCCGCTCAGCTGGTCACCGTCGGCAAGCGTGCTTGCCTGTGGATTCAGGATTTGCTGATGGATCTGCGCAACCTTGAGCGCGCCCGCGATGACCTGCGCTTCCGTGGTGTCAAGGGTACCACTGGTACTCAGGCCTCTTTCCTCCAGATCTTCGAAGGTGACCACAGCAAGGTCGAGAAGCTCGACGAGCTCGTCACCGAGAAGGCCGGCTTCAGCTCTGCCTTCATCATCTCCAGTCAGACCTACTCCCGCAAGATCGATGTGGACGTCGGCAACGCTCTGGGATCCTTCGGCTCGACCTGCGAACGTATCGGTATTGATATCCGTCACCTGGCCATGCTGAAGGAGGTTGAGGAGCCCTTCGAGAAGGATCAGATTGGCAGCAGTGCCATGGTGAGTTTGAGTTAGTGATTGGTCGCAGCGACAGCCGCTAACAAGCAGCAGGCTTACAAGCGTAACCCCATGCGCTCGGAGCGTCTGTGCTCGCTCGGACGCCACCTGCAGAACCTCCCCAAGGATGCTCTGGACACCTACTCGGCCCAGTGGTTCGAGCGCTCGTTGGTGAGTTTTTTTTGGATTTGTGTCAACGAATGATCATCCCAGACTGACTTTTTTCCTTCTTCGCTTAGGATGACAGCGCCATCCGTCGTATCAGTATCCCCGAGCTCTACCTGTCTGCTGATGCCTGTCTCATCCTGCTGAGTATGTTTGCCGACGAACTCTATTGATTATCTACAATTCCTAACATTCTTCTAGACAACGTCACCTCCGGCTTCGTTGTCTACCCCGAGGTCATCAAGCGCCGTGTCAATGATGAACTCCCCTTCATGGCCACGTAAGTTTACATTTCTCCTTTCCGCTCCATCACACTTTCTGACAGCATTACCAGCGAGAACATCATCATGGCCTGTGTCAAGAAGGGTCTGTCCCGCCAGGACGCCCACGAGGAGATCCGTAAGTTCCTGCCTCTATCAGCCTCAATGCCAGCCGCATTACTTGACACACCGACCTAACTCTTCTTCTTTCTTCTAGGTGTCCTCTCCCACCAGGCCGCCGACAACGTCAAGAAGCAGGGCAAGGACAACGACTTGCTGGAGCGTATCCGCCGCACCGCCTTCTTCAACCCCATCCTCCCCGAGCTGGACAGCCTCCTCGATGCCCGTACCTTCGTCGGCCGCGCTCCCCAACAGGTTGAGAAGTTCACCACCACCGAGGTGGCCGCCGCCCTCAAGCCGTACGCTTCGCATGTTGCCAAGGCGGAAACTTCTGCCCTGCACGTTTGATTCGTGAGCAGAGCATTAGGGTTAGTTGCTGTCACCGCACAGAAAAGACGAAAAATTTTTCCATCCCCGGGCCGACGATTGGAGTCGGGACCCGGGTCGTGATATAGAGGTCTGGAGTTGTGTGTATATTGACCGGTTCCACGTGCTATGAAATGAAATCGATACCTTTGAATTTTCGTTTAGCCTGCCGCGCCGACGTGTCGGTTGCGAATAGAATTATGATTAGGGTCAATATTAGATTTCTCGGCCCCGCGGGTAGTGCTACGAGTAAATAACATGAAATATTGTCCACCCAGTCTTAGTTGGGTCCTACAATGGACAAATCACAAGAATTGTGTCTTGGTTTGGGAAGCAAATCTACATCCTTTTAACACGAGGTCGAGCGATCGATATTACTCAATTATATCTGTGGGGAGCAACCCCTCTGCCAGTCCAGCTCATTCTAGTGTAAACTGAAGACAATCAATGCAGGAATAAAAAATAGAAACCATGAGGTCGATGAATCAGTGAAGCGAGAGACATCAAATCGCTAACACGATGTATGCAAGGAAACGGGGAAACGTATGCAGGGGGATCGTAAGACGTTAGATGCAATGGAACGCTATGGCATGCAAGAACCCAGAGAATGCACGAAACAGGGGACAGAACAAAGAGAGACGGGGGGAAAATAACAAATAAAAAAGAAGAAAGAAGAAAACAGAAGGAAGCAAAATATCCACATTCGGAAATTTAGCTTAAATGGGAAAGAAAACAAATTGGTCGATCGCCGGGGTTTTGAGGGGGACAGAGAAGCATGGGAGATGGAAGGATGGGCCTTGGGCCTGTCCAACGCGAGAGGGCGTGCATCTGCACTTGCGGGGAAGTCGAGTCGTACCACGCCAGGAGCTTTGGACACGGACAGCACTCAATCGGCTCGAACTAGCATCACACCCATGATTCGGTGGATGATATAGCCGAGGGTGAGCGACACGAGCGCATTGCGGGCTGCCGCGCGGGAAATCTTGCCAGTGCCATATTCAGCCGGAAGGGCCTCGTGGCCATGATTCCAGTCCAGCCGGAGCAAATTGCCTCACTGCTGAACAGGTCCGATGGTACGGCTGGAGTCGCAATCCTCGATCGTGTCACGAGCTCAGCAGAGCGGCGCATGTCCGATAGTGGCGGATGCACCGCATCGAGCCACCGGAGGTACCTCACAGAGCTAGGCAGCCTTGATAGCTTGTTTTTTCTTCAAGGTCGGCGATCGGGAGGAATGTCCTCGGGGCCATCCCACTGCCCGTGGCAATCCCATGCCCCCCGGTCTCCATCACAGTCCCCATTTTCGTGGTCCCCGTGGGGTTATTCCATGGCCGGGGGCATGGACTCGGACGGGGTAAAGGGGAGATAGAAGAGGTCCCGAATGAGCCACAGGATATAGAGGACGCCTAACACCCACAGCGATGCCATGAGTTTGTAGGTGGACGAGCGCCAGGTGACACGCCGGATCAAACGCCGGCCATTGGGGCCTTCGATGGGCCCGCGGCGTTGGGGAGGAATTGTGCTGCCGTTGGAGAAGGGATAGGCCGGGGCCTCATTCATGGGCTCGCTGTGCGAGGTGCGGCGGCGAGCCATGATCGCGCGTAGTTGCTCCTTTTTTTCTTTTTTTTTCCTTTTTGAGATTTGGTTCGCAGGTCGATGTCCCCGGTTGCAGCGGATTCCCAGCCGAGGCCAAACCACAGAGACCAAAAAGGGCGGAAAGTGGTACAGGAAAGGAAAAGCCGGAGCGCACACAGATGAATATGGACGAAATGACAGCAGAAGCGAGGCCCAGTGAGGCCCAGCGAGGCCCAGCGAGACCCGCCCGGACGAGAGCAAGCAAGAGCTCCAAAGGGGAAATCTTGACTCCACGCGTCGAACCGCATCGCCATGACAGCCGCGACGAGCCTGCAATTCACGCTCAGCGCCCGCGCAAGCTAGGAAGATAGCAGACTAGTCGTTTGGCCCGGAGAGATCCCTCATGCATTCTGGCCATCGCGAGTCAAAAGTACCATGCCCCACCGCATCGAGGGTGAAGTTGTATAGCCTTCTTAGTCAGGACGAGTGTCTACCCCCCCAGCCTCAGGTCAGCAACCGGCCAGTGGTGAAGGATGTGCCTTAGGTCCTGTGCCTTAGTTATAGCTAAGAGCACCTAAAATACGTGTACGCACTAGTTAGTTAGTTAGTCGTCTCCCACGATGCCTCAGGATCGAACTAAGCCGACTGTCTCCGCAGCCCCGGAATTATTCATTTCCCTCGGACGGCGTTGATCCGACGGTCTTCGTGGGGTCAATTCCAGCCGGGGAGAGAGTTGCTGTTCTGGAAATAATTCTCCAAGGTCTCGTGCATGCGACAGCAGTGCGATGGTGCTCACGGTGCTGCGGCGCATCCTCCGGAGGAAGCGGGCGAACGTGACGGGGCCGGTCGACCTCGGCAATGCCACTCGCCCGAACTCCCCCAGTTCCTTTCACGCGACCTCTCCGACTCCCATCTCTCCCCATATTGACATCGACGACGGTTTCTATCGCCCTTTCTCTGCGGCCTTCTGGCCTGAAGTCGACATGTGGAAGCCGTCAGAGCGCCTGATGGAGACCATCAGGCACTATGCCAGCTTCCCCGCAACCGGTGTCTCGCTGAGGCAGATGGTCCAGTTTGGAGACCGGCCCTCCACCGGTACGTTTAGCAGCGCCGCGCACGCCGGCCGGGGAGAAGGAGAGGAAGAGGAAGTGACAAAACGCACTCTTCTTCGGATCCCCGGCTCATGCTGGCATCGTCCGCTAACAAGTTACCCAGGCACTCTCTTCCGCGCATCTCAATTCCTCTCCGAGGAACTGCCTATCCGGCTCGCCCACCGGGTCCAAGACCTGGGCGAACTGCCCGATGGGCTCAGCGAAATGCCATCCATCAAGAAAGTGCAAGATTGGTATGCGCAATCATTCGAGGTAGGACGACATCGCTCCCCCCCTCCCCAGGCTCACTGATTTCCGCCGCCTCCGTCATGTCGCACCGGTGACTCACCCGCTCGCCAGGAAATCATCACCCTCCCCCGTCCTACCCTGTCGCAAGAAGTCAAGACCCGTTTGCTGCGGCCGGGCCGCACAAATGGCATGGCCTCCAAGATCATCTCCGAGGCGACGCAGAACCCCAGCATCAAGGAGGGCCAGTACCGCTCATCCCCGACCACCAACGGAAACGGCCACGGCAACGGTAGCAGTAAGGCCGCCGCCGCCGGCCGCCGATACTTTGTCCCCGCGGCCGACCACGCCGACTGGCCGCCCGAGCTGAACGATTATAACCAGCGGTTTGCCAAAACCCTGCAGCAGATCAAGCGCCGCCACGATGGTGTCGTCACCACTGTCGCCCAAGGTATCCTCGAGTGGAAGCGGGTGCGCCAGCGCATGCAAATCGATTCAACTATTCAGTCCTTCCTCGACCGTTTCTACATGTCCCGTATCGGCATCCGAATGCTAATCGGTCAGCACATCGCCCTTACGGAGCAAACGCATGTGAAACACCCGAACTACGTGGGTATCATCTGCACCAAGACCAACGTCAAGGACATTGCGCTCGAGGCAATTGACAACGCTCGTTTCGTCTGCGAGGATTACTACGGTCTGTTCGAGGCGCCCAAGGTGCAGCTGGTCTGTAAGGACGACTTGAACTTCATGTACGTCCCTGGTCACCTGTCGCACATGCTCTTCGAGACCCTGAAGAACTCGCTGCGGGCAGTGGTTGAACAGCACGGCGCCGACCGCGAGCAATTCCCCGTGACCAAGGTGATTGTCGCCGAGGGCAAGGAGGATATCACCATCAAGATCTCGGACGAAGGTGGTGGTATTCCACGGTCGGCGATCCCGCTGGTGTGGACCTACATGTACACCACCGTGGAACAGACCCCCAGTATCGACCCGGACTTTGACAAGAGCGACTTCAAGGCCCCCATGGCCGGGTTCGGCTACGGACTACCGATCAGTCGGCTGTATGCTCGATACTTTGGAGGTGACTTGAAATTGATCAGTATGGAGGGGTGAGTTCTACGTCCATTGATCCCCAACCCCTGGCTCCAATCTCCACGTCTCATGACAAATTCGAGTGAGGGTGAATCTCGGCAATAGCTAACATTATCGATAGGTACGGAACCGATGTCTACCTCCATCTGAACCGTCTCTCATCGAGTTCGGAACCCCTGCAATGACAATTACCCGTCATGAGAGACGGCCGGACCCGGTTCACCACTTCGCACCGCCTGCTTTACATCGAACCGGAGCCCAGCGCCGCGCCGTCTCGAGGACTGACGCCGATGAACGTGCAGGCCCTCCGCTCGCGTGTCCGCAGTCGGGAGGTTTCGGAACGAAAACAGGTCGGAGATGCGGAGAGTCTGTTCCACGCCGAGCAGCGCCGTCACGAGGAGGAGATGTAAGCACTCGCCCGACCTGTCCGGGGAGTTTTCGACGGCTGCATCCGCATTTCTGTTTTGTTCAATGTTGTGTTTTGATTTTTTTTTTGGTCGAGTTTTCGGCAGAGTTTTGGCGTTTTCGTTCCTGGCCCTCCCGATAAGGCAGCGACGCACAACAGGACAAGTTCACCCTTCTGGGGAAAAGCCTGTCCGACTAACGCATGAAGAGGGAGAAGCATACATCATACATCATCCCCACCCCCCTGCAGAAGCCAAAAACTTTGGATTGTTTTGGTTTGTCCGATTCGAGATACCCATCCCCTCACTGGCACTTACTTCTACCTCTACCCCAACCCCTTCTCCACCTTGTCACCTTTGCGACCGCTTCTCTCTCTCGTGCTGGATATGATTGGGCCCTTTTTTTTTTTTTTTTTTTTTTTTTTTTTTTTTTGGTATAGTGCCGATGCTACCGTGCATCGTAGATTTACCGCATTGGATTCGTGAATCAATGGCACTACCCGAAGTACATTTTCATATTAATCCTGTACTTATACTTGTTAACGAGCGTATATGTTATTGCTGCAAGGCAGCAAGACCACTGGACCAGCCGTAGTGACAATAACTTCAAAGTATCATCAAAAAACTCGCCCATGCTATGCGAAAGTAAAGAATAGTCATAAACTCTGGATGTGTCTACTCAAACCCCCTCGATCCCGTCCTCGATTGCCCCCGCGAAACAACCCTCGAGTCCCCAGACCCAGAAGCCGACCTAGGCTCAGACCGACTCTCCCCAACATAACTCTTCCTTTTTCTCCCAGTCCCAGTTCCACTCCCACTCCCGCCAGAACCAACATTCTTCATCCTCCCCTCAGGCCACCATGATCCCTCATCATGACTAACAACCTCCTTCCACTTCGCCGGCATCAACCAAGCAGATCCACTTCCCAGACCTGTCGTAACATGCTTCGTCCCCTTACGACCCGGCACAACCATTGGCGGGATCTTTCCAGGCGTCGTTTCGGGAAACACGAACCGGCCGCCATACAATTCCTCTTCCAAGCTGGGATTACCCGGCGCAAGCATCTTGGCCAGAAAGCGACGTCTCGTTTGGGGGATTGTCTATTCGAATTAGTATCCTCATCTCAAAACTTTTCTGTAGTGTAGCACACTTACCCGCCGAGAATTCAGCGCATGCGTAACCATCAACTCCCAATCATCCGATACACAGAGCGCAGCATGCTCCTCCTCCCTCGTCCGCGTTCTAGCCCGATGACGCACCGGATCAGAGTCTCCAGGCTGCGCCCTAGACTGCACAGGACGGGTATTAGGATGAGGTGCTGTGGAGAGAAAATCGGAACCTATCCATGGATATGATATCAGGCCCAGTTCAGGTCAGAATGAATAAAGGTAGAACGCACCATCACCCATGCCCTCGGCACCATAGTCTATGAAATCGATCTCCCCACCTGCAAGTTGGAGGAGTGAGCCTGGTGAGCCCCCGGGTGGTGAGCCTTCGGGAGAATCCAGTTGCATTTCGCTGTCTTCTCCTAGCGGGATGCCGCCGTCGGAGTCGATATCTGAGTCTGAGCCATCGATTTGGATGGCGTGGTGTTGGTCTGAGCCTTCTCTTGCTGACATTCTGTGTGTGCGACAGCTAGAATAGGAGAGTCCTGCTAGGACTCGTAGATATCAAGGTCGTTGTCCAGAGTACTTTGTTCTCCGGTCATGTAAATGACCTTCAGTGATAACCACGGTATCTTTTTAGGTCAGTCCACATGTTCGCGTGTATGTCAGGGGCAGTTGTTTATCCTCACTTGTTTTTGATGTATTCTGAGGCCGTTGAATATCGTCTGCACACGTGATAGATGGTCAAGTGCTGCGGTGGATAATGTATGGCCGACGGGATGGGTGGTGGATTGGATGTGGTGAACGGGAGGGGCAATGATGAGTAATCACCTACCTTAAACAGACCAGCGAGCAGCCAGGGATGGATTGCAGCAACGTTTAGGCCATTCGCCTCAATGTTTCTATTATTCTAATGTGGAAACATCGGGGGTGCATAGGACCACATAATCATGAGATGTGTTTTGAATTGCTCTCTATGAATTGATCGCTTTAAAATATAAGTCGCTTCCTGCATAAACTCTATCTCTGATTTGGAACAAGGTCCAAGTATGGGAAGGGTTGTGCACGTAGCGACCAAGCAGGACCCACGTTTCCAGTGCAAATTTAGTGCAGGGGAAAGAGGGAGCTCCACCGGGGATGTCAGGATAATTGCTAGGTCTGGTCGATCGAAGAGCCATTTTCTGAGAAAGAAACCCGGATCTGATGAAAGCAGAGGCCTGAAGACGACCATTCTTGGGATATTTCAAGCCAGGCATATGTTCACAAACTGACTTCCACCGGGAAAATTGACGCCAAGCTCTTTTATATTGGTAGCATTTCGTGGGACATCGGCAGGAAGTTATCGTTGATGAGCCCCGCTCAATGTAAAGCGGTACAGCCATTCAATGCCGCGTCTTGCCTTGCTGCACGCACCACCTCCCACCCCATCTACTGATAAGTACACCAGATTCCACAAACTTGGTAATGCCACAGTAGCTTGAATGAGGCCTTGTTTCGCCTTTGGCTTCATTTCGAAAGCCGGCCTCGAATCAACATATCTCTCGCGAGGAACCTGTTGCAGAAATGATTTAGATATGAGATCGCGTATCTTGTTCAAGGGCATGTCCCGTTGGGCATGACGTGGGTCGGAATCATGAAACATGTCTGATGCCTAAGGAATTCCGGAGTACTGTCTACCGGTGTTGCGATTCGTTATTCGCTATATAACGTACGCAATATACGAGACATTAATCATCATCTCGGTCCTCGGGATTTTTGGAAACCGAGTTGCGAATATTGAGAAAGAAATTGTAGATCGTAAACTCTACATTGTGGCTGATCTGATCTGTCAATAAAATCTTTACCGCTCCCTTTTTGGTGACACCGCGAGACAGCTGTAATTTAACAAAAAGGAGTTCCTTACTGCTACAATATTGAAGATACACATGCTTTCGAGAGACAGAGGGCTCTCGCGAATTTGTCTTGTATTGCATCTGGCCGTGCATCGAATGTAAGGACTAGTTAGAGAGACTTGTCGGGGCTTAGGCTGTTGAGCTGGTTCAGGGAATTATAAATTGCGCAGCTGAGGGGAAAGAACTGTTTGATCTTCTACGATCTGTGCATAAAGACCAGGAAGAGACCGATCTGATTATGTGAGATGAACTACCGAGTGTAGCTCCGCAAGGACACGCCCATAGATTTGAACGAACAAAATGGGGAATGCTGCCAACCATTCACTGTCACTTATTTGAGGCTCTTCGAGCATCTCAAGTGCTAGTTGGGTGGTAGAGTATCTCAGAGGGGTCATGGATTCAAGAGTATGCATTTACTGAAGCCAATATTAGTTGGTCTCACACACTCGTCATAGTTATCCATCTTTGTACCACAGCCTTCCTTCCTTCCTCGGTTGAAAATTGTAGCTCGACCTGATCCTGCACGATCGGCGAGCGCGTGATGCAATATTACGACCTGTTAATCAACTTTTAGGTACGCGCTCTTCCATGCACTCATTGTCCCTCTCATCCATATAAAGGCAAATCCGTCCGCGCCGAGCTCAATCACTTGCATGCAAGACATCAATAAGGCAAATAACGCACTCCCAAGTCTCTCAGGCGAGCTGTATGGTCTTTCTCAGAGCTTTATGATTGCATTAAGGCAACTGGTCTCCGTGTCATCCCAGGAAGTTTCGGATTACAAGGAAGAATCCGCCCCGCCGGAGGGCAACAAAGTGATCAAGCCTCATGATATTAATGATATATTTGGCAATCAAGAGTTGGACCTGCTCAAAAGCCAAGTTCTCATCTCGTCACATGGTCTTGATTTTTCCGAATGGGTATACCCATAAGCATATTTTTAATAGAGACACGAACATTTGGGCCTCGGCAGCGAAATTGGGATGTTAGATGACAATAAATACCTATCCTAGGTACTGTAGTGGGAAATCGCCCCACAGCCAATTAGCTGTGTAAGTTAAATGAGTTTACGCTTGCGTGAGTAGCAATTCAAATAATTCTTCTCTTCTTGACTACCCTCGCGTCTTTCTCAAATATCTCCTGCTGGCCCGAGAGAGACGTTCCTCTATTTCCTAGCTCGCAAATAGTATATGCATGGTGATACAATAGTGTTGTTTTCCCATCTCACTGTCAGCGCGCTAGTGCTTGTATAGTCCGTAAAAAAGACTATGCGACATGGTCACACTATACGGCAACACTAAGTATAAAAAGATCTGTTGAGGCGCATCAGAATGTTATTTGACTATTTACACAGTTCCAACAATGGGGGTTACGCGATCGAGGGGAGGCTTAATAGAGAAGGGGAAAGTTTAAAATATAATATCAGGTATCGAATAGATAGGAATGCCTAACCCCCAACGCCAGAACAAAATGCCGCTAAAACGACGCAGGAACAAATACACCCTTATTGACAACCATGCATGTAGCTGTTCTTTGGCCAGTGGTACCCGGCGTCCTCCCTGTAATTTCAGCGTTAGTGGTGGTTTGGACAAAGCTCCGAAAGAAATAACGTACCAAGTGGTAACATTCGGATTGGCATACGCCTTCGGATGGTCACGAATATAGGTCGTAGTCTCGTAACCAGGCGGGTCACAGGTGATGCTCTCCTCATCCGGATCCTGGTAGATCCGGATGTGGTCGATGCGCAGCCAAGCAGGCATATACTGGCGGATGGAGTGGTTTTGCGGCGCAAAGTTATCCGCCATACCCAGGTTCATGACGATGGACATGGGCTCAAGAGGAATCATGCGTTGACCGATGTTGCCGTTGGGCCCGATGGCACGGCCGTCCAGAGTCCAGGTTTTGCCGTCACCGACGAACCAAGTCACGTTTCCTGTTGCACCTGGAGTGTATTCGAAAGCGAAGATCTGGTACTCGGTTCCGTTGTACCAGCGGGAATTGAGGTTGGTGAGTCCAGACATGGCCTGTTGGTAGATGCCTCCGCGGTAGGAGTTGATTTGAGTGATGCGAGGATCGTAGACGGCAGCATAGTCTGTTGATGTCAAGGTTAATTGGGATGAACGAAGGAGTGGAAGGGGAAGATGCTCACCGTAGTCTGGCATGTACCAGATATCGAAGGGAGCGGTTTGCAGACTCTGAGAGGCACTACCAATAAAGGGTCCATCACCGTTCAGTGCTTCAGTGCTTCCTTCAATCACATCAATCTCGGGGGCACTTCGGGCGATGCCAGGAGAAGGGTGGTCGGAATCAGGGCAAGTGCAACCGGGCAACCGCATGCCGGGCAGAAAGCTGATACCGTCTGGAGAACTTTGGTTCGGGGTGATTCCAGCATCGCAGCCATTATGGTAGCTATACGGCCACAGGCCGTCAGTGGTAGCAGCATGACCGGGACGGGCGAGATTTCCCATTGCCCAGAAACCAGGCCAGAAACCTTGGATATGTCCGTCACCGGGCAATGAAAGACTAGCCTCCAGGCGACCACCCTTGAAGCAGAGTTTGTTCCAGCTTTGAATCATGCCCGAGCGGAAGGAGAGATCATGGTTTTTGAAATTGTCGAATCGGAGTTCGAGAACACCTTCATTTGTAGTGACGGCATCGGGATCGTACCACTGAGGAAAATATTAGACAATGCAATGTTAAAGAGACTGTTCGACTTTGCTCACCTCTTTATCCATTGTCACGCCATACCACAGATCTACCGCTTGGAAGAAGGGGTCGTCTTCGTCGTAAAATGTGCGTCCAGGCATATTGAACTCATCAGAAAACTTGCGAATGTTAGCTATATTTCCTCTTCGAAGATCCCGAGATAGAAACTCACCACAAGCTTCCAATCCTTGCCATCTGAGTTTTTCTTCCACATCGCGTCCGCCGGGGTATCAGGATCGATCAACCCTCTCCGAATATTACCTAGCAGAGGACGCGGTCCGACATCGAGACAGGTATTGTCGCCCGGACGGCAGACAGGCGTTTTGTGGAGCAAGCCCTCGACCCATGTGCTATTGTCTGTTAGCCTCATGATTCCCAAGCCATTGGAGAAGAATCCTTACATGATGGGATATCCAATGAAGAGCACCAAGATACCCAGTGTCAACGCAGCTAATCCGCCCACATTTAACACACCACGTCGATTGCATATATCGCAGTCACGTTCTTTGTCGGCCGGGTCCGGATTGTGCAGATAGTCGTCTTTCTCCACGTCTTCAGGGAAAGAAGAAGACCATCTGTAGGCATGATGTTGAACTTCTCAGAGACGGTCTGGGTGTTCACATCATATTCATCACTCCCGGCACGAGACGAAGGTGCCCGCGAATCTTCAAAGGGGTCCATGTGGAAACGACTCTCCCGACTCATCGAGCTCACACTCGACCGTGCCTGGGACCAGCGGTCCGGTGAGCCAGATCGATCGCCATCATCACGAGGAGTAGGCCGCAGCTTCGGAGGCAACAAAAACTCTGCTGATTCTGGTGCAAAGGACGTGCCATACGGTGACATCCCATGAACACCAACCCCAAGCGAAGCAGGCACCTCAGGTCCAGCCGGTGTCAAGGGACGAGCGGTAGCCCGGGAATTTGATCGTGATTCGAGACGGGATCCCGGACGTGATGACATTCGTGATTCAGCTCGGGATTCCGCTCTGGAATCTGCCCGCGAGTCAACACGGGAATCCGCCTGCGATTCCGGACGCGTATCGATTGGTACATAGCCCTCATTTGTCTCGATGAAAGGATCCTGGCGACCCGAGTTGAGTCGAATGTGAGGCATTTCGAGTCTCGGGGGATGGAGCCCTGGTCCGACATCTGATCCAGACAGCTCGTTCGAAGGTCGAAGCGAAGAGACCGATACTCTCGTCAGTCTTCGGCCCCAGCACTATTCAGTTCCCGTCAATCCACGTCGAGAGATCCCTGTCATCCAAGTTCTAATTGTCGATATCTCGAATCGGTCAAGAGTCTTCCCTTCCTTGTTCCTGGTGTCTAATTTCTTCCGATCTCCGATTGAGGCACTGTCGCTGAGTGCTCTAGATCCGAAGGAGTGGACAGGACCACTTGGATAACATCCAATGTCCCTAGGCGAGGCAGCTGAACAGGCGTAAAAGCACAGGTGGAAGAGAAGGAAACGAAGCCCGGGAAAGAAAAGAAGAGCCTAGATTGGCTTCGAGGGATCGTTGTTTGGGTGCACGAGGGGAGCGGAATGACAGAGGGTCGAAGGGGGCAATTGTGGTATGTGTATACCTCGCTGACCACCAGGACCTCTCTGCAATTGTATTGCTGTATACTCTCCGATGTAACAATTCAACAGATGAATCAAATCGTGGATTCTTTTTGCATATTCTCATAAACACCCTTAGCTCAATTGACGGTCGGGATACTGTGTGTTGATTTTGCATCTGCACCGCTTGAAGCCTCTTGCCTGCAGGGCCCGGTAGGGAGAGAACATTCCCGTTGCCCTCCCCATGGCAGCGAGGAATGGGCCGGCATGAATGCTAGCCAAGAATCTCGAGATCAGCATATTAAGCCCGGTGAATCCCTTCCGGCCAATGGCAGCCGCGTTTGTTGGCGTGTCCTGATGTCCAGCGCTGGTGATGGCGGGTGAGTGATTAAGGGCGAGCTGCCGCGGGGAGACAGCCCTTGGGCGGCCGAGGGTCAACTCAGACACCTCCACCCTCACCCATCCCGATCTATACACAAATGAATACATTTAACCATTCTCAATAAAACTCGCGATACTTTCTCGATTCGCATCTCGTATGCACTTAGTCGTCTGCAAGACTTCGTGTATGTACTAGTCCAAAAAGAAAGACGGCCATTCCCGAACACGCGTCGACTCTTCAAGCCATTTCCAGCCAAGAATGTCAGGGTGCCCAAACAAGAAGCTGTCAGGCTGTCCTCAACTAATCATTCGTTCACTCGTCTGGCTGTGCATTCCTGCTCGAGCCAGCGAGACAATTTTAGAGTATGCCGTATGCCACGCGGGCTTCTTTGGCCAGGAACTCCGGGTTTCCTATGTAATAGAACACGCAATTGGAGATAATTCAGGTATCATTGTCGATCCAGGTCAGCGGCGCTGTAAATAACACTTGAAGCAATAGTTCTTCCATCCAACCCTCAAATGCTTATGTTGTCAAACCTAGGTCTCGACCGACTTGGCCCGCAGTCCGACAATACGGCCCCCGGGACATCCAAGGCGAGCAACCAATACTCGATCTTCGTGCCGCTCAGCTCCACTCTGTACACTTTCACTTCCACGGCAGACTGGTCGGCATTCTCATCACGCTCAACGGCTGCGGAGCGCACGGCATGCAGCACCGAGGAATATTGGTTCTTGGGGTCAAATGACGACGGGGAGAGGGTCGAGATGGCCTGCGAAAGGTCTGTGTTCGGCGAGATGAGGCTAGACAGTTGGTCTAGATACCGAAGGTACAAGGTCAGTAAATCCATAGCTGGAAACAAGTGCAAGCGCACGCCATCAAGGGACGTCAACTACCCTCGTAGGGTGTTTCACCCCTCGGGGGCTAGGAAAGCGCAGAGAAATGTAGGGTGCAAGTAAAGCCGTACCTGGGCTGGGCCAAATGCCCTGCTTCGCGTCATTCCAGATCAGCGCAACGGGCTCAAACGGCTCGTCCGTTTCGGAAATGTAGTAGTAATCGACCGACTGGAGGGGCTTCGGGATCTGGGTTGTAGCGTCCACGGTCTCCGTCCGCGCGGTGTCGGTCCCTTGCGCCGGCGCGTTGCGACCGGCATCCACGTCAGCGTTGGCCTTGTTCAGAAAAGCCATGTAGGAGTCGTCTGAAGCCATGGTGAGAGTTGTCGTTAAGACGGGCGAGACGTGGGATGGAGAGGTGGGGGAGCAAGTGTTGGTTTGGTGGCTAAGTATTTCTCTTCTGGTGGGGATGATGGTGACGGCAGTAAATCGTTGATAAGATGGAAGGGTTCGGAAAGTGCGATTTGATGGCAGAGATGAAAGCGAGGAAAGCGAAGAGCGGGCGTGACGAGCTCGTGTTCCTTGAAGCGGTTGGGCAGTCGATGAGAAAAGTGAGATGACGCAATGGATCCTGGTCGGCGGCCGCATCTTGTCACTCCTTCGGTGTAGCCTCAGGCTCAAACGGGGAACATAAATGGGCAAAATAGTAGGCGTAGCTGGAAAGTGCAGGGCGAAAGAATTTGCAGAAAGATAGTGCAAGACCAGATTCCAGAGGCTGGAAAACGTCGGACAAATAAAGTGGTTTTTAAAGCTACCGGCGGTCGTGTCATCCACAACACTACTAGCCAAATATGCCGGCAACGACCATACATGCAAGCTCCCACCATATAAAAGAAATAATAATATCGTAAACTACACCATGCTCGTTCAGCAATTGGAGATATTACGTTCAACTACAATGTGGAAACCGTTTTAAAAAAGGTATTGTCCGCTTTTTTTTATTGAACAAGAAAATACGTTGCACTCCGACAGCCAAAAAAATGAAAAACCTTAAACGGTCTGGATAAGGTCCTTCTTGAGGGTACCCATGAAGGACTTCTTCTCCTCGGCGGTCTGGAAAGCACCGTGACCGAACTTGGAGGAGGTATCGATCCACTTAAGCTCGACCTTCTCGGTGGCGCGGCGGTTGGTCTGGGGGTACAGGGTCTTGCGCAGGGTCATGACGCGCTTCTTGACACCGGGAACGGAGCCCTTGAGCAGGATGAAGTCGTTCTTGACCTCACCGTAGTGAACGAAGCCACCAAGACTGGAGAAATGTTAGCAATCCGAAACCATTATATGTGAATAAGAGGTTGAACATACGGAGTGATCTGCTTCTTGGAGATATCGAACTCGGTGGAGGCGTTGCCCTCGTCGGAGCCCTTGCCGATGCGGAAGACCTTGTGGTTGCAGGAGGTACGGTGGTGGTAACCCATCTGACCAGCACGGGCAACAGTCCACTGGACGTGGTTAGGGTGCCAAGCACCAATACAAGCGACCTTACGCAGACCCTTGTGAGTCTTGCGGGGAAGCTTGGTGGTACCCCAGCGGGAGGTGACACCCTGGAAACCGTGACCCTTGGTGACGGCGATGACGTCGATCATCTCATCCTTCTCGAAGATGGAGTCGATGTCGATGGTCTTCTCAAACAGGTTGCGGGAGAAGTCGACCTTGTCGGCGATGGAGCCACCGTTGACCTGGATCTCCATAAGGTGGGCCTTCTTCTGCTTGATGGGGGTCTGGCGGATCTGGGTGTGGGCGAGGACACGGACGACAGTGCAGTACTTCTTGATGCGCTCGAGCTCGCGGGTGACGCCGGCACCGGAGTTGTCGGCGTGCTGCTTGGCGTACTTGGTGAAGGCCTTCTTCTTGGACTTGTACCAGTTCTTGTAGAAGCGACGCTTGACCTCGTCGCTCAGGTGCTCAGCCCAGACGGTGGTGAGCGAGCGGAGACCGCGGGGAGTCTCGATGTAGCCAACGACACCAACGGCAACGAGAGGAGGGGTCTCGATGACGGTAGCGGCCTCGACAATCTCCTTCTTGTGCATCTTGGCACCGGGACGGTCAAGGTCACGGACGACGGTAGTCATACCGGCCTTGTAGCCCATGGAGGCAGTAAGGTGGACGGGCTTCTTGGGGTCATCCTTGGGGAAGCTGTCGAAAAGGCGAAATATCAGTATAAGTCGTTCTGCGCAAAATTTTTCGAGATCCTCGATAATTATCCCAGAGAGAATACTAACCTCTTGACCTTACCACGGTGGCGGGCCGCGCGCTTGCGGGGAGGTAGGCCAGGGAGCCTGTTGAATAAAGAATCAGTAAAACCGCACACTGGTGATGTCGAATTTTTGGATGCGAGAAGAATGTTGGGATCACGAACCGTGACGAGGCGCTTCGTACTTCCGGTGACTCCTGGAAAGAGAAGAGATGTCAGCAATTGACTCGAATAAGGCGCTTGATTGTTGTGGTATGGGGTCGACTCACATCTTGACCCTGTGTTGTCGTTAGTCGTCGAGGTGGTGAGAGTGACGATCGAGGAAGCCGGAAGGTGTATTTTGCACCGCTTGACGAGAGTGTGGGCTGACCTAAGCGAGTGAGTTTCCCGTTTGGGATAAGCGACCAGTGTGGCCCTGTCACGTGATGCGACTAGAGTTTTTGTGAGCTCGGTGGATTCAGGTCTGGTCACGTGGACTTGGGCACACTTTCCCCATGAACTTTATTCAGAGTACGAGCACTGTTGCGAGTTGGCAGCGGAGCCCTCCCCTCAGATAGTTATTCTAGTTTCTCGGACAAGAAAACGGTGACTATGATGACTTTCTCAAGAAACTACTGGATTCATAGAAGGAGCTCGAAATTGAAAATGGCTGAATTGGCTATCAAAATAAAGATGCCGAAGCATCAAAAGATTCACAGGGAAATAGACGGAGGAAATTCATAACAGTAAGGTAACAGCGGAGAGAACGAATACAGCCTGATCGCAATCCAGTGCTCGGGTGGCCTGGAGTCGATCAACGTAAACTAGCACACAATCATACCGTACATCACAGGGTGGAAAATGGGAGAGGGATTTGAAGGGGGTTAAAAAGGACATAGAGGAGAATGAGAATAGATGTTATGTGTATTGTCGAGAGATAATTTATCTTCAGACTTTTTATGCCGACGGATCAGCCTTCGAGGGAGTTCCCGGGCGGCCGTTGCTGGCGCCATTCGCACCATTCTCGCCGCTGGGGCTACCCTTAGCAGCTGCGACAGCCTTCTTGTCCTCGTCACCATCATCATCGTAGTCCTCATCGACGTCCATCTTCCGAGCAGGGGGTTCGTGCGATACGGGAGCCTCAGGGCGAGGAGGCTCTTCCTTGACGGGAGTGTTGGCCGAAGGAGGGCCCGAAGGAGGTCCGTTAGATGCCGGAGCTGAGGCTTCAGCCATAGGAGGCAAACTAGGTCCACCAGCAGCGTGAGGCGGCATGTTCTGGATAGACGGCAAGGTAGGAGGGTGGTGAGCAGCCTCCGAGGGATGGTAATTTTCGTTGGCGCGACGAGCATCCTCCCGGCGAGCCTCGGAAGAGTTACGCCGCTGCATTTCGCTGGGGGAAGGAAGATGCGCAGGCGGACTGGGGCGGCGGCTGTTCTGATCATCCAGGCGGGCCCGATTTTCGTCGCTAGCAAGCTTCTTGACAGGACCAGCGTCGCCCTCCCACTCACGGCCACGCTTCATAGCAGAAGCCGGGCGATCTTCACCGCGGTTAAGGGCTGCTGCCTCGGCAGCGGCCGCAGCGGAGGCGGGTGCAGGAGCGCCCGAAGCAATGCCAGTTGAGTTAGGGCCTGGAGGAGGTGGAGCAGTCGGGCCATGGTGATACTGCTGGTGAGGGTAGGTCGAACCGGGAGAAGAGGGTCGTTCATCCCGAATGGGGCGGATCTCGGTTGGGGGAGTGAATGGTCGGTGGTAGGGAGGAGGTCCAGCAGCAGCCACGGGAGGAGGGCCACCGTTAGGACCAGGAGGGGGAGCGGGAGCCCCAGCAGGCGCAGGGGGCAAGGGAGCACGTGCAGCAGAACCAAATCCACCGCTAGGCGCCCGCTCATGGCTAGGGGGCGGCGGCGGAGCAGTGGCCAGCTGGGGAAGGGTGTGCGTCGGAGGGTAGGTAGCGGGAGCGCCCATCTTGGGTGAGCGCGGCGGACCGCGAGCAGGATCAGGGAAGCCTCGGCCGGGCTCTTGTCGGGGACTGGCCTGAGGAGGAGCGCCGGGAGCCCGAACGACATCACGCTGGTCAACGCCATTAGCCGGGGGGGGAGCCGGGGCTTGCGTCTGCAGCTCGTTGATGCCACGGTTCCAGTCGGCGATCTGTCGGGGAGGCGCAGGCGCTTGGGCGGGAGGTCCAACGGGAGCCGGAGCACCCCACTGGGGAGCGGGAGGCGCACCGACACCGGGAGCCTGGTAGGCCTGGGGGTGAACATCCTGCGGCTGAGGCGCGGGAGCGTTGGCTGGCTGAGCATTGCCAGTCTGCAGCTGGCTCTGGAGCAATTGCAGGCGAGCCTTGATGTGGACATTGGTCGGGTCCAGGTCGGCAGCACGTCCGTAGGCATCGAGAGCGTCGGCGATCTGGTTATTGCAAGATTCGTAGAGAGTACCCAGGTCGTACCAGACCTCCGAGATGTAAGGGTTCAAGCGGATGGCACGAGAGTAAGCATCCAACGCATCACGGTACTGGTTGATCTGGTAGTAGAGGACACCGATCGAGCACCAGAAAGTAGGGTTACGTCCGTCACGGTAGACGGCTTGCTGGTATGCTTCATAGGCCTTGGGGTACTTGGCCTGCGACATGTAGCATCGACCGAGAAGGTACCAACTCTGGGCGTCGTTGTTATCGGCGCTGACCGACTTCTCGAGGAACTCAATTGCCTTCTCCTGGCTTGAGAAGCTACCGCTCTGCTGGTGGTAGAGCCATCCCAGTTGTTGGAGAACCTTGGCGTGGTTCGGGTCACGCTCCAGGACCCGGCGGTAAGCGTTCTGAGCAGCGTCGAACTAGAAACGAAACAAGTCAGTATTTTTCCCTCCACATTCAAGTCGAAGGACAACCAACTTACATCCTTCTGCTGCTCGTGGACGTGGCCGATCTGGAACCAGATATCTTCCTCGGTGAGAGGTCTAGGCGGGTCGTTGACAATGTATTTGAAGCACTGGACCGCGAGTCAGTAATTGATACTTCGCGCGCATGCGCAATCCAAGGGGCGCCACATACCTCTAGACTCTGGTTGAACTTTTGCTGCTGCTTGTATATGATTCCCAGACGGAAGTAAATCTCGTTTGCTTTCTCGAATTCGGGAGCCATGCGCATGACTTGCGAAAAGGCCTCTTCGGCATGGTCGAGAGATCCATATCGATCGTAGAGGATACCAATTCCGTACCAGAGTTTAGGCTCCTAAGGGAATTTGAGTTAGCTTTTTCCGTTGCGACGAGGAGACCCAGGAGAAGGGGGAAAGAACAAACTCTCACCTTCGGGTCTCGCAAGTGGTAAAGAGCCTGCTGGTAGGAGGTATACGCCTCTTGCAGGTTATCCATCATCAAGTGGCAGTGTCCGAGACTACCCCAGGTTTCGCCACTAGTCGGATCCAGCTTCAGAATGTTCTGAAGATACTCAATGGCCTTGGGAAACTGCTCCTTGGTGCGAAGAATACACGAGATGGAGTTCATGGCGAGAATCGACCATTGGTTATGGCGCAAAGCCTGCTCGTACGCCGTCATAGCGCCGTCGAGGTCTCCCATTAGTTCCGTCAAGTTACCAATTGAGTGCCAGACAGTCTCGTTGAGCTGGGCTATCTTCTGTGCCGTGTTCATGGGCGCGTTCTTCTGAGCTTGCACCGGCATGGGGGGCATGTGGCCGTTCACCTGCGCATGGGCGGCCATGTGCGCAGCAGCGGCGTGATGGGGAGCAACGCCCGCGGTGGGTGATGGTTGGGTGTGAGACATGGTGGAAAAACACGGTTCCTCAAGGCACCTTCTTGTTGTTGCGATTCAGAGTTGAATCGAGCTTGCGACACGATGATGCAATGTCCCGGGTCCGGCGGTGACGAGATGAAGCGCGAATTGGCGGCGCCGACAGAAGGGAGATAATTTGAAAGTCGCAAGGTAAAAGGCGAAGGGAGAGGTATTGCGATTTTGTCACACCCGATCGCCCCTGATGAAGAAAGGTCGATCGGGGACGGGTGAGTGGATGTGAGGCCTCACCCGGTGATGGAATCGGAGGGGGTGGGCGGGAAAGGAGCGCGCGTGGAGAAAAGCTGGAGAAAGCTTTCCACGGGCAAAGAGGAAGAAGAGGGGGAAGAAAGAGAAAGGAGAAATGAGCGGTCGGTGGAAAAGCAACCGCGTCCGAAAAGGGGAAGAGAAGAGAGAGGGGATATCACGGAAGACGATGAAGATGAAGCCCAAAGGAAGGAGGGAAGAGAGTCGAGGGGCTGGCAGGAAAGGTGTGAAATTTGCCAAGCGGCACTAGTGGTTGCGCAGCTCAGCAGCCGTCACCACCGCGCAGAAAAAGCTGACGGCCAGGAGCGGACTAGCGCGGTGGGGCCGATCTGGAGGCGGTTATTTTGGGGCTTAACGGTGTGGATACGGGGTGATGACCGTGGCCACGGCACGCCAAACGAACACACCTGGGCCGATGGTCGGTATGAGGCCGTGCTGCTGTCCGGAATCCACGCGCGCCGTGCCTTCTGGCTCCCCTGAGGATTTTGCGCGGTGGCGGCATTCCCCAGGAATCTTCACGATCATTACGAACCCCCGGTTGGGCCGAGTGGCGCCCGGGTGGGTCCTCGGGGTGGGCTCCCCCGTGGTCGCTGGTGCTAAGGTACGTTAGTGCGACTCTGTTCTCCGTGCCACTCCGACTTTAGCCTACTCCGGCCAAGGGCCTAAGCTAAGACCCGGCATGTTGGACCGTGCGGCCAGATCCCTGTCGGTTCTGGAGTTACTTTCTGGTAGGCCCCCAATTCTTCCGGCCCCAAACTCGGAATCGTGCAGCCCGCAGCTGTCGAGTGACCCTAGGCAAAAAGGAGGATCTATGCATTGCCTTGCAGTTCCCCATCTGCCGATAGTCCCCTCGTTGTGTGTTGTCCATCACCTGCGACACTTCCGCTTTTTTGATTGATCCTCTGGATGGTATTAGTTTGTCTCAAGTTATTTTCGTCTTATTTTGTTTCTCAAATTTCCCCCCGAGCCCTTCTCTTTGACTCTACAATTCTCCGCTGCAGGGTTCCTGTTCCCTGACTTGCATTCCGCGATGGCCTCCAGCCGCTAGCGCATTTCGCCCCTTCCGTCATTGTTTCCCCCAGTCGCTTAACCCCCTCGGGCCTAGTCCCCCTCCACAGTCCAGAATTCAATTTTCTTATTTCTTTTTTTCTGATTTTCATTTTTTTTTTTTTTCTATGCTTTTGCCGGTACTGGGCGTTTTCGGATTTTGGATTTCTTTTTCGGCTCCTCAGCCACACCGCGCCACAGGACGATCTTGATACCCAGAAAGCCGGTGGAGCCCAAATGTGACAATGCACACGCGCCCCCTTTTTTTAGCAGTCCACCGAAGCCCACCCATCCAACCGTCCACGGTGGATTGTGCCATGTTCCCCCCCCCCTCCACTTGTCGCTCGATCCTTGTTTTCTTACCCACCCACACCCCTACCGCATCCAGCAGAAATCTTTGATCAGCCCCATGGCGTCATGAGGAACTGCTGTGGATTGGCGGCTCCACAAGGAATGGACACGCATCCTTTCATCCCCTTCCCATCGAACCACTGTCAAAGGGACCTGACTAGCCGAGCCGCCGCTGTTGCGTCGCAGTCCATAGGCCCGTTGTGAAACACCTCAGGGAAGGCTGCCCATCGCCGTCCGCCAATGGCCTCGGCCCACCCCCCATGAACCGAGTCGTGTTCTGGCGTACGGAGATCTGGCCCTGGGTTACACAGCCGCTGGGAATGGGAACGGATTTGAACGTGTCGCGTTTGGGAGACATGGGACTGAAACCTCGCCGGCACGAGTCAAAAATCCGTCACATCCCCCTTTTTTCCGGAGACGATGAGATGTCCACTAGTGTGCATATACCTAGGATGCATCTTAATATCATACCTTTTTTCGGATGTGATGATGTTAGGCGCCGTTCTGCCCATCCACCAGGTCTGTGTGGGAACGATCTGATCCCCCATCGCATGCCCCGATGCGTCAGGGCATTTCTCGGGACATGTGCCTGCCCTATGCTCCACCTGGACAGGACATCAGCCGCGCGCATAGTTAAAGAGCCCACTGTGGAGTCTTTCCGGCTCCGAATCAGTACCTAAAGGCCGACCAGCCGTAGAACTGGTAGTTATTCGCACGGAGGAAAAAGGGGGAGATAGAGAACGGGTCTTTGCACGATGCTGCGAAAATAGGGGTGGCACCGTGCAACCCGTCAAACTCAAGACCAGGTCGAGCTACCCAGGCGTACCGAGTACCCTCGCCCTCGAGCTGTCGCAAGACTCTTGCGATTGAGGTCCATTCGCGGGCTGGGCGGATGGACACGCGCGGAGCCTCGAGTCATGGTTCCTTGTTTCTTAAGAGCCATCAAATGTAGATTTGTTTAGGTACAATCTGGCAGCTACTCTACAATGTGATGAATAGAGATATCAAAATGCCTTGCAAGTCGCGATCCTTCGATGGTTGCACCTTCCAGGGTCGATCAAGACCGATATTGCAGACCGGCCTGGTCGGGACTGTTAATGTACGACCCGCACCGAGCAAAGAGGAATATACTAGGAAAGATCCCGAACCGTGAACATTTGATCAACAGGCAGAAATCGGAAGAAATCGATCCCTGTTCCTCCACCTTGGCTATCAGATAAATCACCGAATGCGGCCCTCCACGCGATCGACAGCCCAACCAACGCGACCGGGGAGAAAAAAAAAAAAAAAAAAAGGCCGGGGACCGAATAACCAATCTCAGGTACCGCCATGCGAAATCCAGATCGAGACCATGCACCCTCAGATCCAACTAGAATTGCTCGGCAACACCAATCTGCGACCGGGCAGAAGACCGGAGGGGACGAAGCTCCGCCATGGATTACCCCAGATCACCACCACAACCCCAGCCCCTTCCTGTGCCCCAGCGACATGGCAGATAAAAAGCACCTGGCTAGCCTGACTGGGCGACTTTACAATCGCTCTCGACACAGACTCGCGATCAGCCAGTGGCGGCGGACACGCTGCAGCCACAAACGAGGTCGGAGCGAGGACTCGGGAGATGCGGTTTAATGGAGTGTCACAGCAACAGGCAATGCGATGGCTGTGGCCCTTGCTGCTTGCCCACAGCTGGCAATGCTTGTCTCTCTTTGCTTCATTCCTCTGCAGCCGGGCGGGGCCAGCGAAAAATAAAAATAAAAATAAAAAAATAAAAATAATATCATTTTCGTGTCTCAGCTGGGCAGCGATGCTGGCGCGGTGCCTCGTTCTTTGGCATTCGCAGGTTTGGTTCGCCTATGCGCAACATTGCCTCGGGACTATGCGAACGGCTGGAGGTGGCTATTTTTGCCTAGTGCTTAGTGTTGGCATCATCTGTGATATCCATTGGCCTCGTTCTTGTCTCCTAAAAACACACTAACGTGTGGCTTCGTCTAATCAAGTAGTGCCGGGTAACTATCACTGGATATATATATATTCGGGATTTGTTGCGGCTGAGGGTTCCTCCCGACGGCAAAATGGCGGGCGATATGAGATAAACTTGTCGGTGAGTAGACAGGTCGCATTCTTTGAAATACCACCCAATAGGAAAATGCAGTGTGAGTGCTTTAACTCGCCCAGTGGCAATTCGCCCATATCAGGAATGATATCGTGGCTGTCAGGATCGTATCCCAAATTTTTGGCGGCGCGGCGCGGCAGAAAGAACGGGCATCACACCCTCATGATGTCCCCTCATCCGCCCTTCAAGGCTGAGATAAGCATGCACTGAATCATGTCGACGCAGGGTACAGTTGCGAATAGTCCCAACCTACTCAAGATCCAAAGATCGACACAGTCTGCTCCTCAGACCGGCAATGCGCCTTCCCGAGATTGACGCCATGTTGCTTTTTCCTGAGTAACCGCAGCTCCCACACGACACCAGCACCGCTAGTCAGCCCTAGTCCAAGGCTCTGAGAGTGTCTCCACAAACGCACACTGCCGTACATTAGGAATGTCTGACAGGAAGCAGGGGGGAACCCGCCCCGGTGCTCTCATGTGTGCTCGGTTCTCGGCGCCCTACAGGAGATCCCTCCCTTGCAGCACGCAGCGGATCGGCCTGATGGGTCGCCCCCAGATCATATTTGGGATGGCCGCTGCATGGATGCGGCAGGGCTATTGATTCCGGGAGTTTCTTACGTCCATGCAACACTATGAAAGTTTCATTGCTATTGAGTTGTTTGGGTGGGGCGTGCGAGAAGGTTGTGTTTTGATCGACTCTGGATTCTACCTGCTTATCTTCAAACTTGAAGACGTTGATTCTGCAAAGCATGCACCTACGTCAAGTTACTCTTTGAGAGTCGTCGAGAAGTACCTTCATAAAGGTGAAGGTACGCTTTTTGCAAACAAAGAGAGGGCTGTGCTGATGGCAACTTGAATTACATCGGTGAGGACAGCATTCATTAACCCCTGGAGGTATTCCTGGGACTATTCCGGGGCGTAAGCACATTGTGAAAGCGTAGAAGTACTCTACCTTGAGGGTACTGTATGGAGAGACGATGTTTAGGGGGATTTTCCCATAGCTGTCATTTGGGAAAATGACCAAAATTCCATCACTATAGTACTACATTATGTATTATGGTAGGTGGATCGATATTGTGAAGGTATCGGTTTCGGAGAAGCGGCCCCCAGTCCACACGGAGAAAGACAGGCACTTCAACTCCAGGAATGATCTCGAGATTTCCTGCCGTGGCCAGTGCGAGCCTCCACAATGAAACTTGCAAAAGCGGATCTGTGGCCATCCGATTGGCAGCGCGGACCATCCCGCGCTCGACACGGACATTCCCATCTCGACATATGAAGACTTACATGCTATCTTTGCGCACGACCCAATGTCCCTCACCCACCTCCAGCACAGGCGTGAGGAAGATGTGCAGCCATGGCGGAACGATATGCACGACCACGGGAATTAATCTGGGAAGATGTGATGGATCGACAGCCATCCAGCTTATTTTGGCGTGATGACAACTCAGCGATCGGCTGGGGATGATCATATGTAGTGCTTTTGGGGGTCAACAAACGCCTCAAAGTGACAATGAATATCAGTGTGAGATCGTCCCTCCTGCAATCTAAGTGGGCCGCCCGGGGGTTTCTTTTCGAACCTGCCCTGTCCTGAGTCGAGTGAGAACTGCCAGTGGGCAGTTTCAAGTTCAGGGTCTGCTTTTCAGGGTCCAAGAAGCGCGGCCCCAGAGCACCGCAAAGCCCAGGCCGGGCCACGCAACCCCCCTCCTGACCCGACCGCCCAGCCAAGCGCGCCTCACGAGAGTGCTGCAACATGGAGCTGCCGAGACCAGCGCGTCGTGGACCGCCAAGAGATGAGCGCTCTCGACAAGACAAAGACGAGCATCGGCGGCTGCCTTCAGAGCCGCCCATTCGTCCTGGTCGGGAGTCATCCGACCTGGCGGAATGAGAACGCGAGGGCCAAGACGACAGCCTGTCAGGGCCTCGTCGGAGGCAAAGTAGAGAGACTCTTCGACGCTTGTCAATACACCGTATCCGACTGGTGTATTGGTCGTACATGCCCGGCTGGGTAGGTACTGGCGTGCGGCCTGGCGATCCCCCCAGGGGATGTGCAGCATGAAGCTGTGTGCCCGGGAAACCAAGTGCAAGCCATTCAGGAAGTTACCTAATAAATATTGGACGCACACAGAAACGTGCACCAGATATGACAACTTTTTTTACCCAGCCCTCACCCCTCTCTTTTGCTCAAAAATTGTTGCCAATATCTCGGCGCCTGGGCAGGCTCGGCACGGGTACACCGAGGTTCTCACCGGCACAAGGAAGGTTCATACCTTGCGGGAGAAACTCTGGCAAACGCCTACGAGAGTTGAAGATGATATCTTTTAGCTCGATTTTCCTCTTCATGGCGTCTCCATTTTGCATCGTCTAGGTAGCAGCCTGCCTAAACTAGACACTAAAATCTGCACAAATCACGTGCGTCATAACAATACCGGATGCCAAGCGGACCCACTGGCCGAAACTGGGCCAATCATCGCCGCGTTAGGGCAGTCGTCATCCATGATGCGCCTTGGCAGCTTGGCAATTGGTAAATCATCGTAAACCGCAGCGTCGGACAGGCCTTGTCCAACCTACCTTCACCACAGTTGGAGGTCCATCAAAGCGGACGGCGCGATGAATGCCGCTGCGAGTGCCCATCTGGGAGGAAATGGCTTCGGGTTTCCCACTTCGCGCGGCGTCCGTAGACAGCGTCGAACCTCGAAAAAGATGCCAAGGGCTCGGCACCTGGGCGCCTTGGCAAGAAAGCCTGCAAACAGCTGGTATCCTCCTCCGCTGCCATGGCTTTCCCTGGCCCTTCCGCCGTGTCTCCGTCTTATAAGACTGCGTCTCCGCCCGGGCTCTTTCCCTCACCGTTTCGAAGGTGGGAAAAGTGGCCTCGTTTTCCGCCCCTCCAGCCTTGTCCCCGTACCTTCCCTCCCCCCTGATGCCCTCGGAGCCCTTGGCCAGGGAAATCATGCGCCGTGAGCCCTATAGTCCATAAGTCGCCCTCTGTGCGCCTTGTACGACCTTCGGCTACTCGAGTTGCTCTTCAACCGCGCTTGGGCTCGCCATGCGGCCTCCGGAGATGTCATATAGTCCTGCCTACCGCCAGGGTCAGGACCCCCCTCGGCATGACAACCAATTCGACCCGTGTTTCTCGTCCAAGTCGATCGCCAGAACAGTCCGAGCACAAGAATACAGGCACAGCGCCTGTCCGCCCCTCCTCGGAGTGGACGACATACGACACGAGTCCCCGCTCCTCCAGCCGGCGGGGATCCCACGCATACTCCCCGGAGCCCTCGCGGCGGGGGTCTCGAACGGACGACGATCCGGCCGTGACCCGAGTCGTGCTGTCGAGCGGCGCCGGTCACAAGGAGGAACGCAGTCGCGGCAGCTGGGCAGACCAACCCTCATTGATGTCGGGCGAGCACTCGAGCTCTTCGCGCAACCACAAGCGCACTGTCCCGGACGATCATCTGGCCAATGACAGTCAGGATGCGCTGCTCATGCTGGTATGTCTCTTGTACAGTTTACTCTTATACATTATATACTCATATCCCACCCCTCTAGTTCCGACTATCTGTTCCTGTCCCAATATACTCCTTTGGAGCCTCTATTTATACCTGCTGTGCACTCCTCTTCGCCGTCCTAACATCACCTCTTCGCCTCTGCTCAGTATCATCCTATTTCCGCACCACCTCTTTCCCATCTCAAATCTGCGATCTCCTCTCGCCCGTCTTACACATCCACGAGCGTCTCGTGCACATGCGGCCTCCAATATCAGATCGGTCATCCTCAACCCAATGGATCCGATCTGAGGCAGATATCGAGAGTTCAGTGATGGACAACTCTGACCGACCATACTCAATCGGCATGTCCATCGCTGTCCTCGTACTCTCCCCATTCTTCAGCATCGCCATTCTGCTTCTGGCCTGGACCGCCGCCTTCTTCTGGATTTTCACCATGATGATGGGTAACCCGGACGGAACAGAGCGTAAAGACGATGGCCGTGCCGCCGTCATCGGCGTATGCAAGTGGTGGAGGACATGGTTGGGCAAAGCCCGGAAGTTATCGTGACCCGGCCGCCCATTCCTTCCCCCCTCCACCCCCACATGAATGTGATCTATTCCCCACACAGGAAGAATGATTACATCAGTCCGGGACACCTCAGAAGCAAGTCTCTTTTGCATTGCATAGATTCATCTCTGGAATCGAGAAAGAGACGTATGCAGAAACGACACGAACCTTCACCTCATCGACTTACTCCCTTCACCTGCCTATATTACCCCTTTATTGTCTCTTGAGACTTATGATTATACACATCCCTCGCATCGATGATGCACGGAGTTTGGACTTGGGAGCTTTGATGAATTTTATCTACGTGGCGTCTGGGAAACAGGCGCATTAATACTCACATCATCTTGTCGACCTCGCCTTGCCAACTGGACCGAGGCGGGTCTTTGTGCTTTCTTTCACTTTCCTGCAGATCATCCAGGAGCTGCAAGAATCTTATGTTTGGGATTTTGCGCACGTCTGTATTTGTATGTATGATGGTTTTTGATGTGAGAAAGAAGGGGGGGGGATGTATGTATGTCTGCGTCTTGAGCGCAAATTGATACCCGATTCATTGCTTTTTATCTCGCAAAATATTGCCCCGTAATTGATCCTTCTGGAAATTATGAATCTATTGGCTGATAGTCATTTCGACTTCAACCTTGTTGGGGTAGTGCGTATCCTTGTATACTTTGGAAATGTATACGCCTCAGGTACCCATGGTAGGTGGATTGGCTCCACCCGCTTCCTACACATAAAATTTGCGGATCACCCGATTGAACTTTATTTGTTTGCATTTGTAGCCTACTTTGATACCTACATTGCATTTTGATGGAGCCACGGAGTAAAGAATAGGAGCAGGGGGAGGACAAGAAATTGAATACAAGAAATTAAGTTCCTTACCTGCGAAATCTGCGATGATGAATTCTCGAAGCGTGCAAGAAAGCGGGAGGAGCTTGAGAAGCAGACCTGTAGAGCCGCAGCGATTGGCGAGTCCCCTGTGCAAGCCGGAGTTAGAAAAAAAGCAATCTGTCGGATCGCAAGAGGTGGCCCTGAGAGACGAGAGTCAACCCGCTTGGAAATTCGCCAGGGGAAATTGGAAATCATTATTCGCCCGCCGTCTGCTGCAAAATCCGAACTTGGGATACCAAGTCAGAGTGAGAAACAGGACAAGACTCATCAGAAAGATATCCAGAATGTGCACATTCGAATTGCTGAACGCGGCTTCCAGCACTCGAGCGATAGTCCGCACCATGATGATGAAGCTGCACAGATGAACACCCCACATCTGAGCCCGTGTATGTGGGAACGTGTTGTTCAAACTGTAGAAGGAGGACACGCGGGAGTGGAAGATGACGGATGCAATGATGAAAAAGCCATCGCAGACAATCTGGAGACCGAGGCCTGTCAGAATAATGATTCTTGCGGTGTCAAATGCAGCAGGTGTAACCGCATTGGCGAGTTTACCAACACCGACAGCTTGGATGATGAAGTAGAGAATATCGCAACCGCCGGTGACCACAATAACAAAGTCGGGTGGGACGCAGGCGTATCCGTGGAGCGCGGTCTTGCGGAGGTAGCGAACGAAGAAGAGGTGATTGCCTGCCGCGAATAGGACAGGTGCGAGGAAAGGGAAGACTTGTCCGAGCTTCGTTGCCATATCGCCTTTAATGTAGTCATCAGAGCAGCTTTGGGCAATAAGTCCTACCGTATCAACTAGTTGATAGACCAGAGTTAGCAAGGTGATTCGAACTGACCTGACGGAAGAGTGTAGACGGACAAAGTCCTCCAAGCAACATGCAGATGCCGAAAGCCGTGCGAGTCATGACGGTCGCCACAATGTGCGAAATGGTGAGGAGGGCGAAGATGAGCGTCAGGATGACTGCCACCGTCAGTTTCGAGACGGGTTCATCCTCGGCGCGACGGTCGAAATGAAGGCTGGCCATGGTGGGCGAAATTGACGCGCTCGACGAGATCAGTGAAAGTAAAGGAAAGGGGAAGTGGAAGGAGAAGTGAAGTGGAAAGAAGAAAGGAGAAGGGTAGGGGAAGAAGAATGCGAAGCGCTGGAGTGAGAGGATGGAGAAGAGAGGTTGCTTCCTTTTGTTGTTGACCTGAAATACCTTGTGGAGCGCGGCTGCCTACCTACCGCTCCGTTGTAAACGGACTTCGGGAATCGGCCAGACCTCGCCTCGGATCTTCTAGGGGAACTACGCACCTTCCTCGACATCTCTGAAATGTTTACTGAACGTTCAGGTCACATGTGGTGCTTACGCTATTTTGAATACATTATACTCTACCTCCGGGGAGCTGACAGCATGGAGCATATACTAGGTCCGCATACCCAGGCATTTCACTTTGAAGAACGGTCCTTTCTCCCCTCTTTTTGGCTTACCCTCTCGATAATAACGGCAAGAGCCTTGTTGGATTCCACCTCCACAATATGACCCAGCCTCCAAGAAGCGAGGAAAGACCCGTGAAGAGAATCAAGGCTCCGTACGGAGTCCCATAAGCAAAGCGTTGGCTCGCCAATATACCCTCAGAATTCAGCAATTCCACGCCGGCAATACCCCCGCTCGCATATCCGATTCCCCGGACACCATTGAGAAGACCGTAGAGCATTCCTGGGTCTACTGCCTCGTTCCTCTCAGCAGATTCACGCTCCATCTGTTTCAGCATCCCGCCCCAGGTAGCGCTATACCCACCAGAGAAGAAGCCAAAGGTCATGGAGAAAACTATCAAGAGGCCGATGGCACCTTGGGTGGTCAAGCCCCAGAATAGAAATGTCGCAAGGGCGCAACAGATTGGTGGGATCGCAGACACAGTCTGAACTGAAAGAGTCACTCGCTTATTGTCACTCAGCCATCCAAAGAAAGAGGAGGCAATGATACCGGGCGCGTTGAAGAGAGCCAACATCAGCGTGCCTGAGGTCTGAGACAGCAAGGCGATGTCTCGGGCGTAAGTACTCAAATACGTCTGTGGAATACCATACCCAGAGCTCTGGAAAATAATAGCGACGCTGTAGAAATATATTGACCGGTGTCGCAGAAAATTCCAGGGAATTCTACGCGCTCGAGTTTGGTGGATCGAAACCTTTGAGGGATGAGTCGGGATCAACAACATGGCCAAGATACTCAAACCCCCCACTATTGCAGCCCAAGCTTTCAGCGTCGTCCTATACCCATACCTGTCAATCAGAGCACGGAGCATGAACGGACAGCTCGTTCCAACAATGTTCTTGCAAGAAAGCACGATCCCATATGCCAAAGCGCGGTTGCTGCTGGAATACCACTCGCCTAGAGAGAGCGTATTTGGGCTATATATGAGGGCAGTGCCCAAAGCAGAGGTGATTCCCTGCGTCACGAGCAGGTGCCAGACCGTGGTGCTGTACGCGGAGAGAAAGAAACTGGTGCATGCGATGACTGTACCGCATAGTGTGGCAAGCTGGCGCCGATGAGCCCACCGTCGGGTGAAAATTGCAAAGAGGAAGGGCATCGAGAGGTACATCACCCCGTTGGCGGTCGTGCCGATAACCCCGGTGATGCTGCGGTCTCCTTCAAATGTCCAGTTGTCGAAGTAGTACTCCTGGAACACACCGTAGCTCATCGCAAAGCCTGCAGGAGTGTGAGTAGCGCGAGACTTCCGGACTGAGACTAAACACACCCCATATTGGAAGCTGGATCAGTCCAGAGCCGATGAGCACGCCGAGTTTCGTCTTTGGTTCGGCTTGCTCAGTATTGGTCCGTTGCTCGAGGTCGAAGGTGTTCTGGTCTCTTGTAGCTTCGTGCGGCTCGGGCAAAGCAGGCTCTGCAGTTCCGGCCATCTTAGACAGACCTAGAAATTCGTAGAGGAGGAAATGTTTGGAGGCTTGTGGATTGATTAACCTTGAAGAACGGCGGGTGGCTACCCGGCAAAGTATGAGATCAGCACGTCCCCCGTCGGTGTGAACCCCGCAAGATCATCGCTTGGGTGCAAACCCGAGATCTCATTTTCACACTAAATTTACTCGATGGTAAATGATGCTCTGAATAATGAGAAGCTAGGTTTGTTCAACACCGAGTCATATTGATCATGACCCCCCCTAAGTGACCGGCAGCGGTGTTTGCGTACTATAAGGTAGCCGCACTGGATATAAATACCCCGTGGGGTTGCTCCTCTCGTTCGCCTTCGAGCACTTAACAGGCTAAAATAGAAACAAATGAAATCTGAAATTGGATTGATTTTTGGGAATATATCCAACAACTTGAAGTCACCTACCACAGCACTAGGCAACTGCACGTTTTCATTCCCTGAAGCTCAAGGAAATCGACCGGCGTATCACCCATCCAGGTCACACCAGGGGCCAGAAACTTCAGATTTAGCCACGGATGGCATCTACCATTCTTGATTCCTCCGAGATCCGAGAATGTCCTCGAGGTGGTGACTGACCTCATCTCCGCCGGCTCTGGAAAGTACCTCGTAAGTCCCGAACGAAGGTGGTGGTGCCTTGGGGAGCAATTGTCAAGTATTTCGCGAGCACCTTGGTCGCGCCTTCCCTTTCTGCTCTCCTTCCCATACCCTTCCCCAACAAGACGTCGTAGTCCCTCTTCGACTGACTGTCAAATCCGAACCCGCTGCTCGCACAAATTTTACCTTTACCACCTCTCTCTTCCATTCACTTCCGTTCTTTCGCATCCCCTTTCACTCGTTCTATCTCTCTCTTGCACCATCGCAACCTTCAACTGTCCACCAGGTACGTCTTTTACACAATGAGTCACCAATTTTTCAATTCTGGAACCCCCGAGGATGGTTCGAACGCGACATCCCTCGAAATTCTCCCCAACCCACTCACGGCCGATGAAAGTTCAGATTTGAATCCCGCTTCCGATTCCTTCGACACCGAGAGATGCCTAAAGGCTCTATTGCAACTCACCAATGATGATGACGATGATGAGAAGTTCCTGCGGCGAACTTGTGGAATCTCTTTCCAAGGTCTGAATGTATCTGGTTCCAGTGCCGCCGTTAATACCCAAGCCACGGTTGGCAGCCTGGTCTTCAACCTCGTCGATCTGGTGAAGTCCTTGATCAACAAAAGAGACAACCATATTCAGATTTTGCACAACCTCGAGGGCTTGGTCCGTCCGGGCGAGCTTCTGGTCGTTCTTGGCCCTCCTGGTTCTGGATGCAGTACTTTTTTGAGGACGATCGGTGGGGAAACACATGGCCTGACCCTCGATTCAAGCTCTGTTTTCAACTACCATGGCATCAGCTTCAGAGACATGCATTCTCGTTTCAGAGGCGAGGTTCTTTACACCGCTGAGCAAGATGTCCACTTCCCTCAATTGACCGTCGGGGTCACCCTTGAATTCGCAGCTCTTGCGAGAACTCCACGAAACATCCCCGGTAATGTCGACCGTCGAGTCTGGGCAAGGTACCTTCGTGATGCTCTCATGAAAATTTTCGGCATTACTCACACAATCAACACAAAGGTCGGAAATGAGTTCGTGCGAGGAGTAAGCGGGGGTGAGAGAAAGCGAGTGAGCATCGTGGAGGCCGCTCTAGGGGGCTCCCCGTTCCAGTGCTGGGACAACAGCACCCGTGGACTGGATAGTGCCAACGCTATCGAGTTTTGCAAGACTCTCAAAATCGGCGCAAGGCTGGTCGGGATGACTGAAGCGGTCGCAATCTACCAAGCCCCTCAAATGGCCTATGACCAATTCGACAAAGTTCTGCTCTTGTACCAGGGTCGACAGATCTTCTTTGGCCCTACGGACAAAGCCTATGAATATTTCTTCCAACTAGGATTCGAATGCCCTGAGCGTCAGACAACACCGGATTTTTTGACTTCCATGACCAGCCACGCTGAGCGCCGCGTCCGTCAAGGATTTGAAAACCGAGTGCCCCGAACCCCTGAACAATTTGCCCAAGCTTGGACGTCTAGTTTGGAGCGGCAGCAACTTCTCGAAGAGATTGATGCTTACAACACCGACCATCCGCTCGGAGGGTCCGATTTTGATCTCTTCCAAAAGTCCAGAAGTCTCCAACAAGCAAAGTCTCAGCCAAAGGCTTCACCATACACTTTATCCTACCTTCAGGAGATCCAGCTTTGCCTGTGGAGAAGCTTTGAACGCGTCCGAGCGGATCCAGAACTTCTAATCACCCAGGTGGTCGGCCAGACTGTCATGATCTTGATCACAAGCAGTTTGTACTATCAAATGAAGCCAAATACGGGATCTTTCGGCATTCGCGGCTCACTCCTATTCTTTGCTACCCTCATCAATGCGTTCAGCAGTCAGCTGGAGATGCTGACCCTTTACGCTCAGCGACCAATTGTAGAGAAGCATGATCGTTATGCTTTCTACCACCCTTCAGCTGAAGCATTTGCGTCAATGATTATGGATATGCCTTACAAACTGTTGTGTGCAGTTTTGTTGAACATCGTTCTCTATTTCATGACGGGTCTCAGAGTGACCGCCGGTGCATTTTTCTTTTTCTTGCTGGTAAGCTTCTTGTTGACGATGGTCATGTCAAACTTTTTTCGAACCGTTGCTTCACTCTCTCGCACAATTCATCAGGCAATCTCCCCGACCGCGATACTTTTGCTTGCATTGATTATCTATTCTGGGTATCCGATGCCTACACCATTTATGCATGGATGGGCCCGCTGGATCAACTGGGTAAATCCTATTGCATATGCATTCGAGGCCATAATGATCAATGAATTCCATGATCGCAAATATGCCTGCTCGGATTTTATCCCGTCGGGAAAAGAATACAGTGATGATCCCGCAAGTCGAGTTTGCTCAGCGGTTGGTTCTGTTGTCGGACAAGAGTGGGTGAGTGGAGACCACTACCTAGAGTCCTTGTACCAGTACAAAGGCTCTCATCGGTGGCGCAATATCGGGATCCTGCTAGTCTTCTTGGCGCTTTTCACTACTACTTACCTTGTTGCTACGGATTACGTCTCTGCCAAAAAGTCTAAAGGCGCAGTCTTGGTCTTTCCACGACGGAAGGTTCCAAAGTACCTCAAGACAGCCGCTGAAGACATCGAAAGCGGAACCAAAAGGGCTGGCACCAGAGATTCCCCTGTCCCCGAGAAAACCCAAGACGAAGCTCTGAAGGATGTCGACCTCGGAATTTTGAAACAAACAGGGGCGTTTCAATGGCGAAATGTCTGCTACGAGGTCGAAATCAAAGGAAAGCCTCGGGTCATTCTTGACAATGTCAACGGCTGGGTACGACCCGGAACATTGACAGGTGAGTGAGCCGAACCCGACAAATATTTTAATAAGGCACAATGTGAACTGACTCTTAATTTAGCACTCATGGGCGTTTCTGGAGCTGGAAAGACCACCCTTCTCGACACGCTAGCTAGTCGTGTGACAATGGGTGTCGTTTCTGGTGAGATGCTGGTCAACGGCAGACAGAGAGATAACTCTTTTCAGAGAAAGACAGGTTATGCCCAGCAGCAGGATTTGCATCTGGAGACATCCACAGTGCGTGAAGCTCTGAAACTGAGTGCTCTTCTGAGACAGCCTCACCATATCCCGACCTCTGAAAAGCTCGACTATGTCGATCAAGTTCTTCGCCTGTTGGAAATGCAGGATATTGCGGATGCTGTGGTGGGAGTTCCCGGTGAAGGTATGTGCAATCAATGACTGGAGCTATTCGTTTGGATGCTAACTGTTTTTGTCACAGGATTGAATGTCGAACAAAGGAAGAGACTGACAATTGGCGTTGAGCTGGTTGCTAAGCCCGAGCTACTGCTTTTTCTGGATGAGCCGACTTCGGGTCTTGATTCGCAAACGTCATGGTCTATTCTCATGCTACTTCGGAAATTGAGGGACCATGGCCAAGCCATCCTCTGCACCGTTCACCAGCCCTCCGCTATTCTCTTCCAGCAGTTCGACCAACTGCTGTTGCTTGCCGAGGGTGGTCGAACCGTCTACTTTGGACCAATTGGAGAATCTGCTTCGACGATGCTAGCATACTTTGAAGGTAAGGGTGGTTTCAAATGCCCCGACGATGCCAACCCGGCCGAGTACATGCTAGAAGTAATCGGTGCTGCACCAGGCTCCCACACAGATATCGACTGGCCTGAAGTCTGGAAACAATCACCTGAGCATGCTGTTGTCATTGATCAGCTCGATGAATGGAAACTCGATGCAGCCAACGAAGCGCCTCCTTCGGCAGAGCATGGTCGGTCCGACTATGCTGAGTTTGCCGTGCCGTTCTACTCGCAATTTTATCAGACCCTGATCAGGATATTCCAGCAGTATTGGAGAACCCCAAGCTACATTTATTCTAAGATTGGTCTCATTGGAGGAGTGGTATGTGACTTCTCAACCCTCAGATATTCTGAATATTGACTGACAATTTCTATATAGGGCATATTCATCGGTTTCTCTTTCTTCAACCAGACAAATTCTCAGCGTGGCCTTCAAAATGAAATGTTCAGCCTGTTCATGATCACGTCTTGCTTTGGGTTGCTGGCTCAGCAAGTGATGCCCCAGTTTGTCCTGCAACGTGCGCTTTATGAAGCCCGTGAACGGCCATCCAAAGCCTACTCCTGGGTTGCTTTCATGCTGTCGAATATTCTGGTTGAGATCCCGTGGGCTTTGTTGTGCGCGGTAATCCTTTTCTTCACATGGTATTACCCCGTTGGTCTCTACAAGAATGCAGAACCGACCGGAACCGTTCACCTACGTGGTGCTCAGGGCTTCTTGCTGATCATGGAGTTTTTGATCTTCTCGAGCACCTTCGCACACCTGGCTATCGCAGCCATTGCGAACGCGGAAACAGCAGGCAATGTCGCCTTCCTATCCTTCAACATGAACCTGCTGTTCTGTGGTGTCCTCGTAGGTCCGAAGAGTTTCCCTCACTTCTGGATCTGGATGTACCGCGTGTCGCCTTTCAACTACTTGATCGCGGCACTCTTTGATACTTCCGTTGCGGACACGAAGATCATTTGTGCCGACGTCGAGTATCTTCACTTCAACCCAGCTGCGAACATGACCTGCGGTGAATACATGGCCAGCTATATCCGAATTGCGGGAGGGTATGTTCAAAACCCGATTGCAACCAGTGATTGTGCTTTCTGCTCAATGGCAGATACAAATGTGTTCCTGGAGTCTGTATCTGTCGAGCCACACAAGACCCGGAGAAACTTCGGGCTACTTTGGGCGTATATCGTGTTCAACCTCTGCGGCGCCACCTTGCTCTACTGGCTGTTCCGTGTCCGGAGCAAGGTGAAGAAGAGCAAAGAGGTTGTTCACAAGCTGGACACGGAGGAGGAAGGCCCAGAGGACCAGGAAGGATCGGTGCGTTCTCGGCTGCCCAAGTCCCGGAGAACGCGGAATTTGTCAAAGTTCGTTGAGTTGTAGGCCATTGCTACGACTCTATTTATATTTAAGTTGTATTTTTAGGGGGAAGACAAGATTTAGCCATAATAATGAATATCAGTATTATTTTCGCTGTAACTCAGATCCACTCACTGATTTCGAAATTCGAAAATTTCATATCGAACCCCGTAGGAAAAGAATTATAATAATTATGCGTATGTACTTCTTTGTGCAGATACCCATCTATCAGCAGTAAAATCTAATTCTCAAAATCGTCTCACCCTAGACGCACCCGAAGGCGAATCGATACCTTCCAGCTCCGTCTCATCGACTTCCAGATTGAATTCCTCGTCGTCACCAAACGACGGACTCACATGTACAGCAGGCGAAGAGATGGGACTTTGAGCAATACGAGGCCGTGATTTAAAGACACTCGCGTAGTCCGCATCTTCTTCAAAAAGCTGATCATGTGGTGTAGATGCACGGGAGTGGTTGCTCCCTGGTTGGGATACCTTGCGAGGTGTCTCGAATTGATTGACGGGAAATGAAGGACGTGAACCGCGGCGGCGAGGCCGGGGGTTTTCGTGAGATGGGAGAGGTGGGATGAGCGACATTGACTTGCGGGTGCGTTCGGCGAGGGTGTAGTTTTGCGATGGTTGTTGTTTCAGGGGCTCGTGGTTAGATTCGTGATCTAGGTCGAGGTCTTCGGTGGAATTCTGGTCTGGAGAAAGGCGGACTATAGGCGGCGAGGAGGGATGATTCTCCTCGTGGAAACTTGTTTGGATCTCTGGGGGATCAAGATTCGTCGAGCGTGGCTGAGTGACATCTGCGTTTTCCAGGGTGGACGGGGGATTGCTGCGATGGCCTATCTCCTCCGGCAAGGCTGTTGACGGGCTCGTTGTCCTCGACTCTCTTGGCTGAGCCGAGCGGATACCAGATTTACCATTGATGCGTGATATGGCCTCGTTAACAGAAGACAGAAACGATTGATCTGCCTCCTTTAGTGATCGTCCACGATCGCCAGGCTGTCGCACGATTTTGGATATACTGGCCACTGTCATAGCCTGGTGATCCCGGAACTGCAGACGAGGTTCTGCGGACATGATGCCAGATCCAGCGGCGTCAACACCACGCTGGTTCCGAAGCGAATCATTGTATTCGTGCCACTTGCGCAGTCGACTCCGCAACCGCAGAATTCGAGCTTCTAGGTCAATCACCAAGTCAGATTCCACGCCTCCGCTGAGACCATTCACGCTGGACTTTTTCGCGCGCACCCAGGCTTGCGAGAAAGGCAGCTCCAGGAATGCATCGGTACTGCTGTGCGATCCACCATCGAGCAAAGCTGCAGCCCACTCCTCACTGCCCAACCAATTTTCTTTAACTTCTCGTGTCAGACCGGCTGAGTCAACCTGTGAATTGTTCGAGTCCTTTCCGGGCTCAATGGTCGCGCGCTCCGTAAGTTCGACCATTTTATCATCCAGCAACTGCGAGAACTGTTCATAAGTCTCGTGCACCTTTGCCTGACGCGCTCTTGCTGCCCCGAGAGAAACCTGATGAGCAAGAATAAGAGGAAGAAGATTCTGGTAGTCCGTCGGCGTAATTGCAGTTGCGGTGGCCAGATTCATAGCCGGATTCCATAGCATATCCGACGCAGACACCGCCACAAGTTTACGGAGGACGGTGGTGGAGAAGACGGCAAGCAGCTCGTCGAATTTCTCGCCTTTGCAGTCATCCAGCATTGTCTTTCGCAGAATCGTCTCGCGGCCGAGGTCGCCATTTTTCTTCAGTTCGCCGAGGGAGCGGAATAGGGCTGCGCGAAGGTTGACGGATTGTAGGGGTTCTAGCGGTGGGAAGAACGGGCGGAGTTTCTATGCCAATGTCAGCGAGTGTCCCATTTTCGCGCTTTCCGGGGTATTTGTCGCACATTTTGGGTGTATTCTGGATCCCAGAGCATGAAAAGATGGTAGAGAGCCCACTCTATCACGCGAATCCGTTGCCGTTGGTTCTGAGACGAGGGGGACAGCGCGCAGAGGGTGATGTCGGGCCAATCCTCGCGCTGGTCCAAATGTAGCAGCTTGAGATTACGGATAAAAACCACAAGATTTGTAGGGGCCGCCCAGTCCAGGGGCTTTGGCCGCGCTGGCCTCGACGCCATCGTCAGAGCGAATGGAGGGTGTAGCTTTAGTAAGGCGGGCAGGTGCATTGTATGTCAACACAGCGATAACAGGGGTTTGCACTGTTTGCTCCGCCTATCAGTCCCACCTTCAACTGAGGCTGTCCGGCCGAACCAACCTTTATTTCTCTCTGTCCTTTCTTTATTTCCCTGGGCGTTTTGACGCGTTCTGCCTTGCCCGGATCGATCTCTCCTCTCACTCTTTGAATTTCAGCAATCATGGGCTCCGACGGTGCCTCTTGGTCTCCTCAGACCGGTCAGTCTACTCAGCGCCCAACCAACAGACTCTTCTCCTAACTAACACCCAACAGTTCTTTCGACTCTGCCTCACCCCCAGAAGAGAACACTACCTCCCCCATCCCTTTCTTCCACCTCCTCGAGCGCCTCAAGACCACCAAGCGCGAGGGTTGGCGCCGTTTCGGTATCAATGGCGAGTCCATCTCCGACCACATGTATCGCATGTCGATCATGACGATGTTCGCCCCGCCTGAGCTGGCGGCCAAGCTGAACCTCCCACACTGCACCAAAATGGCCCTTGTTCACGACATGGCCGAGTCGCTCGTTGGCGACATCACCCCAGTCGACTTGCACATCACCAAGGCCGAGAAGGCTCGTCGCGAGGCTGATGTCATGGAGTACATTACGACCTCCCTCCTGGGTAAGGTTCCCGGAGGTGCCCTGTCGGCCCAGGAGATCAAGCGCGTGTTCGAGGAGTACGAGGAGAACGTGACACTCGAGGCGAACTTTGTACACGACATCGACAAGATGGAACTTCTGCTGCAGATGGTCGAGTACGAACGCTCCCACCCTGAGGTTGACCTGTCAGAGTTCGAGGGCGTCGTAAAGCGCGTCCAGCTGCCAGAGATCAAGGTCTGGGCCGAGCAGGTGGTTAAGGAGCGTCCGCAGCGCAAGTAGATGCTGCACAGCGTTTACCGGGATAAGCAATCTTCGGCTGGGATAATGGCGTTTAATCTTTAGAGCTGGTTTTTGGTGCTCTTGGATACCCTAGAAAGGCACGAGACAAGTTGAAATGTGCTTACGAAAGATGCATGACGATGAATGACTGCAAGGGGATTCTTAGGATTGATGGTTTCTTACAATTGGGCAAATACGCTTTATTTGCAATCTTTTGTATTCAATCGTACACTCTCTTATAATAATGTATATCACACCATCGATCCACTTCAATCGAGTGACTCCTTCTCCATTTCTTGCGCCAGCATCTCCGCCTCGGCCTTCATCTCGTCCGGCCCACGCGGCTTGCGCGCTTCGTCATCGACGGCTGGGAAATTTGTCCTTCTCTTCGTGCGTTCGGAGCTAGTATCTGCCTCCCGGAACGCTTTGCCGATCTCTCCTTCCTCCCCGTCCAACATATCGTAGATGGCATCTGTGCCTCCGCGGTAGTCCAGATCTGCCGGCTTGCGCGGGATAATGTGCGCATGGACATGCGGCACACTCTGCCCGGCATAAATGCCGTCCTGTATAGCGATATTGAGACTGGAGGCGCCATATACCCTTTCCACAATTCGCCCCACGCGACGGACGGTCAGGAACAAATCACTTGTCTCGTCGGCGGTGAGGTCTGCAACTCGGGGAACAACGCGGCGGGGCGAGACAAGGACATGGCCGGGGAGAATAGGTTTCAGGTTGACGAGGGCGAAGGATAATGGGGTTTGGTAGAAGACCTGGGGATTGATTAGTTGCGAAGGAGTGGTGGGTGGGATGTTGCCTGTATAGGGCACGGATAAGGCAAGGGCGCGATACCTGCGGTGTGACCAAGAATGCGCCAAAATAAATTGGCGCGGTGGCACCTTTCAGCGCCGACATGGTCTCTGGAGAGTTGGAGGACATGGGGAGTCAATAGAGCGAACGGATTGAGGTTCAGCTTGGCTTGGAGATGCGCTGCCGATAAGACGCTTATCGGTGTCTACCAAAGCCCAGAATTGATACCAAGCCGTTAAAACATTGCTTTGAATTGCACCTCAGAAGGGCTTCAATTGCTACCCGAAGTTGACTATCTCACAGATATGGTGCCCAAACTTTATTTTTGGTCCAAAATGACCGCTTGATACCCCGGAGCACGACTATGTATTCCGCCTAAAGCTGGGCATCCTCGACAGCTTCTGACACTTGAAGTCCCGCATTATGTATATGGCATGTTTGATCAAGATGATCCCCTCCCCCTTTGCGTAAAATTTAGCAAATTCAACCAAGAAAAGGCATGGTTATAAGCCCTTCCATTTGACAAGCACAAGCGACCTCCTTCCTCCACCTCGGCTCTCGGAAATAGACACCCAATCCTTCAATGTGCCGACAACTTTGAAGTTATTTTTCTCAAAGACCTTGATACTACCGATATTCTCAACAAAAGCGCCAGCCTTGAGTAGCTTAATGTTCATGCGCGGGACGCCCCAGTCTTGGAGGACCATTCGCATGGCCTGCGTCATGATTCCCCGGCCGTGGTGAGAAGGCGCCATGAAATCTGTAATGAAACCATCAGAGACAAATACTTAGTACTTGGAGCAGAGGGAAGATGCTTACCCCCGATCTGCCAAACAATTCTCTCATCCCCAGCAGGTAATTCATCGTTCAATCGCTGTGCCTCGGCCTTCTCCTCACTACCATGCTCATACTCGTAGAATGAATACCGACTTATCCCAACATCACCAATCAAGATATCCTTGAGCGGATCCCCAGTCGTAGGATCCTGCTCCGTGACCTCACGAATAACACTAAAGGGACAAAAATCAAAGAACTGTTGCTCCTTGACTGATGTCTCGAATTCCGCACGCAGCGCATTGAGAACTGGCGCTCCAGCTTCGCACCTCATTTTTACCCATTCTTCTTCATGCTCGCGGAGATAGGGGTACGGAGGACCAGTAAGATTGAGGTAGATTATGGGGTCATTGAGTAGCGGGACCTTTGCATCGATAGTCTCTTCTAGTTGGTGCAGACGGTGGGGAGTGATGATGATATTGGATAAGGGTTCTGGTAAGCGCAGGTACGGTTCTTTTGTGTGGATATTGTAGTGGATGGGCATTTTAGCCGGCTGGTTTGTCCAGCAATAATCTTTGAACGCTATTAGGTACCAAAAATGGGTCCCTGCAGGGGACTGAAAGCTTATATGCTTTTGTTTCTGTTATTTGGAAATTAGTCATCTTGGATTGCCTTAGTTAACTATTTGCGTGAGTCATTCGAGTCACGACGTTACATTATTATCGGATTTACTGTTTACGAGTAGAGCCCTGGGAAAAGGCACCTAGCAAGATACAGACTAGCGTGTCCTAGCATAGACTCGTTCGAGTTGCGTGCCTAAGTGGCGAAGCTGCGATCCACCCGATACTGCATCGTGCTTTAATTTCGGTTCGTCAGCAAGAAATAGAATGCCACAGTGTGGGCCCTGGGGGGACGGTACATTGACAGCTCCAAAGAAAGTTTGCGAAGAATTCGCAATGTCGGAAAGCAGTATGAGATTACGAAAAAAGTTTAGAAAAATAAAGGTCTTTCTTTCACGAGCTGCAGCTAGTCAACTAACTCGGGGCTTGCGCCAAACAAACAAGAATAGAACCAACAAACCATCAATCATTTTGCATGGACGTTCATAGCGTGTATGCCAGCTGACTGTGCAATAACAATCGTATCCTATTGCAGGGTTGCCACAGGACCTGAAATAAAACGAGAGCCAGGAGAATGGGTATCATTGACATTGACCATGAAAAACATCCTGAGCTATATTACAAGAAATAATGTTATCCGTCGCGGAGTAAAGCATAAGAGATTTCGATAAACATGGGACATGAGAAGGGAAACGAGATGTTTGAACAGTTAAACAGGAGAGCCAGGGTCGGCTCAGGATTCCGTCTTCGACTCAGGCTCCTGCACCGGCTCTTCTTTAGTCTCTTGATCGGCAGATGAGGTCGTCAAGTCGTCGCCTTCGGGTGCATTCTCAGTGGACTCTGAGACTTTGGCATCGTTGCTTTCCAATTCCTCAGACTGCTCCGACTGCGCGGGCGTTTCGGTTACCGGTTTCACTCGTATTTCAGCCGGTCTTTCGGCCTGTTCGGCGGTCTCGACAGGCGCTTCATTCGAATTCGGCTCAGTTTGTGCGGGAGATTGCTCGGTACCCCCACTAGGCACTTCAGTGGTCTCTTCGGGGCCGATCTGGGTGATCTCGGTGTTTGCGGGGGATTGAGGTCGAGGTTCGACCGGGGGCTCCGGTGAATCCTTCAAGACCTCTCGCAGAGGAGCGGAGGCTTGCGGGGATTCCTCCGAGTCTTCGGCAGCCTCTGTAATTGTACCGACATGTGAGCCTGTAGATGGGCTATGCTTATGTCGTCGCGTAGTGGCACCGGTACTGATGGACGGGTCCAGGCCTTCAATTGATCCGAAAGGGTTCTCATCCTCCTTGCGCAAGATAGTCAAGCGCTTGCCCTCAATTGGTTCAGCCGTTTGAGATTCGGTAGCATCGATACCTTCCGCTTCCGCAGGGATGGTGTAGTTGTCCTCCGGAATAAGACTGAACATATCGCAGACAGTCTTGAAGAAAATGTAGAGGCCATCGTTGCCCTCGACCTCCCAGAACACATTCCGATGCTGGAACCAAGCATGCGCGAAGATGCGGTACAAGCGGCGGAAGATGTTGGTCAAGTTCCTCATGCTTGCTTGCGGTCCACCGGCGGTCTCGGAACCCAGCGTCAGCCGGCTAGGGAAGTATTTCGGCGAGGTGAGGGTATTCATGGCCCAGTCAAGAGTATGGCAGCAGTAATCGATGGCGCAGCAAGATTTTGGAGGATCGTGGACAGCGCAGAGGTATTGCCATTCCGACGCGCGCATCTCGGGGCAAGTCTGCGACGAGCAAGGCGGGTCCTCGGCGAAAAACGCAATGATAAGATTATTAACTTTCATAGTGAGGAAGCGGCAGAGTTCGTAGAGCCAGAGAGATCGGTCGACTCCGTCCGGCGGTTGGGCAAGTTGGATCGCAGTTTGGCGGTTGATTGGGACTACCGTGTCAGATCCTTCGGGTTTGGTGAAGTGGTGGTACAAGGCTTTCAGGTGCTCCTGGAGCTGGAAAGGAGAATCGAGCTTGAAAAAGTTAGGATAGGATGCGGCTGAGGGATCAGCACTATATGAGCCTACCTGCGACAGCGGAACCAGCGGCGGTCCAGATGCCATGTCAGCTGCTTTGGTACCAGGCCGGATCCTGCGCGTCGAGCCATCATCGGAAGCTGACCCTCCTAGAAGCTGTTCTGCATCTTTGCCAAATGTCTCGCCGAAGGAAGGCGACTGGGGGGCAATCTGGACTTCGGTGAAAGGAGGAGGGCTGGGGAGGCGTGGGGAGCTGGATGGAGAGGCTCCCGCGGAAGTCATGGCGCGTCGCTGAAGAGGAGAACGGATGGACAAGGGGCGCGAAACAAAGGGAGAGAAACCGAAAGCGTTAAAAGAGTGGAAGGTGGCTTCGCGCCCTCGACAGCCGATCACAGCAAGGTGAGCATGTCCCAGATGGTGTTGGGTCTGTTGTCGCCCAGGCCGTCGCAAGCAACAAATGACCGACCCATGCCCTAAGCCCTACTTTCCGGTTTTGGTAACAACGTCATCTCCGCCGCATCTACACCCGCCGGGCTTTTGCTCGGACTGATACTTGCAGGCAACTCAGGACACGCCAGGGAATATTTATTATCTGCGATGTCTACAAAATTTGAAGATGAAGAGGCACCGCCGGATCTGGTCGACGTGTCGGCTATGCCAGCAGAGCAAGATACCTCCACCATTGAAGAGCCGACGACTCGGGTTCCCATCACGCTCGTGACAGGTGTGGACCACAGAGATCTCAGTCTTATAAAAAAAAATCACTAATATAAAGGCTATAGGATATCTGGGTGCGGGTAAAACCACCCTTTTGAACTATATCCTGACTGAGAAGCATGGCAAGAAGATCGCCGTGATCATGAATGGTTCGTGATTTGGATGAAATTTGTTGAGATGAAATGCTAACATACGAGAAATCAGAATTCGGAGACTGTGAGGCTCATATATAGAGAAGCGACTATCTTTTTACATTCACTAATACTCTGCAGCAACGGACATCGAGAAACCTCTGACAGTCAACGAGGGCGGCCAAGAAGTCACCGAGTGGATGGAAGTCGGCAACGGCTGCATCTGCTGTTCAGTTAAGTATGGCTATACTGTGAACTCCGAAGTAATTACATACACTGACATTCTCCCAGAGACACGGGCGTTATGGCCCTAGAATCCCTTATGGAGCGTAAGGGAACTTTCGACTACATTCTCCTCGAGACAACTGGTCTCGCCGACCCTGGTAACATCGCCCCAGTCTTCTGGATGGACGAAGGACTTGGTAGCTCCATCTACCTGGACGGCATCGTAACTCTGGTTGACGCAAAGAATATTCTGCATCTACTCGATGAGCCAACCCCGGAGCAGAAAGCCGAGGCCCATAATGCTGAGCACGACGGCCACGGCTCCGGCCCTGTGCTGTCGATGGCGCATATGCAAATCTCCCATGCAGATGTGATCATTCTGAACAAAATGGACCTTGTAACAGCTCAAGAACTGGAGACTATCAAGGACCGCATCATGGCTATTAATAGCGTGGCGAAGATCCAGCTCACAGATCACAGTCGGACACCGCAGATTGAGGGTGTCGTGCTGGATTTGCACGCTTATGACCATCTTGCAGACTTGGATTTCAGTAAGAAGGGTCATAGTCATATGGATCCGGTAAGTCTTCCGTTAGCAGTCTCTCAATTCCGTTCAGAGCTAAACCCAAGATCCCAGGCCATTTCTACGGTTGCTATCACCATGCCTCCGATTGCTGCCGACAAAGTGATACGTGTAGATGAATGGCTGCGTTCAGTCCTTTGGGAGTCATCCTATCCAGTACCCCCGGATCTACCCCAGAATCTCGTCCTAGCGACTTCGAGATTCATCGGCTGAAAGGTATCCTTGTACTTGAGGACGGGTCAACTTGCATCATCCAGGCTGTGCGAGATGTCTTTGAGATCAGAGATGCGGAACCCGCTAAGAACGACGGGAACGGGCCTACCCAGTGCAAGATTGTACTGATTGGAAGAGGGCTTGGTGCCGGTGTCGATCCATGGCGGGCGAGCTTTGAGTCATATGTCAAGTAAAGACAAGAGCGTTGATGTCGTGTTTGCGAGGATGAATTACGGAGCCAGAGGATCTACTAGACTATCTCTAGCCTTTGATTGAAGGAGTCTTCAAAATATTGCATTGCGACAAAAATCGATTGAAATAATACAACCAGCATGACCAAAAGAAATGCTAGAGCTGAGATACATTCAAATAACCCTCGAAGAACGCTAAACAATCAAAGCCTCCGTAAGAAACGTAACTGATAGAGCTGGATAAAGGAATAAATAGAGATTAAAACAATGTTCAGGGTAATCCGTCAGAAAAATGAATAAAAGACTTTTAGGACGCCAATTGTTCGCCGGCCTGCGCCGAAGAGCACAGCTAGAACGCAACAGTGACGAGGGTGAATGTACAATCAAGAAACGGGGTATCGAACATATACTCCCCAAGCAATGGGGTTGTTTCGGAAAAAAAACGATCTGAGTGTATATCGCCGGAAAGAAAAGGCTTCAAGGAATCTAGCCTTGCGCTTGAACGCTTGAACGGAATTCAGAAGGGAGTCGAGAGTCTTCCTCTATAGGAAGGGTTAATTGGTAGCCTGGACTCGGAGAGAGAGACCATCCAATGGTGGACAGGCTCGGACTGGGGGATAGATATGCCGGAATGCTGGTTGTCCGCTGAAACCGGCGGGATGGGCTCGTTGCAAGATCCTCCCACCGCGGGGTTGATAGGGAGTCGGGAATCGGAAAGAAAAGACGCCGATTGATCAAACAGGACCTCGCGTCGAGCGGGAAGAGTGACAGGATCCAGCTTGCCCATTAAGGGCCGCAGGGAGGACCTGGGTTCTGATGGGCCTACAGCTGGATTGATAGGCAACTGTGACTCTGAGAGGAGCGAATTCACTCCACAGGGTGCAGCTTCAATCTGAGCCGAAGATGAGTTAAAAGACGTGGGAGTCTTTGATCCCGCAGTGGAAGGTTCCTGGTTGGGTAAAACAACAGAGGAAGTCACAGCAGGAACCACAGCAGGATTGATGGGAAGTCGAGACTCGGCAAGCAAAGATACCAGTCGAAGGGGTGCCGGTTCGGGCTGGCTAGAGGAGACGCTGGGGTATTGGATGCTTTTCAGATCCGGCGGGAATGACTTGCGCTTGGAAAGGGCAGGATTGATAGGCAGGACCGAGAGAAAAAGCGAGGTTGCCGAATCAGTAACCTTGGGGTTTTGAGAATCCGCGATACAGACGTGACTCTTCTCGCTAACTGACTCAGCTATTTCATCACAGACAGGGTCAGGTTCATTCAGTACTGATTCATCGACCGCAATTGAATTGAGATAATCATGTGAGGCCTTTAGTTGAGTAGGCACAGCTGGTACCTCTTTGCTGACAGGGATACGTTGATAGCCACCTGATTCATCGGAATCAGTTCGTGATTCAAAGGATTGTGGTCGAGATTCTTCCAATTCCGTGGCCCTTGGATCAAATCCCGGGCTGACAGTATTTGCCCACACAGAAGGTACGGCATTTTGTATTTGTTGTTCGGTAGGTAGGTCGGGTTTAGAGTCGAAGGTAGGAGATGGGGGAGTCTCGTCCCAGCACCTGTCCAGACCGTTGGATTCATGTTGATTCAGAGTCGATGCTGATGAATGCCGAGATGGGAAAGCGACTGCGTCATTTGAGTCGGCCAGAGTTACGGTGGATCGTTTCCCTTGATCGGGGTGGTCGTGAAACAAAGGAGGGCAGATACCCTCTGGACTAGGATACTTGTAGGAGCCGAGAGGGGCAAACGAGTTAGGCGCGGCTCTCGCGGGCGGGTGACCGACATTCTGGTGTTTGGCGAGAAGGTGCATTGCTGGATTCCGAAGTCGGGGGGCTTGAGGAGAGAAAAGGTTCAAGGGGAAGAACGACAGTAGTTCTTTAGCAGCCATTCTGTGTCGGGGAGTTGGGCTAAGGCAGATATCGACTATGCGTCGATAATAGTCGGGGACGTCCACATCAAGTCCTAGGAACAACGGTCGAGGCTGTCGCTCAGGCTCATCCTCCTGCATCGCTAGCGCCCAGAGGGTCATGCCGAGTTGGTAGAGGTCTGTTTTGACACCAATGTACATGGAGATCCGTTGATTGCTTTCGATTTTCTCGGCAATCTCTGGGGGCTCCCATCCTACAGGGCAGCCTCTGCGGTTGATGTCGATAATATGAGCGTTGTCGTCCGCATCCACCACAATATTCGACAAAGTGAAATCGCCCTGGACGTAGCCCGATTCGTGGATCTCACAGAGACCCTGGACGATTTGTTTGGCCCACCGCTCCCGTCTAGCGAAGGAAATTTGTCCACGTTGTTCGTACAGAATGTCGACCAGCGCACCCTTTTCCGCATAGCTGATCAGCAGACCTTTGACTTTTTCATGGTGCTCGTCCACCACAATTCCTCCCACCTGTATCACATTGGGTGCGCCATTCAGAGCGTGAAGAGCGTTGATCTCATAGAGAAATTCATCAACGGTATCTGGCCCTGGGATTTCCTTTTTGATGAAGTCCTGCCCATCGTGCTGTACTTTGTAGACAAATCCGGACAGATGCGAGTCGAATTGGAGGAGGGTTTCCGGGACACAGCGAGCGCCTGCGAGGTGGCCGACACTGGAGATGGGTGGGTAGGGAATCGTTTCGTTCACGTCCTCTGTGACGTGGACATGAAGACGGCCGTCGCGCGTCTCGACTTTCAGGTTCGTCACGGTGTCGTAGAATTGGATTTCGGGGAGGGATTCGCGAATGGATTCGTAAATGCGGGCACTTTTGTCTCGTTGATACCGGAGTCCCTTGAGGTCCTGCTCTAGCGAATCTGGGGCTGCATCCCGGTAATCACACGAAATTGTCACTCGTCGCCATTGATAGGGGTTTTCCACGTAGGTAATGAAGAACTTCTCCCGCTCGGACCGGTCCCGGAAGTGCATGCTCAGATTCAGGATCCATCGATTCTCCAGATCCATATCGATTTCGGCCGGTGCGGGCGTCAACGCCGGCACTTCCGCCTCAGGGGACTCGGTTGGCAGGTTGGCCTCCCAGTCTGCCTGGGGGACGCTCTCTGGGTGTGTCCCGAGGGACTCGCGGGATTCGAAGGGATCGAGGGGCTCGTCAACCGTGGTTGTGGGCGTCGGGCCGAGCCACTGAACCTCTGGCGCGGAGAGTCGTGGGCCCGACGGAGGCAGTGGGGACTGGGATCGTTGCCCGCTGGAGGGACTGCGGTCGGCGGACTGGGCGCGACGGTGGTCGGGCTCGAGAGGTGCCAGGCGGTCGCGACGCTCGGGATTTTGGCGCTTGGAAGCCGTCGACCGCGGCAGACCAACGCCCACCCGGCGGGACAGCCGGCGGGTCAGGTTATCATGTCTGGCGCGCGGGTTGCTGTCTACGGAGGCGGCGCGGCTGTGGGGGGAAGATTGGTCGTGCTGGTTCTCCGGAGAGTCTCGATCGTCGCGGCCCAGCCATCGTCGCAGGCCCAATCGATGCCACATGCTCTGCTTCTTCTGAGACCCTTTCTCGTCTAGAAGTAGACCCAGTCGCGTTGGGCTACAGCTGCTGTTTGCAAGAGAGATGGCCATACGGCACGTAGTTGCTCTGTCGTCCAAGTTCCGACTCGAACAGCTCGAGATGTCCGCTGGCCATAAGAAGTGAGCCGGGCTCGAGAAGCCTTTCTAGTGGCGGCAGAGAGAAATAAAAAAGACCTTGGTGAAGCCCGGCACCCACACAGGTGGTTGTTCCCCCCAAGTGTCCCAGGTCCCAGGTTCAACAAGAGGTCAGTGAGTAACCAGCGGAATATTTTCGAGAGCGTGCCCCTTGGATTCGCGAAGTCCCCTGGGGTCAACTGAAGAAGGGATAAGGGTTGGCGTTGAGGTCCGGATCAAAATTCAAACGTGTCACACAACGTCGGGCTGCAAGAGGCGCGGTGGCTGGGAGGCTGGTCCGTGACGAGATGAGCATGGAGAAAGGCGGTGCAGACAGCAGAAGTCGGTCAGGGAACACCGTCCCCTGAAAGCTCGAGGTCAAGGCCGAGAATAATGGCGCAAAAAAGTTGCGTTGGGATGGTGCGCTGATGATCCACTGCAAGTCTCCTGATGTCTCACAACGAACAAAAGGATGCTGCAGGAGCAATCAAGCAACTTCTTTTTTTTTTTCTTTCCTTTTTTCTTCTTTAGCAGGGATGCGTTGAAGGGGAAAAAAAGACCAAAAAAAAAAAAAGAAGTTCTAAGGATATGATTCATCCAGCGCGCACAGATAAAAAAATAAAAAGCGAGGATGCGTTGCGGCCTGACAACTCATGCCTGATTGGGAGGCTCAACGGGGATCGGCCGGGCACTACATCGACCGTACATACGGCACCAGACCATTGCATATACATCATGGTTTTATACTACAAGCATACCATGTCAGGTCGGAAGGGCAAAAAGAAGAAAATTGAAGGATAATAGTAATCATTGAAGGTGTCGACGATGCGGCCCTCGGAGTGGAGTGAAATGGTGGGCTTTGGAGGCTCCTTGCTAGTAATCAAACAGACACGCGTCTACCCACAACTCCAGTCCATGCATTCCATAGTGGAAGAGAACGTGAGACGCCATGTACATCCCAGAACGTCAAAATTGTACAGAATAAATCACACATATGTACCAAAAAAAAACCTCATGGTAGCCTTCACTCATCACTCTCGTGCTCGCCCTGCTTACCCTCGGGCTTGGCCAGCGTCTTCTGCCAGACCTGGCGGGCGCCGTCGTGGTCCAGATCGGAAAAGAGAAGGTCGAAGACCTGGGAGTACCAGGACACTGGGTGGCCCTCAATGCCCTTCTTGATGTTCTAAATGGCAAAATGTGAGCCAGGGTTCGGCGCTGGGGAGTTGAGGCAGGGGGGTGGTTGTTCGAACTTACTTCGGGCAGCTCCAGCCAGTCGGACAGGTTGTCCGCAGGGAAGATGATCTTGTTAGCACCGGCCCGACGAGCGGCCACCGTCTTCTCACGAAGACCGCCAATGCGCATCACCTTGCCGGTCACAGTCAACTCACCAGTCATGGCGACGGTGGGATCGAGGGAGTGGTTGGTGGCCAGAGACAACAGCGAACTGGCCATGGTGATACCAGCCGAGGGACCTGTGGATAACTGATGAGCAGCTAGAAGGAGAATGTTATTAGAGTGCGAACTTACCATCTTTGGGGACGGCTCCCTCGGGGCAGTGGAGATGAATCTTGGCCTTCTCGAAGAACTCGTTCTCGGGGAATTTCTTGACCATGAAAGACTTGGCAAAGGAATACGCGATGTGCGACGACTCCTTCATCACATTCTGGAGGTTTCCGGTGATCTCCAGGCCGGGCCGGGATCGGTGGCTGAGGACATTCTCCAGAATGCATTCGACGTAGAGGGCCGCGCCACCCATACTGGTCCATGCGAGACCCATGGTAACACCAGGAGGGAATTGGTCGTACAAGCGGTCGGCAGTGAAAACCGGGGCTCCGACATAATCCTTCAGGTTCTCCCTGCTGATGTTGAGGCTCACTTCTTCAGGCACCTTGAGGCCGCGGCGGGGAGTTTCGGTGGTGGACTTCTCGGGTTCAAGGGGAGTTTCGGCAGGGTCGGAGGACTCATGCTCCTTAGACTCGGCCTGGGCAGCCTTGCCCTCATCGGTTAGAGCTTCCTCCTCGGGAAGGGCGTCCTCGCCCAGATCCTCGATGATCTTGAACGCGGCCTTGCGGTACACTTTTTCAATCTGCTTCTTGAGGTTGCGAACACCGCTCTCGCGGCAGTAAGACTTGATCAATTCTTCAATGGCCTCATCCTGGACGTTTACATTGACATCTTGCAGACCAGTCAGCTCCTTAGCGGCCGGTGCGAGATATCGCTTAGCAATCGCCATCTTCTCATCTGCAACATAACCAGAAAGCTCAATCAGCTCCATCCGATCCAGCAGGGGCCGGGGAATGGTATCCGTGAGGTTGGCCGTGCAGACGAAGAGAACCTTGGAGAGGTCCACCGGGACATCCATGTAGTGATCCAAAAAAGAAGAGTTCTGTTCAGGATCAAGCAGTTCAAGCAAAGCAGATGACGGGTCACCTTGATGACCACGTCCAATCTTGTCGACCTCATCAATGAGAATGAGAGGGTTCTCCGTCTGACATTTCTTGAGTGCCTGGATGATTCGACCTGGCAGAGCACCGACATAGGTCCGACGGTGACCCTTGATCTCGGCGACGTCGGTCAGACCACCCACAGAGAAACGGTAGTACTGTCGGTTGAGAGCGCGTGCAATTGACTTGCCGATGCTCGTCTTACCAACACCAGGGGGTCCAACAAAGCAAAGAATCTTTCCTTCCACAGTTCCACGAAGCTTTCCGACGGCAATGAACTCGAGAATTCTATCCTTCACGTCTTTCAAGCCGTAGTGGTCTTCATCGAGGACAGTGACAGCATTCTTAATGCCGAAATTCTCGACGCTCTTTTGGCCCCACGGGATTTGGGTCAACCAGTCCAGGTAGTTACGAGTGACGTTGAACTCGGAGGCCTGCGGCTCGAGATGAGCCAGCTTGTTGAGTTCCTCCTCAAACACCTTCTTGACGGCCTCGGGCATAGCAAGCTTGTCGGCCTTCTCCTTAAACTTCTCGACCAGCTTTTCCTTGCCATCGGACTCAATTCCAAGCTCCCTCTTGATGCCCTTCATCTGCTCCATGAGCCAATATTCACGCTGGCGCTTTTGAATCTTGGCCTCCACATCTTTGGTGATCTTGGATTGCAGCTGCGCGTTCATCAACTCCTTCTTCAGGACAACAAGGGCTTTCTCCAGGCGCTTCTCGACGTTCATAATCTCCAGAACTTCCTGCATCTCTTCCAATTCACCGGCTGAAACCGCAGCGGCAAAGTCAGCCAGCTTGGCGGGCTCATCGCTCAGGTTTCCTGGGAATTGATCGGTATAGAACGCCGAAATCTGGTCGCGGAACAAAGGATTCAGAGAAGCAATCTCCTTACACACGTTCACAATCTCACTAGTGACTGCACGGATGACTTGGCTCTTCTTGTCCAAGGGTTCGTCGGCCAAATTTTCCACGTTGACGAGGCTGACTGGGTATTTTCGAAGGAATGAGGTGGGCTCGTAGTGATACTTGGGTGAATTCTCGGGGGCCCCTTCTTCAAAGCTAGCCACGACATCACCGCGCTGATCAGTCTCCTGCTCCACGCCCTCCGCATCCTTCTTAGAGGCGGTGGGTGGAATCAGCTCCGAGACCTTGATGCGCCGGTGCGGGTAGAGCACTGCCGTAACACCAGTGACATTTTCCCCGCGGAGTGGGTAGGCTGCAGTGATTTGGGCAAAGACACCGGTACCATAGACGTCGTCCATGTTTTCGATGACGTCGCCATCTGCATTATCGTCCTTAAACAGAAAAGCACCGACATAAGGCTGGCCACGCTTCATCATATCCTGGATTGCGATGGCCACGTTCGGGTCTCGGATGGTAATCGCTTTGTAAAAGCCGGGGAAGAGAGGACGCTTGGCGATAGGGATGGCCATGACTTGAGGGTATACTTCTGGAACGGCTGGTTTCTGCAAAGACTTGTCTCCCTTTTTCCCCTTCTTCCCGCCGTCGTCCTGGCCACCAGAACCGCCATTGCTCGCGGCACTTTGCTTGGCATCGTTCTGGCCATTGCTAGGCGGAATAGGAGATGGAGATTTGTTGGAATAATTCTTGCCATCAGAGACATTGGCCTCCTTCTTCGATTCCTCTTCTAGCGCACGTTGTTCCTTGTCGCTAGACGTTCGGTCTTTTCTCCGCGCGGACCCTGATTGCTCAGGTGCCTTCCCGGAGTCGAGAGACTTCTTCCGCGACTCGGGGGCTTTATCGTTTGCCTTTGTCTCTTGGGTATCTTGATTCGTTTCATCTTCCGGCTTCTGTTCAATGTCATCTTTTGGATCGTCTGATGGTGGTTTCTCTTTCCGACGAATAGAGCTTGAGGAAAACGTGCGGGGCGCGAAAGGCAAAGGTTGGCTGAGGTGGCTCGAGTTCAATGCTGACCGGGCAATCGCATTGTTCCTCAGGACAGCGTGGGACGGACGATGGAGTAGACGACGAGGTGCTCCGTGGAGCGCAGCTCTCCACGGGAGAGTCCGGCCGTTGCGGAGCATGCTATCCGAGTCTCTGGCGATAAACGGTCGATAGAATGGTATGGTAATTCGGGTATTGAGGTCGTGCAGAGTATGTTTCTCAAGAAAGCTGCCTCGGAGCTCCCAGAGAAGAAAGGAGAAGGGGGAAGGGAATGAAGAGGTGGGAGGATTAGTGAGGCCGCCTTCGGAGCTCGGTCCAGAGGTGTTCTTGCTAGGCACACCTCTGCGGGAGCGGCAGATCAGATTATCCGGCTTTTCCGCCTTCTTCTTCTGGAAGCTTCCGACAACCCTAATGATCTTATCTTGCCCGCACCACGCGACCTCGTTCTTACCGTTAGATCTAACTAGGGCGCATGGTAATGGATTGAGAAATTGCTTTGATCTCTGCGTTAAGCTATGAATAAATAGATACATATTAGCAGCTGCAAAGATAAATGAGAAAGGCAGTTTAGGTGCGAAACAGAGCATTCGTGCAAAGACGATGCATAGTACTATAATCACGGCTCCACTGTCGCTCTACGTACTAATCGAATGACCCCGCAATAGGGATGACATTCAAATTGTCGAAATTGAGAACTTTCAAGAGATTTCCGCCTCATTTTTCACGGTGTTAAATGCCCTAAATTCGACAACATACATGATCGCCAAACTAGTAATAGTAACTCCGCTCTAGGGAAAGCGCCCAGTGCCTGCTCCCAGCATTCCTAAGATATTTGCTGCAATCCGAATCACTAAGCAACACATAGAGCCTTTTCCCTTCCACTTCTGCCGGTATTATATTTGCCTTTGGTTTGATCTCGATGCTGTTTACCATCAGCCCGCTGCCCGCGTGGTGATAAAAAGGCTACTTAATTAAGCAATAAGGGCACGAATTCTAAGATAACCCTATGATAGTGTAGCAAGCAGAATACTCTCGCTCTGCAAATCGGATTATCCTTCATTCTCGCTGCTGCACGAATTGCTTTTTGCAAGATCTAGTCGTCTATAATTGCTCCATACCAGTTCCTGAGTTCCCCGGCCCGGCATTCGGCTATATTACATCATCTCCCTACCAGGAATAGCGCGTTCACGTGATTCCAATCAACTCCGACGAGAAGCTTCTTCGCGACGACCGAGCGACGGACTGGTGTAAAGGCCATTGGTTTTGCTCGGCTTTTCCGTTCAACTTCTTTCCCTCAAACTCCGCTCATTGCAATTTCCTTGTTCATTCCGCTCGCCTCGCCGAATTACGGTCCCGACGACGACTACCCAACCACTGGCCGGGTATTACTATCCATGAACCCATCCGCAGCATTCCCAAAGGCCGCGGCCCTCCCCGCGCGCCTGCTGCGGGCGCCCTCGACATGTTCCACACAAACGTCGGCCTCTAGCATCTGCTCGGTCGGTCAGAAGCGGAGTTATCATGCATCGTGCGCGTCTCCCACCAGACGCCTCCGTCAAGCAGTATACAAGAGAAAATCTTCCGATCCGTTCGTTACTCGGGTAGGTGGCTTGTTGATGCTTTAACGGGCATAGAATTTATGTCAATCCAATGTTCATAACTGACTGATTATAGCCTTTCCACTCTACCGCTTCCCTTTCGATCGCCGATCCCTACAAAACCCTCGGTGTAGACCAGAAGGCCTCGGCCGGTGATATCAAGAAGGCGTACTATGGCATGGCCAAGAAGTATCACCCCGATACAAACAAAGAACCGGATGCGAAAGAAAAGTTTGCCGAAGCCCAGACCGCCTACGAGTTGTTGTCCGATGCGAAGAAGCGCGAGAATTACGATCGATTCGGCTCCGCTGCTTTTGACCAGAACGGTGGATTTGATCCCAGTGGAGGCAACCCATTTGCAGGCGCCGGTGGCTTCCATGGATTCGGGGGAGGCTTTGGAGGTGGTGGTTTTGGAGGTGGATTTGCCCAGGATATCAACTTTGAGGATCTTTTCGGTGCCTTTACTGGAGGGGCTCGTCGGGGTCCTCGCGGCCGCCGCAACCCATTCCAGGAGCAAATCCTTGTGGGCGAAGACATCGAAGTGCAGAGCAACATCTCTTTCATGGATGCGGCTAAGGGTACCTCGAAGGATATTGTCATCACCCCCTTGACACAGTGTGGAACCTGCTCTGGTGATGGCCTGAAGTCCGGCGCTAAAAAGTCCCAGTGCCGCCAGTGCAATGGAACCGGTACACGGGTTCATCTCATGCAGGGTGGCTTCCAGGTCGCAGCAACATGTGATGCCTGTGGAGGAGCTGGCATGACTGTCCCTCGTGGTTCTGAGTGCGGAACCTGCCATGGTAACGGGGTCGTCCGAGAGCGCAAGACTATCAAGGTTGATATCCCTGCCGGTGTTGATAACGGCATGCGAATGAGAGTTACGGGTGAGGGTGATGCTCCTCCAACTGGAACAGCCGCTCCTTCGGGCTCCCGCACTCAGCGCGGTGATCTCTATGTGACCATTCGGGTTGCCCCTGACCATCGTTTCAGTCGTTCCGGCGACGACATTCTCTACACAGCGACCCTTCCCCTCACAACTGCCCTGCTGGGTGGTGAAGTGACCATTCCTACCCTCGACAATGAGGTCAAGGTGAAGGTGGCCACTGGTACTGGTACCGGTGATCGGATTACCTTGACGGGAATGGGCATGAAGAAGATTGGTGGTGCCCGCGCCCGTATCCAGCCCACCGGTGACTTGAAGGTGGAGTTCAAGGTCGCGATGCCCAAGTACCTCACGGGTAACCAGCGAACCATTTTGGAGGTTCTTGCTGACGAGATGAACGATAAAACGGCGCGTCGGACAATGAACTTCAGCAAGGAAAGGTAAGATTATCCGCCTCCCTTCTTGCTCATGTTGCAATGCTAACTGCTTGAGGAACAGCTCGCCATCGAACGCTGAATCCACCGGAGATGGGGCGAAAAATGAAGGATTTCTGAAGTCTGTCTGGCATAAGCTGATGGACAAGAACGGTGATGCCTCCAAGCCTGAGACCAAAGACGCAAAAGACGCCGACAAGAAAGAAACCGGCAAGGACGACTCGAAGAAATCGAGTTAAACCATTGTAAATGTTCCATGTACTTCTATAGACCTTCATCTTTGGGTTGTATTTACTTCAAATGTCATAGCGCCGGCGAGCTGGGGGGACCTTGTTCTGCCTTGTTGGGGGTGAGGCAGACACCTGTATTTTTACTCTTGTATTAGGTTGTCATCAAGCTCTCTGCTCCTCAGTTTCAGCATAGAAAAGGTAGCTTATTTTTCGTTTCTAGATATTGAGGCATCGAAACCGCTTGGCCGTTGACTGGCTTCACAGGCCACGGGTCTGGTATCAACTGCATGAGCCGATAGAAGTGATTTAAACATGCACTCACAAGATATTACTCGCGCCTTAGTAAACATTGTTGTATTATCATTAATAAATTCACATATACACTGTATGCTAAATATAAGCTGTATCACTGTACATGTGTGCTTATAGGCTGTAATCGGAAGCGACCTCTCGTACGTGATTGCGGACTATTCGCCCACGGCTGTTTTGGCCTGCGGTTGGCGCCCTTTGCCAATCCCGCCTCGCCCGTCACCATCACATCCCACCTGTCACCTTCTACCGCGGCCTTCCTTTTTCTTCTTCCCTTCTTCCACCTGACATCGCGCTGGAATTCGATTCGACTGCACCTCTCGGGCGATCTAACCCGACCGACGTCATTGACCGACTAGCGATCAGGCGCCGACCTTCCGCCCTCCCTTACCCCACACAGCCTCCTCCAAGGCATCGTTCAAGCAACCCCCCTTCCTCCCACGCACACTCTCAGCTCAGCCTTCGCTCGTGGATGGGAGCATCCTGCTCCAGACGACCATCCCATCATGGTGCAGTCACCGATGCTCTCGTGTCCGCTGAAGCAGACCAACGAGATCGATTGGATCCAGCCCCTCAAGGATTACATCCGACAGACCTATGGCGAGGACCCCGAGCGCTACGCACAGGAATGCGTGACTCTTAATCGGCTTCGCCAGGACATGAGAGGCGCCGGTAAAGACAGCGCAACTGGCCGCGATCTCTTGTACCGATACTATGGCCAGCTGGAGCTTTTGGATCTACGATTCCCCGTCGACGAGAACCACATCAAGATCTCGTTCACATGGTAAGTCCGATCCTGTCTTGCGCGAGGGGCTGCGCTACTCACACATTGGAATCACTCTAGGTACGACGCATTCACCCACAAACCTACCTCTCAATACTCCCTAGCCTACGAGAAAGCGTCCATTATCTTCAACATCTCCGCCGTCCTCTCTTGTCATGCCGCCGATCAGAATCGCGCCGAGGATGCCGGGCTCAAGACAGCATATCACTCCTTCCAAGCATCTGCGGGGATGTTCACGTACATCAATGAGAACTTCCTGCACGCGCCCTCCACCGATCTGAACCGGGATACCGTCAAGTCTCTCATCCATATTACACTCGCCCAGGCCCAGGAAGTGTTTCTCGAGAAACAAGTCGCAGATGGAAAGAAACCCGGCTTTCTTGCGAAGCTGGCGAGTCAGTCTGCCTATCTGTTCTCACAGGCAGGCGAAACAATGCAGGACTTCGTCACCAAGAATGTGTTCGACAAGGTCTGGTCAATCATAGTCCAGGCGAAGACGGCGCATCTGAGCTCAGTGGCTTCCTACTTCCAAGCTATCGCAGATTCTGAGAGCGGCTCTCATGGTGTTGCGATTGCGCGACTTCAGCTTGCCGACAAGCAATCGTCTACTGCAATGAGCTGCGCCAAAGGATTCCCCTCCTCGCCGCCCACAACATCCAACCTTACTGCCGAGGCCGGTAGCACCTTGATGGATCTCATCAAGCATCACCACGCGAACGTGCAGGCCCAGCTCAATTCGATGACCAAGGACAACGACTTCATCTACCACCAGCCAGTTCCCAACGAGGCAGGTCTCTCGGCTGTTGCCAAGCTCCCGGCTGCGAAGGCGATCCCGGTTAGCGAGCTCTACCAAGGCCAAGACATTCAGCGCATCATTGGCCCCGACATCTTCCAGAAACTCGTACCCATGGCCGTCACCGAAAGTGCCAGTCTGTATGATGAGGAGAAGGCCAAGCTAATCCGCGCGGAGACCGAAAAGGTAGAGACCGCTAATGGGGAGATGGCTGCTAGCCTGGACTATTTGAAGCTACCTGGCAGTCTCAACATCTTAAAGGGTGGCATGGACCAAGAAATGACAGTGGATGAAGAGTTCCGCCGCTGGTGCTCAGAACTCGGTGGTCATAAACCATTCAATAAGGCATTCGACGAACTACAAGACCGAAAGGCTGAGGTTCAAGCAGCATTGGATGGGTGCTCCAAACAGCTCGATCTCGAGGAGAGTGTCTGCGAAAAGATGCGCTCTAAGTATGGGGCCGATTGGAGCCAACAGCCCAGTGCTCGCCTCAACACGACTCTGCGAGGAGACGTCCGCGCATATCGGGATACCATCAGCGAAGCTAGTGCAAGTGATACTCAGCTATCTGCTACCTTCCGACAATACGAAGGCGATTTCGATCAGATGCGATCTGCAGGGGAAACTGATGAAGCCGATGTTCTTTTCCAGCGGGCCATGGTCAAGGCCGGAACCAAGCAATCCAAGGGCAAAAATGGAGTGTCCAGCCCCGCCGAGGGTAGTCTCTTAGATGACGTTGATGAGGGTGGCATTTCTGTTTCCGACCAAATCAACCGCGTAGAAGAGATTTTGAAGAAGCTTAATCTCGTCAAACGGGAACGCTCTCAAGTGTTAAAGGATCTCAAAGAGAAGGTCAGTATTGACTCTTGTTGGAAATTCACCTAGCTATCAGCTAACCGCTATACCAGGTTCACAATGATGATATCTCCAACGTTCTGATTCTAAATAAGAAATCTATCGCCGGTCAGGAAAGCCAGCTCTTCGAAGCCGAGCTCGAAAAATTCCGCCCACATCAGAACCGCTTGCTGCAGGCCAATCACAAGCAGTCGTCACTGATGAAGGAATTGACAAAGACATATGCCGACCTTCTTCAGGACAAGCGTGTTCAGGCCGAGCAGTCCAAGTACGAAGGTATCACGAGACAGAGAAACTCCGTGATGGCGCGATACAAGAAGATTTATGAGGCTTTCAATGGGCTGTCGTCGGGAATTGTGCAAGCACGCACTTTCTACAAGGAAATGGGCGAGAACGTGGACAGCCTGCGGAAGAACGTCGAGACTTTCATCAGCAATCGTCGATCGGAAGGTGCGCAGCTCCTAAGTCAGATTGAACGGGACAAAGCAAGTGGTGTCTCAGAGCAGGAGGATCGTGAGCGAGAGAAGCTTCGGCAGCTGATGGAGCGTCTTTCCACGGAACCCAAACCATCGTCGACTTCGCCCTCCACCGGCGCTGCAGCAGCACCGCCAGCGCCCACTAACGCCAAATCACCTCCGCCTCCTGTTCAGACTCCTTCGTATTCGGCCACTGGCCCGGAAGCCAGAATGTCGCCGCGGTATCCGCCAACCATGCCCGGAGCACCACAACATGGCGCTCCTCTATCGCACTCCCCTGCGCCATACGGCCAATATGGCATGCACGTCAACCCAGGATATATGCCTACCCAGCCATTCCAGCAGGGTGCTGCTGCGCCTCTCTCTGACGGGTACAACCCGATGGCTTACCCCTACCGGACACCCGTCTCGCCACCTCCGAACCAGCAATTCTTCTCTCAAACGCCTACTGCATATGGTGGATACACCAGCGCCAGCCCTGCCCCTTCTGCTACCGTACCTACCCCTCAATCGCAGTACATTGCCCCGCAAGGCTACATTCCTCCCCCGCCTCCTCCTCGGCCGCAGCAGCCTAGCTACCCCCCTTCGACCGGTCCGTACCCATCTGGCCCTGGTGGTTATGCCCAGAGTCGACCATCCTTCGGTCACCAAAAGGCTCCTTCCCAATCCCAGCAGCCGTCTGCAACGAACGACCCTTGGGCAGGGTTGAACGCATGGAAATAGCCCTATCGTATGCGGCGAGGTGTTGTGTCACATTCCAGGAGGACAAAATGGGAAGGATCAATTTCGTTGGCGGCATATTCTCCGGCGTTAGATTTGCTTTGGCTCGATATCACTTTTAACTCGTATTTTGTCTGTTCTCCGTCTTTGAGGTTGATCAATCCCTTTCCCTTGTGGGAGCCTGTGTAGTGCGGATGGACATCTTTCTGGACTTTTGTTTTGTAACAGACTGCTGGTGTTTGTACATGGCGAATACGAAAATAAATTAGCAGCTGCGTGCCCTCGAGGCATTTTCGCTTTCGCCTTCAGAGTACTTCACACAATACTACACTAATGTAGCACACTGTGTTCGTCCACAGCTTTTAATCATACTATGAAATGCAGGATTTCGATCAACAAGTCGTCTTCACCCAGTAATACGTCTGCATACATTGTATCATAGGATAATGCGTAAAGAGTCGTAAACCCTTCGTTTTCACACTGCAGCACTACAGCATACTAAGTTCTCCCGGTCTTCCTGCCTTCCTGCCTCTATGATAGCGGCAAGAGGACTCGAACACCAAGAGAGGGACTAGTTTACTATAATAGAGTGACCGATGAACCAATTGTCTATCGATCAATGTCTTACGACGTAACTTGCGCCCTCCAAACTCAAGTTAACTGTGCACAGCGCGCTGGTAATCTGCGAAGTGCGACCACCAACCCTACCTGCATTCTTCGACAGCAGGAATCACACTGGACCAATCGCGAACCTCCAGAGGTCCCGGGTCCCTGTCCAATTTGTAAACCTACTACAAAATAGTTATGTCGGTATGGTTGGACAAGCGATGGCTCCTATAGTCTCCAGAGATGTATGGGAAAGACCCAAGCTAAGCCCAAGCATTGACTTTGTATAGAAGAATCATGGCATATTAGCTTATAGGAGTATTCAGGCGATCGAGACTTCGGGAATACTGCAAGATTGCAGCATCGTCAATTGGAATCGAAGGTTTATGCAGCTTCATGCAGCAGCCACGAAAACACTCCGATGTCGTACAAAAGGCCACAGAGTAACACAACAAGGCAAGACTTTTCACTATGCCTTCGTAAGAGAATTTTCTGTGCAATTTGAATACGATTTATGTCACTCATGTATGCCGACCCAAGAGTTGTTCGAAGTTTTAAAGCTCAGCGTGCGAGGGAGGGAACCAGCAACACAGGCAAATACCACTATCTCTCGCCTCTCGAGGACGTCGACTCGGCCAAGTACACCAATGAACCGAATCTACTCAATTAGCACGACCAGCTCGGCATGCGGCGCAAGTGGACACCAAGGCGGAATCGGAATGCGATCTATCAATTGCGAGGCGGGAGAGCCCGCCTCACCGTTTGTCCTTTCCAGCTTCTCCATGCGCATTCTGACCTTCCTTCCTGCCTGCAATAGCCACTGATGCTTGCTATATTCGGGACCTCGCCGGGCATTGAGTCCGCGAGATGCGCCTTTATCTGTCTTTTTCCCTCGCCCATGCCTCTCTCCCCAGCAGGGCTGTGGCGTCTCAACTCCGACTGTTGGGAAGATGATTAGTATCATCTGCGCTGCTTCTGGATCTAGCCTGTCGTATCCTTCCTGATACCAGATTTACAGTCCTATACGCCAAGTGGCATGCTCATGGCCGATAATTAGACCGAAACCGCCTGATTCGGCAGGCATCCTATCCAACGACGTTCCACCAGACTTCCATGGCCTTTCGAAACGACGAACATGGTACATTCAACGCGACAACACAACTCAAAAGATCGGAAATCTATCTACCAGGACGACAACGCAACGACCGACAAAACAAGCCAACATTGTACAACATCTACGAATCAAGAGATAAAAAGACCTACTATAACATACAAACTATCCAACAAATCGACTCGAGCAAAACGAAACGCAACGACAGGGGGATATCACCGAGCCAAGAACAACGACAACAGCAGACAAACACACACATCAAACAACACCAACACTGACCCCCTTCTGCTGGCCCCGCATCCTCTCCTCCCTCCGCCGACTATAAGGCGCACAATACGGCTCATCCGACGACCCAATACTAGCCCTCACCCCATCCTGCGAAGCATGATAGGCAGGGCTCGACGGCGCCGGCGCAAGCTGCATCGCCTTGAACTGCGCGTCAGAGATAATCCGCCTCCCATACAGATATCGCATGAGTTCAAAGTCCGGCCGTGACCCGGCCAGCGTCTGGCCGGCGCGATAGTGCCCTCCGACATGTTGAAGAAGTCTATTCCAGGCTGAGCTGGTGTCATTCCCGTGCTCGTCGTCCGCATCCAGGTCTAGTCCCGTATAAGGTCCGTCGTCACGGACATCTGTGCCTGAGTCCACGCGCCGGATTGTGGTGCGGGAGTTGAGGTCATCGTCTGCTGCGGCTGCGGCTGCGGCTGCGGCTTCGGTCGAGGCAGCGGCCTCTTTCTCGTCCTTCTCGCCCGGTATCGGTGAGGAGAGCGGGTGCGGATGGCCGTCGACGAACTTGTTCGGACAGAGGGGGCATCGAGCTGTGCGCGGGGTTGGATGTGTACGGAAGTGGCTCAGGACATGCGTGCGCCAGTTATTCTCATCCGCGAAGGATTCATGACAGTCCAGCATGTGGAAGAGACAAGTGTAAATGCGGGTATCGACCGCATCTGCGCCTGCGTCCTGATCACCATCGCCGCCTTCATCTTCGTGTGTGGCTGGTTGCGATGGTACGGAGGAAATGGACGGGCCGCCGGTACTCCAGGACGAAATCGAGGCGCGCGATGGAGCGGTCCCTTCTGCGTGTATACTTGCGCGAGACCGAGACCCAGTGCGACCAGATATGACCGATGTTGGCGTCGACGTCACTGTCACCGGTACCCTCTCTCTATCCACACTCTGTCGCTGGCTCTGTCGTCGACTGCCGTTTTGATTGCGCGATCCTGTCCCTGTTCTTGTCTCGGTCTCTCCTGGTCCTACGGGTATCCCAGTTTCTTCTTCACGAGCAGCGCCGCCAGTCCCGCTGGAACTGATGCTGGTATCTGAGGAGACGGACGAAGACTCGCCGCTCGTCAGACCGGGGACGGTAGGCGAGGAAGACGGCATGCCGGGGCGGGAAGATGCGTTCTTTTTTGGGTGCTTTTTTTTGCTTTTTGCGGGGTTGGGGGGTTGGACGATCGTTTGAGACTATGAACAAACTATCGTTCTTCTCAGCACTGGTCAGACGAAAAGCAAAGAGCATCTTGCGGCGAAGACGTGCTGGGGCTCAAGCGCAGGCTCCGGTATACTCCGCACGGCCGCGATGGGCGCGGGAAAATACATTCCACGGTCCCTCCAGCGGACGAACAGGCTGCAGACTCGAAAAGACAGGACTGGAGTCGGTACATGAAAGAAATCCCACTGGCAAAGATAGAGCGCTGCCGTCATAGCCCATTGTGGATTGGGGAGGGGGTTTGGGTGAGTGGATGATATCAAGAACAAAGGCAAGACAACAAAAAACATACAAGAATACTTCTTCCCCTTTCTATATCCAACACTACCTCAGTCCTTCACCCCTACGATCGAAAGCGCAGTGCTATTGGAAGCAACCAACCAACGAAACACTCGAAGCCGTACCTTTGTAGAAGTGTCAGAGTCAGCATGCATGCATGACATTTGCGTGCCGGCGTGGCCCGACTGCAGCGACGTGGGGACTCCTACCTCCTCTCACGGCAATCAGGCGATGTCCATCGTAACCAGGTAGAGGGTGGGGAAGCGAAGAAGCGCGGATTGGACGAACATTACGATCGGGGAAATAAAAGAGACGGAGATAGTGAACTTGGATGCTTTATGAAACAAGTACACGCTACCCTAGGGCAGGGTTCTTATTTTTTATTATTTTTTTTTTTTCGCGCTAGGCGTTGGAGGAGGGGGCGGGGCGATTGGGGGGACTAATGTTTGGACTGTGCAGTAGTTTAAGGTAACGTAACCCACAAGCGAACCGCCCACACAAGCGAACCGCCCACCCCATCAATTTTGATCTGAGTACTATAACCTCTCTTTTATAACCATCCACCATGCCACCAAATCGATCTAGTTCTGCCCGATTTTCGCAGGATAGGCAGGGCAGACTCTCATTAGCCCTGCATGCCATTCAAAATGGTCAAATTACCTCTATTCGCAAAGCAGCACGCCAATTCGACGTCCCCTGGTCCACTCTACGCGATCGCGTCAACGGTCAACAAAGTCGCTCAGAAACACGCGCCAACAACCATAAATTGACAGAAGACGAGGAGAGATCACTTCTACAATGGGTGCTCTCTATGGATTCACGTGGATCAGCTCCTCGGCCTGCTATGGTGGCAGAAATGGCCAATCTTCTATTAGCCGAACGCTGTACGCAGACTGTTGGCGTCAACTGGGTCTACAACTTTGTTAATCGCCATGATGATCTTAAATCTCGGTTCTCTCGAAAGTACAACTACCAACGAGCAAAATGCGAGGATCCAAAGGTCATACGAGAGTGGTTCGACTTGGTTCAACGCACGATTAATGAGAACGGCATCCAACCTGACGATATATATAACTTTGATGAGACTGGCTTCGCAATGGGTCTTATTGCTACTGCAAAAGTCGTCACCCGTGCTGAATACTACGGTCGGAGATCTCTTAAACAACCTGGAAATCGTGAATGGGTCACATCTATCGAGTGTATTGGTGCGTCGGGCTTCAAATTACCACCTTGTCTTATCTTCAAATCCAAGACACATCACCAGGCTTGGTACGAAGATAAAGGGGTAGGACCGGACTGGAGGATCGAAATCAGTGATAATGGATGGACAACTGATGCTATTGGCCTTCGCTGGCTGAAAGATCTCTTTATTCCGAGTACGGCGAGCCGTACAAAGGGTAAATATCGTCTTCTAGTCCTTGATGGTCATGGTAGCCATTTGACACCTCAATTCGACCGACTTTGCGCTGAACATGATATTATACCAATTTGCATGCCAGCGCATTCATCTCATTTGCTACAACCACTAGATGTCGGGTGTTTTGCGAACCTAAAGCGCGCATATGGTGGCTTGGTTGAGCGAAAAGCTCGATGCAATATCAACCATATTGACAAGCTTGATTTCCTTGCCGCCTACCCGCACGCTCGCGAGATCTCATATCACTCGGATATAATTCAGAGCGCATTCGAATCTGCTGGTTTAATACCCTTTGATCCCGATCGGGTTATATCGAAGCTTAATATTCAGCTTCGAACACCAACCCCCCCAGGAAGCCGACCAGGAAGCCGATCAAGTGAGTGGAGCCATACAACACCACTCAACACAAAACAATTATATCGGCAAGAATCTTCAGTCAAAGCTCTACTCAAATATCGATCCGTGAGCCCTCCAACGCCTACAAAGCATGTGGTAGAGCAGACTCTTAAAGGCTTCCATGTCACGCTTCAAAGGCTAGCGATGTTGGAGAAAGAAATCCGGGATTTGCGCGCTGCCAATGAGGTTCGGAAACAAAAACGCAAGAGGTCTAATAAACGCATCGACCGTACTGAAGGCATGTCAATTCAGGAGGGAAGAGACGTAATATTCAGTTCGAACCAAGCCGTTGAATCTCTGGATCCTGTTCATCCAGAACTAGCTCCGGTCGCAAATGAGACTAATACACCACGACAACGGGCGCCACCAAGATGCAGTGGTTGTGGAGGGATAGGGCATAAGATAAATAGATGTCCGAAGCAGTGATATCAATAATTTAATGGCGTTGTGGTTATTTTATATGCAAATCAAAATTATAGGTTGAGATGGGTGGGCGGTTCGCTTGTGTGGGCGGTTCGCTTGTGGGTTACGTTATCTCTGGTTTTTCTCCCGTGAAGACTGGGCTTGGTCGTGGTGCTGGTGTTGGTCTAGTGGAGATATGGCATGACGGCGATGCTTGATATCTACTAGTATACTACTTAGGTAGGATACCGGCGCTATTCTAGAGTACCCAGGGAACTACCATAGGGTGTGATCACTATGTTGGGGGGGGGGGGGGGTTTCTGTTGACGGGCAGTCTCCACAAGTATCAAGATGAAATCAATCTTAATCAAATGATATGAGAAACTACTGCAGATCAGATGTAAGTATTGAATTTTGATTTTAATTTTGATTCCCACAAGTGGTAGCAAATATTAAGGGGAGTAGTAAAATAAAGTGATCAAGAAGAGAAAGAGACCGCAGGTCTCGGAAAGTAAAGGTCAAGTTGACAGAATTTTGAACTCGAAGGGAATTCGGCGAGAAAACAGCCACAGAAAAATCCCGATCCGTCTATGAGGTAGAGCGCCTTTCACAAGAAAAGAAAATTGAATGATAAACAGGGAAAAAAAAGGGCAGAAAAATAAAAACCGATCCATCCGACACCGTTGATGCCTGCAATCCAGGAAGAAAATGCACAAAGTCTATATCGTTTCGTAGCGCACATAACAGAAATTTAGAGGACGTGAGGAGAGAGCCTGTTTTTGTTTTGGGGAGGGAATTCAGAATCGCTCAGCAAGGTCATTGCCAGCAACGGAATTGTTGGTCGAAGACGACATGGAGGTGAATCCGCTGGCCGGGTTGAGCATGTCCTGCACCGCAACCTTTGGCACCTGGGGCACCGGCAGCTTGCGCTGGGTACCGTCGGGTTTTGACATGATGTCCGTGATGCTGGGACCCATATTGCCTTGACCGGGACTGTAGTAATTGGGACCCTCGGGTTGGGGCTCCATGGGAGCCAACGCGGGAGTATGTTGGAGGGACAGGTGGCGGATCGAAGGCAAGTGAAGGTCGTTGGCGCCGAGAGGACGCAGGCGCGGCGAGTGCGCGGGCGTAGCCAAGGGAGTGTGGTCGGGAGTGGGCGAGAGCGAGTCGTGCGAGAAGGTTGGGGAGGAGGGTGCAGTGGAATTGGGGGAGTTGGGTCGCGAGCGCTTGACGCGATGTCCACCGTAATTGTCGTCATCCTCGTTGGAGTGCGAACGGGTCATGTTCTGGGAGATTGCATAGGCCGAGAGCGAAGGCAGGCCGCGGCCAGCGTGATGACGGTTGCCAAACATGTGGTGTCGCGATCCGCCGTGGTAGCCCAGGTGGTCATCCCGCTCGACCTGCGATGCGGCGGTCGCCAGCAGATTGATATCCATGCCCGACGAAGCGCGCTCTTGATTGCGCGAGTACGGGCCCAGGTTGGAGCGCATCTGGTTGGCATAGTTGGAGAAGGAGTGAGGAGGCGAGACGTCGGGCGAGCCGACCTGCGAGACGGGCGCAGAGCGAGTGATGGGCTTGCTGGGCGGAGGCATCATGTTGGCGGCGCTCACCATGGTGGCATCTTGGCCGGCCGCGGCCGCTGCTGCCGCGGCCAGGTGCTGGGCCTTGTTGCTGCGACGCGAGTTGGGGTTGTTGTGAATGCGCGAGTGGCGGGTGAGTTCGTCAGAGCGGCTAAAGCGCTTGGTGCATCCGGGGAATTGACAGGCGTGAGGCTTCTCGCCGGTGTGGGTGCGGATGTGACGAGTCTGGTGCTCCAGACGGTGGAAAGCACGGTCGCAGAGCGGGCATTTGTAGGGCCGAGGCAGATCCTGACGGACCTCCTCGTTGGCAGGACGAGCACCCTTCATAAGAGGCGGGAGCAGGCTCACGGATGAGGCCATGGAAGGATCCGAGTCGGTGGACTGAGGAGCAGGCACCGGAGTGGTCGAGGAGGATGCGTCTTGCGGATTCAGTAGATTGGAGAAACCCACTGAGGCGACGGGGGGCGGCATGTGAATCAGCGGGAGGGGGATGGTGGATTTATGGCCAGGTCGGAAGAAGCAGAAGGGAAGAGGCCAAGGGAAGTTGGCCCGGGGGAGTGGTCTGCTTTATCACGACGCAGGGACAGGTCGCGACCTAAGAATCGCCCGGTCGATCAACAGCCGAGATGGGGAGGGGAGGGGGTGGAAGAGGGCGATCGGGGTGATCGGACGCAAATCCTTGATTGTTGCCTTTTTACGGTCCCGAACAGGGAGGACTCAAAAAAAGGAAAATATGTGAGGGGAGGAAGAATCTGGAGACGACGATCTGGGGAGCAGGAGGAATAAAAGAAAGGGAGGGGAAGTATGAGGAATGGAGGGGAAAATGAAGAAGGGAGAAATCGGGGAGAATTGGGGGAGTCGAAGGGGGCTCGGAATCGGGTTTGGCTCAGAAAAGAAAAAAAGGAAAAAAAAAAATTGGAAAAAAAAAAAAAAAAAAGGAAAAATCGAAGGGATCGTAACAAGGTTGAGCGGCGACTGTGGGGGAAAGCGCAGAAAAGGCAGAGACTGGGGCGAAAAAGGGAAATGAAAAATCGAAATTCGGAAAAAAAAAAAAAAAAAAAAAAAGACGAAAAGAGCGGGCAACGTGCGGTAGATCGTCTTGGGAAAAGAGTGGGGGCCTGCCATTCCAGCGAATTCGGATTCCTGCTTTCCGGTCTACGCTGTTAGGCAGTGATGCACAGTGATGCTACAGTATGCCGTGTATTGCGATAGAGTCTACTGCCTAAGTAAAGGTCTCGCGATACGAGATGGTAGGTGAAGGTGTAGGGGGACGACCGAAAGGGCAAGGGGAGAGTCGGAAAAGGAAAAACAAAATCGAGCGGCCCAAAGGGGAAACCAGAAAAGAAAAAGAGAAAAAGAAAAGACGTGGGGACACTCGAAAGGTCCTTGAAGAAACCCCGTGTGGCGTGAGGTGCGTGGCCTTACCCTCCTTACGGGAGGTTCCTCTGGCGAGACCGGCTATCGCGCGTCTGGAGAAAGCCCTTATCGGACAATACCACACATACAATTGTACCCTACCGAGGGAAGGAAGACTGGTAGATTCGCACCATCCGGGGCCTGGATTGGTGCCTCGCGGCCATTCGCTTGATCTTCGGCGATTGTTCAATCATGATCCCGGATGATGCATCGTGGCAACTCCCAGGACGAAAGGAAGCTTGTCGAGTTCCAGACCGGGGGAGATGGGGAAATGACGGGGAAATCGTGGAAATTCTGGGGTTTCTCTCCCGTCCCCTCTTGTGGAACAGCAAACTTTGCAACAAGGAGGGCGCGTTGGGCTGTGACGATGGCGAGGATCATCGATGATGTCGACACATGATACATGATTTGAGCATGATTTAGTCATGGGGGAATGGAGAGGTCATACAGACGGGCAGCACGAAAACAACCCGGCACTGGCGCCGTTGGCCTCGCTATCTACTAGGATCTACCACCACACGAGCAAACCGTTGGATATATTGTTTCCAGTCATGGTCTGTCAAAGTGAGCAGGGTCTACGAGAGAAGATAGGGAATACCCCAGATTCGGAGGGACCACGGCGAGGGCCGTGACCCGCTGGACTTGATACCAACAACAGATAGGCGCGAATCGCCCAATCACTGGAACAGGATGCTCCCTGCAGCTGCAAAGCCGCATTATCGTCCGGTCCAGCTCCGTCGCACTCAGCAGTGGTGGCTGTGGTACAGACTCATGCTGGGCTATCGAGTCAAATCTGGGGGAGCCCCGGAGCCGAGGAATTCGCCTCGAAAGGATCCGGAATAGTTCCAAGCGAAATGATAGTGATACTAGTACTACAAACTCATGGTAGGGTATACTATCTCGTGGGATAATACTGCGGGGGTATATATAGGTACTCCGGACTAAGCCCCGCGATCGCGCCACGTCTCGGCAGGCCCTCAAAAGGGATCACAGCCTGGGGATAATGAAAGATACGCTCCTCCGGGCCCGCTCCGCCATGTGATGGGTAGAGCATCGCTGGTTGGTGCAAGAATTCCATCCTCAAAAAGCCGCGGCCAATTCCCGCCCAACCAGGCAATCGGCGAAGCGCGTGGAGAGCGCCGCCTCCCTATATCAAACAAGTGCAACAGTTCTGGCGTTCATCCAACGCGACGGACGAGCTGCATGTAGCCGGGTCAAGGGGCTCATTAGTGGCAGATCCTCCAGCACACAATTCTGCGCATCACTTTTGACTACTCCAAGTACCCATTTCGCCCCATTTCGGCGAAACTCCGGCTTTTTTTATTTTGTGGCAAGTCTGGAGATAAATCGGTCGTCGTAGGGAAGTGGAGCATGACCGGCAACCCCCGGACCAAGAAATCCCCCAACAATGGCACCATAGGGAAATACTGGAGGAGCGATAGCACGCACCACGACATCTCGCTCTCACTGGGCTGTGCAGCCAGCCGGTGCTCGTTCTCGTTTCGACGGAGTCAGCGAATACCGGGTCGATTGCCGACCGGGGGACAATTGGCCGAACCCAAAGGGGGAAGTCACTCCACCCGGATGAATGCACCATCTCTCTCCACGGGGAATGGCGTAATGGAGAAGCTCCGGATTCGGCGCCTCGATCTGCAGGGGGGTCGTCTTGTGGAGGAGGGCTGTGTGGGAGGGTGCCAAAGCAGGTACCGCTGCGACGAGCTATTACCCGCTTTTTGCCGATGGCCGTGAAACGCTGCGACCTTTTAGCTGACGAGTCGATTCTGTTTACTATACCTACTCCTAGTGGTAGGGATATTGGTGGTCTCCTGTTGATGTTGATGTTGGCTGTTGCTCTGTCAGCTGTCAGTAAGCGCTGGGCTCTGGTATCGCCCGGAAGCCGGCTTCCGTTTCTGCGATGGGGCGCTTCGTCTCACCTGCCTCGTCATCGTCAGAGTTTTCTTGGAGATCCCCCCGCGATCGCAGGGATCGACACCGCTATCCACAACTATGGGCAGTAGAGCGTGGGGGGTACATTAAACAAGTTCGACATGATAGGGAAGGGCGGAGACTTCCTCCAAAGGATGAGCATCGCTGGTTGCGTCCTGAGCCACCTCTGTTGGAGTCCGGGGCAAGGGCGTGGTGCCCGTTGCAGCACCCTATCGCCCGAAATCCCCGGGATGATCGCTAGAGTTTGCAAGATGTACCCGATGATCATCGTCACAGGCGATTTCAGTTGTTCTGACTCAGAGAGACCCCGCTATCGCCATAGCAGTTTTGAAGAGCAGTACGTAAGGACATGATGTACATACAGAGCAAGTGCCAAGATCACCCTGCACTTGTTGTAGACACACACACTGTTGCAGGGGGTCAGCCCTAGATTTGGAGTAGCACCTTGGGCGCCTCCCCGCCTGCCATGATCGTCGCGAGTGATAGCAACTCCGACATCGCGATCAGAGGGAACCAGTACAAATCCAATGGCAAAATCGAAATCATGAAAAAATCTGCTCCCCTTGCGACAGCCAGTATCACCCCATGCCGGCCATCCATCTCGACGATTCCGGGGGGATGCGCAAGGTCAGACTTGCCTTCCCCGGATAAAGCGGGTACCCCAGGAAATCTTACAGTAGACCTCAAATGAGGTTATGTCACAATCATACCGTGTTATCAGACCCCACCAAACAGCGGAAACTAACAGAAGAGTAAACGTAAACAGCAAAGGGAATTTGACGGATCCAAAGGGAGACAAGAAAGCGCCGGTTTTCCGACTTTGCACCGAGGGCACGCCATACGTGATCTTCTTAGTCCGCCCCGCCCCAAACAGGCATCCACCTACGTGATCGAAACCTTCGGGGCTCCTCCTGCACCCTTCCACCACGGGGAAGGCGGAAGATATTACCAATTAATACTAGCAATAAAAGACGAATCCCATGCGCATTATGGAAAGAGGCCTATCCTGGCAGCTCGATAGCAGCGCTCGAGCTCTATCAGCTGAAAGGACAAAGAGCCTGGCATGCGCCGACGCGGTCTGGACACCTATGCTTCAAGCCCGCACCCTAGCACCCCGTACAGCAACCCCCTTGCGACCGGCATCCAGTCATTACGTGCTCGCGCTGCCATTCGCGCTCTCCCTCGTCATGACATGACACACCCACGCTCGCATTCCCTTTGGACAGGGACGAGGGGAGAAGGACGGGCAGGGGACGGGGATTCGCCCGCGTTCCGTTTCAAATCGTCCCGGGCTCTGCTGCCTGGCGCTGAAACCTCACCAAGCGCAGCGCCACGAGCACGAGTTCGAGTTTCGCAATGTCATTTTTCTCGCAGAGGGGTCCAGTGGATAGAAATTATTCACTCACTTGGGTGGGGAAGGGGACAGCCACGATCGACGACGCATTCGTAGCCATCTCGTCCCACACCGTAATCGACTCCCCTGCTAACTGTAGCAGGGCCTAATGCGACGACGTATTACTGCATTGGCAAGAAGTCAAAAAAAAAAAATCTCGACTGGATTACCTATTGAGGGTAACATTGTCGCACTTGGCAGGTCTTGATGCGGGGCCCGAAATCCGGGGAAGGTTTGGTTCGCATTCCTCGGATCCAGTTACTCTCGCGGCCAAGTGCAACCTGGGGGTAAGGCCACGCACTTGGTGGTGGTGTGCACACGCACCCGCCAAGGCGAGAGATCGGCGATCCACAGCTTCTGGAACAGCCCGGCGGCCAATCAGCACCCTTGAACGCATCATGATGAAATTGTGCGGGGCGGGACTCCGGTCTCGATCTGATTCCCCGTGGGTGAACACAGTAATACTACTTACTGGCGGCAGGTGCAGTGCGCAAACGCTGGGGACGGTGTTGGACCTGCTCGAATCACTCTAGTTCCACGACGGAGACCGCCGTGCTGAGCTACGACAAATGAACAACCCTGGAGTAGGGTGAGAATGTTCTTACGAGAAGACTTGGGGTACGGAACGGAGAAAGGTGGAGTCGCACCCATCTAGTTCTCGGTGAGGCCCGTACACTAATTTTGTGTTTTGCTCTTGCCCTCTCCCCTCCGGGCCACTCCACTCCTGAGTGATTTTCTTACCCCATACTCCATCCATTGTTGCGAATCGAGTAGTGCTACCCACCGGGGGAAAAAAGAAGTGTCCGTAAGGAGACTCCCTGTGCTCAAACTCCAAGCCATCCCTCGCTTGGCTTATCTCTCCTTCTCCATGGGGAGAGTACTTGAGGGTACCCTAAGGAGAAAGAGGGGGTGATGAGATAACGGGCTTCGGGGGTTCGCTTTGCCCCAGACCACATGGGGTTCCCCATGAGGTCAGACCACGTCGCATGAGCGAAAATACTGGCCACTCTCCCTTTCACGTGTGTCAACAACAGAGTACAGAGACAATGGTACTCAGGACGTACATCAGGGCCTTGGCCGGGTCGGGCCTGGCCCCAGACACTATTGCTACAGCTATTGCGATGGTCTTCACAAGCCAGATCGATAGCTTGCCGTTCACATGTGAAGGGGGGAGGGTCCTTATCGCAAGTCCGTCATCCGTGGCTTTGCGGCTTCATGTACCCGTGCCACGTCCACGGTCCGCCCTGGAGCGAGGCAGCTGATACCTAGCTACATTGGTTCTCTACGAGCGCTATCACGCACTCCCGATCAGCCTCGGCTTCGGCTCCCCCGGTCGCTGCATCGGCATGTTGCACATCGCACGTCAACCTCCCAGACACCCTTGGAAATGGGCACACTGATTGTCACGATCGTCCACGTCCCTGATCGTCGCCGTCACCTGATAGCCGTCTCCGCCGAGCTAGTCAGATCTGCTGAACAGGGCCATCTGGAGTCGTCGACCGGGCCGGTCAATCCGATCATCTCAAAATGTGCCCGACGAGGTGGTTCCATACCACACGTACCTCCCTACTACATACAGTAGGGGTACAAACACCATCTGGAGGGGCACCACGCTAAATCCAATCATTCAGACTAACGGAGAACCTGCCGTGAAGGATCAAATGGAATGACGGCATCTCGAACCCAGCTAGAACAGTCTGCTGCAGGTACCGGGCCTGGGCTCACACTCACCGAAGCCCCCGTCCCAGCATCAGCCCATCCCAACCCCAGCCTTATGGAGCAATGGGGAGGGAAAGAGAAGGCAGGTGGTTCGGGTGAAGTCGGAGCACGTCCAGCTGGAGGGGCATTGTGCCATTCTCCATTCCTTTTTTTAAAATTTTCTTCTCGTTGGGGAAAAAGGCCCCAAAAGGCGTTCCAGCGCCGCGGTGCGGGGCTTAGTGTGGCTTTGGCTGACTCCACGATGATATAGGAGGCGGTCGTTCGGTCAAATTGTGACAACCCTAGCCACTCCAACCTGGTCCAGTCATACTAAATGTAGTCCTACCTTTTTTAGGGTAGGCAACTATCCCGGGCGATTCCACGGATCGCGATACCATTGTAGATCGCGCAACTACATCCCCGAGCGACGCGATCCCCAAGAAAAATTTTCCTTCGGAGGAAGTACTGTACGGAGTAACGAGGACTAACGAGAACCAGAAAAGGGGGCCACCGGTGTGTTGGGCTACGGGTTACTTCCGCTCGATTCCCGCTCGAAAATTTTCGGACACTTGCCCTCCGGCCCCCCAGCCAGCGCTTCCCGTGTCTGGAGCCGCGGGCCCGACACAACTCGGCCAGCGACTCGGCATTGCCGTGCCGACTCGGGTTCTTGCGACTTCGCCAGTACCTGTTCTGGTTTGCGTGCTCGTGAACGCGGCTCTCCTTGGTTACCGTGTTATTTTTTTTCTCTTTGACTCCTCCCCCACACTTCATCCTTTGGTTGTTCGGAAGTTGTCCCGCCGAGAATACACCACCATCGAAATTCTTCCGAGGCTTGGATGTTTGGCCACATCGGCGGTTTTGCCCCTGGTGAAATTTTGGAGCCGTGTTGGAGTCCTCACTCTTACAGAAAAAAAAAAAGAAAAAACCTGTTAGCTAAGGGCTTAGGTGTCCCCTAAACAAGCCCCAGACAAAGGCACGCCCGTTCGCCTACACCGTGCTGCCAAGACGGGCATTTTTTGCCCCATGGCCCCCCCTTTCCCCCCTCCCCCCCCCCCTCCTGGCATGCCCGTCCAGCTCCCCCACCCGGAAAACCGCGGCCTCGGTGGTCCGACGGGCGTGGTCCGGCATTGTGGTCTTTTACTCATATCCGACTTGCGGAGGTTTCCCTGTTCAGCACTGCCATTCTCCGCGTGGAGCAGTGAGCGGTGAACGGAGGCTCGCCGGGTTCAGTTGAGTCGGCGTCTTTAGGTAAGGCACGAAGTCGCCGTCGTACAATAACTAGAGGCCAAAGTGTGGAGATGAGATGTTTGTTTTGTTTGACGCCATCCCATAGCCAACGCCTCCCGATTGAGTCCATCAGTCCATTATCGCACCGTGCAGTCTAATGTCGAGATGCACAATATTTTCTTATTCAATCCCATGATTTTATATTCACTTATTCACTAAACGCTCTTCCCTCTATCTGATCCCCTACGGCCGTTGCTCGCAATGGTCTATACATAGCTAGTTACTAACTATCTTCGGGTACCTGGTGCGTCAGGCATCACACACCGGAATAATAGCCGTCCGCTTAAAGCGGAATGGCATTCTGCCAGCTGCCTCCGCCTCCGCCTCGAAACTGAGCGGAGAACCAGCACACTGCGAACAGCTATTGCCCCCTATAGCCTGTGTACCTTGGCCAGATTTCTCGTCCAGAGCTTCTCTAGACTCCATTGGCACCCGCTATCCTTTTGACTGCCCTCCCACCGGGCCACTTGAACCATGGCCCCTCCGCGTCAACGCCACGCCGCAATCGTGGACGACTCGAGATCCGAAGCTTCCAGCGGCACACGAGAGTACAAGAGCGCTGCCACCAAGCGCAAAGCGGCGGCGAACAAGGATAAGGCGCCTGTGACCAGTGCGCCGGTCAATGCTGAGGTCGTGGATGAACAACCCAGGGTACGTACCATGCAGAGCTTTAGGGAGCAGGGAATCGACGTCAGTCGAACTTACCGCCTCCTGCCCCAAGCGTGTTTCCTGTGCCTGTTTTTGTACCTCGTGGAGGACAATCCAAGAACCAACCGCCAGTCACCTAACACAATCTCATCAACAGGTCCCCTGGTCCGACCTCCCCCTCGAAATCCTCCACGCCTACCGCCACACCCACAAACTCCCCACACCAAGCGCCTACTCGAAAGACTACTCCCGCATGATCCTCTCGCAGGGCATCGGCCTGCGCTCCCCAACCGCACTATCTGCCCGGCGTGCCCAATCCTCGAACAAAGATAAATCAAATGCCTCCCGCGACGACACCTCCAGTGACGACGCCCCACTGCACAAAATTACCGGACAAGACCGCGTAAGCAAGGATCAACTGGCGCTCGTCGTTCGCAAGCACTTTAACAGCTCCGGCATGTCGGAGCAGGAGAGCATCGCCCGCTTCCTGTATAGTGTTCGCGAAGAACGGCGAGGTCGTCAATTTCGATTGCGGTTTCAGCCGTAGGCTTGCACTGCTCCTGCTCCTGCTCCTTCTTCTGCGCTGTGGCATGCGATGTGATGCAAGGCAACGCAAGGCCAGGCAAAAGCAACACTCAGGCTCGGGTTGGGCTCGAGCTCGAACTCAGATACCAAAACTGCGGGCTTTGCGCTCAGGCTCGAGTCGTGCGTGGCTTGGGCGTGTCTGAAATCCTGAGCTCGGTGTTCATACCTTCCCCGTGAGATAAGATTTCATCGGGGACTAGAGTGTGGAGGGGTGATTTGTCATGGTCTTGGACTTGCGTTTGCGAGGCCTGCGCGTCGTGCTGGGGTGGGCTATGGTTGTTTTTGTGGTTTTTGGACCGTCTTGCGTGGCTTTGTGATACCCATTGGCGTTTGGTTGGGCTTGTTTATTGTTTTCCATCTACTGTATAGATCCGTTGGGCTAGTGATCTTCTCGAATAATTATATTGTTGCTTATGCTTGATCGGAGTATTTGGTGCTACTTCGCTGTGTTATGGGCGTTTAAAAATATAGATATCCTCTCACCTAGTCTATTCTTACTATCCACAAATTCATACGCTACTACAACGCATTGTATTTTGATGGTCCTGAGATCTCACATACACTAGTGTAAGATTTGAGGGCACATTAATTTAGTAAACTAGCCAATTCGGTGATGTTATCTTTCCCCGGGTCGCTGGTTTGGTGGTTTGGGATGAGCATTCTTTTCATGTGCCGGCTTTTATTCTCCATGTTCCGCGGTGGTATAAAATCGTCCGTATATGGTCCTCGAAGATCGAAATGTTCGTTTGTTACTCAAACGTTTCCGACCGGCATTTTGGATTTGATCTACAATCTTGCAGGAGAACGCCAGCAAGAATCCGGATAATACATTGCTGGTTGACAGAACGAATCATGCTATTATAAGGTATGTGGAAGCAAGTTTAACTCAAGACCATCTGAAAAATGTATAATATCTCATGACAAGACCAATTTATCAGCCTAATTCAAGGTGCAAGATCGACGGCAGTTGTAAGTAGCATGGAGTGCTTGACTGGGGTAGATAGATCTGTGCAAACAGAACAAACTCACCGCCCTTGATCCTCTGCGGGCCGGAGAACTCCCTCAAACTGCGACCTCTTGTGCCGGCTGCAACCCTCGTTCGATTGTTCTTTCATTCATCAGAATGAGAACACCATACTCATCGCGACCTTAGAACAGCAACTCATCTCAAAATCCCTCGTTGAACCGGAACAACAGCCCGCCGATTTTCTCTCCCACCCCACCTCCGCCTCCGCCCACCAACGCCATGGAGCGCCTCTCTTTGAACGAAAACCCTCCCAATGCGCCGCAGCAGCGCCAGCCGCAGCAGCAGAATACCCTGGGGCCTGCCAGCCAACCCACCTCGGGCCCGCCCCAACTTCCACCCCAGATGTTCACAACTGCCGCCCAATTGCTGGATTTGACTGACAGTATGTGAACTCCGACGGCACATTCTGGTACTTGACTGACGCGCAAATAATAGAGAAGCTCGTGCTTGTGCTGCGCGATGGAAGGAAACTCATCGGTGTGCTCCGAAGCTGGGATCAATTCGGTAAGGGCGTTGCAGGATTCAGTCGTCCATGACTCTACGGCTAATACTTGCCACCATTGGCACGAACCAAAAGCAAACCTTGTCCTGCAAGATACCGTTGAGCGTATCTATGCCGGTAAACTATATGCTGACGTTCCCCGTGGCATCTTCCTTGTGCGTGGTGAGAACGTGCTCTTGCTGGGCGAAGTGGTAAGTATTGTCAGATCCATATATGCGACGCAATGGCCGACGATACTAATCTCGTATCCTCGCGACGAACAGGACCTTGACCGCGAGGACGAAATTCCCACTAGCGTGACCAAGGCTCCGTTCGAAGAAGTCTTCGAGCTCAAGAAGAAGGAGGACAGCCAACGCAAGGCCGGCGACAAGAAGAGACACCGCGAGCTTTCGGCCCTTGGATTCGAGCCGGAGCATAGCGGTGAGATACTCTTCTAGGCACATCTTTTTGCTTTCCCGGCGCAGCCTTCCTTAATCACCCTCGAAGTCCCGATTTCCACTGCGCCGCACATATAATCCATTGAGTGGTCTCCATGACAGGGTGACCCGGCTATAATGGAACAAGGCTATTCATTTGCTATCTGCTTAATTTGTTATGGCAGATAACCGGGCATTATTTCTTCGCCCGTACACGCCTATTCCCGTTTGCAGATGGCATGAGAGAGTTTGGGGATATCGCCCATTTGATATGGGTTTATGCGAAGGGCATGTCATGCTCACCAGGCCGCATTCGAGGTGAAAAGCCCGGCTTGGTACATTTGAATTTGCCTTCATCCTGTGTCCCGCACCGCCCCTTTTGCCGTCGAGTTGTGTGGGTTGTCCGTTGATGGGACAATACTGCCATCCCTCGGGCTCCGTTTTAGTTCCAGCCCATAGTGAGATCTAACGAATTGATGGCTCTGAATGCTCAGAATGAATACTCGGAAAGTAGAATTTGAGCGAAGAGTAGCTCGTCATCCGCATAAGCTACACTACCTTAGGGTAATGGATAGATGGCTGTCTAACTGCGCTAGAATGCATAGTCAATTGTATGGTGATTAACTCCAAGTCAAACACTTCAAGTGCTCTATTCACGAAGAAGTCATTGATATCAAAATGGGAGAGTCACATATCATTCGTTGCTGTATGTGCCAAACGGTGAAATCGCATATACCTCATGCGCATCGGCTCTATTACTGTAAATCTTCTATTTATCTATATTCGGATATTTCATCAACATTCTTAACCCTACCTCAGCAATTATTATTTCTTCAAGAAAGTCAAGGCTGCAAGACACAGCGCATCCACTCCAACCCTCATAGTCGGTTGAATGACAGGCGCGAAAAGCGCCGAGTGGTTTCCTGGGACCTCCTCCGTGCGAGATTCCGCTTGTGCCTTGTCCCAAATTCCGTGGTCGATACCTCCAAGAAGCCAGAAGCAGCTCGGAATGCCTCGACAGGTCGCCAGAGTAGAAAAATCCTCGGCGATATTCGTTCGTGGTGTATCACCATCAAAGTCCTCAAAGTGAGTCGCGAATGTCGCGGCAACTAGAGAGGCAGCATCATTATCATTCACAGTAGGCGGGAAACGTCTGGTTGGTGTGAAAACAGGTGGCTTGGGCGAACCACTCGCCGCGCATTCGGCTTCCACGATGCGCTTGATTCCAGCAATAATCTGTTCCCGAACCTCTAACTTCACAGATCGGAAGTCCACGCCGATCTCGGCCCTGTCAGAGATGATGTTTTCGGCCTGTCCGGCATGGAGGCTCCCCACGGTTAAGACAGCAAGGTCGTTGGGGTTAATCTCTCTGCTCACAACACTCTGCAACCGAACGACAATATGGGCAGCTAGAAGCACTGGATCGACCGTCTGATGGGGTTGGGAGCCATGACCACCACGGCCAAAGACCGTGATCTTCATACTATCACATGCAGCCATGATAGCTCCAGGACGCGAGCCAATGCTGCCGGCCTTCATTCTCACGACATGCTGGCCGAGGACAAAATCCGGAACTGGGATCTTAGAGTAAAGTCCATCGTCCACCATTGCCTGTGCACCTCCCCCACGCTCTTCATCCGGCTGGAAGAGGATGATCAAAGTCCCACACCATGCATCTTGCACTTTGATTAGAGTCTCTGCGGCTGCCAGAAGACATGTGATGTGCATATCATGACCACACGCATGCATGACAGGCTTCTCATTGCCTTCTGCGTCGCTCATAGTAATGGAACTGGCGTAAGGAAGCCCGGTCAGCTCTTTCACTGGCAGTGCGTCCATGTCTGCTCGTAGAAGAACAGTGTTGCCTTCGCCATTTCGAATTACGCCAGCGAGGCCGTAACCTCCGATTTCCGAATGGATTTCAGAGACTCCCAGCCCGGCCAGGTGCGCTGCAAGCTTTTCCGATGTCGATTTCTCTTGTCGAGACAGCTCTGGGTGCGCATGAAAGTACTTGTAGAGGTCTTCGTAGGGACCCAAGTGCAACGGCGAGGCTTTGAGAAGGTCGGACAAGGCTGGCTGTGTCATTGTGATTGCTGAAATGATCGAATGTGAGTAGATGCAGAGTTGATAGAAGGTGAGTAGATTCTGAAGAGCTGTATGAAGTTTCCCGTGAGTCAAGATGCGGAGGACACGAGGTATGAATCATCCTCGACGACCACCACTTGTCCATTGGAGTAGTACGTGGTCCGGGACTACCTTAGGGTAGACTAGTGTAGTTGGGGTAGGGCAGAGGGCAGCTTATCGATAAGGCGCCAAGAAAAATCCAAGTCGCCTGGAAAAAAGATTTGCTTGGGCTTCTCCCATCACCGCCAGAACAGCCTCCCCCGCACGCTTTTTTTCTCCTTCTCCCCCTCGTCGTCCGCAGTCACCATGGCGACTCTGGCGGAGAAGCTCGAGAAGATCAAATCTCCTAAGCTGCAGAACCAGCACCATGTGAGTTGCGCCCGTCCGATCAAAATCAATTGCCAGGCACGATCGCTAACTATTTCCATGCAGACCGCTGTGGTGCTCTCTGCAGTGGAGGACACTCTTCGTGACCAAAAGGCCGACTTTTCCGCGACCGCATATTTCGCTGCGCTGCTTGCACTGCTGTCGCAGTCGCTGACCGCCGAGCAAGGAATTGTGAACAAGGATCTCGCGACATCCGTTGTCTACCTGCTCGATATCACCACTTCCTATGTCCCCGAACCCATCCTCCGTTCGAAGTTTTCCCAGATCCTCACAAGTCTCGCTCCTGCGCTCTCTCTTCCCGAAGTCGAAGCTCCCCTCCTGCGCCCGTCAATTGGTTGTCTCGAGTCACTGCTCATTGCCCAAGATGCCGCCGCATGGAACCTGCCTCACACTGCAGTTGGTCCGCGCCGCGCGACTGCCGGTCTGCTGAGCCTGTCGGTGGACCACCGTCCGAAGGTGCGGAAGCGTGCCCAGGAGGCGTTGATCAAGGTTCTCAAAGCACCCCCTCCGAGCCCCTCTCTGGACCACCCCGGCGCGGATATGTGCGCCGAGTCTGCGATGAAGACACTGAGCGACAGCATCACGGCTGCTTCCAGGCAGAAAAAGGGCCGTCGTGACGCCAATCACCAAGATAACCATGAGCCTTTGATTATCCACTCACTGCAACTGGTGAAGACAATTGCTTCCGCCTCGGGCGGCTGGCCTAGCAAGAAGATCGAGTCGCTCTGTGAACTCCTGATGAATGCATCGCGCTCCAGCAATGAGTATATTACTATGGGCGCTTTTGAGGTGTTCGAGGTTATCTTCGAGGGTATGGCGGACGAGTTCTCATCCTCCAAGCTGCCCCGTCTTTTGGATGCTATCTCCGAGCTGAAACCTGCACAGAATGACTCGCAGCTTCTTCCTCCTTGGATCGCGGTTCTGTCTCGCGGTTACGATGTGTCTGCGCAAATAAACCCCGAGGACACCTTCGAGAAACTGCCAGACCTTTTCCAGCTTATCTCTGGATTCTTGGCTTCGCCCTCGCACAACATCCGCATCTCGGCCTCCGAGTGCTTGATCTCCTTCCTGCACAACTGCATTCCCAGCAGCGTTATCATTGAGCCGTCTGTTTACGATGAGAAGACTCTTGAGAAGCTCGCTCGCGCGACTTCCGATTTGCTCTCCGTCAAGTACCAGGCTGCCTGGGTGGAGGTGTTCAATGTCTGCTCTGCCATGTTCGATTGCTACAAGTGGCAATCTAGCCCATTCCTCGTTGACATTGTCTCGACCATTGGTGAACTGCGCAGCAACGAGTCTTTTCATGGCAAGAAGGAAGCCGACAGCGTCCTTGGAAGCGCCATTGAGGCGATGGGCCCCGAGGCTGTCCTTGAGATCTTGCCATTGAACATTACTGAGCAGAAGAAGGGCCAAACTGGTCGTGTTTGGATGCTCCCCATTCTTCGGGATAGTGTCACGAACACGAACCTGCGCCACTTCCGCTCCGAGATGGTGCCCCTGAGCGAGGCCCTCTACCAGAAGATCGTTGATTTTGGTGCCGCCGAAAAGTCTGTCGAGGTCAAGATCTTCGAAACCCTGGTCCAGCAAACCTGGGGTATTCTCCCGGGCTACTGCGAGCTGCCACTTGACCTGGTTGAGTCCTTTGACCAAGGCTTCGCTGAATTGCTGTCCAACGTTCTCTACAAACAGACCGAATTGCGCGTTGATATTTGCCGCGCTCTGCAGAACCTGGTCGAGTCTAACCAGGCCATTCTGTCTGTTGAAGCCGAACAGGACGACTTGATCCTGCAGCGCCGTATCACAAAGGCGACCGCTGCTCAAAATATTGCGCATCTCTCCGGATTTGCCAGCAACCTTTTGGCGGTTCTATTCAACGTTTACAGCCAGACCCTCCCCCACCACCGCGGGTATATCCTACAGTGCATCAATGCCTATCTGAGCATCACTCCCGAGCAGGTAAGCTCTTTATATCGGACCCACGTCGTAATTGAACGATTGCCTAATTTAATTCCTATTTAGGAACTCAACGAGACTTTCACTCGGGTTATCACGATGCTCGAGTCATCTCTGGCCGAGGAGCAGAAGGATGCCCCCGCTCCTCAGGGCTCATCTGCTAAGATGCCGCCCACTTCTCACACCCTGATTGACCTGGTCATTGCCATGTCTATCTACTTGCCCCGTTCCAGCTTCGCCGGGTTATTCGCCATGGCTGCGGCTGTCCTCAACGGCCCATCCCCCAACCCGGATCAGCAGCTCATTAAGAAGGCCTATAAGCTCATTCCTCGCCTGGCTTCAACTGAGACTGGTAGCGAGGCGCTCAAAGAACGTAGCGGCGAGCTCCAGGCACTCTTCATTGCCACTACCGACAAGACCCCCGCGTCTGGCCGACGAGACCGCATGCTCGCCATTCACGAGATCATCACACACCTTCCTTCTTCTGAACTGCATTTCATTCCGGCTATTCTCTCAGAGGTTGTGCTTGGCTGCAAGGAAAGTAACGAGAAGGCCCGCACCGCCGCATTCGACCTGCTCATTCACCTTGCCAACCGCACTATTGACACCGAGCGCAACCCCCCTGGTACCATGATTCGCAACTCGCTGGTGCCTCACATGCCCGACGACTCCCCCGATGCCCCGGCCACCATTGAAGAATTCTTCACCATGGTGTCTGCCGGTCTGGCTGGCTCCTCTCCTCACATGGTCGCTGCCTCTGTTACTGCCCTTTCTCGCCTCTTTTTCGAATACCAAAATAAATTGCAACCCGAGGTTCTTGGTGATCTGGTCCAGACTGTCGAGCTTTTCCTTACAAGCAACAACCGTGAGATTGTTCGCTCTGTTCTGGGATTCGTCAAAGTTGCCGTCGTCATTCTTCCCGATGAGGCTTTGCGTCCTCGTCTTTCGGCACTTGTGCCCAACCTCATGGCTTGGAACAAGGAGCACAAGGGTCGTCTCCGCAGTAAGGTTAAGGGTATCATTGACCGACTTGTGCGCCGCTTCGGTGCTCCGCTCATGGAAAACCTTGTTGGTGAGGATGACCGCAAGCTTGTCGTGAACATTCGCAAGCAGCGTGAGCGTAGCAAGCGCAAGAAGAAGGAAGGCGCCGCCGATGACGAAGACGAGGGCGAGGAGAAGGCGGCTGATCAGCAATCTGGCAATGCCTTCGACAAGGCTGTCTATGGCTCGGACTTCTCCGATTCTGATGATGGCTCCGATGACGATGGTAGCGAGGTCGACATCGACGAGGGTCTCGCGCGCATCAAGGGTGCTGGTGGCAAGAAGAAGTCTGGCCAGAGCACTCAGTACATTCGCGAGACGTCTCCCGAGGATAATCCGCTGGATCTGCTGGCTCCTGATGCCCTGGCCAACATTTCCACCACTAAGCCCAGCGATCGCTTCCTGAACACTGGCCCTGGCTCCAAGAAGAAGCGCAATGCCAAGTTCGATGCTGATGGTCGCCTGATCCTCGGCGACAACGAAGCTAGCGGCGATGTCGAGATGAGCGGTGCTGGTGAAGGAGCTGGTGGCGTGAACGCCTATCTTGCTGCTGTCAGCGGTCCGGATGCTGTCCGCCGTGGTCAGAAGGGCAAGGTCAAGATGGGCCAGGCTAAGCGTGGCGGTGACGATATGGACCTGGACGAGGATGATGCTGCTGCTCTGAGCGACACCATTCGTTCCAAGGGTCAGGGTCCTCCTGCTCGCCGAGGCCTGGGTGCCCCCAAGACACCCGGCGCCCCCAGTGGAGGTCGCATTGATAAGCGTCGGAGCCCCGGTAAGGGTGGCCGGGGTGGTCCTCGCGGAGGTGGCGGCCGTGGTGGCCGTGGCGGCCGGGGTGGAAACCCTGGACGTGGCAGACGCTAAATGTGTATTCACGCCTTTTATTGTTATTTTTGCGGATTGATGAGGATTGGAAATGATGTTAAGGTCAGCATAGGTATGAGGAGTCTGTCCGGATTACTGAATTGAACAACAGTTGAACCTGCATTGTTTCTTCGTCACCTCTTTAATCCCTCATGTCGTGCTTGGTTTTAGACGTTCAGTTCATAATACCCCCTCGATGACGACGCCGTATGGGGTTCGACTCGGGTTCACAGGCCTCTGATATCACGGACCCGTCTTTTTGTCATGATTACGAGTAAAAGTTAGGACATTGCACATAGAAATTTGATTCCGCTATGAATTTGATCTTTTTTCCCTTTGTATGAAGTATTCTCTCTCAAGTCCCATACGTAACCATGGTGCCTGAAGGATGTATAGAAATTAAACCGATACTTAGGGTCATACTTGGCCTTCAACGCCCTCAACTTCTCCAAATGCCACGACTCAAATCAATACCAATTCTCCAGGTTCTCATTGCCAGCAGCGTAGTTGACATAAGAGTGCATCTCGTTCTGCCCACTTGCTTCAAACAACATCGACCATAACGACTCCAAGCTTCAAGGCCTCGAACTCTCGCTCTTTATCCGTTGGCTCAAATATCACACCATCGGAGCAACCAGTAAGTTTGCCTCACGATGTGGGGATGCTGTCGATGTAGAAGGAATAGCCTGTAACCCCTGGAAAGAATACCCTTCGAATAGGAAGAGAGAATTGCATAATGCGGAATTCTCATGTGTCACGCTCGAAAAGTGATCGAATCGAGGCAGGATTATACTCCTGCAGATCCACTGGCAGTGTTGGATAGGCCGACTTTCTGGCAAGGAGGATCGCAAGGAGGATCCATGTTCGAGTTGCTGGTCCACTTGGCGAGGACTTTATGCGCTCCGTAATCTGCCATTGTCATTCTGGGCCCGATTTTAGTGAAAGAGTCCGTGTATTGGGTTCGACGGCGTCGATGCCTTCGTGCAGAATGAAGAATGTGATGGTGGACTAGACGTTTTGCATCGGTCAGCAGCTATGTACAGACTTGGGATGAAAATGATACTTATGGCGTACGTGATCGGGGTCGAGATCTGGGTGATTGAAGAAGACTGAGTAGTTGGTGAGATCCACCGGCTGAGTTCCGTTCTTCAATTGATGTTCATTGATGGCTTCATAAAGAGCCTCGACTTTGGCATGTGTGAAAATGAAGCCAGCGTATGACCAGAGCTGCACTTTGGGAATAACATAATCTTCGAAATTACGGATGTCACAATGCCAAAATTGTGTACAGCGCCCTTGACGACCCACCACAAGTCGGAGTGTCGGAGTCCTCGTCAACGGTCATCAAACTGCCATTCGCTAGAACCATGTCCATAGAAGGAAATTGATCAGCAACTAAGCCCCCACTGCAACAGATGAAATCAGACTCAATCTGTCGTTTTTCCTGGGAGAGCATCCGATGCTACCTATTGAAACGGATGTTGGTATTGACTGGGATGAGCTTTATGAGATTGTGGAAGAATGCCAGCGCCTTCAAAACTTGAAAAGTTGATGGGGTCTTTTTTTGCTTCTATTTGTTGCTTCGTTTTTAATCCTTTCTACTACAAGAGTTGGCTACAGATAGCCAAAGAAAACATTAAGCCTACATTATGTGAGTCATTTGCTACTCAGCTACTTTGCTGCAATTCCATGTCGCTTATTGTGCTCAGTTAAGGCTAATTGTCAGGCCAAGCCCGTCCACCTCGATGAGGTCATTTCGATCGACATGCGACAATACTATTATAATAAACACCCGATCAAATGGTGAACATTATTACATCCCAACTCCTTTTGAGATGTCATTTCTCAGGCACGAAGCAAGTAACTACTAAAATTGATTCGAATAGAAATTCTGAGATGATCTATACGGATATCATCCATGAACGTTGCGATTAAACAAAACTAGAAGACCCGTCATCCTATATGCACCGGTCGCGCTCTACTTGGGATGAATACCGATTCATCCAAAATGTAGGATAAGGTATTGTTAAACTGCATAATCACCCAGAGTTGGCGAAAGTGCTTTTGAGTAAGGATGTCGGGTCGTATTCGTGCGCCATTCGTACAACTTAGATGGGACGATCCCGCTAGTTTCAGAAACTCCCGCACTTTTTTGGTCTCTATCCTCCTCCAATCGAATATCTTTAGCCTCTAAGGTAGTACTAGTACCTACCGTGACACCCGAAGATGTCGGGCTCACCAATATATTCAAAGGGCCAGAAGCAACACATGGTTGCAAGAATCTAAAGTAGTGAGTGCCCTTATGGTCGCATACCCCATGCCACAATTAGCACGAGAACATTCAGCTCTGCATCGCGTCCCCTTGGCGTACTGGCATCGATACCCGTAATCGAGGCTGAGCTGCAATACTTACAATGTCCAAGAACTCCTGGTAGCACATGGTCATACCTGAGTGGAAAGGATGTTGCTTTTAATCTAAGTTAAGACTTCACACTTGTCCCTTCAAAAAGGGATTTACTACCGAGCAATCATTCTCGGTTAAAGGGATTAATTTAATGTTCAACAGACGCTGAAATCAATATCACGGTAGCACTGTACTAAGAAGCATGCACATCATATAAATTTGATGCATAAAGGTAGCCCGAAGCCCCAACAAATACCCTATTTCAAGCAGTCTTCAGACGAACCCAAACAAAATAGCAAAAATGGCGACCTACAAGAGCTTCTTAATTTTCTTCTTGGGGCTACTCTTATTCGCAGTCAATGTGATCGCAGCAAGAATAAGTTATGTCGCAAGATACCGAGAAGGCCCAGGAGGGACACCAGAACGAATTGAGCTCCGATCAACCATCCCAGATGGACAAGAGGACAAAGTTTTAAAGAGAACAGCAACCTGGTCCCGTGGACAATACAGGGCTTATTATAATCGGCACCAAGTTCTCACTGTGGAGGCAGTCCAGGAACAGAGGAATAAACGCCGAGCCGGTCAAGTGATTGAAGACATGCAGCGCTTGATTGAACAGTATACCCATTGAGCTGTGAGTCTTTCTATTACCCAAGAGCACGGATATCAAATGCTGATTTCCCCAAATAGAAGACGAGTCTCTCGGATCTGGTTTTTGGCTATATTCTATAGCGAAAAGTCTTTTGTTCTCTTTGAGAAAAATTGATCAAATATTGAAAGATTATTGTGTTGAGAGCTCCAAAGCATGAGTATTATGTTGCCTCGGTCTTGGTGCTCCCTAAACTATTGATCAAGAACAAAAGAGAGAAAGTGAAGATACCTGCAACCGTGATGAGAGAATTAAAACAACTCCCTGGAGGAACTGCACCAAGCTTCAAAGATTTGTGTTGCCATGAAACTTCTAAGTGCTAGTTTCAGGTAATTTAAGAACATCCTCTAGTCAATACTTTGTGCTCCTAGTGTCTTGATCTAAGCTTCTACGCTTTAATCAAACTACTGCACCTTAACTCAACCTGCCGCATCTTGATTTAACCACGCGGCTTACATAGATCAACCGATTCAACGCATCAAAAAGCCGGACCCCAAATACGAAGTATCAACTAAACACTCCTCACCGTAAAACCCAACCTCAAAGCTCAAACTCCTCCGGCCACCCATAAAAGCCTCTTTATCCAAAAATTCCGTCTCAAAAGCCTTGACCTCAAAATCGACCCCTAGATCCCGCAAAATCTCCCCCCGCATCAACTTAAAAGTCCTGACACTCTGCGTAAACAGCGTTAAAATAAGACCAGGCATAGTCGTCATCCGAGACTTTTTCGATCCAACCTGGCTACCGATAATCAATGAGCCGGGCTTATCGGCGAGTAACTTCACGACGGCCTTTGAGGCCTCGATTTGTTTGGTCCAGCTCCATAGGTGGAAAAAGTTGCTTGCGTGGATGATATCCAGTTTACCGGTTAACTCCTTTGACACGATAGAGTCGGTGTCGAAGAGGTTGGATACGAGGAATTTGGCATTGATCTTTTCCTTGTCGAGGAAGAGGTCGTAGCCTAGATTGATGAAGTCTTCGACTAGGTCTACGCCGAAGACGTTTTGTGAAAAGGCGCCATCGGAGACCTATGTAGTGTTGTTTTCTGAGAAAAGTGTGCGTACTCATTCGAGTCGGATCTTACCAGTAATCGCACTTCTTGTGCGAAGCAGCAACCAAGGTCCAGGAATTGGTAGCCGTTCTTGACTCGTTCGAGAATTTCGGCGTATGCAGGGCACAAATGAAGGTCGAGATCAAGGGTGCCTTTGGTGAGATTTCTAGGATGAGTGCAGAGTTGAGACCGGTGTGGTGGATTCCTTACCACTTTGAATGCACGGTCTCTCTGTATTCGAGTGACGGACATCAACATAGCTTATTCAGATAGTGAAATGAGTGAAAGCCTACCAAATCATTGACATGTTAACGACTTTATCGGCAGGAACCTCACTCCAATTTTCCAGCAAGGACTTCGCAGGTTCACGGATCTCAGTGAGAACGGGGCGGCTCAGTGGCATTGTTATCTCTATGGGCGACCCCTCGGTCCATCGTTGCTCTGCGCCATGTCTTCTTCTGGGTGATTGAGTGAGCTGTGATCAAATTTCGAAGCGAGATTATTAGGACGAATTGTTTCTGAGTAATTGGCAGCCGTGCAGGGCACAATAGCTTTATCAGAAATGGCTACCGCAGACCACCCTCGCGGGCCATGGGGCTAGAAAAGCTTGTACATTGGGGGCTGCAGCGCCAAGCGAGCTTATTCTTCACAGGTAACCCCAGGAAACGTATTCCAATTGGCTTGGAAAGCAGCCTCGTGTACATTATGTGCCTATTCTAGTGATACATTTGCTGCCATCAAACCGGTTCAGCCCCCGCGTCGACGTCGTCGTGTACTACCCCGTGCCGGCGGGGCATAGTCAGGCTCGGAGTCATCTTTGCTGTCATCTTCCGAGTCTGATGGGATGGAGAGTGGCGGTGACAATTCTCCTGGGGTGTCATCCGCAGCACTAGGGTCTTGGCCATTATCTTGCTCTTCGTGGTCATGCTCAACAATCAAGCCACCATCCCCATCGTCGTCCCCTTCACCGGGTAACAAGAAGCCACCGCCGTGATCGACAGGATCGTGGGAAGCTTCTCTGAAATGATTTACCTCAGGTTGCTCGGTAGGCTCACTTTGCTGTCCGGTTTTCTTCCTTCGGACCGCAAAGGGGTTGTGCGTTTCTTTTTCGCGGTCTGCAAAGGGGTCACCACCACCGTACTCTTCGCGAACGCGCTCGTTGATTCGTAGTCCGAAGAGGAACTTGCGCCAAGTCTGCAAAATGCGCTTTTCAGCCTTGAGCTCCTCACGCTTGCGTTTCTCAGCCGCGTCGACTCGCCAGGCATCTTTGAGCAGATCCTCGTTCTCAGCCGCCACGACAACGCCCTGGATGACAGGGACAGCCATCTTGGAGCCAAATTCGAATCCGGTGACGGCTTCGGCATAGTCAATTCCTAGCTTCTTGCACAGTCGGACAGTACCAGGATAGGGGACATGGCTAGCACCGCGAGGCACCATGCTCGGCACGAAACAATCAATGTTCCCATAATTGTTCTTGGGAATCTTGCCGTCTTGAATAGGCGGTGGGATGATGTACTCCGTCTGGCTTCGGGAGTAGAGACCCTGCATCGGTTTTTCGCCTGTTTCACGTTGCATTTCATCTACCTCGCGCTTGCGCATCAGAGTCACCGCTCGAATAGGCACCTTTTTCAATGGGACTACTCCAGCTCGAATCTGTCGCCCTTCTTTGTGCCAACTTTCTGCTGACATGCATTTGACCACATCTGCTCGCTTGAACACCGGTTCTTCTTTCGCGCGGGCACCTTTTCCGGCGATGAAGGTGCGAACAGACTCTGCGCCAGGCTTCAGAGCCTCTTCACGACGCAGAAAACGTTCCAGTACGAACTCGGTCGATGTGCGCAGGCTTTGTAAGGTATCGCCCGTTTGTGTACTTTTCTTCTTCTCGGGTTGCTTTCGCTGAAGATCTTTTGCATCCTCAATTTCATCGACCTTGGTTCGTTTCTCTGGCCGTCTTTCATACCCACGCATGACGTTACGGAACCAATCGTATTCGAAATATTGGCCCCGGAGACCTGGTATGGGAACCTTTTGTACTGGCATTCTGAGGCCCTTTGTTTTTCCGGGCCACGTCCGCCGTCGCAGGTACCGAGTAGTAACATCTTTCGCAGTGCCGTCGGCCGAGTGTGCAATCACGTAGCATATCACCTGTTTGGCGCGTTCCGCTTTGGCCCCGCGTGGCTCGAATGCCTCCTGCTGCTCCGCACTAAGGGCGAGGGGTTTCGAGAGCACTAAAGGGTCGACGGAGATGATTTCGTTGGTGGCCGGTGAAGCGACTTCGGTCCAATAGATCGGAAATAAGAGATCCTTGTCATACTGGGCGCCACCTTTTTTCGCCTTGGGTTGATATTCTCCTAGGTCTGAGTCCGGCTCAGACGCTCCACTTTGCGGTTCAACCTCGTTTTCATTTTCATTTTCAGGCTTCGGGTTGGTGGGATCGGACTCTGTCTTTGGCGGCGTGTAGACTTCCGCCTTGGTCCAGCCAAATCCCAGCGGTTGGAGATTAGCCACCAATCGAGCTTCGATTCCCAATGCCCTGACCAAGGCCGTGAAGAGCTGAGCACCAACATCTCGGGAGCCCTGCATCTTCTCGGCTATGGATCTGAACTCTTCCAGGTTGGCGATTCGTTCCCCATGACGCCGTGGATCGTGTTCCTCGTTTCGGAAGTCTGCAGTGATAGCTTCCAAAGAAGGAACCGGGCGATATCCATGCTTTCGTAGACCCGGTGCCGTAATACGAAACTGCTTCTTCCAATAGGCCACCAAGACCTTGAGCAGGACAAGGATGGGGTCCCCGCGACTCATATCGGGCTGCCCGGGTTCCAGACGCTCTGATTCCGGGCCCCAGTCTTCCTTCTTCTTGCCCTTCTTGCCTTTCTTCTTTTTTGTGTGTGGAGGCTCTGGCTTGGGCTCGGGGATCTCCAGTCCCGTCGCTATTCGCCATTTCTTGACCTCCTTGTGAATCCCTTCCGGTAGCTTATGACGTAATATCTCATGGACTTTGGCATCGTTGATCCAGGCATTACGAATGGCGTTGTGGAAGAGCAGGCATTGGACATGCATGCAGTGTGACTGGATGCGAATCTGGCGCTCAATCTTCGATGGACCCTTCTTGCCATCAAGCAGGTCGGTGATGTGGGTCTCGTTCTTGTCGAGCGTCAATTCGAGGTCCTGGATCTCGGGCCCCGCGAGAGTTGGAGTCGTCGTGCTAGTCTTAGTGTCGATGGCGTCTTCCCAGTCGACCTCGTCATCTTCCTCATCGTCATCGTCATCCGACTCTGCGGCAAGCGGTGCCGGTGTATCCTCGTCATCGGGAGCGTCGCTCAGCGAAGAGTCCGAATCCGAGTCGGACTCATCGACGGCGAAAGGCCTCGCCGAGCTCTCGGGCTGGGCCTGGCGCTTGGCCGGGGGCGGGTCCGCGGAGAGCGAGCGCTTGCGGGGGAGGAAAGGCGGCATGCGCAAGTCGGTTCGCTGCTCGAAGCCGCGGGAAAGGTGGACGTGGTGGAGAAGACACGATGAGTGTGGATGGTCGGAGGAAGGAGATGGTTCGCGGCGGCTGCCGAGGCTACTTTTCTTTTGTCCCCGCGAACGTTGGAGTCGCCCTCACACTCTCCTCCACCTCACCCCCTCCTGCCACAAGAGAGACGTGTTTGCTACGTTATCATCATCTACAGCTCTCAATTATAACTTATAATTCCCTATTCACCATGGACGCCGTTAAGCGATTCTTCTCCTCCCCGCGCTTCGCCGTGGCGGGCGCCAGCAACGACTCCCACAAGTTTGGATACAAGCGTACGGCGATGCACCCCCGGACCCCATTCCCATGGCAATCCATGGTGACCTGGAGACCGCGCTCACACCTTCTACAGTCCTCGCATGGTATCACCAGCATTCGCTGCCGGTGACCCCTCTCAATCCGCGAGCGGCGCAGATCAGCCTCCCCTCGCGTGCCTATGATACAGTCCCCTCACCCTCCGGACTGCCCTCGCCCACCCAGACCTCATTGTCGGTGGTGACGCCCCCACCGGTGACTCTCAAGGTGCTCCAGGAGGCACACTCGGTGGGCATCCCTGCCGTCTGGCTGCAGCCAGGGACCTTTGACGACGGAGTGCTCGAGTATGCGCATGCGCACTTCGAAGCGGTGATTGCGGGCGACGACGGACGCGGCGGCGAGGGATGGTGTGTGCTGGTGGATGGCGACGAGGGACTGGAGGCGGCGGGCGTGCAGTGGACCAGCCAGCGCTTGTAGATACTGTCGATAGAGCCCTAAGGTAGGGCATATAAGTTTGTGGGAGATATATTGTTGAGAAGAGGCAGGGGCTGGGAGTGTCTCAGCGTGACTTCACCGTCACGCTAGCGGAGCTTTGTTGTTTAGTTTGATTTCTCCGAGTAATCCTTGCACTTTCCCTCCACCACCCGGGACTCGCTCCCTTTCGTCATTTTTACTTCTCTCATCTCTGCAATATGCCCGACATGCACACCGTTTTCCAGCAATCGGCCTCGCCTCCCAAGGTCGATCTCGCCAGCGCCAACTCCCAGCTCTTCCGAGTCCCCTCCTCCACCTCCGCATCCTCCTCGCTCTACTCGCTCTCCGTCAGTCGCAAACGTCCTCGTCGCGACACGGAGAAGCTGTCCTCCAAGTTCGAATTCGAAGCCTCCTCCGAAGTCGCCAGCGCCTCGCCGCTTATCACCACCGACTTGCGCCAACCAAGCGGCGGTGAAGACTATCTCACCTCCGCCGAATTCGACTATCGTCCGAATCGATACCGCGAGTCCTTCCTGCCGCCGTCACTGAATGGCAGCGTCGACACACTAGTTCCAGAGGGCAACTGCCGCAAACGCAGTCGGCGTGATTCCAACATCGCCTCGCCCACGGCCGATGGCCCAAGTCCAAGCCCAGCCACGCGCGTGGGCTGGGGTCGAACGGTGATCAACGTAGTGGGCAAGGTGCTGGATCTATGCTGGTCTGGCGCATTCCGAGGCTTCTATGCTGGCGGGGGACAGGGCTATGATATGCAAGCCGGCTCGCCGCCACAACCACCGTTCAACCCCGGCTGGCAAGCAAGTACCAGTTCCTCTGTAGAAAAAGACTTTATCTTCCGAACACCCATCCCCGGCCAATATCCCGACGAAGATATCGACCGGAGCTGGGTGGTCGTCCCATCTGAGCCTACCGATCCATTCAATGGTGGCTACGATGGCAGCACCGACAGTCCGTCCGCTTTACGAGCCCGTCGGATTCATCAGGCGTCCAGCCCTCGTCGACGACAAGCAGTCATGCCTCGTATGGCTAAGCGACCAAACCTGTCTGTACGACCATCGACCCCGACCAAAAGTACTGCTCTCCCATCGCCTCGATCACAAAATGGTCCCGGATCAGCCGAAATGCAAAAATACGCTGCACGGATGCGCCGCAAGGAGCGCGAGGAAGACGCCAGTATCCAGCGATTGAATAAGCAGCTTCAAGCAATGATCCGAGAAGGCAAGCAAGCCTTGGGAACTACCGTGGAGGTTGATGACTTGGACATGGATTTCCAGTCGGACTAAGTTGTCTTTTGGACCCGACTCGGCTTGGTTGGTTCGGCCGATGTACTGTTTTATGGTCTTTTTCTTTTCTTTTTCTTTTCTTCTTTTTGGATGTCCCCTCTTTTGGCCTTAGCTTTTTCTCGCACATAATGATTCGATACCCCCGAACGTGCCAGCTGATCCGGCACTGAAGCTGCGAAAACCAACGACTGGCGCTCAACGACTTACGATCTCGGTGTTTTTGCTTTGTACACGGGCTGTCTGGCTGACAGACTGTCCTACAAGTCCCTTCTGTTGGATGTTTCTTTCTGGAGATACGGTCCTGGCAATTGCTCATGGAAAAATGGCCACTTTAATGATAACAAAGTTGACGTGAAACCCCAACTTGAATACGTACACCACATCAAAAGCTAAATCTCTCCAAACACTCGTGCAACAGCACAGGATAGAAAACCCGATCTTCAAGAATGATCTCAAGCTGAACATCACCTCACATCGCCTGAAGTCTAAGGGTGACCAGAACCATGACCGGTAGCGGGAGCACTGCCAGCACCACCAGCACCACCAGCGGCAGGAGCACCACCAGCGGCAGGAGCAGCAGGCTTACCACCGAGAGGGGTAGACAGCATGTGGCTCACCTTACCCAGAATACCACCCTTGAACAGAACATCAGGCAGGGTAGCACCCTGGATCGGCGAGCTGCGAGTTTCGTGCTCGTGCTTATCACGCTTGTTAATCTGAATTATAATCTGATCAGCTATGCACCGATGCAAGAATACATGACAGAATCAACCTACCGGGATAATACCAACACCGTGATGAGAGTTGCCAAACAAACCAGCAAGACCACTCTGCTCGGCCAGTTCCTTCAGGGGGTTAGCGGGGGCAGAGCCGCTAGACGAAGGCGAGGCCGAGGCCGAGGAAGGAGTCTCAGAGGTCTCAGAGGTCTCAGAGGTAGGAGTCGAGCGACGGACCTGGCATGAATTAGCCTGGACTCAAGATTGTGGTTTTATTTGGTTCATACCGGGATCACGCTGTCCGCGACGCTATTGCCAGTCTCGAGACCGGTGTCCATGGCACCGGTGATGGCACCACTGATGCTGCCGAAGTTCTTCTCACTCAGTGCATTCAGGTTCTCGCTGCGGCGGTGGCTCTGGGCCATGGGCTGTTTGCCGAGATGGCAATGTTAGTTGGCGATCTAATCGTACCAGAGGCTCAGTCGCAAAGGCATCTTACCTTGCCGTTGGTCAGAGCCTTCAGAAGGCCGGTGATGCCACCAATGCTGGGGGTGGCGCCCTCGTCCTGTTGTGTGCATGAGCAAGTGCTGTCCTGGTATTCTATGCTGTTGATGACCTACCCGGCGGTGGTTCTGGCCTTCATTCTGGCCCTTATTCTGACCATAGTTCTGCAGCCAGTTCTGGCCCTCGTTTTGGCCTTCGTTCTGGCCCTCATTCTGGCCCTCATTCTGGCCCTCATTCTGGCCCTCATTCTGGCCCTCATTCTGACCCTCATTCTGGCCTTCATTTTGACCCTCATTCTGGCCATAGTTCTGACCCTCATTCTGGCCTTCATTTTGACCCTCATTCTGGCCATAGTTCTGACCCTCGTTTTGACCGTGGTTCTGGCCGTAGTTCTGGCCATAGTTTTGGCCACCGTACAGCGGGAAGCCGTTCACAGAGCGAGTCTGCTTCTGTTCCGGGGTGTTGGCTGGGTGAGCCTGGTCCTGTTCGACTTTAAGCAAACTGCTATGCTTTCCCTCATCTATACCATACTTACTCCGCCGAAGATATCTCCCAGAATCGGGAATTTGCTGAGGTCGCCGGTCAGCGAACGAGGCTCGACACTGCGCTTGGGCACACCTCCCAGCAGCGATCCGATGATGGGGAGGCTGTTAATAATGTGGTGCTGCGGCGGCTGGGGCTTCTTGCCCTTACCATCCTTTCCACCCTTGCCATCCTTACCCTCACCGGCAGGCTTGCCAGCGCTCGCCGGCTTGCCCGCATCAGCAGGAGCCGCGTCGCTACCCTGCTCACCATCCCGCGGGTTCAGCAGCGAGCTAATCAAGTGGTTGACCTCACCGTCGGCGGTGCCAGCACCGATGAAGTTCCCCGTGCCATCCCGGCGCACCATGTCGGTTCCAGCAGCGTCACCATTCTGAGCCGGAGGCATTGGCGCCGCCATAGCGACGGCGGCACAAAGCGTGAGGGCATATGTAGTCTTGACCATTGTGTCGGCGTGGTCGTGAATCGAATTTGCTGGGCGAGTGTCAACGTCGACGAGCGACGGATCGAGATCGGGGCGAGCAAGAAGGGTGGTATAAACGAGAGTCTGTGGAATGCGAGCGAACGAGGGATAACGGAATCTCAACGCGCTTTATACGGATCGCCTGGGTGACATTCTAGGATTACTGGGATGAAGGGGGAAGGGGGTTGTGGAGGGACGGTTGGGGGTGCGCCCTCGCAAGAGGGCGATGGAGATGTCAACATCCTTGCTGTGGAATGTCTGGCGCTTCCGTGCTGTGCAGGAGTCGGTGGCTTGGGGTCATAATGTGCCCGCAGGAATGTCCCGATGCTTGTTTGGTGAAATATCTCCGTCGATCATGGTCACAGGAGGTTATGCAAGGGGGATCGACCTGGATCCTGGGTGACGATGTGCCCAATGTTGGGACTGGCAGTTGCGTCCTCTCGAGAAGCTTCGTCTGTGGCAAGTCTTCTGGAGCGGTGCTACAGTACATGGAAGCTATGCGCGAAAATTCAGGATGGTGGTAGTCGTCTCGACATCGGTTCGTTGCGACAGTTGCCATCCTTTCTGATTGGTGATTTCGATCTATATCAAGGGGTTCGGGCTGCTTCAGCCTTTCATCTCCGCAGCCCTTTCTTTATTAGGCCCATGAGAGCACCAAGCACCTCTTCCTATGGCCTCAGCTTTCTTCCAAAGAAGAGACTCCCTGGACCAGGCATGCTTTCTATCATTGCCGATGCGACACAAAAATTCGTCGCGAATTCGAGTTACAACTTCGGACCGATGGACATCCAAAGCTTGGGGTAGTTTATCCCCAGAGAAACCAATTTCTCCTAATGAAAATCACCGCAGTCTATTACAACACCAAAGGTCCATCCCACATGAGCTGATATTCACCCTCTCGTGTCTCTTATCTGGCGGGCCCATTGCCATTCACTCGAAAGGGAGCATTGTCTATCCCTCGGGAAATACGGAAATGAACACCTCCCCCCAAAACCCTCCAGGAAAACCCATCACGAACACCGATGATCCCTTTTATCTGGGACCACGGGGATCGCCCGAGCTGCCATCATTTACACTGCAGCCTTCTGGCCGCAGAGATGACGTACAACTGCATAGTGGCTGGTCCTTAGGAAGGACCATGCGTTAGCGTAACCAGCGCGCTGGGTGTGCCGCTCGTGGGGATTGCGTGAGCACTGCATCTTCTCTAAATCTTCGGTGCCATGCCTTCTCGCCCCGAGCTACGGAGACGCCAACAGCACATCATGCGCACGGCTCCTTAATTTGCTGGCATGAATGATAGGCCTCGTGCTTGTCAGTAGGTGGGGAGAGGGGTTCGCTTCTACACCGTTTCCCGCTTTGCGGTGGGGACGTTTATAGCTCCGGCCGTCTGGACCATTGTTCACCTCCCACGTAGCCCTATCCCATGCAAGAGAAACTTCCCCACACGTAATTGGATACCGGGTGAGCTGGTAGTGTGTTACAAGCGTGGTAACCTCATCAGGGAGTGGATAACGGTCATGATGCTTTCAGGAAAGCGTCTCAGTATTACCCGGATTTGCGCCCGCCATGTGGATCTTCACGAACGATCAGAACTGTATAGAGTTTTCTCCGTGCCGTTTTAAAATATTTAGACAACTGGTTATCCACACGAACTATTCACGATACTTGCCTCCATTCCAGCACAAATCACCATGGGTTCGAGCCATTCCGTTCAGTCCAAGTCTCTGAATAAGAGCACTCGCAGTCTCATCAAGCTCACACAAGAACGACGCACCCACTATCATCTGCGCGGCGAAAGCCCGATCTCCGATGATGCTATAGAGACTCTTGTTCAGAATGCTACCAAGCACGTCCCCACGGCCTGGAACACACAATCATCCCGGGTTGTACTTTTATTGAAAGAAGAGCACAAGAAGGTGTGGGATATTGCCATTTCGGTCATTGAGGGCCTCGTCCAAGCAGGCGTGGTCCCGAAGGAAATGTTTGAGAATTACACAAAGCCGAAATTGGAAGCTTTCAAGGCTGCTTATGGAACGGTAAACCTCCTCGTTGTGCTTTTCACCTACCTAATTAGTCAACTAACTTGCGCATAGGTTCTTCTCTTTGTGGACTACGAGTCTCTTGCTGCGACCAAGGAGAAATATGCCATCTACGCGGACAAGGTCGATACCTTTGCCTTGGAGGCGAACGCAATGGCCGAGTATTTGAGTATGTGTCTGCTTTCTATAAAAATATATACGGCAATGCTAACAGGGGTCAATAGTCTGGGTATCCTTCCATTCCGAAGGACTTGGAGCAAGTCTCCAGCATTACAATCCTTTAATCGATGAGCAAGTTGCAAAGTCTTGGGATATCCCCAGCACGTGGAAGCTAGAAGGTCAGATTGTTTTCGGCACTCCATCCGAAACTGAAAAGCTTGAAGAGAAAGAATTCGACCCAATCGAGTCCCGCTTTAGGGTATATGGGAAATAAGTTTGTTCGGATGTGATAGTTATAATGATTGCTTGCATTTGCATTGCTATAGATGACCCTTGAACACATATGATATAGCAACTAATTACCCAGATATTCAATTTACATTCAAGATGCATTCGGACCAACATTTTCCTAAATCTAGTCTCGTCAGTCTGCTCATGCAATGTCATCTTGAGCAATTGTCGCACCGCCCGTCACTCCGTCAGTGATTCCTTTGACGAGAGCAGAGAATCTTTTTTCGGCATCTGCCGATGCCTGGGATGGCTGGAACCTGCTGAATTCCTTTTGACCCGAAATGACTTGCAAGACTTCATCGACATTAAGGTCGAAGATGTTGTCTCCTCTCCAGGCTACATGTGTGTCTGGGCGGACAATCACCATGTTTCGCTCCCAAATTCGTCGAACATGGGGCTCGTTCTTGATGACAACACGCGAAAGAGGGATCTTGAGCCTGGCTGCTGCCGCGACAATGCGGTCACTGGCAGGCTCTCTATTTATACTCTCGGTCTCATCATCCACAAAATGAATTAAAGTCCATTCACGGCCAAACAAGTCGTAAATGCTCGTTTTTCCATCTTTCAAGAACACATGGGGAGCTCGAGATCCAGGGCGAGTGCTGGGACGATACCGGTCGGGCGTCCATTCGAGCTCGGGGGTACCGTCTTGATAAATAGTAGGTGAATGGTAACGGAGGTCCAATTCGACTCCCCGGTCCTCAGTTTCGGGGCCTGATTCTTCAAGGAACTTACCCACGCGAGCGCGCAGGTCTCTTCCCTCGTCTGTATCGTCATCGACCGGGTTGCGATCCTGCGGATACATCTGTGCCAATTTGATGTGTTCCATGATATGACGATGGGCTCTTTCCAGCGTCCGGATCTGCATGGGTCTCCTCTCCATATTGTAGGATTTGAGGAGAAGCTCGCCGCCGTACCCCTTAACGATTGCAGCAAGGCGCCAGCCAAGATCAACGGCGTCGACAACCCCGCTGTTCATGCCATATCCACCGTGCGGAGGCATGCGGTGGGCTACACGATGCAGTCAGTATTTCTCAAATCGACTGAGTTGTTCAGTACTCACCAGAGTCACCTGCAAGAATCACTTTCATCCCATCCGTGTAGTATTGATTAGCAATGCTAAAGTTGGGCGCCCATTCGCTGTGGGCGTAGATTTCGTCGATTTTAATTTCATGTCGCTCGCCTGCAGGGGCCATGATGCGGTATACAACTTCTGCAGGGTCAACTGGGCCCTCGGGGAGCAGGTGTGTCGGGAGATGAGCAGTAAACATGTCGTCATCGTTCTGGTCGAGAATCACTCCGCCGTGAGAGCAGAAGGTATGCCAGTATTTTCCGAATGACCGCTCTTCGGCAAACTGTCGCGACCGGAAATGAACAAGATGCATTCTCAGGGGCCTAGTTTTCGCATTAGATTGACTGACTCGGTGAGTTGGGGAGAAACGTACATTTGACCACCAGTCATCGGAATGCGTGCCCTCTTGCGGATTCGGCTCCCACCACCATCACACGCAATCAGATACTTGCTATGCAAGACATGATGCTCGCTATTTTGATCGACAAATGTCGTACTGACACCTTGATCTCCTTCGGCGTGAACAAGATAGGTCCATCCAAATTTACATGAGATGTTGTCCTTTGTTTGCAGCTTCTTCCTCAACCAGGTCTCGAAAACTGGCTGCATGCATCTCTGGCCGGCCTCTGCGCACTGTGTGCCATCATTTGTTTTGTGGATGTGTTCTCTTTGGCCATTCGATGAAGGCAATTTCTGGGTTTCGTCTCATGAGCTTTTCATTCCATCCTGGTCTGAGAAACCATCTAATACTTACCCAATTGGCCAATAAATGTCCCTTGCCATCCAGCTTGGTCGCAAATTGAGTATCAAAAGTCGCGTCCGGGCTCACGCTGCCCTCTAGTCCTCGATATTCCTCGGCAATTCCCAGAATGCGGAAAAGTTCCATGGATTTGCGATTGGTCAAGTCCAGCTTGGGCCATTTGCTGATTTCAACGGACCTCTCAGCAAGAATACAGGGCACACCCAGGCGGTCCAGCTGATATGCAAGAATCATTCCGACTGGGCCAGCACCCACAATGACGATTGGAACATCCTGTGAGAATGACACAGACAAGGTCATGATATTCAGAATTTCCCGGCTCTTGAACCAACTGGTGAAGGGGGTACGGGTGTCCACGATACACAAACTAGCGGACCAATGTTCTTATACGACCCGGCGTGGAGGCCAGGCATTACGAGTGGGAGCAAAGAACCACGATTATACTTTCTGATTTCGGTCGTCTGCGGATCCTTTGCGGATCCTGTTTTTACGTAGTGCTGGGGCTCGGTATTCTCGGGATTCGTAATATAGAGTAACACGGTGCGTATAAGGCGGGTAGGGGATGCTCACTCTGACACTCACTTTTTGAAATCCACCTTTGTGTTTCCATTTGCGTTTTCCTTGCACCGCGCTCGAACTCCATCTTCTTGGCTCAGGGAGGGTTGCATTTCCCGCCTCACCCAGGCGTGGTTGTATAGGCGGCAATGATACCTCGGACGGGCCACCGTTTCCCGCCTGCTTGGCACCTGCGGCCTTGCTGGTGAACTGTAAGACATTGGTATTGTCCGTGGCCCCACGAGAGGTGAAGAGAGCGGGGACATGGTCCAAGTGTAAGTAACCGAGCAGGGTACGGGGGCCACAGCGGCAGGACTGCATGACATGATTAGAAAGATGCCGATTCAGCCAGTGATAGTTAAAGTACTATACCTATCACACCGGTGGCCCCTAAGCCTCCAGAACTTAGGAGCCCGATTTATTGCAGAGCTGTCTAGCTAGAAGGATGAGATATAGGATGTCGCTGAACGTTTTTCATGATCATCAGTAAGCATGCGCTAGGTATTCTGCGCTCGGGCCTGCAACAAGGTGCTTGCAACACACCATGACCCGCAAAGTTCCCAACGCTGCGGGCCGCCAGTCAAAATGTCCGGAATAATGGATCCATACACGTGTATCCACCCCAGAGGGTCTATCAAAACGTCAGCGAGTCGCACCACATGAAGATAAAGCATGATGACTAGGGCTACACCACGCAATAGTCCGCAGAGAGCGTATGTTATATTGGCTGACCATTTATATTTTCCTTATCAACCGGCCAGCTGGCCTAGTGGTAAGGCATCCGTTTCCGGTGCGGGAGATCGCAGGTTCGAATCCTGCGTTGGTCGATTTTTTTGTCTTATGCCTTCTCTAATGGTTCTGGTGAGACCTATGTTTTGTCTTTATTTTTTGGTGTTATTATTGGGTTGGGTGTGTGGCATCTAATCTGCCGGAAATCAGCCTGCCATATAGGGTAGAAGACGACAAGCAACGCCTTCTTTCTTTCACTGGCGTTTCTCGCTGGATGCCTCTTAGGACTCTCAAGCACGAGTGTTAGTTATCCTTCTCAAAAACGGGTATGGAGATGAGATGTCAAAAAAAGATGGGACATTTAATTCTGGTTGTTTGCTTGTAAATATCACAGACCCTCCCTGCCTGTGGAAATCACTCAACAAGTACAAATACGCACGTATACAAAGCGAGCTTGCCCTAGAGTATTTCAAAATATGATTCGTCGCATTTTGACACTCTTGTGATTAAGGTGTCCTCTTTTCGTGTAGCCTAGGGACGAATATTATTGACAGAAGAAGTCGCTTCATCAACTTTGATACTTTTCCGGTAAAAGCCAAGGTCACCGCTCGCCATCACTATCAATCACACCGCAGGCTATTTAAAAAGAATCAGATGGATCAAATTGACTTGGAGGAATGATTAATTAATTTGCTGACGGTTCAAAAGATTTTCGCTGAACCAACACGAAAAAAAAATCGACCAACGCAGGATTCGAACCTGCGATCTCCCGCACCGGAAACGGATGCCTTACCACTAGGCCAGCTGGCCGGCTTATGCAAGACATAAAAGTATAATGCTACAAGAGGCAAAATTACACTAAGTGTACGCGGTCGGATTTCTCAAGGGCTTTTAATAGAATCACTTACTTTTTTTAACTGGCCTCACTCTATTGGTGCAAGGCAACTGCTTCATAAATTAATTAAAACTCGACAAACATCCAGGTCTCAAAATATATTCTGCAAGTAACACGAACCCACTAGAGCTGATTTTCCGGAAAAAGTCGTCGTGGAGGATATCATACTGCAATGTGAACATTGTATCATTTCAACAACACCTACGAAATGATCAAATTTTACCATTAATGTGCTCCCCAGCCAGGTCACCCCCAAATGCGGTCACTAGTGTTCCTACCGTTATCACATCTTCAGCACCGGTACCCCAGAGTCCAGCCGGACCGATTTTAGTTGAGATGACAATCATAACTTCATTTGACTCAGTCCTAAACAAAATGATTTTAACCGCGACGAATAGAATCCCGCTCGAGCCGCGCTGAGTTCCGTGTCGAATGAATTTCCCAATCGGAGGTAATTTTGATCTGCCCGAGAGCCCATTCGTTGAATTTCCTCGCGATGGGGGGCTGGGTGACAGTAACCAAAGGGATATCTGGTTCCTCCATATGTCCTCCCGACAACACAGTTGCTTTCCAATACCTGGTAGATACCGGCTCAGCGCTGGGCCCCTCGGTCATCATCGTGCACTCGTTCGATCTGGCGGTCATTCGATGAACCGGTGCCAGTACCGGCAGACAAGCGACAATGATGCCCAACAGAGCTACAACATTTGACAAAAGGGATTTCCGAGCCGAGCCGTAAGTTGGGTCGCCTGGATCGAGAATGAATTCAATCTTGATGCGAACTGCAAAGAGGGCGATGATACTGGGAGATAGAAAACTTTAGTATCAGATCATATAGCCAGTATATGAAACACCAGGCAACAACTCACATGAGCCCCAAGAGGTATATACCACCCAGTCCAAGCTTCCGAGACCGGGGGAACTGCATATTCCGAATGATGGGCGTCGGTAAAAGCAAGATGAAGGTGTTCAGGATGAGCTGCGTCACCGCACAGCCAGTGTGCAGCAATTTGCGATCACCGCAGTGCCCCTCTACTCTGGTCAGCCAGATCTTTCGTGGCGGATCACATAGGAATGCGGTTGCCAGCAAGCCTGCCATCCATAGAGCCGAGCAAAGCCCGATCACAATGTAGGTCAACCACATGATGGCTGGCTGCTGGAATTTCTGAAGATAATAATGTAATATAGATAGCTGGACTATGGCAACCACCGTGAGCCAGATGAGGTCGCCCGCATAGGTGAGCTGAGAGCGAGGTTAGGGTATTCCGTAGATAGAGTTCAAACTAGGCCGACAGTGCAGAAGCACCCACCTCGTCGAAGCGTATAAAAGCCTTGGATCCTCCGACGCGGCTGACTTCATCGGCATGGGTCCCCATCCCACAGAGAAGGACGAGAAGAAGCTCCACAACATAACGGCTCAGCATTAATATCTTTAAGAAATTGTCAGCATTGTAAATCCTGTCGGGAACGACAACATTGGAACATTCTCACCGTAGCTGCCACGATCAACCAGTCGTTCCTCTGCTGGGATATCCGTAGCAAGTGTCGTGACCATAGTCGTAGACCAACCACCACAAACACAGTAGCGAGCAGAATAGTCTGCACCGCAATATCTGCCTTGCCCAGCCAGTTATGACCCAATGTATGGACCAGAGTTCCCGTCGCCGACGACATGACCTCGAATTCCACAGGGCTTCATAGAGCCTCAGCTAGCGGACACGATCCGATCTATATTAATATATAATGGATCGTATCCAGATACGGATCCGGGTCCACGAGGAAAGAAAATCGGGCGGGCCGTGTATTTAAGTAAGCTAACTTTCGAGAAGCCCAAGGTAAAACGCCGCAAGCAGCAGGCTACCGGGGGGGACCCTGCGCCGAAGAGGGGATTAGCCGTCGCAGAGCTTGGACTGGGCCAGCAAGCGCGGTCGAAATAATCTCCAAACCTGGAATCTCCCCATGTCTGATTGGGTTTCAGACCGGCTTTCTCGAAGGTCCATCGAGGACGACAGAGGTGAAGCGGAGACGGGGCGCTTTTGGGGGGGGTCCCGCCGCGATGCTAGAATAGCCCACTCCCGCTGACTCCACTTAGTCACTCTATCTCAGACATCCGCGTTTCACATCGCTACCAGTGGGGTGAAGAATCCAATGGATTTCCCAGGCTGACCATAGCGGCGGTGATGGCCCTCGGTTTTCAGCACGTCGGTAACATGAACACATCGTGGGGGAATCTCACATGCATGTCTAGATCGAGATTCATAGATCGTGGCTGCAGCCTGTGAATCTGGGATCGCGAGCGAGGTCCGACGATATATTACCCTTCTTCAGATGCAACTGTGCCTCCTCATGTAGCGAGTGGAGTTACACGGGCGACCCAGCGCCACTGACGGAATCTTGCAGCGATTTGGGCATCGCATCGAGAACACTCAATGATTGACGATGAAACTGCACGGCATGCAGGGGCCCCCAAATTCCACGGCACCTCCATTGCAAGTTGCCGCAGTGGCTGTCCGAATGGGTGTAGGGGAGCGAGAGGGAGAGATAGGGTCTGAGTAGCCTCGCAGAAATTGGAGATTCGGAGTACACGAAATTTACCTGGGTAGCTGATATCGTGGCAGGGCGAGGCTTCAATCGGCGTATCACCCACGGTAGCAGGTGTTCGGCCTCAAAATTGAGTACGACCTGACAGATGCGCTTAGATTGCAAAGAGAAATAGGCCTAGACCAACGGAATCCTGACATCCACAGTACCCTAAGGTACAATATGGAGGAACAACGCACAGAGGACCCATAGGACTGAGCACGCCGCTTAGGCCGAAGGTGTTGACGACACCCCATTTCGTCACCGGTGTTATTGACTCGTAATCTTGCGTACGACTCCATGCCTACCTGGTCACCGTCACCTTCCTGCGGCCTGCAGGCATGTGTTAGAATTAGTCTCTCCGCATCCCGGGAATTGACCGTGCGTAGATTTAATTAATCGCACCTTGATACCGTTCTTGAGGGTCTTACGCCATAAACTGCCAGGATGAGACTTGGGCCCACGATTCCGCGGTAGGCATGGATGCTCGTCAGAGGGATGTCCCATTTACTCGATGTGGAGTTGAATTCGTCGAGGTCCACCGACCTGAGGCGTGAGGTGAATCATTTGCAGTTCGTACCCAGGTCAGATTTTAGCTTCGACAGGCCCCAGTGGTCTAAGGTGGAGCTCTACACGGGCGAAGAATTAGAGCAACGGTGATCAACGATTAACGATGAACGACGTAGTTCAAGCTCCTGAAGGATTTGTTTTTTGGTGAGAACCCGTCTGTGGACCGTGCGGGAGAGCTTCAAGCTAATGCTGATGATATATTATTGCTCATAAGATTATTATACTAGGTTTCATGCACTCCGTTCATTGAGTTCGTAGTGGAATCGATCAAACCGCATTCCACCTCTCCTGCCAATCAAATAGGATTATCGGGTTCCCGAGAAAGCTTAGGCTTTTATACTCGTGCCGAGGTCGACGATAAAACCGAGAAGAGCTTAGGTGCTCTTCTTCTGAGCCTCCCGCTCGGCCTTGCGCAGGGCACGCTTGCGAATGCTCTCGTGCATCGACTTATTCTGGCTGAGCACGAAACCGTTCATGGTGCCAACAGAGGTCAAAAACCAGGCCATGAGGCCGTGGCTCCAGTATGGAGAGGAGCTGTAAGCGTAGGAAGAGGAACCACCGCGGCGGCCAATCTTGGAGAGCACCGAGCGGACAAAGGCACGAGGGGTCGGGATGGTGGAGGAAGCACGGCGGATCTTGGACATGGCAGAGGTGATCAGGTAAGCCTGAACAAGCTCCACCTCAATGCCATAGGAGGCCAGCTCGCCACCCAGAGCAGTGGACCACTGCTGCAGGAAAGCCTTGCTACCGGAGTAGGTGGCCAGGAGAGGGGTGGGCAGAAGACCACCGAAGGAGCCCATGGTCAGGATGAGACCACGGCGGCGCTGCTGCATACCGGGGACGACCAGCTGTGTGACACGCAGGGTACCAGTGCAGTTGATGGTGATGATATCAGCCATCTCGGAGGCAGGAGTCTGGGCGAAGGGAACGGGGATGGAGTGGCTCTGGCCGACATTGTTGACCAGGATCGAGACATCCAGATCGGAGACGAGCGCACTCAGCGCGGCGTAGTCGGCGTCGGCGTTACGTGAGAAGTCCATCGCCAGGATCTTGGTCTGCACATTCGGGTGTTGCTTGGTGATTTCCTCCGCAAGGGTAACCAGCTTCGATTCGGTCCGTGATACCAGCACGATGTTGAATTTGGCCCGCGCTAGCTGCAGCGCGAACTCCTTGCCCAGGCCATCGGAAGCACCGGTGACCACAGCCCAGCTACCGGGGGGACCGAAGGAACGAAGCTGCCATCCGATATGTCAGTACGATAGAAAGCAGGCGAAGGGATTCGGAGGTACGAACCGGCTTGCCCGGAAGGATGAAAAGACTGAGGATCACCCGCAGGAAGCTCCAGACCTTGCAGGCGACCGCCAATCCACCCGTTGCGAGGAGGAACAGCGCGCCTACAGTGGGCAGACCCGCCGGAAGGTGGGCGGGCCATTGCGAGAGGCAGTCGATGTACTTGGACAGATCCATTGTGAGCGTGGGAGGTGCGTGGAGGGGAGGATGGGAAAGTTGGAGGGAAAAAAGTGGCAGCTTGTTGGGACGATCGACGCCAAGAACCCCAAACATCGACCTCGGTCTCGTCACAAGCAAACATCACCCCCCATTCTCAACCCGTCTGCACATCCACACCACAACCTCAGTCGATCGCCATGGATCAATTGCTCTCCTATCTGCCGCCCTTCGAGGGCCTTCTGCCCAAGTGGCTTGCTTTCGTACGTTCTAGCCTTCTTGGATTGGGGGTAAATCAGTCCTGACTCCAAACAGGTCTCCGTCGTCTCCGCCATCAACAGCTTGCAAGCTTATCGCTCCGCCGACTACACCTCGGCCCTCTACACGAACGGTGCGATCGCTGTCGAACCCCTCTCCGGCCGTTTGTTCGGTACCTGGACCTTCCTCTCCTCTGTCATCCGTATGATGGCCGCATATAACATCGACAACCCCGTCGCGTACGATCTCGCCTTGTGGACCTATGGTATTGCCCTGACGCACTTTGTCGGAGAACTTGTGTTCGGCAATGCCCAGCTGCGCGGTCGTTTCCTCAGCCCCCTGATTGTGGCCTCAACCTCACTGGCTTGGATGTTGACCCAGCGTGGTGCTTATCTGGTCTAAAAAAAGGGCGGCTAATCAATATCTCGACTGCAACTACTTCGACAACACAACTCGGGCTTATTGGTGTACGAATAATATGAGTATATCTACATCCTGATCGGCAGATGCAGACGCCTGTCATGTATTTCTACCTGACCTTTAGTGTATGAATTTACAGAAAATAATGTTTATGAAGCTGCGTCAACCGCATTATACTGTCCGAGTGTAGCGCGGACAATTTTTTTTTTTGGAGTGAACGCATATAGATGTATACTGGTGCAGGGTTTAGTTCAAAAAACAGGGAAATAGATTGATGTTAGAAGTACTCACCACAATATTCTTGGGTCCCGCGTTGGAACCAAACATGATCTCAAGCTTTATTCCAACTTCTTGCGGTACAGCTCCCCACCGCAGCCACGGAGACGGGCCGCGGCCTGCTCCGGAGTGATATCACGCTGGGGCTCGGCCATCAATTCGTAGCCAACAAGGAACTTGCGCACAGTCGCGCTGCGCAGCAGAGGTGGGTAGAAGTGCAGGTGCAGGTAGGAAGCGTCAACCTCCTCGGCGGTGCCGTCCAGCGGAGCCTGGTGGATACCCATGCTGTAAGGGAAGTGAGTCTCGAAGAGGTTGTCGTAGCGGCGGGTGATCTCAGCAATGGCCTCGGCTAGCAGAGTGCGGTCGGACTCGGTCAGATCCACCAAAGCACGCTTGTGTGTGCGGCTGACAATCATCGTCTCGAAGGGCCAGGTTGCCCACCAGGGGCAGACGACGATGAAAGCCTCGTTCTCGAAGACAACACGCTCCTGCTTGCGGCTCTCCAACTCAGCATAGTCCTCCAGCAGGTGGCTACCACCATGCTGGTGGCGGTACTTGCACAGCTGCTCCATCTCTGCAGCGGGCTCCTCGGGCAAGGTGCTGGTGGTCCAAACCTGGCCATGGGGGTGAGGGTTCGAGCAACCCATGGCGGCGCCCTTGTTTTCAAAGATTTGCATGTAGCGGTACTGCTCCTTCGGCTTAGTGACGGGCGCGTCATGCGACACAGGCGCGACATGAGTGGGCGGTGCGTTCTTCGCCAATGGGTTGGTGGGTGACAAGTGGGCAGCATAGATCTCGGTCCAGGCATTGATAACAGGGACGATCTCTATTGGTGCCAGGTCAGCTAGAGTAAGGTTGTGGGACGGTGAAAATGTCAACACATAACATTTTCCCGTCACGGGCTCAGCCTTGAGAAAGCGCGATTCGAGATCTGTGTTTAGTATCATCAGCACTCTGAGCGTACCTATTTCATTGGATCACACAGACCATCTCCAGTGTTGCCTTCGTAAGCAGCCTGATCCTCTTTCACCGCGCTGTAATCGTTGACGAAGACGAACGTGTTATCGTACTTGGGGTTGACGTCACCCTGTGCGCGCTTGTTTCCTGGGCATAAGTAGCATGCGGGGTCGTAACTGGGCAGAGTTGTCTTTGAGGGACTCTCTTGCTGTCCTCTGGTTCGTGTTAGGGAAAACTTTCATGGCAGAAAGCTGCATTGCGACGCGCAATGCATCGGGAATAAACAACTTACTGCCAGGGCCGCTTGGTTCGGTGGGGGAAACCAAAATGTGCGATCCGCGAAGAGGGTTGTATCTCCGGTGGGAGATGTCGTCCAGGACGTTGGCCATGGCGTAGCGATGGCCTTGACAGATCGGGAGAGTACCTTGGGGGGAGGAAAAAGAGTTCAAATAAATAAAAACCCCGGATGTCGGGTCAAAGCCCTCCGGCGGGGTCGCGGGGTCTCCGGATGCGACGCACAAATTCACCGCACCGCCTTCCACGCAGGCAGGCACTTGAGGCGGTGGTGAACGCCAAAATCAATACAATGTGAAATGGCGCACATCATCAATTTATTCTATTTCTCGAGAAATATACGCCTCCTCCGTCACAAAAAGGTCTATGTTAGATACTGTCCTCTCTGCATAATTACTTTGTCCGGGGTCTTGGCGCGATGTCATATTTCTCGGTGAGCCGTAAAGGAATCGTTCGGCTTCCCGAACCGGGGTGCATGCAGTGGGGAAACCGGGGCCGTGCCATGTGTGACATTGGGATGTGACACAGTCTGGCCTGCTGTAAAAATCGCACTGCAGCATTCAATTGCTTCTTTCGCGCGGCTTAGAAGCACCAGGCTCAAAGGAATTGAGACGAGACATGACGTCATCCGTCTTATCGATAAACTGCTTTCAAGCCCATCGCAGTTGCCAATTGCACTATCCACCGGAGTGGGGTTCAGACGAGGCGCTTCGAGGGTTCTCCGCACAACACAGAGACAACCCTGATGCTCAAACTATAATGAGACATCCGTGAGCACCCAGAGCAGAGACTATCCAGGCTTGCATACTGCAATTCTCAGACCAGAGAGGAGACTGGCTTCACCGTCCTTCTACCCCGTCTTACGGTACCACTAGTCTGCCACCATGGCGACCAACGGACAGCTATGCTGCCAAAGACACGATGTATTCGGTATTCAAGAAGATACCACGAGATCGAAGCTACGCGCCCTTCCAAACGAGGTATGACTGCCAATCAAGGGGAATGGGCCGCGTCTAGCTGACCGCGATACGATTTGCTGACTTTGATGAGATACGATTCTAGTTGCTAGTCGAAATTCTCACCCATCTTCCTATTGATACCCTGGTCAGGACAGCAACAGTCTCGCAGCGCTTTCGGGATGCGGTGGAGCATGCCCTGAAGCCTCAGCTGGTAGCGATATCCAGACGCACTGATATTAAGCTGATGCTCCTTTGTGCTTCTCCGGACTCTGTACAGTTGCGGGTCAGATGCAAATACCTGCGTACTTCGGGCCTAAGTATCGATACCGACGATATGATAAGGTCTGGAACAACGATTATGCACACAATCTACCGCCCCGAAGCACTTGCGCCTGAAAGCATGCCCGTCGAACCAACCATAGGTAGCATCATCATGCTAGTTGGGGGAGATGACGTGGTTCGGGCTAGTATGAACGAAACAGCACATAAAGGATTTGCGACTCGGCGGGCTATCCTCGAGGATTACGAGAGCTTTGTTCAGCTTCGTGTCAAACTAAATTTGGTGATTGCAGCAAAGGAGCTATTCATTGCACCTGCTTTTATTATTCACGACGGGATGATTCGCCTTGATCGAGAAATGTTGGAAAACAACAGAGAAGAGCTGGTGTGGATGACCTCAGACAAATCTGTAGGTCTCAGAATACAGGCTTTCGAAAAGGCGGTCGAGGATGACGCCAAACAATTCGATTTGGAGATACAGGGTTAGTTACCGTCTACCCGAGAATTCCGAGCAACAGAGGATTCGCTAATTGTACCAGAGCTTCATGTTCACTCGGCATTACTTCTATACAACATTCGAAAGGCAGAAGAGAATCTACGCTGCGAAGACATGGTGACATTTTCTGTCTAGAACGTAGACTTGGCCAAGGTGGTTTCCGGCATTTTTCGGGCGTGAACCTTCACAATATTTTTCCTTCTTTTGGATGCCATCATGCATAGCAAGATACATATACCGACAAATGTCAATTAAATAATATATACTCAGATTCGCCAGAGAAAACTGAAGTATTGGGTACGGAAGGGTATAGCTTCCAAAGCTCACTTTCCAATTTCACTAGGGCGGTGCTTGATGCCTGAATTATATAATTTTTCTCAACCTGACTTCTCCCCATACTCTGACAGTTCGCAGTAACCGTCATCAAAACAATCGCCTAAACAGTATTCTGAACGGTCAGCTGAACGTCACCTACACTGTAATATAACCACTCTTGTACCGTTGATGAAGTTTCAACATGTTAAAGTGTTATGGACGTGAAACTTTTTCGTACTTCTAGTACTTTGCCATCCTTCGGTGTTGAATCAGCCATACATCGAAAACAGGTCATCAAAATGGGCACGAAAACGAAAGTGAAACTCCGGCTGTTATAACCTTTCGTAGTAGGGCAGCGGCGTCGACCGCCATTTGTCGCACGGATCCCCTCGGCTTGTAGCCATCACTCCACTTCTGCCTTCCAAGTCCCCGCCGGCTTCTTCCCCCTTCTACCTCGTCAACTACATTGCGCTGGACTGCGATAGCCTCGCTGACTTGCGCTTTTCCAACGTGGCATTCACGGCGAACCCCGGCCACGTGGTTGCTATGGAATCCCTTCGAAATGGAAGTATTGCCATTGCCAATACTCCCACTCCAGTTCGGCGGACTCGAGTGGCTTGCAAGGCATGCAATGCTAGGCGGGTCAAATGCGATGCTGGTGACGGACAGCCCTGTTGGCATTGTCGCATGAGACAAATCCCTTGCAAATTGATAGACTCTAAGCGCGGCAAGTATGTAATATTTCTGAAAAAGCATGACAAGGCTTTTTTTGCTAATTATAGAATTAGATATACTCGAAAGGGCCGCGATTCCGATCGAGATCAACATGCGCCTCGAAAGAGTCGAAGGAATAATGCCAGTGCGAATGAGCAAGGGTCTCCTCGCAACAATTCCCATAACTCCCAACAAACTGCATCGGTCTCACCTTCCGGTGGTGTCCTTCGGCAAGATCCTATCCAGAGCCACAGCAATGAAACGGAAAGACTTGGACTAGGCTCGTCACAAGACCAAACAAGACAGCTGATATCTGTCCCACAGAACAGCGACAGCGGCGGACTACAACATACTCGGCCAGAGAGCCGTACGGATGATTTGGCCACTTTACATTATGTTATTGAGCTAAGCCATCGGCCTGCAGGTGGCTCGACCGAGCCGCTGACGGTGCATCATCCAATACCTGAATCTATCGCAGATAAACCGGGGCTTGAATCCAGTCAACTTGAGGCTCCAGTATCCTTACAGGAGGCTCTGACACTACCAGAACCCGATATTCTCCACCGATTGATTTACACCTTTTTCGAAAAAATACATCCTGCTTATCCGGTTTTTGATCGAGAGAATCTTACTCGGTCATACTCGTTAGGCCAAGCATCTCCGTTAGTACTACAGACCATATGCCTCCTCGGTCTCACTATTGGAGGCGATGATCTGATTCGTGCATCGGGCTTTACTGACCGGGCCACAGCTCGGAAGACCCATTTTCTGCGAGCAAAGGCCCTTTACGATGCCGATTATGAGACTGATCGCATGAACCTAGCAGCAGTGTTGCTGCTATTTGGCTTTTGGTGGGCCGGGCCCGATGACCAGAAAGATACCTGTCACTGGGTTGGATGTGCAATCACCTTCGCACAGTCACTAGGGATGCATCGCTCGTACGTACAGAATGCAGATATAATCGAAAATATACTAACTCAGCGTTCTAGGATGTCACAATCGTCAATAAGCCCTCGAATGAAATCTTTGCGGAAACGAATATGGTGGGCAATCTATGTAAATGAACCCATCTTCCCACTCAATGAGCTTCAATCTAAACATCTACAGACCAGGGACAAACATACATCGGCAGCTTTTGGACGACCTTGCCGCATTCGTGACGAAGACTGTGATGTCGAAGAACTTACCGAGGAAGATTTTGAGTTCGACATCGGCTACGACCAGGCCCTCATACCAGCTCAGGAAGCATACCAGGTGTCATATGTCCTCGAGATGATACAACTAGCAGCTATACGTGAGTCACAAAAGCAGTTATATCTTTGTTTCCGCTCATAACCTTATTTTCTTTTTCAAGTCGGAGACATTCTCATCGGGGAATACAGTCCCCGTCGTCCTCCGCTAGAAAAGTACGAATCAGGTGCATTACACCACAGACTTGTGAAATGGGAGTCAAAGGTACCCAAAAGTCTTCAGATAAAATCTTCTGAAGCATGTACGAAAGGGTCCTTCTGGGGGTGCATGCTGCAGATTTCCTTCCAGTGAGTACTCGAACCTTAATCTTCAAAGGCGATTGATTAATCGGAACTAGAAATTGTATGATACTGCTGTTCAGACCAAGGGCCATTAAAGATGTCTCCCCAGCCGAAGCTGAAAGTGATTCGCGGGCGCGGAATGCTGCTGATCTCATTACTCGCTTTGCAGAGGACCTATTGGCAACTGGGATGATACATTCGGGCCTTATTCATCTGTATGGAGAATTGAGAAACCCCCACGAGAGATTAATGTGTTTTCTAACTTGACTTAGTGTCCCCGCTTTATTCTCCGCACTTTCAATTCATACAATTGTGATTTGCCGAAAAGACTCAATCCAGCGCCAATTGGCCGAGAACAAATCGCGACAATGCATGTTAGCCTTGAGCGTTATAGCAAAGTCCTGGCCAGTCAGGATATGGATCTCAAAAGCATTCGTCAATCTGATGAAACGGCTGACAGGCCAAGGGCAGAACCTCAATGGCCCGATTGTGAACGTTTCATCCAGTATCTTGACCACACCCTATAATGGGTCATCATTAAAGCAAACGGAGCAATGGAATATGGCTTCGGAAAGATCCCAAAACATTACGAATCAAGCCGCCCCAAATATGCTGGAGCCGAGCTCTCATTGCACATGCAATAATGGCGCTAATTCTGGCGGCCTCCATGCGCAAGGATGCTTGTGGCAAGCGCCTGATCAGTTTATACATGATTCACTATGGGTTGGGTATCTTGATAATGCGCTCGATGTTGATCTGTCCCTGCATGACGGCGGTGGCTTTACTCAATACATGTCCTTCGAGGGTACCGGTTTAGGAGGTCAATCAGCCGTGGGCGATGTATAGTGTTTTGCAGTTTTAACAAGAACGATAAAGGACTTCCCCCCTTCCAAATGGGCCTACGAAATGATAAAAAGGCTGGCCTTACAAGCTTAAGACCACTTGGCAATTACTCTCGAGTATATGGACGAAGAAGCGAGTGATGTAAGCCGCATTTTATAATGTGGACTTTGAATTTGTGATATTCTGGTTTTAGATACGAATTTTCATCATCGAAGCATCTTCAAGCATTTAGAGCAAATTTGCTCTTCTCCCTTAGCACCTTGCCATATCTGAAGAAGATCAGCGGAAATGGCATCATAAGGATTGTGAGGAAAGCGAGCAGACTTGTAGCCCAATGATAACCCAACGCATTATACATTTGGATTCCGAACAACGGGAATGCAGCTGTTCAAGAAAAATTAGTCTCTGGTGCTGAATAGGTTTCGTCTGTTCCCCTCACCCGCAAAAGATGATCTCACAAACCCATTACCAGCGAGAGCAGATGCCGCATACTGCGGATAAGCATCAACCTGAAAGCAAGGTTAGCAAATGTCAAATTTTGTAGAAGTTGCCAGGAATGGCCCGAAAGACACACAAGAAATGTGAAAATACCCCTATATGCGAGCAAGATCCTATCACGTTCAAGTGAGTTAGCCATATCCGACACAGTGACATAATGACTGTGCTTATCACCCACAAACTCTCGCAGAGCCATCGCAGAATGAGCTGACTTACCCGCAGCCAAAGAAGGATGACCCAATGATTGGGACAATCCAATGCACGTCTGAGGACATACTCCAACCAAACCAAAATAGACCTATCGGAATCAAAACTCCTCCAGGTATAGCAGGAATCAAACTGTACTCTGGTGGGACATCCTCGCTTTGTTTCTCTCGAGACCTCAGAAGATAGTCTTTGACATGGGACCAGAGCGGAGCACTGATCGCTCCAACAATCATTCCCAAAATAATACCCACAAAGGGAAGACCTCCTTGCCATGTAGTCCAGCCATAGGTCGTTTCAAACATGAGTGGAATTGCCTGAAAGAAGAGGTAGAGTATGCCCAACAAGATAGCGGCGTAAATATCGAGAGCAAGACACATCGGCTCGAAGATGAGAAGCTGGAACGGCCGAAGGAGGGAGTAAGATAAAGCCTTTCCCCTTGAAGAGTGTATCTTCTCAGTTGGTGCTCTGTAGCGGTCATCTCCAGTCTGTTTCCGAAGCATCACAGCCTTGGCTCTCAACCGGACAGGAGGAAATGTCTCAGACACGAAAACCGAGATTGAAACCAGCAGAACTCCAGACCAGATAATAATGAAGTAGTAATTCCATCTCCAGGTCGTGTTATAACTGATGAAGCCTCCAATCAACGGACCCAAGCAGGGTCCGATAAATGGTGCAGACGAGACCAGGATCATAGGAAGTTGAATTTGAGAGCGCAGGAAAACATCGCTCACGGTTCCTCCCGACACAGACAGAAAAGTGCCACCCGCGAAGCCCGTGAAGAACCGAGAGATAATGACCGTTTCGATATTTTTCGCGACCGCCGTCACAATATTCCAGATCACAAACATGGACCATGAAACGATGTAGATAGGTCTGCGTCCGTACCACTCACTCAGAGGACTGGTTAACAGTGGTCCGAGACCGAGACCTACTACGAAGAATGATAGACCCAATATCGCAATGATAGAGGCTACCTCGAGCTCTGAATTCATTTGCGAGTAAGTGGTTGTGTATATTGAGCTCGCACAAGTCCTGGGTTTTCGTCATTAGCACGATTCAGCTCCGGATTAGAGTTTATTGTAGAATCACAACTTCCAACTTACACACACATAGTTCCCGTGCAGACGATAATAACCATAGCCCATTTTCGAGCCAAAGGTAAGCTCTTTGGGTTCATGAGATCTTGATCACTGCCGAATGTAACATCGTAGCCATGATCAGGGACACTAGTAGCCTCTTGGGATGGTTCAAATGAACTGTTGACCGCATTTTTCTCATGGCTATCGTCCTGACCAGAGACAGGGGAGGACCGGATATTATTCATTTCACCGAATGGAGCTGTGTTTCATCGAAGGTCAAGAACACACGGCCTTTGAAGCGAAATCCTATTTAGAGGAACGGGACCCAAATAGGCGAGTTTCACAGAAGAATCCTTTTGTAATTAGGGGCTTGACAAGGAAGAAGTTGCAGAAAGACCCAAGCGCGCTAGTTTGCCGCGGGTATGAGCTTGCTGCGGGTCTTGACTAAAACTTGCGACTAACGGTGAGTAGAGAAGCCAGGGGTCTTCTTCGTCAAGCCATGTCAAGAGTAGATTGTCGAGTGATCTGGTTTAGAATTTGCGATGTGTACCAAGTCAAATAAACCATGCGGCCAATGACCCTCTTAGCGTCAAAGGGTCTTGACCCTTCGCAGCTAATTTTTCGTTGTTTTGCGGGGCGATCTCCACCCAACCCTGAAGTAAGAACCCGAGGCATCTTGGACGGAGACCGCCGAAGGGCATAGACACTCCAACCTTGCGATCAACATAGCCAGATGACGAGCAACAATAATGGTGACGGCGGTGATGGATGCACGCAGTGAGTGAATGAGAGAGCCTGAAGTGAAGCTCACTTTGAGAGTAGACCAACGGAAATCGCCTTGATGCCTCCAGAATAAACCATAGGGGAGCCAATCTTAGGAGTCTCTTGATTTCTCCGGTCACCCCCGATTCTACCTTTGCGATGAAATTGTTCCATGGAACTTGAGGTACTTTAGAGACACTTTGCTACTACTGGATATTTGAAAATGAGAGCCTCGAAATTTTGGGGCTCTCGATCGCTTTTGCATACAACATCTGTTGTCGATCACGTGATCGTCCATATGGTGAAGAAGATGGCGTCCAATGCATTTCTGTGATGCTCTCATCACTGCGCGATCTAAAATGCCCCCACCTCAGCCTGCCACACTACATCTACCAGCTGCCTATTGCGAGGGTCCTTATGCATTTATGCATGAATGTACAATGCAGATACAACGCGTCCGTCTTGGGTGGATACGCTATAACGGTCGGATCCAGCCGTCAATGAAAATTCTCCGCCTGCCATCGAGTGGAGAAGGCTCAGTTGCACGAGAGCTCAGGATTCCAGACTCCAACAGACTGGAGGTTTCGTGAGTGACGCTCGGGAGGCTCTGCGATCGTGCCATGGCTTCTTCGGCAAGCCGTCCCTAAGCCTCGCTGAAGCCGTGGGTCGCTTCCGGGCCGAAATCTCGCACACGGTTGACGCTGGCGACCAGATGAGACACGACTCCACCGAAAACTCTTTCATTTGTTTCGCATCGGCACTCGATGCCGAATTCCTAATCGCGGGACCAATCAGGACAGGGGAAATTCTTATTGTGTCTGGCAAGCATTAACCAGGCTAGGAACCAGCCGAGGCTCCCGGTTATCAAAGTGGACCGTTTCTGGCAAATTCAGTCACATTTTATTATCTAGATGATTTTCAGTCCTCTCTCCAGACCATTCGCTTTCTCGGGCAGTTGATCTACATCGATCTCGCCATACACTAAAGGGTATATTCATCGATAAGAAGACTTGTCAGACACTGCAGACTGGGCACATCTGAAAATGGCAACCCTCAACGGCGAGGGCGAGGCCTCTTTCCCCTCCAAGATTCCTTTTTGGCGTCTGGTCTTCGACCAGAAGGTCATTACTCAAGAGGTTGCTTCTTACCCCTACGGAGGGTCTGGCACTGAAGAGGATCCCTTCGTCGTGACATGGCTGCCGAATGACCCGCGGAACCCTATGAACTTCCGGGCCATTAAGAAGTGGTCAATCACGATTTTGGTGTCATTCGTCACTCTCGCTGTCGCACTGGTGTCGTCAGCATTCTCGGGTGGAATGGGTCAGATCGTCGCGGATTTTGGCGTAGAGGAAGAGGTTGTCATCCTCGGCGTTTCACTTTTCGTGCTGGGTTTCGCAGTACGTTCACCTCGACCTCTTCCAATACAAGCTTTTAATTAATATGTCTATATAGATTGGCCCCTTGATATGGGCACCGCTGAGTGAAATCTTCGGCCGGCGCCATATCTTCACTATCAGTTTTGCATTCCTGACTGCCTTCAACGCTGGTGCGGCAGGAGCAAAGAACATCCAGACCCTTATTATCCTCCGGTTCCTTGCTGGCTGCTTTGGGTCTTCGCCCTTTGGAAATGCAGGCGGCACAATCGCCGACATGTTCTCTGCTTCACAACGTGGAATCGCTATCAGCTTCTTCGCCGCAGCCCCCTTCCTCGGCCCGACTATCGGTCCTATCATCGGCGGCTTTCTCGCGACCGGTGCTGGTTGGCGTTGGGTGGAAGGCTTTCTTGCAGCATTCTCAGGCGCGCTGTGGCTATGCATCATCTTCCTTCTTCCAGAAACCTATGCGCCTGTTCTACTGCGTCGACGAGCCGCGAAGTTGTCTCAATTAAGTGGCCATGTCTACCGCAGCAAGCTTGATATCGAGCGCGGCCCAATTCCCTTGGGCAAGACCTTGAAGACTGCGCTTTCACGACCTTGGATCTTGTTGTTCCGTGAGCCGATCGTTCTGCTTTTCTCGATTTACATGTCGATCATCTACGGTACGCTCTATATGCTGTTCGCTGCCTACCCGATTGTCTTTCAAGAAGTGCGCGGGTGGAGCGAGGGTATCGGCGGCCTTGCATTCCTGGGCATCTTAGTCGGCATGATTCTTGCCGTCATCTACACCTTCCCCGAGAACATGAGCTACGCCAAAATGTGCAGTCAGACTACCGATCGTCTTCCGCCAGAGGTTCGACTTCCCCCAAGCATGGTGGGCGGTATTGCCCTGCCTATCGGACTTTTCTGGTTCGCCTGGACAAATTCCCCATCAATTCACTGGATGGCATCTGTTGCCGCCGGCGCGCCATTCGGATTCGGCATGGTCCTCATTTTCCTCAGTGTGTTCAACTACCTCATCGACTCATACACTATCTTCGCGGCTAGTGTTCTAGCAGCGAACTCGGCGCTCCGCTCCCTCTTCGGCATGGCCTTCCCGCTTTTCACGACTTATATGTACCGCAATCTGGGCATTCATTGGGCTTCGTCAATCCCTGCTTTCTTGTCGATTCTCTGCGTCCCTCTGCCATTTATCTTCTACAAATATGGCGCCCAGATCCGACAGAAGTGTACTTTTGCTGCTGAAGCGGATGCGTTCATGCGTCGTCTTGCCGAAAAGAACCAGATAGAGACGCGCAAGGAAGAAGAGACGGCGACAACAGAGAAGGGAGCAGACAAGTCCGAGGAATCGCACCAAGTCGCAGATGACGTGAGTGACAGCGAGAGCCTGTCGACCGTACCTTCGCGAGTTACAATTGGAAGATATGCGTCGAGAGGATCTCGCCAGTCGGGACGATCTATTAATCGAACTGCAACTGCCACACAATATGAAGAGAACCCGTATGACCTTGACTTGGTGAACACCCGGCAGTCAGCTATCAGTGTGCCTCGCAAGGATTAAATCGACACTTACTCCGAGTCTTCAACGAGCGGCCGACTTATTGATCTTCAAATCATCATGCTTCTCGCTTGGCGGAACTGGCATTACGACGAAAAACAAAATACCACCGCCTGAACGGTCTTCTCCACGGGAAGAATACTTCAGCAAAAAGTTATAAGATACCCTAGCACTCAATAATGCATAATTTTCGATCGAATGAATTATTCGCAGACGTTCATTGTGATCCGTAGTATTCTGATTTCGCCGTGTAACTCGAGCTTAAACCTGCGGAGAATGTACCATGATCAAAATCCTGTCTTATAAGCTTGATACTCTAACGCATACTGGCGCATTTGCTAATCTCCATGAATTACTAGTAATTCACAGACTTGAAAAGGCTTTATCGTTGTAGAGGGCGACCTCAACCCAGCGCGGCAGAGTGGAAATAGTTGATCACTCATCAACCCCACAGCCTCGGTCCATCTCCACCTCGGGTCATCTGCACCAAGCGGCCTATATACGAGCCCCTTCCACCATGCGCTATTACATATCACGTCAATTGATCCCAAATCACCAGTACATCGCCCATAATGACTGGCAAGATAGACGCCTTCGTCGATTGTGGTGCGGCTCCACTTGACCCCAGGCGAAAAGTCCCTTGTCAGGGTCGATCCTGGGACCGCGGATTGCTAATTCACATTCATCTTAGTATCGCCTTACTCATACTATGCGACGCTGTATCTGAGACGGAATCGCAAGGCGCTCGAATCGCATGGGGTCGAGGTGGAGTAAGAATCCTCTTGGCATCTTTGCGACCACTGGTTTTGACAATGGCAGGTTTCATCCCATTTTCCTGGGCGGCGTCAATGTTGGGTCTGGTATGTTTTCTCCGATAGAGGACGCGCGGTATCCACAGCTCATCAATTATTTGACAGGAAACAAACCACCATGGACGCTGCCAGCCAAAGCGTCTTACTCTAAGTTCGACTCTGAGCGGGCGTGCAAGTATTTTGGCGTGGCGCCCATCAAGACACCGGATTTCTTTCCCATTCTTTCAATCATGGTATGTATAGAATGGTACTTTTTATTTGCGCGATAGAGCATACCCTCACAAGTTCGTGAAGCCCCAACGATGCATGATCTACATCAAGCGCAACTACCCCCGAGAGCGCTATGAGACCACTTTTCTCTCCTTGTGGGAATGGATATATCACAAGAACATCGACATCAGCAAGCCCGAGCAGCTAGGAGAGCTGCTGAAGACTCACGGGTACTCTGATAAAGAGATCAAAGACATTATTACTGCGGCCTCTAGCCCCGAGTACAAGCAAGCCTTGACAGCCAACACGCAGGCCGCTCTAGACCAAGGTGCATATGGTGCTCCGTGGTTTTGGGTCCGGAACAAAGAGGGTAAGGAGGAGCCCTTCTTCGGCAGTGATCGGTGAGTACAGCTTTGCTTTTGTTGCCAGATTGGGGCTAACGTGATGATTCTCAGGTTTGCGTTCATGTGGCAGTATCTCGGACTGCCCTTTCAAGACGTCTCGATTATCGAGAAGGCAAAGCTGTAACGTAGGGATAGGATACTCTTTTGATGTACATATTCAGTCAGTGAAGGCTTTCGAAATTAGTCAAAACATCGGGAATTCCGACTCACCTCATCCCCACATCGCGTCTCGGCCCTTCGGCCTTCGTGACTCACGGCTTAGACAGCGCTGCGCATCGCCCCGAGAACACGCCGAAGACGAAAGCCTCACCGGGCAGACTCGACCTATACCAATTCGACAACTGCAGTACAAATACCGTGCTCACCTTGCCTCTGTATCGAAACTGTCCAGATTGAGAATCACAATTGAAGACGACTTCCATCGGAACCCGCGCGGATAAGAACTCGCCCGTTCGGTTTACCCCACGCTGCCCCACGTTGAAGCTTGTCTTAAATCCGGCTTCTTCTCATCCACCGTTCAAGTCAATCGCAGTTGCAATCGTCTCAGAGTATCATAATGTCCGGAACCCGCGTCGCTTGGATCGGCCTCGGCAACATTGGCCGGGTAAGCAGTCTCCTCATGAAACAGAGTGTATTGAGTCACCACTGACAATGCGAACAGGGAATGAGCACCAACATCGCCCAAAAAGGGCCCCAGTCCAGCCTCATCCTGTACAATCGCACCGCAGCCCGTGCAACCAAACACGCCGAGTCTCTCAACGGCCGCGCGACGGTCGCATCTTCCCTCCCAGAAGCCGTGCAGAACGCCGACGTGATCTTCACCTGCGTTGGCGACGACCCAGCCATCGACTCAATCACCAACGCCATCCTGGCCGACCAATCCGCCGATCTCACGAGCAAGACCTTCGTCGATTGCTCAACAGTGCACCCCAATACCTCCCGTCGCACAGAAGCTGCCTACACAGCTCGCGGCGCGTCCTTCGTTGCATGCCCGGTCTTTGGCGCGCCGAACATGGCCGATGCCGGACATCTAATCGTCGTGCCAGCGGGTAAGCAAGCTGCCATCGCGAAGGCGAAGCCTTTCTTCGAGGGGGTAACTGCAAAGGCGACCATCGATCTATCCGACGGGACGGGCGCCGACATCGACGTCGGCAAGGCGTCCACGCTGAAGGTCCTCGGCAACACCTTCATTCTCAACACCGTCGGCGTGCTGGCCGAGTCTATCGTCGCGGCTGAGTCGACAGGTCTAGGCGTTGGTCCGCTGAAACAGTGGCTGGATCTGTTTGCTCCGGGTCCGTTTGCCAAGTATGCGGACCGCATGATCACCGGCGACTATTATCAACGGGATGAGCCTTTGTTCGCGGTGGATCTTGCTCGCAAGGATCTGCGCCATGCATCGAACCTGGCCAAGGAAGGTGGCCAGCGCATGCGCAATGTCGAGGTGACGGATGCTTTCCTGCAGGATGTCAAGGCGGAGAAGGGCGAGAAGGGCGACATCGCTGGTGTTTATGGTGCGGCGAGAAAGGCTGCCGGTATGAAGTATGAGAACCAGGATAAGTAAGCATATACAATATAGTAGATAAAGATAAATGTTACATCCTCTAGTTGGATTTCATTATTGGTCAAATAGTTCAAGCAGAGCGCCTGTACGCGAACCACACTTGACTCAAGTACCTTCAAAGCCTGCTACCACAGCAGCCAAATGCATTGACCTGTACGGATTGGTTGCTATCCAAGGTCGAAGGAGGCACACCGATAGCCGGTATTTATGTGAAAAAGTTGACCGGCTTCAAGAAGACGGTGATAATCTCCACAGGCCTGGTACTTGTTAGCTCGGCAGGGAAAGTCGAATTGCGATCAGCCTACATGACAGGGAAGTCTTCGATCCGGGGTATATGGTTCAGCCCGAAATGCACCCTAACAATAATGTTGTCATTGACCACACTGTCTCGACGGGCGAACCAATTCTTGATTCCATGACCTCCTCGACTTTGATTAGTAACTTTTCCTCCGGAGAGGAGCTCACCTGGCCTGTATATTTAGTGACGTAGTTTTCGTGGTCAGCTCATGACGAATCAATCCTCGCGCCGAGACTCTCGTTGCCAACTCTGTTTGATGGTGTGCATACGCCGACCGAGAGACGCTTGTACCATCACTTTTCGTCGGTCCTGTCACAACTGCTTGTCTTGCAGGCTACGACCCAATGCAACCGGATAGCCGCCGCGGCCCTCCCGCTCTCAACTACGAACAAGGGCTTGTTATCACTAGTATTGGCTGTCTAGGCCGTGCACCTTCTCAAGCTCTTACAACTCGGAGGCCATTCAACTGAAATTCCCGCGTACCTCGAGGTACAACGACTCAAATGGAAGTTTTTTGGGCAGGGAGCCCGCATCCATGGTCAACGTATACAAGGACTCTACGCAGATGAGCCAGTGTCAGATCAGCAATGTATAATTGCCTTGGTTGGCACGATGCTATTGTGCCAATACAATACCGGCGAGGGCAAATTTGACGGCGGATGGAAAATGCACCTGGGCGCTGCTCAGGAGTTGGTAAAATGCCTCAAGCAGCGATCTGCTTTCAGCGCGACATTTTTCCCTGCGGCAGTTCTGGAAGATTGGTTTCTCTACCACCAATTAATCTAGAGTTTACCGATCAGAGCCTTTTACGCTATCTCGACCAGTCCGAGACCGTCATATCTTGGCCTCGCTCTCGGACTTCAGATTAGCGCAGATCTAGAGGCTTGGGACTACCAGTATTCGACGCGGCAGCAAAGGATCGTAGGAGAGTGGAATTCTTACTTCTCTATGCGACAGTGTATCAGTGCCAGCTGCTTTTTATCAAGACACAGACTGCTCTTGAGGGCGGTCTTACCTACCTAGATGATCTTTGCGATAACGACCACGCTCAGATCTGCGCCTTGTTCCCGATGTTTATATTTGGTGGTCTGGCTGCTGTCAAATAGAAATCGCTCTCATGTCAGGGAGAAGATGGACGCTCATTATCAGTGGTCAGGACTGGGAAATATCAGAAGCGAAGAATTTCTTGGGGTTGTGGTGGGAACAATGTGATCAAGCAGATGACATATATTGGTGGCAGTGGCATACGCTGGCCTCGGAGATTGCATTGCAACCTATCTTAACATGAAATCTTTGTCGAAGGAGGAAATAAATGAAGTAATACTCCAGACAAGTGGAACCTTAGTATGTGCTTACGTAACAGACTATGTACTCAAAGTGGGACCAAGTTAGACGCTCGGAGCAGCTCGTGTCGCGCGCGCCGAGGCACGCTGCCGTCTTGATTGGCCACACACTGCTGGTGCATCTGCGAAGTACATCTCCGCGATCCTCGGCGCTTTGCGGTGGCTAAGGCGTGTCGCGCGCATTGCAGCTTGCAACTTGCGTCATGGAAGCTCCGCGGGAGTCCGATATGCCTTCAAAGTCGATCAGTCTGTTAAATAAAAGCTACTACTTAATGTCCAAGCAGGTCCGCATCAATGACAGATCCATTCTTCAGCACAATTACAATAGGATCACACTTTCCATTCCGACTCCGCTCATCATCTTTTTCAAGTTCTTACCAGGTTGATTCCAGGATGTTTATTCAACCCCCCACGGTCAAGTTGAACAATGGTTCTGAAATGCCAATCGTTGGTTTCGGTCTCTGGAAGCTCGACACCAAACCTGCGCCGACCAAGTCTACAACGCTATCATTTTTCTAATGCGATGAAAATAGTCTACGAGAACGAAGCCAAATGCGGCTAGGGCGTTGCCCGAGCCATCAACGAAGGCCTTATCAAGCGCGAGGACCTATTTATCGTCTCGAAGCTCAGGAACAAATTCCACGACACCGACAAAGTCGAGCCCATCACCCGGCGCCAGCTCCAAGATTGGAAGATCGACTACTTCGACCTCTTCCTAATGCACTTCCCCATCTCGCTCGAGTACGTCGACATGGCTGTTCAATACCCTCCTCCGACGGACCCGAATTCCCGCCCGGCCGCGCCTCGGTCCAGGAAACATGGTTGGCGATGGAGAAGCTGGTTCCAGCGGGCTTGACCAAAGCCATTGGAATCAGCAACTTCAATGGCGGGTTGATTCTGGATATGCTGAAATATGCGAATATCCGCTCTGCTACCCTGCAGATTGAGCACCACCCCTACCTGACGCAGGAGCAGCTTGTGAACTGGGTTCAGGGTCAAAGGATTGCTATTACCGCTTATTCGTCTTTTGGACCTTTGTCGCTGTGGAGTTGGAGACCGAGGACGTGAAGAATACTCCTTTGCTGTTTGAGCATCTGACTATCGTAGGCTTGTCGAAGAATTATGGAAAGAGGCCTGCTCAGATTGTACTGCGCTGGGCTACCCAGCGCGGGATCGCTGTGGTTCCGAAGAGTGGGAACCCTCAGCGTCTGGCTCAGAGCCTTTCTGTGACGGATTTCGACCTGGGTGCGGGAGATTTACAAAGCATCAGCGCGATGAACCGCAATCTTCGATTCAATGATCCCATGAAGGTATGTGTCTTGGCCTAACTGAGTCCGATGCTTAAACAAGATTCTACCTGGTTCTGAAAGTTCGGAGAGCCGCACCCCATTTTCTTCTGATCTGGCTGCCAGCAATGCCGTGCAAATATGCTTGGTAGAGAAAAGGAGGACCATGGCGCTACGTTCTATAATAGAATCTTATACGTGAAAAATAGGAGAAAATCAGATTTGAACAAGTTTCATTCAAACTTTACGTCTCCAATTGAAGATCGTAGCAAAACGTGGCAAATATGCACACAGAATTTCATGTCACTAAAAATAATACATCAGGCCATTATTGAAAGATTGGCACTCGGAGTGGGGTATTGTAAGGAAAAAAAGTTGTCATGAGAGAGGAGTTTACTCCTGGATCTCAGCAGCGCGGGCAGTCTCATCCTGCTGCTGCTGGCCGGCACCCTCCTTGGGCTCGATGGGGCCATGGAGATCGGCCACGATGCCCTCGGGGGCAACCCAGCTGGCGGACTTCCAGGGCTTGACGTGCAGCACGTACATGGTGTCGACCTCCTCCAGGGTGCGGCCCTGGGTCTCGTTGACAAAGAAGAAGACAACAAGGACGGCGGCGAAACAGCAGGCAGCGAAGACATAACCGTAACGGAAGTCAATGGAGCTGGAGATGAAGGGAGTGAAGAAGGAGATGAGGAAGTTCCAGGTCCAGTTGGCAGCGGTGGCGACACCCATGCAGGTAGCACGGTAGCGGAAAGGGTACATCTCACCACAGATGGCCCAAACGATGGGACCCCAGGTGGTAGCGAAGCCGACAATGAAGAAACAGGTGAAGACAATCATGGCAACACCGGCGGGGTGAGACGAGGGGTTGGCGTGCAGAACCTCGTGGCCGACAGAAGCCCAGATCATGAAGCAAATGAACATCCAGGCGGCACCGACCATCAGGCAGTTGCGGCGACCATAGTGCTCGACGACGTACAGACCAGGCAGAGTCATACCGAAGTTGACGGCACCCAGAATGATCTGGGTAACGAAGGAGTCGCTCAAACCGACTCCCTGGAAGATGCTGGTACCGTAGTAGAAGATGAAATTGGCACCGGTCAGCTGCTGCAGAGACTGCAGAGCAATACCAAGCATGGTACGGTAGAACATGCGGGGACCGGTGAGAACCTCGTGCCAGGGAGCCTTGCCGACGGACTTCTCCTCGTCGAGCTTATGCTTCATGTCAGCCATTTCCTGAGCAACAACGCGGTGGTTGGTGGGGACACCGTAGAGCTTGGCCATGACCTCGCGGGCCTCCTCAACACGGCCGTGACGGTAGGCAAACCGAGGAGATTCGGGCAGGAACAGAGTACCGATACCCAGAATCAGAGGCCAGGCGAAACCAATACCCATGGTGATACGCCACGAAGCGCTGGAGTTGACATGGACGGTACCGTAGTTGACAATGTAAGAGATGAAGATACCGAAGGCGACGAATAACTGAAAGGCGCTGACCATGGCACCACGGACCTGGCGGGGAGCCGACTCGGACTGGTACATGGGGACGACGCTGGACAGAGCACCGACACCGAGACCCATGACCCAGCGACCGAGAGCAACCTGGTACCATTTGTCGATGGTGGCAATCTGGACGATGATACCAACGATGTTGATGAGAGCCCAGAAGGAAATCGAGAGCTTGCGGCCAATCTTGTCGGCGATGGGGGCAGCGACCAGGGCACCAATCATAGTACCGATCGAGAGCTGTCGAATGGTCAGTTCCGACCCACAAAACGTCTCACACCGTGGAGGTGGAGATGGGGATGGAGGCACCTGGCCAGTGCGAGCGAAGGACTACATACCAGACCAACAATGAGACCGTTGCGAACGTTGCTGAAAGCATATTCTCCGGTGGCGGCATTATATTCGGCGAAGCGGGTCTTGAAATCAGTCATGCTGGTGAAACCCGAGATTTGACCTGGTTGCCGAATAATGAGTTTCCATGCTTCCGTATAGACTCTTGCCACATGTAGTGCAACCTACCAGTCGAGTAACCGAAGATGAAACCACCCATGGAGACACACAGGCCGAGGATGAAGGAGCGCCAGGTCAGGTACTTGACGGGGCTGTCGTCGATGATGCCCTCATCCTTCTCGGCGCTGGTCGAGTCGGCACGGGCAGGAGTGGGAGCCTGGGAGGAGAACTGAGAGTCCTCACCACCCTTGAAGCGGGTCATGAAGCTTGTAACACCCATAGTGGAAGATCACCGGACCAGAGTGTGTTGATACCGATGAAGGTGGTTGATGGGGAAGAGAGGAATGGGGGAAGAAGAGAAAAACAGATGGGGAGGGAAGGGCCAAATAAATACGGCAGGCACGCATCGGACAACCGGCTCGTGCCCCTTGGGGTACCATGGCAGACACAACGGGGGCCCGGATCTCGCGTCCCACGTTTGCCGGGATGGGGCGGAGGAAATTTCGTCTCCATGGGCATACTCCGTACAATGGAGGGTTCTTGGAGTGGGGAATTGGTGGAGAATGGCATTTGAAAGTTCTGGAGATGCCCCGAATGGGGATGGCCACGTGAGCGCAAACGGTAGTATCCCTTGCTAACAATAGCAAGCGGCAACCGCCCTTGTTTGCATCGATGAAGATAATATTTTTTCGCCCGGACTTGGACGAGTCGTGTCTGTCCAACACAGTAATGGAATTTGTTCTGTTTACTTTTTCCAGAGACATTGTTTCAGAATGCATGCCATGTTGACTATGGGGATGCCAGGCCGAGGATTGGCATGTTGACTGAGCGCGGTGCCGAGCTTCTTGCCACCCTTCTAGAAGCCTGCGAGATTGAGTAATAGCTGGGGCTGCCCCGAGCGAATGAGCATGCTGTGCCTGGCCGAGCCCGGATGGAGTCCGTGTCTCCAGTTGAGCATCCAATTTCCACCCTGCGGTATGGAAGAACGAATATCCTCGTCACGGCCCTCTAAACACGACCCTAGGTACACTGACCTACAATGGACACTACTGGAGGGCCCATGGGAAGGATGATCCCTTTGCGGGATTAAACACAGCAAAAAGGCAAATCCGGCCAAGGTTTACTCATTGACTTTCTCATGACGCTGTTTACTTGCAACCACTTCTGAAACGGGACAAGCTGGACGCAGCGCAAAAATAATCAGGAAGTAAAAAAATTTCTGTTTACATCGAGCGGGGTGGGGCGCCGTGGATTCTTCACTGCAAAAAGGCCGGCGCCCGAACCGGTCTCAGACAATGACGATCGCCACGGCAAAAGCTTGGCTCGATCAGGGAGGTCCTACTGAGCGCATCACCGTACGATGGTGTCGGCAAAAAATAAAATAAAACAGAAAAGGTCATGCGGACGTCCAGAAATTGGGCTGGGCCGGACCCTCCATTATATACCATCTCGGACCAGATCTCAAATGGGTGAGCGCAACAAAACCACTGCTGATAAGACAATTGCTGAACAAATGCACCGGTCGGAACAGGTTTGAGCTTCAGCACAGCCAGCCCCACCACCGGTGAGCCTTCGGTCATCTCCCGCGCAGAGATTTCCGATCTGTTGAGCCATTGCCCGGGCCCACACTGGCCCAATCGGCACACCGAGTCCTGCGTCGTGCAGGCCGACGCCGACCCGACTCGGGATCGGTGCGGCTTCGTGTCTGGCCACGACAGGGGTCGCCGGGCGCAACCGTTCTACGAAGATATCACAAGAATCTCTTGTATCCCTGCATTGTGATCGGAGAGACCATCGCATCATCACCACATTCAAATCGCCGCTCGCCATTCCCATCCCGCGAGCAAGAAAGGGATGGGGAGATAAACAGCCTGCACTCGGCATCCCGAGCACGGGATCGTCAGAGGATGCGCTGCGGCTCGCCGGAACCAGACGCTCAATTTTCACCGGGACCCACTCAGCCCACGCCCCTTCCACGATCGACGGTAACCCAGCTAGAAAAAATTCGCACGCTAACAGAGTCAGACCACCAACGCGACAAGCAAAGAATAGCCCAATGCAAAAAAGGGGCATGCCGAATCCACTCGTGCCAACTCTCCTTCCTAACTCATACGTTCGCAGTGCCCACCGGGCTGAACATCATCACCACTGCCAATCAACGTTCGCGATCGAGGTTGGTGTTATCTCCGTGGACCTTCCTTACTAAGAGTGAGACGTCTTTCCTTTCACTTGCCATTCGTGTGTGTACTCCGTAGTGACGATGCTTTCCTGAGGCGAGGTCGGGTCGTACCGTGTCTCTGTGCTGTACCACCAATCACATGTTTGTCGCAGTCGCGGAGCAATTAACGTTTTCGCTCGCTTGCATGCAAAGGCTTTGGAATAGGGCCATATATCCTGTATGTAGAGGCGGGCTCTGTTGGATGGAATCTACCTTCCGACAGTTGGCATTTGGAGATCGTTGGAGTAGTCGTGGGCACGGAGTAGCGCTCATCCCCTCGCCCTCCCACACGAAACAACAAAAGCGATTTTCAAATTCGGTACGGGGGCGCTCTTCAGACACAGTCCCACTAGATATCATCAATGCAAATTGTACCCTCTATCCATACCAAGGAAATTGGCTCGCTTCATCTGTACAACATAGACTTCGGTCATTTCTGGGTCCAGAAGCCCAGAACATAGATTTCAGTAGTAGTAAAGAGGGCTGTCAAACTTGCGCCAGTGTGGTTAAATCTATCCATGGAAAACACGACATTCTTCCCTGGTGGCTCAGCACCCAAGAAGCCTGATTCTAGGTGATACAATATATCCCGTCCAAAGCAATGTGAAACCTCAGCCAGGTCCCTAGAGTGCCTGAGATCTCAAGAGTTGCACCATCAAAATCCACCATTTATGACATATGATGTATATCACAGTTGCACCTGCACGGAATGCCCTGTCTGCTTCATGGTGTCTAGCCGTGACATTTCACTCTATTGTGACATGGATAGGACCTTCCAAGGTTGGGCCTCTTTTATCTATCAGCATCATGATGCGTAGCAACCCGGGTCAGTGTGCGAGTCTGCCCATTCACCATGTCTGGATACGCTCCGTGCATTGATGTGATCTCGATACATATCGGGAGCACAGATGCTCATAATTGTGGGACATCGCATCTAGGGTATATACCACTATGTCTCAACAACCACCCTCCAGAGCTGGGTTTATGATTCTCGATGTAAAATGGCATATATTAAATATGAAAATGTGGGATATGGACGCCCACGATAGTGAGAAACCAAGAAGGCCAAACCTTATGTAGATCAGTGCACGTCATGCAAACAAGGTCTCGACCTGCCAGAAAGATGGAACCTCTTCGTCCGACATTTCACCAACTGGACCTAGTTCAAGTGATTCAAGTCGACGCTGGGTAGGTTCCAAATCATCAATCATTCTAGCCCGATCTTGAACCAGGTGCTACGGCTCCACGACGAATGACGTCTAGCTCGCATTGGCCAGCCCTTGCGACTGACAGACGGCGTCTTTGAGCGTTGTCAGCCATCGCGGATCATCCGCCCATGTCTGATTCCATGGATCCGTATCACCATATGCAATCAAGCGAGCATGATCTTGGATCACCTCATCCGGTGGAAATTCGCCCGTTGTAACCTGTTCCTGCAGGTAATCAACCATCGCTTGACGAAGATTAGTGTATCTGTTGAAAGCATTTGGGACATCGTTATTCAACGACCATTCGCCTTCTCCGAGTGCCTCCATGTTCGATATCTTCCAAGGGTCCATGGTGCGCCGTTCGAGACCAAGTAAGAAAGGAGGGATCGCGTTCTCCACCAGACTTTCAATTTCTGGTTCGAACCCCCAACCCCCTTTCCATTGATTCATGTCTGCACCGCCTTTGAAGTGTTCTGCCAGGTGGTCGCCTCGTTCTTCCCAAGTGACAAATTCCGCCTCGCAGAATCCGCATCGTGATTTGATTGCTGACATTGTGTATCGCCACCGATCCATCGAGGGGTGGCAGGATACGCCATGTACCAGGCGGAGATGCTGACGTAGATGATCCTTTCTCGAAAATTGGCGTGCTTGTGGGTCCTTTTCTCGACAAAACAGATAGTTATGAACTTTGAGATGGTCGTCGTCCACGTTTTCTGCTAGACAAAAAACACAGATCCGGGTCCCTTGGATCTGGATGATCCCGCCCTCCGGCGCACAAGACCAGTGGTCTACAGAAAGATGAAGGGCCTTCTCATGCCGCTGCCAATCATACTTGCTGCGGAATGTTTCGGCGCAGAATGTACACTGATAGGTGCGCTTCTGGGACAGTGCTCGCTGGTCTGCGAGTTTCGACTTTTGTGTCTTCCGACGATGGCGACGTGATCTCATGCTGGGTATTGGCGTTGGGGGTCTCAGGGATGAGCAAGGCTGGGCTTGGAATGAAGCATCTGATCCAGAGGAGTGACTGTATTCACAGCTGCTTATTGACGGTGCACCGAATGTGAAAGAGGTGCTAGAGCCATTGCTAGACTCTGGGTCTGTCGTGACGCCGCGCTGGATTGCCTCGTACTCTGCGGGCTCTGGCGCACGCTGTAATGCTCGAAGGATGTCGGACGTTGCAGCGGGTTCCGTTTCTGGCGGTGAATACTGCCATCGTTCCAAAGGAGATAATGAAGTCAGGTTGGTGGAGTCCCCCTCAGGCGGGTGGAAGTTGCGTGGCAGTTTACGCCGGCGAGCATTGGTGAACCAGGTCAATATCTGTCGCTTATTCAGCCCTGTCTGCTGCTCCAGATCGACTCGCTCCTGTTCAGTGGGGTATGGATGACTCTGGTGTTGATAAAGCCATGATCTTAGCGTGTTGGCGGCGTGGGCGGGTATGCGTCGACGTTTGGCCCCTCCGCCAGCAGCCTTCTTCATCGGGATGCCGGTCTCTGATAGCGGAGCCTCTTCACTGTCTCCACATCCCCACGTAGAGACTAATGAATGAGAGACGTCGATAAGCTGCGAATTTTGACTATGCCTTGAAAGAATCTCATCATGCTGAGTATGGCCTTCAATCGGGCAGCTTGCCACAGCACTGTCTAGACACCAGTCGTTCAAGTTGTCAGAAAACCCAGCAGCAGTTTCCGGCTCGTGGTAAGAGTCAGTGGCGATAAAGTCTGTGTCCCAATCAAAGTTTCCAGCCTCCTGATTCGTGAAATCGTTGAAGGCGGCCGTTAAGAGTGAGCCCTCGACAACTGGAAAAGGCGTGGGCAGGAACTCGTAGTTGGGGAATTCCTCGCCAGCCATGCCTATCAGAAGAGCCGCGGTCGACCGAAATAGTCTGAAAGCAGGGGTACTGTAGGTCTCAGAAGAGCCTCGATCAGGGTGCCACTAGGCCGGAAGGATGCGTTCAACCCCCTTGACTGGATTGACTGGGCTGGACTGGACTGGGGAAGAGGAGAACGGTCGATGGCGGTGATCATGTGGGTCGAGCGCCCTAAAACTGACACGCGGGTTGCCGCCTTCCCGCATTATCTCACCACTCGGGATCTGTAAACAGTAGAGGCTCAAGACTGCAACAACTGTGTGCTTATTGATCGCATGTTAGCAATTGTTGAGGTGTGCATGTAAAGCAACATCGAACAATATCTACAAGCACCTAGAATCATCCGAGCAACAAAGCGCCTTGCACCCAGACTTACACGTAGTAGTGAGACTTATTCAACTCGAGTTTAATTATGAATAATCAGGAAGCAATTTGAATGCGGAAGCACAAAGTGGTTCATATGCAAATCATTAAGTCAAGAACTTTTTGGTCCTATTGACAGGGAGACGAGCCCCCGCAAATCATACGACTGTCTATTCACAGGCAAAGGCACTCCAGACCAAGACGTGGAGGATGGATAACCGTGTCAAATAGCGAAGACACTAGACAAAGAAACAGGAAACACAAACGCCCTACACCATTGCACCCGGTATGGAAACCAATTTGACCATGATTATGAATGGATCTTGATTCGTCGCCCGTAGCAGTGGGGCCCTTAACGGCGCTGGTTCTTACCGATACCGCGCTTTCCGGCGAACTGTTTTGACATAGGTTAGACATAATTTCCTCATCGAAAGTCAGAAGGAGGTAGGGGACACATACCAAGTGCTTAGGCAGAGAGGCGGTGGTGTGACGATCGGCCTCACCAGCACGAGCCATGCGGTTCATCTGCTTCTGGCCTAGCTTGTGCAGGCGCTCAGCCTTGGTGCGAGAAGGCTCGTCCACAACACCGTCATTACGACGGTCAGTAGCGGCCTGGCTGCGAGCACGGCTCTTAGCACGGGCGATAGCCTTGTGGGGATCATCAATGTCCATAGCGTCATCGTCGCCAACCTCACTGCGAGTCGTAGTCCGGCCACGGACCTGGCTCTGGGAACGGGCACGGTCGCCAGCAGCATCGATGTCGTAACCGGCGGAGTCCAGGGCACGCTCCAGCTGAGAGAGCTTCTTGGCCTTGGCACTGCGAGGGATGGCGGCGCGGTTCTTGAGCGACTTGCGCATCTTGGCCTCGTTGCGCATGAGCACACGCTTCTCGCGGATCAGATCGGCCTTCATGCGAGTATCGGCATCTTCGGCGTCTTCGACGCTCTCGTCCGACTCGTAGTATCCGTCGGCCTCCAGCTTCTCTTCCTCCTCCTCCAGAGCAGCCAGCTTCTTCTCGATATCGGGATCCACAAAGTCGTAGATATTCTTTCCGTTCCACACCTCGGGGATCTTGTCGTGCTTCCACTCGTCATTCGCCAAGGTGTAGTCGCGCTGCATATCGAAGCTGTAAACACCAGCACCACCTTGCTCCTCCTCCAGATCGCGCTCCAACTTCCGGCGGTTGGGGTCGTTCTTGTCGTACTTCTTGAGGTTCTTGACGGCCTCCGGGATGAACGTCTCCCGGGTCGCACCACCCATTGGCTGGGCAACGTGGATACGGGCCAGCACATCTCCGAGACGGCCACCGGGGGTACCGGCAGACGTGTTAGTTCCAGACTTGAGCTTCTGGGCCACTCGCTCGGCGAGCAGCTTGTCGCAAGCAGCATTCTTCACAGCAGTCACACCCTCGGTGGTGGTGCAGGAAGCCTGCAGAAGCTCGACATCACCCGACTTGAGAATTTCCTGCAGTTCCTGTTGCTCCTCCGGGTCCAGATCTTCAGGGCGGCGAACATCGATCTTGTTGATAACGATGTACACAACCTTGTTGGCGAACAAAGGCTTGATGCTGTGGAAGAGCTTGATCTGATCGGCGACGGAGTAACCGCACTGCTCGGAAAGATCCATGAAGTACAGAATGGCAGAGCGCAAGTGAGCAACAGCGGTGATGGACTGCATTTCAATGGTGTTCATCTCCTCAAGAGGGTGGTCGAGAATACCAGGGGTATCAATAGCCTGGAAGCGCAGGTACTTGTAGTCGAAGTGACCGACGAACAGAGACTTGGTGGTGAAAGCGTAGGGCTGAACATCGACATCGGCGCGGGTGATGCTGCGCAGGAAACTCGACTTGCCGACGTTGGGGTAACCACAGATCAGCAGGGTACGAGTGTTCGGGTCAATTGCGGGCAGACGACCCAAGTGCTGGCGGACCTGCTCCAGGTACACGAGAGGATCCTTGAGGCGACGGCATATAGTGGCCATGCGACCGAGCGCAGCGCGCTTCAGCTGCTTGCACTGGAAGAGCGATTGCGCATACTTGATAAGACGAACGTAATCGCGGGAAACGGTTTCGATCAGGTGCTTGGCAGTCGAAACTTGACCGAGGGCAATGCGGAAGTGGTCGGCATCGTAGAGGGTGTTCATCAGATCCTTGTCTGATCGATGTTAAACTCTGCTCGAGGCGCTAGTAATGAGCGAAGACGACTTACGGAAAGGATGAATATCCTGCAGGCGAGGGAATCCATCAAGAATGGCCTGGAACTTCTCACAGAAGGTCTCCTGGGTATACTTGACCTTACGGGTGTAGAAACCTGTGGCAAGAAAATTCGATCAGTCAAGCTGCGATAGTGGTTTATCGATAACCCGATCGCCATTTTTTTTCCCTTGAAACTGTTCGGTGTCGCTCCAAAACGATCGGGTTCGATGAAATAATAAGAGCCATACCTCTGATACGACTGATCTTGAAACCAGCACGGATTTGCGTGGGAAGCTGGCGCTGGGTACGGCTGAGGACGATGTCCAGGAATTCCTGGTTGGTGGGCACCGGCGCAATCTGGCGGTCAATAAATATCAGCGGGCAATTCTCGAAGTAGCAGAGGTTGCAGGGTGCAAGAAAAGAAGGAGACTCACATCCTTCCAAGTCGTCTTCATGATGGGCCACAGGAGTCAAACAGTAAACGTATTGACTCTGGAGTGGGAGGTTGTTGGGGGTCCGGTTTGATCTCCGCGAAAAAATTGTTTGGCGGTCTTTTTTTCTGCCAGGCGGTGAACAAACGCGGGGGTCAGGATTGGGTGGCGATTAACCGAGCCCGGCGGACTACTCAGTTGCATCAGTTCAAGTTTGAGTATTCAATAAGACGATGGAATTAGATCTCCGTGAGGATAGTCTGCAAAATATTTGGTGCATGACTGTATAATTTTCATGTGGGAGTGCGAGTATACGAGAGGCCAAGTCCGGAATAGCACCCAATCCATGAACGGAACAGCAACACTAAGTAGTACAGCTCGAATCGATTCTACAACGTTGATGGAAGGTTTCCATGGTTGAATTTCTGAGGGAAAGGCATACTCATTTACATTGCATTCCAGATATGGTACACAAGCCCTCGCGACTGGGGTGGCCCGAATCCTTTTTTTTTCTTTTTCCTTTCCCATGGAACTGTTAGACTGACCATCACAATCCCGTTCCAGTTAAAAACAAAACAAACTCCATTTTCTTTTAATCCCGAGGACCAAAACCGAGGGCCGGACATGAAGGTGCGTGAACAGGGGCATGAGTATAACAGGGAAAAGACACAGAAAAAGGGTGGAAAGTAATAGGAACTAGGAAAACGTCGTGCAAAAGAGGTGAACTAGTAGACTCCTGATGGCAAACGGCAAACAGTCATAGACACGGTCCACGCCGGGGAAATGCATACCTTACCCATCACTGGGGTAATTTAAGGAAACTGAATAATTCGCTCGTGTTCTAGCCCTGCAGGGGCTCATTCCCGAATTCCAGAACCTGGGGATCGTTAGTACCGTTCTAAAATCATGATTATACAGAGAAGGAAAGTGAACGAACCAGATCCCTCCATCCGCCGCCGCCGAATTGGCACTTGCTCTCGCCACAATCCTCAAAGCCGAAAGACTTGTAGAAGTCCACCAGGTGGTCATGAGCTATGATCGCGATCCGATCGGCGATCTGAGCCTCCCGAATGCGGTGAATATACGACTTCATGAGAGTGCTACCGACCTGCTTGCCCTGGTGCTCTTCCAGCACAGCAAGTGAATGAATCGCAATAGTACTGCCACCCTCTTCATGACCAACGGCTTCGCCATCCTCAAATGTCCAACGCTCGCTTTGCCAGTTGGAAGGAAGCTTCATGGATTTATCGGTGACGCAGGGCCCCGATGTTCGGGTGGCAATGATGTGGCCGACAAGCGTCGCGGGGGGCTTGGGATCACCGGCCTTGATGATAGGCAGAGTAAAGAGTCCCAGGCTGAGTTCTGGGCACCGGCTGAGACGGTAGATAAACTATAGAGCGAAACCCGTGTTAGCTGAGAATCTTCTTGAGCAATGTTTCCAGTCCGATCCACTGGAACTCTTTACGCAAAGCCACAGGTGGTATTGCCAAGGGACTTGGCCTGCAATACCCTTGAATCGGAGCCGCGAGCAGACTTCCTTACCTTGTCACGCGAGCAACGCTCCGCCTCGGGGAACGCCTTCTCCACCTCGACGCAGTCTTCAACATTGGAAACGGAGAGCAGTTGGACGAAAGGGTGCAATTCATCGAGCTTGGTGCGGTGCTGTGTCGGGGGGCGGCGGAACCAAACGGGGAAATCATTGGCGTCCTCCTGGTCGACGGCGACATAGTCCTCGTCCACCTCTTCATCGACCTCGTCGTCCTCGAGTGGAAAGCCATTGGCCAGGGAGATGCCGGCACGGCTCATAAAGCGAGAGAGCTCACTGTTGCTAGGGTTCGGCAGGGCCATATCCTCGACATTGGACAAAGGCTTCAGGCCCGTGGTTTCGGAACCGGGCATGGACTCCGAGGACCGGTCACTGGGGTCGGACATGGCTTAAGGGAAGATAATCGGGTATCTTGGCTGGGGTCGAGGGTACTGGTGGAAATGGGATTGAAAGTGATCGCGTGTGAACAGAGGCGCACGTTCGCAGTCGCAGTTGCAGGGGGGTCCCGGTTGAGTGGGGGGAGATCGAGGGATGCAAATCTGGACCGGTGGGGATTAGTATGCAAGTGACCAAGTGGGTGAGTCTAGCAACAAAAGTGGGAGTTGAGCCCTCGAGCCTCAGCCCGCAAGTCTCGAAACCCCAGTGGCCAAGACCGCGCTGCAGTCGCGATTGGTGGCTGGTGTGGGATAAGAATCTGCGACGCTGCGACGTAGTTGTGCGCAAGGAGGGGCAGCCAGCGGGCGGGATTGAGAGGACGTCCCAAAAGAGAGGAGAGGAAGAAAGGGAGACGAAGGGGCTGCGAACCTGTGTGGGATTTGCGCGCGTGGAGGTGTAGATGAAACAACTGGGAGTCTTCCGTGCAAAGCCAAAAAATACGATGGAAGTGGCGGGAGGGTGACTTATCGGTACCGCCGCGACGCCCGAGATCGCCCTCTCCCGCAAAGTACTCGGCGGTAGCCCTCGGTCCAAAGCGGTCAGCCATTTGCAGGAACAGGTTGAGGGCTGCAGACTGCAGTGGTCGATCTTGATAGTGGTCCTTTCTAGCCTTACCAGTATGTAGCAATAATTATCCTCGGCTCAACCCAAGTTAGTTCGGATGGAAAGTGTTTAATCATCAGCAATCAATATGAAAGAATTCTATCATAAGACGGAAATATATACTGACAGAATTTCCATCCAATACCGCCTTGCAGGCTTGAGTTTCTCACGGAACATCTATACCACCACAATAATTCAGTCTGAACATGTTAATATAATATAGTCTGGGAATAGTCACCCGGGCATCTGCCAGTGCTAGTCTCGTGTCACTTTCAATCGCAACCAACGGCAATGCTGCGCACTATCGTGGAGCAGATCCGTCTCGAGTTCCACGCCGGGATGCTACTAGTAAGGTGCCAGTGGGCTTGGTTCCTAGTATACGATCTAATCTAAAGCCATCTAGCCCCGGCTGGTTCCATAAGCCCCCGCCAATGTCCCGACGACAAGGATCCGAACCTGCAGAGGCCCTGGGCTCTTTCACAGCTGCCGCTAAGGCTGCCCCGCCTGGTGGATGTCTGCCTGAGAATCTCCATCGGGAGTGGATTACTCCCCTGGGGACAGCCAATGCAGAGACTGCGTCCATAAAAGATCCGGGAATCTGATAAATTGCTCAAGTCAGACACGATCAGCCGACGCCGGGTCGGACCAACATGCCCAGGACGAGTTAGCAACTTCGGGCAAAGTCGACGTCGCCGGGAGGTTAAATCCCTCTCCCCGAAGGATCGCCAGGCGGTGAACCGGAGCCGAGGATGCGTCATGCCCGTCCGATTTACTTCTCCCTGCACTTTTCTTTTTCTTTGGATACGCTGGCCGTTCTGAACAACTCGAGGCTTTTCTTCCGGTCGCACGGCCGGTGTTTGGTGGCTAAACAATGAGCTCTCGAGCTTTCAGCTGGCCGCGTACAGCCCCGGCTTCGCTGGCAAAGGTGGGTATTGATTATCTCCGGATACTTCCACCACCCAAAACTGACCCCAACATTTCTCGCCATAGCAACATGTCGTTCGTCCAAATGACTCTGCGATACACCCGGCGCAGTCGCTACCCCGCGCTCAGCAGCTTGCCGATTTTTCCACCACCAGTCCAAGTCACGACCGACTAGGGCGCCGAGCTAAAGAGAAGCTGCTGGATCGGGTGCGTGACTCATAGAAATTGGGATGCAAAGTCAATGGCTAATAGGAACGTACAGGAATTCTTCCTGAGCTTGCTCAGCTCTGCCTCTACTAAGCGCGAGGCCAAGTCGTACCTGTCTCGCTTCAAAAATAGCGCTCCCAAGCCAGTCGAGACAACAAAACCCGCAGCCGGAAATGAATCCCTCAAGGAAGACCCGTCGGCAGCTTCGCCCTCTGGGGTAAACCTGGGATCTTTTTATGGTGCATCGCGAGCTGTTTACGACAGCCCGGTGTTCTGGCAGCACACCACACCTGCGCCACGAGGTGAGGAGCCGGCTGAGAGACTTCATCTGGCCTTAATTAAGATTACGACACCCCAATCCCTGGAGGACGAGGTTGTCAATGGGGTTGCGAAGACTCTGTCACAACTCGTACGTTTAGGAATGGGATGTTGTGTGGTAGTTGATCCGGGCAAGGTGGACAGCTCTACTGTGCGGCAAGTTGCCATCGAGCAGGCTAATCGAATCTCGGCTGCGGTCGATGAGCAGCCCGACTCCAAAGCATTCCGTTTGGACTCGGCACTGTCGATTTCTGAAAAGGGCCATCGTCAGCCGACTGTGATGTCACGCAAGGCACTTTTGAGCCCACTCCGGGACGGCCATGTCGTTATCGTCACCCCAGTTGCTTATCTGGAAGAGAACCCTAGAGCCGTGCCTGTGTCTGCGGATGATGCCGTGCTTGCCTTGACCAAGGAATTTGCGGGTCTGTCTACTGTCCCAGACCCAGATGAGGATCCTATAATCTCTGCGGAACGGATTGATAGCCTGCAAAAAGAAGTCTCGCTCGACCGAGTAATTCTCTTGCACCCCCTGGGAGGCATTCCAGCCTTCAGAGGACCACAATCGTCTCATGTTTTCATCAACATGGAACAGGAATTTGACGAAATCGAGGAGGAGCTGTCGGAAACAAGAGAATCTATCTCTGGAAAACCAGGTGTTATACTGCCACACAAGGACACCGGCCCTGCGTCCGCTCTCTTGGATAGCAATCCATTCTCCAAGTTCGTCAATGCGGATGTGATCTCTCCCTTGCCTGGGCAGTCGAGCCAGCTGCCCGGTGCCGAGGCGATGGGAATGGTCCTCGATGGCCATCTAGAGAACCTTCGACTATCTCGTGCGACGCTGGCTCTTCTACCCTCGGCCTCTTCTGGCATCATTGCTTCTCCGCAAGAAGTGGCCAACTCTGCCCGCCCACCCCAAGTTGCTCCGTCCGATGTTTCCGCCGTCGGAACGCGCCGCCAACGTAACCCTCTCATCCACAACCTTCTCACCGATAAACCTCTTCTCTCATCTTCACTGCCTCCAGGGCGCCGTGGCGCTGGCAAGGGCAGACCCAGTGCTATCAGCCCTCTTCCACCTCACACCACCTTTGTGAAGCGAGGCATGCCTCTCACTATCCTCCCCAACCCACATGTACAAATGTGGACTGCCCATGGCCAACGGCGTCTACAGCTGAACGACCCATCTATCGATCTGCCCCGATTGGTGCATCTGATCGAGGATTCTTTCGACCGCAAGCTTGATGTGCAAGACTACCTGCAACGAGTCAACGATCGCATCGCCGGCATCATTGTCGCAGGTGAATATGAAGGTGGCGCAATTCTCACCTGGGAAACACCACCAGGTGTGATAGACGACGGCAGCTCAGAGAATGCCGCACGCATGGTTCCGTACTTGGACAAATTTGCAGTGCTCAAGCGTAGTCAGGGTGCCGGTGGTGTCGCCGATGTGGTGTTCAACGCGATGGTGCGTACATGTTTCCCCAATGGGGTCTGCTGGCGCAGTCGCAAAGACAACCCCGTGAACAAATGGTACTTTGAACGGTCTTGTGGCTCTTGGAAGCTATATGACAGCAACTGGACGATGTTTTGGACGACGCCAGGCTTGCCGGAAGACACGCAGCGTTTCCAGGACTACGAAGCCGTGTGTCGGGCCATTCAGCCTAGCTGGGCAGACAACAAAAGCGTCATTGATTAATGCACATAGAACGATGACGATTTTCTGTACACTGATGCTATATAGCGGTTTCTCTTGCCGCGGCGAAATTGGAAATGTGAATAGCCACACTTCTTGGTTTTCCTTGATGTAATAAAGTGTACTATTTCAGACTATTTGATACTATAATACAGTGTTACGACTGTAGTGCCTGATGTAGTACATGTAAAGACACCCCTGTCAGGCCAGTGGGTCAAGTCTAGAACACCCTCCGCCTTTGCGCAACTAAGCAACAGCCCGGAGCTTAGCAGATTCCCCGACCGCCCGCTTCCTCTTCCACGCCGCAATGACACGATGCCCATCTGCATCGAGTGCTCCTATCCGGTCTCACACCTGTATAGCGCATACAGTCGTGCCGATGACCGCTCCCAGGGCAAAGGAGTGCGATTGACCCAGTGTCCGCGGTGCCAGCGCTTCGCGGACAAATACGTCGAGTACGACTTCGTCGTGATCTTTATCGACCTGGTGCTCATCAAACCACAAGTCAGTTACCAAGTGCTACAGTGTACGCGCGCTCGATCAATAACTGACTGTCGTGTATGAGCAGGTTTACCGCCACTTGCTATTCAATCGGCTCGGACGCGATGACAACCGCTTTGACGTGAGCCACCTTGACTACCCTCCCCTCGGGGAACAAGAAGCTAATGTGCTGGGGCTATAGCGGTCAATCATTCGCCTCGGTGTTCTCCTTCTGCTCTTCGATGTCTACCTCACCTGGGCGCGTCTCGAAAAAGACCCTACTCTCGCGACGACCTTCCTGTCGCGTACTCCAATCGTCGTGCAATACCTCTTCTTCCTCACCCTGAACGCGGCCACAACCCTCGCACACCACCTAACCGTGCGCCTCCTTGCCTCGATACTCGTACCGAAATCGCGCCGCTATGGCGCCTCAGAAGTCGGAAGCGGCAATAACACCGCGCCATCTGGCACAACCACCGGCGACACGACCCCTTTCCCCTCCGGCCCTCCCACACCAACAATGCGGCCCTCTCCCTCGTTGCAGCTTCTCCCAACACAGTTTACGACACAACAACTAGTCTCGGCCGCTGCCTCGACGAGTATCATACCAAATACAAATGCTGGCGACATGAACTCTCCAACCGACCAATTTCCACAGGCCCAAAACACCAACATCCCACCACCACAACGCCCAGCACCACCCCTCCGACGCACCTCAATCGCACCTCCACAAATGATCCGACCTCTCCCACCCCCAACAGCCGCAAGCCCAACAGCAATCAGCACTGCGCTCCTAGTTAGCAGCTGCGCAAAGCTCTTCCCCATTCTCCTGGTAATATGGGGCGCCGACGGCCGCGGCAACGCAACAGAAAGCAACCCAGGCACAGGACGGAAGGATGTCGGCGCAGCAAAAGCAGCACTATCTTCAGACCGGGGCTCCAACTCTGCGCCCTCGTTTCTGGAATCCTCACTTGCGGCAGCTGAGTCCCTGCTTCGTCCCTATCTCCCGACGACTTATCTAACGGGACTATTCGATTGTCTCGCCTCATTGCTTTCGCTTGGCGTGGTGGATGCGCATCTTGTGCTGCTGAGCAATATTGAGGCCCTTTATATCCTGCTTGGATGTGGGTATTTGCGCGCCGTGGCCGTTGCGGTCGCGGGTCAGATTGCTAGGTGGGCGGTACAGAGAGTTATTCTTGGAGCTGTCGGAGTGGGATAGGACGGTGTTGAGATCCTACTCTAATGCCATGAACGGAGATGTTTGAGATATTGCATATAACCCTATTAATCGGGTAGCTTTTAATGAGCATCCTCATTTAGTTACATTCTACCTGCCATTCTGCACTCGTATAGTTCAACTGTAGTGTATGAGACCAACATACACAAAAGCAAGGAGAAAATCTAATATTTCATTCAAGGAAAAGATGACTAAACAAAACACCCGCAACCCAAGTGAAGACGATTCGGATTATCGCTGAATCTCGCCACAAGCACCGCAGACTCTGGTGAAACGAGAAACATCAATTCAGAGTCAGGATATCAAGAAGATATCAAATCTCTCAACCCGACATGATACATGATACACTCAGTGACCACGAAATCATCGACCCGAAAAAAGACGATAAGGAATCAAAAATCCGGCATCAATAGCTAGTCTATTTAATTCGGTACCCGCCCAGGACGGATGTCGGCTCGCTTTGGTGAGATGAGGGGATTCAATTGGGCGAGGAAAACGATTGCTATCACGCAAATTAGTATTGTTTCTCCTTGTATATGGGGCCGGGGAGTATGGCAAAAATGAAACTTACCCCACATCAAGTAACAGGAGACAAAGGAGAGGATGAGTGTGCTGCGCCAGACACTACAGAGAATCATTAACTGAGTCCAAGAGTAACAGATGGAGGGAAAAAGACTTACGTCCGGCTATCATTTTTCGGGGCAAAGAACCATGCTGCCACCGAGGCGGCCACGACGATGATCAGGCCGACGAGGAGACTCCAGCTAGAAGGGGTGTTAGCGATTCGTTCCAGATACCGTTCATTTCAAGCGCGGAGAGAACATACCCATTCGCCATTTTGATTGTGTATGTTCTGGTATGTGAATTGAAGAGCTGCGATCTCTCAAATATGCTTGAATCTAGCAATGTCCACGGATTCGTCCGAATAAAGTATCCAGTCCGCGGCGTGGGGAGGTGTAGTCCTGCCACAGATCGGGAGAGTGTGCGCGGTGAATCGAATCAGAAGGGGGGGGGGGGGGGGAGAGGAGGTTCCGTGAAGCCGCGCGATATCCCCGGTATTTTAAAAGAAGCAGTACTCGTAAGTCGGCCTTGAACCAAGTCAAGAAGTCCCAGGTTTGTCTTAGGTGCGATGATGCGGCGAGAGAAGTTGCGGCCAGGTGGACGGGAGTCGGCGACGCAGCGCGTGGTTCCGGGTTTGACGAGGGCCAGAGGAGAAGGATAGGGCTCGGGCTTCGTCGGTTCTTATGTGCGAATGTAGCCCGATCAGATGCGGCGGGCGGAATGTCGGGTTTGAGAGGCGACCTGGCGGTTGTAGCGGAGTTGGATGGAGCTCCTGGAACTAGCGGGACCTTGGCGGCCTCAGGTGTCAGGGCGCTCACTACGGCCCGGCCACGTACTACGTACTACCGTAGATAGTAATGAGACTATGTACTTAGCTACCTTAGCATACGAGGATGGTGCTACAATGTAGAATTATTTAAGTGAGCACCTAAATTCAACGATTCGAATGTTAAGTCTTACATCTTTCCCTCTACGTGAGGGAGCACTCGACTTGTACCTTATGTGACAGTCCGGTCATCTACTATGTGTATCAAACAGACACACTACGAAGACAGCCACTAGAATAGGAAGAGCAGGTCATTCCAATTTCATTCGCTAGGGCAAAGATAGAGGAAGCAAAATTCCATTGTGGTCCCTTGGGATGCCACAGAAAAAAAAAAGGGATAGGTACAAAAGGCTATCAGTCGGGCGCGTAGTACTCAGACCAACAACGCTCGGAACCGGGATAAAAATCAAGAAGTAAAGGCTCTCTCTAAGCGCCTTCACGGCTCTTACGGTAACTGGCCTGAGCTCGCTGTTAGGAATCCAATAATCTACAGCGAGGATTGCTTAATCGCTTACCTCTTGTTCGACCTGGAGAGCATCCACAGTCGGGGCAAGCTCACTCAGAATCTCATAGGCCTTCTTGTGGTACTCCAGCTGGGCGGCGATCAGATCGGCCAGGTTGCGAAGGGGCTCGGGGGTATCAAGAACCTGCAGCAAGGGGTCGTGACATGTTAGTCGCGGATTGACAACGCGGGAAGGCAACTTCGCCTTGTACAAGAATCGGAGACAGGGGAATACATACGTTCTTCATAACGCTGACGGCCTCCTCGGTCTGGCCAACAAACTCATCCTCAGCCTGCTCGATCTCGGAACGAGCATCCTCACTCAGGTTCTCCTCGCCACCAGCAGCAGCCTTCTTGGCAGCCTTGATCGAGTCAAGAGTCAGACGGGCATTCTCGACGTTCTTGCGAGCCTTGGCCGCGAACATCAGGTTGGTGTTGAGAGTGGTGTTCCAGCCAGCCAGGAAGCGGGACTGGATCTGAGCGTCCTGAGCGAGACGAGCCTCGCCGACCTTCTCCTCAGCAAGAGCGTACTGCTCTAGAGCAGAGGCAAGAGGGTCCTCGCCCTCAGAGCTCTGCACCAGGGTCTGGGAACCGGCGAGCGAGGCGCGCGCAATGGCGTGGTTGAAGGTCTTGGGTTGGGGCTTCGCGGTAGGAGGAGCGGTCAGGGCGGCCTGGGCCTCGGCGGGAGAACCAGCCTGCGAGAGGAGGGCGACCTTCTCGTTGATGGTACGGCCCAGGTCATTGAAAGACTCGCGGATGTTGGGCGGGTAGTCGTAGGCTTCGTTGGAGTATTGGGAGCTGTTGTCGCAGATCGGATGACCCACACGTCAGCGGCGGTATTCTCTGGGGAGGACCATGTGCTGATACAGAGCACTGAATTGAGACAGAGAGGGAGGGGCAAAACTCACGTCACTTGAAGCAGCTTCTGGTGGACCAGCTTGAGCGCATCGACGCGCTTCTCGAGCTTGATGTACTCATCGGGGAGCTGGGTCTTGTCTTCAGCATGGCCCAGCTGCTCCCGGATCATCTGCTGGGTGCGCTGCGCGAAAGGCGTGAAGTTCGCGCTATCGGCGAAAAACGTTAGCCAAGACGTCAAACCAAAGACCACGGTCCAGATCGTGCACGATGGGGGGTGGTGATGTGGGTAAAGGAGAGGGTAAGGTGTCCGAACGGGGACTTGGGGACGTGGCAGTGCTCACCTGAAGTTCTTGCCGAATGCCTGCACTCGATCCATGATTGCGGTTTGAGGGAGTGAAGGTCTTGGGGGAGAGTAGAAGGAGAGGATGATAGAACGTCAACGCATGTGAGCAACGAAGGTGCGACGGCCGTCCGCTGCACCGCCCCACCGCACCGCCACGCAGACACCCGCGGGTTCTAGATTTACCATACTCCAAAAGGCCCGCAGATCGAATTTCGAAGGTAAATATGTAAGAATATGGGACCTACTGAGATACCTCCAGGTGAGAGATAAGAGACGAAAATAAAAAATACAGTGAGAGAAATAGTCGCGAAATGCGTCATAATCCGTCCAGATCGTCAAATCATCATGATTCTGTTCCCACTCGCCAAAAACTCCTACAAAATCACTGGCACCAGCCTCATGTCCATCATGTCAAAGTTGCAAACATGGCACGCATTACCCGAGAGTTGGGTTCTAGAACCATCTTAGTAGCTGATCTACTATATAGTCCGACAAATAGCGTCTATGAAGACTCACCTTTGCGTTCCGACTTGTTGTACTCAATTCTCTCCTCCGCGTTACCTCGATCATCAATCGTATCAGTTTCTTTCTGGCGGGTGATTTCGATTCCACCCTGACGCTCCAGGCGCAGCAGCCTGGTCTCCTCCTCAAGCTCACGAATGTATTCATCAACGTCATGGTCAGTTTCTCGAGGGCGAACCACCATAAGTTGACCGGAGTGGTGTGGCCGGGTCTCAATGCGTTCCTCGAAGTGAGGCCGAGACTCAACCAGTCGTACAGGAGACGATGCCCGGCGACGTCCATGCACAGAGATGGATCGCGGTCGAGAGATTGCTCGGTGGCGATAGCGAGGAGGTTCGACAATTTCTTCGTACTCAATATCGTGCCGGCGTGACGGGGCAGCCTCGACAATAAACGCCTCGTGGCTCGAACGGGGGGAATGGTGGTGCGAGCGCGAGTGCGAGTGAGAGTCAATCTCAAGGTACTCGGTAGTGACTCGCTCGCGGGGAATTTGTCGAACTGGCGAGCGTGGGACGCGAAGATATTCAGCTGCATAGCGATGGTTGTCAATCAAGGTTGATTGTCTCCCATGGGAGCCACGAGAATGTAACCTACTCTCTGAATGAGCAGGACGGTGGAAGGATTTGCTCAAGCTGATCACTTCATCGATCTGCTCCTTAGACAAGGCTTTCTGGATGATGATTGTCTCATCCTATTTTCGTATATCAGTATGAGGACCATGGCGCCAGGCCTCCCAATTCGCGTTGTCAAGAGCTTACTTCTTCCTTGAATGGATACCCCAGGTCGAGGATAGCATGAACGTGCACCCACTTCCGTGGAATGCGGGTTTTGCCCTTGCGTGGGTATGGTTTTTCTTCATGACGGTGATGCGCACTGCTGCTAGAGCGACGCCGACGACGATGCATTCTCTCTCTATCGTCAAACTCACGGAATTCTTCGTCGCCGTAGTAATCGGGCTCGGCGATGCGGATGTCTTCATACACTTCCCGTTCACGGTAACGACCAGGCGAGGGCCGCTGTGCCGGCGGTGGGGGAACACGCGGCATGCGGGGTGCACGATCGCGAGCCTCAAATGCTTCCATCTTGCGGCGGGGGATGCGATCGAAGGTGTCCAGGGACGACTGCCGCCTAATTAAACGGGGCGGAGCGAACGATGGGCTATCGTCACGTCGACGACGGCGGTCATGCGCCACCAGGGGGCCAGAATGATGAGACAAGTGTTCGTCCTCATAGTATCGACCTGCTGCGCGGGCAGGTGGACCATACCGGTCCTCGTCGCGCATGCGTAATTCGAAGCGTTCATCTTCTCGGACGCGGGGTCGTTCTCGCTCGAGTACCGGTGGGCCTCGAGAATGGCGATCGGACCGATCGCGAGAATCTAGTGTTCCAGTCGAAGAACGGTAGTCGTCGTAGCGCGACATGGTATCGGGCGTTTTGGAGACGACCAAGAGCGCCTTGGGGAAGGATGACGGAGTGAACCGTGGATGACGAGGGCGGCTGACTTCGGCGGGCCGACGGTGGGGTGATGAGGAACCACGGGAACAGAGGCCGAAAGGAAGAAGATGATTGAAGTTGAAAGGGAGAATGTGCAGAGGAAGAAAGAGATGGGGATGATCGGAGCTGAAAGAACGAGCTAGTGTTCAGCCTTAGGGACGCAGCGTCAGGCAGAAGCGCCGATGATGACATGCGAAGTGGGGGAGTCTTCTACTTTGGGGAGTGCCCGCGGCGGGACGGTGTGGCGGTGACATTGTTTCTGCACGCTTCAGCCACACCACCTGCCCAATTATCCTGGAGGATAATCGTACAGATGCATCATTCTGTCTAAGGTGTGACAGGTGCTAGTCCGAGTTTGGTAGCAGATACACGATTCTTTCCCATCCAAAATGCCCTAACATATTCTAAGAGCGGCCACTTCACAGTTCTAGGTTTTCCATGTCGCCCTCCAGGCTGAGCAGCCCCATTGCCAGATACGCCCGATCAGTGGGCTGCACCGTCACAAAGCGTCGGTCGTCGCTCTGCTGCCCACCAGAATCCCGGCAAAGTACATCCTGTGGCTGAGGCTCCGTTAGTCCGAATCCAAATGGTTGGGTACGATGGCACTTACATGGTTCTCACGATCTCGAGGCGATTCGAAAGACCGCTCATAGGGCGGGCCACGTCCATGCTTGGCTGCGACAATCCAGGCCTTCTCACAGCCGCTAGCGATAGCGTCGGAGGTCTTCCATCCAGTCAGTCGCGACACATCGCGCAGTTTGGTTATCGTCCAGCTACGCTGCGTCGGATCCATGTACTGCACAGCCGCAAAGAAGATGGGCATTGTCATCTCAGTGAGCGACGAGCCAAGGTTTGGGCTCAGGCTGCCCGCCTGCAGGTTGTGTCGCTGCGGATAGTAGATACCTGCAGTGATCCGCCCGATGAATTGTGCATATTCCGCTGTCGTTGGGGCAGCCACCCCTGCAGCCATCATCATGGCAGGCGGCATTGACGGATGGAGTCGATGTAGCAAGATGCGACCTGTGTAGAAGAAACCCCATATCACAGCCACGGTGTGCGTGCGATATGACAAGGCTGATCCAAATGGAGTTGGGATGGACGGAGTCACGTCTGCGGGTAGCGGCTGGAAATCTCGTCCGAGTGCTTCGGCGTAGGCATCTAGAGCGGCGAGGATTTCCTCCCAATCTTGCTCTGCTTCATTGTATCTCTCCTCTGTCTCCTGATGGCTGAAGTTTGAGTTTTCGTCTCCTTCCTCTGATGACTCTCTGTGCTCCAGGCGGCCGTCTACGAAGCCAGATGGGAGGTGAGTGGGAGGTCCAGGTGGTATCATGCCATACATGGGTGGACCTTCTGGAGCAGCTGGCTGGGATGGCGGACCGCCCCGTGGAGGACCCGGTGGTGGTCCCGAGGCAGGACCAGGCCCGAAGTTCTGATGACCAGGGCCGGGTGGAGGAGCCCCAGGAGGCTTTCCAAGGGGTCCCGGTTTCCTGTTCGGACCGCCACCAGCGAAACGACCCATGAACTTGAACATTCCGGGACCGGGTCGCCATTCTGTCCCAGCAGCACGAAGCGCTTTCAATTTCCGTTTGCGGTCTCGATATCCAAAATCCGAGATGCGTGCAAGGAGTAGCCAAAGATGATCGGCAGATCCATAAATGGCATCTATCCTGCCCATGCCCGCTCGAGGTGGACATTGTCCTTTGAGGTAGAAAGGCGTGCTGAATTCATCCATGGTAAACAACAGAACGCTTATATCGGTCAAGTATGTGAACTTACAATAGTTTCTCTCCACTGATCAAGCTGTGAAAGACATCTTGCTTCGTAAACCACCAGTACAAGTCGCACTGGATTCGGAAATGCTCAATGTCCTTGCGCGTAAAGTGTTTCCTGGGGGTGAAAGCGTGTCCGTCTTCGACAGTTCCAAACTCGTCGTATTTAATCGCTCGCCCTAGCATGCTACTGACGAAGGCTTCGTCGACAGTGGCCTCTTTCTCGGCGAAAGGATCGTCCTCGGTTCCATCGCTGCCGAATCCATACAAATGCATTTGCGGGTTCGACCATCCCATCATTTGTCGCTGCTCATTGATTCCACGCCGGTATGCTCGAAGGTCTCGGGTTGTTCCTGCGAAGTCAATCTCTTTGATGAGCTGAGCGGCGCCAGCAACGTGGCTGTTCCATTTAGAATGATCAGCCGATATCACCTCATAGTAGGCAAGCAACTCTGTGGCAGCCAAAGTCCCAATTTGCTTGCGTCGCATTGGAAGACCAACAGCCCGACCGATACGTTTCAACGCGTAGTGATAGTGCTTCAGGGAGACAGTGGAAGGTACACCTTGTAGATATGCGATGTGGAGACTGCTGATAGCAAGAATAGCCTGGAGTAGTGCGGGGTGCTCCAAAGCCTTGAGAGGCAGTGTATATGTCCAAAGTCCTTGTTGAGCGGGCGGCACCTGCACACCCAGAACTATGGAGGAGTCTGTGGGATGCCGCTCAAAAATAGACAAAGACGGGCCAGTTGAATGAATGAAGTGGGCAAAAATGCGGGCCGTCTTTGGATTGTTGAGTGGGGACGATCCCAGAGAGGGACGGTAATTAGCGAGGATGTTAGGTTCGTTCAAGTGGCTCGTAAACGAGCGAAGTTGACTGTCATGGTTCGCGGAGGCCATGATGAGGCTCAGCTGATTGAACCCTTCTGTTTGTGTTTGATCTATCATATCATCGTCCGATTCTACATCGAAGAAATCTTCACTTTCGTCTTCCACATAGACAACTTGGGGTTGAGACAGCGGGATGAATGGCCTCGGTGTTGTGGTCTCTGGAGACAGCTTCCCGGGTTGTTGCTGATATTGATACATGGTACCTGGCTGTTGTATCGGCTAGGACAAAATTTAGTGGCTGGCCTAGTTACAGCTAAAGGGATATAGGTAGGTACCTGTGGGAACAATGGGTTCTCATGGCTCTTATCCTCGGCTGATTCCCTAGCTAGTTGAGCGGCATATTGGGCAGCGTAATCCTGGGATGTTGGGAAATTATCCCAGCTGGTCATTGGCTGCGAATACAACGTGCTTGGGTCCTGCTGGGAATGGTACTGATAATGGCTTTGCTCTGGTACAGCGGACCTCGGCTGCAGCTGTGGCTGTGGCTCCGATTGGGACTGTGATTGCGCCGACTGTGACTGTGGCTGTGACCGTGACCGTGAGTGTGTGGGTGGGTAGTCGACGGGAGCAGCATGTTGCGGACTATGGTTATTTTGTTCAGCCGGCCATGATTGAGGAGTTGATTGAATCGGTGGCGTTGGGTAGTAGAACTGTGGTGCAGTGGCCTTTGAAGCACTCTCCGGCGGCAATGCTGGAGATGGCTGGGTCGCAGTGGGAGGATATCCTATCGCCGACATATCCACGGGTCGTGGGGCCAACATGGGGTGCTGGGCAGCTGCCGCGGCCTGCTGTGCGGGTAGAGGTCCATAATCATTGTATAGAGGCACTCTCATCTGTTGTTGCATCTGGAGACCTTGGCTCTGGGGTGGCCCAAAGGCGCCAAAAATGCCCACGGGGTTCTTGAAAATGACTCTCTGGGCATAGCCTACACATGCGAGAATGAGTAAGTCAATGTTTTTAAATAATGGCTTGCATTCAACCCGCGCGCCTAGAGACCTTAGATAGAGGCACTCTTGGTCTGCTGGTGCATTCTGGCCTGGAGTTCCAAATGGTTCTGACCTTCGCATACTCGTCTCGCTTTGATGCAATTGCCGCAGATAGGCTTGTCCTCGTCACACTTAATCCGACGTTTCCGGCAAGCTGTGAAGCTGTTAGCTACCTGTCAATGGCCGAGTGGCCTATCCGCACATACTCAAACAGCCAGTTTTGGTCCGCTTTTTGGGGACGCGCCGGCCAGGAGTCCTCGGCGCCTCGGCCGAGTCCTTGTCCGCGGGGGTCGCCGCTGGACCCGAGGGAGCTGGCATGTCTGCTGATCTGCTGGATCGATGTCAGAGCAGCGTGTGGGTGCGGTGGGAATGCATGGTGGGGCAGAGAACGACGGGGGTGTAGGGCGCTTTAAAGGTGAGTCTGGAACCGCGGCGACTCCACCCCGGGCAACCCTGCCAAGCTGCGAAGATCACCCGGTTCCCCGTACAATTGTACCATTCCCAGTATGATCTGCGGGGTTTAGGGTGTCTACTACTCAGTACTAGTGGTTCTGGCAGACGCAACCAGATTGTAGTACCGATGGCCCTGTCAGATCTCACGCTCCTTCAAATTTGCGACGAGTCTCACGATCGCGAATAAAAAGGACAAACGGAACATGGTCCCCACTGTCAAATTACTGCATACTAACTGGAAGTAGTAGTACTAGTACTACTAGTACCGCTGGAGACGTACATGAACACGATCTGACATGTGGCTGATCCATCACCCACCGGATTGCCCATTCTGCGACCAGACTAGAAAGCTTGTACAGCCGATGAAACTCTTCAGAGCCCCCGGCGCAAACTTGTAGATTGCGCAGAACTGATGCTGACGGGCGTTGTTGCAGGAGTCGACCGGGATTTTTGTACAAAGCGTCAAGCCAGCCCAGCGGAGATGTCCTGTGACAATTGAACCACCTTCTGCAGCTACTAGAGTACATTGTATATAGCACTTGCCATACTTTTCAATAAAAATACAATACACTATTACATAGAATTCAAAAAAAGGCACCAACACGACGAGAATGGAAGTGAAATGCCGGGACGTGCGGTGGTTGTCGCGCCTTCCCTCACTTCACCTCGCACACAAAAGCTGGCCTCGACCACCCCGCCTCAACTCTCCTTTCTTTTCTCCCCTCGAGAAATCGGATCCCATCTACTTCGTCACCAGGCTCCGACTTTTATCTACTGTTTCATTCGGCAACGATGACTCGCAAGAAGAAGTCGAAGCCTGAGGGCAAGCCTGTGTCTAATACCGCAGGTACCGAGAATGACGGTAAGATTACCATACCTGAAATTTTTGCCTCCGCGTATTTTTTTTTTTCCTGCGGAGGTCGGGTTGCTGCTTTCCAACCGCACGCCCCATTGGAAACGTGATCCCTAACGCGGCTTGGATCAGGAGGTGATTTGCAGTCTCCCAAGGAAACAGCCATGTTCGCCGTTCCAGGATGGTCGGTCTCAAGCGCTTCGCTGAAGCCACAGGCGGAGCCGGCGCAAAACGAGTCCCAGCCGAAGGACGCCTCAACCCCGAATGCGCAGAACAAGAAGCGCAAGCGCAACAATGGCAATGACAAAGTCACGACGGGTAATGTCGATGAAATGTTCCGCAAGCATATCGAGGGTAAGCCCGCCGGGCAGTCCAAGCAGAACAAGCATAAGCACGACAAGAAAGCCGCGGAGAAACCCGCATCGCAGAAGTCGACCGACAATGCCGGAACACAAGCCAAGAGACAGGAGAAGAAAAAAGACCAGAAGCACAAGGACAGCGACAACCAGTCGAAGGTGACTGGCGAGCCCACAGAATCCGCCGAAGCCGATACTGCGCAGGACGAGGAGAATTCCGCCAAGAAGCGCAAGCGAAACAGGAAGGACAAAGAAGGCGATAGCCAGCAGAAGGTGGCTGGCGGTTCGGTGAAGCCTGTCGGAGCCGAAACTGCACAGACCGACGGAAAGCCCGCCAAAAAGCAGAGCAACAAGAAGAAGGAGAAGAAGGAGGATGCTGCTTCTACTGCTTCCAAGGAAACCGCCGCCGCCGCAGTGGAATCTCTGGCACCTCCTCCCGCGACAACTACGACGTTGACCCCGCTTCAGCAAGCAATGCGGCAGAAACTGATCTCTTCTCGTTTCCGTCACCTGAACGAAACACTTTACACAACTGATTCCTCGACCGCGGTGGAGCTATTCAAGAAGAATCCGGAGCTATTCGACGAGTATCATCTTGGGTTCTCACGCCAGGTGAAGGAGTCCTGGCCGTCCAACCCCGTCGACGCTTATATTCAAACCGTTCTTCGTCGTGGTGCTGTCAATCCCCCCAAGAAAGGCAAGAAGCCCAACCCCAACCAGGCCTTGCCTTTGCCCCGTCGCCCCGATGGAGGATGCACAATCGTCGACTTGGGCTGTGGTGATGGCAAACTTGCCCGTACCCTCACCAAAGACGCCAATAGATTGAAGTTGAAGCTCCATAGCTACGATCTTCAGTCTCCTCACCCCGTTGTCACCCAGGCGGACATCGCGAACTTGCCTGTGAAGGAGGGCAGCGTCGATGTCGCGATCTTCTGTCTCAGCCTCATGGGAACCAACTGGGTTTCCTTCGTGGAGGAGGCATGGCGTGTGCTGCGCGGTGACGGCAAGGGCGAAGTTTGGGTCAGTGAAGTCAAGTCCCGATTCGGCAAGGTGGCTCGCAAGAAGTCGCAGATTGGAGCTCAGAAGCCGCTTAGCAAGACGCAGCAAAAGAAGCAAAACAAGAACAAGAAGGCTGGAGACGACGATTCCGACCTCGATGACGCGGACATCTTTGCCGAAGATGCTCGTCCTACTGACAACGACGAGACTGATATATCGGCCTTCATCGAGGTGTTCCGAACCCGCGGCTTCGTTCTGCGTCCCGAGTCCGTCGACAAGTCGAACAAGATGTTTGTCAAGATGGAGTTTGTGAAGGCCGGTGGTGCTCCTACCAAAGGCAAGCATGCCTCGGTTGCTCCCACCAATGCTTTCAAAAAAGCCAAACCTGATGTTGGCATGACGTCTGAGCAGGAGGCTCAGGTTTTGAAGCCTTGCGTGTACAAGACCCGCTAGGCGTGAACTTGGAAAGAGCTTCAGCCTCTGCCGCTGGTTTAAGCGCACCATTCATTGACATCGCTAGACGACAGTCGTTATGTGACATCTTATGGTGGTTGATTAAGAAGCTTTGAAACATGTACGAGTACAAGCTTGGGACGGCGCTCTGGGGATGTGTGGGTTCAAACCTCTGTATTATGAGTATGTTGCAAGCGTCCGTCCGACCGGCATATGAAAACAATACTGAAAATGTATCTTAACTACAAGATTGCATCAGAAAAATGCGAAAAACATTGACAAGAAATTCTCAAAGAAACATGAACTCTCATAGAGTATGATATCAAGAGTACTCTCTCAACTTCTAGTATGAAGTAGTACAGTGTCACTGCTTGTCTGATCGACACCACTACATTGCACAAGGCCTACGTTACTACTAGTACTTAACAAAGTAATACCATCTGCACATCATGATTTGACACGTTGAGGGATTTTCGATATGTCATTAAGTGTTCTACTGCCGTTACTGAGTGCTGCTCTGATACTCGGTCAAGAAATCCTCACACTTGGCTACTCGCCATTGAGCTCTAAGCAGGCTCTTCAGGCCAAAGATTCAGTAACCAAAATATAGTTATCTAACTCAGCAGAATTGATTGAGATTGTTTATCGCCGCGTAATCCAGATGTGCTAATCATTTATTGGTTTCCACCCAGTTGCTCGACAGCCCGACCCATCTCCTCGTCATTGTAGATGCGGAAGCCCTTCTCCTTGGTCACACTGGCCAACTGGACGTTCTTAGAATCCAGCTTCTCCTCCATGACCTGCTTCAGCGTCTTCAGAACCAGAGTTTCAGCCTCGGCCAGCGTCAAGGAACGGTGGTATTCATTCTGCAGCTCCGCCTGTGCACCTTCGCTTCCGGAGCCAATAGCCTTGGCGTCATATCGATAGAATGTACCCGAGGGCTCAGCGTGGTACCTAAATCCGGTCAGTCAACTCGCTGCGCTTGCATAAGGAATGCCCTTTTTTTGGGGGGTGGTGGTTTCGACATACAGCTGCGGCCCGTCCTCGTCATATCCAGCAATTAACAATGCGACACCGAATGGTCGACTCATAACACTCTCCTCATCGTCACCGCTCTCACCAAAACGGAGGGCCAAGTCGCAAATGGCTTGTGTGGTACTTTCGACGCGCAGGGGCTCGGCGTAGTGGAATGCGTGGTTTTGGCATTCGACACGGGCGTGCTCGACCAGGTTGCGGGCATCGGCCTGGAGACCGGACATAGCGCAACCAATGTGCTGATCAATCTCAACGATCTTCTCCACAGATGAAGCCTCGAGCAATGTAGATGTCACACGCTTCTCGACACCAAGGATGACTCCCTCCGATGTAGCAACCTGGGCAATATTAGCGGGGTAGTCCCAGTCGACGGTGTGTGGTCGGTTAAAGTTACCCAGCAATATCAAAATATCACTGGATATACTTCTAATGCTTGATTGCGATGGATTGTGGATTGGGGCGAGAGCGTAAAGAGGGTTGGACATACACCGATCGCTGTGGAACCTAGCTTGATAGCTTCGAGAGAGTATTCGACCTGAAATAGACGGCCTTCCGGAGAGAAGGTGCTGTTGAACGAAGACTAGTCAGAGGGAAGGTTTCGAAAGAGTGAGGGGGTAATTGGATCTAAGATGCATACTTGATTCCGCGGTCTGTTCGAAGCTGTTAGCATTGCCGCATCGGGCGTGAGACGTGATGGGAGCTTACCATATTCGGATCTGGCAATGAACATCTTGGGCGATTTGGCTCAATACACGAGCTGGCAACAATGGAGAGTAAGTCAAGGAGTCCAGAGAGACAATGGAACGAAGAGGGAGGATGGGGAGCAAGTCTGGACTGGCGGAAAGACGAGGACGGAGCTCGAGGCGGAAGCTACGCAAGTCAGTGCCTGCCTGTCTCAGGCGGTGAGACCCGCCCAGCGCTCCACGCCTTCGACCGGACGGTACTCCAATTCTGCTTCTCCAGGGTTGCCATTGCGAGGCTCTGATGGATTGTGCCCTGCTCAGCGCTGATCCGTGTCCAATTCTGCACGCCTGTGCTCTTCCTGGAGTATGTCAGCCCATGAGCGTCGCGTTAGCAACTTGGGCGCTCCCCGACCCCGCGCCGCCTCTAGTCGCGTTGATGCCGACAAGCACAAACACAGCGCATCGCCGCTCCAAAACGACAGAATGGACCCCCTGCGCACTAGCACTACTACGAGTCCGAAATACAGAACCTCCCGAGAAGTAAAAAAAGTCTCTGGAAAAACTACTGAGCGCTCAGTGGTCTCCGTGCCATGGCGCGCCGGCAAGGAGTCTGATAACCGTGACGACTTGAATAAGAGAAAGAGCAAGAAGGCCGGAAACGTCCAGCACGCAAGACCTACATCCGTGAAACAGGAGAAGGCAGCTGCCGAAGGTCTGTTCCCCAAAGTGTCCAGATACAGTACACAGTCCATCTTTCGCGTTTCGGTCCAATAACAGCGCAAGAGAGTATACTGACATGCTTCTCGTACCCAGCACCGTGGGATCCGCACGCATCCCTCATCCCCCACTCAACGGCCCCTCTTGCTTGTCGTGTATCGTTTCCTCCGCTGGCGTCGGCTGCTCCCCAGACCCTCGTTCCCTCTCCGTTCCGAGAGCTTTCCTCGGACGCCCAGGAAGCTGCCATCTTGGAAGACCTGCTCTTCGTGTTTATGGGATTTGAAGGGCAATATATTCATTACCAAAACGGATATGATCCTTCTGCCGAGAAGGATCGTCTTACTGGTCCGGTCTACCAATTGGCACCGGGTTTGGACCCAACTCTACGGGACCTCACTCAGTCGATGCTAAAGATGGCGACGCATTACAGTGCGATGGAGGCATTCGTCGAGATCCAGAGCAGGGCGGAGTATGGGGCTGTCAGCCATGCGCTCTGTGCATCTATTCGAAAGCTGCTGAAAGACTACTTGATCCTGATCGCCCAGTTGGAAGGCCAGCTGCTAAATAACCCTACTTTTACGCTGCATCAACTTCATTTGCACACGATGCCCACAAGCCAGTGTCTTGCCCAGCTCTATACTTTGGGACAAGAGCTCTTGAAGCGCAATGGACTTCTAGAAACCGACGATCTCGATGAAACACTTGATGATTTCGACGACGTGGACAATATTCTCGAACAACTCAAGGAAGGAGGTGATTTGGTCCCAGGTGCTATGGCCAGCAAGAAAATCTGCAAGGGTGGAAATGTGCTGAGGCTATTGACCGAGCAGCTCGCTACCTTATCGGGAGACCCGACTAGCAAGACTCTTATTCAGACCCTGTTGCGTGATGCCAGCCGTCCGTACATGAACATGCTCAACGAATGGCTGCATCACGGAGGTATTCGAGATCCGCATGCAGAATTCTTGGTGAAAGAGCAGAAATGGATCAAGCGCGAGAAGCTCGAGGAGGATTACACCGACGAGTATTGGGAGAAACGATACACGATCCGCGAAAATGAGGTTCCTCCACAACTTGACAGCGTTCGAGACAAGGTTCTTCTTGCAGGAAAATATCTTAATGTGGTACGAGAGTGCGGTGGTGTTGATGTAAGCAAGGCCGTCAAAGATGTCCCCAAGACCCTCGACGACCCACGCTTTCTCGAAAATGTCAATGCCGCCTATACTTATGCCAACGCCTCCCTGCTCAACCTCCTCCTTACCAAGAACTCTCTGACAACCCGCTTCCGCTCCCTCAAACACTACTTCTTCCTCGACCGTTCCGATTACTTTTCCTACTTCCTTGAGCTGGGAGGATCCGAGCTGCGCAAACCAGCACGGGTTGTCAACGAGGGCAAGCTTCAGTCGCTGCTTGATCTGGTTCTGCGCCAACCGGGTAGTATTGCTGCCCAGGATCCTTTCAAAGAGGATGTCAAAGTGCGCATGAACAAGATTGGCCTCACTAAATGGCTGATGCAGGTGGTGAGTGTGTCTGGTATCGACCAAGACCACCCCGAAGCGTCCTTCGAAAAGCAACAGACATCTTCATCTCATAGTTCCGATGACGAGAACAACATTGTTGGATTCGATGCGCTGGAACTGGACTACTCCGTGCCATTCCCGCTCTCACTCGTGATCAGCCGCAAAACGGTTCTGCGATACCAACTCATTTTCCGACATCTTCTGTCACTTCGCCATCTAGAGACGATGCTGGTCACGTCCTGGGCGGATCAGAACAAGGTCGCGAGTTGGCGTCACAAGTCATCGGATCGAAGACTGGAGCTATGGAAGCGGCGCACATGGAATTTGCGTGCAAAGATGCTCGTGTTTGTTCAACAACTTCTATATTTTTGCACGGCCGAAGTCATCGAGCCCAACTGGGTGGGTTTGATGGAGCGGGTGAATGGGGCCGAAGATGCCAATGGGTCGGAGGAGACTGTAAATGGCATTAAGCAAGTCAATCGTACGGTTGATGAGTTGATGCAGGATCATGTGGATTTCTTGGATACCTGTCTGAAGGAGTGCATGCTCACGCAGGCCAAGCTATTGAAAGTAAGCTTGAACCCCAGGACATTCGAAAATGAAAACCGCCAACTAATGATCTCTCTAGATTCATTCTAAATTAATGACTTGCTGCACCATGTTTGCCTCGTGGACAGCCGCGTCACTCTCGCGGGCGCTCGCTTCGGCGGATCCTGATCAGGATGTAGAGGACAGTCGAGGCTATGATCCAACACGAATTGGCAAGCTCGAGGATACTCTGAAGCGTTACGAAGACCACTTCAGCCGCCATTTGCGCATTCTCATGGACAGGTCCGTTTTCAAATCTGCTTCCTCGTCATACCATTCGCTAACTTTCAACAGCCTGAACTACTTCGCCGCGACCGAGAGTGTGGTGCTGTTGAAGTTGGCGCATTCCCTCAGCGCTATCAGCAAGGAAGACTGAAGAGCAATGATGCGATTCATAGTCAAGCCAGTCTCATGCACTTGGCTATCCAACATGTGCACAAATTCTGCTTTTCGCGCGGCTCATTCACTTGTAGATGTCCAGATACATTTTTACCCGCGCCCCGGGGTTTCAAGAAGGAAGCGATTGAGCATACTTGACCGAGTCAACCGCAAGGCTCGCACTGGCCTTGACACCCCGAAACCCCAGCGATGGGGGCCATTTGCGCGCCCCCATCACCTCATACGAGCGCGCAGCGGCGACATCTTGTCCCAGCGCCGGGGTTATCGGCGAATCTCCGCGCGATAAGATAGAAGCTACGAGTAATGAAACCAATTTAATTTTCGGTTTAGCAGCTGTGATTTTAAGTGTAGAGAAGATCAGTTCATCTAAATGTTTTCAGATGAGCCATTCCTCCCATGCTAGTACTCTAGGACAGTTGCCAGCCTAATTGTGCTGCGTAGAGCAACGGAGCGCCATGTAAAATTCCGGCACGACTCGCGCCCCGATTCCGCGACAACCGGAGCTTCGCACGTCAGCCCAACTGAATCTCCCCATCTTTATCAACCACCTCCCCCCTTCTCGTCCGGCTCTCGACCTTCCCTCCACTCCTACAGCTTCGCTCCCACCGAGCCAGGGAATACAATGCCGCTCGAATCCATTCTCTCCGCCCTTCCCATCCGCCTCCCCCACACCCAACAAGAGCGCCTCGGTCTCGCCCTCGGCACCGCCGCGTTCCTAGGAGCAACCACCTTCCTCCTCCCCGCCGCAATCCGCGACTTCCGCATCTTCAAATCCTACGGGCCCGGTGGACTCCCCAATAATGTCATCGGCTGGTTGACGGTGCGACTGCTCTTCCAGCCCTTCCGCGGGGAGATGTTCGATACGGAAGTATACTCGCGTCGGATCGATGCGGCAGAGGGACACGGTGTGGACGATGAGGGGTACTTGACGCTTTCGGAGGAACAGCTGGCTACGCGCTCGCCGGCAGATAGGCCATCAGTTGGTCCGCATGTTGTGCCGCAGCGGCAGTTGACTCAGATCCCGGATAAGGATGTACAAGAGGTGAGTACTGTGGTACGGTGCCTGGCTGGGCTGGGCCAGATGCGGTTCCCTGGTTTCGATCTGGGGAATCACACCGAGGGTTCCAGCTGGTCTAGGGCATAAGCCTGTGGCATGAGATTTGGAATTTTGGAGGCGCGGCTAAGAACGAGCTATGTGCAGAAATTCCGCGCGAAATATGTTTCCTTCGGTCTGCGCAATCATCACCTCGTCAAGTTCGAGCGATCGAACCTCGAGCGACATGCCGACGCCCTTTTCCTGGCGGACCACCTCCCTATCACGGACTTGGCCGTCACGATGCAGGGTGAGGTTGCGCATATCCATCAGGGCAAGGATCACTCTGTGCATCTCGTCATGGCGCCTGCAGACTGTATGTCCTTCCCTATTCACTCTCCATAAGGGCGCCGCTAATATAGCTTGCAGGCAAGAAAATCATCGAGGCAGGCTGGGGCCAACGGCATGGTTTCTCCGGTACCTCGGCCATGACGTTCCTCGCTCTGGGGACTTTGCCGAATCTTCCTGCAGAGTATATTCTCATTTATGCGCCGCGGACGGAGGCAGAGATTGAGATCGTTATGCAGATCATTGCTGCGAGTGTGAAGTTCATGACTGGGCGAGCGGACACGCGGTGAATACTGTTGGCTAGTGCAGGTGGTTCATCTCGGGATGTTTTGATCTTGGAAAGATTGGACTGGTTGGCGTGGTGTCTTGCTTGCCGCTTTTTTTAAGATACCCCACTCATTGAATGCGATGTTTTCATACGAATTGAGATACGGTCGAACGGATATGCGAGGAGTCGAGCGGAGCAGCATAATGTGAATGGAGTAAAAAACACCTGTTCCCCAGGAGTCGCATACATTTTGCTATATCGATGCATTGTTAGCACGAATGAACCGTGCTCTTTGACTTGAGATAACGCGTAGCTTACCCTGCAGTCTGAAGTAGGGTAGGCTCTGTTTCCCCAATGTGATAACACAGGAAACCTCCTGCGATGTGATGTTAGCTCCAGTTATATAGAACAAGAAATCACGGGATATTCAATAAACCCTCGGACACAAAGATGTCATTCTGGTAATACTAATCATTGAAACATGACAGGGTGTCTTAACAGGCCTTGCACTGCCACCAGCGTAGTGCAGACCCCAATTTAGATACCTTTGCAGAAAACGGAGACCATCCGTCGCGAATATAAATTCCCCAACTCCACATCTGAGCTCACGCTAGGATGCGGTCTGAAGAAACAAATCGGCAGAACCGTGACCCAACGCAGTGGAACCGACATGATCAGCGCATTGCAGTGATGGTCCGATCGAAACTATTGGAATTCCCAACCGTCCAAGCCAGGAGCAAGAACGGTTCTTGCAAATTCTGATGCCACGCTACACGCGGGATAGACCGCTCCTTGGTACCTACAGAGTAAAAGGGAAGGGTGCAGCAATGCCACTGGCTCCTAATACATCCAATCGACAGGTGATCGCAACTAGCGCAAGGCTATGATTAAAACCTGACGAGATGCGTATCCAAGGAGGATTCCGAGTAAAATATGAATGCAGCGCACCGACACGGAACGGCCCCATATACTATGGATTAGTGACTGGAGCTTGCTCCAGTCACGCTCGTATCCTGCCTTCTCGGAGTCAAGAAAAAGACGCTTACAACTCCAGCTCCTGGAAAGGATTGACGAGCTCAAATATCGTAGGGATTGGATGGTCTCTAAGCCCCAGTCCAAGCCCAGGTAACAGCGCAGCAGGGATGGGATTATCAGGCGAATTGCTGTTTCAGACTCGGGAATCCCGAGGCTATCCGCCAGAATATGTGCAGCGAAGTGGAGTGCAGGCATGTCGGGGTGCGACGGCGAAACGACGCGACGTCTCATTTCCTTGCTGTTCGGCGTGGCAGATCAGCGCCTTTCAAGCCACTTGCTCTTGTGAGGGAGGGGGCAGGGACCCGACAGAATGGTACGCTAAGAGGGAGTGTTTCCATTTCCATCTTTTCTTTTTTTTTTTCTATTTTTTATTTTTGAATTCTCGGTTCCCAGAATTGCTGCTGGGAGCCCCGCTATGGGGCACCGAGGGGCCGAGTGTTCGGTTCAAAGAGATAATCAGGTGAAGCTCTTCCCCATCAAGGAGCAAAAGAAAACAAGAAAAAAGAGCCGGCGAGGCAAGACGAGAAAGGAAAACAAATGCTCCACTACGCCGGTGATTCTGAATGTAACGAGCCGTATGCTGGGATAGGGCGATCCGCTTCGCAGTCCGACAGTTCAACCCTAGTAGGAACCCCTTTGTCGGGACCAGCAACCTGGCGTTCCCGCGCTGCGTTTAGTTTCGATCGTTAGCGGCCGGTGCCTCGGGCCAAACCAGTTAGAGACTGGAGGCCTAGTGCTCAGGCAAGTCCTTTCCGTCTTCCTGTGCACGGTGTCTCGTCAATAAAAGAAAAGGAGTCGAGATGAGTGAAGAGAAGGTGTTCCACACCGCACACCCATGAAACTGCATCCCCACTTCCCTGAAATACTTACCCTAAGGCAGAGTAAGAAATGGAAGTACCACCCAGCAGGTCGCGAGCCGAGACTAACGGGCCCAGCCGTCTTCGCCCCCGAAGATGGAGGGCTTTCTTCCCGAGGATTGAACCATGGCGCTGGGTTCTGTGCCAACGGCGAGAAAGCCCCCGGGCACTACTGTAGGTAGTGTCGATATCCCTGTCGTCGCAGACCCGACACTCTGGATGCTCTCTTCCCCTTTAGGACAGACCCGTCCAAACAAACGACAGTGCCTTAGGGTATGTACTCGAGCATACAAGAAATATTGTACTCGAGATATTACCACATACCACATGGTACAAGGTTTGCTACAAAGTTGGGGCCTTCCCGCGAACCTAAAAACCGGGTCGACAACAACACTTAAACAGGGCCACACCATCCTCCCGTCCAAATGGAGCAGGACCAGGTTGAAGCCCACTGCAGCCGTCCACTGTTGTGTGTACGAGTAAACCCAACTCCGAGGGGGAGGACATGTGTCGCACATGGCAGCCGTGGTCGCAGCGGGGACCCGGTCTTTCGGCGGATGGGCTTCCAGTCGGAGAATTGGCCGGATCGAACTGAATGCATTCATTTCCATCAATGTAATCCGCCCGTTTAGGAATTCCGAGTTTTGCAAAGGCCCGAGGGAAGCCAGCCCACATTGCAGGATGACACTGGGAATGCCCACAAAAATCTTTTTCCAAAGAAGTGATGACATAGTCGGATGGAAACATTCTCCGCTCGTCTTTTTTCCACCCATGGTACACACTTTTTTTTTCTCATCGTGTCGCTGGAAATGTTGAGTGATGATCGATATGTGCATATGCATCTGGAATACCTCAAGGAGGGGTACTTTTGTCGTAAAAAATTGAACACTCTTATCCCTGCAGGTATCTGCAGCTGCGAGTCAGCCGGGGTACCTTACGGTATGTATTCGTTCTTGCTGCCCCCCGACACTGTAGGCTCGTAGGACAAGCGGTGAGCAGGAAATGAGGAAAATGAATCAACCCACACGAAACCCGAGGGAACGGAGTCCAACGAGGACGCTGCTGATCCGTCCAACCCCAACCCCACCCGGGTTGAGTTGGGGGTTGTCATCGTGTCATGGTCTATGTAACGAGAGACCCAGCTGAGCAAGCCACTTGGCGCCACAGCACTGCATGCGCATTGGTCGAAGGGACGGGACCACACCGAGGGGCCTGGCGGATGGGAGGATTTGTTGGAAACCTGTCCATTGTTGGTTTGACTGACAGCGGGAGTTAGGCGAAGATCCATTTCCGTGCCCTCGGATTCCCGCTGCAGGGCTTTTTGTCTGCGTGCTGCGTGCTACGTGCCGCAAGGGCCGGTTGTGAATGAAATCCTGGCACTTTTTGTGAATAATGACTAGCCTTACCATCTCCGAGTCTTCGTTTCTCTTTACTATCTGTATGATAGTTGGCGGGCTGTGGTTTTTTTTACTTTTGTTCTCTCCTTGGCTCTCCATTACATCATTGGCTCGTGTATAATGGAAGTCTCTGTCCTATAATGGACAGTTTCCCTCGTGCTGAGCAACGTGAAGGCGATAGTAGGAATCCGATGCATGAGAATGCTTTTTGCATTTTCCATTAACTCCCGCCTGAGCTGCTGGTCCTCATGAAAGACAGGCTGAGCCACAACTTATGCCAGATGAATGGGGCTGGACGTGCAGACTGAATTTTGCTTGATCCACAGTGTCGGGCGCTCTTGGATCCTTCCCCCCTCCCCTCTCTCGAGGTACAAGTAGTAGTTCATATGCAGGAGAACGCAGTAGCTGACGGCCCTGCCCGTCCCTCCCTCAAGGTTTGTTAGCCTGGCCTTAAGCATAACAGGGCCTACCCTTACCTATTTGATCAAGTGTGTCCTGATACTTGTACCTGTACTTGGTATTCCTGCCTTGGTGAACCATTCCTCTGTTAGTAAATCCACCGGCCCTTTTCGTCTGCGCCATGTACAGATCGCCTCTCGTGAGATAGAATCCTGACGCAGATCCCAGAACACTGTAGCTCGCGAGTGACCAGGGTTATCAGAATACTCCCAGGGTAAGGGTAGTCGGATAAGTATTTCGCTAGAGACTGAGAGACTGTCTTTGCATTCCGTTGTCGCTTCGCCAGGGCCTTCACCACCCTTAAAATATTGCAGCACTTGAAGCCGAATGCGCGCTGTCGCCCAACGGGTGTTGTATTTGAAGAGAAGTCGCTATCTGGCTGGTCGTGACGTTAACAGACCCTTGCCTCAGCCCGCCTCATTCGTACCAGTTAGTACGTACCTCATACAGGGGACTAAGAGCCCCTCATACCAGGCCTTGACAGGCCGTGAATGATCCTCGAGCCGCCATCCCCGAGTGCTGTCGCCGCCAACATCCCCCGGCACCCGATCGCGTCCATGAAAATCCCAATTTGATCTCCTTTCCCCTCCAGCTCCACGGCGATGCACCGCTTGGCCCAGAGAATTCAGCCCCGCCCTGCTCCAAACTCGACAGCCCTGTATTACACAGTGCAGTATACTCGCCTTCTTTCATTCACATACCAGGCGAGTGAAGCCGAGTGACCATGACGTACTGACAAGCCCTGTTGTGTTCCCCCTCCTCCATGCTCAAGGCTAACCGACGTTTGTGGCGTGAAGCAACCCAGATTCGCAAACAGTAGAGCTGGACCGGGAATTCCTCGATACGCTCACTGTCCAGGGCCGCGAGTATCAGAAATACTCCATCGACCATCGCATATATTTCGGCCCAGTCGATGAAGTAGGGTTACCACCAACACATCAAAATCTCATCGATGGCCTTGGAGTACCCACTGACAGACACAACCGGAACAGGAGGAAGCCCAGCGCCTGGATCATCAACAACGAATCTTCCAGCGTATTTTCGACGACCGTCTCATTTTCCCGCCTATTCGACGACTCAAGCGAGTGCTGGACTGCGGCCACGGCTCTGCTTCTTGGGCCGTGGAGGTAGCCGAACAGTACCCAGACTGCGAAGTGAGCGTTTCTCTGGCCTTCTTTCTGATGGTCAATGTCAATTAACAGCGGTTGGTGTGAGAAGGTCATTGGTGTAGATATTGCCCCGCACATGAGTCCTGATGATGTTCCTGACAACCTGTGGCTTCAAGTGGGTGCACCTTCTTCCTTCACACTTCAACTGGCAAGACCCAACACCCCAGAACAAACCTGCTCAGGTCTCCACCTTCACCCACCTCAACCTCGATTCCCTTGCCTCTTTACGACAGACGAGGGTACAGGCCGAGAGTGTGGCCTCCTGAACGCAGAACACAATACTGACGAACCCCCCACGGCGCCATAGGTCGACGACCTGAACCGAACATTCACATTCCCCCCAAACCACTTCGACCTAGTCCAATCTCGACTTCTCGCGACCGGCATCCACAAAGCTCGATGGCCAACCTACATCCGCGATATCGTCAGGTGCGAACGTTCCCAGGCAAAGCAACGAGTTCCATTCCCGCCAGACCCCCGAATCATAATAGCCCACGTTGCCCACATTTACCCATTGAAAAGGTCCCAGTGCTGATGGAAATGTCGTTCCTCAAGGGTCTTGAAACCCGGAGGATGGGTTCAGATGATCGAAATATACTTCAACGTGCAGTCGGACAACGGGTCCATCACCGACGACCATGCCCTCCGACGCTGGAGTACACAGTACATGCGTGCGCTGGAGGATAGGAAGGATCTCCGCATTGGATCGAGGCTGCGAGGTTTGCTGACGAGCGAGGGATTGACGGAAGTGGATACGAAGATGATTCCGTTACCGCTGTCGGCGTGGTCACATGGTAGGTCACCATGGGCAGCTTCCGTTGAAAAGTTCACCACACGTAATGGTCTAACATCACGATTAATCCAGACCGGAGAACGCGAGAAATCGGCCAAGCGAACAGCCAGAATATCCAAGAACTACTTCGATCCTTGGCGCTGTACCCCCTTACCCAACGATTGCATATGTCACCCCAAACTTTCGATGCACTGGTTGACCAGGCCCAAGCAGAGGCCCGCAACCCATCTCTCAAAGCCTACTTCCCCTTGTATGTGCCTCCTACATACCCTAGGGCTTAGACATCTTACGCTAGGATATGATGTCGTGTTGGAACATCGGAGTCTTGCTGACGATGGACTTGACAGATACGTCTGCATTGGCCGAAAGGCATGAAGCATCGAATCGCACAGCCCTTGACAAGGGCCGAAATCACATTATAATATGAAGCGGCGACCTATCGACGGTGGTCGTGATTGCATGAAGAGCTCAAGGCCTTGCACCTGGCGCATGAACTTGAGTATTCTTGCACAGTTCACCAATTTTTCTTGCATATTTTGCATTCCCACGCGTACATACACAACATACAGTTATATTTATTAGCCCACGGTGTAGAAATTTCAAGAGTCCTTGATTGTCATACGTGATTTATGTTTATGGGGCTCGAGTACTACGTTCATAGTGCGTCTTTTGCATGATGATACCATGCTAGGGCATGTCTTCGGGTCGCCCCTACAGCCTGGGCCCTATCATAGACCGCTTGAAGAGGGATTGTCAAAGGTGCGTGCTGAACCACATCATTACTAACAATAACACGCCGCGCACAGTATGTCTGTTTAATGCTAAGAATTGCTGTGCCAGAGGGGAGGATCTATTGACTCCACCGAGCGAGATGATACACTCACGAGTAAGTGGGACGGGAGCTCCCGCCAGGACTAATTGCCATATTTCGACAACTGAACTGCGCTTGTCGATCTCAATGACGAGAACTATCCTTAAATAGCCCAATGGGAGGGCAAAACGGTATTTTGCGTCTATGCGAACTCATGGTAGACTGTTCTTAACCCCAGTTTCCATCACGGAAGTAGGATATCCAATTTGTGGCGGAGGGCATCTGAAGGCTTTTAAATATACTGAGACTCGCCCGCCTGATGAGGTTTGTTTCTTAAATGTCAGCGATCAGCTGTTAGTCTTAAGTCAAATGTTGTTACCCCGACTTAGTCGGATTTCTACACTTCCTGCCAATCTCTGGCCAATAGGAGATATGTTGAACTTTCCACACTTTGCTTTCTGGGTGTTTGCCGTTCGACTATATGACTAATCGAGAATCACATGATAACTAATTCAAATGCCCTGGTCTTTAACCACATAGATATTCAGGGAAATCAACGGCAACAATGAAAGGTATCGTAGCTAGGTAACTTAGTACGAGCCCAGAGACCTGATAGCAATGCACTTGTGCATTCATTTCCATAAAGCAGAGGGCATCCATAGTAGTTTTGCGGTGTCCATCAATATGTCTTCAGGACATACTGTAGTCTCCGTCATATCGAGAGAAAAGTGTGAACGATTCCGATCCGACTCTCGGCTACAGTTAATCACACTATGTGAAATATACACATAAATTTTTAGCTACGAATCATCGCTGGTCGATCTACTAGTTAGCCAGCAATAGTAGACGTATTGCTGCCTGACAAATTAGGTATAATATCCTTCCTAACTGGGGAAAGCGGCAAGCGGGGAGAAAAAAAGTTGGCGCGCGGATTTTCATTAAGCTACAACCAACACCTCGAGCATCCGCCACAATGCCTTCGACGTACAAGAAGGAAAAGCCTTGGGACACCGATGATATCGACAAGTGGAAGGTAAGTCATCTTTATCCTCAAATTCGCACAGAAAACCCCCGACTCACCGTCATGCGATCAGATCGAAGAATTCAAGCCCGAACACAATGTCGCCGGAAACTTCGTCGAGGAGTCGTCTTTCATGACGCTCTTCCCCAAATACCGCGAAATGTACCTGAAGGAAGCCTGGCCCGATATCACGCGAGCACTGGAGAAGCAGGGCATCGCCTGTACACTGGATTTGGTGGAGGGTAGCATGACCGTGAAAACCACCCGCAAGACCTACGATCCGGCTTCGATCCTGAAAGCGCGCGACCTGATCAAGCTCCTCGCCCGTAGCGTGCCCGTGACCCAAGCCCTCAAGATCCTCGAAGACGGCGTGGCGTGCGACATCGTCAAGATCCGCAACCAGGTGCGGAACAAGGAGCGATTCGTCAAGCGGCGACAGCGCATCCTGGGCCCCAACGGATCGACCCTCAAGGCCCTGGAACTCCTGACTGGAACCTACATCATGGTGCAGGGTAACACCGTCTCGGTCATGGGCCCATTCAAGGGACTGAAGGAGGTGCGCCGGATCGTGGACGACTGCATGGCGAACATCCACCCGATCTACCACATCAAGGAGCTGATGATCAAGCGCGAGCTGGCCAAGGACCCGACGCTGGCCAACGAGTCGTGGGATCGATTCCTGCCCAACTTCAAGAAGCGCACCCTCTCCAAGCGCCGCGTTCCCTTCCAGGTTACCGACAAGTCGAAGAAGGTCTACACACCCTTCCCACCGGCGCCCGAGAAGAGCAAGGTCGATCTCCAGATCGAGTCTGGCGAGTACTTCCTTTCCAAGGAGGCGAAGGATCGGGCGCAGAAGGAGGAGGTTGTCGAGCGCCAGCGCCAGAAGCGCGAGGAGAAGATGCGCGAGCGCGAGAAGGATTTTGTTGCGCCCGAGGAGAGCCTGCCTGCCGACGGCGAGGAAAAGAAGAAGAAGAAGGACAAGAAGGAGAAGAAAGAAAAGAGCAAGCGGAAGCGCGAGGCCGAGACCGAGGGCGAGGTGGATGATGCCGCCGAGCGGAAGGAGAAGAAGAAAAAGAAGAAGAGCAAGAAAGAGGCTGCGTCCGACGACGAATAAGCTGGTTATGTCTTTCGGTCTGGTTGAATTTTGGCGCTTCTGGCAGAGCATGGGTCTGGCGTTTCAATCTTTATATCCTTTACATTTACAGTCTTGTCTCTATCTCCTAGGGGTTGTATGTAAAACGATCAATACCATATGAAGTTGTCTTGTATTTGTGCTGCAGTATTGAAATGACACCCGAGGGAGCAATACTGATTTCATTGATCCGGTGGAAAGGCTGGAAAACTATCTAGGTAAATCCGTAAAGAACAAATACTGCTAGAAACCTAAAATAGTAGCCTTCCCACGTTGAAACTCAATCGAACTTACTGTTGATTTCATTGATCCGTTCACTCCGTTGTGTCAGCTTGCAGAAATCTCTAGCGAGGCTCCAAGTAAGTGATGCGGTGTTGTCGAGAGATTGAGCCAGTGCCAGCCATCCTGAGTCAAGCAATCCGTCAGCTAAACAACCCGAGTATCGGTTGAGGTTCCCATGGTGGCGGGGCCACGCTCTTCGTGGTGAGCGACATGGGGTTCGGGCTTGTCAACCATACCCATTTCGTGGGCGAAAGTATCATGGGGCTTCCAGCCGGCACTAGTCATGGGGGTCGACTCCTCAAGCATCTTATCGACCTGCTCCAGGGTCAGACCCCGGGTCTCAGGAACGATGAAGAAAGCGAACATGAAGCACAGGACGAGGGCGCTGCCCCAGACGAAGAAGACTTTCACACCCAGGTTGCCCTTCTCCTTGTCCACAATGTAGGGAGTGATCACAGCGATGACGCAGTTCCACAGCCAGTTAGAAGCCGTAGCAAGAGCGACACCCTTGCCACGGATAGGAAGCGGATAGATCTCGCCGATAACGACCCATGCAGCAGGACCCCAGGTGGTGGCGAAGGATGCGATGTAGAGACAAGTGAAAACGATCAGGCAGAGATCCCTGTGAAAATAAAATGGTCAGCGGAAACTATTTCTTTATCATTTCATACCACGGGAATTTGACTTACGCGGCGTGCTTTCCGGGGACGGCCACGCCAACGATTGCGACGACGAACTCGCAGAAACACATTGCAACGGCGCCATAGATGAGCAGGGTACGACGGCCAAACTTTTCCATCATGTAGAACGAGGCGGGGGTGGTTACAACATTGACAACGTTCGTGATGGTCGAGATCAAGAAGGGGTTGTGGATTCCAACCTGCTGGAAGAAGGTGGTGCCGTAGTAAACTGTAGAGCAAGCGTTAGTCGAATCTGAGCGGCGTAAGATTAGGATCGTTCTCACGTACAGATGAAGTTAATGCCAGTCCACTGTTGGAACATCTGTAAGCAAGTGCCCATCATGACCCGATGAAGATTGCCACGGCGAGACGAACCGCCCTTGAAGCAGTCGGCCCAAGAGGTGCTGGCAATTTGCTTCTCGTATTCGTAGTTGGCCTTGATTTCTGCCAGTTCAGCTTGAACGGCTGGGTTCGAGCCGGGCTGACCACGCACTCGCTCCAGGGAGCGGAGGGCATCCTCCATCCGTCCACACTTGACGTAGTACCGAGGAGACTCGGGGAGGAAGAAAAGACCAAACGCAAGGATGAAGGCCCAGATAAACTGAATACCAATCGGAATACGATACGAGGATCTTTCGGGAATATTCTTGCAACCCTGGTCCACACCAGATGCTACAAGCAATCCAATCGTGATGGCCCACTGGTAAACAGAAACCAGCAGGCCCCGGACACGACGAGGACTGATCTCGGAGACGTAGAGGATAACGGTAGCAGAGACACCACCGACACCCAAACCAGCAACGAATCGACCGGCAACCAAACCACCAATGTTGACAGTACCAACCTGGATAGCAACGCCGATAGCGAAGATCAGGCACGAGAGCATGATGGTAAGACGACGACCGATCTGCTCGGAAACACCACCGCTGAGCACAGCACCGATGAACGTACCGGCCGAAAGGATGGAGGTGATCAGAGACTTGCGTGAGGGGGCGATGATATAGCCATCGGGGTCTTCAGCCTTGCTCACTTCATGGCCGAATTGCTTCTTGACATAGGGCATGCCGAGGACTCCAGAGATGTAGCCAGAATCATAGCCGTAGAGGATACCTGTATGAACATATTGAGTCAGCCTTTGATCATCAGGAGAGAGATGGAAGTTTCTGGGACGGACCTCCGAAGCTGGCAAACCCACAAATCAGGTAGGCATGCCAGGTGACGGCGGCTTCAATGAGGTTGATATCGGCGGTGCCATGGACGCGGTCCGCCATTTTGAAAAGATGTTACCAGTCAGCGAAACGATGAAGATGACTGAAGTATGAAAAGGCGGGAGAAATAACGAAGCGAGAAGGGATGGTAGAAGAGAAAGAAGAAGAGAGTGGAAGGAAAGGCGGAGTGGAAAAAGAAGGGTGGAAGTGAGCGAAGCCGCTGGCAGTACTACAAACGGAAGGCGCCGTCAGCGCCCCAAGGCAACCGTAACACACGGGCGGTCAAATAACAACCCCCAAATCCCATAAATATTCCGAAATAAAATAAACTGTGGCACTATGTTCATCATTCTCGATTTGCTGGAATTTTCGAGAAACGTAGAAGCACCATGTGGCTCAAAGGTAAACAGGAGGTAAAAAATAACCACAGATTCTGCCATTCCAGCAGGCCAACATTGAAGACTAGACCAACGTTTCAGCCAGACCAGGGGTAGCAGAGTAATATGATAAGCTTACGGATGATGGTCATGGCAATTCTTCTCAAAGAATTAAGCATTGAAAGACAAGGATGATCCTTTACATGGCACTGACATTACACGCCCCAGGAACACAGCCCCGCGACTAGCATGGACAACTTACACAACAATTTCGCAGCAAATCTTCTTTTTCGCAAACAATCATTCGAGAAAGATATCTGTTATCTTTTCGAGTCTTCAAGTATTACGCTGGAAAACTGCAGAAATCCCACCTGACAGTGGAAACACGTCGCACAAGGCTCGGGAGTAGACGCGAGATGATACCTGGAGACGCACAGCCACCAGCGTGCACAATGCAGGGATGAGCCATGCAGTTGGCCGTGAAACAGAAGATGAGGATTTGGAAAAGTTCTATCCATGAAGCACGAGACGATTGAAGAAATTATCGGAGGCTAGAAAATATCAGAAAACTATAGATTGCTAGTTTAATTGGTTATGTGCTAAGAATTGTGACCTGATATAGATACACACTCATTCGAAAGACAGGAAGACACTCCAAGGAAGACCCACTCGCTTATTCCACATGGTCTTCAACTCTAAATGACACAATAGAGATGGCTTGATCAAGAACCTGGGCAAGATTTGGAGGTGCCTCCTTCGCCCGCCAAGCAATATACCCATCAGGACGGATGAGAGCAGCCCCAGTCGAAGAAACTCCAAACCAGCCCTGGAAATCTCCTTGCTGGAGCAGCTGTACATCGCCCCCGATGCAGAGAGAGTTGAGAACAACAGGAGAGGATTCCCTTAACTTAGCAGCGGCATCAGACCACTCGCTACACTCCGAAATAAGAGTCCATCCACTATGACCAACAACATCCAAAAGCGGAGTTTTTACTTCCTTTTTCAAGACCCAGATATGCGGAAATGGGTCCCAGGCTGGCCCTTCCACTCATCAGGCCTCATAGCACGAGGTAGACACTCATAAGCTCCAACAATCCCCATGGAAAGATAAAGCTGTCCAAATTCCATCGCATCATCATCGATCTTTTCACCAGCAGGCGTGGCCGTATCAAGATGGACCTTGTAATCAGCCCGCACGAAGATCTGATCATGTCGCAGCAACGCGACCGGTCGCCGCTCGGAATCATAAGTATCCAGAAGCTCCGCAGATGACTTCCCAGATAGAACTGCCGCAAGCTTCCAGGCAAGATTGTGTACATCGTGGATACCCGTGTTCGCGCCGTACCCGCCTCGATTGGGTGGTAGAGTATGCGCGGCATCACCAGCGAGAAAAATTCGACCGGAGAGGAAAGTATCAGCGACGAGAGCGGTCAACTCCCATTGACCGATTGTAATGATCTCAATGGGGAAGTCGGATCTTCCGATGGCCTGGTAGATAGCTCTTTGGAGGGCTTCGCTGTCGCGCTCGATATCGTCTTTGAACATTAGTGCCCAGCGTCCATCGCTGTAGGATGCGAGGAAGGCTTTGAGGTCAGGCTGGTCGATGTCGAATTGGACAATTCCTTTTGTCCATTGGTCTAGCGGCGCGCGAAATAGCACGCTGTGCAGTGTTTGCATGAATCCACGGCCGTGACGTGGAATCTGGTGGAGTTCTCGGATGGTACTGCGATTGCCATCCGCTGCAATGAGGTATGAACCGTGGATTTGCTGCTGCATCCCCTTGTATTCAACAGTAACAGTCACGCCCTCTTCATCCTGTGCAACGGACACGACTCTGTGTTGACGGCGGATATCAGCGCCTCGCTCGAGGGCGAGTGCTTCCAGCATAGGCTCCAATTTATCCTGGGGGATGGCGGAGCCTCGTTCAACCGAGAATTCTTTCTTGGGAGTAGACTGTGTCTTTTTCTTTTGTTGCTTTTGGTCGTTTGACTTTTGTTTTCTCTCGGTATCGGACCAAGACGAATTGTCGTGCCATTTGCCGGTTATGCTTTCGACGTGGGCGCGCTCGAGGACGAAGTCTTCCGGCGCAGGATTCTTGTTTTCGATGCCGAGCGAACGATAGATCTCCATGGTTCGGGCTGTGAAGCCGATCGCGCGTGGGTGCTTGGAGATTCCTTCGTGTTTCTCAAGGACGATGGTTGGTACTTGGTATGAGGCCAAGCATAGGGCTGCCGATAGCCCGACGAGGCTGGCGCCGACCACGATGACAGGTTGTTGGGATGGAGACATTTCGAGTGGGGTTTGAATTGAAGACATAAGAGATGTGTACTGTGTCGTGGGAGAAAACCTCAGTACAAACGCGAGAAAAGGAAGGTTTACATAGAGCTTGAGGTCGTGGGTGGTGGCAAGCAGTTTCGGTGCCGAGATGTTGGTGCTTTGGATGGTTTCGGCGCCGAAACCTCAGACCCGACTCATTTAGAGGCATTACTAGTACAAACCACACTCCTTCTCAACATCAACATTCCACATGTGAAATTAGAGTTCAGGAGACAACTGAGACATGGATACACTAGATACCACAGGAGTTCCCTTTAGTTAGCAGCAAATTGATTCAAATTTCGAGAGTATTAAGTAAGAAATGTGACCCAACCACCACCCAACGCCAATCGAACAATCAGGATGTAAATTATGTAAAAGGGCAGATGAAGATGCAATCACAATGCGCGCACAAGTCGCTCTTCGAGTATGAAGAAAATGCAGAAACCAACTGAGATCAAGGTACTATATAAAGGGCATGGATTATGTTCACTGTTGATCAATGCCATCAGTCACAAATATCCCTCAACTTGGCAAATGCATGATTTACACAACACTCGGCCCACCCTTCGTTGTCGGAGTCGTATTGGTCTCACGACGTCGCATCTTGTCAAGGAGAAAGCTCTCCTGCTCATCCTGACTCTTCTTCAGATCAACACCAAAGAACAAGACCGCGAAGCTGACAACGCTCAACGCAAAGAGGAAATAGAATGGAGTGGAGTTGTTATGATTGGGGTCCGCATCGATGATTGCGCTGGAGACAATAGGTCCGATGAACGAGGACGTCTTGCCGATGATGCTGAACAGACTGAAGAAGAGGAACTCGTGACCTCGGGGTGTCACCTCCGAGATCATGATTTGCGAATAGCTGTACCAGGGGCAGACGAAGAAGCCGTAGTATGCTTGGTAAACCTGCACAGCCGGGTCAGCACTGTATGGAAAGAAAAAAATAAAATTTGTGGTTGACGTTGGCCATACCCAGACTTCCCAGGTGTTGTGGAAACCGAATTTGGTTGTCCAGATTCCGATCATGCCCCAGCCATCTAGTAGGATAATTGCCACCGCGATGGTATTGAACATGGTCTTTGTTCCGAGTTTATAGCGTTTCTGTACAAACCAGAATGTGTAGATTCCAGCCGCCTAGATAAATCGCTGATGGTTAATTCGGTGCTAAATCACTTGATGACGGGTAGACAAACCTGTGCAGCAATTCCAACTATCAGGAGATATGTCAATTGCAGAGTATTGTAGGCCACAATAGTATTCTGCAACGTCGCGATAACTGTGACAGTGGTGTTCAGCGAGTCTCCTAGAAGGAAATAGCCTATCGTAGTATTATGTTAGTACAAGTCTGAATCCGGGCCGACTTAAGGTTGCTATTTTACCAATGAGATAGACCAAGCTTTGTCTCAATTTCCAAATCTGTCTCATCGCATGCCAAACTTGCCATATTCCTGCAATGAGGACACCTTGTGGACCTGGACTCTGACCGGGGCGACGCTTCTCGAGGAAGAACCACGGGAGAGACAACAGCAGCCATACACCAGAAACAAAGGCAATCAGTACACTGAGTCCCCAGTTATTTTCCTGCTGGCCCTTGTTGACATTCAAGGCGAACATAATGCCAACAATGACGGCCAGAATCACGACCTCGCCACAAGACTGGATATAGAAGGCCATATTAGCCAGACGACTGCGCATCATGGTATCGGCGTAATCGTATTCGACGCGGGTGATAGTCCCGGCGCTGTACGCCATTGCCTTCTCTTTCATCTCGGTGGTATTGCGGGCCAACCCGGGGAAAGCGGCCGTCCAAAATGTCAGGGTGGTTTGGTAGGCAATCAAACCGACAATGTACAGGCCGACCGCCGCCTCCCATTTGTCCCAGGTATGCACGCCCAACCAACCGAACCCAATGCCCCAGGCCACAAGAGACAGGGCAATTAGGATGTTGGGGCGCCAGTAGCCGAAATCGGCAAAACTACCGATCGTCAAGAAGACGACGACCTGGATGGCGAAGGAGATGCCGTTGCAGAGCAACACGATGCTGTTGATGGACCGAGGACTTCCCGCAAACTCCATGATGCCGTCGACCGGGGCGGCCTGGGAGAGCAAGTTCTGGAAGGCCGTGGGCGCGAAATCTGTATTCGCAGTTAGACCAGAACCAAAACGTTCAGAGCTAGCAAGTGCAGGACATACTGAACAGCGAGAGACCATTATTCCCGATGTAGTAGCTGTAGATTCGCGGCATTTAGTTTCATCCACAAGGACACAAAGGGAGGACGCTTCCAGCTCCACAAACAACGCACGCATAATAGGCCCAGATCTCATTCCTGGTCGTGCGATACTTGTCGTCAAAGTGATCGGGCGCATCGATCTGGTCGGCATTCGTCGCAAGATCGACCTGCGACTGGGCCTCGCGATCCACCTCGCGATCCACCTCGACGGCAGTGAGGGCGGCATCTTTCTGTTCCATGGTGCCGGCTCGACGTCCAACTGCAACTCGAGGGTGTCGCAGGGGATGAGAATGAAAAGAGGGGAAATTGGTCGGAGCGTCCGAATCTCAGATAAAAGGCCTCGCTCGGCCGTGCCAGCCCCGCGCGTGCCAAACCCTGCGAGGCGTGAAGGCCAACCGCGTTGGAGGCAATCTGGATTCGCCCCACGCTACGCCCGCGTCGGGCTTAGCATGAGCTTAGCGACTCAATCACAGCCACCGTACCTTAAGTACCGTAGGGTCCCGGTATCATAGGGGAAATGAGAATCGAGAGGATGTGTGAATGCGGTTGTTTGGTTGTTTGTGCTTGGAATGCAGTCTTTCACGTCTAGGCTGCTCCTAGGTACTCTAAGGTATGTATGTGTCAAGGGAGTAACTCCACCGCGATCGGCTTGCCGCAGGAACGGATCTGGGGAAACCACGGTATTGCCGAGCATATAGACCCTCCCCTCCCCGAGCCAGGCGGAAGAAGCCAAGTATTTTCCAATATTCTTATTTACTTCGTAGGGTCGTGGTAGAAAACAGGTGCACTCTAAAGGGTCACTACTCGTTCCTGTCAACTGCCAGCTACGGGTTTTGTGAAGTTGAACCGGGACCAAGCGGTTCGGGCTCTGCCTTGGTCGCGAAGGACATCAGGAGCAGGTATCTGAGCACCAACGGCCCTTTCGTTTTTTCCGGATGGTGGATAGTTAATACCGAGCATTGCAAATATCAGACGATACACTGGCATTATAATAATGGAGCGACCGGCAACTGTTTATCGTCCGAGTGTTCGCCAGTCTTGCGACCGAGAAAAGGCTTGCAGCTGCAGCCACCAACCAGGGTCCCTAACCTACTGTAGAGCCTTGGTGCGACGACAGCCGGTCGTCATTTTTTGCTCGTCTGAACGAATTGCAGTGCGTGGACGGGGGTTTTCCGACCGAATTCCCACACCTATCACATCCTGCTAATTTCTTATCGCGAGACTGATGATGGGCCCGATGGAGCCCGATGATTGGGCCAGGGCTTGCGATCACCGTCTCGAGCGGTCTTGCGCAAGCACTGGCCGATCGGGAGGCGACCGCCATCCAGTATGGTTCTTTATCGGACAGATGGCCCAATTCGGGGAGCTGACAGGCTGGAAAGTTTTGGAGTATGTATGTCGCAAGCATGAGCAATGGACGTATTATATGAGAGGGGGGAAGTCTGTGAAGGCGATCTGATCATGGATGAGAAAAGGAGTGACATCAACCCTGCATTGGCTCGGAAGCTGGCAGACAATAATGTGGGTAGCCAGTGATACACTATCATAAAAGGTCTGGTAGTTATTAGAGCCTGGTGATTACCTGACTTGTTATTTACGCTAATCCAAATTTAGGTAACCGGCCGGTTAGTAGATATGCATACGTTTAGGGATTGAAAGAGGGTCTCTCTTGTCTACGGCATGGAAGGCGAAGTCGGGTGCCAGTATAGATCAACCGAGGGTCCTGCGGCAGGACCTTTAGAAAGAACTGCGTGATCACACTGAGGCTGACATACCGATGCCAAGGCGATCGACGTGGAGATTGGAGACAAGGTGAACGGGAAGTTTCAAGCTCGGTGCGTTCACCTGGCGATGTGGAGGTGGAGTTAAACAGTGCTGCTACTGCAACGCACCGCCCAGCTTGATTGCCAGGGTAGTTATCCTGTCCAGAACTGCCGTATGTAAGTTAAGCGACCCAGCGTTGCCGAGGAAGAGCTGCATCCCAAGAAACCCTGAGGAGAGGGGAAGGATGCAGCAGTGATGTCATGCCTAGCGGCGGTTTGTGCTGCACGACTCGAATATGTGCAAACTGTGCATCACTCGGATTAGACGGGAGGTGTGCAGCGAACAATCAAATGCGATCCACCGGGATCAGCGACGCCGTCGAACGAGAAACGCGTTAGATTAAAGCAGGCTGGCGAAGGTCGGGAGCAGCCACGGGTCAATTGGCGGCGGGCTTGAAGGTGGTGGTGGGTCACGCCAGGAACTACCCCTCGCTCTCCAGTTCTTCATTGCCTGGCGACGCCCTCCAGCTGCACAGCGTGGGCGACGCCAACCGGAAAATCGCGATGATCGGATGGCTATTGCGTATTGCTCCTCCACTACGCGAGGAGGGGGTGTGGTCGACTGGGTCCTCGCGATGGTGCTAGTTTTTATTTTTATATCGTGACACTGGCCTCCACCGGAGCTTCGTCTCTTTCTTTCTTTTCTTTCTCTCCTCTTGTTCTTGCAAGGAGAGCTCCACTTCCTCGACAGCTTTTCCTCCCAGCCGACCCGTGCAGGCTCGCTGGCGACACTCTGAAACGTGCCCTTGGTGCATCCCCACTATAAAAGCTTGGGTCCCTAGCGGGTAAAGTCCGACCTGCAGCAGCAATTTCAACAATGGAGGAAGGAAGTCCTCGCCGACCGAGAGCAGTGGTAAGTCTACTCCTCAGCTGAGAAAAGAACTAATGTTTCTGACTGTGCTGCCTAGTCTGGAGCTTCTCGCAGAAGCGAGGGACCAATCTCCCCGACCAGAAATGGCCGAGGATTGTCAGAGGACGATGCCATCTCGCCCACTCGGCGCTTCTCGGCCATCGACGAGGACCAGCCCCGCCGTCGTAGCTCAGCAGCTAGACGGAGCGGCAGTGGCGTCCTGAGTCTAGCACCGCGGACGACCCTGGCAGAGAGAACCCAAGGGAAATTCACCCTGGCAGGGCCCGATGAAGGTCCGCAGATGGTCCTGTCCTATGAGCCCTTCGTGCAACCGGGATACGTAGACCTCAATCCTTCGTATGAGCAGCCCAATAATGCAAAGCCCGTCTGGTCTCTGGCTAAACCACTGCCCCGTGTCGTGCGACCGGGCATGGTGCCGACGAAAGATGAGCTGTTGGAGAAGCGCGGCAATGCGCAACTTCCCGCGGAGAATTCGCAGCGATTAGGGCTCGATCCGAATCCCAATGACCTCGAACAAGGAAAAATCGAAAAAACCGTCGATCCACGAAAGATGGCGGCGCAGGTGGAGGATGCGCGGCTGCAGCGTGAAGCCAACTTCATGAACAAGGTTCTTACGGGAGAAACTACCTCTGTTGCCGGGCGAGGATCACGACGTCTTTCCCACACGTCTTCTACTCGACAAAGACGGCCGTCTCAGTGGAATGCTGATGAGGACCACCTTTCCACCGTTGAAGAAGGCGGATCGCAGCCAACCGACGATGGCCATGGCCAGGGTAGACCGCCCGACTATTTAACAGACGATCCCTTGGGGACCGTCCCTGAAGTCCCAGAAGGGCTTAATGCGGATGACTTGGACACGAAATTGGAATTCCCAGGATTGGACCATGAGACCTGCCCTGAGGATCTACATCCATTGGTGCAGGATCTCATCGAGGAAGAGGTCCACAACAACCACACTACATGGTCCGTCATCCGGACGCACCATCGCGAAGCACTCGCCGAAGCGCTCGCCGTATTCGTGCAATTAACCATCGGATTCTGTGCCGACCTGTCAGTGACCGTCGCAGCCGCCGGAAACCCTAACACCACGGCGTGGGCCTGGGGCTTTGCAACCATGATTGGTATCCATATTTCCGGTGGTGTCTCCGGTGCCCATCTCAACCCCGCCATCACCGCGATGCTCTGGTTCTACCGTGGCTTCCCCAAACGCAAAATCCCAGAGTACTTCGCGGCCCAATTCATCGGTGCTTTTTGTGCCGGTCTCGCCGCGTACGGTATCTACTACCAGTCCATTCAGTACTACATTAGCAACAACATCGACACGGGCATCATCACCAGCTTCGTCACCAGTCAACGCGAGGTATGGATTGGACCCGCGACGGCTTTTTTCACAGAGTTCATAGGCACCGCCTTCCTCGCCGTGACTGTCCTGGCCCTAGGTGATGACCAGAACGCTCCACCCGGAGCCGGTATGAACTCGCTCATCATCGGCCTCGTCATTACATGTCTGAGTATGACATTCGCCTACCAGACTGGCGCGGCGTTCAATCCCAGTCGAGACTTCGGGCCACGACTTGCGCTTCTCGCGATGGGCTATAGCAATGATCTGTTCTTGAACCCGTACTGGTTCTATGGCCCGTGGGTTGGTGCTGTGGCGGGTGCGTTCATGGGCGCCTTCTTGTATGATTTCTTCATTTTCACTGGTGGTGAATCGCCTGTCAACTATCCTCTTGAGCGGACCCAGCGGGCGATAAGGAAGAGTCGGATGAAGTGGAAGCGTCGTCTTCGTCTTGCGAAGCGGGAGCCTAGGGGAATTTCTATCCCGTGAGCGGGGATGGAAATGTCTTGTGTGTACTCATAAATCAGGGGAGGACTAATGGCTTCTTGATTTAAACTCGATGACTGGATGTATATTGTTCTCAATGATACTTCGGGATACTTTCTTGTCAGAAAGGCTGTTCCATACCATGCATCCAATGATCTACCCGACCATACACACAAGAAGCGGGGTATCGCAGCGCATTACCGAGTTGGCCGATCCTACTCCAATTTCCCAGTGCATGCAACACGAGGAGTCTCTGATCGTCTTGCTCGCGGGGTACACAGGCCCAAACGACTAAAATCCTCTACTCCAACTGGACCTCGTCATCCATATTGATCCCGTGTTAGTCTTCGATGTTAAGTCACCATGTCAGGCAATGGAGAAAACCTACAAAAAGCCACGTTCGCCGCAGGATGCTTTTGGGGCGTGGAGCATCTATATAGAAAGCATTTCGGAGATGGACGTGGACTAGCCGAAGCGCGTGTTGGATACACCGGAGGCCAAACCGATGCACCGTCCTACGAAGTTGTGTGCGAAGGAACTACCGGGCGTATGTCCTCCTTCAAACCATGCTTCGAGTCATGTGCTGAGAAGCCTCATACTTACGATAATGCAGACGCCGAGGCTGTGATGCTCATGTTCGATCCGGCTATTGTATCTTACCAATCCCTTGTCGAGTTCTTCTTCAAGATACACGATGCTACCTCGCTGAATCGACAGGGTCGCAACCAGGGCACGAACTACCGCTCTGCCATCTTCTATCATGACTCTGCCCAGGAACAGATTGGAAGGACTGTTATGGAGAAGGTCGGGGAGCAGTGGTATGAAAAGCTTATTACCACTTCGATATCTCCGGCGGGCACTTGGTGGGATGCTGAGGAGTATCATCAGCTCTATCTGGACAAGAATCCGGATGGGTATCATTGTGAGAGTCATTTCATTCGAGATTTCCCCAAATTGAGATAAACTTAGGAGATTGATGCTTTCACACCCCCTTTGTCTCAGACCACACCCCTGTCATGGCTTTAGGTAATTCAGGATAAGAGCCTTGGTCAAACATGGTGCCAATTTTGACGCCACTTGCAACCTCCACTATACTAATGTAGTTTTGATCTGGTGATCTGAAACCTTCATTAGACCTACTACCATTTTAATTCCTCAGTCACCTACATGATTAGCTGTCTGTTTTGCTACTTTAGAGAGTGATGCGCTATGCCAGCCTTAGTGAATGGGCCTCGGGCTATACTATTTTCCCCCGACAGACCAAAAAAAAAAAAAGAAATTTCATTTTCTACTCGAATTTTCAGGACACCAAAGCTGAAGAACTGGCATATACCTGAAAGGTCAGGGAGGGGGTGTGGTCTGAGGCAGAAAGGATGTGGCTGTATGAATCCCCATCTTAGTTGTCTATGCAGAGTGCTTGGCGCCTATTTCATAGCTTAGCTTGAAGAGACGCCTGCTCCTGCTTAGCAATCTCCTTCAAATTCCTCCTTAAGATCTTCCCCGCTGCACTCTTCGGAATCTGATCCACGAATCTCACACCACCTCTCAATTTCTTGTGGTGACTGACTTTCGAGTCCATCCACTTCCTGATCACCTCCGCCGTGGTTGGCGACTCTCTCACACTATGCGATAGAACGATGTACGCACGAGGGACTTCAGTATGATCTTGGTCTACACCTATCACCGCAACATCCGCGACAGTTGGATGGGAAATCAAAAGTCCCTCGAGCTCTGTGATCGCCATTAGATACGTCTCGTTTAGATAAGAGGTGGACTCACCAGCCGGAGCAACCTGGAATCCCTTGTACTTAATAAGCTCCTTCACTCGGTCCGTGATATAGAAATTGTGCCGACTATCATGATATCCAACATCACCCGTCTTAAAATATCCATCCGAAGTGAAAGCATTGCGAGTTCCTTCTTCATTATTCAAATACCCTTTGAAGATACTTGGTCCCTTAAGACAAAGCTCCCCATCCTGCCCCGTCGGTACCTCTCCACCATCAGGCGATAGGTATTTAGCAGAGAGATTAGGCATCAGCTTCCCCACGCTACCGACACTGGTATACCATTCATCCCAAGGCTGGGTATGCGTAATGGGACTAGTTTCACTCAGTCCATAGGCTTGGTTGATCTTAATATTCAGACGCTTGTGGACTGTATCCACCAACTCGCGCGTTAGGGGCGCAGCTCCAGATGTGACCATGCGCAGTGAGCTCAGGTCGTACTTGTCGACGATCGGGTTGTTTGCCAGGTGGACCAGGACCGGCGGGGCAAGGTAAACGAATGTGATTTTCTCGTCTTGGACGGTGCCGAGGAATGTTTCTAGATCGAAGCGCTCCATTGCAATCATTTCGATTCCCCTATACAGCGGTTGGTGAATGAGGCATGTAAGTCCTAGAATTGCTGTTAGATCCCAAAAGGAATTTCCTGGTGGGTGCTGTGACTCACCGTAAATGTGGTAGAAAGGCAGGATCCCGATCAACTTGTCCTTGTGCCAAGAATAGCTCTTGCCCACAGAAGAGGATACCATCAAGACATTTGAGACGATGTTCCGGTGACTTAAAATGACCCCCTTGGGCAGTCCCGTTGTTCCGGATGAATAGACAAGAAACGCGAGGTCGGTGTCAGGATTCAACCTTGCTCGCAGTTGACCATGCGGTGATGTCGCCCGCATAATCTCATCAACATGGCGAAATTGTCCACTAAAATCTCGCTCATCGCCAATTAAGATGATTTGCCCCGGAGAAATACCCGTCTTCCTTGCCGCCGCGGTAACAATGGGTAGAAGTGACTTGAATGTTGCGATCGCTTTAGTGCCATTATCCTTCAATTGAAAGGCTAGCTCATCGACGGAGTAGCTAGGGTTAGCCGGTGACACAATCCCACCTGCGAAGAAGGTACCATATATGACGACAGGCATGTCAATACTGTTCGGGGTAAACAGCGTGATAATATCCCCTTTCTTCCAATCCCATGCTGAGCGCAAGCCTTGTCCAAAGGCAATTGCAGCATCTCGAAGGCCAGAGTACGTGTACTGGCGGTTTGTGATGGCATCGCGATAGATAGCTGGTCAATTTATGAGGTTTTGGTCGGAATGAACCTGTTCATGTCTTGTGTCACTTACTCTTGTCAACGGGGAACTTTTCTTCCCTTTCATTCTCAAACATCAAGCCCCATAGATCGACATCGGGGATGTTGATGTCCGGATAGACTGCCGAGGAAGGCATGTTATGCAGTATGCCGAAAACAGCGCTCCTTCGCGGACGGACTCGTTTCACACTCCTTTTTCCGGGTCGATGTCTGCAGAGGACAGACGTGGAGGGTTCCCCGTGCTCTGGGGTTTCCCCGCATTCCTCGGTTGGCTCGCATATCCCGATTCGGTACTTCCGAGCACCCGAGAATTACCAGCAATGATTAAACATTTACCAGAACTAGCACTAAGCTGGAGTTTGTGCTGCACAAAATTTCCTTCATTTCAAATTCTAGACTATTGAGAGGTTTTTTATTTTTATTTTTTATTTTTTTTCTTAAAAAAAAAAAAAAAAAAAAAAAAAAAAAAAAAAAACAACCTAGCTTTATACAGCAGGCCTCCTATTTGCCCTTCTCGAGGCTCTTCCAGAAATCATCAATAAGTTGTGCAACCTCTGAAACCTTTTGCCTCACAACACCATGTCCAACCTGCGGAACAACCGCAACATTCTGCATGCCGACATCATGCAAATCCTGCACAGAACACAAGGCATCCAACTCCCCAAGAACACATAGATTCGGGATACCTTTCCCCGCAGCCTCCTTAAACGCATCATGTTGATCAAACACCCCACCATCTCGAAAAATAGCCACCACACTCGGTAAATGACCTTCATGATTCTTCATCTGCCAATCACGAACAGCCTCCGCAACAATTTCACCCCTAGCAACCCTCTCTTTCCAATCAGGAGGAACAACCAACTCCCCCCCCCCTCCAGATATTCCAAAATCCACTCCTGCGCCTTCTCCTCCACACCCCTACCACCACGCATATACCCCTTCTGTTCATCAGTAAGCTCTTCCTGACGCAGCAAACCTGCCGGCGCAACCAGAGCCATAGACTTAACGAGCGTCGAACGCAACGCCGTAAAACTCGCAACAGTCGAGCCACCAAAGGAATATCCCACAAAGTGCGCGTCGTCCCAGTTAAGCGTCATAATCAAGGAGTCAATCAACTCGTGGAAGCGCATCGGCCCGAACTCCACAACCGGTGTATCGGAGAGCCCGTGGCCCCACAGGTCAACCAGCACGCAATAGGCATAGGGGAAGCGCGATTGCAGGGCGCTGGCCAGAGGCTGCATCCCGATGGCGGGGGTTTGGACGCCGTGGACAAAAACGATGCGCTCAATTGGGTTGGGGGTGTTTTTCGGGGGGCTGGTTGAAGGTGGGAGCTCGTAGTAAGCTGCTGCGCCCCAGGATGTCTGCATGAATGAGGCGCTGGGTAGCCTTTGGCCGAAGGCTTGGACGAAGGATGCTTCGGATGGCGCGCGGAGGGGCTCTTTCCCGCTCCATGCTTCTCCCTCGAATGGACGCGGGAGTATGAGCGAGGCGGTTGGCATCTTGAAATTCAAGCCCTTTGGTGTTCAGGTATCGATTATTTGTAGAGCACACGGGGATAGGTAATCTCTGGTAATCAGGTTGATCAAATGGAAGTGTCCAGGTGTCGACGGGATTCGATGGAAGTATGGGAAGATGAAGAATAGGGAAGAAGTGATGGCTGAGGCTGATGGTGGATGCGGGTCAATTCACATTGATAAGATAGTCGTCCCTCAACAATTGGACAATGGAGGTTCAAACGGCCGAGTCCGCGATGGGTGGGGCAAACGGGAGCCCCGTCCAGTGTCTCGCAGATAAGTACTAGTTGGACAATTACATTTCCTGGATGCTGCATTACGCTGCGGTAACTGCCATAGGATGTTCACGACTGAAATTATACGAAGTTTGATCCTGGTTCCTTCTTTGAAATGCAATCTCGAATTCACATGCGATGCTTAAGGTAGATTGATATACATGAGCCTACCCCATCCCCAAATGTCTAGAGTTTCAAACCATACCAGCAGCACTATCTGGTACTCACAACTTGGCCTTGCCGCTTTCAATCGCAGACCAACTGTTGTCCTCGAGCTTCTCGTACTTGGTTCCATTCAACCAAAAGAGGCTGTCTCCCGCAGTGTCCTTCCGTGGATCCCACCCCTTCTTGACAAGGTCACCCTTGGCTTGCTTGAAAGTGACACCTGTGGAAACCCTGGATGTGAAGAAGCTTGTTAGTGAGAGATTCTTGGGTCTGCTGCTATGAGAGAGAGAGAGAGAAATCTCACTTTTCAATAAACCGAACGAGGCGAGGGAAGGCGTATGACGGGACACCGCGCTTCTTCAACTCCGGGTAAAGCTTGGAAGCGAGTTCGGTTTCAAATGCCGGGGTATGTTCCTCGAGAGTAATACCGGCTGCACCGGCTTGGCCATCATATCTGGAAGACGTTAGCAAGTGGAATCGAATGACCTAGAGCTTCAAGTCATACCCAGGAAGCTTGACACCATATACAACTGCATCATGAACTCCTTCAATGCGGCAAATGTGATCACGGATCTCGCCGGCACTGACATTCTCACCCTTCCAGCGAAATGTATCACCGACGCGATCCTGGAACCTGATCCAGCCAGACTGATCCTGAACAACCAGATCACCCGTCCGCTGGAAAAGATCGCCCTTCTGGAAGACATCTCTCAGAAGCTTCTTCTCAGTAGCATCATCATTGTGCAAGTATTCTGTCAACAAGTTACGATCACGCACACGACCAATAGCCTCTCCCTCCTCGTCCAGACCAGCCCGAACACAGAACCCAGTCGAAGGATTGCGATACGGCATCTCCGTTTCATTATCATACTTCACGATGAATGTATCATCCTCCAAGAATCGTCGAATCGGACCCGAAAAGCCAACCTTGCCAGCACCCCATACGCCAGGACCATGGTTGTCAAACTTAGCCAGACCTTCAGTCGACCGATAGAATTCGCGGATCTCAGCAACACCAAAGCGGCTCTTGAACTTCTCCCAGATCTCTCCTCGCAAACCATTACCGGATGCCGCGATGCAATTGTGGTCACGGTCGTAAGGGGACGGGGGCGTAGAGAGGAGGTAGCGGCAAAGCTCACCAATGTAGAGGATGCGGGTTGCGCGGGAATCGTGAACATCTTTCCAAAACTGCGAGGCAGAGAACTTGCGTCGCAGACAGAGGGTACCGGCGTTGCCCACTGAGTAGCACAGGCCAGTGAAGAAGGCGGTGCCGTGGAAAAGAGGGAGAGAAGAGTAGGTACGGAGAGGGTAGTATTTGGCGCGGTTGTTGACATCAGCAGACAGAGGGGTGGAGGTGATCATTGCCAGCATGTTTCGGACTGCACATGCCTTAGGCTTTCCTGTCGTCCCGGATGTGTATATCAAAGCAGTGAGGTCTTTCGGCGTGCGTTTCGCTGGGGTCAGCCCGGCTGGGGAGAATTGTTGCAATTCGGTTGATGTTATGAGCTCCACTGATCCGGAGGAAACGCCCTCGAAGGAGGAGATGTTGAAGGTGAAGTGTGGCAATTCAGCACAGACATGTTGGGCGATATCTGGTGTTGAAATGATGGACTTGGAGCCTGACACGTTGAGGCAGTGGATAAATGTGTCGTCTTCTCCTTGTTAGCGTGTTTCATGAAATGTCTTCAGTTGTTGCCACGTACCACGCAGGTTGGTGTTGACCATAGCAGCCACCGCGCCCAGCTTTGACAATGCGTACAGCACGACAACCATCTCGGGCGAATTAGTCGTGAAGACGCCAATCATATCTCCATTCTGGACACCGCGTGTTTGTAGCAACGCTGCAAATCGATCAACCACTAAAACATCAGGTCAGCGTCTCAATCCTTGCCAAATGGAAACAAAAGTCTCACACTCCTTCAACTGGCTGTATGACCAGGTCTTATGCTCAAACCACAGTGCATCCTCGGTGCCCTGGCCTTCAACTTCGACAACCCGCTGGAGCAAGTTGTATATCGTGGTAGATTCGCCGAGCTGTCCAAGGCGCTGGCCGAGACGCTGTGCAAAGGCACGGTCATTCTTCAAAGTAGTCAAATCGGTGCCAATTGAGAGCTTCGCGTTCAGATAGGCGCCAGTCGCCAACGATAATGCCGACGCCATTGCCACGGTGGGAGCACCGACTTCAGAAAGGAAGTCCATAATGGGAAGCTGGCTCAGCCCAAGTCTTGTGGATCAGCCGCCTATTAAGTTGTACCGGCAAAGGCAATGTAGAGACAAGACAAGAGACTCTAAACCAGCGGGCTTTAAGTGTTGTCAAAGCTGGGGCGAGACCTGCGGAATTAAAGGGCGACCCCACGATGAGGTCAAGACGGAAGCTGGCCAGGCGCGATCTGCCGTTCCTGGCAAGGTTAAATACGGGCTTAAGCTTGTATTCTGCAGCACCGAGGTGGAGAGCACTACCTGTATAGAAGCAACCCCGGTATGTGCGTCGTCTCCCCCGCGATCCGGCGACGGTTGGCGCTTGTCGGCTAAACCCCGGTTTTGACGGCAAAACTCACGTCTCGGACTGTCGAACCTGTGAATAGTCCCGATGAGCTGGTTCAATTGCCTAGGTAGTGACCGGTATATTTCAGGCCTATTTAGATACATTTACCTCGCTGTCTCGTTCTGTCACCGACATCGGTCACCCTGATGCACAATCTATAGTTTTATACCCGTAATTATACGTAGTATCCACCAATCACCCCCCACAACTGGGCAGCCGAGGCCTCAAATTACAGTATGGATACGTCGGGCCCGGCACTTCCACTCGGCTTCCCACGCAAGCTCCAACGGCGACGAGCTCGGCCTGCCTTCGGTCTATTCTTCACAGGTCGAGCCGCGGTCCATTCGCCCCGCGTTTTTTCGCCCCGATCTTTAAAATGTAAAGCTCCGGCCGTGGGGTTTGCTTCTTTTCTCTTTTGCAAAAAGCTTCCCTCCACACCATGTCTTCACCACAGCAAAGGCTATCCTCTGTCGCGAACCAGCTGTCGCCCTCCGGGGTGTCGGCTGCGAAGCAGCGCATTCTTTCCAAGAACCCCGACGATGTGGTATGTCCCTCCCGAGTCGTTTACTCTCCGCTGCAGTGGATTGTATCGGTCAATTAACACTATCCATCACAGGTCATCACCTACCTTGCCAGAACGCCTCTTACCAAGGCTCGTAAGGGCGGATTGAAGGATACCACCGTCGACAACCTGCTGATCTCCCTGCTCACTGTGAGTTGACCTTCTAAGACCGCGACATCCCAAACTCTTATTTTAATTCGAAATAGACCGTGCGCGAAAAATCCAACATCGATCCGAACCTCGTCGAGGATGTCTGCGTGGGCAACTGCCTCTCCCCCGGCGCCGCCTACCTCGCCCGCTCCGCCGTGCTGGCCGCCGGATTCCCTGCGACGGCCGCGACCTCCGTGACGAACCGCTTCTGCTCCTCCGGCCTGCTGGCCATCCAGAACATCGCCAATCAGATCACGGCCGGCTCAATCGACGTGGGTATCGCCGTGGGCGCGGAGAGCATGAGCACCAATGCCGATGGCGGATCCCCCGACATGGCCGAGCGTATCAACCAACACCCCATCGCCTCGCAGAATTACCAGCCCATGGGCCAGACGTCGGAGAACGTGGCGGGTCAGTTCAATATCTCGCGCGAACAACACGACAAATTCGCCGCGGCTAGCTACCAGAAGGCCGAGCGCGCGCAGAAGGCAGGATGGTTCAATGATGAGATTATCCCCATCAAGACTCAGATCAAGGACCCCAAGACCGGCGAGGTCAAGGATGTGGTTGTTGATCGCGATGATGGCATTCGCTACGGCACCACCGCCGAGAGTCTCGGCAAGATCCGCTCGGCTTTCCCCCAGTGGCAGCCCAGCGCGACAACTGGTGGCAATGCCAGTCAGATCACGGACGGTGCTGCGGCGCTGGTTCTGATGAAGCGCTCGCAGGCCGAGAAGCTGGGTCAGCCCATTGTTGGCAAGTTCTGTGGTGCTACTGTCGCCGGTCTGGAGCCGCGCATCATGGGTATCGGTCCCTCCATTGCGATCCCCAAGGTTCTGGGCAAGTTCGGCCTGAGCAAGGATGAGATTGATATCTTCGAGATTAACGAAGCTTTTGCCTCGATGGTAGGTTATTCTTCAGCAATCATTGGTGTCTGAGTGTCTCTGACTGGTTTCCAGGGTGTCTACTGCGTCGGCAAGTTGGGACTGGATGAGTCCAAGGTGAACCCGCGTGGTGGTGCCATGTGAGTCAATCTGCATTCCCCATTTACAGACCGGTGTTAATTTTATTAGTGCTTTCGGTCACCCTCTGGGTGCTACTGGTGCCCGCCAGGTTGTTACCGCTCTGGCGGAACTGCGTCGCCAGGATAAGCGTGTAGCAGTGACATCGATGTGTGTCGGAACCGTAAGTCAACCTGAACATGAATTCCTATCTTTGGCTCTGTATACTAATCCGGTCGCATCTAGGGTATGGGTATGGCCGGCATCTTTGTTTCCGAACACTAGGTCCAGTGAGCCAATAGCCACTTTTTCTATAGTTTTGTACATGCATAGCCCTTGAAGAATCACCTTTATGATTGGATATATACATTGCTACTGATTAGATCTATCGTCATGAAGCTATCCTAGGTGGGGTAAGGTCTGACTACTGCAATGCACCCTGGTGGATGCCCAATTCCAAGGATGTGGCGGAATCGGGATAAACTCGACGTGATGTCGATGATCCGCGCTAGATTTAGGCAGCGAAGATCATCCGAAGGGCATCATGGCATGAACATTACATTGACTTTAGGTTCTACTTTTTCCACCTTCCCATTGCATCTTATCGCCTCATCTAGACCTCTTCCCCGATCTTCTCCGTATTCTTTTGTTCAGCCGGGGAACCAATGCCTTTGCATTCGCCACAGTTTAATGCCTCAAGTATGAGGTGTCTAATCGGGGCTCGGGCAGTCACGGGAATCCGCCCCATCGAGTCGAATCGCGATCGACGCTCTTTTGGTCTCTGCCGATCTCAACTAGCGACATCGATCTGACCACGATTCTATTTACAGGTCTAATTTACAGTAGTTCAATTTCCCCTTTGAACAGTTCATCTTCTGGTCATGTCGGTGCAAGACCCCCCGTTACCCCTGCATAATCGGGCTCCTCCGTGCCGACGCCCCGGGTCGACCGGAGGGCACTGCCCAAACTGTCGCGCAGTCGTACCAAACTCCTGACAGCCAGGGTTTGCCATAAATCCTACGACTCTCCGAACAACTCGGCGTTTCCACGGCTGCAAATTTAATCCGAATCCCTCCCTCTCCGACTCCCCAATGACAGAAAATGGGACCTCGCAGGAGCAAGTATCCGGGGGCAGCAAATGGCAGCCGTGCACCATACTGCAGGCACCGGCGGTCCATAATTCCACTGACTGCCCAATGCGGCCAACTTCAGGAGAAACCAAGGCCATCATTGGCACAAATGTATTTTTGGAACCGATTCCTTTCTCCCTGCCAATCGGGAGTGCGGTTGTGGGAGTCAAGCAAACGTGTCGCACTCCACCGTGACCCCACCGAGTGGCGTCGTTCTAGACTTTGATGCCCTGCAGTGTCGAGGCCTTGCAATTTTTCTATTTCTCCAGGTTCCTTTCCACTCTCTTCTCTGCTTTCTCCCCATATCATCTTCTTTCAATTTTTGAGGACTCCTTCGCTTTCTTCCTCTTCTTTTTTCACGTCCTTCCTTCCTCTATTTTCTTTTCAACCTCCATCTCTTATAGACACTCGCTTGCCACTTCTATCATAATGCAGATGATCCAGATTCTCGCTCTCGCCCTCTCCGTGGCGACGGCCGATGCCGCCTACAAAGGTTTCAACTACGGTGCCACTAAGGCCGATGGCAGCAGCAAGTACCAGGCCGACTTCAAGAAGGACTTCGCCGCCGCCAAGGCCCTCGTGGGCAACTCCGGTTTCTCCAGTGCCCGTCTCTACACCATGATCCAGGGCGGTACCACCAACACTCCCATCGAGGCCATCCCCGCCGCCATCGAGGAGAAGACCACCCTCCTGCTGGGTCTCTGGGCCTCCGGCGGCAACATGGACAACGAGATCGCCGCCCTCAAGTCCGCCATAAGCCAGTACGGTGACGACTTTACCAAGCTGGTCGTCGGTATCTCCGTCGGCAGCGAGGATATGTACCGTAACTCGGTCACTGGCTCCAAGTCCAACGCCGGCCCCGGTGTTGAGCCCGAGGAGCTCGTCTCTTACATCCAGACTGTCCGCTCCACCATCTCCGGCACCAGCCTGAGCGACGCCTCCATTGGTCACGTCGACACCTGGGACTCCTGGACCAACTCTTCCAACTCCGATGTCATCCAGCACCTGGACTGGCTCGGCTTCGACGGCTACCCCTACTTCCAGCTCACCATGGAGAACGGCATTGAGAACGCCAAGTCCCTCTTCGAGGACTCCGTCGAGAAGACCAAGTCCGTCGCCAATGGCAAGGAGGTTTGGATCACTGAGACCGGCTGGCCCGTTAGCGGCCCCCAGGAGGGCGATGCTACTGCCTCCGCCGCCAACGCTAAGCAGTACTGGGACCAGGTCGGCTGCCCGCTCTTCGGCAACACCAACACCTGGTGGTACATGCTCGAGGATGAAGGTGCCAGCCCCAGCTTTGGTGTCGTCAAGAGCGACCTGAGCACCCCCCAGTTCGACCTCTCCTGCTCTAGCTCCAGCTCCAGCTCCTCCAGCGCTGCCGCTGGCTCTAGCTCTACCGCTGCTGCCGGCTCTACCTCCACCGGCAGTGCCACCTCTGACAAGGGTACCTCCAACTCTAACAAGGGTGTCTCCGACTCTGGCTCTTCTGGTTCCTCCGACTCTGGTTCCTCTGGCTCTAGCTCTTCCGGCTCTGCCTCTGGCTCCAGCTCTTCCGGATCTGCCTCTGGTTCCAGCTCAAGTGCCAGCTCCGGCGCTGGCTCAGCCTCCTCTCCTGCCGTGAGCGCTAAGCCCACCTTCCCCGCCCACCGCAACGGCACCCACGTCTCCAGCTTCCAGTCCAGCCGCACCTCCACCCCCTGGCCTCCGCCACCGGCTCTGGCTCCGGCTCTAGCTCTAGCTCTTCCGGCTCCGGCTCCGGCTCTGGCTCTGACTCCGGCTCTAGCTCTGGCTCCGGCTCTAGCTCTGGCTCCTCCTCCGGCTCTGCTGCCTCTTCCTCCTCCACCGCCTTCAACGCTGCTGCCCGTACCTCCGGCACTGGCTCCACCTTCGGTGCCATCGTCGCTGCCGCCGTTCTGGCCATTGCTGTCTAAAAGCATCTCTTTTGGTGTCGAGGAGTGATGGGATTTGGCCCTGGGTTTGGATTCGTGCTTCCGGACGTGGATTCTTGATTGTCTTCATGTGAATATATTCTCTTCTTACATTCGTTTAACTTGTATATTCTTTTAGAACAAAGTTTATTCTGGATAATTTAGATCTACTTTGATAAATTGTGGGTGACTGGCTTGCGTAGGTGTCTGATTGGTTGTCTAAGTCTAGCCTATCACGGGAGTATATAAGGCTGACGTTCCCGAGGCTGCGGGATCACCGGTCGATCATGATCGACGATCCTTTCAGCTGGTACATCAGTGTGCTAAAGTAGCAGCAACCTTGTCAATTCCCCTACACACTGACTAGTGAGTGTGCAGTTAATCTAAGGTCGAATGGTATAAACGCGTGCAAAGCTCCTCGCAATCAGTCTACGCACCACCGTTTACCCGCAGTCCAAACTTAAGCAATCTTTTATTATTTACAATAGTATACATAGTTAATCTCAGATTGAGCCAGAACAGGCACGCTCAAGCCTGAACAGCCTTCAACCGAACTCCCTCCTGAGTAGTCTCCAGCCAAACCTGCATGTTCCTCGACGTATCTTCCATCCCTTTAAGCGTCGGGTTCGGCCTCGCCGCATCAACCTGCAAGTCAGAGCACAAAAGAGCCAAGGGCGATGATTTCCAAATATACTGATTCCGCGTATGAACGATCGTGATAACCAGGAAAATCAAGCTCAGCGCCACCGGACTACCGGGAAGAATCAGCCACAGCCACCGAACATGCACATACGACTGGTCGGTCCAAGCCGTCCCGTTCACGGCAGCGGTGCAGATTTTCGATCGGGCGTTGACGGTTAATGAATCGGCCAGCTATTGGAAGACGGAGTTGATATCGTTGAAGTTGCCGTATGTGCCGTAGAGGACTTCGATTGTATCGGACGAGAAGTCGGGTCTGTTACTCACGAAACGGGAGGCAGAGCCCTTGAGTAGTGGTTGGAGTGAATTGGCCATGGAGATACGACTGAGCCAGTTGACGTCGTATATGCAGTTTTGATTCTCATTGTAAGGCTTCGTGTGCCGGGTGCCATTGGAATAACAGAAATCTGGCGTGAGAGCGATGTTTTTTCCGGCTGCCTTCCATGAATTCGATGAATTGGATGCGGTGGAGACTGCTGTCCGGGTCTCGGTGAAGTGACCTTCGCGGACAGATGCCTGGTAGGTGTCGATGCAGAAGTAGAGGGCGCATTCAGTCGCTGTGACGGCACCGCCGTGTCTGGGCCATCATGGAACCAGGCGATGGGGAGGATTCTGTGAGCAAGTCGGTGATGTTGGCGCATTTGCTGCAGAATCCGAGGGACTGGTAGGGAGGGTATGTGCAGTTGCCCGTCGGGCAGTTCATCATGACAGATTTGCTGTTTTCGCTTTGTGTCTGGAAGATGCCCGAGTAGATGGCGCCGGATGTTCCCAGCGGCACCTTGTTCATTCCCGGGCCGGCACCCTCGCCATAGTCGGTGTAGAGGCTCGAATTGCATACTTGGATGGATGCTTGGCCCGGGGCGCGAATGGAACGTTCTTTGACGGCCATCACTTGCTGGACGAATGGGTCTGTAGCTGCTGCAATGACAAGCACGAGACACCCAAAAGTGACGAGGTGACTATCGCAAGCTGAAGTCAGACAGAATTTCGAAGCAGAACCACCACCATTCAAACTCACCGAGGCATAAAGTGAAATAGAACAACTGCGGCGCCAGCAACACCTCGGGACTGGCTGCGTCCAAAATCGCAAGATCGCTCAGCTTATTGCCGCTGTGGAACCAGGACCATTTCAATTGCGCCAGACATTCGGTGAGCACGAATGCCATGGTTGCCTTCATGACCGTACTGAGCACCGAGACCAACGCGTTGAGCGTAATACCATAGGGCCAGTCGGGCATTGGCCGTCCATCATACTTGAACAGTACCACGATGATAGCGATGAGGAAGGCAATGGAAGTGAGACACCCCAGAATTTCAAAGGCCCAGCTGGAACCCCAGAAGCCGCGTATCTGTGATTGAAGAAGGGCCTGCTCCGCCGAAGACAGCGGTCGCTGTCGCGACTGTTGCTGAGTGTTAATGCCCGTGTCTCCACGCTCGTCCTCCAGCGGGACATATGAGAGCCGGTACTCATCCTTGCCGTGCATCGTCTCAACTGGCACGAGACACCCAGAGACGCGGAGGCTGTGTTGAGCAACACATTGTGGGAGAAAAGGAGACCGGACTGGGGGTGTCTTTCTAACGACAAAAATCGAAAATGGGTAGGGTACGGCACAACCGGATTGACCTGCCCGTGAATTTCCTCATACGACTCTGGCAACTGAAACTAGGGCCAAAAATCGTGGAGGATGGCCGGCTAATTTTGAGGTCGCAGGCAATCCATGCCCAGCGCAGTTTAGCGCCAGGGTCGCGTTATTCGGCGCTGGTCGTCAGAGCCCCACTCTCTTCAGCGCGGTGGGTTTGCGGTTGCGATCTGCAGCTGCCGACTCGGCGCTTCGAGTTCTTCCAACGACAAGCAAATAAGCATCATTTCAAAGTCCCTGGATTTGCCAAACTTGGCTCGCAAGATGCTCAAGCAAGTTGCGAGGAAATGCGAAGTAGCTGCGCTGGCTCGTCGCTGAGGTTGGGTTGGGTCGTGCCCAGGAATATGACGCACCGTTCGATATGATGATTTTGGTGAATGACGTTGGCGTAGTGTAGTGTCAGTTGCGAGGTACCCGGGGTGAGTTTAGCGCCAGAGCTAGCAATCTTGGAAAGCGCCTGAGAGGAACTTACTAGTACATTATTGTAACATTAGGTGTAGCATCCGAGGAAAATATATACGTTTTCAAGTATCCACATTACTAGTGTACTGCAGAATGGTATACTGTAGAAAATGATAGCAGGGCAATCCAGGGTCGCGTCAATGGTGCATCAGTCTCGAAATATATATCGAATCTGATTTCTCCGACTCATGTAAATCGTTGAATATGTGATGTAAGCTACGTCGATACCGATTACAGTATTGCGAAATTTGGTGTGCGAAATACAAATGCGTCTGATAAATCCGCTCGTATCGAATGCACCGATTCGAACCTCGGAAGGAAGTAAAAACAAGAGACTGAATAGGAAGGTTATATGGAAGCTCGATGTGAATTATCTGATAATCTTGAACTCATCACAACATTTTTCTGAGGATCGTAATACTGCTGTTCCGTTCCTGTTCACCTTTTTCTCATTAGAGTCCCCTGCCCTGCGTGAACGGGTTGATAGACTTGAGGAGTTGGCAGTTGGTTGCCTCGTTGAGTGAGCCGATTAAAGCATTCTGGGGCGGCCCACTGATAAACAACTGGAGTCAGGTGGGTCGGCTTCCATTTCAAGCTGCGACATGGTAGTACCTCTGTATTAGAAAAGAGAGAATTTATTGAGACTGCACAAGAACGGTGGAGTCGATACGTACACCTGCCAACTCAAGTACCTACCGGCCAGTCAGCAGGAGTGAGTAACATCCCGGCTGCAGGTACAGCGAGGCGCAGGCCGATCCATGCCCCAAACGACAAGCTCACGTGATCCGTCGTCATCAAGTGACTCCCGCCTCAACCTGCATCTCCAAACTCCAACCGCCCTGTTCCCTGCGTCACCTACCAGTCTGAGTTCCAAGGGTACTCAGATCCTCAAATAATCATCCTCGATCGACTGCTTCGTTATTTACCGACATAGCAGAACCCCCACCGCCGCCATGAAGTTCTTATCAGTCTTGACCCTGCTTCTCGCTTCTCCGCTCGTTTCAGCGGCCTCGTTCCCCTCTATCTTCGATCCTACCCAGGCAACGCTCGCCACTCAGGACGACAAGGAGCTCGATGTTCCTGGACAAAACCCCCTGAAGTACTGCGTGGACCCGGCTGGCCAGATCCTGACGATCAAGTCGGTCGACTTGTCGCCCAATCCTCCTGCAGCGTATGTTAACCGACCGATATTCGCTCTACCGTAAATTCATATCGGAGGGGCTTGTCGCTAACTCTTTACTTTTGTTTCTGAACAGGGGCCAGACACTTACTATCAACGCTAGCGGTACTCTGTCCGAGACTGTGGACAAGGGCGCCAAGGTGGCTTTGACGGTCAAATGGGGCCTCATCACTCTGATTAGCCAAGAAGTCGACCTGTGCGATCAGATCAAGAACGTCGATCTGGAATGTCCTTTGAACAAGGGTGAAATGACCCTGAAGAAGGATGGTGCAGCTGCCAAAGGCAATCCCAAAGGTAAGTGGCTGCAAGGCATAGGCTCGGATTTACACAAAACGCTAAACTAACACGCGCTCTACAGGGCAGCTACTCAGTCCTCGCGGATGTCTACACCAAGGACCAGAAGAAGGTTACTTGCTTGAAGGCCGACAACATCCAGTTCTAGAGCTCGTCTGACTGGCCTTTTCGGGGTTCTGTCTTGCATCCACACTCAGGTGGCTTCGTCTGTTTGATCAATTACTAGAGCATTATCGACACCCCTGATTTTTGCCTCACCACTCGTCCATTGCAGATACGCTCCCGCCTACGTCTTGTTACGAATATTGCCCTCATTATCTCGTTTTTGTGTTTTCCAAGCCCTCGTACTATCTGTTAAGATATCACCCTGCTCTCGTTTCTGTTACTTTGCATCTTTGTTATCGTCATTGTCAATGTTGGATGCGATCTAGACTCTTGTAGCAGAGGCTATGGTCTAATATACTATATCATTACCAAACGAATACGATATTTCGGTTTGCTAATCATTGACCAACTGGGACAAGTATGTAGATCGGGACACGGATAGATTGAGGTTGTATATGAATATTCCAGGCACGTTGGGTATCTTCCCTCTAGAATTCTGGTCTCCCCCTCCAGTCTCAGCCTGTGCGGCTCATAGCGAAGCCCGAAACAGATGATAATGACGGAATATTTTAACAGGAAGCAAAGACATCGAAAGACATGTAACCAGACACCTCTCGGCGACCAAGCGCAAAAGATCGAACAAAACACCGGGTGCACTTCACTAATTTACTCGCCAAACAGCCGGCGGACGCGCTTAAGGACACTGTCCTTCTCGGGATCGTAGGGGTGGTCTTTGCTGGGGATTTCGAGGACGGCGGGGAAAGGGTCGGTAAAGGTGTCCACGCTGTGACGGATGCGCTCGGCGATCTAAAGAAGGAGGTTAATGGGAAATTCCGACTCCAAATGGAAGATGAAGATTGCGACTGACATGTTGGTTGATCAAGACGACAGCAATGTCCTTCCTCTCCTGGGTAAAGCTCTGGAAGGTCCGCTCAATCTCCGATGTTTCGGTCTTGGAATCGACGACGAGGAAGTTGCGTTGGGCATCAGGAGGGTTAGTGACATGCTGTTGAAAGACGGAAATGTCAGTATGCATGCCATAGTAAGTGACCGAGAATCATGGGAGGGGGTGAAACATACTCCAATACCAGCGAGAAGGAGACCTGTCACAGAGCTAGAAATCATAGATCAGTACCGGTAAGACAAGATGAGGGTATCGCATATTTTGACTGAGGAAGATCTTACTCTTCGTCACCAATGACTGCGAGGAATTGCCGGTCCTGGAATGAACGGCAGTTAGCGACGCTATCGGAGGGGTTGCTCGAGGTACCATGTGTCAAGTACCTTATAGGTCGCGGCAGACGCCATGGTGTTTGAGGATGTGAGAGAAAAGCGAGATCAGGGCCAAGCAGACAGAGCCGTCGAAGTTGCAGGTGCAGCAGAGATCTAGCGCAGACTCTCGTCGGTCGAAGCTCAGACCGGTGAAGTTGTCCGCTGATCGCCGCAATCGCGGAGGAGCTGGCCATCCGACCCACTTACGTAAGCCAATGTGATGCAATTTTGTTTACTTCAATGTTCATTGTTCCGTTACTCTGTCCTCCACAGCTCCCGTGCCCGCTGCATGTTGTTCGTTTGCCATCTTGCGTAAGGCAAAGCTGCTGAGGAACAGCTTCTGTCCCATACAGCATTTTTCCCTCCACCACTATGCCGGCGCGTCTCGTCCGTCGCCGCCCGCTCGGGGAGCGTCTTCAAAGCTGGCTGAACCCATGGGACCTTTGGCTGTGGATATCGGAGGAAATTGAAGGAAATGACTGGGATCAGCTGGAGAAAGACTGGGGTCTACTGATCGGAATCACTCTGAACGTGGTGTTCCTAGTGGCTCGCGCAAATGCCCGATCAAGCGGCAGGATCGCTATAGACGATGTTTTTGGGGAGGATGAGGGCGTGCCCTGGCTCAGCTGGCTGGTAAGTTGCATATTCACTAACTTCTATATGTGGAGATGCTTCAGTGAACTGACAGTACTTTTCAAGGCATCGTCCGTGGTCACTATCCTCTTTGGTTTTTCGCTCGTAAATGCTTTCTACACGTTCTATCGCAAACGACACTACCGCATGTTCGAGACGCCCATCGACAAAGCCCCGGCCAGCTCTTCTGCACACCGCGTGCGAGTAGACTCAAGTCCAATGACCGCCTCCCCACTTCGATATTTGGCCAGCGTGATTTCTTCTGAATCCGCCCAGTCGCGAGCACACCCCGATGCGGAGAGGGATGTATGGGAGGTCGCAATGTGGGATCCTCTGCCCATGAGTATTCGGCTGCTCTGCATGTTCAGCCCGGGACATGTCCTAGTTTACATGCTGTTCTTGCCCACCCAACTTTCCGACCCTCGACCCAGTGTGACGATCGTCACCACCATATTCTTGACAGCCCTCCTATCCGGTCAGATGTCTATGCTCTCTTCCGCATACAAACAGCAGGCGAAGGACTCGACCCTAGTGCACAAGGAGGTCCTGAAGGAGTACGACACCAAGTATGTTCATCCGCGCACTCAGCCATTGATGAGAGACGTTGGCACGCAGTTTGCAGGTGGAGATGCGAGTCAGTCCAGTACAGATGCGCAAAACAAAGTCGATGTATACACCCCGACATTCATCATCAACAGGGGCTTCAAGACCAGTCCCAACCCGAATTATGTCAGTCACGTTGATCCAGACGGACTCTCTCCCCGGCGCCCTACAGCGTCGGGTACCCCAAGCACTTCAATATTCCAATCTCGCCCACCACTACATACCCCCATCGTGTCCCGTGATGGATCGCCCTTGGTACGCACAGCGGGAACGAGCATGCGTCAGCCACAATTTCGACCCCCTTCTACTAACACAGGTGATGGTGGTAGCCTCGGGGTGTATTCGCACGCTAATTCTCCTTTGAGGAAATCGGCTTCAACCGCGTTTGACCGCCGTCTACAAAGAGATGGTGATTTTTTCTACCGAGAGCAGGGCACAAGTCCTCTAAAGAAACCCTCTAGTCCACTCAAGAGAATAAGTGTACCAGGGTCCAGTACTCCATCTACGAGTGGAGTCAATAGACCCAGTAACCTGGGCACCCGTCGAGAAACGGGCAGTGGTCGTTTCTAAAACGAATCAACGAATCATTATCATTATCATTATCATCCTCATCGGGAATATTTTTCCATGATATCATGTCGCTTTCAGAAACTCTTTCAAACCATATGTACAATAGTCAATCAAGGTCCATGCGTTCGATCACAGCAAGAAACTCGATGTGCCCTTCATACTGAAGTGCATGCTTAATTTGCTCTAAAGTGGATGGAGCATGGGCTTCGAGAAAACCGCCACGCTGGGGAATGTAAAGGCCTTCTGGATAACCAACTTCCAGCGCAGCCAATCAATCTGTACCCCAACCTCATCTTCCAGGGTTCGGGGTGGATCGCGCGGCGTTGGGAGTTGGAGTGACCGTCGCGTGGGTCGTACTTTCTCCATCTTCTGATATCTAACCCGCACGTTTCCTCTCACGAACACCAGCACCGCAGTACCTTCTACCTTCCACTATGATGGAATCTCAGATTGATGAGGAACTCGCGATCGGTCGGCCCGTCATACCAGATGGCGGCGGGTTCTGCCCCAGGCATTCCGTCGCGGGGGCTGGCATTCTTCATGGCGGATAGCATACCATTCCTACCAACGAGAACACCATATTCTTACGCGTTTAGAGCGCGCTCTCCCTGACCTCTGGACCGGGCTAGATGGCCCCGCGGATCTTCTTGCTCTGTCAGTTGTCCAGTCCTAGTGAAATTCAAACACATCCGCTACTCCTCTACTCTCCACACTTCTCCCTATACGACCAAGACAAGAGCACAGAAACACTCCTTTTTTGACGGTATGGGCCCGGCCAAGTCTCAACCGTGGCTCCAGAGACGACTCTACTAGTCACCTCTTCTCCCTGCCCATCATGGAGACCGAAACCCGAGTCGAATTACCGGACGGACACCTTGTAAACCTCTCACCACGACCCCATAACCCCGGCCAATATCAGGCATACCGAGCAGACTACGCGACGGAGCTCTCTGCTGGCTCTCCCTCCCGATACAATTTCCCGACCAGTACCCCCGACGTCTCGGGCTCTCGACACCCCGAAGACAATATGTTCCAGAGGGCAAAAGCAACCAAGCTTCCTGTCCCGAAGACTCTCAGTGAGAAGAGTAGGGACCAGCGGAACCAAACACCCAGTCCGACTGGAATTCCTAAGCCATCGCCTACAGGCCTTTCTACCGGCGGCTCAGGTGGCCCTCCGACTCAATCAGGTGACCGAAACCGAGAGCACTGCTGGAGGAAGCTACGAGACCGATTTGAAAAAGAGTCCCCGTTGACACAACGGTCCTCGTATATACGATCAAGAAATAGCGACCAAAATGGTTCTCCAAATCAGCAAAATGCCCGACAATCAAACAGAGACCGACCAGTCAACCAAGGGGGTCGAACTGGAATTCCGAGTTCACAAAGCAACAGAGGCACTGCTCCAAGTGGACGCAATGATCTCTCGATCAATCTGGATACAAAAAGGCAATGGAACAAACGGACAGATGATTCCCCGCAAAAGTCGGAAAGGTCTGACACGACGTCTGATTCGAGCCCTCATTCACATCCTTCTGTATCGCCTATCACGCCAGACGATTCCATGACCGACTGGGAAGACCGATTCGTCGTCCATATGCCGTCTGCTAAAGAGCCCAACCCGCCAACCATGACTGCCCAGCAAATTGCGGAGTATCAGAGAAAGATCGAGCGCAAGCGTTGCGAGGGTCGTCGAGGTCGAGTCTCCGACACAAGTGCAGCTCCGAGCTCGCGAAATGCATCAGCAGAAAGAGAGAGTCCAATAGATCGCAGTTCAGAGCCACACCCGCGCTCACAGTCACGACCGGGTCACAAAACCGAAACCTTCATGACCTATACCGGCCAGCAACCTCAACCTCAATCCAAGTCACCATCAGAGAAAGATCAAACACCACAACAACCGAAAGCAGCCCCAGCGCAAAACTCCCAAGCCAATGCTATACAAAACAACTATTACAGCCCAGAAGAGATTGGGAAGAACCGGATCAGCACAATATGGGAGGAGTCTTCTCCTTCCAAACCCAAGGACAAGCGCACATCGAAGAATGATGGCTCTTTTTTAGGGTGCAAGGAGATCAATGGTCCCGGCACCAAGAACCCAGACGAGATTCTTCTTTTCGCATCTGGCCCAGAATCCGTCGAAAATCTTCAACCTCGTCCTCTGGCAGTTGGCGGAAAGAAGAAACCAAAAGACGACTCCAAACGGATGGCTGTGTATCAGGCGGTACAGAAACCGGCGGAGACGAGCAATTTTCTTCACGAAGAATGGGCCGAAATTTCTCAGAATTCGAAGCATGTCCAATGCTCGAAGCAGTCACCCAAGACCCTGTGCCAGGACCCGAATTGCTCGGATCAGGAAATTCCACGACCAGAGTCCCAGGGGTCGAGCAAAGAGAACGCTCATCCGACGGAGAGTTCCGAGAAGTCCAACGAGAAGCCCGGCGACGAACGAAGCGAGGACGATGTGTTCATTATCACACCCACTGTCACGCGAACATTGATCCCTACCTCGGAGAGCAAGTCCGCCGCTCAAAAAATATCAGGCTTGCGACGTCCCGGTGGCACTGGCCAGTCGGGCACCGGCGAGGCCGTGAAGGCCGTTCGAGCAAAGCCTCAGGTCGTCTCTACACCTTCTGGGCTGCGACCAGCCGGAGGAGCCTCGCAAGCCAAATCGACCAAGCTCTCGCTGACATCCTCCAAAACGACTCCCCTCAGCAACATCCCCAAACCGAAGGACTCTCCCAACGCGAAAGACACCACCACGCCAAAAGACACTCCACCAAAGGAGACTCCGCCCAAGGAACAAGGCGAGCAAGAAAAAGGCGGCAGTCAAGCCGCGAGTTCTATCCGTGGCTTCATCCGTACCTCCGGGCTGGGAAAACCCAGCGGGATGACGAGGTCTCCCACCGACAGCCTCGCTTCTATTCTACGCAACGGCACCGAGTCTTTGCGAAACCGAGCAGAGTCCTTCCGTAATGGCAATGGCTCCCTGTACTTCAGCAGTCGCAAGGGCTCACCCGTTTCACAAACCTCCGGGCCGTCGAGAGACAATTCAGAATCATCACGATCTGAAAGATCCTTCAGGTCTGCCTTGTCTTCGGTCAAGGATACTCCACCATCCTCGACGAAGCCATCGCCGATCAAACGGAATTCTCCAACCACGAAGCGTGTCTCAATTGACAGAGCGCCTCGGGAGATGACTCCTCCACGTGAAAATACAACCCCGCGGGAGAAGACGCCTTCGGCAGAGAAGTCTCCTACGGCCGAAGAGAAACGCATCGCCGCGGAGAAGCAGGCTCGAGCAGAGAGACTCGAAAAATTCAAGGAAGAGGCGCGCTCTCGACGAGCGACAAAAATGGCCGCTGCAGACGAAGAGAAGTTGACCGATCAAGCTGTCGATGAGATCGCTGAACTCGACGGACATCAGGTTACTGGTTCTAAATCCAAGGGCCACCTTCACTCCAACATCACAAACGTCTGTGATGACCTTCGTGAAGGTCTCCACCCAAGGGATAAAGTCGACTCCGGTCAGGGATCTAACGCCTTGGCTCTATCAATGGTCTTTGAAATTATTGTGATGGCCATCACTCACATGCACAGGGCTGTCCACCAAGGGACGGACAGCCAATACGCAAAAGTCCTGATCAACAACGTTCTGAACATGGCCCGCCATTGCTACCGTGTCTTCAGCCGTGTCTTCAAGGTCATCTCGCAGTACCAGGCAACGGGAACCTGGCCCAAAGCCAAGAATGACAGGGCCATCAGCCGATTCTTGATGGAGCTCCTCCAGGCCGTTCTCTATCTCTTCGTCCTGGGATTCGGCGCGCTGGTAGTCGGACGTGCAGCGAGCTATGTCCTCCTAGTTGGAAGTTGGATTATTTGGTTTGCTAAACCATTTGCCTGGGCAGTGCAGGGCATCGGCCGTGCTCTGGTGATGTGATAATTGCTGCCTCCTGTCTTCCAGCGTGGCTCCATCATTCATACATTCATTTTTAGTTTTAGCGACAGTCTTCGAAGGCTGATATCATTCCTTCTGGCGTCCGGGTGGTTTACTGTGTTTCTGTTTAATGATGTGGAAATTGGGTGCGATTCGCATGCGTGAAAGGCGATTTCCATTCGTTGCTCTTGTCTTATTCCTCTCATTCTATCACCTATTCTTATATACGCACAATCCATCCCATTCTCTCAAGTGATTCATTGTAGATTAATTCACGTAGTATATGAAGGCCAAGTTAGTGAATACTTAGCAATCAATTCGACGTGTACTTTGAAACTACATTTCGCAGCCAAGAGTTCTAGAAGCATTGAGAGCCTCCCGTATTCAATTTTCAGAGCGACCAAGTATTGGATCGTGCAAAAGATCTAGTTTTGTAAAGGCAGCACTTTTCCCTGGTGAGCAAATTCTATCCGGACCATGAGAGGTCCTTTGCATTAGACAGTTTGAAGCAAAAAGCGATAACCCCGAACGGGCACCGAGCATCAGATTAAGTTCAAGAAAGTAGGTCCAGGTGGAGAGTGCGCTGCTTGCAAAGGTGGAACTGACGAAGGACGAAGGACACAGCAATCTTTCTGTTTGTGATCTCTATATAACAAGCCCTAAAATCAAAAAGAGAAAGGGAGGAAGATAGCCCCGTAGGAGCGAGATTATGATGTTGAATTTTGGATTTCTGCTTTAGAACCTCCCTGTCCTTCGGCAAGCACCATGTCCAAGAAGAGCCAGGTGAATGCGTCGGGGATAAGCGCCAGGCCTGTAGAGGAATGGGAAGATAAAAAAGAAGGTATTCCGAGCGATGGAGCGTCATTGTTAAAAGAGACGGGGTATCGGTACAAGGAAATGTCAGATGTTGAAGTTGGAAAAGAAACGCTCAGGAAGAAATCGTTGAGAGGTCTTCAATCGTGACGCCATGACACATTGCAGGGTGGCCCGAGATTTAGTGTTGGATGGTTGTGGTTCGGGCCTGGTATCGTTGAGTATCGTTGAGATAGGTGATGTTGAATTAGGTAGCGGTTGTAGTGAGTAGTGTTGACAATGGCTCATGATTGGATGAACCCAAGAATGGAATTAGCTCAAGGAGCAATACTCTCCCGGTTGAGTGGGAAAGCCTTTTTAGTTCTTGATGGCAGAGCCGTTTTGTTCGGTTGTGCCATTGGTCTCTGTCTTGCCCGGAAACTCGACATTCAGGTCCTTGACCTCGAGGTCCTTGAAAAGGTCAAAGACGGCGTTGGTTCGGTGGAAGTCGTTGTCAACTAGAGAGAAAAGATGTTAGCATAGGCTCGAATCAGGAGGAAGAGATAAGACTGCAGTGAACCTACCAATGTTGACAAGCCACCAGTCATTCATGACCTGCTGGATCAGTTTGCGACTCGGACTGGCAGCATCGTGGCACTTGGCCCAGTCGTCTCCCAGAGCATAGGCCTCGTCCTTCCAGGCCAGGAAACTGATGGTCTCCACGATAGTGGGCTGGATGATTTCGCGTCCAGCAAAGATACCCCAGGTCAGGGCATTGGGGCTATCGCGGGTGTTGGTCCGCAGTTCGCCGTTCTTCTTGGTAGCGTGGTAGGTGAGGTCATCATTCTTCTCGATATTGGCGATGAGCTGGTCAATCAGGTCGGCAGGGACCAACAGTTCCAAGTAGGCCTTCTGGTAGACAAAACCGTTCTTGGGACCCCATCCGTATACAGGGTGAGACGACTTCACGCCGTTCACCGCGGGCTGCGAGTTGATCGTCAGGAAACCCTTGCGGTTGACGTTCAACAGGTGATCGTGGATGTCATTGGCCTCGGGTGTGATAGGACTGTCACTCCACGGTAGTCGGTCCAGCTTGCCCTCCAGGAAGCGAATGAACATGTCGGAGAGGTCCTGGATCGACTTCGGTTCACCCCACAACTTGATGTTTTGCTCGTTGGTTCCTTTCAGACCAACACCATAGGAGTCAAGCTCACCGAAGGCGGGAGAACGCGAGTCAGTCCAGCGACCGTTGGGATACTCATCCCATGTCTGGGTACGGGCCACGTAAGATGAGTTACGGTTACGCCAGAAGACGGGTCGCACATCCTCGCCTCTCCGGCCCAGGGCGAGAGAAGGCCTCCATGGTAGAGGTCGTTGAATGGGAGACTCATCCGAGGGCGCGAGCCCGAGTTCTTCCAGAACCAACCGAGTTGCCTGAGCCAGGTTCATCGTATAGAAGTGCAAGTGGTTGATCCCCGACGCCATCAGCTTCCGGCACATGTCGGCAATGAGGCGCTTTCCGATGTCTCGTACGGCGGCATCGTCGTTCTTGACGGGCTCGAGGGCCTCCATCCACTCGTGCGGAACACGAGTTTTAGTCCAACTGGAGCGACGGATGAACGCCGCGTAGGTCTGGATGGGCATGATACCGGGAATGATCGGAATAGTGATGCCCTTGGCACGGCATTTCTTCACCCACTCAATGAAGTTGTCGGCATCGTAGAACATCTGCGTGATGACGAAGGAACTTCCGGCGTCCACCTTCTCCTTCAAGTGATCGATCAACTGGTCCACATCGGGATTGTCATCCGCGCCCTCCGGGTAGCCACCAACACCAATGTCGAAGTGATTGCCGTACTTCTCGCGAATATACTTGACGAGATCCTTCGCGTAGCGGAATCCGTTCTCAGCGGCTTCCCAGGTCTCCTTGTCACGGGGAGGGTCACCACGAAGCGCCAGGATGTTGGTGCAGCCAGCCTTGTATGCCGCCTGGAGTGCCTGATCCACCTTTTCCAGGGGCATGTCAGTGCAAGTCAAGTGCATGCATGTCTCCAGGCCATAGACGGACTGAGCGACGCTAACCATCTCGCAGGTCAGGTCCGACAGACGGCCACCCGCACCCCATGTAATATCAATGAACCCTGGACCGAGATTGGCCATCCGGTCCATACGGTCGTAAAGGTTCTGGACACCCTGGGCCGTCTTGGGAGGAAAGAACTCGAAGGAGATCCCCGGCTCCCCCGAAGCCTCTTTCTGCGCAAGCTTCTCGCGAATATGCATCGTGTCGTGTCTTTCCCGGTGTCAGCATTGGGTCCAGAAGTGGAGCGGGGCCACACCGCAGAGATCAGGGGTTCACGATCAGAATGAACTGCGAGTGGAAGGATCCCTTACCGAAGATGTACAATCAATCAATTTCCTGTCAGCAGCAATACCCAGGGGAGGGCTGAAATGGGCTTGTCCTGCTGCTGGGTTTTTGGAAAACACCAGGAATTCTCCAGGAATCCCAATTTGGAAAGATGGAAATCACCGGCTGGTGACGGGTCAGACGAGCGAAAGACCTCGCACGCGAAGAGAGAGATGTGAGGGAAAAAAGAGAGAAAAAAAGTGGTGGTGATGTGTTCTCCGGGGAGAGTGGAAGAGGAAAGGCGCACCTTTGGGACGATCTGGCGGGGGAGACCGATAGTCGGAGGCACGTGTTCAGTCCTCAACAAGCAGCAACAAGCAACAACGCGCAACGGCAAAGCAGTCAGCCTGCAGCCCGAGCATTCTCGTCGCGCGATGATCTCGATTTGTCGCATGGACCGGTGTCGACCTGGCGTTGGGAGGAGGGTCCCCGGTCCCCGGCCTGCCCCTCCTGCCCCTCCGTGAAGGGAAAAAAAGGGCGCCCAGACAAATTTTCCCAGCACGCCCGCAGATCGCTCTTGACATTCTCCAACCCATTACCCTCTTCGCCCTCAACAATCGCGCCCACCTTTGCGATCCCGGTGTCGCCTCGCTCTCCTCTTCCTCGTTCACGTCTACAAACTCGCAGTTCACCATGTCGGCCGCCAGCATTCCTCCCCCCTCCGCCGATCAGGACTACAAGTCCACCCTTCTGCCGCTGCTAATCTCCAACAACGTCCTGTCCTTCGGCACCTACGTCCTGAAGTCCGGCCGCGAGTCTCCTTACTTCTTCACATCCTCCCTGCTGCACACCGCCCCTCTGCTGCGCGCCACCTCTGCTGCTTACGCGAGCGTGCTGTCCGCGGAGCCCTTCGTCACCACCGGCGCTGACGGCACCACCAAGCCCAACTTCGACATCATCTTCGGACCCGCCTACAAGGGCATTCCTATCTGCGCCGCCGTGACCAACGAGCTTGCCGTCCGTGACTCGCTGTCAGGCTCCCCCAAGGGTACCTGGGATAATGTGAGCTACTCTTTCAACCGCAAGGAGGCTAAGTCTCACGGCGAGGGTGGAAACATCGTTGGCGCCTCGCTGAAGGGCAAGCGCTGCGTCATTGTTGACGATGTTATCACTGCCGGTACCGCTTTGCGTGAGGCCGTTGGCATCATCGAGAAGGAGGGCGGCATCGTCGCCGGTGTGGTCGTTCTGCTGGACCGCGAGGAGCGAGTCAATGATACTGAGTCCAAGAGTGCCATCGGCTGTGCGCAGCGGGATCTGGGCGGCAACATCCCTATTCGTGCCGTCATTGGCCTCAACGACCTGATCGAGAAGCTGGGTGATCAGATTGGCGCCACCGAGGTGCAACGACTGAAGGACTACCGTGCCCGCTACGGTGCAGAGTAAGCTGGTCCTTGCTATGGCCTCATTGAGACACGATGTATGAAAGACAAAAAAGAAAGGAGTTTTGATACCAGGATAGCCCGGAGTTACTCCAATCTATATATTGCACACGATGACCGATCTTTCCTCTTTCTTTCTCTCTCTTGCTAAACAGCTACCAGTAACCCTGTCCCATCGAGGCCAGTCATATCTCTTCCCTTGTGAACTTGCCTCTCCATAGCATACTTCCGATGAACCTTAAACAGGTTGTTTGATCAGTATTTGGCAGAGATGAAACAAGTGCCTCGATTCGACAGCTTACCAAGACTACCCTCCAATGCTCGCAACTCTCCCATCTGGCCTCTACCGCCAGAGATCGTGGAAAATGTCAACACGAACAGGTTGGACAGTCCATCATCTGCCAGGAGAGCTATGGCATTCTCCACTCGGGATATCTGGAAAGCCGATGCACGGATTTAATTTCAGGCACGAAGTTCGGAAGCCGGCGGGGGCGTGTAGCCGGTCTGAGCAGCTGATAAGGGTCTTGTTACTGTCCATTGCGAAGGAGGGCTTTGAAGATCCCCATGAAAGTAGTGGACATGGCTCAATTCCCTCACACCCCTGATCAATTTGTCGTACATAACCCTCCAACCTCCGAACCCTACTGCCATGTCTCAGATGAGCTGCATCGTACAGGGATTTCGAGCTTTGCCGAGGGACGAGATCATACCCGAGAATATTTGACAGTCACACACAGCTCGACTGAGAGTATGGCCCAAGTTGAATCGGACATGGGATGGCATGCATGGAGCCCTTTATGGATAGTAGCAAACGCTGGTGACAAGTGATCAAGCAGAAAGATATGCATCCATGGATGAAATGATTTGCTTGCGCTCAGGCCATTCGCATACATGAAAATGCACCTCGGAAAATCGGACGAGACATATATGATTTCGGTCCCAAATGAAGAAAGAACGCAAGGTACCTAAGTAGCTGCCTCCTAGGAAACTTTTCTTAAAAGGAAAGATCGCATGAAGAGCACTCTCACTTGGTGGTATCGTGAAGACCCGAAGACCGCAATTCGATGCCGATATGCATCGCCGTGGAAACATCTGATAGTTTTGTAGGAACGGTTCGCTGGGAATCTCCTAGAAAGAAAACCAGAATGTCTCATGAAGCGACTTGATGTCCTGAAGCTGGCTGCCTCCGAAAATCCCTAATGGTGGCTGAGGTGTCACAGAACATTGGGTACAAGATCGGTTTTGAATTCATTCCATGTACCAGGCATGAGCCCACCGGGTGGAGCATTCAAGAGGCTCATGCATTTCATCTCACCGGTCGGAATATCGAGTGGGACGTAGTAGGAGAGCTTGGTTAGCTCGGTAGTCGCTCCGGGTGCGTTAGGTTGATGTGGATGCGGAGTGCCGCAAACAAGGCATGACACCGAGAGTATACACCACCAAAGTCAGTAAGTCATGAACATACCATGACTATCCCCTGAAGTTCGAGGCTGCTATCCGAGCGCTCTTGCATGTCTCGTGCTTTACCAAGATCAAGAAAAACTAATTTGTTAAGTTGCATATCGTACCCCGTGACTTAGTACAAATAAGTACATGAAGGTATTGCCTAGGTAGGGCAAGCCAGTCAACTAGAACAACCCACTTCAAGTCGAGGAGGAGCGAGCAGTTGAAATATGGTTTCTGCAGTATGGAACCATGACTTCAACGGTTTGTCGGATTTTGAATAAGAGCCACTAATTTAGTTTCCCATGTTGTTAAACTCTGTACCCCAGAGGCTCCATTGCAGAAGCCTTATAAAAGAAGCTGTTGCAGGTATGGGGGACCTTGCTCTAGAAGTCTGGATACTGGAAAATACATACTCCCATGACCTTTGTTTGTATACTAGTGACCGGGAAACGCGGACCTTAACGGGCCGTTCAGATGAAAGTGACTGGCAGCTGTTGCATATTAAAGTCACACTACATTAACGTACTAACATGGCATGAATCCTTGACCTCTTACAGGCCACGAGGTACAGTACGCTACCTATGTGTAGTTTCAAGCGTCCAAGTATACCAGAGAGCCTTTTGGCCGCTATATTCCTACTCGAAACCAAGTAATCTTATGCATTCAAGTGTCCAATCAGATCCTTCTTGCAATTGTCTGTCCTTCCATGAATGACTTGACCAATTACCACGGAAAGCTTGAAATTTAGAATCAGCTCTACTGCTATTATCGCTGAGAGGTTTCTGGGGTACGCAAGGAGAACAATTGTGTACAGTTCAAGACATTGCTGTCACAGGATACAATATACAGACACAGACCTTGCTATATTAAGGTCTCCCTTCAAATACTTTTTACCTGCAGAAGCCCAGATCAAAATCGCTGTCTCCTCCGCGGTTGTGGAAGGAAAACAAATCTTCTTATAGTTGTATCCATCTTCTGCTAAGCCCCTTGCCCCTTGCAGTACGAGGGGTATAAAAGGCTCCGCGTTGAACAGCAGTGTAATAGCAACAGGTCGTTCTAGACAACCATGGTGGAGATGAAAAGAAAGAATAGACTACCCAAAATATCAGAAGTTTGTTTGTATAGTGGTTATATATCTCAACATATGAATCTAACAAGGCATTCCAAGCCCATTGACAGTCAACGTTGAAATCGGACCGGTAACAGATCTCCGCTGCATACCGTTCACTGTTGATATTTGATACCTCTGACCACGGTCTCATCGTTATTATCCATGATCGAGTTTCACGGCTTCTGTCATACAATCACGGCATCAATTGCGCACTGGGCACTATCGAGCCACGGACATTCCACCTTAGCCGTCGGCAATGTACAGGGCAATGGATGTATTCGAAGCTTCCAAAACAGAGCACCCCGTGGCACAAGAATAAACTTTGTCGTCAAAGCCCGTGGTTTCTCGAGATAGAATCCATCCACCGAGACCCCGGAAATAACCCCGAAAGTTCCAGATGTATCCTGACTTTCATACCTCCTATCAGCAGTCACTTTGACCTTCACCGTTCGTTCCGGTGCCCAGGGCGCCGCATCTCAACATACCTAGATTAAGAATAGAGATAGCCGAATCAGACAATAGACTTTCCTTAAAGAGAGGAAATGTAAGACTTCTCGAAAGTGTGCCATAAGGACTAAATTTTGACTGGACTTTTTCTTTCTTCTTGATCGGAATCTTGTTCAATTCCATTTATTTATCCCGGGCATTTAGCAGCTTCTCGTCGTTTCCTGCGTTTCATTTTGCCCCCATAGGTGGCTCCAAAATCTGTCGCTTGGCAAACACAGGCTAGCTGAAGATGCTCTTGGCTTTTTATTGATACTGTCTGTCCGACCTTCCCACGTAGGAGGCTGGGGAATCCACGTTCCAAGGATCCCGACTCCCTAAGTCGGTGTATTAATTTTCATTCTGACTTTAAACAGCCTCTGGATCAAGTATCGACTGGATTCACGGATATCCAGCTCCTGAGAACACACATGCTCGCATTTTGATGTTGGCCCATCGTCTCCGCCGCTTCGATACAATGCATTGGAAGTATACAAGCGTTTTGCTTGGCTTCCTTGTAGCATTGGGAAAATGCTGGCCTTATGATAAATCCCTTGTCGACTATAACCTCAACGAAAACCCGGATGCCACGAATGCCGCCGAATACTGGGGAGAATGGCCGAATCACACCTACCATCCCTCTCCCGAGAACTGGCGTTTCCCTGTATATACTCTCTTTCTCGATCGATTTGTGAATGGTGATCCCACGAACGATAATATCAACGGTACATTCTTTGAACATGATTTGAACTCGAATCAGATGCGTCATGGGGGCGACGTATTGGGACTCGTTGACACTCTGGATTATCTCCAGGGCATGGGTATCAAGGTAGGGCGAATCACAACCCCTTCCACATGATCAACCTCAAGCCAGCTAATCGTCTGCTTGTGACATGCTTGATAGGCCATCTACCTGGCTGGGACGATTTTGATGAACCAGCCATGGGGCTCGGATGGTTATTCGGCACTCGATACCACCCTACTGGACCAACATTTTGGCACGATTCAGGACTGGAGGGATGCCATCACTGAGATTCATAACCGGGGGATGTATGTCATTTTCGACAATACAGTGGCGACGTAAGTATAAGCCTCTTTCTCTTTGCTTTTTGTTGTGGCTGCTGACATTCATTACAGGATGGGTGATCTGATAGGATTCGAGGGCTATCTCAACACAACCACGCCATTCCGGTTGGAGGAGCATCGAGCACAATGGAAATCGGACCGCCACTATGTGGATTTTCACTTCGGCAACACTTATAACAAAACTTGCGAGTACCCTCGATTCTGGAACGAAACGGGCTTCCCGGTGGTTCGATCCGTCGATGATGAACTGAAGGGATGCTATGACAGCGATTTCGACCAGTATGGTGATATTGAGGCCTTCGGCGTTTATCCTGATTGGCAGCGTGAGCTGGCGAAGTTTGCATCGGTGCAGGATCGTCTCAGAGAGTGGGTTCCAAGCGTGAGAGAAAGACTCATCCGGCATTCATGCATGATTATTTCGTCTCTCGACATCGATGGCTTCCGCTATGACAAGGCGACCCAAGCCACTGTTGATGCGCTGGGTGATATTTCTGGAGCGTATCGAGAATGTGCTCGGCGGGTTGGGAAGGAGAATTTCTTCCTGCCGGGAGAAATCACAGCTGGCAACACGTTGGGCTCTGTCTTTCTCGGCCGGGGTCGGCAACCCGACATGCTTCCGGCAACGCTTGATGAGGCCTTCCGCCTCCGAAACGACTCTGACTCTTACTACTTCCTCCGCGATGAGAACCAGCAGGCCATCGACGGCGCCGCGTTCCATTATTCGGTCTACCGCTCTCTAACCCGATTCCTTGGCATGGACGGTAACCTGGCTGCTGGTTACGATATTCCCGTGAACTGGACAGAGGCATGGTACGAGATGATCCTCACCAACGACTTGATCAATGCGAACACGGGCAAGTTCGATCCTCGCCATATGTACGGAGCAACCAACCAGGACGTGTTCCGCTGGCCTGCTGTTGAACAGGGTATTGAGAGGCATCTGCTTGCTCTTTTCATCACGACGCTTCACTTGCCTGGCATCCCGTTGTTGTTGTGGGGCGAAGAACAAGCATTCTATATCTTGGATGCCTCAGCGTCCAACTATATCTTTGGCCGGCAAGCCATGTCTCCTGCCACGGCGTGGAAGACCCATGGCTGTTTCTCGCTCAATTCAACTCAATATTTCAACTGGCCGATCAAGTCAGGGCGATTGGGCTGCCATGATGAAGCCGCGACGTACGATCATCGTGATCCCGCGCATCCAATGCGAAATATCCTTAAACACATGTATCAGATGCGGCAGGACTTCCCAGCGCTCAATGATGGCTGGTGGATTCAGCTGCTGTCAAACCATACCCATGATGTTTATCTCCCCGGCTCTAACGGGGTCCCCACTGAAACAGGCATGTGGTCGATTCTGCGAAGCCCCTATTTCCAGATGCAGGATCTAGGGGAGTCAGGCAATGAAACAGTCTGGTTCGTTTATCAAAACGACAACCAAACTGTCAACTATGATTTTGACTGCTCCGACCGGAACTCGGCACTGGTCGCTCCGTTCGACTCGAATACCACTGTCAAAAATCTGTTTTATCCACACGACGAGATTACCTTGATCGATGGGCCTACCAAGCTACACCTCAACGGCTCCAATAACTTGAACGGATGCCTCCGTAACTTGACTCTTGTACCGTATGAGTTCAGGGCTTATGTTCGAAAAGAAAGATTTGTGGCCCCTCGGCCAATGATCACGAAATTCGCTCCTGGTCACGACGTGCCTGTTCTTTCAAAGGCTGAGCCAGGGCAAAGCGAAATTATCGACATCGCCTTGTATTTCTCAACGGAGATGAATTGCACCCGGGTGACAGAGTCCATTTCGCTCGAATCATCAACGGAGTCTGACCAAATTGCTTCTCTTGACTCAGATTCAGTTGATTGCGGGTTTGTGGGCACCGAGAATACATCCTATCCCGGACAAATTCCGAGCACTTGGGTTTGGACCGCAACTTTGAAAAACGTGTACAATGGGGTGCACAGAATGACCGTCAATAATGCGACCAGCGTTGATGGACGAGCTACTCAGTCAATCGATCATTTCTTGATTCGTATCGGACAGCACGACAATCCTATGATCTTCAACTCTGCAAATTATTCAAGCAGTCTTCTACATCAACGAAAGGACGGCAGCCTCTACATCCAGCAGCATGCAGCCGGCGCAGACATGTATCGCTATTCAACGAACTGGGGCAGCACCTTCTCAAAATGGATCCCATACAGAGGCGGCAATCATACCATCAAAGAGCAGTATTGGAAGGGCACAAAAGCCCAGGAATGGAAGGGCAAACACGTTCGTGTGGAATATTGGAATCGCTTCACAGGAAGCAGTGATTACTTCCAAGAAGGGGACGGGCCAGGCTGGAATCACGCGATGCCCCGACGCTTTCCTCATCTCTTTTTCAACGGTCCGTTCAATGAGTATGGCTACGATGCCGGTCTGCCAAACACTGTGAAGCAAGACAGCGACGGCGTTTGGAAGTTTCGGTTCATGGCAGAGTGGCCCGCCGAGGGTCAACTCAATGTATGGGGAATCAACCCAGACGGACGGCCTGATCAAAGTTATGTATTTGGTGACTCAGACGGCGATTCAGTTCTCGATCGTCTCCCACCATCGTCTCTGAAAACGACAACGATTAACATCACCCAGCATCCACCAAATCCCCACCTGGCCTGGAGAATCCAGCTTGATGATGCTACTCTCAAATTCAAGCTGGTACCAGCAGGATCTAAATACGTTCAGATGGCACTTTTCTTCTTACTGTGGCTCGTGCCGATCATTACTGCCACTACTTGCGCTTATATCTTCAAGAAAACTTTCTACAAGATCAAATTCAACCAAATGGGCGTCAGCGAGAAGAAGACACTCATCTCACTGGACATCCTGAATCGGTTCAAGTACGAGCCTGGGGATTCGAGGAACCCATTCGTACGATTGGCAACCAAGTCAAAGTTCCTGCAAAGCACATCCGCCTTTGGCAACCGCACCTCCAATCAGCGAAAGGTGCTTATTGCAACTATGGAATACGAAATCGATGATTGGGGTATCAAAATCAAGATTGGCGGCTTAGGTGTGATGGCACAATTGATGAGCAAACAGCTTGGTCATCAAGATCTCATCTGGGTGATTCCATGCGTTGGTGGAGTTGAATATCCGATCGACAAACCAGCCGAATCCATGTTCGTCAAGATCCTGGGAAACACTTATGAAATCAAAATCCAATACCACTATCTGAGAAACATTACTTATGTTCTCCTGGATGCGCCAGTTTTCCGACAACAGACTGTCGGGGAGCCCTACCCTGCCCGGATGGATGATATGGATAGTGCCATCTACTATTCAGCCTGGAACCAGTGCATTGCGCAGGCGATAAAGCGATTCCCTATTGATCTTTATCACATCAACGACTACCACGGCTCAATTGCTCCACTTTACCAGCTGCCAGAAACGATCCCCATCTGCCTTTCACTCCATAACGCAGAATTTCAAGGTTTGTGGCCGATGCGAACGCAGAAGGAAAAAGTCGAAGTTTGTTCAGTGTTCAACCTCGACATGGATGTGGTCACTCGCTATGTACAATTTGGCGAAATCTTCAATTTGCTACATGCCGGTGCCAGCTACTTGCGTCTTCACCAACAAGGGTTCGGTGCCGTTGGAGTGTCTAAAAAGTACGGCAAGCGCTCTTACGCACGCTATCCGATTTTCTGGGGCCTAAAGAAGGTCGGAAACCTGCCTAACCCCGACCCGGAAGACACTGGCGAATGGAATAAAGAGTTACCGAAGGAACGCGACATTAGCATTGACAGCGAGTACGAAGTTCGCAGGGCCAGTCTCAAGCGCGAGGCACAAGAGTGGGCCGGGCTCGCACAGAATTCCAAAGCTGATCTGCTAGTTTTTGTCGGCAGATGGTCTATGCAGAAGGGGATTGACTTGATTGCCGATGTAATGCCTGGTGTTCTCGAATCGCGTCCGAACGTTCAGTTAATTTGCATCGGCCCCGTCATCGACTTATACGGCAAATTCGCAGCGCTGAAACTGGACCGAATGATGAAACTCTACCCCGGTCGCGTGTGCTCGATTCCTCAGTTTACGGTGCTTCCTCAGTTCATTTTTTCTGGGGCGGAATTTGCATTGATTCCTTCTCGCGATGAGCCATTCGGTCTTGTCGCTGTTGAGTTCGGTCGAAAAGGTGCGCTTGGTATTGGTGCTCGGGTAGGAGGCCTTGGTCAAATGCCTGGATGGTGGTATACAGTTGAGTCAACGACCACATCTCATCTGCTGAAGCAGTTCAAACTGGCGATTGACAGTGCGCTGAACTCTAAACCTGAAGTTCGAGCTATGATGCGAGCCAGGTCTGCTAAACAGCGTTTCCCGGTTGCTCAATGGATCGAGGATCTCGAAATCTTGCAGTCCACGGCTATCAGAGTACACAACAAGGAGCACGCAAAAGCCCAGGCTGCATCAAACACTTCCTCCGGCGCATATAATGCTATTTATGGCATGATGACACCCCAGGCAGCTACGTCGATGAGGTCTGGTGCCTCCAGTGGGACTGTGACGCCTCCCTTGCGATCTCCAAGTCGCCCAGGAACGGTTGGGTCATTGCAACGCAGTTCTGTGATATATAGCAGAGACCCTAGTCCAGGCTCGGAGGCACGACCTCGATCTGGACTTGGTCGACAGCTTCCCTCCTTTGCCCGACCAGTATCTGCTCCGATGGAAAGTTTCGGGCGCCGAGATCCTGGCAAAGCAAGTATGGCAGATGAAGACAACGGCAGCGTCACTCCCCCCGATGTCGAGGAGGACAGTGACGATGAGATCATGTCCACTTGCTATGGTGAAGATGACTATCCGATGGCCCCTGAACCCTCCGACGGGGGACGAAGATTGAGTGTTCAAGCGCCCGGGACCCAGTCTGCCGGCATTCCCTTGACTAGAGAGCACCTTTCAGCACGACAATCCAGCCAGGGCTCCCTAATGAGTCGACCCATTGCCACACCATCAGGCTCCACAGCACCGAGTACTGCAGGAACAGAAGATACCCTCATCCCCCCTCAAGACCCTGGACGGGTCAAGGAAGTCGCCTCAGCAGTGCGTCTGCGCTCTCTGTTGATTCCGTTGTCGGTGACAAGAAGGACTACAAACTTCAAAAGGTTGATCCTTTCTTCACCGACAGCAATGGAGAGTACTACAGGGCCTTTGAAAAGAAGCTTGAGGAACTTAATGGGGCGAATTCAGACTCGCAACTCTGCATTGAGCAATACCTTGAGAAGAGTGAAAAGAAGTGGTTTGACCGGTTCCGAGACGCTCGCCTAGGACGCAATCAGTCGCCAGCTCCCTCGATGCAGTTCGGCAAAGGTGGCGGTTCGTCGCCGCCAGGATCTATCACGAACGATGACACAACATCTCACGAGAGCGGCGGACACGAACGAAAAGAAGCTGGTGACGAGTTCCTTCTCGGTGATGACTACGTGCCACCAACCGGATTGAAGAAGTGGATGCAAATGCGTATTGGGGATTGGCCCGTCTATTCACTTTTCCTCGGTCTGGGACAGATTATTGCAGCTAATTCCTATCAAATTACCCTGCTCACTGGTGAAGTTGGTCAAACGGCAACGAAATTATACGGTATCGCCACTGTCTACCTGATTACATCCATCCTCTGGTGGTTCTTCTTTCGGTTCTTCAAATCCGTTCTCGTCCTTACTGTGCCTTGGTTCCTTTATGGCCTTGCTTTTTTGATCATTGGCGTTGCTCATTTTGAACCAAACTCCTTCAACCGTGGATGGATCCAGAATGTTGGAAGTGGCATCTATGCAGCTGCGTCTTCAAGCGGTTCTATTTTCTTCTCTCTCAATTTTGGAGATGAAAGTGGTGCCCCTGTCAAGAAATGGGTATTCCGTGCCTGCCTGATCCAGGGAACACAGCAGGCATATGTTATCGCTCTCTGGTATTGGGGGTCAACTTTGACGAAAGCCACAAATGCAGGCAATTTGAACGTGCAAGGCAACATCACAAACACCTGGAGGATGACGTTCGTGCCCTTTTCGTAATTTCCAAAGCTAAACAAATCGCTAATAACATCTCTAGGGTTGTTTGCACCCCCATAACGATCTTCCTCTGGTCAATCGGTCTAATAGTCTACTTCGGACTGCCCAACTATTACCGACAGACACCAGGAAAGGTGCCATCTTTCTACAAATCAGTCTTCCGTCGCAAAATTGTTCTCTGGAATTGGGTCGTCATCATTCTCCAAAACTTCTTCCTTAGCGCCCCCTATGGAAGAAATTGGAATTGTAAGTCATTATTCCTGCTAACCAAGCCTTACCCCAAAAGCCTGGGTCACTGACATATCAAATAGTCCTCTGGATCTCAAATCACGCCAAACCATGGCAAATTCTCTGCCTTTGCGTCGCCTTCTTCGGCTTTGCTTGGATAGCAATACTCTTTCTACTCGGCTGGGTATCCAAATCGCACAGCTGGATTCTCCCAATAGTAGCCTGTGGCCTCGGAGCCCCCCGCTGGGCCCAGATATGGTGGGGGACATCTGGATCCGGACTTTTCTTGCCCTGGGCAGGCAGTTATACATCCGGAGCGCTGGTATCGCGCAGTCTATGGCTCTGGCTAGGCGTAATGGATGCGCTGCAGGGTCTTGGATTTGGCATGATCCTGCTGCAGACGCTTACCCGGATGCACATATGTTTTACACTCCTGGTATCGCAGGTCCTTGGGTCAATCGCGACTATATGTGCGAGGGCATTTGCGCCTAATAGGATTGGACCAGGTCCCATTTCACCTGATATCACGGCCGGTGCTGGGGCGCTGGCGAATGCGTGGTTTTGGATTGCGCTCATTTTCCAATTGATGATCTGGTGAGTTCTGAGACGCATTCCGAATCCCGAGTCAACCCCTAACGATCTATGAATCTAGTGGTGGTTTCCTTCTTTTCTTCCGCCGGGAACAGCTATCGAAGCCTTAAATGGCGTATCTATTGTGAAAAAATTGGCCTAAACTGGAAATTATTGAATCGGGTTTCATTTTACGTCCCAACATTTACTTTATTTGCTTGGTAATTTTGTACGCCATTTCGCTTTTAATCCACTATCTAGCCTCTAATGTTTTAAATGATCTCATTCCCAACCTCATATCAGTCCTTTTGAAAAGCAAAAAAAAAAAGGTGAACATAGAGCGAAAATTTAGCATTGAAGAGACTTTTTGGAATCATAATTCATTCTCGTTGAAAATCGTAGACTACTTCCAATGTAATCTAAGCGTCTAAAGATAACCAGGTCCTGCAAATTGCGCAGCATGCCAAAGGACATGGGGGGATATTGTTTTTGAAAACCAACAGAAAACCCGCAGGCTATAGCACCAATTACCAGATTCAATGCAATCATCCACAGCGCCCAACAAAGTATCACAAACTCAACTTTACCACTCAAGCGGCTCGTTCTTCACATCCCCACGGTTGGTCTTGGGGACCGGGGCGGCCTCGATCTTAGTAGCGCCACGGTTGCCGCGGCGTAGGTAGCCGCTGCCGTCCAACCAGGGAGTCTCAAGGCTGCGCTTGGACTCGAAGGTCTTGATCTTAGACTCCATCTGGAGAGTCAGACCAATGTCATCAAGACCGTTTATGAGGCAGTGCTTGCGGAAGCCATCGACATCAAAGCCGACGATCTTGTTACCCTCAGCATCCTTGATCTCTTGGTTCACAAGATCAACCTCGACCTCGCGGCCAGCGCGGGCTTCGTCAGCGATCTTGGCCAGAGCAACCTCGTCGGAGACAACAATGGGAAGCATGCCGTTCTTGAAAGTGTTGTTGAAGAAGATATCGGCGAAAGACGGGGCGATGATGGACTTGATACCGAAGTCAAGCAGAGCCCAGGGGGCGTGCTCACGCGAACTACCGCAACCGAAGTTAGGGCCAGTGACAACCAGGATCTTGGAGTTCCGGTAGATGCCCTGGTTCAGAATGAAATCAGGGTTCTCCTGGCCATCAGGGTGGTAACGGAGCTCGTAGAAAGCAGCAGATCCGAGACCGGTACGCTTGATGGTCTTGAGGAACTGCTTGGGGATGATGGCGTCGGTGTCGACGTTTGAGCGGTCCAGGGGAGCAGCGATACCCTTCAGAACGTTGAACTTGGGCAGACCGGTGCTGCTGCCAGCGCCGACGGAGGAGTTGGTGTGAGGCTCGTCGTCGGCAGGAAGGTCCAGAACGCGGTCAAGCTCGTCCTCGGTCTCAGGGGAGTCAGCCTCGGGCTGAATGTCGACCTGGGGAGCAGCCTTGGCGAGAACAGGGCTGGAAATAACGTGGTCGCGAACATCGGCGAGCTTCCCAACAATGGCGGCGGTGGCGGCCATGGCAGGAGACATTAGGTGAGTGCGTCCCTGAGCACCCTGGCGACCCTCGAAGTTGCGGTTGGAGGTACTGGCGCAACGCTCCTTAGGGGAGAGGATATCCGGGTTCATACCCAGGCACATGGAGCAACCAGCCTCGCGCCACTCGAAACCAGCATCAGTGAAGATCTTGTCGAGGCCCTCAGACTCGGCCTGCTGCTTAACCAGACCGGAACCGGGGACGATCATGGCACGCATGATGTTCTCGGCGATCTTGCGGCCCTTGACAACCTTGGCGGCGGCGCGCAAATCCTCGATACGGGCATTGGTGCAAGATCCGATGAAGACCTTGTCAACAGGAATTTCCTTCATGGGGGTACCGGAGACAAGGCCCATGTACTCAAGAGCGCGCTTGCAGGCAAGCTTGCGGCCCTCGTCAGCGAAGTCGTCAGGGCTGGGGACGACACCATTGATGGGAACGACGTCCTGAGGAGAAGTACCCCAAGAGATAGTGGGGATGATATCCTTGCCCTGAAGGAAAACGTTGTGGTCGAAGTGCGCGTCGGGGTCGGTCTTCAGGGTGGACCAGAAGTTGACGGCCTTGTTCCACTCGGCACTGCCGTACTTGGGGGCAAGAGGACGTCCCTTCAGGTACTCGAAAGTGACCTCATCCGGCGCAATCATACCAGCACGAGCACCAGCCTCAATGGACATGTTGCACATGGACATACGAGCTTCCATGCTCAGACCACGAATAACGGAACCGCAGAACTCGATAACGGCACCAGTACCACCGGCAGTACCGATGACACCAATAATGTGAAGAACAACATCCTTACTGGTGACACCGGCGGGGAGCTCACCGTCGACCTGGATGCGCATGTTCTTGCTTCGGCGGGTCAGGAGGGTCTGGGTAGCGAGGACGTGCTCGACCTCACTGGTACCGATACCGAATGCGAGGGCACCGAAGGCACCGTGGGTGGAGGTGTGGCTGTCACCACAGACAACGGTGGTGCCGGGCAAAGTGAAACCCTGCTCGGGGCCAATGATGTGCACAATACCCTGACGCTTGTCACCCATGCCGAAGTAGGTCAGGCCGAAGTCCTTCACGTTCTCCTCGAGGGTGGTACATTGCAGGCGCGAGTCATTCTCCTTGATAAAGTCCGAGGCGTTCTTAAAATTTTTCCGCGAGCTGGTGGGGATGTTCTATCAGACGAAAACAAAAGGGTCAGTATTCGTTTCTCCGCTGCGAAGCAAGCCCTCCAAGTCAATGTCTCAAACGTACGTGATCGACGGTCACCAGGGTGCAGTCCGGCCGGCGGACCTTGCGACCGGCATTCTTCAGGCCCTCAAAAGCCTGGGGAGAGGTCACCTCGTGAACGAGATGGCGATCTCGTCGGGTGTTAGCAAGCAATGATCGTGTGCAGGTCATTCCGGGGTAAAATCGGCATACCGATATACAGGAGGCAGGTACCATCCTCCTGCTCATTGACGACGTGGTGGTCGAAGACCTTGTCGTACAGGGTCTTCGGCTTTGTCTCTGCGGAAGGCATGATGTCCAATCTATATGCAGTGCGTAAAGCCCCTTTGGAGAGTTGGTGGACAAGGATAGCAAGGAGCAGACTTATATTTTGCCGCGCCCGCGATGTCGCTGCCCTGCAGCTCGAGGGGCAACGCCGGTTTCGGCCGGTCAGCCACCAATGTGGGGGTGCTGATTGGCCGAGGTGGCTATCGGGGTGGAGGCCGATGTCGGGGCTTGCAAAAATGCGACGGCGGCTAGCGGCGCTTGTGGGCGGGAGGCGAATGTAGTGAAGTGGTGTATAAGCTGTGAAGTCCTGGAGGATACAAGTAATTGAGGTTTTGATTTGAAAAGAATTCTCTACCTATGATGAATTTCCGTTGTTATTATCGAATGCTCTCTGTAAATCAATAACGCATTTCTTGTGGAAATTCGAGAAGCCGCGCATTCTACCGACTCAGACTGCATGACGTAACCAGCCGAGGCTGGGGTGACTCAGATAATACTGTGCCCCTCATTGGCCAATCTGGCCGACGTTCTGGATCTGTACTACCCAACGAAGGCAGTGCACGAGTGTATAACACTGGCATAAGAACTCGGACTTGGGAAGGGTTCAGATGAAGCAGATGTCGTCCGGTATAGTTGGAAGTGAAATAACCCAGGTATAGTAAGAACATTTGCTCAGATAGTACTGTGCTACTGCATCCCAACCTTTGGAAGATGCAAATATATACATGCAGCTCATACCTAGGTAGAAAACTGTCTAGATGTTAACAAGCATACCCCACTCATATGCAATGTGTTGTCGGCATGTTGCAGATGTAGCTGTGAGAAACAAGATTTCGTATCGCGAAATTATCACATGATTCTATATTTGACTGAGTGCGCCTCATACAATGTACACAATAGTGTATGTGTGATGACAAGCCAAGGTGATGCAACATCACATCATGACCTGGGACACTTGCCCAAGAGAGCGTTTCTAAAGTTTCAACCAAACACCGGAGCCCAACCCATTTCATCACTTCAAATTGGAAGTGTCATGCCAAAAATAACGGACGAAGATCATGACTGAGCGCCGAGATCTATCACGATTCTTTTCCCCGAAACCGATCCACTCCGCAATGTTTCTAGCGCCGCATTAATCCCTTCCAGTCCCCCTTCCGCACGAACAACTTCTGGGAGACTGATAGTACCATCATGCAGCAGCGTCTCCAACCAGCGCACAAGACTCTCACCAACCGCGGGAGCTTCATGGAAGAGCTTGATTGGCACCGTGTGGTATCGGATGCTAGGATCTCGCTCTTTGGGCAGACCGGTCAATCCTAGCAGATGGGCGTGGCCAGATGTATCCAAAGCCCTTTGGAGAATGGTCGCGGTCTGCTTTCCAACAATATCAACTGCGTATCGCAACTTGCTGCCTGTGACGCCCCGGATAATCTCGATGGCACGATCGGTATCGTGCCGATCTACGAGCAGATCTGCCCCGGACTGGAGCAGCTTAGCGCCATGCCGCGCCGCATCGGCAATGCAGATCACACGGAGACCTGCAAGCTTGGCTAGTTGTAGTGTGACAAGACCGGTGGTGGTTGATGCTGTCGATGATCAGGTCAGTATATTGTGAATTCCTCGGGGTAATCAATAGGGAGTCAGAGAGAAGCTATCTTACCTCCCCAGATAGCAATCCAGTCGCCCCGTTGAGGTCGATCCTCCGAGGCGAAGCATTCACCAAGGATGTCCGTTGGGATGCTGTTTTTATCCAGTTGGTTAATCACATTAGCCAAATTGGGACCAGGCGCCCGTGTAAGACGAGAGAAGTCTAGTCCGAATGAAACACCTAACGCCAGAGCAGAGGCGACGAAGGCAACGCCAAGGGATGCAGATGCACTGATAGACATTGAGGACGGAATACGTGCAGCGTTAAAGTCGGTGGAAATAGCGTATTCTTGGAATGCAGCCTTTCTGATGTCCCTGTAGTCGGTTGATGGGACCAAAACAATGTCGCCCACGCGAAGACGGGATGATTCGTCCGGAACTTGAAGAACAAGTCCTGCCAAGTCACGCCCGTTGATCCATGGCAAGCTAGGAATGCCGAAGTTGAATGCACTAGACAAGGGTGATGTTAGAAGATCATATTATATGAGATGGGCGAACGGGACGTACGGTGCTTTCCAGTCGATCGGGTTGAGACCGATTGCAAGAACCTGCCGATAACAAGTTAGATCTTCGAATCTTCATGCAAACTCAGACCAACAGAGAGACAACATACCTTGACGAGGATTTCCCCAGGATTTAAAATAGAGGGAATAGCGTGGTCATCCACCAGTGTGTATTGTTCCCTGACGCCCTTCAGGAGGAGCACCCGCTGTGTCACCTCCACGGGCTTGGGCACTGGGAGCTTCTCCTCCTGCCTCGGTGCTTGAGACAGCTTATATGCTTCAGTGCGATGGAAGCATGTAGTTTTTGTTTGCGGCTCTTCGAGCTGAAAATAGGTTGTGGTGGTCGACATGATTCTCGGAGCTAGCAACGCCATACTCGATATTCACGGCCTGAAATGGAAAGGAAATCTGGCACCAGCTTAAATTTTTCGTTATGTTCTACCGGGGACTACAAGTATGGATCACTTCTCGGGCGAGAAATTGCGACAGACAAGCAGCTTCCAGACATTGGTAAGCGGGGGCCATTGATATCAGTCCTGGCCGAAAGCACGCACGAGGACCAGATGAACTCCACCAGACGCTTGGCCCTGCTGCCTCAGAAAATGGTCCGACTGGGAATATCTCGTCTTGCATTTGCGCCGGACAGCCTATCCTATGGCTTTGCTTGCGCGCAGTTCATTGCTCATGGCGGGGCTGGAATGGCGTGATGGTGACTCTTCGTTGGAAGCCCGGGGGAGGGGAAAGGTAGATCTCATCTATTCAGGGTGATATTGTGAATCTCCCGCTTAGTTGGGCAGGGGTTGGATTCCGACCGGGATGTTGTATAAAAGGGAGCTGTGGTAGGGCTGGCAAAGCATTGGACAAATTGCTGAGTGACTATTCAATTGTGAGAATATTCTGATGAAAGAATAAAAGCTTTTCTGTCTTTCGCTTTGCTCGATTTGACTTCCTTACGGTTTCTTGTTGTTTGGATGCGAAGGTGCCTTTTGGCCTCAAGTTGATGTGATCCGGACCTGCGATGACGAAACCCTAAGAATTGGGCTCCCTCCAGCCGGACCAGAAACACTTGAACAGTCGCTGATTTGTATATCAGCATACCAGTATACCGGTCCTTTTTAATAAAATCCATTCGGACGATTTATTTAGCCAGTAACTTAAAGCTATGTATGGGAGTAGAAGGGAAAATCAGGAGGTGCCCGACGTTATAGAAGGCTCATAAATTGCACGGTTCCCCTCTCCCACATAATTATTCACCTCGATTTCTTTTCCCTCTTTTCCTTCATTAAAGCTGAGATGAAATGAGATTTGCGCGTATTCAAAGTCATGGCACATTCTCAGAATGGTATAGAATGCAGATGTCCCCTTGTTGCCGAAGAGACACCGGATACACGTATTCATGGATAGTGTATATCCTTCTCGGCGGGGAAACCTATTGAATCTCAATTGGCATCCTTTGTAGTAGATTCTGATATCTTTCAAGAATAATTGCCATAAATTAACCTAATCGCGGGTCTAGGCGGAATCCTCAGCCTAACTTGTGTCGCATCACGGGCGTTGGTACGAGCACGTAATCCTGGCCACAAACCGCAACATCTCTAATTCCTGTCAACGTATCGCGTTGAAGATAGCCCCTGAAGGGGTCCGAGTTGACAGCGGAAATGGCAAGGCCCGATGTTGCCATAGCACGAAATGTCATGTTTCAGGAAATAGAGCCCCGTTAGCTTAAGATAGGTCGGCCTTTGCCATGTGGCAGGCGCTATATTAAATTCCCTAAACATCCTTGTGCGGAGGATTTGGACGTGCCGCAGATTCTGAGGAGCATTCTTTTCACCATGTCGGATTCCGAAAAAAGTGTTCCGCGAAAGGATGAGGAGAAGAACAGCCACATTGTAAATACTCCGACTGTTGAGAAGCGAAAAGGTATGAGAGATAAATTAGCGCGAAAGAAGACCGACCACAAATATACCAGACAATTGGATCTGACTGGATATAGTGGAATGGTATCGATCAACTTTCTACAATGCTCTCATCCTCGGAATGTGCAACTTTCTCGCCCCAGGAATCTGGGGCGCAATGAATTCCCTGGGTGGAGGAGGTGAAGAGGAGCCTTATCTCGTCAATGCGGCAAATTCCTTGACCTTTGGGCTTATGGTGGTGTCCTGTTTCCTTTCCAGTGTCGTTGTTCGTTTCATCGGAATAAAATGGACATTAATTGTCGGTACAATGGGATACGCGCCATACGCAGCCGGGTTATACCTGAACAACAGGTTCGGCCAGGAATGGCTGATTATTTTAGGTGCAGCCTTGTGTGGTATTTCAGCTGGAATTTTCTGGATGGCAGAGGCAGCCATCGCGCTGGCATACCCTGAGCCCTACAACCAAGGTCGATTCCTCGGTTTCTGGCTCAGCTTCCGAGTTGGAGGGCAAATTCTGGGAGGCGCCATCAGTCTGGGAATAAACGCCAAGCGGGCAACCGCAGGTAGTGTTTCATACACGGTATACATCATTTTTATTGCATTGCAAGCCCTGGGACCCTTTACTGGGTTTCTCCTCAACACACCGTCCAGGGTACAGCGAAAGGATGGCATCCCTGTCCAGCTCCATGTTACCAACGGCATCGGGTACGAGCTTAAGGCGATGGCCAAGCTCTTCTTGAATAAGAAGTTCCTGCTCATCATTCCTTTCATCTGCCAGGCAGTGTATACCGAAGCTGTCATGTTCTCATACGAGGGCCTGTGGCTCTCCGTGCGCGCAAGAGCTCTCGGCTCATTTTTGTCGGGTATCATTGCTCTCATCATTGGGAATCTTCTCGGGGCTTTCCTTGATACTAAATCCATCTCATTAAAGACTCGGTCCCGAGTTGCGTTCTTCTTTGTGGTCGGCTGGCAAGGCATGTGCTGGGTTTGGGCAACAGTCAACACCACCGAATTCAACAAGACCAGCCCAGTATACGACTGGCTTGATCCTGGATTTGGCAAAGCATTTGCTCTTTTTCTCTTCTGGGTTGCCGGGTTCCAGTTGAATTACATGTACCTGTGAGTGACGACTACGGAGCCTCGCAGTCCTAACTGTCTGCTAACAGAGACTAGTTTTTTCTTGGCTGGTAATCTGGCCGATACGCAAGAAGAAGTCATCCGTATTGCCGGATTGCTGCGGGGGACAGAGTCTGCTGCCCAGACTGTTAGCGTACGCCTTTCCACTCCGCCAGTCACTGTTTCATTGATTCGTCAAGTACTGACTTCTTTTAGTACGGCCTCAGCAGTGTTAGCATCATGGCTGCGGTGGGGAACCCCTACCTCAACTTTGGTCTATGGGCCGTTGCCATTTTCCCTGCTTGGCTCATCGTCAAACAGGTCGGATCGGTGTTCGGAGACAAAAAGGTTGATCGAGAGAAGCGAGGACTTCGTGAAGCTTCCGATAACGAGTGAACATGATGTCGCAGATTTTGAGTTAAAAAAATTGTCGAGTAAACGAAATTTTCTGAATTCCATTGGCTTTCTCCCAAGTAAATATGTACATGAAAAGGTTTTGATAAGGGTACAACCTTGAAACTCGAACCGAGTGTCCGGAGAACAAGGAACTATACGACATATTGGAAGATGCGATTGTCGTGGTTGAAGACTAGCAAGGCTAGCCGATGTCGAACGAAGAGACCAGCTGCGCCACACAAAGTCTGGACAGCAACCATGTGCCATGCAAGCCGGTCCTCTCTCATTGGGCCCATCCACACGAGCCAAAGATTGAGCAGTGTCAAATTTGTGGACTCGATTATTTGCCCATTTTCGTCCTTGGTCACTCGCGCCAATCGCAGTGCATGTAGGAGCTCGATGGCAGTGGCGACCAACGGCGAAGGGGGAATGGTCCATTCGGTGACCGATGCGTCCAATAACCCAGTGGAAGCATTGAACTTTGGGAGACGGTGACGCGGGCAGGGAAGGAGGTGGAACAATTGCGGCGTCGAATATAAAAAGTTGAAGATTTGTGGGACAAACAGCAGTAACAAAGTCTTGCTGAAGTGGCCCAGGATACCCACGACCGCAAAGACCATGCCCGCAAAGTAACAGTAGGTATCACCTACAAATACCTTCGAGGGGTACCAGTTGTGGCACAGGAGCGCCGCTGAAACTCCAATGAATGGCAGCAGGAAATAAATCGAAAACAGGTGCGAGTCTGTAGCTGGGTGCGGGTATGGCGTGATAGGCGCCAGGTACATCGCATCATTGAAAAGCAGCAAAACGGCAATCACCAGCGATTGAGCAACTTCAATGCCGTTGATGCCTGCGAGCATGTTGATGGCATTAGGGCAAAAGATTGCGACCGCCGCCATGTACATGTAGTACAGCCACCCGAGGTCAATGAAATCACCCAGGTATCGTTGCAGCGGGACGGGCACGACGACTTGTGTCACGCCAAAATCGACGAAATACACAATCAGCATTGGGATAGAGGCGAATGCAGGAATGAGGACCTTGTGTCGCCAGCGAATGTCGAGCAGGTCATCTCCAATGCCCAGAATGACAATGGATTGCAAGGACAGAAGCCCCGACAGATACGATGCGAGCTGTAACACGAAAGGTCAGCCCAATGGTTTCAATTCGAGTTGGAGGATCTATACCAACCTTGCCGTGAGGAAATCGGTGCAGATAGCGGCCAGTTTCAATGTGTCGGTCTTCAATCACTACATCACGATTTCCACCGCCGGAGGTCGCGGCCACAATGTCCTTGTAAAAGGCGAAGGGAATGAAGACAATAAGAGACAGTAAGTATATGACAGCACACACAGCTCCCATGGTCTCCGGTCTGGGTTCGAACATCAGTTTCCGCCCTATGCGAATCGAGCATCTGGTAAACAAGTGTACAAGTGTACTTACATTTCAGGTCTTCGTGGTTTGGCCATGTCTTTGCCCTTCAGTCCCGCCTTGATAAACACGGGCCCGAGCCATCGAATCATGCTGAAGGTTATGGCAAAAGCAATCACCGCGAGAGTCCCCGAGGCGATCAATGGCGCGCCATCGCCTTGGAACGTGTTGACCAGGATGCCGAGCCCAGTCCCCACGAGGATCAATAATCGCCAGGTCTCCCCGCGAGAAAGGGTGCTTGAAGCGGACATTTTTCAAGCAGTTGACGCTCTCGCAGGGTCGGGAGACTCGGGTTCTGAAAAAAAAAAATAAAAATAAAAATAAAAAAATGAACCGGCAGATGTGAACAGCAGGAGCAAAGGAAACAGCTTACGCAAGCTGGCATCTCGGAGGCTTCAAACGCGATAAGCTTATCGGATAATGCCGACTATTTCGGCTCTGACCGCCTCCAGGCGGTGAGTCATGTCCCCGTGATGTTCGCGGCCAAGAAGGGAAGGCCGCAGGAACGCTGAGACACCTCTGTTTCAAATCGCAGCATGCATACGTGTGCGTAAAGCGCATCATTGGTCGACATTTGTATTATCCTGGCCAGTCCGAGTGAGGTTAAAGTTCGTCGCCTCGATGGGAAGTGTGGAGCGCCCGGAGATGGCGGGCGGTTTTGCCGACTTCGATGCCGGTCACCGAGACCTAGTGTCTGTGACGAAGTTCAACTTTTACGGGAATCGGATTGTCACGGCTTCGACGGACCACCGCATGAAGGTCTGGGATTTGCAAGATGGTCAATGGCAGTTGACAGACACCTGGCGAGCTCATGATGCGGAGATTCGCGATGTAAGAACACCAAGAGAATGCCTCCCCTCACCACGAGGCTCTGTCGTGCTGACTTTCATGTACAGGCTGTGTGGAATGGCCCATTTACAGGCCAGCATATTGGAAGTGTCGGAGAGGACATGAAGCTCAAGATCTGGCAGGAAGATGTGACGCAACCACCCAATTCGGGCAGGCGATTCAGATCTATTTTCCGATTGACTGCACCTCAGCGTCATCCCTTCGTGTCGATGGACTTCCGGAACATTGATTTGGAGTCGTGGATGGCGGTCATCACGCGAGACGGCTACTTGATGATTTTGGAACCCACTAGTCCGGACAGTCTGGCCGACTGGCAACATCTGGACCAGTTCCGAGTATGCCCTGCCCCCGAGCGCGGCGAGGAAACAAGCTTCAGGGTTCAGTTCCATCACGACCCAAAAGACATCACTCATACTCTTCTACCAGACTCTGATCCCAAGAGTCTTTCACTTGTAGTCGCGGCCATGGACTCGGTCAAAATCTATCGCACCGATGCAAACCGTCGCTTCTACCACGCCATTGAATTGAATGGACATGGCGGTCTCGTTAGAGATATCTCGTGGGCTAACGGCTCTGTTCGAGGATACGATCTCATTGCAAGCGGAGGAAAAGATGGACTGATTCGCATCTTTGAAGTCTTGACCATGCCTACTACTCAAGCGTCTCAAAATGCAAACAACCGAAAGGCCGAGCGGCGCCAGCAGCAGCAGTCTTCGTCAAATAGAGCCATGTCTCAATCAGGAATCGGATCGGCTTTGGCAAATCGTGTCCCATCTTCGTCGTCTAACCGGCAAGCTAGCGGAGATTCTCTGTTTCGCCACTCATTCAAGCAAGTCGCATGCATCGACAGCAAGCATCTCGATGTTTGGCAGGTCGAATTCTCTTTTGCTGGTACGTATGCTTCACTACCGTTGATCTCACGCCAACTAATTTTCTTTAGGCGACTCCCTCATGTCTGCGGGCGACGACGGTGCAGTGCGTTTCTGGAAGAAGTCCTTATCAGGGGAGTGGCTTGAGTTTGCTGAGACGGATATGGCATCCCAATAATTTATGTCTCTGTGGTGGGCTGGCGGTGTCCCATCATGAGTGTTTCTGATCTCTTCGTTCTTTTGGACATGTTGACTCGAGTTTGTTTTCCACCCTACTACCCCTTGGCCGTTGAACCTAGAGTTTGTACGGCTGGAGGGAAATGATACCCTTGTTTCCTAGTGATAATGATCCATCGCATATTATCAAATGTGACATCACTCCCTTATACTTTCCTAGGTACTGACTATCGGAAACTTTAACGGGGGTTGACCGAGGCAATGCCGTCGAGGCAGGAACGACTTCGCGCCGGCATGGCCGGGCGACATGGCGGGACAGGACCTCGCGGCTCGGAAACCCAAGCTCCGGACCCTTTTCTCTTCCACATTCACGACCTTCAATCTTTCAGGCCGCAATTATTGCTATCCATGATCAGTCATGGCCGTGGGCCCGACTCTTGGGACGGGCCTGTTCATTGGCGCCGGCCAGGCTCTGGCCGTCGGCGGTCCTGGGACTCTGCTCATCTCCTACATATTCTTATCACTCCTGACCTACTTTATGGCCACGACTGTTGCTGAGGTTGCCATCCATGCACCTTCTCGATATGGCTCCATGGTTGCAAATGGCTTTCGATACCTTCCGTCCAGTCTTGGCCTCGCGACCGCCACCCTTCGCTGGTACACTCTCGCTATGTTCGTCCCTTACGAAATCACGACAGCAATGGTCAACCTCGGGCTGTGGAAAACAAGTCCCACCGTCGCAATTCGAATGCTGCTTATGATGTCCATCATCGTCGGGTTCAACTACCTCCCTGAGCGAAGCTTTCGGAGCTCCGAGCAGCTCTTCAGCAGAATCAAAATCGGCACGATGGCCTTTCTCTTAATTCTGTCCTTGTCTATTGGTCTGGGAGGTGCTACCGGCCATGATAAATGGGGTTTCCAATACTGGAATAAACCGGGCGCTATGAATGAATATCTGGCCAGGGGCACCGTGGGGAAGGTCGGAGGCGTCATTCAATGCCTGTTATACAGTTCGATTGCCTTCACGATCGCACCGGAGTTGATCGTGCACCGAGCGGAAACTCCAGACCTGACTGATGGCCTGGAAATCGGCGAGCCGTACGATCCTAACATTCAGTCCGGAATCCCGAGACGTGTTCTATATGATGTCGCGACCACCGTGGTCCCCTATATCTTGAGCTCCTTGGCTATGGGTGTCATGGCCCCATACAATGATCCTCTGTTGAACAACAATGGTGCTGGCGGTGGTCTCTCGCCCTTCGTAATTGGAATCAACACCGCAAAGATTCGCATTATCCCAGTGACGGCGACTCTCGCGATCCTTATCTCTTCGGTGTCGTCCGGTCGATCGTTCCTGTACCTGGCCTCACGCACGCTTTGCGCAATGGCTGAACTCGGCCATGCTCCTGAGATTTTTAAAGCTCGAAACCAGTGGGGTGTTCCGTATGTGGCGACGACGGCTACCTCGTTGTTCGCTCTCCTTGCCTTCATGTCTGTTGCGGTTTCAAGCTCCACCGTCTTGACCTACTTCTTGGTCTTCATCAACAGCTGTGGGTATCTTTCTTGGATGTTGTCATGTGTCCTGTACCGTCGCTTTCGCCATCATCTCCATCGACAGGGACAGAGTGACTCCTTTCGCTTTTCGGTCCAGCCCGTGGGTACTTATATTGGCTTCTTGATCAGCACCATCATGCTGTTAGCTAACGGAATGGTGGGTGGCCCGCCGGGACCTCGGCCTGGATCAAGAGCATCGCGACTTCTGGCAGCTTACTTTGGAGTCCCTGTCTTTGCGACTATCTACTTCATTCACCGATTCCAAACGCTGTTCTCTTATCGGTCGCATGCTAAGGACGCATCCATTAACAAGGATATTCCTGAAGGTCCCACGGAGGCGTTGCACACGCGGCGGGGCCAACCTGCAACACCACCTTCACCTATCGAGATGGATCAGGTCTGGTCGATGGCTGTGGAGGCTTGATGAGGAATGGTTGGGTAGCACACGAACGGCGGTATAGTTTGTTTTTATTTTGGAGGGGATGGGAGACTGCTTCGCTTGGGTGTATGAAGACTGAGCTTTCCCGTAGCTACCATTAGTAAACCGCATGTATATTTGGTCTGCTCAGAGGCTCCCGGCAGTTGTGTACCTAGCACATGGTGTCTTTATTTATTTTTAGCGCCGCCAGCAATGTTTGTATTTTGTTTCCGTTCATTCGATACCTAAGGCAGTTTCCGGCATCCTCAGTAGCCAACGAGTCATATACTAGGGCAGGTGTCCTACCGCGCCACTCATCCGCTCTCGACACTTCTTTCATCTTCCAAAGTTCCTTCACAACCCCTCTTCTCCGACTTCCATCCACAATGAACTCTGTCCGTTACTCATTCTCCCGCCAATCGATGCTTCCTATGAATGGCTCGATCGTGGCCGATCTACTTATTAGTCGCTTGCGCTGGTCGCCTGGTGCGGTATTGCGAGTTTCAGCCCTGGGCTCCCGGCCAATGACTAACGTGTCAGTTGAGGTGTGATTTCTCACACGACTAGACAAATTTCGATTACTTGGCCTCCGTTTGAACCAGACTGATTCACTTCCCTGAACCTCCTTCGAGATCTCCCACGGTACCTGACAAACTGGGGTGCTCAGCGTACATCGCATTGAGGTTGACAGTGGAACAGTCAACCGCGCGGACTCGGTGGGCCATACAGTATCGATACCTAGCGCTGCCTTATGATCGACTAATCACGAATCGACCAACGGTGATGATTAGCCCCGTTTTCTGGCGCACTTTGCGGCCTCTATAGTGGCAAAAAAAATAGCCCGCCAAATTTACCGTGGATATGATGGGTCCCCTTTGCACGCGAACTCCTTTCCCCGTTCCAGTCTCTTTGGGCACTCTCTGGCTATCGGGCACTTGCACCTTCCTCACTTTGGCCAACACTGCACCCGTTCGAGTTGGGGAACTGCCGGTGTGGGTTCAGGGCCGTGCCGTCGTGACACCCTTTCTCCCCCAAATCCGTCCAGGACTCTTGGGAGAAATGACTCTGTTTTCCCCTCCCCGGCCCTTCGACCTTTCTGCGCCACGCTCTGCCCCATCCACCTTTCACTACCGGCCGATCTCCCTTTCCCATGGATCCTTCTTCCCACCCACGTTCCGCTTTCCCTTTTGTATACTCTTCCGACTACTTCTTCTCCCTCTCGCCGACCACACTAAGTAATCCCCCGATCTATGTGCTATCGTTGTTTCATCTGGGGTTGGGTGCTCTACTCTCTGTTTCCTGCTTTGTCTCTCCCTCTCCTGCCCTGATTTCTTCTCTTCTCGTCTCCCTTACTTGACCCGTCCTAGGGTTCTTTGACTTCCCGTCTCCCGAATACTTCTCGTCCCCTCTTATGTTCTTTCCCTCCCCGTTGATCCAGAGAGGAATCTTGATCGTCCATTCCCTGCCTCCCAGGGAGTTGGCCACGGTCACTGCCCATGATGCTTGATCGTGCTCACTGCGCCATTCTCCCGGTCGCAGGCGGATCGAGTGGCAGCAGTCACACTGCCTGACCTGCATGGCATCCCGGTGGTGTTCGGCCGAACCCGCTGCTCGGACCAGCATCTTCCGGGCGCCGGCCCAAAATGATTTCCCCCTCTTCGGAGAAGGGCTACACTCGACTAACGATCTAGATGCTCACCTTCTCTCCCTCAGTTGATCCCTTCCCCCTTCCCCATGCCTGCGTTCCCGTGACCGGGCCTCTCCACCGGATTATGTCTTCCGGCACTAGTCCGGAAGCGGACTAGTGCACCGGACACGGGACCACTCTACGGCCACAGCCACTCGCTGGCCTGCCAGCCACTTATTGCCACAGCACCCTACCCCGGCTTATCACCACGCACACTCGCCACACAGATCCCCGGCCTACGGGTGCCATTGTGCCAGGGACTGCTAATGCCACGTCTCCCCCTCCAGTGCCAGGTTTTTTCCCCGTCGTTTTCGGGTCGCGGTGGTCGAGGTGGTCGAACTGGCCGGACGGGTCCCAGACTGCCAGTGCCCAGAGTGTGTCCCCCTTCGCTCGCAGGTCGCCCTCGCGCTAGGCCCATTTTGCTCCTGCTGGTTCGGGGCTCATTCGTTGCCTTAGGCCCCCGTAGCCTCTCTCTCCTCCCTCCAGGCTCGAATCCCTCTCTCTTCTTTTCCCTCTCCTTTTCCTGGCGCGTCCTTCTCCTTCTCGGACCCTCCCCATTCTTTTCTTGTCCGCCGCCTCCATTCTCTCTCCCATCTACTTTTCCTTTCCCATTTCTGGTCTGTCCTCCCACGCGATCCCGTCGCTCTCCCCTTTCGCCCTCGACCGACCCTCCAAACCGCCTCGACTCCTCCCCCCCAACCGACCTCCCAACGCAAATCGCAAGCGTCTCACCACTCTATCTCGAATCGCCTGCGATCATACCCACTGCTACCATTCTTTCCGACTCGATTTCACTTCTCGTCCCGCCTCCACCCTTCTGGGCACGCCGCTAGCGCATCCAGCCAGGATTTTCCACCCATCTTCTGCCATCCTACACGGCCTGTCTGTCCATCACGAGTGACCCCTGGGTTTTGTGAAAACCTCGATTTGGCTGTGAACCCCAGCTGTGGTCATTGTCGGTGCTGTCTTCGCGTTCGGACGGTCTCGGTGTCGCTTCCCCCTCCTCGCTGGCTCGAACGCGTCTCAACAGCCCCTAGCAGTCACTCGCAAGAAATACACCTTCCTCGTCCTGTGGTCGTGGACATGTTCCTTGAATGGTGACGGTTCGCCTGCGGCATAACTACCCTACCATTAACACATTTTGTTGTGATTTGAGAGGGGGTAATCTGTCGGACTATGACAGATACCTCCTCCCTCGCCATCACGCACGCCACCACGGATCCGTATCCGGTTCCCGCTCCTCTGGGCTCTCCAATCGCCAACGGTGCGATTTCTGACTCGGTCGCACCCGACGAAGAAGAGCCGTACACCATCAAATGCATTTGTCTTTTTGACGAAGATGATGGAAGCACGGTTTTCTGCGAAGGGTGCGAGACATGGCAGCATATCATCTGCTATTATCCGGACAACCGGGTACCAGATGTGCACAACTGCGTCGACTGTGAGCCTAGGCTCCTCGACAGTCGCCGTGCCACTGAACGTCAGCGCCAACGGCGAATGAAAGAGCAGAGTGAGGACGGTGACCGGAAAAAGCGATCGGGTGCCAAGTCTCAAAAGAAGAAGTCCAGAGAGGGCGACGTGAATGGGTTCAGCCATCAACGAAGCGAGTCAGGGGCTCGTGAACAACCACCGGCCAAAAAACCAAAGACTTCGCATCGCTCCTCCGCTTCCATCAGCGCCATCCCGGGTGCCCCCACCATCCCTCCCGAATCTCGGAAACGACGCTCCTCTACCTCCGTCGCTCCGAGCCCCACGAAATCCTTTGGCCCCTCCATACCTCTCTACTCCAACGAATTCCTTCACCTCTACGACCGTGACGATGAACACGAAGACAGAAATAGTAATCTTTTTGTGAACGTGAGTCTGGTGGGTGAGATTGCGTCGTGGGTGAAAGATCCGGACGCGTTGGCGCGTATCTCCAATGGTCGCCCGACGGAAGATACCTTCAATATGTCCGATTCCGCCCTCGACCGGTCTCACTGGCCTACTTTGACGACTGATACGATTACAGATTCGAATCTTGACATTGGCGGGCGGCACCCGACATGGAAGATTGTTAAGACTCAAGATGCTGTACGAAAAGATGGGATCCTTGGAGAACTCACTGGCAAGGTGGGTGTTTTCGACGATTACTGTCTCGATCCCAACAATCGATGGCAGGAACTGCGCCACCCAGAACCCTTTGTCTTTTTCAGCTCTCACCTTCCCTTGTATATCGACAGTCGACACGAGGGCAGCGTACTCCGCTATACTCGCCGATCATGCCGTCCAAATGTCACGATGAAAATCTACATCACCAATGAGGTCGAATACCACTTCTGCTTTGTCGCCAAAGAGGACATCCCTCCCAATTCAGAGATTACGATTATGTGGTATCTGGATGCTCCGTTGTTCGAGTCTTCGAATGGGCTCGTCAAGCAGGAGTCTGGTGATAGTGCGACAGAGGCCGCTGCCACTTGTCTTAGTAACACCCTTGCGAATTTTGGCGGTTGCGCGTGTGGGAATACCCAGAATTGTCTGCTGGCAAAAATCGATCGACGTCGACATCCCAAGCAGTTGGAGGCTGCCACGAAGCAGCCCAACGGCAAAAGGAAAAAGGCTAAGACAAAGTCGACTGCGTCACCGCGAGATACTGGCGCTGCTCCCCTCAGTCGCGCCGGCAGCGAGACGACCAAGCACCCGGAGGATGACGATGCGCTTGTTGAGAGCCGCTCCAATTCCGGCTCTATTCGCGGACAGCCTCAGAGTCGCGACCTCAGCCCTTCTACTCCTCAACTGCATGAATTGACTAGCCGGGAGAGACGGAAGATCGCGGAGGCCGAGAAGCAGTTCCAACAGCTAGAGCAGCATGATCATCGGACAACCACTCAAAAGAAGAAGAAGAAGCGTGCCAGTGGGACTTCAGTTCAATCGCCAGCCGCTGTTTCGACCCCTACGCAAGCCGGATATTTCGGGGCTCAAAAGGCAGGCAAGGGTATCTACTTGAATACAGGCAGCTTATCACGATCCCCCACGACGGCTCAGTCGCCGGGCCCAATGCCGGCAGGTCGCCACGGCTCGCCCGGAAAAGTGTCTGGGCCCAGTACTCCTGGACCGTCTTCTGGCCGCTCGACGTATGTCGACGCTGCGGTTCAGATCATGCCCGATCAATTTGAAGACCCCTCGGTCAAAGATGCGTCACCTCCACACAAGAGCTCGGTTTTCTTGCCCCCGAAAATGCGACTCCTCAAGCGATTCAGTATGGATCGTCTTCGGGTTGAAGAAAACGCCCGCCAACAGCTTTCGTCGGCCGGATCCGATAGCGTAGCGCCTTTCGAACCGTCCTCGCCCTCTTTGACTCGATCACCTGCTTTCATGCGGTCACCTGCGTTGTCGTCGCAAGACAAATCCGACGCTGGAACGGGCGACACGGAGCATGCTCAGCGTACTCCGACTACGACATCAGCTATAGCGAGTGATATGGAAATGCTGGATGCCCCCATACCTTCAGGAATCAGATCACCTTCTGCTGGTCGCGATCTGAACCGACCACAAGTACCTCCCCCGTGGCCGTCTACTGCCGCCCACAACACCCGCATCCCTGGAGTTACTCCGATAGAGCGTGGAAACCTTCGTGTCTCCATGCCTCCTCCGAGTGTTCCTTCTATACCTCCCGCAGCCAGTCCTGGCTCGGCATCCAATACGAGCCCTGCTTCGCCCAACACTGTGGACACCACCTCTCCCTCACAGGCTAGCGCGCAGGTGCCCAGCACTGCACCAACACCTACTCCGACAGTTACCAAGAAGAAGCTTAGTCTCGGTGATTACTTGATCCGAAAGGGCACGATGGCGACAACCCCCACCTTGGAGAAATCGCAGGTCCCGTCCATCCCCTTACCTGTCTCCCAGAAATCACCCACTACGCCAGAGTCAGGACCGCCAGCCAGTGCAGATGGAGCTCAGACTCCCACAAAGACATCGCCTGACAGCAAGGCTGATCCACATGATTCACCTGACGTCGCGATGAAAGACGCACCGGAGTCGAACCAACCACACGCCCCCTCTATTATCTCTTCGTGACATGTATTCTCCTCTCACTCACCTTCTCTCTTCGCGTGGTCATAATGGTGTGGTTGGTCGAAAAAAATACTCCGTCTTTATGTTTACGACCCCCAAAATATTTTCTCGTGTGACTTGATTGAAACCCCTTTTTACTGAGCGGGTTACAACGGCGTTTTCGGGCTGTTTTGTGACGGTCTTCTCTTTGTTATTTTTCTTGGCGTACAGGGCGCGATACAGGAATAGGAATTGGTTACGGAAATACCAGGAATGGGATGGCTAGGGATGTTCGACAGTGGTTGCCAGGGAGCAACACTCTTTTGATTTGTGAGAATATCTACCGAATTTCTCTTCTCTCCGACACGGTCTACCGTTCGATCGTACGAATAGTTTGTATGAACACTGGTGATAATTCACTTTTCAACCTCAAGTCCACCTATCTTTACTTCTGAACGTGACATCGAGGATATAATAGCAGTAATGATGCTCGCATGACAACATCGTCGTATGGGCATCAGTGGTGCTCTGAGTACAAACTTGAAGTAGTTGACGTGGGGAGCTCTGCGGGTCTATTGGGAGCGGCTTTGGTGCCGTCGCGGCATCGAGTCCGCGCAGTAAGTATTATAAAGTGGCAGCCAAACTGATACGGTACTATCTCTCCCATTCTCTTTTCCAGGCTCAACCCGATTTAATCCAGCTGTCCTACCTCGAATGCAACAAAATGCCCTCCCAAGTCCCTTCCATCCAACTCCACGGGCGAACCTACAAAGTACCCCAACGAGCAACAGTAGTCATCTGCATCGACGGCTTCGACCCAGAGTACCTCGCAGCAGGAATAGAAGATGGAATTCTCCCAAGCATGGCCTCGTTCCTCGAATCCGGGTTCCACACCACAGCAAACTGTGCAATGCCCTCCCTAACAAACCCAAACAATCTATCCATCATCACCGGTGCCCCAACAAGCATTCACGGTATCTCAGGCAACTATTACCTCGACAAACAAACCGGCGAAGAACACATGGTCCTCGACGACTCGACCATGCACGGAACGACCATCCTAGCCAAAATGGCCGATGCAGGCGTCCGCGTCGCAGCCATCACAGCAAAGGATAAACTGAGACGACTCATCAACCACGGGCTATCACCTTCCAAGGGCTCGATCTGTTTCTCGGCGCAGTGCGCGAATGAGTGTCTGCAGTCTGAACACGGTATCCAGGACGTGGAGAATTGGCTGGGCAAGCCAACTCCAGCTCAGTACTCGGGTGACTTGTCCCTTTTCGTCCTCGACGCAGGTGTAAAACTTCTTCAGGAAGACCGGGCTGATTTGTTCTACCTGACGCTTTCGGATTACATCCAGCATAAGCATGCGCCGCGCTCACCCGAGTCGAATGAGTTTATGCGGGCGATTGATGCACGGCTCGGCGAGCTGGTCAAGTTAGGCGCCGTGGTGGCTGTGACGGGTGACCACGGGATGAGCGATAAATCCGCCGAAGACGGCTCGCCGAACGTCCTCTTTCTGGAGGACTTCTTGAACTCGAAATGGCCGGACTGCCAAGCCAGAGTCATCTGTCCCATTTCAGACCCCTTTGTAAAGCACCATGGTGCCCTGGGTGGTTTTGTTCGGGTGCATCTGGGTGGGAACGAGGGCAAGAAGCCAGCGGTATGGGAGATGGTCGCGGACTGTCGCAAGTTGCCGGAGGTCGAGATGGCGCTGACGGGTGAAGAAGCTGCGGCTTCTTTTGAGATGCCGCTGGATAGGGAGGGTGATCTGGTTATTATGTCGAAGAAGGATTTTGTGATTGGGAGTAGGAGTGACAAGCATGACCTTTCGCAGTTGGGTGAGCAGCGACTTCGTTCGCATGGTGGGTTGTCTGAGCAGCGAATTCCATTGTTGAAGTCTACCGCTGTTCTGCCTGGTGTATTGGCCGAGTGGAAGAGGTGGAGGAATTTTGATATATTTGATCTTGTTCTTAATTGCTAGGTATGGGAGGGAAGTCATCTCATTCGGTTTCAAATAATGCAGATGCTGCCGTTTGATCGAAATTGCCAGAAAGCATATCAAATCCTTCAAAGGCAAAGTCAAACCCAAAGGTTCCGTTAAAAGGACCACCGTCGTCATGGTGTGACTGTGACCCTCCAGACAAAATACCCTCGAGACTTTCTGCGATTCCTCGAAGAGGATGAGTTGAGCCATTCCCAATAGCGGAAGAGCGAGAAACCTGGACGAGTCGACGTAAATGTCCAAAAGCGTCATCCCCATCTGCGTCACAGGTAATCATCTTGCACTCAGTCGATGCCTTCACAAGGCATACGGAAGCAAACGCAGTCACCGTCCCAATATAGTCGGGCAGTGTTTGAAGGCTGGCTTCCTTGGTGATATCGCATACAATGGACAGGGCATTCTTCAATGCTGAGCTCGCAAATTCGTCCAAATCACTGGTTGTATCGTTCGTGAAGCCTGTTCCATCTCGCGAGTGACCACGGAAAATATGAGAGAAAAGGTATAACTTCGCAGAATGGTAATAGAGATCAAAGACGCGTCTGGGGAAAGGATCCGCGACCTCGACAAAGGTCAAGATATCGAGCCAATCTCCATACCATTGCTCGTATGCCTCGTTGAGAGCTGGTATCTCGCCCAGTCTCTGCGTCGCAACGCAGTTATCGATATCTGCGCCAAACATGTCGAAGACCCGATTGCTGATTGACCATAACTCGACCTGGCTGATCAATTTCAGATCGGAAGGAAAGGAGAACTCTGTCCTGAGGAAGTCACGAGGGCTTTTAAGAGAGTGGAAGTCTCGTGTCAAAGGGGGTTTGCCATGACTAAGGGAGCAGTGGTGATCACACAGATATACCAGGAAATATAGCCGGGTGCGATCATAGCACGCGCGTTTCTTGTGTGGCATCTTGGTGATGCACCGGTGAAGGTTTAATTCTGTCGCAATTCGTACAGCTGAAATTCAATGTGTCAGCTTTGGTCTTGCTGTCCGGAATTGTGCGCTTACCCAGTGAATTCAACGCCGTGGATACCTCGTTGAGCCACAGTGCCCCAACGCAGAGAGCTCGCACATCGTCGAATTCATGATTATTCGAAAATACTTTCCCAGATACCTCGCTTTTCAGATGATCGAATAGGACCCGGAAATGTTCCGAGCCGGAGCACAATGCTGCCACGGTGCAGATAGCGGCTGTCAAGAGGGAAGACCGTTCGCGCATCGAAGCCAGGGAGTCGGTGCGGGTGAGGATATCGTAAGCGAATGTGTCCATATTCGTTTTATAAAATGTGAAGAGGGTTTCGGCAACATTTATGGGTATTAACTGATGACATATAAAATCTGAGCCTTGTTTCGATGTCCCTCGGGGATCCGCTAACGTGAAGTTGATCATAGAAGAGGCCGGGAATGCGCCTAGGCTGCAGGAGAGATTCAGAGTGACGATTTGAGGTGCTTCTATCAAATCGTTAGGGAGATGCTCGTCATTATCATTACGTGGTACGTTTTGCCCGATGTCATTGTTGAATTTCTGTGGCCGTAGATGTTTTGAGGGGTTGGGATGTTCGGTAGCAGCCTTGATGATATGCGCTTCAAGTTTAGCCATCCGCTCTTCCATCTGTTCCTTCCAACTATGCAAAGGTCAATGTACAATCCATATGATCTCATTTTCTGACACGGTTTTATACTTACGAAGCATCGCCTTCCAGAAGTGACTGTAGACTCTTGTTGACGGTGCATGCATTGCCACGGGCTTTGCAGCGAGTGCATGGCGGCTTCTCATTCTTCATATGACATTTAATCTGTTTGACTATTAGTAACATTCTGATAGTAGTCCCAAGTGGAGCTCTAACCTTCAGTTTGCGACAGGATACGCAGGCTGTTATTTTCCTCGAGATCTCGGGGATTTTCCTGTCACCGAATGACTCGCGCAGCGACATCGCCGCAGACTGCGCAGCCATGGTAGAGTCCTATCCGGTTCTGCAGGATTGATACACCAGCGATATTTCGAAGTGCAGAGGTCGATAACTGTGGCAAGTATCCGACAGCTTGCGCTTGTCGCGAGACCCACCACGGCATTCTTGCCGTCTTTTGGTGGCGAATCCCAGTGCAGTGTGCTTCTCTTACCTAATGCACCTTTATGCTGAAGCACTTGATCGAGAAACTAGTCCGCCGTGCTGTGGTTATATATCACATATAGCATTGATGTATGGATGAGACTCAACGCAGGAGGGATGGTAAACATAATCCAAACGATTTGGTAGTCGGAATGCATTGTTCATCTGATATCTCAGTGAGCTTTGCAATTTTGGTAGCAGCAAGTGAAATCGATCAGGTCTCGAGAGCGATCCTTGATTCTTGAAGAAAGAAACGTCCAAGTAACTTCGCGAGATGTTCCATCAATTGCAAGCTGGCGATGGAGTATGATCAAAGTGCCCGGCAGAAAATTACCGGCTGGCCCACGCGGCTGACTGGATGCGAAGCATTGCCCCTGAGTTCGAGAGCTTTCGTATAGTGCTTGAAGAGCTGGACTATAGACTGTCAGAAATAGACGAAGTCGAACTGTTGCAAGTAGTATTCCCGCCGAGGTGAACGACCTTCCTATTTAAGGGTACGACTCGAGACTCTTTTGAAGCCGTCTCTCATTATGTCTCCCCGTTTCTACTCTGACCACACCTCTCTCGTATATTGTGCATGTTCCCATCCCAGAAGGGTATGATCAGCGTAAGGTCTGGTGATCAGAGCGAAGGAAAGAAACGAAGACCCGGGCCATGATGTGCGCCGAACAGCGATCTGATAGGAAGATGCGAGGAGGGCGATGGTCGCATCGGCACGAAGTCCGCCGCGTTGCGATAGACCGGAGGCAATTGTAGGCCCGATGAGACAAGGATCCGCTCGAGCGGGAAAGTGCGCACGCGATCATTCCAGCGAGAGCGTCGATCGTTGATCAGGCATTTTGCGAGTTGCTGGCAATCCTGTCCATTTTTCAATTCCACCGCCAGCCCTTCGATGGGGATATATCACCGCCACCATGAATGCTTCCGATCGCGAGTCTCGCCAGTCCGGAGAGGACTTAGCCTCCGAGATCGAGCAGCCGGCCTTGCCTCCAGCCGACGGAGGCATGGCAGCCTGGATGATGCTTGCGTCCTGCTGTCTGATCCAGCTGCCAGTCTGGGGTGTGCCATGCCACTAGTCGTGAGACCGGCAATCACTAACATCTGGTGAATTCTAGGATTCTCCACTGTATTCGGTGTCTTTCAAGAGTACTACACGACGCATAATGTGCTCAAGGGAAGTAAGGGCGATTTGGCCATCGTGGGAACGACCTCAACTGTATGCGCCGACTACATATAGATGCCTCATCTTCTTTGTATGTACTTGATCTGACGTCTGATACAGGGCATTCTTTATCTCCTTTCGCCTATCACCTTCACTTTACTTACGCGGTATCCGCGATTGCAATCCTACTGTGCTCCAGCAGGACTAGTCATTACGGTTGTCGGATCCCTACTCTCCTCCTTCTCGAAGCAAATCTGGCATCTCATCGCGACCCAGGGCGTGATGTGCGCCATCGGCAATGGACTAATCTTTAGCCCATCTTCTCTGTATCTGGACCAATGGTTCGTACGAAGAAAAGGCCTCGCTCTGGGGACCATGTGGGCCGCAAAGAGCGTGACTGGGGTTGCTTTGCCATTTATCGCGGCATCTTGCTTAGTCCGTTTTGGTTCCAGCACTACACTGCGAGCTTGGACGATAATCACGGTATATCTCTCTGATATTTTGTATTCCTTCATATCTTCTTTCATGGTACTAATCCATTGGAACAGCTGATCTCTACGTTGCTATCACTGCCATTCATGAAGCCCAGAATCCCAGTGTCGCCTTCGGCATCGGCTCGGCGTCTTGACCTTGGCTTCCTCAAATTGGGTACCTTCTGGATACTCCAGGCTGGTAATATCATCCAGAGCTTTGGGTATTTCCTACCAACAACCTATCTCCCCACCTACTCGACATCCATAGTCGATCTGCCAGCAACCATGGGCACGATGTTAGTTTCACTCTTCAACGCAACGTCCATCTTTGGCGGTATCGCACTGGGAATGCTCTGTGACCGCTTCGCCGTCACAAACATCCTACTTTTATCCTCCGTTGGCTCGGCAGTATCTGTCTTTCTATTCTGGGGCATGGCTGCATCTTCGGACGGAGGCTCATCTCAGACGGCGCTGGCTCTACTCACTGTCTTTTCGATTTCATATGGCTTCTTTGCCGGTGGTTTCAGCTCCACTTGGTCCGGTGTAATTACACAGATCAAACAGGACTCCCAATCCTCGATGGAAACAGGGTTGGTCTTCGGCCTTCTTGCTGGTGGGCGAGGGATTGGAAACGTCATTAGTGGGCCGCTGAGCACAGTACTGATACAGCAAGGATCGATAAGCGAGTCAAAAGGCCATGACCCCGGTACTGCTTTTGGCACTGAATATGGTGCTCTTATTCTATTTACGGGTATAACCGCACTTTTTGGAGGTTGGGGTTGGATTTGGCGGTATCTGAGCTCAGTGGTGGTCCGCTGCACAAGTTGAGTCGACATTGACTAAGATTTATCAGACAAAGAAAAGCAAGGACTAAATGATATCTAAATACGGAGCTTTCTATTCGAAGTGAATATTATACATCTTTGTCTTCTTCGCTAGAACATTTACCTGAATTCACCCAACTGGATTCACTGAACTGTATACTCGTACCGGCCCATATAGTCACGTGCGTCCCAAGCTTCATCCCAGTTACCGCAGCGGACGACATTCAAAGCGCAATCTTTCGCCCATCCCCTTCAATTCCTTTGCAACTGTGCAACTTCTCCCAGGGTCACGGGACCCTCCATCCTCAACCATGTCCGCGGTCGACCCCGCCCTTCAGGATCCTCTCCTTTCGCTCCGGCGCGCGATCGCCGCTGGTAGCCTTCCAACCGCGACGACCTCGTCGGAGCTCTCGAGCGACCACGCGACGGAAGACCTGGCTCAGGCGACACACCTCTTCTTCTCGCAACCGGTTCCCCAATCCATTGCGCTCACCACTCCCACGCGATTCGTCTCCGCCTCCACAAGCACACCCGTTGACCTCCGCAGCATCTTTTTCGCGTGGCAGAAGAAGGATGTCGCGATTCCAGATTACATCGCCTCGGCGCAGGAGCTGAATGAGGCGCTGAAGCAGAAGGAAGGAGACGAGGCACAAGTCCAAAACCTGGTCTTTGTCGAACGTCTGGATCTGATCACTTGGCTGGAAGGTGCTTCTGATGAGAGCGAATACATCAAGCCGCTGGAGGGTGCCGCTGCTGCTGCTGAGGCCGCCGCGGCGGTTGCTGGCACTATTCAGTCAGATGCTGCTGCGGGAATTGCCTCTGGTGCCGCTAGAGCATCTGCCCAGGGCGGTGCAGGCGCTGCGCCGACAGGAGCCCAGGGAAGTAGGGCGCAGAAGCAGATCGACCCCCGACTGCAGGAGATCTACAATGGGGAACGAAAGACTGGAGACCGGAACACTGTACTACATGGAATCAAGCCAACGGTAAGCAATGGCACCAAATACATGTACATTCCATGACGGGCAGCTAATCAACTTCTACGAGCAGGACTTCTCCCACATCCGGAAAAGCGCCGAGGTCTTCCACGACAAAAACCGCAATCGCCCTGGCCAGCAAGGCGCAAAGCCCGGCGTCAAGAGCTCTTCCGTGGTGCCAGCACCGTCTGCAGGACTCCCCCTGCCGTCGCGCAAATCCAACTCTCGCCCCGACCCGATCATCCTCCTCTCCCCCTCCGCCTCTTCTCCTATCCGCATGTCCAACATCAAATCCTTCCTGGGCGAGGGCGTTTACGTCCCTCCCGACCACCCAACTCTGAGCATGTCAACCGACGCCAACTTCATGGAAATCAAGCGCACGCTGAACCTGAAGGCCGACCCCTCAAACCCCTCCGCCGGCTCCATCGGCTCACAGGTCGGACGGTCCTCGAAGCCAACCAAATTCATTCTCGTCGACGGTACGACCAACTTCAAGCCCGAGTATTGGTCACGATTGGTGGCTGTCTTCACGACCGGTCAAACATGGCAGTTCAAATCATACAAGTGGTCTTCGCCGCCTGAGCTCTTCAAGCATGCGCAGGGTATCTTCGTCAAGTTCAGGGGAGAAGATACGCCCGAGGCAGTGACTTCATGGGGTAGCGGTGTGGCTTCATTCCCGATCGCACGGTGGGATGACAAGCTCGGTGTCAATGGCCCTGGACGCTGGAAGGATCAGGAGGTCGTGGAGAGTATCTGGATGGCTATCGAGGAGAGTATGAAGCTCCGCGGCTGGGGATCTAAGTAATCTCCGAGTGAAGTTGATTTGTACGCAAGAAAAGATGATCACATACCATGATCTTGCGGCTTTTATGAAGCCATGATTCCCATATTCCAAGCCTTTTAGTTTCGTTTCATATTGATGGGTTTTCAGTTTTTCTTCACTTATTGTGTTATTTTGGCGCTTTTGAACGAGGTATATGATCTGATATAGTAGGCGCAATAATATCAGATTCGTACGATAACGATATCGAGCTGATCCGCTCTGACACTAAGGTTCCAGTCCTCTATCCCCCTTTTTTTTTCTCCTTTAACGCCTCTTCAGTCATTGTCAGGAGTCGCTTCTACTCGAAAGTGTCGGACGTAAGTTCAACCACGTAGATTGGGTAAATTCCCACACCATACTTCTCCAACCTTTATCTAGTACTATGAGATGAAACGCTTTCTGGTGCATTAAATCCACATCAAACGGGCGTCGGGCGAATTCTAATAAGCAGGTTCAAACCTGACTCGTGTCCGGGTCTTCTTTCCTTGCAGACGACTCATGAAAACCTTTGTTTTTTCGAAGCTTCTAAGCCGTTCATTCAGGCTAATGTTTCTACATCCAAAGTATACACCCAATATCGCAGCTTCAAGCGATTGGCGGAGACCATGAACGCAAGTTTGTCCTCACTGTCCACATATAGATAGGATTTAAGACTGAAGCTACGGTTTACGAGAGAGAAAGTTATGTAAGATCGTCATTTCCATTGCAATTCCCGAGGGAACTGAGATAATATGACATACAAAAATAAAACCAGAACTCACACGCTGTGCCCAGAAGAAACAATGCAGTGCCACAAAAGAGGAAAGCAGCATAACTCGAAGGGATGAACAAAAAGCAACTGCTCTCAAAGATCATGCATCCAGGAATGCGAGAAGAAGAAAGTATGAATGAGAATAAAGGTGAAATAAAAAGAAATGGGAAAACGTGAACATGCGAGGGAAAAAACGCCGTGTCTGATGCTCAAAACAGTTCAAGGCAAGGACGAGTCAGCCACCGGGTCTTTTGGCGTGATTTTTCGGGGTCAAGATTCTTTGTGTTCCGGTTTTGCGGCAGACCGAGGATGTGAGGATCTGGATATCGTGTATGAGATGTAACAAAAGGGGGGAGAAAGGAAAAACGTCATCCGAATATTACAAGTGGTCCCAAAAATCCGGCCTTCTCTATAACATGAGGCATCGATCGTAACATCTTTCATCGGGAGAGGGGAGGGTAAAAGGAGAATCTCGTAGAGGGCAATTGAAAAGGAAAAGGAGATAGGCAATGAAACAGCCCGGATAGGGTAAATGGTATCGGAACCAGCCAGGTCCGGGCTACAACAATGCCATGTGAAGTGAAAATAGCGGGTTATTTTCGTGGTTCGGAAACTGTCATGACGAGATTGGTGGGGATCGTGTCTAGAAAGAAAACAAAGAGAGTGCCCCTTTATTTTTCTTCTGATTTTTGAATTCTCGGCTCGAACACACGACACCACCCCTGTCGCGGGTGTGATTCCCGCGTTGCAGTCACACAGGTATCGGGAGTGTATACGACTGGATTGGTCGACCTCACACCCGCAAAACTCTGATCTGAGACCGCAGAGACGTTGAAGCTTGGCTGTTTAAAAGGTGACAGGGGTGTTGAAAGGGTTCGAATCACGATGAGGCCGGCCTCTGTTTGCTGTGTTGCAGGAAACGTCGACGCTGGCTCGCGGTGGTTGTCATGAGCGTGCAGAGCGGCTCATGCTGCGTTCCGGGACACCAGGGGTCGGTGAGTACGAGCGCGACCCGCCGAAAATGTCGACATCGTGTTCCTGGAGGACCACAGAGTACTTGGGATCGCGGAGGAACTTAGGGACAGAGTCCTGCGGCCGAAAATTAGCATGAGCACAAATCAATCAGATGGTGAAAGTTCGAACAACTTACACTTGACATCAACTTGAAGACCGAGGTCTGAGCAAGCTCAAACAGATGCACCACCTCTTGCAAGCTCTTGAACATGGACTCGTCATCACCCACGGCCTTGGTCATTCGGCTAGCCAGACTGTTGCGCAGAGCATGATCGATGTTCAACTCGCAGGGAGATCCAGGAGCCAGGAACGCGTTGTACAAACCTAAGTCAATATTAGCAACCATTGACCCGAAGCAGGCGTTAAGGCGGAAGTAAACGGAACATACCGTACGCGGCCGCCAGGGTTTCCCGGACCGAGTCGACCTTGGTGAAAGCACCCGCCTTCTCGGCCTTGTGGTAGTTGGCGGTGAATTCGGACACATCGAGATAGAAGGACAGGTTCTCCTCGCACAGAGAATAACGTAGAAACTCGCGGAACAGGAGGCGGAGGGCGGGGTCTCCCAGGATGTGGGTCAAGCGGGCGTTGTTGGAATCGCGGGGCATACCGCGGCTGTCGTATGTCACCGTGTTGCTGTTCTGGGACTTCTCCCGAGCGATCCATCCACACACGCGCTGTCCTCGCTCGGTGATGCAGTAGATGGCGTACTTGGACGGCTGGAAGACGACATCAGAGTCGGGGAAGGACTTGTCATCCTGGATCATGGTGATCAGGCCGTACTTGAGGAAAAGCTCCGCAATCAAGCAGGTCTCCCGGCGCTCAATCGTCGTCGAACAGTCCATCAACCAGTCCACCGCGCCCTTTCCGGTGAAAGTGTTGGTGTAAATCTTGCCATCCTGCAATTTCCGCTCCCGCGCCATCTTCACACCCACAATGCCATTGGAGTAGTCGCTGAGCGAGTCGGAGTCGGAAGTCGAAATGCTGCTCTTGACGTTGGGTCCATCCTGTCCAGCGAAGCGGCGGAAGATCACCTCGACGGTGGCTCGGTCGTGCGACAGCTTGTCGGTCTCAGTGTCGCGCTCCAGGTTCACCAATTGCATGGTGTTACGCGGCGATTCCAGAACGTCCATCACGTGACGAGCGGTGATACCGTTTCGCTGACAGAATCGCTGCAGGATGTTGATGCCCTTGGGGGTCAGTTGGAACAGGGCTCCCTTGAGCGGAAAAATGGGTAGCGCCTTTCCGTCAACCGACTCAATGAAGCGAGCGTCCACAAAGCGCTGGCAGACGGAGCGCGCCATTTCCTTGGCCATCGAAAAAGTGGTGGTTGTGGTGGTAGTCACGATGCGCGAGGGGTCTTTGGGGTCGGGCATGCGATTGGACTGGGAGAACTTGAGCGATCCCAAGTTGTTTATCGCCTCTTCCGAGGTGAAGGTGTGGTCATATCTCGTGAAGCGAACCCGGTGAGAGTCCAACTTCAAGCTCACCATTAAGGTTGAGAACAAATCCATGAAATCCTGCAAAAGAACACCCATTGTCAGTCTTCAATTGCTCTGTATTCTTCTGCTGCTTCCTTCCTCTGTGCCTCGCGATTGCTTTGTGTCCCAAAACCTACCTTGGTGAAAGGCCTTTCATCCTCGGTCATTCGCAGCAGGCGCGACGAAGTCTGATGCATTTTGGGAGGCGCGGTTGGCGCAGAGCCCGATTGCACAGGGCGAGATTCGAGCGGCGGGGTCGGGACGCGCTGCAGAGTCAGGCGTCGTTTGTGGATAGGTTGCGGTTCCGGGGAACCAGGGCGCGAAAGGCCAGACAATTGCTCGTAAGTGTCTTCGTCGGAGAATGGCGGGGTCAAGGGGGTGGTGCTCGCCGGCCTGGCGTGTTTGGAGAGACTGCTGTTGGAGGCCGGAGACCGTAGCGTCGTAGTCGGCGTGCCGATCGTCGAGAGACTGGCGAACGCGCTAGAGGTTCTCTGTGCTAAGGCAGCGAAGGAGCGGCGGTTGCGGCGAGAGATCGAACCGACGATGGACCCCGAGAAGGCAGAGGGAGTAGTGTAGGCTGTATCAGTCGGGGTGTTGGTGGCAGATGAGGCAGCGCAAGAGTGTGGAAAGGAAGGGACTGAAGGAGGAGAGAGATTCTTCTCGGTAGTGGTTCACGGAGGGTAGGGTTGGCATTGAATGGTTTTGCTGCCTTTGGGTGAACCAGACTTCGGGAAGAGTGTGAAAAGTGGGTAAGTCAAACAAGCCCTGATACCAATGATCTGTACATCAAAGGAAGTAATAAAAAATAATATAAAAATAAAAATCAGGAAAAAAACAAATTAGACTGGAGTGTGGGGTGGAACTCCTATACAGTCGGGAGAGAAGGAGGGGGAGGGAAGTAGTGTGGTAAGAAGGGGTGGTTGGGGAATTATGAAATATACACTATCAGTTTCCCTATTTTTTATTTTTTATTTTTTATTTTCCTTTTCACGCCAAAGTGAGAGAGGGGGGTATTCAAAAAAGGCGGGCCTAGGGGGGAAGTCAAGACAAGGGACAGAAAAAAAAAAAAGGGAAAAAAAAAAACCAGCATTGTGATATGCTATCCCCCTCTTTCACATCCCCCCCTTGTGAAGAATCAGCCATTCGGCCTGTCATCCAGGACCCACAGCCCACGCGTGAGCCCAGCCGGAAAGAGTTTGGTGGGCTGCATCGTCGCAACGTGGGCCAAGGGAAGGGATTGCCTCATGGTGAAGATCGGTGGGTTCCTTGTTTCGTCGTATTACTGTACCTGCTAGTACGCATTGTACACGGTAATCGGCGGCTACCTGCGTTTCGGTTTTTCTGACGGGTCCTGTATTCTCGTACCATACCGTACGGAGTATGCAGACTCACTCTCTAACACCCTATGGATGGGACGGCGGCTGGCATGCCAGTGAGCATGTTCTAGGTACGACCCTAGAAGGGAGGGGGCAAAGACCTAGACCTCTCTCTCAGTCAGGTTCCTCGCGACCTTGCAGTAGGGCTTGGGCGTGGTACATGAGGAAATAATCAGGAAATAATTGCTCAATAGTTGCCCCTCGGACAATTCCAAATCCTACGATCGATTCAACCACCCCTCCTCAGGCATCCACTCCTCCAATCCACACAAATTTAGTCAATGATTTCACCAAGTCCACCATGTCCTTCGACCCAACCATGGGCCATCCAGGGAACCACGCGAGGCCGAACAGATCCGCCCGGAGATCCCGGCCGTTCTGGTATTACCGTTTCTCCCGTCCCCATACTCCCACGCGCCGTACGAAGAGAGACACTGATCGTCGAGTCGGGTCGGAAAATCCCCCTCAAACGATTAGCGATAGCTTCTGAGTGGCTTTCGGACTGGCCCTTGGCCGCATTTAGCAAGTGCCCCCGATCATATCACTGGCAGAAATCTGGTGGTGGAGCTGGTGATCCGACTCTTCAGGTGCGATGCCACGACTCATTGGGTGGGCTTCGACAGTTCGCTCCACCAACTCCGGACTCTCGCTCGCTCTTCTCGTCCCAGTGCATGGATCGGTGCCCTCATGGCTCGGCCCCAGTCCCCGATCAGGCAGTGATGCACTTGCGAGCAGCGAAAGCTTGAAGCCCACGTGGGCAACCCCCCTTCTCCTCGTCCTGACAGTCAGGAACCTTATCGGGGGGAGTGGTGGTGGCAAACTCCAAAATCCCACGGTTCCCTTCGATCCCTTCGATCCCATCGGCCTGATTCTGTTTGTTGCCTGCACTTTGTATCCTCCGATTATTTTCCGTGGGTGCACGCGGTAGTCTCCACGTCGTCAAACTGCCGGTCCCCTGGGCTTGATGCCGTGCTGATAAGGCGTCACATGTTTCACGGAGCAACGGACGACTTCGCAGTCTACTCCGGTCAAGGAGGGGCCCAAAGAGCAGCGAGGCTCCACTTGTTCGTTGTGCCCTCCCCCCCAGCTTGAGTCACCAGTGTTTCGCGAGGGTCCCGCGTGGCTGAGCAAATCCTTCCACGGCCTTTCCAGGCGCCCTCGCCCTCGGCCATGTGGTCCACGTGGACACACGTGGATATGCCTGTGCGCCTCAGGCCTCGCTTCTTCCTACCTTCTGGAGCCTGTTGTCCTTGGTTAGGTCGGTTCTAAGTCGATTTCGACGTTCGTACCTGGGACAACTGGTTTGTCTCATTGCCCCAACGTTTTGTTTTGTCGGGTAACCGCCTTGGGGCCGTGGCTAGCGTCAGGGGGTGCGCAAAGCCGAAGCTCTTTTGTTCGCCATCTTGTCTTGGGGCCCTGGACAAGATGCCTTGCGCACAGACACTAGGAACGAAGAACCGGCCTGTCAAATTTCCCCCAGGCTCAGATCATTTTAAAGGATACGAGGCGAGCTTTCCCGCCAGACATCAGATTGCCGATCGTACCCCAGGCTCAGTCTAATCAACATACAGGGATGTAGGAATTGTGTAGATTGCTAGCGTTTAACTTTTGGACACCTTCGCCCCAAGCACCGCCCTACTCCGTAGGCGTCCAGCCATAGAGATGGAGAGCCGCATACGTGATGGCGCGATTTTCTAGCGCTCCGTCGCGTACAAGGCCGAATTGTTGATTTCCTGTGTCGGTGCCGGGTGTATGGAAGATAGCCTCGACCATCGAGGCCATTCAGCTCGGGGGGATCTAGCTGTCAGACATGTCAGCTTGAACCCCTGAAGGCCGTGCTGACGCAGGTAACAAACCAACCAGGCGCGGAGAGAACTACCACGCGAAACGGTGCCAGAACAGGTTCATCCGCCAGGAGCCGAGCCGATCACGGATTGGACAGGGGAAACGCGCTTGGGCAAACGCCGCCTCAGCTGAGGTCGATTACACTTTACGAGGTTCATCCTCTGGGATGAGTCTCCTACCGGAGACAGAACCTTCCATGCAGATCCGGCGTTTGGATACATCACAGTTTGTTCGAGATCTATCAATTCGATCTCGGTCGATGTCACGTGGAAATCTGTCTGGAGGCTGTACACATACATATGTATACGTGTATGGCGAACTGCCCTGTTCCCAAGAATTTAGCGTAGTCCCTACATAGGCGATGACAAGGCTGTCGCCTATGCATCGAAAAACAGCTTGCTTTTTCCGACCATCAATCACACGGGTGATCTGGGGGCTAGAAAGAAAGCGAGGGGATAAGCAGGCCAATGCCAAGCTCAGCCCTGTTGACGAAGGCGAATAACACCGATCGGCCCCCAAATTCTGAGGCTCTCGCAGCTCAGCAAAGAGCCGTCAAATGCCAAACCTAAAAATGTGGCCGGGATGCGAAACACGAAACACGACCAAGGGAAAAGGAATCCATTAAGACACGCGTGCACCCATAGATTGAGATGGAGAAAAAGGGGGGGGGGGGGGGGGGGGGGGGGGTTCCCAGGTATGGCAGACGTACTATAGAAGCCTTGGCGTCAATAAATACGACTACTGACTGCACTTGGGCACCTTAAGAGTTCCTGAAGGGTACTAGTCTCGTCCGCACGGTGTGCAGTTGAAGGGGAATTGCCTGTCGCTTCCGACTAGCCGTTATCGGCCAGCCTAAGTGGGCTGAGAATCGAAAATTGAGGCCCGCTAGGTCCGTTCTGGTAAATTCTCCATGGACGCGAGTTGCGGTCAGTCAGACCAACGGTACCAGGCCCAAAGTCAAAGGCCCAGTGATCCTCGCGAGCGCTGATCATTCGTCTGGAGAAATGAATCGCATATCGTATTTGATGCTTGGGTACCCTCAGATACACACCCTATCGCCTGCTGGGGGGGAGGGGCAGGTGGGTATAATGGTATTGTCACACCGGCTTTATGCATTGTATTTCGCGTATCCGACATCCCTGACCGCCACGCGACAAAGGATTCATGCAGGTCACTCCTGCCCGCGCTTGCAACCCGAGTGGTCCAGGAGCCGGTATGGTGGACCAGACACGAATCAAAAAAAGCACACCGCAAAAAAATATCGATGAGGAAGCCAAGACACGCCTGTCACGCGAGTCGGGAATCTAGATCGGCTCTCCAAGGGTCGACAACCTCTGGGGTGCAGGCGGCTGAGATTCACGAAACCTAGCGAGTCATGATCCCCTGCAGTAGGTCAATAGTCCCATCTGCGTGCTGTGATGCCTGGGGAGATCGTCGACCAGATTTCGTGATCCCTTCAAACCTTGTGAACCCTGGATTTCTTGGTTCCTGGAATGGGGTTCCATGCTACCTCGACTCTAATTATGATCCCGGAACTCTCAGGCACGCAGGGAATGTGTTTCGGACATATGGAGAATTTGAACCTGTTAGGAGGACACGAAGGCGGTACGCGGGACTGGACAGGCAACCCCATCCCGACCAGTCACCGCTCCGCTCCGCGCCCTTGCCTCGTGAACTGGAGAACTGGACGTGGTCGCAACGCCCAATTGCTCAATCCTCGGGGTGCATGTCGCAGGATTATCGCGGAATCTGGACGCCAACCGCCCAGGCCGCACCCGCGCAGGAATGTACCTGGGGCTTTGATTCGCAACCAGGCCTGGACCCTTCCGCCCATGCTAGGAAGGAAATTGTACTAGTCTGTTTGAGGAATGCCTGCCGCTGACGGCTTCAGCTTCGACTTGGCGTGCCGGAGTATAGATCTCCCTTATCGCAACTACCGAACTGGTGGCTGGCGAGTTCACGTATAATCAGGCCTTGCTGGCTGTTGGCTGATCCTGTCGACCGGATGGGCGATGCTATTTTCGGTCATCATCGCAAAATTAGAAGCGCTCTGCTCCTAAGTGTGCCGCGAGTCTGCATATTCGGTGAACACGCAGCACGAAGCGAATAAAATGCGCAGACTCCAGCAGACTCCATCGCCGTGCAAGACCATCTCTACTCCTTGCCAGCGTCTAAACATTCGGTCGTTATCAGTCCATGGAGTGGTTCGAGTCACACACCCGTCGGAGCCAGAGTACTCTTACTCTCTACGGAAGGCCTCTAAACTCGATTCGGGGCCCAAGTCGACGATGTGGGGGCTTTTCCACGTGGGAAGCCGGGGGGCTTGCATCGCCTAAGCCGCCTCGAGGCGGGCAGATCAGAATAGCCCCAAGCTCACGGGCCTAGCGAGAGTTTGGAGCTAGAGGACGCTACGCCCGTATTGCCAGGCCATGTGGCTTGCGCAACTTTGATAGGTCTGAGTCAGCTCACAGGGCAATGTACCTAGAGCAAATTCCTTGGTTGGGAGGATCATCCCAGTGACGCCTAATCATTTCCCTGATACACTTTATGCGATCCCTTTACTGGCCTCTAATGGCGATTTGGATAGAGTGGTGATAATGGAAGCTTTCTCCGACAGGAAATGATTTGGGTGGCATGGTCTATTTGCATACAGTAAGACTGGACAACGGTGCAACTCATGGTCCTCCCCCTGAAATCAGCTGCTCTATCAGAAGTTGCGACTTGGCCGCCCCGAAAGCCGAGGATCTGTCTGGGACCCGGGAAGAAGGAGAGCTGATTTAGGCGTCAAGCGCCGCACCGCCTGCTGATTTTGTGAGTCCGGCCGAAGGGAGACACCAACTCACTCTCAACAAGCGTGTTTAGGCGTGTACGGTCGAAATCCGCCATGCGTACTCCGTTCTCCGTCCGCAGATCGGTGTCGGGACGATCCGCAGGTAAAGAAACGGAGCGGAGTTCCCGTACACACTTTCAAGTGATACGCTAAGGTATGGGGTTTCTTACAGTACCTGATACACGATCCGTACTAGTGCTCGTACAGAGGACAGAAGGGGCACGCTGTGACTGGGGGCCCCACTCCCGAGACTTACTCAATGCAGACAATGTCTGCGAGCAGAGCATCATGGATCACGTCATTGACTCTGTTTCCGGCGATGCAATTTCTGATCTCACAATGTACCCGTTCCGTAGGTGATGGGGAAGCCGAAGCATACCTGACATTGACATGAAAGAATTATAGTCCCAAAGAAAGTCCCGACACTATTGAAACGGTGGCTGACGGCAAAGTCCGCGCGTGGCAAATTTCCACGCTAGAAGCCTTCTAGAAGGATTCTGGAAGCCGCGAAGAAGCTCGTATTAATGGGCGGGCTCCACCGGGGAAGATTCCTCGGCCGTTCGTGCTCGGCTGAGAGAACCAGCTGAGACAATCGCATCAAAGAAAGAAATTAGCACAGGACAAGCCGCCATCCACATCATATTTTGCCTGCGGTTCCTGAGTACATTTTTGGGGGGAGCTATCAACCAAGGCTTGGCGACATATTGCCAGTGTACTCCATCCACACGACGCACTCAGTACGCGCCCTACTCTTCCGAAAATACCCTCCCCTAAGGGTACGGTACATAGTAGTCAGGTACGCATGGTATCTCCGTCGGGTGGAGCCGCAGACCATCATTGGAACCTTTTTGAGATGCAATCTATCTGTACCTAGCACACCAGGGCGCCCGAAAATTCGGACCTGGCGAAATCTTCCGAGGGACCCTCTCACGATGGCCGAGGTTAATGGGTCGACGCGACCGCATTGATCGATTGACACCCTCTTATTGACTTCTAGAAGCCCGCTGCCATTCTTCATTCCATTAGCATACGAGACCCGTTGAGATAGTCGTTAAGCTCTGTACTTCGTGCTCCGTACCCAGTCACTAGGCCGAACTCCACACGCTGGACACGGCAGAGGGACCACACGGGATGGCATTCCACGTGGCAGATGATCTACACGCAAATTTCATGACAGCCGCTGTTTCTGGGCAGAGCGTTCCAAGGAAGCTTCTGCAGCTAGCGGTATCCGTTGTTGATCGTGATTTCTCCATGACTTGCAGATTGCCATACGGTAGGCAGATCAGCCAAACGCCCATGTGGCCATCACCGCCAGAGCGACCGGAGGACGAGTCATTTCAATCTCCTTTTTACGTTACAGTGCATGAGCCTAGCATCAGAGTTTGGGTTCTCCCATGTCCTAATGTCCACCTGCTATGGCCCCCGTCGGATCGGCGCCATTCATTGGGTCTCTCCGACGGACTCGGTGTTTCGTAGCTGCAGATGATACAGGCTGACGGCCCCAAAATGGAGCCTAATCGGTCGTCACTTGTTGGGGGCCATAACGTGACAACCTCGCTTCGTCGGTTATACTTCTTTGCGCATCATCATTGATCTCGACGGTACCAGCACCACTTTGGGCTACACACTCATTCACGATGGGGCCATTGTGCCCAACAAAGCTCGAACCTTCACCTGAGCTCCGCACAGCCCTTCCCACCTGGTGGACACACGAGAAAATCATACGGTCGGCGTCTGTTGCGATCGCTTCTCATTCCGAAATAACTCCGCTTTTGTGAGTTCCCCCAACATGGAACACCGCTGCCGCACGGCGGTGGTCGACGCCATGTTGAGTATGGCATGCTTGGCATCTCCAACCACGGATCCACAACGCCCTTATTCACGCCTGCCTGTTGAAACACCTCCGGCGAGTCAGTTGTCCACCGCCATCCTGGTCGTCTCGAACGATGAGGGCACGTCGACATACCCGCACTGTTTTGAGCAAGGGCCGCGACGCCAACCGGCCCTAGTGCTAGCGCTCTCCGATCTCCTTCGTCTCGTCCGCAACTACTGCACGACGGCGGAGATGACGGAGCATGACGGACTATGACGGACTGCTGGTGATCGTCGCCGCGAAACCGAATCAGGATGGCTTCTTCGCGACTGAGCTTCCGATTCCAAGCACATTTCGCTTGTCCAGTGCCATTGAGGGCCCTCGAATCGCGGAGGCAAATAGCGACCTCCAGATGTGATTCCGAATGACGAGTGCTAGTGCCCCTCGCCATTCTGATTCGGAAGGCTCAGCGTTCCGACTCACCGTGACTTGTGCTTGACCCAACATGCCACCACCCCCACCCCCCTCCACTTGTCTGTCTCTCGCCCCCGTTCTACTTGATGGATATGTGGGAAAAGATCAGCCCGCTGGCTGGGGGCGGGGGTTGACTCCGATCCCCAACAATTGCTTTCTATCAAAGCCCTCGTCAATGCTACGCACACTCACAATGTCGAATGAAATGATAGCAAACTGATTATCTGAGGCACCATCAATTAACTGGTCTCTTCTATTACATCCCATGATCTGGCAACACTGCAAGAACTAAACGAAAACGAAGTCATTCTCATCTGCGACATCCAAAAGCGGGGTTGCCATTTCGGCAGCTCGCGATGCCGGTGGCCGCCGTCCGGAGATGCTGCAGAAGCGCTGACACGTTTTGCCTTTTTGCCAGCCTACGACACTTACACTGCAGGACGGTTTCACTGGGAGCTTGTCGCCATCGATCGAGCCACCGCCGCTCCAATTTGCACGCACGCACAAGCCCCGGAATGAAAAGCTGCGGTACGCCGATCCGTCGAAGGCGCGCTGCCGCAGTCCTGGTCTCGACAAGACTAAGACCCCATAATGGGATCGATCATGTTGCACACGCACAAGTTTGGCGTGCAAGTGTGCGCCCTAGGTGGATTCTGGCCTCCCTATGCACCTCCTTTTTGCTCCCCACTTTCTCGCAAGCTCGTCTGCACGGCATCCGAATGCAGTCTTGACTATTCACAATGTCTCTCGGGCCTCTGGGTATGGTCCGGTCTCTTTTCAAAGCGCGAGACACGCGGGAAGTGGTTGCTCTCGGACTGCCGCAGCGTGCAGTTGTATACCTTGGTCCCTACAGCTGTACGCTCCATACGGAGGACAGAGTACAGCGGGATGGTTCTTGTTTTTCCGTCTTGCCACTTCTTTCTTTTTTGCCTTATTCTCCCTCGAGCTAGCACCGCATACGGCGGGCGGGAGCCAGAAGATGGGACTGCAGGCTCCAGCCACCGGCTGGATCGATTTGCAACGGCTCTTTCAGCTCCATCCGAGAAGAAGGAAAATCCCTCGGATAGGCATTGGACGATAGTTTACCATCCATGTCCTGCATGATTACCAATTGTTGTGTGCGTGGAGATGTGGATAGCAGCGGCATGCATACAGCCATGCGAATACTGCAGAACTGTGGAGTCGTGGTTTTGGTCTGCAGATGCGATCAAATGTACTAGCTGCTAAGATATCGACGACTCTAGCGCGTGGGAAAATCCCTAACAACAATACCGCCGAGTTCTGATAAAAGCAGGGGCCCCACAGCACACGCAAGCGATGACAACATATTCCAATACCATTATCACGAAGGGAAAGGGATCGAGATGCTCAAGAATCAGCCACCTCCCCTGTCCTCTCCGAGTGTGGAGATGACAAGACCAATATGGGACAATGGTCAATAGATATTGAGAAATGTAGTCATACGAGACTGATCTCGGGAGATGGCGTATCCGAGTCGGAAAAACCATATGCAAACCTTGGGACGCTATCTGCATATCTTCGCATGGAACCCTAGTTCTCGGCGTGCTGCATGCAGAGTAATATGCTCATTCCGCCATCCTGTCTAGATCATCCTGCAAGTCCCCGATTTCATACCCGTTTACGGGTAAAAGATTGAGAAAGAAAAAGAAAGTAGTGGTGTCGGAAAGGGTGCATTGGTATAGCGTTTTAGACACATGGCAGGAAAGGAACACATGCATACCGCGTGCCTTGGAAACAGCCAATGTCTGGCGCTGCTCTTGTTGCGCTTGTGCGAGGTGTGGCAAATGCTGTGACTGGGGGTAGTGGTTACCATTGGCAAGGTACTACTAGAGAACCCTTTCTTGATTGTGCACTGTATGAGGTCTGTCTGGTCTTGGATTCAAGTCCCTGGTCTGTATACATTGAAAATGTATTCTTCGGTAAGTAATGTACACGTAGATTACACGACTTCACTTGGACCCTTGGGAGAACTTCTCGAATCCCCCAGCAAATATTATGGGAATCAGAGCGACAGGTTCAATTTTGTTTGCTATCTTGCCGTTGCCCAGCCATACGACCCCCATATTCCCCTAGGCCGGGAAGGCCATAGCAAACCCCGATCCCCATCAAATCCCATATGGCCACCCTAGACCGCCCAGAAACGCAAAGAACAGTCTCGAAAGCATGGCCCTCGCATGGACGGGAAGGCGGTCTTGGCTAAACACGGCAAGATGCATGATATCAACGCAAGGGCTGGAACCGTTGATTTTCCCATCCGGGTATTCGATAGGATAAGAGAAACCACCTTGGCGTGCCATTGAAAAACAACATCGAAAGATCTTCAGAGGCAGATGACTCCATCTAGGTTTGGAATTTAGCGGTTTTTGGGTCCGTTCCGCCGTATGGCTTAAACGAGGGGGCGGGGAGGCCACTGTGCGGAGTCCCGATAGGCCGGCGCTTTTTGTGATAAATCATCTTGGAACCACGCGGTGCCATGACCGGATTGACTAATTCCGTAAAGCCGGTGACGATCGAATCTATGTTGGGTGTGTTTGCTGTGTCTGTGCCTCTGCTGAGAAATGTGATTTCATTGAGTTGCTGCGTTGCTACCAGCACCACTAACTCCAGGAGTACCCGACTTCTTGCGGCACATCGAATGTCTATGAGGATCATTAGCATCTTGGGTAATATTCAATCGATTAGATCAGATATTCGAAATATTCGAATTGTACAAGCCTGGCTTTCAAGAGTTTGGCACTCAATAAGTGCACCTTTCTTCCGCAAGAAGTTGAAGTGGCTATTTGTCGAAAATATATTTTGTGTTCCCAATGTGATCTCATTGAAACCTATGCCCAAGAAATAATTTATTTGGCAGGCAAATACAAAATACAATTCTGCACTCTACCCATCAGAAAATTATCAGACGAATAGAATTTTGTGCCTTGGTCCGATAGTGCCATATATGAGCCGATGTCAAAAAATTTACTGGAAAGTATATACCAGGCAAAGAGCTAACCAACTCCTTGCAATTGACTATTCGCAGCCTCTTTTGGGATCTGACGAAAACAAATAGAGCCGAGAAACAGAATAGATCCCATGCTTGAGCGTCTTCCACCAAACAATGCAACCATTAACAGACCATGGGAGCAGAGATGGATCTCAAATTATGATTAAGTAGGTGATCAGTAGCTCGATATCATAAATGACATGCTGCTTCCGACCGAAATCAATATGCAACACAATATGTGGACTTTTTCCCATCTTGACTTGCATGACACGTAGAAACATCGGACTCTTTGCTTGTGTGATGAGTCAGTATGCTTAGACAACTTCAAAGTCCTTTCAATCATCCAGGTTTGTATACACCACTAACTGTACAGATACTTAACTCCCCAAAGCACAATTGAATAGGTCAACAATTCAAGAAAGTAGAGAGAAAGAGGTGAAGGAAGAAAGAAAGTTAGAAAAAAGAAAGGTAGAAGGAAGAAGAGATATGAACATGTCCATTCAGCAGACATCAAAAAAGAAATATAGCCTCAAATGAACACAAGAAGGAATAGATTGAGTACCCAGGTAGTAAATCAATGCTGCCGATCAAGGAGCAGAGCTTAAGCATTCCGCTGGCTCTCAAGCTCCCGCTCGGCATTGGCATCCCGTTCACTGGTCACGGCAACCTGACGCTCGGTCTTGACGGCCGTCTTGCTCAACATGCTCTTGAGGCTTTCCGCATCATTGTCCTCGAGCGCAATCGTGTCTGTGCCGTGGGTGCCGCGCTGGTTATAAGACTTGCCGGAGTAGTTGGACGAGGGGTCGCTGGGGTTATCGTAGCCGGAGCGCATACGGATGAAGAGGAGGCGGAGGGCGGGAATGGACGCCGCGAAGATGGTCAGACCTGTCTCGACGGAGGCCCAGCTCGTAATAGTGGAGCAGAACCAGGTGAAATCCTGAACCTGGGACACGTTGACCAGCTTCGAGGTATTGATGAAGGCGGTTGCGGCGGCGCTTTTTTTGTTAGTTTGTCTCCCAAGGTGAGTTATTTGATTGAGATCAACTTACAAGATTCCCATGCTCATGGCAAGGGCAATACCCGCTTTCTCACGCTTCTTCATCTCAAGCTCCCAGAGGACGACAAAAGGGAGAACGGAAAGGACAAAGTCCATGCATCCAGAGTAGGCTACAGATAATTCTATGTTAGTCATAGCTTGTAAGCCCTGAATTGCACGGACATTACCTCCAGCTGTGAGCGCAATTGTCTCAAACACGTGGCTGGGCCAGCACTTGGCAGTTGCCATGAGCTTGACGTTCCATAGAGCCTCAGCAGGCTTGCATTGGGCCAGGTAGCAGATGGCGCACAGCCACATGATGGCATTCATGGAGATGATGATGATCCAAATCAGAATCTTCATCCAAGTGCGAGTCACAATGCGCAAAAGAGTAAAGGCGAAGGAGGTCTTGCTAAACACGCAGCCGATAATGATAATCACATAGCTGATATAGACCAGCTTCAAGGCCGGTGGTATCTTTTCTTGGTCCTCAATGGCGAAAACGTGTCTTCCCACCACGCCCATGTTCACGGCCTTGGTGATGAGGGCCGTGTAGACGAGAAGAATTTACTATCAAGTAGCAAGGTTAGCAAGCTGATCACTCCATGGGACTTCAATGCAACTTGAAGTACAAAATACATACCAGTGCGATACCTAGCAGGAGATCATCCAAGCCCAGACCACGGCTCAATTTGGCCTTGCACCAGAATCGTAGGCCAGCCATCAAGGCCGGGATGGCGAAAAGAACCCAGCATGCTGCCAGAATGGTCGGGCCCTGACTCTGGTCATCCACAGCAGCAGATTCCATGGTCATCTTGCTTCAAGGTCCAAGCACTCTCAATCTGTATATCAAAGTATCGACAAGGTGACCAAGGAGATAGGCCTTGGGATGGAGGTTGAAATGGAAGTATTCTCCTGTAGAATCGAGTCATGATGGCGACAGATGCTGCTTCAATAAATAGAACACACTGCGGCCACCTCCCCTTCAGCAGATCCTTGCCTTTCTCTCAGCTTTGGATGGATCGAAGCACATTTCGAAGCGATTGATAATACTTTCTGCCAGGGGAAACAAGAAAGATGCGAAATTGTTAACGATAATTCTCAGAACAACAATTCAAAATGCCTTCGTCTATCCTGATTGCAGCACGAAACTGCACAGCAGCTTCCCGGATGTGATCCATGGCGTCCCGTCGACGCAGAGCGAAGTTGATGCTTGAAATTGATCAACAGCCGCGGAACGCCATCACTAGCAGCCGTTTCTGCTATTGAATCGGCGAACAATCTTATTGAGGGCAGGTGCGTGCGATTGGGGAGATGCGGAGGGAAGATCAATCCACCGTCGATGGATCGCGCACACGGGCGTCGAGGCGTGGCGCTTGTGGCTGCAAGGACGACGTGCTAACGAGAGTTCGTCGACCCCCTGCAGCCCCAATTTCGGGACGCTTGCTTCGCTCCCGGGTAGTCCCCCAGAGGAACCAGACTTGTCCGTCGATCTTGACTATCGTGTCTGCTTTGGGAACTATTTCCCGGTTTGCCTCGCGGGAGCGCTGCGGCCTCTTCGGAGATCCCGCCGTCGGCCCTAGTCTCTCCACCAAGCGTCGACACACAGATGGCCACTATTGCTGTTCGATTACTTCAGACAGACTGTTTGGAATGACTTGGCTAGAGATGGTCTGGTCGAACCAGGCCAACCTTTGTTTATGTCTGGTGCTGCAGACCGCATCTGATATACAGACTTTCACCCCCGACACCTCGAGATATACGAGTCATGTCGCAAATTAGAGTTGACGATAATCTGCTGTCCTGACCGTGCTGGTCTACACCGGAGCCCCTAATACTTCCGCATCCAATCACAAACCATCCACAAGGAATTGCTGACCAGCACACCTGCCATACTCCGCACAAAAACTCAAATAAACCACTTGCCCCAATGTGATCGATCACCGAGCACAACTTGGCAGCGACAAGAAGAATTTGACATATGTGCATGAACGCACTTCTCGGGGTAGACCGTTGCAGAGAGCGGTTCAAGCAAGGGCGGCCAGGCCATCCACCAAAATTTCAGTCTATACCTCCGAACTTACAACGGGAATAGCCTAGAGCTCGGAGCAATTCTCCAGCCATCGAGATCGCCAATTTCATCCCTCATGGAACCTTTGAAGACCTTGGCCAACATCAGTCACATTGTTCTAAGTGATATACTGTTCCAAAGCAACGGTAACCCCCGCACACGGCGTTCTGTGCCCAATAATCGCTTGAAGCCCTCTCGCGCCACTGCCACCACTCGTCCGAGCCACGAACTCTTTTCGCATCTGAACACTAAAATCTCCGACCGTTTCTGTGGGGCGTTGCGGGCGACAGATGAAGTGGACAAGTAAAATGGAGTCGGAGTTAATTAGAGAGGAGGTGGGGTGGTCAGAGACAAAAGATAAAGTACCCTGGTCATCACTCGAGTGATCTCCTGTCAGCAAGCTACAGGCAATTCTCGCAAGTCGTCATGTTTTCTCTGTCAGAATTCGTCACCAATGTCGCCCTCTCGGTGGCAATTCTCTTCATCTCTCGCTTCCTTTGGAACTATCTCCGTTCCCCCCTAAAGTCCTTCCCGGCCCCATTCCCACTAGTTTCACCAATATATGGCGCATGCAGGACGTATTCAATGGGCGCTGCGATGTCACACATAATAAGCTGCACCGCAAACACGGACCCGCTGTTCGCATGGGGCCCAATGTTCTCAGCCTGTCTGACCCCAATTTGATCAGCCAAGTCTATAACACGAAAAGCCCATGGCTCAAGGTAAGTCCTTATATCATATGGCTCATGCAACTGCAACGCCTTTTGTCTTTCTTTTTGGAAAGAGAATTGAAGCCCGGATATTTGATCGTCTCTAACATGGCCACAGAGTGACATGTACAATGTGAACGACGTCGTTGTCGGCGGTGTCCGTTTGAAGAACCTGTTCTCGAACCAGGATGAGAAATGGCACTCAACCTACATTCGCCCTGTCAAGAACCTGTACTCGATGAGAAAGGTGCAAGATGTCGAGAACAACATCGACATAATTATCAATCTTTTTTCGACAAGCTCCGGCAGCAGTTCGCCAGCACAGGCAAGCCGTGTGAGATGTCTGATTGGATCAACTTCTGTGAGTACAGATATCAGCCAGTTTTCCCTGTGCAGAACAGCACGCTCATTTGGCTGCAGTTGCTTGGGATGCTATGAGTCAGGTCACCTTCTCGCAAAGTCTGGGTATTATCGAATCTGGCAGCGATTACAAGGGTTTCCTCGGAAGATCCGCTAAGACATTGGACTACTTTGCACCAGTACGTACAACCTTGAACACAAAGTGTCTTCGCTAACTCCTACCAAGATCTGCCAAATCCCACTTCTGGACATGCTATTCGACAAGAACCCAATCATGCGCATCGGCCCACCCACCTTCGTCTGGGCCAACATCTTCAGCCTCGAGCAGCTCCAAAAGCGGTACCAAGACAGTAACACAACCAGCCACGCAGACTTCCTCTCCAAGTCCCTCGAGGCTAAAGAAAAGAACCCTCAACTCGTCGACGACAACGCCGTCATCCTCTACTTGCTCTCCAACGTGCTAGCCGGCAGCGACTCCACAGCAGGCACAATATGCGCAACAATATACTACGTCCTTAAGCACCCGAACGTATACAATAAACTCTGCGACGAGCTGCGCACCGCTCAACTCTGCCTTACAGCCCAGTGGAAGGATATTCAGGGACTCAAGTACCTCGAGGCTGTCATGCGCGAATCAATGCGTGTCAACCCCGGCGTCGGTCTCATGCTTGAGCGCGTCGTTCCGAACGCAGGCTTCACCCTCCCTGACGGACGCTTCGTACCTGAGGGAACAGTTGTGGGCATGAACCCCTGGGTCATCAATAACAACGAGGAAGTGTTTGGCGCCGAGACGGAGAAATTCGTTCCCGAGCGCTGGCTTCAGGGCCCGGTGAATCGGACGAGGCCTTCCAGGCGCGCTTTGCGAAGATGAAGGGTACCGATTTTACGTTTGGGGCTGGCTCGCGTACTTGTCTCGGACGTTATCTTAGCCAGCTGGAGAGCTATAAGCTCATTGCTACGTTGTTTAGCACTTTTGATGTGAGTACCCTATAAACTAGGCTGTTGACTGGGATGTGGGGCTAATTATTTTGCAGATGGAGCTTCCTAGTCTGAAGCATGAGTGGCAGCTTACCAATTCGTGGTTTATCAGGCATAAGGATATTCCTATTCGTCTGACGGAGCGGGTAGGCTCTTTTCACTTGTTGGGTGATTTTGATGATTTGATTCTGTTTTTTATGTGATATCAATATTCAGGAGGGTGGACTTATGTTTTTATTGTTGATTGTGTTGGTTTTTGCGTCATTAAAATGGGGAATGAGCAAAACTATTCGTATAGTCTTTCAGATGATGAAAATGAATAAGAATGGTAAAAAACATTCAATTGCCTTCATACTCAGGCCGTTGTGGTACTTTTGTCACTCGACAAGTAATGATGCAGAATGTCTTCTATAGCAGTATAAAATATGCGCTGAAGAGAGGACCAAGCTCAAGATAATCAGCCATCTCGCCACCATTGTCCGAGTGAACCGCCCGAGCCAGCCATGTCAATGACTTCCTCAAAGCTAATCTCGACACGGAACATCTGGCCATCAGCAGTGCCATTTCCAGATCCCACAGGAGTGACAAGACCCCAGGTAACAAGCTTCTCCCAAGCTTCCCGGGAAACATCTCGTCCCCAAACACGACCCGCGGTTGCAGCAGCTCCAGAGACAGAGGCGGATGTCTTGGCAGTAGTCAGCAAGCGCACGTACTCTGCGTATGCGGCGGGGAAAGAAAGAGCAAGAGGTGCCAGACTCTGAGCTTGGACACCTTCGTTGCCGGGGTCGAAGAGAGCTGCGAGGCGCGTGGCAGCCACGAGCAAGGCCAACGGGAGCGATGACGAGCTGGACGATGCCGAAACGGATGCCGAGAATGGGAGCGGCGCCGGGTCCGGGCAGGAGAGGGTTTGGGAGGTGAAGCTCTTCGGGGTGGGTATTTGCAGGGTCGGTTGGTCGACACCGTGAGTGCTGAGATGGAGGTCTGTAATAGGGAGCAGGGCGCTGGTGAAGAATTCTTTGACGGACTTGGTTTGGTTGTAGATCCTTTTGAGGTGGAACTGGAAGTCTTTGTCTTGCCACATGGACTAGTGCGAGCTGAAATTAGATTCAAATCGATCGGTTCAAAGCGAGGGTGGCCTAACTTACCTTCAGATACTCTTGCCATCCACCGAGAAGTGCTGTCCAATTATTGCCATCCAAGACGGGGTTCTCGGAACAGAGCAAGTTTATGATTTGCTGAGATTCCTCCTCGTTGAGGTCCAAACTCGCCATACAGATCTCTGAGAAGATGTCGTAGGTCCTGGGCAGGGGAATGTATACATATCGGTGACTGAATCGACTCTTCACACGCTTCTCCAGCATTTCAGTCACATCGACCTTCGTGGTCAAACCAATCACTGCAATGGGCGCCTTTCGTGCCTGGGCAATATCGAACAGATTGTATAGCAAAGTCTGACGCGGGTGTGTGACGAATAGATCAAATTCGTCCAAGAGAATGACGATTGATTTGGCAGCGGTCACTGCATTTCCATTGACATTGGCTCCAAACAACTCTTCTGGGTGAGATAGGAGGGCTAGAAGAGTCGCCATTGTGTCTGCGTAAGAGCTCACTTTCGAAGCATCGTCCTCGGTATTAGTCTCGCGACCAAGCTGACGCCACATCTCCCGGAGGGCAAGGCGATCATCCGTGTGAAGGAATCCGTTGAGACGGACAACGTGGAAATCATTGCTATGCTCCTTCGCCAGAGAAGAGAGGATTGTCTCGACCATGGCTGTTTTCCCGCAACCACGAGAACCAAGAAGAAGCATCGAGTTTCCTTCGCCCACGGTCACAGTCTGTTCGATCAGATGGTTGACCTTGTTGTACTCGTTCTCGAGCCCCTTAAGCGGGATTTGTCGCTTTCCAGTGAGCTTTTCAAGTATGGTACTCGAGAGCACCCGAATTTCATCATGGTAACCATCCTGACAGAGAGTCTGCAGCTTCTCAACATACTCGGGTGGAGCCTCTACCACTTCGGTAATCTCTTGCTGCACTTCTTGTTGTTTCTGTAGATCTTGTTGGAGTTGCATGGCAATCAGGTCATCAAGACCATCGTGATATGCCGGCGACGGAGATCGGTCCAGCCCTTCATCATTCGTACCGTTTGTCTTGTTTCTGGCGGTGCTCCTTCGAGATCGGGTTCTGGAAACTGACAACTTCGGTTGCGGAGACTGGATATCAATGTCCATATCAGACTCGTCAACCGACTGTCGTCGTGACTTTTGCACACTCCTCACGCCGCGGCCGCTTCGTGGTGTCGCTGCGGGAGCGTCGCCTTCAAGTTTTGCGGGCGTTTTGCGCTGGCGGCCACTCGCCCGTGTACCCCTCGAGGGGGTCTCAGGTTGAGGTGCCTTCTCATTTCCGTCCTCATCTAAGCCCGTCGGTACGTTTTTCCTGCCTCGAGTGGACCTTCGCCGTGATACAGATTGCCTAGGTCCGCGGTAATCTTGGTCTTCTTCGGAGTCGTCGCCAGCTGCTGGAGAGGACGGCTCAGAGTAGGCTGCATCGCTCTCCATTGCGATATCCCCATCATCATCTTCGACCGGTTCCTCTGAAACTCTTCTCCGCTTGGATGCTCGAGGTTCTCTCATTGTCGGGCGTTGCGCGAGGTATTTAATTATCGGTGGTATATAGGTGGGGATTGGAAATTTGGCGTAATAATAAGCCACTGGTTCGCTTCCTTGTTAAAAGTTTTGCGAGAGGTATTCGATATCCAGTACAAGTTCGGACAACAATTATTGCGGTGTTCCAAGGGACATGTCGAGCCAGAGTCTCTCCCCTAGCGCATTGACGATTGTCGGGGGAAGGGTCGAATTTCGAGGAGTCGTGATTTCGTAGCAACCGAGTAATTATCGTGGGTGTTTTTTTTGAGGGCCGGTTTGGGCGTGTGACAGGGTCAATGGCCGAGTCGCAAAGCTGGTTGACGATGTGTTGACGGTCTGGCGATAAACCGCCCTCGCCGGGTTTCACGCCTGAGGCCACAACGCGTGACGCGAAGTCAGGTGCTTCGATCCTCCTTGCGCATCCTCGCGAAATGGTCTCATTTTGGTTTTTTTTTTTTTTTTTTTTTTTTTTTTTTTTTTTGGGCCAAAATGGAGTTCAGATGAATAGCATCAAACTATTCCAGACAAAAATCGGATATTGATTGCGAAACCGGGCTTCGCTCACTCTATTGGCATTGTCGCCGACTCACCTCAAGCCCGCCAACTGCAACAGATCAGCGACTTGAGCTCAGCAATACCAATAAATCCAAACCGCAAGGACATTTCGCAATGTCGCTGGTCCATCTCGGTTTATCTCTAACACCCGACTAAATTAACTGCACCAGCTTCCATCGGGCCAGCTGAGTTCCGTGGGCGGGCTCAGCCGAGGTCCAACTCGACCGAACTGCCTGTGGGGAACTACCGCGATCCTAAGATGACCTTCTTCCTCCCATAGACTCCTAAAACAAGCCGGCATACCCATTCATTTCTGTACAGAAAGACTGGACCTCTCCCACAAATACACAATGTCCGACACCGGGATCCAGCCCCCAGCGCGCAAGCTGGATGAGTTCGAGGAGCTTGTCTTCGAGTATACGAGCCGCATGGGCCTGGGCAATGAAGAGGTCGGTCTACCAGCAGAGGTCATCCACCTGCACTCATACGATGAGCAACGCATACTTACGCTATACAGCACTGGGACGTCGATGCGCGCAACTGTAACCTCCGCTTCGAGTCCGCAACCCGTGGCCCTCCTGCCAAGGTCTCTTTCCTCCTCACCATCACCCCGGCGCTCAGCAACTACATGGGCAACCTGCACGGCGGATGTGCAGCGACACTGATAGACGTACTCTCCACTACGATTCTGTTGGGCGTTTCAGAGCCTGGCAAATTTGCTCTTGGTGGTGTGAGTCGCAACCTAAAGCTCACTTACCTCCGTCCCGTGCCAACCGGCATCGAGGCCCGCATTGTATGTGAAATTATCCATGTCGGCAAGCGGTTGGCGCTGCTGCGAGCCGAGATTCAGAAGGCGGAAACGGGCGATGTATGTGTGGTGGGTGAGCATGAGAAGGCCAATACCGACCCGGAGGTGAACCAGCGGATTTAGAGGGTTCTCTCTACACTACAATAGTAGTGTATTGACTGCCAATGATCTGGTGATGATTGAAGTCGAAAATGGCGAGGCAATTTAGACCTTCGGTGCTATGGCATTTGTGATATAGAAATTCTCGTCGGCTTTTTGATACCTTTAATTTTGTAGCGTCCATGGCCTTGACAATATACAGAGCTTGCTTTTTTGCGGATATATACGTTTAAACCAAAGAGACAGGTATATTGCACTTGCTACAATCTCCCAAACGATCGACTGGTTGAGTGCTCAGGAGCAACAAATAAGAACAGAGCGACGCGCATGTCCAAGAGAAATTTAGGTACGCGACATCTAAGCAGCGATAGATATTCAACATGCAACAAGCTCTTTACTCCTGTGCAAGCTGCTGGTCCTCCCGTAGTCCCTCAACAACGAGCTCCTCACCGGTGGCGCGGCGGTACATGTCCCGCACATCCTCTGGAGGGGAGTTAGCAAATTAATCTACTTTCAGTGCGGGATGACCAGGGGAGCTTACCGGTGGTGGTCTCGAAGTGAGATGACGAGTCGTAGCTCTTCGAAATGAAGATGTTGTCCTTATCGCCACTGTCCAGGGGCTCGTAGAGCGGAATGGCAGGGCCCATGAACTTCTCCTCGATCTCACCGAGGCGCTCGAAACCAGGCTCAAGCTCGATATGGTGGTTAGCATCATTCTCGGCAATGGTCGAGACGATCGCAATGTAGTAGCCCTTGGGGCAGACGTTGTGAGCAGCCGAAACCATGGCAATGTAGATATCTAAGCCGAGGGGTTAGTGATGATTTATCTTTCGGATACTACTTCTTCAAATCTGATGGGTCCTTACCGTGCTTGCGTCCAACCTGGGACTGAGGGATGATCAACTGCAGAGAGTCGCTGCCGTCGGTCTTGTCGATGGGGTGCTTCAGGATACAGATAGCCTTCAGCAGGTATCCGCTAACCTTAACCTTGCCGGGGAAGTAGGAGGGGTCGGCAATGATTTTCTTAGTCTTGGTCTCGAACTTCATAGCAGTAGACTGGTCATCACGGTCCTTCATGGTGGCCTTGATACCGGAGACCTTGCCGCCATCGTAAAGAACCTCGTCGATATCGGTGTTCAGCATGTAGGTACCACCGTAGATGGCAGACAAGCGAGCAAAGCCCTGCGGGAGTTCACCGAGACCGTAGAGAGGGTAGATGTAGGGCGACTTGCCGTACCGAGCCATGGAGTTGACATAGAGACGGATGCGGTTGATAGTCTCAACGGCCTGGCCGGACTGGTTGATGTACTCGTCCGAGGGGTAAAGAGCCATGGAGTGGCCAACGAAATCGCGGGTGTTATCCTCAAGACCGAACTTATCGTAAACATCCTTCATGGTGCAGGAGCTCACGTTCAGACCTATGATAAATTAGCAACCATTTTAATCCAGTCCGGGAGATCAATGGATCACGCACCCTGGTGAGTAGCAGGGTCATCCTCCTTGAACGCGCCAACCCACTCAAGGAACTTCTTCGCGCGCCTCTTCTCGAAAAGACCCATCAGAGAAGAGCGAAGAGCTTCGCCAGCATCCGAGGGCACCTTAGCCACGGTCGCCTTGGGGCCCTTGCCTTGCTGGACATAGCTGCCAGCGATCTGCTTAAACTCCAGGTATCTCGTGACGTCGGTCGAGACCAGAATGTTGGTCAACTCGCCATTTGCCATCAGCAGCTTCGGGACCAAATCGATGTTCCAGTCGTTGACCCTCCCGTACTTCTTCCAAGGCTCCTCTCCGGGGCGAACGTTGCCGTACTTCTTGAACAGCTGCAAAGGAGATTAGCCGGGGACGTTATCGAGGCGTGAATAAGCATACAGTCTCAATGTTGACGGAGGCTGCCTCTCTGAAGTCATTGTTAGCTACCGGGAACACCGGTGGCGTTGTAGGGAGCTTCGCGGACCACTCACCCTCCGTAATGATCATTGCGGTCGATGTGAAGGACCTTGTTACCCTTGACACTCAGGACACTGGTTAAGGAGACAATTAAAAACGGGTCACGTATTGAGAGCGCGATGCGGGAGAGCTTCGTACCCGGACAGCACACATTCGGTCAAGCCTAAAGTCGAAGTCGTCAGTTGGGGCAACTCGGGGGGCTGCAGTGGAATGGCGGGGTAGCAACATACCAGTGCCGAGCACCACCACGTCGTACTCGGGGGCGATCTCATCCATGGCGGATATGGAAAATGGAATAAATGCAAGGTGAAGCTGGATGGGGTAGAGGGGGATATGCCGGGAGGCAAGAGTGGAAGAGAAGAAGAAAGTTCGCCTGGTATGTTGTCCCCGCGGATCAACGAAGCGGTAAGAAGAGGAGACTATTTGATGGGCCCGCCACTAGCGACTTGCCTCTCAAGCTGCGCCGCGATTTTGGGTCCGGACCTAATATATTCCCAGGGATAGCAAGGCGGCTATTTTTAATTTCTATGGGGTAGCCCCTGATGATGACCATCTGAATTGTATAAATGGCGAGTCTCTACCCCCTGAAATGGGAGGGGATAGGGTGAATAGGGGTCATCAGTGCCTGGTCCCACTCATACACCAGCGAAGGACATTTCAAGAGACTCCGCGACGATTTCAAAGATAGTCAATGATATTTTACATGTACATGCTGCAACGATGAAGAAAAACCGACAAAAATATGCTACAATATTCGAGGTTCATGAGTCCTCATTTGCCACGACTGCGATTCGACGCAATCAGGCCTTGGTATCCTTGATCTCCTCCGGCTTGATCTCTTCCTCCATAACATCTGCACCGTATTCCTGGCCCTCAGGACGCACTCCTTGTTCGTAAAGACGGGTGGCGTCCTCCCAAGCGTACCAGCGCTCACGCAGGACGTGCTTGATACTTTTCTGGGTGATTTGAACCTGTGGAGAGTTCTCATCAGCAAAGGTACAAATAGAATTGTAGAGTCGGAAGGGGCTGATCGAGGATGGATCAAACGTCCGGTTGTACGGGGCAAAAAAGCTCATGCTACGACTGGTTTTTCCGAGAGAAAGACAGACGATCGCGGAGCCGTAGAGGCAAACGAAATCGAGTGAAACTTACAGCCTTGTCCCGTGCTTGGGCCTCGTGGTCACCATAACCCGGCTTCAATCGCATTCGCTCGTAGTTGCCCGAGGCAATGCGGTTGCGTTCCTTGACGCAAACCCACCACAGCTTGTGGAGATCGTCCCAGCTCTTCTCGCGCAATTCTTGGATGGCCCAAGGGCGACCTAGTCTCGGAGTCAGCATACGATACTACTTATGATACCCATTTGTTATATACTGGAACTAATTCACTCACCAAAGTCCGCATCAAACTCCGGCACACTCAATGCCTCGCGCGACGGAGGGAAGAAAGCCCAGAGTCCATGGTCGGCATCCTTGGGGCGCTCTTTCATCTCTTCTGGTGAAACAGGGGTGGGCAATGGGTACTTCGAGGCGCTCAGCTTGAATCGGGGACCGGTACGGTGGATGGCCGACACGCCACGAGTTCGGTTCAGGTCGCGTCCACGGCCGGCGGCGATGGGAGTCGTGGAGAAATTCGAGGACTGCACGGTGGTCCAGGTCTTCGCGAAGTGGAGAGAAGGTGCGAGGTAAGCAGGTGGCAGCTCGGAAAGAGCCACGCTGCCCTGGCGGGCTAAACGGGAGACGACCGTGCGATGCATGGTGGCTCAACGGTGGTGCGGGAGTCGGAGATGCGCTGCTCGTTTTTTCGGAGTCGCAGAGCGGAAGGTCACATGAGCGCGCCTGGCGGCAACTCAAGGGCCGCTCTTCTACATTTCCGGCTCCGCCAGAAGGAACTTCAAAAGTTCACATCCAGCAGTCGCTCGATCAATCTTCCGTTCAACGCACTACATGAAAGAGAGCCTGGCTTTTATTTCAACTTTCCCGTCATCTTTATCCTCTGGCAGTTAACCGCGGGCCTGTGCAGCTCCGAGTCGTGCTCACACGCGCGTTTAGCCGCCCAATCGATTCACTCCACTTTCGAGCGGAGCAGCGCCGCATCCAGTGCTCAAGAGCGCATTTGTGGACTGCTATCATCACCCCGCGATTTCCTCCTGGACTACCTCCGCGATCGGACTTTGTCACTCGGGATATTTGTGAGGATCTTTCGGATCCCGTCACGAATTCCCCCACGCTGAGTCTCCGACTATGAATCGACCAGGTGCGTCAGTTTCTTCATTTCCCTTGGTGCTCTTGCCCGGCCTGTGCTCGTCGCAGAAGAGATCGTCTGTTGTATGCCTGCCTATCTTGACTCTTCTGGAATGGTGTCGAACTCTGAGAGATCGTGCCCGAGATTCTGAAGATAAAGGGGGTTCATGCTACAATGGTAGCCGCGCTGCAGATACCTCGCCCATATGTGACCGAGACATTTTGGCAAGGATCACTCCAACATTCCTGTTGGCCAAAGCATACCCTTTCATATGGAACAGCGGAGATCATGCTAATACCCAGTGATTTTGTCAGGACCAGGCCCGCAGCCGCTACGAGGCATGTCCGGATTCCCCGCGCAACAGCAAGCTCAAGCTCGAAACGCGACATTCTCTTCTGCACGATTGCAAAACGGTAAGTGTGGCACGGAAGTAATTGTTCCCGTGAACAATAAGGTATGCAATAAACGCATAGAAGTGGATGCTAATAATTGGGGGTCAATGATTAGGTGGCGCAGCCAATTGGAACTTCAACCTCCCTGTGAGCGGAACTTCGACTCTACAAAACACGCAGCAACGCACAATGGGGACAATGGGAAGCTTTGCGCAAAGTCTTGGGGGCTCCCAACCGGCAACACCGTTGGATCTCTCGTAAGTGACTATTTCCTAGCCAAGTTTGTTGGCTAGATGCTACCCTTCTGGACTTGTTGAGTCAATAAATCTTGAATGCTAACTGAGTCGGCATTTCCAGCGAGTTTCCTTCCCTGTCAGGTGCACCGCAGCAATCGCAATCCCAGAACCCCGGCCAGCTAGTCTGGGCCAACGCGAGTCAACGCGCCGCTCAACACACACCTGTTCAGAGACAACAACACGCACCGACCTCACAGCCCCCTTCTCGTGCCTCCCAAACGCAATCCCACGGTGTGCAGCAACAGTCTCAGCCTCACGACGACATGTTTCCATCTGGCGCACAGTTCGCCAACCGACTGGACGACTTCAGGAATGGCGGACAAGGGATCAGCAGCCAGCTGGGAGCCGGCAGCCAGCCTCAGACAGGCAATATCGACGAGTTTCCTCCCTTGGGTCGAAACGCGGCCGCTGAGCTAGGTCAGGATCGCCGGGGCTCTCTGATCCAGGCTCCAGGCTTTGGAGGATACAACTCTGGTATGACAGCGTCGCGTCCCGGCGAGATGCGGAACAGAGTGAAAATCGGGACGAATGGCTGACATTGACAAGCAGGCATTGGTACATCCCGCTCTCCCGTCAACCAAGGGCCAAATGGACTGCTGGGACAGGAGAAGGAGGTGAGTAGTCGATCGGCGGTCGCGACTCCAGACCCGAATCCAGGCCCCGCACTCACACCTACACCGCAGGACTTGAACACCACCCTCATGTCCGGTCAACGCAACTTCAGCGATCCGCAACAGCAATTGCAGCAGCGGCAACAGCAAGCAAATGAAGGTCAAGATGTATCCGGTGTAGCTCAGAGTGCGGAACAGCCGCCTCTGGCACAAATGAGCGAGCTAGATCGGTTCGGCCTTGCTGGCCTATTGCGGATGATCCATAGCGAGAGCCCTGACGTGGCCAGCCTCGCAGTGGGACAAGATTTGATGACCCTGGGTTTGGATTTGAACCAGCCTGAGTATGCGCCTACCTCATCACCATTCTCGCGACATCTGCTAACCAACTCGGGTGTCTCCAGACCCTTACATACCTCGTTCGCCTCGCCGTTTGTTTCGTCGATGTCTGCTGTACCTCTGGAGCAGGACTTCTCTCTGCCTTCTTGTTACAATGTCGCCAATATTCAGCCCCTCCAATCCCGGATCCCTGGATTCAGCGACGAAACTCTGTTCTACATATTCTACAGCATGCCCCGCGATATCATTCAGGAGCTAGTCGCCGAGGAGTTAATGGGACGCAAGTGGCGGTATCACAAACTTGAGCGCTGCTGGTTGACTCGTGACGAGACCTATCCCGGGCCGGTGGATGTGGAGCGTGGAATGAGTGAGCGCGGAGTGTATCTTCTTTGGGATCCCGCTAGCTGGAAAAAGATTCGGGTACGTATCGACATCGAGTCCGAGAGACAATACGAGGAGTTCATCTAACCGACCTTATGCACAGCGAGAGTTTCTCCTCCGGTATGAGGATCTGGACAACCGACTGGACCCCAACCGAGCTTTCAACCGTCCTCAAGCAGTCGGTCCTACCCACGCTTCATGATCCGAGGATTGTTCGTCAATTTTTGCGGTGGAATTTGATTTAGTTGATCAGCAACGGCGTTGAACTTCTTTCTAAAGGGGTGGCCAATGGTACTGTTCGATTTAGGGGTGTGGGTGCGGCGATCAATTTACCAAGGATAACTGGGTTTTATGTATGAGATGCTATGATACGACTGATCTGAAAATCATATGGTCTCCATGATCTTGACACACTACTCAAAGTAAATTCTGGTTGGTCTTGTACCTTACTACCACCAACTAAATTACACGGCTTGTAACAGAATATTATGCTCAGCATCCAACTCTTCTAAAAGACGTCATCAACGATTCTAGTTGGGCTTGGTCGCTGTTGAAAGGATGGCAGTCCACTCCATCGGTATCTCCCCCTCTTTGCCATAGAGATCCACCACGTATTTCGCCAGCGCGGGCCGAACCAGCTCAGTATTTTCCTTTCGCTGCTGTTCTGTCCAGAAATTTTTTGACACTATAGGAAACATCATCATGGTCATCTCAATAAACTCAGGCACCTTCAACGCGATAGCCTTGGTCTCCTGTTTCACGATGACATTCACTAAGCCTCGCTGTTTCAGCTGGGACTCGATCCAGGAAACTGAATTCCATTCTCCATTACTCAAGACGCTGAGAAACTCTGCCACGCTGGGGAATGGTAGATCACTTGAAATAGTTGCAACTGCTTTTTGAATAATGGAAACCCAGCCAGCTGATTTGGAGTTAGCCAGTGCTTGATCGTAATGAGAGCACTGCCTGCCTCTTAGGGGCCGTGATTTTGTGACTCACGTTCTATCCATGTCGAGAAGGCGATGGTTCCTCCGGGTTGCAGGATTCGTACGTTGTCTAATAACACTGTCAGCCTATCTTGATATTTCCATTGTGTGAGAGCAAAAGTACTTACCATCGAGGGCAGCAGTAGCTTTCGGGAGTGCCATATACGCTAATAAAATCAAACTTGGTCAGCCACGACTCACCCAAAAATGTCAGGCAATATATCGTACCGAATGCAGTAATGACGTGCGTAAAATACTCAGTGGGGAGCTTGGTATCCTGAGAATCCACGGTCTTGATCTCGGCATTCTGCCACTTTTCTTTTTCCATCCGATTCCTGGTATATTCGAGCATGCCCGGAGATATATCGCCACATATCAACTTCCAGTTTGCCAATACCTGATGATCTAGCACTTGGTTTAGAATGTTTGAGACGACACCACTTCCACAGGCATTGTCTAGGACCACAAGAGACTTTTTGGGGTTGCCGTTGGCTTCCTTAATGCCACTCTGGTCAAGAAGCGACTGGGCAAACTCCCCAGTAATATGTTCACCGGTCTTGTAGTTGTCGACGAATTTTTTATCCATGAAAATGGTTTCCCAATTTTGCTGGTGGGTCATTGTTGGTAGAAATCGATGGGGAAGTAGAGCTGATTGCTTGAGAGGGTGAGAGAGAGGCTTCCAAGTATATCGGTTGGTTTGAGGCAACTAAGAAATAAAGGCATAGAAATAGGAAGCTTGCTCAGGGTGAATGTAGGGCCTTATATACCATTCACTCTCACATATATAATACTTGTGAACATCAAAGTCTGGGGCTCAGGATTGAAAAGTGTCCGACAATTCGAATGTCTCCGTGGGGGCTAATACGAATCACAATACTACCTATATGGATGTGGGTTGGGGGTGGGGCTGAATTTTAGAAATAGACAGTCTTATCCTAGAATACCTTTTGGAAATATGCTCAAAACAACCCTACGAAATATCGACGTCGAGCATCATTAGTCGATGAAGATTGTATGATGGATAGTATGATGTTCTACCTGAAATATCTTGGTTCTTGGTGTACAGTTAAAGGGGATTATGATAAGACCTTCATGAGACTCGGAACCTATTTTCTGGGACCCTCTAATTGGAGCAAGACAAGCTGTCATACCTTGGAGGAAGTCCACGGAGACATTTGAGACAAAGTGCCCGATCGCCAAGACTCCTGACGTCGGGACCGATGTGGTCACATGATACGCGATTACCTCAGCCCCGCCAGGCCGGAATGGGCAATCCATAAACACCTGATCTGCGGCAAAACAATCGCGCCCCTCTTCATCCCCCGACCTCCCAGTCGACTCCGCCCGCGAGCCGATTCGCAGTGACAACCATGCGGATCACCGAGATTGTGATAGACGTGAGTCGCCGGCGATTCTCAACGTGCTCAAATGGATGCGCTGACAATTGTTTCCCTAGGGTTTTAAATCGTACGCCGTGCGTACGGTGATTTCGGGATGGTGCGCAAGCTTCCTTGCTCCGCCAGCGAGTGTCACGGAGCTGTTGTCGCAAGGAATCTGTACTGATACAATGCTATAGGGACGAATCATTTAACTCGATTACCGGTTTGAACGGTAGCGGTAAATCCAATATCCTCGATGCCATCTGCTTCGTTCTCGGTATCACGAACATGACGACCGTTCGCGCGCAAAACCTCCAAGACTTGATCTACAAGCGCGGTCAGGCCGGCGTGACGAAAGCGAGCGTTACAATTGTTTTCGACAACCGCGATACCTCGAAATCTCCGATCGGCTTTGAGGAATATGCGAACATCTCCGTGACGCGACAGATCGTACTGGGCGGAACCAGCAAATACCTCATCAACGGCCATCGCGCGCAACAGCAAACCGTGCAGAACCTATTCCAAAGTGTTCAGCTGAACATCAACAACCCCAACTTCCTCATTATGCAGGGTCGCATTACCAAGGTTCTGAACATGAAGGCGGTTGAAATTCTGTCCATGATCGAAGAAGCGGCCGGCACGCGGATGTTTGAGGATCGAAGGGAGAAGGCTATCAAGACAATGGGCAAGAAGGAACTTAAGCTTCGTGAGATTGAAGGTCTCCTTAAGGAGGAGATTGAGCCTAAGCTTGAGAAACTTCGTTCTGAAAAGCGTGCGTTCCTCGATTTCCAGCAGACACAAAACGACCTCGAGCGCTTGACCCGACTTGTTATCGCCCACGATTACGTACGCGGCGGTGAACGACTACAAGTTGCGGGCGATGAGTGTGAGAGTAAGCGAAACAAAGTCCAGGCGCTGGAGGAAAATGCCGACAAACTCAAAAACGAGATCGCTCACTTGGAAGAAGATGTCAAACGCGTCCGAACCGCTCGTGACAAGGAGTTGCGAAAGGGCGGCAAGTTTCAGGGACTTGAAGACGAGGTCAAGGCTCACTCACACGAGCTGGTTCGATTGACAACTGTGTTCGACCTCAAGAACACTAGCATGGATGAGGAAAAGGAGAAAAGCACGAACATCCAAAAGACCGTTAACGATCTTGAGAAGATACTGAAAGAGAAGAAGGAGATCTATGACAAGGTGCAGGCTCAGTATGATTCTGCCAAGGCAGAGCTTGATGCGCAAACTGTGGAGGTGGAACAGAAGGAAGAACTGCTCCAGACCTTACAGACCGGTGTTGCTTCGAAGGAAGGACAAGAGAGCGGATACCAAGGTCAACTTCAAGACGCCCGCAACCGAGTCAGCAACGCTACTACCGAACAAGAACAAGCGAAACTCAAGATTACCAACTTCGAGAAACGGATCAAGGAGGACGAACCGCGTGCGAAGAAGGCCAAAGAACAAAATTCGGGTCTTCTCAAAGACTTGGAAGGACTGAAGTCACAAGCCAAGAAACTGGAATCAGAGCTCGCTCGACTCGGCTTTGAGCCTGGTAAAGAGGACCAGATCTATCAGGAACAATCTGGACTCCAGCGGGATATCCGCGAGCTTCGACAAAGGGCTGATGGGCTCCGGAGGAAGGTTGCGAACGTCGACTTCAACTATGCGGATCCCCACCCGAATTTCGACCGATCGAAGGTTAAGGGCCTGGTTGCTCAGCTCTTCACCCTCAACAAGGATCAGATCCCTGCTGCGACCGCCCTGGAGATCTGCGCCGGTGGCCGTTTGTACAACGTTGTTGTCGACAGTGCCGAGACCGGTACTCAGCTGCTCCAAAACGGCAAACTGCGAAAGCGTGTGACTATTATTCCTCTAAACAAGATTTCTGCCTTCAAGGCTTCTGCAGAGAAGATCGGTGCTGCCCAGAAGATCGCTCCCGGAAAAGTTGATCTGGCTTTGTCTTTGATCGGCCATGACGATGAAGTGATTGCGGCGATGAACTACGTCTTTGGAAACACACTCGTTTGCCACGATGCTGATACGGCCAAGAGGGTGACATTTGACCCGTCCGTTCGGATGAAGAGCGTCACCCTCGACGGCGACGTATACGACCCCTCTGGAACTCTTTCTGGTGGAAGCTCTCCCAACTCCAGTGGCGTGCTCGTTACTCTGCAGAAACTCAACGAGATTAATAAGGAGATGAGAAGCAAGGAGCGCCAGCTTGCTACTTTGGAGGAGAAAATGAAGAAGGAAAAAAGAAGCTCGATGCTGTCCGATCGGTTAAGCAGGAGCTGGATCTCAAGACTCACGAGATCAAGCTTACCGAAGAGCAAATCAGCAACAACTCTTCTTCATCGGTGAGTGTGCCATGTCCACCGCGGGTAATATGACTTGCTAATGTCAAAACAGATTATCGCTGCCGTCGAAGAGATGCGAGCGAACATCGAGCAATTGAAAAAAGACATCGCAGACGCCAAAGCTCGTCAGACAGAGGCAACCAAGGACATCAAACGTATCGAGAAAGATATGAGCGAGTTTAGCGACAATAAGGATGAGAAGCTAGCAGAGCTGCAGAACTCTCTGAATACTCTTAAGAAGAATCTCAGCAAGAACTCTGCCTCTGTTAAGGAGCTTCAGAAGGAGCTACAGTCCTCGCGTCTAGACTCCGAACAAGTCGGAAGCGACCTCTCTGCCGCCGAAGAGCAGCTTGCCGAGTCAGGAAATACGCTGAAGGCTCAAGTGGAGGAGATCGATGCTCTGAAGCGAGAGCAGACGCGACTCAAGGTAAGTGCTTTCTTACACAAAAAATATCATGGATTTGAAGTTGACAGTATTAGGACGCCCACGATGTTGCTCAAGCCCAACTCGAAGATGAGAGAGCTAAACTGACCGGTTTTGATGACGAGCTCCGAGAACTTGAGAAGACGATGCAGGCGAAATCATCACAGATCACGGAGGAGGCCTTGGAAATGCAGAAGCTTGGTCACCAACTTGAGAAGCTGCAAAAAGATCAGCACACGGCCGCTCAAGCTGTTGGTCATATGGAGCAAGAGCATGAGTGGATCGCGGATGAAAAGGAGCATTTCGGTCGTCCCAACACCCCCTATCACTTCCAAGACCAGAATATTGCCGAGTGCAAGTCAATGCTGCGGAACTTGACGGAGCGATTCCAGGGCATGAAGAAAAAGATCAACCCCAAGGTCATGAATATGATCGATAGTGTCGAGAAAAAGGAAGCCGCCTTGAAGAACATGATGAAGACGGTCATTCGCGATAAGCGCAAGATCGAAGAAACCATCATCAACTTGAATGAATACAAAAAGGAGGCACTCCACAAAACCTGGGTTAAGGTCAATGCTGACTTCGGTCAAATCTTCGCGGAACTCCTGCCGGGCAGTTTCGCCAAGCTGGATCCCCCAGAAGGCAAAGATATCACGGACGGCTTGGAAGTCAAGGTCTCTTTGGGTAAGGTGTGGAAGCAGAGTCTGACGGAGTTGAGTGGCGGACAACGGTATGTTTTTCCTTGAAATAGTTTCCCCTTGACGATGTTACTAACTGTTTGGATTGTAGATCACTCATTGCTTTGTCTCTGATCATGGCCCTCTTGCAATTCAAGCCAGCTCCCATGTACATTCTCGACGAGGTCGACGCCGCGCTGGATCTGTCTCATACCCAGAACATTGGTCGCCTGATCAAGACCCGTTTCAAGGGGTCCCAATTCATCGTCGTCTCCCTCAAGGATGGCATGTTCCAGAACGCCAACCGTATCTTCCGCACCCGCTTCAGCGAGGGAACCAGTATTGTCCAGGCGCTGACCCCTGCCGACATGAAATAAGTACTGCTAGTTCCTACGGTAGTATGACGAAGCCACGTTGGTGAGGTTAACTGTCTGGTTTTTCTGCCTTTGCTCTCTTGGTTTTTAGCCCCGTGTGATGCATTTGTTCTTTTCTGTCCATTAGTGACGGCTGGAGTTCCCGGTGTCGAGTTTGACTTCTTGGGCGTGGGAAGGGATATTGGTTCATGATCTATGTATGATGAGTGTTTTGTTTTGGTATTGCACACGCCCAGCTTATTCTCCGTGCAGAAATTTTGAAATTCGTGTAAATCATGTTTTACCTTTGATTTTCACATCTTACTCGAACGAAGCCACGGCGTGTCTTCCTCTTTGTGTAGCTCACGGCTTATTCTACTAGCGGGTGTGTGCCATCGACAGTATTTTGATGTAGAGCCTCATGGTAGTAGTGCCTAATAAAGTATTGACATCTCCAGCGACAATCGGGAAAGACCCGGTGTTGCCTTCTTCCCAGAATCAGATCAAAAGTGAGCCGAAACTTGGCTGAGACGACTGAGACGATATACTATATCCGCCCTCGGCATTATTGTTTTTTTTTTTCTAATTCTTTGACTCGACCACCTCACTCGCAGCGGCAGGCATCAGCGCCATCAAAGTTGTCTCGGCACGTGCAACGGTCTCCCCGACCCGCAACTCCGTCAACGCCGCCACACCTGGCGCCAACAACCGCCGCGCGATCTGAAGCCACCCTCTGACGCAGTCGCATCATTCTAAATCTCAATCAGTGCGTTATTGCACACGACCTCCTACCTGAGCCGGAGCCGTTCCGCCCCCGCGATCCGGACCCTGAGTCTAAACATCTCCCACCCAAGTCGATCGTCGCGCCCCCGTCGGCCAAGGCACGATGGCCGACGATGAGCCCTCCGTGAACATACCCTCGCTCTTGACATTCGCGGTCGTGTCATTCTTCTTTATCCGATGGTTTTTCAATCGCAACGATGCTCCCGCTGGTCGGCCCCGCGGACGTGGCAATGCCGTTGACCCAGCTCAGGTGGAGCAGATCGCCCAGATGTTCCCTCAGCTGAACACTCGCGAAATCATGTGGGATCTACAGCGCAATGGAGGTAGTGCCGCTGCGACGACTGAAAGAATCCTAAATGGCCAGGGTCTCGAAACGGTACGTCACACCAAGCATGCCGCGCGCTGCGATACTGTCTTGCGGTTTCTCGGCATCGCAAGACCCGAGCACGTCTTTCCGTCCTTTGTCAGGACACCGCAGGCTGTCCTAAGCCGAATACTGACTGAGCATGTATAGCCACCTCCGTCTTTCCAACCTCAGATCGCAATTCGCTCCCCAACTACCATGGCTACCCAGGCTACGTCAGCCGCCGCCCCCAAGGTCGATGGACAAGACTTGATTACTCGGTACAACCTCAGCTCGAAGATCGCCAGCGAGAACGGCGCAGACGCATCGGCGGCGACTACTTCTTCTGCAAGTTCGTGGTCCCAGAACAAAGAAGAGCGACAGCGTCTTCTGCAGAAGCGACGTGATGATATGATTCTCGCTGCTCGTCGAAAGATGGAGCAGAAGAACCACGAGAACTAAGGTCCCAATGAGCGGGATTTCATTTATGGGCTCATAGTAACTTCAAGCGTCTTTTGTTCAACGATTGTGTCTACAACAAATTCAGGACCAGCAAGTTTCAGACCTCTCCTACTCCTCGTCTTCGCGGCGCCATTTTCCCACTTCTGTTTGGTTTTTATTAGAGCGCTTCTCGCATGGGGTACGGTGTTAGTTAAAATGGAATGAAATGAAATCGCTTTCATCACAGTTCTTTATCATGAGGGAAAATTGGGTATATGCGTCTATGTACATGAATTCGTTCGAGGGTAGGGAGACATGTGTCTGCGTCACACATGCACCTTTTAAACGCCAAAAATTGAATGAAACCTGATGCAATAAAAGTAGCTTTCCTCCGGCTACAAGACCGACTAGAACTCCATATAGTCCTCTTCTTCTTCTTCATCTTGTGTGCCATTGTATCCACCATTAGCTCGCTGCTCTGCCATTTGTTCGCGTCGAGCTTGTTCTTTCGAGGCACCGATTTTCCTAGAACCAAGTCAGTAATCGACACGCGCTAGAACTGCTTTGCGTATTGCAGCGGTAGATCAATGCCACATACCGGAGGTTGTCTACTACTCCAGACAAGAACCCTCGCTCTTCGCCCACTTCCATTGCTCCGACGCCTGTCAACGCTACTCCTCCACCACCAACTGCCGCTGCATCAAGGGCATCGACACCGGCTCTCATCTTAGACAGGCGGATTTCACGCAGGTCTTTCAATAATCGTCGAACCTGATCTGCCTCAACCAGATCATCACTTGCCGCTTCGAGCAGCATGTTTCCAATCTCGACCCAATGGAAAGGTAATGCGGGGGGATCTCGGGACGAAATAGTCATCTGTGCAGTATTTTGAGGCAAAAATGGTGGCGAGGGAAAGTATCTATCTCCATCCGGTGTATATTGAGGTCGGGCTTTCGGCGCAAGCCCGTTGTCTCGAATACTTGGTTGTCCGGGAAGTGGTAGAGGAGGGGAGAAAGCGTTTTTGTAGTCCTGATGCTGGGATTCCACTTCGAGGATGAGGCTCAGAGGATCTGGGTGCAGCCATGCGGGGGGATAATATTCGCGCGGCGTTGACGCTTGAGAAGTAGTGCGAGCCAGAGTGGCAGAATCGCACGTCGTGGTGGAACGAGAGGCTCAACCGGGCCCTTGGGAGTAGGTCAATTCGTAGTCACTTGAAAGATATCAGTTGGGAAACATACTCCAAGTAGCTCTAGCCCTTCTAGGCGCTGGCGAGGCACCACGGTCACCATCTCCATCTCCGCGAGAAAGGCGATCTCCGAGGGCGTAATGCCCCGCGGAAGAGGAAATGCCATTGGGGATTGGATATGTGAAATAAAGGGACAGAGTTCCAGCTAAGCGTTATGCTGACATCGTGGAAGCCTCCTGGCCGTCTGATCTCAAATTGATGCGCCCGCGTCACGAATCGCGTGTCGATAACTGCCAAAGGCGGTGTTTGTGGTGTTTGCACCCATTTATAGCTTTCCCTCCGAGCTTCACCATCTGTTCCCTCGCCGGCTCACCACTTTTCTCGCGAATCACACTTTGTGATTTCTCGTTCCTTGGGAGAACCTGGGGCACAATGAGCTTTCGCGAATCGAATCTCAGCCGGGCGGCGCGCTACGCCGTTCCGTTCGCCCTCGTTCTGATTCCCGTCTGGAGAACACAGGTCAATACTAAGGTGCCCGAGCCGTATCTCGATGAAGTCTTCCATGTTCCCCAGGCGCAGGCATACTGGGCGCACAATTGGACGCACTGGGATCCGAAAATTACGACCCCGCCGGGTCTGTATATCTGGTCCTATATCCTCTGCGCCGTCATGCTCGCTCTCCGCGGTTCTCCGAAACAGCTCGACGCCGCTGCTCTACGAACGACCAATGTCGCTGCGACTTCAGTCTGCCTTCCCTGGCGTCTTCAAACTCTCCTGGATACCATTCAGAGAGTGCAGAATACTCGGCCCATGGGTGCATGGCTCAGTCACACGGTCTTGAACATCTGCCTGTTCCCGCCGCTGTTCTTCTTCTCCGGGCTCTACTACACCGATATTCTTGCTTTGTTGGCCGTGGTTGAGGCCTATAACTGGGACCTCAAGCGGGTCAATGGAGGAAAATATGGTCCAGTTTATGCGTTGGGCTTTCTGGTGTTTGCTTTGGCGGCACTGGGTTGTCGGCAGACAAATATCTTTTGGGTGGCGGTGTTCTTGGGTGGAATGCAGCTTGTCCGAACAGTTCGTTCATCTCGCAAGGCAACCCGGTCGACTGATATCTGGTCAATTGCCAAAGGGGGCTTTGGTAACGAAATATACGACCCCTTCGTTGCCACAGCTTCATTGGAAGGTAAGTTACTATTGTTAAAAGGTTTCAAAGTGCAAGATGACCAACAAGATGCATATCAGATTACTTCAAAACTGCTATCTCCTTTGCGTGCGCGAGTCTCCGGAGCCCTTTTTCCATCGTGGCCTCGATCATCCCCCATATCTTTATCCTAGGAGCATTCGGTGGATTTGTGATGTGGAATGAAGGTGTCGTCCTGGGGCACAAGGAGTTCCATACTGCGGGAGTACACCTAGCTCAGATGCTCTACATCTGGCCTTATTTCTTCTTCTTCTCGTGGCCTCTGCTGATCATTCCCGTGCTGAACGTTGCACTCCCGAAAACCATCCTGCCGAAGTACTTGGATTACGGGTTTCAAGAGAAGCAAAAGGGGCTGCCAGGACTACTGGCTGTGTTGATCGTGTTGCCCATTATGCTTGCTGTTGTTCACTTCAACACCATCGTGCACCCGTTCACTTTGGCTGATAACCGACACTATGTCTTCTATGTGTTCCGGCTTCTGCTCGGAGTACACCCTGCAGTAAAGTATGCCGCAGTCGTAGTGTACTTTCTCTGTGGGTGGGCCGTCATCTCAGCCTTTGGCTTCTCCATCATCAAAGCACCACCGCAACTCTTGCGTGTTCCTCCCTCCTCGTCTCGGGGAGCGCCTGCGGCCCAACCCGTCGCCCAGCCCGCCACCCCTGGGGAGCCTCAGGGCAATCGCAAAGAGCGCCGAGCTAAAGCGAAGGAGAACAAGGCTTCATCCAAGAAGGATGCAACCAAGAAGGACGCCATAACAAAGAAAAGCAAGCAGCCCCAGCCCGATCCGAACTCTCCAGAGGCGATTGCCACAATCCAGGAGCATCTCGTCCAGCGCCAACTTGAACAGTCTAGCGGCTCGCGAGTCAGCTTTGCTCTTGTATGGATCGCTGCTACCGCCCTGTCTCTTGTTACGGCTCCTCTTGTTGAGCCGCGATACTTCATTATCCCTTGGGTGATGTGGCGTCTGCACCTACCTCCCTCCCCTACAATGGCCATGTTCCGCAAGAAGCGGCCGGAGGAAGAGAGCGAGAAAGTCCGCTCAGATGTCATCACTAATCTCCCCAAGTTCCTGGAGACTGTGTGGTTCATCACCATTAATGTCGTGACAGGCTATGTCTTCCTTCACAAGGGCTTCGAGTGGCCTCAGGAACCCGGCAAGACCCAGCGGTTCATGTGGTGATTCTATAGTATAATCACTTTTGCGGGGGACCAAACCCGTTCTGTACATTAGATTAGTTGTATTTGTAAATCAAAAAGCATATTTTTATATCAATAAGTGCTTAATCTGGTTTTCTCATTATAAAAGTGATGATTTGTAGTGGTTGGAGCTGGCAGACCGGGTCAAACTGCGGGCGGTGGTTGCTGGAATATACTTTCACCAGCTTCGGGAATTTGTCCAACTTCACCCTACCCACCTGCCCTTCGCACTTCGTACTTCACCTCAATCCGATGATCACAAACCTCAAAAACAAATGACCCCTTCCAGCGCCTCAAACCTCCGATGGTCTCACACATAGCTTGATCCTGGCAAATACACTCTCAGCAACTCCCTCGGGCCAATTTTAGTCCGCTAGGGGCCAGTGTCAGATCACTCCGTCTCACGCGCCCTTTCTTCCCGTCTTGTCTGACTTACGCTTGCGGTCGCGATCTAAGTTTTTCCTCGATGGAACGGCCACCTAAAAGGGCACGGGCCTCACCAGATTCGGCGGATGAGGATACCAGGGGCCGGCCGAGCAAGATCTATACGCCCTTGAAATCGCTCGATACGTCCATCTCTCCACCACCTCGGACGCGATCTCAACCGTCCCAAGGGCCAGATGCGTGCCCTGAACTTGCTAGTTGTCAATCGGAAACTCCGAATAACACTAAAACTGGGGAGTCTACGAGATCACCCCGTCTGGTTCCCTCTCCTATCCAGCTCACACATATCAGAGACTTCCATGACTCTGAAGGTTGCAATGTTGATGCTGTTCGGCTTCGGGATATCCTTGGAGACCCAATGATTCGCGAGTGTTGGCAGTTCAATTACCTTTTTGATGTGGATTTCCTGATGCATCAGTTCGATGAGGATGTACGAAACCTAGTCAAGGTCCGAGTCGTCCATGGCTCTTGGGAAAAGGAGGCTCCTAATCGAATTCGAGTCGATGTAAGCATCCCCCATCTGGACTGTCCTCGTTGGAAGCTGACATGGGAGCAGGAGGCGTGCTCTCGTTATTCCAATGTTGAGCCTGTGATAGCTTATATGCCGGAAAGATTTGGAACACATCATTCGAAGATGATGATTCTCCTCCGGCATGATGATTTAGCTCAGTATGTACATTGTCTTCTCAGGCATTGGCGTTACCACTGATTGATACTGTTAGAATTGTCATTCATACCGCGAATATGATTCCGGGGGACTGGGCACATATGACCCAGGCGGCATGGCGCTCTCCGTTACTCCCCCTGAAGAAGCCAGGGGCTCCAGCCACGCCACAGAAAAACTCGAGTATTGGCAGCGGTGCGCGTTTCAAAAGAGATATACTCGCATATCTGAAAGCATACGGGCCGAAGAAAACTGGCCCACTGGTCCAGCAACTAGAAAATTATGACTTCGGAACTATTCGTGCAGCCCTGGTGGCAAGTGTTCCCTCGAAACAGCGGTTCAGCAGTTTGGATTCAGAGAAATCCACAATCTGGGGCTGGCCAGCCCTGAAAGACCTTATGGGGCGCGTTCCCATACTTCAGCAAATAAAGTATGGGAAAAGCCAGTCTACAAAGCCTCATATTGTCACACAGGTACATCTGTCTCGCTCCTGGTCCTGCTCACAAACTAACATCGACAGATCTCCTCCGTGGCCTCCCTTGGCCAGACAGACAAATGGCTAAAGGACGTTTTCTTCAAAGCCCTTGCCCCAACGAAGGCAACTCCTCGATACTCTATTATTTTCCCAACGACAGAAGAGATCCGCCGTTCTCTCAATGGGTACGCCTCCGGGGGTTCAATCCACATGAAAACCCAAAGCGCACCCCAGCAAAAACAGCTGCAGTACATGCGCCCCTATCTCTGTCAGTGGGCTGGTGGCGACCACTCCAATTCAAACTTGATAGATCTTTCCGAGGACAAGCCCTTCAAGCAAGAGGCTGGACGTGGCCGCGCCGCACCTCATATCAAAACTTACATTCGATTCTCGGACGCAGAAACCATGGACACCATTGACTGGGCAATGATCACATCCGCAAATTTATCTACGCAAGCATGGGGTGCAGCCACTAATGCGAATGATGAAGTTAGGATCTCGAGCTTTGAGATTGGAGTTGTTGTGTGGCCTGATCTTTTTGCCGATGACACTGTTGCCCAAAGCAGCACCTCTGAGGCGGAAAGGCAATCCGCCGTGATGGTACCTTGTTTCAAACAAGATCTACCCCTCTCTCCTACGAAAAATCTAGCCGATACCGTGGTCGGCTTCCGCATGCCCTACGATCTGCCTCTGACGCCGTACCGTGCATCCGACGAACCATGGTGTGCAACTGCACCGCATCATCTCCCCGACTGGCTCGGACAGAGCTGGATAGTGTGAGGCATATTCGGATGTCTCTCGGGTCACATCGGACTTTGCCAAGAGACAAGGCAAACACAGCAAGCGTTACTGCCGGCTTCGGCGATATACAATATCAAGGTCGCAGAGTTCGTAGAAGACAACTTATTCGTGGATGCGTCATTCATTTCATTTCAATATTGCAAAGGTAATTCGTCCATGCTAGACTACCGAAACGTATTTAGTGTGAAGCTGAATCCCGTAGGTTATGAGGTTTCGGGTCTCGGTCAAAGCCGGACTTAAATATCCATTCGAAATTATTTAATCGCGCAGGCCATACTTCGCAATCAGGCCGACGACCAGCTTGACGTAGGTAGCCTGAGCCTTCTGGGCGTCCAGCTCGTCCTTGTACTTCGACCAGTGGTTGAACATGGCTTTCTTCTATAGAACACAGCGAACACATTAGCAAAAGGGGATTGTCTCAGAGCATCCAAAAAGAGGAGGGGGAGGGTGCAATGTAGTCACATACAACCATGTCGAACATTCCAGGCTTGGGAACCTCCTCGCGCTTGCCAATCTTGAAGTGCGCATAGAGGTCGAGCTTCTCATCGTTGGTAGGCGCAGCCTCGAGCTCCTTGACCAGCAGAGCGGCAAACTCAAAGGCGTTCACAAGAGCGGTGCTCTGGGCCTCATCGCTGATGGTATCCTTCGCGCCCATAGCCTCGGCGGCAGCGTAGGCCTTCTTGAAATCATCGGTATTGACCTTCTTGGCGGCGGCCTGGATGTCGGGGTTGTATTTGGCGCCGTTCTGGGCGGCCTCGAGGGCGGTGACGAAGGTGGTCAGGTCCGCCATGGTGGGTGAAGCTTCGGTGGTGTTTTGGTCTGGGTTGTGTGTGTTTTCGGAGGTGAGGATGGTTTGTTGAGAGGGAGCGACGCGGATGGTTGAGGGGCTTGGTGGGGTTCTGCTGACTCGCTGCCCGCCAGTTGACGGTTGAGCCCCGGCGGTTTCGGGCAGCAGAGTGGGCCTCTTACAGTAGCATCATGCAACTTTCAGCATAACCTTGGAAAATGCATACAATGTACGAGTGTACGAGGACGAGGATAGTCGGCGATCTTAGATATTCATACTCGACCTGTCGCTCGCTATGCCTTGAATCAAATTTTGAAAAATGAGGGGACAAGTGTAGTCGAAAGAGTTATCAACATGTTCAAAAACCCGCAAATCAGCTGTCCTTGCTCATATAATTTTCGTATCACATATTAAGTCGTCTTCATGTGGAGGAGGGAGAAGAGAAAAGAGTTTCCTTTTCCTCAGTCCTAGGGACCCCGGAGTTTACCCAAATTCACGTGATTTGCGTATAATTCCCAGCAATATAGTTTAGTCGCAGGCTTGGGTATCTCTGCCCCCTCGACTAGAAGATGTGATGTTATGATTTATTGTGTCTGCCTTGGATACCCTTTTTTTGGCGCTTACGGGCAGTCTGGAAGCAATCTGGGCAGATACTAGTATCTGTGATGTTGCAAGAACTACGAGTGCTTCTTGTTTGGGACCTTAACAGCACACTGCGAAACAACTTGTCCTATACTAGGGCATAGCTACTGCTCAATCGCCCTCCTCCAGCGCCCCACCGTCTCTCATAGTCACAAATAGATGAAATGTCTGTTTTAGTATACAGACTGATGCTACTCAAATCAGAATCACCCACACAGAGAGAGGACGGGTTGGCTGCAGGATAGGCAACTTCGTGGGCGCTGTGGTACTATGTTGGTCAGCTTATTGCTTGTGGAATGAAGTATTTGTTGTTGCCAGGCAAGGGATAGCGGTTTCTGCCTCCTTCATGATGCCAGGAGATTAGTCACGAATGATGGACGATACGACAAAAACCACAGCTCCCTTCAATTGCTCTAGCAACTACTCTGTTGGTTATTCCAGAATTTTGCTCATGGAACCTCGGCGCCACTGACACGGACTCCGATTTCGGCAGACTAAGAACGTTTGGTGATAGTCATTTATATTTGCGCAACGCGTCCGTCGGCATCTTTTCTGGGCACCAATCACTCTTAGGTCGCAAGAGATCTTGTGCGTAAATAGGCGTAATAGGCCGAGCTACTAGGCGGTTCGCAGCGATGGGTGATCATTCCGCGATACTTGGAGTGGGACCGTACAAGATCATGTATGTACTTGTGTAATCGACGGGATTTCTCGATTTGCTTCTGAGTAAGTTCTGCGTTGAACATCCCCTTAAAAGTGTTTCGGCACTGGCAGCGAAACAGGCGTATCCTCCCGTTTTGAGCTCCGAATCAAATGATCAAACGAAGCAGAGCCACTTACGCGTGGTGTAAATGGTTCAAAGTCCCAGAGATACCCCAATGTCCTGAGCAGCGAAGAAGCGGAGTACGAAACCATCTCTCCATCAGAATTTGTACCCTTCTGCTCAACTACACCCTTAGCCACCCACGGTGAAATGAGGAGCGTCGGGACACGGCCACCTAGTCGATCAAAGAAAAACGTATAATTTTCGCCGTTCGGGGCTACCTCGGTGTAGGTAAGGCCATCCGGTCGCGGCGCTAAAGGCGGCGGGACGTGGTCATGGAAGCCGCCCGTTTCGTCAAAGGTCAGAATAAAGAGAGTCTGGTTCCAATGGGGACTAGCGCGGAGCGCGGAGTAAACGTCTTTGATGAGAGATTCGCCATCGGAGATCAGGCCCGTCGGGTGCATTGAGGTTGTGCCCTGGCCACAGCAGGATGGTTCGATGAAGCTGAAATCAGGCAGTGTGCCAGCTGCGGCGTCGGCGTAGAACTCATGAAGAGGTACAGCTAGCTGTTCGTTGCCGCTGGTAAAAGTCCAGTCGAAGAACCAGGCGTCAACCATTTGTTCGGCTGGGTCGGTGTAATAATTTTTCCAGGTGTGGTTGGTTTCGGAAAGCTGTTGAAAGATACTGCGCTGGGTGAGGCCATGCGTGCCAGCGTCAAAGTCTTCGTCATTGGTTCCGTGGCCAGCTGAAGTTCCAGAAAGGACGAACGCGCGGTTTGGGGCAGTGGGCTATGACGACCGTTTAATATCGACGAGCCTGCTATGGTTGAGGACCCGGATTATGCGATGACTTACGCCAGGGAGATCTGAGTGCCAATGGTTGAATGTGACATAATTCTGCACCAGGCTCGTCAAGACTGGTACCTGATCCTCGGTATAATAGTTGAGGACCTCTTTTGCCAGTCTTGTCTTGTTCGTATCGCCTCCATCATATTGACGCAGCTGCTCATACACGAAGCCCTTCTGTGCCGGCGTCAGTTTGCCGCTAGCGATATCGGCATTATCGGGGGTAAAGGCGCCATAAAACTCGATATTGTTACCCGTTACCGTATGATCGGGATCGTCTAGAATAGAATCAATGTCCTTGGCACTGCTACAGACCATGCCTTGTGAGGGGTCGGTCAAATTGTAAGGATTGCAGAAGGGGCCGTTATTGATGGGATTCTCGAGACCCTCAATCGTCTGGCCGCCCAGTAAGTTATCCAGGGAGCGGTTCTCCATCTCCAGAACGACAACATTCTTGATATTTCTCTTCAAGTTCTTGATGGAGCTTGACGAGTGCGCGACGTGGGAGACTTTGGCCGGCGCAGCAGAGGCTGCGATCGCGGATACAATGAACACAAGGAGAAAGCTGGCGTGCATGACCGACACCTGTTGGGTTCGAATGAATTATATCGGCAACTGAAGTGCAGAGGTGAGACCTCACTTTGGAAGGAGCTTCCCGGTCTTATATCTACCGCGGGGATCATTCTCTGCACTTCCGAGCTTTGGTAGGGCTGTTAGTTCTGCGCATGCTATTGTGACTTTCTAGACTATCCAGCGTCAATGCAGGGGTAGGTCACAGGTCCAGAATTTCTCCGGAGCATGTGTCGGATCGCTCAGTTGTTGTCCAATAAGGTTGGATACATCTGGAAATACAGCCTATATGATTGGCTGCTCTGATCCAGTTAACAGCCATGGACGTGAAAAGGTAAGCATAATTTGCGAAGATCGACAGGCACCGAGGTTTACCGATACGACGCAAGCCCACCAGCGCTATGATTCCTATCCATTCAACGTGCAGAAGTGGGAATATTAAAATACTGGGTACAAGACTCGGGAGCAAGTTCGGGCTCGAAGAGTCCACACTGGATTGATCAGCAGCTCCAATAGGCGATTGCGCAGCCTATGGGTCTTGCAGAGGCCCTGCACGGCCGTTGTCTGACTGGGTGGGAGAGTGGGTGCTGGGCCACTGCTGGCAAAGTAGCCATGCAACGTGGGTTCACTGGTGTCTTGGCCAACATTAAGCATGTCAGTAGCAATGAAACGCACTTAATTTTCTGAAAGTTTTGATCATGTAACGATGCTTGTTATTCGGGAGAAAAAGGAATTCTACGGCAAATTAACGTTTCAAAATACACCCCAACGCTAGGTGACGGTAAATTGAGCGCTGAAAATGGCTACATTCGACGCCATTTTAAGCGTTCATTTTACCAAGATCTTAGTAATTAAAATATCACTTGCTCGAAATAAACCCAGTCTGATCATTTGCTCCCGGAGTGCTCAGGGATCAGCTCCGCCCTATTCAGATTGCTCCGGTTAGGCAATCAGGTACGTCATCACTGTTTCTCTTCTCTAGCATCCGCTTATAGCCTTGTACGAAAATAAAACGATGGCTTTGTCAGATGTTGGTTTTCGACTTCAATACATAAATAGTCTGTGCTCCCGCCTGCTCGTAACTTCTCTTCAGATCCAGTCTCTCAAAACTCTTCCTTTCAATCATCATATCCTATTGCCTTTGGCTGGGTCGCTCCCTTTCGTTCCCCATGCTCTGTTCGGTTACAGTGGCTTTAATCTTCCTTTTGGGACACCGTCTTTTTGCACTGCCAGTCATCCTCATCAACATACTTGAATTATTCAATCCTTAACTTTTGGCATCTAGAATTCAGGACGTAGTCGTTGATAGAGCTCTCAAATAGGCGCAAACGTCCAGGACCTCATTTGAAGGCAAGAAGACATAGTTAGTTCATTCACATCACACAATGTCGCTAGAAGAGACGGTTGGCCTCCATGCCCCTCTGGATCGACGGCGCGGCCGTTCCAGCGTCAGAGTTAGTCAAGCCGTTTTGAGTCTAGCTAGGCCAAGGATTAAAGTTTAAACTTCAGGTGGGCGAGGCCGCAAAACGGCGGTTCTCAGTATCACGGCTGGCATGTTCCGGGTATAGAGAGAGAGACCAGAGATCTTCCACTACACTAATTCAAACTTTGAACATTTTAGCCCACCGCGTCCTCTGTGGCTCCGGCAAAACGCGCATGCACCAACCCGATAACCCCCCGTCGAAAGCGAAACCCGCAGTTTCCCACTTCTCCGCAAGCCTATCCTTCCAGTCCTCAATCCAAGTAGCATATCTATCCCCATCTGAAGATACCACCGGTACCATGCCTTCCGGAACACGCTCGGACAGTCGAATAAGCCCACCAGTATAGAAGAAATCGTGTTCATCATCGCAAATACCAGGGCATTTGGATAGATCAGAGCTGTTGGCAATCCACCGAAGCTTGCCGGAGCACTCGCGGCAGCACGTCTTGTACGGGCAAGAGCGACAATAGTACCAGCCGTGGATACTCGTTATCTCCTGCATGCAAATCGAGCATCTCGTCAGTGGATCGCATATGAACCAAATATCTAAGTCGTCAAGACCGTCGGTACTATTCATGTCTTCGCCATCGTTTTCTATATGAATCTCGCCCAGCGTGTCCAATAGCTCCAACCCGTCTTTGGATTTCCTGACATCACGCTCCTCGTTATAGTATACCTTAATCAACCGCTCGTTCTCTCGCTTGATCCAATACAACGCCGCACCGAGATCTTCCTCGCTACCTGGATCAACCAGGAATGTCTTGAGAAGAGCTATGAAAGCGATCTCGTCATTTGTAGGATCATCGTCTGATAGCAAGGCGATGCATGCTTTAACGCGACCGCGGAGAGCATGTCTGGCATTGTTGGGATCTCCATGGTTCAGAAGCCAGCTCGAGATAACCAGACAGGCGTCACCCGACTCAGCCGCAGTGTCCAACATGATCGGGAAGCTTCCACAGAAAGAGATCTCGGTGCCACTCAGGCACAATTCCACCAGGTGGGCCAGTGAGCGCCCGCGATTATTTTCGGCATTCCGGGCAGAGTCAGTAGCACAATTGGCGTGGTTGAGGACTTGACACCATCCTTGAACCGCCAGGTCTAAGTGTCCCTTGTCGAATAACACCGTTGCGATGAGATATTTAAGATTGGCGATATTATGACGCTCTCCTGGTAGGGTATCGATTCTCTCCATGGTCCTCGCAAGATGAGCCAGGCGATCCTGATCCTTCTCTTTCAAAGCATACTGAAACACCCTGTACATGGTATGCGGCCGTTCGGTGAAAACTTCGAAGATGTAGTCTGCGAAATTCATATCCTTCGGTCTTTTTGAACTGGCCCCTTCAAAATGCTCAGCTGCGCAGTCTAAAACGGTCCCAAGATGCTGTGGGGTTTGCAGCTCAAGGAAAATATCGAAGAAGGAAAGGAAGTCAGGATACCACCAGTCTTCCTTCGTTGCCAACAGCTCCTGCCAAGCTTCATTTGCTATGGCGATTGCATTGTCTCTTTGTTTTGCACGATACTTCAATTGCGCCGTGTTCAGCAATCGGCCGACTCGATCCTTGTCCGAACCATAATCGTCCCTCGGCATCCGCATCATTTCTGCGAGTTCCATATGGTTCAATGCCTCCGCGTGTCTCCCTATTTCAGTACATGCGCGAGCCAAATCTCTATGTACGACGGAGAGTTCCTGATGGTCAAGGGTATTTGCTTTTTTATCAAGGCCAAGCGTGACGTGGAATTGCTCACGCGCTTCTCGATGGTGGTATTGCAAGAGCAGTGCCTGGGCGACCCTGGCATGCCACATGGCTGCATGCTCAAACTTTTGTAGCTCGGCGGCTTCCATGATCACGGACACGTCAGTGTTGCCCCAGGTCATTCCTAGTAGTTTCCTCGTTTCGTCGTCTTCGCCCAATCCCTTATCTACTGCCGCCATTGCATAATATACTTTCAACAAACGCGGAAGGGCAGCAGGCCAGCCATCCTCCTCATTGATTTTATCCGGGGCTAGCCAAAGACGGAACCAGGTCCGCACCATGAAGGAGAAGAGCACCGTAAATAGGCATGTGTCGTTTGCCTCTTCCGATAAACGGGCATTGTCTTCGAAGCGCTGTTTCGTCTCCGGGAGAAGCCAGCTCAGGACCAACTCTGCCCTTCTATTTGCAGTGACCCGATCTTCGGCATTCAACCAGAACTTCCCGGTGTCCGATACGCGAGATGAAGGATAGAAGCAGTACTTGGCATAGTCCCTCATTTGTATGACTTCAACCAACCAGTTCATATGTTTTTCCTGGACGAACAAATCTTCAAAAAGTGCTGAAATATCTTCACGTCGCTTCCCTGCCATTTCAGGATTGGCACGCACTAAATGCGATGGCAGGAATTTCTCAGCATACGGTCTGAGGTCTCCTAAGTATATATCTTCGGGGCCTATGTCGGACTCTGGCTTGTGGACCTCGCGGAACGTCTGGAGGATAACATATACGAAGTTGGCCTCGGTTTGTTCGACATTGACATGAATCGACCCGGACTCTTGCGATGTCCTGAAATACTCGTAAAATGAGCTATGTCTTAGGATCACAAAATCCTGCTCAAAGCCATATTCGTCTGTGGTATGTCGGATCTGAAAGAGTGATGAGTACAAGCTGCGGATATCATCCTCAAGGTTCAAGACCTCTTCTTTGAAGATGATATGTAGCATCGTATTGAGCTGCTGCACATTCAGTGGTTTTTGCGCGAGCGTCACGAAGGAGAGCAGGACATTCAACTGGTCAATCTGCGTTGCGGCTTCCTCGATGGAGTACTCGCCATAGGACATTTCGTCTGGTAGTGACAACTCTCTGCTCAGGCGCTGCAGCTCTTGGCTCAACATCGCGCTGATTCCACGCGGGGTAGACCTGACGGTTTTCTGGATCTGCTCTTTAGTCCTACAGCGCAGGACAGCTTTGATGACCAGATTGGCCCATTCCCAGAGACCTTCAGCTTCCCGGCTGATCTCCTGGACAATCTCCTCTTGGAGGTGCGGCGCCGCGCGAAACAATCTAGTCTTTTGTAGTTTTTGTGAGACATATTCGTGAAGATCGTCCTTGTTCTCATTATTACCGATTTCAATATCCGGGATCCAGTCCAGTGAGTGTTCTTCGAGCATGGGGCGCACTGATTCCCTGCTCAGCAGTACAATACGTAAAGATGGCCTTGTCTTCGAGTCATCTTCTGAAAAAGCCTTCTCCAGTAGGCTACCAAGGACCTCCAATTCCTCCAGCTCTGCCTCATCGAGGCCGTCAATGACGAAGCACGTTTCCGCTGATGGCGCATTAGCGAGGTGCTTGAGCAGCAGTTTTCCCCACAAGGTATAGGTATTTTCAGCGTCTTCTTTCAAACAGAATTCCTCAACATGAGTTGCGAAGCTTGGGCTTTGTGTGGCAACCTGCCATGCCAAGGTACGCAAAGCCTTGTTGATGGAGCGTAGATCAACATCGTTGTTCCTGCAGAAGAAAGACGCTACCAGAGGGGCAGTGCCAGAAAATTCTCCACTGGCAAAGCCCGTGATAATTTTGGACGCGAGATGGGACTTGCCCACTCCAGGACCACCATGAAGCCAAAGAAGAGGCTGATTTCCCTGCCACCAAGTCCGAAGCATGTCCTCTATCCAGATCCCTGACCCAGGGATACGATTCTCGTTGATGAAAGAGAAAACTTGGCTTGACCCGGATACTGGTTGTAGGGCAGCCTTTACCTTCTCTAACTTCTCCCGATCATGCCTACGATCATCCCTCTCAAGCAATTCCTCCGTATTCCTGAGCGCCTGATGGGTTAACTTCAGCCCATGCGCCGAAACCATCATATTCTCTTGGCTCGTCAGCTCCTCCAGCTCGGCTAGGAGCGAACTGACCTCTGTATCTTCCGCGATCACATTCTTCGCCCACTTCGTCAGCCTCGCTTTCAGCGACCCTTTGCGCAACAGTTTCTGGGACGCCGCACAGACACGCAGCAAATTCACCAACACCTTGACAATAATCACCTTCATTCCCTCACTCAGCGGCACGCCCTTATATGAATCCAGCCGCAACGCAAAATGGCCTAGGTTGCGAAACAAATCCGTAACCATATCAAACGACTCACTTACTCTCCTTGCCCCACGTACAACCAGCAACATCGCCCCCATGATCGACGACGCCGGCGGGAACGCCGCAGCCACAGCGCCCGCGATGAGATCGCCCCAGTTCTCAAAGGGGGCGAGCACAGTCTGCATCGCATGGAGAAGTGGGCGTCGCTTCATGCGAAAGTCCTCGAAATTGTCCTTTTCGAATTCTAGCTGCCGCGAGAGGTCTTCGGGGCCACGGAGGCCCCGCAGTTCCTCGTCGCCGAGCATGGTGCCGGTTTCATTGGCGTAGTCGGTGCAGGCGGCGTGCCAGAGGGAGGAGAGTTTATCGTCGGTCGAGTTTGTGGGCGGGATGGCCATGGTGGGAGCCGCTGTCCGTGAACATGAAATGGAGGAGAGGAAGTTGTGATGTTGTGAAATGCTCCGCGGCGACCCCTCAGTTCTCAGTATGTTTGGCTCCATGGCCCGGCCCGAGCCACGTCAAGCCTCTTCCAGATATGGTGTAGTTGGTGCATGAAGTCTACAGATGCATCCGATTGGGTAATCATAGCCGTACCCGCAAAACTGCGATCATGAGGCCAATTTCATAGCCGCAAAACCGCAGCGGGTGGGTGCGGTTATCACTTTACTACCCATGTGTATTTTGCTGATACCCATGGGTATGTAAACAGTATGAACCTGCACCTGTGACTTCCCTGTAGCTGTATATCTTATGCACTTTTTCGTGGTAATTTTACAGTATTCAGTCAGTATATGACTACGTATTCCCCCAACCTCTTCGACATTAATCCCCGAGCCCTAATCTAAAACACGTTAATCAGATACGGTATTAGCGCCGATCCGCCAGTTCCAAGAACAGCTCTTGTATCTTACATGACGGATAAGAACCATATTAGCTGTATTATACATGAAGTTGCTGTACAGTACTCGAATGCTCTTCCCTGGTTTCCCCAGCAAAACGATTCTTTCTCTCGCCGACTTTTTGGGTGCTACCTACAATTCACAATATGGCTCCGAGACTCCTCCCTCAAAGTTGCATCTCATCCGTGATATAATCGAGAGCCAGTCACTCATTACATCTTAAATGGCCGAAGAAGCCGAGTATAGCGAGAAGTCACGATAAGTATGATACACCACCAGAGTGGCGATATTTCAGAAATTTGATCATCGCAGAAAACCCATCGCATACGAGTCATCCTGGCTCGAAGCCGCACGCTACGGCATTATTTACAATCGAGCAACAATTTAAAAAATAGCAAGTCTTAAGTAGCCCATATCTATCACCCTCAAGAGCATTAGTATTTCTCTAAACCAGTGTAAGATTCCTGTAGCCAAATTAAGACCATATTCGATGGTAAATCATAGGGAACTCTAAGAAATCAGAAGGTAGGCTCATTGTAATTAGATAAAGGCTCTCGAATAATAGAATATGTGACAAGGTATACTAGTCTTTGTATAAGAAACTTTTAACGTAATCCACAAGCGAGCTGGACACACAAGCGAGCTGGACACTAAATCGCGACCGTTCCCCAACACGTCGACTTCCATACTTCAACTACCTACCATGCCTCGAATTCGCAGTCAGAATTCAAGAAATCCAATTGAGCAAGAGGGTAGGATCCAGCTCGCGATCTGAGCCTATCTGAACAAAGAATTTCCATCGATTCGCGAAGCTGCACGTCAATTCCAAATCCCCCACTCGACTTTGCGACACGACTTCGTGGGAGCACATTTCGAAGAAATACTCGCGCTAATAATCATAAATTGACTGCAAATGAAGAGGAATCGCTCCTACAATGGATACCCTCGATGGACACGCGTGGATCAGCCCCCCGACCGAGTATGGTAGCTGAAATGGCCAATATTCTTTTGGCAGAGCGCGGTAGTCAGACTGTTGGAACCAACTGGGCTTCTAATTATATCAGGCGCCACGATCAGCTCAAAACCCGATAATCTCGTCGATATAATTATGAGAGAGCAAAATGCGCGGATCCGAAGGCTATTCAGCCATGGTTCGAGCAAGTACGACGTATAATCGACGAAAATGGCATCCAACCTGAGGATATCTACAATGTTGATGAGACTGGCTTCGCGATGAGCTTATAGCTACTGCGAAAGTGGTTACAAGGGCTGAATACTACGCTCCGAGGGCAGTTCTACAGCCAGGGACTCGTGAATGGGTCACATCCATCGAATGTGTGAATTCAACGGGCTTCGTGCTCCCGCCAACAATCATCTTTAAAGCGAAAACCTACCACTACCAAGCTTGGTATGATGACCTACCTCATGATTGGAGAATTGAAATCAGCGATAATGGCTGGACTACACACGAAATTGGGCTTCGATGGCTAGAGAAGCAATTTATTCCTTGGACGACTAGTCGTACTAAGGGTAAATATCGACTTCTAGTACTTGATGGCCATGGTAGTCATTTGACTCCTTATTTTGATCGATTATGCCGCGAAGACGATATTATTCCCATCTTTATGCCTCCGCATTCCTCAAACCTACTACAGCCTTTAGATATAGGCTGTTTCCCCCTAAAGCGTGCATATGGGGGGATGATTGAGGCTAAAGCGCGATGCAATATCAATCATATCGACAAGCTTGATTTCCTCGCAGCATTCCCACAGGCCCACGCAGATACCATTAAACCAGAGACTATCCAAAATGCATTTGCCGCAGCTGGTTTAGTACCATATGATCCAGATCGGATCATTTCAAAGCTCGATATTCAACTCCGGACACCTACCCCCCCCCCCCCCCAGATAGTCGACCAGGGAACCAATCGAGCGCGTGGAGCCCTAAAACGCCAGCAAATCTTAAAAAATTAAATCGACAAGCCTCATCAATTAAGACTTTACTTAAAAACCGCTCGCAAAGCCCTCCAACACCCACAAATATAGCTATTGATCAGCTCCTTAAGGGCTACCAGCAATAATTACATACCAACACAATCCTTCTACAGGAAAACAACGATTTACGGGCAGCAAATGAGACGCAAAAGCAAAAACGCAAGAATTCTACAAACCGCATTGCTCAGTCAGAGGGATATTCGACTCAGGAGGCTAGAGAGGCATTTAATAGTCTAAACAGGCTATTGAAGCTCCCCCTGCACCCCCTGCGGAACCAGCATCATCAACTTCCCAGCCAATTAGACGCGCTCCACCGCGATGCAGCGACTGCAATCAAGTTGGGCATAAAAGAACGCGGTGCCCTAATAGGTCTGATAGGTAGAAATTTGAAAATAATGGCGTTGGTTGGTTAATAAATTGGTTTAAATAATAGTAGTTATTTATGTGTCCAGCTCGCTTGTGGATTACGTTAGGATTCAATCATATCGGTAAGCTAGATTTCCTAGCAAGCTATCCTTAAGGCGCGAGAAGAGACCTTTAAAGTAAGAATATTTAGTCTAGTTTTACAGCAGCAGGTCTAGTTCCACAACAGCCTGAACGTGTGCTTTCTAAGCTCAATGTATCTCTTCGAACACCAACACCCCTAGGACCCAGCCGACCTACTGGCCGATCAAGCTAAAGTTAGTTCAACCCAAAAACACTAAAAACAGCAGTTCAACTACAAAGGCAGGCTTCTTCACTCAAAAAACTACTTAAAAAACGTTCAAGAAGCCCTCCTACCCCATCAAAGATAGCCCTAGGTCAGACTATCAAGGGCTTCTATGTCTCGATGCATAATGCTGCACTACTAGCGCAGGTATGTGCTGATCTACGGGCTGCGAATGAGAAGAAACGGCAAAACCGAACACGAACGAATCGCCTAGTTCGATGCGAACAGGGTGTTACAGTTAGAGAGGGCCTACCACTACCAGTGCAGCCAGTGCAGCCAGTGCAGCCAGTGCAGCCAGTTGATCATCCTGCACCGGTTGAATCGCCTACTTTGCCACACCCCACCAGCCAAACGTGCACCCCGGAAATGTAGCGGCTGCAATAGTATTAGCCATTCAATTATCCGGTGTCCCAATCAATAGTTCTTTAAATTAATAGTGTTTTGGTGGTTTTATCTGCTTTTTAAAAATGTAGTAGCGGGTTGGGTGCGCCACGCCCGTGTGCGCCGCTCACTCGTTGATTAGTTAGTTACGTTACTAATCTGAAGCTGACAAGACAGCGTTGTTTGCAGAGGCGCCCGCATGTCATGTGAGAGCTTAATAGATGTTATCTCTTAGAACGCCGGTACAAAACGTGGGGAACTTAGTACATATTCATCCATCAACGGCCAAGGGAGATTGAGATTTTTTTTCTTTTTTTGTAAAGAAATTTCTCACTCAATAGTGTTTTCACCAATCTCAGAGCTTCCTTAGTAAGTCCAAGCTGATTATCTCGAGCCTTGTCAACACTCTCGATTATCTCATTTGAATCTGCGAAATGACATTCGATCCCTCTTCGTTGGCAATTCGTGCATGGCTCTAAGCCCGAGAACTTGATTTTGCTTTGCCAACATGATTTACATTTGTCTCTGTTAGAACTCAGCTATACCTAGCACGACGGAAGATTTCTCACGCGTTCGAGGTTCTCTTCGATCTATATGATTCCGTCCGCGCTAGGGCGGCCGTGGTATCGAACTGTCCCGAAGAAGTCGCTCGCTGATCTCTCGGTCGCAGATGTGAAGGTAAGTAAATTGTCAACGTCGCTAAACTGGCTGGCCAAGATTGGTCCAAGGAGTGTGCAGGAGCCAAAGTGGCGTTTGTTTTTAGCGGGCCAGCGTGGATCCCTACTTGACCCCGCACGCTTCCCCCAGAACGCCACTGACTCCATCCTGGGTGGCTTTGGTGACCCAGAGAACCTCAGGTGCCCGTTCGGTGACTCTGCTACGTTTTACTGGACAGCGCACCATGGTTGGGGGTCGCTTTCCGTGTATCTCTGGGCTAGCTTGCCTTCTTTGCCCGATTCACTGGCTTTTAGCATTGGACAGAACACGAAGGGCGAGAAAGTTGCTGAAGGTTCATATGACATGAATGTCTTGGTTTGCTAATTTTGATTCTCGTGGCTTGATGCACTTCCCTAGGAGGGTGTGGTCTGAATTGCCTGGTTATCCTGTGCTTTGGTTACGCGATGGTGGGCAAGGTGAAATGCAACGTCACGAAAAACGCAAATGAATATTGATGGAAGAAAAGGGTGTTTCTCGTTGCTTGAAATCTGCGCACTTGGCCCTCGTAGTCTTATTTCATCAGCTGTGAGAATGAAAGGATTCTATTCGCCGTATTCAGCGATACTCAGAGGAAACCCCAAGTTCATCGCTTCCCTCTTTCTTTCTCGTGCGGGGGGCGATTGTGGGGTCGATTCGGTCTGGTGGGGCCCACCAAGTGCACAATTTCCAGCGACAGCCGAGATCACGCACGGGATTAGCCCGCTACTGTTTACCAGATCGAGTAATGACAAGGCAAAATCCATGGTTGTCAGGACGTGCAGCGTGGCAAACATATGATTAGTCCCGCAAGCTGGAGGGGAAAGGACAAATCCGAGAGAGGGTCTCCACAATGTGCCAGAACCCAGAAAACGTCGGCAAATTGAGGTGAAAACTAGCAAAAGTGTGGACAAGATTTAGACCTCTTCCTTGCGCTACTAATTACGGAGAGGCTTTTGTGAGCATGCATCCAAGGTCTGGGTTTGCTTGAAAACATATATTAGAGTAGTCGGGAAACTAGGTGTGTAAAAGTCTCATGGGGCTTTTTGATTTCCTTCTTTACCTGCTACCGCTCGGTGCAGTAACCTAGCCAGTGAGGTAGTTCACAGATTCAAATGCACGGTGTTGACGGCGCCGTCACGATAATCTTGATGTTCACATGGTCATCGATTTCGTATTTCTGTCCAAATCTACCTTATATAAGTTTAATTATGTATCGGCGCAGCAATCCCACGGGTCAGCTTAGGGTACATTAATGTCTGAGATCACACCAGTCTTAATACCCACCATGCCGGACTCCCGTTTCTCAGGTACACGGTATGCCTTGCTAAGATCGCTGGTCATGAGGTGAAGCGCCAGGCCAATCTTACAATTATCCGTGCGGCGAACCACCTCGTCTTCGGTCGAGAACTTCGGAATCGCAGTGACAGGGCCGAAAGTCTCCTCACTGTTGCCTTGTAATCGTGATGGATGATCGCTGGCACTCCTGATGAAGGGAATCAGCGAGTGGGAGTGTTGAACATCCCTGTCACTAAGATGTTACAGTATCTAAATCACTAAACATATTATACCCCAGTGCCTTCGGCGCCATTTCTTTACTGCCGGTCAAGATTCTAAATTCTTCGTAATGCCCATTCTTGTAAACATTAGCAGAGCAGCAGGAAAGAGGTAAGCAGCAATCCCAAAAAAGGGGGAACCGCCAATAATCAGATTTCTTTATTTTTCGGTGCTTATTCGCGTAGTACTGCTTTGAATGCGAATGGTACCCGTGGCAAGAAGACGGAAGTATTGGGTGCCAAAGTATTTTTTGCGCCACTGTATCTTACGCATGCTACAGGAAACCTAGTTTTCCTAGGTCACTAGCCCGTTATGGGTATAGCGCCTTGTCAACTGCCTTCTGTGAGGCGTCTTTTACTATGAAAACCTAACTCATTTAGTCCCGCGGCACTAGTACTAACTGGGACTCGGAAGCAGTCTTTCCCCTTGGGTATGATTGGATGCCCCAAAGACAAGAAGGGATACGCGGGTTAAGCTGGGCTTTTCCACTCAGCTGGAAGTATCTTTTCCAGGAGGCCCGCAGTCACTGAAAATCGGTTTTAAACTTTGGGAACGATACCTCTCTTCTGCTTTTCTCTTCCCCTCGCTGTGCAAATTATTGACGGGCAACAGCACCGCCGCCCCTCTCGCACACTTTGTCACCGGAGTGAGATGCATCCCACGAACACCCGGTCCGTCGGCCTACTCACAGCCGCTACCCAGCAGCATGAATATTCTATACGGAACCCGACATCGCCGCTGGGGACCGGAAGCGGTACGGTGGATAACGCCCTTGATATCAGCATAATCGTGTTCATGTCCATCGCTCTATATAATGCCCTCGAACTGGCGATTCTTATCCCACTGTCTTTCCGCCGATACAGCAGCCTCTACTTCTGGTCTCTGTTGACATCAGCTATCCTCGGCGTGATTCCCTCCGCCATTTCAGGGGTCTTGCAGTATTTCAATCTGCAGCCATTGTGGCTTACCCTGGTCATGCAGAATGCTGCATGGATCTTGATGGTGCCGAACCAATCTGTGGTGCTCTACTCGCGACTACACCTGGTGTCGCAAAGTACAGCGATATTGGGCTTCGTGCGAGGGTTGATCATTCTGAGTTTAATTGCTATTGTTGTGCCAACCATCGTGTTGAATGTGGGGTGGTCCTATATGCCGCAGACCCCCGCCTGGGTGAATGGGTACGCCGCTATCGAACGTATCCAAGTGACTTGGTTTACAGCACAAGAGTGCTTTATTTCGGGAGTGTATATCTGGGAAACCATCCGGATGTTACGGATCATTCCTAGTGGCGACAAGCGACGACACAAGATATTGTATGAGCTGCTGGCCGTCAACATAGTGGTCATTATCATGGACCTAGCGCTGACAATTCTCCAATATCTGAACTACTATTTCTCACAGGTGATTTTGAAAGCGACGGTCTATAGTGTCAAGTTGAAGTTGGAGTTTGCAGTGCTGGGTATGCTGGTTTCGTTCGTGCATTCGCGGGGCTCAGAGGTGTCGTTCTGGGGGGTCGACCATTCAATGTCGAATATTCCTAGCACTAGCACAAGGTTTGTTGAGGAAGGATGTATGCGACAAGAAGGAAGTAATAGTTGCCCAGGGAAGCCAGGGCCACATTGAACAATCAATGGAACGGGCTGTGAGTGTTCTTATTGTTTAATCTTCTTAAGAATACTAGTCAACTGATTTCTCAGTCTTTACTAACTCCCCAATCACCAAGACCGATCTTCAGTGAAGAAGAATGGAAACGCAAGCAAATCAAATTAATTATACGATTCTCGCTTCCATTTGAGCTCCTAGCGCACCCTGAATTCCTTGACCTAGTTGAATTCGCCCAACTTCGCGACAGCTTTTGGACCTAGCCTCTGACGCCATCCGAGTTTTTCGGTTCAACAGAGTGGCCTTCGAAAGCGACCCGTTTCAAGTCTACACCTCGGCTCTTATATTCAGCCCAAATCAGAGTGAAACAAGGAAATCCTATGGCAAGGTCGATCTGCCATCTTGGATAGAAAAGAGTCAGCCAATTGAGCCAATTCTTTCAGAGAAAAGCTGGGGACCGTGTCTTCAACTTCTGGAGGACCACACTGACTCGGTCTTGTTGGCTGTCTGGTCTCACAACATCCGGCTTGGCAGCATCAAAGGACAGAACAGTTCGAGTCTGGGATGCAAAAACTGGCCAGTTTCTCTTCATTCTTGGGGGATATGAAAAGGCTGTCACATCAATTGCCTGGTCAAACAACAACCTGCTTGCGTCAGGATCAGAGGATGGAACAATCAGTATCTGGGATCTGGACAAGCACGAATGCACCAGAACACAAAGGTGAATATTTTGGGGTTTGGAGGGAACACAAATCTGGAATTCGGAGACTGGAATGGTCTCCAGATCAAAGCCGACCAGCATCAGCGTCCGAGGATCGGACCATCAAGATCTGGGATGTGGACGCTGGCTAGTGTCAACTTTCCCTGAAGGGCCATACCGATGGAGTTTCGTCAATCCTCTGGATGCGGGACGGAGAGCAGCTTCTGGTCAGCCTCGTATGACGGAACAGTCAATATAATGTGGGATATAAGACCGGTCAGTCTGTGAGAACCTACTTCGAGAGGGAGTCTGAGGAGGATGAATCGTCCGAGATCCCAAACGGACAAGCTTGAGATCTGGGAGGTGAACCCCGATCATGCCGGCTGTATTCTCTTGAAACGGTTGTCTCGACATGGTAATTGAAGGTTCCACCGAGTCCTCTGACTCCAAACGACGTCCGAGACCGTATCAATTCGCGTGGTTCAAGGATTCCCAGGGCAGAAATCGAATCGCAGGTGCTTCAGCTGACAGGACCATTGTGGTCTGGGATGCAGACGCCGGAAGCTGCGCGAAATCTTTGCCTATCGATTCGCCGTGGTGCCTTCAACTCGATCCACGGTATCCTGGTCATGACGATGCGCTCTATACCAAGATCGAAATGGTCAAGCCTTATTTCGATAGCCGGGATATGACTTATACAAGTTCTCGTTTCGGCTTGGCTTCCCCAATGTGGCACCTGGCTGGATATGGCTTTTCCTCGTGATAATTTGAGGGTCACTTACCTAGGACAAAACGTTCTCTGTTTGCCTCCTGCAATCGGCCCCTGGACAATCTCAGATTCTCTCCGTACATCAGTCCAGATATTTTGAGGTATAGGGGCGGCCCACATCCGTTTGTCATGGGCAGAACATCGGGCCACATGGTGTTTCTCAAACCTCTGCCCGATTCGGAAACTGCTTTTCAGCAAATGACCGAGGATGAGGCAGAGGACACCGGCACAGAGAAGGAAAGCGACATGGATAGCGATACTTTGAATAGGATTTTCGGCTTTTGGAAGTTGGAAATGCTGATCTATCTTGAGTGATGCGTGATGTAGCGTGATGTGTGACAATGAATCAATTTCTGGCACTGAAAATAGCACCGTGTATTGTTGTCGCAATTCTAGATTGTCGGTCCAATACATTACACTAATTCCCTTTATACTGCATTTACTAGTAGGTTACTACTATATCATCGACTACGTTACAGGTATCATCTATAAAACAGTAGATAGCAAAGACAACGGAATTCCAGACTGCAGGGTTTGTATTGTACTATGTACAGGGGCAGTACATAGAGATCCTCTATGATCTAAATCCCAAGGTAACAGCAGAACTCAACATTCGATTCGTGGTATCATGAAGCGCTTGGTATATAAATATTTATGTCAAAGGGTGTTGCGTGGGTCGTGCAAAGACACGCGCTGCGGTCTTTCATCTCCCCCGGATAGAACGCAAGTATGGAACAGACCACGAGGTCCCGAAGCGAAGCGTGTGGAGGTGCTTAGGAGGAGCCGTGGAACTTGGTCTCGTAGTCGGAGATGGCCTGGACCTTGGCGGCGGAGGCGCTCTTGGGGTCGAAGCGGTAGTTGAGCCAGTCGAGAGCGAGCTTCTTGGCGAGCTCGACGCCAATGACGCGCTGGCCCATACAGAGGACCTGGGCGTCGTTGCTCAGGATGGAGCGCTCGACGGAGAAGGGGTCGTGGGCCGTGACAGCACGGATGCCGGGCACCTTGTTGGCGGCGATGGCGACGCCGAGACCGGTACCGCAGATAAAGAGGCCGCGGTCAGCCTTGCCCGCCTTGATCTGCTGGGCACCCTCGACAGCGGGGTGAGGGTAGGCGGTCTTGTCGGAGGTGGAGTTGACACCCACGTCGGAGACGGAGGCGACGAGGGGACTCTTCTCGAGGACGGCCTTGATGGCGTCCTTGTAGGGGACACCGGCCTCGTCGCAGGCCATGACGATGCGGAGGGGCTGGTCAGACATGATGGACGGATAGATCGGAATGGAAGTAAGAGCTTGGGGGTAATAGACAATGAAGAATGCTTTTTGAGTTGCTTTCCACCTGGACTCAGGGCCGTCCAGGGGCCCTTTTATACCTGGCCTTTGCTCATCGCTTCCGTGCAACGCATACCCCGGGGTGGAGCACGGGCTGATGGAACCAATCGTGGCCGTGGCATCGCGGGCTCAGGCCAGATCCACCGCAGCAGAGCAACATTGATATCGTTCGAGGTGGGGGAAGGCCAGCTGCCCCGCCATAGCGTCATGGCACTGGGAGGATGGGATGTGAGTGGGTGAGGCGGCGTGTCGTTGTCCAAAACCGGCTGGTCAACGTTCCGCGTACCGGCAAGTACCGCTCTGTACGCGGACAATACGCCCGTATTACCACTTTACGGTACATCATAGTATAGAATAGAGCCAGACAGCAACCATGGTCTTGGGTATGAATGGGAACGTGAATGTGAATTCAATTAGGGGCAGGGCAACCAGCCATCGATGTCACTGAAGTCAATGCCCCCTCTTACCTTGTACCGTAAGCCACACCCCTTCGGCGCTAATATCATCCTGGTATGTACTACACCCTCGTAAGGTTGGCGCAGTGCCTCATACTTCCCGAAGGCGCTAAGGCAACGCCCGTGCGACACGCCGAGCGCAGAGGAACGAATAGGGGGAAAGAGGGGGTCGAAATCCTAGTGTTGTTCCGGTTGCGCTTCACCTGCCTGGGGGTTTCGAGAGCAGCCTAGGCAACCAAGCCGAACGAGCCGCGTCGTCATAGCGGGCACTTATACACTATACTACGAACTAAGAAGTATACAACTTCCCAGGGTTGGCCAGGCAGAGAATCATGTCCGGCTGCAACCAAATACTGAGTATATACTCGATCAACGACCAGTTCAGTCCACTCTATCCACCCCTGGAAGTCAGCCTATTCGCACAGGATGGTTACCCTAGGGTATGGTCCATCGGCTCTGGCCATTTCACCTGCGTCTGCCCCCACCAGCCCCGCGAACTCCACTGGCTCGGGCATCCCGCTAGACAAACCTACTCCGGATTCTGCGGTCGTGTGTAGTCCGAGGGGACATTGCAGATGCATGTCGGGTGCTCCTGATGAGCTGGGTAGTAGTAGTAGGTACTGGGAGAATGTACTGGCGGCAGAAGTATAGACGTGGCCTGTGCTGGGCGATAGAGGAACACTCAGCCACGCTGACGCTATCCCAACTCGAAGGTTGAGGCACTGCATAGTTCCAGCCGTTTTCCGCGCAACCGGTTTTCCGTCGCGTCCGCTGCGCCCCTTTGGCCTCGTCCCTGGTTCTGCGACGTATCGGGCATCGCGTCGACGACCCAATCACAATCCCTGACCACATTCAATCTCCGAGTATACTTCGCTGCCCCTCGTTGCCCCTCGTTGGCATCGTCATATCCTTTGAGAAAGGACGCTGTATACTTCCGACGGTGGAGTCGCCATTCCGTTCGTCTGATTGTTCGAGTCACTGGCCTCCAACGCGCTGTGACATCATCTCATCTTTGGATTTCAGCCTGGCAAGCAGGGAATCACCTCGTAGCGCAGCCCAGGCCGGCCGCTAATGCGCGCGCGGGATGGTGCGGACGCCGCCAGCCCTTTGAAAAATATCTCAACTTTCTCCCCCTATCCGTACTCCAGGTGAAAGAAATCAGGACAGTCGGGTCTCTTCGTCCTGCCTCTCTCTCCGAATTGGGGACAGCCGCGCACCGACCCGTCACCGACTGATCGTCCGGGGAAAATCTACCCATTCAACCTCACCACAACACCACCACCCACCTCATCCCCCACCACCACCACTGCACACCACCACTGCACACCACCACACCACAATGGCGCCGACCTCCTACCCCGTCCTCCCGGAGAAGCTGCTCCTCATCTCGCTGAAGATGTACTTCACGCCGCAGCGGACCCTCGAATACGTCCGTGGACTGCTCGATCCCGCCAACGAGATTGTGCGGCCCGAGAACCGCGAGAAGCTCCTTCTCGCCCTGATCCCCGACTTCCTTACCATCTGGCCCTGCGCCGACATCATTCGGGAGTTCGAGAGCAAGCTCGCTGCCGCCGGCACGCCCACCTCCCCTCCTCCGTTCCTACTCGGCGCCCAAGACTGCATGTGGGAGGAATACGGTGCCTACACTGGCGAAGTCTCACCCGCCGCCATCCGCTCACTGGGCTGCTCGATCGTCGAACTGGGCCATGCCGAGCGCCGTGCCATCTTCGGCGAGACGGACGAGCAGACTGCGCGCAAGGCGGCTGCAACCTGTGCGCAGGGCATGGTGCCTCTCGTCTGCGTCGGCGAGGTGACGGCCCCCGGTGCTGTGGCCTCTGAAGCCGTCGGACAGGCCGTTTCCGAGTGTGCAGTTCTCGTGCGCGCCGTACTGAATGCCATCCCCGCTGAGGCGCCTGTCATCTTTGCCTACGAGCCTGTCTGGGCTATCGGGCAGCCCAAGCCTGCTGGTGTCGACCATGTCGGCGCGGTCGTGGAGGGCATCCGGGGTGTCATTGGGCCTCGCCCGGGCACAGCGCGGGTTCTCTATGGTGGTAGCGCGGGGCCTGGACTCTGGGGCGCGGGAGGGCTGGGCAAGGCCGTCGATGGGATGTTCCTAGGCCGATTTGCACACGAGATTGGAGGCGTGCGCAAGGTCGTCCACGAAGTGGAGGAGAGTCTCGGCGTCGCAGCCTAAAGAAACGACTGAATGGGGTTCGCCGACGTTCCATTGAAGATATCATGAACCAAATGTCTACTTGCAATCGCATTCGCATCGCATCTACTGATTTGAATCATGTCGGTATTGGGTTCGCATCATTACACTATACCGTTACTGTTATACGGTCCAGTACCAGCATAGAAATCAGCTCCAATTCGCACGCTGAATGGGTCTAGACAGCAGTGCCAGCACTCTCGGCACCTGCATCCGCGAAGCAATTGGATCCAATTTGTGGGTCGAGACTGTCGCCAGCAAACCCTTGCGAGCCCGACAGGTCTCGGGAAGCCTATCTGGGGGATCCCGTCGCCAATGGAGCCCTCAAGACTGCTCCACCGAAGCTATGCGGCGTATGGGGTTTTTTATGGAGAAACGACTGGAGAACAAGAGTGGATTTGATCTGTGCGATTCCTCCACATCTCCCCATCGACCCCTAGTCACGACAGCCCCGCGCTGTCACGCGGCTGATCAGAAATTTAGGTCGGAGGGTAATTCGGTCAAGCTATTTTTGAGATCGGTCTCCGATTATTTTTGTCGCTGTCTTTTTTTTTTTTTTTTTTTTGAGGTTTCTCGTCCGAGACTGCGGCCGGCGTGCCCGGTAATGTGGTTGATCGGGTCCAAACGAGGGGCAGAGGGGCGAGTCCACACGGTTGTGGGCTCGACTCCATTTCTTTTGCGCTCATTGCACTGATCGAGTAACCCGAGCTCTGCGCAGGTCTTTCTCCCTGGTTTCTACGGCATTTCCCGAGTAGGTAACAATTGGCCCTGGGAATTGCGCTTGTCGCTTACTGCCGCCTCGTTACGAGCCTCCTTTGACTGCGTCAGGCATGATGCCAGTGTGATGGAAATCCTTTTTCTGAGGTCTCTCGTAGATGATTGATATCCAGCCCTTTATCTACAATGAATGTTAAATCGATATCTCTATGCACGATACAGCACCATCACCATCCGGTACATTCAATTGACTTACGGTGGATGCGCACTAATGTAACTGCAATGATCTAACGAATTGAAAATGAAAATGTCTCGTGAATGCTGAATATTCCTTATCATATGCTATGTACAAAACCAATCTATTCCTTTTCAATCCAATTTGCAGCGCATCTTGCACACCGCTTCATTTCTTCTGCAGCTCCTCACGCAGCTCTTGCTTGACCCGGGTCACGGTTCCGATGCCGCCATAGACAACACCAGTGTACATCATCGCAACCGAGGCACCGGCATCAAGCGCCTGACGTGCCTGCTGACCATTGGTAATACCGCCAGAGGCAAAGATAACCTTGCGAGCAGGTATCTCGGTAGGGCCAGATCCCTCCTCGGGCTTCTCAGCCGCAGCCTCAGTTTGAGACGGGGGACCCTGGTCGAGCATGGCGCGGTAGCGGGCAATTAGAGGCACAGAGCGGTCAAAGAGCTGCGGACCCGAGTAGCCGCCGGTCTCCTTGAGGGTTTGCTGTTCCTTTTCCGACAGAACAAAGCCCTTAGGGCGCGGGTCGGGCCGGCGGTTGGTAGTGTTTCCGACGATGACGCCATCAACACCGGAGTTCCAGACGGCCTCGCAGATACCGGAGAGCTGCTCGTTTGAGTCTTCATCCGGGCTGACCTTGACCATAACCCGGGGCTTGGTCTTGCGCTCGACGTTCTGGGCGGCGCCCACGACGGCCGTCAGGATGGCTGTCAGTGGGGCTGCGGCCTGCAGATCGCGGAGACCGGGGGTGTTGGGGCTGGAGACGTTCACGACGAGAATGTCGGCGTACTTGGCGACGCGGTCAACACAGTAGACGTAGTCGCGCTTGATGGCGTCAATGTCGCCGTCCGGCGTGAGCTTGTTCTTGGCCACCTGCACGGCGAGCAGCTTGCCGGGGATCAGACTACCGGGAGGCACGTTGGCTTCGCCGTCCAGAACGCGCTGCTCAGAGTCATCGTGGGAGCCGAAGCCGGCGGCGTAGGCGAAGTCCCGCACACGCTGCTTCAGAACCTCGGCCATGTGGTCAGCGCCGAGGGAGTTAAGGCCATAGCGGTTGATCATGGCGTTCTGCGAAGGCAGGCGGAAAACACGTGGCTTGGGGTTTCCTTCCTGCGGCAGTGGAGTGGTGCCGCCAACCTCGACAATGCCCGAGCCAATGTCAAACAGAACATCGGGGATGTCGGCGTGCTTGTCGAGACCGGCGGAGATACCGACAGGGTTGTTGATCTTGTAGCCGAAGACCTAAAGCCGAATTATATTAGTATGCAAGCGAATTTTTTGGAGTCTTGATCAATCATACCTCAGTAGCCAAAGCTCCATCACCATCCGGGTCTCCACGTTCCCGAGGATGCAGACCAAACCGGTAGAGGGTCTTCAGCACATCAACACCAACATGGTGCGCCTCCTCAGCATCGGGGTAGATAGCCCGGATGAGGGGAACGACAGCATAGCGGTGCAGACTAGCCCGAGTATCGGTGCCATAGACATATCCGACCAACAAGACCACGGCCAATGAAGTACCATAAAGGCCCTTCTTGGACCCGCGCTTCGTCCGCTTGGGGATCTCCTTCGGCGCCTTCTTGGCAGTCTCTTTCGCAGCCTCCTTCACAGTTTCAGCAGCGGGAGCTGACTCCGAAGCATATCGCAAGGCACCAGGGACACGATCGACCCGTTTCGGCAAGAAAGCCGCCGGCCCTTGGGGCAAGCGGGATGCGGAAAAGCGAGCCCGAAGGCCAGTCCTCCCCGCGATCGAGGCGAGATTCGACGCCATCTGGGCGATAGAGTGGAGTGGTGCTTAATTGGCCTTCCTCGGCGAGTGCGCGCCGGATTGGACCTGTTGATGGGTTGTCAGTTCCCGAGGTTCTGGGTATCGTGCGGGGAGCGTGCTGCTCGAGTTTGGGATCCAATGATTGATCCATGGACTGCGACATAGCCGCATCGTTTCCGCAGGAATGGCTGCGCGGTAACCGGGGGAGGACTTACTCAATGGCTTGATCCGAGGTTCTGCAGCGCCCTTGCAGATCCGAAGATTGGACGGGATCGGGTGCTTTGCGGGCGGTGAGGGCGGAGCGATGCGTTCAGTATGGCGGGCCTTGAGCCGCAACACTATATTAGGTAATTATTGCTCTGGATGGAAAACTAAGTCAACTGATTGAATAGGCTATAAGGATCGGGCTTTTTTTTAAATTTATGTAGTGAGTACTGTTTGGTTGAAACGATATAATTCTACATGTGATGTACTATGAGCCAAGTCTGAACCAATAAAGCTGAAAATTGGGACCAGAAGAATATGTATACGAGCGTGGGATCAATAAATATCGGACGCTAAAAGAAAGAAAGGAAGGTGCGTATTTACTTGCTTGATCCAAAATCCAGGATAATATAATGGTCGATTGTTATTTTCATTGTGATATCGTGTCCGAGCTTGCATGCAAATCTCAATACCCTAACTTGAAGGTAACATCTACTCATTCGACCACTCAGGCTTCTTCTTCTCAGCAAAAGCCGTCATCCCTGAAAGCAAAATTAGAACCACTTCAAAAGTATTCGCTACGGAACGCGCGCAATGTCTGTACTCACCAATTTTCTGGTCCTTGCTGCCGAACAAGCCATGGAACAAGCGACGCTCATACTCAACACCCTCACGCAGCGACAGCTCCTGGCTCTTGTTGACAACCTCCTTACCAGCAACAACAGCGACACGGCTATATCCAGCAATAGTCTCGGCCGTCTTGAGAGCAGTCGCAAGCAGCTCGTCCTTGCCGCCGTCGACGACTTGCGCCGCAACACCCCACTCACCAGCCTCCTTACCACTGAAGTTCTTGCCAGTCAGAATAAGCTCCATCGCCTTGCTCTTTCCAATGGCCCGGGTCAGGCGCTGCGAGCCACCGGCGCCGGGGATGGTGCCCAGCTTGATTTCGGGCTGGCCGAAGGTTGCGTTCGAGGTACAGTAGAGAATATCGCACATCAGGGCGAGCTCGCATCCACCGCCGAGAGCATAGCCGGAGACGGCGGCGATGACGGGCTTGCGGATTGAGTTGGCGAGGTGGGACCAGGGGGCGATGAAGTTGTCGTTGTAGGCAGCGGCGAAGCTAAGGGGGGCCATTTCCTTGATGTCGGCTCCGGCTGGAGAGTGTTAACGTGCTTTTCTTTCTTTGAATCTGTGGGATGAGGTGCATACCGGCGAAGGCTTTCTCGCTTCCGGTGATGATAATCGCGCCGATATCCTTGTCATTGTCGTACTTGCTCAGTGCCTCGTTGAGCTCCTTGAACAGAGGGCTGCACAGAGCGTTCAGAGCCTTAGGGCGGTTCAGGGTAACTATACAAAATTAGCACTTTTACTATTATTACTGCACTGGAATGTCCATACTCAGGCCGACTCCGGGTTTCGGGGTCTCAGTGAGAATGTGCTCATAGCTCGGACCAGACGAGTACGGCCGTACTCGAGCCAGATAGTTGCTCAGAGGGACGGCAGTCCGGGAGGTAGCCAGACGGGCACAGCGACGGGCAAACATGGCGATTGGCGATAGCAATGGCGACGTGAATGAGATTGGCCAGCGTAGTCGGAGTCGGAAGTTGTTGTCAAGGGAGAGCTCCTATGATGTATGCAACCTCCCCGCAGCCGAGAAAGGGCCGAAGTTAACCGTCCCGAGGCCCCATGTGGCTTACTCATCACGAATATCCGCCCAAACTGCACAGCCATACTTACATAATCATAGGTCGAGGCTGTGCATATCACGTGTGGCCCGGGAATGGTGACTGCCGGGTCATCTGTAAGCTGATTGGTGGGGGCCGCAGGGGACACTTTGCTCCTGTTTTCCAGAACAAGCGACTGCATTCAGCACTGCGATCTGCGACTGCCAGCGGGTTTCACGTCTCAACTCTCGACACCTCTTCCTCCCCCTCCCTTCTCGCCGCCATGGATGTTCCCGAGCCAGAGCAGTCGCCCTTCACAGCCGTTTCGGCCCACACCTCCAAGCTGACCAGGGTAAGTTATTCCATGAGGGGTCTCGGCTGGCGCAGTTATCTCAAGGTCTATTCCTCGCATTCGGGGCGCGCCGGATTGACTCGTTGGACTGTTTCATACTGACTCGTATACAATAGCATTACCAAGCATGGCTCGATTACTCGACTCCCTACACCACCTACCGCTGGGTTGGCACAGGTGTACTTCTCCTCATCTTCTTCCTGCGTATCGTCGTCGCGCAAGGATGGTACATCGGTACGTGTTGACTCCCCCCAGTACAGTATTCATTGGACTGGGAGCAATTGTGCTCCATCATATGAAAGAAAAGACCCGCAATCGAAAACGCGAAGGCCATCAACAAGAACGCAAACTAACACCATCGCAGTGGCCTACACCCTCGGGATCTACCTCCTCAACCTCTTCCTCGCCTTCCTCACCCCGAAATTCGACCCATCCCTGACGCAGGACGAAGGCCTTGAAGATGGCGACGCCGGCTCCCCCAGCCTCCCAACCAAGCGCGACGAAGAGTTCCGCCCCTTCATCCGCCGACTGCCGGAGTTCAAATTTTGGCACTCCGCCACCCGCGCCATCACCATCGGATTCCTGTGCAGTTGGTTCGCCATCTTCGATATCCCCGTCTTCTGGCCCGTCCTGGTCGTCTACTGGATCATCCTGTTCGTCTTGACCATGCGCCGCCAGATTCAGCACATGATCAAGTACCGCTATGTGCCTTTCTCCTTTGGCAAGACCCGCTACGGCCGCTCATGAACTCGATTTCTCATCTGATCCTCTCCCCTTTTCACACATCCCGACTCTACCATCCCTGAATCCCGGAAATATTGTTTCCCTCCTTGTCATGCCCCTCCTCTTGTCTCTACGGAAGGGGAGAGAGGTGTGAATTTTAATGTGCATGTGTCTCGTACCCGTTACGGATAGATATGATTTGAGCGAAAATGTTGGAGATGGGATTGGCCCGGATGTAAGTACTCTATTGGCAGTTTCTCTTATGCATAAGGTTTCTAGCCCATTGGTCCTCTTCTGGGGATCCTCTCTTTATCTTTGGTTGTATTTGTCTTGCGCTTAGAGGGCTCGTTATCATCTTCTGCCCTGTTTTCATAAATTCTTAAACCCTTTACTTGGATTCGACTGTGGAATTTTACTAGATTCAAAATGGAATTGGTGGTATTGACTTGTGTAATGGTCAGATAGACCAGGCCTTGGTCCGGGCCGAGGCAAAAGATCGAAACTAAAGAGATAGACATCAGGGCACTACTAGCGTCCCTGAAAGATTCCCTAATTTTACCACTGCAAACTTGCAGGGCTGCTCAAAACAATATATCACATCCAAATATCAAAATATCAGACCAAAAGATCAAGAAAAAAGCACCCTCAAAGTGCTCAAATTGTGGAGAAATTGGCCATACAATCCGTTCTTGCAGGGCATAATTGGATATGTACATAATATGAAATGAACCAGATGAAGGATCAGGTGAAGATCAGGTGGAGGACAAAACAACAAGAAGACAAAGAGGGTCTTATAGCAGTAGTAGATAGAATGTAGTTGCTACAGTAGTAAGTAATGATGTTGCTGTGGTAATGTATGGTAACGATCTTGGGGTTTCTCCAAACTACAAATTACCAGCCCAGGGGCGGCTTTCTCTTCACCGTTGATTGGCCCTCCTACATTGCGTAGTCTCACATTTCGGCCAGTCGTTTCGGCGCCTTTAAATATCCTGGGAAATTATGCACTCCATTCAGGCGGGACAACGCACTTGGTCTTGATGCACGACCAGTCGTCGCAGCAAGCCTGGCCAGTGATAGAGCATTGTCCACCGTCTATCCCAAGCATCGTTAGTGAGTTTTTGAACATGGAGAGCGTATCAACGTACGAGGAATGCAGCCATTGCGCCCGACGAGAGGGGAGTCGGCTGCGGGGGAGGCGCTGACGACGGCCATGAGGGCAGCAAAGACGAGGTAAAGGTTGAACTGCATGGTGGTGATGTTCTGCTTCGACTCGCAAGTAGTGGGATGGCTGATGAGTTGAAGAAGAATGCATTTTTCGCGGAGGTTCCTGCTATTTAAGACATTTGGCGATCATCACGTGAATAGACTCAGTTGCATACTGATCTATATCGCGTTAACTTGGGGTCCATATACAAAAATTAGGTGCTCCACACAAGAATCCTTTAGAACGCGATTGTTTCCTAATTGGGTAACGAGGATCGCCATATACCGACTTTTTTCCCTGCAGCCTGATGGTTGGAATCTTGCCAAGTCATAATGGGCATTTTTACGCTTAACTGAGCAGCTTCAAGTTATCTGAGGTGATTACATACAGATCTCTTGTTCAGATAAGGTGAAATCTGATGTACTGGAATGTTTTCCTGTTTCTCAAAAGACACTTGGCCTGTGATGGGACTGATTGCCAGCCAACCAAGAGCTTTGTGGGCCTTGCGCTGATTTTTCGCTTTAAACGTCACTTCTGCGTATTTTTTATCACAGAACCGACCATGTATCTATTGTAGCGGGAAAATTGATATAATGCTTCCTGCTGCAAGTAAATTGTGCTGAGTTCCCATAATAATTTACTTTAAAAGTACTGAGCAGAGTCACACAATATCTGAACGCATCAGTCCGTATCAATGTCTGATCCTGACTCTTCTTTCGCGTAGTAATTGCGTTCGGTAGCAAGACGATGAACGTCTTCTGCATGTCTGCGAATATGCATTTCATGTAGAAGATCCTCACTACACATATGACATCTCCGATCCTCCAAGTGTTTTTCTCGAAAGTGTCGCAAAGTCGATTTGTATTCGCTATATTTGTGTGTTCGACGATGAACAGGCAGCATGTTATTACCATAACATTGAAAGCATCGTCGAGGTTTTTTAGCCTTCCGGATATAGTTTCCCGCCTTCTCCAGAAGCAATTGTTCCTTTGACATTTCAGGAGGGATCGAGGCTATTTTTGTTGCTCGCTTTTCCATTGCTGTGTGCTGTTCGTCGGGCTCATCGCTTGGAACCGGCCGTTTACATCGTCCACGTAGTGGCCCGCCTTCAAGGTGACAACAATATCGCGAGATGGCAGCGACAGCAGCATTTCGTCTCTCCCACTCTACTTCCAATGAATGGGAAGTCGGCCAGGTCAACAACTTTTCGAGAAGATCAATCTGCTCTGGCAGCATACTGTCTGTTCGCAACGCGTTTTTCGCTTCCTCGTTGTCGATAGCTGCTCCGGAGAGCTGCCGCTCAGTGTCTACATTCGCCTGTTTACGGTCAAACTCCTTTCGAACTTTTTGTCTCAATGCCCTCTCTAGCCGGCCAAAGGTGTTGAGCTTTTCGCGTGCGAATTTGTCGCGTCGCAATTTCATCTGCTCTCTCGGATCATAGATACATATTTCAGCTTGCTCATCCAATCGCCGGACCGCTTCGACATACTCTGGATGTTCACGGATCGAAGCTCGTTGCCCAGGAGTCAGGTGTCGAGGCCGTCTGGTATCAATCCACCTGCTCATGCGGGTGACTGCACGCATGAGGGATTTGTTGGATAGGCGGCCGTTCATCACATTCTGCATGTCCGTGTCAACATGTCGCGGAAGGTAATGGTTGAGGAATGTGCGAGAATCTGCGTGTTTCATGATCAAATTTTGTTGAGCTTCGCTGACTGCATCACTATTGTTTAACATCTTTCCACCTCCATAGCGCATGCGGTGCGCAAACATCGACTGAAGCCAACCATGAATCTCCCCGAGATTCCTCAGTCGAGCAGACATTGTGCCACTGAGCATAGGTTGATCCCACAGAATTGGATGGAATGACAGTCATCGCCAACTAATGCAAAAGGAACCGTGCAGGTGATCATCATATCTAGAGTACACCGCCGCCTTAGCTTCTACCGATTCATCATGCGCACGAAGGTGATCCGAGACGAGCCATGAGTCGCAGAAGTACATTGTGCTTTCTATATCGTCATTGTTCATGCTTTTCACATTGGGAACACATTAGCAAACAGAAATGCTAGAAGACTGTTAGGAAAAACAAGCCAAGGACTAGGATATAGCGCTCTCTTCCATATGTATAATAGAAATAATCAAGATAATCAACCAAACCGAACATTCTCTGGAGGTTTCCGTGGCCGGCTGCCAAAGATTTTGGTGATTTAGTGTCACCATAATGACAATAGATCGGCGCGATTTGAACAGGAGCTGTCGAACAAGGAACTCGAGGATAAAAATTCGAATAGAAAGTTTTAATCCAGAGATTCGTGAAATGAGAGACAAACGTGGCTATTTATAATTTGCTTGTACCATCGTGCTTATCGAGGTCCTAATCCCGAGGAAGAGATATGATCAAAGAATCGGCTTCTGCTCAAGCTGCAAATGGGCACAGATGAAATCGAAAACACACCGGATTGGTATCCGACTCTACTCCACTGTGAGTTGCCGTAGCCAATTGAAGGGTCGCCCTTGCCCGGAATATAACAGCGAAAGGAGGTGCTCCTAGGAACTCTCATCTAAAATGGACGCGTGATCAGCGATTAGACAGTAATTAAACTCTGATAGGCTATTGACGCCTTTCCAGCTTCTTCATGTGGGGTAAATGCGGCCTATGGGTCATGGAGTTTGTGCTAGGCTTTAGTGACGAATTGGCAGTCCTGGGCCTGAGATAATCCAGAGCATTGAGGCGAAGATAGGGATCGAGATTAGTCTTTTAGAATTCTGTCAAGGGAAGCATGTATTGCCATTGTGAAAGAAAGAAGCGACGACAGAGACCGAGTTCAGGGAAAATTCATTTCTCCTACAGAACGGCGGATCATGATCCTCAGGCAATGAGCTCGAATAGGCAAGCGCTGGAGAGTAGATAAGAATGTAAGATCAGGTCATTTCTTTGTTCAAGCCCCTAGGAACGACTGTAGGCAGCAAAACGCTTATCATCGGAGGAAGTGAAACAAAGAAAGAAGCATGACGTCGGCCAGCCGGAGCATCAGGGGTGAGCGATCAGGGTGCTCAAGGAGCGGCTCCAGGAGCACTCCGGGAGCACTCCGGGAGCGCTCAGGGTCGCTCAGGGTTGCTCAGTGAGCAGCTCAGGGCGGCGGGGGAACTAACTCAGGCTGGGCTCCGGGAGCTGATCGCTTCCCGAGGCGGCAGTGTTACCGTCACCTTTTTTACTCAAGTAATGCAGTTCATATCTCATAAGGCATCATCATCAATATCAATTTTGGCCATATTAACACCGCGAACCTGGGATATTCACTAACACGCCATAAAGTATGTACCATAAAGATAAAATCAGGTAGCGGGACGCAAAGGGAATCCTTAGAAGTAAGTCATGAAAAACAGGTATCTAAAAGGGAAACGTATGGACCGAGTCTCAAATCTGCAAATCTTCAACGCTATTCGATCTCTTCCCTCCGACGGCGCTATCAGGGAGCGAGAGTGCGGAAATTGTTCGTCCGGACTTGGGACGGTTGAGATCCTCTTTCTTTGTACAGATCCAGGTCGAGGCGTACATGTTCACACTATTATGGTTGAATTAGCTGGAATTTAAGCTCAACAGGATGGATAGGTGGAACGTACCGGTCAATGCATGTGCCGGGGAAACGGGCGCCCACGCGACGAGCTGTGAAGCCGTTCTCTTCGAAGTGCTTGATGTACCAGGGGTCGATACTGGCGGAACGGAGTAGGATACGGCCGCCCTTCTTCAGGGCGTGGTTGAGACGGCGGGCCTGGGCAGCTGCGGCGTCCTCGGTGGGGTCGAACCAGTCCATTGAATCCATGACCTTGGACTTATCAGTATTGGAAAGATAGTTGAGATGGTGGGATTGTATTATTTACCACAGCGATGGTCAATGTACCAGGTGTAATGCGGTTAATCACCTCGTTGATTTCGTCGGTGTGAATTCGCAAGCCATCAAAGGCGCCCGGAGTAGAGAGCTTGACATGAGCTTGGGGAGACAGATAAGTAGGGTGGCATCTATATAATAGAGTCAGCATGGATCTAGCATTGCAGTGAACGTGAGATACTAACCGTCGCGAGAAATTCCCGCGCATGCACAGGTAGTAGAAGTAGTTGTCGTTACTGATCATGGTGTCCTTGACAACGGGGTCGAGGGTATTCACAACATATTCCCAGATAGACTGGCCGCTGACATCCTTGCTTTGCTTCATATCCGAGTTCAAGCCATTACGGCGGAAATAATCATCGACGATCATGTTGCGTTGGTTGCGAGGCACTCCAGCCGCCTTCCAGGCGAACCACTCAGTACTCACGATAGCCCAGTTCAAGGGCTTGCTCAAGAGAACCCGACGTATACGCGGCCAGATAGCGCGCTGCTCATCCAGACTCTGGGCTTCACATAGCTTGGTAACCTCACCCTGCAGTCCAAAGACCTTGAACAGCCACCGCACCATGCGGATGGCGTGGCGTGAACCACCGGTCTCGTATAGACCATAGCCAGAAGTAGAGGTAAAGACATGGTTGTGCTCCAACCAGTACTGGAAGGCCTGACTCGACAGATGAGGGCTCAACTTGGAAATCAACAGCTCGCGAAACTGCGGGTGCTTTCCCTCACCAAAGATTTTCCACATATCGCGGTGACCCAGCGCGCTGTAGCAGGCCACCTTCAGTTCCAGCAGGTGGTTTTGGTTGGGGTTCAGGTCGACTGCGTGCACACGGCGAGGGTTCTTCTGCAGGTAATCCAGAATGTTGTCTCCGGCACTGGTGATAGCCAGGATCACATCGTCGTGTCCAATGCTCAGCAGTCGGTGATCAACGCGAGGATCTTCCCAGGTGAACGCGTAGATATACTCATTCTGGAACTGGGTGTGCTTAGGCAACATATCATTGTAGTGGATGCGGTAGTGGTGGTTCTGATAGAAAGAGCAGGGGAGCGGCAGGTTGGCACTGAGATTGATCACGGCCGACTCGTAAGCCTTGGATCGAATCTCGCCGGTGCTTTTTTCCATTTCCATGTCCATCTCCTTCTGGTGGTTGGCCGGGTGCAGATAGGGCGACTCGGTGAACGAGGCATCCAGCTTCTCGATGGTCGTTTGGCTAGACCGAGTGGAAGCAAACTCCTTGGGGCAACCGACGAAGATGTAGTACGGGATACCACCCAGGAGGTAGTTACGCTCACTGGCCGAGATCACGGTTCCAAACTTGTACTCGAGGTAGTCACGGCGGGCAGCCTCGAGGCTCACCCGGTCAAAGTCAAACCATGCGCGCCAGAAAACTCGACCGAGCCAGTTCACGTGGCGGTTGAAAGCACCACCGGTGTAGTTGCGAGTAGAGACATCGACGATGCTCTGGACTGCGACGGAGGTTAGTTTGCCTCTAGATGTTGGCTCCATTTGCAAAAGCCACTTACCATAGAAATCACACACTCCAATGAGACCAGTTGGTTTCAGGCGCGAGGTTAATGAGTCCACGACGCTGTAGTAGTCTAGAGTCGCAAGTCAGCATATGAGCACCGGAGGCGAACTGGAATATTTTCTACCTGGAATCATGGAAAGACTGTAGCTCATGGTAATCATGTCCGCACGATCGGTAGGGGTGTCCGCCGACCGTGGGTCAACCTGTTTTTCAGGAAGCTGAAAAGATCGTGCGTCCTGGCAGATCACGGTAACATTCTTCCATCCCAGACGCTGAAAGCGCTGGCGGGCAACATCGCAGAGGGACGGGGAGAGGTCGACGAGGTAGACGTGGTCGAAGAACTTGTCGACCGGGAGGAAAGTCGACATGGCTTCGATATTGTAGCTACAACAATAGTCAGTATTTTCGTAGTTCCGACGACTCAGCTCTTCATGCTGATTCTTTTCTTCTTTGGGCTACTCACCCAGTACCACCACCGATCTGTATAACAAGCACATATCAGCATTTGCTCGGGATTGAATGCACGCCACATCATCACTTACATCAACCCAGACAGCTTTTCCGGCCTTGATTTCCTTGCTCTCGACCTTGTGCTTCAGTTGTGCTGCGACCAGACCCAGCATGTCCTCGCGGCCTCGGAGCAGTCGACGGCGGGTGGCATCGTAGACGCTGGCCTATTGCGGTTTCAAACAGATCAGTGTAAGTTTCAGACACGTCACGGGTGTTCTGACTGCGACACTCACCTGAGTTTTGTAAAAGCTTTCGAGGGCCCCCTGCTGGTCCTCGGCCTGCTTGTCGTGGGGCTTGAGGAAACTGGCCCAGACGAACTTGAGGTAAGTGAAAACACCATGGTTGAAATCGACCTTGACCTGCTGGGAAGAAACGAAGAGGACGAGGCCTACGAGGGTGAAGACGAGGAAGGCCACGCCGGCGATGTAGAGATGTAGCCAGTCCATTGCGTTGGGGGGTCTGCGGTGAAAGAGGAATGGAAAGGAGCGAGAGGCAGGAAGGCACGAGGGGTTCGCATTTCATATATGGCCGATATGGTATACTTCAGACACTACGAACGTGCGAGTAGCGCCGATTGTGGGCAGGAGGGGCACGCTGGCCGCATTTTGAGGCGGCAGGTCCTATCAGGGCGACACATGGAGCACATGGGTGGGGGGCTGCGATAACAGTTGGAGGCGATGCTTCACGGTGCTGGCACACGCAAATGGGACGGAGGCAAGATAGGGCCGCTCTATGAAGAGGGAGGTACTGGGTACTTGCCATTTCTAGAGATTCTCTATGACAAGGAGGTACCTTCTCCATCTATAGGAGAATCCCCAGGGGAGCTCAACTTTAAGCGCATTTGGCTTCGGCCGCCCTGCGTTAGTCGAGGCACCGGCCACTCACAGCCCGCGCCGGCGCCCGTGGGGGAGCCTGTTGGAGCTGATTGGCACCCACTGGCCCCGAACCAGTAGCCTATCAGCGGGGAGATCGCCGGCACATTCAACGCGCCCCGGAGTTGATGGGTGATCGAGTGCAGATCCAGTGGAGATCGAGAAGAAGAAGAAGGGAATTAACGATATTCGTGATAAATGGCTGGAGAAAGGTAGAATGCTCCTAGGAGGTATACTTAAGAGTGCAGCACGTAAGACTAGTAGCACTTGGGAAAGGGAGTAGGTACAACTGTATAGACCCAGCCGATCTCTCTGCGTTCACGGCCGGATATCCACATTCTTGAACTTCCCTCCCCCATTTCTCCCGAAGAGCCCCGCCATGCCGTGATCCAAAGGGTCCGCACTGCCCGTCTGAAGATCGTGTCGGGTGGCGATGCGCTGCTGATACCCACCGTTGATCCCCACGTTCGTCCCCTCGAGATCGTGGTCTGAACCCTCGGCCACCGCGATTAGCAGTTGTACATCGGTCCGGTATTGGAACTCCAGGTGATACCACCGGTTAGGCGAAACCCCCAAAGGAGAGGCCCTGGAGTACAAGACAGCGGTCTGGGCGCCGTCGTGCTGGCTGACGGTCATGTTGCCGATGGAAGCACTGATCACGTACTTGAACCCTCGCAGCGCGTTGAGATCGCCGCCTTCGGGAGACGCCGTCACATGGACCATCACACCAACTTCGCCCGAGTGGTCTGTCGTCAGTACATCGCCGGCAATGGTATAACACTTCCATCCGCTGGATCCTGTCACGGCAATGGCAAGCTGGTCCCCGGCCGGTGCGAATCCATACTCGTCGCCGTAAATGGAGCAGTCCGCTCCGAAATTGATCCAACCAGCTTGGTCATTCGCGGCAAAGTCGGATTTATAAGGCAGGACACCGATCTGGGCCTCTCAAGTCCGTTCCGAGCATTGGCCTGCATCCCCTTCGCTGGCAGGCGCCGTCAATCGAACCTTGCCATCGGGTTGTGCCAGCAGACTCGGGCTGTAGTTGGAATTGCAGGCACCGGTGCTGTTGCGGACATGCCATGGAGCGGGAGACCATGACCATGATCCGCGGCCGTAATTGCTGTTGGTAAAATCAATACGATGGTCTTGAGGCGCTAAAGAATCATTGTGGACATAGTATGCCGAATGGCTGGAAAGGACCACCTGCCGTGTGGCCGGATCCCACACTATATATGGACTCGAGCCGGGGTAAAGACTGTCGTCGGTTGAGACGGGCTTTCCCACATCGAACGAAGGGCCCCAAGTGGATCCATCCGGCGAGATCTTCACATATATCCGGCAGTTGGTCAAGCCGCAATACTCATAGCTCAAGATGTACTCCCCGTTATCCATCCTCGCCACGGTAGGCATGCCGGGACGATGACCTTAACTGGAACCAGCAGCGACAATCCAGAATTGGCCCCAATGGTCACCGCCGTTGACAGAAGTGGTCATGGCTACCACCTGGCTCCAATTGGCATGCGCAAGCTCATCGGAGAATACGACCACAAGCCTGTTCTGACTATCGAGGTAGAGAAACGGCTCCCAGATCCCATTCTGGAATGTCCCACCGCGCGCCCATTCTTTAGCCGGACTCCATGTTCGCCCGTGATCCTGGGAAGTCCACATGATGAAGGAAGTATACCTCGAATCGACCGGCAGCAGATTACCCACGAGCATCACGGTGCCTTCTGCAAACCGCCCAACTCGCCCAGGGAATTCGAAGATAAAAGGTTGCCAGAACCGCGTGCAAGGATGGCCGTTGCGTGTCTGCGTATCATTAACAATCGACAAAGCGCTCCAGGTTCTCCCGCCATCTGCACTCTCGCGAATGATGAAGCTTCCCGGTACCCCATTTGACTCCCCACTATCTGGCCCTGGCGTATATCAATGCTTCCACATTGTCAGGAGTGTGCTGTTCCGATCCCCGGCATGCTGGAGCTCAATGACGCGAGCGTAGCAGTTGGCTTCATTTTCTGTAGCTCGCTTCCAGAGATAGGATCCCTCGTAATCAGCGATCGCAGGTAGGAGAACGGCCGTAATGTCAAGTGCTCCGAGACGCCATAGCTGCACCAAGGTCGATGAGAGATCTCCTAAGTGAACGGAGACAGAGAAACGGGTCTTTTCGGTCACCGTGTCATAACGCAGCAGGTCCTTTTGCACTCACCTCGACCATATAGAGTTCCCCAGTCTCCTAGAGCGGGAGATATGCGCCAGGTGGAAAATTCGCCGAGGCCGCGGATGGCCGCCTGGATGTCCAAGAAACGGGGAGCATCCCATCTAGAAGCACGAGGCCCTTCATCTCACCAGAGATGCCCAGACCCAGCTAAATTCTGTTCCTCAAATCGCCTTCGGATAAGCAGCTCAATGACAGACCATGTGCAAAGGTTTCCTTTTATGCTAGACTCAGATTGCCATGCTTATGGTTTGTGGAGGTGGGTAGAGTGAGTCTCTCCACGTTCTCGCTAATCTTCCCGTGAGAGCAAAAACCGCAAGAAGACTTTTGTTTCGAAGTCACCGACAAGCATTTGTATCTCAATCGGTCGCTTTGTATGTGTCAGCACCTAGTGTTGTATGACGGAAAAATCAGCCGCACCGGGAACCATGCTCGCGTGTCCTGGCACGTTTCAACATTGGTTCGTTTACGCGAGGTTACCCCAGATGCAATCTCGACAGTCCATCATCGCAATGTATTATCTTTCGATATATTTACCGAGGGGTGAAGGGAGATAATCTCTTTTTCCGAAGACCCTGCGCCACCGTAACACCGGTAAGATTGCGGCCTCGTGGTCGGAATTTGAGGGCTATGGGCAGACCACGATTCATAGAACAAGCAAATACGACGGCATTTCTTCGGCAGCTCATTCTCTTTCAAGCTTTGAGAAAATTATACTAAAACAACAGCACGGGTAGAAGCTTCCGCAGAGAAACCCTCGAGATCTTCGGAGGGGTGAAGGCACCGTCATTCCGCTACCCGGGAGGCAACTATGCCGTGAACTCCAACTGAGCGGATAGTATTGTCTCAATGCAACCCACGGGTTGAGCAAGCCCGGCCGGATATTAACCCAGATACGAATTGGCGGCGCGGATGATCATGGGGACGACGACAAAAATCATACCAGGAACGACAGGATTTGATACTAAGCACCATAATTCCACGCGAGTTCTCAAGGACTACGTTCATGGTGCTAAAAGTATAGTTCTGGTTTATGCAAAAAGATGGATTAAATGAGACCCATGATCGTCTTTTTCGAGGTGTGTGTGGGATTCACAGATGTGCTCGGGCCAAAAAAATGCCTCCAAGTCACCAGGACGATGCAAAAAAGAAATCGTGGTTCCAGAGGGGGTCGAACCCTCGACTTTGGCGTTATTAGCACCACACTCTAACCAACTGAGTTATGGAACCCGATTATTGTGTGACCTTGCGGGGCTCGTGCATGGTGTCTTCGAAGCATTTGGCCAGTGTGTAGATGCGAGGTCAATAACACTTTCGATCTAGTCTTCTGGACTGACAACTTGATTTTGGATAAACTGAATATATCCCATCATCTGAGCCTCAAGTGCCATTTAAAACTCACAGTGCATTCTAATTATCCTCGTTATGTGGTGCGTGGCTCGGCATCGCTTCACACACGAAGTGGGGGTCAATAAAAAAGATGGCGCTAGAGGGCGCCAAAACCAGGCGTGCCGAGGGTGGAGTTATGTCGTCATTTGGGTTTGTCTACCCGAATGCATCCACACAAATCAATATTTTCTGCGTCTGTTCAACAAGCGGGTTCCATAACTCAGTTGGTTAGAGTGTGGTGCTAATAACGCCAAAGTCGAGGGTTCGACCCCCTCTGGAACCACGTTTCCTTTTTTCCTTTTTTTTCCCTGTCTGTGGCCGTATGGTTGCCCAGACTCCATCGTTTTTTTTGTCGGCGTTCACTTTGACCTATGTATGGTTGATGTGTTACACAGCCTTACGTGGAGCATGGCCGGGGCTTATGGCCAGGTCCAGGTTGCCCGCTTAAACAATATCTCTCTAATCAAAAAGAAAATCACGCTAGCGAGGTCGCAACACTTGTGAATACTAGTGGACAAAAAGACAAAACTAGATATCATCTGGCCGAGAGCTGTGAAGCCTCTTTACGTATAATTAGATTTGGAATTTCATTATCCAGTCCCCTTGACGCAAACTGGGTGAATTGGCTATATTTGCTGCCTGGTAGCGCCTTTAATATGTACCTGACAGAAATTCGTCCGCTTGAAGCCGATGAGTCATCACGGTTCATACTACGTTAGTTACTAAGTTACCAGTTTCAAAACAATAAAAACACTTATGCTCGATATCGATACTACTTCTGGCCGTGGGTATTTGAGCGAAGGCAACACTGAGTATTTCTTTCTATCCTTCGCCCTGGCATATCTAAGTACGGATATCAACGATCTCTTTGGGTGAGTATTCGAGCTACTAGCTGCATGAGACTGCCATATGCAGCAGTTCCGAGAGTAGGTATACCTGGATGGCGCTGATTTTCAAGGAAGAGGGGGGGGGGGTTGCAACTGCGCAAATGTTCATTTGAGACCAAAAGACTATTTTATACACATTTCAGATGATTTTGGGTAGTTTGTTATGAGACGAAGACTAGTAATTAGTCACCCGCACCAGCGCCCTCCATTGGACTCGGCAGAGATATTATGGGTCTCCTTATCGTCTCCACTCATGATACATTAAATCTTGCCCGTTTTCAACAATCTGGTTCCATAACTCAGTTGGTTAGAGTGTGGTGCTAATAACGCCAAAGTCGAGGGTTCGACCCCCTCTGGAACCACGATTATTTTTGTCTTTTGCCGATCCGATTCGCTCAGCACATGATGCCGAATGCTTCATTTTTTCCTTTCCTTTTCCTTCAATATTTTTCAAGACCCTCAAGTCGTCTTGGGCCGTGTAATCTGCGACATGTCGTTTCATTACAGTAATCTTCTGTTGGGACCGAATATAGAGCTAAAATCTTCATCGTAATATATATTGCGGACAGCGTAGTCAGACGGATCAAATATATAACTATTATGTGCAACGGAAACATCAACACTGCGCGTGGAATAACAATAGCGCACCCACAGACGTGGAGACAAAAAGCCTAGGCTGGTATTTTCAAAACTATTCTCCCCTCAACCTCCGATTTCTCGAGTCGCTCTAAGATATCATGAATCTCGGCTAACTCGAACACTTTCACATGTGCCTTTACGTCGCCTGCCACTGCCATTGCTAGAAGCTCGTCCATTTCTTTCGCAGTACCCGCCGAGTTTCCGACGATAGTGAGACCTGGAATGGTGATCAGAAGATATTGAGAATACAAGGAAATTGGACGGATCAAATTGACTCGACAGGTCCGAACACTCACCTCTGATAATCATATCGAATGGAGTAGCGGGTAGATTGAATGGAACACCTGGAATACCAACACACACCAGCGTTCCGAGCGGACGCAGCATCTGCACGCTCTGCTCGTATGCCCCTGGGCTATTGGCGGTACAGATCACGCTATGAGCACCGAGCCCAGACGTCAAGGTCTTGACAGCCTGAACGATATCAACCACGGTGAAGTCAAGGAAATGCTTGGCTCCCAAAGATAGACAAAGATCTTTCTTGGTTGCTCCTCTGTATACCGTCAGTGACGTTGAACCGAAACCAACACGCCCATAATTCAGTAGAAATGACTTACTTATCGATCGCGACCACATTCAATCCCTTCTTCGCGGCAATCTGCACCCCCTGGTAAGATAAAGTCAGTGTTTGGATATAGCAAAGGATATCGGGCTAGCTTGTCAAGCTTACATGTGTCCAAGACCTCCCCCAGCACCAATGACGGCGAGCCAATAGCCCGGACGAGGTTTTGTTTTCATGATCGAAGAGTACATGGCGATCCCGGCTGATGAACGTTAGTGAATTTGACGAGAAGAGTACTAAGGAATATTGAGTGCTAACCGCAAAGAAGAGGTGCTGCTAGCTCTGGCGAGAGTCCCTGGGGTATCCTCGTGGAGTGGATGGCTGGACTGACGATATATTCTATCGCATCGGCATTAGAATCTGTCCGCAGATAGATGCATTTGAGCACAACGTACGTTGAAACGTCCCTGGGACATTCTTCGCCTAGTCAGCTTTTGGGTTTTTGTACTCAGCATATTCCACTGGGAACCTACCGCGCCGGCATTCCTCTGCTTCGGACAAGCAGTATGGTTAATAGCACAAATTTCACAGCTGAGACAAGAGCTGTAAAGCCACCTGTTGTATCATAGAGTTAGTATTCCCGGTTGCTTTGAGATGCAGTTATCTGACTGAGCACTGGCCTGATGCCAACTCTTTCGCCAATCCATTCATTCCCATCGACGTCAGACCCGACTACGAGGTAGAATTTCGAGTCAGATTCGCATGAAGTCTGCCGTGAAGCTTTAAAGAACGCCACTCACCTGCGACCACCGTCCCCACACCCTCGTGACCAGCCACATCAGTCAACATGGGCGTATCACCCTTGATGCTGTGAACATCGGAATGACACACACCAGAGTATTCCAGCTTCACAAGAAGGTCCCCATCACCAGGGGCTGGTACTGGGTGAGTGCTGACAATATCCACCCTCGACGACGCAGATGCTCCGGATGATGCGACGACTGCCGCGATCTGAGTAGAGGGGATAGTCATTTCGGAGAGATAAACACACAGTCTCGCGAATTGAACCGGTATATGCCTTGACGAAACAAGACTGGCTATCAAATGAGCTGGAAATTTATGGTAGCAGAGGGAAGGGGTGAGTTGAACGCATGGACAGTGCAGTCCTTTGATAGGTGGCGGCGCCTACTTATGCCGGTTCACAGATGCGGGGGTTGTTGCATTTCCCTATCTCTCGGTTTCGTGGGAGAGCCTGCCCTGCTAGTCCTAGGCTGTCTTGAAGGCTCATACAGCGAGACTGAACTCCCAAGACCCAGGTCGAAATCCTCTCGTGTTTTAATACTAGTACAATTAAACCATCGCAAATGGGAGCAAGCCTTGAAGGAGTTGAATTAAACTATTATCCTTAACAGCCGCAAGGAGCTGACGCCCAAAATCATGTAGCAATATAAGACAAGGACTCTGTCGATCTGAACAGAGCCGAAAGGAAGAATCGACTCAGCACCCCCTGAATGCAGATAAGCGGTCCCCAAGCTGCGCGAGAAACTTGAGGTGCAAGGTATATCAAAGATTAAAATCTATCGCCCGACCACAAAGTTTCATTTCATGCGTTTTCAGCCTGGATGGTTTGCTTGACACGACAGCAGTTAGTATGCAAACCAACACAATTAAATCGGAGATAGAGGGACATACCACCAGCCAGTCCATGCCTTCGTTAATACCCTTGCCGTCAATGGCAGAACAGGCGACGATGCTCCAGTTGCGGTCTCGGAGCTCTCCCAGCTTCAATGCCTCCGAGATTTCACCTGCACCCTTGGCGCCAGGCTGATCCTGCTTGTTGGCAAATACCAGGAGCGCAGCTTCCCGAAGTTCCTCTTCGTTGAGCATCGCCGCCAGTTCATCCGCAGCAGTTCCCAATCGTTCTATATCTGTAGAGTCGATCACGAAAACGACAGCAGCAGTGTTGGCGTAGTAACACCGCCAGTAAGGGCGAATGGATGTTTGGCCACCAAGATCCTGCAGTCACAATTATATCAGAACAGGCCCAGAGAAAGAGCGCGTACCAAAATCACTCACCCAAACGTTCAAATTGAGGTTTCGATATGTGACCGACTCGACGTTAAATCCGATGGTGGGAATCGTGGTGACAACTTCGCCGATCTGGAGACGCGAGACATCAGCACGCAAAGTAACAAGCGCGCCACGTGCGCTGGACCGATTGTGTCCGAAGACCTACCTTGAGCCTGTAGAGAAGAGTGGTCTTTCCAGCGTTGTCCTAAACGCAAAACGGGCAATCAGCTTTTGGTTTTTATGGTCGTTTGCGAGCGAGTGTGTTCTCCTCGCGGCAGATTGCATTCGACTTACGAGACCCAGAATGAGAATTCGGATCTCCTTCTTGGTCCAGATCAGAGACCACAGACGCGATAATGAGGCACCCATAGTTGTGTATGGTTTGTAGAGGTGTCTTTGATGTCGGGTTGCCGAGTATTTCTCAGCAGTATGGCGGCCTGGGGGGAGCGGAGGATGAGTGATTGCGCGGATGGGCGGATGAGCGCAGGGTTGTGTCGCGGATGGGTGAAGAGGCGAGCAGGGGATCGAGATGAAAGTGGGCGGCCTATGATATAATCAAGGGAGGTCGATCGTAACAAAAAGCGACGGCCGAAGGTGAATGAGAGAAGGGCTCTGGTGGCAACCGCATTGGAGGGTGATCGGACCTGTGCGGTGGGCGGTCAATCGGCGAAGTGAATGGCGCCGCTTCTTCATGATGAACCCGTGCGGCGAGCTCCTTCCCTTCCCTCCGTCCTCCATCCTCCTCTCCCTGCCATTCCTCGCCCCCGTGCACAGAATCTTCTCCTAACGACCTCGACCCATCCGGCGACGAATCATCCGAAAACCGCATCGAACCCAGCGCGCGCGCTCCCTAGATTCATCCCGCACTTCAGAAGCACCAGCTTCCAATTGATCTACCTGTTCGGTCAATCGCCCCACACATAGATTGCACATAATGGTGGGCAAGAAATCGGGCAAGGCTCTTCGGGACGAGGGTAGGTGATCCTGACTGAGAAGGCCGCGATGCGACCGAACGACTGGAATGGTTGGCTAACAAGGAATCGGCAGGTCTGGAGCGAACGGACAACAATATGGACCTGTCGAGTTGGCCGCAAATCGCGGCCATCAACCAGAAGAATTACTACACGTAAGTCACTCTATCGATCTGACCTTGCAATGGGCTCTCAGAGAGATCGACCAAATGCTGATTGCGCCTTGTTCTTTCTAGTGACTACCTCAAGAGAGATGATCAGTACCTGGCGTTCCGGCTTCAGAATGAAGAGGCGCGAACCAAGATGGCCAAAAATGCGAAAGATCGAGACCGTGCCCTCGCCATGGCGAAGCCCGAAGTAACGGAGGCCGAAGCGGAGGCAGATGGCGAAGCGACCATGGAGGACGCCGAGGAGACACCCGCCGAGGCCATTGGATCGAAGGTGATTGTCATCCACGTTGGTAGCCAGAACTTGCGAATTGGTTTGTCGAGCGATGCCCTGCCCAAAACGGTGCCCATGGTGATTGCGCGCAAGTCGGCCACGAATGAGAGCGAAGACCATGATGAGCCTAAACCAAAACGGATGAAGCGGGAAGACGGCTCCGCGGAGGACCCAGAGAATCAATTTGGACCTGAGGTATGTGCAATAAAAATTGAGAACTAGGAGGTTATAAATGGGCACTCGCTAATGCAGGACTGAAGTGGTCTGCTGAGTTCAACAGGATGTCTTCCGATCTCAAAGTACGCATGCGACAAAACAAACGACGCATGTTGCCAAACTCCAAGGAAATGGTTGTGAACTTCAACCGAAGGACCTCCCCAGAGACCATCTCCGAACATAATGACCCATCTCGCGTCGAGTGGACTGAGCTGTCTAATCCCCCGCCAGAATACATCGTCGGACAAGACGCACTGAGGATCCCCGACTCGTCAAACCCCAGATACAAGCTATATTGGCCAATCCAAAATGGATGGTGCAATGAGCAAGACTACCAGAGCAAGAGAATGCTTTTCTTGGATATTTCATTGATTCTCGAAAACGCGATTCAAACTCAACTGGGCCTGACGAGTAAGAAGGAATGGCCTCAGTATTCGTGCGTCTTCGTTATTCCGGACCTATATGACAAGTCATACGTCACACAGGTTCTGGACATGCTAATGCGCGAGTTTGCATTTGCCCGAGTATGCTTCATCCAGGAGAGTCTGGCGGCAACCTTCGGCGCCGGCTTCACCTCGGCCTGTGTGGTCGATATCGGAGCCCAGAAGACATCTATCTGCTGTGTGGAGGAGGGTATGTGCATTGAGAACTCGAGAGTGAACTTGAAAATGGGTGGCCAAGATGTGACCCAAGCTTTTGTCAAAATGATGCTGCATGATCATTTCCCATACGCCGACATCAATCTTTGGAGGCGTTACGACTTTTTGTTGGCCGAAGAGTTGAAGAAAAGTCTTTGCACAATGAGCGAAGCCAGCGTTTCTCCTCAAGTGTTTGATTTCCATCTTCGTGTGTCTGGTCAGGATACTCAGAAGCACACTTTCAAGGCATTCGATGAAGTACACTTGGCCCCAATGGGTTTCTTCGAGCCGACCATCTTTGACAATGACGAAAAGCTCGGCGGCCGACGGAAGCTGATCGAACGATCCGTCGATATCTACGATGGCCAGCCCAATGACCCCGTTTCCGGCGCTCAGTCAGAAATTATGACTGCTCTCGCGCCTGCAATACCGGCTAGTGAAAAGACGAATGGAGAAGCACAGGCTGCACCTACCGACGCGCAAGCAACGCCCGCCCGACCTCAACAGCCGAATGCAATCGGCCGAGTCCAGGAACAAGAGGCTACTCCTCACTCTTCTGTTGCTGGATCCCCGGCACCTGAGGCTGCACCAACTCCTCAGGCTGCCGGAGCTGGTAGTTCTGCGGCACCTGCACCCGCTGCTCAACCTGCCCGCCCCGCTGTGGAATACAGAGACGATATCCTTCCAGTTTATGCTTTGGACAACGCAATTCTGACATCGATTGCTCACGCCGCCCGCTCCGATGAGAAGAAGATGCGTGATTTCATCGGTGGAATTATGATTGTCGGTGGTGGTAGCCTCACTACTGGCTTCAACCTCTTCCTAGAGGAACGGTTGCAAATCCTTCGTCCTGGGTTCGCTAAAGAAATCATGATCGGTGTACCACCGAGAGACCTAGATCCTCAAGTGGTGGTCTGGAAGGGTGCTAGTATCTTTGGCAAGCTGAGCGGAACTAACGATAGCTGGATCGGCCAGTTGGAGTATGATCGGTTAGGGCACCGTCTACTGGCTTACAAGTGCATGTGGGCCTACTAAATGTTTCGTGATATCTATTTATCATTTTCTCTGTTTCAAGGATAGGTGTTAGGGATACAAGGAATATGTGATTCAGTCAAAAGCTTTCGTCTATAATGGAAATATGGAATCCCTCAAGCTTTTTAATCTTTTGAGCCCGTTCGTACATACTACCTATATATCACGTGATGGCACCAATCACGGGATCTCCCTCTGCGGTATCATCCCAAACAGATAGGCGGTTGCGAGGGGCAGAATGACTGGATGGGAAGTGAATGGACTGAGCCTCGGACGCCGAGCAATGACTGCTCGTTTTAGTACAGCCCTGAGGGGGTCTATTCATTCGGAATTCTTTGGTCGAATTTAATCAATCCGAGCCTTTCTTCTCGGCTATATTTTTTTCATATCCGTTATTCGCCATCTCTTCTCCCCACACCAGCTTCGAAACACGGTGAGTCTTCTCCGTCCAGCCTTTGCGCGCGTACCTCTATCCAGTGCGCATTGGGAATTTCCAGCCAGCTCGATTCTGACGAAAGAGAAGTGACAACCACCGGAACTCAAAATGTCTAAATCCAAGGACTCGCACTCCTCTGGGGGCTTCCACCAGGAATACATCGCCTCCCTGCGCTATCGCAATGACCTTCCTCCTCCGGACATGCCCCCTAAGCTTCTCGATATCCCACATCAAGGCATCGGGCGCTTTGTGACCCCCACATTTTCGTCAAATCTGTCGCGTCGCGAGGAGCCCAATATCGATGTGGACGCCGAAGGGGGTATGCCGATTGACTTGGTCGGTATTCCTGGCTTGCATTTGGGCGATGAGAGTGGTATGTGAATATCCTTCAAGTACAGAGTACGAGAGTCAATTGGCTGACACAAACAAAGCTATCATGGCCCCCGAGCACCCTCAACCGGTCGATCCTGCCGATCTGCCCCTCCTGATGACTCTTGACCAACTTCGCAATCCCGCCCCGAAGAACACGAACGTCAGTTTCCTTCGTCGCACTCAACACATCTCGGTTGACCGAACCCTATCGATCAACAGCTCCGCCAGCGCCAGGCCACATGCGCGGTCGACCAAGAAAGAGAAAGTCTCGGTGGACGATCCGAAACACATCAAGAAGTACATCCAGAAGGGATTCGATATTGCCTACCCCGAGAGCAAGTACACAGGCCAAGATACAGAGGCTCGCATCCAAGGCCTTGCTCCCACCAAAGCAGAGACCGATGCCTGGGCGAAGCCTATCCACCCCGACAACACGAAGCTCAAGCCCGTCGGATTCTTCTCAGTGCTTCCGGATATCAATGGCTTCCCCGACACGGGTGGCTTCATGCAATTCAAATTTGACAAGGCGCCGGTTCCTGCAGTCGGAAGCAAGCGCGACAAGCGTATGGATGTTGCTATTCTTCGCCCTTCGGCACCCGAGCAGCGCGTTTGCCAAGAGCATGCCTCGAAAGTGGCCTTGCACAAGGCCAACCCGCAGTCTTACCCAGATCCTGGTCCTGTCCCATTCGACTATGAGCTCCTTCTCCCCGAGAAGCCAGAGTATGCTAAGAATGTGAGGAGCAGCATGGACATGAGCAACCCGGATCGCGATAGTGAGGAGCTTTATACCCACGAAGGACCGGATGGACAGAAATTCCACCGCTTCGATCGGCTCCGCAGATTTGGAACGAAGGCCCAGACCCTCAACACTGGAAGCAAATACACCGATATTGCTGTCACACTCAACGCCGGCGGCAAGACAAAGCCGCAAGGCGCCTACTACTACCCTATTCTCGGCAAGACTCGCGTCAAGCCCGATCGCTCTCGCACTATTTTGGAGGCTGGTCTTGCCCCTGGTTCTGCAAATGGCGCTGAGACGGAAGACCAGATTGATCAGATGCAAGTGACAGTCCGTGATCCCGACGATGCTGAATTGTATAAGCGTGCCCAGCATCGCGCCAACATCGACCCCAAGTTCGGAAAGACTCTCCCCCCGCCCCCTGAGATTCCTGAGGAGCAAGAACAGAAGCAGGAGGAGCAGGGCTCTCCGGAGGCAGAGCAGCCTGCCGAGGGTGAGGCGGACGATGAGGACACCCGGATGAGCGATGAGTAAATAGGCTCGGGTGATGAGGCTTATGCTGTGGATGGGCTTTTTCTTTTCTTGCACATTGCAACTTCGGTGTATGTCGGGGCCTGGCGTCAGGGAGCGAGCCAAAAAGGCGTCTGTATTCTAGAAATATTTATGACCAATTGAATGGTACAAAATGAAAAGCACTGCCCTGGCTACTGAATGTCATTTCAATCCAGAATAGCATCGGACACTCGTAGTCCATTCAGCCATATATGTGATATGTAACTTAAGATCTGATGCATAAAATAATACCACCGAAAATATTAGCCCGAAGGCAAGGAAGCACTGGGTTGTGTTGAACTGCTTCGATCAAGAAAAAAAAAAAATTTTTTTGTCATATCACACATGAAATTCGTTCCATATAAACATACTATGCAGTATCTACTCCAAGCCACGGCCAGCCGCACCATCACTATCCCAACTATTCTACATAGCCTGATCCTCAGGCTGAGCATCACCAGACGGAGTCCCACATTTATACTGCTCCAAAGAACGGTTGATACCAACAATACCCCAAGCGAAAACCGCCATTTCGCGTATAGTATCCATAAGCTGATGGGCCTGGGGGTCTCCCGAGCCGCTCTGATTTGCATCAGTCTGGAAGGGAGGCCTGGCAAAATCGAGGTACCACTCGAGGCAAATCCGGTGCTGGAGCTTGATCCAAAGCCCGAACCCGAGCTCGATGCGACTCCTGAACCTGATGCTGAGCCCGAAACTGAGCCTGAGCCAGAGCCAGATAGACAACTCGACATGGAGTCATCTCTGCACAGGGTCTTGTGTTCTTCTGGGTAGGTTGTACCGTGGGCGGTCGTGGGCGGTCGGGGATATGGGGTTGGCCCGTAGGAAAGAACAGGCTCCAGAGCCCAGGGTGCCGCGAAGAGGCCGCTGGAATATACCGGGACCGGCTGTGGTGGAAGCGCGGCGGTAGGGATGGGAGCCCGAGCACGGCGCAGAATGACGACGAGTCCATCCGATGTACAAGAGGCGACAGCCTCCAGCTCCACCGAAGGCAAGGGGTTACCGGATGGATCTGTACGTCCACCCGCGGAGGCGAAACCCTCGTTCCCCGGCATATCTATATCTTGCAAGGGATTACGGAACCAAAAGCGCAGATATGCGACTGAGTCGTTTGCTTTCGCGCTCTCGAGACATAGAACTGCATCTCGCAGGCAGTGCTCCTGGATGCAATAGAAGAAGCTCTTCGAGACTAGTTGGTGTGGGCTCAGTCCGAGGATCTCTTCCACGCCGGTGGTGGCGTACATGATAGCTGCGGTGCGCGTAAAGCGATTGACGAAGAGAGCTGCGCGTGGCTCATGGAGTGGCTAGGCGAGGCGCCGTGAGAATTTATCAGAGATGAATGTGAGCATGTGGTAGCGCGGGTCATTAGGAGAAGAATCAAAAAGCTGGCGGACGATAGGAGCATCCACGGCGCGCTCTGCAAGTAAGAGTCAGAACCAAGTAGTACTAAAGAGCCAAGGTGATGTCTTTAGATCTCATGCAATATGCACATACTTTGCGTTCCCTTTCCTCGTCCATAGACGGTGGTACTTGCGATCAACACATCATAGACAACAGTAAAGACACACTCACACCCGACCCAATATCCATTCTTATGCCGAATGGAACAATAATTCAGCACCGCAGCCTTGTCCAGCCGCACACCGCGGCCATGCACGCTGCGTGCAAAGGGAAGTTCTTGCGGGTGGAAATAGTCCCAACACGAGCGGTTCAGCACCTCATGAGGCTGATAGCCCAGCACCACCTGGATGCTATCCGAGGCATAGCGGATTGAGGCGTCGTGCGAGAGATCTGCAATGTAAGTCAGAACCCACTATTACTCAGTTCCGGTCGCTGCCGCAGACTTGGAGGAAACTTGCCGTGGATTGTGATGAAGGTCGTGTCCATTGCTGCAGAAGAGTGGAACCGCTTTACCCCGCGCCTCAAAAGTATCGTAGAGACAAGCCAGCAAAGCGAGGAGACACTACAGAAGAGACCCCTCCAGATACCACTAGAGTGGGATTTGATATATCCCGCGCGTCTCTGGAAGGAAGAAGACTCAGGATCGGGGGAGTCCGCAGGTCAAAGTTAGCACCGACAGGGGTTCCGCCGGTGGACACAGGTCCCAACGGGCGTCAACCGTGGATCGCGGGGAGGAGATTCAGGGACAATCGCATTATTAAAATATCGTTGAATTAGCTATATCGATACGTAAATACAGGTCTATGTTATATACATCTATGGTAGAAATGCAGACTGGTCGTGAACGTGGGACTCATCGCAGCGCATATTGCAGCATCATGCCGAGGCTCCCTTCTCTGCGTGGCCGGGCTCGGTTTGGAGGGCATTCTTCTCTTCGCGGTAGTTGTCGACGACGTCCGCCTCGACCTTCTCGGCAAAGACGTCCACGTGGGCCTTGGCGAATTTGCGAGCGCTGGTCTTTTGCTCGAAGAGCATGTCCAGCTCGGCGAAGGAGCGACCCATGGGCTCCGGCACGCGGAAGTAGGTATAAATAATGCATAGGAAGCAGATGCCGCCCCAGAAAAAACCGGCGTAATTGCCCCAGTTCCATGCACCGGGGTTCAACATGTAGGGGGTCAGAACGCCGCAGACGATGGCAACAATGTTGTACAGGCAGCGGCCCAGAACAACGGTCTTGATTTGAAGGCGGCGGGTCGACAGCTCGGCCACGATTGAATAGCAGACGGTCCCAACGGTTAGCTGGTAGAACAGAGCCCAGATGAGCATCAGAGAGCCAGTGGCCATCGATGCCTGGTCACGGTGAGACTCCGGAACAAGTCCGAGGAAACCCATGATCAGCAGCATAGCACACAGTCCGCACAGTCCATACAGACAGAGCGTGCGGCGCCCAATACCGAGTGTCATCAAGAACCAGGCACCGAAAACGCCCAGCATGTTGATTCCGTACTGTCCCATGGCGAAGGAGTAAGAGTTGGAGGAGCTAAGACCGGCTTGCTCGAGGAAGTAAGTCGAGTAGTTGGAGAAAGAGTTTCCACTCAGATTCTGAATCGCCCAGACCATGCACACAATCTCCGTCCGGCGTCGATCGGTACCCTTAAAGCAATCGAGATAGCTCGCTCCACTAGTGATTTTGGCCTCCAGGGCAGTCGTGTGCACCATCATGGCAATTGTCTCATCGGCGTCGAAATCTTCGTTGCGACCCTTGTTGGTCAGTCGCTCCAATGACTGCTTGGCGTCCGCGGTGCGTCCTCGTCGAACCAGCCACCAAGGTGACTCGGGGGCGAGCGTAATGGCGACAAACAGAGGCAGAGGCCACATCCATTGCAGTCCATACGGAATGCGATAAGCCCACTCATCACTTCGGTTCAACATTCCCTTGATCACACCAATTCCAATGAGCTGGCCAAGACCCCAGCAGAAGTTGACATAGGTGGTCAAGTAGCCACGCAAGGCGACCGGACACACCTCGGAGGCGTAGGTGATGGTCAACGTCTGGAAAACACCCCAGGGAATACCGCACAGAATCTCTGCCGCCAGCAGGGACTGCACGTTCTGGGCCGTGAAGAAAATGGCCGTCCAAGCGCTCACAAGGATCAGACAGGCCATCAGGGTGTACCGATATCCAAAACGCTCCGAGGCCCAACCGTTGATGAAGAGACCGATGATTTCGCCGGCGTAGGCTCCGTTGCTCAGACCTGATTGCCACTGGAGACAATCCTGTTAGCCATGGCATGATTCCTGCCACCCGCACAAAACTTGACTTCTCAAACAGAAAAGCCCTCGCTGCGGGGTTCAACATGGAGATGATTTTTGACTTACCCGTGCCGGCACTTGGTAATCACCATTTGGCTGAAGCTCGCCGTACTTGCGGTTGAATTGAGGAAAAGCGTAGAAGTTGTTCACCAGACTGATGTCGTATCCCTCCATGGCAATACACGTCGAGATCAGAATACTCCACGCGACCGCCTTGGGATAAATCTTGATACCCTTCCATAGGCCCATCTTTCGCTCCTTTTCTGTGGCGGCCCTGGCATTCTGGATGATCCTCTGCATTTCCGAGTCGGCCTCGTTGCCGTCGGTGGAGGGGTAACGCCCTAAACCATTGTCCATCGGGTCAATGGCATCGTGCACCTTGGAATCGGCCATGCTGGATCGGCGAGGGCGAGCCGGAGTGGAGGGAAGGTCGAAACGCAAGGTAGGAGGGAAGGAGGAGTGGGGGGTGGGAAGAAAGTTGGAGTCGAGAGTGCAGTCAAACCGGACCAAGGTCGGAGGTCGGCGGCAGTCCAGAAAAAAAGGTGCGTACCCACCAGTGGGAACGCACGCGATCACTCAGGGGCACGAGGGTTTTTGTGTCCCCGGAAAAAGCTGGGCCCAAGCAACTTGGACAATTGAGGCTAGATAAACTGAGGAGCGAGAAGGACGTTGCGGGGAACGCGGGCTGCAAATTTTCGCGGGATCGAAGCTTGGCTACGGGCTGCCACTTGACGGTCTTACCCCGGAATTGTACAGTATACAATCTCGAGGTCGTATACACTGTTTCGGAGTATACCCTATGGTGGTTTAATTTGTAATAGCCCGAGACTGCAAATGTTTCGTTGTACAATCGTATACTGTCAGAACCTTATCTCGTGCCTGAACGTGCCTGTCAGCCACGATGCGCCGCGCATGCGGAATGTGGCACGGCCGCATCGGGCAAGTCCGCGCCGTTTCAGGTACGAGGTTGCACTACAGGAGGTGGCCAATGGGATGGCATTATGAACCAATAAAATGAATCAGGGTATTCAATTATAATAGTATTGTGTACTCGGTAAACATCGAGAAAATATTTTACGGAGCCACGCTAAAATTGACCTTAAAAGCTACCTCAAGTGCATCGCGGGAGCAGGTGTGGATCACCGATCAAGCGATCCATATCTTCGGCCCGGATGTGAATTGAAGCATCCACCCCATCCTCCGTCCATGCAAGTCGTTCCGACGAAGGCCTCGATGGATCGGACGGCGGCGCATCCTTGATCAGCACATCCCCATCCAAATCGGGAATTACCCCCTCGGCATACCGAATCCGAGAATCCAGCCCGAAATCCACATCGTATATCCCGATGCGAGCCCAGCTAGTCACAATGAGGTGGCGAGAACCCATGAACGCCTGCCAGATGCGTTGTGGTGCTTTCTCATATGCCACGCTGTGAAGATGAGCGGCGAGTGCTTCTGGGCGGCTGATTCGTTTGATCGTCTGGCGAATACGTTGCGCGGCAGATCGCGCTTTCTCATTCTCCGGGACCTGCGCCAATGCCAGTTCCGCTCCGGTCAATTCGACGTTGATCATCAGGATAGGAGAGCCGATGAAGTTATCTCCGAGTTGAAGGGCGGGGCGGGTGCCGTAGGTGAGATTGCAGTGTACTAGTCCGCGATCCCTCTGTTGATTGCGGGCGCGAGCGATGCATGACCAGACATGAGCCAGGATTGCATCGTGACGACTGATGCGGTCAGAGGAAGCCTCCTCCGTGGTCTGGTTTGTTGCATTTTTCCAAATCCAATCGACCTGGTCACGGGTGAAATGGACTGTGTAATGGGAAACGGGAGAGGCAATATCCCATTCTGACCACTGCATCGTCTTGCCTACTGGTGTCAAGTCTTCGTCCCGGAATGGTTCAGGGACCTCTTGTGGCCAGGGACACTGGGCCGGGGCAGCCCACCAATCGAATCGATGTAGAGGGAGGGCATTGATCTGTTCTAGCACCTGTGAGTCTGCGTCCTCTCGATTGATATCCCCGGCAGCCATTGAGTCCAGGCGCTCAGGCTCGAACACAGGTGCTAGAGACGGCTTCGGAATGCCTGCGCCTGACAAAACCCAACGACTGATTTTCGCCCAATCTTTCACGAAGTATACAAGCGATTGTATGTCAGCCAGCGGATGGGCGATCTTCGCAGCCAGCGTGAAGCCACCGCAGGCCAGTTTTGTTACCTGGACCACACATGATGGCGGTAGAAGTCCGGCAGCATCAGGCTTCAGGGTTTGGATCGCGCTGGACAAGCGCCCACGGTGTATGAGACTATCCAGAGGAACTTTTTGGCGATCTAAAAGAGGCTGCTCTTTCGTCCGTGATGCAGGACACAGTGATTCAATAGTCGCGGTAGAAATGGCCGTGATGAACTCGACCCCCGGATCTTGAGCGAGCCCATAATGTGCATACACACGACCAAATCGACGGGAATGAGGTGGAAATTGAAGTGTCTCTGGTTCCAGTTTGGTCGAGTCAAGGGCTTGGATGCTTTTGAGGAGACCGGCCAATTGGGGATAATCATCCAGGACGATCCGGAGGGATTGGCGAAAGTGTTCGAACAAGTCGAAAATATCCGTCCGAGCCGCCTTAGGCTGATCGAATAGCCAGATTGCCGTGGTCGAAGAAAAGTCTGCGGTTGTCGCATCCAACAGTGAGAGAGGCACTGCCTTCTCGGCGGATTTGGTATTGGGGAACAATCGTTCCGACTGAACCACGGTGGTTTCGATAGCCACGATGCTCCCCTCTAGCCCTGTACACTGTCTCGCTCACATCGCGGAAGGTGAACCCGCATTAAATACTGCGATGAGGTGACATCCAACAGCCTCATCTCATTTCTGGTGGAGACGATGCATAGGCAGCCGGTGCTTCTTGGCAGTCTGACTCGCGCGTCCGCTAATCCGCAATCAGCCCCCGCGCGACATTCCCGCCCCGAGGATTGGCTGGGATATCATGGGAGATGCCCCTAATTTTTGAGGCGTCTTGAATCACGATGATTCACTGCGACTCTCGCGATATGCATCGCGGCATTGAACTAACTCGAAACGTCGAACTTGGATCGACAGCCGTAGGCTAGTCAGGATGATATCATAGTCGAGAAACCGGAGATCTAAAGGATGTCGCAGCGATCTTCTTTGCGCCTCCATTTTTCAAACATATCTCCATTTTCGAAACCAAAAGGCTGGAGGCACAAAAAGGCTCAAAGATTCCTGGGATTTATTCAGATCCAACTCGTTGATCACACTATTCACCATGTCTTCCGGCGGGAACCAGAACAACCGTGAGTTATACCTGCATGCCTATGACCATGGCACATCCTGCATGATAGACCAATAGCCATCAAAATACTCGTGCCGAATTTCGGAGATCAGAATATCAGAGCTGACATTGACTCTAACAGCCAGTTTCTTGGGCGGTGTTGGCGAGGCCATCGGCAAGACAGCCAGCGGCGCCACCAGTACAGTCGGATATACTGTGAGCGGCCTTGGGGGTGCTGCAGGAGGTGCTGCATCAGGGATTGGCCAAACAGTCGGTGGTGCCAGTGAGGGACTTGGAAACGCTGCCAAGGGACTAGGACAGTCCGTCAACAAGACTGTGGGTGGTGAAGAGCCGAAAAAGGGATCAGACCAATAAACAAATGCTATTGCTTGAAGATCCGGAGTTTGAAGCCAACTTGGGTCGAAAAAGGGCGACGGCTCTCTGAAAATGCAGGAACTGTCAGCTCTTCTAAAGTAATAATATCACATGGACTATTTTTATCATCAGAATACTCGAAATATATCATACATCGTCGCAGCATTTTTGAACTACAAGATCAGGCGAAAATATAATTTGCCCAGCACCGGTTGGCATCGTAGATGATCGAATAGATGATTGGATAAGCAGCCGCAACACATTGGGCCATACCTACAATAGCATAGAATGAAATGTACCGGGGTAGGCAGATCGGTTAGCACTGGTTTACATTGTAGTGTCAATATGTATGAAGTCGTTTGGAACAGTGACATCACATGATGGAGATCATGGTGAAAACTGATTTCTCAACGGCATCATATTCGACCATGCCTGGCCACGAGCTATTTGAAGTCATGATTATTTAAACTCTGGGGTCGAGACCTCGCCAACGATTTAGTTAGGATGAGCTATGAAGCCGTACTGCAAAGCTGGAAATATTTCCCTTTTCGGGTGATTTTCGGATAAACCTGCTTGTTTCGAAAGTCTGCGGATTGGACTTGCCCAGAACGATTTGAGTGCGACCAGGATGAGACCCCGCTGACTGATTTTATTGGATTTAATATGCAAGAACCAGAGCTAGGAATACGATTGTCCTGCAGTCTTGTCGCGAGTTTGTCAGAGATCGCTGACATCCGCCCGCTTCTCATTGGGCGTTGCATAATCCGATCCAGATCGATGCTATTCGCACCCCAATTTGCCAGTCTTATTCTACTGGTCATTGAGAAAGTGTATTGAGATATCTAGTTCATGGGTATGTTGGTATGTTTTAGCTATTAGTATGTGAGAAATTAAATGTGGATGAATGCAATGGCCATGACAGTAGGTACAGTGGACTGGAATCTTTATCTTGGTACGCAAACACGAGTGGGTCCTATGGCTTCATGTTTTTTTTTTCCTTTGCCTGCATCCCCACTGGGCTACGATATTTGATAAAGTGTACCCGCAGCCGCCTTTCACACTTCTCCAATCATTCATTACTCTCTGAGAGAGACACGTTGCCACCATGAGTCACGACGACGAGCCTAGTATGTGTTGCATCTATCAATGCTTATTCCAGCACCTGCCAGCTTCAATATTGACATTATCTGCCAGAGACCTACCGCTACAATGAGAAGCCGGTCTACACGGCCTCCAACGGCTGCCCGGTATGTCACTACCGTGTGTGTAAACCCACTGATCGTTTCTAATTCGTGAACAGGTCATGGATCCCCAGGCCGCCCAGCGCGTGGGCCCTAACGGTCCTTTGCTGCTCCAGGACTTCCACTTGATTGATTTGCTCGCTCACTTTGATCGTGAGCGCATTCCTGAGCGAGTTGTCCATGCAAAGGGTGCCGGTGCCTATGGTGAATTCGAGGTGACGGATGATATCAGCGACATCGTTAGTCTATACCAGCTCCGAAGTGCCTTCATGGGGTCGTGTGCCAATCTAACTTCTATACCTAGACCACTATCGACATGCTCAAGGGCATTGGAAAGAAGACTAAGCTGTTGACTCGCTTCTCGACTGTCGGCGGTGAGAAGGGCTCCCCCGACAGCGCTCGCGACCCCCGCGGTTTCGCCATCAAGTTCTACACGGAAGAAGGCAACTGGGACTGGGTCTTCAACAACACCCCGGTCTTCTTCCTCCGTGACCCGGCCAAGTTCCCCATTTTCATCCACACCCAGAAGCGCAATCCGCAGACCAACCTCAAAGATGCCACCATGTTCTGGGACTACCTCTCCACCCACCATGAGGCAGTCCACCAGGTGATGCACCTCTTCAGTGACCGCGGTACCCCGTACTCTTACCGCCACATGAATGGCTACTCTGGCCACACCTACAAGTGGGTCAAGCCTGACGGCAACTTCAACTATGTGCAGATTCACTGCAAGACCGACCAGGGCAACAAGACCTTCACCAACGACGAAGCTACGAAGCTCTCCGCCGAGAACCCCGACTGGCACACCGAAGACCTCTTCAACGCCATTGAACGCGGCGAGAGCCCCTCATGGACCTGCTACGTCCAGGTCCTCAGCCCCGAGCAGGCTGAGAAGTTCCGCTGGAGCGTTTTCGATCTGACCAAGGTGTGGCCGCAGAGCGAAGTGCCTCTCCGTCGCTTCGGCCGCTTCACCCTGAACAAGAACCCGCAGAACTACTTCGCCGAGATCGAGCAAGCTGCCTTCTCTCCGTCACACATGGTTCCCGGCGTTGAACCTTCCGCCGATCCCGTCCTGCAGTCCCGTCTCTTCTCCTACCCCGATACCCACCGTCATCGCCTGGGAGGAAACTACGAGCAGCTCCCAGTCAACTGCCCGCTCAAGGCATTCAACCCTACCCACCGCGATGGGTACATGAATATCCACGGCAACTACGGCGCCAACCCCAACTATCCTTCCACCTTCCGCCCATTGACCTACAAGCCTGTCCAGGCCAGTCAGCAGCACGAGAAGTGGACCGGTGCTGTCTTATCCGAGCAGCTCCCTGTTACTAGCGAGGACTATGTGCAGGCCAATGGTCTCTGGCAAGTCCTGGGTCGCCAGCCTGGTCAGCAGGCGAACTTTGTGAAGAACGTTTCGGGCCATCTTTGCGGTGCACACGAGCGCGTTCGCAAGGCCACCTACCAGATGTTCGCTCGGGTGAACAAGGATCTCGGGGCTCGTATTGAGGCTGCGACGGAGGCCAATGTGGCGCCCTCTGCTCGTCTGTAGGAATATTGTCGCATTGCTTATATCGATTGTACGTACATTGTTGTCACAATAAGGACCCCGAATGGAGTTATGAGCTTGTCTGATACCACGCGCCGCTTCCCGATGCTACCTTCATTACCCCCAGGTAGAGTGGATTCCATACACCCGGAACAATACCGACTCGACTATCTCAAAACCATCATAAAAGACTGCAGAAGATGATGTCAAGTATCTTGAAATACGAGTAATCCCAGTTTATTTATCCAATTTATCTACCTAGACGCCTGCAGGATCTGCTTGCATGATATTCAAACATGGCCTCAAATGCATGGAGATTCAAGATCCTCTACAGATTTCTGCGACGAAGGCTAAACAACTCTCTAGTCCGGTTTAGGAGCAGCAGAAACCGTCAAGCCTTTCTCGGCAGTCGCTTCGTTGGATATACTCCACTTCACGCCTCGGAACGATTCGAATTGGCTTCTGTTGGCAGGTACCTGCAGATACCTTCTGCTGGGGAAACCACTCCCAAAGATGTTGGCACATCTCTTTAGATAAACAGATTCAAAGGCGTTACCAGTACACACTCTATTTTAAAAGAGTATAGGACCTTGCTCTTGACAGATGCTAATCCGTTGATTTTTAACTCAACCATCTAGCCGATACGCATTATTTGACTCAAACTGATTCAATCCCTCGTGATCTTCTGAGAGATGCTATTTGCAACCGCGGATACGCGTATGCGCTTTAGACGCTCGGAAAACAGCCAACATCTTCAATCCAGATCAATCTCGTTCAGATATTTGCTCCGGGTATAACAACGAAGCCCACGTGGCTCGTTTCCAGAAAGTCAATTATACCATCTGCCTCAAATTCAGGTATAAAGCAGCGAGATTATTCATCGTTAGGTAGTCGGAGTAATCCGATTATCGTCCTTTATCCCCAAACCCGAGCTTGTCAATACATCAAAAATGCATCCCAGTGCTCTGGTCGGCCTCTTAGCCCTCGCCGCTGCGGCCTCGGCCATCCCTTCCAATCCCCGACGCGCCCACTCGTCCTCAGTATCCAATCTGAAGTCGAAGATCAAGAAAATCGTGGTGCTCTGTATGGAGAACCGTTATCTTGATAACATGTTCGGTGGACAGACCATCAAAGGCCTGGAGAACCCGATCAACAATGGACCTTTCTGCAGCCGTACAACGTTACCGATCCTTCTGAGGGACACCGCTGCACCATCGCTAGGGACTATGAGGACTATGACATCGTCACCGATGACCCTAGTCACGCTGTCACTGGTAACACTATGGAGTTCTACAGCAACAGGACTCCCGACAATGCATTGATCGCCGACGGAAAGCTGCTTCCCAACACTAAGGGTTTTATCCACGAGCAGATTCACAACTACGGCTCTTCTGCCAATAAGTCTGTCTTGGCTCACCAAGTCATGAAATACTATACCGAGAACCAAACTCCTGTTTTTACCTCCCTAGTGCAGAATTATATCACTTTCAACGACTAACATTGATGTTGCGGGTGTAAGTATCATAGAGATCAATATGAATTCATTTACGAATTTCATTTGCATTGGCCGGTTCTAATCAAGTCGCCTCTTACGTCCCACGGATCCTAGCCGCTTTGCTTTTGTTGCGGAACCTCAGGCGGCCACGGTACCAATGACGGTACCTTCGGCACCTACGCATTCACCCAGCGCTCCATCTTCCAGCAACTGGGAGAAACCAACCACACCTGACTCAACTACTGGGACACCGCTGGTGGAACCGGCCCCGAAGCCCACTGGTTCTCCTGGACCAAAGCCACCAATAACGTTGACAAGATCGTGCCAATGACCCAATTCTACTCCGACGCCGCCAACGGATCTCTGCCGGAGTTATCCTATCTGAACCCGTCCTGGTGCGGCGTCGGAACCACCATGCACGACAGCGGTCTAATTTCAGACAGCGAGGCTTTCATCAAAAAGGTGTAGGAGTCTTTGCGTTCCAGCCCCCAGTGGAAGGATACCCTCTTCGTCCTGACCTTCGATGAGACGGGTGGTTTCACGATCACGTTCCGCCTCTTCTGGCGACTCATCCCGACAATTTGACCTACACCGAGAAGCTGCTAATGGCGAGGAGTACACATAGGAGTTCGACAGCTTGGGTGGTTATATTCCCACGCTGCTTATCTCTCCCGGGGTCAGCCAGGGCTTGATTGAGCAGAAGGGTGCCAACCACCAGGGCAAGACTGTGTCTTACTTGGCTAGCTCTCTTCTCCGTACTCTTGGTTGTCTCCGGGATTTCGAGCCGTCCACTCCCCGTATTAATGATACTGCTTCCTTTGAGCATCTCATTCAGAGCACGCCTCACAAGGATACTCCCTCGACGCTTTTAAGCCCTGTGGCCTTTTCTGATTAGATTTTCAGGTGAGTATCCTGTGATAGAGTAGTCTACTAGAAGTAGTGAACCATACGCAGTAGCACGGTATAGTCATACACAGATCCATCCTTGAAATGATCCAGTTATTTTGAATAAGTTATGTATTTGAGACCGAGATGACGGAAAAAGAGATGTCTAGGGGTTATGCTGAACCAGGGTATCGCCGATTTCGCCAGTTGTTCAACCACTGCTTCAGTCTGGTCCTAGGAAGCAAGGGCATATACCAATAGCCCCAAAGGATGCTTACTCAAGTCATTCAGACTCGCAATAGATGAAGCAGAAACACAACCGAAATAAAAAAAGAAAATGCCGCTTGTGTGATGGTCGTATAATTCGTGTATATCCAATCAAATCAATGGAAATCATGGAGCTGGGGTGATCATTGCCCACGCCGGGGATGGAGTTGCTCCTGGCATGGTCTTGGTTCGGTCGTAACACCCCCAGAACCAGCCTGGTGTGTGGCAGGTAGAGCTAGCCGGGGGCATAGTAGCCCCTGGCACGGTACTGGTGCTAGTTTGGTCATAGCAACCCCAGAACCAGCCTGGTGTATGGCATGTAGAGCTTGCTGCAGGAGGAATCGTGGTTGTTGGGTCATTGCAGCCAAACCAACCAGGTGTTCTGCAGGTTGAGGTCGAAGTTGTAGGAGTGGGAGTTGTAGTAGTAGTCGTAGTTCGATCATTACATCCGAACCATCCTGGCGTGTGGCACGTTGTGGTTGTAGTAGTGGTACTGGTGGTTGTCTGCGTAGTCCCAGTTGTAGACTCATCAAGACAGCCCCACCAGCCTGGAGTCTTGCACGTAGACGTCCTGGTTATGGTGGGGGAGGTGGTGGTTACGGTCGTAGTCGTCGTCGTGATCTCCGAGCCGTTACTCTTGAAAAACTTCCACAGAACACAATCATAACACTCCTCCTCGACCTCGCATTCAGGAACCTTATCATACTTCTCAAGAACGTCCGAAATCACGCTCTGGATCTTGTGGGTTCCAATCCCGACGCGCCAACCTTTATCGGCAACCGTGTCGTATGTGCACATTTTGCCAGTATGGCATGCTGACTCCATGGCATAGCCACCCCAGGTGCAAATCGAGTTGATGCCGTTACATGTGCCCATATAAACCGGATCAGCAGTATGTCCAAAATGATAAGCCCCGGTGTACTGTCGCTCTTGATGCAGCTTGATACCAGGTGGAATTGGAAGGTTAAGTCGAGAAGCAGGCAAAGCATCAGGGACGGCCTCAAATGTCACGACCGGAAGGCCGAACGTGAGGCCAAGCAAACTGGTCATTGCACCACCGAGTGAATGACCTGTAAGCCAAACATTTGCATTGGGGTAGATCGCTGTGACGTTCGTATAAAGATCAATCGTGGCTTTATAGTACCGGTTTCGATCATTCATAGCTTCGGTAATGCAGGTCAAGTTTGCAGAATAGGTCGCATTCTGGCAGTCACAGACTTGTCGCCAGAGATACGACCCGCCTTGGCCGCAGCAGCAGCTAAAAAATAGGTTGTCGTTAACCTTGTCATTGGTAGTGGTCTCGGCACCATCAAAAAGGGCCGGAGAGGTACCCTTGAGCGAAATGACAACAGTGCTGTTGGTTTTGTCGGAATATATGTGCCCTCGGAGGCCATCGCCCCTCCATCCAAAGCTCGAGGAGTAGTTGAATTTGCCATGAATTGTCTTCCACTCTGGAGTACTCCCTGGTTCCTCGATATAATCATTTGCGGTCATTTTAGCAAATGTCAGAACTGTTTCTTTGTCCGTGATATTCGGACCTGGCAGCGTTTCCATCACCCATGCCGCCATCGAAGACTGGGAAGTGGACGATAGATGCTCTTCGATCGTGGCTAGACTCCGATCTGCAAGTCGTTGTATTGTGACCGGACTCGACGAGGCGACAAGGGAAGGGTGTATAGTCACAGGTTCTGTCTCGGTTCCATCCTCTGACAGAACCCTGAGACGCGTGTCCGGTTGAACGTCTAATCTAGCATGAATGTCGTCGGGGTATTGATGGGTGTCGCGATGAAAGATATGGCGAAGTGACTAAAAAGGGTCAGGACACAGTTCATATTGACACCAAAAGCAGGTTCCCATGTGACGGAAGCGTACAAACTCATGTGTTGCTGGTACAGCCCCAGGCTCCTCATAGGGTATCGGTGGCGGGAGGATTGCGGCCTGAAGAGAGGGGGGACCGTTGTAGTTGGCGAGGGCCGCCTGTGGTAAAAATATAGCCGACAGGAAGAAACCCCGAAAACCGGGTCCCTTCCACGACCGGTCCCGAGATCGTTGCGAGCGCATGTTGTTGAGGCTTGAGATGGCGAGGAGAGCGAGTCACTGAGGTGCCAGCTCCCGCCTTATCGGTGACCTCACCCGGGGCTGAGCTGATGCGGAGGCGCCGGTTATGTAAGGCTCCCGTGACTACACGTGTAGCTCGGAGCTCATCCAGATACAATTCGAGTCTTCCACAAGTGCTGTCCTTGCACGCCGTGTGGACCGGTGCGTGTTTTGAGCAGCTGACAGAATCGTGGACTTCTGCGCTTTGGATGAATCATTGCGTGTCATTTGATGGTCTCCTTGCAGCCGGTCTCACACTGCGGAGCTCGGACGACGATCTGCGTGAGCCTATCAGCTGGACCTGGCGGAGTCACTTACGACTTAGTGCCTTATAGGGCCAGTTTGCCCATGTCTGGCCCCTCCGTTGATGCCTCTGATCAATACTTATCTTCGACTCCGTCGTTCACCAGAATGGAGACATCTGACACTCAGCCTCCCGGGCCCAAACAAACACCAGACCAAGCAGACGCCAGCCAACCGCTGTTGTCGTCAGCAATCGAGAGCGAGGGGCAGGAAAGGAGCCTTGATGTGTTCGAGCGACGAGGCTCTGCAGGGTCCAGCGGCGCAGGCGATGGACCAGGCGATGAAGGCTTTGTACTCTCGCGGAGCTTGCAAGACCCGTCCGAAGAGCTCCCCATCGAGCTCATTAGCTTAACAGACAGGTAAGTACGAGGGTCTTGCCCCTGTTCTGCCCTTTCCCAATCTAAACACCTATAGATTCATCAACTCCCTGAGTGCCAAAGTTCACAACTCGCCCCCGACCATCGAAAAAATCTCCTCCTTGTTCCAAGTATTTTACAGTCGTGCCGAGTCGCATATTGCCACCCATATTTCTGCTCTCGCGTCCCGAATCAACCGCGATCCACCATCCCAGATACCCCCGAAGTCACGAGGAAATGCTTTGTCGAAACTTGGAAGCAAGCTTTCCCAAGAAGATGTTCGAAGCGTATCCGGTCGGCAAATGCTGACTGCGGAGGAGGTTGCTGAAAGACGAAAGGCACGGAAATCCTTGGAGTTGAAACGGGTTGCACTTGAAGAAGCCGCAGAGCGAAGAGTATGCGAACTTGTTTACGATAAAATATGGAGACACAAAACTACTCTGGATGAGGTTCGGGATGAGAAGTTGCGGTCCAAAACAGCAGCGCTACTTCTAGTGGGAATTGACCTGAAAGATCTCGGCATCGATATTGATGTATCGACTATTGCCGAGGACAAACAGCAAGAAGCAAACGACTGCCTCACTCAGGCTCGAGAATGCCTCGCCAAAATGAACGATCAGCACTACCCCCTGGGCAAACTGCAACAACTAGCGGCTGCCCATAAAGCCATTGTCGATGCTTTGACCAAGCTACTTCCATCTTCCTCATCTGCAGACGAGATTCTGCCCACTTTGATCTACTCCCTGATTACATGTCCACCAGAAGGAATACATATCATCAGCAACCTGCTCTTTATACAGCGGTTTAGATCCTCCAACAAGATCGATGGCGAAACTGCTTATTGTTTGACTAACCTCGAAGCTGCAATCAGCTTTTTGGAAAATGTCGAGCTCTCTAGTCTACGTGCAGATGAGCCCCAAGAGGGCCCGCTAAAAACACCTAGCGAGTCCAACACTCCATCTTCAGAACGAGTCGATCCTTTCCGACCTACGGCAGAAACCACAACCACATCTCTAACTACCTTTTCCGCGTTGCCCGAGATTGCCAAACCAGAAGGCAAAGAAGCAGCTTCTTCCACTCTCCCTCGACCTCGAGCTTCACCCGCGCCGCAACAACGCCGCCTGAGTAATCTCTTTCAACCTCCAACCAAAGTTCTTGAAGCTGCCAACGATGCGGTCCGCAATACAGCAGATCAAAGCTTGAAGAATATTGGGACGACTTTGGACAGTAGTTTCAATTTCTTCTTTGGCCGTCTGAAAGAGCTTCAAACAAGCCAAGGGCCTAGCTCATCGGGTAGTGGAACAGTGTTGCCAAAAACGCTGGCTGATGCTCGTCGATTCGTCGCTGAGACTGGAGCTCAGAAACAGAATCTCACTCCTGACGAACTGGCCACAATCAACGCCCTTTCTGCCGAGGAACACTTGCAGTCGCGCAGTAGTTCGAGGAATGCAGAACTTGCCAGCGGTGACCGAACACCCCGTGACCGGAGCTCTGATAGTGCCAGGACTCAAGCAAGCAGCAAGAAATCCATTAACGAAAATGTTCAAACCCCATCTTCCGCGACTAATCCGAACCCACTGGAGTCGATGCGGAATTTTGGGAATACGCTGAATCCCCTCAATCATATTCCTGGTATGATTAGAGGGTTTGGTCGCAATGCGCCTGAGCCAGCCGGTGGTCGAGCCGTATCCCCTGCTGCTATGGATCGTCTGAAGATGTCTCCTGCTTCGGTGGATGGAAAGCCTAGTGCTGCAAGCTCACTCCACGCACCATTATCTAAGACCGATCCGCCTATTCAGCGTTTCCTTGAGCTGCAGGATGCAAGTGATCTCCGCCTTGGAGATGTTGCTTTGCTCCTGGAAGATTACAAGCGGCTTGCCGCTGCGTTCTCCAAGTCCGGACCAGCATCGAGGTGAGAGATCTTGCCGATTGAACTTTATTTCGAGGAACTTTGCATGGTTGCTAGCCGGTCATGGTGTTTGGAGAATTCAATATCATCCACAGACTTTTTGTATATACGGCGAAGATTTAAGAAAGTATAGCTTAGAAAAATAAGCGATGCGATTTGACATATTGTATATCTTGTACTAGATAAATATTCTGCTGGGAAACCTCGAGCATGTTCCATTTTAGCAGGTTAGAGCCAATTAAATATGTAACCGAGGCTGCGAAAGTGTTGGAATAGGGTATTGAACATGAAAGCTATCATGGATATCATAGATCCTGCATGTCGAATTGAATCAGGAAGACATGAGGATTGTGGGGGAGTAAAGCAATATTCAAGACAAAAATGGGAAGGTCATCAGCTCATTGGCTTCGTCCACGCAGGACCTGGGCACCTCCGGTCCTCATTTCGTTTAGCTTCGAGGAAAGCTCCGAGTCTTGGGCTTCGACCTCCTCATGGCGGCGCCGGACCTCGGATTCAAAGACCGCAGCCGTACGACGACGCGCACGGCGCAGATTCTTCATCTCCGTGAGCAAGTGACTGAATCGATCAATCAATTGGTCTCCACAGTCCTCCCATTCTTCGACAGACATGCGAGACAAAAATGTTTGGCGATCTTGATCAGCAAGTCGCAGAATTTGAGATACAGCATCATTTGACGACTGATCACCCGCGATGAGGGCAGGATTTGGAGGTAGTGGAGGCGACTTGACAGGAGGAGGCGTAGGTGTCGGAGCTTTGTCGAAAGGTTCGGCTTGTAGCTCGGCGAACGATTTCTGATAAAGCAGTTGTGGAGGATAGTCTGCTTCCAACGGGCGTTTATTCGCGCGGATGACGGTGTTACGACGCTCGCGTTTAGCAGAGGCGTGTGTGAGGAATGGGTCTTGCATCAGATCAGATTCGCCGTCGCGGTCCAAGTCGCTCATGTTGGTCAAATCATAAGGATGGGCCGAATGTTCACTTCCTCGGCTACTACCGATCCTAATCGTTTCATCAAGGTCGTGATTACTCTCCTCCTCGCTGTGGTCCGGTTCTTGGAAAGCTGTCATACTGATAGTCCGTCCAGTTTGTGGTGGCGGTTCAGACCCATGTCTGGTCGGTGATATATCCAATCGTTCCAAGAGCGAGAGCTTTGGTGGGCTGAAACGTGTTCGTGGGGTGCCTGACGTGCTATGCGGCAATGCTATCTTCCTGGCCGCCGTGGGAGGTAGCATATGCCCCAGTTTCCGTGGTGGTGGTTGGGGCTCAGGAATCACGGTCACCGGGGCCAGTAGTTGATTTTGCAACTCTGGCTGTGAGACACCTATGGGGTTTGATGGTAATTTTTTGCTTGCAGACCAGAAGTTTTCGAGGCGCTTGCTGAGTGGCTCTTCCGTGGAGCGGTGCTTATGAGACAGATACCAGCCGCTGGGTTCTTCACTCTTCTCGTCATCCCCTCCTATGGAGGAGGTAGCTTGGCTAGTCGTATCCCCGGCGTCATCGGAATCAAATCCTGCTTTCTTCATGACCTGGTCACCAAGGCCAAGGCCTCCCCCGTACCAAGAATTCCGGTCACGAGTGGGCCGAGGCAAGTAAGATGGGTGTGGCGAGGTGGTTGTCTCAATAGTATTCACATCCAATGGAGGCTGTGACCGGCCGTCATCATGGCCAAAAACACTGGTACCAGCAATGGTCGAGTCATCCAGCCCTTCAACATCGGTGTCAAAAGGGTCCCTAGGCCCTTCATTGTCGGGGGGTTGGTTTTCGGAGAGCGGGCGAGACTGGCTCGGAAAGGCATCCAATTGTTGAAAAGACCGTGACACGGTTCTTCCATTCGTTTTTGTATTATCCAGAAATGTGGTGGGCAGGACAGTCTTTGCTGGCTCGATCCGCAGTTTGCGCTGCGACGGGCCTATGTCGGCGGGTGCGCGAGGCTGCCCAGCTTCTTTAGAGTGGACATAATCGCCCACTCCCATGATGAACAGAAAGAAAACCCGTAACAGTTGAACTCGAGAAGTGAGCTTCACGGTTCGACTTTCTGTCAATCGTATGCCGTAAGAGCCTCGAGGGTTGAAGATTCCGTGTTTGTCGGGCTGCCTAACGCGAGACCGCCGCGTGGTCACGTGTAATGGCACTGGGTTGCTACACGGAATTTCAATTGCTGAACAACTCCTGGTGGTTCGCATATACAGTAAAAGACATAGAACGAACTAGGAAGATGGCACATGCACATCAATACCAGTGGGGCCCTAGCATAGAGAGGGATGATTAGGCGACAGGCTTGAGTTAATTTGTGAAGTTGCTAAGTTGAAGCCTTGAAAACACCATTGGCAAGCTACCCTAGGGCACTAGTATATTACAGTATCGGCTCCCCTGACTCCGCTCACGAAGAAGGAAGAGCAGAATTATTTTAATTAAAAGCGTCGTCCACGATGCCGAGACGCTCCATATCTTTCGCCACCCCTCGAGAGTATTTCCTGGCTCTTTTCATAAACTCTTGCGACTTATTAATTTCGACTTGGCGCCTCTTCATGGCGACTTCTTGTTCACGCCGGATCTCGAGGGGCTCATTCGCCTCGTCAGTTTCCATGGGATCATAGTATTCGTCCAAAAACTCAGGAGGTGGCTTCACAAGGGAAAAAGCCAGTAAGTCACCAACCCAGAGCGACACGTTGCCCCGCAGCTCCAGCAATTGCGGCGAGTCGGAAAATGGAGGTGAGGCAAGTATGGAATCCATGCTCGTTGCGATCTGTCGGGCTTCTTCCAATTCTTGCTGCCGAACCTTTGCAATAAGAGCTTCCTTCCTGTCCGACTCGCTGCGCTCTCCATATTCATCCATGGACTCCTCATCAGAGTGTTCAGAAGGCACCTCATCCTCAATCTTATCTCTTTCAGACCGACTTTCCTCCTGCGCAACATAGACCCAAAGACCAAACATAGCGGGATAGATTTGCAAGGAAGTGGTAGTATGCGTATAAACATGCTCATGGATTTTTTTCCACGGATAGTTCACGACCAAACGCTCATAGTACTCCTTTGCTTCTGCGAAACCCTTCCGAGTGAAAGGTAGTGAGGTTCGATCTTCATTACCGAGAGCTTTGAATGATGATTGATGGCCAGACGCCGCTGGTTGATTTCGCCGTAGCAGAATCTCGGCGCCAATTCCCCACCTATGGTCCACGCGCACATCTAACGGTTTGCGTTCGAAAAGTTCTCGTGTGATGAGGCCCCACGCTCTTCCAGCCCGGGTAAAGTCCCCGTCAAGCAGACAGCGATGGAGGAGAGTAGTCAAGGCTGCCAGGTGTCGAAATCGAAGGTTAGGGCTAAATGCTTGAGATCGAGGGGCGTAAATTGAAATCGGCAGTTTGGGCAAGTCATGTGTTAATTGGTATGCCGTTGTATGTGTATGCCGATCAGGCGGCGCGGAATTCTCAGGCGCGGCATGAGGAAATCGACCTCCAGGTAATTCTTGGTCAAGAGGCAGACCGGCAATTCGGTACTGATGTGTTTCGTTGGGCGTCAGAACAAGGGGCTTCCTGGGTACTGAGTCTTCTACCGAAACAGCGTCTGTGATATCTGCACTGAGGTCTTCTGCATCACTCCTTGGCTCTGAGTCCTTGTTTTTGACATCATATTGGGCCACTCGCGGAGGTGTCTTTCTGGCCGAAATCCTTGAATCAACATATGGTAAGGAAAAGTTTCCGGCGAACACTTCAGGCTCCATAAAATCAGCAGAACGTGACTTCCATTCAGAGGTGTTTCGCAAGTATCGAATCCGATGGAGGGCGGCCGAGAGAACCACCTGCGGTTGACAAAGCGCGACAGAAGATCCCGCCGCAAGATGGATTAGTAAGATAGCCACCGAGGCCGAGAACCCGCGGGAGCAAACCAGGCAAACAGCACTTATCGCTATCAACCCCGTTGCCGTCCGCCAGCCCAAGTCGGACTCTCCTCTTTCGTCTCCCCTTACCTCGCGTTTCGCATTTCCCCCTCCTCTTTTTATTCCCGCGTGTTCGTTCGGTTTTCCATCCACTGGGCTTCGCTGATACCTGGATTGGTCCTGCCCCGTCTCCACGGCTCGGCGGGTATTCTGGGTACAAGTCTGGGGACAGCACCTGGTGGTTTGTCAGACAAGTCGAACCTCCCGGTCGCAATACTTAGTGTTAAGAGTCAACCTGTCTCACATAGCTGCTACCCATTGACGTCTGCCTATCGCCGCTCCGCTGATATTCCGTTTCTTTGTCCCACCGATCTTTCTTCCTCCGATCTCACCGTCGCTCACGCCACCTGACATTGCGTCGATCTCGCAACCGTCAGTCCCCAGTCATCGATCTCGCCGATTGCCTCTCCCTCCATCAGATCCAGTCCCCGTCAATAATCGGATTTCATGCTCGTTGCTAGGGAACCGTCCATGGCCGCGGACAGTCTCTAGCATCCCAAATACTCTGTTGTCATCGCCGTGAACTGCTACTATGGGACAGTCTTCCTCTACGGCCCGACCCCACCCCGAAACTGGCAACCCGGATTATTTGACATCATCCCCGACAGAGCGTGACATCGATGCGAGGAATGAAGACATGAACAATCAGCAGACAGCGGAGCAGAATGGGGCCACAGGTCCCTCGTTCGGGGCGGAATTTTTTCCTTCTGATGAAGAGGGCATTGCGCCTTCCAGTGAACTGAATGAGGCCGCGGAAGCCTGGCAGCAGCCAACTCGCCTTTCTGGGGGATTTGGGCATGAGATGCGGAGCATTGAGGAGGAAAGCACCGCCGAGCTCGATCCTCAAGAGCCAGAGTATCGACGCGCGGAAACTTTCACTCAGATGGCGGCAAGAAGACAGTCGACCATGTCGCGGCTAGGATCTAGATTCTTACCCAACTCAGTCATCCGTGGACTTCTGAATAGCCAAGAAGAGACCCCCGCAGAGGGCCTTGCCCACCGCCACGGGCTTGTTTCGAGGACACCACCAAGATCCGAGACCACCAGTGGCCACAGCAGCAGCCGATTTAGCCCCTTCAGCGCGCTTGGATCACGAGGAGTTACTCGTCGCCGATCTGTTAGATCACCTTATTACATACCCTCTCGTGTAGATCCATCAGACATCTCTGAGCCCGCGAGCAACTCGTCCTTCGAGCGGCGACTACCCGAACCATCCCGTGTTCCCTGGCGACGAAGTGCGCGTCTCAGCCGGGTACGCCACTCGCTATCAACGCCCATCTCTCACATGTTCGGCCAACCTTCTTCTGAGATGTCTTCTCCGCACGAGAATCCCCGACATGTGCCAATCCCTCACTTTCTCGATGAACCACTTCCGCGCGATATGGACACCCGTTTGGACTGGAGAGACCCTGTCGATGAACCGTCTCCTGAACTAGGATCAATGGAACCCCCGATCCGCAACGGAGGACCACCGGCCTCCATTCAACCAAGTCCTGGTTTAATGCGAATGAATCGGCTCCCGGGCCTTCTTCGAGCACGATCGGCTCGGGACCTCCGGCAACAAGATCCAACTCCCCTCTCTCGAGTGTTACAACTTGCGGCAGCTGCCATCGCAGCTCAGCTCTCCGGAACCACTGGCCCTGTTCTGCCGAATATTCAAGCTCTAGGCAACGATGGCCTCGACGGATCTCTCGAAAATTTTATCCAAAGCCTACAGCATGCTACATCTGCACAATCACAGCCATCTGTTTCCGGAGAAGGACCGAGTAACACTGGCAATGAGGCACCAACCCCCCCAGTCAACTTTTTGCGTGTCTTCCGTTTTGCCAATTCAGAGACTTCCGGTGGCTCGAACTCCCCTTCGCGAAATACGAATGGTACTCAAAATACCGAGAACCCTAGCACGCAGCCTGATGGGATGTCCATTGATGAACCCGCGGGGGGTACTGAAGGGCGAACGGTTACACTGGTAGTTGTTGGGGTTCGATCTGTCCCGGCGGGTGGTGGTAGTGGTGGTGAACAAGGACCACCGGCTCCCGGTGGTGCAGGCCTGGATGCTCTGCTCGGACTACCATTCTTACCAAATATCCCACGGCCTTCGGACAGACTTGGCGATCTGGGACAGCGCGCAGATGGTCTTCCGCAAGTACAACCCCCGCGACCTGGAGCGCCTACACCAATTCCATCACTCGGAGCATCGGACTTCCCACGCCGGCCAGGCTTCACCTCGTCCCGTTGGAGATCTCCTGATGCAGGATCTCGCCCCCCTTACCCACCCTATCAACCCTCCGCGCTGTCCGAAAGCCCTCCTGGGCCCCATCCTCCACCGTCCACCCCTGCCGAGCCAGGCTTGTCTGCCGTCTCCTCCGGCACTTCAACTCCAAGCCGCAGACCTTCATCCGCCTCGGCCATTTCACCGACTCTTCTTCCCCATTTGCACGAGGGTCAGCCTATGTCGCCCGATTTGGGACCTACCGAGACGGCTGCCCCGCCCAATGCCACCCGTGAACGACGACGAAGTGATTCTGAGTTCGCCCGCCATCGGGCCATCGGACACCACCGGGCCTTCGGATCGGGATCTGTCCGCCGCAATGGCGTGGTTGAATCTGATCAGCCTGCCCCCAGTGCAACGGGTCGAAGCTGGCTTATATATGTCGTTGGAACTAATCTATCGGAGAACCACCCGGCCCTTACGACACCAAGCCTTTTTACCGACGTAAGTACCTCATCTACCACCTCTTTCACGGTTAGGATTTCGACTAACACCAGCCACCTAGAACCCGACCTACGAGGATATGATTCTACTGTCGTCACTTCTCGGACCAGCGAAACCCCCAGTCGCAACTCAAGACGACGTCGACTCTGCGGGTGGACTATTCCGTCTTGTAGAATACTGTGGTACACTTGTCGCAGAACCCCTGGAAGGTGTTGGCGCTATTCAGCTTCAAGATGGAGAGCGTTGCTTGATCTGTCTGAGCGACTACGAAGTGGCCGAGGAGGTCCGAAGGCTAGCTAAATGCCAGCACGTCTTCCACAAAGGCTGCATCGATCAGGTAAGTTCTTTTGCGTTTGAGATAAATCCCGCCCAATTGTCTCTATCCTTGCAGGTACTAAGTCGATGAATTAGTGGCTAACTACCGGCCGAAACTCGTGCCCCCTCTGCCGGGGACAGGGCGTTCATGAATCCTCCGACAACGGTGATGTACCAGCATCTTCCGAACCAGACCCTCATGCTCCGGGCCCGACTCTCTAACTTTCTCGGTCCCAAATCTCCCCTCTGGCGTTTCCATCAAACTTTAGCATCCAGCGTCTGCTTCGAGCCTTTTAACGATTTTTTTCCCCCAAGGATATCCCCTCGGCATTCTGTCTTTATTGCGTTGTGTCTGGACGCATTTCATGTGCTTGTCTCGTCTATCTTCCTGGGATAGAAGCGGCGTATTTTCCCGAAGCACGGGTTTCACTTCATGTTTCGGTTAACTCGCGTACGAATTTTTTGTCTTTTCTGCTTATTGTACCTATGCTGGCATTTCACTTCGGACATGGCTCATCAAAAGTGATAGGCAACTCTGCGCTTCTTGAGCTTCAGAGTATTTCACAGAGTATGCTGGAAGAGTGAATAACTGGCCCCACGGCTTTACCATGTCCTTTTAGCTCGAATACTTTGTTCTGAACTTCTCCTGGTCTATTCCTCTTGCACTAGTAGTGGTCGACATAGTCGTCAGATCTGACCGAGTCTCCATAGATCGCTGCCCCGCTTCCCCTCGATCACGTGAGAGAAAATATTCCCGCTGCGGCAACGAAGCTCCAGTACCTGCTACACATTCCTGCTATTTCAATTGTACAGCTCTGTTTCAACTGCATCTTTGCTCTATTTAGGTACACAACAGCCCAGGGACACCACACTTTTGGCCGGGAATTCACAGTTGACAAGAAGACCACACAGGAAAACGTGAAGCCACATACAAAGCCTCCGAAAACGCGACGACAAGGCGATAGACCCGGATCCAGAACGCAAATTTGTCGCAATTAGAGCATACAATCCTTGAACCGTGCTTACAATATGGTCGCTCCGATCCGCGCTACCGTCCTCATCTCCGGCAATGGCTCCAACCTCCAAGCGGTGATCGACAAAGTCGCTGAGGGCCAGCTGAACACCACTCTCGTCCGCGTGCTCTCGAATCGCAAGGACGCCTTCGGTCTCGAGCGTGCCAGCAAGGCCAACATTCCGACGCTGTATCACAATCTCGTCAAGTACAAAAAGCAGCACCCCGCGACACCGGAGGGCGTCCAGGCTGCGCGAGAGGAGTACGATGCCGAGCTTGCGCGACTAATTCTCGCCGACTCGCCGGAGCTGGTGGTGTGTCTGGGCTTTATGCATATTTTGTCACCACAATTTCTGGAGCCATTGGAGAAGGCGAATGTCCGCATCATCAACCTGCACCCTGCGTTGCCGGGGGCGTTCAATGGTGTGGTGAGTACCCCACCTGGAAGATTTGAGAACCGGAAATAGACGGAAATATCTTTGGGGATTCTAAGCTGACTTTCATTTTCATAGAACGCAATTGAGCGGGCTCATGCTGCGTGGATGGAGGGTAAGATCGACAAGACTGGAGTCATGATTCACGACGTGATCTCGGAGGTGGACATGGGCAAGCCGATCCTGGTCAAGGAGATTCCTTTCCAGAAGGGCCGGGACGAGGATCTGGATAAGTTTGAGTCTCTGGTCCATGAGACTGAATGGGGTGCCGTCATTGAGGGTGTCGGTATGGTGTTGAAGGAGCTGCAGGCCCAGAAGCAATGATCCTTCATTTGAACTCGGACTCACCGACTGGCGCCGAGCCGGGACTTGCCATTGCCGCTGATGGTTTTACACATGGCAGAAGTTCTCACCGGATGTTGACGATGTTATGAATATCACGTATGAACTTTAGAAAAAAAAAGACCTCGATTTTGCATATCTCAATTGCGATATATGACTTTGTGCTGGCACTTCAATTCAAACGTTGACGCTTGCCCGTGTGTATCAAATGGCATTACCTGCGCAGATACGTTGGGTTCATGGTCAAATAAGGGCTGGAACTGCCCATGATAAACTGTACTTAGAATACAATCCCTGATTGAATCAGACCAGACCCTATGATCGCGCATTGCCGTACCTGCTACTCCACCGTCTCCATTGCGCCGTGCCAAGATTCGAAAGACCAGACTGCCGCCGGGCGATGCCGACGAATGGGGCCAAGAGAGTGCATCCATAGTTGCAACTGGGCCGCAATTAAAAAAGGTCGAGTCCAGAATGCCCACCGCAGCGGCCTAGAAAGGGCGTAATTTGGATAACACTTCCATGGACCATGGACTACGGACGACCATAAGCCTGTACGAGATGAACGGAGCGCCACGGAGGTATGGAGAACGGTCCATCGTGCATCATTGCCTTTTACTTTCCAGCAACGTGCATTGAGATCGCTGGGGGGCTTGCAGGGGTGTGAAATTGCACCCACCTCACCGGTCGAGTGCCCGTCACATGCTAGATGCATCATTCCAAGCCTTTGGTCGCCAGCGCCCGAGGCAAATCATCCGGAGCCACGCGACAGTGCGTCACAACGTGGACCACAGGGGCCTTCCGATGTGGGCGCTGCAGTGCAACCCGAGGAGCAGGATCATCCATCCGAGCCCCTTAGGAAATATCCCGCCGTTGGGAAATCCCATCGTGGCGGACCCCCCGGCCAAACCGGCACTCACGGCAGCCTCAGGCCCTCCTGGCGAAGTGACAGATCCCAGTGCCGGCCCCGCTAGCTCCAGCAAGGGTCAGTTGGACAGGAGAACAAAAGCACCATGTGGGTTTGTGTGCCAACATGACCCCGGGTGCCCTCCCAATTCGAGTCCCGAGGCCTCATTAGCTAGGGCGTATGGTGTACCTAGGGTGAGCCTAGGGGATGGACTAGGGGACCTACTCCAGTCCCCGAGGGCCCCCATTTGCGCCCCCAATCTAACCCATCCCACCACCCATCTTCCAAAACGGCCGGCGTTAACTCAATTGTCTGCGTCGAGGCAGTTGTATCCGACGGGATCGGCCGATCTCTGCGCGCCTTCTGCGCCTCGTGTCGGAGTCTCAGTGCCGCCCGGTGCGTGGTGTTTGACGTGGCTGTGTGTTTCATACTTACATACGTAGTTCGGTGATCTACTTGGAAGTAGTATCAGCTAGCCACGACAGTGTGGGTTGCAGCATTAGAACCTCGGGGGACACAATTGGTAGTCTAGAGATTCCCACCATTACCTTGGTTTGATAGTGTTGGAAGTTGAGGTTTGTGACCCAGGACTCGCTAGATTTTATTGACTATAGATTGAAAATGAGAGAAAAGGTGCAGGTGAGAGATAACAGGTGATCTGCCGGAAATTTTCCCGTATTTCTGTTGCTGGATTAGGTAGCGAGCAAAGTGGAAGTCAGCTGTCTTTTGCTTCCCGTTGAATCACGTTCACTCAACTCAAAGCCACGAGTTCCGTCGAAACAGGATCATGATTTCCCAATCGCGAAAGCAACGCAAAGCTAACTGGAAAGATCATCATTATATATTGCAGTTTTCCAGTCTCTCTTCCCGTGTTGAGCAAGACAGACCTCTCGCACATCCAACATAATCATGTTGGCTACACCCAATTCATTTCAATGCCGCCATCCCTGCTTTCACATCTCATATTCGGAGCATTCCCTACACAATTATGATATTATGAACGTCAGAACCCAGCCTGATTGATGCACGGGGGTGATTCGATATTCAATTTCGATAGCCCAAAAGCCGGAGCTCAGATTTCAATGTCGCAGAGCAGAGTGATAACGAATGACATAACCGATTGATCTATTCCTCCCATTCAAAAGTTATCTCTGATGTGGTATCCAGGGCTCAACCACGGCCTATTGTCCGGCCGAGTCTGATCTGCAACCTCGACATCAGGCCAGCCTCCACTCGCGTGACCCATGGCACACTGTTAGTGACAGGCCAGCTAGATGCACTGGGAATTGTTCAGTAGAATTGACAGTATCAACTTGCATTGCATCATGTGTAGGCTGAGTGCTCTGCCAGTCTCCGAGAGATTTTGAAGTCCCCGGATCGGTTCTCGATAATGGCCTGATCGAATGATGGTTTGATCTCCCGCTCATGGCGGTTGTATGCGATCCCGGATTCGAATACGTAGTCCCAGCTTGCGATTGATGTTTCTGCAGATTTTAGTTTCCTTATTTGCTGTGGTCCTTTTGAGAGTCATATTTTGTGGCGTTGTAGCATGTTGACAGTGTTGCAAAATCTTTGGACCACGCACTCCCTTTCTTACCCACCTGCAGGTTCTCGTGCTTGGTAAATGATTATGAAGATAAATTTGGTACTACGCTGAAAGCCTACTAGATTAGGTATAGGGAACAGCAACTTAGAGGTGGAGACATCAACCGGTCTTCCCCAACTTCCGGTAACCGCTATGGCCATGACGGGGAAGGAAGAGATCAAGCACGGCGATATTACCCAGTCGGGCCCAGTGCAGTTGCTAGAGTCGACGAAGACAGGGATCGGCCTTGAGAGGAAGCAGCAGGCATCTGTTATGAGCAGCAGCGCAGGTGTGGTGGAGCACGTCCAGGGCTTGGTGGAGTGGCTGGCCCACCGTCTGTCAAGGAGCGCAACCATTTAGCGTTTGACCGGCTCATCTTTCACCCACATGGCGAGAAATGTCGGAGGGTCGGTGCGTGGTGCTGGCCCCGGCGTGGAACACGCATTTCTGGTGATTGTATCCATTGTCCGGGCGAATGGGATATCGACCCGCCACTGGCGTGCTGATCTGCCATTGTTCCCTTGCCCACAATCATGATCGTGAGCTTGGGGAGGAGCTCGAGTGCTTGGTGCCGATGGAGTCGATACCAGAGTACCTGTCCTCTCTAGCGCCTTTTCGATTTGCTCGGCCCACCTTTTGTTTTTTCCTCTTTTTTTCCCAATCCCCCAATTTTTTTTTTTTTTTTTTTTTCTGCGCACCTGTCAAATTCTTGTCGATCAGGCACAGCGATGCAAGCCTGGCATTTCCATTCTCTAATCACAAAGACGGGGGAGGCTGAAAACACTGCAGCCTTCAGCTGAGCTGCATCGTGCCCCTCCCATCAAAGTGCCCGTGCCACTTTGCCCCATTTTTGGTCGAGGGAGGCGCGATATCCGTGGAATGCCAGGGCAAACTCGATGCATCTTGAACCCGTCGGAAGTGGGATTCACGTCCCCCAACTCTTGTGCCTTCTCCACACCCCCCGGCTCCTCCTTCCCAATCATGAATCATGAATCCATTCATGAGCTCAGGGGGGTCCACTCCTCTAGCCCCTTAGTAACCCGGCTCCACCTAGGACCGATCTCCGTCACGAACAGAACGTTTTCGGCAATTTCTCGATGCGCCGGCGCCCCTCGAGGTTTCAGATTTGCCGAGTGCTGTCACCTGGAGCGGAGTGCGCCGTTCTATCTGACCCGAGCTGTCGTCTCGGGCTCCAATCTTCCGAAGCTTGACCTTATCACCGAGGTGGTCTCTCTGACTCCAGTATCCCTAAGTAGGTAGGTATGTATTTCCACCTCCTCGCTCGCCCGTGAGGCCCCAGCTGGGTTGATCTGTTCCTCGGCGGGTTCCACATCCTCCAGCGGGCGCGCAATCCACGATCAGAACGGATGCTGTTCATCAGAGGGACCGCTCGGAATGGCTCCGTCGGCTCTTCGTTCGATCCAGGGCGGTTAATAGGGAGGCTCGCCAATGGAGAGGCGCGTCTCGATGGAGTATGCATGTCCGGCTGGAGATGGGCGCCCCAGCATGGCCGGGCTGTAGGGTGGTGGACGCTATGATCAGCTTGGATCATGCAGGATCGCCTCCGTTGATGGCGCATCGCCAGCTGCATGGACCCGGGACAATTGGGGCTCGAGCCGCCGAGCCACGGTGGACAAGCCCTAGAGAAATTGAATTTGCCGGTGATATCACTGCGTTGTGGCTTGCGAGGATCGTCGTCCAGAAAACCTCCGCCCCCTTTTCAAGTTCACCGAGACCCGAGGCTCGTGGAGATCCTCTGACTAAGTATTAAGGATAAAAATAAGCCCAGAGGATGATCCCCAACTAGAGTGGGGAAAAGGGGCCATCGCCGCAGTGCGACATCACGGATCTGTAATGCTACCTTGTGGATTTTGGCTCTGGGCGTCTGATGCAGTTCCAGTTGGAATTCGTGGCTCTGCTGCCATTTTCCGCCCAGGGTCGATGATGGCCAGAGCTGGCTCGACGAGTAGTGGGCGTGTAAGGACCCAGTGAACGACAGAGGCGATAGTTCTCGATCAGCCCATGAGAAGGCGACGATGAGGGTGTAGATGGGACAGAGACTGGGACTAGGGATCTGAAGATGTCGACTTCGTCCGCAAATTGTAGGCTCGTATTGGAAACGGACGTCGAGCAGAGAACGGGCAAAAGTTCTCTCAGGCTTCTTTTAATCTCCGCACATCTTGGTGCCAATAGTCTGGGTCAACCTCACCCCACCGCTTCCGCCGTCTCTACGCCTTACACCAACACCTACTCCGGTCTCTCCTTCTTTTCTCTCTCCCTCTGCGACTAGTGTTCAACTAGTTATACTACTATTCCCTGTCCCGTTCACTTCCTATTTATAGGTGCCTGCAGATCTGCTCCTACGATGCACTCGTCCCGAGATTCATGCTGAGCTGGACTTAACCGTGGGGTGAATACCCGGATCCAAGCATGGAGCAGTCATATCAGCAGCCCCAGGCAGCCCTGGCCGGCTTTCTCGATTCAATGCAGCAGGACTCAGGCATGTCTGCCTACTCGCTGTTCGGGCCCACGCAGTATCCCGACAGTGTCGCGTTTTGGCATGATCCCTCCGCTGCTCCGGCCATGGCCGTGCCCGCTCCGTCATACCCGAAGCAGCCGACCTTGCTCCAACCCATCTCCGATCAAAAGAAGCACAAGCGCACCCGCAGCGGCTGCTTCACCTGTCGGGCTCGCCGTATCAAGTGCGACGAGTCCCGTCCCGTGTGCGAACGCTGCAGAAAAGGCAGCAGGGACTGCGTCTATCCCTCGCCCACGACATCCTCTTCAAAGGCCGCCGGCCGCACCACGGCGAAATCACGCAGTGTACGCCCGCCCTCGCAAGGAAGTGATTCCTCGAGCAAGGTAGAGACTGATACCATCAGTCCTTTGGAGCCCATCATCGATGAGGAGGAACCCGGCAGTGCCGGTCCAGTATCAAGACCGTCTCCACCCAGCGGTGGCGGCAAGTCTCGTCCCGAACTGGACAGGACGCAGAGTGGTCAGTCAGTGCACAGACGCAGTAACAAGCAGACGCCCGAGGCCGAGAACTTTAATATCATAGACCCGAGTAGCTCGCCCTCGACTACGGAGTCATCGTCTCGGTTTGAATCGATGAGCGTACGATCAGCTAGCATCAGTCACACCACTCTCGATCTCTTGAATTCCTCCCGCTTGTCGGAAGATCTACGTTTCTATCTGAACTATCACCAAGAATTCATCTCGCACGAACATTTCTTTTTGAGATCCGGCAGCGAACGCTTCATCCATGACAGCATCATTGAACTTGCCATGGGGTACGACCCGTTGCTCTATGCCCTCGTCGGGTTTGCAGCATATCTTCACACCTTGCACACTCCCGGTGGAAAACTTTATACGTTTCTGAAATATTATAATAAAGCATTGGTTCTCTTGCGAAAGTCACTGGGCTCCGGAGAAGAGCACACGGAGGCAACTCTGTGCACCGTGCTTGTGTTGACAACTTTCGAGGTATTTATTCAGTATTAGCCTAGCTCGCCTGGCTGCTCATCGCTAACTCAAGTCTCCCAACCGCAGGAATACATCGGCGACTGGGTGAACTTGATTGATCATCACCAAGCCGCACATGCATTGGTGCGAGAAATATTGACGCCGGAATCATCCAACACCGTTGAACTACACACCAACATCTTCCTGTGGTATGCACGCTTCGACATTGTCGTTGGAATCGTGGCTGGGACGGAGGCGGTTCTTGGGCGAGACTGGTACATCGGTAAGGAACAGTACGACGCCGAGCAAGCTGCTCTCTATCCCAACGACCCGGCAAAGCAGCTTGCACTTGTTGCCTCAATCAACCGTCGATTCGGCTTGGAGATGGCCTCGCTGTATGCGAGGTTATCGCGTGGTCTGATCCCAATGGACCAATTTGTCGTGCAAAACCAACAGCTCGGGCAGACGATGGAACGTGCAAAGAACATCATCAGAGAATTCGACAATTCCGAATACACAGTCCGTTCCTATCCGAATCAACAACCTCTGACAGACGATGATATTGTGGACCCTTACGTACCAGGCGTTCTACACACAGGCCCATTGTGGGATGCCAATTACGCATGGATTGACCTTCTTTCGACTGAGTTGATGTTCAAATACCAAACAATGCTCGCTTTGCGACAGCCCTTGCTTCCAGAATTGCAAAACTTGGCCTTTGAGCAATGTCGACTTCTCGAAACCATTGACCGCTGGCCGAACAAGGGTTATGGACACTGTATTGGGTTCAAAAATAGCATCGGCCTTTCCAGCATGTTCCTCACCAAAGACGCCAAGCATCAAATGTGGTCTCGGCGCAAGTTGGCCATGATGGAACAACATGGGTGAGTCTTTAACTAGAAACTTAAGATCTGAAGTCTAGAGACTAATGTTCCGATTTCGTTCGGATAGATACATTATCCCCCCAAAATTCCGCGAAGCCTTAGGTGCTATCTGGCAAATCCCCGAACTCGAACACTGGTGGCTCCCGAACGACGAAGGATACTATGATATCATCCGCGAAATCCGTGCCTTGTCTGCCGAACGCATGAGCCAACCCCGCGACGACTTCCGCGAGAACGTGCGCGATATGAAATCCCTTTTCTGGAAATTGAGCGTGGATGATCAGAATGAGGAGCAGAGTCCTTCAAGTAGCCATAGCGGTTATCCTTGAAGGCATTGTAATTTCTATCGACATCCCCATTCAGTCACTTCGAGTCGCCGAAAATTATGCATAACCAGCCACCCCAAGCCACCTAACTCACCTGCAAGATCCTCACCTTCTGGCTACGGATGCTTCCCATACATCGCTGCAATTTTTGGCTCACCAGGGCAGTTTGCGTCCACGGTGAGGAGCCACATAACTGGCCACACGCATTGCATCATACCCCCTGTCGCACCTTTACTTACAACCTTACTCCTAATATCTTTTCCGTATACCCACCACCCTTGTTACTTCCACTGAACACTACTTCCCCTTCATCCTGATCTCCACATGCCCACTATATCCTCTATTTGTGGCTTTATTTCCGTTCATTCCACCTTTTGCATGGTTCCTCTTGGTCATGACTTGATGTGTACATTTATTATACCCAATTTCTCAGACATCATTCAACACATATTAATAGCATTTCTTCTTGGGCCCTCTGATACCATGAAGGTCTTTCCCCGATACCATAAACCATTGACCGCCCCCAGGGGGGTTAGGGGTTACAAAAGTGTTGATACCAGCTGAATGGCATATAGATTCATCAAATCATATTCTGCGTCAGAAAATTCCACGGGGGCTATATCTTCGCCATTCATATGCAGTATCTACACCTCTTGGTTATGTTTCTCATCCGGGTTACAGCCAGGCTTCCATGGTACCTCTCTTGCTCGAACAACAGTCTCCAAGCCCCCGGCCAACTCCCCACCAGGCCCAAACTCCTCCCCGTCCAGTTCCTCGCCCCAAGGCAAAGCATCAACATCAACCTCCCAGCCAAGCAGACACCTCAAGATCACACCAGCACCAGCCTTGCTCATCACAACATTCATCTCCTTGCACCGCTCATCACAACAGCACTCAATACACCCCTGAGGCGAGAGACACTGGCAAGCCTCAATGCGCGCCACAGCCCGGCGCAAAAGCAAACCCACAAACTCAAATGCCTTACTCGCAATCCCAGAACCACAAGACCCGCCCTTGGCATCGTAGAACGTAAGACGAGCGGGCCGCTGTCGTTTCGGCGGCTGAAGTTTCTTCCTGATCTGTTTCTCCTCAGCGGCATCATTGACGCGGCGGAGCGGACGACCCAGTTCTTTCTTGGCGACCTTACATTCCGTACGCACGTCGCCCGGTGAGGAAATGACAAAGGACGGGAGGAGGGAGAGGACCGCGTGTTCCGCGGCGTGAATTGCAGCGGCGACGTTGAGCCTGTGTGACTCGAGGATCTCGATGGCTTGGCTTGGCACATCAAGCCACATCCCCTTGGTTAGGATGTCAATTGGGGGATTGTCGACCTCGACGGCGTCGAGAACCCGGCCCCGTTTATCGACTTTGAAGAAGCCGTATACCACGGCGTGGATTTGGACGGAGCCGAAGAAGACGCGGGAGCCAGAGGCGTCGGCGCCGACTAGTCGCATTGTCTCTGTTTCGATGGGGTCGATGTCGGTGTAGTCGCGTTGCATTGTGCTCCAGTCTACGTGGACGCGGAGCACGCGGGCGAAGAACTTTTCGGTATTCAGCTCTTTGACGAGGTAGTTTTGGCCCTGGTGCAAGAAGATGCCTCCTTCGTAGATCGTGAAGAAGGCGCGGGAGGCTTCGACCTCTTCGAGGACGATGTTACGGTCATTTGTAGTGTCGATTACCGCGAAGTGCTGGTCTTCTGTATCACGGATGGAGACGCATCGCGAGGGTTGAGGGCGGAATCGTTCGTGGCAATGGTAGAATCCCATGCTATCTTTCACCAAGCGGGTTGCTGCGATGGCAAAGAGCTGCTCGCCGAAATAGACCTGATCCTCGTCGGGTCGGATGGGCATTTCAAATGCTGCGCACTGGACATGGCCTTCCTGGATGAGCTCGTTGGCCAAGTCAATCTGCAGCTCACAGTTGGGACGGGTGAATATCTCCTCTGGGTTCTGCATGTAATGCTGGTCCGTTGGATATCTGTCTCCAACAAGCACAGACAAAGAATCCTTGTTGCGTCGTCCGGCACGACCACTTTGCTGACGCAAGTTAGAAATCGAATATGGGAAGCCCAATGTGATGACTGCGTCAAGGGAGCCGATATCAACGCCCAGTTCCAGGGCGTTTGTCGCGACGATTCCCATCAACTTCCCATCGAACATTTCACGCTCAATACGGCGCCGATCTTGGGGACTGTACCCGCCGCGATATCCCATCACCATCCTGCCAACATCCGCTCTTTCGAGAGCTCGGAACTCATTCCGAACGGCTTGCAGGAGAACCTCACAGAGTTGTCTGATTCGGCAAAAGCCAATCACCCTCACGCCCCGAAGTATTAGCTGACAAAATAGTCTTGCGGTCTCAGAAACGCTATCACCGCGTCCCGAGGATGGGTCTGCAGGATCTTTGAAAGGAGTATTCCAGCAGATGAATTCTTTCCGGCCCGAGGGAGAGCCATCGAAATCCACCAGTTTGACGTCTTCTACGCCAAAGATAGATTGCATGTGCTCTTCAGGGTTGGCGACAGTAGCCGAGCAGGAAATAAATTTGACGTGCCCGTTGCCCACTGCCGCACAGATTCTGCGCAGGCGTCGCATTATAAAAGCGACGTGGGAGCCAAATAAGCCGTTATAAACATGCAGTTCATCGACAACGACAAACTTGAGATTCTTTAAGAAAGTGCGCCAAGTACTTTCTTGCGGTAGAATGGTGATGTGCAGCATATCAGGATTGGTGAAAATGATCCGTGCATCGTCGCGGATGAGATTTCGACTACCCATTGGCGTGTCCCCGTCGAATGTTTCAACCATCGTATTCTGCAAACCATTCATATACTGTAAGAGATCCGACATGCTGCGTTTTTGGTCTTGCGCCAGGGCTTTTGTTGGGAAGATGTACATGCCCCTGCTGTTAGGGTCTTTTTCCAATTCATGGAGCATAGGAATTTGATAGATGAGTGACTTTCCCGAGCTCGTCGACGTAGAAACGATCACATTGTGCCCGGCATACAGGTGGTTGATAGCTTCTGCTTGGTGGGAGTAAAGCTGGGAGATTCCTCTGGTGTTGTAGAGGGCGTTCACCATGTCTTGTGATAGCTGGAAGTTCAGATCGCCGTAGACAGGGGACTGAGCGTCAAATACTCGATGGCCTTCTGGCACAATCTGTGCATGGTACCAGTCCATTGCGCGAATTTCCGCAATGATCTCTGCGATGGACTTGCGCTCCTTGGGTATGGTAACGGGTATGCTTGAGCCGGCAGGGGTGGTAAAGCCACTACTTGGAGGTGTTGGCAGGAAAGAGGCCTTCTCATCTTCTAGTATGAGTACAGGGTCAATGCCTTGGTCTTCGCACCGAACGAGAAATGCGTCAATGGCATCTGAAAACTTCGTGTTCCGTTTCTCGATCAGAGACAGCATTTGCTTCTGACTATAAACCGGCATTTTCAGATCTTCTTCTTTCATCCGACGCACGGGTTTTGAGGGTTCTCCAGTCTTCGGATGCTGCACTTCACGTTTGAGATCACCGTCCATGAATTCGAAAAGCAGAACATTGTTGCCGAATTCATGGTTCTGGAAAGCGTCCGAGTTGGCGAGGTCTTCCGCATTCAAAGAACCGTGGCTGGTTTCCCTGTCGCCCACAGTCAGGACCTCGAGACTGGCTGCATCGACATATTCAAAGCGCACCGCCTGCGGAACCAACGCCTTGACTTTTGCCACATCCTCAACCGTAAGCTGTTTCCCTTTCCCAAGTTGAGCCTGAACGGCCTTTCGGATATTGTCAAACGTAGTTGCAAAGTGCTTCCGAGTGCAGCAGAACGTATATACGAGGTTCAGGGCGCGGTGGGTTTGCGAAAGTTGCTTAAAGGCGTCCGGCCACGGTGCCGACGGGGTTCGCTTTTTCGGCGGCTGATGTTTGCTGTTCGATGCTGAATTTTTGCCCTGGATAGTTTTCTGCCTTTTGCTCTGACCGTTATTGGCCAGTTGCGCGGCCTGCGCACTGACAGATTCGGAGGTTGTAGTCGCGAGGGAGGCGTCTGGAGGCAACGCGTTTGACGTGGTGTCATCGGGGGCTTGAGGGACCTCGCCATGGATCTGCTTCCGTTTCAGTAGATTCGCGGCTGCTGTTGTAAGGTCCGCCATTCTGGCGGCCCATTGCGATCGTCAACGAAGCCGAAGGTGGACGGGAGACGGTCTTCGACGTTGGGAACTGCAATTCGACGTACGGTGTCACGTGTGCTCATATAACCCGTTTTGTCGACTGCTGGGATCAGTTGAAAATCAAGCGAAAATGAAAGAATCTGTGTCATCAACATGAGACGTCTTTATGTCTTGTTTAATATAAATGGGCACTACTGGTAAAGTGTCATATATTGGTCCTTTGGGCAGGCCAACTTCATGATAGGCGGCAGCGTCCTGTGTTAGTTCGAGGTACCAGTCAAGTCCTCGCCACTAACTGTAACTCTAGCAAATCGCATGCAACAGCCCATCCGAAATGAACTGTCGCATCCATCACACCTTACTGGATCTTGCTAATTTCAGGCCGATGATTGCATTGTGGCTCTTGCTGTTCGGCATTCCGTCCGATATTGTTTCCATCTCTTTGCCGATTATCGGCAGTTTTAGTCGCTACTCATTTTGCTCTTCCAAAAAATTCTAGATAGATGCAACTCTATTGTTTTTGGCACAGACCTCTTTCTCGTCATATCGCTTCTTCAGAACGATCGTTTTCCAGAATCTGCCGTTCTAGGAAGTTAGTAAAGACCTCGCCCTTGTCAGCCCAGCAGTGATCGGCATCCGCCGCCCTTTTGCCCAGCCCCACCGACACAGGCTTATATACTTAACACCTTCCCTCGTTAACATCCCATCCTGTCGGGAAGCAACCCATCAGTGACCAAATGTTCTGCTACATGCACTGTCCTTCGAGAAGGTTATTCCAACTCTCTCAGAAATCCTTCTCCGGGGCGTCATTCTGCTACAGACCGATGTCTACATCATCTTGGGCCAGCCCCCTCAACGACTGGAGCGCTGCGCAATATCTGAAGTTCGAGGATGAGCGCACTCTGCCAGCCCGTGACCTTCTCTCACGCGTCTCCCTCAAATCTCCAAAGAGGATTGTCGATCTCGGTTGTGGTCCGGCAAACTCAACCGCCGTCATCGAGTCTCGCTACCCGGACGCCCAGCTAGTGGGGATCGATTCTTCCCCGGACATGATCCGCAAAGCCAAGGCGACCCTTCCACACCTTAAATTCATTGTGGAGGACTTGAAGTCGTACTCTCCGCCAGAAGCAGTGGACCTCTTCTACTCCAATGCCGTTTTCCAATGGCTTAAGAAAGAGGAACGTTTCGAGGTCGTCAAGAGATTGATGGCTTCTCAACCATCTGGTGGTGTCTTTGCTCTTCAAGTCCCCGACAACCTTTCAGAGCCATCGCATGTGCTGATGCGAGAGACTGCTAAATCCGGGCCTTGGGCAGCTAAGCTTGCAAGCGTGGGTCGGGATACATTCCAAACGCCACAAGAAATCTATGATCAACTCAAACCTGTCTCTTCTCGGGTGAATATTTTCCATACTAGCTATTACCATGCCCTTGAAAATCATGAAGCCATTATTGAGTGGGTCAAGGGTACTGGACTGCGGCCATTTTTGGATCCCTTGCAGCCGGAAGAAAAGGAAGGCTTCTTGAAGGAGTATCTCAAGCGTCTGCAAGGGATGTATCCGTCTTGTGTCGATGGCCGTGTTTTATTGCGGTACCCCAGACTGTTTGTGGTTGCTGTTAAGGAATGATCCTACCAAGCCTATAGTAATGAAATTCAAATGCATACTTCCCCGGATGAACTCAACGATCCAATTAGTCCCATAATACTACGTTCATCCCCACAGACAGGTGTTCTAATTGAACTTCTGAAAGTTCTATGGATATCCAAGGAGAGGTGTGGTAGGAAATAAGAGGTGGGTGCAATGATCCTCATTATCTACATGCAGTGAAGATCACTTAGCGATGAACTTACAGTTGAACTTGTAATCTCCATGGTAGATTTTAGGTGATATACAGAGTCACACGTTGATTATAAGCCATTTCGCTGAGGGTGGGATACTCCTTATTCCATCATACTATGTATGATACGTAATAGGTGTGCAAAATAATTTCTGCATAACACCCATCCAAGATAAAAAAGAAAAGTAGTGCAACCTCTCTTCGTGACCCTTCTCACTCCTTGTTGCAATCTGTACCATCGAGGAGGTCGTTGATGATATCGTGCAAACCTTGGGCATGCGCCTTGCTTGGGGTCAAGAGAAAAGTGTTAGCTAAGCTATGAAAAAGTTCGAAGATTTCAATTTACGCGAAGGAGCAAGGGAAGGTATGACCATCTTCCATGCAGGCCAGATAAATGAGTCAGCTCGTAGTAGCCTGACTCCTCCCATCTAGTCTCACGTTTTCCTGCCTAAACCAGCCACTTGGAGTTGTTAGCCTCTATCTTGGAAGTGGGCTGAGTGGCTTACCAAGGACACAGAGATCAAATGCTTGTCTCTTTAATAGCATATATGGAAAGTATGCCTCCCTCCATCTCGAGGATGAGTTATTTACGACAAAGTCGCGATGGATGTCAGCCAGGTAGGTGTGGGATTTGGAGGTTGAGAGGAGAGGTGGAAGGGGAGAGAATGGGAGAAGGTTGGAAGCGGAAAGTGGACGGGTTGAAGTGGAACAAAGGTGGAGGAGACTTGAGAGTGGAGATTGATTAAAGGCTTAGACTGGAGGATGAATGTAGGTCAAGGTGAGGTGGGAGGTAGGGATGAGGAAAGCTCTTGGTGAGAGATAAGATAGTATGTCGTTGCCGCGGTCGATCTGTGGGCTATGGGAGAGACAGAAGGAAATCGGAAAAAAGAGAGAGAAGTGAAGTTAAAATGAAAATACATAGAGAGGGTCAGGTAGCCAAGAGTGCTACCTACTAGTACAAATATTGGAATAGAACTCCGTAAGCCGCAGTAGCACTGCAAAGTCCCCGGGCCTCAGTGAGCGCAGTACAGAAGTCAGCACACTAGTGCAGTTCCCTACTATATACTAGACCATTTGTTATGGATGAGAGATTCCATATTTGCACACCTATCGATAATCTTTATAAATCCTATCTTTCTCCACTCATCCAAGACCAAAGAGTGAACTAGGACCAGGGACCCTCTGCTTACTCCTCATCCCCTCCAGCCAAAAGCCCCTTGATGGCCTCGAACAAGTCCTGGGCATATCCTTCGTTGGGCGTCTTCAGAAAATCGTTAGCTATTTGAGATATCAAAAAATCCGAAGGTTTCGTCTTACGCGCAGGAGTAGAGGAAGAGTGTGTCCATCTTCCATGCTTGCCAAATAAACAAGCCGACTTGTGGGAGCCTGGCTCTTGGCATCCCCATATTTCATGCCCTGAAAGACGGGGCTGTTTAGCATGACCCGTAAAGCCCCGTCTGCGCGCATGATCATACGGCCGAGTCGCTTTCCGTCAACATGCCGCACGTTGAGCTTGAAGGTACCAATACCGCGTTCCTTCCACTCGCCGGCTGAGAAACCATACAACTTTGCCTTGCATGCAAAAATGGTGCTCTCTTCTTCCTCGCCAGTTTCAACTATGATCTATTTTAGCAACTGTACTCACTCGGGCCAGGGGATGCGATGGCTAAGTAAACATACTGGTCTGCGCGTAGAAACGCTCGTCGGTCTTAGCTGCCTCGAACGTATCATTTTCCTCGTCGTCGTCTTCTTCTTCCTCTTCATTTTCGGAATCTTCTGCGCCAAGTGGCTTGGGCTTGGTCTCGCCGAAAGTGGAGGATACGTTGGGAGAGGCAAAGCTTGTCAGGCCAGTGCTGGCAGATCCAAAGCCACCTCCAATACCGCCGAAGCCACCGAGAGCGCTAGTACCAGCGGTGCCAGTGGATCCGAAGGGACTAGCTGATTTGAAGACAGATGACGTTGATGCTCCAAGGACACCGAAAGGCGACTTATCAGACCCGGCAAAGCTACCCAGTGTCGATCCTGCAAATGCGGAGCTAGAGGCAGGCTTGTCAGTAGCCGCAGGCGCTTCAGTGGGTGCCGGTGGCTTTGCCGTGGCGAGTTTTGCAAACGGAGAATCGACCGATGCGTTAGCGAAAGCGCTTTGAGAGAACAGCTGCAGATGATGGTTAGTCAAAACGACAAGATCATTAAGTAGGATAGCGAAGGGGGAAATGCAAACCTTGTTGGTATTTTCCTTGTCCTTCTCTTCTGAGTTATCCCGGGGTCGCTTCGTCTCTCGCTCTTCTTGGGCCGTAGAATTTTCACCTTGAGCAGTTGTCTGTGTCGAATCCTTCATCGCATCTGATTTCTTAGGGGACTCCTGATCGAGCTGCTCTCTGCTTCGCTTCTTTGTTAGACCCTTTGAAGAGTCGGTGGCTCCGGAATTCGAGGTTTCCTGGGATGACGGGTCGTCGTTAACATCGACTTCATGCTGACTTTCTGGCATTTGCGCCTCCGAGCTGCTGGGTTGAGTCTCAGCAGAAAATCCAGGTTCACTGGCCGGAGACTTGGGGAGATCAGGATTCGGAGAATCGCGGGATTCCGGGGAATTTGGAAAAAGATTGGGGTCTGGGGAATAGCTTGATTCCGGGGACGGTAGAGGGGAATCGAATTCTTGATCATTGTCTGGAATTTCACAAGAGAGATCACGCTTCTCGGGATGCTCATCGTCTGCCTCCGGCACCGAATCATTGCAACGCTCCCGTTGGTCTTCGGACACCGGATCGTGCTCTGGATGCGCCATGTCGGTAGCTGTACCAACCTCCGAGGATTCTGCAGAGGGATCACGCTTCACGGAGTGCTCATCGTCCGCCTTCGGCACCGAATCATTGCGATACTCCCGTTGATCTTCAGGCTCTGAATGCGCTAGTGGGGCAGCTGCATCAACCTTCGGGGATTTCTTGGGTTCTAGTGCTTCTGTTTCGAGAGGGGACACCTCGGTGGTGCGTTCGTCCTGGACTTGATCCTTCTTTGTGGCCGAGATCGGGTCCTTGGGTGTGTCGGAGTTTCCACTCACGTTTTGTTCAGAAGGCGCGGTAGTAGCAGAGCTTGCTTCCTTGGCCTTGGCCGTCTCGGAAGACTGTTCGTTGGTGGGTGTGGACGATCGCGATCGCTTCCTTCTTCCTTCGCCATCGTCGGGGTAGTTGTTCAGATCATCTCGGGATTCTTCAAAGGATCGCTTTCTACCATTTTCCTTGGCCGGGGTTGACTCGATGGTCGTTTCTCTGAGTTGTTTGCGAACAGGACGCTCGCCGCCGTCATTGTCGGAAGGCGGGGAGTGAGGAGGATCGTGGGTCACTGCGTGATAAACTGTTAGATCTTCAAGAAGCGCAAAGGAGGTCAGGCGAGAGGGTGACGGCTGTTTAAACGGGCGAGGGCCCAGCTATGTCGCAGGACCAGGCAACAGGATGGATGCGCAACACCGGAGAGGGGCAACACAGAAGTCACCAGGGCGCTTACCCGCCGACTCTGCCAAGTTGCTCTGCTCAATCTGAGTCTTCCCTGCGACATCGACAGAGGGCCCACTATTGGAAAGGGGGCTTCAAGCAAGGTGTTCAGGTCAAGAAATACTTACCACCCTCCGAGGGCTTCGGCTCGTCCGATGTGGACGCCATGGCACACGGTTGTTGGGTCACAGTCGGACACCGAGCTATGTGCAGGTCGGAAGGTATTCCAGGTACGAATCAATAGGGTGGCACGCGAATTCGGGAGGATATGAGTACGGAGTAGAGGGAAAAAAAGCGGTTCGAACCAGCCGAACGAAGGTCGAGAGACGAGAACAGGGTGGGGATGAAATGGAAGAATGGAAGTTGGGGAGAGAAGATGGAGGCTAGGTCACCGCTCCGGCCCGCAACAAACTCCCCAGTGAATGGAAGGCCGGATTCACTCGACTCGACGACAACAACAACGAATTGCACACGACATTGAGAACAATGAATTGTGCAGGTGGGTGCCTGGAGCTTATTTTTAGCAGCACCTGGTAGGCGCAGGTATACTGGATAAGTACAATTGTATTCACAGGATCTCAAGCTAGAGTCTCCAGTAAATTAAGCTCCTACTCGCGTTACGGGCAGAGACATTCGAATTTGAAATTCTGCGCATCTACTCGCCTTGCGAAACAACCTGATAGGCCCGTGAGAGAGTATCTAACAATCGGTAGAGAGCTCCACTCGGTGTAAATATGGCATGTACCAATGACATCAGATCGATGTCGGAAAGAACATATAGCCAGTGAATTTCGCAAACAGGGAGGCTCTCCCAGGGAAACACCCACAAACATTATGAAGAGCAGAGAAAAACGTGTCATAAAGTAGAACAAAGTTTGGATTGGCTGGCATTTTGGAATGGAGACTAGGTTCATCACAAGAGCACAGGACTCCCTCGCCTCAGATACCATAGCTCCTTAGTAGATCTTTGGACTTTACAAACAACTCGAAGGGTCGAGACACTTTCTTGACCCGGATGCAAGACATGGCTTGCCCTTAACTAATAAAACAGAGGCAGCCAATCGCAATATAGAACATAAACAACGGGTATACCGCAATGCCCACGCGGTTGCGAACAATCCCGGACCCGCCCAAGATACTAACACCCGCTGCCAAAGACCATGCGACAAGGACAAGGTAGACCGGGATTCGAGCGATTGTAGGAAGACGTAGTGCACTCAGAAGAGCAGCGATCACCAGAGGGAATAGTGTGTAGCCGATAATGCAAACTGATTGGAAGAAGGAACTGGAAAGAGTGACGCGTTAGCACAGTCCAAGGGTACTCGGTGAGTGCGAGAGGGAGACTTGATCTCAACATACATCTTTCCACCCAGAAGCTTGATCTGGAGTGTAACAGCCGCTTCGCCAATCCAGACAATGCAGAAGACACCGGAGAAGACGGCGGACGACTGGTCTCCGTGCGCGACAGACAGGAACAAGCTCAGAACCAAGCAGAAAACCAAGGGACCCCTGCGAAATTGTCAATATCCAGCCTAGTACCAGAGCCCAGTAAGGATGGACTGAATCATACCAAAGATCCCAATCGCGCAACCCATCGCTCATTCCGCCCTGCAGGACAACGTCGGCGTCTGGCCAGCGTCCCACGAGCCCGCGCAGGTTACGGCCAAAACCACTTGCCTCGCCTCTTTCAGCAGCATCATTGATACCACCGCCTCCACGCTGCATCATGCCGCCAAGAAGATACTTGGGCCATAGCACCTGGCGCATCTTCTCCCATACGGCAACCAAGTCGCGCGACAGGGTCGCCCAGACACTCTCATCGATTGTATTCTGAGTCGCGCGGCGGTCTTCACCCGGAATTGAAGAAGTCAGATAATTGCCATACCCGTCATTTCGTCCGCCTCGGGAACCGGAGTCGGATTCAATGTTGCCTCGTAGAGGGGCTGTGTCGGAGGTATCGTGTAGGGGGTCATCGGCATCGATAGCTAGAGGGTGCACGGCAAATCAGTAAGACGGAACAAGCTGAATTGCGCGACAGCAAGATTCAATCCAGACGGAAGCACCTACCATCATCGGCCTCGATCAAATCGTCGTCCAGAAGCGACTCGTCGTCGTGCAGGTCGCCATGAGAATGGCCCGGTTGCACACTAGCCATGGTTCGCGTGGTGTTATATGCGACGGGGGTATGTGTGGTGTTTTCAGTTTCGGAGCATGACCTCCTTAGCTAGGAATTTTCGAGAAGCAGAGCCCAGGGAAGCGGAGGATGTGAAGCAGTGTTGATGGTCAAGCTTCCTGGAAAGGCTAGAGTGGCATTACTCAGTCACGTGTGACGTCTGCGTGTACACATGAAACCCGGAGAGTTTGGGCGGGATCCACTCCTATACCTACATTAGTACAGGCTACTACCAGCTTGCAAACTGACAGTCTCGCCAACGTGGCATTGCATGAGTGTTACTTCTCAAATATTCTAAAGCTAAGCGGCCTCGGCACTTTCGACATAGGGCGGATCTTCTTGATACACATCATACTTGTACTGGGTCGCAGGATGGTCATCTCGAAGCTCCTTCTGCCCTCGTCCATACACTTTCTCGCGAGCTGTGAGCGGCTCCTCGGAAGTGGACGGGAGTTCTGGGTATAGCCCACGCTTTCTGAGCTCCGGAATCACCAGATCGATCAAATCCTCAAAGGTTCCGGGGGTAATGACATGGCCGATGTTAAACCCATCCAGGTCTGCCTCTCGGATCCAGCGCTCCATTTCATCTGCCACAGTTGTTGGGCTGCCAATAGCCACCGGGCCAAGACCTCCAATAGAAGCCTTTTCCGCGACAATCCGAGGTGTCCAACGTGGCACATCCTTGCTGGTCTTCACCAGCGAGTCGAGGAGACTGGTCACTCTATTTGCCTCGAGAGAGTCCGCAGCTGTGATTTCCTGATCCAGAGGAATTTTCGAGATATCAATACCGGTCCACCCACTTAAAAGCACCAAGCCTCCTATCACCGAGGTGTATTTCTTTAATTCCTCATACTTCTCGAAGGCCTCTTCGTCAGTTCTTCCTACAATAGGCGTGAAGGTGCCGAAGAATTTGATAGACCGCGGGTCACGACCATTTTCGGCCGCCAGCTGACGAATTCTGTCGACTTTCGGTCGAAGAACCTCCGGAGAATGAGACGAGACGAATATTGCTTCTGCGTGCGTTGAAGCAAAGGCCGAACCGGCTGGCGAAGTGCCCGCTTGGAATAGGAATGGCGTTCTCTGCGGGGATGGATCGACGATGTGACGCGTATTCAGGGAGTAATACTTTCCCTTGTGATTTATCTGACGGACCTTGTCCGGATCAACATACGAGTCTTCCTCTGGGTTAGGTGACAGTGCATCGGGTGCCCAAGATCCTTCCCAGAGCCTGTTTCATCATAGTCGTCAGTCACCGAGCTTGGATTTGGGATGCTCAAGTGCTTTGATACGTACTTATAAAGTACTCTGAGGAACTCGTCGGCCTGCTGGTACCGCTCGTCATGTTCAATAGGGGTGTCGAGACCAATCGCTTTGAACGCCGCCTTCTTGTATGAGGTCACAATGTTCCAGCCCAACCGGCCCTTGGTCAAGTGGTCCAATGTGGAAAAGCGCTTTGCAAGCAGGAATGGCTGTTCAAATGAAGTGGACGCTGTTATACCGAACGCGAGGTTTTTTGTCACTGCGGCCATCGCGGAGATGGGCTATTCATGCCTAGTCAGCATCGCGCTTTTTTGCCACTAACTGTCTATGTCACACTAACTGTCCATGTCACTCACGATAGTTGGGTCCGTCACGGGCCATTGTGCGGCCCGGCGAATGCAATCGTCTATCTTCCCTTCATACGTATCATAGCCGCCAGTCGTATCTGCAAGGAACAAGGCATTGATACCCCCGTGCTCTAAAAGTTTCGCAAGTTCGATCCAATACTCGAGCGTGCGCTTCGTCGCCGACTTATCTGCTGGGTTCTATACTTGTCAGGACGAGCGAAGCACGCATGGATTGCAAAATATACTTTCCACTGGCCAGGAGACAAATGTCCAACAGTGGACATGTCAAATGCATTGATCAAGATGTGCTTCTTGGTACCATTAGCAGTGCCCTCCTGGCTGCTCTGTACGCTGGCGTCTATCATGGTTCCGGCGAATACTGCTTTTTTGATATTAGACTTTCGGAGTTTCCCATGCGGTTTGACGAGCTTTCGTGGCCGTGCTCAGTATATAGGAAGCGCTATCAACAAGATTTCGGATAGAAACGCTTGTCCCCACACCTCATCTGCTACGTATTCGCCTATAACTTGCCCATATCGCGCCATAAGGGCGACAGAGATTTTCGGAAGATTACCAAGCGGCAGTTAATTGATTGCATGAGCTGGGTTCATCGGCATGGCGTATGACAAGTGTGAAATTCACAATAGCCCCATGAGAGAACGCAATGTGGAGCGCCTTATGAGCAACAAGATATGCTTATTGCGAGAGCTAGCATGCATATACATCGGCAATTTCAATAAGATGGGCATAAGAATGAGGTAGTCGCAAAATGTCCGACCTGTTAAACAAAAAAGGTCCGAGGCGAGCCAAGCTGGATTTCATCATCCGGTATGCTACGGCGTGACTGCTTCCATCAACAGCAAGTTCACTCGTATTATCATTATAATGCATATTACGACTCGTGGCCGGAGTAAAGAGGCCAATTACTTATAGTATCATGGGAAATTAACCACAAACGCAACCTGGAATCAGATAGACTTTGCCATCACGCATAGTGTATATTGATAACTCCAGGTACAGATGAGACGGCATGGAAAAGCAGATTCTCTTCAATATAGGCTGAGTGTCATTTTTTTCTCCATGAATGTCAATTGAGTGTGAAACTCAGGTGTATTTCAGATCTTCGCGAGGCCCAGATTCAAGATTGCTCGAGTAATCAGCACTTTCCACGTCAGAATTACTTCCCCTACCAAGCTCCCGTTTTCTATAAAAAGGATGTTAGAATCTCCAAACCAAATATTCAGAAATATCTTTTTTTTGGCTTACTCTTCCTGTGAGACAAAGTGTTGCACAATATGCGCAAGTGCAATTAAGCAGATCGCATTTCCAAGAACAAAGGAGTAGCCCTTCGTGAAGCGTGGCCCCTCAACTGTCTTAAACACAAGCAGTGGTGTCCAGGCAGTAGTTGACTGGGCAATCATGTTCACAAACACAAGAGCCACGGCTCGTTGGACAGGCGAGGCACGTAGTTGACTGTTTATCCAGCCATACAGGACACTCGACATTGCAACGGCCGAATAAGTTGTCAAGAAGGCAAACCACAGCGCCGATTCGGGCACATTCCAGACAACGAGGATGATGAGCCCGATGATGTTCCACGTATGAGAAAATGTTATGGCCCACGCAGGTCCCAATAGAAGATCTGAGGCGAAGCACACGAAGAGTGTATAGAAGATTCCCAGAGCCGGAGATGCGGCAGCAAGCTCATTCAGTCGACTAGTTGAGAAACGGTTCAAGCTCTTCAGCCACAGTTGGTAGCCACCTGTAGTTGTATTCACACTTCCATTCCAGAAGAAGATGTTCAGCCAGAGGAGAGCCCAAAGCCTCCAATTGCGACCGACGTTGAGAATCGCACGCCAGGAAACCGTCTCTTCCTTAATGCTGTGTGAGGCTTTCTCAAGGCGAGACTTGGCTAAGTCAAGGTCCTTTTCTTTGAGAATCAGCCTATTGGCCTTCTCTGGAGTTCCAGGCAGAAGGAAATATCCAAGGATTGCAACAGGAAGAGTGATGACAGCACAGATGATGTACATCCACCTCCAACCAGCTAGTCCATTCACACCATCTAGACGGCTCGAGGTTCCGGCTTGGATGAGACTGGCTGTCAGAGTGCCCAGCGTGAGACCAACGTAGAAACATCCTCCCCGCCGAGCAATTTCATCGCTGCGGTACCATGATCCTGGATGTCTAATTAAAAACGGATTCCCAGAATAACATTTGAAAGGAGGTGCGCATTTACCGAAGATATAATGCATTCCGGGATAATAAGCAGCCTGTAAATTATCAGCTTTGTTCAATAATCTTTTGAATTCTTTTCGTCGTATACTTCGAACCAGCCAACCAAGAAGCGATAAGCAGCAAGCTCGGCATACGAATTTGCACGATACTGCACCAAAGTGAAGATCCCCCATGCGATATCCATGAAGGGAATGATCCAGTGCATTGGCAGCTTCGTAAATAGAAATGCGAAAGGCAACTGCCCCACCACCGCACCGATGGTGTACATCATCTGCAATTGAACTAATTCATTGCCGTAAAGGCCAAGGTCTTCTTTGAGACCGGACACATAGGCGTTGTCTGTCGATTGTCAGTAGCTATGCATTTTCTCCAGTTGCTTTTGTACGTACTGATATTGGCCTGATCGATATACTTGGTCCAGTAGGCCAGAAAAGCGTAGGGAATAATCAGAAGGTCCAGCTTCAGAATGAGCCGTCGCTCTTCTTTTGTGTCGTGGTCTGCAAACCATTGCAGGGAATACCATTTTCGTCGCTCTTGCGGCACAGTCATTGTTCAATTATCGGTTCTCATCCGAGAAACCCATCAGATAGGATGAAAGGATAAAGGAGCGCTTAAAAACTTCCGAACTAAATTAATTCAACGAAAAGGTCTCAGTCCGCGGCAAATGGAAGGTGTCACTGAAGATGCTAATTGCGTGACGGACTGTAGACAGGGAGAAATCGGGGACTTGCCGAATTACTTCGTGTCGGTGGCTTGGCCTATGGTAAGGCACCTTCCTAGATAAGAACAACGGTTTGTATCTCTGTCGCGGAAGAGCTAAATCATTGTAGTGGCCCAAGGCGTGTGTGCTTGTAGTCTGCACTGAGCGACATTGGCGTCGGCGTTGGCCAAGACACATGCCATGCAGTGGGGAGAAGACGTGCTGACGGTCATCTCGTAACTACTCAGAGCTTAACCACAATGCGGACCTATGAAAGACTTATTTAACTGTTTTTATGAGAAATGAGAGGCTGTCTATTATATATGCAAATTTCAATGCCATCAGATCCAGATGACTGATATACAAGATGTTGAAATTATGATACAGCGAGATCTTCCAAAGATCTCAAATTTACAGAGGCCTCAACCTTGGAAAAACCCTCGATATTTCACTCCGATCTTAGCCTTTAACCTCGGGCTTGGTTTCAGTTTCAGGGCTTGCCTCGGTCTTGGGTTGGTTCTGAGCCTCGACCTTGTTTTCGGGCTTGGTGTCGAATTCGGACTTTTTCTCAGCCTGTGCGGTATCCACGACCTCAGATTCAACCTCCGACTCGATTTTGCCCCGAGAGGTCGCTGGTGCAGTACGGCTGTCCTTTCGGAATCTCGGCTCGAATTCTTCGATCTCCTTCTGGAGTTTGCGGAAGACTTCTCGTTGCGCAACCGTTGGATAGACAATTTTGTTATTGGCACCATGAATGACGGCCTTATCGGAATACCTTTTCAGCATTTTAGACTCCTCAGCGAGGATCTTGCGCTCTGCCTTCGAGACAAATGGCGCATACTCGGACTTGAGAGTCTCGTCGATTAGCGTGCGGATCCGAGACATAATCTTGACTGCCTTTGAGGCTGAGACATCCTCGTTGCCGCCCTTCAGACTATTCCAACGGCCCCTAGGAGCAGGCTTTCCTTCCGAAAACGCCTCATGGAGCTGCAAATAGTGAGGGCGTAGCGTATCAAGGGCGAAAAGGCCCAGCTTGGCTTGTAGCTGTTTTCCAAGAGCTTGTAGAGTTTGACTCTTCGAACCTTCGTCAATTTTCAAGCCACGCAAGTTCAAGATGGATTGCGGGTCATCGGAGAATTCCTGGATCAACGCCAAATATCCTTCGATAACACGAGGGTCTGGAAGAACAAGACCCTTACGCATCGTGTCGAGGAGGTCCTTGGCATTGAGAAGTACCGATTGATTGCGGCGGTCACGGCGACAGGATGCAAAAGCGACGTGGAAAGCGGTAGCATCTGTAGTTCCCCAAGGAAGCATTTGCTCTCTCACGACTCGAGCTGTATCTTTGCTAGCCCGGGCTCGACGGAGAAGACGAAGGTATTCCATGCAGCAAATTTCGTCGGCCTGCAGGTGGAATTTTTCCGACTCGCGAGTAAAGAGATCCCAATAGCTCTGACCGGCTGAAAAATTATGCGTCATGTTGGAGCAAGCAGTCAGAATCACGGTGAGATCCTTGCTGTCCGGCACGAGGTGTTCTGGCGACTGGCCGTCCGCCAGGGTGACGGGCTGGAAAAGGAATTCGAAATCTTCCTCCTCCATATCATCTTCTTCCTCCTCAGCCGGGGCTGTCTCCTCATTTTCAGTCTCGCGTCTAAGGGGTTTATTGTCTTCGTCGACAAATGGGACATCCTCATGTTCAGGCTCATTTCCTGTCGTCAACCGTGCCTTCTCGTATGACCTCAATATGAAACGAGCTCGCGAGCGACTGATAGTCATGTTCGGCTCGGGCCTCTTTGCAAGAATGGGAACCCCCATGGTCTGATTGTAAAGTTGTAGGACATCGTAGAAATCGCTGTCGTGGACTCCGTCGAGAAGCAGATGGGCCATTGCATTCACGACTTGGTTACTCAATTGCAAGCCATCGTTCGACCATCGGTAGATGACATCAGCCCAGATCCTCTTGCCCTCCGTGACCATCTTTTCTTGCCGAGCGATAACTTCGTCGACTTGGTGGGGTTTCATCTTTCGGAGATCGTCGCGAGCGGCATGGTGGAGAGCGGCCAGAATGATACTATAGGTTCTCATATCCGGCATGTCAGGTCCTTCGTCAGGCAAATCGCCGGCAATACGCCATAGTGTATCCAAGTCGCCGTGGCGTTGACAGACACTCAACATGGCGTTTGAGTGAATGATGTTGGGTTTGACACTGGAATTCTTCGCAAAAATAGCTTTATAGATGGACTCGGCTTTCTTAACAGTCTCGCGGGATTTTGGTCCTTTGCCTCCTTTACTGAAGCCTTGAAGCATGATCGTATAAGTTTTGGGGGAGGGTTGTCGGCCTCGCTTTTTCATCTGTCAAGTAAAACGAGATTGAGATTAGCAATGCACTTTTGTAGCTTTCAAGGACTGCAAGAGTTATCCTGAAAGACAGTTCACGATCAGAGAATAGACTTACATCATTATAGAATTTGAATGCCGCGTCCGGATACCCTTCATCCATGCAGTATCGCATAAGATGATTCCACGCCTGGTCGCACCTTATTTGTCTGCGTTGTGCCTCACGTGTCAGGGCAGCCGCCTGAGCCACATCGCCGGCCTTTAAGAGCCGTCCAACTCGATCCGCCAAAGTTTTAGGATCCGTCAGCCATTGCAACTCGAGCGCGATCGACTTGCTTGAAAACGTCGCTCCAGTGGTTGTGGTTGCAGAAGCAATGTCCATCAGAGTCCGTCCATTCTCCTTCCGCATGGCATGTGACTGCTTTTTGTAAGGGATCTTCACTCCCCGCATAATACCAGCGTTGTCTCCATCGCGAGTTGAAGGCCCGGGTTGTGATGGAGAGGTTTCGTGATCGTGATCGCGATCGTCTTCGGTCGAGTCGTTCCGGAGAGGGACGGAATTTGATGAAGAGTATAGTCGCTGAATCGGCGAAGTATTTCCCAATGCAATGGAATGAGCGCCTGCAGTTGCCACCTGTGGGCGGATGGCTCGACTGCGCAGAGCTCTGCTCAGAACTGAGCCCGAATGCTGAACCGTCATAACCATGTCCGGAGTCTGCTACCAGCCTCCCAATATACACTCGGTCGCGAGGAATGTAAAGCGAGAGACAGACAGAAACAGTTGAGCCTGTGCCTAGTCAAGAAGGCGACAAGGATGAACAGACAGACGACTGTTTTTTCGCGACTGCGGAAGTCCGCAACAATTTCTCGGAGGTCTTGCCGCTAGGCCCGATATGGCTAGATCTTGACCCCTGACTGATCAGGCACCGCTCAGGATCGCGGTCGACACCTGAGGCTGCAAAAACACATGGCGCGGCAGCACTAACCCCAAGGAGTTTAACTTGGGCATGGAGGTGCGGGCCGCTAGACCTTACATTCTACCAGTATTGCCAGGCTTACAGTACTAGCTCCCGGGGCCTCAACTGCGGTACGCCCTGATCTGCATTAGCCCAGTTCTGGGTTAGGGCCTACTGCACATCATGCGTATTCCAAGCATGGTACATACTCCGGGCAATATGCAGATCAAATAGGCGCGGGCCAAGCCATCTTTGGGGTATATCCAGGAAGCGACGTGGGAGAATCAAGTAGAAGAGACCAAGACAAAATCCGCGGAACATCACTCCACCAAATTGTCTTCGAAGCACGAGACCCTTCATAGCATGGGAAATACACTCTGGCATTTGTAGTTCGAGACTTCATGCTTTCTATGGTTCCCAACGCTCAGATATGACAGCAAGCAAGTCGGCAACAGATGTCAGAGGCACAAGCACCGATGGCTATCTACTGCAAACCAATTTTCCGCCTCATGGTCAACCGTGATCTACGGATTATAAATGCTCCATTTGATCGGAGTAAACAGATCCCTCGGTTATCAAAATGGAATGGGGAACGTGTGGGACAGCCTGGGGTGGAAATGGATGATCATCAACTCCAGGGCCGATCACTTAAAATTCCACTCAATTCCACAAAGTTTAAAACTGGCCAGGTATGACAAAGAGGACTATTGCGCACAAACAAGCGAATATAACGCCGCGATGTTCTCCGGAAAGCTTTGACATGCTTTGTTTACTTCAGTCCCTCTCAAGACACAATAGCCGGTCCAGACAGGTCAAATCTCAGTCCGGCCAATAATCTGCTCAAATCTTCTCCGGATGTATCCAAGGCTTCGCAGGATCTGCAGGGGACCTTCGCCCCACGTGGTGGCAGTCACACTAGCCCGAATTGAGGCGACGCAGGGATCGTATCCAGGGCTGCGCCACGGACGTAGTGCGTGTCTTGTACACCGTAGTTTACTTTCACTCGCAGATGTGACAAGTCCCGTCACAATCCACTTACCGGGCGAATCCCGAGCCGCCAGAGGCCGATTCTAGCGTCATTTTAGAGGATCAGTTAGGATCCCAAGAGTACCCGAGGTATACCCTATACAATCAGATACTCAAAGTACAGTTACTATGCTAATTCGGGTGTTACCTCCGCAAACTATCTTAGGGACATGCCTTCTACGTCCAACTCTACCTCCTCCAATTCCCAAAGAATCGTCACCCCTTCGTCCGAAATAACAAAAGCCTTTATCCGCACTGGTGCCAGTTCTTTCGGAACTCGAGAATCAAAACAAAGCAGGCATATCCCACACAAAAGAACCCTCCCGAACAAATGTCTCAGACGCAAAAGCCACTGACGCCGGCCCCATTATAGTCCCGGAAGCCGAGGGAACTCGGCACCTATGTATACCCTCGTACCACAACCCAGTCCCAGACAACCGTACTAGTCCCGCTAGTCACCAACCCGTATCACCGTCACGGCCCAATCAGCCTATGAAAAATCCTTACCCAGGGAAAGGACCTACATGCGTATAGTACCGTACCTACAGTAGCGGTGTCAGCAGGTCGTAACACCAACGAATGTCGTACTTTTATGGTTCTTACCGTGCTTCGGCTTCGACCTTTGCCATTAGCCTTTAGCCTTTTCCTTGCTTGTTCTGTGCATGTCATGTTCTAGCGCTGGCGCTGGTGATGGCACCACCGATCCCGCTAGTCATAGCCAAGGAACCGAACCGGTGGAGAACGAACCGGTGACTTTTAGTCTGGAGCTTGAGTCTTTTGGGTCTTAGTAACATTTTTTGATTTTCACCCGGCCTCCCGGGATCTGCCTGCCAGGCTAAGATAACCTTATTTGAAAAAATACAGTGGCGTTGTTCGGGACGCTAGTGGATGCTTGGGATGCTGGTTTTTGGGATGTGAATTTGCGACTTGGCCGTGCGTGCCTTTCCGTCCTACGGTCTTGATACCTCTTAGTAGATCGAGGCTTCAGATTGTGGGTAATAACATAGAATTATTTCTTTTGCTATCAAACTCGAGAATGAAAAGCAATCATGAATACAGTCCATCTGACTATTCACCGCCAGACGGTAGAGTACAGGAATACACTCCGGACCAGGAAAGCCCAGTACAGTATCTGATGTACGTCAAGAAAAAGCGGAGAGAAAATGGAAGAGGCAAGGAAGAACCTGCCATAGCAAACTGCCATACACAGACAAAAGTGGAGCAATGAGAACAAGTTGAACAAGGAAAAACGAAAAACCTCCCAGTAGTAATATGAAATAAAGAGGAAATCGTTTTGGGAGGAAACAATGCCCACAGGGAAAAAAAACAAACCAGAATAAAAAGGACCAAAGAGTACAAGTACTGATGCAAAGCAAAATCCGCCACCCGACCAAAATTCCTAAAGCCACGCCCCCTAGAGCAAACGAGCAAAGCAGAAGTAAACAGACACCCTCTCCAAATTCTGGTGATTTGGAAGAATAAGAGAGATAGAGGATATGGAATCCTTCTGCAGATCTGGATGCACGTTGTACTCTCTAATAGATAGAGAATTTCGCAGGTAACAAAGCCGGAAAGACACTCTTTGACTAGACCAATTAAAGGCGCAAGAGGTTGGTATCATCGAGGAAATAAGACTGGAGGAAAGTAAGGGAAGGATGGGGATCAGAGGTTCCGAGGCGACATGAGTCAGGCAATGGGATATCGTGATGAGGAAGCAAAAGACCAGAGGAAAAATGGAAAAGAGAACCAAAGACACAAGACAGGTAAGAAAAGATGCAGGTTCCGTTCCACGGCGTATGAGGCGAATTATGTAGATTATTGCGGGTAGCCGGTCGATTGAGTCTCTGGAGAGCCATGGCGGGCATAATATCAGCCGACCGATCCTGGATTGGAGTAGGCGTGAAAATGGACCGAAGAAGTAGGGGAGGGTAGAAAGTAATCCAAATGATCCAAATGAGGGGGAGGGGGATCGCAAGGTCCTGGCAGAGATACAATGGCGGCGTTGGTTGCCGTGGTGGTTTTGAGTTTACTCACGTTGCTGGTAGACGGGTCCGCTCTGGTATGGGGAGTGAGGGTAGTTGGGAGGGTAGCCCATCTGTCCGTTGCTCTGGTAGACCATGCCGCCACCGGGAGCACCGTACTGACTGGGCACCTGGCTGTCGGCGGGCTGGTATCCGATGGGAGGCAGCTGGGGACGCACACCACCACCGTAGGCCGGAGGCTGTCCTTGAGAGGGGTCGGAGGGACCGGAAGCCTCGACCTGGTTAGCCTGGGCAGCTTGGGCAGCAGCGCGCTCACGCTCCTCGGCAGCCTTGCGCTGAGCCTCTTCCTCCTTCTTGCGAGCCTTCCATTCCTTGCGGATCTCCTTGAACTCTACAGGGGGTAAAGTCAGTATGAGGGTGGCAAGGTCAAAAAAGAAGAAGCCGACGATAAAAGAAAATAGACAGGGCCAACAAGGGGATGTAACAGCAGGGCCTAGCGGGGCGGAAAGGGATAAGACACAAGCTTAACCAAGCTTAACCTTTCACGCCGTCGCCCACGCTACTGCGGGCCCGCGAAATCTAGTGTAACTGACTAGCGTGCGTACCGGCGCTAACCCAATCCAGCGGTTTGCGACAACCTCTGGGGTTTGCGACGAATTGCACGACCAATAGAGCAGAAAAAACAACGAGACATACCTTCAGGCGTGCGCTTTGCGCCATGCGACTGCATTGTGACGTGGGCGTTCAAATGGTTCAGAGTACCATATGCCTTCTCACAGCCGTTCCACCCACACTTGTACATGCGCTCAATTTCCTCATATCGGCGGCGAGGGCGCTTGTGCTGCTGCGCGCCGGGAATCGGGACGAAAGAGTAGACCTGTGAAAGAGATAACATTGGTTAGCGCACGCGATTCTATTGAAGAAGAAAATGAGAGCCAAGCAAATCTCGATCGAAAAACACGAGAGAAATGCGCTGTTTTTGACGATCCCTGGGAGGGCGACGCGATAACCCAGCGGGTGAATGCTTCGAGCCCAGATCGGGTCGCCCCCAGAGGCGTCCAAGACAACGGTAATGACAGAAGCCTTCGGAAATACGCCGGAATCATCAAAAACATACCTGACCAGGGCGCGGCCCTGCGGTCGCAGCAGGGGAGGCGGAACCAACCGTAGTAGCCGGCGAGGCATAGGGCCCCGGCATGTGATGCTGCTGGCCATAGCCATGCGGCCAGTCGGGCCGCGAGTACATGTGCTGTGGCGGGGGCGGATGACCCTGGTACTGGGCCATCTCGTGTCCCTGCGGCTGGTAAGGAGAGTAGGGAGGAGGATAGGTTGGGCTGTTGGCCGGGAGCGAAGGATCTAAGGGAACGGCCGCGTCAGATTTAAGATTCGGGGGCTGCGCGGAGCCGCAGGCATGGACATGATGAACGGACTGGTAGCTTGAGCCATGCCGGGCGCACCACCGGGCTGGGTGTTCGGAGCGTACGGCTGGGGGCGCGGAAGGTAGTCCTGGTAGGCGGGCGAGCGAGTCGGCGGCGGGTTGAGGCCGTAGTCCGACTGGGGGGTGTTGGACGACGAAATGGTGGCGGGTCGCACTTCGGGCTGCGGCGTGTACTGTTGAGTCGGACGCACCTCAGGCTGCGGGGTGTGCGTGTAGTGAGCAGTGGCAGCAGCAGAGGTCTGGTCTGCGGCGGGTTGTTCAGAAGGTGTGTCGACAGGCGATGGTGCTGGGTGGTGCGAACCTGACTGTGCGTACTCGGAGGCGGGCCGGGTGTCCATATAAAATGGCGGGAGTTAGGGTGCGCGCGCGCCGGGCGAATTCCTCGGGAGGAACCAGCGGGTCAGGAGGTATGGTTTCTGTCAGACGCGTCACGAACGTCAGTCAGTTTGGTTTGCTGCTTTGGCGCGAGGTTGATTGGGGCGAAGGCGGTGCGGACGAAGGATGAGCTTCTTTCAAGGTCGGGCTCGACGATGGGGGAAGAAATCGGGGAAATTGAGCGAGATGGGGCCCCGTACCAAGCAAGGGACCCAGCGACTAGGCTCGGCCACGTTGGGCAATCGTGGCTTGACTGGGGAGTTGGATGGAAGGGAAGCGAGATGGCACGTACAGCTTAGAAGGGGAGTGGGAGGGGAAACAGGCGACGCAGATCCCAGTCGTGTGGAGATACAGCAGGACGAGGGGATCGACGCGTTGAGCAGGCGCGTTCAGCGAAGCCCCGATGCTTAAATCTTTAGTTCGGGATTTTGCGAGGATGCCTTGCAGGGTGGCGGTCAGCGCGAGGCTTTCGAAGGGTGGTCTTGTTTCTTCCCAGCGAGAAGGAAAAATTGGACGAAGAGGGAGAGGGGAAAAGGAACTTTAGTCCTAAAAGGCCGTTCGGCAGCGCTGAGGGCGTCCTCGTGGGATCCGAGGATGCGGTGGACCCGGGTGGAGTTGCGTAATTTTGGCTCCAAAATTACGATGCGTACATATTTATTATTATCAGCACGAATAATTCAAAATTATCGCGGGAATTACTATATGGACGATAATCGCGAGCACAAGTAGGATTGGGTTTGGATGCGCGGGCTCCATTCCCTTTTCTCTCCAATCCTCCGACCTGCTTGGCCCCCCTTTCCCGACTTGTCCGTGTGATGGGAAATTTTCTATGTGTTATTTTTCGATCTCATTCGGGCGGATCCAGGGGGGGGAAGGAGGAGGGGGTGGGAAAAAGAGTCAAAGAAAAAAAAAGTGGCGACTATCATTAGGATTACAGTATTTTATTTCCGGGCTTTGAAGGCATTGGGAACTATGAGACATGGGCATCACCAAATGGCGAGGTGAGAACAAAGTAGCTGATAGACATCCTTAGTGAGCTCTTGATACTCTAGTATATTGGATTTAGCCTCCCATCAGACTAGTCTACCCGCAATCCGGGCGCGTCTCGAGGACAGTGAACCTAGCGTGTACGCTCCGTGGGTACCAACCAAGATCGCTGTCACGATGGTCAGGGGGGGGAAAACAAAAGAAAAAAAAGAGGGGCGGAGGAAATGGCGTGCCCGAACACTCAACGGGAAGTGGAAACGGCCCAAGCAGGATTAGTGGCGGACGACGGACCGGCACTAAGGCAGAAGCAGGCCTAGCGCAGGCCGGGGGAGCAGAAGCGACCATGTCCTCCTCGGGAGGACCAGGGCTAGCGTGGACGGTGGAGACGAGGGCCAAAGTGAAAATGGGCGGTTGAAGCCGGTCTTTGCCTGATGGGTTACATCGGTACGATACGGTACGCACGGTAATCTAACATAATACCTTCGTACAGTAGGGAATACCTTGGGGGAATATTAGACCTGAGGGGGGAAGACTTCGAGATACTGTAGGGCATTGATAGTGTATACTGCAGGGCAGTCACTATGCTAGCGTGCTAGTGCTAGCAAGTATATCGACGGAGACTAGCTCGTCGTGGCGGTTGGTCTCACTTTGATCACTCGCGTAGGCTAAGGCCGTACCGTCACGATACTCAGGAACGCGTCGGTGGAGCCACCCCACTGTCCGTGATCGGAGGCTATCTCGTGGACAGTGAGGGCTGTTAGTGTGAGTAGTGACTGTACTACTCTACTGCTAAATATATTTATGTATGAGCACTGGCAGTATCCCAACTGATTGCTGAATTCAGTATAGAGGGCATTGGGTCGACTCTGTGTCCGATCGGATCAGCCCGCAATCCGACAGGGAAAAAGGAAAAAGGAAAAAGAGGAGAATGCAAGGAAAAGGGGGGGAAGTCCCACCGCTGCGTTGGATGTGAACTTTCTGATAGAGCAGGGCTCCCGTGGTTCCCGGCTTCCCCTCCATTGCTTTACCTAACACACCTCCCAGGTTTCTCCGGGTCACCTGTGACTGCCAGTGGACAGTAAAGGTGTAAGGTGGACGGGGGAACTGTCTCCCCCGCTGCTTATCATACGATGCAGTAATTATAGCAGGCCCCATCCATTGGTTCACAGTCAGCATTGCCAGAGGAGAAAAAGGGGCAGACCATGGAACGGCGGTACTGGAACCCCCGGCCATTGGCCCTGCGGCTTTGGACTTCGTACTTCTCCCTTCGCGTTGATACCGATGGGACCTGGGAATCGAGGGTGGTGCCTGCCAGTGGAAACATGAAGGTCTCCAGACTGCTTCCCGGACCAGCAAGAAGTCTCCCGTCAGCGGAGCATCGGCGGCTCTCCGGGATTTTTGACTTCCAGGGCAGCCTCGTGAAAAAAATAAACGAAAAGTGGAGCGGCGATAGGAACGAAACGAGGTACAGAACGAATGCAAGGCTCCCCCCTCGGAAAACCACCTGTTTCGCCTGCGCCCTTCTGATTGGCGCCCAACTGGATCTCACCCCCGCGCAACTGGTTCATCGCCGGTGAAGAAGGCGACAGAAAAGAGAAGAAGCAGCAATATATCGAACGAAAATCAAAATGAAAAAGGAAAAGAAAAAGGGGGCAAGGTAGGGGGGACAAACAGTCCACCGACCTGCTCCTCTGGGAACATCTCGTCAGTCCGAGTCCTGATTGATCACGACAAATGCCGCAATGGCCAGCACCTAGGCACCGCAGAGCGCTCCCAGCTCATTGCGAGCAAACCCGGAGGTCGGCAATCTGGACAAAGGTCCCCGCTATCGAGGCCGCAGCTCGCAGAGCGGCCTAGTGCTCGTTTGAATGCCCCCAGTGGGCCACTGGCTCCGCGGAGAGCTCCGTGGCAGACCCAGACGAGTTTTAAGGCCGTACGGGATATCCGGACACACCAGTCCCAGGATGATCGATATCAAATGGATATGGCGCCCCTGTTATTGGACGCCGCAGCCGCTGGAGACGGGATGCGTCCAGCGTGGCCTCCTTGCGTGCCTCGGACGATCGCTCCGAGCTGTCCAGCGTCTCGTCCCAGTGACACGGTGGTGCGGTTCCCGGTTTTCATCCAGGATACGATTACAGCGGAGGACTCCGCACCGTCGCGAGGGCTTGTCAGCGCGACGGCAAACCTGCAGACGCAAGGAGCTTGGCAGCCGGTGCTTTCTTTCCTGTCTGAAGAAGATGCTGCAAGACGCAGACGTGCTGGAGGGTATGCTGGAGAACATGCTGGAGCGTAGACATCCATCAATCACCGTATAATTGGCCCCTTGCATTATAACGGCCACCGTTATGAGGCGCTTTGCGCGGTTGTGGCTTTGGCCGAGGGCATACCTAACCGGAGGTGTCTTAGGGCACATGCCTCTATTTGCCAGTGCCTCTAAGTGCCTGTATGCCATGGTATGTATTGTATATGGTATGTAGTAGTATCTCGTCCTGTCCTCCCCTGTACTTTGTGCATCGCGGATGGAGTCGGTGGCAAGCACATGTCAAGCCTGTCGACGGCTATACTTCGGGGGCAAGCTGAACTGCAGTCGCGACCCTATCCGTATGTCGCGACCGAACTGTCTGCAGACGGTCGATAGAGCATGATCGCAGCTTCCCCGGGACACTGGACTGGGAAACACTAGCAGACACACGCACCACGAAGATCGCTCGAACCCCAAGACCGCAGCTGTCAAGCCTCGGGTACCTCACGCACCGGTCGCCGAAGGGTATCCGCCCGTGCTCAGAGGAATGTATCCAACAGCAGTCAGGTATCTGAGGGTATTGTAAGGTCGGATCCGGTGAGCAACCCACTTCGCCCTCAACTCCACCCACGCTGGCCAGTGCGGACCCATGGGCTCTGATGGGATGCTACGCCGTACACGGTAAGTCTTACCCGCCCATCCTTCGGCAGATCGAATTAGGGGGGCAAGTGGTCGACCGTGCATCTCAGGTGTTGATCAAGTTCAAATTCCCCGGGCGTTTTGCCTGTTTTGCTGCATGGCCTGGATCGGGGAGGGGGGTCCAGGTCGGCTCTGGGACCGATCACGGCGGACGTCTGTTTTGGTATCCTCGGTTAGAGGGAAAATCCGGAGCAGGACAGGAATGGGGGAATAGGGGAGGTGTGAGTGGGGGTTGGAGAGTGACTGAGTGCTGACCAAGACAGAGAAAGACGAGTCAAGGCAAGGCAAAAGTAACAAAAAACAAGGAGGAAAACATGGAGGCCAGTCTGGGCCAGCCGAGTCCCGAGACAGGGGGCCAGCGTAGCCCAATAACACCCCGAGGCGCACTCTGTTCAGATGTTCACGATCGTGCCAAGTCCCGTCCAATTCATCCCGTATACTTACAGTAGTAGAGTGGCCAAATTCAATCGCGGAATCCCGCCCTGTGATTGGTGGAGTCTCGCTGTCTGAATTTCCATCCCAATGTTGATGTCCGTCGCGTCCACTGTGGCGGCCAGCCTCGCTCGCCCGCAAACCACAAAGCCCGTCCACCTCCCAGAGCCGACCCAGCCGGCCAGAGGTTACATTTTCCATGCATGTTCTACGCCTGCTCCGGTGCAGGAGGCAGCGACCAGGGCCGGTCTGCATTGCATTGCATGACAGGGGCCGTGTCCTGGCCCAGCGCATCCTGGCGCGGGGTCCGGCTTGGGGGACTACGGTAAGAATGGCCCGGGGGTGCGTACTTTCCGGCTTTTGTTATGTACATGTAGATGATATCGTAATCGGGAAGTGGTCAATCATTTCATTCGCAGCGTCAATGTCCCGGGCGTAGAGCATTCCCTGATTGAAAGTGCGGAGAAGCTACAATGACATTGAGTTGATGTCGAGCGGGCTGGACGGGGATGGCGACTGGGGTCTGCTGCACGTTGCTGTCTTGGGAATCGTCGTCTGCACCTCCTGCATACCCAGAGAAGCTTTGGGCCGATGCATGCACTTTTGCTCGCTCGGCAGTCAACGTGCGGCCTCGGAGGGTGGAAATAACCGGTCTTAATTTTGGGACGGCCGCAGCGGGCTCTCTACCTTGCTGTAGTACATCCATAGATAGTAACAGGCTGTTGCTATCATCGTCTATGCGTTATCATCGGGAGGTTTTATCATACCAGCGACACATTGCTAATCTCCCAAAGTACGTCCTAATACTTCCTAGTAATTTCTAGGATGTACCATATCCATCCATAGGGCCGAGTACCCTGGTCGAGATCATAATCCTAATTGCTTAGGGTGTAGTGCAAGTCATTTCAGGTCCGATCCGTTATCAAAGCACCACTGCATCTGCCTAGAATCAACGCCATTTTTATCAAAAGCAATGTTGCCCCCACAAGTGTCAGCTTTATATACGCTGGGTTAGACCAGAGCCGATCCGCCGTGCAACCATGCCTAAGAAATCACTAGCATCCGCACAGCCTCGCGGTGGGCCATTTAAGCATAAACTTTGACAGTTGGGCACAAACTAGAAACTCCTCGTACCAGAGTGACCACTATACTGCTTCCGGTCTACTATAGGCTCTAGTGGTGGAATCGTCCGTAGAGTCGGCGGCTATGCTAACCCTGCTGGGCATGAGGCTGTCGTCGCCAATACCTTGGGCTGTAGCTCGATCGCTGCGCCACAAGCGGTGAATGGCCTTGTACTGTGACAGCAAAGATGGTTGGTTCGTATCGAGATTTTGATCTAATCGTTCAGCCTTATCCACACCCTAATGTTGCTTAATGTACCTTAGGATATTGAATCATGCATGCATGCATCTGGTCACTATCCATGGATGTATGCTGATCATGGCCCGCGACCATTCTTCTCGGAACATTCGAGGTGATTATTTGTCTTCTCGCTCTCGATTTCTATGTTCAAATGTCCAATATTTGGACTGGCGGAAAAATTCGTTCCGTCGTTTATAGAATTACCCCGGTTGATTTGTGGGGGCAATCTGAGACCTATATATTGACGCCCGGTAGGGATACGACACCTACATTCAATAGTATATCGACGCACAGCTCACAATTTTTTTTTTTTTTTTTTTTTTTTTTAATTCTCTGTGATACCACGTGTGGCGGTTCAGTGACAGGATATATCGAGAGTGCTAGACAGTCGCTCAAAATGCAAATACCCGAAAACATCTTGTCCCTACTAGCCCTCGTCACCCTGACAGGCGCATCCCCAATCAAAACGACGGAGAAATTTCAATGGTCCTCCAAAAAAGGGCTGTAAGTACACTGCAATTTGCAGCATCAAAAACACACCCACAATCACGTGCGATGAAACAAGAACTGGAACAAGATTCTGATTTGGGGCGTTGAAGAATTGCCTTCGGAGACTCATACACCTACGTTCAAGGAATCCACGGACACCAGAACTACAGCTTCATAGGCGACGCACTCAACCTTGCATTCGATGAAGAGACCCTGCTCTCCAACATGATCGTTCAAAACCAAGTAAACCTTCCGAATGCGAATTCTTGCTTCACGCTGCTAACACAGCTTTTATAGACTGCAACCGCAGAAGGGGGTCCGAACTGGTTAGAGTACCTCACCAACTGCGGCGTCCAAGCAGGCCTCACCTCTCCACGAACCTGCAAAAAGCAGCTTTGGGATTTTGCCTTTGCAGGCTCTGACATTTCCACTAAATAGTTCGTCTCGATCGACTAGCCTCCTTAAAAAGTAATACCAGAGGCTAACAACAGGCACGGAATCAACAGCACCCCCTCCACCACAACTTCACCGTCTCCCTCGTCAACCAAACCCTTCAATTCAAACAATACGCCTACACCCCCCTAAAAAAGTTCCTCAAACCCAAAGACAGCCTCATCGCAATCTGGATCGGAATAAACGATATAAACGACAGCTCCCAATACGCCGTCGACTTCCCAACTTTCTACAAGAACCTCACGCAAACACTCTTCACCTCTGTCAACGAGCTCTACACCCTCGGTTACAAATCATACCTCTTAATAAACCTCCCGCCCTTAGATAAAACACCAGGAAACCAAGCCTCGAGCACGCCGCACCCGAACGCGACGCAGGTAGGATGGTACAATGCCGCGCTGTCCGAGCAGGCGAGTGCTTTCCAGCGAGAGAAGAGCGATGTCGAGGTGAGGGTGTTTGATGCGCATACGCAGCTGTCCGCGATGCTTGATGATCCTCCACGGTATGGGCTGATGAATACGACGAATTTCTGCGCTGGGTATGATCAGCCTGATATTGATGTGAATTATTTGAAGTATGGGTGTCCGACGCCGTTGGATACGTATTTTTGGTTTAATTCGGGACATTTAACTAGCCATGTTCATCAGATTCTGGCAGGGCAGTTGGAGGCCTGGTTGCAGGGGTAGTGAGTTGGTGTGCTGGTGGTATGTGTATATTTGGTGGTTCAACTTGTTATTCTCGCCGAGACATAGTCGGCTGTTCACAAATCCATGAAATTCCCAACCATACCTACCGCGTGATGTACACTACCGTCTCAGTAAGAATCTATTTAAAACTACGATGCATGAACGAGTCATGATCAACTGTTAAATTGTGGGTAAAAGATAGCTGATCAGAGTTAGAAAGCACCTGGGAATCACTTCCAGGGCCCGAGAAAATGACTTTTGCAATGGCTGAGAACCCAGTGGAACTTCGATATCTGACGATACCCTAAAACCTATTCACCAGAGTCTTATGAACCCGATAAACCCATCAGAGCCCTATGAACCGATAAAGAAAACCATGTAAGCTCTATGAAAAAAACGCCGTCCGTCCCGAATTACGCATGAACCCGAAGTGAAGCCGGGAAATTGAAGTCGATCAGCAATGCAGCGCTGAATAAGTCCAGCGACTGCTCGGTGAAGTATGGGCGATTTACCAGCGGCGGTTGTTACCCAGAGAGCTGTTGTTCGAACCGGTCACACCACCGCCGCGTCCACGGCCACCCCAGCCACCGCGGCCACGACCACGACCGCCACCCCAGCGGCCACCACCACCGCCGCCGCCGCCGCTGTAGCGAACCATCTCGGCAAGACGGGGATCGATCTGCTGCTTGGCCTCAGTAAGGATGGTGACGAGGTCACGGGCCTGCTTGGAGTCTGTAGGTAGAGAAAAACGTTAGATATTCTTCCATGACAAGCGGACCAAACAAGAGAAGGGGGAAAACATACTGTCAGTGGTGAAGAAGGTAATGGCGGTACCCTTGGCACCGGCACGACCAGTACGGCCGATGCGGTGGACGTAGTCCTCCGAGTTGTTGGGATAGTCATAGTTCAGCACATGAGTAATGTCACGAACATCTTGAATACGGCATCGTTAGCAAACAGCACATTAGTGGGGTAGTAAAGATATCGTGGTGGCCATAAAAGGACCCTTTTCTCAGTCGTGGAAGACTTTATGCATCACTGCTCTCTTCGCGGACCTTCTTAAAAAGCAAGAAAAACCCGGGATAAAGGAAGCAAAGTCCATGGGGGTGGCGGTAAAATCCTGGTCCTAGAGTAACCTTGGAAATGCAGCTGCAACAGATCAGGAACAAGTTGAAGATGTGAAAACCTCCAACTCGCTTGTGAGTCTCGGAACAAAGGAGCCAGAGAAATCCTGTCAGAAACTGTTGTCTGGGAGGCTGCACTACGTGCCCAAGGTTCTCCTGGTAGAAAAGAAGAAACCATTTGAGATGACCCTGACAATCCGCCTGGACGAGTCGTGGTGTAACCAACGAGCTTCGAGAGAGTTGAGCACCGTGCCGTTTTGTGTCATAATAATGAAACATCGCACGGGTGAGTTTTCTCAAGGGCCCCTCAAGGGGGGATAAAGGGGTATAGGAGAGGAAAAGGAAGGGGGAGTAGTTTATTCATACCGATACCACGGGAAGCCACATCAGTGGCCACCATGATGGGGCTCTTGCCCTGCTTGAATTCATTCAGGACCCAGTCACGCTCCTGCTGCTGCTTGTCACCATGGATAGCTGTAAAGAAGAATGTTAGTACCCAAATTTGTGCATCAGAGACAGGAAGGGTTGAAACATACAGAGCGCGGGCCATCCGTCTTGGCGAAGGAAGCGAGTAATCTCGTCGGCAATACGCTTGGTACCAGTGAAGATAAGAATCTTGTTTGAGCGGTCCTCCATAATCTTCTCCATGTGCTTGATCATGCGGTCACGCTTCTCGAAGTCGGACACAACCTCAACGATCTGGGTGATGCGGTGGTTGGCGGACAAATCCATGGAACCAATGTTGACCTGAATGTAGTCGTTAAGGAAGTCCTTGGCAAGCTGACGGACCTCCTTGGGCCAGGTAGCGGACCACATGCAAGTTTGACGATCGGGGCGAATTTGGCCAATGATCTTGCGAATCTGGGGCTCGAAACCCATGTCCAGCATGCGATCAGCCTCATCCAGAACCAGGTAAGTAACACGGCGCAGGTTGGTGCGGCCAGCCTCGAGCATATCAATAAGACGACCAGGGGTAGCAATGCAGACCTCAACACCGCGGGACAGGTCACGGATCTGGGGACCCTTGGGAACACCACCGTAGACGCAGGTGTTGCGAATGCGGGAGCTCTTGCCGAATTTGGTGATCTCAGTCTGAATCTGGACAGCCAGCTCACGAGTGGGAGCCAGGACAAGAACGATGGGACCATCGCCAGGGGCAAGCAGGGGCTGAGCGTTGATGTGGACAATAGCGGGCAAACAGTAGGTCAGAGTCTTTCCGGAACCAGTTTCAGCAATACCGACAACGTCGCGACCAGAGAGGGCCATGGGCCAGCCCTGAGACTGGATGGAGGTAGGCTTGTCGAAACCCTGAGCCTTCACCTCACCCAGAACGTACTGAGGGAAGCCAGCCTCGTCGAAGGTCTCGACGGGGCGGGGAACGTTGGTACCCTGAACAGCCATCTGGTTCTTCTTGCGGAATTCCTGAACTTCCTCCTCGGAGCGGTTGGTAACATCCTGGTGCTCCTTGTAGAAAGACTTCTCGAACTTGGGCAGGGAGCTCAGATCTAGAAGGATAGATTGTTAGTATTCTTGCGGTCGCAAACATGAGTTTCACAGAAAGATCAGTACTCACCCCAATCCTGTTGCTTCAAACCCTGGCCGAGGTTGGACATGCGGTCACCACCTCCGCCGTAACTGCCACCGTAACCACCGCCGCCGTAACCACCTCCGTAGCCACCACCGTAGCCGCCACCACCATAGCCACCGCCGTTGGAGTAGCCGTTGTCGTTGCGGGAACTGAAAATTTTTGTTAGTACTGAGGTTCGAGGACTCAGGGGTGAAGATACGTCAAGTGGCGTCAACCGGCAGACCGGCAGATATGACCGACACGGCGACAGATCGCAACCAGCGCGACCCGGCTCGTCAAGAGACAGAACTCAGAGCCAAAGATGCGTGATATACCTTGACGCCACGCGCATGTGCAAAACTCCACGGAGTTTCTTTCTGCGCGAAAAGAGAGACAACTAACTCACCGGTAGGAATCACCGCCACGGGAGTAACCACCACCGCCGTAAGACATGGTGAGAATTGTTGGTGCAGGGGAAAATCGAGAAGAGAAGTTTCAAAGGATGTGAAGAAGGGGAAAGGGAAAGTCGAGGGGAAAAGAGGGTATGTCAAGGAAGGTGCTAGAGATAAAGGAGAAAAAAACAATTTTTGAAAGGAAGGCGGCGATGGCAAAAAAAGTTTCCACTTGGGGGACTAGCGCGCCACGTGACCGGCCTGGACTATTCACTTTCCGCGGTTGCCTCAACCGAACTAAGCAAGTCGGGTGGCGGTACCTGGGGATCTCCGGTACCTGAGAGATCTGCGATGTGAATGGGGGCTTTGGTGATTGTTGTATAGTAATAATGTCATGTATGAATGTGCTACGGTGAGGTTTCTCTATACAGCAGGGGCGGTTTCACAACTTCCGGTCGCTCAAACCCATATCCCAGAAACTGATCTCTAGATCGGTCGCCCGGATAAAGATCTGAATCAATTCTTCCATGCGACTCGGGGAGACCTTCTGCATGTGTTGTTCCAAAAGTTCTATCCAATATCATCAGAAAACATGTGTAAGACAAGACAACTTGAGGAGAATGAACTTACGGGACCCAAGGCGTACAGCCTCGGTGTAGTCTTCGGCGACATAGTTCTCAATCCATTTCCAGTAATGGTTGCCCTCACGAAGTGTACCTTCTTCGGAATACAATCGTCTGGCAATGGCTCCATATCCGATCAGACACGGTGCCAAGGCCATCTGCAGCGCAAGCCAGTCCTCTGACTGGCCCACGTCCAGAATGTATCGGCTGTACGCAGTGCATGCTATTCCCGGATATTTCAAGTCAGACACCATGCATATGCACTAAATTTTGAAGCAAAGGGAAGAATGTACTAACCGATAGTTTCCGGATGAGCCTCCATCTCTTGCTTAGAAAGGCCGAACGAAGCACAGTAGTCTAGATGCAAAGCCATCTCTCGTTGAATGTGCAATACAATGCGGGCCGACTAGATAAGGGGGTCAGAATGAAAGGGCTAGGGGATAATTGATGGGACTAACTGCTGCGATCGACTCCATGGTCTTCGCCTTGTAAGAGGCCAGTGAGTTGCTTCGAGCGAATTGAACCTGGAATCCATGTGGTCAATATTTCCTCTCATTCTTTGAAGAAAGGCAGTACATGAAATAATGACTCACCAGGTAGAGATAATCTTGTATAAGGTATTCCTTGAACCGCTCGACCGGAAGTGTACCCTGACCCATACCATCAACGAATTCGTGGTGGGTGAATTTCTCCCAAGACCGTTGAACATCGGGGCGGTCCAGTATGTATTCGAGGAATCGGCCACTTGGCGGATTTTCTGTTAGCAACCCCTCGCCATGCACAAAATGAAAAGGGGAAAAGAAGCATACGGAGCAAAGGGCATGGTGTAAATCGAATGGAAATGGTTGATGGGCCCGCTTCCTTTGCCCAAATCAGTACTCGTTTTGATACCCGCTTCAACAAACCGCACGGCATTGCGAATAGCGCGGACCATATTCTTTCCTTGGGCCAGATTGGCTGCAATTGCCGAAGCTAGCGAGCAGCCAGTGCCGTGTGTATTTTTAGAGATCAGGTATTCGGTCTCAAACAGAGTCGTTGTTCCTCCATCGACGAGAACATCGATCACTGTAGTGGCGTCTTGCGGGTTCTGGGCAATATTGTGATCTTTGGTGAGAGGCATGTGACCACCCTTTAGCAGAACTGCCTTGGGGCCTAGCGAGCGTAATTGCTTGGCGAGTGAAATCAATCCAGCTAGGTCAGCAGGCTCTGGAGCTTCGGCGCCGGAGTCCTTGATCAGAAGCTGTGCCTCGGGAATATTGGGAGTCAGGACGGTCGTAATCGGGAGGAGCTTTGTTCGCAGCTCCTTCACGGCCTTCTCTGGTAATAGTTGCGACCCACTGGTAGATACCATGACCTGCCCCAGCGTGAGTACAATCCATGTTTCCTCTGAGTCGGGAATATCAGTTTGATCTGACTTACTGGGTCGAGAACGATGGCGGGAACCCGGTGGGTTTGCAACGTTTCGGCGATGACATCAATCGTCTCGGCGGACGACAGCATGCCTGCTCGGAGTCAGCGAAAGGCCTCGAGGAATGAAAAGAATCATCGGTAAATCACCTAGTTTGACTACATCTGTACCAATATCCTCGAGACCGGCATTGATTTGCTTTTTGACAAACTCCGCGGGTACGACAAAGATGTCCTGCACACCGAGAGTGTTCTGTGCGGTCAGTCCTGTCGTAGCCGTGAGGGCATATACGCCATGGGCGGCCAGGACTCTCTGGTCAGCCTCGAGACCACTAAATGAACCAGTCAGCTTTCAATTTCCAGATCTCGAGTCATTGCATGGTGGTAGCCATCAATGCGGACTCGTAATGAAGCTCGCTGCTTCCCGCCGGAGGGGCGCGGACGGGTCACTTACGCGCCGCCTGAGCTGTCAGAACCTGCGATGACCAGGACCCGCTTGACTGACATGATGCAAGCCAATAAAATTGCGAATATGCGAATTGGAAGGGAGTTGAAAAGCCGTCGCAACGCGAGTGCCGTATTGGGGTGGTGGGGGAGGCTGCACGATAAGATAACGCGGACGCTCCAAAATTTGCCCGATGTCCACCAAAACCTTGAATTAGGGGTGTTCATTTAAAGTAATCTGGACTATAGTGTGAAGTTTGGGGATACAAATATTTGACCGTAGCAAGGCGATTCGCTTGCTCCGTTGGCGCTTGTCATACTATTTGATCTGGGGCATAATATTGATGTGATACTGCCAATACCCGGAACCTGAGCGTGTGCCCTCGGTATTTTTGATTGGAGGGCTAATTTCCAAGAAAGATGCCTCGAAGAGCGGCAATCAGACTTTGGTTTGATGGTCTGGTCCTGTTTTACAACCCTGGAACATTGAGAAATGCCACCTGTACAGTGATGTCGTCTCGAATGTGCCGAGAGAAAGGTGCCGAGAAGCTGAGTCGGCCAGCAATCAACTCGTGATGATTTCCTCCCAGCGAATTGCGTACCAGATGCACAGCAGCATTGTCATCTTGAACAGTTGTTCTTTCTTCCACGAATTTCCAGTTTATTCCCTTCCAGAATTGCCCAAAGTCAAACGGTTCATAGGTCGGTTCTAGCTCCACTCCTCTTTTGTCTGACGACTCCAGCCATTTGCCCACCAAGTTGACAGCTTGCTCATTAGAGAGCATATCCCACAGTCCATCGGACGCCATAATGAGGAAAGAAGGCCGGCTGGGGTCGATCTTCGTAGAGGTAATGACAGGTTCCGCGGTCAAGTATGGAGGCGTTCGAACATCGTACCTGGGAACCAAGGGCGAAGGGCCATTGAAGTCAGTCTTCATATTCTTCTGAAATTCCAAAGGCCACTTCCACCGACTATCACCAAAGGCCCGGGAGACTGCCAGGCCGAGAACACGGCCATCTTTGATCATGTTTCCTTCTCCGGGATGATCCTGTTGTAACCGGGAAACTTCATCCTGATTGTAACCGGTCTGATCAATGGATAGAGGGATTGCTTCCCATTTGCCGTCAGGTCTTTGTTGTCCGAGAACCGCCCTTGAGTCGCCGGTGCATGCCACGTGCAGTATGCTCGTGATGGAGTCATAAATGGATAGTAGCGCACAGGAACCGGCATAGGCAGGAGCAAGCATCTTCGCTTTCTCTTGAAATGGTATTTTGCTCTGAGGTAAATCAATAGCTGCATCGATGATCTCTTTGTCCAGGTTCAAGAATCCTTCAGTGATGGCCTTTTGAATCGATTCTTGTGCCGTCGGATCGTTGCCTGGCAGCGATTCCACCTGCTTCAGGCTATGTGCCACGAATGAAATGAGCTGCTTCTCGAGCAGGTCGGCAGTCTGAGAACCGGCATGTCCGTCAAATACAGCCCAGGTCATCCACTCATTGCCGTCATTTCGCGGCGATGGGAGTTTGCCGTGGACGAATCTGTCCTCACATGGACTGTTCGAAGCCAGTTGTGCGCCATCATATCGGTTGACACCGGCGACGTCCTTGACCTTGAAAGAATACGCGCCGTCCGAGATGATTTTCGTAACTTGACTTGGAGAAGGGCCCGGCGTAAAGTTCAAGTGCTCCGTTGGAGGGCATTCAAGGCGCGGAACATCATCCCGGGTTGTTGTCAACCACCAAAGGCCTGGAGAACCGATGAACCCAAAAAGCGCAACATTCCTCCTCAGATTGGAAGATGGTCCTTTTGTCGAATACTGACGACTTGCATGTGGTATAGGGATTCGGCGCCCTAGTCGCGCTCGGGTCACGCGCGAGAATAACATTGTTCGTAGACACAAAGTGGGCAAAACGAAAAGAAAGGGGGTGGGTTGAGTTAGTTTGAGTTCTCTGGCATCAAAAGAAACACGGGATCGGCAGCTGCAATCGCAAACTGCTTCGGCAAGGGCATTCCAGCTCGCTGGACCTCGGGAGATGCCAATTGAGCACCCTTGCTTCATTTGATGACTCATCAATACAAACACCGGAAGCCATATTCGGTGGCTAGATATTTCGCAGTGGCCTGCTTTTGCGTGCCTAAGTCGATTTGAAAACACACGAGAAGCAATTCTACAAGGCCAAGCCATTCAGTCGGTAGTACAATCCCACTTCTTTTCGTCCTTGCAGGTGCTCGACCCACTACAATTGCACCGTGGCTTCACCCGGATTGCGTGATGTCTACATACGTGAGGCTCGATTCAATTGCGCTGCTGTGAGAGTTGCAGGTACGTATACATTATCTGATGGGTTTTTATACAGATGGATATTCTGACCTTGCTGTCTGGAGTCGATTTAAACTCCTATGGTTTTACGCTGGAAAGACCTCCGAAAGGCTGTCATCACAGAGTGCTGAGACATATATAGCCCGGGGTTTCTGTGCGAGTTGTAGAATGATAACATTAGGCAATTAATACCTCTTAAGCCCATCCCAAAAGAAAGCTATGTACAAATCCAAAAGTCGTAGGCCACCGGGGCATTTATTGTAACATGAAGCGGAAAAGAGTGTCCATCTCGACCCATTGTCGGCCGCATTTCTTCAAGTAGCTATCCGCAACCGTCTTAATCGTTTCGAAACGTGTCCGATTGAACTCAGCGAGAGCAGCAAGACTGTCCTTCTTCTCCCCGCTCTCCTTGTTGGCCGCGCTCTTGGCCTTCTCCACGTCCCAAAGACCGGAAAAGTACAGGAGCTGGTTGTAGATTTGCTTCTCGGTGTACTCATAGGACATCCGGCCTAGACAGCCCTCTGCGCGACCTCGTGGACCCAAGCATCGGTGTCCGTAAACACTGATTTGCCGTGTACGGTTACCACAAGCCGAGTCATCGCACACCAGCCAGCCCTCGTAGTAGCGGGCAGTCTGTTCGCGAATCTGGCTCTCCAACTGAGCAACAATGGTCAGGACAGAGAACGGTTTCTGGCAATCCTGGTTGGAGCAAACAATGCCATGGGCGGTACACATTTGTGGCGAGTCGACCAGTCCTTCGAATACCGACTGCTCTTTGCAATGTCGGCACTTCAAGGTCAGCCGAACTGAGTCAGCAAACCGGACGGAGTCAGGGATCTGGGACTCCAAGGGGAATATCTCGGCATTTTGTTGGTTGCTGGCACTCGAGGTGTTGATTTGGTATTTGCGGGTATCGAGTCCCAAGCACTCAGCAAGGCGCACAGCATCGGTACCCGGGATTGGCGCACACAGACGCTCGATAGGAGGGAAGATCTGCTTGAGAAGATAGAATTCGACATCAGGCTTCAGTTCCGAGTTTGGCTTGAGAACATCCTGGGGACTGTAAGACCGCTTGGCTGGAGGCAAGGACGCTGTCTCCGAGTCACCACCCGTAACAATGTATGAGATGACATCGTTGGGTCGGACATTCTTGCCTCTGGCGATGTCCCGGAGGGCGACCTGGGCGGGTGGCATGCTTTCTTTGTTGGGATATTCCTCCGGTCGTTTAGAAAGTTTCTGTCAATTCCAGAAAATTAGCATTCATGATACTGTGTCGTTGATGGACTTCACACATACCGTATAGATAACATATTTCTGAACGGGAATGGCGAACTCCTTCATCTTCTCAGCCAGCTCACGCAAGTAGTCGTGAACCTTATTGAGAACAACTTCCTGGTCCTCTCCAGATAGAACCTCATTAAGGAGTCTGGAGGAGACCTCCTTCGAAAGGGCACAGTATTCACGTCTCTTCATGTCAAGACCCTTGACTTCGAGCTTCTCAATGTACTTGCCATCCACCTCAGTGAGGTTCACGGCAGCATACTTCTTCTTGGCGTGCAGCAGGAGTCGGCGGAAGACGTTATCAATATCAATTTCAAGCAGTCGATATCGCTCGTTTACTGATTTCTTAAACTCTTCACCGACCTTCAGCGCATCACTTATGGTGTCCATGTTGGTGTTGATCATGACGGAGTCGGTATCACCATAAATGACACGCAGCTGCTTGCTTTCAGCCAGATCCTTTGTACTGCGCAGAATCTCACGACCCTTGAAGGTGGTGAGCATGGCCAGAGGACGGGCATAGAAGCGACTTTGCGTGTATCCCAAACAACCATACATGGAATTTGCAGTCAGCTTGAAGGCAAGCTGTTTGGTGTCCCACAAAGCCAACTGTTCGGGTGTGGCACGCTTGTCTTTCATCAGCTTCTTGACCTCGCGTCGACGTCCAACCAGAGTCGAAATAAGGCGCGGCAAGATGCCTTGCTCTTGGTCCGATGTTGGAACTTCGGGAACCTTTTCTTCATTCTCATTTTCCGCCTAGATATATGTGTCAGTAGAGGGCCTCTAGTCACCAGAGGCCTTGGCAACTCACCGAAGATGTCCGGTCGACTGTTGTGAAACAGATGTTGTACTCCTGAATAATACTTGGGTATAGACTGTTGAAATCCATGACCAAGATGAAACGATCGTACAGACCCTTTTCGGGCTCAAAGACAAGACCTCCCTTATACTTGTCCTTTTTCTTCTTGTCGCCGGCCTCATCATCTTCACCATCCTTCTCCTCGGCCTTCTGCAAGCGCGAGGAGTACTTGTCAGGACAGATGTACTTGTTGCGATGGAATTCGTGAAGCAAAATGTACTCGTTTCGCTCAGCACGAGTACCGCTGAGAGTACGTGCCCATGAGTTACCAGCAATATTGGTCAAGACTTTGGTGAGGGACAGCATCTGGAGACGCAGTACCAAAGCAGCAATGAAGTAAGTATCTGTATCGGCGTGGTTGACGAAGTTCATGAGTCCGTCCTTGGTCGAAGCCCATGTCTTCAAAGCGGCCTCAACATCCAACTCTTGGCGAATATTGCCTTCGCCAAGGTAGAGCTGGCACATTTCTGACAGACTCCAGGACTGACACTTCATCATAAGAGACTAATTGAACGGGTTAGTATATTGATCCACAAAGGTGATTCTGAGAAGCGTACTTTGCCCATGTCATTTCCGACGTCACATAAAAGTCTTCCTGCGATGAGCTGCCGCTCAGCGAAGAAACTGCCACCACGGTTGAAGTTCTTTGGCCAGTCTCCGCGTCGAAGTCGACCAATGCGGTGCCATCCAGGGGTCTTCTTCTCTCGCATGCGATTGAGAAGAATGCTGAGGTCGACATCCTGCAACTGATGGCCCATGATAACATCCGGATCCATTTTCTCGAACAACGCCAAGAACTTGCTCAGCAGGAACTGTTCGCTCTTTTCCAGCATGAAAGTACCTCGCTGCTTCCGTGTCTCGGCCTCGAAGTGCATTGGGTAAGAGCTTCCAGCAGGGCGCATAACAGTGAACGTCTTGCATGGCAGCTTTTCGGGGGGAGTAGTGTCTGTCAAGGAGACATTCTCGTAAACTCTGGCACTAGCCAAAAGAATCTCCTGCTTGTTCTCCTTGACGTTCAGTTGAGTCCTGAAGGAAAGACTCATAAGAGTTAGTGGTGGTGTGTCCAAGTTCTCCGAGTCGGGAACGGGGCTGATGAGCGCTGGTCTGGATGCCTGGCACTCAAACTTGCACCAGGAAGCGTTGTTGACAGCCGAGAAATCAGCATCGTCAATCTTCAACCAGCAGGGACCCATGATGTTCTTCCAAAGGACGAACTGCTCGAATAGAGAAGTATTTGTCCCGAATACATGCGAGAAGGTCTCGCCTTTGACATCCATCGGAAGAGCAGCTTTGTCGTACGGGTAAAGAAGCTTCAGGTATTCTGATTCCTTGGGGACACCGCGCATCTCAAAAGCGTACTTTCTGGTGCAAGGCTTGATCTTGTGCATGCCGACACGCAGTCGCGACATCATTTCATCAACTTCCTGATAGACGTCTTCCATTCCAACCTCCTCGTCAGTCTCTCGTCCGTGCTTGTGGCGGTTCTCGCGAGGCAGGAAATAGAGCTTGCGCAGAATGTTGTCAACCTTGACGAAAGCACTAGCATAAGATCCGTTCTGCTTGTTCTTGACTTTTCCGAACAGGCAAAGGCTTCCATTGACCTCAGTATAGTCCAGCCAGAACATTCGTAGACTGCCGTCTTCTTCAACCACGTCTTGGGCATGAAGCTTTCCGAAGGAGCGCATCTCCGGTGCCGGGCTGCTGAGAACATTGAGTTTGCTTCTCACGTCGTTCCAAGAGGCATCCATGACTTCCGGCGCCGCCTTTGCGGGGGATGAGCTGGCTGGTGTTGGGAGGACCTCTTTCTTAAGCTTTGGCGGAGGTCGACTGCCAGTCATGTTGACGTTGGCTGTCTTCGCACTTGAGTTACCAGTGGCTTCGGCGACATCCATCATATCAATGTCCTCCTCGTCCGACTCTTCCTTCTTGACCACTGGAACAATTGTCTTTCGCTCCACAGCCTTGCTAATGGGAGATGAAGGCATAGGGTCACTCATGTGCACGTCGTCATCATCGACGGGCGGAAGTGGACCGTCGTCGTCGTCCGAGTTGAGTGTCGGTTGTTCCAACTTGACCGGGGAGCTTGGAATGTCATTTTCGTCTTTCGGCCTGACTTTTTCGTTTCGTCGTTTCTCGGATAGAGGTGGTGAGAGCACGCGAACTTTGCGGCGGGCGTCTGATTTGATGAGATTTCGCGTAGGGACGTGGTTGGAGACAACGTTGGTATCGACCTCGCCGAGCAAATCGGCCATGAAGGCATCGTCTTCTGCAGTAGCAACGGGCTAGTCAAGGTCAGAAGGGGGCTTTCCGGAATCTGTAGTGGGCCGAGGAAAGAACTACGCACCTTGGGCTTTGGGGCACTGGCAGCGGCGTTTCCACTGTTGAAATACTTTGAGATGCCGTTGTTGATCTTTTCTTTCCGCTGCTTTTCCTCGTCGCGCTTCCGTTTGGCCGCTTTGCTTTGTGCGGGTAATTCGTCGCTGTCTTCGCTATCGTAGTCGACCGTGCCTTCGTTCCAGACCTCCCGTCCGTCGTCTGCGTAGCCGGCACCATTGTCATCGACAACAAAATCGTCTTCATCGAGGCGGTTGCGAATGACTTTTTTGTAGCCCTCGTCGTCGACCTCGTCGTAGATGTCGCCTTTATCCTCAACTTCGTATGTGTCGATGCGTTTCTTGCCGGAGGCACGGAGGGCCCTTAGCTCGGCCAACCTGTCAGCTTTACTGAGAGGCATGGTTGTTCGTGTTTTGGACGAATGCCCACGAACGGATGGTTTTGAGGAGCGACAATGGTTGCGGGGGGCAAGGGAGGACTTGAAGGGGGCCCGCAGATCGCGCGTTCGACGCAGGGCGCGACGCGCAGCGCGGCGCGTTGAGTGGTTTAGTAATTATCAATGCCTTGGTGCCTCATCCGGTAGGTTCTACCACCGGAAAAGATTCAGGCGATTTCAGGCACACATGAACTAAGCCTTATTTGGCTGGCGTTATTGATGTCGCAGAGACATGGGTTATACCGGCATTTATCTCCTTGGCTCTCCCAACTCTCAACAGCACGAAAATCAACCTTGGCCAAAATGACACAAAATATCTCTACTTCACCCAAAATAAAGACCCGGTTCTTCATCTTCTCTGATACGCACGGCCTTCACAACTCGACGAGATTCGTCTCCGATCAGTATGCTGATGTCGCTATTCACTGCGGGGACCTTACAGCAGAGTCCAAGATTGATGAGTACAGAGCCTCGATCCGTTTCCTTAAGCCGTGAATGCTCCACTAAAGCTCGTCATAGCTGGCAACCATGACCTAACGATGGAAACCCCCACATTTCAGAGAATCATCGCAGAGGCTCGGCTGCCTTTAGAACCTCAGCTGGTCAAGCAAACTTACGGCGAAGATGGAGAATCCAGGCGGATTTTCTGTAGTGAAACCGGAATCATATTCCTTGATGAAGGTCCCCCGTCGCTTTCATCTCGCCAATGGTGCGCTACTCGATGTCTACGCCAGTCCAAATACGCCATCATACGGCAGCTGGGCCTTTCAGTATTGACCAGTCCGTGGTCATGACTTTGCATTCGTGATGTCGATGTAGTGCTGACACATGGACCACCAAAAGGGACACTGGATTACACCAATTCACGCGAACGGGCAGGTTGCCCAATTCTTTTCAAGGCCATCGCTGGAGCCAGGCCCGAATGCATTGCTTTGGCCACATACATGAAGCTTAGGGTGGAAAACTTGATACTTGGCGCCAATCCACGAGCCCAGAGCCTTCGTATTTGATAGATATCGATGACGACAATTCCGTCCTCATCGAAAGTCTTTCCCAGGCGAGAAAGGAAAAAGACAAATTCTCCAGACCCGTCGGATGCTCCACTACCAGTCATTGCTCCAATGATTCGAGGCCGTTACATTGGGGAGCCCAGACTTTATTCATCAATGCCGCAATTGAAGATGCAGAGGGATCTCCGACTCAGAAACCATGGCTTGTTGATATTGAATTTCGAGCAGGATTTTGAGAACTTCAAACTGTATGGTTTTCTTCCTTGCGTAGTGCTCATATGACTGTTAGTATGACCGATAGTATGACCATTCTTATGACCTTTAACCCTATAGAAATCTGTAAATGGGCGCTGGCGTGACCGCGGGAACAAGACACCTTTAGTGTCAAATAGGCTCCAGCGAGGTAAGCAGATCGGTCCACCTGGAATATCGGGATTGTCTGTAGATAAGCATGGGCAACCACTTGACACAGTTACGTAGAGCGGAGTAACAAGACCTGCAAAATAATTGAACAAGATAAAAACCCGGTGTTATTTGAGCAGATTTTCCTGGCCTATGCTAGGTATATTTTCCAGCCGTGACAAACAGCGCCAGTGAAAAAAAGAACATAGGATCTCCATCATCTCCACACCCAGCCAGCAATCGGTACCGGGATCAAGGACCGTTTTCCAACTGAATGTTGATCCTACCCATGAGCAAGTGATCACTCATGGCACAACCATATCCTCCCAAAGAACCCACTCCACCAAGAAGTCAATGGAACACAAATCGTAAGATGAGATATGAAAGACATGACGTTCCACCCTCCGTTTTTTGATAAATTCCATTCGCCCGCGTAACAATATGCAACGGTACGAGGAATTTAACGGTAGGACTTCTGGTAGCGTGCGCGGGCACCGCGACCACCGAACTTCTTGGGCTCAGCGCGACGGTTGTCGGCGACCAGAAGGGTGCGGTCGTACTGGGCGAGAGCCTGCTTGAGCTGGTTCTTGGAGTGCTCATCGACGTACTTCTGGTAGTAGGCGACGATGGACTTGGCGATGGCCTGGCGGATGGCGTAGACCTGGGAAGTGTGACCACCACCGGTGACACGGACGCGGATGTCGACACCAGCGAACTTGTCCTGGCCGACGATCAGGAGGGGCTCGTAGACCTATATCGATGTTAGAAAAATCGATTCATTGCGCAGATAACGACCACCAGTTTTTCTTCGCGTAGTAGAGTCCTCCTCTTGTAGTTGCATTCTTTTCTCGGTATGGCTGGCGGCGGATGATTGTGGGTTGTGCGGAGCGTACCTTGAAGCGGAGGATCTCAGGCTGGACCAGGGAGATGGGCTGGCCGTTAACCTTGATGAGGCCCTTGCCTTGCTGTAAATCGAAAAGTCTCAGCGTGCTGTTCATCATGATTCGGTGTGCGAAAAGTCCCCTCATGCGCCAAATGTGTCCCTTCCAATAATGAATTTCCGTATCTCAAATTTCGTAACCATTCGATTTTCCATTTCGATTTCCCATTGTCGGTATTGTTCGGCATATTTCCTTCACATTTTCATTTGGCGCAGAGGGGGGGGAAGAGGTCGGGAGAGGATGAGAAGCGTCATCTTCATACCTTGCAGTGGGCGACGGCGGTGGCTATTGCAAATTGATCATCAGCATTTGAACACCTTCGATGACAAGTTGTCCAGCGCATAACATACCCGTCTTCTTCTTGCCGAAGCATTGCACACTCGGGACGGAAGCCATGGTGGGAAAAATGGCCCTTGTCGGTTGTCGATAGGGAGGGAGTGTGTTGTCGTGGGAGATGGAAAAGAAGTCGACCGCGAATTCCCACACTACGGCCATTCGCCTGAATTGCCCTTGAGTGCGGGTTTCGCTTAGGGAGCACTAACCCCAATACGGGTTAGTGCATTTTTGGCCTAGGGCTAGGTCACATGATGGATGCTGGTTGCTGACTAACAAGACGGAGTTCCGGGGCAGAAAGTTTGGGGCCTCTGCTTGCTTTGCGATCGCGTATTTGGCCTGCTATCACCCCATTCCTACCCGTTACCTTTACTCGACAAGATGTCGCAAACAGTCGGGAAGGTGAGGACCATCATATTGTGCTGGAATTCTCAGCAAACATCTCCCGCTTAAGCCTCAATTTCCCGTCAGCTAACAATTATATGATCAGACTCGTCTTGCCTATTCTCGAGCATGGCACTATGTCGATGCTGGCTCCGACCCACGTTCCCTCGGCCGCCTGGCTTCCTCCATTGCTCTCGTCCTGATGGGCAAGCACAAGCCGATCTACGACCCCTCGACAGACTGTGGTGACTACGTGGTGGTGGCGGGCTGCCATGACCTCCGAACAACCGGAAAGAAGCGCTTCCAGAAGCTGTACTACACCCACACGACCCGTCCCGGTAGCCTGAAGAGCATGACAATGGATCAGATGTTTGCCAAATGGGGTGGTGGCGAGGTCTTGCGCCGCGCGGTGAAGGGCATGCTCCCCAAGAACCGGCTTCAGGAGCCGCGGTTGGCCCGGCTTAAGAGTAAATTTCCCAGGGAATATCAGCTCGATTTATTTCACAGTTACAACAAAATGCTAACTCATACTCAATCCAGCTTTCGAAGGTCTCGCTCACCCCTACAAGGAGAACATCGTCAAGTTTGGCAACCAGTCGGTCCTCAACAACCCCAAGGTGCAAGAAGCCTTCAAGGAAGCCAAGGCCTCTGCATAATTTTCGTCTTTGTCGCACATATTCTCAACTGTTTCACGTCCTTAGGTTTATCTTAAGGACGTATGTATTCTATTTCTGCGTTATGATCCAAAACCGCAAGCGCATGGGTCCGGAGTCCAATTTTGGGAGTGCTTTTCTGTTCTTCATTTCACCCTTTTCGAAACTTCATGAAAGGTCTCTCCTTGGCTTGTACTTATATAGCAGACCGCATGGAAATAAAAAAGAAAATGTGTTCTGAATGACATTGGGTCGTGTCGTTCCACTCCCAGTGGTATATAGAGACATACTATGTACAGGGAAACTCCATGCTAAAATAAAACATCCATGTCGATGCAAGTCGACGCTATGGCATTTACAGGCGGGCCTTCTGGCCGGCACGACCGACGGTGCACTTGATGAGCCCATTGGGGTTGGACTGGGGAGCGTACACTTCGGCGTCCTTGCCGGTGTTCTTGAGACCCTTGTGCCAGCTGAGATCTGCGAAATCGTTAGTATCACATTGGAGTAGCCGCTACCTATTGCTAGGTAGCCTACTATTCTTGGGTAAAGTGACGACATACCAATCTCGAAGTAGTGGTTGTTGGGCAGAGCATAGTCAACGGTCTCGAGCAGAGGCTCAGCGGCGAGGATGATCTCGCCCATCTTGTACATGGTGGCCTGGACACTGGCGCTGTTGTCCTCGGCGAAGATCTTGAGAGTGGTGTTGCGGGCAACATCGAAGGCGTTGTTGAACTTGTGGGCGTTGGACTTGACCTCGTTCAGGCCACTGAAGCGGCGCCACTGCCAATCGGCGGAGACATCAGTGCTCAGGATACGATCCCAGGTCTCCTTGAGGGTGGTGTACTCGTCGCGAAGGAAGCCCCAGAACTGGGAGCCAGTACTCTTCAGGACAGTTAGGCCCTTGATGGAGGACTGGATGTCGATGCCCTTGCCCTCGTAGACGTCAACCTGGACGTTGCGGGTCTCGCCGCCCTCCTTGACGAAAGAGTGGGGGTGAGGCTTGCCATCGACATTCATGCGCACCCAGCGGTGCGTGACGATGTTAACGTGCGCGGCGTGAATGTGGCGGTACTTCTCGATGAAGTGCGTGCCGAGGATGGAGCCGAACAGCTCCGGGGGAGTGACGGGCTGCTGCTTCGCGGTGATGTAGATAGTGTTTTTGATAGAGTCAGTGGCCACGACGACACTGTTGTCGGCCTTGGTGTAGCTGGATGCGATCCCTCGTTAGCCGTCGTTGTAGCACAGCTTCCCCACGAAGCTTGGAGTGATCGCCGCTGACAAGGAAACCACTCTCGCCTCCAGCTGCCATCGGAAAACTTACGAGGTCTCAATCTCGCCCTCCAGCAGGACGCAGACGGTCATCTCGACCACGGTCTGGGTACCAGTCTTCTCATCGCGGTGCACCTTGTACACGCGGACATTGTCCTTGCCATAACGGGCGGCGGCGAGAGCGCTCATGGTGAATGTGAGGGGTTTGTGGTAGTGGGGTTTTGGTCAAGAAACAGTGATCCAAGTCGCAACAGCACAGGTGAATTGAGAATGCAGTGGAGACCGACGACGGAGAAGTCAAGTATTTATTTCGCCAGCACGATGGCCTGACGCGCGGGCGAGTGAAGGCATCGGCGGGCTCCGATGCCCGCGCAGCTGCGACTTCCCCCACGCCCCACAATCCACAATCGCACGCTTATCGCCTTTGCAACATCCATTGGGTCTTTGTTATGATGGGACCAAATCCCCCAAGTCCAGGTCGCCGGAAACGAGGCTGAAGGGCACGGGCTCTGCGAGCGCGACGAGCAAGTCCAACCCAGCCGCCTTCTCGCCGGTGTCTACCCCAGACTTGCAGAAGCTCAAACCCCGGCTCTTTGCGATGCGTAGTGGAGTACGCCATTTTCCGAATGCCGAATCCGAAAATGCGAAATGCGAACCCCGAATCCACCCTGAGGCTTCTTCGTCTTTTCGGTCTGGTGGACTCTCAGGAATTTGATGCCTCCACCGTCGGCGACCTCCACCCGTCGCTGTTGTTGCGGCCAGCGGCGAGCGTCACTGCCTGCAAGGGTCTGCAAAAGGACGTGAATGCGCTCATCGGCGCTGGTGAGAAGCGAATCACTTTGCTGCGACGATATCTGCTTTTTACTAGCAAATCGAGGGGCGGCATCTCTGTCTTCTCGTCTTTATTTTTGGAATAATCTCGATAACTCCAGGCTTGCTTACAGTACTGGATGTCTCGCCGAAGCCCCAACATTCTTCAAACGGGCACTGCATATGCACGAGCCCTACTTTCAGTCCCGCGACCGAGTGTTCACATGAGCTCGGATCGTCTCCCAACAGAGATATGCTATCAGCATCGAATGTGCTCAAACTGTTCAACACAGGCCAGAAGAAAGCTACTTCAGGACATCCATCTCATTTTGTAAGGGTCGACGAGGGCCAGGCGCTAGGACTGGGGCAATCGAGCCGAGATGCCCCATGCCAGGAGTCGTGCAGGCTCCTGTAGAAAGAATCTTCAATGAGCGTGTAGACTCAACCGTCTACGAGGGAACACGGATGGTTGAAAAGGGAATCTAAGCAAAGCCGACGTCTGGCTGTGTTCGTGATTTACAAATCGGACGCCGTTGTTGCGGCTGCTGGGCAAGCTTAAATCCCGACAATGATCGACCGCGCTACGTCTGCAAGTCCCGACAAGAATCCACCGTTGAAGAAATGGCGTGGCGGAAACTCGAAATTTCTCTTGGGAAGTCTTTAAGTACCACGCGGAAGTTGGTTTCTTGGTCTCCCTGGCGTGATCGCTACCATTAGCTATGGACTAGTAAAGTCTTTCGACTTGCCTTTGTTTGAAAACAACCTACAAAACAAAGAAATCGAATCACTGCGAGCTTGTCACCCTCTGACTTCTCTCGACTCTCACTGCGTTTATTTTCGAATTATTCTCTAGTATTATTATTCTGAGCGATCCAACACCTTTGAGGTTAGAACATTAACCCATTGGCAGTGCCCGACGTATAATCTAATCATGAGAGTTATCATATCCTCCAAGGTCATACCGCACAATCGACACCCTCCGTGGCTGTTTCGAGTGCGGTCCTCGACCTCGTTTATCATCACGACAGTGTGGATGTCTACCTTCACCGTAAGTCGAGTCAAGTATGGCCCTGCAAAGCGTCGGCTAAATGAGTTTTTTGTTGCCAGGACTTTCTTCTTTATGCCATGGTAATCAACCGCCGATTATCACTGCAGCTGAACAGGATTGACGCTCAATAGATCGTCCCTGTCATGCCAAGTGCACTCATGACCCGCGCTAGTGTGGAGTACAACGATCGTAAGTACTGGCTCTATCTGCTCCTTGGTCTTAATCACTGCCTATGGATCATGACAATTGATGCTCACATCCGATCCAGGCGAATACTGGATCAGCGTCCTCCTCATGTGCGAAGCCGGCGCATCTCTCCTCCTCTGTCCAGTCTTCGGCTACCTCGTCGATACCGCCCGAACCCGCAAACTTCCTTTCGTCGGCGCCCTCGTCATGCTAGCCTGCTCGATGGCTATCCTGCAAGTCTCACACTCGCTCGCAATGTTCATTGCAGGCCGACTACTCCAAGGTGCAGCGGGCGCACTAGTCGTGGTTGCTGGCTTTGCGGTTCTGAGCGACTCTGTGTCCCAAGAGTGCCTTGGACAGACAATCGGTTATCTGGGCTCCGCCATTGCCTCTGGTTTCTTACTCGGTCCTTTCTTTGGTGGCTTTGTTTATGATACTTTGGGGTATGATGCTGTTTTTTGGGTGACGCATGCCATCATTGTGGTTGACTTGACGTTGCGGGTGGCCATGATTGAAAAAGGCACCGTCGCTCTTTGGATGCAAAAACCAGATGGTGGAGCGGTCCTGAATACCGACCACGAGGCTGAGTCGGGTACAGTGCTCGAGTCTGATCATTCTTCAGGATTGAATCGTTTCCCCATGGTTCAGATGCTTAAACAGCGTCGGGTCTTGATCTCCTCCTGGGCACTGCTGGTGCATGGTATCTTGCTGTCAGCGTTTGATGCTGTGCGTTATCCTTGATATATGCATGCCTCTCTCTCGGCCGGAGGACTGACTTCTCTCTAGACTCTATCGATATTCGTCGAGACACGGTATGGCTGGTCTGCGCTTGGTATGGGGCTCATCTTTCTCCCATTGGCAATTCCTGCTTTCTTCGAGCCATTATTCGGTTAGTTCCTACATAGATATGCATCCTACCTACTGTTCGACCATTCACATCGCTACAGGATACATCACCGACCGCTATGGCGCACGCTTCGTCGCATTTGCATTTTTCTTCCTCCTGTCCCCGACACTCATCTGCCTAAGATTCGTCGAAGCCAACACACCACCAAACATTGCTCTTCTCGTCATTCTACTTCTACTGAGTGGTATCTTCATCCACGGCTGTGCGCCAGCGATGTATGTTGAGACCCAGCTCGCGTTGGCAGAAATGGAGCTCGAGAGACCCGACTCTCTTGGGAAGAAGGGGGCAGTGGCACAAGGCTTCGGACTGCAGTGCATGTGTCAATTCATAGGAGTATTCTTTGGTCCTCTTTGGGGAGGCTTCATGAATCATCAGTTTGGGTGGGAGACAATGTCGGGTACGTTGGGGGTGTTGGCAGCTTTGACGGCCATGTCCATGCTGTTTCTTGGAGAGTTTGAAGATGGATATGAGGAAGATGGAGAGAGGCGACCACTTTTTGGATAAACCCATCGCCTTTTTATCTTTATGCATTTGCCAATTGGAAAAGGAATATTTTATTAGTCAAAGGGTTGCTTACATCGATCAGACGGATGCGCCCTCTAATTGCCGACCTCATTGTATACTTCACTTGAGCTCTTTTTGGCGACAGTATAGAAGACAGCGAATACACCGTTCTTGAACGGTACCGCTTCAAGAAATTTCCTCGGTGACACTTAAGTCCCCTTAAGAGCAAGCGCAGGCTCTCAGATCCGACTCTTCGACAGACACAATCCTCAAACTTGACGGCCAGCAACTATACTTGGGTATTGTAGTGCAAATGCAATCGAGCTACCCGAACAGGCGACTCAAATGCAGTTGACAAAAGCAGCCTTCGGGCCGACCGCACCGGAACTCTGAACAATGCCCGAATCCAGCAGACGCGGCGAAGTGGGTCGGCAGGGCGGATCATCGATCGCCAGAACTTTCCCTTTGAGGCAGGCACCAGGCAGACGTCACTCCGGGGATCGCAAATATTCTGGGGTTATCACCGGACAGTGGGACACTCTTTGAAGATTCGCGTTGGACTGTCATCGGTCGATCCACCAAGTCCCCTCATAAATAACTTCAGAGACCACCTCGTCTTCACCGGATTCTTTTACACAACCTCACCTACTCGGCTTTGCGGATTGAAGCCTCGATGCTCGGTCTATTATCTCGATCATCTCGATCAAGGTTAGTACAAAGGATAATCAATTCCTGTCCCACCCATCAACCGGCACGGCATATCAAAAACGTACCGCTGACCTCAAACCTAGAGCAATTTTGCAACCACCAGAAGACGCAGCATATAATCACCTAAGCCCGTCCTTCAGCACCAAAACACCGCAACCATGACAGACACAAAGCAATACATCTACCTCCCCGAAACAGCCCCCCATCTCGCCACAATCCTCAGCTTCCCATCCCGCTGCTCCACATTCCCAGCCCTCCACAACGCAACATGCAACGAGATAATCGAGCTAGCCGCAACAATCGCCCACTTCGAGCCCGTCCGCCTACACGTCCGACCTGAAGATGTGCAAAAAGCCCAATCCCTGCTGAACCATCGCATGGCCTCCGCGCCCTCCACCGAAAGGGACCGCATCACCCTCATCCCGGCCCCAACAAACCACATCTGGGTCCGCGATACCGGCCCCATGTACGTGCGGGACGCGACGGATCCATCCATGCGCGCGGCAATTGACTTCCGCTTCTGTGAGTGGGGGAATAGCATCGGCGAGTTGATCTACAACAACAGTCCCGATAAGAAGGGTGCTCTGCCCGACGGTTCAGACTGGCCGGTCCTTGATGCTGAGCGTCGGGCGGAGAATACGGCGTTCGCGGAGCGCGTGTTGGAGTTGGAGGGGGCAGGTGTGCCGCGGGTTGTGTCAAGGGTGAGGTTGGAAGGTGGTGGGATTGAGATGGACGGGGAAGGGACGTTTATGGCGATGGAGAGTAGTGTGACTGTTCCGTCGAGGAATGAGGGGGTCTCGAAGGAGGAGATTGAGAGTGAGCTGCGGCGGTTGTGTGGGGTGAAGAAGTTCATTTGGATTCCTGGGAGGGAAGGGTTGGATATCACGGATTATCATATTGATGCCGAGGCGAGGTTTATTCGGCCCGGTGTGGTGGTTGTCGGCAAGCCGCATGTTAAGTGTCGGAAGGTGTTTTGGGATGTTTATCATGAGATGCGAGAGATTCTGGATGTGGCGACTGATGCACAGGGTCGCAAGCTTGAGGTTATTGATATCGAGGAGCCGGACCCGGAACTCGTTCAGGGCGATGTTCCCGGTGAAGAGAAGGATGTGGCTGCATCGTATGTGAATTTCTACTTTACGAATGGCGGGCTGGTGATTCCTGCTTTTGGAGATGCCGAGATGGATCAGAGGGCGCTGGAGACGCTGCAAAACTTGGTTCCTGAGAGGGAGGTTCGGCAGGTTGCGGTGAACGCGTTGCCTAGAACGGGGGGTGTATTGCACTGTACTACACAGCAGGTACTGTGATAGTGTTGGTGAGGCTTCGCCCAAATGCTGCCCATGCTTTTTGGTTCGTGATTCGGACCAGTGGAGTTTTACTGGAAGCACATCTCATCTTGTTTCGTTTTTCGCTTGTATTATATCAGATCGAAATTCGACATTATCAGAATCATGCACAGCAGGCTTAGTAGAGGTCTCGATTGAATTTGTACAACAGGCCTGAGTCGAGAATCCTTTGATAAGCTGAGAGAAGAAAAAGAAATAATTTGAACTCGGCTGTACATCCAATCCAATTCCATCTCCAAAGAAACCATACATGCAGAACTCAAACACCGTCAGCGGCTCTGCAAACCCGGGTAGGTACAACAGGCAAAGAACGAGAGAGAGAGGAGATAGACCAGCTTCGTTGAAAACTGCAAGTGTATATCTGTTTTTCTTTTCTTGTACGTCATCAAGAAAAGCAAATTCATCAAAGCCCACATTCGGCCAAGAATGGACGAGTCAACGCCATTCCCAAGACACCTAGTCGAGAATCCAACGCCAAACATGACCAAAAGCAAAACCAACAAAAAAAAAAAAAAAAAAAAAGGCAGAGGTCGGGCATGAAATCGTAAGGGCGAAGCTAGCGGTAGCAAAAAAGCGTAGCATAGCAGAGCTCGAGATATCCCACGGGAAATCCGTATTGGTTGTTTTCGATCCAGAAGTCAAGTCTTGCCAAGTCCGTAGTGTTATGTACCAGTCTTACTAGAGCACACAAAGATCCCTGAATTCTCTGGAGAGGTCGAAATGAGACTTTTACAAGCTCAGCTGGTCGATACTGCCGACCCTTCCACCACCTCCCAGTCTTCCACCCCCCTTAGTGACCATCCCAAGCCGGTAAAAGCGTTCTTCGCCCGCCGGCGTCCGGCCACCGATGTACCACTTTTCCGGGCCGAGTGCATCGCGGAAACCACCCGATCCACTGGACGAGTCACTCCCGCGGCGTCGACGATCTGGACCGTGGTTGATCGGGATGGGCGTTGAAGAGGATGGGGTCGGGGGTGAAGAAGCGGTCATGGAAGAAGAGTCGTGATGGTAGTGGTGGGCATTAGCATTTGCCCCAGAGTTTGAACTTGAGCTTGGTGGTTGACCGGGTCCTGCGGCCGAGGAAGAAGATGAGGCATGGTGGTGAGAGGCTGCCGATGAGGACCCGGCTTGTGCGGACGCCGACGCACCGGGGCTGGCGGCCTTGGTGGCTATCGTACGAGCATTTTGCGAGATCTGTGTGGAGGAGAGAGTGGAGGAGCCGGTTGATTGGGAGGTGGCTTTGTAGGTCGACTGGGCGCGAAATGCGGCCAGGAAGTTGGCGATGAATGGTGGACGGTTGGTACTCATGATGTGCGATGGGCTCCGATGGCAGAGAGCCCAGGGGATTGCAAGGTGCGGACCAGAAGGTTGTAAGATCGAGGAGACCTCAGAGAATATAGAGTTGACGGTCTGAGGGGAAGTGGAGGGGAAGATAAGATGGGGGCGGAGTACGAAGTGGTGCTCAACCGGTTGCGTTCGCAAAAAAGCGGAGCGAACGGCGGGGGAGGATCCCGACTCTGGCCTATTCACTCCGACTCACCAATCAGGCCGGGCGGATTATGGGCATGACGTCGAAAAGAAATCGGAGCCTTTCCACCTTAAGTGGGATGTTCGGTATATACCTAAATACTAGTGCACTAGTCACGGTGGAATAAATATGCTACACTAAGGAGTGTACTACTAGTACTACTACTGGTAGTACCTTGAGGGATACCGGGACCCGGGTACCTTGGATGGATGAAAGTTGTAGAATAACAGTGTCTATTTCTAGATGCTTTTCGAATAGAACAGAAGCCCTCCTAACAATGAAACAAGACGGAAACGAAAAGCAGCTGAAACAGACAACACCCTAAATCACACCTTAACAAGCCCGATGCGCACATAGTATGTCCGTGCCGTGCCGACTGTACTTACAGGAACGAAGCCATGCACATGCACCGGGAAGAGAAACCTTGGAAGAGACGAGAGCAAGAAGCAGACAACGCAGAAATCACTGGTCGAGAAATCCCGTAATAATTTCAAGAGTAGCCGTCCCACAACGCTTTTCTCTGTCTGTCTGTCGAACATTCGCGCAAAAGAACACATGCCCATGTCTATAGTGTGGACGCCGAACGAAACCACCCGCCATAACGACTCGCCCACTCCTGGAGCGGGCGGAAGTCAAATCAAATGAAATCAGACTCGCAGTTCAACCACCGTATCAAAGAAAAACTCGCCCGTACAAAAAAGAATGCGGTCCCAACACCGGATGGGATCTGATCTGGGAAGAATGGGAAGAGCGTACTAAGAAGGGTAAACAAATTGGGAAGGATAAAAAAAAGCCATCAAGGACGCGAGAGGTACATAATAGGACAAATCACGAGGTAAAGAAAAATAGAGAAACCGGGACGGACACCAGAAGCACAAGGGCAACGCCCGCTGCTAGCAGCGGAGCCGAACGGGTAAAAGAGACGAGCGGAGGTCGCAAATTTTGCTGAGAAGGCCATTGAAGGCTCTAACCCAAGGACCGCCTAGAAACACTTTCACTGATGTAGCAAAGAGAGAGACAAAAAAACCGAAAATGACTTTTCAAAGCTTTCAAATCATCGCAAGAGAGAACCGCTGATGATTAAAAAAGACTTCTCGTTCTCTTTTCTTACCCAATCGTTCGTTGCCCTGCGATTCCGAGCCGAGCCGTTTACTGCCGAGCAGGCTGAACGGTACCTAAGGAAGCCACATCAGCATGCGATGTTCCCCGGCACCTTTCTCAGTAACGCTTACCATCTGGGCCGCCCATAGTAGAGGCCAGATACAGTCCATTCATGCCATTCTCAGCGGCGCCGCCGGCGGTCGTAGCGGGGTAGAACTTGCGGTCGGCATCGACGGGGGCGTGGATTGGCTCCTGGCCGGCAGCCATGGAGTGGGGGAAAACGTGGTTCATGTAGCCGTCGGCCGCGGGTGCACCATGCTGAAACATCGAGGTCCAGTCAACACCAGGCTGACTCGAATGGGGGCCGGGCATCACCGGATGTTTGGGGTCGGGAACGACCAGGGGCTTTACCTGTTCAAGAGGACGATCAACACTCAGTTGCTGGCCATTAGAGTCGGCTCCATGCTGAATGAGGTACGGATTCTGCTTGGGGGCGGCCATCCAGGGGCCTCGCGACGCCTGGCCGGCGTACCCGTCATCTTGCGGACGGGTCAGGCCGTTGACCGGCGACATCGCGAATCCCAGATGCTGCTGATGGCCATGGGCCATGCCGTTGCCATTGACGGCTCCCTCACCGAATTGCGCACCCATCACACCATTGGAAGCCGGGAGGGTGTTACTAACCTCATCCATAGGTGGAGGCTTGGCGGTGTTAGCCGCCGCCACCGCAGCCTGCTGCTGCGACCGCTTGAGATGAGCTTGAGGGTGCGACAGGTGGGTCGCGCCCGTGGGGTTGCCTCGACGGATCGAGCACTTTTGGAAGTGGCGCTTCAAGATATCGCTGCGGGAGAAAGTATCCTTGCACAGGACACACATGTACGGGCGGTCACCAGTGTCTGGAAGCAAAAAAAGCGTTCTGTTAGCCTTTGTTTCTCTTCAAAGTTATCCGGGAATATGCCAAAAGCGAAATTTTTTTTCTCTCCTCTGTATGGCTGTCAATAAACTCACGTCTCAGCAGATGGCGCTTCAGGTGTTTGGCGTGGAGATAGGTCTTGTTGCAGTGCGGGCAAGGGAATTTGCCATCCGCGTCCTTGGCCGGGATGGTGGTACTCTTCGCAGCACCATTGACACCGTTGGCGACCGGGGTCGCGCGGCCCGGAACGCTCGGCAGGATACCGCGGCGGCCCTGGGAGCCGACGACCTGCGTGCGTGGCTGTTCCTTCGCGTAGGGGGAGCCATTCGCGCCGTTGACATCGGGACTCATGCCCCAGGACTTGCCATCAGAGTAGCTAAAGGCACCGGAGGGCATGCCGTTGAAGTCGCGACGGTCGCGCGGGGGAGCGGGAGCGATAGGCTGCGGGTAGCTCTGCGCGGTCGACGCGGGAGGCAAAACGCTGGTCGGGGGAGGAGGGTAGGACTGAGACGGGTGCGCCTGTGAATGGTTAGGATAGCTCGAATACGATGGCGAGTGGCTACCGACAGTCGTGTGCGGCATGATGGGAGCCGTCGAGGCTCCGTACACGTCGTGGGTGGACGCAGGAAAGCGCGACAGATCCGGTCGGTACGGCTGGCCCATGTACGGGTGCGGTGCCGGCGACTGGGAGTGATGCGGCTGCAGCGGAGGCAGCGTGTGCGGCTGCGACACGGGGTACTGAGGCTGCATCGAGTATTGCGGCATGGGCATACTCGAGATGGGGGTCGAGGAGAGTGGCGTGGAGCCCTGGGGCAGGCTGGTGGACGGAGGTCGCGACGGGTGCTGCGATCGGGGATCCATCATTGGCGAAATCAAGGAGGGGTGGTGAAGACGCGAGGAAGAAACTGTTGTGTATGGATTTGGCGTGAGAATCACGAAATCATCGAACGTGTGATTCTCGTGTCGAAGAGTTGTTTTCCCGCTTGGAAAATTTTCTGACGCGGACAGGACCAGGTCACGGGTCAATTCGAACGGGACTCGAACGTCAAAAGTTGCTGAGATCCGACTCCACCAGGGATGAGAGTCAGAAAGAGTGATGGAAGGAGGAGAGAGGAATGCTTGGTTGGAGGAAGTTCCCCACGGTCACCCACCAGGCACAGAGTCGTGTGGGAATCAATCCGCACGTTCAGCGGCGATGGGTTCTGTGATCCACCAGGGAAGGAAGCGGGCTACCTTACCACCACGCAAGTGGGTCTCGTAGGCCAAGTAGTCAGATCGGCCTCACGCGTCGAAGAAAGAGAGAGCGAGCAAAGACGAGGATATTGCAGGCAATTGGGGAGAATTGCGCAACGACGAAATGGAGATAGATTTTTTGTTCTCTTGCGGACTGATGGGAGAAGGAGAAGAGGAGAAGGGGGGCGGTAGTTGAAAAATTCAGTAGGTAGTGACGGAAGAGCGGGAGGACGATCGCTTCTGGCAAAAAGGAAAGCGAAAATGAAAAACCCCAAAAGAGGTTGGCGCGTAACGCTTCCGTAAAATTACGAGGCGAGTCGCCCCCGGCGCTCTTCCGAGGCCGGTCATTCTTCCTCCGGTCGCAGTCCTACGGTACGACAGATTCTCTACTACCTAGGTAGTACTCTACTAAAAGGTAACTAATGGAAAATCACAATTCGATGGATTAATGCAAGTTTTATGGAATGAGATTGACTGGAAGCTCCCTAGGGAGTCTGCAACACGCCCAAGCATCCTCGCGGTTGGCAGAAAAACATAAGCGGAGGGAATGAATGCGATCAGGTCCCCAATCGGTCCGAGAGTCATCACCGGTCGCGGCGCCTGCTTCCAGAGCTATTTCTGATTATTGGCCAATGGCCGACACTGGAGCGATCACGGCTCGACTCTGCTCCAACCGAGCCGTGCCAGACTGGCAGCAGCAGCAGGAACAGGAACACGAGTCCTGTCTGCTGCGACAGACAGCTCAGCGTGTTCCTGGCGGATTCTTGGAGAACTCGAATGGAGTTCCCAGGCACACTATACTTCCGTTGGAGTCGCGGGAGATAGCCCCCCTGTTTTGGGCTCCGCAGTGGCTTGACAGCCCCGCAGCTCAACACATCAACATCTCCTGCAGAGCCATTTGGAGGTACATGATATGCAGGCGCAGGAGATGGGATTGTGATGTTTCGCGATGGGCAGACCTAGACCAGACAGGATCTCTCGCACTGATCTCGCCGCACGTCATCCCCGGAGGAGGCCGGTGAAGCCGGAAGCTCTGGTGGAAAACGAGGCGTAAAGGCACAAACCTTACCCCCTCCTCCATCTGCATGAGTTTGTTGTTACATATGCACACTGGGAGGTTGAGAATCGCTGCAGAGTCGCTCCTCCATCACCTTGTCCCAACCCGGTACATACGACGTAACGGCCCTGCAGTGCCTGCTACTCAGGTACTTTTTTTGGGCGCCGTAGCCGCCGAGGCAGGGGGGTGGGGGGGGGCAGTCGCGCACTGCTAACCCCGAACCTTTTGTCCGCGACCCTAAATATTAGTCTGCTACAATAGTATAGGATTGACAGAGACACTGGCACAATGTCGAATTAGCCGATCCTGCGGACGCAGCACCATTTGGACAAATGATGGGGGGCTACACGCGGTGTTTCGTACCACGGGGGCGTGGTCCCTGGTCCGAGGCGTGGCTTGGAGCCATCTCGACTCTCTGTTATTACTAAGGCAGTGCCAGATCTGGACGATGTCTCACTAGTCCGGCAAGGTCTACGATCTGATACTGCTGCCTGTCCCCCAACCCGGCGGGTGTTTGTGAGAGTCTGTCGTGCCTCCCTGAGGGTGCGAGGAGGGTATAGATTGGTGGTACATGCGACGGTCGGCAATCTGGGGCCCTCCGAGATGTCCCCACCAGCAGAATTTCGCGAGGGCTTCGAGAAGTTTGTGGACCAGGGTTCTGCAGAATCAATACAGAAATACTAGTCCCGAGGATACCAGGCCCATCCGCGTGACTGCTGGTCTTGGCGTATTCAAGACTGCTCAGGGCTAACCTGACCATGGGGTGTTTTTTGTGGTACGATTTTAATCTTAATAATATTATTAACGGCATTAATTCTGAACATTAATACATTCATCTCCTGGAAATACCACGTCCCGCGACGGGCGGCAGCAGATGTTCCAAGGCACTGCGGCCGAGATGACGGAATGGGCAGGCCTCGGCTAAGTTTCTTTTTTCGCGCGTCGGTATTCGTGGCGGCGCTCCCGATGCAACTGCTGTGGACATCGGCAGTACCCTAACACCCTCATACCCTAAGTGCCAATGTTCTAACTGCTTTAAATGCTCTAGGTGATTAGGTGAGGTTAGCACATCCTTGGTCCATTCGGCATCGCGGTCCACTCGCAGACACGATGGCAACCACCGAGGAGGGTCCCGAGACGGTTCGGTCCACGAGAAACAAACTACGGTGAAGGGGCACCAGGCCTGCAGAAAACGGGCCCTCGAGATCCAATCCACTTCAGATCGGCAGTATTTTTCTTTTCGCGCCAAAGCTTGGTTCCTGACGGTCACCCATCGAGCCCATCCCTGTCGTCCCCGCCAGTAGGGCTATCGGTGCATCGACTCCGTATGCAATTTGAGGTTATCGTCGAGCTAGTTAGTCCACACGCTCGTTGTACCCTGCGCTGTTCCGCCCCCAAACGTTCCACCTGCTCGCTGCGAGGTCAACGGCAATGCGAGATCGCGCAGATCGTCCGCCTCCCCTCGTTGCGTCTTTGGCTCGTTAGTCCCGAGGTTTACTACTGTACTAGTACAGGAGCAGTGAACTGGCACCACGACGTGTGAATTCCCTTTCTCGGCCGAACGGGCAGCATCGCGGACCATCACAAACAGCGGTGTCCAAATCGCTCAAGAGCACAGCATATTTCCGACGTAGGCACGCTAACCAGCCTCCCCGACGCGAGGAACTCATCCGATTTCCCTTCTTGAGTAGTACTACGAGCCTCGTCCCGGCACAGGCCGGAAAACAGCGCCAGCCAAGTGCGGATCGCCGAGTTACAGGATGCACCGCGGCCAATCATGGGCCCACACACGGCGAACGAGGACGCCACCCACCTCATGCATCGGGCCTAGTCGCGACTCGGGCTGCGCCAGAAGGTCCTCTCTCGGATGTATTCCGATTCATGTATCCGATCAGAAGCAGCTTCCGTGCAGGGCATTATTGCATGGTCAAAGTACAGTCGGGCCTACTATCTACTATCGTCGGGGGAGGGTACAGCGGCCGGAGTACCAGGCACCCTGGAGATCTGTATCTCCATCTGACAGCAGTGGGCTCTCCCCATCTCCATCGCGTCTCCGTCTCCATGTGCGGACCGGGGAGGAGGGCGTCCTCCGTCCCACAATGACAGAGTTGCGCTAAGTCGCCAACCCAACAATTGAATACCGACCCAGCCATTATTAGCCGCCGTACCGTGGACTTGGGATTGAAAAAGGATTACGTTTTGCCCCTGGCTCAAGCCGCCCGTGTTTCGGACCCTCAGCGTGTAGACTTTTTACGGTCCGTACGGGCTCGTCGACGGTGTCGACGGCAATTTCTATTAATAATAGATAAATTACAATGTTGCCATTGCCACGCCATTGCCATTTTGCCGTTACGCCCGTCTCGTTCTGCAGGCCGGTTGCAGTGGAATGCGACCGAACATGATGAACCATGGCTGCCTGAACCTGAACCGCACATGCCGACCACCTTTTGGCGATTGGCTCCATCCGCGTTACCCCAAATACACTGTATCATACCGGACCCACTATCCCCGAGTCCACGGCTTCATGCAAGAACGCTACCGTGGGCAATTCGAATCATGAGCAAAATGTGTGGTCAAGGAGATTAAGGGCTCGCCTACTTCTGGAATTGCATCGCATTCCCAGTGGCCAACACGGTCGGCAGCGGCGATCAGGAATCACACAGCGCGTGACTTACGTCGCGACCTGTGAAAAGGGGGAAAGGCTGATGTGGCGTTGCGCCCGTGTATCGCCTCTCTGGGCAGTGTAGACGACAGAAAGTTCGCTCGTTTTTGGGGCGTGAATTTTAAACAGTGTTTGGGGTGAGTCAGCCTCGAGAATCCTAATACCGTCGCAAAGTTTATTGAATGCCGATTAATTTGGCGACAGCGAGGTTCTGTTGGGAGGGCCTGGGGAGGGCATCGAGTCGGTGCATGGTTGGATTAAAGATCTGAACTGCATCAATTAAGCATATCTAATCTTTCCGTCCCACGCGCCCATGAGCGTAGTGTAGTTACGCCATGACGGTGGGACTGCAGGGGTGGATCTTCAAACTGGTGGAAGCACCTGTGAGGTGCACAGATATATATCCATCCTCCATGTCGTACATGCCATCACATGACCTTAGGTGCTACAAGCAGCGAGCGAGGTATATGAGGCCGTGAACGTTCTGAAGCAGCCACCACATCCCTGAGCAGTAGCACACTATGCACAACACAAGAATTCTCTCGAGATTGCGATTAAACATCAAGTCAGAACAAGATATCTTTATCTTCAGTCATCTCCACATTCATTAATCCCCGCCATGTTGTACATACAAGGTTAAACTGGTGGAGACACTCGAGGAAGCCCACACCCCCATCGCGGGGAGCCACACCCACCGTAACCTAAAAGTGCTCGGATGAGACGCTGGCGTAGAAAAGTGGACAATTTAGAGTGGATAATCCTCAACTCCATGTTTTGCGGTGGTAGTGGTCGGGAGCCGGTACATATATGAACCCGAAAATCACAATGCAGCCGAGCGAAGCCAATATTATTCCTCCTTTTACAACACTAACTACAAGCATCATCCACCGACTTAGAAACGACTGTGGCTTCTGGTTCCTGATGCTCAGGCTCGATTCCCTCGCTAACCTCCGGCTCCTGCTCGACATGGTGGATGGCATGGGCTACGTTCACGACGGGGCCAGTGAACCACGATCTCGCATCAACAAACCACCAAATAATCACCATCAGCATCGGTCCTCCGTAAACGACTGCAGTCCAATTCATGAGATCCGGACCGAGGTCAGAACCAGTCACGCTCGGAAGACACAATATGGGAAACATTAGAAGAACAAATGCGACACCTAGTCCTCCAATATAAGTACCATACGGGCCGAGATTCCAGGGACCCTTGCGAAAGCGGTTTCCAACGAAGAATACACGAATAGAGATAGGAATGCAGAAAGCAATGAATTGCGCGATGGCACCGATGGAAAAGAGGGCCCCGATGGCGACAGACCCCGCCAAAATGAGCAAAGTCATGATGATACCCAGGACGGCGTTGAGAATCACCGCGTTGACAGGCGTGTGTGTGTACCCATTGACCTTCTTCCAGATATTCGAGAGTGGGAAAACATCGTCGCGGGCGTAAGCGTAGGTCACGCGCGATGCGGCAACCATACATCCCTGGCCCATGGAGAATCCGCAGATAATGGTCAATCCCAGGATCCCCAAGGCTGCCTTCTGCGGCATTACCTGTAGAAGGTACGAGGCCCAGGGCTGGCCCAGGTCGGAGTCGATGACGGCTTCAATATCGAGAACTGTATATGCGACGACGAGTTGGAGAAACCAGCCCATCAGACCTCCGACGCCGGAGGTGAGGACGATGGCTCGCGGTGAGGCGATGTTCGCATTCGAACACTCCTCACTGAGGTGGAAGGGAGAATCATATCCGCTCATGGTCCATATAACCCCGACAAAGGTCATGAGAACGGCGACACCGTCGGGGAAGTCGGTTTGGTTGGTTATCTCGCCCCATACTCGTTTGGAGGGCGTGAATTTGGGGCTGTTGCTTGTTCCTGCCGGGATTGCGATGAGAACGACAATCAGCGCGAGAATGTTGAAAGTGGATCCCCAAGAGTTGAATTGTGCAACACGTTTGGTTGGCATACTGCTTATAGCGGCGTGGATGATCATGATCAATGTCGTGAGGAGGAATGTCTGCCAGTTCGTGGGCACGTAGTCGGGGTTGGTGATGGAACCCGCGGCAAGAATCATGGCAGCTAACGCGTAGTCGACAGATGGCGCTGCTGTTATCTGGCCTAGGAAATTAGACCATCCAGTCAGCCAGGCTGCAAAAGGTCCATATCCCGGGGGTGCGAGAACAGCGGCTGCGTAGTATAGCCCACCACTGTGATGAAGGCAACAGGTTAGCCATACGGCTCCGAGGGTCGTTCGGTATCAATTTGGTATAGGCTTTCTTACCTCGTTGGCATTGCCGAGCATAATTCTGCCATCGACATTGCGATGCATTGAATGAAGGTCATGGCGATGATCCATCCCCACACCATGCCGGCCGTCCCTGCATATCCCATTCCTTTCCCAGTGTCAGCAATTGGTCTTCCAACGGGATGGTGGATCGCGCACCGTAGTACAGGGTACTCGCAAACGAAGGCAAAAGACCGAGAACCGCAAAACTGACACAAAAGGTCGTCCACAAGGAGAACTCGCGCTTGAATTCCTGCTTATAACCCAGGGCCATGATCACTCGCTCGTCGGCATCCATTTCATGGTCCGTATATGGCACGTCGCCATCCGGCAGCACGGACGTGACTTGTGCATGATTGTCATTGTAATGTTTGGTGGTTTTCGAGTTTGATTTATCAATCTCCATCGTTCTGTTCGCACTGTCATTCGCAGGGATAGAGGGTAAGTCAAGGAACCCTTGCAAGGAACGAGATAGAGGCCGATAGGAAACGGTGACAATGGAGGATCGTTTCAAGAAATTTCCCGCCGTTGGTCGAGATCTGTACGACCACGAAGGGGAGTCCGACGGTTTTAAACGACCGGCCATGCGGCCAGGAGCTAGGGGGTTATCGGCTTATCCCCATGCTATGACGATTCGTTGGTTCGCGCCATCAAATCGCTAACGCTGCGATAGACCCAAGCCCACCAAGCATCAGGCCTATCTAGCCCAGCGGGTCTCCAGACCGCCGCTAGAAGGGCAGGACGAAGCGGAGGTCAAACCCCAGGGGCGGCCTGTCCGACAGCTCGCAAAGGACATAGTGATGAGCACGAGAGTAACCGAGGTCGCTTTGATTCGGCCGCTGGATGGCGCATGGGCATTTTCCATGCTCTGACAGCCAACTTGGCAAAGGCCAAACTCAAGAAGGAAGTTTCAGGCGTTGAACGAGCCGATTATTCACAGGGCTGCCTCAGGTGATTGTTGTTATCAGCGGGCGATAGCAGCTGGGGAGATAAGCCCAAGCTGGGGGCTACCCTAGCCTGGCCCCTACCCTAAGGTAAGGTTAGGATGGACTCTGTGGATCGGATCTTATCTGGCGGGGGGATGGACCTGCTGGATGGGGAAAGGCTTTAATTCAAATGCTTGACACACTCCGCCGATGCTCCTCAAACGACCTAAGATGCGGGGTGAGCTGAGCCCCATATCTCCACTCACCATGAGGTTGAGTGGTGCCAGTTTAGCCGGTTGAGCAAGGGAAAATCGAAACGAATTTAGAAAAATGAATTCCAAAGCAAACACCATATTTGACTTAGATTCTGCTAGTGATTAAGCATCCAAGAGCTGTCAGGGAAGGGTGTGGGGGGGCGACATAGGAAGGTAGTTGTGAATGTAACACCCCTCCCCCCAAAATAATACTGGTGACCTAAGTTGACATAGGAAAGATAGGCCGGCTTCGATCCACCCTGACCAATACCAACAAGGGCGAGGGCATTGAAGCATCGTCAGCAAGTGATTCATCGTGTTCATGAGCAGTGCCATGACCATGATCCCTTCCAGCATACACAAAAGTGTACGAACGGTGAGGATTCGAAACAGCCCTCTTGCGTCGGGCCATTTGCGCAACTCACCTGGACACTCACAATAAGAGAGCTGCTCTTTGAACCGACCCAACTCTTATGCAGTTAGGCCCGCTTGCAGATGTCTTGCTTGATCCAATGTACGTAGGTATACGTCAACCCAACCTTGTTCCACTGGACTATCACGGCCTCGGAAAGTTACTAAAAGCCGCTTGTTGGCTTTTTTCCTTGGCCAAGAGTTATGAAGGTTGCAAGATCCGGGTGTTCCCAGTCGACTGTTTCAAAGACCGCAATTACTGCATCTTCGAACCCAGTCATGAACAAACGGACAAGCTGATCTTCACCATGTCCTTGAATGGCATTCCAGAACCTTTCTATCTTTATAGGCGTGGAAAATGGCGAAAAGGTTGAGGCATGCTCTTTTAAATATTATCTGGCCAGACGGAGAGCACCCTCTAATCTTAATACAAAATGTAATTTGACTCTAATCCGACTGAGTTCGCGATCATTATATCGACCAAAAACATGCCAGTAACCCTCGAGAACTGATGGAACTCCTCGAAAAAGCAACATTGTGAAAAGAGGGTCCTAGTCTCATGAGAGCAGTAATCACCAGTTGCCTTGAAAGCATGTTCTCACTTCCATCTTGTTGGTCGGCGAGGTCAAGGATCTGTAGAGTATCGAGAATACTCGTTGCCATACCTTGACTTCTCAAATCGCTTTTGCTTTCGTCAGGGTTCATTATCATCTGGCCCGCATTCAGGAGAAACCTCCGTCATCGGTAGATGCTTGCGACTTGTTGTATTCTTTTCTTCGTTTTGGAATTGAGTGTCATTGCCGACAGCTGACTGGGAAGTATTAGCCACCAAAAATCTGCTCTCGGTAGCGTTGTTGTTCACTCCGACTAAGTAATACATGGGCTTAGGCCCTCATGATTCATTTGGTCGGCAGCTTGCTCTTGCTTCGAGGCGCGGTTAAAGGCGGCATTTAAAGAAAATTTGACGTTGGGTCTTTGAGGACCGGGAATGACCTCTTCCATTGCACCAGGACAAGTTTATTTATGTATTTTGGGAATCGAAGTATGTCATGGGGTCGATGTGTTACAGGAAATGATGGAGATATCAGAAAAGTACATGAGTTGGAAGATTGAGGACTGCTCCGACATTCTTCCTCGCCAGCGGGGGACCCATTTCTCTCCTAGCCAAGACCGACAACACCACCACTACCATATTATTACCAGATCGGATATTGAGCCCAGCATTTATATCAGAAAGGTATCGTTGGGTAGGCTACGAGAAAGTATACGGAGCATTAACTGGCAAAATTATGAAGGACGCTATATAGAAAAGATAAAAGAGGAAGAGATTAGATAACAGAATGAATGAAGATTGGAGGATAAGATCTTGAAAATAAAAAACAAGCTGCAGCTGGGGACGGTCTGGCCAAGGATACCAGTTTCAGTATTACTGGCAGAATCCTTGGCGATCGTCACTCGCAGGCCAGTTCGAGCGCTGCAGGAACTCTCTTGCTGCTAGCGCAAGCTTCAGTGGAATCATCTAGTATTGCACCAGAGCCAAGGCGGCGTTGTAATGCTTCAGGATCATTTCGGCTTCAAGATAGGCCGCCTCAGTGATCTCTCGAGTCTGTTGTGCCGCCGCGCAATGAACTCTCTTCCTACCTTTCTTGGTACCATTTCTCTCTTTCTTGGGACCTAAAGCCAACAGAGCCAAGGTGTCATTGCGATACTGCTGGACCTTTTCCACTTTATCATAGGCCGCCTCGATGATCTTGAGAGCTTCTCGTGTGGCCGCCCGACGAATCCTCTTTTCATTCTCGGCCTTGCGCCACAACCAAGAACTCTTTTCGATATCGAAGAGCTCCTTCTTCTTTGCCCAGAAGCATCCAGTGGCGTCATGCTCGCTGCGGTCGGTGGCATCGGTTGGAGGGGCACGAACTGTACCGAGTCGGTTTGTGACTCAGGGAGAAAGAGACGATTGAGAGTTCAGGGACGATACTACTCACGAGTCTTGTTCTCCTTGGGTTCAGTATCGTGGTTTTTGACCTTCTTGAAGTCAGGCTCGATGTCGGCATCGCTGCTGTCCGACTCGACTTCGGTACAGCTACTGTACGAGTCCTCTCGGACCCGCTTCTGGATTTCATCAGTACAACATGCTAATGATCGAATAGCAAGGTTGGAATGTCACCTTAGGAAGCTCCATAACGGCTATTTGATGGAATCGATTGTAAAAGAATAGAGGGCCTCGAGTGGCTGAAGTGTGGATGGTTAAGGGTCGAGGAAGGATGGGTGAAGAAGGGTGGTTGAAGAAAGATGGAGGGGAAAGTTTAAGAGGAGGAGAGGAAAAAGATGAAGTATCACATAAAGAATAGAGAGAGAATGGGAAGGAGCGCTGTACTGGTACTGTGAGGTAGGGAAGGAGCGACGTAGTGTGCTTGTCTCGTAGGCTGCGGCGGTAAGTCGAGCTGCGTCGTGCCTGCCACGACCCTAAATTAAGGGTTCTGCCCAAATAGCTGTCTATCGCCCCCTTCCATGTGGCTGTCTGCTCTCACATCCGTGGCTTCCAAATGTTCTAGTAGAATTCCGAAGTGGTGGTCGAGTTGATGGGCTGGTGTTGACCAAGTTATACTGACAATTGCCAGACGCCCATCACCACTATCAAAAATAACCGGCTCATAGCACTTTGGCACTACTTTCTCCCACGTGGCTTTCCTCCTACGGCGTTCCAGGAATACATCACAGAAAAAGCCAAAGCAACGATTACTAGTATTATAGTAGAATGCAGCTCCTCTGATTGGCTGAGACAGTTATAGTCACATGACCACAACCCGACCCTCGACGAAAACCGCCAGCGAGATCTCCTTCCTGAGATTGCACCACGACCTACCCTCACTGACAACAATGGTATGCCTGCATCTACCCCGCTACCCTGAAAAATTCCGCCGTGGTATTCGTGTCCTCTGGACTTGGCTCAGCAGTGCCAGCGATCAGAACGGGGTAGCCATTTCCTGCATGCACCCATAGTCGAGCCACCCGGAATGACCGCCGCAAACATCCAAGACCTCTCAAAAGCAATTGATCACTAACGATGCCAATTTCTGATTTATAGGCCTTCGCTCCCACTCTCCGCCGCGCTGCGGCCGCCGCCCCCTCCTCCGCTTTCGCATCCAAGTGAGACAGACTCCCCCTCCCCGATCTTCAGTGTATGCTGCAGGCGGATACAAGCTGTACACAACTGGAAGTTCCGTCGTGGATATTTGTGCTTTGGAGAGGGAATTTGGTCATGGAAGTGCACGCTTTTGCTAACAATATACAGCTTCGCCACCCAGCGTGCCGTTGCTGGCTTCACCCTGCCCAACGCTATCCGGGCGTATGTCTATCCCCAGAGCTTCAAGGACAAGGGCCTCTTTAGTACAGAGCGCATGCTGACGTTGGATCACAGTGGTACCCTGGCTGGCAGCTTCGGTGTCTTCGCCGGTGCTGCTGCTCTTTTCTTCCTCGGCGAGGTTCCCCGTGTCCGTCGCGACATTCTGCAGCAGTTCCCCTTCCTGGACACTTATTTCGATCGTCCCATTGCCCCCGAGGACAACGTAAGACATCCTACCCCAGTTGGAGTTGATATTGGAAGTCAGGCTAACTCGTTCCAGCCCTTCTAAACTATATTGTTGTGTTGTCGGCGCTGCTTTGGCACTGAGCATTGGAGATGAGGATTCGGATCCGTGTGTAGAATAGCGATGAAAATCTTACAATTCAATTGTATCAAGTTCCCATCATAGCACGGGGTGTAAAATTGTGTAAAATAGTATACGAGGGTACCTTCTTGTATAGACCACGACATGGAAGGGTCCTGGCTGATCGCAGGGTACTTATTAACGAGGCCGGGAGTATACACTACTAAAGTACGGCGCAAGACTCCACAACAAACTGACATGGAGTCAACTATTGAGGAGAATATAATTTTGAGTTGAAACTCATACGAAAAGAAAGTATATATTCGAGCATGCAAGGTCAGATACCGTGGAGAAACAGCCTGGGTTCAAATCAAATACAGTCGAAAAGGAAAATTAGAATAAAGAGGAACCGTGCAGCCTACTTAACACCGGAAACTGTACATGCATTTTCATTAGTCGACCTTTCCAGTCGATCCTCCGTTCAGGATACCTTCCTTGCCGTCGAGGTGGAAGAAACCACCACCGCCATTGGAGTTGCCAATGATACCACCGCGGCCAAGTCCAGTACGGCGCAGGAGTCGCCCACGACCAAAAATTGTGGCAACAGCCACCGTGAGACCGAGCAGGATGAAGAAGAGAATAGGGTGGCCGCTGAGGAAGGAACGGGTATAGAAGAAGAATGTTTCCAGCGTGCCAATGGTCGACTTGGCAGCCAGTTTAGGAGGGGAGGAGATGACGAGAGGAATAGTTTCAAGGATCGAAGTACGGGATGCCATGACCGGGGCTCCACTCGAAGCGGTATCCCAGTACCGGCGATTCTGTTCACAGATTAGCGTATGTTGCCAAAAGTCTTCGCAAATAATGGACAAGGCTTACATCTTCATCATTGATAATGACACGGTCGCCATTTTGGACATCGATGCCGTAGGTAGTGCGCAACCAGCGTTCCCAGAAATCACCATCCACCCAGGCGAAGGCAACAGCCTTCTTGTCATCTTCGCGAATGGTGATACGCATGTTCTTAGCAGCGCGGAGAGCACGCTGGTCGTCGCGGTCATCAGCCTCTTCAATACGCAACTGCTTAGCGTCTCGAAGTTCTGAACGCTCGAGGCGGAAGAGCTGCACTTGCTTTTCCATCCATTCGAGAGCTGCTTCTTTCAATTCCCGCTTGGACTGCTTGAAATCATCGGAGCGCCGGCGGCTAAGAATACCGAGCACAACGTACTTGCCATCCATGATTTCGCGGGCATTGGAAGCTGTGAGTTCGGGAACAATAGGCAGCCAAACAGTCTGCATCCAGGACAGAACCTGGCGGAAGTCTCTCATGTCCTTAGGAGCAAGGGCGTTGTAGTAGTTCGCCCGTCCGTCACGGACCACCAAGAGTCGCGGCCATGTGGAGATCTTAAACCGCTCCGCGAGGGCAGCACTGCTGGTCTTGACGATCCGAGCGTGGCCCACGAGGCTAAGAGTCAGGCGATCCATGGCACGGAAGTCCTCTGATGTAGTGGCATGATCGTAGAAGTACAAGAAGAGGACTTCTTCGGTCTCTTCCAGTTCCTTGAAAGTGGCCGCATCAACATCTTCAATGCGGGAGCCAGGACCAACGGCTTTCTTTGTGTACGAGAGCAGGTCTCCAAGGCCACGCAGGCCGGTATATTCTACCCTCTGGCCACCTCGGAAGAAATACATGGTAGGGAAGGCGCTGACACGAGCATCTTCGCACAAACGAGACTCGATGTCGCAATTGACTTCACCCACATTCAATGTGTCCTTCATCTCCTTGGCCATTTCCTTCCAGCTGGGGGCCATGGCTTGGCAATGACCGCACCATGGGGCGTAGAACTTGATGAACCAAGGGTCCTGTGTAGTGGTGACAAGCTTCTGGAAGCTTTCCGCGGTGAGAGGGACAGAGACGCCCTGCGGGTTGGGAGGCGCCGATTTGGGCTTGGTCTGGTGGTCGGTAGTGGTGCCATCCGACTTCGAATCCTTCTGAGAAGCCAATTCATTGTACTTCCCGCCAGCCTGCGCACCGGCCGCAGAGTCCTTGTCCTTTGCGAGCGGAGAATCAGGCTCGGCACTCGAATCAACGCTAGTGGCGCCAACCTCGGGCAGCTTGATGCCCTGAGGAGGTCGGGATCCAGGCTTTACCGCCTCCAGCTTCTCTTCGATGAGGTGGCTCAGGTCCTTGACTGACTTGGCACCGACATGCTTCTCCTTCTGCTCGCCCTGGTCATAGAACGCGAAGATCGGCCATGCCGAAATACCCAGTTTCTCGCAGAAGTCCCCATGGGCCAGACAGTTCATGGATCCGAAATGGAAGTTGTAATATTTGGTAAACCCGTTGAGGGATTTGGGATCGGGCGATTTGTTAGACGTGGGGGAGAGCGGGTTTGAGGTCTAAAGTGAGGAGGAATTTAGTCTGTGATTTATGTGCGCCTGGGGATGTCACTCACGTAGTAGTACTCATAGGTGGTCTGGTAGGCCGGCGCGGCCTTCCGGCAATGACCACATGATGGAGAGTAGTGCTTAACGAGCCTAGAGATGGTCAGAACATTGATGCATTTGTTGTGATACCGTACTCACCAATAACCATCTTTCGTGAGCTCTTCGAAATTTTCTGGAGTCAGCTGGGTCACTGGAGGCACATCCAGGCCATTGAAAACGGTGGGTTGGTCAGAGTCGAGTCCTCGGGATCCTCTTTTCTCCAATGTCGCAGACGCGGCCAACGTCGGGACGGTCAACAAGGAGAAGAGGGACCACCCCAACCAGGAAGACTTCATTCTGGTGGGAGAGAGCGTTCAGCCTCAAGAATGGAATTCGAAATGAGAGTAGAAGTGAGCCCGCCGATGCTCGGACGGGTTGTGAACGAAGGACACTGGTCGAAGGGAGGGATTGCGAGATGTCACAGGTGGCACATTGGACCCGGGGAATGGGCGGGCAAAAACAGGCTCCGAGGGCGCTGGTCAGTCGAATCGTAAAGATGAAGGTAGTGTTGGACGACCAAGCCCCGAGCCGTAGCAAGTCTATTCGGACAGCACTCCGAAAGAAACGATATTCTGACGCGCGCGTTGTAGACAGCGGGAAGAAAAGGTGGCTCCCCCTGCCCCGTTGCCCGTTACAGTACAGTGGAAGGCCAAGTTTATCCGCTCCGGCCCGACTTCGAAGTTCCCGTCTCCCTGGCACCAAGTGCGCCCGCAACCACCCATTCCGCACCTCACACTCGCCAAAATGAGGGCTACACTCCGGCTGTTGGCCAATGTCAAGCCCCGGTATCTGGAGCCTTTTGCTCCGACCGGATTGACCGGCCTGACCACCCATCCAAGCCCCCGACCGACTCTGATCTACTATTACTACCAGACCTTGCACAAGCTCCAGTCCTTCCCTGAGTCGTCCGCATACCGCCAATCCGTCGAGGCGACCACCCGCCACCGTCTTAACATCGTCGAGTCGAAGATTCCTCCCGGTTTTGAGGCCTGGAAGGAGCGCGTGGACAAGCTTCTGGAGGCCGAGCCAGAGCGCTTCGCATCGCTCAAGCAATCCGAAGGACCCTTCCGCTATGTCGGCCGTCAGGTCGCAGACGGAACTGATGACCCTCGTGGTCAGGCCTGGGATGGTGAGGAAGAAGGCATTAGCACCGAGGGACCTGTCCGCACCCCGGAGGAGTTGGCCGAGTGGGAGAAACTCATGGAAGAGGCCTCCAGAGAGCCATCGGCAAGTGACTGGATCCGGGGCGAGGTGAAGCTTGAGAACGAGCCCGCTCTCGAGGCAGACCAGTATGTGCATGAACCACCAGCAGTTATAGTACGTGGCTAATACACTTTACAGGGTTGCTCAGATTGAGAAGGAAATTGGCCACGGCCTCCTGGAAGAAGTCATTGAGGTCGCCAAGGCCGAGCTGCAGCTCGTTGATCAAATGCATGACGCCAAGGTGTAAGTGAATACCCGACTCTTGTCTTGACCAGACTAATAACTTGATTCCAGTTGGGAGGAGCTTGAGGAGAAGCCCGCTCCGGGCCAGTGGTCTTATTTTGAGCGCCATTAAATCAAGGATTGAAAAAGTGCGCGAGTATACGGCTCCTGTAACTATTAGAAGAGTTGTTTGAATACATTTTTGTTCTACGATTTCAACTTCAATTATTGGCCTGAAGTCTCATCATACTTGATAACAGGAACAAGTCTTGACAACTGGGCTGACTGTTAATATTCTGAGATTGTGACTCTGGTCAGTTCGCAATGGCCTTCTCTGGGTCGGCGACGTTTCTTTAATCCAGAAAACATTATTGTTAGAACTTGGATGCTTCTGTTTGACGCACACTGCGGGGCCTTTCACTGTGCTCATCTGATTTACCTCCTTCAAATTGCTTTGAGGAAGAATATGATCCACCTCGGATGATTTGTACAGGCTTAGTTAATCTAATTAAAAGAGCTGCCCTATGTGCTCCATATTGTAGTCGATGGTGTCATATGGTAACTACGAAGACCTTCCCTAACCACGTTCCAACGTTCCGTAGTTCCTGGACGGGCTGCGTGCTGCTGCGCGGATGCCTCGACCCGCCCAAAGGCGGTGAGCTCCGGCGGGAATCCCTTGTGGACACATACATTGTCCCTGAACGACCTTCAGCTCTTCGCCAGCCAGGTTATCTTGCTGGTTCTCGAAAGATCACCCCGAGGACCGTTTCTCCCGCATCCCCCTGGGCTGTCTGAGTGGCTCGCGGAATTGCCCCTCCCACAGGCCCTACGCCGCACCACACAAACACTCACATCGTCCCCCACACAACATGCGGCTCGACGTTAAGGTATATTCACCTGACTATCGCGGTGGTAGCTCCTTTCAATTGAAATGGCGGTTCCACCGGATATGCGACTCTATGGAATTGACAAGATTGCTGACGGTCGTGGCGTTCTACAGAGGCAGCTTTTTGCCCGCTCGGAGCGGGTGAAGGGTATTGATTTCCATCCCACGGAGCCATGGGTAAGTCTGGACAGCGGCCTTTATTGTATTGAGCTTACTGACACTTTTTTTAGATCCTGACCACCCTATACAGTGGCCACGTCTACATCTGGTCTTACGAGACACAGGTAGGTACCGACAGACAGACACCAGTGCCCTCTAATCGAGACCCAGCTAACACCATGTTTTCAAGTCCATTATCAAAACCTTCGAGCTTACCGATGTTCCCGTTCGTGCCGGTCGATTCATTGCGCGAAAGAACTGGATTGTCTGCGGTTCGGATGACTTCCAGCTCCGTGTTTACAACTACAACACCTCCGAGAAGATCACCTCCTTCGAAGCACACCCCGATTACATTCGCTCCATTGCCGTTCACCCGACCTTGCCTTATGTTCTCACCGCGTCAGATGATATGACCATTCGCGCTTGGGATTGGGAAAAGGGTTGGAAGTGTATTCAGGTCTTCGAGGGCCACAGTCACTATGTGATGGGCATGGCCATCAACCCGAAGGATACCAACACTTTCGCCTCTGCGTGTTTGGATCGCACCGTTAAGATCTGGAACCTCGGCTCCCCCCACGCCAATTTCACCCTCGAGGCTCACGAGACCAAGGGTGTCAACCACGTCGACTACTACCCTGGTTCCGACAAGCCATACCTTCTCACAACCTCGGACGATAAGACCGTCAAGATTTGGGATTACACAACCAAGGCGCTCATCGCGACTCTGGAGGGCCACACTAGCAACGTTTCTTTCGCTTGTTACCACCCCGAGCTGCCTGTGATCATCTCAGGTTCTGAAGATGGCACTATCAAGATTTGGCACGCTAACACCTATCGCTTGGAACAATCGCTAAGCTATGGTCTGGAGCGAGCTTGGTGTATATCCTCACAAAAAGGACGACAGGGAATCGCAATGGGTTTCGATGACGGTGCGGTAGTTGTTAAGATGGGACGAGAAGAACCCGCCGTTTCTATGGACGGCTCGGGAAAGCTTGTCTGGGCCCGGCACAATGAGGTTGTCTCTGCAGTCATCAAGGGTGGTGATCCGAACATCAAGGATGGCGAACCTCTACTGCTGCCGACTAAAGAGCTTGGAACTAGCGAGATCTATCCTTCAACTTTGTCTCACTCGCCTAACTCGCGATTCGTAGCCATCTGCGGCGACGGTGAATGGTGTGTTTTCCCTTCAACCTGACTTTTTTTCTAACATACGATGCTAACCATTCGTTCACAGGATCATTTATGTGGGTATCTCCAATCACAGCATTCGAAATTCAAAACTAACTTTACTTTTCAACTCTAGACCGCATTGGCATGGCGCAACAAGGCCTTTGGTTCTGCTCTCGATTTCGCTTGGGGCTCCAAGGATAACAGCAACGATTTTGCTATTCGGGAATCTACGACGAGTGTCAAAATCTTCAAGAACTTTAAGGAGCAAAGCGGTGGCCTGGACGTCGGCTACCAAGCCGAAGGCCTTGCTAGCGGTGTTTTGCTCGGTGTCAAGGGACAGGGTGGTATCGGTCTCTTTGACTGGGAGAGTGGTAACCTAGTCCGAAGAATCGAAGTCGACCCAACCAACGTGAGTTTCGCTTTGGAAAGTTATATTACAGCCGACTGACTTTATTCTAGGTGTACTGGTCCGAAAATGGAGATCTTCTCGTCCTCGCCTGTGAAGACTCTTTCTACGTCCTTCGCTACTCGCGGGAAGAATACATTAACGGTATGAACAATGGTGAAGCTGACGAGGATGGTGTCGAGGCCGCCATCGAGCACATCGCTACTATCAATGAGACCGTGCGTACTGGAGAATGGGTTGGTGACTCGTTCATCTACACCAACTCTACAAACCGCCTGAACTACCTCGTTGGTGATCAAACATACACCATCTCGCACTTCGACCAGCCAATGTACCTCCTGGGCTATCTTGCTAGAGACTCCAAGCTCTATCTTGCCGATAAGGATGTCAATGTCGTCTCCTTCGGTCTCTCTCTCAGCATGGTTGAGTACCAAACTCTCGTGTTGCGCAACGAGATGGAGGCGGCTGCTGAGATTCTGAGCGACATTCCTCAGGATCAGATGAACAAGGTTGCGCGCTTCCTTGAAGGCCAGGGCTACAAGGAGATGGCCTTGGAAGTTGCGACAGACCCGGAGCACCGTTTCGATTTGGCTTTGTCTCTGAACGACCTCGAGACTGCTCTCCAGATCGCTCGTCAGACCAACACTGACCACAGGTACAAGTTAGTTGGTGACGCCGCTTTGGCTGGCTGGAACCTTGCCCTCGCCCAGGAATGCTTTACCCATGCCAAGGATATTGGTTCTCTTCTGCTGCTTCACACTGCCAGCAACAACCGCTCGGAGCTTCGCAACCTGGCTACCCAGGCCTCCGAGTCGGGTCTCCACAATGTCGCATTTTCTACTCTCTGGTCATTGGGTGACGTTGATGGCTGCATTGATCTCCTTGTCACGGCCAACCGACTCGGTGAGGCGGTCCTCTTCGCTCAAACCTACAGGCCTAGCCGCGCCGCTGCTCTTGTGGTCCAATGGAAGGAGAGCCTCGAGCAATCGAATAAGGCAAAGACTGCTCGCCTGATCGGTGTCCCGCCCGGTGCTCCCGACGTCACCTCCACTGATGACGACCTTTTCCCGGAGTGGGACGAGTATATCCGCCTCGAGAAAGAGGGAATTGTTCCCGAACCTTCTTCCGAGTCGCTGATTGACATTGATGTTGATGCTGATGCGAAGGAGCCTGCCAATGCAGATAATGATGCTCAAGAAGCCGAGGCCGAAGCCGAGACTGAGGGTGAAGTTGAGGAGAAGGCGGAGTAAAAACGGCTCAAAATCGGGTTGTATTTCATTCTGGCTCGAGGGATAAGTTGATAGAGAGCATTTTTTTCATTCCCGATTGAACTGAGTCGGTTAACTTTGATTTGCGAGCGGCGTCTTAACGTGTGTCCGACTTTTTTTTTTTAACTTTTGTCTCCTATTACAAATTTTTTTCCGCCTTTTATTTTCCTTTTGCTGTAATTCCGTTGTGACATTTTTGGTCTGCGGGTTTCTGAGATCGCATGGATAGATACAATGACAAACCACCTTTCTATTTCAGTGTTACCTACCTACACTGTAGCGCCGGTAGAAAGTCTTGTAGTGGTGTCGGCAAACCTCTTGAAGTGTTGGATGGCACGCGTTGCCACAATGATAAGGTGCATTGTATATTTTCAATAAAGGCGGGACCCCAAATGTTGCACCAGTATGCGGTGCGGTACCCACGATGCCCAAATTCACTTTCATCACCGCTGCATTCATTTATCAGGTGTCTCACCAAAAGAATCTCCATATTTTATTCCGAACACCTTGGTTCTCTCAGAAAGCCTGGAGTAGTATGTGGTCGACGTTACACTACGGCGTATGTTATCAAGCCTTGGTTACGATACCCAGTTGCAGCTTTAGAGCTGTGATCACACGTCAATACTGAAATGACGGGATATTCAGTGTACTTCAGTGTGTACTGCCAATATAGGGTAATGAAGCCTACGACATACCCAAGATATCCTAGAGGAAATTGAAAGATAGGTCTAGAGCCAGTTGGAATGGCATTGGAATTGTCCATTGCGATCTTGTCAAGAATACAGAGCATGACCATCTCGCTTCCGAAAGAGGACGGATACAAGGGAATGATGGGAAAAACAGGTAATGACCGCTTGAGAACATAGAAAGAAAACAAGGGTTGAGAGGGACCTGCCTGGACGGGGTGAGTTGGGGATGACGCTGAGATAGGATGACCAGAAACAAATCAGAGCGGCCACGAGGGGTTTAGAGACGAAATGATGACAATCGGGGAAAAGACAAGACGAAGAGAAGAAACTGAAGTCTCGGGAGATTGGGTAAGACACTCCAAGATCAAGATGCCACAGACTCCTTGGGTAAAAAAGAAATGAAAAATAAGACAAAGACAACGAGAAGGCAAGGAAAATGATCAAGATTGGTAATATGTGGATCACGACAAACCACGCAGTGGAATGAATAATCGTGTCTACGAACCTCAAGCTTGTCTCGCACACTGATCACTCTTGATCTAATTGACCCTGCATGCAGCCCAGCGCTAAACAGACTTCTACTCCGGAATACTGCCGAAGGACGGGTCCTTCACACTGCCACCGGCATCGCCGAGACCTGCCACTGGTCGGTTGTAGGACCAGCCTGCAAACTGCTGCTGAACAGTGGATGACAAGGCAGGGCCATCAACATAAGAGTCTTGTGGGGCCTCAGAAGTAAAATCGGTATCGAAGTTATCTGTGTCACGAGCGTCAAGCTGTAAAAAATAGTTAGCGTTGGTAGCAAGGAATTTTGGGAATCAGGAATACATACCACGTTCGGGCGGAAGCTGGGCTCGTACTTCCGCTGGAGAAGCTTGCGCCAATCAATGTTCGCGAAGAAGTGGTGAGACTTGATCTCTGCAGCACCATTGGCACCCAGGCGGCGCTGGGGGTCACGATCCAGCAGGCGGGTGAGAAGATCCCGGGCTGCCGGCGGAACAATGTCACTGCTGGGGAAGGTCAAGGGCTCCTGCAAGATCTTGCGGTACATCTCATTGACGTTCTCGTCATAGAACGGCGGGAGACCCGTCAGCATCTCGTATAGCAAGACACCTAGAGTCCACCAATCCACAGTCTTGGTGTATCCGTTTCCAAGCAATAATTCGGGAGCCAGATACTCAGGTGTTCCACAGAATGCTACATTTCGTTGTTAGTACAAGATCGGGAAGTAAAACCAGCTTAAGATGTCACTTACTGTTTGTTCGGTCCTCATCCTTCATATCCAACTTGCACAGACCGAAATCGCAAAGTGCAATATGACCGGTGTAATCGAGAAGAATATTCTCAGGCTTCAGATCTCGGTAGATGACCTTGAATCCATGAAGACATTCAAGAGCACACAAAAGCTCCGCAGTGTAGAAACGTGCCCGGTTGATATCGAATCGTTGCTCCTTCTGGAGGTGATGGAACAGCTCACCGCCATTGACAAATGCAAGAACGAAGTAAAGCTTCTCCGGCGACTGGAAAGAGAACTTCAAAGGAACAATGAAGGGGTTGTTGATTTGCGCGAGAACCGACCGTTCTGCAAGAGTATGGGTGACTTCTGAGCGCGAAATAATGTGAGCCTTGCGAATCGTCTTCAGGGCGTAGATTCGGCCGGTATCCTTTTTCCTGTTTTTGAAAGTATGATTAGCAACACGTTGGCAACATGAATGAAATGAATGAAACGATTTTTCACTCACATGACCTGCATGACCTTGCCGAAACTTCCCTTACCAACGACCTTCAACAAGTCGAAATCCTCCATCTTCAGACTGCGCTGGCGGTTCTCGACGAACGAGACACCAATCTTGATCGAGCCGCTACCGAATTGGAGATCCAGCCATTCGGCACCCAGCTGACCCGAAGTACGTTCTTGCTCAGCATGAGCAGTAGCAGCCTTCTGGTTGTCCTTCTTGCTCAATTTCGGGTCTTCCACGTAAGGCTGAGAAGCCTCCTCGAAGCGGGGGAGGACCTTGACTGCTCCGAGGAAAATATCCTCACTGCGACCCGCGCCAGGGCGAGCAGCAGGATTGCGCAGGTACATTTGTACATTCAACTCTGTCTTTCGCGAAACATCAAACTTGAAAGCGGTGTTGTCACCGGCCCATAACGGGTTCTCGGGAGATCCAGACACAGCATCCACGAAAACCTGGTTCTTTTCGAAATCAAGAAGAGCATATGGAAGATATTTGGTGGAGTAGCGGCCGTGGATGGTAGGGGCAGAATTGATACCGCCGCTGGTGGATTGTGGTCGACTGTTTTGCACAAAAGAACCCGCTTGACCGTGGGAAGAGTGTGACGAGGAAGAAGTGCTCGGGCGCAGAGATGACGGGGCGTAAGAGTTGTTTTGAAAGTGGGAGTTGAAGATCTGCTGAAAATGAGGAGACAAGGCGAACCCGCGGCCTTCGTGAAGAGTGACAATGAGAATGCCTGGATTCACCGGGTTCACAGGTGGAGAGACCAGGGACTCTGAATTGGCTATAGTTTCCAGAGAGAATAGTTAGCGTTTCGATCTTGCATATAATCTACCACGCTGAAAGAAGAGCGTACCGATGCCGTTTGAAGCGGAAGGAGTCGGCGCCACGCTGGGGGCCTGGGGGGTTACGGGTGTCTCATCACCACCGCTACCGTTCGCATCGCCCTTAATTGTCGAGGTGGAGGACGACCGGCCAAACCCTGAGGTCAGAGGAGCCAGATGCGTCTCCTTCAGTTCTGGAAGAGGGAATCGATTAGCGATTTGGTCCGAGACACTTAGCCCCTCGCCTGCACCGCGGAGGGCGACTCCCGTCCCTTATTTTGGGGGGAGAGGGGGGCAAGAGGGGGTGGAGGGAAGAGGAGATAGGGAGACCAACTGCCAGTGAACATACTTTTGGTGAGCTTCCAGGACATGATGGCGGTCTCAGGGCCAAGGTATCAAGGAGAAGTGAGAGGATCGAGTGTCCAAGATGCTGACCGCGATACGTTGTGTAGACTGCCTGAACCACCTAAAAGTCAACATCGAAGTTCCCAAAATATAGCCGAGGCCACGCCAGATCAGCGCCACGCAGCGCGAGCCAGACGAAGGGGTCTTTGTTGGAACCGAGGGCCACCACTGCTTACCTTCTCAAACACCGGGGAGGAGATTGAAGACTGAAGCACAACTAACAAGAGGGAGTCGTCCAAAAGATGTGAGGGTGTCAAGAGGGGCTGCCGTAGGAATACGGCCCAGGAATACCCGTAATTTACGCACGGGGAAGTCGGCCGTCTGGGGCGCCATAAGGCTACCAGGGTATTCGGGTGACGATACAGCTGAGGTAAGCGACTCCCACCAGCCACACCGGGGCAGTGCAAGCGCCACATCCCCAAAGGGCGCGGTGAAAGGAGCCGCTTGAACCACCAGGAATTGCTTGTGCTTGAGCTGTGTTCGCCATTCAATCGGATCTCTCGTCTCGACATATATCGTCCACTTTCAACTGCAAGCTAACGCGGCCCCTGGTCACTTCTTGTTTGCAAGCTCGGCATAATTTCCCGATCTGCGGAGATCCCTACCCCAGGATCTCACCTCAACACGGTACTCCTCCCACCTGCATTCATCCCCTCTCCACCGGACCTGCACCTCTGATTGCCCTCAGAGATCTCTCGAGGGCGTCTCTGGGTTTTCGCGACGGCGTCGGATCTAGTGGACGATGAGAGGAACGAAAACCCAATGGGTGTAATACGCAAGAAGACCGCCTCGCGCGGCACCGAGGCAGGCACCAAGTTCCACTGCGATGTGTGCTCAATCGACGTGACCTCAACGGTAAGGCACCCACCCCTGTGATTTGGAGATGGAAATGGATATGGAAGTCTCATGATTTGGATGAATACTGACTGCGGCGTTACTGCTCTCCAGGTCCGCATCTCGTGTGCTACCTGCCCTGAATATGACCTCTGCGTCCCCTGCTTCGCGGCTGGGGAGCGATCCAAGAACCATGACCCTGCCACCCATTCTTTCTCTGTCGTTGAACAAAACTCTGTGCCAATCTTTCAGGAGGACTGGGGTGCTGATGAGGAGTTGCTGTTGTTGGAGGGGGCCGAGATTTATGGTCTCGGCTCATGGGCCGATATTGCAGACCACATCGGTGGCTATCGCACCAAGGACGAAGTGCGCGACCACTACGTCAACACTTACGTTTATGGAAACCACTTTCCACTCCCCGACCGTGCCGATCCTGATGACCATAGCCTTCAAGATTCCATCCCGAAGGAGGAATTCCAGGCGCGCAAGAAGCGTCGGATTGAGCAGCGTAAGGAGGCTGCAAAGGCTGCTCCACCTACAACTCCCAAGCAGAAGCCTACTGCAAGTGTACCGGCATGTCACGAAGTGCAAGGCTACATGCCTGGTCGATTAGAGTTTGAGACGGAGTTCCTCAATGAGGCCGAAGAGGCCGTCCAGCATATGGCCTTCGAGCCCGGTGCGGGCATCGGCCCCAACGGCGAGATGGATGCGGAAACCGAACTGAAGATGACTGTGGTTGATATCTACAACTCGCGATTGACGGCACGAACGGAACGCAAGAAGATTCTCTTCGAGCACAACCTCTTGGAATACAGGAAGAACACTGGACAAGAGAAGAAGCGCTCGAAGGAAGAGCGGGATTTGCTGAACAAGGCCAAGCCGTTGGCGCGAATGATGAACCGCCAGGATTTTGAAGATCTGAACAAGGGTCTGGAATACGAGCACAACCTTCGCCTCGCCATCTCACAACTTCAGGAGTGGCGGCAAATGGGCATTGGTGATCTGAAGACAGGCGAGAAGTACGAACAGGATAAGCAAATGCGTGTTCAGCGGATGCTCCCACAAGGCTCTTTCGACCGCTTTGCCAGCGCTCGTCCTAAGCAAGGTCAAGCGCCCGAGACACCTACCGCAGCGTCCCAGCTGACAACACCTGAGCTGCCTTTGCGACTTCAAAAAGCAGCAGACGCCCACAAGCAGTCTGAGCCTGAGCCCATGAATGATTTCGACCGCGCATTTGCAATCAACGGCGACTCGGCCCCTCCGCAGCCAGCTAAGACCAAATTCGTAGTACAACCACTGAGCGGGGTTTCGGCATGGAAGTTAGATGGCGAAGGTGCAGCCGACCTTCACCTCTTGACAAAGGAGGAGGTGGATGTGTGCAATGCGCTGCGTCTCATGCCGAAGCCATACCTGGTTGTCAAGGAGACGTTGTTGAAGGAAGCAATGAAACAAGGTGGCAGTCTGAAGAAGAAGGATGCACGAACGATCTGCAAGGTCAGTTCTCCTTTTTATTACCTCAAAAGTGCTTTCACAACTAACATCATCCAGATCGAGGGCACCAAGACCAGCCGCATTTACGATTTTATGGTCCACAGCGGATGGATTAATAAGGCGTAGCGTTGATGCGTTCCATGGCATGCCTTGCCTCTGCTTGGCTTGATATCCAAATCTAATTGCAATTTGCTCTGGGAGCGTTTCTTTTCTGGCGTTTACAATGGGAAGAGGGGGGGATGGGGGTGTTGATGCGATGTTGTTCACTCATATTGAGGGTACCCAGGCGGTAAATCGAATATCCCATTCATTTTTTTTCTTGTAAACACAAACGCCCATTTAAGCCTGCACCTGAAGTAGACAACTTGAAATGACCTGCCAAGCTGGGTGTATCAGCCCCAGCCCTGGCAATTTCAGCAGTAGGATATCCCGAATACCGACCCCACATCGGGCCTCGGCATGTCTCGCTCAGCTCTCCGCATTCAACAGCACCCCATCCATCCCAGCATCAATCACAACCTCTTCTGCAATAAAATTTGCATATATCGGAAAAGTATTTCCGGATCTATAGCCTCTGAGGATCTGTTCAATATTCTAGCCATGCCTGAATTCGCCAGTCCACCGCCAAAACCGCAACACGCCGAGCTCTCCTTCCCGACTCCGCACGTCCTCCTTGTCACGCTCAACCGGCCACGAGACCTCAACTGCATCAATGCGCAAGGTCATGCTGACCTGCATGATGTATGGGAGTGGATGGATGAGGAGCCTATTCTGCGGGTGGGAGTGTTGACTGGAAAGGGGAGGGCATTTTGCGCTGGGGCTGACTTGAAAGGTACTTGCTTCTTTCTGTCCTATGATATACCGCAATGTCTATGCCCATTCGTATTCCTTGAACTTGTATTTCTTCGAGATAAGGCGGACAAGATAACAGAAGATCAAAAATCAAGGAAGAACGAAAAGCTGACACGTACAGAATGGAATACCCGAACCAGCAACACAAGCCAAAAAAGCGCCCCTACACCAACCTCAGGCTTTGGCGGCGTAGCCCGCCGCAAAGGCAAAAAGCCACTAATTTGCGCAGTCAACGGCCTCTGCTTCGGTGGCGGCGCAGAAATGATCATCAACGCAGACATGGTGATCGCCGCCTCACGCGCTGTCTTCGGTCTGCCCGAGGTTAAGCGCGGCGTTGTCGCGATGGCTGGGGCACTGCCACGTCTTGTACGGACAGTTGGCAAGCAACGTGCCATGGAGATGGTTCTGACGGGACGGACTTTGTCGGCTGTTGAGGCGGAGCGCTGGGGACTGGTTAACTCCGTTGTTGAGGTTCCTGATTCTGGCAAGGGGAAGGATGAGAAGGAGAATGAGGAGGTTTCGAGGCTTGTTGTTGGGAAGGCTCTGGCTTTTGCTGCTGAGATTGCGGGGAATAGCCCTGATGCTGTGCTGGTTAGTCGGGAGGGGGTGAAGTTGGGATGGGAGGGGATTGGGGCGGATGAGGCTACGGGGATGTTGAGTGAGACTTGGGTGAAGAGATTGTATGAAGGGGAGAACATTAAAGAGGGACTGCAGGCCTTTGTGGAGAAGAGGACTCCTGTTTGGAAGGACAGTAAATTGTAGATATCAAAGAATGTACGATACTTTTACATAGTATGTGTACTGGACTTGGACTACAGTGTTGGACTTGGGTTGAATGAGTGAGAGCCTGAGCCACTAACTACTATTCTGTCTGTATTGCATGGAGCCAGCGGCAATTCCTTTTTGAGTGATAATGATATTGTGTCAATGCATTGCTATTCATACTACATGGGTCATTAAGTCATATCCAAAGAATCCCTCTTCCGATCACGCCGTGTATTCGCCATTTCCCATGCGACTTTGATGTTGCTGAAGTGGAGCATCCTAGATGCGCGGTTGACCAGCCTCTCTACAGAAAAAGACTGTCAGAATAGGGAAAAGCATATATGAGGACTTAGGCAAACTTACTTTCCCTCGGATTGTACCTCATCCACCACCTTCATCACAGACTGGAAGAGCGGGTGGTCTCGCTCGAGACCGGTCAGCTGGACAGTAGCATCGGCGGGTGAGTTCTCCTTTAGAATCTTGGCCAGTGTGACGCTCTCGTCATCCCCCTCTACATTCTGGAACCGCAAAGCCATCTCCACAGATCCCAAGAGCGAATCGTACTTGGCATTTCGCTCAGCCAACTGAGCAGCAGGTCCAATGAATCGTTCCTTGCGTCCAAGCTTGCGAATCGGGGCCCGTCCAACACGCTCCACGCTGTCTTCCAAGTATGGGTTGGAGATGCGGCTAATAATGGTCTCGACGTATTCCTGTTGCTCTCGGGCGGAGATCTCGTGCTTGTCCACGATGAGAGATGCAGTCTCCTGGAGCACATCTCGGACCGTGCTACGAATGTAGTCATCCTTCATCGCCTCAGCAATCGTCTTCTTGCCAGCATGCTTGCCATAGTAGGCGGCGGTAGCGTGGCTGGTGTTGACAGTGAACAGTTTGCGCTCGATGTAGGGCTCGAGATGATCGACCCAGTGAATGGCAGCAATATCCGGGTGTCCAAACTTTCCGAAGGGCCCCTTCTCGACGACCCACTCATAGAACTTCTCAATACGGACATTGAGTCCGCTGTCCTTGGCCTGGGCCGGGACGATTCGGTCAATGGCGGAGTTAGCAAAGGCCGCACGCTCGCCGATGGTCTCCAGTCGGGACGGGTCGGTCTTCTGCTCGATGAACCCGCGCAGCGAGTCGGTGCCGCCAATCATGTTCTCGCAGGCAATGACGGCCAGCGGAATAGGCTGCTCACGAATGTCGATGCCCTGGGCAATGACGGGGGCAATGAACTTGAGGATGTTGGGACCCACAGCGCAAGTGACGATGTCTGCCGTGGAGATTTCCTGGACGACATCCTGTTCATGAGTCTTGGAGTTGATAGCACGGTAGTTGGTGATGGTCTTGGTGTTTTCGCCTTCCTCGCTGACTTCGGTGACCTCATAGGACTTGGTGTTCTGGAGAGCCTCAATGATGCTGTCCATCACGTCCACGAAGACGACCTCAAAGCCGGCCGCGTGCAGGAACTCGGCCACAAAGCCGCGGCCGATGTTACCGCCGCCGAAGTGAACAGCCTTCTTCGCCATGATTGGATGCGAGCACGGTAGGGTTTCCGAGTAGAAAGAGAAGAAGTATAGACTGAGGAACTAAGCACGGGTGGCTTGGATGGGGGAACCGGGCTATTTGTATTTGGGAAGTAGAGAGCAAACGGAAGTGCAGAGAAGCAGAAGAGGGGGTGGCATCGTGGGCAGTGATTACAGTTTGGGCAGGTTCGTGCCCGCGTTCTACCTGCCTCGCCTGGATGACCTCATCACTGGCGCCGGTGGGACTGGGCTCCGCCTTGTTTCCAACCGCGCATGAGGACATCATGAGGTTTGTTTGGCTCCTTTCTCCTTGAAATCCAGGAGGGCCCGCTAACACCGCTCCTAGAACCAGCCAGAACCATTTCATTCACTTCGTTCTCCGGTGCGACCCCCGCTTTGCCGTGCTACCCTTGTGGCCGGGCCCGTATAGTGGCATCCCGTATACCCAGCAGGAGCCAACCGCCAAATCACGCCGGGCGCTAGTCCACTTTCTCACCGGCCGGCCTAAACCCCTTTAGATTATCGATCCCCCCTCGTCGCTGAATATCGGGCTCTGAACTGAATACTGGCACTCACGATGCATTGCATCTTTCACCCTGAAACGTCTCACCGGAGTTCGTTGACCAGTTGGGAGCCAGTTGCGAATCCCTCCGGGATCACCCGTGAGAGGGAGGCCAAACCCGGTTGGACGTGAATGCCTGTGACAGGCAGCGCGAATAACCAAACCCCTTGGCAGAACACAGGACGTGGCGGGAAAGCCAGCCGATATCCCGGAGAACCACGGACTCAGCCATCCGGAGTACAGTGGTCCTGGCTACCTACTAACGCTGACGCTGACGCCGCCCCTGACGAGCGATACCCGACAACTGGGATTTGACGGCGCTCAGCAGTGCATTGGATACGCGATAATCGCAGCGTCCAGACGACCTACACTCCTTCAGGGCGGATCGGCCTGGCTCTTCTCCACTTCTGGTGACGTCGGATGAACGGTTGGACGGGCAAAGACCCAGTTTTTCCCGTTAGTCGCAGCTTCGATCTATACTGCCGAGGTTTATTCTATTCTATTCCATTCTCCTCCATTCTCCTCCATTCTCCTCCATGCCCTTCCATGCCCTTTCCAACGTTCCGAACGACGGCTGACTGAAAAGTGGAATGGTGCACAGTCGCACTTCGCTTTGGGGTCTGGTTTGCCTAATCGGGGTACCTGCCGCCAGCCCCTAGGAATGCCCCCCTAGCCTGACGGCATCAGCCAACGCTCGATTGGTCCCCGCGCCGACTCGAGCCCTCCGGTGAAAGTCGCCGGGTTGGCAATGTCGCGCTCGGACTACGCTGGACTGGGCCTTGCATCTGAGTTCCCATGAAGTGCGCAAGGTCATTGGTGGATACGTTTGTTCATTCAGGTGGCATTGCCGGTCATATAAGATTAAAATCACTCCTAAACGAGTTTCCCCGATGCCTGTCCGTATCGGTGCTCAGCTGTTTCCCGGGTCCATCACTAACCCCTCTTTGTTCAAGTTCCTTAACCCGAGACATCTGAAAATCCCCGTCTCTAGTCTCCCTCTTCCTCGTCCTTCGGAGCGGGCGCCGGTCCAGGTTGCATGCCTCGGACAAAGATGTTGATGAAGCTGCTGATGCTACCCACCAGCAGGAGCCCGGTTGATGCCCAAGTCATGCCAAGAAATCTGTCACCATACTTGGCCGAGACGTTGGAGCCGTCGCCATGAGCGTTGATGAGGGCGACGAACTCAAAGGCGATGACTGTCGCGATAATCGAGGCAATACTGAGACTCAGAGCCCCAAGCTGATCGACAGATGTTAGTTTTGCTTCCTATTGCTTATACCGCTTATACTTCCCAGCAGGAGGCAAAGATCGGCGGATGAGCCGAACCGCCTAGCGGTGAACACAAACAAGAGTCAAAGTAATCACTTACCACCAGGAACCCGAATTCAAATAGTCCATGTTGTACCCGCGAAGCGATCAGCGAAACCACTCGCGCCACCAGTGCGAAGCCGATAGCTCCCACGCCAATTATGTACATCACTGCCATCGACCGGGTCGTCAGGCGGAAAGCGTGGAAGTCGTCGCTGATCACTCGGGGCCACTCCAGGTTCGGGCCGTGGGAGATGTCTTCGAGCCAGGCCTCGGTGGGATTGAAGGAGAATAAGAGCTTGCGGTCTGAACACTCGGTCACGTTGCGTGCGCTGCCTTCACTCCCCGGCTCGATGGTCTCGAATGTGCCGTGACAATAGGACATGATGTGAACGGAGTAGAAGTCGTGCCCTGTGCTGTTGGCGCTGCCTTGTGGGGTATAGAGCTGCAATACAAGGTGAACATTAGCACCACGGCACTCTGCAATGTGAAGCGTTATGCGAACGCACCGTGAGAAGGTCGGTCCCATCTAGCAGATTCTTTTGTGTCCCGGCAAAGAGACAGCATAATGTGAGAATGAACGCGATGAATGCTGTGATCGCCGGGAAGACGCTTTTGAGATCGAGCTTCATGTCGGTCGCTTATGTTCAATGCCGGGTATAGATAGCGATGATCCAACAATCCCGGATGGGTGGATAGTTGGTTGGTCGTGAATAACCAAATGAATCGATCGGGTCGATTCCAAAGCCGAAGGACCTATTGGAATAGCATTAGGTTAGCATGAGCATGATGGCTGCCTCGATATTGAAGCAGTGACAGCGTCTGCAGTAGGAAGTCAGACTCACCAGTCGGATGGAGAAAATAATCCACAACCAGCAAGAATCTCAGATTCACTCTCATCCAAGCTCTTATATACTAGCAAGCCATAGGGGATTTCTCACACTGAGCCCCCATTCCGACGGAGGGCTGTCAGAGCTCCCTCGCAAGGGCGGCATCTGGCCGCGCATCTTCACGAGCGTCTAATCCTCCGCGGCATGTCAAATGTTCAAGAGCATGTCCAAATCCAAGGTCTAGGGCCCTTATCACGTCTATCGCGCTATGATAGGTGCCTTTTCATACCCGTTGAAGGGTGTTGTGAAAGGTCTGGATGCTTGGGACGCGTCGAGCACTTACCCGCCCGCCGTTGGAATGTTGCCAGCCACGCTCAATTCCGCGGGATGGGAGCGGGAATTGGACTTATCTTATCTTGTGGGTTTGAAATCAGGTTGTTTGGTTAAATTGAATCATGGGTACTTGTGGTAGTGGATTTTCTCATTGATTCATGACTTGATTTTTGGTATGACAGTCGGCTTTTGTTGCTTGCCCTAATCCGGTGATATTGGCTTTTAGTAATGTACTATGGAAAAAAAAATCCCTTTTCAAATTCATGTTCCCATTTAAAAATCTGAATAACTAAATGATAGTAAATTGCTCTCAATTTTTGTTATTTATTCCAAAGATATACTTTGGGTAGGTTGGGTAGGTTGCCAAGTGCAATTGATGGACGTCCGGACAGCCGAGCAAGGGGTAAATCCAGGATGTCACCACCTCGACACATGGAGAACAGTGGGCCGGCCGATGCTCTTCCAAGGTTTGGAATTGATTTATAACATCAGCGAGGAACGGCCAATCAGACCAGGGTTTTAGTGTCATTTTTAATCGCCAAAACCGGCAGATGCGGGTCACAGTGAATATGCCGTTCCAACGAACTTGTAAGCAGGATCGCTTCAGCGTTTCCACTCGATGGTCCGACATCAATCTACGAAGTATATCATGGGCGCCACCAGCCGAGAAATGAGAATTGGGCGAGACGCCCGGGGTCACCGTCAATGGCGCCAGGTTCAGTTCTCACAGAAGTTCCTGGTTCACGATGGTCGGGATCAACCAAATCGGAAAGAGTTTATGTAGCAGACACAAGGCAGACACAAGGGAGTCAGGTAGGGGATGAACAGAAATGGGCATAGCCAGTAGCAGGCCCAGCGCGGCGTATCTGAGGGTTGAATGAGATCGCCGGCTTCCACATCGTGTTCGCGAGTTGCACGGCTCTTGGAATCTGTGCTACAGCAGCCCCCGGTCGAGACCTCACCACCGTCCACGGCCCCTTCACAGGGTCTAAACTGAAACATGCCGGTCAAGGCAACCTTCTAGAAGCTCAGAATCCTTCTCGAAGGCCCGGCACATGCAGGTGGAGCATCCTTCGGAGGACGAGCTGGACTTTCCGGGCATCCTTGATCGAAACACGGCCAAGAAACATGCCAAGCACCTGCCTCTATTGGACGGCAGATCGCTGCGCCATCGTCTAATCTCCACGGATAGCCCCTGAAATCAAGGTCCAAAGTCAATGTGCAAGTACGAGGCTGTCATGTGCCGGTGCCCTGCAGGAACTCCATTGGTGGGTACGAGCCTTGAACGAGACGTCACGAATGTAGAGAGGTCTCCGAAATAGCACGGATCGGGTCGTCGTCTCGGAGTGTCATTTGAGCTACCGGGGAGTGAACCGTTCGCCGAGAACACCATCTTGATACCAAGCATTGCGGCGGTACCAGGATGCGAGATCAGGCGCTTCTTGGAAAAAGCTTGACTCTGTCGGTTGTCGGAACGAGATAAGGCAAGCATCGACAAGCCTTTCGCAAGCAATGGCAAGCATCTCCCACTGTCGTATGCCATAGGGTCAGCGTGCATTGAAGCCGGGAGCCAAAAGGCTAGGCGCATGGAGCGGCTGCATGGCGGGATCGGGTCGGCCGGTACAGCATGGGGGCGAACTAGTCGTCTGGACGTGTCTGAAAGCTCCAAAGGGTCAATGAGATCCATGACCCCTTTCGTGTTTCGCGACCCCGACGAGCATCATAGCGAACCAGGCGGTTCCATGGCTTCAAAGGGAAAGGGGTGGTGTGAGGTTGTGGGGAGCAAGCGCACAACGTGCGCGATGGCAGGCCTCTGGTTGGCCCATGGGGTAATCGGCGCCCCGAGATATAGATGGACTAGCGCGGAGTTAATCAACACTCCACCCCGGGTACATTTGACACAATTGCATGGGATTTGCAGACGAGTTGGACGGCAGAGAATTCGTCAGTCTGGCCATGCGAGGACACGGGTTTTTCATCGAAACATCGTCCGAGATGTAAATGGATGGTGCCGGCGATCCGTAAAGGTTGGAATGGCTGTGCAAGGCACACACACACGTGTGTCCATGCGGAAGGCCCTGGAATTGGAGGTAAGTCTGCTTGATGACATTGTTGCCTGCCATGTTGATCTGTCCCGCGGCGATCTGTAGCGGGGCTTCTTGTTGTTCATCGATGGAATGAAGCGGTTGAATGGTGCCACTGTTACTTCTGCCTGCTCCGTTCTGCCCAAAGTCGTAACCCCTCACGCGACATCGACGGCACGCCAGCACTTCCAAGAAACTAACGAGTGCTGGTGAAGTGGGCAACTCGCCAGCCGCCCCACCGTGCAGATCTAAGTGCCCGCAACCGCAGGCGGTGAGCTTCTGCATCCGAGCATCGAAAGCATTCTGCCGCCACGTGCTGGACTCATTGGCTGACGGCGGCTCCATCCTGTTCCTCTCGCCCCACCGCGCCTGCTGTTTTCGTCTTCCGAACCACCGGATGGCGCAGGGCCCCGATCTTTTTTTTTTTTTTTGGAGGGCGAAAATGAACGAGGGAAGGGTAAAAAAAAAGTAGGCCTGGGGTGGAGCTTGCCACCTCAGACTCATCACCGACGGCTCTGGGCGCATGTGTGTTCGCTCGGCTGCCCCGGCCTTCCCTCCACTTTGGTCCTCGATATAAAAACTTCTACTCGCCCGGATTTGGTTCTGCAGCCACGACTATCACCTTGTGGTCTCGCGACCTACCCCCTCCTCCCTGGTCTGGTCCATTGATCAACCTTCTCCTCGTCGACCTCGCTCCGATTTCGATCTAGTCGACCCGTCACCTCACCACCGAGTGTCAATTCGCCATGACTGACTTCGGTCCTCGTGCCCCTCATGGGCCTGATATGTCCGGCACCCACAACCCGCTGGAGGATATGGATATCAACGAGAAGGGCGCCTTCGATCGTCTGATCCGTCCCGAGGACAGCTACAGTCCGGAGGGTGTCTACTGGGCCGATATGCCATTGGGCCAGAAGATCAAGTTCGTCAGCTCCTACGATGCTGGCGAGGCCAAGAAGGAACTCTCCGGCATCTGGGAGATGATGAAGGAAGACCCTCTCGCACCCATCTCCTACTATTTCCGCAACATGGTTCTTCCCGGCGCTGGTCTTGGCCTCGAGGGTTACGTGCTCTTCTCCATCGGTAACATCAAGCCGCTGTTCGAGAAGACCTTCGCGTCGTGCTGGAAGGATCACGAGATTTGCAACAAACAATGGTTGAACGCCGTCGACTACCTCGAGATTATTGGTATTATCGTCGGCCAGATTTTGGTCGGTGTCGTTGGTGACTGGTAAGCTTCCCCGTAATCAATCGGTTGTGCCGGGGAAAAAAAAAATTCCTGTGGTCAGGGTGTTAATTGCCATGAATAGGATTGGCCGTCGTTGGGGTCTGATTCAGGATGCTACGATCATGTTCATCGGTTTACTGATGCTCACTGCCGCATGGGGTGTCACCCAGAATGGCTGGGTTATCTGCTATGCTTGGTCGCTGTTCTTCTACAGTGTTGGTGTTGGTACGTTCCATTCTTGAGCCACCTTCTAGAAGGGTGGCTAATTCCTCCCGCTAAACCATTGGGAGCGCGATGAGCTAACACCTGACTAGGTGGCGAATACCCCATGACCGCCACTAGTGGTATGGAAAACGCCGTCGGCTCCGGAAAGATCTCGACCAAGGAGGACCGCCTCCACCGTGGTCGCAAGGTCACCAGCGCTTTCTTGATGCAGGGTTGGGGTCAATTCTTCAACCAGGTCATCCTGATCATTCTGCTGCTCTGCTTCCACCACGGTAGCGGAAACAACCCATACTCGACCGTTTCGACCCAATGGACCTACCGCATCTCCTTCGCCATTCCTGCTGTAGGCACTCTCTGGCTGGTCTACTATCGTGCCTACCACATGAAGGCGGCTAGTAAGCAGCTTACTGCCGCCAAGAAGAAGGCCTCTGTCACTGGTTATGATTTCGACTCCCTCAGCCTCACCTTCCGCTACTTCGGTCCCCGTCTACTGGCGACCGCTGGTGGCTGGTTTGCCAACGATGTGTTCTTCTACGGAAACAAGCTTTTCCAGAGCGAATTCATTGCTGTTATCAGCCCTGGTACTGACTCTGTGATGCCTACGTGGCTGTGGAATCTGGTGAACGTTGGTGTTTCACTGGTTGGCTACTACCTGGCTTCGTTCTTCATCGACAACAAGCTGTACGGTCGCAAGTGGATGCAGACCGTTGGCTTCATCATGATCTTCATCCTCTTCATCGTCCCTGCCTTCCACTACGAGTACTACACTCGCCCCGAGAACATCAAGGCTTTCCAGACTATGTACTTCCTCTCCTCGTTCTTCAACCAGTTTGGCCCCAACTGTGTGTCCTTCCTGGTTGCTGCGGAGGTCTTCCCGACCCCCATTCGTGCTACCGCTCACGGCTTGTCCGCTGCCGCTGGTAAGAGTGGTGCCCTCCTGGCCTCTGTGCTCTACAACTACATCGACACTCAGACAAAATTTTACGTGGTTCCCTGGTTCGGTCTTGCCGGTGTTGTATTGACTCTGGCTTTCCTGCCCGATACCACTGGTCTTGACCTAAAGGAACAAGAGCGTCGCTGGCAATATATCCGCCAGGGTCGCGAGGAGGACTACCACGGTGCTGCCGTTCACCCCAAGCACCTGTCGTGGTACGAGCGCTTCGTTCTGCGCAAGTGCCGTTTCTACGACGCCGAGCTAGACTACCAGCAGAAGGTCGAAGATTACCGCGCTGAGTGGGAGGCTGCCATGACCCAGAAGTTGGCTGAGGAGGAGAAGGCCGATGAGATGGACACCGACGATTCTCTGCTTGAGGGTCACGTCCACACCTACTTCCACCGCACCAGCCCTATGTTCAAGGGTATGGAGAAGCCTGCCAAGCACGACAACTTCGCCCTCCCCCCTGCCGCCGAGTCGGATGAGACATTTGCCGAGGAGCAAAATCAGCACAACATCTCCGGTGGCAGGATAGAGACCTCCAATGGTCACTCATATACCAGCGAACAGACAGAGCACTTTTCCAGCTCAAACGAGAAACCCCAATAGTTGGTTATGATATATTTTATTGCATGTTTGGTTCGGTTGGTTTTCTTGTTTGCAAAATTTTGGATATCCCCATGGGCGAGTCACTCCCCTTTGGACATTGCATAGATTGCATTATGATGCGGGCTGTCGTCGCCCACTTGTAATTAGATGATGATACATATCTCACATACCCACATGGCTGAATGACCATTGCATTTCATGGCTCCACAACGCTCTCTCCGCATATTGTAGATCGTCCTTCTAGACTTGTTAGACAGCCTCAGGATGTTTCGACGGCCGGCGAACCCTCGGAACAAGCTCGGCCGAGCCGAGTCCCGAGACGGCCAAAAAGGCGGTGAATAAATATCCGGACGAATATACCCCCGCCAAGTATCAAACACTCAACGTGCCTGCATGATTTCTGTAAGCCGTACTTGCAAGAAAAGAAAAACGATGAGAGTATTCGCCTTCGGTTCCAATGGATCCGGTCAACTAGGCATAGGCCATACAGAAGACGTTTCCATACCAACAGAATGCCTCTTCACTTCTCCCACACCTAACGACAAGGTCGTGAACATTGTCGCGGGGGGAAACCATACCCTGATCCTCACCGACTCTGGAGCTGTCTATGCAGCCGGATGTAATACAGATGGAAGATGCGGACCTGGTATTCAGGCCCTTCAGGAAGAAAATGGGACCAAGAATGGACAAGCCGAAGAGAATATCTTACGCTTTCGCAGGATATTTCTTTCTGATACCTCAACTCTGAAGACGATAGACACATTCAAGTGCGTCTCCGCAACGTGGGAAGGAAGCATTCTCGTCCCTTCCACCCAAGATAAAGTCTTTGTTCTGGGCTCAACAGCCAAAGGCGAATTAGGTCTTGGGAAGGATATCACAACGCCAATTCTGGATCCCGGAGTCTCGATACCGAATTTCCCACCTCGGGGTACGACTGTCGCTTCACTTGCTAGTGGGATGGGTCATACAGTCGCTATACTTTCTAATGGCGAAGTTTACGGCTGGGGAGGGTCACGAAAGGGTCAACTTGGTGATACTCTGAAAGCGGAGAAAATTGTGTGGGAACCGGCTAAGGTTGACGGGATACCATTTTCTGCTACTGGTGCTGTCTGTGGACGGGAGTTCACGGTCGTACTGGGCCAGAGGAGCCAAGGAGAGTTTGTTGTTCTTGGTGATGAGGGCAATCGATGGGGTATTGCGAAGATACCACATTCGTTGCGCTCTACCTCGGGCGATGCTGCTCGGAGTGGGTATCTCGATATTGGATCTAGTTGGCATGGTATATATGTACATGCTGCTTCGAAGTCGGAGAATGGGTTATATTCGCAGAGTACCCCTGGCTCTGAACCTGCTGCTTTTCCTGGGCATCTTATCGCCTGGGGCCGCAATGACCGTGGCCAACTTCCTCCGCCGAACTTGCCTTCTCTTATAAAGATGGGCGTTGGGAGTGAGCATGTCCTTGCACTTCTGGAAGATGGCTCAGTGGCCACATTTGGATGGGGAGAGCACGGGAACTGTGGACCGGATACAGACTCCCGCGGGAATGTAGCCGGTGCGTATAACTTCGTCTCTCTGCCTGACGATGGGGGGGGTGGGAAGGTTGTCGATGTTGCGGCAGGTTGTGCGACGAGTTGGCTTGTTGTGGAGTGATTGCAAACCTCGAGCCATATGAAATCTTATGCTGCAACCCAACCCTTTCCACTGGATGGATGGATACGTGCAGCAAGAAGTGCCTTCAGTCAAAAAGTCCAAATCCGCGAACTTGAGACATGCGCTGCGTCGGCGGAAGGCCCATATCGTCGTCATTCTGCGCCCTTTTGCAAGAACTACCCGGCTTCGGCATATCCGGCTCAATATCCCGCAAAACGGGCTCAATCGTCTCCCGTCCCGACGCATCCCAACCAAGGATATCCTGAGGGTCTTCCTCCTCGTCATTCATCTCATCCCACTGCCGATCATCATCAGCCGGCACAAAAAGACTATCAAACTCCATCGACGCAGAAGCCGAAGGCCGATCCATCGTCGGCCGTGGCGTAAGATTATCCTGCGTCGAACTCCCATTCAATGGGCGAATGGACCGCGCCCGGGCAGGTGGAGGCGGCATCACAGTATTTACCGCCACACGCGGCGTCTCAGTCCGACTCACTGAAATGGGCGCCGGGGTCGGCGCGGACCGCTGCGAGAATTGTGGGATCACGGCTCGGGCGGAGGGTGTTTCCTCGTCGTCGACTTCCCCGCGCGTCATGAGTGTGAATTCGGCACTGATTCCTTCCATTTCGTATGCTAGTTGTAGCGGTTTGCAGGGGCGGGTGTACCGGGCTGTGATAGTCGCGCTTCCTGTTTCGGCATGTGCGACTGCTGCTTTGAAGTCTTTTAGGTTGATGGCGATGTGCATGTGGTCTTCGACGAGGAATTCTTCAAAGTCTTTCTTATCCGAGCATACGGATGTGTGAACTGGGTTCTTGAGGACCTCTGATACTTTGTGAGCATTGCAGCATAGTTTTTTGGGTGTAAAATTGGACGCACCTTTCCCGTCTGTAATCTTTGTCGTGAAACTCGTGAATGTAGCTTTGTCTCCTTCGGCGCACATGTCCAGTTGCTCTGCCGACATACTGAAATGCTCGATGATCTGCTTCAAGAATCGTGGACATGCGGTCCATTGACTCGTTGTTCTACTCCTATCAAAAACGGCATGCTGAATCGCCGCCGGTTCGTAGGTGAGCTTGTATGATTTAATAACGCCTGGAAATTTAGTCCTGAACCCGGAGACAGCAGTTCGAGGAACTCACCTAATGCACAATATATCTTGACGTTGAGCCGGCACTCCGCTTGATGGGAATCTTCATGGAGTTCCATATCGCATCGCTCAACAGCCGTATCCTTGTGTCGATCCACTCTCCCTCGGAAGATCGAAAGAAGTGCCTGCAGGCATCAATCAGCATTAGCTCAGTGAGTGCTCGATTTGCGCCACTGATATGCTCACCCGAATCAATATCTGGCAATAAAATCGCTCCGAGTCCTCGCTGGGACTTTCATACCGGGACCGACTATCTCTCCGCACATTGAACGAATAGCTCTCGAAGAAAGCCTCTTTCTCGCAAACGAAAGAAGCGAATGCCGTCTTTGTGCTGTTCAAAGCGCTCAACCGCAACTAGATTTGTTTGGTCAGGCCTGTTAACTACTTGAGAACTGAATTGAAATAAGCTGGGCTTACCCGGTCATGCTCCGCTTCAATGGCAACAGTGTCGCTGAACTTGGATAGACATATCAGGAAGTCGTGAAGCCGAACTAGGGCAGCAGGATCTAATGACAGTGAGAGACTGGCCATATCTGCTTTATGGCGCGTGATTTGATCGGCCTGTGGTTTGAGCGACCTGGACCGATGCTGGAGCCTGGACGTTGCTATTTGATGCGTTGGTTCAGAGCCGCGTCGCCGTCGCGCGCAGGCGCGCAGATTAGTAAGCAGACAACTATTGCCTCAAAGGGATGTGGGTATGAGTCGAGACTAAACTCCAGCGACGACGGATGATATCAAGATGAAATTTTTGTAAGGAACTAATAGGAAAGTTTGGAAAATCGTTTATTTTATTTCGCGCTAAAAGTCCCAGAGGCACTCTACTTTCAAGCCAATTCCGATCGTAAGCTAGACCGGAGCTCTGGGAGGTTCGGCTTTGGGCTCTCATTCTCTAATTCCCGAGGTAGTTGACTCGACACACTTAACCCAAGCTGTCGTCTCTCCTCCTCGCTAAGCTTCTGTTCCAACGCCTGAATCTGGCGATGTGTGCGCATATAAAATCACAGCAAGCCGGCTACAGCCAAAAGTAACGGCACACCAAGACCAACGCCCAGCCCAATCCCCAAAGCCGAGCTGTTGTCATCGGACTGGTGTTTTGAAAAGTTTGCAGAGCTTTCAGTTGCTCTAGGTCTGAATGTATTCGTTATTGGTGTGCTGGAACTCTCGACTCCCAGCTGTGCCACTGTGACGTGGGAGCTGACCCATGTGTAGTTACCGAGCTTCCCACTGCACACCTTATCGGACCATCCTGCGACGACGCCGCAAGTATAAACCTGGTTGTTGTTACTCGGACAGGATACAGGTTGGCGCCGTCGGTGATTTCTAGCGAGTTTCAGATCAGTCAATCAACTGGAGGTCACACTATTGCATTATGCCAGATTACCCTCATAACAGACCCGCGGACAAGATGAGATGTGCTACAATGAATCCGAACAAGTCCCTCGGTAGATAGTCATATATTTTCCAGTGATGTAGAGACTGTTGGAGAGACATGACTCTGTCTGGATACAGCAGTGCTTGCTGTTTGGATATGGGAGCCAAGTCAGGCGCTTCATTGCTGTTGGGCCAGTAAAATTGAGCAGCGATAGATATAGGAAGATTTACGAGAAGTAGAAGAAGTTACAACGCCCTCATTGCAAACTATGCATGTGGGCGGCAGTCTTGGTGGGCTTAGAATGACCATCAGGGGACTATGGAATAAAAAGGGCGACTGCATTCTACCACACTCCTCTTTAAGCAGTCTCGGCTCTGTTATCGGGAGAGCTGTCGATGTGATCCAGACCCTGCTCGAAGCTATCGGCAGCGAGGGCACATTAGTCGTCCCAGCACATACACCAGATAACTCGGATCCAGCCCAGTGGGAGAAACCCAGCCGTTACAGAAGAATTGGAAATGATTTGCGAAGAGATACCCGCATACGATCTGTGAACGAGCACGACACGCGGCATGAGCGCGGTTCCAGAATTGCTGCGTACCTGGCCTGGTGCAATGCGCAGCGAACACCCGCAGACATCTTTCGCTGCAGGTGGTCCCTTGGCCGAGAAGATCACGGCAGGCCATGCATTGGATTGTCGGCTAGGGAAACAAAGTCCTCTTACGCATCTTGAAGAGGTGGGTGCTAAGGTTATGTTGCTCGGGTTGCCATTTTAACTCGTGCACTGCCTTTCATTTGGCTGAATACCGGTGTTCACCTCAACTCGAGGAAAATTCATTGTGGTTATGAGGGAAGGATCAAGGCAGTGGGTGACTATCAGATGATTTGCTTGACGGTCGGGATTCCAGCAAGATTAGAAAAGACTTTTATCAAGTTGGACCGATCTGGGAGTGGTATATCGGTGCTGCAACTTGTCGGGTGTTCCCAGCGGCCGATGCCGTCATGTGCCATAGAATGGATGAAAACTCATCGCGGAAAGTCAACAAAACACTTGTGAACGCTTGGTGGTTGTACTAGCATGTCGAAGATTCGCAATATCACGTATGATGAGATTGCCATAAATGGGACTGAGATTCTTTCTATGTTCATAGTTGTAACGGGATTCTAGGTCGTTCTATATACATAATACCCTTCCAGAGGGTCTGAGATCTTTAAAAGACCGTATTCATCTCAAGTTGATGGTACTTGTGTGAGGTATTGAAAAGGTCATCCTCCTCTTCCATCAGGTCAACTGCGAAAGAAAGGATGTAACCAGTAAATATAAAGGCAGTTGCTGCAGGAATCATAAGTTAGTTGTGTCATGGCAAAATACGATCGTTCTGGTGATAGCATACCCCATTCGAGAATTGCAGCTGCGTTCTTCTCGGCATGGTGCATCCCTGCCATTATTCGAAATGGAAGGATGAAGGCAAGTTCGGTGATAATGAAGGAGATTTTGATGAAAAAGCTTGCGAACAGTATTCGCCGTTCTGACCCATACAGAGTCATCAGATAGAAATAATCGATGCAGATTGCAACTGCGCCGATCAAATAGCCAGTTCTAAGAATAATCAGTAAATGCGACACTGGAAATGGAGCACTGGGGCTTAGAACTCACATGAATATAGTGACAAATACATCGTGGAGATGCTTAAAATCGATATTGTCAAAGACAGATATCATAATCAAGGAGAGACTGCCAATGAGAGTGATAAAGAATGAGAAATAGGCGAGGGCTCTGCTGTGATGTTCCTTCTTCTGAACGAATTGATGGAAGGAGACGCCGAAAAATGACGTTGTGACGAGAGAGCCAATCAAGAACAATGGCCACAGCTTTTGCGCTGCAAGATCAGAAATGAATCTGAGCATCTCGGTGTCAGCTGATTGACCCTAGTGGATGAGAACTATCCAATCTACTCACGGAACGGTTTGGTCGAACTCCATACGGCCGTACCTCGGTCGTCCGACCATGAACCAGTGGCCCAGCATCCCGAAGAGCGTCACTAGACAACTATCAGTGGCTTGCAAGGGTATTACGATGGATTTGAAGTGCTTACCCAGCCACGTGCATGCCGAGACAAGGGGAAAAGCCCAGAACGGTGGTTTTGGCATCTTTGCAACGTGTGGTTAGGAGCTCATCGGACTGCACCGGGCTCGATGGGCTGTTGTTTATTTCTCAGTCGCGAGTTGGAGCATTTCAACATATCAAGGGCAACACGTACCTGGGCTTGCACGATTTGTATGAATAAGCAAAGAATGAATGGAAGGCAAAGCCCTTGCATCCCGGACGGGAGGTACGTGTCGATCTTAATGTGGCGACCTTAAATGTTCTTTTACCCGCTCCTGATTCACATAAATTTGAAACCCCAATGGCGATCTGCCTAATAAAGACGCAATTGACACAACGAGCTATTGCCTGCCTGCCCACTCAGGGGAAAGGACACGGAATAGTCGAAACCCCAAGCTCCAGCAAGGTGGATGCCTGGCAAACCCTGGACCCACTCCTCTCAAACAAGCACATTCTTGCTCCTGGAACGGAGATTGCAAACAAGTATCAGCTTGATGGAGCCTGGAGAGCTCAAACGAGAACTCAGCACAAGAATTTGACAGTTCTGAATGTCCTTCCAGAACTGGTCTCATGTATACAGATGCGAATTCACCATGGGCCCTCGCGTCCCGATCGCGGTTGACGTAGCGATCTACATGCCGTGACGAATAACTCAACCACCCCTTTTTCATTGGCCTTGCTGGTGGAACCGACACCCACTGTACTGCCCCAAGGCGCCTCGACTTTTTTTGGCTGCCTCCCGGGGAGCCTGACGCTCGTGTGCCGCAGTGCCACTTTCGGGCAATCCCCGCAGTCCCTGAGGGCTCCCGGGGGTTACCAAGGACAGCTTCAGTGCACACTAGGTAGTGCTGGCACCCACCACTTAATGGGAACTTTGTATTCCATTCCTTAAGGAGCCATTGCTCCATCGAAGGCTTTGTGTTCGTCGCTGATTTCGAGCTTACTGTGAAGGGAGGGGGAAGTGGGGAGGGAGATCACGACACTCGATGCAGGGATACGATTACGAAACTTGCCAAATTTGGGTCTCGCAAAGCACCCCAACTATTGCAATTGCTGTGGTCACAATAGGACTTGGGTTGTTTCATAAGAATAATATTCTTTGTGTAGAAAAATATTCAGGGGCAGAGTAAATTTGCTCGCAAATCGGCTCGTGAACCATAACTCCAGAAAAATTGTCTCTGGTATCGCCAAATGAATCAAAGCGCTGATGGGGAATCAAAATGAATGGTGTGATAGGTCGGTGATGTGGTTGAGTGAATGTCTTTCCCGGCATAGAATCGTAAATTGGACTCAGTCGACCCGGGAGCCTCTCCTGCATATTAAGTATCATCCTTTTTTGGGTTACGTCTCTCCATTGAAGCCATGGTCCCGCTGAGGCAAAGGCTGTGGAAATTGCAACTGTAGTGCTCGTCTCCGCCGGCGTCCCGTTCGCACGACATGGAGGAAATTGACACCCACCTGAGCCAGGAAAATCACCAAGAATGCCCCAATGACTAACGTCCGGGGAAGGTACGTCTCGGGATTCTGGTCGGGTTGCGCCGGTAACTCTTGGTGCGCATGGATCTCATGGTTTCTTTCGGGGAATATAGGCTGCGGACCGCCGAATGAGACCGAGATGGAGAATGAAAATGGCGTGAAAGATGTTAGAACGTTCGGGGTTATCGACGTGAATAGCGCGTAGAAAGGCTTGAATGATAGCGCTAGAGGGATGATGCAGAACACGAGGAGAGGGACGGCTAGTCACAATACAGAGTTGAGTGATGAGCGAGTAGACCTTGCCGCTATTGTTAGCCAATCAAAGTATTGCGATATAGTACGTATGTTCGATTTGGAAATACCAGTCTCGAGCCTTTAACTCTCTTGCCCATCGTGCCGAGATCTTCAGTCTCTCTCTGACACTTCGGGCGGAGAGGATGGGATATTTCTCCTCCTCGGAGATAGGTATAATGCTAGCAAACCACCAAGGGAACCGGGCGGCATCCCTCGGTACAGGCCCGTATGCCAGCATGACTCGTGGATGTAGCCAGGGCGCGCCTGCATAATGTTGCTTGCGAACGTATTCCCGGAGGAAAGTAAATAGCTCCTGAGTCGACATTGAATCCAAAGGTGGCTCGGCATTCGGCCCCAAAGACGGATCTGGGATTGCGGCGGCCGCAGTTTCGGTTGCCTCCAGCCTTTCTTCCTCGGCGAGATTGATGTCGTTGACACGCTCGGTGCAAGCAACATGATAGCCATCCAGTTCACTCGCCTCCAGAACTTTGAAGCGGGACATGCCGGTCGCAATCACCAGACTACGTCCGTCTGGAAGGAGTTCATAGCGTTCGATAACCAGCAGGGTTCCATACTGCATAAACGGCACACTCCCCAAACCTTCGCCCTGAGACTGGCCTCGTCGATTGTACATGACCATACCAAACTTGCCATCTCCGTTATCAACGACGCGTCGGATCATCAGTCGATAGCGAGGCTCAAAGATATGCAAAAAATTCGGCATGGTAGGGAACGACAGCGTGCAGACAAAAAGAGGCAGGTTCTTCTCGTGATCCGTCCACAGTTCGTCCTGGGCGTCAACTTCCCGTCGATCAGCAAGTTGATCATGGAAGAAAAGCTCGATCAAATTTGCAAGTGTGCGGTTCAGTGGTTCAGACTCCATGGCAGACGGCATACCAACCTTGCGCCGACACACTGGACAAAGGTCCGTATGGTTCAATGCACGCGCAATGCACTTTCGGCAGAAGGTGTGGCCGCAAGGTGTTGTCAAAGGGTCCAAGATAAGAGTGTAGCAAACTTGACAATCCAATTCGGAGCGGAGTCGATTGCGGACTTTTTTGAAGAGAGAGATATTCTGTAGTTTGTAGTGGTCTTCGGTACCTTGGCTGGGTTCGTCGGGCGCTTCATATGTGATCTCGAAGGCATCGTAGGGGAAACGGCCTTCCCAGGCCAATAAATACAGCCCCCGAAGCCATCCATGGTTACCAACCTCAGCAACATGAGCTTCAGGCTTCTTGGTATCCTTGCGACCGACTTTCCAGCGCACAGTTCGACCCTGGCCACTCTGCCGAGGTTCGACAGCTTCCGTGTCGGAATCTGGAAATCCTAGCTCCTCTTGGAACACATCGGTCATATTGCACAGCACGACATCTATTCCGCAGTCATCAACGCAATGCTCTCCGGCGCATTGAATTGTTCCCTTCCAATAACACGTGAATTCCTCTGCACGACCCTCGGCCGCTGGGTATGTGATGCCCATGCGGGGTCTGGCGGGCGGCAAGCATGAACGGCATACAGTGTTTCCACATGGCAATCGCACGGGTGTATGGAGTGGGCGGGAGCAATTCTTGCACTGTATCAAGCGGGTCACGACGTGGGGATCGCACTCCTCGAGACTGGAGACATCGGAGCCCTCCACGGTCAAGCTGTCAGCCTCGTCAGCCTGGGCAGGCGGTGGGGGTTGCGCAGCCGGTGCAGCTTCAGTGTTCTCCATCTCTGTCCGCTGATTGTAAGTTGCAGAGGAGGGAGATGGGGAGAATGAGCGCTCCCCGGGATGTTGGACGATATCGGGAGGAAGCTCCCCGGTTGGGGATCGGCAATCGTCGAGGCGGCGGGTCTGGAGCTTTAGATAATCGCCGTCAGATTCTGAGAATCGTTCGGGGCCCCATGTGATATTTTATAAAGGGAAGAGATTTTTTTGTAGAAAGGAGGAGAATATTTTATGATGAAGAGGAGTGCAGTGAATAATAATCTAGAAGTGACTGTGAATACTTACCTAGCAATGAGTGAGAGAAAGTATTGCGCAATAGGTTCTTATGGCGCTCTGGATTTACGCGGGGAACTGGGATTTCAGATTACGCAGAACATGCAATTGATACCATTTCGTGTCTCGTCCAAGGCCAATCCGCCGCCATGCCAGAGATAATGTGCAGAACGATGAAACGGGTAGAAAAGAAGCCAGATCACGCCGTCGCGTTCTCGTCATGACAGAATATTCAAAAGATTCCGAGGCCGATAGTTATGAATTGTATGGAGGACAACGCGGCGCGTCGCGGCGCGTGAATTCGTTTTGCAGTAAATAACCGAGAAGGAGGGAAGTAGTCCCTTCACGGTAGAGGGATAAATAAACGTGATCTATCGGCTAAATATCACGATCTCGATGAAGATGAATCAGAGTCCGAGCCGGATGAGCTAGACGAATCTTCGTCGAGAACAATGCGGCGCATAACGCTCTTGTCAAACAAGTCAATAGCAAAACGTCGAGATGGTAGACGGAAATGGTGGCTCTCGAGGATGCAAAGAGTTTTGCGGAAAAGGTGGGTTTGGTGGAATCGTTCGGGTTGCTTGCATTTAATGCTGTGATTGTGCATGGTCAACGAGGGTCCGTCCGAATCGAGAGATATCCAAGGGAAATTAAACTACTCACCTGTGCAAGTCCTTGGCGGCTCGCTTTGTGAGGACAGTATTGCCCATGTCGACAATCAACTTGAGTATCTTGTCATTTGTCGCATCTGGATCTGTAGTCGCCTCCTTAAGCTTGCCTTGTGGAGTACGTTGGGCCTCCGAATTATAACCAGGGAAAGAGATCTAGTAGCCAGATTAGAATTGCAAATCAATGGAACGCAGGACCAAGGACTAACCAAGAACAATTTTCGGTAGTCTGTCGGCAGACAGTAGCCCAGGTACACCCCGTTTTGGTCAATGGCAGAGTCCCATCCAAGCTCTCGCAGCACCCGCAATCCATGACTGCTACGAGATATCAAACCCAACACGAAGAACGCAGTGCCTCGCATGGTCAGGACACCTGCACCCTCGGCAATTTTCACAATCCGCTGCACGATTTCCGGTTCAAGGAACGGAGAACCGAGCTCCATGGACCCGACATTACCCACGGCCCAGAGACATCCTTTGACCTTGAGAAGTACCTCATGGTCCTCTTCCTCGAGACGGAAATCTCGAATTGTCCAGGCGAATTCGCTGAAGTGGCCCGATTGTTCTAGGAGCTTGCAACCCTCTGCAGTCCGAGCGAGTTCACGATAGAAATGTGGGGGAACCAAACCGGCATCCTGCATGTCCACGAGGTCTTCGGGAGCAAAGCTACTCCGCCGGGGCTGGTCAACATATGCTCTGGACAAGGCTGCTTCAACGAGAGCGACATAGGAGTCGTTTCGGCCAAGGAACCAGTCATCCATCTCCTGCGTGATATAGTCCAGGCCATCTAAATAATGGTAACCGACAGATGTTGACAGGAAGCGCAGAAGCAGCGGAGCTCCAATCTCGCCAAGATGATCTAGAGAAGGTCGGCACTTGACCACAAACTCGAGATAATCACGCTGATTGCATGCCTCTTCCAGGATCTTCACTGCAATCTGGCAAACGGTAACGTCTGGATCGTACAACTGTGTAACCAGAAGTTTGACGACCCATTCGACATTGCTAATTGCCACATGAGTGGAAACTGTATCCCCCCCGACAGCATATTTACGTAGAAGTTTCGTAGCAAAGATGCGGATCTCCTTCGAGCCAATCGTAAGGGCTTTAGAGAGCATGACTCGCAAGTGACTCTCTCGACCGTAATCCATATTGCCCAAAAGAGTCTGAATGAGATCGTTTCGGTCTTGCAGCTCGATGATATGATAGCACATGTTGAGCATGTGCCATCTCTCCATCATGAGAAGCCCATTCACATCCCCACTCAGTGCTCCTAGCATGGCAAAGTAGCCTCCACTGAGTGTATTGTTCATAGGTTCGCGAGAAAAGACTGGTGATCTTGAGGTGAGTCCACTCATCCGATCCAACTGCGCTAAACACTCAGCAATTTGTCGCAGAAGCTTATTCTCAGCGAGATACTTGGTGCCCTCTGGAGTTAGAACAAGAGTTCGCATCAAAGCGCAGCCAGTCCGAACGTAACGCTGATTTGGCTTTGTGTTCGGAATTGAGGAGAAGCGAAATTTGAATGGTCGGTAGAACCCAAGAAGTCGCTTCATGAATTTAGAGCCTTTGATGGCTTCGTCCATGCGTTTGGAGTTGGTGAGAGGTCCCTCCACCAGCCTGTGGATGAGGTCCCATTTCCACTTCTCAAAATTCACGGTATTCAACACATGAGTTTCCAAAATAGCATTGCGGAAAGTCTGCTCATCCATGGCCGGGCTCAGTTTGTCTTTTGCTTGCTCACCAGGCATCAGAGGTGCGGTGAAATCGACATCCATATTATAACGACCTGCTGAGCCTGAATATGAGCCAGAGCGTGCTAAAGTCCGGTTGATGCTCTCGATCTGGAAAATAGTCGACGTCGAAACGTCATGATTTTCAAAGTCGTATTGAATCGCAGGCGGTAACAGGTGTGGCAGGACCTGTAGTTTAGCGCTGACTGTCGACGGTAGGGAATGGTGTGCCAGCTTAAGCACTTCAGTCAACAGTAGAGTGGCCTTTCGCCTGAGAGAAGAATCTGTTTCGTCCTCGATGAGGTCCGAGAGTGCCTACAACTGTTTAGAACCATTTCCCATATTCGTCATTTCCATCCAAATAGTAAACTTACCTCAGGCAGACCGGCCTCGACTAGAGCCGCCAGAATTAGTGTTGAAAAGTGCGCCGTGAGATCGAACTTGTTACTAGTGTTTTCGGTGTATGTGCGAGTGTGTCTCGAGTCGGTGTCGGATCTCAGATTCGATACTCTACCATAAGTCGTTAGTCGTCTCCCAGCCAGGAATGAGGATGACCAAGATGGAGGCTTTATCCTCAAGGCGTCGAAAAGTAGCTCCATGATCAGATCCCGAGCTTGGGAATCGGGATAGTGAAGAGACTCAAGCAAAGAGCGCAGGGGCTTCGCATTGTGTCTGGCAAGGATCACCAGGCCAGGCCAAGTTTTCAGCATGGCAGATATCGCACGAGCGGCAGACTTCAATCGGCCACTGCGAAGTGAGTCGGCCAGTGAATCAGTAAATGGCGTCAGAACAGCTTCGAGTTCGCTGCCTTGCAAGTATTTCCGGCTGCGCGGAGTATCGAGAATATGCAAGAAGCTGTTTATGAGACTCTCGGAAGCACCAAATGTGCCTTCTGAGAGAGCGTCATGCAGGGCGGAAAATCCACCTGCCGAAGCAACGAGCTCGGGGTCTTTGACCAACATTTCCGCTAGGGTCATAATCGATATATTCCTCAGACGATCCTCATGATGTTCTGCAACGGAAACGATTGTTCGGACCACGGCGCGCGAGATCTCTTTCACACCGTCTTTGACATCGAGGAAAGCTCTCACAAACTTCAAAGCTTGTTCTCTTTCGATACTGGCTTTACTCTCCTTGACAAGCGAGAGTATAACGAGCTCATCGGTATGCAAAGCTCGAATTGTTTGGATGGACTTGCGGTCCGCGATGGCGTATCGGGTCAGTCGATATCCCGCCGCGACGACTTCCTTGCTGTCGCTGAGAAGCATTATTTGGACGCGCAACCCAAATACAGGCCAGGCAAGATCATACTTGAGGGTTGGATGTCGCTTAAACAACTCGACCAGATTGTTGGCTCGCTCCACGTAGAAATCAGGCGACATGGCCTCAATCTCCAACGCCTGGAGCGTCTCCGAAAGTACGTAGGTCGGCGATTCCATGTCCGCCTCCTCGTCCCCTTCATGGAACCCATCCAAGGAGCCCCCACCATTGAGATGGCGAGATGGCGAGCGCATGGGGCTTCCTCGAAAGAGGCTCGACAGACGACTGCGCGGAGGGGTTGTAGACGGCGCCTGCGCACGTAAAAGCTCCTCCTCCAGCTCATGTTGTAACTCAGCCAGTTTGCGATTCGATGTGCTCAGTTCCGATTCCACCTTCAGGCGCTGCTCCTTGGTTTGCTTTGGAGGCTTTGCCAGCAGCGCCTCCAACATATTCTCTGTGCCCATCTTGATCTTCATCTCCTTCGCGATTTTGTCTCGAATAACAGCCTGGCGCTCTTCGGTGGTAGCCAGGTCATCCTCACCAATCGAGCGGCTCGCTCGTCTCGTGTAGGTGCCATCGGGGCGGGGTGTCACGCTGCGCGAAGTCATGCTCTTGAGCTCCGCACTGAAGCTACCGGGCCCGCCAAATGACGGAGCCAATGACGAACCTCCTCGTGTGCCAGTGGTAGCACTCCCTCCAGAACCCGATCGTCCATTTCGCCCTGACCGGGGCACTCCCTCATTCCAACTCCCATCTGCTGAGGCGCCATCTTGGCTGAAGGAAGAGCGCCCATCACCCAGTGCACGATGCTGGGTGGACGCGGAGAACGCTGATTGGTGTCCGGAAGCCATGGAGCTCCATCTAGCCACGAAGGCTGTCTATGACCAGTCGCAGGTGTCTGAAGTGTCGAGGCGCTGCATTGGTGGTCGAGAAGGAGGTCGAGTCGCGGAGCAAGGGCCCGAGTATGGGGAAGCGAAGTAGGCGTAGGGGCGGAGGGGGCCAGCTCCGCAGTCACGGGTTGCACGTCTGGCGATCGGAGAGCAACTGCTGCTGTCACCACGACTGGGGGTTGAAGTGAAGTGAGCACATGCACAGAAGCGATTTGCACGGGTAGTCGATTATCCCACTCGGTTCCGTTCAGCTTGGAGCCTGATCGCGAGCAACACAATCGTGGATGACTAAGTCGCCTTATCACCTGGTTTCTGCCCTAGAAAACGTCCCGTCCGGAGAAATCAATTCAGCCTCTTGAGGAATGTTGTCTAGCGTTTCTGCTGCGACTTACTGATTTCAATTGTAGAAATGAATAACGAAATCACGGGGCGCGCTTGACAGATCCATCCGCGCAGGCATATATATATTTGACCAGAATGCAACGGAACTCTTGGCATCATGATGGAGTGAGTATACGCTCAGGTACATACCGAGCAACTCGTATAATGTACCTTAGGTTAGTGACTAATATGATAGTGGTATTCTAATAATATAACATGAGAACATTATGAATACATAATACTCTTATATATAGACTAGTCAACATCTCAAATTACCCGAGACACCTATCATAGAACAAAATTAACGATACACAGCAGCCGACGACCAGATACTTCTGAAATCCCGAAACGCCTTACACCTTGGGGTGCTTGGTTATTGTCCCACCGAATATCATACAAGACATCATGATAACTCATACAAAACCAAATGATCACATGTTCTTATCTTATGGTAGCAGTAGTTTAAGACTTGGATGTCTTCTCTAGGATCGTCTTCATCATCTCGTTTCCAAGCTGGGAAGCTTCGGGGAAACGAGGAGCGAAGTACGAGGCAATTCGCTCGAAGCGATCACGGTAGGACTCAAAGTCCCCGAAGGAAACGCAATCCGACCAAGCCTACATGGAGAGAGTATATCAGTTTATGAATCGATTCTGGCGCAAGGAGATATCGCCCGAAGCATTACTCACCCGTGCAGCGAATGTGAATTCGAGGTCATCCGAGCGGAATGTGTTGTCGTCAATCGCAGTGTCCAATGCTTCATCCAAGAGTTCAGGGTTGCGGAACAGGTATTCGGTGACACCTAGCCACAGACGGAACAGCTACAATTGGTAAGCAAGGCCGACTTTCACAGTATTCATGATCCGTCAGGGTTGAGACATACCGGGGTCGAACAGATCATATGGTCATAAGGAACAATGCCGAGTTTCGACCAACAGTCGACGATAGCAAGCAGGCTGAGGTGGCTGTTCGGGGGAGACTTCTCACGAGACCGGTTGGATAGAGAGAACCGATCAAGCACCTCATCCTTCAGCAAAAGATCCTGACCCTCTTGGCCCTCCTTAAACACCGAGGCACCAGCCGATATAACTCGTTTCTTGAGTTCTTCACGGTGTCCTCCGATCATAAGCTTGTAGAGATCCGTAACCGACTCGGCGTACTGGCGGATCTGCTGCTTGGCTGCCGGGTTCAGAATCGCCAGACCAGCATAGACATGCCATTTGTTCGAATAGATGCGCAGGGTGATATTGATCTTGACGTTCTCAATGCCACCAACCCACCGAGAGATTTCCCAGGGGAATTGCTTATTGGCCTGCCATGCGGTTCCCATGCTCAGGAACGCAGCGTGGGTCACAGCCTGCGTATCAGCCGTAATGCGGTCGTGCATTTCGCCGGTGAGGTAAACATGCTTGGATCCGAACGACGACAAAATGCGGTCAACGAATTGCAGACTTTCGTCCGAGGCTCGATGCTGGATCAGGACCTAGGCAGAAAAAGAAAGAATATGGCGTCAGCGCATCCAATGCTAGACCGGGCAAAAATGAAATCAGACATGGGTGCAAGACCCTACCAGCGGCTGTCCCTTGGGGTTGACCTTGGGCCCGTGCAGCGAATGGCATGATACGATCTCTACATCTGTCGGCAGGTGTTTTTCGAATGCTGCAAGCTCCGGAGCCTTGCAGGAAGTTTGACCACCGACGATCGCTCCGACCTTGGTTGCTTGAGTGGGAGAATGTCAGAGATACTGGACCAGGTGCAGAAGATGGGCAATTGTATGAAGGATCGACAGGGGACATACAGGGCCCGTACTGTGCCACGACTCGGTCGATGACGCCGGCCTCTACACTGTATAGAATGAAATCGCTAATTCTGGAAACGAGATGGCCATTCGGGAATATGGTGACTTTTTGCTATTATATACGATGAGCCTCTGGGCATTGTGGCCCGGCGGGGGACGTACTTGAGAAGCGAACTCTTGTTTCAAAGATTCATAGTTCTCAGGTCTGTCACACGCGTTTATCCTTCAATTGCGAAGATCCATGTTAGTATCAATGTTTCCACATCCGATAGTTCCACAAGAGAAGACGAGGTGTCGTTCGTGAAGGGGACCTGATTAAATGACCCAGTTAGCATCGCGTCATAATGAGCAGCGACAGTACGAGGCAGATAACAAAGAAGCTTCAAGAAGCTTTTCAGACAAGAAAAAAGTAAGGTAGCGAGATATTTACATCATCGACGACCCAGCAATCAAACCACCGACCAGAATGGCTAGGCAGTAGACCACCGAGCCATACTCGAGCCAAATGCACTCAAGTCATCATATAAAATGGGGGTAAAAAAACAGAGGGTTGGAGTTGAGCTTACCTCTGGGAAATGACTGGGTTCCAAAAGGGAATAGGTGGTAGAATTACCTCCATCCAGCAGCGCTGAGGCGCTGGGCATACATCTTGCCCATATCGCCCATGCCGATGATGCCAATGGAGGCATCCTCCATGGTGCGTCCCATCCTGGTGGTACCACGCCCGCGGCTTGTGCAAGCAGTGCGGACAATAACGCCGTCGGTAGTTAGTAAAACAAATATAATGTGCCTTCAGGAACCGAAGCACCGTTTATTGACCGGGTCAGACGAGTTCGCGAAATCAATTGCAGTTCTCAGAAGCTGATGACCGAGAGCAGCAGAAGAAAATTTAAATAGGCGGGCGCAGCTCGGTGACTCACCGCCCGTCGGGCCGACTGCGCGACCGGGTTCTGATGCCTGAGGCTGCCACTCGCTTGTCTCCGTCCTGCAAGCGCGGAGCCAATCACGGGCAACGGAAGTGCTAGGGCACACACCCACTTTTTCGCTCTCCTCCTTAAACCCGCCGCGCTTTTCTCTTTCCTCTCTTCATATTCCATCCACGACAATCCCATCCACAATGGCCCCCAAGACTGCCCCCAAGGCTAAGGAGAACGTCTCCCTCGGCCCCCTTGCCGGTGACGGTACGTTGAACAAAATTCCCTCGAGAAGAAAAAAAATTGCATGAGGCTGACTAGATTTGCGCATGGAACAGGCAAGCTCGTTTTCGGCGTTGCCCGCATCTTCGCCTCCTTCAACGATACTTTCGTTCACGTTACCGATCTTTCGTTAGTCTCCCCATAGGATCTCTGGCAAGCCCATGCGCTCGACCGACTAAATCGATTCGATGGGATCGATCAAGCGCGGCGCCGTGATTTCGGATCATCGAAAACTTCTGGATTACGTTGGCTGACACATCTTTGTTATACAGCGGCCGTGAAACCATCACCCGTGTCACTGGTGGTATGAAGGTCAAGGCTGACCGTGACGAGTCCTCCCCCTACGCTGCCATGCTTGCTGCCCAGGACGTCGCTGCCCGCTGCAAGGAGCTCGGCATCAACGCTCTGCACATCAAGATCCGTGCCACTGGTGGTAACGGCACCAAGACCCCCGGTCCCGGTGCTCAGTCTGCCCTCCGTGCCCTCGCCCGTGCCGGTATGCGCATTGGCCGTATCGAGGACGTCACCCCCACCCCCTCCGACTCTACTCGTCGCAAGGGTGGTCGTCGTGGTCGCCGTCTGTAGACGTGTGCGGGTATGTCTTTCATTTCCTACTACGTCTTTGCGTGGCTGGATCGGGAGCAACCTGCAGGCTCTACCTGCAATTGTGGATGGAATAAACGCGAAGAACGGCATTTATCGCCTGGTCTTCAATTTCTATCACGCCCTAAAAGTTCGATCTCAGCTGTTGCTGTTGAGCTAGGTAGTCTGATAAGACGACTGAATCAATTGACTTGGTCTGAGTAACCCTAAAGCACTTTGTAAATCCAATTGTAGTTCACTTATGTAATTCGCGCGCATTTTTTGTTCTGCGACGAAATTAAGAGTGCGGGGACCGCTCTCTAGCTGATTGTCGCGGCGTCCCTATCGCGGGGCCGAAAACTAAAAAAGTACCTCAGGATGATGCGATCCTACCGATTTGACTTCTTACTTCTTCGCTCAACACCGTCTTCAACACTCTGCTCGTGCGACTATCTACAAGATACGATCGCTTGCACAGCACGAAGCTCAGCATCACACTGGTCATAGGCTCTCGGCCAGATCCTGACTTTCTGCCAGGGACGGGCGGCAGTTCCCTGTCTTGCACCCGGCACCAGACAAGTTTTCAAGCTGCCGCAAGGCCTGCTTGCACCACGCGACTAACTCTACCGACCGAATAACGCGACCAAGACGAAGCTTGAGCTTCGTCAACTCGGACAAAGCGCGATGTCTTCCTCATTACCGACGCCGCCATCTATCCTCCTCCCCCACCTCCCTCCCAAGACCCACGTCGGTATCGACCTCATCTCCTTCACCTCGACGCCTAATTTCCACGGTATCCGAGAGCCCCCGGAAGGATGGCACTTCCTCTATACTGGAACTACCGCGAGTTTGTCGTTGCGGTGCGGCTCATGGTTCTATGTGGGAGATATCAGCGCAGCAGGGCATGGCCAAAATGATACCGCGCTCGTGGTACGAGATGAGCGCACCGGAAATCAGCGGACCGGTCCGGAAATTCACATCTGGAAATGGAACGCAGACACAGAATCGCTTTCGTCACTCCGGGAAGGCAATGACTCAGAGCGGCTGGAAGCCATGCGCCTCAAGGCGAATTTGGGTTCGCTCTGGCGGGCCGGGGGCCTTTTTCGGTATCGAAGTCGCGTATCGAAGGTCAGGTTATCCGACCATTCTAGCACAAAGGAGGGCGTGGTGAAAGTGAAGGATGATGAGGAGACCGAGTTGAATGGTCGCAAAGACTGGCAACAGCTCACCGACTGGATCTCGCCTAGACTCTTAACCCGCATCACTGGAAGCCCTGAAATGGACGTGGATGGACACCCGCGGTGGAATTTGACGTCTGCCGGTACTGCCAATCGTGATGCGGATCATATTCCCGGGCTTGATAAACCCGCAGAAGGGTCAACTAGTGATGCGGACGCAGATCAAGAACAGGAGGCCGAATTCGGATTCCTCCCAGTCGATCTGAGACGAACATGGCGAGAAGGTGCTATTGGACGGGAGAGAACAGAGGCTGCTCAAGACCGGTCTTGGGCTCTGGGAGACCTCATTCTTCGAAATTCAAGCTTAGTCTCCGGTGAAACAACCGTCGACGAACGAACCGGGGAGATTCAGGTCCTTGGAGAACTGCAGTTTACGTTTTTGATGGTCATGACCTTGATGAACTTTTCATGTCTTCAGCAATGGAAGCGACTGCTAGAGCTTATTTTAACTTGCCGTCAAGCCATTGTGGATAGAGAGATGTTCATTAGTGACGTTGTTCGGTTATTGTTGTTGCAGCTACAACGGTGCGACGATGTGGATGGGGGCCTCTTTGGGATGGATGGGGACGATGATGGAAGGTTTTTGCGGAGCCTGCTCAAGAAATTCCAACGAGCAGTGGATCAGGTCATTGAGAAGGGGACCAAGTCAAAAGTCAAGACAGAGCTCGACAAGTTAAGAGCTTGGGCCAAAGACGAATACGACTGGGAATTGGCCCATGAAGATATCGTGAAAGAGGGCAAAATCCGACTTGAAGACGGCGAATTAGTCGACATGGATATTGATGAGAATGATGAGTACGAGGAGACTGGCGAATATGCTCCTCTTGTCGTTGATCTGGGTGACGATAATACCGAGACCCAGTCTGTGTCTGACGATGGAGAGGCGTCAGACTTGGAGGACATGAGATACTGAAATACATATCCATGTTATTCCAGAAGCTCCCGTTTTGGGCTACTCTGTCAAATATTAATTCGTGATTCCCCTTCATGCATTTATTGCAGTGTCCGTGTGTTCAGCGCTCAAAGGCGTCGCCTCAGCCTATGTATGATACTACCGGTCGAAACACAAAGCCATTTTCTTTTTATGAGATCCAAGCCTTCTTTTCTATGAATCTAAACAAAAACCAAGTTCTATATACACCAAAACCCCATAATTCATGAACATGACCCGCAAATATCGTATAAAATGGTCATAATGCAACTGCAAATGCAAATCAAAATTTCAACAGTGTCGAAACTTAGTTCTCCTCAACAACGTAGGCCCAGTCGTGCTCCTCCTTGCCATACATGATGACCTCAAGCCACGACTTGATCTGCGACGCGTAGCCAGCAGGCTCACCGTCGGCACCGAGGGTGCTAATATCGGAGTCGTTGTTGCGGATCATGGCAACGGGGGTAATGAAGTAGGCGGTACCAGAGACAAAGGATTCAACGATGCGGCCCTCCTTGGCGGCCTTCTCGACCTCTCCGATGGTGAGGGTACGCTCGACAACCTCCAGAGGTGCCAGGTGGCCAACGAAGTTCTCAGAGAGACGATCACGCACGAGCTCAAGGACACTGCGGCGGGTCACACCGGGCAGGATCAGCTGGTTCTCCAGGGGGGCGGTGACGAGCTCCAGCTTGCCGGTGTCACCGTTGTGCCAGATGATGAAGAAGTTGCTGGCGCCGGCTTCGGTGACCTGGCGGTCCTCGCCGAACAGCCAGAGGATCTGGTCGAATCCCATAGCTTGGGCCTTGCCGTGGGCCTGCAGAGAAGGACCATAGTTGGCGCCGAGTTTGGCCCAGCCAAAGCCACCGGGCCAGGCACGGATGGTGTCTGGGGTAGAGGCAAACAGTCTCAGGCCTTTGGGCGCATCGGTCTGGCCTTCCCTCTTCATCTTGGTGAAATCGGGCCATGGGACAGCAATGATAAAGAGAAGAGCCTCCTTCGGGACCTGGACACCCAGGTGCGGGCCGTTACCGATGATGGTAGGGCGGATGTACAGGAAGGAGCCAGGACGCTCCTTGGGCAGCCAGCCTATTTTTTTCAAGTTAGCTATAGTTCTGCCTTTGAAGAGGGTCTCGATACATACGTGGGCCATCAATCTGCATCAGCTTGGCAACCAGCTTCTTCAGCTCATCGTACTTGAAGCCCGGCAGAGAGGAACGCTGGGCACTGGTGTTCAGGCGCTCGCCATTGCAGTCGGGGCGGAACAAACGCAGCTTGCCATCGTAGCCACGGTACACCTTCATGCCCTCAAAGCACTCGGTAGCGTAGTGGAGGCAGGAAGCAGTGGGTGGGATGCTGAGGTTCTCATAGGGCTTCACCTCGGGAGTCTCCCAGCCATTGGCAGCAGTCCAGCGGACACTGACCATGTGGTCGGTGCAGTAGGAGTGGCTCATCTCCTCGGGAGAGCCGGGCAGAGGGACATTTCGTAAGTTGGTGGAACGAGTGATCTTGAAGTTGGAGCCATCAAGCTCAGCAACCTGGGGTGCAACGGAACCCATTATGAACGCCAAGGACGTTTAATTTGTATTCGAATGCAAAAAGACAAGTCGACTAGTGATTCTATCCTGAAATGAAAATTTCTTTACAAGAAATCGTTCAGGCGGTTTCAGTGAGTCACCTATGGCTCAGGGCGGGTCAATAAATTCCCCAAATTAGAGAATAGGGACGGGCGAAAGGTCAAAGTGTCAAAGAAGTTGATGTTGAATATTGAGTATTGATCGAAAGGAAAAAGTGGACATGGAGAAAACCAATGCAGTGTTATAAGTCCTGGCGGTTTGCCCCGGGCCTGATAGTAGCCACAAAAAGTTTTTTCCGCCGAGCGGGAAGAACTCTGGAACTTCGCCATCCAGACCCCAATTGAACCAATTGACATAGGCGGGAACGTTATCCTCCTCGTCTATCTACAAATAAGATTGTCGCAGGCTACACTAGATGTGCGATTCCTACTGGTGAATTTTGTGTAACCCTTGACTGCCATCCTGCCGCATCCGACGCCCTACGCCCTGTGGATGACAAGGAGGGGAGGGGCACACTGATACTCTTCTTATCTGCCGGGTCCACTTTTTTCTGGCATTTACTCCGACGATAGCCGTGCAGAATGGACTGCCAAAGAGAGAAAAGCCTGGTTCGAAAGGGGTGGAAGATGCCGCGCTGCGGTTTGGCAGGATGCTGCGCGAAACGACACTAACTTTAGCCATGAAGATTCAGTCGGGTCAGCGTGACATATCCAATGCCGAACTATAAACGGGCAATCAAGGGCCCGGCATGCGCACAGCCACCACCGTGATGATACATGATACTCATGAGACTTGCTTTTACTGCAATCTATTATGGATCGAGAAGAAAAGAATAAAAGGATATGGTCCCAACAATCCGGTCCTCTGCAAGAGACCTAAAGTCCGTCGACGTATTTTGTGTTACCGTGGAGGAAAAGCTCCAGGCCAATGGCGATGAGGACACGTGGGCCCCTCTATACCTGGCGGTAGCATCATATCAAGGGGTTAAAGAATGGTATCATGGTACAGATGGATCGTCGGTCTGTCGTCAAGTTCCATTGGATTTTGTACCAATTCAACCCAATCTGTGAGGCACGGGACCGCCGTGGAATGACATGCTATCGGTATGCTCATGGGCCACGGCCAGCTACAAACTCACATTGTTATAACTGATCAATTTATACAAATACAATAGTAGAATAATCAGACGGTACTTGCCATCAAATAAACGTTGCAAAGGTATCTTGGTGTACCTAAGAACCGTCCAGTCGATGAGATGAAATAGTCCAGAGGCTAGGCTACCTTTATCTCTTCGTTGGCATTCTTTACTCTTCTCGGGACCATGATCAAGTGCAGTTAGTGCTTTTCAAAGAGAATCATTATTTAAGTCTCCAGAATCCTTTGAGAACGTACAATGCCGACCTCATCATTATCGTGCCTCACATAAATGACCAAAGAGGGTGATACAGATTGTTCTGAAGAGTGCGCCGAAAGCCATTGAGAATTTGGATTATGGTACAAACCGACAGCTCTCACACTCATGAAAGCTGCATCTTGAAAACTATTTGTATGACGTCTTCTAGGAACTAGGATGGACTTGGCGTGGTGCATATGTAGAGGTCAGGTGATCTCTCCTTGGTCAGCGCTTTCCTTCATGTCCTCTCTTCCATTATGCATCTATTTTCAACCACCTTCAGTTTCTTTTGCCGTGGACAATACGTGCTGCTCGAAGCGGTCGACCATGGGATTGGCTGACATTACGACAGTCTGACTGGGCTTTACTCGCAATCGCTAACTCGATTGAACACTTCCAAGGTTCTGCTCTAAAAGGTACCACGCGACTTGAAAATTTGATGAACGCTGTTTGTCAGCAACCTTTGCTAGAGAGAGAGAGAGAGGAGGCTCGCAGCTTACAGAAGTATCTATCAATGGAAACTTTCTCCTATCTTATCTGATTCCATGTCATATTTCGCACATGGTTTCTCCCAACATATGGTAAGAGAATATGTTCACTCCATGCCTGGCGAACACATATCCCCAAAAAAAATCGACAGGCCCAGCTTCATACCCCAGTAGTTCAGAGATACCCCAGCTATTGACAAGATATGCTGCCTATGGATCATACATTGTTAAATCCATATGATTGAGCTACAAGACAGAGCAAATATGAACCGACATCCAACATGACACAAGGAGAAAAAAGTTGTGAATTATGAAAGAACGAGTGCTAGTGATTATCATTTGGGCAAAGTGGTACTCTGTTGGTTCATCACATAATGACGTAAACTAATAATTGGGTTGTCTAGCCCGTATTTTGAGGGTGTTTGTCCGCTAGTAAGTAGTAGATCTTGTCGTGTTCGTAAATCCAGAATAAGAACCCGGTGGACCTGTAAATGCAAAAGTACCACGATGAAAAATCGGAGTCTCGTTTGACATTGAATTTATTACCAGCGTTGGAAAGCAAAACACTAAGCGTGATGCCAAATGGATCCGCTATCATCTCGACTATACCGAAAGAGGGGATCCCCACAAAGCTATCTGACCCGAACGTGCATTGGATTATGTTTTCCGATAGCATTCCCATAAACCGTGCCAGCCACGGAAGTCAGCCTCTAATTTCCGCCAATGCGAAAATCGTAAACTCGATAAGCCTGAAACCGCCATGTACGGGGGCTGCGGACAACTTATGCGAGGTGATGAGATCCGTCATACGGAGTACGGCTAGGGCTATCCCGATCCGGTTTCCAGGCGGTTCTATCCTATTCTTCTCAGTATCATTTATGGAATGCTAAGAAGTAGGTACACCCGGGCGATCTACTCCGACGCAAGACCAACTGATGCATCTCGCTAACCCTCCCCGCAAAGAGTCTAGAACCATGCAAGAACCATTATCCGCAGTGACCGGGACCAAATGCGAGCGTACTTTACCTCTGTTGGGCCTTTATAGCTTCCGGACGCTTGGTAATTATGAGATTGTTGCACCTAACAGATACTAGCACCCCATACTTGTGCTCGTACTAGCATGTGTACTATACTCGGAAACTACATCCTCCCCTTGCCCATACTATTGCAGGTTTGCCGACCAAAAATAGGATCAAACGCGTGACGTCTTTCTAATCGAAATTCGAATGAGCTTGGTGTGCTGCGTGGCTGATTTGCCGTCGTTGAAATTAGGTAGCACACTAATAGTAAGAACAGGTCGTTGCGCTGTGGTCGGCGGCAGCCGTGCATCTGGCTTTGGCCTGACGGTAAGAACAACCAAAAAGTTAAAGATGCCAGAGGAGATGATTCCACACCGAAAAGAGGTTCTGGACGAAATTACGGCCAATTCCGAGATGCCCAGCGCCTGCGCATCTCGAGGATGCTTCGCAGCGGGGAAGATTGTCCCGTGTCTAGAGGAAGTGGCAACGTGGCCAATAGAGGCGCGGATGGTTGGCCGGCTGAATTTTCCGGCCCACTTAGCGACCATAGGGTGACATCAACCGTCGCAGCGTCTTTCGACCCCCCTTACGGCCGAGTGCATATGGATCTACATACTACTAACATGCCGGAGCACGCTCTTGTTTGGGGGGAGACTACCTAGGTAGGTTCCAAGGTTTGGGTCGGATCCTGTTGGGAATGAGCCCAATGCCAGATTAATCCTGGGTCCACCAAATGCCACCCATCAAATTGCTTCAAGAATTTACTACCCGGGTAAAGTACGTAGGTAGTGTATTTAATAGTATAAAGTCGGAAGAATCACCCAAAGCAACTAAACGAGACAAAAGACGATGGACTTTGAGGTAAGTGTTGACATGTCGTACCTTTGTATCAGATCCCGTTGCTATCCCGCTGCTGCAGGGACGGGGGCCTGGGGTCAGTGTGGGACTATACCACAAGAGGAAACAGTGTCGTTCAATGGGAGGCTGAGGCTGGCCGAGATGGTCCGCATGGTTTGCATGGTATGACAAGACTCGCTTCCTATACTATCAAGCATGCCAGACTAAACAGAATAATAATATGTAATAATAATGACTTGGGGATTCGCAGCACTGGTGTCGCCGGGCGCTCCGCATATGCAGCGACAGGCCCCCCTGTCCATGGTCGTAATCATGTCCGGTGCAGATGCCAAGAAAAAAAAAAAAAAAGATCCGACTAAAAATAACACATCATCAGCACAAGCTCAAGCGGAAGGGCTTGTGATTGGTCGGAACATTACCGGCCAGTGGCAAACACCAGCACGGAAGAGGAACAAATATCCAGGGCGAATCGATTGGGTCTTCCGAGGAGGAATGAGAATGCCCACTTGATACCATGACGCGATGGCAGGCTTGGTATATACATACATACAAACCACGGATGCGGGGGATGTAGATCGGCCTGAGGACAAGGCTCACCACGGTCCAGAGGCCTATCAAGGACCACGGAACATCCTGGGAAGGTCAAGGTACTGATTTCAATTAGATCGGGGTGGCGAAGCGCTCCCTCTCTGTCCGGGACGCGATGCTGTGTATCGTGTGTACCACCGTCCTTGTAGCGTGGGAGCTCATGGGTGTTCCCATCAACCAGATCGCTGGGAATGGTCGCCACCTACCCCGACTGGTGGGAGTAATTCCCAGAAATCGAGGGGAAGGATTCAAAGATCTTCGCGCCTTTGACACTTCAACTAGGTGTCATATCTTGCGATTGTGCCGGACTTTGTACCAGCACGAGCCGAGTCAATCGATGAAAGAATGCATGAACTGCGTCAATCCCATCGGCATTAAGCAGTGCCTCTGGTCCAATTGTCGCAGTCAAGTGTTGCATCATCTCCAGACTGGACCTGCAAAAATGCTCCCAAAGCCGGTTCGAAGGCACAGTTGCTTTGATTGTCGGTACCTCCGAAGAGGAAGTCCCGCGGAATTTGTATGAAAATGCGGCACAGTGTGAATTGAAGGGGTCGATCGACGCAGACAGGTGGCGCTGCGGATACTACAAGCCCAAGCAAGGCCTTGGTCATGTTGGAAGATAAACAGGAACCAAAGGTTGTCGGCTGGCTGATGGTATCAACTGGGAAAAAAGTGGGAAAAAAAAAGATTTTATGTAAACGGTCAACTCGTAACTGGGAAGACCCACGATCATCGCCGCAGTCCCGAAGTACGACTGTTCGTACCTTGCGGAGTCCTTACGGTACAAGTAGGGCAGCGGCACTCCACGGGCTTGTCGAGTCCCGACTGGCTGGCTTCTCCCGTCTTTCCTCCAAACGGATCTTCTTTTTAGCGCTGAACATATACAGACCCTTGTTCGGTCCCGGTATAGCGCCCTGTTTTCTACTCCACCCTCGGGGTCCGGCTCCGCAGGCGTTTCCGGTTCCTTGATGCATATCTCACGTTGCCCGGATTCCCGACTAGCCTCATCTTGAGGAACTTGGCCCCAATCCATGCTCGCTGCATGTCCTTAACGGTAGGAGATTGACAGGCGACTGGACCATTCGCTTCCGAACCACTTGTGACGTTCAGGAGTGGCCCAGCTCGCCTCCCTGGTTGTGTGACAGCTATTTGTTTGCCCAGCGTGAGCCCCTCTCATTCTTCTTTCGGTTATCATCCAATTTTTTTTTTTTTCGTCACCTGCATACTAAATGGAGCTGATCACACGATTAGCCCGACCTTCCCATTGCCCCTCGAGTCCCAACGGGCCATACATAACGCAGCAGGCGCATTCTGGCCACCAACGACCCGGCAAAACGAGTCACATTCCCATCTAACGCTGTATCGACGATACCGAAATTTCCTCCGCTAGCGCCTATATGAATACCCCAGGCTTAGTGTGAGCGATTCCTCGCGCGCGCGACCGAGGCGCTCGGCTGACCTCCCATGTCTTGCAGCTTCGCTATCCTTGGGTGATTAAGTGGCAGTGGATGTCCCATTTGGCTGAACAAGGCATGGCAACACAAATCATATTGATTCAAAGGATACACGAAAATGAGCCATCAGGATAACCCCAAACATTTTCCGGCACTGGCCCCAGGCCCACCACGTATGTTTGCTGGCCCTTCTTCCATGGCTGTCACTCGACCGAAGAAGAACTCCACGGCCTGCTTAGCATGCAAGCAGGCTAAGAGAAAGGCAGGTCAACCACCGCTCAACAAATCGGCCCGACCCAACACGAGGGCTCGTGGCATGAATGATCAGAGAGAAAATGGGTTGCTAACGATATTCGACGGGACAACAGTGCTCTGGCCCCCCTCCCCATGTAAGGCTTGCCTGAGTGCTGGCGCCGAGGACGAATGTCAATTCGACCCAAGCAGAGACCTGCGACGCAAAGTGGCCGTGAAGCGAACCATACAAGAACTTGCCGATTATAAAAAGCTGCTAGATTCGTTACTGTCGACAATAAGGATCGCCAATCCAGACAAGCTCGGAGAAATCACAGAGCTGTTAAAGAGCAATGGCTCCATGCGAGACCTTGCTTGTGCCGTGGGAAGCCCGGTCACACATTTTGCAGATACACGGGCCTTGGCCAGCGCCAGCCAGCTCTCTATATCGGAGGATGGGGAGCAGTCGCTGGAATCTCCGGTGACCGAGTTTGCGAATAAATTACGGCGACCTTTGGAATCTGACAAGGTCTCGACTTCTCCGGAAGAAGAGCACTATATGGATTCAGCCCGAGTTGGATCTAATCCTTATCGAGTGACCTTAGAAAGCCTTTGCGATATCCCGTTGTATCAAGTACCGGCAAAACCATGGACAGAAGTCACCGATGACACCGACTTTGTCTCGCACTTGGTCTCCCTCTATTTCACATGGGACCACCCTTGTGCGCAGTTTCTGGATCAGGGGGTTTTTCTCGAACATATGAGGCGGCAAGATCTCAACTCGGAATTCTGTTCGCCGCTCCTCGTCAACAGTCTCCTATCTGTGGCAAGCGTATTATGCCCCGTCTGAGTTTCTACACTATCGCATTTCTAACGCTCAATAGATATACTCGGATAGTCCCCGGGTGTTGTCGAACCCAGATAACACATTTTCACGTGGCCAGCCATTTTTTGCTGAAGCCGAGATATTGTGGGTAGCCCAGGAGGGGCGAGCGACGTTATCCAATATCCAAGCCCTTCTAATGTTGTGTTGCGTGTAGGTGATCTTCTGATATACGCAAAAGTTCATTTAGGAACTTCCGTGAATACTAATGAGTTCTACAGGCTTTCATATCAGGGCAAACCAGACCTGAGCTGGTTGATGTTGCAACAAGCAGTTCAGCTAGCACAGGATATAGGGCTCTTTATGCTTCCAAGATCAAAGCATCGATTCAGAGAGAAAATGACAGCAGAGATGGAACGTTCTCGTACAATTACGGCTTGGGGCATCTTCAGCTTGAATCGGTCAGTCATGTCCATGTTGTCGAATCAAATGGCCTTGCGGTTAACCCACATACAGGCAAATGTCAATGAAGTTGCATAAAATGTCAGCTCTTCCCCGACCAGCGTCTGGGATAGATACAGGAGGCGAGCATGATTTTGACTGGACACCATATCCTCGATCGAACCAAATCACATATGCCACCAAGCGCGCGCATCTACCTCAAGTTAGACAGGGTCTTGCCGATTTGACGGAGATCATGATGCAAGTTGAAGAGCTTCTAGATGATGAGGAGCTAAGCAGCAACTTCTCTGCTATATTTGCTAAAGCAGAACAACCATACACCAGACTGCAACAGTGGTTAGCGGCCTGGCCCAATGCGTCGCAGAACGGAAATGAACCAGTCCCACAGCTTCTGATAGTTCGGTGAGCCCATGCTCCATGTCTACTATACTCACTCTCTTCGCTGACTGTCAGCTCAAGCATCAAATGCCTTCAAGCGATCATGCATCTCATAGAGATGTTGATTGAGCGTGATCAGCAAGGCACGGAGATCGCCCAGTTAAAGCATAAGTGGTTTGCTCAAGCGGAGGAAATGGCTCAGTGCCTTCGCATCCACCGTCAGTCCTATGGAACTAAGCATATCCCCAGTCAGTTGGTTGATGCCGTCCAGACAGCCCTTCGGGTTTTGGTGCATCACCTAGAAGACCAGGACGAAATCAGACAGGCAGCATTTACTGAAATTTGTCGGTTCGGAATTGCTTTGAGCGAAAAGTTCAAGCCGACTGCCGAAACTATCAACGCCATCCACTCTATGGCACTTCAGGGCTCAGTGAAGTTGCCCAACGAAGCTATTGCGATCCTGGACGGGTCTGAGCTACGAAGAGTACAGGAATCGATATAGAGCGACCATTTAAACTACCATTTCCGTTCGTGCGGAATGGCTTCTTGGAGGAATAGATATTAGGGGCAGACAAGGCATTACCTAAGCGATTGACCGTCGGCGAGAAATGTCGAAGATAGCTACCAGGTCTGACAGGAAATATTGAAAATAGAAAGCGATGACCACTACAGTGGTTTCAATCTTTTGTGAATGGAGTTTCTACTTTGTTGCCTTCTGCTGGAAGATAGTCCAAGCTAGCTCTTGCAGGAGCATTCTGATGGGTTTGGTCAGACCCTCATACTTCATGAAGCCGCAATGCAGACTCTGTAGACACATATTCAACTCTTTTACACAGTGTATAATTGTGGGAATCCATCGGGCTTTATTTTCTCTTATCCCAGGATTTGATTGTCTAAAATTGGCCGGAACAGTCAAGAAGAGTCGAAATCCTATACTACCAGTACATTCAAGCCATTCGACAGGTATCGTAAATTTCGGTCACAAACTATAGAAAGTACCACGGACAATATTTAATATGCCTAGTAGACTACAATAAAATAATTGAGCATCCAGTAAATCGCCGTGGTCAGTTTGCTGCAGGTGCCAAGCGGCTGCATATCCCGGCACAAGCTTAGTCATCATGTTCTTTATGCGCAGATAAAGATAAGCGAAAATCCTCAAAATTCGACCTTTGGCAAATCGCACACGCCGAACGACGGACGCCCCCACCCATCTTCTCCCCTCCGCCTCCTCCATCCCGGTCCCTCGAGGAAATTTCCAATTCTTGTCGCCTCGCATCTCCTTTTCCCTCGCCTGCCCACAATGTCGTACGACGACCGCGCCAATGCGCGCCCCAGCCTGAACGATGAGTCCGATGTTGAGGAAGAGGCTCTGGTCAACGACTACCGCGAGCAGGTCAACTTTGACGATGGGATGAGTGATCTGGACCGGACAACATCCCTCGGCGGTTCTCAGCCCCAGGATCTCCAGGCACAGCTGGCCGCCGCAGCTACCCCGCTGGAATACCAGGCGACTCTGGAGACCAAGTTCGCCAGCTACGACAACTACTGCAGCCTCTTCCACTACATCTTGAACTCGGAGGGCCCCGTCGATCTGGACGTCCCCTCGGTATGTTTCTCACTGCGCGTCCCAAGAATGGTGTTCCAGAAATGATGAAAGATATGTGGCTTGGCATTCATCACTGGATCAATTCTACCAATGAATATATGAAGAAAAATGGAACTAATGACATGGCTTTTCTGTTTAGTACTACTGGGCTTGGGATGTTATCGATGAATTCATCTACCAATTCGAGTCGTTCTGCCGCTACCGCAACCGCGTTGCTCGCAGCGGATCCAACGAGGAGGAGGCTCAGCTTCTCCGCGAGAACCCCAACACCTGGGGCTGCTACTCCGTCCTCAACGTTCTCTACTCCCTCATCCAGCGCTCCCAGATCAATGAGCAGCTGGCTGCTATGAAGCGTGGTGAGGACCCCGTTGCCTTCGCTGGCGAGTACGGCTCCCGCCCGCTGTACAAAATGCTGGGCTACTTCTCCATCATTGGTCTGCTTCGCGTGCACTGCTTGTTGGGTGACTTCAGCCTGGCCCTGAAGACTCTCGACGATATCGAGATGAACAAGAAGGCCATGTTCGCCCGGGTAATGGCCGCCCACTTCACCACCTACTACTACGTGGGTTTCTCCTACATGATGATGCGCCGCTACGGCGATGCCATCCGCATGTTCAGCCACATTCTGGTCTACGTCTCCCGGACGAAGAACTTCCAGAAGGGTGGCAACGGCTACGATGCCATTGCCAAGAAGAACGATCAGATGTACGCCCTGATCGCCATCTGTGTCGCCCTCCACCCCACCCGTCTGGACGACACCATCCACTCCGCCGTGCGCGAGAAGTACGGCGAGCAATTTTACCGCATGCAGCGTGGCGGCCCCGAGGCCCTACCCGTCTTTGAAGAGCTGTTCCGCTCCTCCTGCCCCAAGTTCATCAGCCCTACTCCTCCCGACTTCGACAACCCCGCCGTCAACGTCGACCCCGTCGACCACCACACCGCCATCTTCATGGATGAGGTCAAGAACACCCTGTTCAACCCCACCATCCGCTCCTACCTGAAGCTCTACACCACCATGGATCTCAAGAAGCTGGCTGGCTTCCTGGAGGTTGAGCCCGACCAGCTCCGCTCTTGGTTGCTCGTCAACAAGCAGCGCAGCCGCCAGATCCGCTGGGTCGAGGGTGGCCTGCTCGAGGGCGAGTCCGCAATTGCCAACGATCTCGACTACGCTCTCGAGGACGACCTGATCCACGTCAGCGAGACCAAGGCTGGCCGCCGTCTGGTGGATTGGTACCTGCGCAACCTTACCCGCGTGTACTAAGGACATTACGATACGCAGGAGCCACGTGGTTTGACTGTTGCACCATGGCATGCTCTGCAGGTGTTTGGAGAGGAGAAAAAGTAAAGTATGGACTTTACATGCAGGAAAAGAACGGACATGACTCGAGATGATTTTTCTTTCATAACCTTTTCCCGCTTCCCCTTGTTGTTTTCAATTTTCCCCACACATTGCCCACTTCTCGCTGCTTTTTATACGCTTTTCCCTATACTTTTTTCATTTACATCTTTCTGTGATTTGACGGCCCCGAGTCCTTCATTGTGAGGGCGAGGGGATCCAAAATCAAGTCAGGTTATCGCGATATCTCTGGAGGGCGTACGATTCTCACATTTGCCCGGTCTGCTGTTCTGCCTTTTGACAGGTGATTCACTCTGTGGAGTGTTTAGTGTGAAGTAGAAGAAAAAGAGATTTGATGAAATGCATAGACAACGACACTGTTCAGTCCAGTCCCTCGTAGACATCTTCTACCATCGTAGTCGATCTACAAGACCACAATACATGGTACAAGTTCGTATTTAACTAGTAGATATGCAGGCGTCAAAGAGAGAAGAGGGGTATACATGCAAATTAATCTAGTCCTATATCTTTCCAATGTGCAATATGCCATATGTGTACACGCGAAACAGGGGAGTTGCAATACTGACGGATCACTATTTTTGCAATCTCTCCCATAAACAACTTACTTGATCCCCATTTCTTCTCAATCGCTAACATCAAAGCTTGTTCCGCAACCGCAGTTACTTGTCGCGCGCGGGTTGTCCACGATCTTGAATTGACTGCCGATCAGCTCAGTGGTGTAGTCCACCGTGCTACCGGACAGTAGCTCCAATGAGGGCTCGTCCATGACAACCTTTGCTTCTCCTGCTGCATCGGTTTCGGAAGGCTCGGCAGTGCCCTCAAAAATTGTGTCCTCTTCGGCATCGATTTTGGATGCTGATTCGAGCGACATCATGTACTGGAAGCCATGGCAACCTCCACTAGTCACAGTGATGCGCAGATGGTGGTAAGGGTTTTCTTCTTTTGTGGCAGAAGGTGAAGTGGACGGGTCGGTGATTTCACGAAGACGCTGTTCCAGTTAGCTCTCTGGCTGGGAAATATGCAAAGAAAGAAAAGGGAGGGTGAAAGATCGACAACGAGCCAAACAAAAAAAAAAAAAAAAAAAAGGACAAAAACATACAACAGCAGGGATTCGCATGTGGTCACCCACCATACTACTAACCTGCCGGCGTGTGGCTTAAGTACGGCTGAGCGGACGGGAAGCCCTGTTCTCCACACCCTATGGTCGTATGTACTAGACAACGCCCAGGACAGGTTTAAGGTGCCATTGTTGGTTTGCCTTCCGATGGAAGTTGAAGATACCGACAGTGGCCTCGCTGCACGCCTGTTCCCAACAGTCCAAACAGGTTCCCGTCCGAGCCACCACACGCTTGCATGTCTTTTCAAATAAAACGGGGTAGTTCAAGCAATTCAAATCCATTGTAGACGTACCTCCACAGCTCGCGGCGATATTCCGATCATAAGCGTTTCGCCATCGTCTCCGGTTCTCGGGTTCTGTAGGACCTTGGTAGCCGGGCGAACTGACGACGCAGAAAATGAAGCGACTTGCTGGCGCAACGAGGATTGAGAGATATATGATCGTGAGAAAGAAGATTTGCAAAGAGAGGTTCGCGGAGTGAGCGCAGCGCTTTGCCGACAGGTAGCGAATTCGCCGACGGAGGTTGCGGAGAGGCGCAAGGCGGGTCGGGAAGTCGAGAAGAGACGTGCGGGTTGCTGCGAGAGCCGGCGGGCGGATGTGGATGGAAATAGTGACCGAGACATGTTCGGAGGTGTGTGTCAGTCTCTTGACTGGAAATATGGCGAAGAGAAGCTTTGTCTATCGCATCGTCTCATCCGATGATATCGCGTTAGTCAGATTCGGCAGTGGCACGATTGGTCAGCGACGGCGGAGGGCGGTGGCAGAATAAAGACCGGAGATGGCGGGGTGAAGGTTGAACAGCGGTACACAGTCGGAGTGCAGAGTGATTTGGAACTGGTCTCTCTAGGAGATACGATTTATTGAGTTGTGGGTAAGCTGCATCGACAAGCAACCAGTGCTACAATGGGTTCGCGGCAGCATCTTCGCGATATGAGGACTGGCCCCCCGCTTTCCTACGAGGATGATATCAGAGCCTACAAAAAAGAATATGCCGAAGCTCTCGATGCTCAGGATCCTCTGAGGCAGTTTCGAGACGAATTCCTTATTCCCTCCAAGCAAGATCTCAAAAGAAAAGGTCTTGCAGTAGAGGAAGGTATGTCTTGGACCTCGGTTATATATTGTGACGCAGGCCAAAATTATTTACATTGTCCGATCTGCAGGTTGTGACGAAAGCTCCGATCCTCGCTGCATCTACTTTTGTGGCAATTCACTAGGTGTTCAACCCCGCAAGACACGGCATTATATTGAACTGTATTTGCGAACATGGGCCACCAAAGGTGTGACCGGACATTTTGTTCCGCATGAGGATCAACTCCTCCCACCGTTCGTCGATGTTGATACGGCTGGTGCCAAACTCATGGCACCTGTCGTGGGTGCTTTGCAAAGCGAAGTAGCGGTCATGGGTACTCTAACTGCTAATCTTCATCTTCTCATGGCGAGCTTTTACCGGCCAACTAGTGAAAAGTACAAGATCATCTTGGAGGGCAAAGCATTCCCGAGTGATCATGTAGGCTTCTTCATACACCCCAATGCAAGTTTCCAAGAAGGATCGAGTACTGACGAAAGTTAGTATGCAATTGAATCTCAAATTCGTCACCACAACTTCAGCCCTAAGGAGGCCATGGTTTTGATCGAGCCGGAGAATGTGGACCTACCGATCCTGAGCACCGAACAAATACTGAAGGTCATTGATGACAATGCGTCGAGTACCGCATTGATTCTTCTGTCGGCAATTCAGTTCTATACTGGGCAGTACTTCGATATCGAAAGAATCACCGCCCATGCCCACTCCAAGGGTATCCTAATCGGCTGGGACTGTGCACACGCTGCTGGAAACGTTGACCTGCGTTTACATGAGTGGAATGTCGACTTTGCAGCATGGTGCACCTACAAGTATATCAACAGCGGACCCGGTGGAATGGCAGGATTGTTTGTTCACGAAAAGCATGGCCGTGTGGATGAGAAACAGCCTGATAGCGAAGAGACCTTCCGTCCTCGCTTCGCAGGTTGGTGGGGCGGGGATCTCAAGACTCGCTTCAATATGGAAAACAGTAGGTGGCACTCAAATTTTGGTGAATCATATGGAGCTAACAACGGAAAATTAGAATTCGTTCCTCAGCCTGGTGCCGCAGGCTTCCAACTCTCCAACCCTTCTGTTCTGGATATGAATGCGGTCGTTGCCTCCCTGGAGATCTTCAACCGGGCCACCATGGAGGAAATCCGGAAAAAGTCCCTCAATCTCACAGGCTACCTGGAACACCTGCTGATGAAATACCCATTGGATGCCTCTCTAGAAGAAAAGCCATTTACTCTCATCACGCCATCTAACCCAACCGAGAGGGGAGCTCAACTGAGCTTTCGGCTCCGACCAGGGCTTCTTGATAGCGTTCTACGTCATCTGGAGGAAAACAGCGTGGTCATTGACGAAAGAAAACCGGACGTTATTCGCGTGGCACCTGCCCCATTGTACAATACTTATACGGAGGTATGGCAGTTCTGTCAAATTTTCCTGGAGGCATGCCGGGAAGCTGTCAAGGGCCAACAATGATGTGATGTATATTAGTATCTTGCACGCGACATCCCGAATACTCAGAAATGAGTACTAAACAGAGCCATCTATCATAAACTAAGCCCTCGGCGTTCCTGAAAAGTGCCGAAGAAGGCAAAATGCGGGTCGGAGTTAACCGCCGAAAAGCATTCAGTTCTCACTCTAAATTGGTCGGCGGCCGGCATTTCGGCACCGTTTCTTGTTTTTCTCTCCACAGGTGACTGACTGGTTTAGGCCCCGCACTGGAAGTGGATTAGTCTGCCACAAAAGACGCCATATCATATCATTTTGCTAGCGGAAAAGTCTCCGATGTGTCTTTGCCGTCTTCACTCTGGGTACCACTCTAGGTACTGGGCGATATCGTCCTGGATACTCTCCCTGTGAAGAAAAGCGAAGATGGGAACATCAGCGCCAACTGTGACGGCCACGGCCGATCCGGAGTCTGCTCAGAATACATCTGGAGGTGCGGGGAACCGAAGCGGCGATGTCGCTGATGTCGACTACTCCGTCTTTACGATCAGTCAACGACGATACATTGTCTTTATGGCTTCCTGGGCTGGGTTCTTTTCGCCTGTTTCGTCGCAGATCTACTTCCCGGCGTTGAATACTCTAGCCCGGGATCTTCATGTGCCAAATTCATTGATGAACCTGACCCTCACGAGCTATATGGTAAGGCAACCGTTATTCTAATCGATGACTCGAGGCTCTTGGTGTACTTACAACTTCGACATACCAGATTTTTCAAGGCCTGTCGCCGATGTTCATTGGTGATTTTGCCGATAAGGCCGGACGAAGACCCGCATACATTCTGTGCTTCACGATCTACATTGCTGCCAATATTGGACTGGCTCTGCAGAACAACTATGCAGCACTCTTTGTCCTTCGATGCCTCCAAAGCGCTGGAAGCAGCACTACTATTGCCCTTTCGTCTGGCGTGGTCTCTGACGTGGCTACAGCGTCTCGAAGAGGATCCTATATGGGATTTGTGACGGCCGGCTCTCTCCTGGGTCCTTCTATCGGCCCAGTGATTGGTGGCCTGCTGTCTCAGTACCTTGGATGGAGAGCGATCTTCTGGTTCCTTGTGATATTTTCAGGAGCCTTCATGATCCCATTTCTTGTAATTTTCCCAGAGACTGCTCGAGGCGTCGTTGGTGATGGGTCACTACCACCGCAAAAATGGAACATGTCCTTGATGAATTACCTGAAGTCGCGCAAGGCCAGTGAAGAGGGGGTTGAGTCGCCAGCAAGCTCGCCCAAGCAAAAGCTCAAGTTTCCGAACCCATTCCAGACCCTTGCCATCGTCTGTCAGAAGGATACCATTATCATTCTCCTTTCGAATGCGATACTTTTTGCCGGTTTTTACGATGTCAGTGCCACGATCCCGTCCATCTACAACGATCTTTATGGTCTGGACGATCTCCAGATCGGCTTGTGCTACATTCCGTTTGGCCTCGGTGCCAGCATTGCATCGATCTTGAATGGGAGTTTCCTGGACCGCAATTACCGGCGTATTGCGACCAAGATGGGGTTACCATTGGTCAAGAATCGTCACACAGACTTGAGAAATTTCCCCATCGAGAAAGCGCGTCTTCAGATAGCTTTCCCGATGCTTTCCATTGGAAGTCTGTGCATTCTGGCTTTTGGATGGTGCCTCAATTACGGTGTCCACCTCGCTGCGCCGACGAGCATCCTATTCATCATGGGTCTTACTTTGACAGGCGCGTTCAACACTGTGAGTACACTGTTGGTCGATCTGTACCCGACGCAAGCTGCCAAAGCCACTGCGGCGAACAATATTGTCCGGTGCTTGCTCGGCGCTGGTGCTACGGCCCTGATTGACCCTATGCTCTCGGCTATGGGCCGTGGATGGTGCTTTACTTTCATTGCACTTGTGATGTTATCCACGTCACCACTGCTCCTATGGGAGATTCATCGAGGTCCTGCATGGCGCGAAGCGCGCCGGCAAAAGGACGAGGCGAAGAAGCTCGCTGGTGAAATGAGCACTGGCGACGAGAAAACCTTGAGATAACTGGACTCCAGCTATGTGGGAAGTTTTGAATGCCCTTGTGCAATTAATGTCGTTACGATCAAATAATGAGCATAGGGGTAGTTTTTGGCGATGCCTTTGCATGATAGATTAATGGGATGACATGGATAGAGTGAAGACAACAGTCTTGCATAATTTGAATTAATTGCTACCGTCATTTTGGTATCGTGCGTATCACTTGAATGCAAAATATGCCCGTTCCAGAGGCTGGCGCTCTGATTCCCACGCAAGCCAATCCGACCTTGTGGTTCTGTCCGAAGAGTTAGTATACCGCGATAACATGGGTAGAAGTGGGACACATACGGCAACAGTCCCATTCCATTAACTTTCCACACCCCAAGAGCCAGCAGTAGCAGTTGCATCAAGACATATACCGCCTTCACTCCAAGCAGGCGTCCACGTGTCGACGGTGTCTCGTATTTAGCAAAGGCCGCATTGGTGTTGATCAAGCCCTGGATGGGACCCTTGAACAGCATCAGAACCATCATGATGCTGAAGATCTGAAGACTGTTGCCGGACATGTACATCATGATCGCTTGCATGGGGAGTTGCTTCGACGGGGCGATGGCGATCTCCCAAGCCTTCTTCAGCTTCAGGGCGTCGGTCTCTTCGGGTCTCTTTGCGCTCGGTTGTTTGTCCTGTTGCTGACGCTGGTAGGTACCCCTGTCAGCCCTGATCACGATCTTGTCTGCGCTATGCAAGCTCACCTGTTTACCACCTCGGGTGCTTGAGCTCGAGAAGCCAGGTGGATCCGGGATGCTGTTGGCCGCCTTCGTAGGACGCGGCATCGGGGAGTTGAGCGCGACGACCCATTGCGGCGGGGGCGGAGGAGGGAGCGCAGACATGATCACTGCGTATCCAGCGGACTGTCGGTGCTGAAGGGGGTGATGGAGAGAGGGTGGCGTGGGGAAGGACCGAAAAAGTGGGAAGATGACGGGGCGCGCGGTGCCAGGAGGTTTCCTCCGCAGCTCCCACTCCGCCCTCGACTCTCCTTTCCCTCTTGACGCTCCTCCCTGTTTCGGACCTTCCACACCCCCGTCGACTGAGGATTGCTCTTGACTATGCTCAATCAATGATTCGCACTGTCTCCGATTCCCCCGAACGGGCCACAGTTGTGGTGTACTGAAGCAATCCACGGCCTTTTCCCGACCTGAGACATCCTCCCCTCCAGAAACCCCCCGAGAACCTCAACACTAGACCTCTCGAATTTTCGCATCGCGCAAACCCCCCACGATCGCATCTTGCTCGATCTCTTGACAGAAACCAGCTCGATTGTCGCATGTGATCGAATTGCAAGGCCGCTAGACTCGCCCAGAAGCACTACCGACGAGACCCGCGCTTAAGTAACCTTACGATTCGCCCAACGCAGCCATGAGTTCCGGGGGCGACGCGAAGCTCTTCGCCAGAGTAAGTACTGTCAAACTGTCGGACCATCTGATCTTCCCCCTTTCCCCGCACTGCCCATGTTCCTCTCGTCTTATGGCCCTGGAGGCTTTCGCACACCTAGCATCGTAATACCTTGCTCTTTGCCCTTTATTTGCTTGTTCTGTCCCACATTATACCCCTCATGTTTATCGGATTTGCCCCCTATGCTCCGGCCTATAGCTCACGTTCTGCGCGAAACCCACAGGGCAAGGTTGCCGAGCTGCGACAAGAGCTCAACAGCGGCGGCAAGAAAGACAAGAACTACTCCGCCAAAAAGATCGCCTTGAAGAAGATTGTCGCCAACATGACGATGAGCAACAATGACATGGTTGCGCTGTTTCCCGATGTTATCGACTGCATGACCCTGCCGAGTTTGGAGATCAAGAAGATGTACGAGACACAAACCGATAAACCCCCGAGGTCGCGGATTTATGGACTGGTTTGCTAATAGTCATGCTAGGTGTTTCTTGTTCTTGGTCAACTACTCTCGCCTGAAGCCCGATGTTGCGCTGAAAGCGCTGCCGATATTGGTCGATGTATGGATGTGCCCTATCGTTACAACAGCTCCTTTAAGACTGCACTTCTGACATTGACTAGGATATGGAAGATACCAACCCGCTTGTCCGCGCACTCGCCCTGCGAACTATATCATATGTTCATGTGCGCGAATTCGTGGAGGCGACCTTCCAACCCCTCAAGCACCTGATGCAGGATAACGACCCCTATGTCCGCAAGACGGCTGCGTTCTGTGTCGCGAAGCTATACGAGCACGACAAAAAGATGGTGGAGAACTCGGACTTGATCGACCGACTTAACCGGATGCTGAAGGACGAGAACCCAACTGTCGTCTCCAGCGTTTTGGCATCATTGGTGGACATCTGGGGTCGGAGTGAATCGATTTCACTCACCATCGACTATGTCAGTGCTTCAAAGCTGGTCTCAATCCTGCCCGACTGCTCCGAGTATGCAACTTTGTCCCTCTTAGAATTTCTAGATAGGTTTGCTGACCGATTGTTCAGGTGGGGCCAATCCTACATTCTCGAGGCCTTGATGTCCTATGTGCCCCAGGACACTGCCGAGGCGCTTCTGCTGGCAGAGCGAATTGCCCCGCGGCTCTCTCACTCGAACTCCGCGGTGGTCCTCACATCCTGTCGAGTCATCCTCTACCTCATGAACTATATCGCCGATGAGAAGCACATCACCTCATTATGTCGGAAGCTCTCACCTCCTCTCGTCACCTTGCTCTCAAAACCGCCCGAGGTTCAATATTTGGCATTGCGAAATGCCATTCTCATTCTACAGAAGAGACCCGAGGTCTTGCGCAATGACATTCGGGTATTTTTCTGTAATTATAACGACCCGATTTATGTCAAGGTGACCAAGTTGGAATTGATGTTCATGTTGACAACGAAGGAGAATATCTCGGTGGTCCTGGCAGAGCTTCGAGAGTGTGTACCTTGTCATCCATTCAACAATATGCCTTTTGCTAATATCTCCCTGCAGGTATGCTACCGAGATTGATGTCCATTTCGTGCGCAAAGCAGTTCGTGCCATTGGAAAGCTCGCAATTAAGATCGAGTCCGCTGCCAAGCAGTGCATCGACACACTTCTGGAACTGGTCGACGCCAAAATCCCGTATATTATCCAAGAAGCGACGGTGGTGATTCGCAACATCTTCCGCAAGTATCCCAACAAGTACGAAAGTATCATTAGCCACGTCATCCGCAATATCGACGACCTTGACGAGCCTGAGGCCAAGGCGGCTGTTATCTGGATCATTGGCCAGTATGCGGACCGCATTGAGAATTCCGATGGTCTCCTCCAAGATTATCTTGCGACCTTCCACGATGAAACAGTCGAAGTGCAGCTGGCCCTGCTCACGGCTACTGTCAAGCTTTTTATTCAGCGGCCTACGAAGGGCCAACAGCTCGTTCCGCAGGTACTCAAGTGGTGCACAGAGGAAACAGATGACCCTGACCTGAGAGACCGTGGCTACATGTACTGGCGTTTGCTGTCGACCGACCCAGCAACAGCCAAACAGGTGGTGATGGGCCAGAAGCCACCCATCACCGCCGAGAGCGAAAAGCTGGACCCCCGAACCCTCGAGGAACTCTGCCTGAACGTTGGTACACTTGCAACTGTTTACCTGAAGCCTATTCACCAGGTCTTCCGTGCCGCACGTCCCCGTCGTCTGCAGCCCAGCCCAGCCCTGCAACGGCCACGGATCGAGGACGGCACCGCCAGCCTACTCGAATACAACCCCCCTACTGCCAACCTCGCATCATCATCAACGAGCAACAGTGGTCTCGCCACTATCACTACGACGGGAAACCCCATCAGCCCGATCAATGCTCCTCCTCCACCCAACTTCCCCGTTGGGCCGGGCTCTGGGCCTGGCCCCACTGCAGCTCCGAACACATCCAACGACGCGATCAGTGCTGCGGACTCGTACTTCAACGGGATTGGCTCGCAGCAAATGGCCGCGTTGGACCTGGGTGGCCGAGGTGATGGTGGTGCTGGAAGCGGAGGTGCACCGCAGACACAGTTTGTTGTCACGCAGAACCAGCAGCAAGGATACCAGCCTCAATATGCTGGCGGTGCTGCTACAGGCGAATTGCTACTTCTGTAGGTTGCTTGATTTTGGTTGTAATTGTAGATAGGTAGAGAGCATAGATATCTGGTCAACGACCCCTCAGCATTGGAACTTGAAAGGATAATGTTATTTATACATATTTCATACTGATAGATTTCCTCTAGGATGTTTCATAGATGTAGTGTATTTCAACCACGCTGTTATTGTGATGGCAATACCACAAGTCTGAACCCGGGCTTTATTGTTGAAGCCTAATTCGGTGCTCGATTGGATAGCAAAAACTTGCTGAGATCCCACAGTGCACCATGGGTTGGCTTCGAGATTGTGTGCACCGTGAAAAAGATCCGGGGACAACCCTAGTGGGATTCCCGAAATGGACAAAGGTATGAATGGATCATGATCTTGGCTAGGGTAAAACGGTAAGGATATCACTGGCAGGTAAAAGTAGGGTGAAACTAGGGGGTAAAAATATTGAATATGGCGTAAGCCAAATCAGAAATCCATCAAAAAAATCCATCCGCGCTGACATGAGGTCAAATCGCGATCAAAACTTTGCATGTGCGTTCTTCAATCCTCGTCCAGCTTGGACAATCCGCCACGACCGCGCCGAATACGCTCGTCAAGGCTGTCCTCGCCCGCGCGCTTGTGAACCTGGGACATGAACCGTCCACGGTCCGAACGCTGGCTGTCATCTGCTTTGCGCTGCTCCTCTTCCTTGGCATCGATTGCGGCAAGGCGCTTGAGCCGATCAGCTTCGAGTTCCTTGGCATTGGACTGCATCTCGGCCAGCTTGCGTTCGGCTTCCTTGGGGTCAATCTTGGTCGGTGCAGGACGAGAGGAAGGAGCATGGTCCCGGTCATGATAGCCACTCCGATTGTTGTTGTATTCTCGGGGGCGGCGGTCGCTCTCCTTACCATCAGAATCGCGGCGGTCGCGGTCTTCAGTAGAACGCGAGGGTGGAGAGTCTCGACGAGGAGGGGATCGTCGCGGAGATCTGGCACGTTCGCTTTCACGCTTGTCGTCTCGGTCCCGGTGGCGGCTGCTGTGAGAATCTCTCCCACGATAGTATCTGCGATCACGGCTTCGGTCCCCGTCGCGGTCGTCTCGGCGTGATCTCGTCTCATCATCTCGACGGTCACGATTATCCTCGCGGTTTCGGTCGCGGTCGTCTCGGCGTAATCTCGTCTCACCGTCTCGACGGTCACGATCATCCTTGTGGTCTCGGTCGCGGTCGCTGCGGTGCTTGCGAGAAGATCGACCGGGGGAAGCAGATCGGGATCGGTGTCGGTGAGAGCGGCGGTGGGAACGGTGACGGCGTTCATCTTCTGCATCATCGCTGTAGCGGCGGCGCTTGGAGTCATGATCTCGATCACGATGACGGTAGTCTCTCTCGCGGCCCCGATCACGATCATGACGGCGAGAGTGCTTTTCTTCCTGTTCCTTGTTTCGGATAGCTGCCTTGATCGCTGCTTCGCGCGCTTCTTGCTCCTTTTTCTTGATCATCAGCAGCGGGTCTGCCATAACCTTGGTCATTGTATCCCGGGATGATCCAACGGGAGGGCCTGCAGTCACGGCGGCATGTCCAACAAAATCGGCGCCCTTCTCGAGTTTCTGGGCGTCGTTGTCCTTTTTCAGTAGAATGCCGTCGATTCGTCGCTTTCCCAGCAAATATCCTTCCATTTCTTCAGAGACATGACCACCCGATTCACTGTTGGGCGCTTGGTACATCCAGTCGACTCGGTTCTGCTGTTTCGGCTTGCCGGAGGCTTCTTGGAGGCGCTGAAGCTCTTCGATTTGACGTTCCTCTTCGCGCTCACGTCGAACTTGCTCGATGCGCTTGCGCTCCTCCAGCGCACGCTGTTCTTCCTGCCATACGCGCTCCTGGTTGCGCTTGAGCGACGGATGCCAGGACCTAGGGACAAGCCGAAATGTTAGTCGACCTATTTTGTTGACGTTTTCGAGAGACTTGAGTACTTACTTCTTCAAATTTAGGTCACCGCCACCCATATTGCGGCAGTGAGATGATCTTGAGATTTCCCTAGAATGGGGAGTGGTGAATCACCAGGAGAAGTGTTGCTAGGAGAGAAAAGTGGTGGAAAGATTGGTCAGTTGGGGGGCGACACGCGGGTTGGAGGAAAGTAAGTTGAGATCCTCAGGAATGGGAAGGTTGGACCTGATAAGGTACCCAGCCGATAAGTCTACGATGCACTGCAGCCTTGTAGCCCAAAGTCTTGGCATGTATCGATCACGTGATTTTACCCACCTCCCCGGAAAGAATCGTTCGACACTTGACTGCGCGAGTGTAGAAAGCTTTATATTGGGAATTCAATGAATACATTGCGAAAATAGATACAGGTAATGGAGAAAACATGGCGGAGCGGGAAACATTCATCATGCAGAATTTACCACAAGAAAAGAAAGAACAGGGTGCACGCTCGCTCAATTCTCCATCAAAAATAATCACCCAGGCTTTCTCATTACCACATAAGCAGGATGATAAATAGAAAGAAAGAACAGGAAAGAAACATAGGGGGTGGGTGGTGAGGAGCGAGTCAACATAATGAATCATACACGGTCTCACCGATCTAGAAAAGGGGAAATATCATTCCATCGCACCAAGTGAAATTGAGGTCTGTCCACTACTTCGTAGACTCCCAGCCGACCCAGCTGCGCGGCATCACTCGCCAGACCTTGCACTCGCCGCTGCGCATGTCATTAAGTTTGAAGCTCTCCATCTTCACCTTTTTACTCTCGCGGCCCTGCTCCCAGGCACGAATCTTCTTTTTTGTACCATCCCAGTCAACCACAACGCCTACATGGTCAGGCTTGCCAACCTCAGCGCTGTATTTCTGATGCATGGTGCCACGGTGGCCTTGGAAACGGGCGTTGCGGAAGCTGACAATGTCACCGGCTCGAATCTCGTCATTCTGCGACACAGAGGCGTTGGCCAGGTTGGAGTATACCAAGGCACCGTAGGCTCGAGTGCCAATTGGCAAAAGTGCATCTGACAGAGGGTCGAGGAGATGTTGGACAAACCCAAATGGAGTGCCATCGCCGACGGTCGAATTTTGAATGGAGTTGACAGAATCAGAGATGCGAGCTCCGAATTGTACATGCGCTTGTTCCAATTGATCCTGCCGGGGTTGAAGTGGGGAGCCTTCATGACGCTGTTCAAGTGCAGCATCCGCAGGGTTCTTGGCATCAAATTGAACCGTCACGACAGTCTGGGAATAATCAATGAACAAGGCATAGATGTCCTTGGAGATGATCGTTTTGCCGCCACGCTTCGAAGAAGATGACTCCTCGAACTCGAGAAGTATATCTTTGCGGTTCTGGAAGGCAGGAGGTGGAACGTTAGGCTGAGTCCACCAAATAGTGTTCTCTGCCAGATCGATCTCAGTAGCGATATACCCCTGGTCAATTGACGGCCGAGAAATATCCATAGATCGACGGACACTGGGCTGGCTTCTCAATAAATCCATAGAACCCCGCTGGCCGCGACCAACGGATGGAGACGGAAGAGAAGGTGCTTGACCTGAGGGCGGAGGTGGTGGCGCAAGAGAAGGTCGCTTCTCATGCTGAGTCTCTTGAACAGGGCTTTGGACAGGAGAGGCGTCGTACATATCGTCGTAGTTCTCGGTCATGGGCTGCGGAGGGGGAGGAGGCGGAGCCTCGGGGCGACCCCCAGGGATGGGAGGCGTGGGCAAACCATGGTGAGGAGCGGCATAATTGAATGGGTCATAGTCATCATCTCCCTCACCACTGCGAGGGGGCTCCCTACCAGGCGGCGGTGGAGGGGGCCCTCGGGGAGTATCAATGGAAGCTCGGGCATTCCGAGGAGGCTGATTAGGTGGCGGTGGCGGAACTCCCCTCGGAGCAGCCGTCGGAGGAAGAGGGGGAGGTTGGCGGGCCTCCTTGGGGCTGCGAGGGGATTGAAGAGAATGGTCATCCGTTATGGTTCCTTCGTCAAAGCTAGAGTCGCGCTCATGAGAGCGTAGAGCATCCTTGAATTTGGCCCCAGAGGCAATATCGGTATCATAATCCCCATCGTATTCAGTGACTTCGCCTTCCACATCCTCTCCAGCCTGCCGGGGAGCGGACATAGCACTTCCACGGCTGTCAGCGGTGGAGCGTCGACGGGGTGGACCAGGAGGAGGTGGGGGTGGAGCGCGGCTCTGTTCCGGGGGCTCAGGAGGGTTTGATGGGACTGGCGGAGGCACACGACTGGCTCTCCGTTCGGCCGCAGGAGCTGATGGAGTCGTGTCATAGGTCGAGGAGTGTCGAGAGTCAGAGCGATCAGGAACTGCCGGTGCGGGAACTGGTGGAGGAATGGATGCAGGTTGACCCTGATGACCAGAGCTCAAGGACAAGTTCCTCGCATGGACAGATAGCTCATCGTCGGATTCGCTGCCCACATCAGAGGGCCTTAGCGGGGGAGGAACAGGCCGACCTGGAACTACTGTCAGTGCATTAGCTCAAATAATTGTCAGGACAGCTTCCGAACTTAACTTACCTCCCGGGACTGGAGGAGGGGAAGCAGGCTCATCAGCTGGCACTGGCGGAGGCGGAACGGGGCGCGTTTGAGGAGGTGGTGGCGCAGGGGCTGAAAGAATGATGAGGTCAATCAATGGGCTTTATATGAGATTGGCAGAATGTCTTACCAGTAGCAGGAGGGACAGGAGAAGGTCTGTCAGTCGAGCGACGCGGAGGAGCACCCTCATGAACAGCTTCTTCTACATCTGGCACCTCTCGGGGAGGATGCTGCTCCGAGACCGGGGTCGCCAGAGGCTCTCCTTCCTCCTTCTCAACATCGGCAGGAGGTGGAGGCTTGGTACTGATGTTCATTCCGGGCAAAGGAACCATGGGGACGGGAGGGGCATTTCCCGGGGAAGTGGGTTCCGGCTCAGCAAATTTCTTCTCCGATTCACCAGGAGTCTTGGGCTTGCGAGCTCCAGGAGTTGACATGCCTGGAAGACCGCCTGGTGGTCCGAAAAGACCCATCATTCCCATGCCGCCACTCATTTTCGCCATGCGCTCACGAAGTTCCATTCTGCGCTTTGTTTCGGGGTCCATTTCCTCTTCCTCCTCGGCGTCCTCCTCAACATCCGCCTCTTCGCCTGTTTGCTCAGCTGCATGTGTTGAAACCTGGCGCGGGCGCTCATCCTCATCATCTTTGCTGGTAGAGGTCTCACCCGCATCCTCAGAGTCTGCGGCGGCGGAATAATCGGCATCATTGGTATCACTGGCAATCTCCTCGTGGGGAGAGAAGGGAGCGGATGGTTGAATGGGAGGGGCCTTGGCTCGCAATGTGTCGACGCTAGGATCCCGTGCAGTTGCGGCTGGTTCAACAGGCGAAGCTTCGGTTTCTTCCGCAGGAGTCGCAGGAGCCGCAGGTTCAGCAGCTTGCTCGACAGGCTTCTTAGGAGGTTTGGGCTTTTCCTTCTTCTGAGTAGCCTCGGCATGACGTTGCGCCTGCTCAAGCTGCTGCTTTTGGAGAAGGGCGATTCGGTCTTTCAAGCTTGTAGGCTTAGGCTGATCCTCCGAGCCTTCCTCGTTTTCTTGCGAGAGAGGCTGTGGAGGAGGAGGAGGTGGTGGTAGTGGCCGGCTTTCTGAGACAGGAGGTTCACGAGCAACCTGTTCCTGCACCTCCGGATCTTCCTCACGCTTGTAAATTTTGGGAGCCGGTTCCCGTGGCAGAGCAACAAAAGAATCTTTGCTCGGAGGAGGTGCAACGAATTGCTTCTTCACGAAGGAACCAGGCTGCTGCTGGCCACCCGGCTTGAATGGAGCAATCGGGGCCGCTGTTTTGTTGAAAGCAGCAATTCGGTCCTTGAACGACGAGCCAGAGGGCTTCTCCGCAACGGCTGGTGGTGGAGGCTTGGAGGCTTTGACCACAGGAGGCGCGGGGTCGGCCGCAGGTGCAACAGGGGCAGGTAGCGGTTGTGCGGGCTGAGGGGGCGAAGATGAAGCCTCAGGAGCAGTACTCGAGTCCAGAGGGGACTGGGGTGCAGGCACAGGTGGTTTTTGGGCAATAGGCTCGGGCTCGGGCTCGGGCTCCTCTACTGGGGGTTGCGGAGCAACCTCGGGTTCCGCAGGGAGCTGGCTCTCGACCACGGTAGCGGAGGGTTCGGCCAGTTCTGGCTCGGGTTCCTTCTTGGGCCTACTCGGGCGTGCCGGACGTGGAGGAGCCGGGGGTTCATATCGTTCAACGAAGGTCTTGGGAAAGATGCCCTCCTGTTTGGCCCCGGACCCATCTGTATATTCACCGTAGTACCATTCAGCATCTTCTTCGGCGGTGACGGTTACCACCTGGCCGATTGAAAAACTGAGATCGTCATCGTGGCCCGAAGTATACTCGAAGACCGCTCGAACTGTGAAAGGCGGGCTGGACATCTGGCAAGACGACACCCAACCTCGGAGGGACGGGAGGTAAAGGGAACGCTAAAGGACGAGGAAGCGATGACGACACTAAGGCGAAATCTGTACAGAGTAAAGCACCAGCTTCAAAACCTCCAGCATGCAGGGGTCGTAGAAGTGGCGTGGAATGATTTCTGGGTAGCACCAAAGGTCGGTCAGATCGGATGACGAAAGTGTGGATGAGTGGTGCCTAGCAGTCGGCGATGAGGGGGGACTTGAAGGAGGGGCGGAGGGACTCACTGCGTGTCGGAGAATCGAGCTCCCGAACTTGCGCCAGGGATTGAAAATCGATGCAAAAAAGAAAAGAGCCGGTTAAATGCGGGCACGGAGGAGGGAGAGACGTGGAGGGGAGGAAGAGGGAGCAGTGAGGTGGTCGTCACTTGGCGGGATGAGGGAGAGACTCCACACTGACGATCGGCGGCTAACCAGTAACCAGGGTACTGCCCAGCTGGGGGAGCTCACGAGGAACGTGGCAATGCGTATTGACGAGTGCTTGCCCTAGTGTACTACTCGTAGTACTTGAGAGTATGTATCCTGGCTGTGCTGTCCAGTCTCATCTTCTGTATGCCCGATGTCTCTGTGATGCCCCGGAGAATAGAACAGACTCCACCACGTAACCGACTATAAAATCGGCACCAGCGCACTTTAGTTATATTAACAACATGAGTAGAAGCGTAGGTGAGACCAAAGGCCGCCAGCCAGCTGGGTCTTCTTTTATATCCAGCGTTCGCCACGCCCAGCTTCTGCCCAAGCCGACGTTAGCACCTTGGAGGGGTGCAGCGTGCTCTCATTGGCGACCTGCCCTCATCCCGCCTTTTCCGCTGTACTGGTATCTGCCACCGAATTTCACCCCGAAAAAATTTGGGCGACTTGCTTCTCTCGCATCTGCCACCTTTTCGAGCTCCGAATGATCCTGGTCTTTGATCAGTCTGAACAGCTTGACAGTATGGCGTCAGGACAGGGTCCATCGCAAAACTCTGCGCTCAGAACGTCGCTTCCGTCTGCTTTCGCCGCCGTCAACGCCGAACAATCCTCGCTGTACGCGCCGCCGTCCCAAGAAGAGCAGGAAAGGTATCTCCAAGCTCGACCAGGTGCAACGCCGCAGCACTTAGGGATCGCTCTCCAACATGCGCACCAGATCCAAACCCAGAAAGAGGCCGAGGACATGATCCTAGACCGCATAATTGACCTCCTCGCGATCCCCGCATCCCCGTCCGCCGACCCTGCTGCGCCCTCTACTGAAGAAGAGCAGATCTTCAGATCAGCCATGAAAAGTTTCCGCCCGGGCGATTTTGACAATCTGATCACGGAGCGAAACTACGAAGACCTGTGTGGATATGGACTCTGCCCGCGCAAGAACCGCAAGGAAGCCAACGCAAAGGGAGAGACGTTTCACTTTAAATATGGTCCAAAGGGAAGCGGACCAGGTGGTCGTGGACGCAGCATGGAGATTGTGCCTCGAGAGAAATTGGAGAAATGGTGCTCGGACGAATGTGCGGAGCGGGCTCTGTTCATTCGTGTGCAGCTCTCTGAGCAGCCGGTGTGGGAGAGACGGGCAGAGGCGACACGCGCGATAAAGATTGAGCTTTTGGAAGAGTCCTGGGCTAGAAAAGAAAAGCATAAGGCAAAGGCTGGCAGCTCGACGTCTGCTTCAGCACCCGATAAAGTCAGCCAAGCGGACGTTACGACTAGCTTGGAAAACTTGACGATCCAAGATACTGGGCGATCGCAGGAACTTGCAATGGAGCGCGGCGACACTGCGCTATCCCATCAACAGGGACGTGTGGACATCCAAATTAAAGAAAAGGAGCAAGGACCAGACTCAGTCGCCAGAGCGCCGGAGCTGAGACCCGAGGATGCATATGGAGGATCGGTCGAAGGTTATATCCCCCAGGAGCGGCAGAAGCAACCGTCCGATAATCAAGATGGTCAAGACATGCTCGACCAACTATAAAAGTTGATCCAAAAGCCAGTGACATATACACTTGGCGGTTTGTGCTTTGAAAGGCGTTCTACAATTTATACCCGGTTGGGCGAAGGTGACATACGAATTAAATTTACAAAATGACCACAAGCTGCAAGATCACCAAGAATCTGTGCGTAGCCGGGACCAAGGTCACCGAGTCGTCTCGAATCAGATATTCGAGACGGCCCTCTACGTAGTTCGACCTGGGGGCGCAAATCCTCCCAGGCAAACGCACGAGGACAAGAATTGGCAATCAAGCGTCATCCCCAGCTGGAGAATCGGCGACACCTTTGTCAACGGGAATCATGTTTTCATTCCTTATCCATAGACTCCATTCTAAGCTAAAACCGTAATAGCCGAGAAGAGAGCCAGCCAGAAAAAGTGTCGTTATGGGAAACGCCAGGAGTCGGCCGCAGACAAAAGACTTTTTTCAGTTTTCCGAGGTGGTTCTCCAGAGTGCTGGATTTAGCGGGGACCGAAGCGGCGGGGGCGGTCGACCTGCTGCTGCTGGCTGACGGTGACGACGTTGACCTTGAGGTTGTCGAAGCCCATGGACTTGAGCAGGTCCTTGGTGTCGGTGTCGACGTCGAGCTGGCCGGACTCGGTCTGGGAAACATCCAGAGCGGAGACCTCAGGGACGTACTGGTCCTTGCGCTCACGCTCCTCCTCCTGAAGCTTGAAGGAGATACCGCGGACGGGGCCACGCTGGATACGCTTCATCAAGTGGGTGGTGTAACCGGCAATCTGTGGGAAGGAGACAGTCAGAATTCCGTCCTCTCGTAGATTCGAGCATATGCGAAAACCATGTGATTCGTACCTTGTTGCGCAGGCGCTTGGAAGCAATGATTGCGATCTCATCGCAGATGCGCTTGTTGGTCTCGAAGTCCAGAGTCAACTTGGGGTAGTAGCGCTCAATGATGACCTTGGCGGACCGCTTGACGGTCTATTGGGAAGTAAATCAGTCAGTGTTAATTCGTTCTAAAGTATGCATCGATTTTTTCCTTACCTTAGTACGGACGCGACCCATTTTGGCGTATGTTGGCTGGACGTGGACGGATGTTCAAGACGAGGAACTTCCAGTGTCGGCGAGCTGGATGGGGTCTACAGGCGCACTCGCTTAGTGCGGTGTGGGACTATGCCCTAACCTTGGCAGAAAGCCCTAACCAACCACGTGACCGTGTTCGATTATGTAATTGGTTATTCTGCCGGGCGGTAAGGGTAATGTCAAGCCTAAGGTGTGTACGTGACTAGCTATTTGATCTTTAGTCGACAAAATTTTGACACTGAGTTGGCTTATGGTTTCAAAATAATGAGAATGATGCAACTGGTTTATATAACATGTTTGAAAGGGTAATGGGAGTAGCTTTACACTAGCAGCAAATCTAATCGTACAAATCTTTGCGAATATCGTCCACCGGCCAGTCCTTGGACACTCATTGTGCACTTCTAGTTCCCCTTGGAAGAGTTCAAGTTTTCCATGAGGCTGCGGGCAATATCTTCAGTCCCCTTCATGGGCTGCCTGGGGGTAGGCTCTGAAGTGGCTCTGTAATGGGGGGCGGCCTCCGAAGTGGCCCTGAAACGGGGGGAGACAAAGCGGCGGGCGTCCATGCGCGGAACGACATTAGCATCGCGTTGAGCTGCTTCTGTGATGCTGGTGAGATGTGGCTTCTTGTAGTCCTGGATTCCGTAGGGAGTTTTGGCCGCTGTTCCAGCACGGTAAGAAGAAAGACCAATGCGGCCGTCAGAATCGACCGAGGCACGGATGGGCGAGACCCAATATTTGGCACCACCCGGGATAGTTGCGTCGAAGGCAGTAAGGCCCGGAGGTGTACCCTGATCAATAAAGGTCATGGCATTCAAGTCCTCCACAGCAATACCACCAACACCAGCAATAGCTTTCGACACGCGTCCCTTGAATCTACCCTTGGGGCGCAAGATGCGAGCCTCGACGGGCTTCTGGTAAGCTTGCGGACCATGTTGAGGATGGTTGTATACCGAAGCGTGTGTTCGAGTATAGGACAGACCAGCAGATGGGTGCGTCTTCGGGGGGCCAGTCACGGCATATTCGGGGGCGGAAAGCTTGGTTCCCGGGGACTGGTAGTACTTGTGGCCGATGCGCTCGCTGGGCACAGCAGGGGATGAAGGAAGGTCGAGCAACTCGAAGACAGCGGGGCCAAGGGCAAACGGGTCCTCACGAAGAGATTTGATATATGTACTGAACTCCGCATCGGTGACCTTGGGGGTCTGGACCTTCTCGAGGTCTTCCCCGTTGTCCTGGGCCTGTTTCCGCGCCTCGGCGTAGCGTTTGGCGTCATATCTCTCACGCATCTTCTGGAGCAATTCCGGCTTCTGGCGACGGATTTGCTTCAGGTAAGCTGCGAATTCCGCCTCAGTCTGTCCCGCAAGCCAAGGTCCGGTGTGTCGAAATTGTTTGGCTCCGGCCTCCCCGAGCGCCTTACTGGTTTCCGTGTTATCGACAAAGGTTTCAAACGGACTCTGATGGCGCGGAGTCATGCTTGTTGCGTAGTTAACCTTGGAGGGAAGCGACATTGGCATGTGCAATTCTTGGAACTTTTCCAGGGTCATGGTATGATCGGCCGCGGACTCGAAATCGGTGACATGTTCGTAGGTATCGAGGGCGTTCATGCGAACAACAGGTCTCGATGATTTCTCCGATGTCGACTTTGCCGGCAAAGGTCGCTTCAGACCCCAATCGCCCCGAGCTAGCGAAGACTGTGGTGTCACGATTGATGCCCGGGTAGGGTGAGGAAGTGTCGCGGTCTCGGATTCGAAAACGATCCTGGACGAGGGCGGATCCTGAGGAGGCTGCAAGGCCTGTGGGAGTGCGAACAAACGGGACTTTCGCAGAAGATTCGCCGTAGGCGATACCCTTGCGGCCGCCATCTTGCTCAATTGACGATGTGATGGAGCTGGACGGGGCTTGCGCAGAAAAGTTGGCTCGGAACACGGGTCAAGCCGATACGGTGAGGCGTAGTGACCTAAAATGCAGTTCCCCATACGTAGTGGCCGGTGGGTCACTAGCAACGAGTACTATTATCTGGATTTAGGCAATGTTCTTGATTTTTCAGTATATGGGAAGGTTCTATTTTCTCTCCATAAGCCGTCTAATTGATCGCGTTCCCGTGATTTAATATCCCCACTACGCACCAACGGCCAGCAAAGAGTCAATACTATCAGAGACCGATTGCTGCAACGTGCGATATTTGAGTCCCAAAACCTGTTGTGACCGTTGATTGTCAATCCCATATATGTTTTCTGGGAGGTCACTGGGCGAGTCCTTGGGCGGAAGCTTTGACTCTAATTCAGGATGACTCTGGCGAGTGATGTCGACGAGATCCTTGTTGGAGAAATAACCAGCGGTGACAAAGAACCTCTGACCGCCAGCCTCGTTGACCTCAATAGCACGGACATGTGCAAGTGCAACATCTCGAACATCTACCCACAGGAATGTCCCCGTCGGAGCAATCTTCTCCTTCATCTGACCTTGGATGATGTTTCGTAGACGTTGGTTCGATGTGTTGACTGCCTCCAATGAATTCAGGTAATGAACAATTGGACCCAGCACCAGAGGTGGGTTGATAGTTGCAACATTGAAGTTTGGCTTTTCGTTGGCCACGAAGTCCCAGGCGGCTTTCTCGGCGAATGTCTGCGAGAAATGGTCAATAAAGGACTCTGATCCGCCGAGGCCCACGATACTGCACCTTGCTTGCCCGGTAAACATTGGCATGATCCATAGCTTCTTCCCAGGTAACTGGATTCCAGTCTTTCTCACTGTACACCGTCGGGTGCTGCTTGGGGTTCACAATTGCAGCGAATGAAGATGTGATGACAACCCGCTTCACCGTAGGCGCATGGGCCTTGACGGCTTTCAGAATACCGGTAGTTCCTTTGATAGCAGGGTCCAGGAAGTCCTTTACTGGATCTTGGACGTTGAAGTGGAACGGCGATGCCGTGTGAAGAACATAATCAAACGGTGGATTCGATTTGACCGCCTGTTCGAGCATGTCAGCATTATGAGCTTATGAGGTGCCAGAGACTTCTTTCTGACCTCTTCGAATGCTCCCTCTTGAGCAACGTCCTTGACGATAACATAGGACAGCTTCTCCTTGGGCGTGTGAGGATGGGCCTCGATGATTCGCTTGCCCTTTTCTTCCGATCGGACAGTAACCACAGTCTCGAATCTAAAAGTCCACTGCTGTCAGCACTGAGAAAGCATCACAATTCAAAATGCACATTACCCATGTTCTAGCAAAATATCAAGGACATGGGCAGCAATGAAAGCCGCTGGCGCCTATTGCAGTTGGTTAGATCCATGACGTGAGTTGGTGATTGCTTGTCGTCCACTTACCTGTGAGGAGAATTTTGACCATATTGCCGATTGAGAGTACCTATGCGATCTAACAGTGGTGAAGTGGGTAAGAATTTGAATTAGAACGCTTTGTGAAGTCGAGGACCTCCTCAGCTTTTATGGTCTCCGTACCCCTCGATCCCGTCATCACCCCCACCACATTCCACCGGCTCGGAGGTGCAGTGTCGCTTACAAATAAGCATAATCGGCATAGTATTGCCGCTTTTGATGGAAGGTAGGAGTTAGTCGTGCTATAAACCCGTGTATCTCCGTATATTGTATTGCACTCTCTATATGAAACTGTCAGCAGTCACATCCGTCATACACTGTGAGTCGATCATCAAATCGCTATCGTCGGAGCAATGGAGATATGATAACCGGATCATTTTGTCTCACATTTACGTGCGCTGACCGCATATACCTGTAAACCTACAAAATAGCCACGAGCGATTTTTCTCTTGAGGAAGATGCAATCTCCAGTCAGACCTTTTGTAGAGAGCTGATCTTAAAAGCTTGGTACTAGCAGGGATGACGTCGCCTGCAGAACGTGATTAACTAGGTTCCCATTGGACACCATGCAGATTGAATACACACATGAAAAGTAGGATAGTGCAAGACAAACTCCAGAGTTTAGCCCAAGTCAAATGCTTCTTTCTGAAGACCTTAAATCGGTGACCGGTTTCATGCACAAGTTGATTAGTAACCATTGTCCTAGTAACTAACTAGTTAGTTATCATCCTGGGACAGCTTGGTGGAACGAGAGAGTATCAGGTACCCTGACGTGTTTTCAATACGTGGTAGAGATAGGAAGCAACTATGTTCGAGTAAACTCCGTATAGTAGAGCTCGTATGGGCTTGTGATATGCTATTAGGATTCGGTAGCCTAGGCCCCCGACGTGTCTTGCAAGATGGTATAGATTCACATCACACACAAGCACCTAGATCTCTGAAGGCACTGCGAGATCATTGCATTCTGAAAAGATAACATAAAAAAACACCTGGAAGATCTCGAGCCACGCATGCTTCAAATTCTTGGAATTTATTCTAGAGCGCAAGTTTCGACTACAGCGAAAGGGCGACCCGTTCCAGTTCCCGCGCGGTGAAAGGCGGTGGCCCGTGCGCGACGGTTCTCCAACCTGAGCATCACGCCCGACCTTCCCTCCTCCAAGTCCATGCGACCTGCGCCTCAGCTTTCCCAAGAGGTCGGCTTCAAATGTCCACCCGGGGCCGCGTCTCGCAATCATGGCGCAAACAGGCCCTATTACCGACGTGACTCAGCGATTATTTACAGAGCTGAAGTCGAAGAACGAGGAGATCCGACTTCGAGCTGCCTACGAGCTCTATGACAACGTCCTCTCGGTCTCACGAGGTGCGGGCGACATCCCATACCTCAGGAGGTTCTGACAACGTGCTAACATCTCCTCTCCCTCTAGACTGGCCTTCCGAGAGGTTCGTGGAGTACTACAATACGGTCAGCCAACGGATCGCCCAGCTCGTGGTGACGGGTAACGATGCGAATGAACGAATCGGCGGCCTCCTAGCACTTGACCGATTGATCGATTTCGATGGAGTCGACGCGGCCCAGAAAACAACACGCTTTGCCAGCTACCTACGGAGCGCCCTTCGAAGCAATGACAATGTCGTGTTGGTTTACGCAGCTCGGTCGCTGGGACGTCTGGCAAAGCCGGGTGGGGCTCTCACCGCGGAGTTAGTGGAAAGTGAGATCCAGTCGGCTCTAGAATGGCTGCAGTCAGAACGACAAGAAAGTCGGCGTTTCGCAGCTGTGCTTGTGATCGGGGAGCTTGCGAAGGGTTCGCCGACACTTCTCTACGGCTTCGTACCCCAGATCTTTGAGCTCGTCTGGGTTGCGCTACGAGACCCCAAGGTATTGATTCGAGAAACCGCAGCGGAGGCTGTTGGAAAATGCTTCGAGATCATTGTCGCTCGTGATGCACAAGTGCGGCAGTCTTGGTTCGCCAGGATTTACGATGAGGCACTGCTGGGTCTAAAATCCCACAATATCGACTGGATTCACGGATCACTTTTAATTCTGAAAGAGCTGATTCTGAAGGGTACCATGTTCATGAAAGAGCACTATAGAAATGCTTGCGAAATTGTCCTTCGCCTCAAGGACCACCGAGATCCCAAGATCCGCACCCAAGTCGTCCTTACCATTCCTATCCTAGCATCCTACGCCCCTACCGACTTTATCGAGACCTACCTACACCGATTCATGATTTATCTCCAAGCTCAACTCAAGAGGGACAAGGAGCGGAACTCGGCATTTATCGCGATTGGCAAGATTGCAAATGCAGTTGGACCGGCAATTGCAGGGTACCTTGATGGAATCATCATATACATCCGAGAGGGACTTGCTATGAAAGCGAGGAGCCGGGCGAGCGTGAATGAGGCCCCGATGTTTGAGTGCATCAGCATGCTTTCCCTGGCTGTGGGGCAAGCCCTCAGCAAATATATGGAGGCTCTTCTTGATCCCATCTTTGCTTGCGGCCTCAGCAAATCATTGACTCAGGCCCTGGTTGACATGGCACACTACATCCCCCCAATCAAGCCCGCTATTCAAGAAAAGCTCCTTGATATGCTGAGCATCATTCTGTGCGGAACGCCATTTCGGCCACTGGGGTGTCCCGAGCATCGCTTGCCTCCAATGCCCTCGTTTGCGAAGGACTTTGCAGCCCAAGACTCCCACACCGACCCTGAGATTGCGCTGGCTCTCCACACCCTCGGAAGCTTTGACTTCTCTGGCCATATCTTGAACGAGTTTGTGCGCGATGTTGCCATCAACTATGTCGAAAACGATAATCCTGAGATTCGGAAAGCATCGGCACTCACTTGCTGTCAGCTCTTCGTGCACGACCCGATTATCAACCAGACTAGTGGTCACTCGATCCAGGTCGTCAGTGAAGTGATTGACAAGCTTCTGACCGTTGGCATCGGCGACCCCGATCCAGAAATCCGGCGGACTGTACTGTGGTCATTGGATCGCAAGTTCGATCGTCATTTGGCGCGACCAGAAAATATTCGCTGTTTATTCCTGGCAGTCAATGATGAGGTTTTCGAAGTCAAAGAAGCCGCGATATGTATTATCGGTCGTCTCTCCAGTGTCAACCCAGCATATGTCTTCCCACCACTGCGAAAACTGTTGGTCAACCTTCTGACCGGGCTAGGCTTTGCCAACACGGCTCGCCAAAAAGAAGAGACCGCGCAGCTGATCAGCCTGTTCGTCTCCAATGCAACCAAGCTCATCAGGTCCTACGTCGACCCCATGGTAACAGCACTGTTGCCAAAGTCAACAGACACCAATCCCGGCGTTGCTGCCGTCACGTTGAAAGCGGTTGGCGAGCTCGCCAATGTTGGCGGAGGCGAAATGAGGCGGTATCTTCCACAGATCATGCCCATTATCTTGGATTCACTCCAGGATCTTTCTTCTCATACAAAACGTGAAGCCGCGTTGAAGACTTTGGGACAACTAGCTGGCAACTCGGGCTACGTCATCGAGCCTTATATTGATTATCCTCATCTTCTCGATGTTTTGATCAACATAATCAAGACCGAGCCCACAGGAGCTTTGAGAAAAGAAACCATCAAGCTCGTCGGTGTCCTTGGAGCTCTGGATCCCTACAAATACCAGCAAATCAGTGACATTGAGCCCGATGTCCACCACATCAATGAAATACAGAATGTCTCGGATGTTGCCTTAATCATGCAGGGCCTCACTCCCTCCAACGAGGAGTATTACCCCACCGTGGTCATCCATACCTTGCTGCAAAATATCTTGCGTGAGAACTCCCTGGTCCAATACCATTCTGCTGTCATCGATGCCATTGTAACTATCTTCAAGACCCTTGGTCTTAAGTGTGTTCCGTTCCTTGGGCAAATCGTCCCGGCTTTCATTTCGGTCATAAGGAGCTCTCCACCTAGCCGTCTTGAGTCTTACTTCAACCAGATGGCCATCTTAGTTAACATTGTGCGGCAGCACATTCGTGCATTCCTACCAGAAATTATTGACGTGATCCGTGAATTCTGGGATGCTTCCTACCAAGTCCAAGGTACTATCCTATCTCTGGTCGAAGCCATTGCTAGGTCTCTCGAAGGAGAATTCAGAAAGTTTCTCGCTCGCCTGGTTCCGTTGATGCTTGATACTTTAGAGAAGGACTCAACACCACGCCGTCAACCATCAGAGAAAATTCTCCATGCTTTCCTGATCTTTGGATCTAGTGGCGAGGAATACATGCACCTGATAATTCCTTCCATTGTCCGTCTCTTTGATCGACAACAAAATCCGCAAAGTATCCGCAAATCTGCGATTGACAGCCTGACAAAGCTTTCTCGTCAAGTGAACGTTTCCGACTTTGCATCTCTCATGGTCCATTCCCTATCACGGGTAGTTGCTAGCGGGGACCGAGTATTGCGACAGGCTGCTCTAGACTGCGTTTGCGCACTCATTTTCCAGCTTGGGCAAGACTTTACTCACTACATCCATCTATTGAACAAGGTCCTCAAGCAGCACCAGATCACACATGTCAACTACCAGATCCTGGTGACGAAGCTCCAAAAGGGAGATCCACTGCCTCAAGATCTGAATCCTGAAGAAAATTACGCCTATCCTGCCGATGACACCAGCTTCGCGGAAATTGGCCAGAAGAAGATTGTTGTGAATCAGCAACACCTGAAGAATGCTTGGGATGCGTCACAAAAGTCCACCCGGGAAGATTGGCAAGAGTGGATTCGTCGTTTCAGCGTAGAGCTTCTCAAGGAATCTCCATCCCCAGCTCTGCGGGCATGTGCCAGTTTGGCTGGCATTTACCAACCGCTCGCTAGGGATCTTTTCAACGCTGCATTCGTGTCTTGCTGGACCGAACTTTATGACCAGTATCAAGAGGAGCTGGTCCGATCGATCGAAAAGGCACTTACGTCGCCAAACATCTCCCCCGAGATTCTTCAAATTCTTCTCAATCTTGCTGAGTTCATGGAACATGACGACAAAGCACTCCCAATTGACATTCGGACACTTGGGAAATATGCTGCGAAGTGCCATGCTTTCGCCAAAGCACTCCATTACAAGGAGCTTGAGTTTGAGCAAGATCAAAATTCGGGTGCTGTTGAAGCTCTCATCACCATCAACAACCAGTTGCAGCAATCAGATGCCGCTATTGGTATTTTGCGCAAGGCACAAGCCTACCGTGACGTGGAGCTAAAGGAAACCTGGTTCGAGAAGCTTCAACGATGGGATGAGGCCTTGGCTGCCTATAAACGCCGCGAGAAAACCGACCCCGACAGCTTCGGTATCACCATGGGTAAGATGCGCTGTTTACACGCTCTTGGAGAATGGAAGGTTCTTTCAGACCTGGCGCAAGAGAAATGGAATCAAGCATCACTGGAGCACCGTCGGGCTATCGCTCCTCTGGCCGCTGCTGCCGCATGGGGCCGTGGACAGTGGGAGCTCATGGATTCCTATCTTGGTGTCATGAAGGAGCAATCTCCGGATCGGTCCTTCTTCGGCGCCATCCTCGCCATCCACCGCAACCAGTTCGACGAAGCCAACATGTACATTGAAAAGGCACGAAATGGGCTCGACACAGAGTTGTCTGCGCTCCTTGGAGAATCGTACAACCGGGCATACAACGTTGTCGTCCGAGTCCAGATGCTTGCCGAGTTGGAGGAGATCATCACATACAAGCAGAATGTCGGAGATCCAGAGAAGCAAGAGGCCATGCGCCAAACCTGGAATCAGCGGCTGCTTGGATGCCAGCAGAATGTGGAGGTGTGGCAACGCATGTTCAAGGTCAGGGCTCTCGTCACTGCGCCGCGTGAGAACCTTGATATGTCAATCAAGTTCGCCAATCTCTGCCGCAAGTCTAATCGCATGGCCCTTGCGGAGAGATCGCTTGCTTCGCTCGAAACAGTCGTTTCAGATGCTTCTGGTACCCGTACCATCTCGCCTCCCGAAGTTACATATGCTCGACTGAAGTTCAGCTGGGCAAATGGACATCAGCAAGACGCCCTCGAGATGCTCAAAGAATTCACTGCTGATTTGAGTGATGACTTGTCCAAATACAACACCCTGATGGTCTCACACAATGAGCACCACGGAATCAATGGCGTGAACGGTATGGCAGACCCGACCCATCCTGAAGCCATCAACCTGCGTGAACGGGTTGGTGATGTCGCCAAGTTCAAAAGGTTGCTCTCCAAGAGTTACCTGCGTCTAGGAGAGTGGCAAACTGCTCTTCAGAAGGGCGATTGGCGAGCAGAGTATGTTCGTGAGGTGCTCAGTGCCTACTCAGCAGCTACCCAGTATAATCGCGATTCATACAAAGCCTGGCACTCTTGGGCTTTGGCAAACTTTGAGGTTGTCACGACAATTTCGAATCAAGCCAACCGAGACACCAAGCCTGCTCCAGTCCCTGCGCACATTGTAACAGAGCACGTCATTCCTGCCATTCGTGGTTTCCTGCGGTCTATCGCGTTGTCCTCAACTTCTTCCTTACAAGACACTCTGAGATTGCTTACGCTGTGGTTCACTCACGGCGGCGACCACGAGGTCAATACTGTTGTTACTGAGGGATTCACCAGCGTCAACATCGATACCTGGCTCGCCGTCACTCCTCAGCTGATTGCGCGAATCAATCAACCCAACATTAGGGTTCGCGGGTCGGTTCATCGACTCCTCGCCGAAGTTGGCAAAACACATCCCCAGGCCTTGGTCTATCCATTGACGGTGGCTATGAAATCAAATGTGACTCGCCGCTCGCAGTCAGCCAGCAACATCATGGAAAGCATGCGGCAGCATAGTGCCAAGCTTGTTGAGCAAGCCGATCTTGTCAGTCACGAGTTGATCCGAGTTGCCGTATTGTGGCATGAACTCTGGCATGAAGGCCTGGAAGAAGCGTCGCGCCTCTACTTCGGTGATTCTAATGTCGAGGGTATGTTCGCAACCCTGGCTCCCCCTGCACGACATGCTGGACAAGGGCGCCGAAACCCTCCGTGAAGTGTCTTTTGCGCAGGCGTTTGGCCGTGACCTCGCAGAAGCCAAGCATTACTGCATGCTTTACCGTCAAACACAGGAGATCGGTGATCTCAACCAGGCGTGGGATCTCTACTATACTGTGTTCCGCAAGATCAGCCGACAACTTCCGCAGCTGTCGATCCTTGATCTCAAATACGTCTCACCCCGCCTCAAGGACTGCTCTGATCTCGACTTAGCTGTTCCGGGAACTTACCAGAGTGGTCGCCCCGTCATTCGTATCATCAGCTTCGACCCTATCCTGCATGTTTTGCAAACCAAGAAGCGCCCTCGCCGGATGACTCTCAAGGGTAGCAATGGAAGTTCATACATGTACGCTCTCAAGGGTCACGAGGATATTCGACAAGATGAACGAGTAATGCAGCTCTTTGGTCTCTGCAACACTCTTCTGGATAATGACGGCGAGAGCTTCAAGCGTCATCTCTCCGTCCAGCGATTTCCCGCGATTCCCTTGTCTCAGAGCTCTGGTCTCCTGGGATGGGTATCAAACAGTGACACCTTGCACGCATTGATCAAAGAGTACCGTGAAAGTCGCCGCATTCTACTCAATATTGAGCATCGCATCATGCTTCAAATGGCGCCGGACTACGATAGCCTCACACTGATGCAGAAGGTTGAGGTCTTCGGGTATGCCATGGACAATACCACCGGCAAGGACTTGTATCGGGTGCTATGGCTCAAGAGTAAGAGCTCTGAAGCCTGGCTTGAGCGACGTACAAACTATACTCGATCATTGGGTGTTATGTCCATGGTCGGCTACATTCTGGGTCTTGGTGACCGTCATCCTTCCAATTTGCTGCTGGATCGCATGACTGGCCGTGTCGTTCATATTGATTTCGGTGACTGTTTCGAGGTGGCCATGCACCGTGAAAAGTATCCCGAGCGGGTTCCATTCCGTCTCACTCGCATGTTGACTTTCGCGATGGAAGTGAGCAACATCGAGGGAAGCTACCGTATTACGTGCGAGGCTGTGATGCGTGTTCTCCGAGAGAACAAGGACTCCCTGATGGCCGTTTTGGAAGCTGTAAGTTCTCGGGTTGCTTCCTTGCTGTCTCCGTTGGAAGACGGCAACTAACATATTCTTTAGTTCATTCACGATCCCTTGATCAACTGGCGCCTTGGGGCTCAGGAATCCCCCGACCGAGTTTCTCTCACAGCCGAACGCCGCCAGTCCATCATCGAAGGCATCAACGCCGAACATGGTGTCCAATCCAACACTTACAACCGCCACCGTCGTCCATCAATCCTGGAAGGCGGCATTCTTGATACCCAAGAAGGAGTTCCGGCCGAGGCTCGTGAAGCTCAGAACGCGCGTGCTCTCCAGGTCCTTGCTAGGGTCAAGGAGAAGCTCACCGGACGCGACTTCAAGCACTATGAAGAGCTCAACGTTAGCGACCAGGTTGACAAGCTGCTTGCGCAGGCTACCAGTGTGGAAAATATTTGCCAGCACTGGATCGGCTGGTGCAGTTTTTGGTGAACGATACTTGTTTCTTGCGGCTGGAGACTTGCTCCTCTCCTGGTGCTTCCCGGCATGGTTATGTGATGTGACATGATGAGTTTCTTCTTCTGATATGCGCTGCCGATTTCTCTCTTTCTTTCCTCTTGTATTTACAGGGGCCCCTTATTTTGCTGTTTTCATAATTGCTCTTTTTGTCCTTTTGGGGTGTCTACTCCTTGCAGCTTATTGCTATAGCATGGCCTGAGAGTCCATAATGAGGTCTGGACTGGGTCGCCGCTCTAGATTTTGTTGATTCAACAGTAATGGAGCACAAGATATCCTGTTTCTTGTACTTGAATCTAGATTTCTTGCACTCTTGTTGTCAGCCCTTAGAAAATACGTACCTTGGATATATGTAGTATATATTTGTGCCCTCCCGATGACGTGGCCCGTTCCTTGCATGTGACTGGGGAATCCGGGGTAGACCGATAACTACGCTGGGCAATGCGAAACTCCAAGGAGGTTACTGAAATATCAGCAATAAACAATCTGTGTTATACTAAGTGCTTGTTGCGTGGTGTTGACACACTGAAGCGTCAGATTCCAATGATGGATGGACCGCGCGGACAGAGTGGGCACGCTGGAATTCCAGCCGAGGTCGGTCTGAAGCGGAGAACCTCCTCTCCCGCAACTTCCCCCTTCTCAACTTCCCATACCAACATGGGCGGTTGAGCTGGTATCCTGGACCAAGCCCACCATGTCGAGCTCAGAGGCCGCCCCAGGCGCTCCTGCGGGAGCTTCTGAGAAGGCACCCGACATCCACCCGGTGCTCCAAAATGCTCTGCGCCTCTCCCTCAGCGCCAAAGAGTACCGCGCCCTCCACGCCATCACAGTCAAGCGCGCCCCCCAGCGCCCGGGGAAAGCTTCCTACCCCCTCCAGCTTCGATGCGATGTCCCACTCGAGTAACCGTCACAATGAGGCGGCTCTGCGCGCATCACTTCGTCTTTTGTGGGCTCTGGGCTCGTAGTGAAGCTGCTGGAGATCGTCACAAGTCGCTTTCGAGGTGGTGCTACAGAGTAAGACAGTTTCTCTTTCGCAACTCATTCAACTACATGCACTTTCGTTCTATTCCCAACTAACAATATTTTTGGCGCTCTCCCAGAAAGAAACCCCGTGTCCCGCTTCATCGTTCTCCAACACTCCGTCTTTCCTTTTCCCTGTCCCTCTTGCTCCTCCTCCACCGTCTGCTCTACCGATTCCTCGTCCGACTTCGGGCAAATCTGCGCACCGATGACGCGAAGCCGTTCCGCGAGCGGAACCCGCGAATCTCGCGTGCACTTACTTCACGCTTTGCCCCGGCCATCGGCGCAAGTTTGGCGGGGTTTGCCGTAGGAATCATGCCCCAGGAACAGCTTCGTCTCACCGGGGCGATTTACTGGAGTACGCGGAGTCTAGAATTTCTTTTCAATCTCGTGAATTCAAAGGGACTGCTCGGGAAGCGCCCATGGTGGTTCGGCAGCTGGCTGCTGATGCCCGTGTCGTGCGCCCAGCTTTTCCATGCGTTCGTATTTGATCGCGAGACCACGCCCAAGGTAAGCCTCCGGGCAAAAGCATCCATTAAAAATAATCCAAAATAAAGCTGACCTATCTGATAGTGGTTCGGTAATGTCATCATGAAGCTCTCCCCGAGCTATATTCCAGACCGACCGGAGTCGCTCCCTGCCAACATTGCCTGGCCGGAGAAAGAGCAGATCGTGGACTCCCTGGCATCTATTGCGGATTTGCGCTGGCCGTAAGTACTGACCAATTAGCTTAATACTATGAATATATCGAGGACTAACAATATCCAGGGCATTCGTGTCACCCATTCTGCACCCAGGCGATCCCAATATCTTGCCCTCCTCGGTCAAGGCCATCTCTCCGATCACAGGTCCCGCACACCCATCAATCACACAGCTCTCTTGCGCGCTGCTTCATCCCGGGGTACCAAGCTGTAGCACCGCATTTCTGCACCACATTCTGCTCTCGGTGCCGCCCCTTGCGCGGTTCCTGACGACAGTGACCCTGGCACTGAGCATCCCCAAGATCAAGAGCATCCTCAGTCAACCGATAACCTCCATCAATTCTATTTGCAAGCGTATTATTGTGATGACTGCAGTTCTCTCGGCGGCCATCGGCTCGGCCTGGGGCAGCGTCTGCATGCTTAATAGTACCCTGCCCCGCTCGACTCTGCCTACCAAGCGCTTCTTCCTCAGCGGTGCGTTGGGTGGACTACCGTTCTTGTTCCTGAGCAGCAGCCGCAGTGTTTTCCTTTATTTCTTCCGCGCTGCCGTGGACTCGGCCTGGAAGACTGGTGTGAACCGCGGCCTGTGGAAGGGACGTCGCGGTGGAGATATGTGGATTCTGGTGCTGTCGTGGGCGGTGATCGGCTCGATCCTCGAGGCGAATCCGTCGGCTGTTCAAGGTAGCGGTCTGCGCAAAGGACTGGCGTGGATGCGCGGCGACGGATTTGTCGATCCCGCGGCCCTTGAGAAGCGCAAGGCCCGTCGCGAATCGAAGAGGGCTGAGCTGTAAGCGAGTTACTCACAGGTCGAACTGTATCCATGGTTTCATTTTTATACACACTCTTCCTGTGTCTGTAGCTAGCTGTTGTAACTTTGCAACGGTGTCTCAACTAATGCCCTCGCGCTGTTTGCGAAGAGCGGTGACTTTAAATGATGCTCGAGGACACCATCCCAAAGGTACCCTAGGTAGGCCAAGGGTCCGTTCTGTATATGATTTGCGTACAATTCATTTTAGCATAGCCTTCCAAGGCCATCTCCATTTTGTAGGAGCTCAAAAGTGTTGTAGCGGTGCAGCGTGGAACTCGCTTTCCGACCCCACGTTCTCGGAGAATGGACTCCGCATCCGCCGATCTTTAAAAGCCGGGGTAGCTTCGCCCTTCCCGACCTCAACCCAGCCTCAATCCGTTATTTCTCGTCCCCTTTTCACGGCGTGTACGAATAGCAACATCATTTTCCACACATTCACTCGTCTGCCAAAATGTCCGCCCGCAGAATGAAGATCGGCTGCGCCGGTCTCGGCCGTATGGGTAAGCGCCATGCTCTGAACTTCCTCGAGCGCACCCCTCGCGCCGAGCTCGTCGCCGCCAGCTCGCCCGACCCTGCCGAGCTCGAATGGGCCAAAACACACCTGGTGCCCTTTGGTGTGAAGCTGTACCAGAACTATGACGATATGCTGAAGCATGAGGGTCTGGAAGCTATTGTCGTGGCCTCGGCGACTGCGGTGCACGCTGAGCAGGCAATCAAGGCAATTGAGGCCGACAAGCACGTTCTCTGTGAGAAGCCGCTGTCGACTAGCGTGGAAGTTGTGAGTCTAGTCATTTCCCGTCTATATAGTAAAACCGACTAGGGACGTTTCCGTCGCTAACATATACCCCCGGATAGTCCCAATCGGTCGTGGACGCAGCAGCCAAGAAGCCAAACCTGAAAGTGATGTGCGGATTCTCGCGCCGCTTCGATAAGTCCTACCGCGACGCCTACTCAAAGATGCAAGCCGGCCTCATCGGCGCGCCCTCCGTCCTCCGCAGCCAAACCTGCGACAAGCTCGACCCGTCCGGTTTCTTCGTCGCATATGCCCAGTTCTCTGGCGGTATCTTCGTCGACTGCTCCATCCACGACATTGACCTGACGCTGTGGTTCTTTGGCGCTGAGAGCAAGGTCAAGTCCGTCTCCGCGGTGGGTATCACAGCTGTGGAGCCTGATCTGCGCAAGCACAACGACCGCGATAACGCCGTGGGACTGGTGGAGTTCCACGATGGCAGAATTGCGTACTTCTACGCTTCGCGTATGATGGCAGCCGGCCAGGAAGATACGACTGAGATCATTGGTACCAAGGGCAAATTGGCTGTTAACACCCAGCCGGCTATGAACCATGTCAACCTGTTCGATGACACTGGTATTCGCCGGGAGATTCCTCAGACTTACTGGGATCGCTTCGAGTACGCTTTCGTTACCGAGGCTAACGAGTTTGCTGCGGCTGTCCTGGACAACAAGCCGCTTCCTTTGGAGCTGACCGCTGCTGTGCAAGCGGTGCGCATTGGGGCTGCGCTCCAGGAGTCTCTAATTACCGGACAGAAAATTTTCTTCGATGAGCAGGGCAACCGTATTGAGGCTGCTCGTCTTTAATGATTTTATTAGAAGATTAGAGATAGATCTGGATATAGCGCATAAAATATACAGTGCATTTTTTTACAAAATTTTATCCTTGCCACCGTAGTATGAGACGTAGTTCGCTGCCTCCATGAGTATGCTTTAGTTGCACTAGCAATACCTGATAGAACAAAACCGTAAACATTAAGTTGAAGCTGCGATCTAAAAATACTAATAAAGTATGAAGACCATTAAAAAGCCTGCCAGTGTGTGCGATACTCCGGGCATGATTTGATTCAGGGCACTGCTGAGTGGCCGGCAAATGCGGCCCGATCAGGCATGGAAGTGAGGTTCCGGCGAGGGCCAGCTGTCCCGCCCTGGTGATGTGGGCCATGCACAAAAGCCGGGTCTCGGATTCTTACAACCATTGCTACAATTTTCTACTGAACAAGGAGAGGTTCATGCAAGTAACTTTGCACGGTCTATTTCATGTGGACCGGGGAAAATTCATTTCGTAGTCGTTAAAACTTGTTTCAAACGCTTCATCATGATCGACAAAATAAAAAGAAATAAAAGTGGGAATCTCAGAATGGGTGGGCAAGAACCGAAATGTGCAAACTTCTAGAAATTCTTTCTTGTTTCAGATGCAGTTCTTCACCACCGGACGACCTTGTTAGGGAAGTACTCGTCAATGAGCTCCATATAGTAAGGCTTGAGCTCCTCGGCACTAGGGATGCCGTCGCTCTTGCTGTATAGGTCGTAGGGGTTGAAGGCCTTGACAGCGCGAAGCATCTCCTTATCATGGTCATCCATGAGTTCGTGGTAGGCACCGGCGCTGTGCCACGGGTAGAAAGAGTGGTAGCGGATCATGGCCAGAGCCTCGTCGGGCAGGGTCGACTGCTCCTTGGCAATGTGGTACAGGTATTCGTCGTGGCCCCAGGAGAGCATAACCTTGTCAAGACCGCAACCGGGGCTGTAGATACCGAACTTGGTGTCATAGACGGGGTGCTCGAAGTCCTCGTTGTCCTTGAAGGAGTCTCGGCCGTAGATAATGCGCTCGTCGAAGCCGATGCCGACAGGGAAAGTGTCGCCGACGACATCCCACTGGCCCTGGGCGTCGTAGAAGAAGAGCAGCTTGCCGAGGTCGTGGATCAGACCGGTCAGCTGCATCCAGCGGGGCTTGCCATCACGACGGATAGCTTCGGCTGACTGCAGGAGGTGCTCGATCTGGGACAGGCTGGTGTCGGGGTCAGACTCGTCAATGAGGGTGTTCAGCTTCTCCATCGCCTCCCAGACGGTCATCTCGGCGCGGGTCTTGCTGTGGAAGTCGTGGCGAGCCTTCAGGTTGTAGGCGACGGTCTGCTTGGTGTGCTGCTCCTTGTAGAAGTTCTTGACCCGGTCACATGCATCCTCATACTGGCGGAAGTTGGTCTTGTCCTTCTCCTTGTCGAACTCAGACTCGTCGTAGAGATCCCTCCCCTCGGCTTCCTTCTTCATGTTGGCCTTGAGGACGTTGACCTCATCGATAGCATCGGAGGTTTCCTCCAGCGCCTGACCATCTCGCATCTTGTTGGCGAAGACGGGGGCCGGGGCATTCTCGAGGGCGACGGGTGCCATCTTGAATGTGTGGTGCGTTTTTGGATGTGGGTGGAAAGAGCGAGTCAAAAGGTGCTAGTCACTCTTGGTTTTTCTCCAAGGATAGTATGATCAGAAGACTTCCAGAGTCAGATCTATGGCAAGTCAAGATGTAACGAGAGAGTACGTTGAAGAGAAGTTGAAGTAACACGCCGGAGTAGATCCATTTTTATAGAGAATGGCAAACCGCGTCCAGATTTCCGATGTTCAGCCAGCCGGGGAAAATTGCTGTGTGTGCAATCCGCAACCCCATACGATCGCCCATGATTTGCAGGGATAGCAGGTGCGAACAAGCATCGTGGGGCATCATCACGGATTCCAGAATCCGTATCTCGACCCCCACTCCACCCCTGGCCCAGCAGGGTTGCTGATTGGGCCGCCCCCGTCGCCTGGTGGACACGTGGGGAAGTGATGTCAGGCGTGGGCGACAGGCCTAGGATTCTGGTTTCCGGGGCTGACTGATGCACCAGCCCTGTGTGGCTCGACCCAAACGGGCTACATTGCCCGGTCCCTTGCCAGCAGCTGCCCTCGCCGAAACGTTTCCCGATCGAGCAATCGAGGGGTCCTGCTCAGCCCAGTCTCCGTTGCCGATGTGAGGCGCGATGTGAGACGTGGGGGCATTGCAGAGGGGCTCCGACAGGACGTCATCATGCTGGCTGTCGATGCTCCCGGGGCACAGCAGGAACAGATTCGGGATGAAGCTGCCATGAAATCTCCCCTCAGCGATTGAGAAGACAATGGAGTCGAGTCGAGACGCAACGACCTCGCGGCTGCGATGGGCGGGGGTTTGGGGGCCGGGTTTGATTGATGGAGAAATCGGCAAAGGGCGACGGCGGGGCAAAACACCCCGCGTGGGGGGTTGACTCGGGCCATCTTTACATCGAGCTCCCCGCCCTCTTTTCTTCTTTCTTCCTCTTACTTCCAATTCCTCTCTATATCCAATTCACACATACACAATGGCTGCAGCAGACGTCCGCTTCAAGCTCAACACCGGCGCCGAGATTCCTGCTCTCGGTCTGGGAACCTGGCAGTCCGCTCCTGGCGAGGTCGCCAATGCCGTGCGCCACGCCATCGAGGCCGGCTACCGTCACATTGACGGTGCTCTCTGCTACGGCAATGAGCACGAGGTCGGTCAGGGTATCAAGGAGGCCATTGCTGCCGGTATCGTCAAGCGCGAGGACCTCTTCGTTACCACCAAATTGTGGTGCTCCTTCCACGCTCGCGTGGAGGAGGGTCTCGAGACCAGTCTGAAGAACCTGGGCCTCGACTATGTCGACCTATACCTCATGCACTGGCCCCTGGCCATGAACCCCAAGGGTGAGTCTCTGAAAGTCGCATAAGGCCTGGAAACCGCAGCTTACAAGATCCAGGTAACCACAACATCTTCCCCAAGCTGCCTGACGGCTCGCGGGATATTGTCCACAGCCACAGCCACGTCACCACCTGGAAGGACATGGAGAAGCTCGTGGGCACGGGTAAGGTCAAGGCCATTGGTGTCTCCAACTACAGTGTCCAGTATCTGGAGGAGCTCCTGCCCCAGGCCACCATCACCCCGGCCGCCAACCAGATCGAGAACCACCCCTCTCTGCCCCAGCAGGAGATTGTCGACTTCTGCAACAAGAAGGGCATCCACATCACTGCCTACAGCCCTCTCGGCAGCACCGGCAGCCCTCTCTTCACTGCCGAGCCTATCGTCGCCGTGGCCAACAAGCGCGGTGTCACTCCTGCTACTGTCCTGCTCAGCTGGCACAGTATGTTTCCCCCGTATCTATTCCTCATGAATATTATCTAACGTTTTGCAGTCGCCCGCGGTTCCTCCGTTCTCGCCAAGTCCGTCACCCCCGCTCGCATCGCGGCCAACCGCAATGACCTGATCCACCTGGACGCCGAGGACATGGCCACCATCGCCAAGTACTCCAACGACCTGGCCGCCAAGAAGGCCTTCCAACGTTTCGTTTTCCCTCCCTTCGGTGTCAACTTTGGTTTCCCCGATAAGATGTAAGTGGCCCTGGTGGCTGTTTGATATCTCTGGGACATGTATATATGACATTTGGATAGACAGGATTCTTCACGACTATGAATAGAAAATTAGAAAATGTTTTAAAAAGTGTAGAATCCCCTGAGTTGAAGTTTTTAGATTTCTAGAAATTGTGTGTGATGTGCCTGCAGCGAAAGTAAACCACCCCATCCTCTTTCTGCCCCCCGCACAGTCGAGAGAGAAGATCTTTAGTTTAACCATCTTTCCTCTTCCCAGAATCTTCCTTGGGAAGCCTAGAACGTTCCAACCCTAGCCGTCTCCGTCGATCCACGCAGCAGGCTGCATACCTGACCGGGGTGCTGGTTATGGCATAATGGGCAAAGCAGACTCATTCATGTCCTCCGGCCAGAAATTGACGGTCATGGTATTGATATGAAAACAGACCTTGGGGCTTCCGAGGTAACCCGTAGAGACCGATCCCGTATTTTTTTACCTTCGACAGTACTTTTCATGTGCTGTTCCATCTCGAATCGGTTACCGGGGAGGTCTTTGCAATAGCCCCTGCAATCGGTCACGCATCGACAAACCCGGTGTTTGTAGCCACAAACATCGTCGGTTTGTCAGTGCAATACCTCTGGATGCCGGGTTGCAACTGTGGCCCCCGGGTCTTTCATCCTTGGCGGTTTTGCCGTCCAGGGTAAGCACTAAGGCGGTTCTAACGTAATCGGTAAGCGAGCCGCGCATGTAAGCCAGTCGCGCACCTTAAGCAACCTATTAATTTTAAATGCATTTATTTCAACAAAAACGCTATTAATCTAATTCAGCTAACTTGCTGGTCTATCTGGGCATGTCTCCCTTCTATGTCCCGGGCGCCTACATATTCCACATCCTCGCTGGGCCCGCGTAGGTGGCTGTAAACCCTCCGAAGGCCTTCCATCCCCGGGGGTGGAGCGGGTTCAATTGCTTGCTGCGACTGCATTTTTAATGCAGAGGCCTCGAAAACCGAGAGGCCCTCAGTGGAAGGCATCTGCCTGCGAGATCTAGTGCGTTTTTGTTTCTTCTTCTCGTTTTCCGCCCGTAATCCTTTGACTTCCTCCGCTAGTAAAGTAGCGCTCTGCATCGAAAGTTGGCAGCCTTTAATAAGCTGGTTTAACGCTCGATCTGATGGGCTTGGTGGACTTCGAGACCCCGTACGAAGTAAAGCTTTGATTGATGAAGCTTGCCGACGTACCTGTTTATCGGTAAAAGGGGTTTTTGGTGTAAAATTCTGGCTTGATTCGCTATCCCGGCTCGGAGGGGGGTCGGGGTTCGAAGACAAATATCAAGCTTTAAGATCACTTGATCGGGTGAAAAAGGTACCAAACCAGCTGCTCTGAAGCTATTTAAAATAGTATCGGAGCGGAAGGCTTCGTTTCGCGCGGAAGGATAAGCCTCGAGGAAATCAAGTTTGTCGATATGGTTGATTCCGTTCCGCATTTTCGTTTCAACTAGCCGACCGTACGAGCGCTTTAACACGGCAAAACAGCCGATATCGAGTGGCTGTAAAAGGTGAGACGAATGCGCAGGCATACAGATTGGTATAATATCGTTTTTTTCACAAAGTTCATCGAATTTCGGAGTCAAATGGCTTCCGTGACCATCGAGTATCAAAAGTCGATACCTTCCCTTCACACGCGAAGAAGTCGACGGAATAAAGAGCTTTTCGAGCCAACGAAGGCCGATCTCATCGGAAGTCCAGCCATTCGGACTAACCTCGAATCTCCAGTCTATCGGAAGATTATCGAACCAACCCTCGATCAAAACTTTGCCTTTAAAAATCACACACGGAGGGAGCGCCCACCCTGAAGCATTCGTACACTCGATTGTAGTCACCCACTCGCGATTTCCGGGCTGTAAAAGCGATCGCCGACCGTAGTATTCAGCCCTCGAGATAACCTTCGCGGTCGCTGTTAATCCCATCGCGAAACCAGTCTCATCGAAGTTATAAATATCGTCGGGATCGATGCCGTATTGAAGAATGGTGTTTTGAACAAGATCAAACCACTCCCTAATGATTCTTGGATCTTCGCACTTCGCACGTTCGTAATTATAACGTCTTGAGAATCGGGATGATAGGCTTGGGTGTCGTTTTACGAAGTTATAAACCCATTTTTCTCCGACGGTTTGAACTGGTGTAGTTCCGCGGGCCGCGAGAAGAAGATTCGCAGTTTCGCGTACAGTAGATGGCCGGGGCGCTGCTCCGCGATCATCTAAAGAGAGTATCCATTTTTGAAGTGATTCCTCTTCGATTTCTGTTAATTTATGCGAATTTGCGCGAGAAATCGCGCGATTTGTGGTGCCGTGACGACGATCGCGAAGTGTAGTTTCAGGCACATTATAAATGCGCGCAGCTTTGCGAACGGAGGATATTTCTTGATTTTTAATAGCCTGGATGGCTAATAATATCCTACCCTCTTGCTCTGTTGAATTTGTAGAGCCTCTGGCACGAATTGGTGGCATGGTGGGTGGTTGAATGAATTAAGTGCTAATTCATAGACGCGTTTTGGGGTGGGTGCGCGACTGGCTTACATGCGCGGCTCGCTTACCGATTACGTTATCCAGCTGAAGTAGCCACATAGCCCGCGGCTTTCTCAGCATTTTGAAAGTCTGTTCGACTTGAAAACGTGTCTTGAAGGGTACCAGCCGGATCTGGACAAATCACCAAGTGATTTTTCTTGACGCGGAAGCCGCAGGCACTAACTATATTTGCCAATATACTCGTCACGGACCCGGCATTTACCTCTTTGTGGGATGATCTGATAGAGTCCTCGTGGTCTCTGGTGGCAAAGTAGTCCTCCATTCCAAGGACTCGAATATAGCGTGAACTAATCTGCTAAGTTAGGAACTGGGAGGCATATCCACTTATTTATGCTCACATGACATTTAAGCACTTTTCTGCAGCTGTGCACCGATTCTGGAGATGCGCCGTGGCTTGTTCGGTTTGGTGTTGATGGGTCTGGTAATAATAGGCGGCAGGCCCTCTTGTGCTCCAGGGTGGGCTTTTAGAACGCAGATAATGCGATCACACTCTGAGGTCATTGCCTTAAGCTGTAGCTCGCCAGCGGGGGGGGGTGGGTTTGTGGCCATGATTGCCGCTGAGGATAGTTGTGTTGTTAGCTTCTGTGTGGCCGTAGTATTGGGAGATGCATAGTGAAGCGGAGGGTTAAAGAAGGAAGAAGTCTCCTAGTGATGTCTTACCAAATCTTTCGGGGCGTGTTGATATCCTTTCGCTCATTTGAGCCCAGAGGTTGGGTTGCGACCCGGACTGGAGCGATCATGTCCTTGTGGAGCGAAAGTTACCTTTTTGAAGGCTTGCACGTCTTGTCACCTTGGACCCAGATCTCCTCTTTGGGGTTTGGCTGCATTGTGATTTGGCAGGTGGACCGGTACCCAGACCCTGATTCCAAGCCACCTGTTTAAGGAAAATGCGGCGGTCGAACTCAACCCGCTAGCTTGAGAACATCGGCCAGCACAGGTAGTCCGGCCCCAGAGAGACTCAGGTGGCCAGACTCGCAGTTGCCACATCTCGCGGGATGGGCTTGGCTTGGCTGCACTGTGATGGCAAAAATGTATTCAAGTATGAAGGGATTGAGGCTTGGGAGGAAAGAAAGAACGAAAGAGGAGAGACTGAGAGAGAATGTTTGATGCCACGTGACCTGCCATCGAAGTGCGTCCGTCCTCCTTCCTACATGTCAAACACGGCGTCGACGCTCAAAGCTTTTTCTTGTAAATCGACAGGCACTCCAATGAACCGGCCATATAGAAGATCTTGTGGCATTTTGTCTTCAGTAAAGTGTCAAGTTTGGCTTCCCCATGACGTGCAAGTGGGCCTGGTGGCTAGACGCTGTATTTCTGGGACATATTTGAGGTATAGACAATATTTGGATAGACAGTACAATGTAATCTTGTAGTGTTAGGGTTACCTGGTTCACTTGTTATGAATCAAAAAGTTCCACGAGTGGAACATTTATCACATCACTCCAGAATCTCGTTCAAAAACTCCTCCCTTCATGTCAAGCAGGGTGTCGGCTATAGCTTCTCCCATAATATACTTTATGCGATAATATATATGAACATATGGCTATTTACAATCTTTCTGATTTTCTGTTTCTCCTTGGTGTGGGGCTAGACTTTTCTAGTAAGGCTTTAAGGGGCCAGGGTCTTGGCCCACGATACAGGCTGTCTGATAGTACCCTACATCAAGGTTGTACCATCGCAGTGCACTATATTGCGATATATCATGTTTAGACAGTCAGATGTCGTAGTATTATGACAATTTCGGTTAAATTAACGTTCTAAAGGTGAAATATCATCTTCACTATCCAGTCTCTCGTTCTCTTTCTTTTTCTTCTCTTATCTGGTTACTTGTGATTTACTAATCAACAGAAAATGCGCTGTGAACTGGATCCATTGAGATTGTATTAATAATAATAATACTGATGATGATGATGATGATGATGATGATGATGATGATGATGATGATGATGATGATGATGATGATGATGATGATGATGATGGTAACCATCGCCCTATTAAATTTTTATTTTATTTTAAGATTGACTTGGCTGCAATGCAGCCAGTACATTTATTAGCCCACACAGCCCCATCACTCCTCGTCGGGGTTACCCCGGTCTCCGCATCGCCCTTCAACACCTAGAGCATCTGCGGGTGCTTAAGACCCACACGACGACGGAAGACGGATGGCACCCCTTCCTCCGAGACGGCAACAACTTCCTCGTTCGCCAGCTCCTCCAGTCCATCCTCGTACAGAGGCTGAGTCGGCCAAACACGCTTCTTCCAGGCCTCAATGGCCTTAAGGCGCCGCTGCTCACGGTAACGAACGACCTCACGAAGCAGACCCTCGTCAACGCGGTAATGGACATTCATGATGCCCACAAGCCTGGCGAAGATGTCAAACGGCAGGGTCAGGAGCATAGCGGAAGCAACCCGAGCTACCGGGTCGCGAGAAGCGAGATCCGCGAGGGAGGGACGGCCACCGAAGTGGATGTACTCGAGGCGTTCATCGGTGAGGTCCAATTCGGGGGAGGGTCCAAAGGCCGGGGGGAATGCGGCCGCGGATGAACTGGGCCTGCGCACGGTGGTCGAACTGGAAGTTGGGGGTCACGAAGCTGCCGATGAACTGGAGAGCCTCGTGTAGGACATTCTTAGGAGCGTTCTTTTCAAATTCCTTGATGAAGTTTAGGCTTGCGTTCCGGGTGACATCCTTCATCTGGCGGCAGGTCAGGAAGTAGTTGTGGGGAGCCATGCCGAAGTCAATCAGGATCTCGACGGTGTCCCAGGCCATCAGGCTCATGGCGAGGTCAATGCCTCGGTTTGCGACGTCCATTCTTCCCAGAAAGATACCTGAAGTGGCATAGCACAATGCCCAACGGACCCGTACAACGTTGATATTCGTTGCGTTGAGGTGCACACCCATGAACTGGGTCACGATGTCAAAAAGCCAATCATGACTGACCAGTGGAGCACCGTACAGAGCCCGGAGGGCCTCAGAAAACGCCATGAATGCATAAGCATTGAAGGCGGGACCGGCGGCGACGTGGATGTACTGGAATCCGTTCTGCTGCTGGTACACCATGGCGTCCATGAGATATTGCATGAACGGACTGAGGGCCATGGTGGCCATGTGGAGGAAGAAGATTGTGTGGAATCCAGCTTGTGTCGCGAGGAGGGGATCCAGGACACTGTTGTGACCGAGGAGAATGTGGAAGTCCGCAGTGGTGGCCGAGCCAAACATGTAGCGGACCTGGCGGAAGGCGTGGATGGGATGGTCCACGAGGGAGGCCTGGCTACCACCGACAGTGGCCACGGCTACTTCATTGTTATTTTCCGCGGTATTCGAGCGGATGGAAGTTGCAGAAGTCGAATACGTACCAGAAGATCCACTCTCGGTGGACGAGGAAGAAGAGGTGGCCGAGCGAACTCGCAGCTGGAAGGTGCTGGAGCACGCCTTGCGGCTCACCTGGAAGAGCTTCACGACGGACGGGGCGAGAGGGGAAGGAGAGGACGAAGAAGAGGGAAGGGTGGGAGGAGGAGGGGAGGGAGTCGAGGTGGTCATCCCGGTGTCCAGGTTCTTGGTTTTCTCCAGCTTAGATGGAGGGCTGCTCTCAACGGCGGTTGGTAAGAGAGATTTGCGTCCAAATCAGTGGGACTCGAAAGAAACGGTAAAAATAGGGAGATAAGAGGGGTTGCGAAGGGAGAAAATGATGGAATTGGATAGCAGAATAAATCCCACTTACCTCCCAGTGAATGCAAGTCCCGTGCCGTCACCCTCTCCCAAGTGAATCAGCCGGCTCATTCACTGCCAGTCAATACATGGGTGGGCGACGGCACGGGACTTGCCATTTACAAGGAGCCCGCCATTGCATCTACAATTGTCCATTCGGGTGTACCCTACGCACATTAGAAAAATGTTGGGATATCGAGTCAATACAACTGTCCCATGAGATACTATAGTACTCGAACAAGGCGTACTGGAAGAAGAGACCTCTGTGGATATCTGAAGTCCATATGCTCATTAGTCGTACATCTTTATTGTTCTCTATGTCCTGTTTGTCTTCCTCTGCTCCCACATTAATTCCGTTCACTCCATTCTCATTTTACAATCAGCAATTAGAATTATATTAAGGAATTGAGGCAATGAAATGATGCAGAAAACACTCAGAAAAGAGATGTAATGGAAAATTAACGCTTTAGCAGTAAAATAATATCAAGATACCCAAGCTTATTGCTTCCTCACCTCTCATCTTCCTCTCATCCTCCAGCAATTCTGTTCACCTTCTTCTCATTCTACTAAGGATCTCGCCCAACTGGAATGATATTGGTGCATCAAGACACTACAATCATACTACACGTAGGGATTTAAATCATAGATGCAAGAAAAAAATAAATTTACTGGCATTCCTACTCGTACACACCCACTCCCACCAGCATTCAATCTTCTCCTCCTCCACAACCCATCACTCCATCTTCAATCTTCACTCACACACTAGTGGCGAGAATGCGATTCATCTTCCACGGGGCTCACAATGGCTCCCCAAACCCCCTCCAAACCCCCTCCAAACCCCCCCAACTGCTGACCGTTGCCGCTGTTCTAGTAGTAACGAACTACATGCTCGAACAGGCAGTCAACCGGGGCATGGGCACAGCAGCAGGTTCGATGCGGAGGGTGGCACCCAGGGTGGCTATGGCTGCTGCCACCCTGGTTGTGGTAAAAGCAACCAGGGGTCCAATAGCAGAACGGCCCCTCGCGAGGCTCGCTCTGGAATGGCGAGGGCCGAAGCACCGTCACCGACGTCACTTGGCCAACCACCGGCCCATAGGCCGGGAGGCACTGACCTAGGCCGCCCATCTCGGGGGCGTATCCTGGACCAGGGGCCTCGTGAACGTCGGCTGGGCGGGCTTCGGGATGCCAATCGGCAGGGTCGACGATATACGGCCCCGTGTATACGTCGACGGCAATTGAAGCACCACCCGCGACAGGTTGCTGGGTGCCGGGGAGGATAGAGTCCTCCCCGAGGGGCATGGCCTCTGCTTTGTCGAGAGACGGGGCAGGAGAAGGTGAGGTGTGGCGGGCCTCAGTGATAAGAAGGTCGGCGGGCAGAAGAGGAACAGGGGGGTAGAAGTGGGCTGGGAAACCTGGGTTGCCGCCGCGACCACAGAACTTCCCTTCTCAGCCTCACTCTCGTCCGCACTTTCGACGGACTTGGCCGGACCTGCAGCGGCAGCACCGGCGCTCCCAGCGGCGCGGTGCTTCTTGCCCCGGCGCTTGCTCTTGTTCTTCTTGGCCCTCTTCTTTTTCTTGACCTCCGTCTGCTGTGTCGGGGCAGACGGGGCATCCATCTCGTGGCCCTTGGGACCAGACTTTGAGGGCGGTGCAGCGGACTCGGGCTTCACCTCGGACGAGGGGGCGGGGACGGGGACGGGGACGACGGTCGAGCTCGACGCGGTGTTGCTGGCCGGGTGTACATTAGTGCCCTGGCTTGCGATTCTGCCCAGAATCTCGTCGACCTTCTGAGCATAGTGGCGCACGGCCTCGTAGTCGTTCTCGTCATGGTCGGTGCTTTCATCGCTGTCGACATAATCCTCGGGCACATTGGCCGGCTCGTCGTGGTCGGCGAGGGACGACAATTTCTTCTTCAACTTGGCCAATTCCGAGTCATTATACTCGTCGTCCTTCCCAGCAACAATCCGCGAGTAAAAGTGTGCCATTTTCATTTAACCGCAAAAGAAAGTGGAGGGCTTTCGGACTCGATAATTAACGCTTTGGACGGCATCGTCAGCGCGTGCGCCGTCGACGGACCCCATCGGGGTCCACGATTAAATGTGTCCTGGATGCTGTACTAACCTTTGATGATATTTAAATAAGCTATTTTTGATAGCTGTGATCAAGCTGTGCTGCTGTGCACTGTGGGAAACGAGCTTGTGAGGAGGGTGGTAGAGGAACAGAGAGCGGAGCGTGGGCAACATTATGAAAACCATCACCCGCCCAAGGCAGCGATCAGTGAATGGAAGCCGCTATTAATACGGTACCATGAGACGCCTCTCCAGATTTCCAACCCCATTCTCAAATCTAATAGCTACGGGCTCTACAAGGACTCGATCTGTGTCAATAATTGATCTCAGGGGATATTCACTCTATTTGAAATGTCCCAAGGCTGGAATCGCAATCCCAGTAATTAAGAGAGTTCTAAGTGCTGCTTTTGATGAAATGGTGCGCTTCGCGCTTAGCACATGCAAAATTACGGTACCGCCCCTGGCGCCTGAATTGGAAGCTCACAGCAGCTCCCAGGCTACCATACGCGGCTTACCATACGTATGCACACGAAGAATTTCACCCTGTACCCAGATATCGAGGCACCACTCAATATGCTCTTGAGTGTATATACCATTGCTTTAACTAATGAATGAAGCAAAGCATGCGAGGTTTGATCAATAGATGCATTCACATTTAACGGAACTGCAGGATTGTACGTTCCCCTAAGATAGCTCGATTCCAATATCTACAATGTATCCAAGTCTCAATATGCCTTAAGATTAATCTTAAAATTGACCTGTTTGTATACAGGCTAAAGTGTGCGCAAACAAAAAACAATAATAATACTTTGGGCTGAGATATAGTTTTGAGGGTTATCAAGATCACGTGCGCCACGTTGCGGATCTTCCCGTTCCTGCAGCTGCCAATGCACGCCCCATCGCATCACGTGTAAGCCACGGGTGTACAGTGTAAACCAAGGTACGAGCTACTCTATTTCAACTTTCGAGCTTCTAAAAAAAGGTTGCTCGTGCAGATTAATTGTGTTCTACACATATAGATCAATGAGAGAAAAGTAAAAGAAATATGGATACATTTTCAATTCAAATACACCTGGTTACACCTTTGCTCGGGAATATGAGTTCAACAGAACTGTCCAAAGAAAACAACAAGAATAAAGAAAATGTGTAGGTAGAGTAGACGACAGACGCTCAAAAATGCACCAGGTGGTATATAGTCGTGAAGTTTGATGAAGACAGTCAAAGGACAAGGGAAAAAGTGTAAAAGGAAAGAGGTCGCTCAAGCAAATCCGAGCAGTTGAGATATGTGGCACGACACAAAGCCAGGATAAGAAAGAGGGCAATAAAAACAGGCAAAGAGAAAAAAAATTCAAAGAGTGGATCGGGTTTCGATCAGAACATGCCGCCGTCAACGGGGATGGCGGGAGGAGGATATTGTGGGACTGCAGGGGCCGGACCAGCCATTGCCTCCTGGCGTGCCCGGGCGTTTAAGCTGCCGCCTGCGCTGGATGTTTTGCGGAGGCGGTTTCGGGACGGAGGTCGCTTCTCGTCTTCCATGAATGAGGTATGCTCTTCGCCGAGACTCGGGGCTGGGGATGCGGCCCGGGACGAGTCGTGCTTGTCGGTTCGGAAGGCGCTCATTATGGTTTGGGTACCACGGCGACGACGTGGGTTCATTGGAGGCAGGGGAGGGGCTCCATTAGATGGGATAGCACCTGGTGGAAGGCCGACAGTGGGAACGTTGGAGGTCGATGAGACGAAGGTGGGCTCCGAGATCAGCTTCTTATTAATGGTGCGCTTTTGAAGCATGGTGTGTCCGGGGGTACGTTGGGGCAGAGGGTTGCCACCAGAATTAGTAGCAGACGCGAGAGCCGAGGCGGGAGATTGCTCTGGAGGCACGTCGTGCAACGGGGGGGTCGCATTGGCCGAGTAGGCCGGGGTGGCCGGAGATGGTCGAGGAGAAGCACCGATGATTGATGGCGGGTGAGCGGCCTGGTTGAAGTGGAAGGGTCGCTCGTATTGGAAGTTCGGATTGCCAGAGCCAGAGCGGCTGGCACTGCGGTATCTGCCCGAAGCGGCAGAAGAAGAGCGATCATAGACGAATGGCTCGGTCATCTCCACGGAGGGACGTCTCGAGCCAGGGGCCGTGGCAGGCACGGGTGGCTCGAAGTTGTCGGGCATAACAAAGTTCTCATGTGCAATGACTGAGCCTTCGTCCACGGTCTGGAGATCATCTCTTTCGCGGTACCTGGAGCGGCTCTTGGAGCGGCCCGAACCATCAGAGCCCGAGCGGTCTCTCTGGGTTCGGAAACTAGGTTGCGGGGAGACACCGCGGCTACGGCTGGACTCGCGCGACTCTTCGTGGCTGCCGCGGCTAATTGTTGGCATGCGGGAACGGAACGAGCGCTCAGTTGGGACGTGGGGAGAACTATTAGCATAGCGGCCAGGGCCAAAGGAGAATCCTGGCCGTTCCTCGTGCCGCCAGGACTCTTCGACCAATGCGGGAGTGGAGGAGCTGTTGTAACCGTACAAGCTCTTCTGGTCAGGCTTCCCGAGGCCCTGCTTGCCCGACTTGTGCTTCAGGATAGAGAAGGCATTGCCAGCCTTTGGCCCAGCGCTAAGATCCGGGGTGGAGCGGCCAAAGGTAGGGCTGCTAGAGCGACTCTCACTCTCAGCCACGCTACGCAATTTCTCCTGGACTTTCTTGCGTCGCTCAGCGAGCTCAATCGCAAACTCCTCCCGTTCCTTTTGAGTTTCGGTGCTACCATCCCGGCGGTGATGGTAGGCCAACTCTTCTCTCCATGAAGGAACCTTGCCGAAAGTCCCGTTGTCAGAGGAGTCCTCACTAGAGCGCTCAACCGAGACATCAGAAGAATGTCTAGAAGGAGCTCGGGGGCTCGACGTCTCGGGCTGCTGAACTGGCTCGGGGAAAGCCTCTGCGGGGAGTTTCTCCTCAGTCGGGGGCGTGGGAATATCCTCTGGGACAGGATCTTGCGGAGCATCCTTGCTCGAGTTCATCTCCTGCTGCGGCAGACCGGGAGAAGGAGGAGGGAAGATGGAGGACTTGTCACTCTCCTGGCGAAGGTGAGACCGAATTCCACCAAGACCGAAACCAGCTTGAATGACTGGCGAGTCAGGTCTGGGAGGCTCATTGTCTTGTGCCTTGTCCGAGGCATTTGTCTCCTCTGGATCATTCTCCTCAATCGGCTTGAGGTCACCCAGATCCGAATAACGCACCTCGGGGAGAGTCTCGAGTTGCTCCCCATTGGGGGTAGGCGGCTTAGTTGCAGTGTTGGATTGGTAGAATTGACCGTATTCAGTTGCCAAAGATGTAGCGGACGAGACCTCGTACGATCGGCGATCCTCGCCTTCGTCTCCAGACTCGCTTGCAGTGGAGTTGGCGTAGAAGGTGGCAGACACGCCGGGCCGCGAGGGCGAGGCGTCTCGAGATTGGTCCATGCCGTGGTGAGCGTCACTGCTATAGTGCGAGGAAGCAGACTCTGCTCGAGAGCGATAGCTTGACTTGGAAAGCCCGCGCGAGCGGCTGGCAGGCTCCTGGGGCGGGGCCCGACGTGGCGGTGAAGGTCGTCGCGGGGGAGGAGTTGCGCGGCCCTGATGCATCTGAAGCTGACGACGAGAGAAAGCCTGCTCGTCGAATCCAGTAGCGGGTCGATTGAACAGACCCATAGCGGTAGCCTTGCCATGGTCCTCTGGGTTCAATGCCGCCGCCAACAAGGAAGCGCCATCATCCGTTTCGCTTGAAGGCGGGCTCAGGGGAGGTGCGGCCCCGAAACTGGCCGCCGTAGGCGAGATACGATCCCTTGGTGCAGGCTCGGGGATTGTCGGTTGCTTCGGTGAAGTAGCAGATGACGGCGGGCTGGTTGGTCGAGATGTAGAAGCTGGCTCGGCAATTGCCAGTTTCTGCAGCCGATCACGCAAATTTGTGGCGCTGCGAGAGTAGTTTCGGTTCAAAGAAAGGGAATCAGGGGTTCCAGCGCGCTGGCGACTGAGACTTTCAAGACGATACAAAGTCGAGTTTTGCTGATTCTGTGCCGTCTGTGTCAATCCCTGGCCGTAGAGACGTCGAGATCGGACAGATCCATTGCGCGGGGTTGACATGGCTGAAGGTGGCCCAGCCTCGACAGGAGCTTCGGGAATTGCATTATTAGGAGGCTGACCCTGAGATGAACCAAGCTGGTTTTCGTCGATGGAGGTGGCGGCGGTCGACGTGCGAGTATTAACGGTGGGCCCGGAGGCTATGGATGAGTAGGTCGTCCGGTTGATAGACGAATTGGTAGATATCGTATCCTCGTACTCATGAGCAGCATATTCGCGAGCAGATTCTTCCGCAGCAGCCTGTTCCTCCTTCTCCTTGCGACGCATCTTCTGGAAAGCGGACAGGTTCAAGTCATGTTCATAGACTGCCTTGCCCATTCCGCCTGGGGAGCTTGGTGACGGAGCACCACCAGCACGCACAGGAATCCGGTATACCTTTTGGCGACCACCGAACAAGTTGTTTCCGTCTGCTCGGCGGGCCCTGCTCATGATACTGCCACTCTGAGGCCGATCGTCGTCTGTGCCGTATCCAATATCGGCACCAGAAGCGTAGGAATCGGTGCGTCCCAGGGCAATTGAAGGTCGACTCCCGTCGTTGGAAGATACTTCGTCAATGTCTGTGAGAATATTGGGGTTGTGGCCGAAGAGATTCAATCGGGAAGCACGTTTGGGAAACAGCACGCTGTCGTCGCTAGCCTTGCCCATCTTGGATTCTGGGTCGTCCTGTTCTCGCAGCATGCTGAATCGGGCCGACAGTTTTGGCATCAGCAGACTAGTTCGAAAATCATCCGTCGGCGGGAGAGCTGCGGCAAAATCTAGCTCTGGTTTCGGTTCGCGGGCTTCCTTCTTCTTGGATGGTTTCAAGCTGAACGGGGATGAACTCGTGGTCGTCGTCGACCCACCCTCCAGCTCTTCCAAGGTGTCCTTCACCTCCTTGTTCTTCTTGTGTTTACGGAATCGATTCATTGTGGCGTTGGGGTGTTTCGTCCAGTGGGAGCCAAAGAGAGTGACGGGCGAGGAGGATCCTCGGGGGCGGTACTAGACCGAATAACGAGTAAAGCGAATGACTATGGCTTCATCACGGAACTTGTTAGTCTCCCCAGCGTGTTCCACACAGAGACTTGTCTCGAGTTCCATTCAATCTCGTACTTACTAGGCTAATCCTTATCCGGAGAACGAAGAGAGCGACATGGCCATCCGGCGCAAGACGGTGCAGATGGGAGAAGACGGGGACTAGAAGTCCTGGGGGACGAAGTGTGCGTAATGAACGGCCCCCGCGATTTGATTTTCCTTCGCGTACCGTGTACAGCTGGAATGTCCAGGGGTCGAGCGCCAATCAAGCGCTGTGGGTGACGGCGGGCGAAGCCGGTCGACAGATCACACGAGGAACAAGGGAAGGGTGGCGCAGACAATTGGTTGGTTGGCGGCGCAGGGCGAATTTTCCAGCGGGAACAATACTGACTTGAATTCGACAGGTTGAAAGAGCGACTGAGGGGCGAGAGGACTGTTAGAAGAGGGAAGGAGGGACCTCGAAGAATGCGATGCGTCGCGGGAATGGGGGAGCGGCTAGTATTGAGTTCCGGGTACAAATGTTGTAACGGGCTAGAAATATCGCAGAAAAAAAAAAGGGATCTGGATCCGGATCGTCCCCGGCGAGCCCACCGTTCAGGCGATCACTATTCAGTATGACATGTTCTTTAATTATCGGTTAGTATTGAGTATTTCTTTTGCCTCCTCTCCTTCTACGATGATGCTATTCGCAGAATGCTATGAGCGAGTATGCAGCTATCTTTGTTTATCTGTCACCAGGGGCTTCCCGAAGCGCATCCATGGTGCAGGCGTACCGGACGAGAATCCCCGGTGGAACAAATCGAAGGGTCCCTTGCAGGCCCGTACGGTATTGGCGGTACGGTATGGTACCGCAGCAGGTTGAATGGATCATTTCCTGGCCCCAGTTTATTTTATTTCTACCATACACGTTAATCCCAGGACCAGGATCCAGTTGGACCCCGGGCTGAACGCCCACTGCGGAGGCCTGGTTAAACTATGCTCGTTCCATTCTAGGCGCTGCGGTGCCGCGGGGCTATATGAAGATGAAGGATGGAGGGCGGACGCGTCGAAGATCCATGCCAAATATGCAGATGCTCCTCAACGCCCTGCGATCATGGAAATTGCTGGGCTCCGCTCGTTCCGAGGGCCTGGACGCGGGACATGCCCATCACGAACGCTCTGCCTCTAGGTGCTCCGATCGCAGACGAACTTGATTTGAGGCCGATCGCTGGGTCCGATTCCTCCACTTCCGTACCTGTACACTGTGTACTCTGCACTGCCTGTAGAAGGATTCTAGTTTTATTAGAAATCAATTACTCCTTGCATGCCGGGAAAGCCGCAGCTGCAGCGCCTCGATCTCTCCTGCGTCGTGCAGGAGGCGAGATGGCCTTGGTGCAGGCGCTGCGGAGCCCCGGACAATGCAATTTATGTCGACAAATTCGCCGGGTTGCGAAATAGCCGCGCTCGTGTGGACGATGGCATGCAGCCCATTCCTCCGCCACGCCGCGCATTGAATGACTCTATCTGTCTACCATTTCTCCGAAGGCCGCCTCCTGCGTCGTGCAGGAACCGGGTGGGCCAGGCTGAATCTGGGATCGCTCCTGCTCGCAGATGCCCATGTACCTTAGGGTAGGAACAATATGTGGTTGAGGCTATCGACCTGCCGTGCCACCTTCTTTGTTAGGGAACCGTCCGAGGCAGGCAATCTCGGCAGCATCGTCATCGATCTTTTTGTTATGATTTGGATTTGGATATTTTCGCGAATGTTTATTTATTTTTTTTTTCTCGTCGGTGGATCCCATCTGGAGAGGACCAAAAGACGAGCGGTGGACAGGGCGCCGCCCGTCCTCGGTTTCCACCTAGCATTGCAGTTTGTTTCAAAGAAGGCAGTCCGTTGCATCATTGCCGGGCGATGGGAATCAGGATCCTCAGAGGTAGTGGGACCATGAGATCATGCAGCACAGACCTGAAAATGAACCTCCGGCCAGCTGGACGGAGGGCCGGAGACGATTGAAAGGAGCTCAACGGGACTCAGGCGCGGACGTAATCCCCGACCAGAGGCCACATCCCTAGCGCATCTTCTGGGTCGCAAGTGAGAGCCGGTGTGAGGCTTGACAGCCGTTGTTGGCGGATCCAGTGTGGGCAAACCTTGAGCCCAGAACCTCAGGCCATAGTATGCGACAGATGGGCGGCTGGCCTACTCCGTCGGGGGTAGGGCGTACCAAACAACGCGCACAGCGAGCGAACCGAGGCCTTCGCTTGCGATCTCGAGTGCGTGCGGGTTGGGCGGTCCACCGGGTGTCCTCCCCTTTGAAAGGTGGTCGAAGCAAAGCCGACGCACTCCCCCTCTCTTCACGCCGGCATCTGAATGGGCACCCCCGGGGTGGCACCCTAAAACTGCGGGCAGTTCCCCGTGCGTGCTGATTGGACGGCCGGACACCGCTGCCCCTGACTAGCCCGCGTTAGCCTCGTATTGAAAGGAAAAGTTGGGATCAGGCCCAGCGTGAATGCGAATACACCAGTAAGTAGTACACTAGGCGGGTGTGGGAGGATGTTGTATTGCTATCAAATCTCAGTTGCTTCAATGTGATACCCTCAGCACTTACACCACATAGAACTCATTATTTATGTATGTAGGCCCATTCTTTAGCAATCGCCTCGGAAAAGAAAAAGGCGTACCTGAAAAGTGGAGCCGCCCAGGTCCACCAGGCCCATCGGAACAGCTCAAGCCCGGCGGAAGAAATTTGGTGTGTTGGAAGAATTGCCATCCAGAGGAGTCCAGCGGAGAAGATTTGCTAAAAACTGAGTAAGCCTCAGGCCTTCCCGTTCGATCTAGTTAACTATTACGCTGGGCCTGGATCCCCGATGCGCTGGTCGGTTAATCTATTTGATCGATTAATCTATTAATCTATTAAATGCCCACCGACCAAAATATGCCCGTCTTCGAATCGTGGAAATGCAAATTCAGGGCGATATGGCCATACACGCCTACATGGATCGACCGGAGATCGATCGAAGCAAAGACCAAATCCTCCGCGAGCCCTTCCTCCAGATCCTTCATCCAATGCTCGTTTCCAGAAACACGACCGGGGCCTAAGGACCATGTCGAAGGGCCGATCGCCCTGTTCTTTGGAATCGCCCGACTCCGCACTGAGACCAAGGCCGTTGTTTCAGCGTGCGATCAAATTACAGAGGGACTTCCAGACCACTCTTGCGCTACAATGGTGCTAGGGCTGACCGAGGCCATGCTGCGGCTTAATAATGGTCTTGCAGTAAAATAGGTACAATGGCAATCGGAAACATCCCCAGAGTTGCCTAACGGTCTCGTTTTGGAATTTAAGTTCGGGACGCCGTTTCGTCTGGTCGCTTCACTACCTTAACTAGCAGGTCGTGACACTAGTATGTCTAGCACAGTAATGTGCGAGTCCCGCCTCGGTGCCCAATTTCAGCAGGTGACGGTCCAATTCACGAAAAATTGGTGGGAGCGAATTGGAGGGGGCCGTCGGGGCTCGCGACAACGACGGCCCTGGGGGGCAGTGGGCCCTCCAGCTGGCGTGAACCTCGTATTTGTACGAAGTATTCGGTATTCGGTATTGTGGTAGTGGTCGGCTAAGCCTCGATGTCCCTCCAGGGTTTAGGGCAGTCTCGTAATCTATTTGATTCAACACTGCTTCGTGATCTAGGACCTCCCCAACCAGTCCGGATTGAGGCGAGATTAGTGAACGGCAATGCACTACCTACCCGACCTAGGTAAGGGTTCAACCTACCCTCCAGAGAGTGCCGAGACCAGCAATCATGACTTCATTCCCGTGAAGATCGTCGAATAACATGACGGGCAGTCAATATACAGTTGATATTAATAGTATACAATAAACATTATATTTCACTAAGCATAGATGGAGATTAATGTCACTTCTGCTAGGCCAGTGTAAGGAAAGGGTTGAACGTGATTGATGTATTTATCTTTTTGATCATCTCTTGGAAACGGAAATTATGGGAAAAAGGAGAGAATCTATGAGATCGAGGGCTCTGCTGATGGACTGGAAAGCATTGGGCTGCGGGTACTGATGAAGGAAAAAGGGGGAAAAAGACAAGTTGGTCAAAGTCAGGATTGATTGGGAATCATGGGAGTTAGCTGCCTGCTATTCAGGGTATTTTTCTGGTTGTTTTTGTTAGTTGTTTTCAATTTTTTTTTTTTGTCGATTGTGCTGTCGATTTGTGAAAGGCGGCTGCAACTGCGGCTGCACAAGACACGGTGCGGATTCCAATTCGATTTCGAATCAGAGCTCCTTGAGCAGCCCTCCCATGTGGTTGAACGGGACGTCATATCCAAACTCAATACCTGCCGCAAAAGCTAGTTGATAAACGTGCAAGATGGAGGTCAAGGCAGTGTGGTGCACGGTCTGGATCCAGTCCACTCCTCTCCAGAGACAAATGCGTCGGAGATTGGGCAGGGCTTCACGGGGTTTGTTCTCAAGGAAGGCTTCCAGGAGTTGAAGGAAGCGGGTAAACTGGCGTGTATCCTTTCCAAAGTCAACCTGGACCCAAAGTTCTTGAAGAGTTTCCGGGAGCGCGTCTCTGAGGCGAGGTTGGGTGGCCTCCCGGTCAAATTCCACCAATTCCTCTCGAAGGAAAAAGGAGGCCGGCGCATTCAGGGATTCCAAGCGGAAGAAACTCTGCAGCAGATCGCAGAAGAGGTGGCTTTTCCATCCCCAGGGGCGGCCTTCTTTGTCAGTCCAGAAGCGTATCAGTGTAGGCACCGAGGCACCCTTGCGATTGGTCGTTCCAGAAATAGCAAGCTTTCGAATGTTCACGAGGGCCGGATCGTCCTTAATCCCCTCAGTGATCTCGATCAACATGGTACCTCGCAGGAAAATTGCCATAGACTCAAGGTTAGGTAGATCCAGCAAGCTGAGGACGCTGTCGCTGCCATACGAGACGTTTTCCTTTCCGCGCTGGTAACGCCAAGTCAGGTTGCTTCCCAGGTCAATGGTCTTGAGGTGATGGAATTTGGAGATAGAACAATTCCGTGCCTGGCGTGAGTCGGGGTACGCGGCAAGCTTTCTACCATGCTCAATGACCCACATCATGAACTGAGGGTTTTTGAGGAATTGATAATCCAGCCGAAGATCTCGGAGGTTCCTGAACTGAGAGACAAGCACAGCAGCATAGGCATAGACATGTCCGAATCTCAGATATTCTCCCCACCGTGATCCAAGTTTAAGACCCGCTCTTCTGAACTGACGTTTAGCAAACGAATGCACCTCCGGGTAGAGGCGTTTGAGGGTCTGACTGGAACCAGAGTTATACAACTCCAATCTGCGAGGCACATGAACCACCCGGGGAGAGAGGAAGCTAGCATATTGAACGTAGTCAGCTAGTCGGGGTCGTTTCTGGATGATGTCCAGTAAAGCGAGAATCCGAAGCAGCGGAGGGTCGTACCAGTCAAACTCGATCCGCTTGTAAAGATGGGGTTCGGCTGCAGAATTGAGTGCTTTGGAAACTTGGGACAGGGAAAGAAGATCCTGTTGTGACAGATAACCTGCAATGTGGACCCAACAATCCATTGGTAGCTGTTTGAAGGGGCTTTCCTTCGTGATGGGCAGTTTTATGTGCGTCTTTTTCTTAGCGGTTTTGCCGGGCTTCGTGATTGCCATTGAGAACCGTTCCATCATAGTCTGAGGCATCTGTGAATACCAGTTTAGGGGACCGATGGAGGTGGGGAATTCAGCTCCCCAGTATGGGAGTGGCAGGGGTGGCGGAGTGGTGGATTGGATGCCCGGGGGTGGAACCATTTGAGGAAGATAGTGGATAGAGAAAGGCTCAAGTCCAGCTTCGAAGAAAGAGCCGGCAAGGGTGAAGTATGAGGAGGGTGGCTCGTGGATTGGTCGTTGAGTTGAGGCTTCAAGTTGGCTTGCGTCGAGATGGGCGACCACCACGAGGCTGTGGCTTGAAGCCTCTCCGAATTCCGAGTCGCTGTCCTTTTGCGGAAAACGAGGGTAATGATTTCAGATCTGTCTTTGAAAGAGACATTTCGTTAGCATTCACAGATTTCAGTGGTAGGATGGGGGAAAATTAACCAACCTTGAGTATCCGATGATGTGGTGGTGGAGGGATAGAGAGATATGCAGAGGGAAGGAGAGATGTGAGGCAGGAGGGAGATCTTATCAGAGAGTTAGCGGAGATTTCATCATGTGAAGGCCTCATTACCACTCACCTGCAACACCGCCTGGAGTGTTGCCTTTGGGCGGTCAGCTCATGAACACCACATTCTATCACCTGAAGAGTCTTAGAACCGGAGCCTGCTCCAATTGACCTGTGTCTGCCTGAAAGATGCATCGAGAAAAGATTCCATGTGCTGCCGCAGATCGACTCGAGCAATTGGAACTGACAAACGTGGACAGTCCTGTCAATACTTCCCGAGTCTCGATCGTCGACGATGTCATTGCTATATTGAAGAGCATCAAACGCTTCTCAATACGATCGACCTGGGCGTTGCGGCCTATCTTGTTTCATTCAAAGCAACACAGTCAGTGCTACAATCTATCGCGCCTAGGGCACTACTTCCAATGGCGTTTAACCTATCCGTTGTGGGTAGTTCTCTTCTGGCTGCGCCCTAAGATGCGTTGTTTCGAACAACTGGAAGTCTTTACCACGAAGCTCTGAGCCTGGCTGGCCCTTGCTATACTGGATGATACGTCTCGTTGTTTGCTGGCACAGGCATATATTACTGACAAGTTAATCCACATCGCACAAAACGCGCCATTTCCGACCATATTGCGATCCCAGATGCACTTTCTTGTCGTTGAGTTGTGTTTTGTGTTTCTTTGTCACGGAAGTCTCTGGCGCTGGGGGTTATAATTTGTGGGGATGTGGAGCAGGACAAACTATTTGGGGAAAGCCCCATCGGCCAACGGACCCGACGTCCGTTTTGGAACCCGCATACCGATGCGGAGAAAACAAGTGGAATGCAACTTTAATGTGATTGTGGCAGCTATTTAGGTAGCATTGCCCCGACTGGGGCATTCCATTCGATACTATTCATTGAAGATCCCTGCAGCTTCGAAACTCACAATGAGAATCCCTCTATATGCCCTCATGGTCTTCAGCTGGCCCACCAGCTCTCAGGCTGTGAGATGCTCCGAATTTTGGATACATCATGATATCCCTGGAACAATCATTCACAGTATTGAGCCTGCAGAGCACCGTTTGCCCGAGGATAGTATGCCATACTGTCGGATTGTGGGATCCGTGGCATATGGAAAAGCAAACAATTCCGTGGGCTTCGAGCTATGGCTTCCATCACATTCAGCTTACAACGAGAGATTCATGGTAGTGGGTAAGTTTTGTCCTCACATTACACGGCACGTCAGGGATCGGCTAATTGTGGGGCCAGGGAATGGAGGATTTGCCGGGACGATTGATACAGACAACATGTTAAAACAATTAGAACAAGGCTTCGCTGTGGCTGGGTATGTTTAAGATATTGTCCCTCCTATGTGTCCACATCCGCTAATGATCTCTCTAGTGGTGATTCCGGGCATCGCCAAGCTAAAAATGGTAACGGAACAACTACTCCTGGGCAGTATATCCCATTCCTAAATGATGTGGAGCAAACAAAAGCTTGGATTCATGATTCAATTGCTATCATCACCATATCAGCTCGAACCATTACATCCTTATTCTATGATCGCTCGCCGAGAAAAAGTTACTATAATGGATGCTCCACCGGAGGAGCGCAGGGCTTCGCGCTCGCCCAATACCATCCTCATCTTTTTGATGGGATTTATGCGGGGTCTCCAGGAAACTGGTACTCACACCTGATGCTATCCTTCTTATGGAATGGAAGACATACGAAGGTCTGCTACCCCGAACTTGTTTCGATTAGCCAACTAACAGGCATTAGGGTGATGCATTTCTCGACCAAGCCATCCTCAACGATACGACCAGAAAGGTTCTGGATGCTTGTGATGAGCTAGATGGAGTCAGAGACGGCCTGATAGAAAATCCTCTTCGCTGCCGTTTTGATGTGAACACATTGGTATGCTCATCTCAAACAGCAGCGTCCAAGCAAAACCAGGCATGCCTTTCTCCGAAGCAGCTTGAGGCATTGAAGGCTTTCTACGCGGGACCTCAAAACCCGAGAACCCACGCCAAGATCTATCCAGGATTCAGTCTGGGCTCGGAACGAGAGTGGCTAATGCAAGAGACATCTTTGTATCTTGATTATGCTGCGCCACTCTTGCAAAACCTGGTTTATCATAATCTCTCATATGACATTGACACCTTCGACTTCGATAGAGATGTCGCCAAGGTCAATTTTGCCGCAGGCCCTTTTATTGACGAGACCAGTGTTGATCTCACTTCTTTCCGGCAACGTGGAGGCAAAATGATTGTGACGCAGGGTAAGCCGCCTTCTGTCTCCTTCAGTCTGAATTAAGGAGGCTTATCAATCATCAGGTTGGACTGACCCCTACAATGCTCCGACCTGGCCCATTGAGCACCTCAAGCATCTCGAACAAGCGAGTCCAAGTGGATCAGTCGGTGACTTTTTCAGTCTTTACATGGTACCGGGTAAGATGATGCTCTATCTGAAATACTTGCCCCTGACGGCTGCTAAATCCGACTTATCAGGTGGAGGCCACTGTGGCGCAGCGGCAACTTATTCCTCTGTGCCTGCCACTTACCATGTGAGCGATGCGCTTATCTCTTGGGTTGAGAATGGCACATTTCCTACCTATATTTATTCGACAAATCCGCCAGATGGCTCGTCGCGAACACGCAAACTGTGCCCTTGGCCCAAGACAGCACGATTGAGGAACACCGGGGACCCTGATAATTCGGAAAGCTATGACTGCGTTGAGGCTTAAGCTTCTTGGTGGATAAACCTATGTTCTGGCTCGTGGTGGGCCCGATAGTCCTTGTCTGCAGGAGTGTGATGTCTTGCCTTCATGTAACGGATCTGGCCGGGTGTAAATCATGTTAAGTCTTTTCGCGGATACTAGAAGATGATGTGTACCAAACGATACTCGAGAACATGCCACCTGCTTCTTTTGGTACTTCTGTATCTGAATAATTAGCGGCTAGCCATCCCCTGCATCCGAGATTCGGCTCCATAGCCAACGGAAGATCATCATCAGGGGCAATGTCCACGCGTTTTTTCTCAAGTGTAAAACCCCAATTTTGATCGATGCAGCGCACCAAAACATTGAATTGCGCGACTCTCAATTACTTTGACAATGAAGCCAAGATACTCACAGTTGAAGGCGGCATCATCCGCACGAGCCGAGATCAAAGTGAGACAAGCATGCCCCACACGGCAATGGCTTGTTTAGAGCCCTGCATGGCTCCAGCCGCCAAGCTCCAATTGGATCATCGCGTCGCCTGCTTAGGCTGAAACTGATGGACTGAGCCAAGTTTTTCCCGAGCATCTTCCGACTTTTGGGAATAGCTTATTGTTGTCAAGGCCCGGGAATTTTATGCCGTGCGCATGCTGACAAGCGACAGGTGGACCAATTCTGGACCTCCTGATACAGGAGTAAAGGTCGCCTGCCCCAACAAGGTCATGATGGACAGTGTGGAGTTATAACAGTGCTTCTGTTGGCCGATCAGTTCTTTCTCATAGATTAGCTGCCAGGGGCCGTCACAGGGGTCTTTATTGGTGGAGCGCACATGGTTATTCCGTTGTTTCATGATCTGTGCCGTGTCTGGAATTCTACTTATATCGAGATTGCTCGAGAGGGTTGCTGCTTTCTTTTGCTCAAACCATCATTTTGTACTATTTCTTTCTCTTTTATTTCCTTAGGAGCTAGTCTCTTATTGTCAGTCTTTTCGTCTGTTGATCGGACAATTTCTTTCATTTAAACAAAATGCGCACTTCTGCCTTCTCTGTCCTCGCGCTGTGCGCGGCTGCCTCCGCAGCGCCGGCTGATTCTTTTGCCAAGCGGACCAAGTGGTCCATGGCCACTCGTTCGTCTTCTTCGGCCACTTCTTGCACTTTCAACTCGGCTGCGAGTGCCAGTGCCAGTGCTTCTTCCTGCTCCACTGTCGTTCTCGACAACATTGCCGTTCCTGCCGGTGAGACTCTGGACCTGGAAGATCTCCAGGATGGCACCAAGGTATGATAAATTGGGATTATACGTTCTACCTCGACATCTTCGCTGATTGTTCTATCTGTGTAGGTCATCTTCAGTGGTGAGACCACCTTCGGATACAAGGAGTGGGACGGTCCCCTGATCCGCATCTCTGGATCGAACATTGCCGTGTCCGGTACCTCCAACCACACCATCAACGGTGGTGGAGAAAGATGGTGGGACGGTGAGGGCTCCAATGGCGGCAAGACCAAGCCCAAGTTCTTCTACGCCCACGGCCTGGACGACTCGACCATCACTGGCCTGAACGTCAAGAACACCCCGATCCAGGCTTTCAGCGTCCAGTCTGACAACATTGTGCTGAGCCATCTCAACATTGACAACTCCGACGGAGATGACAAGGGCGGCCACAACACCGATGCTTTTGACGTTGGTGAGAGCAACGGCGTTACCATCCGCAACGCTGTCGTGAAGAACCAGGATGACTGCCTGGCTGTCAACTCTGGCACCGTAAGTGTTTCTCCTGTCTCGAGCCACATTTCTAGTAGCTGATCGAATTCTTAGAACATCATTTTTACCGGCGGTACCTGCTCTGGCGGCCACGGTCTCTCCATCGGCTCCATCGGTGGCCGTGATGACAACACCGTCAAGAACGTCACCATCTCCCACTCCACCGTCACCAAGTCGCAGAACGGAATCCGCATCAAGGCCAAGTCTGGTGAGACTGGCTCGGTCTCCGGCGTGACCTTCACCAACATCCAGCTTTCCGGCATCACCGACTACGGTGTTGTCATTCAGCAGGACTATGATGGTGATGATGGCAGCCCTACCACTGGTATCCCCATCACCGACCTGACTGTGCAACGTGTTGCCGGTACTGTTGAGGATGACGCGACCCCCATCTACATCATGTGCGGTGATGGCAGCTGCTCCAATTGGACCTGGTCTGGCGTGAGTGTCACTGGTGGCAAGAACGATGAGTGCAAGAACGCGCCCTCTGCTGTGTCGTGCTAAGCGTTGAATAATTTTCCTTGGCCAATCTTGAGAAATAAGAGACAATATCATTCCAAGGAATTAGCTGTGATCGCAATCTTATAGTTACGTACGTTGTAGTGTGATTAGTCAGGCCGCAAGCAGCAAAGCGACGCCAGAACACATACAGGAGTAATATAGTAAACATCCAGCTATATTGTCTCAATAGCATAATTAATTTGCTTTGAATAACTATTTCGAACGAATCCAATGACCTTGTAATCATGTATATATGACAATTCTACTATGTAGATTGGTAGTGTGGACCTTGGGAGCTGCTGGCGATGACGACATTGCTCACCGCAGCAGCTGCAGCACTTCGAATGCATCAAAACAAACCAATGCTCCTCACCTTCCGGCCTTGAAATCTTTCTGTCGATTCAAAAAGCCTCATATTCACGATGCAAGTTCTTCTTCTCGGCGGTCACGGCAAAATTGCCCTTCACCTGACACCACTTCTCCTCAATCGCGCCTGGAACGTGACCAGCGTGGTGCGGAACCCCGACCATGAGAGCGAGATCCTCGAACTCGGCAAGGGTCGCCAGGGCAAGCTGAATGTTCTAGTCACAAGCCTAGAAGACGTCAAGGCTGCCTCGGATGCCCAGAAGATCCTCGACCGAGTAACCCCCGACTATGTGGTTTGGGCGGCTGGTACGCTCGACCCCTCCATCGACCCCCACTTCCGCAGCCGCGTTCGCGGTGCCGACCACCACCACTAAATAACACACAGTTTGCAATGTGCTAATCAACATGCTCAATTCCAACAGGCGCCGGCGGCAAGGGGGACCAGCCAGCACCATCGCGATCGATCAAGAAGCCGCGAAGCACTTCATGACCGCTTCTTTCGCCTCACCCAGCGTAACCAAATTCCTCATGATATCCTACCTGGGTAGCCGCAAGAAGCAGCCTCACTGGATCACGGATGAGCAGTGGCAGGGTATCATCCGCCTCAACACCGAGATTCTCCCTACCTACGCCAAGGCCAAGCAGGAGGCCGATGAGTACATGACTGCACTGGCCGCGCGCCGCAAGCAGAGCGGTGGAGGCCCTTTCCAGGCCATTAATCTGCGCCCTGGTACCTTGACTGATGAACCTGCCTCGGGCAAGGTCGAGCTTGGTATCACGCCTGGCCGTGGCACTGTTGCTCGAGAGGATGTGGCGATCGTTGCGGATCAGTTGCTTGCACGTGAGGATACGGAAGGCTGGATTGATCTGGTGAACGGGAACAAGCCCGTTAAGGAGGCGGTAGAGAAGGTTGCTACTGAGAAGATCGATGCTATTGAGGGTGAGGATGTTGAGGGCATGGTGAAGAGATTCTTTCCCTAGGCGGAAAGAGAATCCTCGAGTTTCTTTCGGGTTAGCATATTTGGAAATATTACCAAAACACATAAATGCGTTTTCGGTATACCTTTACCAGGGTGAGGATTAGCTGCAGAAAGCTTGTCTAGCCTAAGCGTAAGCACTAGCATACCTAGGCCAATGTGAACTATATTAGAAAATGGGCCTTCTGAACGGATGAGGATCTCTGAACTTTGTGCATTGTGCAATCTATAATATTTCTTCTCTATTGATGCAAAATTTTATAGCTTGGCCTTGGGTGCCTCGGCCGCTTCCTTGAACTTCAGCCTCAACATGCGACGCAGGATCTTGCCACTAGGGTTCTTGGGGATCTGATCGACAAAGCGCACACCACCACGCAGACGCTTGTGGTGCGCAACCTTGCTATCTAGCCACTTGACAATCTTGGACGCTTCCTCCTCCTCGCTTGCGCCAGAAGCCTTGCTCTTCGCGCTGCGAACAACACAGGCCAGGGGCACCTCGGACCCATGAGCTTGGCTCTCGATTCCGATTACCGCGACATCATCGATGGCCTCGTTATCCACCAAGAGACCCTCCAGCTCGGCAGGAGGGACCTGGAAACCCTTGTATTTGATGAGCTCCTTCACACGATCCGTGATGAAGAAGTTACCCTGGGCGTCCTGGTATCCCACGTCACCGGTTTGAAACCAACCGTCTGCGCTCAAGCAGTTCCGGGTAGCGGCCTCGTTCTTGTGGTAGCCGAGGAAGATGTTGGGCCCGCGCAGGTACAGCTCACCAACTTCGCCGGTTGCGACCTCGCTCGGTTCCGAGCCATCCTCTGGCATGGTCATGTACTTGGCCTCCATGTTAGGCATCAGACGACCAACGGAGCCAATGTGGTCGCGCCAATCTTCCCACCGCTGGGAGTGGGTGGTGGGGCTAGTCTCGCTGAGGCCGTATCCCTGCTTGATTCCGACCTTGATACGATTCCACACAGCGAGGACAAGCTCTTGGGTCAGTGGCGCGGCGCCGGAGTTCATCATCCGCAAGCTAGACAAGTCGTACTTATCAACCGCGGGGTGTTTGCCCAGCAGAAGAACCACAGGGGGCACAATATAGCTGAAGGTGACACGGTAGTGCTGTACATGCGCGCACCACCTCTCGATATCAAACTTGGTCATGACAATAAGGTGGTATCCCTTGTACAAAGCCTGTGTGATCAGACATGTCAACCCTAGGATGTCAAAGTTAGCAGTCTTCGAAGACCCATTTATCTTTTCCAATCCTTACCATAGATGTGATAGAATGGTAAGAACGCCAGCAATTTGTCGCCTTCCCCATTCGGGCCTCCGTTCCAGCTCAGATTGCCTCCTTCTCCAGTGGCTTGCTGCATAATGTTGGCAATGATATTCCGGTGCGAAAGGCAAACTCCTTTAGGAACTCCGGTGGTTCCCGAGGAGTAGGGCAAGACGGCAATATCGGTCTCTGGGTTGATCTTTTGTTTGCGATACCGAGTGGCACGGGAGATATTTCTGACGGATGTAAAGTGCTTGGCGCGATAGGTACCTCCTTCGGCACCGCGCTCGACAAGCATAATATGGTCCTCGGGAATGCCAGCCTTCTTGGCTGCAGCCGTCGCAACAGGTAGGAGAAACTCCTGTGTCGCAAGAGCCTTGGCGCCAGAGTTCTCTAGCTGAAAGGCTAATTCCTCGACAGTATAAGCCGGGTTGGCAGGGGAGATGATGCCTCCGGCCCAGAGCGCACCCCACATCAACACGGGGGTGTCGATGCTGTTCGGAGTGAAGAGGGCCAATACATCGCCCTTTTTCCAGTCATAGGTTGCCTTTAGGCCCTTTCCAAATTCCAGAGAGGCCTCTTTCAAGGTCTTGTAGGTGTAGTGACGCTGGGATTCGGCATCCTGATAGATGACTGGGATGCGTTAGCACGAGGTCTCGTGTCGCGCTGTTGCTCTAGTATCCTTACTTTTGTCATCTGGGAAAGGCCTGTCCTTGCGCTCGAACAGGAATGACCAGAGGTCGACATTGGGGATGTCGACCGTCGGATAATTGGAGGCGACGGGCATATTGCGGGGGAAGAGAAAATTTAGGCGTCGATCCGGGGTTGACAAAAGGACCTCAGGGAGATGGGAGTCCGCAGGCCGTCTGTTGAGTGCAAATTAATGTCAGGTGTAAAGTATTGTGAGAGCTATGAGCGAGGAAAGGCAAGAGGTCTTGCTTTCTCCGCAGTGTCGGTACTTTGAGGTTCGGTCTGCCTCGGCCCATCGTTACATTCGACCGTTGGGGTAGCCAATACCCGAATCCGCCTCCACTTTGGGTCGGAGTTAACGGAATTCGAACACTGACTTATTCCCTTCACTGAATGTCCTTAGGCTTTCGTCACTGGGTCTCTGGTGGAACAGGTTCCAGAATGCTTACATTTACCAAGAGACAAATCAAATAACGGCTCTCTCGGCGTTTTCGCGGCCGATCGACAAATAAATGCAGGAACCACGCCTAATACTCCGGGAGAGAATTCCCCGATGGTCATGATGCTTTAGTTGAATTAGCTACCTTACACGGTAGGTCGCTGTGTAATTTTGTTGAGATTCTACGATATTGTTGATCATGATATATATTGGTCGTGTGCTCACCGAGATTGGGTCAGAGACCGACAATCATTATCCACGAACTCCTAATTCGAAGGCCGACATGGAGTACCTTAGCATACATTTGTCGCAGAATGAAGAAAACCATTTTTATTGTGTTCCGTACTCATCTCACCCGAACAATATATTGCCTACATGAGCCACAGTAGATACGCATCAATAATCCTCGACAGCACCGTGCAGCATATTAAGTAGCATTGGTAGGAATCCGGGGAGAGGCGCCGAGCATTAGGTCGTGGTAGCGTGGAAGTCGGTGCTGCTAGATACTAGTGTATCCATGGCAAGGCATAGTACAAAGGGTACGCTCAAACGCGAGTCGCTTCGTATTCCCATTTATTTAATACTGCTTTCGTGCAATGTGTTAAGGCCGTAAGAACGAATCAGAGGCCAAGTGTTGCCAACGAAGCCAGTCCGAGTCGCTTCTTATGCTGAGTGCACGACTGTAGTTCTAGCTTGACCGAAGAGTACACCAGGATATTATTGTATGTTAGGGCTCCTGAAATATAGATGTTGGTGCGATGGTTCACATTACTGGGCGGATTTACGAGACTGCAGAGCGGAGGAGATTCCAGATAACTTTTTTGTTTTCATGCCGACAAGATCTTTATTCAAATGGAAACCGCTGATCCGATCTGGAAATACAAGCTGAATAAAGGAACCCATAACAGAACAGCGCTGGTTTCCATTTTCGTTTCCCAGCACCTTTCTCCACCACGCGCCACTCCAAGGGGAATCGTTGAGGTCGTTTACTTCAGGGGGATGAAACGGGAAGAGTGGGTAGCACCGATACCGGGACGACCGTGCTTGACGGGCTTGCTGTTGGGTTGTTAGAACTGCTGGTTGAGATGACCGGGACATTGAACACATACTAGGAGATAGAGAACTCAGCCAGGTAGTGGCCAACCATCTCAGGCTTGATCTCAACCTGGTTGAACTCCTTGCCGGAGTAGATACCGATGACGGAACCGATCATCTCGGGGACAACGATCATGTCACGGAGGTGGGTCTTGACGAGGTCGGGCTTCTCGTTGGGCTTGGCCTCCTGCTTAGCCTTGCGGAGCTTCTTGATGAGACCCATAGGCTTGCGCTTCAGACCGCGGTTGAAGCGACGGCGGGCACGAGCGTGAACGACATCGCGGAGCTGCTCGGAGGAAAGGTCGAGGAGCCTATCAAAAGTTTGTTAGATTGACGTCTTTCAAAAATTTGGAGCCCGATATCTAAGCAGCATGACGACCAGTATTCTCCGAGAGATAAGCCGGGCGAATACGAGATGTTTTTGCCATGACAATTGTCCCTTGAACCCAGTCTCACACTGCAACGATTTTGGTGGGCGGAAGGGTTGTCGGGTAAACGTACTGGTCGAGGTCAATACCGCGGTAAGAAAACTTGCGGAACTGTCTTCTCTTCTTGATCTCTGTTGAGCGGATAAACAGTCAGCGGTCTGGCGTTCTTGTTCGGTCGGTATGTGCGCGCCCATTCCCCTTTCGTCGATGCCACTTCATTGTGTCGTCCTTCAACCACCATCCTTGTCGTTCCGTTCCAACTTCCATCCCAGCATTTTCCAGTGGCTCGATACCATTTCGGGGCGGAGGGGATGTGTAGGGAAATGTGTTGATGCAAGACGTACCGGCAGCCTCCTCGGCGTTCTGAAAGAATCTTCGTTAGCGTTCACTGTTGGCAGGATGTGCGACCGGCAGGGTACTCACGTATTCGCTGTCAGCCATTTTTGCGGTGGTTTCCTTGGAGCTCGCTTTTCGAACGGTACCTCGAAAAGCGAAGGAAGATGGGTTGTCGGAAGTTTGTCGTGTCGCTGAGCGGATCGTCTGGCGCACCGAACTGGTGAGGTGGGCAGGGCTCGCCTAAGCGACGGGTAGGTTAAACCCTAACACGCTAGTCTTCTTTGGTTAATATAGCCTTCCCCGTGTAACGTATTGTCACGTAGCTGAAATCACTCTTTCGATCGACAAAGCGCCCCGCAGAATCTCGGTGAACAGTCTTGTACCTTTGATTGTACGAGCTCGTAAGAAGAATACATACTCTACTACCAAGGTCCGTCCCATCGGTGGTCAGCATCTATGTATGATATCAAAGCGCTCCAATCGCGAAATTGTTATGGCTTAGTTTTGCTTGTTCTTGAAGGCAGACTATTGATGCCAAGTCATCGGTTCTGCTAGCAAAATCGAATGGTAAATGAAGCGCTTATCGCGATTCTCATTCCAGCTACATCCTACGTAAAAACGAGTTGTGGAGGACAGATAAATCTGTATTGGCTAGGAGCTATTTTCGGCTCACATATGAGAAAGTCGTAACTGCATCAGAACAGCCTGGACGTTGCACATTTGAGGAACCAGCCGGCGAAGATGACTCTCGAACTGGCTGCACCATGCAGATGTCTGTTCCCCCGTATCGTCACTTTTTAGAGTTCCTAGAGGAAGGCATTTAGTCGAACAGACCGAAGCCCATGTCCTCATCGGACTCCTCCTTCTCCTCCTCCTTCTCCTCGGCGGCGGGGGCAGCGGCGTCACCACCGGCAGCGGGGGCGGCAGCGGCACCAGCACCACCGGAGGGAACGGAGGCGAGCTTGGTGGTACCCTCAGCAATCAGCTGCAAATTAAAAGTTAGGATCGTTCACTGGTACGTATGGAGTTCATGCGGTGGGTACTGACCTCCTGGATATCCTTGCCCTGAAGCTCAGCGATGACCTTGTCGAGGCGCTCGGAGTCAGCGTCAATGCCGACGGAGGAGAGGACACCCTTGATGTCGGCAGCGGAGGGAGACTCGTTGCCAGCGAGGGCGAGGAGCAGGTAAGCGGCGAGGTGCTTCATTTTGAATAGACTGCCAAAAATTTGTCGTCAGCGTCCGTCGAATATTGAAGGTTGGCGAGGATCGCGCGGTCGTGTTATGTCGGTGGGAAGAGGGCGAAAGAAAACTCACCTGAATTGTCTTTATTTGAACTTGAGAAACAATCGATTTAACCGCAAGTTGGGCGGAGACTGCAACGTCGAGTTCGAGGTTGGTTGAGGAATAAGTCACGGCGTGCCGCAAAATTGAGTGAAAAGTGCGATGCGGCTCGTTGTGGCTGTGTCACCGCCTGGCAGAAAACCTAAGCGAGTGTGGCGCGCATACAATCACGTGACACAAAGCCATCCGTCCAAGTGGATGTCGGGTCCAGTGAATGTCCTTTGATCGCCCCCGCCCATCCAGGTCTTTGCTTTGCCCTGAACTATTCAAGTCTGCTGGCGGACCTTTGTCTTCTCCTCGAATCCACCTACTCCGTTTTACCCTCCAGGAACGCCCCTTCAGCTCTGTCAGGAGTGTTCCAACATATGGTATCGCGCTCGGAGTCATGAAGCTGCCCAGTCGAACTAACCATCGACGGTAAACGGTTTCGACTCCCCACACAACCTCTGGAACATCTCGAAGTTGAGATCTGTCTACTTAGGCCGTGCCAAAATGAGTGTATGTTGCTTCGATCCTTATGCTTCTAGAGCTTCTCTAACATCTGATCCAGTTCCTCGATTCCGTTCTTTCGTCCCTCGAGTCGGGAAATTCCTCCCAAGACCGGATCTCTCGACCTCCTGCTGCGCCCGTATCCTCATCCGCTACAAAGAAAGACGATAAATCGTCTGGAAATTTTGCGCGACAATCCGCTCCAAATGGAACTGTGACTGGGAACACGACTGGAGGAATCAAGCGCAAGGCGGAGGAGCAGCTACCCCGTCTCCCGAGACCTGATGGCCAAACTCCTGGACTGTTGAACACTAAGCCTGCGATTCCCTCTGTTCCGCCCAAGGTCGTTCCAGGCGTTCCCAAATCGGCGTCTGCTCCCAGTCTGAAGACTAAAACAACGTCGCCAAAGCCGGTTTCCCGAAATGTCGCAACAGGCCAAGCCAAGCCCGCTTCAAAGCCTGCGCCAGTTAAGGCTACCCCCGTCAAACCTACTCCCTCCAAACCTACCGCCCCGGCAAAGCCACCTCCAAAAGGATCGTTCGCTGCTATCATGGAAGCGGCCAAAGCCGCGCAAGGCAAAGCACCTTCCCAGATCGGTGTAATTCGCCACCAGTCGGCGCCCAAGGAGAATTTGAGTAAAGTTGAGCGCCAACGTCGACTTTTGGAGGCCCAGCAAAAGAAGAAGGCTGAGCAGAAAGGTCAACGATTCGAACCAAGCTCATTATCCAAGGGCAAGGTTGTCGGAAAGAAGGCTGAGCCCCAGGTGTCTTCGTACAAAGGAACTGCCAAGCCATCGAAAGCTCCGGAGCCTGCCGCTTATCGTGGAACTGCCAACCTGCCTTCAAAGCGGAGCAACAACGATCGCCGTCAGAACGGCAGACGTCGGGTGGACGAATACCTCGGGACCGATGAGGAAGACGAAGGTGACTACGGAGGCGGTGGTTACGATGACTACTCGGACGCGTCCTCTGACATGGAAGCTGGATTTGACGATGTTGCCAACGAGGAAGACACCGCTTTAAAATCTGCCCGTCGTGAAGATGAAGAAGAATTGCGGATGGAGATGGCCGCGAAGAAAGCGAAGTTGCAGCGCCAGCAGAAGCTGGCCGCTCTTGCATCCCGAACCAAGCGCTGAACATTTTTGCCAACCTTCATTCAAGTATTTACTGCTCGTTGATTCGCCTTTTTTTTTTTTTTTTTTTGCTTTATTTGCGGGGTTAGGTCTTTTGCTAAGCATTCTGAGCGTTTCTGGGGTATCGATTCGATAGATGGAGCTTCTCTATCTTTATTAAAGCCCGAGGGTTTTCTGAACATCCACATAGCGGGCGTCATTTTATTACTAACATACTATCATTATGGGATTTTTGTTTTCGGGAATTTGAACATGATTTCAGTCTGATGTTGCGTGCCTGCTGTAGTAGATAGTAGATGTAGTGTCTGCCTCGATTGCAGGGGGTACAAACCTGTCGACACTTGGCGCGCCCCACCTCGCTGTGACATCACCCGCCTTGAGCTGTTCACTCTTCAGGTCCTTCTTTCTTCCTGTCCCCATTTTTTCTCAATTACCTTCAACATACACACCATGGAGTCAGTCCATCATGTATCGGCGTCATCGAAAATCCTCTTCGGCAAGGTGCGCAAGATTGTGCCGCCGATGCTTGAGAAATTCCACAAAGGTTAGTCAAGCACTCGCAACCTTAAGAGACGCGGTGACCGTCAAAGTTGGGCTCGTTTCCGCATGATCAAAGTATCTAACTGTTGAACAGGACAACTTGGACGCGTAGCGGTCATTGGAGGCTGTGCTGAGTGCGTCTCTCACCCATCTGGTTGGATGTGAGCTAACAATTGCGAAAGCTATACGGGAGCCCCATACTTCTCAGCTATAGCATCTGCAAAACTCGGTATGTCACAAAGATTGCATCCAATTTCCAATATTCCATAACTGACACAAGAATTTAGGATGTGACATGGTATGTCAGCCATGTGTCGTTCGAAGATCGATCATCTAACAATCTCCAGAGCCATGTTCTCTGCGAACGTTCCGCAGCCCCGGTATTTAGACCACTTGCCATTCTCAGTTCTTCAACTGCTAACACTATGCAGGTCGTCAAGAGCTATTCTCCAAACTTGATGGTGCATCCATTGTTGCCCAGTACCGACACGGTCAGGGATCCTAAGTCAATTGACGCTCCGGCGCTTGCGGGCCCCATTATTTCCATGCTCTCACGCTTGCATGCGCTGGTCATTGGACCGGGACTCGGCCGTGACGGGGTCACGCTCAAGGTGGTCACGGAGGTGATCAAGGAGGCCCGGTCACGGTCGATCCCGTTCATACTGGATGCAGACGGACTGTTGATTGTGACAGAAGACCCCAATCTCATCAAGGGCTATAAAGAGTGCATCCTGACTCCGAATGTCGTTGAGTTTGGTCGTCTGGCAAAGGCCTTAGGTGTCAAAGTGGCCAGTCAGGTCGATATTGCAAAAGACGGGAATGGCGACAAGACCAGCAAGGAGTCGGATGCGTGCGAGGAGCTGTCCAAAGCTTTAGGTGGTGTCACAATTCTCCAAAAAGGTCCCCACGACGTGATCTCAAATGGAGTCACCAGCATTATTTCCGATATCAAAGGGGGTCTGAAGCGCAGCGGTGGACAGGGGGATACCCTGACAGGATCCCTTGGTACCCTGCTCGCCTGGCGAGCTGCCTACCACAACAAGCTGTGGGACTCGGGAGAGAAAGACAACGAGAAGGAGGCGCAGAGCAGGGATGATGTCCAGACGGAACTAGATTCCGAGGGCAAGCGAATGTCTCCGACAACAACCCTTCTTCTGGCTGCATGGGCAGGTAGTAGCATTACGAGGGAATGCTCACGACGAGCCTTCGAGGCCAAGGGGCGGAGCATGCAGGCTAGTGACCTAACTGACGAGGTGCATGAGAGTTTCTTGAGGCTGATTGGAGAGCCCGAGGATTCCAAGACACATCTCTAGGCTACTGAACGGCTTGTATGACTGGATGTGAGCTTTGATGTAGGAATGGACATCCTGTTGCTCAAGTCCATGCCTCACAATCCCCGCCCGGACCATTCAACGAGACTACTTGGATATCAATAGAATATTCTTGACTACACCTCTCAATCCTTATCCTTTTCGGTGTGAATAAATCGAATTCGTGGCGGTACCTGCATACCCCGAGAGCCTCGAACCTGCATCTGTGCCATCTCGGATTACAGACTTTTGAGGTTTCAATTATGGCGGGGCTGACATTGCGATGAAGCTCGCGATGTTAATACAGTTGATCGTAGGGTAGAAACTATCCTGAACTTAGAAACCACCTTATGCAAGCACGGAACATTCGGCAAAAGTTACTTCATCCTTGCTCGTATAGCAGGTACCTGACGAGTATCATAGTCAATTCTCCACATCTGTACATAAGCAGGGTCCAGTACTCTCGAAGTTAGGCGTCCAATAGATTGTCGAGAGCCGAGGCGTTAGCGTACATAAGGCTCACATCGCATCAAAGAATAGATATGTCGATCGCAGTGCGATGCTAAAGTAGTACGAGGTACATGTGGCCATAGCTTTTGAACCCAATTTTGATGGATTCAAAACACAACCAACCACGCGGGCCGAGGGGACATTCCTGAATTGGAATCGTATGACGAGTTTGCAGGTGACTGTTCTCCAGCTGGAACTCTAAATAGGCGAACCTGATGTCTGGGCCGAATATTTGGGTTTGTCGAGTTCTATGTTGGATCTTCCTAATCCGCATTAGACAACTCTATTTATCTTGGACATTATCTAGATTAGCCTCGAACTCAGCATTATAACGGTGAATCCCTACAGACAATTATCGGAAAGGTAATCACTTGAAGAAAAATAACCAAGCGGTGAAGGATAATACATGCAGCGAGACGCCAATTGTATTCCCCGCATCTTCAAAAATGGACTGGGGAAAAAGGTTGGTTTCTGGATCCGGGTCGAATAAGGGCCGTCCAAGTGAGACAAAGAACATCCTATGCAGCTACAGCCCCAAGCCAGAAGAGGGCTAGCCTAGCGAGACCCTGCTTCTGTGCTGGCAAGCTATTCCCCCGCTCTCCCAGGGACAAGCATCGAAGGTGTCTGGGGCCCTTGTTCCAGATCTCGTATTCGCGCCACGCCCAAAACCGGTGGTGGTGGCTCTGCACCCCGGCCTATCCGATTGTGAGTACATCCATGCAATGACTCTCAGCTTTGGGGCTGGTAGGTAACTCCTCCGATCATGTTACCTAGCTTTAGGGCATGCATTTTTTTTGTACTTGCTCAATATACTGTCTCATTCACATTTACAATTTATTTTCTATTTTTTGGGCCATTTCCAGTGAGACCACGGCTGACGGCCTCGTGATATCCTTGCAAGCCAAGAGGTCAGAACTGCATAAGCAACGTATCTATTACTTTACCAATTGTTTTTTCCGGAAGAGAATCCTATATAAGGAGGATCTCACCCGGATGATATCGCCATCATCTCTTCATCTTGCGAATATTATCAAGAATCAAACTCTACTGCTCATATCCTCCTTGCTATCCGCCATGCAACTGTCAATCATTGCTCTGCTGGCCACTGCGGCTGGTCTGGCCCTGGCCAATCCTTCTCCTCCCCCGAAGTGTGGTACTTGCAACCCTCTGTCTGGCCAGAACAGTTGCGATATCACCACCTCGTGCATCAACACAGGAAAGACCTTCCACTGCGCCTGCCGTGCCGGTTATAAGGCTTCCAAACGCAACAACGATATCTATTCGCAGTTCCGCCTGCCGATGCCCAACTACGAGTTCCTGGTCTTCGTTCCTGAGAACACCGTTTGTAACACTCTGTGTGACAACCCATACTCTGCTCCGGCGGATCTGTGCAAGGAGGTCCGCCTGTATGACAAGTGTGTTGTCTAAGAGAGCATTGTATTGCTGAAGAGTTTGGGAAAGATTGGGTGACGACGTCGTGTTCAATGTGTCGGTGGTGTATCATGATTGACGTACAAGATTGAACACTTCACTAGCTCGAAGATGCTGTAATTAGCAGACCAAGTCAAGAAGGCTTTGAGCTTCCAATCCTAGGATCATTTATCACATGAAATATGACATGAAGAATTCGATAAGCATTGAACTGGAGCTGCATAATCTTTTCATTGCCCAAACATATTGCAAAAAACCGACTCCTGACCCCGGAAGGACACCTGAACACCCATCGCCCCAAATTCTACCGGTTCCACTGATGCATCTGAATGCACGCATAAAAACATTGTAGAAGACAGAATAGAACAGAAAGGGGATAAATTAAGAAAATATTGTCATTAGGCAACCATCTCGTCGTCACCCTCGACGAAAACAAGACGCGAGCCCTCGCCGGTAATAAGCCAGACCTAAGAAGAGATAGTTAGAACCAAGATTTGTCGTGGATTGAAGAGAGGAACTTACACCAAGCTCGGCATACTCATGCAGGGTAGTAGTGAGTTGATCATCGGTGAAGCCCTTGGCCAAAACACGTTCGCGAATACGTCTGATGCTCATTTCGCTGTCATCGCCCTCTCCCATTGCGGCAGCACCACTCTCACGCAGGCTACCAATCAACTTGTAGATCTTGCTGCTAGGAGTGTGGTCGACTCCAGACTCGCCATCGTTGTACAGAGAAGCCTTGCTGACCTCAATGAGACGGAGAGCCTCATCAACATCCTCGCGGACAACTTCCTCGCTGAAGCGAAGACGTGCCAGTGCCTGCGAGAGACGAACAATACCAAGAAGGGTACGAGGAGTGACGTGGGAGAATTGCTTCTTGTTTGCTTCATCCTTCTTTTGTCTCTTACGCATGGCAACGTAAGCGCCAACCATGTAGTCAGAGACGGTGGAAGGCACGACAGGTCGGAAAGTACGTGCCTTGGCAATGTATTGACGGACCTCATGTGGTGTGAACATGATACCAGTGTCCTCATTCTCAGGGTGCTTGTTGTGCATGTGCACATAAGTAACGTGGTTGGCAAGCTCCTCGTCACCCTCCGGGGTCGGGGTATCCAGAAGCAGGAACATCACATCGAAACGGGACAGCAGAGCAGCGGGGAGGTTGATGTTCTCAACGGGAGATACACGGGGGTTGTACCGTCCGTACAAGGGGTTGGCCGCAGCCAGGATGGAAGTGCGGGCGTTCAGGGTGGTGGTAATACCAGCCTTGGAAATGGAAATGGTCTGCTGTTCCATCACTTCGTGGATAGCGGTACGGTCCGAGTCTTCCATCTTGTCGAACTCGTCAATACAGCAAATACCATTATCAGCAAGAACCAGTGCACCTCCCTCCAGCATCATCTCGTCGGTGACCGGGTCTCGCATCACAGCCGCAGTAAGACCGACGCCACTGCTACCACGACCGGTGGTGTAGACACCACGAGGAGCAACCTTGGTAATATAACGAAGCAATTGTGATTTGGCCACACCAGGGTCACCCATCAAGCAGATGTTGATATCACCACGAATGTGCATACCGTCGCCCATCTCCTTGGTGACACCGCCAATCAGAAGCAGAAGCAATGCCTTCTTCACATCAAGATGTCCGTAAATTTCGGGAGCGATCGAGCGAGAGAGATATTCGTACATGTTGCCCGACTTCTGGTGCTGTTCAATTTTGCGCAGAGTCCGACTGTCCATGCCAATGTCGTTGTAAGACTTCTTATGCTGGGTAATGTGCTGAGCCTCGAGGTAGGTATCGGTCAAGAGGCCGGCGCGAATGGCACGGAATCCAGTGTAGGGGGTAGGCAAGAAGATGCCAGCAATGTCAACGACATCACCTGGGTTCAACTGACGGGTCTGGGCGCCGTGGCAGTGAACAGTGAGAGTTCGGGGGATGTGGCCAACGGGCACTTGATCCGCCATTTCCTGGATCTTCACCTCCTGGAAGGGAACGAATTTGGAGGCGCGGGTCGAGAGGAAGAGCTGGCCCTTGGAGTTGTTCGCCTTGCACTCGTTGGACAAGCATTCGGAGAGGGGAAGGAACTGCTTGGTGGTGATAGGCTGGAAAACCTCGCAACCGCATCGGTCACAGGTGTACGCGTTGATTTGAACGGCGGGCTTGACATCGGAGACACGAGTGGTGATGCCGCGAACAGTAATCAGACTGCCCAGGTGCTCGCCTCGCACATTTCGGACGGCAAGAGCCTTTCCAGCGCGGTCATCACTGGATGCGGAGGGAGTAAGAGGCTTGAAGTTCAGGGTGTATCGGCGGGTGAGTTCAGGGGGGAACATGGACGCAGCGTCCGCAGTATCCATGTCGGCCTCCATGGCCATCTCCATTGTCTCATTGCGCTTATCACGTTGCGACATGATGACATCCAGAACATCGTCCTTGAAACTACACAGTGTCAATTCAGCGAAATACTATCCATGTGAATGTGCGTTGACATACGTGACATCCTTGGTTTCCTTGGGCATGATCGCATCCACCGCCTGCGAAACGACATCGATGTAGCGCTTGGTGTTTTTCTGGATCGATTCGACTAGCTTCAGACTCTGTTCCTCGGGAATGTTTTTCTCATACTATAGTATATTGCGGTCAGCGATTGAACTGAGAGAGGCGCAATAGGAAACAAGACTCACAACATCCAGATCATCAAGCTCAATCACGATATTCGAAACGTCGCGGTTGGCGATATCTTGCAGAATCTGCATGTACTTGAGCTTCGGCTCGCGGTGCCTCCTGGCACTCCGAGTTTGCGCTCCAGCGCCATCTTCGGCGTCGTCCATGAAGTCGTATTCATCACTGGTGCGGTTTCCGTCAATGTTCAGATCCTCCATCGCCTCGGTCGCGGCGGCTTCCGAGGTCGACTGGAGGGTCTTGAAGTGCTGCAGAAAATCTTTGAAGCCATCCAATTGCGCGGCATAGTCAACCGGCGCCTGGTACTGGAGCAAAGCCATGGTGGATGGTGGGGGTGGTGCTCCGAATGTCAATTTAGAGAGGGAGGACGTAAAGTGGTGGAGAGTCAGAAACTAATGGGCTTAAGCCCCTAGCGGGCGGCAACGCTGGGCGACGCGTGGAACAGGCCAGCGCGCGACTAGACGCGTCCGACGCGTTCTGGTATGTGGCTGACTAAGAGGTACCGATCTTAGTCATTCCTCGAAGAACCCGTGGATAAGTCACCTGACTGACCTTCACGGGCCGAGGCTAGGACGGGTGTGGAGAGAGACTCCGGGGGAATCCCACTCCTCAACTTCCCATCTGTGTGCGACAACAGCTTGCGCCTTGACCATGGCGCCCAAGAAGCCTTCCACAACGGCAGAAGTGGCCCTGGTGCCCCTGAAAAACTGTCTTGTCAACCTTCCGCCGTCACTTGTCTCTCTGCTGGTCAATGCCAATACGGTTAGTTACCTGCTTCGGCCAATGCCGCTGTGAAGTTGCCGACTAACAACTCGTTATTGAAGCCTGCTCAAAATGTGATCATTGAGTTTCAGTTCAAGTCAACTAGTAGCAAGTCCAATGGTGCTCCTCCGCAGCGATCCTGCTACTTGGGTTGGACGGGAATGCCGAGCAAGCGTAAGCTTGCGCCGGTCGTCGCCCGAGATGGTGGTTTCTCTCGAGAGCAAGAGATTTCAACTGTTGAGATCGATACTACGTTCAGTAGGCTACTGGGCCTTACCGAAGGACAGAAGGTATGCACTTCCGTCATACCTAGCTGGAACCCACGTGTGGGGTAACTGATTCCTTGCAGGTCGGACTTCTCGTACACCTCGATCCACCCGTTGCGCATACCATCAATATCGAGCCATTAACCCCGGAGGACTGGGAGAGTATGTCTGCCCACAAACCAGCTTTTGATTTGGTTGCTGATCGTTCTTATCGTAGTTATTGAGCTCCACGCCACCTTCCTGGAACTCAATCTCCTGTCGCAGATCCGGGCCCTTCCCAATCCTTCCTATGATGCCTCACAGGAAGAGCACATGCACCCATTGGCGCTTCACTTATCTCCCACATCTACCGCGAATATCGTCGTCACATCACTCACTCCCGCCCCGCCAAATACGTCGCCATTTGCAAAGATTGCGCCGGATGCCGAGGTCATCGTCGCCCCGAAGGTCCGATCGAAAACCCCCAAGTCGCCCCGCGGGGACAGTCGAAGCACAGCAGGTAGTAGCAGGAGAAGCGCTGGTGGGCGAAGTGCCAGCAGCACAGTCCGCCCCAAGAGCAGCCGCTCCGACTCCAGTAGCAGGGGTTCTCTATACCTGAGAGGCGTGGACCGTCAGACCGCATCTGAAATGTTTGAGCCTGAAGAGGAAGAAGATGAAGATGATGGGCTTCGAATCTGGGTTGACCTGGATCTACTTACATCTCATGAATTGCGAGGCGCAAACTGGGCTTCTGTATCCATTGTGCAGCCCTCGGGCCTGAAACCTCCCGTGGACCCTCAGCAGCGACTTGCTCAACAAGAGCAGAAAAACAACGAAGCAGGCTCTCCAACAACCAAATTGGTCGCCAAGCTCCTTCCTTGGGAGGATGCCCCAGATAGCCGTCATGTGGCAATGTCGACTTTGTTGTGCACGGCCTTGGGCGCCGAAAATATAGTTGGTGGTATAATCAGAGTGGAAGCTGCACCGCCGCAGCTTCATCGATCTGCTGTCAAGACGCTCAAACTATACCCATTCATTGCCGATCCGTCGAAGAAGAAGGATGGCCTGAAGTTCGGTGCAGACACGGCAGCTTCTAGGGATGCCCTCGCTGAGCGACTCAAGGTTATCTATGGAAGTACCGGGTCAGACGTTGGGTTATTTTCAGGACCTTTGACTGATGGAATGGTTTTACCCAAGGTCGAAAACCACCCCTCCGTCTCTTCGTTTGATGGTGCTATTCTTCGATTCGATCCTCCCTTGAAGGGTGGACAGGAAGAGACCAAGACGATTTTCGGGTGGCTCCTTGGCTCCGAGGCGAAGATTAACCTGGAAGTACAGGCTGAAATTCCCAAGCCCTTCGATATAAATGCATCCGCCCTTCCCACGGATGATCCCATCCCCTCGGAGGTCCCTCAGCTGGTTGGAATCGATTCCATTATCTCTCAGTCACTCACCAACTTAATAAAGTCCTCATCTATTTTGCTGACTGGAGGACTTGGTGCTGGAAAAACAGCGCTCACTCACCTTCTGGCCCATCGCCTTCGGAAGGAGCACTTGTTCAATGTCAAATACTTCTCTTGTCGCAAGTTGGTCACGGACGAGACCAGAATTTCCAACATCAAAGAAGTTCTGAACCGTCTTTTCATGTCAGCTTCCTGGTGTGCTCGTCTTGGTGGGCAGGCGGTCGTGATCTTGGACGACCTTGACAAGCTTTGCCCAGCAGAGACGGAGCTACAGGTCGGCGGTGACAATGGCCGCAGTCGCCAGAACAGTGAGGTTATCTGTTCGATGGTCCGCGAATATTGTTCGATGAATTCCTCCGTTGTCCTGATGGCTACCGCTCAGGACAAGGAGTCTCTGAACAATGTCATCATCGGAGGCCATGTGGTCCGTGAAATCATCAACATGCGTGCTCCTGACAAGGAAGGACGTCGGAAGGTTCTGGCGAATCTCACTAGCCAAGACAGGCCCAGCGAGTCTCTCAATGGCCATGTACGAGCTACAAGCTCCTCCACTCAGGATACGTGGTTGGACCCCTCGAATCCTGGCAGTCGGCCGAGCTCTTCCGGGGGCGATGGATTTGTCTTAGACCGAGAGGTGGACTTCCTGGAGCTGGCCGGTAAGACTGATGGGTACATGCCCGGCGATCTTGTCCTGTTGGTTGCTCGTGCCCGAAACGAGGCCCTTATTCGCTCTGTTCAAGATCTAGCATCCGAGGCAAAGATGATCACCCTCGGGTCGGAAGACTTCGAAAGCGCATTGAAGGGCTTCACGCCTGCATCCCTTCGCAACGTCACCCTTACCTCTTCTACGACGACCTTCTCTGCGATTGGTGGTTTGTTTGAAACCCGCAAAATGCTGCTGGAAACCCTGCAGTATCCTACCAAATATGCGCCCATCTTCGCTCAATGCCCTCTTCGACTACGGTCTGGTTTACTTCTGTACGGCTTTCCCGGTTGCGGTAAAACGCTCCTGGCTAGTGCTGTTGCAGGCGAATGTGGTTTGAACTTCATCAGTGTGAAGGGTCCTGAGATTCTCAACAAATACATCGGTGCTAGTGAAAAGAGTGTTCGTGATCTCTTCGAGAGAGCTCAAGCCGCCCGGCCCTGTATTCTCTTCTTTGATGAGTTCGACAGTATTGCGCCTAAGCGTGGACACGATTCTACTGGTGTCACTGATCGTGTTGTCAATCAACTTCTCACTCAGATGGACGGTGCCGAAGGTCTCTCGGGTGTCTATGTTCTTGCAGCTACATCTCGACCTGATCTGATTGATCCTGCTCTGCTGCGTCCTGGTCGTCTCGACAAATCTCTTCTCTGCAACATGCCTAACCACGCAGACCGCGTCGATATCATTAGAGCCGTTAGCTCAAAGTTGAAGATGACCGATGATGTTGCATCTCGCTTGGACGAAATTGCCGCACGAACTGAGGGTCTTTCTGGAGCCGATCTTCAGGCTGTCGTCTACAATGCCCACCTGGAAGCCGTTCACGATGCGCTTGGTGATCGATCCGCTGATGAGAAGCCCGGTGCCAAGTCGAATGCCACCAAGAATGCTTCCGCCAGTTCTTCCAGCCGATCATTCATTCAATTTCTCTACTCTTCCCAGGAGGAAGCTTCGGGTTCTTCGGCTCTGCCACCACCCGCCGTGGTCGCAGCCAAGCTCGAGGCTATCAAGAATTCTCGTCGTCGGCAACGTCAAATTGAGAACGGAGCTGCCAATAACGGTTCCGCGGCCGCCCCCGCTACCAACGGCGCCGAACCCTCCGCAGATGAGATGCGGGATGAGATCATGGTGCGGTGGGAGCATGTTGAACGTTCTCTTGCCACTACGCGCTCGTCTCTTAGCTCTACTGAACGAAGACGGCTCGAGGGAATTTACCGCGAGTTCGTCGTTGGCCGAAACGGCGAGATGCCGAACGGCGAGGCTGCCAATGAGATTGGTGGTCGATCGAGCCTGATGTGATTTAATAACTCTTGCGTATAGGGGATCCTTCTACATTGTATATATAGACTTGCATATCTATTTGATGTTTGCCCCCAGGCTCCTTTTTGTACTTATTGAGACAGCATGAATTGAACTTGCAGTTGTACATTGCTTTTTGGAAATCTAAAATGATTTCATCGTTCTGAAATTACAAGGCATGTTATTTCTTAATTACTCAATAAGATATTCTCACTGCTTGTAGATGTCCTTCCCAAGCCAAATGCGTGGTGCCTACACACCTTTCTTTTGTGGTGGGTAAACAAATCACATGTGAACATACCACGGTACCTGCCACTTCTCTCTCCCATTTCTCCCCGGTGCAAACATCCAAGTCTCCACACCCCGACCAACTCGATCGCCAAAATGGTGTCCGGCGGAGTAGCTGACACTTGTGAGGATGACACTGATGAGGATGACACTGGCGACGATGACACTCGTGAGAATGACACTCGTGAGGAAGACACTCGTGAGGAAGATGCTATTCTCAGGAGAATTGCACGCGCCCAACCACACTCCGGAGATGATGAAGACCTCCTCGAGATGGTCCAGGCAATGGCAGTGATGCCCGGACACCTCCTCCCGGCTCCCGCAAATCAGCTGAGCAGGCTCCGCAACACCCTCTCACCTTTGATCAGACAAATTTCCGAGCTGCAGCGGGATCCAGAGCGTAACTGGACAGATGAGTTTCTCATTTACGTGACAGCGCAGTCATTCCCGACCCAGCCGCCACGATCGACAGTGGAAGCCCTGAGCAACTTGCCGATGAATAACCACGTTTCCGATGACTCTCGACTTCTTCCCCTTAATATCCGAGTTTTCTTTTATGTCCTGCCTAACCTCTACCTTCCTGGTACCTCGCCTCCTCATCATGTCCGGAGAGGTCCTCGTCTAGGTATTTGTCTGGTGGGCTGGCTTCGAGTGTGTATATCCTTTCCTTCGGTCTAATGGGAACATGGGGCATACATCGTGTTCTGGCAGTGATAACCATTTTCCTTAAAGAATGAGGTTTGACTCTTCAGTTGTGAGATTGATCAAACTTGCTAACTTCTACATGATTGACAGGCATTCACCGACATTTTCATGGATATCCTCTGGTGGGTATGGAGCTGGCGGCGTTGGTAATCTTCGATGGATCCTCGAAAGTACCCGAGCAAAGATACCCACCAGGAGGTGTTAGAATGATTACGAATCGAGGCCTGGTTAAGGTGGGAGTGAGTTTCCCGACTTTACTGGCATTAATTTCTTTCGATTTAGCCCCTGCATACAAGTCTATATGCCTGTTGTTTGAACGAAGCGCATCCCGAGCATGTGAAGTGCTATCCTGCCCAAGGTAAGATAACGCAAGGACACAAGACCTGTACGAAGGTCCATGTCCTATCACTTACCTTACTCGTCATATCTTCGAAGGTACGTCCTCGCACAGATCAGCGGCTACTGCGGACTGAATATTCTCACGAATGTCAATAGTGGAGAGAACTTCAGGACTAGGCTTTATGACAGGATGAGGATAGTCTTCACTCTTTCCTCACCCTTTCTCCGCCAACAGGGAGCTCATAGTGAACATGTCGGATTCGCGAGAAGACTCGGGAGAGCTTCGTCTGCACATTGTAGAATGGAGTGCGTAGAACTAATCCTGACCAGTTGTGTGGCAAAGCCGCGATGCAACTCGTTCGAGCTAACTGAATTTGTATTTCGACCTGGGTACGTAGACAATCATAATCTACCTACCTTTGGCTTTCAATATGCAACCCACATCCACGCCATGCATCTCTCAAGCGCTCTACAGAACCAAGATCTATTCTTTGTCCAAAGCAGTCTGCACCAGTCTCTCAAGCTTCCTCCACTCAACATTCACAAGAGGCTTGGCCGTACTCGGGTCAATACCATTAGACTTAAACTCGGTATGAACCTGCTGGAAATTCGCTCCGACGAGCTTTTTGAAGCCAGGCACAGTACAGCTTTCCATCTGTCTACTGGCCAGATCAGCAAGGATATACCAGAGGATATAATGGTAGTTGATCTCGAAATCCTGAAGCTGAATCGGATCCTTGGGATCAGGCTCATATCCCTGAGAAAGGTAGATGGCTAGCTTGGCCAGGATCCAGGCGTGGATGTGTCGGATTGGGTGTGTAGGGCTGTAGAGGATGGGGTCGATACGAAGATAACGGATTGCGGCTTGGATGAATGCCCGGGTGAAGCTGTTGGCTGCAAGGAGGGAGACTATGAGGTCGTCACGAATAGAGGCGTAGGGTTGGCGGGTCAATGGCCATGCGGAGCTTTGTTTGAGGGTATGCAGGGCCTTTTCGAGCTTTTCGATGGTTTCGTCTGGTGACGCGTTCGATGATTGGGCCGATTGCATCAATTCCAGTGCCTTTCGCTCTGCTTCGTCGAGGACAGACTTGTCTTTCGACGTGTCTTCGAATCGGTCCTCGGGAGTGTCGGTTCCTTTTTCGCATTTGGGACATTTGCAGTCGAAGAAGTATCTCTCAGACAGCTCCTTGCAGCGGACCTCTTTGGGGGTTGTGGTGTCGATGTAGGATATGAAGATCTGCTCGTTTTTTTTTATGGGGCGAATGGCCTTGACAAACAACTCCTCTCCGTCAAATCCGACGGTGGAGTTAAAATCACAGCTGTGGTTGATTAGGGCAGCATAGGGGTGCATGTATAGCCCAATGCGATCATATAGAGCTGTTGTCAAATTGAATGAGTTGAGATCGAGCTAAGTACGCGTCAGTAAGGGTATTCAATGGATAATAATGCCCAGTTTGCAACACCGCGCACCTTGGCTGCATAGGTCATGATAGTTTCCTCAGTCATCTCTGTTTCAGAGTAATTTTTGACAGCTCTCGAAGTAAGCATGATTCTGTCGAGATGGGCTTGTAGCTCCTGAATTTCGTTGATATGCGTTTCGAGCTGGGAAAAAGTTTCCAGCTCTTGGGAGTTGTATTTGCCTTTGCTTGTGCGAACCACCATCCGCAGAATAGCACGGGCGTTGTTGGGCAGCACATTTGGCTTGACCTTTTGGAAGATAGAGCATTCCGTCGAATGGGCAAATCTCCAATCTTTGGATTGGCAGGTCTATTCTCAATTAGCATATTGCGAGACACGGCATTTTATAACCTCTCTGTGCGAAAAACTGATACACAGATTCAGATCTATGCATAGGGTACCAGGATGTCGTCATAGAAATCAAATATGAGAAACGACTCACCCGATCGCAGTATCTAACCACGCGACAGCCGGTACAAGCCTTCAACTCCGTACCGAAATCCATTTGTCTTTTTCCAAAGCAGGCGGAACAAGTGTCATCCAGACGCGACGAGTCAAGAACCGCCACGAAGGGCACTTTGGCGTGCAGCACATCCTCGCCCATCTTGATATCTGCAGTGGCGAACAGACCATTGCCCATGCCATTTTGGGAAGGACGCGCCACTGTCCTGGTTGTAACCGATGGGAGAGGGTTGCGAACAGACATCTTTGCTGTGTTTGATGTGCATTTCGGAGTCCACAATACTGCTAAGCTACTGATAATGCGGATGGTCACGTGATCAGTCCGCGATGCTTGGGCGACAAATATGGCATCTTATCACCACTAGCTTCTACTACTTCCACGCTCTATTTGTAACCGAAAAGTTTTAGTAGCAACTCAAGATGGAAACTCAAATGCCCAGGACCACACGCCCAACGACTCATTGGAATGAAAGCAAAGGATTATGAAAGAACAGAGGGCCCGTTCGCTGATCTACCTGAATGGAAGGGTACAACTTGTCGGTATAGGTCTACACGAGAATGACATTGAACAAAAGCGAGGTAATTCTTTTATCGCTGAAACACATAATCAATCGACTACAAAAAGATAAACCCGGGAAGCTAACAAGCACATACAAATCCAAATCTAAATCATGAGGCAGATATAGATCGTCCGGGAGTGGGACTCGGGAACTCTTGAGTCCGAACCTTGTTTCGCCGTAAAAAGAAGGCCGGAAAGAAAGATAACAAAAACCCAAACAATCCAAAAAATGAAACAGAAGTATAGAGGGAGATAAAATGCACGCCTTCTATCAACAAGATGACCCTGAAAACCAAGTTCACCAGACAAAGAATGAGGCAGGCGCGCCTGGAATTTTCACAGGCACGGTCGGTGGGAACGGGCTTTTCTGTTATTTTAATCAGGGATTTTGGTCAATTTACAGCAGCTTGCCGCCAACGAAGTTGGACCAGCTGCGGACCTCGGAGGGAATACCCTCCTGGCGGGGCAGCTTCTCGTTCATGCACTGAGCGAAAAGCTGGGCAGTCTGTGGGGGAAGTTTGTTAGATTTTATAAATTCTGTTGGTAAACCGGGATTATGGATTAAACGCACCTTGGGCTCCATGAAAAGAGGAACGCTGAAGTCGACAGCGTTACGGCGCATCACGTAGTCCTCATCCAGCTGGGTCTTGCCACGGGTCTTGGCCAGGTTGAAGACACCACGGATGTCGTACTTCTGGAAGACCTCACGGAGAGCACGCTTGTCCTTCTTGGGGAACTCGATCACCTGGACGGAGGCGTTGTCCTTGCAAGTCTTCTCGATGTGGTTCTTGACCTCGGGGTTGGCGGCGTAGAACTTGTAGCCGAGAGGATTCAGATAGTCGACGATGGCGGCCAGGGTAGGCTGGGTGATGTCACCGCCGAGCAGGATACCCTCACCAGGCTCGGGCATACGGAAGTTCATGGTGGACTGGAGAGAGGACCAGTAGGCCTCGACCAGGTCCTTACCGAAGCAAGCAATCTCACCAGTGGAGGACATCTCGACGCCCAGGAAGGGGTCGGCACCAGCCAGACGGGTCCAGGAGAACTGGGGCACCTTGGTGGCCAGGTAGTCGCGCTTCTCCTTCATGAGGTCAACGGGCTCGGGGACGTCACGGCCGACAAGAGCCTTGGTAGCGACGTCGATGAAGTTGGTACCCAGAACCTTGCTGACGAAGGGGAAAGAGCGGGAAGCACGCAGGTTGCACTCAATGACCTTGAGCTGGGGCTCGGCATCCTCCTGGTCAGCCTTGATGATCTGCATGTTGAAGGGACCGGTGATGTTCCAGGCCTTGGCGACCTTCTCAGCGATCTCCTTGACGCGACCCATGATGGACTCGTTCAGGGAGGCGGGAGGAAGAACCAAGGTGGCGTCACCCGAGTGGACACCAGCGGGCTCAACATGCTCACTGACGGCGTGGAGGAGCAGATTACCGTTAGAGGCAACAGCGTCAACGTCAATCTCCTCAGCACCTTCAATGAACTTGGTGATAACAACGGGGTGATCGGGGGAGACGGCACTGGCGTTAAGGAGCTTCTCCTTGAGCTCATCAACACTGTAGATGACGTTCATGGCGGCACCGGACAAGACGTAGGAGGGACGGACCAGAACGGGGTAGCCGACGGACTCGGCGAACTGCTCAGCCTCGGAGACCGAAGTAAGCTCCTTCCAAGCGGGCTGGTCGACACCAATGCTGTCCAGGATCTGGGAGAACTTGTGACGGTCCTCAGCCTTGTCAATGTCCTCGGGGTTGGTACCGAGAATGGTGGCATTGCCAGTCTCCTGGAGACGCAGAGCGATGTTCTGGGGCAGCTGACCACCAACAGAGACAACAACACCGCTAGAGTTCTCGAGCTCATAAATATCCATGACACGCTCGTAGCTCAGCTCCTCGAAGTACAGCTTGTCAGCGGTATCGAAGTCAGTAGAGTAGGTCTCGGGGTTGTAGTTGATCATGACAGTCTTCTTGCCCATGTTGCGCAGAGAGAGGGTGGCGTTCACGGCACACCAATCGAATTCGACAGAGCTACCGATACGGTACACACCGCTACCCAGAATGATGACACCGTTGTCATCGAAGCTCACGTCGTGGGAGGTGGCGTTGTAGGTGGTGTACAGGTAGTTGGTGTCGGCAGGGAACTCGGCAGCCAGGGTATCGATCTTCTTGACCCAAGGGGTGATACCGAAGGACTTACGGCGGGCACGGACATCATCCTCAGAGGCACCAACCAGGAGTGAGATCTGCTTGTCGGAGAAACCAAGCTTCTTCGACTTCATCATCATCTCAGGGTTGATACCAAAGAGGCTGCCGATCTCCTTCAGCTCGTGGTGGCAGTTGACAATGTTCTCGATCTTGTACAGGAACCACTTGTCGATCTTGCTCAGCTCGTGGACCTTGTCCACAGAGTAGCCCTCGTGGAGCATGGCCTGGCCGACGGCCAACCAGCGGCGGTCAGTAGGGTTCTTCAGAACATCGTCGAGGTCCTCAAAGTGGTCACCCTGGAGACCAATGTACTTAGGGTCGACCTGGCGGATAGCCTTCTGGAGAGACTCCTCGAAAGTACGGCCAATAGCCATGACCTCACCAACAGACTTCATGGCAGAGCCAATGTCGCGGTTAACGTGCTGGAACTTGCTCAAGTCCCAACGGGGAATCTTGGTGACAATGTAGTCCAGACTGGGCTCGAAGTTGGCAGTGGTAGTCTTAGTGACAGCATTGGGGAGCTCGGGCAGAGTGTGACCGAGACCGATCTTGGCAGCAGTGTAGGCCAGGGGGTAGCCAGTAGCCTTAGAAGCCAGGGCAGACGAGCGAGAGAGTCGAGCGTTAACCTCAATGACACGGTAGTCGAGACCATCAGGTTGCAGAGCGTACTGCACGTTACACTCGCCGACGACACCAAGGTGACGAACAATCTTGATAGCCGCGGTACGGAGCATGTGGTACTCCTCATCAGATAGAGTCTGACTGGGGGCAACAACGATAGAATCACCAGTGTGAACACCGAGAGGGTCGAAATTCTCCATGTTGCAAACGGTGATACAGTTGTTGGAGGCATCACGGACGACCTCGTACTCAACCTCCTTCCAGCCCTTTAGGGACTTCTCGACCAGGATCTGGGGTGCGAGGGACAGAGAGCGGGAGGACAGGTCGCGAAGCTCATCGGCGTTGCTAGCGAAGCCGGATCCGAGACCACCCAGAGCGTAGGCAGAGCGAACAATGATGGGGTAGCCGACCTCCTCGGCGGCCTTCAGAGCGTCGTCAACGGTGCCAACAGCAATGGACTCCGCAATGGGAATATCAATCTCCTTCAGAGCCTGAGAGAACAGGTCACGGTCCTCACTGGTCTCCAAGGTCTGGATGCTGGTTCCCAGAACCTTGACACCGTAGCGCTCAAAGATACCCATGCGGTTCATCTGGACACCTAGGTTCAGACCGGTCTGACCACCGAAGGTGAGCAGGATACCGTCGGGGCGCTCCCGCTCAATGACGTGGGTGACATATTCGGGGGTAACGGGGAGGTAGTAGACCTCATCAGCCAGCTTGTGGTCGGTCTGGATAGTCGCGATGTTGGGATTGATGAGGACCGACTGGACATTGGCCTCCTTCAGAGCCTTCAGAGCCTGAGAACCTAATTGGAGCAGCAGCACAACGTCAGTCACTGGAGGCCGGTCTGGGGAAGATACTATGGAGAGGCTGCAACAGGCTCCATGCGATTCCCCGGAGAAGGAGAGCCAGGAGAAGCTCGCTGGAGCACACTCTCCGTGGAGAAAGAATCACACGGCCCAATCCGCCTGCTTGACTATTCAACATACCGGAGTAATCGAACTCGCCGGCCTGACCAATGCTCAGACCACCGGAACCGATGACCAAGACCTTCTTGACGTCGACGAGGTTGCTGCCGGGCTTCACGACACCGCTGGCGAGGTAGGACTCTGCGGCAGGAGCCTTCTGGGCCTCGGCGAGACGGCGAAGCGAGCTGGAGAAGGAGCGCAGCTGCTGGGAGCGAGCGGCAGAAGGCAGCTTCTGCGGGCGCAGGGTCGAGGCCACAGAGCGGACGGAGGTCTGGGAGGTGAAGGAGCGGAGCGACAGGGCCGGGCGAGCCTCAGCGAGGCATCGCTGGCGCAGCAGGGAGGCCGCCTGCCCACAACGAGCTGCAAGAACCATTGCGGCGCGGAAAGCGTCGGGGAGAGCAGTTCAATGGCTCGAAGGTGGGAAATGGCTCGAAGGTGGGAAATGTGCAGAAGATGAGTCCTCGATGCTGCGGAGGTCTTTTTTCCCCACCGCGTCGCTAATTGGCTGCACCTTCACCGTACGGGTCCGCTTTTTTTTTCCTCGCCAACGACAAGATCAATGAGGCGATGGAGATACCAGCGAGTATCCTACTGTAGAGTAATAACTTGGTAGAATTATGACAGGAATTGGCGGTGGTGGTGGTATAGTACAAAGGGTGTTGTCAATTCAGCAGGTCACGGGAACCCTTGTCCTTTCTTTTTCTTCACTATGAGTCAATCCTCGAACCGGCGGGACTGAACAACTAGAGGTGTGGGTACGGCTGATTCTGGGGCGATGGCGATAGTTTAGGGGTGAGCACAATGGATTGAAATGCTAATTGCAGATACTGACGATTTTACGAGCATATCACAGAATACTATCAGTGCCTAGGTAGCATTGAGGTACATAGGGTACATTTAAAATATACCTTACGAGTACTGTTGGGGTACAAAATTCGTACCTCTGGCACTCCAGACGGTGTGCCGATGCCGGAACTGCGCCGGTCGCCAAGGAACCATCCCCGTCAGAATCTTATTGTCGATCTGCGCCTTAGAAGAAAAATACATGCAAGCAGCCTAGTGCAGGAGATCCTCGCACTCGCATATTTAAATATCTTCCAGGTTTGTGGTCACATAGCCAGTACTGCCGTAGTTCCAAGTTCAAGTTATCAGCCCCAAGGTAGTCCTCTAGGGTTGAGTGTATATCATTATCCCAGCATGTATCAGTCGCGATTGAGATCATCTAATCCGAATTGGGTTTGAGAGTGGCGCACAACACAGATTTCTCATTCGACTCCGACTCGCCCGTTCAACCCGGCCCATGGTCCCTTAGGGCCTGTTTCCTGTCGGGACCCACCGACCCGTCGTCGTGTGCGAGCTTCGGAGGCCCATATATCTGACGCCTCCGAGTCCTGCTCCACACCGTCGCCCATGACCTCATTGAGGTCTTGGTTGAGCGTCTCGTACACCTCGGCCAGCGTCTTCCGTGCATCTTGCGTGACCTCTGTCCCCAGTGCGACCTTTTGTTGTACATAATCTCGTTCGTTCGATGCGGCGGCGTCCGAGGCAAATGACCACGCTTCGGCAAGACTGACAATCTCATCTGGCGGGTTTAGATCGGCGGACTGGTGTTGATTGCGGGAATTCAGCGCGGCTACGGCATGTTTGAAGCGGGGTTGACGGGCAAGGATAGGGTATTCGGGGAGCAGGTGACTCTCGTCTCGTAGACGGTGAAAAGCGCGAAGCGTCGTGAATTTCTCTTTCGCGAGTAGTCCGCTCAAGTAGGTCTTTTGAAGGGCCAGTGCCTTCTGGCTCTTCGAAAGCGGGACGAGGGTCCCGTTGGCGTACGCCAGAAGATCCAGCGGATCGGGTGCTGGAAGCTCTTCGGTGGGAAGCTCAGCCCGGTAGCTTAGCCGCTGCGTCGGTTTAGAGCTTACGGTCACCGGCTGGCAGGCTTTGGAGGCGGTATCCAGCAGTTCCTGTCGAGCCTGTAGATAAGCGGCATACTGCTCGCTAATTTGCGCCTTTTGATTCTCCATGAGACGCTGAGTCTCCTCAATCTCCTCCGAAGGCAGGTCCTGCACCATACTCTCGTCCATTTCTCCAACATCCACCAGGCGTTCCTCGACCCATTGTACTAGCTCATCGCGTGTGCGTTGTAAGGCCTGAAGTTTAACATCGGGTGTCGGTTCGTCTGGAGTTGCACTTGATCTCGAGTCGTGCCGCGACTTGACCTTTTCGAACAATTGCTTCTCCCGGTCCAACTGTGCTCGGGCGCGTACTACCGCTCTTTCAAGATTGTGAACCAACCCCTGTAGGTCTGCATAGGAGCCACCACGATCCACTCCCTCTGTCTCCGGGAGGAGCAGCTGTTGGTTGGGATCGTCCCCGAGGCCATCATCCGCCACGAGGCCACTCGGCTCTCGGGCATGGAGCTCTTCAAGATAATGCTGAAAGACCTGCAGCTTGGTATGGCGACGCCGATCGCGAAGGAGCTGTAGATAATCTCGCAGCTCCGCCCCAGGTTCCTGGGGATCGACGGGGTCAGCAGGGCTGTGCCTGGATGACCGTTGCCGCCTCAGCGAGGCAACGTCCTCCGACACAGCCTGCAGCCCCTTCTGTGCCGCGACATTGGCCTGCAGCGCCTTCAAATATTCCTTCCGCAGCCCCGAGAGATCCGCAGGGATGCGTTTGACATCGGTCACGGCGTCCGTCGGCACACACAGGGCGAGATGGGATTGGGCAACGGTCGGGTCGGCATCGGCGAAGACGATAAAGGAGCGCAGGTACGACGTCAATGCTTGTCGGATGCGGAGAGCCTCTTGACGGGGCTTGATGTAAGGAGCGAGCGGTTTCACGAAGGGTGGAATGTGGGTAGGGGGGTCGTAGGGCCGGGCCATGGTATCATTGGCACAGGCGAGAGCGAGTTTTCACGACCAAGTATGAGGTCACGTCCTTTTTTATTTTGTCGTCTAGTGTCGCAGCAGTTGTCCCTCCACGGTGGGGCCCAAGAACAAAGATCCCGGGGCGTTCAGCAGTTGTTGTTTTGCTGTTTTGGGTGCTTATGTAAGTGTGGATCCCCGGAGTTTAAGGCGTCAATGCGAGGAGCAACTCGACGTCGCAACAATTGAGCGGTTCGTATTGTAATAGGAGACGATGACGTGGGGGTCACTACGGGGCTAATTAGCCAGTTGAGACATCAAATATTCCATACCTCGAGGGGTCCGAGTACCAGCGTTGAAGAGTATGGGGGAGGTAGTATACATCCGTCATAGTAGTGTACCTAGACCAACCGCCAGTAACTATGGTCGATCGATGCGGATGGTGTCATTGACAGCTGTTTGTTTACTTCGGGCTGTCGGAATGTCTATAGATGACGGCAAGTAGCTGAGTTGTCTGCAGGGAATTATCGGGTGTCGCTGCAGTCTAGTGCATGGCCTAGCCACAATTGCACACGACTAATCACCTGCAACCTTTGTTCGCGAGAGAGGGGGCGCCCTTCTTCCAGATTCCCTTGGTCGCCCGTTGCTGGTCGCCTCCTGCACCGCCGTCCTTCTGCGTCAGATGAGCTCATCTGCACCACGAGCACTGGAATGTTTCAAGGCCGCTGGGGCATTCTGATCAAGGGGCTACTGTTTTGATAAACTCCGCCACGCCATCGCTGCCCGACGCTAAATCACAGTTATAGTCCGTCGGCCCGCCGCTGTTGCTTCTCATATGCCTTCTGCCGGTACAGAGGTACTCACACTTCGATACCATCCTTCGCTGCTGTCGCCATGGCTCCCGACCTTAGCAACATCCATGCTACTCCCCGGCGGCCGCGTGCCGCCACCTCGATGCTGCCGGCCATAGTATCACCCCCGTCGGCAGCCCGTCAGGGCCCGAATTCCACCAGTCCTATTTTCCATTCGGGCAGTCCGCCGCTGGGCGCAAGCGATCATAGCATCACCAGCACAGCACAGGGTGAGCGATATCTGTAACTCAGGTCTGGCGCCGTACTCTGAAGGCTAACAAATATCTCAGGACCACTGCGGCATCCCAAACCCCTCACACCGTCAGATCTTCACATGGAGCTGGAGAAGGAACAGGAGGCGATGGTGAGTCGAATATGAAGCCGTATATCGCATGCAATGGATGCTAATGCAAATACCCCTCTACAGGTAAACCGGCTGACCCGCGAGCTCTCCCTCCTCCGTCAACAAACAGCTTCGGTGGCATCCACAACCTCCTCCACCTCGACCCTCAACGAATCTGCCGATGGATACCATCATTCACCGTCGCTAGGCAGCTCAAACCGCTCCCACTCCTCACGTCGGCAACGATCCTCCTCTAGCCTGAGCGCACATACACCAGCCGCGCAGGGACCCGCAGCGGCAAGCGTCACGGGCATCGCACCCTCCCGCGAGACGAGCATCCCTGCTCGCACCGCTCGAAGCCGTGAGGCATCGCTGACATCTCGGCGTCCATCCTTCGGCTCCATGCCCTCCTCTTCTCACCACACCTACGCGGAGCCCATTTCTTACTTCGGCACCAGCCCATCCATCTATCCTCATCGCGATTCCGTTTCGCAAACCCAACTTGGACAATCGCACTCCTGCATAACGCGCTATGAGGAAGCGGCTTTTCACAAGTCGGAGTTTGAGACGATGAAGCGGGAAAATGAGCTGTTACGAAAGCGGGTCCGGGAGTTGGAGAGCATCCTCAAGAAGCAGCGAGATGGAGAACCCGAGGGATCGACTGGCATGGGCAATTCTGATGCATAAGATGCGATTAATTTTTATCTTTCTTAGCGCATAGCCCGGAGCGTCGCGCCTTTCTTTCGATTACATTCTTCCTGGACGCGTTTGCAGGCAAACACAATTTCCAGGAGGCTTTTCTTTCGGATTCATTGGTCAATACATGCCTAGGTGCTTTTACGTTACCATGACCATAGTCTCTGTACCACCTACTACTAGTAGGCTGATAGAATGACAGCTGGCGACAAAATTAGATCCTCAACAACGTCTGAGTACTCTTAGGCTACTATTTTCCACCCGACCCACCCCAACTAAGCATCAGGCACTCGTCGCCAGTTGGAGTCTAGCACGAGGCGGTGCAGCCCCTACGTCACCTGTGGCGTCGAGCTTGGGATAATAAATACTTGGTGAACTTGCCAGCCCTTCCCTTTCCCCTTCCTCTAAATTACACATTGCTCTGCTCCCTCAAGCCCACTTACCACAACTTCAACCTTATATCATGTCTACTCACAGCACCGTCCAGGTCTCGGGTATCTCGCCTGCGACCTCTGAGAAGGATGTCCGCGATTTCTTTAGCTTCTGGTATGACAGCCCCGCGACGAGACCCCTCACAACAGGCCCTCGCTAACCAACTTTGCTTCTGACAGCGGCAAGATTGTGAACCTGTCAATCACCCCCGTCTCTTCTGAGCCCAACGCTCAAAAGTCCGCCAGTGTGACATTCGAAAAGGAGGCGTAAGCTACCCCGCACCATGTTTCAAGATGTCAAGATGGCATCATCCCACCCGCCAGTTGCTAACAAAATCCCACAATCCAGTGCTGCCAAAACTGCCCTCCTGCTCGACCAAACCCAACTGGGTGGCTCGCCCGTCCACGTCGAAGCCACCTCGACCATCGACGAGCTCGCCGGCGCCCAAGCCACTGGCGCCGCAGGCGAGAAGAGCGAAGAGGAACATGAGATCGCACAGGAGGACAAGCCTCGCTCGCGCATTGTCGCCGAGTACCTGGCACACGGCTACGTGGTCAGCGACAGCGCGATCCAGAAGGCGATCGCCCTGGACCAGAAGCATGGATTCTCGACCAAGTTTACCTCCGCCCTGAGCAACTTCGACAAGAAGTTTAATGCGACCGAGCGCGCCAGGGGCCTGGACCAAAACTACCAGATTTCCAACAAGGCGGCGACTGGTTGGACCGGTCTGAACCACTATTTCGAGAAGGCCCTCGAGCACCCGCACGGTCGCAAGCTGCGTGACTTCTACGTACAGGCTGATAAGCAGGTCCGTGATATTCACAATGAGGCTCGCCGTCTGGCCGATCTGAAGCTCGGCAAGGGTGCTGAGGAGAGCTCTGCTACTGCCACTGCCCCCGCTGCTGCCCCCGCTGCCCCCGCCGAGGCGGCTGCTGTCGCCCCTGCCACTGTGCCTGCTTCTGAGCCCGCTGGCACGGCTCCCCCTGCTGAGCCTAAGTCGTAGGTTCATCTAGCCTGATGGAACCCAAAGTTTAGGAGGATGGTTCGTGATTCATGCGCTGGCGCGATTAATGCTTGATGATTCCCTTTTCGCCGTGCCACTCCTTGTTCAAAGTTATTCTCCTTTTCTGGTTATTGGGACGAGTTACGATTGATGTTATTCCGACCTTGTAGTATCTGTTTGTCTGGTTCTTTAGTGCAAATGAGCTAATGATCATACGACTGTCTTTCAGATAAGTTTACATGAAATCAAATTAGAGAAGTACTTTACTGAGAACTATTTTACTCATGGCGACCAACAAACATTCGATGTAATGGTCAAGATAGATTTATCATTTGCCTCGTAATCAACAACCTTAAGGGAACAAGTGTCAAGTATCGTCACATTTAAACCCGTATAACGCGCCCTCATTTCGCATATTTCGCCGCCTCAATCTTCTCGAGGGCATGTACGGGGTTACTGGTGAGGTGTTCCTGCTTCTGCTCGTTCGACTTCTTCTGGGCGAATTCGGGCGCTGGCTTCGATGAGGAGCTCATCGAAGATCCGATCTTGCCGCTGCCGGGAACGTCGCGCTGTTGCGCACCACTCAAGAGCTCGGGCTCGGGGGATTGACGGCCGGGAAATTGGGAAGACATGGTGGTTTGTGGGTGTATTGGAAGAGGAGAGAGGTTGTTCTGTTTTAACGATGTTAGATCACACAGTTCTCGAGTCTTGCTGCTGTGGAAACGAGTGGCAAGGGAGGTGGGATGTATAACGTATCGTGAGGCTCGGCGGGATACAATTGTCTGTCGATACTCACCTGAGATATGTTCGTGATGAAAGTGCAATGAAATTGAAGATGAATGGTTATTCTGTTCCAAATGTAGTTCAGGATTGAGCAATTTAAGTCGCCTTCTGCTGTAGCTGACGTGACCAGCCCACACTGGTCGACCTGGTTCTCTCATCATGATGACGTAGCTGTTCACACTTGACGCAGCAGAGAGCGGGCGCGGATGACTAACAAGGCAGTCTCCCAGGACGAGTGTAAATTGTGGAGATGGGAATGACTAAGGTAGTGCAGTTGTCAAGACACCCTGAGGCCCATAGCAGGAGTGGTAGCTCCCTGGAAGAGCTGCCTCGGACGCGCCCAGCGTAGCCGCTATCCGGTCGCCAAGGTCTTGCAGCAATGAGGGCATCTCATGACATCTCTGGACCCAATCCCAAAGCTTAGAAGTCATTATCATAGCAAGTAGAAAAGCAATCTTTCTTCTCCAAGCGACCGGACAAGCCGACCGAGTGATAAAAAAAGTCGCGTCAATCAGAGGTAGTGTATGCCCGATGGCAATGTGCGACGAGGCATGCGCAAAGTACAGAGGCCAGGTCGCGAGGTACAAAGATTGATTAATCAAAGTTTCTTCCGGAAAAGACTTTCAGGGATTAAACTAAAAAGAACAGATACTACACTTGATCTAAACCAAAAGGCAAAGAGCGCTGGAGAGGAGAGAAAGGAGAGAAGTTTTGGAGCTGTATTTATACTGACGGGCAGGCTTCTGTGCGCTAGGCGGTTAGGCAGCGAAGGACATACCGTTATTACGTATTATATCTAATATTAATGGCAAATATTTGATACTTCATGTAATTTGTCGGTCACATCTATTGTTCGAGAGTAAAGGTGGATGTACAACAGCATCCACGGAACAAGCCCCTCAAAATCAGATGCAATTCCACCTATTACATGGTCGTCTCCAATCATGCTCGCGAAATACTGTCTCAGATGAACCGCCTTCTCGAAACATTTCGTACTTTCGTCGTTCTTCCCGAGACCTCCGAGAATTTGCGAGAGCTTATAGTTTACACGAGCTAAATATCCTTCCTAAGCCCTCAACCTGGAGGGCTTCTTCGCAATTTCGATGCACACTTCAAGAAAATTTCTGCGCTGGTCAACAACAGTTGCGGTTTCAAACAGGCTATTTAGCTGCTTGCTGTGCTGGTTTCATGCTTCCCCCTTGTGGAACAGGACAGCAATCTGGTGAAGCGGGTCACACACGTTGAGGCCCTTAACCAAGCATTATTTTTGGAAATCCAGTTGTTTGGAGGCAAGCTTGAGTGCTTCGTCGAGGTTTCCTTGCACGAATCGAATCCTGCTAAGGAGGACCATGTTCCTAGATTCGAAAATGTCAGCACAGAGACCAAAGAAGCAGATAGTGAAGAGACGTACCCAGAGAACCTCGGGTCAGTCTGAAGGAAGGTATCACTGAAAAGTCCTTCAGAGATGGGCAGTTCTTCAAGGCGGTGTTAGTGCCTAGTCTCCATACTCTCGCCACCAAGATTAAAATCGTTCCGAAACAGACTCCCCCACGAAAATCCACGACAATCACCGCCTCCATGGCCCCCGACCCGATGTTGATAGCACCAGAAGGTCCTCTGGAGAGTTTAAAGGTGGAGTTACTGATCTACAACGGGTGGCACTTCAAGGACCACTGGGCATATTGTGTTCGTTCACAACGCGACCCTGACATCGGAGTCAAAAGATACGCGCTACCGGCGACGTTATGAATGGCTTTAGGTTCGAAATTGAGCGATTTTATAATTTACGAAATAGTCCCGATCATCCCACGAAAACTGTTCCTCTGCAGTGGGTCGATGGGTATTATTTTGATGAGAAGTCTATGCCTAACAACGGAGAATACAAAATCGATAATTCCACCGTTTGTCACTTCGAGGCAAGTACCTATAAAGCCAACGCCCCCGAGAGGACGTTAAATGCTGTCAGCAACGCGGTGAGTTTCGGCTTGTTTCGTTTTCTGGTTCCTGACACAATTCTCGGGCACTGCATTGCTTCTATCTATTGCCGGCGATTTGAGCGAAGCTTTCAAACACCGTGACGGAAGTTTGCAGGCTAACTTTCATATTCCGCTAGGTAACGCCAGGCAAGAAACTCACCCAAAAGGATTGCCAGACATGGATCTTCGTGTCTGTCAATCAATTTCTCGAGGACAGTATTTTCAACCTGGAGACTATCACTTATCTTCGCAACATAACGCAATAATCTCATTCCAGAGGGTGAAGTATTCACGAGTCCTTCGCTAGTCCCCTGTTGATTATACTCATGGGAAATAGAATTGCATGATACGAATCTGTCGTCGAACTCGACAGCGCTGCGGATCTTGATTTTATGTCTACGAGATGTATCAGACTACGGAAGATTATAGCGGCCAAAGCTTACTTTCCATTTTCAATACAGCCTGGTTTCTGAATTATGGATTGTTGTACTTCAAATCTGACCCCGGCAAACAGTCACCAAAACAGTTTTCTGAATGGTCAGCTAAGTAGTCATCTGAGCAGTCACCTGATATCACCACTTCTAATCTTGTACGGTCGATGAAGCTTCAATAAGTGTTATTGATATCAAAATTTTTGAACTTGCTTCTTCTCGGCTACTTTTTATCCCAAAATGCTGTTGTCTCTTCAATATAGCTTGTCTGTTCAAGCATTGGCTCCCACTCAGACTGGTGGCTTTCCGCAAGTTTGAGGTACGGCAAGGTAGTACTGTTCAAACTCTCTCTCCAAGTTCCCAGAAAATGAACAAGAAGATCTGCAGGGTGTACCTGTAGGTGTTCAGGTGAGTCCTTACTATATTCGGCTTTAAGCCGTCAGGTGACCTCATGTAGGTGTTAAACCACCGAAGCGGGCACTAAGTGGTGGACTACCTGAAATAATCATGTTCCTTCATAATGTTGCTGAGGTCGGAGTGGTCCGGCCAGAAAAGAGGGACTTCCGGATTCACAGTTGGGTAGGACATTGCGGCTGAAAGCAAGGCGACGGACCATTCATGCACACGAATGAAGAAGACGCAATTATTCATCCCATTCCATTTTTTGGAAAGCAGAAGGTGAATATTCGAAACTCGTGATGGAGGGAGAAAGTCCTCGAGAGGCATATTACGGTTCATGAGAACGGTATCGCTGTCAAATCACTTATAAAATTTAGAGTTGGTTGATCGTGAGAATACTTGGGTCGTCTGCCAAGTAGATGGACGTACAAATACCACTGCAGCCTCTCTTCAGATGGCTCCTCTAACTCCGATAGAATCTTGCAAAAAAGGGCCGCATATTTATTGGATGTACCGTCTACAATGGGCGTTCGCAGGACGGAGAGGGGATAACCAAATCGATTGCTGTGGTCTTGATGCATTTTCAAGCACTTTCATAAATCGGATTGTTGCCGAAGACCGTTGTCACTTTACCGACTATCGGAGGAGGATGGGGTTGAAACGGGCCAGATGGGACTATGAAACTGGTCAGTTCATAGGGCCTTGGAGGCTGGGGGCACTGGACAGACACACAGTAAACAGTGGAGAGTTGAAAGAGCCCCAAGAGTCCGAGGAGATCAATAAAAACTTGTTGAATAGGCCTCCATCTCATGCTGCGTCTCTTATACGACCATTTGGTCATTGTAGCATGGAGATTTTTGAGTCTGTATTCTGTATGAAATCGAGATTGAAGATGTGTCAAACAGGTGCGGGGGTAAGAAACGTGGGGAGTACCGCCAGCGGGCTTGATTGCGCCGACTGGCTACTATTTTTTGACAAAGACAGGACATTGGTAGCTGAAACCCTGGGCGCTAGGTTCGGCTGGAAGACCTGACGAACCTTATCGATCTACCTTGTTCCAAGATCGTATAAGGCAGGAGTCTCTGCGTAGAGCCGTACTGGAAATAGAGGCCCGGATTGCGGTTGGTTGCCTCCTGGAATTGGGATCCACTTGGGCGCGCTAGTTTGACCCAAATCTCACTATGTCACCTTCGCCCCAAGTTTATGCCCGATATGAACGGTGGTACCCGGCCAGAGTAGCCAGGGTTCTCCAAGCCACTGCAAGCCAAGGAACAGGTGATTGATGCCGACACTATCATGTTCCCCAGCGGTTCTTCCGACCACACGACTCACTCTTTCTCATCCCATAAGCAGCTCCTCATATGAAAAATAAGCCCAACAGGGCGACGGCGTTTTAAGGGTCGAATGCCAAGGGACTAGACTGCCACGCGCAAATAGAGGGAGTTTGATCCCATAATCGGACTACAGAGGCTCCTGGCGCTAATTGTCGTGAATGATTACGATCCAACAAACAGCGGAGCCGCACATCACTTTCTATGATACGTTGCCCATGGGTGCCCAAGTGCAACGATTCCAAAATCCCAGTCTTATTCCGATTCATCTGAACCTTGGAAGCAACGAGCCGACAAACATCATTCGTCCAATTTCTGTTAATTTGATCACATCTTTGACCACTGATCCAAAGTGACCAGGTCGGGAACATAGTAGCGATCTAAACGATAGCGGCCACGGGCACTATAGCGCTCGTCCTCTTGCCTACCATATCCATTAAAGAGAGCTTCATGCCTCCCGCGTCTTGCTCCAAGTCCTAGACATTTGTGCCAGAGGACGCAAATGAGAAATTCGGAGGCGCTTCTACGAAATGCTGTGCGTACGGACAGTATTGACGCTGCCTGTTGGCCTTCCGGGTACACTCCTTACGAAAGACTACAACCGATTCGAGTTTTCAGCCCGGGTTGTTGTCTTGTTGGGTATACCTCTGCTGGTGTTGCTATCTCACAACCTGTGAGTACTGCGGATACTGCTTATCGTTCGTGATTTTCCCCTTCGGTCCATTGAACTCTTTTGGCGTCAGTCTCTTCAAAAAGTTACTAACATTCCTTACACACAGGGGCATTTCTTATATCGCAAGCGTTCAAGGGGCGGATACGCACAAGACATACGCCGGGTGTACCATCATGCGTCTTTCGGGAAATTCGACGATTGTCAATGTACGCGGCGATCATGGATCAACACGCAGGTTTTTGTGCCAATAACCATGTGGGGGCAGCCGATTATTGTTGAGCTAGAGTCTTCCGATAACAACCTATTCGTTTCAGCAACTACAAGAACAAATTTCCGTTTGTCATCGACTTCAGCTTCGACTTCAACGACACAGATCATCAAGAACATGAGTGCAAGCACGGGGGCAGGAGAGAATTTTTCAAGCTCAGACGCCAGCAGGAGTCTCTCCACTGGAGCCAAAACAGGAATCGGCGTCGATGTCGGAGCAGGGGCTTTGGATGTTGCAGCCTTGATACCAGCAGTCTTCCTTTTTCGTCAGCGAAAGCGACCAACCTCTCCTTAAGAAGCCACGTCCAATCCGCCTCAAAACCATACGCTAGCGCCTGCTGCCCAATATTCTCAAACCGGCTATTCATCTCAATACCCTGCCACCTGTCACTCTACGGATATATATGCTGAACTATCTGGAAGAAAGGCCGCCCTGGGGTTGACGACATGGATCCTGCTGGGTTGGATGGAAGGCCGTAATCAGTAAAACTGCTCGTGTCTACTCTGTCACTAATCTATTCGCAATATTATTCTAAGAGTTACATTTTATTTCAACGATTCTATGTTTGTAATTATCTTGGGGCAATAGTCTACATGCTTGACGTCGACTAAATGATCATATTGCTTTAGAGTTGCTCATTGGAGCCAGCAAATACGTGATAAACCGCGAACGCCATCTCAATGAACGCTTCTTGAACTCAATAGACCTTTGGAATGGATTATTCAATTCGCCCTTGCAGTACATGCTGATGCCGAGATCCTTCTGGGGTCTATTTTTCCCTTCAACCGCAAGCTATTATTCTACAGAGCACACTGTAGATGAGCGGCTAAATGATCGGAGAATGTATATGGAGATGCTATTTCTGACTTATATAGCAATAGTTTGATAATCATATAATGCTCAATAACGATTGCAGAAGTTTCTTTTTCTTTTATTGACTGTCTCTTTGTGTGAAATATGCCACATGTTCAATCTTTCCTCCATGAAATGGCATGACATTTCTGTATTGCTGACCTTTAAGATAAGAGATGTTGCGAGACTGTAAGCCCAAGAATGATTCAGGTGCTGTGTTTTCATAGTAGCAACTGCGTCTCGCTGCAAACATACTCGGTTTTTGAATGTCTTTATCATGTCGAGGAAGTTGTGAAAGAGGACAGTAAGCATGAGAATCCCATAATGGGTCAGCTTGGCTAAGACCAGGGCCTAGGTTGTTCCACCTTGTCATGACAAGAGCTGTTTTATTGTCGAATCAACCGATTTTGATATCAAAGTCTGTGCCGCATTTACAGCAAGTGTAGTTGGAAGAGACATTATGCCCAGTATATGAGAACTCCTTGAAAGGAGGGAGGAAATGCCGAAACCTGGTGTGTGCACATGGATCAAAAATATTAAGGGGATGCACGATTTACTCCCAGTAAATTCGGCTCCGGCTCTCCGAAAATAATTCACAATTTAGCTTGTCAACTAAATAGTCTTGTGTTGGGATGAGATTTACCTGCATCCTCATATAGAGACCAAGAGGCTGATGGCATATTTGCGCCTCCCTTGAGAATAATGACATCGTGTCTGGCTAGGCTGGCAGTTTATGGTAGTGGCGGACTTGTGTTTAGGATAGAGAATCAGTACTAATCCTAGAAATCGGACCATAATGATGTCTCTTCACTGCAAGCTTAAGCTGGAGGAAGGAAGGGTTTATCAGGAACATTTAATTCACCGATTGTCCGACTCCCCGTTGCCGACTTTTACGCGGAGGAAAATCCAATTGGCGAGGACGAAAAGTTTTTCACTGAATGGTTTGAAGCAATAGGGCATCCGGATCTTGCAATAATCGTAAGGAATGGTCGAATCATCCACAGGTTCCGATTTTGTTCTGGCTACGATCTCAGTGATTGGAAGGATTCCTCAGACTTATGGGGAACTTCAGGCTATCATGGACATCACGAGGGGTTTTAGTTGGGAAAGCTGGAAAGCAGAACTGCTGGAACGTTACCGAATTGATCGTCCAGTAAGTGATATATAATTAGAACCAGTTTGCCTTGCTAGAAGCCAAGAAGTACACATTGATGCACTGGACCACCACATTCATTAATTTCTTAGTAAATGGTGATAAAAAATATACATGTCGTTTGGGGGCATCCCACGGTACCGGAGGGCATCAGGATCGAGGCAAAAGTCCCCAACGAGAAAGCGGACTAGGCATTGGATTCATCGGAAGAATTTTCAGCTGGCTTATGAAGCCACAAGTCGCTCATCACTCAGTAACCAGTCCGATATGGTGTAGTGGCTAACATCGCCGTCTCTCACACGGCAGCCGGGGGTTCGATTCCCCCTATCGGAGTTAAGTTTTTCTTTTTGTTTCAATTCCCCTTCATCTTAATTCCCTTCATTCGGCTCGCTCGCCTGCCTTCTTGTCTTTTGCACTTTTCGAATTTCGTCTGTGCGCAAGTCTCATGCAGACGTGACGTCGTCGTGCATATATACCACGTGACCTCTATAATATGGGAAACGGTGTGCTTACAAAGCTTTTCTAATAGGGTCAAGCTCGAATTTAATGGTAGAAAGGCTATTACTTTGCTACGTCCATGGAAATGATTTGAACTCAGAATTTGTGATGAGGCTGATGTGCTAAATCATGATGTGATAGTTTGGGGGAATCTGTGCAAAGGCGGATTAGGAAGGGGGGCGGTAGCGACTTTTGAGAGCACATCAGCGGGGACATGGGAAGAGGGCAAAAAAGCACAAACGCATATGGACGAATAAGAGGTGATCTAGAAGATGGGAAAGACATGAAATGGGCATATGTCTCGTGAGGGAAAAAACTGCGATAGGGAATCCTGATCCAGACCGGGCATTGGAGCAGTGACGATAGAAAAGTAGTCACAATGGCTCGCGTAACAACCCTTGTCTATTGGTTGCCGTTGGACTGCACGCCCGCGGCGGCGGCGGCTTCTGCGTTGGCAGCGGCGACCATCGCCTTGGCATCAGCCTCGTGGAAGACAGCCTGGAGGATCTGCTGCTCCTCGGGGCCAAGAACCTTGGTGAGGCTGTCGTACAGCTGGGGCTGCTCGGACTGGAGGTCTATTGAAAGAATTAGTCGATGCAAATACAACGAGGAAATCAAGGGTGACGTACTGATGAAGACATGCTTAAACATGCCATACGGCTCAACCTTGTCCAGAGGAGTCTCAAGAAGGCTCTCCTCGTCCAGTTCCTCATCATCATCATCGGCGAAAGAGCCGAACTTTTGGGCTTCCTGGTTAAGGAATTCGAGATAGGCAGCACTCTCGTCGGCAACGTCACCATCAAGAGCGCCCTCGGTCTCTTCCTCGTTCCACTCGACCTCACCATCCCAGTCATTGTCCTCATCATCATCGTCCAGATCGTCATCGAGGGTGAAGTCAGACTCTTTCGTGGCGTCCTCGCGTTCTGAGGATAATTTATTAACAGGTGGAGATGATAAGATGGGATACTCGGTATACTTACGCTTGAGAGCAGCAGGCAGAGTCTGGAAGAGTCTTGTCACGCCCTGCAATAATCTCGGCCATCCCTGCTGGACGCTCACGGGAACGTCGGCCGCCTTCAGGGTGAGAAGGGAGCTGATAGCGGCAATGGACAGTTTCTTGTCGTGAACACGACGGAAGTTGTCAATGTTGGAAAACCACATGCTGAAGAACTTGTTTGTCCAGCCCTTGGACTCAAGAACCTGGAGACTGAGTACGGGGTTGTAGTAAATGGCGTTGATGACCATCTCCATCAGGTGGATGCGATAAGACTTCGTGCGAACCTCCGAAGTATCGATGATGTTCATAGGCATCTCAATGAAGAGGGGAATGTACTGGTCGATATTTCCGCGCAAATTCAGCATGAGAGTCTCAGCAAGCTTGCATCCGCAGATGCGGTCAACACCTCCGACCTTGTCGTCACGGAAGATATCCTCAACCATGCCAACAAGAGCACCAAGATAGGCAGGGTTCTGAGAAAGCATCTCAGAGCCATAGGAAACGTAGTTATCGAGGGCTGGGAGCATATCCTCGAGATACAACTCAGCGCCAGCCTTGAAGGTCTTGTGGATGAGCTCGAATGCCTGCCACATGGTGGGCGAGATGGACTTGGATGCAAAAGTGCAGCTGTCAATGATCTCGAAAACCTCATTGTAAAGGTCATAGAGCTTATTCTCAAGAGTGATGCTGATGACGGGCATCAAGACAGTCTCAAGGTGCAAAAGGACATCGGGGGTGCTCTCAAGGGTAAGAATGAGAGTTCCAATGGTCTGCAGAACACCCAAAGCGGTAATGCTCTTGTCGTCCAAGAAATCACCGTAGCCATCATCGTCGCCGCCCTTGCTGGCATTGCGCTCCAGAACCTCACCAACAATGCGCATGTAGGTGTCGCGCAGCTGCTCGCTCAGAGCTACAGCGAAAGGTGTCAGCTCTGCGGAGAACACCTCAACGAAATCCTCCATCACATTGGCCAGAGCATCAACATCGACCTCGTTGGCCAGCTTGAGAAGCTGCTGCATGATCTGCGGGATGTTCTGCTGCATCGAGGTTCGGATAACGTCGTGACGGATCAAGGGCTGCAGGGCAAGGGCAGCTTCGACGCGGACGGGTAATTCGGGATCGGTCATTGATTCCAGAATGTTACGGTAGATAACCATGAGGTTGTTGGGGTCCTGGAAGTCGAGCTGCTCGAACTTCTCGAGGGTATCACAGGCGCGGGCACGCAGGAATCCATGGGGGCTGCGGAATTCAGGGAAGACATGGCGAACGAAGAAGTATTCAACCTGGTCGGCAATAGGGCTCTTTTTTCCCAGAATGACGGACGAGAGGGAGCCAATCATGCGCAGGGCGCCCTCCTTCTCCCGAGGCTGCTTCTGATCATCCGGAGCGGATTCGTACTTGCTGACAACGCTGTTGACGAATGTGAGGATTGAGAATGTCTGCTTCTTGCGGTTTTTGGTGAGGGAAACGAGGAAGTTGGTAGCGGCGACATCGGGAGCCGAAACCTCCTCGTAGAAGTTCAGCTTGCGGTGGAGATATTCCGAAGGGTCGTCCTCAAACAGCTCGATGTCCTCATCCGACTGGCATAGTGTAGGGAAGACGAAGTGGGCGATCAGGTTGTCCATGTGCGGCTTCAGGTGGTCCCACATCGTCTTGGGCTTGACACACTCCTCCATAAAGACCAGTGTGTAAGAAAGCGCAGGGTTGCTGAGCCATTGGTTCTTGGACACCCACTTGTCAATTTCCTGAAGGTACCCCTTGAGGATTTCAGGAGCAAAAGTGGTGATAAATGTCTTCGCATACGCGGTGTAGTCGGGGGTAGAGGATTTCGTCATCGTTGAAGGGTTACCGTATCTAGCGCGGAGATCGTATGTCAGCCAAAGGTCTACATGTAAGCGAGGTGCATTGAATACTTACCTGATGAAGAGACGGTTGAGGTTGGCGTAAGACCACTTCTTGCACTTCCACCAGTGGTTCAACTCGCGCTCTTCCTTGGAGTCTCCCATGGAGCTTGCCGGAGGCGTCTTTGAGATGATGCGCAGGAACAATGTGCACCAGTCTACGGTAGCCTGGTGGGTCTGAAGGGCAGGCGAAAGCTCAAACTACAGGAATTGCCGGTTAGTTTTTTCGTTTTTGAATGTAGAGCGTTTCGTAACTCACGTAAATGGCATGCTTGTAGGACTTCACCACAATGCGCAGCATTTCGGCAGCCTCGATACTCTCCTCGTCAACCAATCTCTGGCCAATGCTGAGCAGCTGTGGGAACGAGTGCTCCACAATCTTATCGAACTCCTCCCGCTTCTCTCCAGCCTTGAAGCGATAAACGCGGCAGATGGCCAACAGGCACTGCAGTCCGGCGTAGACAGTGTTTGCATCGTTGGTACCGAGGAGCTGGAGGGTGAGGTCGAGGAACCCGGGCCACTTCTCGGGGAAGTCGTGCTGCAGGATCTTCTGCAGAAGGGGAACCAGCTGTGCGCGGACATTTGGAGGAGTCGAGGCGAGGGCAGGGATCAATCGCTCGCGGAAACCAGGCTTCTCGGACTCAGGCACGGGGGCACGTTGGGGGCTGTCATCAATAGGCGCCCAACCTCTGTTGATGCGGTTTTTCAGGTAGACACCGGCTGAAGAAACGGATATTGGTTAGCAAAAATGGCTTGTATCGGTAAATGAAGCTGAAGCGATATACACACCAGAGAGTTGAACGGCATTGTTCTGTTCGCCCTGCAGAATGTCCAGCAGCGCATTGATAAAACCGGGCTGAGATTCGGCCTAGAGATGGGGGGCAACCCCCACTGTTAGTCTCAATATTTCATCGGCCCACGCTCTTCCAGCAGCACCACGTACATATTTCAGGTCCAGCTCGGCCTGCCGGCGAATGTTCGCATCCGCATCCAGGGTACACTGGATACGGTCTCGGAGAGCCGTGACATCCATCTTCGCACCACCTGGGGCACCCCAGCGCCAAAAATCTCAGAAAGAAGAAACTCCGAACTAGGAACCCCCGAGGAACGCGGGCCGGGGCCGATAATGGAGAGAGAGGGAGTCGCGCGGGGTCAAGGACGAGGAGGTCCAAGAGGGGAGGATGGTTTTAAAAAAGTGTAGAGGGGGTGGGCGAAGGGGATTTTCGCGGGCGGTCGCCCCGCAGCTAATCAGCGGCCGCACACTAATTTTCTATACTCCATACGGTTCCGAGCCCCCATGGATCTGTTTTCTACAATGCAAATTACTATTTACGCGTCGGATTACTAGATATGGTTTCGATCAGAATCGAAATTGAATTCCTAACTTGTGAAAAGTTCCGTTCACCAACGACAAAACACCATCTCTCTGAGAAACGCCGAAGATGCTGCTCATAATCGATCATGACTTGAGACGGATGCCCAATGGGCGTGCAAAGAGTAAACCGCGAAGACGCCAGGGCCGCTCACATATAGAGGGATGCCGCGAAGATAACGTCGCGTTTGATCAGCTCCTGTGCCTTCTCCATCTTGGTGTGGAGAGAAGGATCCCCGACGAGCTTGGCGGCGTTTCTCACTTCACGACATGTCTCGTCCAGCCGAGTAATGCAGCGGACGATGGTACCTTCCATCACGTCGGTGAGGTCGGTGATGCGGTTGAATGACATACCACGCGCCCATTCATACACTACCTCGGCGAGACCGAAGCGTGGCTTGCTAGCAAAGTCGTTGGAGTCCTCGGTCGACTGGATCACCTGGTGCAAGACCTGAAAGTCGTTCACCCGCTCAGCGATACGGATAATAGCATCTTGGCCCTTCTCCAACCTAGGAGTGAGCTTGGGGGTGCTCTCCGTCTTCTCCTGGAACACAAACGCGGACAAAAGGGCGACGATCTCTTCGGGCTCGTACTCAGCGAGCACGTTCTCAAGGATCAGCTCCGTGAGAACCAGTTCGTCGGCAGAGTGGATCTCACATGCCACCTTGCCTTTCAGCTGCACCCGACCGACATCATCCACAAAGCCCAGCTCCTTGAGAACCTGAACGCGCTGTTCATAATCCGGGAGAAGTTGAAGATTCTGGTCGGACATCTGTTGTTTAAGCTGCGAGATATTCTCCTTGATCTGCCACTCGTCATTTTGCATTTCGTACTGTGAATATATGCGTTAGTACAAGATCATCAAAACAGAGATAGGGCTGAGGGTAACTCACATGCTGCAAGAAGCTGGCGCAAAGCATGCTTTGAGCCATCTCGGCAACCGTGGCATGCCCCTTGCGCTTGACGAGGATATCGCGAATCTCCAGTTCCTTAATGTGAGAATAGTCGACTTCGTCCCATTCGTGCAAGAGCCAGGAAGGTGTGTATTTCTTCAATTCCTTATCGGCAAATTTGCCCACCTCTTGATGGGGGAGGCGTGTTAGTTCCGGGATTTCGGAAAACAGCCAAAAGCAGAGAGGATCTGGTCTGGGCGGTAGCTTACCTTTCTTGATGTTTAGGTACCAGATGGGGCCCGTGACCTTGACCAGGGTCTTCGTGATGCATTCGATCTCGCTCAAGGGAACCTTGACAACCTTCAGGTGCATCTGGGAGGCATCTCTAGGAAGACCCCGGAAGAATTGGCGGAACTTGGGGAGATACGGTAGAATGTCGCTTGGGTGACGCTTAGTATCCAATGTTCCGATCTCGAGCACTTGAATGCATGGGACGGCGCCAGTCGTAACACCTTCCTTGACGATAATACCAGCAGTGCGCATTCCATCCTAGATGAGGGTCAGTATTCGTGTGGGATTCTGTTTGCTTAGCCAAGATCAACACACCTTTTGGTAAACAACGAGTCTCTTCAGACCGAGAAGTCGCTTGCCGGTGGGGGAAGAGAGCAACTTGAGATGAAGTTCGATTGTAAGACGTCGGTACTCGACTGCAGCCTGGTGGCAAGATTCGATGTCCACATCGCAAATCTCGCAAGGCTTTCGCTTGATTTTCTCGAGATTTGCTTCGGACAGCTGTACTTTCTGTTCGTTCTGCGGAAGAAGCGCTTGCGTAGCATTTTCGCTGAAACTCCTCTTGATCATCTCTTCGATCTTCAGGGCTTCGACTCGAAGGAGGTTCAGGATCATGTTGTAGGTCAAACGGAACTGAGAACGGAGCTTGGTCGGTTCTCCAAGAATCATCTTCTTCAGCGATGCAGCGGGAGGTGCTTCGTCTCGTCCACTGGCCGTGACAATCACATATCCCACGTTGTCAAGACCTCTGCGTCCAGCACGTCCAGCCATTTGCGTGTACTCGCCGGGGAGTAGGTCGCGGAATCCCTTGCCGTCGTGCTTGCGGAAACCAGAAAAGACGACCGTTCGAGTTGGTAAATTCAAGCCCATAGCAAACGTCTCGGTTGCGAACAGAACCTTCACGAGAGACCTCGCGAAGAGAATCTCGACGATCTCCTTCATGATCGGCAAAAGACCACCATGATGCACCGCGATTCCTCGGCTGAGTAAGTCGCGGAGATTGAGGATCTGGGGGAGGACTCGGTCCTCGGGCTTGAGGCGAGTCAGCGACATTTCAATGAACATATGAATCTGGCTTTTTTCTGAAGCATTGCAGAAATCCTGTCGTGAAAGGGAATCCGCATTTTCTTGGCATCGCTTTTTGGAGAAGACGAAGATGCAGCCCGGCAGCAACTCTTCTTTACGAAGATGGGACACCAGGGATACCCATATCGTCTTATCCTGAGCTGCAGAAGTCCGACCACCTCCACGTCCACTCCGAGCAATGTTTCCTGTGCCGCGGTTGGAAGGTTGGCCACGGCCTCTTGGTGCAGGACCACCACGCTGTCCGCCTCCTCGAGGACCACCGCGACCCGGGCCCTGACCACGTCCTCCACGTCCCCCCTGAGGCCCTCCTCGCTGTCCTTGGGCCAGTGCCTCGGCTTCTTTTTTCGCCTTGGCGTCTTTTCCGGACATGGCATCATTCGCTTTCTTCCATCCAGCTTCAATGAACCGCTTGTTTGAATCGACGATCTTGTACTTGTCGGTGCCAGCCCAGAGATAGTGTTCCAGAGGAACAGGACGTTTGGGGGTAGAAATGACATAGATATCCTTCTTTTTCGTGCGGCCCACCCAAGAAGCGAATTCGTGGGTGTTCGGCACGGTGGCCGAGAGAAGGATGAGGGTGACATGCTCCGGAAGCATGATGATGACCTCCTCCCATACCACTCCTCGTTCGAGGTCGTTCACATAATGTACCTCGTCGAAGATGACAAATTCCACGTCTCGGATAATATCAGCGCCTCGGTAAAGCATACTCCGCAGAATCTCAGTCGTCATGATCAAGCAACTGGCCTCGGGGTTGATTTGGACATCACCGGTAAGAATGCCGACATCATCGAAAGTCTTCCGGAAATCGCGGTATTTCTGATTACTGAGAGCCTTGATAGGAGATGTGTAGATGGCCTTCGTCATATGCTTTGCCGCAAGGGCAATGGCATATTCCGCCACAACTGTCTTGCCTGCAGATGTGTGCGCTGCAACAAATACTGAGTCATTGTTTTCCAGGTGATAGACAGCTTCTTTTTGGAAGGTGTCGAGTTCAAAGGGCCATTCTCTGGCCATGTCGGGAACCATTTCTCGGAAATTGTGGAATGATTTGTTGACATTCACAACGTGTGCCCACTCTTTGCCCATCTGCTTTCGGAGGCTTGAAAGTAGAGGATTGCGTGGTTCAAAGGCAGCAAACTCGGTTGGCAGAAGAGCGTCGATGTCTGCGTATGCCTCTGAGTCGGTTAAATCATCATCGTCATCACTGTCATTCTCGCATTTGACTTCTTCCTCAGCTGGCTCTTGGGGTGTGCAAATTTTGAACTCGCTCTTTTCAAGGAGAGCCTGTTCAACTTCCTTGTCTCCTTCTTCGACCTCTTTCGACTTCTTTTCGTCAAAGTTGAGGCCTCGACTGAAGCCGGGAGGTACAGTGAGAAGGCCACCCTCTGCTCCAAAATTGATGATTCGATCGAGGCCCGAGCTTCCGCCGCTGCGTGATTCTCCTGAGCCGTGGGTGCCTGCCTCCATTGCAGCGATGGCTGAGACACCCTCCAAGCCACCCGGTGCGAACGGAAAGAATCCTGCTGCTCCACGAACGAATTCTGCACGTCCAGCGGGACGACGGAGCATGGATGTTGAGTTTTTTGCGGTCTCGCTCGTGGCGGGGACGGTCACCTGTTTGTATCCGGTAACCCGGCCCTGCAGGCCCTCTCGAATGAATCGAGTCACGGTTCGCGTTTGTGTGGGGGCAATTCGCATAAGATCGGTAGGGTCTGTGGGGATTTCCCATCGCCTGTAAAAAGAAAAAAGGTCAGCCATGGCCATCAGTTTCCCTTGATTGCTGTGTTGTGACGATGCAGGTAAAACATGTCTGGCAAACATACTTTTGCAGCCTGTTCAGCATTTGAGGGGTAAACTGAGGGGATGGCGTCATGAATTCGGCTTCAAGATCCGCTTCCAATTCATCTAGATGATCCAGCCCTTCCTTGGGTTGGTCGCGACGTGGGGTGGCCGTGGTGTTGCCCTTTCCCTTCTGCATCGAATTTTCTTCTTCGAGGCGTTTTGTCATAAAATTTGGGTCGATATCCATGCTCTTGAGCTTCAGCCCCTTCATGGCCGAAGCCAGATCCTTGTCGTCATCCATGGTGGATGAATTGCGCGCAGCTGGTCGCGAAAGCTAAGATCAGGTGCGTCGGTGTTGCAGTGAACTATTGATGGCCCACCCCACTTGGATGGGCGGTTTCGTCGGTGTGAAGACGGTAAGAGGTGGTAGATTCTTTCAGGAATGGGCTGGAGTGCAAGGTTGGATGCCTTTGACGCAGTGTGTTCCTGAGCGAGAGAGGCGCAAAGGACAGAGGATATTTTGGGAAAAGTGTTGCTCTTGGTGTTCCCCCGCTGGAGCTACCTAAGCGGTACGTGGTGGCAGTATCGGAGTTTGGTGTCGGAGATTGACGTCGTGTGGGGCTGCGCAACAACCCCAGCAGCTTCGGCACCACCACCTGGCGTACCTACCAATGGATGGTGCAATTGCTAGAAGATGTAAATTTTTACTAATTGCAAAAGATATCGCTTGGCTTTTGATTTAGAAGGGCACCAAATTGGACATTAAATTATCTATCCAGGCCTCGGAAGGATTTTTTTGTTTATAGAAGTGAGATTCCCGTGGCCTGCGGGCACAACCTTGGACTGGACCACCTAACCAATCATTTTAGGCATCCCTGAATTCTATCTTCACAAGAAGCGTAAGGATATAGGCTAAGCGCGCGCTTCTATGCCGTCCAGACAGTGATTACTTGATGGCATAGGCGCATGAATGCATTTGCCGAATTAGAATGCGGGTCAAGTCAGCGCTGACAGATTCATGACCTTTCATACGTTGGCCATGTACTTAAGGTGTCGATAATTTCCGGGGTGCTTCATCATACTTAGTATGCTCATTCACAGAACTATTGAACCAGAGTTTATATTGAGAAAACTCAAACTCAACGCATCACATTGGGGAATATCATACGTAACCGAGCTTTTGTACCAAATCAGCCATCCTAAGAAGAGAATATCTGTGCAAAAAATAGGACGGAGTGGCCGATGAACGAAACCATACGCCCTCCAAGCGCCGGAATCATATGCAATAAACACAATGCGCCAATACCCGCGACCCAGGTACCATTAATCACAAGCCACCAGTAATCGACAAGAATTCTGGATAAGTTCACGGCTGCGGTCCCTCAATCAGTACTTTTTCCCGCATTCTCGAAGCTGCTGCGAAATTAATCGACTGACTTTTTCGTAAAGTTTTATCTGCAAGAAAAGATAGGAAAAGTTTTTCGATCGTGAGTGTTGAGGTGGAACTCGAAAATTCCCTCCAGCGTCGCAATATAACTATGTGATAGTTAGCAATGGCTTCACGCCGCTAATTAGCAATTCACTCACAGTGTCCTTCCGTCAGCCGCCCAACCCACTCCTGCCGTCGCATCTGGCTCCTCGGCTCCTGGACCGTGGATCAAGCTTCGTTCAGGCAGTTCACTGATGATATTTCGAATCCATGCAGAATTGCCCTGTTCAAGCCCTGCAATTTGGCGGTGCAGATGTTCTCTTTCTGCAGAGCGCAAATGATCACGATCAGAGGTGCGGTCATGCGGCGCATTTGCCATGCGGCGCTGGCGTCGATGGCGCTCCGTAGCGACATTGGCTCTGACCTCATACGTAGAGGGACGAGATGGGTCAAATCTTCCCAGTGGTCTTTGCTGCGCTAGGAACTCAATATGCGACAGTCGCTCTGGTCGTCTTGGGATAGAGCTTGCTCGCTGGGGTCGTCGGCGCGGCGTTTCGGGGGTGTATTCAAACTCAAGGCTGGGACCGGGGGCATCAGAGGGGCGTGGAGGCAAACCACGAGCTTCGAATTCATTGTTAAAGAAATCCGGGTCGGCGCTTAGACGGTTCAGAACGTCTGCTTGGATAGATGCCAGTTCAGCGCGCGATGATGATGTCCACCGGAGTGAGTTGGATGGTCGATCCTGATTAGAGGAGCCAGCATCAGGGGTTCGGGCTCCTTGGGAGAGGATTATCGAACTCTGGCGCCGGGGGTGATAAGGTCGGTCCGCTCCATTGCGTTCCGAATGGCCTTCCGGAGCACTATCAGCAGGCTCGTATGGATTTCGAGGGGAAGTAGGACCGGATGTTCGAGTGGCCACATCTGTGGAACCGTGATGGCGTGTGTGAGCCGCGAGCTGAGGATGCAGACCCGTCCTTGGTGGTCGTTCCGGTCGTTCAGAGAGTGTTCCCTCCGTCCTTGATGTCCATCGGGCAGCATTCAAGAAGTCTAAAATCAGTCTCTCCCGATCTCCAAGATCTTGGATCAAGGATTCGCGCAGGGAAGAACGTCCATTTTCATCACCACCACGCTCATTCGCTGTCTCGTCCGTATCCAGCCCTAGCCGCGACGCAATTTCCAGTCCCTCGTCATCTGAAAGAACAATTTCCGGGTTATCTAACAGCGGTTCCGTGTGGACCTCTTCCAACGTCGGCTCGTTGGAATCGAGGTACAAAGTTTGCCTGCGCAAAAATCCCTGGCGTACGTCTGCCACTCCAGCTCGACCATGACCTTCTAGCCAGACCAGAAGATCCCACGGCTCGGGCGCAAAGGTCATACAGCGCACAGCACCACCTTCGGCACAAGGACGGGATGCCGGGAATTGGCAAATAATGGGCGATTCGGTTTCCACGAAATGCTTCTCTTTGCAGATAAGGTCGGTATCCAAGACCGTCACGATTCCAGACTGAGACCCAATTGCGCACAAGTGGCTGGAGGGAGAGAAGGCTATGGTGAAGCAGCACGCATCATCCACCCTCGCACCTATGTTCATCTCAATGCACCGCATCAACTCCCAATCCCATTCCATAATACCCTCGGTTTCTTTGTCAGTGGAAGCCGATGAGTCGCGTTCCCGAGTGATGTAATAGAAATAGGCTCGGTTCTCGTCTCCCACGGCGGCGAGCAGGGAATGGTCTGGAGATATGACTGCATAGTTCATGCAAAACGGATGGTGGAGGACCTTTACGACTTTCGCATGCGTGAGAGAGTAGACGGTAACCGTTCGATCGTTATTGCTATCCATGATTCGTCAGTACCAGCCATGCAAGGGGAAAAGTGATCTATCGAATAGGGCCATACCTAATAACCATGGCATCCTCAGGCGCGGGATCGTCTTCACTCCCCGGGAAGCGGTGGATCGTGACCGAATTGACGATGCTGCCGCCAAACTTATGACGCTCAAATTCCGGCCATAGCCGTCTTGTGGAATGTCGGGTGGACGATGGACCCCCGATCGAACTCTCCGGTGTCAACACCCGCGACGGCGGTTCGAGGTCGACAGGCAGCGCGCTGTCTACATCTACCGGCGACTGCGAGGGCAGTCCCTCGCGGGCCTGCAGTCCTCTGTCCCCGAGCTTAAGAAAAGCGCATTCTCCATTCTCCGGGCCCCCCACCGCGATCCACCCAAACCCGGCCGCTAAGCATCGCGGCTCGAATGGAATGACCGCAATACTCTCCCTTTTCTGTGCAGCGATGTGGATCGCATAGACTATTCTTTCGACGACAACATAGATGCGATCGGGATCGGCGGTGCTGATGTAGTGGCGAAGCTGGGTATGGCTTATTCGCGCAATACTGTTAGCTCTCAGATCGGCATGTCACCACGGGGAAGCGGAGGTACTGACAAGTTGGGGATCTTGAAAGGGAAGAAGCGCCGTTTGCTTGGAAGGATGAGAGACTCGGTTGGGCGATGTCTAAGACAGAGAAAGCGTGAGTATCACCGGTCGCTGAGGGAGGAGGGGACAGTGTCATCGGAGGCGACTCACGGGATCGAGTCCGAGGTCATGGTGAGCAGCTAAGCCGAGCACATTGCTACTCGAACGAGGTAGAGCAGAGACGCAAGGGCATGAATCAGCCCGACTGTTTTGGGGTGCGTTGTTCACGAGAGCTGAGGTCGCATGCGCTTTCAAACGGATGACGTAAGACTTGGAGCTCCCAGCCGGGGAACCAGGCCACGAATGCGGTGGTTACGCCGCAAGCGACCGTGGCGGCTCCGCGGTTATTTGTTGTGCGTCGGAGATTTGAAGAGGGAAATATATATGGTTGGGTTCGGCGTGAGTATTAAAATTTTTAAAAAATAAGCTCCACGGCTGGCTGTTAGGGGAGGGTTGGTGTACGTTTGGGGTTGAAATGTCCTCTCCCCGCAAACATATATACACTATAACTAGAGTGGTACACAGGAGCTCCTCCCACTACACAATAATGTACTGCCACAATTACAACGCGAGGCCCTAGCTAGATAGGAACCAACCCACAAGCTTTGTAGGGCAAGCCATGTTCGATTAGGTGACGAACCCCAGTCGGAGTTGGATTACTGTCGCAGCCATCGGTATCCAGACTAAAAGTCTCGTCCCTTCTCAATGGGAGTCGAGGGCACCGACGAGCTGGGGTCATACAGCAGGCCACTCCGGGGCCCTTCTCGTACAAAATTACGGGCTATCCACATCTCAAATGGTTTAATGGGTACCGTGACTAGAGCGATGGGAGAAAATATCGCCAATGAGGTTCAGGCCGCGTAGTTCGGGGAGGCTTGCCGGTTGGCCGAGGCAATTGCCGGGGATCGGGTTTGGCTCAGCCTGGGTGGCGGCTGACCACTTGGGCATCCCGGGGGAACTGACCAGTGTAATAGATAAACCAAAGACGAGGCAGTTCGTTATCTATGAGTCGAACTCATCTACAACAGCCATTATGGCCGGATCTCGCAGATACTGCATCGGTAGCAGCCCCGGCGTATACTTCGCGGGCGGTGAGCACGGAGCCAGGGGCAGCGCTGATTGGCCGGTCGCGTGATTCCACGCAGTTCGACGACGGGCCGACGGTCTCCGTGCAATTTCTACCGTCTTCTTCCCTCTCCTTCCTCTCCTTCCTCCATCTCTCCATCCTCCTTCCCCCTTTCTCTCCATCCACTCTGCGGTTGAGTCGTCGAGTGTCATCCCCTTTTCTCTTTTCTATATTACTTAATTTATCACACAATGCTTTCTTCCCGCATTTCTCGCGCGGTATGTTCCCTTTTCCTCGGGAAAAAAGATTTCCCCAAGGTCACGCGTCGCAAAACAAATCCAACTAACTCGCACCGCAATAGCTCCCCCGCGCTGCTTTCGCTCGCACTCCCACCTCCAGAATCCCCAGCACTGCTTTCCGACGATGGAACTCATCAGAGGGCGAGGGCAAGGTGAAGGGCCAGGTCATCGGTATTGATCTTGGTAAGTGACACCATGGCTTCAAGCTGCCTCAGGAGACATTTCGCATCGATGCTAACATTAAGGCCAACAGGTACCACCAACTCCGCCGTTGCCGTTATGGAGGGCAAGACCCCTAAGATCATTGAGAACTCCGAGGGTATGTGAAAAATTTTCAATCGTCGATTAATCGCCCCGGATCGTCCAGTTTCAATCTCTGAGTGTTCGGGCGATGAGCTGGCAATGCCTCTGATGGTTCAATCGCTAACTCGATATCCACCCAGGTGCTCGTACCACTCCCTCCGTTGTTGGATTCGCTGAGGACGGCGAGCGTCTCGTCGGTGTTGCCGCCAAGCGTCAGGCCGTTGTCAACCCCGAGAACACTCTCTTCGCTACCAAGCGTCTCATCGGCCGCAAGTTCACCGATGCTGAGGTCCAGCGCGACATTGGCGAGGTTCCCTACAAGATCGTTCAGCACACCAACGGCGATGCCTGGGTTGAGGCTCGCGGCCAGAAGTACTCTCCCTCGCAGATTGGTGGTTTCGTTCTGAACAAGATGAAGGAGACCGCCGAGGCCTACCTCAGCAAGCCCATCAAGAACGCTGTCGTTACCGTCCCCGCCTACTTCAACGACTCCCAGCGTCAGGCTACCAAGGACGCCGGTCAGATCGCCGGTCTGAACGTCCTCCGTGTCGTTAACGAGCCCACCGCGGCCGCCCTTGCTTACGGTCTTGAGAAGGAGAGCGACCGTGTCGTCGCCGTCTACGATCTGGGTGGTGGTACCTTCGATATCTCCTGCCTGGAGATCCAGAAGGGTGTCTTCGAGGTCAAGTCCACCAACGGTGACACTCACCTGGGTGGTGAGGACTTCGATATTACCCTGGTCCGCAACATCGTTGAGAACTTCAAGAAGTCCTCCGGTGTCGACCTGTCTGGTGACCGCATGGCCATCCAGCGTATCCGTGAGGCCGCTGAGAAGGCCAAGATTGAGCTGTCCTCCTCCCTCCAGACTGAGATCAGCCTGCCCTTCATCACTGCCTCCCCCGAGAAGGGTGCTCTCCACATCTCCGAGAAGATGACCCGTGCCCAGCTCGAGGCTCTGGTTGCTCCTCTCATCAGCCGTACTACTGAGCCCGTCCGCAAGGCCCTGAAGGACGCCAACCTCCAGTCCTCCGATATCCAGGACGTTATCCTGGTCGGTGGTATGACCCGTATGCCCAAGGTCACCGAGTCCGTCAAGTCCATCTTCGGCCGTGAGCCCTCCAAGTCGGTCAACCCCGATGAGGCCGTCGCCATTGGTGCCGCCGTCCAGGGTGCTGTCCTGGCTGGTGAGGTCACTGATGTTCTGCTGCTCGATGTCACTCCCCTGTCCCTCGGTATTGAGACCCTGGGTGGTGTCTTCACCCGCCTGATCAACCGCAACACCACCATCCCCACCAAGAAGTCCCAGACCTTCTCCACCGCTGCTGACATGCAGACCGCTGTCGAGATCAAGGTCTTCCAGGGTGAGCGTGAGCTTGTCAAGGACAACAAGATGCTCGGCAACTTCCAGCTTGTCGGTATCCCCCCTGCCTCCCGCGGTGTTCCCCAGATCGAGGTCACCTTCGACATTGACGCCGACTCCATTGTCCACGTCCACGCCAAGGACAAGTCCACCAACAAGGACCAGTCTATCACCATTGCCTCTGGCTCCGGTCTCTCCGATGCCGAGATCCAGAGCATGGTTGAGGACGCCGAGAAGTACGGTGAGGCCGACAAGGAGCGCAAGCTCGCCATTGAGGCCGCCAACCGCGCCGACAGCGTCCTGAACGACACCGAGAAAGCCCTGAAGGACTTTGAGGACCGTCTGGACAAGGCTGAGGCTGACACCATCCGCGAGAAGATTGCCACTCTCCGCGAGTTCGTTGTCAAGAACCAGTCCGGTGAGGGCACCGCCACCGCCGAGGAGCTCAAGGAGAAGACCGACGAGCTCCAGACCGCCTCCCTGACTCTGTTCGACAAGATGCACAAGGCTCAGAGCGAGCAGCAGCAGCAGGGTGAGCAGCAGGGTGAGAACAAGCAGTAAATGCTTTTTCTCTCTGTTCTAACCACGATCACTTTATCCCCGTGGTGACGCATGTATTTTTCTTATATTTTCCTTGTGTTTTTCCTTTGTGTTAAGAGACCCTGGCTTTTTCTTTCGCATCTTTCCGCATCAACTGTACACATATCTCAATGCCCCTTATCCCCCTTCTTGTTCTGGTGTATTGGTGTTTGATTACCAACTTGTATGATCTATTTTTTCCCCTTCACTTCTTCTTTTGCCCATGTACCCTCTGGCGGACTTGATGTTTGGCCAGAGCGCGTATGCCGGGATTGTCTACCATTGTATCTAATGACATTACGGCAAGGGGGCCACCAAAAAGGATGCGGGCTTATGGCTATCTGGTGCATGTGACAATAGAAATCGGACAATTCTCCTCTCGCTTTACATTCTTTTTTCTCAATTAAATTGCGCCTCCATCAGACTCGAAGAGGTGTACACTGTAGGACTGACCGTTGTGATGGCGTCACCGAGACTTGACTTTGCAGTTGGGAGCACGGGCGATTACAATTAGTTCATGCGTCGTAGTGCTCGATCCTGGACTACAACAGGCGCCCGCAGCACGGGCAATGCCACCAACACCCAACAGTGGCCGCGAGCAAATGAAATCAAGGCGCGGCAGTGTGCGCATCTGGTCCGGATGCATGCTGCAAGTCTGTTCAACGGGATAGACATTGCAGGGCATGTGGTGTGTTGGTGTTGCCACTACATTCGTTAGGACAGACTAATCCGAGCATCTCGCAGTACGGCGTCATCGACACTTTCTCATCACTGCTCGTAGGTACTTATTGTAGGGTGTAGGTATTGCGATGTACATATACATCCCTCATTTGGACTAAAGTTTAGTCTCGACACGGGAAGAATTGATAGGTCGATTCGTGTCAGCGATACAGTCCAGCGAGACCTCAATAAACCCGGCCAATCTATTTCGAGCAGGGTTGCGCGAGCGCTGCGACGTCAGCTAGTCGAGCTAGTCGGGCCAATCGCCTCTATAGTCTCGATTCCTTGCATGAGGGCGCGGCGGGTACACTTCATTTGCGACCGGCGGAGAAGAGCGAGGTTGTCCTCGGTGGATGACCGCTTTTCTGGTTTTCCTTGATTTTGTTTCTACTGACTGTCTTATGGAGGACTCTTTATGCCGAAACTGAGTCTCGCGGGTATAGACCTACGAATACGAAGGGAACAAACAAACTAACTCATCAGGTCCCAAATGCCAAGTCCAGACAAAGTCCATTGATCGGGATCATCATCTTGCCTGAGGTTATTTTGAAAACATGGCCTGTGCCGAGCACATCATCGAAATCTGGATCGTTACCACGTTGACCAAAGTACTCAAGTACGTTAGGGAGCAGGCACCGGCTTCCGGGCCAATTGGACCCGCGCCGTGACAGAGTGCCGGGCGTGCAGACTTCCCTGCAGCGGCGCGCTGGACGGGCAAATCACCGTTGTACACACCAGTTAGGCTGCCAAGTGGGTCGTGGGCAATGATGATGTTTGTGAATTACGAGACCAGATGCCCCTTTTATTAATGGGAGGACCCGGAACCAGTCCTATACTCCTACTCTTACAGTACTTCCTACCTTGAGGTACGGTAGTATAGAGTAGGGCTGTTGTTTTGATTTTGCCAACCGAGGCCAACCAGGTAAAAACCGGTAACCCTGCGATGTCATGTTCATCGCTAGTGGACACAGAAATTTCGAAGGCTGCCATCATTCGTCGATCACTTTCAGTCTGGTGAGACCGTCGGCCTTAGCGCGCCCCTAGTTGCTAGTGCCGTGTAGGATCCTTATTAGGACCCCCCAAATAAGATGAAAATGTGGAATGGCCATGACTAACCTGCTCCACCGAGAAATCCAAAATTACGATACACTCTGTGGGAAACTAAGCCCTGGCGTCTCTTACTCTCACAGGAGTGCTCCGTTATTGATCAGTTGACCTTGACCTTGGGCCCATCCTTCCAGATTCCAGATTTGCCAGACTGCCCCAAGTGGACAGCTCAATGGGCCCGTGTTTCCCCTTTCAGGGCTGGCAGAGCGGAGCCACTTGGCACGCTTGCACCTAACCAATTTCCCGCCTTCGTATAGATTTCTAATCTTCATCGCCCATTCGACGGGGAGGAGAAGGTCTGCGACCGATGAGTCGCGAGCAAAAATATTTGGGAAGATGGGGACGTTAGAGGATCTCGAAGCGCCTGAAAGTGGAAACGTTCCCAGCAGACTTTGGTGCTTCCCTGGTCCAATTATTGTGATTCTTTAGGTCAGGCACAGAACCACTATGTGTACTTGGAAAAATGTACTGAGAAAGGGGTGCAGAATCAATAGTGCCCTGCAATCGGGGGTAAGTACCCAATACTGCGATCGGAAGCCTGCACGAAGTTCCGGTATGGTGGTCCGAAGTATCCTGTACTCGCTGTAGAATACATCGTGTAACTCGACCTTTTGCTGTGCTTGCTGGTCTGCTTACTAGTCTGCTCTACTTGCAGACCACCTTCCACTCCGATTCCAGCAGCTTCGACCTGGAACCAGTCTTTCCCCTGCGTTACATAATGATCTCCCCTGATGACCGGGCGAATGAGGGTAGATCTTGGGCGGGCCATTGGCGGCTGAGACCGGAATTGTCAAGAGCTTCGATCACTGAAATGAAGCTAGACCCGTTGTGCCCTGCCATTGGAGTCGCAGGCGCCCCTCTCCCCGGAAAGAGTAATTTCCAGAGTTCGTGTGATCAGTGGTTCGCGACATTTCCTGTTTCTCCGGAGAGCTCGAGCTCAAACTGGAGTTCAGAATGGAGCTCCGGATCCTGCGATGAAATTAGCAAGACTTTTCTTTCCTTTTTCTTCACTCCCCCTACCCTTGGGGTAGGGCAGGTTAAAACTCGGCCATCACCATTTTGTCACCTGAATCATCCGAATCATCCTGCGGCATGCCACTGTGAACAAATTAACCAAAAACAGTAGTCAGACATGGCGGTTTGAGACTCGTCACTTCGACCCAATCCCCGTTGACCGATTCCAGGAGCAAGCGCCGCCGCCCCTGGGCTGTAGTGGAGTGGGACACACCACTGGCCGAGCTAAAGTACACCCCAGGGAAGGTGTGAACCTCGGTGTGTGTTGGGGTGTTCCCTGGTACATGAAGTACACCCGCAGGTGTACCTGAGTCTGGTGGGACCAGCAAAGTGGGTATGACCAAAAAAGAAACAGCAAAAAGGGTAGAGCTTAGAGCGGGTGCGTCAACAGAATCAACCAAGCGCTCGCCCATGCCCCCGCGAGAGCAAAGTTAGCGAGCAGCGGTTTGGAGGAGGCGGGATGTGCAGCCAATCTCCAGGAAATGAGCGATTGTGATTGTTGTGATTTAATTACATCGACTAGCGCCGAGCCAATCCATGGATTCCCGTGCAAAGTACGTACGTACCGTACGGCGTACACTCAGGTAGAGTACATTCCTAGTACTGACACTAGGACAGCGAAAACTAGTTTAACCGCACTCACACTCGGATTATTATGTACTTGTATCCTAAAATACCCAGTCTCTGTATTGGATGATCTCACAATAGTGTATGTACTCCTTGGCGATCCCTTACTCGCCGTTACGGAAATTTCGAGATAACGGGGGTGCAGCCCAAGGGTCGCGCTAGTGGATATTGTCATTTCTTATTTGATTTACTCGATTCGATCATTTTTGACCTTTTTTTTCCTATTATTATAATGGAGTTTGATGGAGACGTCTGGATGTCAATCCTTCCCTGACCGTCGACCCATAGATCGGGAATGGGTCATGGGCGATTGTCTCATTTGCCCTGAGCTTTTTTCTTTTTCTTCTTTCGACTTCCCTGTGTACTGTTGTTCACTGTCCACTGGAACTTCCCACAACCTCATCTTCTCCTCTCCCCACGCCCTGGTTGAGGAACACCATGACGGCCACTCCTCTTGTGCCGCATTCTGTCCCCGAGGGCGCCATCAATGGCCATCTGCGCTACCATCCCATCGCCATGAATCCCAACCCGCCTCCACATCCGCAGATGCCCCCTCCAGATCAAATGGTGCAGAACCACCACTTTCGCTACTTTCGCCCGCCGACCCAGCTGCATGACCCGCATGGCCCTCAAGGGCCCCCGGGTCCCCGCCGCCGCCGCAGCATACCCCGTCGTCGCTCGAGCAGATTGAGGCCCGCCTGCGACAGCTCGAACACGAGGAAATGACCCGGATGGCCACCCGCAGCCATATTCTAGCGGCGCGCAAGCGAGAAGATGAGGATTTTCGTCGATTGACGGAGAGTGCGGAGGCTGAAGAGGAAGTATGTTTGTTGTATTTCTTTTTTTTATATCTCTTTTTATTTACTCCTCTCGGAAGTATACGATACGAGTCTACACTTGGTATCTTACATTTTCGAGGCCACTCTTTTCTTCCTACAAATACTAACCACTTGACCAGGATCTCCGAAGAGAACGCAAGAGAATCAAGCGCGAGTCGATGGGCTTAGGGCCAAATGCTGCTTCCGACTCGCCGCCGATGCGTCCAACGCCGCCGCGCCGGCTGTCCGAGACCAGCGCGGCTACCACCTTGGCCTTTTTCAAGCAGCAAAGTCCCCCGGAGCCTCGCCAGGTGCCTCTTCCACCGCAGGCACCGCAGGCACCGCAGGCCCCGCCAGCACCGCAGGGATCAGGGCCACCCCCATCAATGCCGCCGCCAGCCCATTTACATCCCCAACCTCACCCACCCCATCATGCCGCTCCGCCACCACCTCCATCTCTCCAACACCAATCTCAACACCAATCCCAACTCCAACACCAAATTGTCCCACACGACGCCATAAACGCCGCAGGCTCCATCCGCCGCAAGCAAAAATACACCATCAAGAACGTCGAAGCATGGGGCGAGCGTCACGGCCGCCCCGCCGCACACGACCCCTCCGGCCGCGCCTTGTGGAAGCGGCCCTCGGACGGCAGCCTCGTCTACCTCACCTGTCCGATCCCAGGATGCGGGAAGAGTGACTTTGTCACCCTGCACGGCTTCATGTGCCACCTGACAAAGAAGCACAAGGACCGCACGCTCGGCAGCCAGTCGCGGGCTCTGGAACTCTGCGGCATCGTCTACGACCCTAACGCTCCTCTACCGCCTGTCACAGCCTCCAACCGCGGCTCAACAGAAGATAGCCCGTCTGTCCCGGATCGGGACGGTGATGCCGAGGACCCAGAAATGGATTCCGAGTCGGAGGAGATGGACGAGTCGCAGGATGAGTACCGTATCAAGACGGAGGTGACCGCCGACTCAGAGGGAACACATACACCCCGTGAAGTACCCTCTCCACTCCCTAAACCGACTACCAACGGCTCTACAAAGCAATCCATCCACTCCATTATTGACCGCACCCCGGAAACTGAGCCTCGAGAAGCACTGACTTCCCTCCCGCCTTCCGAGCCTGCGTCGCAGGTCCCCACACCTCTGCCTGAACAGGCGGTTCCAGCGAAGCGCAAGTTCGAGTACACGCCCCCGGCTTCGGTCTCGGAGAAGGAGAATACAGAGCCGAAGGAGGGGTCTGGTCCTGAATAGAAACAAAAAGGCGTGAAGTTCGCGCGTCATTGCTATGACCTACGTTTCTGATATGAAACTTACCTTGCATATGTCATTTACTTTGTTGAGCATTGTGTGGTGTGTTCGTGGTTTCTTCTTTGTTGTATTATTGCGGTTTTTTGGTCCGCGCAGACGTCATTCCTTTTATGATTTTTTCTCTCAATACCCTTGTCTGTCGTGTCTGGGCTTGTTTTGGCCGTGAGATGTGCGATGTTTATGCTGCCGCACTGTTCGTTTATATTTAATCTGCTAAGAGTATTATTAATGATACACGAGACTGTGTTGACTTTCTTTGGAAGTAGTAAGAGGTGTATTCAATGTCGCTCGAGCATGATTGTCTTCCTGTCATCAGGTGTTTGAGAAGTTGATTTAAAATGAAGCATATATCGCATAGACCAAATTTCGCGTACGTGATATCTTCATCTAGTGTTTTAGGGATATGGAGAATGTAAGGAAATGTCCATGGTGTTGTTGTTATTCCACTCATGTTAATGAGTACTTTTCACTGGTATAGGGTACATTGCAGGGTAATCACCTAACATCTCGATATATGACGAGACGAAAGAATACAGGTTTCATTTCTTTCATGTTTAGTGTTGTCTAGAGTATCTCGACACCTGAAATTCTGCTATCAAAGTAGGCGTGTATGCATAGCTTATAACCAAACTTTCCGCTTAGAATGTCTCGAAAAGACCCAGTGCTATCGTCTAGTAAATGCTGATGCCTTTAAACCCATCATATAAACTCTAAATTTAGGCTACATTTGGACCAGTTCCTTATCAAATAGTCTATTTATAAGTATGCATCACCTTGTAGTATGTAGTCTATCAACAAAGTCTATTTGATTTACACGTCTACTCGTATTCGTCATCAACTCTTCTCTCGTGCCAATAGGAGATGCACAAGATATCCTGACCCTCCCTTCAAGCCATCCCCAAGAACATCATCACTCAGCCTCCACACCCGGAACTCTCGCAGCGTTTCCCGAAGCCAGGCCTCAAAGACATCGGGTGACCGCTGCTGCTGCGCAATAATACAGATAGTCGGCTGACGCGTGGACCGTGGTTCATCTTCCTCTGAAGGTGTGTAGGCCGGTCGCAGCCGACAGAGTTCCGCGCAGGTGCGCACAAAGGGCGCGACGAGGGCCTCGTTGTAGATGCAATCGCAGGACAAGATCAGGTCGAACCCTTTGTCTTCCTTCTCGTCCCTCTGTGTTTGCCGGCCTGGTTCGTCCTCGATGCATCCTTTCAGCAGCTCAGGCTGATCCAGCTCCCAGTCTAGGGTAGTAAATGTGATGTTGCTGGCTGCATTCTTGGAAGAAGGCTGCTGCTTGGCGGACTTTCCTCGCGATTTACCACCCTTTGCCCTTGACGAAGAAGCACTGTTTACGGAAGCATTCTCGTCCAGATTGCTGCGGAATAAGCGGCGGACGTATTCTTGGTCAGTGGCGAGGTAGTGGTTCACGGATGGTGCCAAGGCTAGAGCGACGAGAGCTGAGATGCCGCAGCCGAGCTCGGCGACGACGGACGCAGAGGAGAGGAAGAAATGTGTCCAGAGGGGGTTGGAGGGAGAGGAGATCCAGTCGGCGAAGAGGGGCGTGATTTTCCAGAGGACTGGTTGGGGCGTACCACAAGGTCATGAGTTAGTGCCTCAGTTCGTATTGAGAGCAGAAATGACGGGTGAACCGAAGAAACGGCTGGGGATGGGGCACAGGATGGACCAGGAAGACAGCTAGCTAGGGTAAGGTTCACAGGCACGCCAGCGGGCCCAGAAGCACCGAGACGACCGAAGCCGAGGCTCAAGGTGAAACCTCCATGCGATTGTGCCCTCCTGGGTCTCGCCCTGGACCCTTCGGAAGAAAGACAAACTGCGGGGTGGCTTGGGAAGTCCGTGCATTACGGGGGATGCACGTTGAGGTGCGCAGATCTCGAACTTACCGGCGCCCGTGGTCCCTCCAGCACGAGAGGAGGAGAGCAGAGTTGGCGATTGATGGATCGCGTACTCGTCGCCACGGATCGTCACGTCGACGGTGGTTGCGCGCGAGTCAATGAACCCCAGGTTGGCCGTGGGGATATCCTGGCTGAAGAGGAGGAAGGCCTCTTGAGTGAGTGGTGTCAGCCTGGGCGGACGCGTATGATCTCAGTCATGGGAGCCTGATATTTGGCATGGCCTGCCTACCCTCTTCCGCATCGGTGACCTCTTCGCCACTGGCGAGCAGCTGCTGGAGGCGGGCGTTCATGATGTCGATGTGGGAGGTGATCTCTTTTGCTGTTCTGCTGCTTGTCGCCGCGATCACGGGACCAACTCTATACGAGAACAATGAGCTCTACTCTGCCGCAAGGTACTGTCAATACTAGTAGGAAACACAAGACCAGAGAATAGAATTATGCCATTGTATAACCGACCATCAGATCCGGGGCAATCTCTAGCCTGAATGCTTATTCCCCGTGGATTGCCATTAGCCGACCGTGATCGCGCTTCTCCACTATCTGTTGGGCGGTAGCCCCAACAGAACAGCAAAGGGAACTGATCTGCTGCGGATAAACACTAGACTCTCATAGTAGACTAAGGTACTGTAGGAGTTGCTCGGACCTGGAGCTCCGCGGGACGAACCCATGCAGCTAGATGCACTGTAATACTGTCCCTAGGCTACCTAAAGTAATTAATTTAAAAAGCAAAAGGCGCATGAAGCACTAAACTCCATCCGAGGTGCGTCATTCTGCCGAAGCCCAGCCACATCGCGAACGGACACTTGGGCTCTCGTAGCTTCTCCCCCTCAAGTAGCCCCCTTCAGCTTTTCCCTCTTCTGCCCTCAACATCAAAGCTCCCAGCTGCCAGCTTCTCCCGTCTTTAGTTTCCCTTGGTGAAGGGTAAGTGCCTTACTCGACCCAAACCCGGTGGCAGCGCGGCGCCGCTGTTTTGCCGCCCCCAGACTCCGCTAACGTCACTCCTTCGAACTAGCGGATTTTTCCCTGGTCTCTGAACTCGCGACCAGTTGATTTCCCATTCCTCTCTCCATCCCCCACCCCGAGGTCAACCCGCCGAGATGTCGAAGAGCGACCTCCACATCCAGCCTCGCATGGTCAAGAAGGGCCCCTTCTCCGTCGAGGCCCCGGGCTACGAGCCCGTCGCCGGAGAGACCATTCCTCGCCGACACCCGGCGGCGAAGGACGGCCTCATTCTACGCCCTGCAGAGGACGTTGCGACCACCTATGACAACTTCCGCCGCTCCGCTCGGGTGTTCGGCAACAATAAGGCAGTCGCCAGCCGCAAGTTGATCAAGACCCATGTCGAGAACAAGAAGGTCAAGAAGGTGATTGACGGCGTGGAGCAGGAGGTCGACAAGCAGTGGTTCTACTTTGAGAAGAGCGGCTACACCTACAGGTCCTTCCTCGAATATGAGCAGCTCTGTCTCCAGCTCGGCGCGGGTCTGCGCAAGCTGGGTCTTGAGAAGGATGGCCGAATCCACCTCTACGGCGCGACGAGGTAAGCTCCACTGGTCCAAGACCCCGCAAACGAAGAAGAATCGCGAGACTGACTCAATCTGGTTTATAGTGCACACTGGCTGGCCATGTCACACGGCGCTGCCTCCCAATCCATCACCATCGTCACTGCCTATGATACCCTGGGCGAGGATGGCCTGAAGCACTCTCTGGTCCAAACCTCCAGCTCTGCCATCTTCCTCGACCCCGGCCTGATCAAGTCCCTGACCAACATCCTGAAGGATGTTCCGTCCATCAAGCACATTATCTACAACACCGATGACGACGTCAAGCAGGATGACCTGGACCGTCTGAAGAACGACTTCAGCCACATCACAGTGCTCAGCATTGAGGAGCTGCGCAAGCAGGGCGAGGAGAACCCCGTCGACCCCGTGCCCCCAAAGCCCGAGGACCTTTGCTGCATCATGTACACTTCCGGCTCGACCGGCCCGCCCAAGGGTGTTTCTTTGACCCAGGCCAATGTCATTGCTGCGAGTAAGTTGATCCCCCATCACGACACCGATGGAGAATGAATGTGAGGCTAATTCAATTCGAACAGCTGCTGGTGTCAACGAGATTGTCGGCCCCTATATCAGTACCAACGACTCCCTCCTTACCTACCTCCCTCAAGCACACATTCTGGAATTCATGTTTGAGAACCTCTGCCTGTTCTGGGGTGGATGCATGGGTTATGGCAATCCCCGAACCCTGTCCGATGCCTCAATGCGTAACTCCAAGGGTGATATCCGCGAGTTCAAGCCCACTATCCTTGTCGGTGTTCCTGCTGTGTGGGAGACCGTCAAGAAGGGTGTTCTGAACAACTTGAACAAGAACAGCTTCATTATCAAGGGAATGTTCTGGGGTGCCATGGCTGCCAAGAACTTCCTCCTGACCAACGGCTTCCCCCTCGCTGGTCTGGGTAGTTCGATCCTGGACGCGGTTGTCTTCAAGAAGCTGAAGGAGGCCACCGGTGGTCACCTGCGCATCATGATGAACGGTGGTGGTCCTATCTCGAAGGACACCCAGCGATTCCTGTCGATGGCCATCGCTCCCATGATCAGCGGCTACGGTCTCACTGAGACCTCGGCGATGGGTGCTCTGAACGATCCCATGGCCTGGAACCCCAATGCTCTGGGTGAGGTCCCCGCCTCGGTCGAGATTAAGCTTGTGGACTTCCCCGATGCTGGATACCTGTCCAAGAACAACCCCCCGCAGGGTGAGATTTTCATCCGCGGTGGAAGTGTGACTTCAGGCTACTTCGACAATGAGGAGGAGACCAAGGCTTCGCTGACCGAGGACGGTTGGTTCATGACTGGTGATATCGGCGAGTTCGACCCCAACGGCCACCTGAAGATCATCGACCGCAAGAAGAACCTGGTCAAGACTCTTAACGGCGAGTACATTGCCCTTGAGAAGCTCGAGTCCGTCTACCGGTCCTGCCCCGTTGTCCAAAACATCTGCGTCTACGCCGCCGAGGACCAGGACAAGCCCGTTGCCATCATTGTGCCCGTTGAGGCGGCCCTGAAGAAGGTTGCCAACGAGAACGGCATCGATGGCGACACTCTCGAGTCGCTTGTGCACAACGAGAAGCTCCAGCGTCTGGTCCTTCAGCAGCTGCAGGGCTCCGGCCGCGCCGGCGGCCTGAAGGGCATTGAGATTATCAACGGTGTTGTGCTGTCCGACGAGGAATGGACTCCTCAAAACGGCTTCATGACTGCGGCTCAGAAGCTCCAGCGGAAGAAGATTGTCGCCAAGTACCAAGCTCAGGTCGACAAGGCTTACGGCAAGAAATAAAAAGGAGAACGTTGCATTGCTGGATCTCATGTTTTGATATTTTTTTCTTTTCTTATGCCCTGCTTTGTTACCCTCCCTCGCGTTTGCTTTTGAAGTTTGCGATCTCGAGCCGTGTTGATATAGTTTCTTTTATGTGGACGGCTCCGTGCCTTTTGCCACGATGTAGACGAGATAGTGATGAATGCGGTCATGACATTGCAACAACGGGTTGGCTATTTAAATATTTGTATTCCATTGGCAGTATTCTGAAGGTCGCCAATTATATTTTGTACCGTTATATGCCACACATTATATTATAAGCGTTCGTAATCTATATAGCATGTCTCTATCATTCGATTGAGTAGATAAAAACACCATTAATTAAAAAAAAAAAAAAAAAAACCAACTCTTAGGGCATCAGGTAATTGAATGGCCAATATTCTGGCAGCCACTACACCTAGGGGGTGCCCGTTTAGCTGGTGGGATGGCAAAATAAGCTGTTCAACTTGTTCAACTGGGAGCATTGGTGGTGGTAGGCCCTTTCCAACCGTAACACCCTGTTCGCATCGAACTAGGCGGCTCGTTCTTGCTCGTCTTGCCGGTTCTTCTCATTCGCAGCCCGTATCTGAGCATTTTCCTGCGCTAATAGCGCGGCATTATGAATCGAGAGATGGCAGCCCTTTATAATCTGATCTACGGCGATCTTAAATGGCGTAGGGGGGCTTCTTGATCGTCCTTTGAGTAAGGCCTTGGGTGAAGAAGCCAGCTTCTGTAGTTGACTGACTATTTTCGGTCTTATTGGGCTGAAATGGCTTGATCGGCTAGTGGATAGGTTATTTTTGGGGGGGGGGGGTTTTGTTGGTGTTCAAAGAGAAATATTGAGTTTTGAAAGCACACTCTGGATCTAGTGGGACTAGAAATGCTGCAGCAAAACTAGAATGAATAGTCTTCAGTTTGAATGTCTCCTGATGTGCTTGAGGATATTCTGCTAGAAAACCTAGCTTGTCGATATGGTCGAGTCCTAGCCGTGCTTGATTTGTAATCAAGCGACTAATAGGAGCGTTTAAGAACAGCAAAACATCCACTATCCAGAGGTAGAAGATGATGGGAGGAATGTGGTGGCATGCAGAGTGGGATGATTGACTTCCAGCACAAATTCGGTCATATTGAGGTGTAAGATGACTTCCATGGCCATCAGGAATGAGAAGGGATATTTTCCTTTTATCTGAATTGATGTGAATGGAATGAATAGAGTTTGAAGCCATCTGGTACCGATTTCATCTAAACTCCAGCCATTTGGAGAAACTTCAACCCGCCAGTCTTTTGGAAGCCCATCAAGCCAACTATGTTGTGGTTTTTGGCTTTAAAGATTATACATGGTGAGAGTGCAAAACCAGCCGCACTAATTGACTCTAACAGTCTTTCATTCACGGTTTCCAGGCTGTAAAATTGCCCGTTGACTGTAACACTCAGCTCGATTAACCACCTTTTGTGCTAATATAAGGCCCATTGTATAACCAGTCTCATCAAACTTGTAGATGTCATCTGACTGGATGACGTTCTCATTGACCACGTTTGAACAGTTTTAAACCATTCACGTAAGGCATTTGGGTACTCATTTTGGGCGCGTTAATAGTTATAGCGCTATAAAAAGCGTGTTTGAAGTCCTCGTCGGCGTTTCACAAAGGTTGATGCCCAATTAATCCCAACTATTGATGGAGGAGGGGGGAGGGGGAGTTTGTTTCTACGGTCGGCAAGTAGAATATTACAGTAGCCAAATCTCTCATAGTAAAGGGCCTAGGCGCTGCACCATGTGAACCCATGGAGAGTGTCCACTGAACAAGTGAATCTTCTTCAAATCCAGCCAATTTGAGACTATTCGCACGTGTTTTTAAGTAGTGCGCGAGGTTCTTCCAGCGCGGCGTGCATGTAGTGTAGTATATGAGATATTGAATAGCTATGCAGCAGCACGAATTGATTTGACTTGGCCCTTTGGAAGAGCCTCGAGGACTAATAGGACCCTGCCCTCGTGATTAGCCGAATCCCGGCCTGATTGATTGAGTGCGTCTAAATAGCATGGTGGGTGGTTGAACACAGAAGGTACGCGCCGGAACGCGTTTCTTAGTGTGTTGATCTGCTCGTTCGTGTGATCCGTTCGCTCGTGGATTACGTTAATAGCAACATTGACCTCAATTCCTGAGGCATGAAAGGGTGTGAGGCCTAAACCACGTGACATCAAGTTATTCTATCTAATCTGGTTAGATCCAAATTATGTACACGTGACCTATATCTTCATTGAAGCTCACGGCGACCGCCAGCTTTAATCCCCAGCCCGGCGCCAAATCAGACCCAATGTCTCTGTGGAGGTACGTGACAATGAGAAGAAAGCATAGAAAGTCCAAAACTGAAACTGACTTAATTGACTAGCACGTACCGATCCCTCACCCCGAAAACCCGAGCTTTGTTCGGCGTCGGCGTCATGGCCTGGGCAACAATCGGACTATGGACGACCCCGCAAGTCGAGAATGCCTTGGGCATGCAATCTACGAAGGAGGAGCAGGAGGCGCTTGATAAACAGCTTGCTGTGCGAATTTCGCGGGCCGGAGGCGACGATAATAGTGGACGGACGCATTGAGGGATATCTTTGCAAATTTGCGTGAGAATGCGCGATATCCCCCGAAATGCCTTTCCGCACGATGCATATCAAAGAATATCTGGAGCCTGACATGAAATATACTCGAACCTCTTTTGTTTATGTGGTCTTACTCTTCGGGCCTAATGAATCAAACGAGAGCGCAAGGTCACGAGGACGCGGAGACATGCGCGGGCTATTCTGAGACAGACGAGGAGCCTGAAGGAGCCAGTGGCGTCCGTTGCAGAAGCTTGAAAACCTCGCTGCGAACTTGTCTTTTCTGGTCGGATGCTACGCTGGATCCGCCTGAACCCTGCGCGCTGGAACACAACCCTGGTGGCTGAGCGAAAGATAGTAGCCCGGTCCAGATCGTGAGTTCTTACAGGAGCTCCGGGGTGAGGATCCAATCACCGATAATTTCTCTTCCGGACGCGATGGAGTTTGAATGACGACGCCGTTGGCGCGGCGGTGCAATTGATTTGGTTGTCGCGTTGGTTTCTGTTGGTGGGCTGAACTGGTGCTGCGCCTCGCTTCGGGGTTTGTCTTGGTTGGATTGGGGCTGCGTGCTGCCTTCTCCCTGCTGGATTTTCTGGGCTGGTTATGCGGCAATAATGGAGTTTCATATGATCGACATTCCGACAGCAAGCTTAATTTGACCATTGGTGTCAACATCGTGCATAGGAACTGGTATAGCGAGTCAGAACCATCCAAGTGGACATAATGCGAAACATCGTCGATATAGAGAACAATCAAATCCGGTGCCCCTAAAACGCACTGACTCACCTGCAAACAAACCCTCAGCCCAAATCAAATCCCTCCTTCTGCCCCAGCCCTATCTCCCAATCCTCACGTGGACAAACATGATTTCTCTTCCGGACAGTAAGAAAATACGCCCAGAAGCCGTTGACGTGAAACAACAGAGGCCTAACCTGCCGTCCAGAAACCTCCTGATCGTCAGGGTAGTGTAGCAGCACCTGCAAAACTCAGGACCGAAACCTAGGACAGATTCGAATCCCGATATGCATTGCCTGAGCCCGGCTTTTGTCAAACATGACCGACCGAGTTGGGAACAGGAGGAAGAGAAGGAGACGCAATGCGGGCTGGATGCTCGTTTGATGGGTGGTGATGCTGGGTCGGCGGGACAGGGAAAGCACAGGTGATATACATACTGCATGTTGGGTTTACATGGGATGCTCCTGTAGATGGTTTATTATTAGGTTCGGAGACCTGTCCTTGTTGCACCGACAACCCGGGGTCGAATCTGGTGGACTTAGGATGTCGGTTAGTTCTTTTTGGATGGGGTTTGTATTAACTGTACCAGATCAATTGATCACGATCATTTAACGAGCGAAGAATCCATGTATTTTGCACTTCTAAAGAGGATGAAATACAATCTAAACTCGGAATCATGACTTGCAGCCTACCTGCTGTGCAACAGAAACATTCAGAATCCCTCCGCGGCGGTCGAGTGAGAGCCGCCGATAATAACAAATACCATACTTCCTCTAGAAAAGAAATATCTACATCCAAGGATCTTATCAGTTCCTCAAGAGATGCAGCCATGGAATCCCAAAGAAGACAATTTAAGCAGTCGAAACGGACGTCCACATTCCTGACATGTGCATGGCGCGCTCGTGCTGGATCTGAATTCTTCATTCGGCCGACGGCCTTGTACGACGTGAAGATGATGAGAACCGGCAATGGAGCATTCCCGGGACCGCTCTATCATGATCGGGTGACTGTACTAACTTTTCAGTATTGCCACCTCGTTCTCCAGACGGGCACATGTTTCTATACCCTCGTTGTTGTTCACAGTACTTTTGACAGAGTTTCCTTGCTGAAGCCACGAGATGGGACACAAAGAGAACTCTATCCGCAACAAACGCACCACTCAGCGTCTCGAGCCACAGACCCCGTGCCGACTCCAGACTTGGTGTGGTGGTTCCCACTAGCTCGCTGCGCAGCACTAGGATCCCGGCGCTTGACCGGGGCACCCACATACGAAGTTGGTGGCGTGAGGGCGCCGGAACATGCCGAGACAGCGTCATCATGGTTGACAAAACCGAGTAGCCATCGTCTGGGAAGGCTTGGGCGAAGAGGTCAATGCTATAGCCAGGTTGGGCAGGGTGTGTGATACAGGCACTCCAAACCATCACTATCACATCGCCCTACATCGCCCTTCCCCTCCATTTCCAAGGTTCGCGCAACTGAAAGAGGATTGTAGAGTGGAGAGATGAGGCCACAAACAAGGAACAGATATTCAAATTTGCTTTATTCTTCCCCGCCTGTCATTTCCTAGCTAAGGTAGCTTATCGTTAATGCAAGAGGTACTGTAGATGCCGAAGGTACCCTGCATGTGCTGTAATAGCCGCAGAATCAGGCTGAGCTGAAACGCAATAAATCACCTGCGCACGCACCGTCGATCCGATGGGCGATCGGGCGAACGATCTGCGCATTCCATAATATCTTGTCCAATCCTCGTGCTGGACGTGATGCGGGTCATCGCCTGCCGGTAGCCCTTGCTGCCTGGAACTGAATCAGGCCCGACACTTCCTTCACACCGAGGACGGAATCAGTACACTACCTACGTACTTACAATGTACATGTATACCACTGTAAGAACCTACAGGCATTTGCACTTGACATCAGTCGTCAAATGGGGTCATGTACGCGTGTCTGCACCAGACTCTGGCGACAGGGATTGTGATCAACAGATCCCTGTAGCTACCCTACCTACTGTAGGTAGGTACCGTAGGTATGTATGTCGGTAGTAATGAGTAATGAGGTTGATTGGTCGCCGCCGCCGCTGCATCTTGCCATCATCGTCGTTTGACGCTCCTCGCTCGTCGGTAATTGGAAATGAAAAAGCAAACTCCCTTGCGCCATTTGCCCTGCTCCCCACTTCATCAGCCAGCCCCCACTATCATTACAACGTCGGCTGAGCTGGAGCTATACCGATACCCAGTGTAGGCAATACCGCATCACTGTAGATGTAGACCGGGCGCGCTGGTCTGCACCTGGGTGCTGGGGCGGAGTCTGCGAGGCTTTCAATCGAAAATTCGAACTAGGCTCGATCAGAGTGCCCCGTTTTATTGCGACTGGGACCGGCTGATCCCTGTAACACCCTGGTAAAGCATCGTGGACTGGACTGGGACCACAGCAATAACGGTTCCTGGCGGTCAGGGTTGTGATGAGTCGGGGAATTGCACCGTCGCTGAGATGCATGAGGTTGTTTATAAACATTGCATTCAGCGTTTAAGATCAGAGGTAGAGAGGGTAGTGAAGCAATAGTACTGGTAGACATTCTTCAATGACATTCTTGTGCTTCTCCTTTTTGTTATTCCCCATAGAAACCCATGACAAGAAGAGAGAAGCGAAGGAGTCCAGGAGGCGTGAACTTAAACCCAGCAATGGCTCCCTACAGGTAGGGGTCCGACAAATGATGCAGCTCACGTCAATCGGAATCCAATCCAATACCCCGGTCCTTCCGGAGGACGTTCTGGAATTGAGAGTGACAGTAAAAAGAGGAAGATTTGCAGAGAAGAAAACAGGAAGAGAACAAATGAGGAGGATGATGATGATGAAGAAGAAGAAGAAGAAGAAGAAGAAGAAGAAGAGGAAGAAGAAGAAGCCGAAGTTCTCAAGTATAAAAAAAATCACACAAAGAAAGAAATTTGCGGTTAAAAAGGGGCCGTGAAATCGTTCTCCCGCGCCTTTCCCTTGCACCTGTCCGTAAGCCATAATCCCATTCCCAAAATTCGCAAAATTGTCTCGAAAGAACATGAAAATAAGCGTAAATAACACCAAAGTGGAACAAGAAATAAGAAAAAACAAACGTGAAGGAAGCAATAAGGGCATTCATCTAGGTGCACAGACTGTGCGGGTTCTGGATGGGTTCGTAACGGCTGTAAGTCGAGTAGCCTGCGTCGTATCCGCCCGTACTGTGGCGGTGGTGATGCGAAAGATCAGAAAAGACCGAATCCTGGTACGGGTCCAGCGAGGGCTCGGTCTTGAGCGTGTCCATCGGATCCATGGTGTCGTTAATCATGGAGTAGTCGAAGCCGGAGGAGGACGAGGACGAGACCAGCGGACTATCACTCAAGGGCGAGTGCTCGGTCTTGGGAATCTGGCGGTAGTCGTTCCTCCCATACGGCAGGCTGCTGCGATGGCTGTTTTCATAGAAGAGCATGTGTGAGCGAGGGGCGTGGCCCATCCCATGGGGCGGGCCGCCTCCAGGACCATCCCCCTTGCCGTCGCCCATGCTGGCCGTGCTGTCCCGCCGCCCCCCGTCCTTGTAGTGCCCTGGTGACCGGCCACGTACGACCATCGGCTCCGAATGTCGTCGAGCAATCGGGATCCAGTCGGCGACGTCGCCACGCTGGACCTCTGCGTACAGCTCTACTACCAGGTTATAGTATTGTTGCTGGGCGCGGCGTTTTCCATTGTTGGCTGTCGCTTTCTGGAATTGGATCCGCTCGAACAGGTGCGAGGTGGGAGGCTGTGGCTGCGGTGCTCCGGAGAAGGTAGAGTTGTAGTCTAGGGACTGCGAGTTGAGGGAGAAGCCTGGGTGGCCACCGGCCCCGGCGGAGCTGGTAGAGAGTGATTGTGGTGGCTTTGGTTGCAGAGTCACTGGGCCGGGGGTACGCTCGGATTGCTTGTCTCGCTTGGGCGTGTGCTGCACCAGAGGTCGTGTCTCGTTATATGATTCGTTCACGATGGCAGAAAGACACATCCTGAATCCCCGGATCGGCTCCAATGTCTGGTCGGAATGGCGGATGAAGAGAGGCACCGTCGAGGGCCATGGATGAAGGCTGAAGCTGCAATTTACGGAGAAGTAATTCCGTCGATAGCAGGTCCATTTCCCATCCGCATAGAAAGGGCCTTTCCCGATCTTGGCCTCGACTTCAGGCTTCACGATCTGCTGCGTGCCTCCGAATTCCGCCACCACCGTTTCCAGGATCGTTGTCTCTCTGAAAGGGGTTGCTTCCGTCTGGTTTGGAGACCGCTGCGTGGACTCGACCATCGGCGGTTGAAAGACAGCATGGCTCCGGTCCAGGACACCGTCCAAAGCTCGAGGAGTGCTCGAGTATTGGTGCGCGCGTGAAACCTCATTCACCCCCGCCAAAGGTAGCCCTAAGCCCCGGTGGAGTGAGTATGCCGATGAATAGGCATTCGTTCTTCCCATCAAGCCCGGGATCGAGCTCACAGCATGTGTCGGCGTTTGCATGGCGATTGACATTCCAGCAGGCGGTTGACTAGCCAGATATCAACGTTAGTAAAGACCTCGAAAAAAAAAAAAAAAAAAAAGAACAACTAAACCGTCAAGCTTACAGGGGTGGGACACGTCGAAACTCGGCCATCCTATCAAATGGATGTTGATGCTGAGACAGATGTGGGAAAAGAGGACCAGACGTGGGGGAGAACGAATCTGCGAGTATTAATACGGTCAGCCCCAGACGTGGCCCACAGACGCAATGCAGCAGAGCAGAGAATGCATACCCGAACAAGAATCTGGAGGAGTCATGGCGAGCGCAGTGGATCCAGGATAACTATGAGAACGACAACCGTTTAGTACGTCACATCACCACGGAACGGGCCCCAGGCGACCGGTTGAGAAGAAGAAGTCACAGCAAATATGGGAAGAGGCACATCGTCAACAGAAAGAGCAAACGACCTGGGCGCGAGGGAAGGAACCGACAGAAAGCCAGACTTCAGGTTTGAGGTAAAAAAAGGATAATGCATCGGAAGAAATGCATGCGGGCAGCGGATCGGTATGGAAGGTACGGAAACAGGCTGGACTAAAGTCCAAGCTGCCCGGACCCGGAGGAAGCGCAGTGACAAGGGGGTTTGAGAGGGCCGGCCGAGTGGCGTGCAAGGGTAGTCCGGATTGAAATGGCAGAATAACTTACTGTAAGTCCTGCATCGCAGGCTGCTGTGCGTGGTACCGCACGCCGTTGGTGACAGGCATCGAGGAGAGTCCTCCGACTCGCTGGTTGTCGTCGTCGTCGGTCGGAAAGCCTGTCACATGAGAGTTCATATAGTCTCCTTCGGTCGTGACGGGGCAGTCCATGCCAAAAGATTCGGAAAGAAGGGAGGCTGAGAGGCGGCGTTAGTTCGAATGGCAAGGTCAAGTAGAGAGAAGAGCAAATTCCGCGAGAAAGCTAGCCGCATGACGGCGAAGAAAAATCAAAAAAAAGAGGCAGGGGCTGGAGCAGAAACATACAGGGATTCATCTTGATCGTGCTGGTGCCAGGTGCCTCAAGGACCCTGAAGAATGGGCAACTGATGTAACACCAGCGAGACGCCCAAGCCGTCGTCTAGCCCTGGACGTCTTAGGGCGAGATGAAAAGGTTGTCTAGAACAATGTCCAAGTTAGTGACCAGGTTGCCAGGTCTGGGTCTGGCGCCCATCGGCTCTTGCCCACCGCCGCGAGACCGAAGATCCCATGAGAATCCTCGAACGGGCAGCTTGCGGACAGGGGATCAGAGACAAAGGCCTTGTCGTAGATTGTAAAATGATATGCACGCACCGAGGGATTCAAACAAAGAATATGCTTTGGGGATGACGAGGGTGGGGAACAGTGTTTCTTGAAAAGTATGTAAGAAATAGGGCAATGTATGAGGGTTGCGGTGGATTAGTGGGGGGATGAGAGAATAGATGAGAGAAGCATAGAGGGGGGAAAGAAGGGGGGGTGGTCAGATGCAAATAGGACAGAAAATGATAGAGGGTGAAGACGAGTATAAGAACATGTCTCAAAGGTGTGCGAAGATGCCTATTGTCGCCGGTGTTGACCCGCGCCGCACGTACTCCAGTAGTAGGCGGGATTCGCTCGGCGAGCGAAACGGATGCGTCACCGGTCGATGGGCATGTCTTTCCTGATTGGGGCTCCCTCACAGGCCGGTCATGGGCACCAGGGCTCCGGTTTCCGGGTGGAATGTCACGATGCACGATCTCGATTTCTTGCCTCCCGGGCAATAGATCATGAAGATCCTGCCTGATGTGAAGAAATCAAGCTCCAGACATGAGTGGGAAGTGGAAAAGAAAATGAGAATAATCATAAAAAGCAACCAAAGCGCAAAACAGACAAATTCAAATCATGTCAAATCGATGGGCAGGGCGAAAGATGAACGGGGGAAGGGGAAAGGAAAAGAAACCTACTGATGTAATCCGGTGCGACTCTGTTCTCAAATCGATTCTCCCCCAGGCGCGGCGGGCCTTGATAGGAAAAAGTATGCTGTACAGTGTGTACAGTGGTGGAAGGCGATCCCACCTCCTTGACAACCCCGTAGGCTGGGGATTATAGTCGTAATATTCCCTTTCGGCGGGTCCCCGGACAAACAGCACCGACGCCAATGCAAGAGCAGGAGCCTCGGCGGCGGGCTTGAGCGATCAGATTAATTTCTTTTGGGTGGGAGGTTGTGGCTGGGCTGGAGGGAACTGGAGAATGGAGAAAGGATTGTCTTGCAGCATCTCATGAAGGGCGCAATTGGTATTAATTGTTTTCCCAGGTTGATGCGCAGAGAGCAGGAAGATACCAGGTCGCGTTTCTTCAAAGTTCATACCCTGGTCAGCCTAGCAGCGAGAAAAAATAGCCTCAAGCCATCACAGTGTCAAGTCGCCACGAGTTCCTGTGGGAATCTGGGCCTGCCAGGGACAGTGGGAGAATACGTTGTATTCGACAGGGCTAGAGTGGGTGGCAGCAGCCATTTTGCAAAGGGGTCCAACCAGAATAGGTTAAGGACAGTCGTATCTTGCTCTGAAGATCCTCTTGGGAGGGGATTTGCATTTTTGGAATTTCGATCATTTTCGGGTTTCCGAGTTTGGTGATTTTTTTTATTTGCTGTTCTTTTTGGTTTTTTTTTTTGGTTTTATTTTTATTTTTTCTCTTTTTGGGGGAGATCCTGGTCCCGGTAACTGGAGCGCGCAAAGATGCCCCATAAGGAGGAACTGTAGCATCGACTCATTGGCCCGAGCTCCAAACTGTTTGATTGTTCAAGGAACATGGCATTGGCTGGAACCTCCATGTTACGTGCCCTGGGAGGACCCGAAAGGCCCTGCACAGGCACTGGCCGATCCGAGGGTGGATAAGGCCCCGGTACGGGGCAAGGCCATGACAGCACAATGCAGACTCGCAGACAGCTGGGAGGATGTATTTTCCATTACAAGGTCCCGATGAAGTCAGATGTCGCCAGTGCGTACACCCGATGGACGGGTCGCTGCAGGAAAGCCAAATAAGATGAAACTAGACAAGAGGGGGGAAGATGATCAACACCCAGGATATCCGTGCAGAGTCTGCCTTCTCTTTTCTTTGCCCCCCTCCTCCAGTCGCATGACAGTGGTCGATGTATCAGACTTTGGGATCTGCAAGCCAATGGATCGTGGCGACCAACCAAGAAATTCCAGTAATAACAAAACAGAAATGTCTGTTTTGAGTAGAGTCGGCAGAAGGAAAAGAAAATCCAAAAAAAAGAAAAGAATTTCCTCCACAAAAGTACCTAGAGAACCAAGAACTTCCTCAGGTTGGCCCGTGTTGCTGGGACACGCCTGTCGAAGTCGTCCCATAGACGCTTTTTTTCTTCATTCCTGGGGGGTCGAGGCACGAGCTGTAGTCTTTGCATGACGAAAAACAAAGATCAGGCGATCGGCAATTTTCCCTTCAGACAGCTGCATTACGCATGCTGGCTCTTTCCTCACCGACAAAACCCGGGGGGATTGGGCCATCGGTGGGCAAAGAGACCCGGTCTATGAAGGCAGCCCTCAAGAAGAGGGTCCCTCATTTCCACTCCACCACCAGGGAGGGAAGAGAGGGGAGGGGGGCCTGGGAGCTTAGGGACTCCGCTGGTTGTGACCGATGGACTCCTGTCCCGACTAGGTAACGCGTCTCCACCAGGGGATTTCTAAAGCAGGGCGGGAAAAGCCGGTGATGTCGCGGTCTGCACCCGGCAGCTTTTTCCAGAATGGAGCTCTTTCAGAGGCCCACCGGCGCGTCGAGGTGACCTTCTATGGCTGCGCGGCGCAGCATGGCTCTGCTGGGGGTGTGGGTTTGCTAGAACCATAGATCCCAAGATCCCAGTCTCCATGAGTGGGACCCCCGTCCTGATCGTGTTGACCCGTGCATTAGTAGGCAGAAGATCTGCCAAGTTGCAGGAGGCTAGTTGGCTGAGATGGGCAAAGCGCAGCATGCTGGAAAAGCACCCGGCACGGACTGATTGGCGGATCGAGCCCTTCGATCGATACAATTTTGGAACCAGTCACTGGGGGAGGCGGCGAAGGAGGATATGTTGTGCAGCAGCTCCACGGTCCCTTCAGTTTGGCCCCGAACGAGACGTGGCGGTACCGGACTGCCAGTTGGTTGGCTGGTGCAGGGGTGGGAGGGATGTCCATTCTGAGAGCAGCTTTTGAGCGGGACTGGGGCCGAGTACCTAGCCATGGGGTACATCCCACATACCGAGGATACCCCGTAGCCTAGTCTGTCGACGAGTCAGGGCATGTCCACCGTACGTCAACTCGGCTGAATGATGAATGTGAAGCGAACTGAGGGATCTGATTTGGCTCCTCGGGGGATCATCCGCGTTCCGTGCGGCAACACGTGCGGGGCGGTGAGTTATTGCTGCCCTACTATACAGATGTATACTACCCTAGAGTATACTACTTACCCTGGAAACGCCCTAGGAGACGAGGGTACTGTACAATAGTATGTACCCTAAGGTATGGACGTATGTACTAATGTACGCAGGACGTATGTCGGTACTAGCGCCCAGCTTAGTCCCCCCGTACGGAGTTCCTCGGTAGTGTTGGGGGCTTGCGTCCTGGTGGGGCCGGACCCAGTCGCTGGGAATCGAGGTACTTTTAGTGCTGGAGGCTCTTAGTAAGTACATACTACGACCAGCAATCCTTCTCCGGTTGGCCTGACACTCCTCGAGAGTTGTTCAACTGCCGGGATCCTGCGAAACTAGCGAAGTGAAAACCAGCTAAAGCGATGCAGTAGTGGCCGCCTCGAGATCGATCCTCCCGCCGCCGGGCCGCAACTCCACTTGCCCCCACCTTTTCCGATCCATCACACTCGACTATTGCCCCGTGAGACACATAAAGGCAGAACGAGCGCCTATAAATTGTCCGAACCCGCGGTGGATCCTTGGAATTACGAGACTCCGATCGAGACCACGACACTCTGCAGGTACTTGCCTCCCCAAAGTGTAAATGGGAAAATCCGCGAGACGGATGCTAATTTGGTGCCAAATGCTATTTGTGGACGCTGGTTTGAGTTTGCCCGTAACTAGTAGCGGTTGTTGCATGAACTCATCAAGCTAACCACGGTTCCAAGCTCCTTCGTCCGGTCGAGAGTGCCTCGCCGCAACAAGGTTGCATATTCTCCTGAGACACTTTTGCGCTAGCTACCAGGGCTTCCGCGGGCACGTGCCAGATTCATCGCAGAGCCCTCTGAGCAGACCCTGGTCTCTGCCGAAGCAGCAGGAGGAGCAGCCTGTGAAGTCGAATTTTCGATGCAAGTCTTCTCTCTGTACGACCCAGGCCAACTTGCGGCGCGTAAAGACCGTGGTCAATTGCGCAGCGTCCATGTCCGGGCTGCACCCGTCCGAATCCTGACAGGGAAGCAGAGAAGAGCACTGCGCGAAAAGAGAGGCCGGCTTGCAACCGTTACCGGAAAAGAAGGCGAGGTAACTGCAGATGGGACGGATGTCGGGGAGATCGGGACCGTCCGCTCATTGCATCGCATGGTCCGGTTTACCTTTCGAGTGCAGACTGCCTGCGCCCAGGGTATAAGGCAAGAAAAAGCCATTGGCTCACGAGGCATATCCCGAAAAGTTGCAGCAACTGGGCATGATTCTAGGCTGCCTGCTCCCCTTGTTCCGCGACCCCAGCTCCTCATGCCCGGTGTTCTAGGATCTTGGATCCTACAGTGGAACCCACTCATCCTGGTCCCTCTGCAAATTATCGCCGATGACAGGCGCCCTGGTCTGGCTTGCCGTGTCAGCATCAGACACTTCCGAGTTCTCGACTTGCTGCGACCCGGGAAGGGCAGCCGTTGGGGCCGCCCCACGGCCGAAACCAGAGGCAAATCATTGGAGATGACATCCACCGGGAGGATGATCCATGGCGGTTCCGTGGCGCTGATGACCGTCGGCATTAAGGTTTGAGACAAAGAAGCTGATCATGGCGAGTCATGGCCAGCTCCGTAATTGAAGAGGTGGTCTCCGCACAGCCGCAACAAGGGTTGGCCCAGACCACGTGAGGTACCGCCAAAGTACGACTCTAATTGAATGCCATTTATCCTCACAGCATTCATGCTGGGCAAGTCGCGGTCTCCCCCTCCAGCCTGTTTTCTTGATGACGGCGGAAGTCAATGCAGAACGCCCCATCCTTCGGTCCCTTGCTCACTCCAGTCGTTTTGGGGCCACAAGGTTATGTGGTTTGGGGATCACGTATCGCAAAGATTCGAGGGTTACATGGGGCGACGTTCGACCTGACTCCCGGTAGCCCACCACTATGATTCGGTTGCCTTGTGGGTCGCCGAATTCGCGCGTTGCCTCTCCCCCTATTCCTCTTGTGCCATGAAGGAGCCCGATGGAGCAGAGTTGATGCGCTCATTGGTAGCCCGTCCGTGCTGTCATGCTTAACCTTGATCAGCCTGAATTTCCAGTCGGCAGGGCCGATTGTATCACGACCGTGAACATCCTGGAAACGGCTCGGTGGAGAAGTGTAGGAGGCGAAGAAAAACGCCCCAAACGCACCCGCGACATGGATGAGTTGGGGCCGTGAGAAGTCACGGAAAGCGAAAATGCAGCAATGGAGCCAGGATCATAGCATCCGGCGATTGGGCCCCTGCCGCCCGGAGTCTGGACTGACAACAGAGCAAAGGTTGTCAGGAGGCCAACAGACTTTTTGGATGGCGTTCGCTGCAGACGAGTTGAAGACGCATATTCGACACGGCCGTTGTCAGAGTATCCCGAAGTACCAGCCCACACGCAGCCCGGAACCCGTTTTCTCACCCGATGCCGTGACGATACGCATTCCATCATGAACTTTTGCCAGCCATCCCTGGCGCGTGGCAGCCAACCCGGACGCAGGCCCGAGTCGTACGGGGGCGAAATGTCCCCAGGCAAAACCTGCTCTACGGTACGAAGCCGACAGGGTGGCTCAACAATTGCCCTTCTAGTCAATTGCTTGGGCTGTCGTATCACGGCATATCGCCCCCAACTCACTCTCCGAGCAGTTTCTACTTCGCTTTTGGAGTCACTGGGACTTCGGAACACCAGGAAACCTTTTTCACATGTGTATACTTGTGATACTGCATGCCGCAGTGGCGGGCCCAAGCTCAAAATCTGGCGCCCTAGTGATGTTGAGAAGTTTGCGAAGGAAGGAGTGTATATCCCCGCTCTAGATTTCCGGATTTGTATGTCCCTCCCCTCAACTCGGTGGGTAGGTACTGGGGAAGAGCCCAGTTAAGCTTTTATCTCGAAGTCACTTTCCCCAAAGAGATCACCGATACTACGTGATGCAACCCAATTCCACCGCCGGGAAATTAAGCAGCGAGCTGTTGGCTGGGGCCTAGGCGCGCATCGCCTGGTTGAAGCGATCGAGGCTGATCTGTTGGAGCTATTGAGCAGGATCTGTGATCCGCGCGCAGATAATGCTGGACATATTGCTGCATGTATTTGGGGGCGTAACCTTGACCCGTCGTAGCCCTCTGGGCGCATGCATCCTCCGCGACTGTTGGCCAGACGCAAGAAAAGTTAATTCCCTTCCTCTTGCCAGTCAGCCGTTGGCGAAATCGTCTCGTACAGGCAAGAACCATGCCTTATCCAATTTTGTCCAGTTTCTTGTCTCAGGCCCATGACAAGCACCCCTGAATGACAGCTTGATCTCGGCAGTGGTCCTAGCCGACTCATGGATGTGAGCAGGATATGACAAATCACCGTAGTATCCTTGTATCTATCCCGGTTAGGGGTGAGTACTATACTCGACAAAGGTACTTTGATGGGTGCCTGAGACCCGGGGAGGTTGGTCCGGTGAGAGATGATACCTTTGCGCTGCAACGCATCGAAATACATTGTACTTGCTTAGCCGATAGGCGAAGATTATCAGATGTTAAGATTTACCACGGACAAAGCGTTGATATAGTTCCAGAAGTACCGAAATCGCTGAGCAAACATTTGTGAACTGCCTGGTATAGAACAAATATCTCTAAATTGCACATGTCTACGGTCCACCCACAACGAGTGTGAAGATATGAAAGGCTCCAAACCAATTGCTTTTGTATGAACTGACGAATGCAAGTATATGACATGGGTGTCTTTTGAAGAATCATCATTATCAATCAATCATACAGTACAAAGGAGAAGAGCTTCAGCCAAAAGCTAGGCCCGCCTGTAAAAAGAAAAAGGAGAATCCAACCAGGAATGTCGTGACAAAAAAGCGAGAAACGAATCTAAGTAGATCGCTTGGCGAACTCGACGCGAAGAATGAGATGGCGGTAACCGACTGTGGAGAAGTGTTAGCTTGCATCGTTCCAAAGGATATAAAATATGGTTGTGGGTGAAGTCGGGGTCAACGTACAGCCGTCCAATTTCTCGCAGGCGCGTACCGCATCGGTGCGGTCCGCATAGCTGATGAAAGCGAAGCCCTTGGCCCGCTGTGTCTCGCGGTCCCGGGCAAGGAAAACTCTGGTGACACGTCCGAACCGCTCGAAGAGATCCCGCAACTCCTGTTCCTCTGCCAACTCGCTGACCTGTAGGGTAAGAAAAAAAAGTCAGAATGCGTGTTCATCAAAGAATAACGAAGATCCGGGGAAAAGAACATACGTTTGTGACGCGGAGAGTAGCCAGATCGTCCTTCTCGAAGCGACCGGCCATCTTCTCGCCGCCGCCAGCACCACCCTTGCGCAGGTGAGGCGGCACGTAGCTGGAGCTGCCAGCGCCCAGTCCACCGGCATCCTCCGCACCGGCATCCATACCACCAGCAGTGGGCTCCTCCACGGGAGCCATGGTGTCCTTGAAGGGACAGCGGGCCGTGAAGTGCTCTCCGGAACAAATACGGCATTTGACCTTCTTGTCCTTCAGCTGGTCCTTCATGCTACCCTTCTCGCCGCCCTCCTTCTCGGCCTCCTTGGCCTGTGCCTTCCAGTTGGTGCTGGGACGGAAAACGATGTTCTCGCCGACGGAGGTAGTGTCGAACGAGGGACCGGCGGCGTGGCCCTTCTCGAGACCGAACTTGGCCCACGACCGGCGCTCGGCAACCTGGGGGTTCACATTTTCGCGGACGACGGTCGTTTTGATGCGGCGGGTCACCTTGACCTTTTTGTTATCATCGTTAAAGCGGTAGGAGATCACGGTCTTGGTGCCATCTTTGTTGGAGATCACTTGTTGCGCGGGGAGAGCGGAGGGGTCGTCGAATTCCTCGTCGTCGGCCCAGTCGGCGCGGCTGTAAAAAAAATTGAAAAGGTCTCGTTAGCGGCTTGACGGTAGGGGATTATTCGCGTGGCGTTTTACTCACTTCCCGAGTCGAGACATGTTGTGTGGTGTGGTGTTGCGGCAACAGCTGAATTTCTGGGATTTCTTTCAAAGGCGAATCCGTTGTGGATTTCATTCGCGGCGATTTTCCTGTGGCGCAGCTCGTGGCTGGTGCGAGGTACAGCACGTGACTCGCCAGTGCCCCCGACATGTCTGTTGTTTACTCGGGGTTTCAAGTGAATCTCGGAACAAATAAACAAATAAAGGGTCCCGACCATAGAGAATTAGAATAGTAGAATTTTGAGCCGTTTGAAGCCTTAATCCTAATGATTATCATAAAGCTGTTCCCAATTGTTGTCAGACAAGACTGATATATTGCAGCTTCGTCCTGGGTTCCTGCACTAGTCCTAATTAGGAAACAGTGTACACTGCCAGTGGACGAAGGGCTCGGAAGAAAAAGTCCGGATGACAGGTTTCATTTACGTGCAAGGCAGAATGGATTTATAAGGCAAGCACAATCACACAGTTGAAAATAGTCTCTAAGGCTTTCCCAGTTCTCAGTTACAGGTCTACTGTTCCTGCTATATACTGGTGACCAGAAGCTTCTGTACGAGTGTCCATTAACCTTGAACCATATTGAGTATATACAGCCAAATGCCCTCCCTCCATGTTCACAAGATCTCTAACTGAAAGCCAACCCAGTCGTAATGTTGCCCATGACAGCTTTATAAAGATCAAAAAAGTAATTCGTACGCGGTAGCCAAGGGCCCGAATTCCCACATTTAGGCAGCTCACTGCCCCCACGCGTCACATACGTCGACGTCAATCCCAGCAGCGGACGATAGCCTATCGTTTTGGCATCGACCCCTCCTGCAACAGCACTTTGGTAACCCTGACGTTGCATATACTTGACCAATCGACAAAACAACTTTGCAGTAGCATCGGCACCCAGTGTCCAGGACGCATTGATATACCCGACCACAAAGAAGAAGTTCGGTATGTCCTGGATCATTGCATTGTTCCAGGCGTATTTCTCGCCAATATCAATTTTCTCGCCGTCCACGCTGATGCAAATACCGCCCATGGCTTGGATTTTGAGTCCTGTTGCAGTGACAAGAGCGTCGGCGTCTAATTTCTCGCCAGATTGTAGGATCACGCCGTCTTCGACAACTTCGCGAATTGTTCCAGTTGCGACGTTGGCTTTGCCTTCTTTGATAGCTTCGAAAAAGTCTCCATCGGGCGTAAAGCAGACGCGCTGGTCCCAAGGTCGATAGGTTGGTGTGAAGTGCGGATCCATGGGGACTGTTGTTGGGAGCTGCTTTGCCACGCCAGACTGAAGGAGATTCCGGGCTCGAGATGGGAAGAGTCGACAGAAATTATAGAAGAGAATACCGATTGTAATATGGAAGAGGCGGGTTAGTTGGAGGGAGAGGTGTTGAGGTAGAATACCCCAGCTTGAAGACTTTTTGTTGTCGACTTTCACGATGTATGTTGGGCTGCGTTGCAGCATTGTGACATAGGCGGCCTTTTTAGCCAGGTTCGGTAGGAGGGTAACTGCGGTCGCACCGCTTCCAATAAGAACGATATTCTTGTCCGAATAATCAAAGTCCTCAGGCCAGAATTGAGGGTGTACAACGGGACCCCCAAAGTTGTCAATCCCGGGGATCGAGGCGGAAAGCCCTTTCTCGTAATCGTAATAACCAGTTCCCAAGACGATGAACTTGGACTTGAACTGTATGGGGCTTCCATCAGTATCTGTCACCGAAATCTGCCAGCATTGCTCTTTGATCGACCAATCGGCAGCAGAGACACGATGCTTAAAACGAATGTGTTGATCGATTCCCGTTTCAGATACAGCTTCACGAAGATAATTCATGATCAACGGAGCTGCTGCGATCGCTTTGCCTGCCGTCCATGGTTTCCACGCAAAGCCGAAGCTATACAAATCAGAGTCCGACCGGATCCCCGGGTAGCGGAAGAAGCTCCATGTTCCTCCGATGTCCTCCCGCGCGTCGAGAATCACATAACGGGACGATGGGAGCTCGGTTTGCACTCTATATGCTGTATTTATTCCAGAAATTCCAGCTCCAACAATGACGACATCAAATTCCTCCATGATAAGCTGCTGTTTCGTTGAAGGATGCGAGACAAGGAGAAATAAACAAGCGTTTTTTGGAGAGCTAACAGACAACAGATGGATCAGCACGATGTATGATTTCTGGTGTCCAGTCCACAATATACTCTCCCGGGGGGGGAGGGGGGCGAATGATGAGCAGCGGCTTACATTGCGGGGTCAGCTCACTCAACGCAGTGCCTCGGTCGTGGATTGTCCCTCGGATGCGTTGCTGACGACTCCCCAGTGGAGAAAGTTTATTTGAGACAACTGGACCGGAGATGGTACTCGCGTACGGCCGTAAGGATATTGAGCAATATAGCAAGCAATAGTCATGGACTGAAAACTGATCTCTCTCAGCCGTTCATACACAGAGGCGACAATGTGTTCTCGACCCGAAAATGTTGACAAGAAGCAAGGAGACCGGCAGCGTGTCATGCGTTCAAACCGATCTTATCATCGTCAGCATTCACCGCCTTTGGGGGGCGATTTCACCCTCTGTGACATTTAATCTGGACGCCTAATACCTCATTTAAGTCAAGAGCTCATGAGGCAATTGTTTACAAAGGGGATAGGCCCCCGATCCGGGGGGACGGGATCTCATTTTACCGTGGAAAGGGGGCCCGTTCCCAACACCTGCCAAGAACGGGCGTGGCCCAGCTCGCGCAAGGACCCGCCTGATAATCGACGTTGCCTGATTTCTTTCTTCCATGATTAGTGATCAAACCATGATTAGTGATCAGAAAGTCGAAAATATCAGTTGGGAAAGCGCTGGATGGTCATGAAAATTTGTGATCAATTTAAAACCGCATGGTGCATAACGTTGCATAGTTGTTCATCCCATCATAAAAGCTGAAAAGCGGCGCCTATGTCAATGTGGATAGAACCCACAACATCGATGGCAAAGGATACCAGAATTTGAACAAGCGTTATAGTCTCCAGAAATGGCAAGATCTTGGATCCTTTGAAAACTTGAAACTACAATTAGATCGTCTTTTTCATCTCACCGGCCATGCTCGAACTCGAGATTGTCTCGGAGACCGCTATCAAATCCCTTGTCGTGCGCAAGAGATACTATCGGTACTCATGCCAGCGGCAAAATATGCGAAAATTCTATCATCCCGACGCCTCACGAATAGGACAGATATCACCTGGCAATATTGCCCAGCACTAGCAACCGTCGGCGCTGCGAACGATCACCGAAACACAGGCAGGTACCAAGGTGAAATTGAAGGCTTCATCCGGGGCTCCAAGCCAATGTCCGAGAAGGGCTCAAATGCAATCCATAGCTAAGCACGGTGGAAATGACCATCAATGGTCCCAACCTCTTTCCCAGTCCAGTCGGAAATATAGCCGCTCGGTTCACCCGTGACGGAGCGAAATACGAGCTTATCTCGAACTGCAGATTCCTCTCGAGATTGGAAAGTCTGGATGATGGCCTTGGGCTTACGTGGGAATGTTGAGCATGGAGGTGATGTACATGGACGATAAAATTGTTCCTACGCTCCCTGAATCTGGGGAAAGGGTACCTTTGCTGGAGCGGATAGCTACCCTAGGAAGAGCTACAGTCTTTTGGCGTATTACCTTGCCGAGAAAGAGTATCAAGTCAAGCAGGACCTTCCTGGTGTCGATGTGAGAGGCTTGTGGCGGAAGTCTTGGTTCGGAATCTTTTTTGGCTGAATGCATAATGATTCTTTTCGTCTAGTGTAGGTACAGTCTAGATGGGTCGAAGTTGACAACTAGAGAGCTGAAGCCAAGATAAGCAGATAAGACAGTCCAAGCCTCAACGTATTGAATGTGGTCTACGCTAATGAAGTTTTAAGAGACGGGGAAAGCTGGGGTTGTGGGGGAAGTGGGTCTAGTAGGTCTCGGGGAAAGATCAGAACCGATCTATACCCAGACGCGCTAGTGCTATTCTAGTAGACCAGATCAAATAAAACTACTACTAGCCCTGGCCCTGCCACAGTGTATCTGGCTTAATCGATTCCCCAACTTATACTCTAACTTGAGACATCATCATTCCTATCCATTTCATCTGCAAAGAACCTCGAGATCTCCTCGCCGGTATCAGTGGAGATTTAGTATGCGGAACAAAGGGTAATACCTCATAATGTAGATAAAAGCCTGGTGTATGACGAAGCCGAAGAGCCTGAGTTGCACGCGTCGACCTACTTCGCGTTGGCAGCTATGTTCCTGCTCAATCTCGTTCAAGTCTTTGGCCTGATGGGCACTCCAGCAGGGGTAAACCAGATCTTCTTACACCTCCCACTACCGTGTCCATCTTCTAATTCCACTCTCCTGTAGCTCTCATTTATAGAAGCAGACTTCAACAACACCGTAGCAGGAACATGCATTCCAAACTCCCTTTCCCTCGTCCAAGCCGTCCTCGCACCTCTGATCTTCTCAGCCTCGGATACCTTCCAAGCTCGCAAGGCACTCTTAGCTGTTCCGGCAATAATTTCTTCATCGGATCTGCAATTCTTTTATTGCCCCTGGTTCAAGCAGCATATATCGACTTATCGCGACTCAGGTTTTGTTTGGGCTCGGCTTTGCTACTGTACCGTTGGCATACTGCGTTCCTAGCGAGATACTTCCGCGGAAATGGAGACCTAGTAAGTTGGGATCTTTGGCGATGAGATGAGATAAAACAGAATGGAATGAGATGGGATTAATGTGACAAAGATGGCCCAAGCAGCAAGAACATCGCTGCTGCCGTGGGCGCATGCTCGGCATCACCCATCATCGACGCCCTCACCAAAAGAAATGCTAACACAGGAATGCGGGATGTTTACGTAAATCGATCCCATCTCACCTCTCCTAAACAGATCTACCAGTGCCAATCTGCAACCGTGGATCCAAATGGCCCTCTGGGGCCTCACAGCAATCTGCCTATTCATCGGCTACAAGCCCCCGAAACAACACACCGAGTCCGACCAACTCTCATTTAGACAGAAACTCGCACGCCTAGGTCTTCCAAAATTCTGCTTTCTTACAGCTGGACTCACACTACTACTAACCGGCCTCAGTCTTGGCGGTTGTTTGTACGCGGGGGCAACAGCGCCTGTCCTGGCTACTATCGTCATCGGAATCCTCTGTCTGATCGCCTTTGGCATCTACGAGTGGAAGCTACCAAAACGGGAATCCCCCATCATGAACTATTCCGTGGTGGAGAGAACGGTGGTCGGAATTCCGCTATCTGCGTTGGACTGATCTTCATTAAAGGGATTCTTCTCTTTGCCTACACTATCCTCTACCTGACTCTGTAAGTTCTATCCACTTGAGGTTGGCAATGCGCTTCACAAGATGAATTACTAACCAGTAGTACAATGAATAGAACAACTTTCCTCTTCAAAACCGACGCCTCCTTCTCGCAGCCCGCGAACAACCATTCTGGATAGCAGGCGGAATTGGCACCGTGATCTACGGCACTCTCAGCACGAAATTCCTCACAATCCACGCCCCCATCTTTGCAGGCTCCCTCTTCCTAACATCCGGCATGATCGGACTCGCAACAATCCAACCCTCTGACTCCCTAAGCGCCCTAGCCTTCACAGGCCTAGGATTCGGATTCCCGCTCATACTCCTCATCGTCGCCGTCCAACTCTCAACACCACACCACCTCATCGCAACAGCGACAGCCGCAACGACTTGTTCGCACGCTGTTGCCACGGCTGTCTTCACGGCTATTTTCTCCGCGACGTTGAGTGCTCGCGCTGAGAATTTTATTCTCGAATATGTTTCAAAGGCTGTGTTGAGGGCGGAATGCCTGGTGCTCAAGTTGGGGAGTTTGTTCAAACTATTGTAGCGGGGTATGAGAGCGCGCTTGGAAGTATTGCGTGTGTTAATGGGAGCATTGTGAGGGCTGGGGTCGCGACGCTCGAACAGGCGTATGCGGATGGGATTCGCGTGGTGTATATTATTGCGGCGCCGTTTGGGCTTTTGACTTGTTTTTGTGCCTTAGTTTGGGGTATCTGAGTGAAGTTATGGATGATGTAGTTGAAACGCCGTTGGAGGATTTCCATTCGCGACGGAGGGAGGTGAGTGTTTAGTGTCGAGATGTTACACAATTGTGACTGAGGGAAAAGATAATCCATGGTACCACGTAAGTGATGAATGCCAATGCAATTGATTGATGCGATGCTCATATGTAATACTATTATATACCGATGCAAAACCAACGCGAAACCGCTATATACACCCGAAAACTAAAACAAATCAACGACCGAAGAAATGCAACTCAAAAGGACGCAGGACACAATACATGGTAAATGAGAAGGCAAAGCCCAGCTCAAAACCAATATCACCACCGCTAGGGAGTGCACCGGCATGCTTGGCAATGGGACCAACCCACCACGTCTGGCTCATGCCGGTAACCATGCCAGCAACGCCAAAGCAGAAGGCAATGGCGGCCGAGATACCGAGTGGAAGCTTGTCGCGCTTATCGTAAATTTCAGGACGATAGCCGCTGAATCCCCGCTTGAAGACAAAGTGGTCGGCGGCAGCAATGCCAGAGTAGATGGCCAGCCAGTAGGCGATGAAGTTCATGAAGTTTTCCAGGACGGTCTCGAAGTGCGAGTAGCCCGGGATGGCGATGGCGAGGGAGACGCAGGAGGCCAAGAAGGTCCAGATGAAGCGGGGAACGCGCTGGGTGTAGCGGCTCAGGACTTGCAGGGTCAAGGAAACGGAGTAGATGTTGGGGCAGTTGTTGGCGATGATGGACAGGGCCAGGATGACCAAACAGAACTTGCCGAATCCACCGAGAGGCTCGAGGACGGCGCCGATCAGACCACCGTTACCAGAGGTCGCATAGCCGGCGGCGTACTTGTTGTCTCCGCCGTTCAGATCGGTGGCAGTGAAGATGGCGATGCCCAGAAACTCGGTAAAAATGAGGGGAAAGATCAAACCGGCCCAGGTAGAGGCAAAGACCTTGCGGCGGCTACGGTCGGCGGGTTGGTACACAGTATAGTCGGCCGCATAGCTGGTCCAACCAGTAGCAAATCCGTAGACAGTCGATCCAAAGGAAAGACAACTGCCCAGTTCGGAAGTTCCGGCCTTCATGGGGATGTCGATGAAGTCGCCGGAGTGGGCGAATGTACCCAACACGATAATGAAGACGATGCAGGTGGGGATCCAGCTCCAGTATTCGTAGGCATGCACGACCTTGTATCCGGCGAAGGTGATGAAGAGGGTGCAGAAGGTGATAATGAGAATACCGGCGAAACCAGGAACGGTGCCATTGACGGCGTTGAGGAGCTGGGCGCCGACGATAGCGTTGGCGGCGGACCAGCCAACGCAGGCCAGAACGTTGAGAATGGCAACTAGAAGAGGAAGAGTTAGGACTCTAGACCAATGTGGGTGCAACCTGCTAGAGGGGAGAGACACTTACTGAATTTGACCGGATACCAGCCGAACCAGAATCGAGACAGCACCATTTGGCGCAGACCAAAGACGGGGCCAAAGCACGAGAAGAAGCAGACCGTTAAGACTCCCAGCAGGTTAAAGAAGAGGCACACTAGGAAGGCGTCCACAGCTCCCAGCCCGAACAACGACTTGCCGAGCACACCAATGGCGAAGGAACTGACGACCATGTTCGCCGCCAACCACTAGGGGTTTGGGTCAGTGGGAGCGCCCACGAGATTAGAAAAGAAGGGTCAGGAACACACCATGCTGCCGATGTTGAAGTAGGAGGTATCTGTCCGCTCGCTCTCGGGCACGCGCTCGATTCCACGCTGCTCGACATTGAATTTGCCAGCAATGCGCTGGATCTTCGCGTACATCGAGTTACCATACTCGAAGCTCTCGCCGGGTACGGCGCCGTCGCTAACATTGTCATTGTAGTTGTCGCTCGGTAGCGTGTCGTTGCTGTTGGTTTCGTAAGGCGCGTTCTCGACGTTGGCACCTTTCTCGACGTCGGCACGCGACCCAAGACCGAATTTGGAGCGCATCGTGGGGAAGTCCGAGTCGAGTCCGAAAGACTGGAAGTCGGAGGTAATGAGAAATTGGGGAATGCAAGGAGCTTAGAGCTCAGCAGGCTCGACCCAAGAATGGAGGAGGTGAGAGTAAAAGAGACACAGTCACATCGTTCTTTTTTTTGGTGCTCCACTGGCAGGGCCGGACATCTAATATAGTCGAAATTCTGTGCCGCCCCACCGCGATGGCAGAGTCTGCGTGGCGACGGCGACAGACGTGGGAACGACCTCCAGAAAGAAGCAACCGACAAGCATTGCGGGCCCGCTGTTTCGCCGTCGCAGCCACTCACACCCCCGGGCTTATCGTAGTGGGGACACTTCCACGCGAAATCGCAAGGCCGCTCCCGCTCTCTCTGCTTTCACGCGACGCGACTGGCTGCTGCTTTCGCGATGGTCGGACTACCGATAAGACCCGTCCGAGATAGCTGCGCTGATAATTCAAATGGTGCAAGTTATGCCGGCTATCAACTGGTGTGGCTGACACGCGAATCTCCAAGCTTTGGTTGCCCCCTGCGATTCTGCCTGCTGTCACTGGCCAGGAACACGGGCGTGAACGGCATCCGCCGATGTGCGTCTGACATCAAGCCAGCCTAGTCTGACAGGAGCTGCGATGGCCAAGCAAAAGCTTGACCTGCCATGGCGTGCACATGCACCATATGTGCCCCCGCGCGGGGACCCTACCACGCGCAACCTAATTTTGCATGGCAAAAAAGTAAAAGATCAACTCTGTCTCCGAGGTCCGTCCCCATGTCCCAATGCGGTCACGGGCGTAGCACCCGTGTCTGCGTACTGGCAGCGCCAGGCAGTCCACGCCGAGAAAAGACGTGCGGAGAAGCCTCGATTGAGCAGGTTGAACCGGTAACGGGGATTCATGCAGCCTGCGATCCCGATCCCACGGGGGACCGATGGCTAGCTCAATGCGGTCTGGGATTCGCGATTCGCGTCTGGAGATCTCACTCGCCAGGACTGGGAGCAAGACCCAGAATCTATCTCAGGACAGCCGACGGCCAAGGTATGTAGGTGCATGCTAGAGACATGATAGCGGAGATCACCGTTCTGATTCTCATTGGTATAATCGAGAGAGACTGAACCGGATCGACGATGCGCCGTATTCCATTCGGGGTTCCTCCCTGGTCACCACCCTCGCAAATCCGTGCTTGGCTCTTATCAGCGGTGCAGTGAGCCCGGCTCCTCCTATCGCTGGTGCATCCCCTGTAGGGTCCCACAGGTACTCCGGACTAGCGCCTACTTCCGTAGGGTACGCAGGCAGGGGGTGATCATCTCGAAATCCCCACGACTGACGTTAGCGTGCATGAATGATGCTTGTTTTTGCTTGTATGTCCTGCAAGTCATCTTCTGGTCTCCCGTTGTGGTGTTTATAGGCACGCTACGCCCGGTCGGAGGCCTCCGATCTCGAGATCTTCGCTATCGATGCCGTTGATCCAACCGGCTGTTATTGCTGCACCTCTCTTGACCTGCTCCATTGGTGGCTTGTTCGGATCTCGTTTGGTCCCCCGGTCGGCGGTTCCTGTGGTCCAGGACCAAGAACAGATGCCGAAAACGATGTCATAGCTTCCAGCGGAGTTTGTAAGCTGGTGGTGTAGATCAACCGGGATATCAGTGAGCTCATGTTATCGAATAGTCTGGTCGGACTTTTATTTACTCTTCTTCGTCATACTAAGAATCAAGACTTGGTTCATGTCATTCTAGTCCGTCTCTCTGGACTTTTGATTCAGCATTCAACAATTTAACAGCTCGCTATGTTGACACGCAGAAACATTATGGATTATGCAAATGATTAAGGGCGGGGTATATACAAACAGTGGCAGGGCGCTTGGAGTACTCCGGGATATCGAGACCAGCCTCACCTATCACTTCTTCGGCCCCCTCAACTGAACAAGCTCCTGCGTCCTAACTCTCGAAGTATCATCCATTTCAAAAACAGGACAAGAATCAAAACCCTTCTTCACATGCGCGACAGTTTCATGAACAACCTTCTCCTGTCCGCCAGATTCATGAACAACATGGCCTCCCACGGCTGAGGCTCAAACGTGCCATTAGGAGGAACTCTGAGATTCCGCGCCTCCGGCCCCTTTTCCCGACTCAGACTATCAGCCCTCCGCTTCAGCTTCTTCCGTCGCAAACAGAACAACACCGTCAGCAGGATAGCAAGACCTCCAACTCCAATATCAATTCCGTCTTCCGCTTTCCCTCCCGTTGAGAGACCCCCAGACTTGTGCATTCCCAGCTCGGACGTTGCCGTCGCGCCTGAATCAGCAGTCGATTTAGCTCCCGTAACAAACGCCGTGGCCAGGGCGAAGGAGTCACTTTCCTGTCAACGCACTTCTATCGCATGCCTATTGAATCCCGCGCCGCCGGGATCCATCGTTGTGGCCGTCACGATCGAGACATCGTGTCACATTCGTGTAGCTATAGGAGATTGTGCTCGGCGCGATGGATTGGCAGAGCTCGGCGTCGTACCAGTAATGCCAGGGATACGAGAAGCTGAAAGACGATGTGCGCGTCAAGAAGACCCAGCTGGAGGTCTAGTAACCGCAAGAATATAGTTAGCACTGTGGCATGTTCTGATATTCCGCTTTGCTGCTTCACTCACAGATATTGCGGATAACATGTCCCTCACGTATCCGCCGATCCCCCGGCCGACTTCGTAAAGTTCGTCGCCATCACCCATCCACTCGGACATGTTACAGGCGAACAATGTGACCTAAGTTCCCACCTGGGAGGAGTGCATCGGGGGTATTGGCAGGACCCAGATTCTCGAACCACACACCCAACTCGGTTGCTTGAATGTCCTATATCTGACTCTGACAGGAAGAATGGGCTAAAGGTCGTCATCGGCGGGACAACGCTCCGGCCTGGACTTGTCGGGCCTGGTGTTGTTCGTACAGTGCTGATCATGCTGTCAGGCGCGTGAAGTATTTTCTAAAGGCCTTTCCCGGAGGGTAATGTATCGAAAAGAGCGCGAGAGGGTTGCTCAGACTTTGACCTTCGAAGATTCATAATCATTTAACCGGAGTTTTCGCTATTGCAAGGCTCGGGTTCGCGTAGTTATTGGTTCATGACTCGCAGCCTGGTAACTAATTTAGATCGTATAAGGCTGGCATCTATTGGTTGAGATGGTGCCCAGCGACTGTCAGGCCCACTGCTGATTCCGGATGTCGATCTCCGACCCGAGCTGATATAGATGAAATATATACGGCAGGTGTAAGGGTGTTTTAGATCAGGTTTACATTTCCAAGTGTCAATACTTGTGAACATTGAAACATCACATTGCAGCCTGACACATGATGATATCTATGAATGGACATTTCCAAAGGTTCCAGATCGACTCTTCTAGATAACCTTGGAACGTTTTAGGCAATGGCTTCAAAGAAAGCAAACAATTATACAGTGCCATGTTTTTGACATGAATTGTGGTAGCTCACTCAACCGGGACAGATCCAGCATAAAAATGGCGAGGACCTGTGAACAAGACCCTTCAGTCCTCAAGCATCACTAAAATCGACATGTGTGTGGCCCCCTCTAGAAGTATGTCAGAAGCTGATGGCTGGAATCCATAATGGACCGACGACTACTCCTTCCAATTTGGGATATCTACTGAATCACTTGTCACAATTATCTTGATTAAGGGTAAAGAAGACTTTCTGGCTGTCAGCATCTTCAAAGTCATGGTTTGTTCGATGGATTCACATGATATCGGCAATTCTTACTGAGCACGTGACGACATACTACCCTCTAGTTAATACAATTGTACCCTGAGGTATGCATCGAATAATGCTTGATAGTGGATATTACTGGGGAAAGATTCAATACCAAAATATTATGCTTCACATAGTATAACTATGATTCTCGGGTATAATTAAGAAGCACCCCCCAGGGTGGGTGATGATATTGACCAGACAGCCGGTCTTATTGGCTATTTACCCCTGGGACCAGCTATGGAAGGCTCAAACAACAACGAAACATCATCATTTACAGCTTGGCGGCAACCATCTGGTTGCCCTTCTTCAGAAGAGCAGCAGCGTCGTAGACGAGCTCGTCAACGATAGCCTTGGCGGGCTTCTTCTCGTCAACAACGGCAGAGACCTTACCCATCAGGTAGGGACGAGCGTTGTCGAGGGTGTCATCATCGACATCGTCGGGCAGGTTCTCAAAGTCGTGCTCGACGGGAATGATACCCTTAGCGGTGAGCTGCTTGATCTCCTCGGCGCGGTTCTCCTCCCAGTTCATAATGTAAGGGTTCTTGCGAACACGCAGGGGACGACCCTAGAGACTTGTTAGCATGACAGTTACAGATCACTGATCAGACAGGGCAACATACAGTGAAGATGATGGTACGGATGTTGTCCTCGAAGCCAGCAGTGCGGACAGCCTCCTGGTGAGCCTTGGGAGCACCGGCCTCATCGGCAAGGATGAAGCGGGTGCCGATCCAGACAGCCGAGGCGCCGAGCATGAGAGCGGCGGCGACGGAGTTACCGTTGTACAGACCACCGGCAGCAATGACCTGGACGGGCTGACCAGTCAGAGGGCTCTTCTTTCCCTGGACCAGCTTGGCAACGGTGGGAATGAGGATGGTGGTGGGGACATCGCCGGTGTGACCACCGCCCTCGCCACCTTGAGCGCAGATGATATCGATGCCGACATCGAGGGCCTTCTGGACATGCTTGGGGTGACCGATCATGTTCATGGTGAGAATACCGGCACCGTGGAGCCTCTCAACGACGGGCTTGGGGGGAACACCGACGGCGGAGACGAACAGTTTGGCGCCGCTGTCGATGATGATGTCGACGAGCTCGTTGAGCTTACCCTTGGTGTAGTCGTAGCTAAGAAGAGGAAAAGCTAAAGTCAGAAATGTGTTGTGTAAGGGTCATCAGGAAAGCCAGACTTACTTGGTCTTGCGAGCACTGCCACCGACCTGGGGGAGTAGCAGGTCGACACCGAAAGGCGCGTTCTTGTCGGTCAGGTAGCTCTTCAGCTCAGCGATCTGTTCCTTGAGCATTTCGGGGGTGTAGCCAACACCACCGATAACACCGAGACCACCAGCGTTGGTGACCGCAGCGGCCAGCTTGGGGCCGGCCGCCACGTTCATGCCTGCCAGCAGGACGGGGTGGTTGATCTTGAGCAGATCAGTGATCGGAGTGCGGATGACCTCTGCGCATCATCAGCAACAACTTTAGATAAGAGGGCGATTCTCGGATGGGAGGAACGTACGGGGAGATGCCATGATGTGGGATGTAGACGTAAGACTGAGAAGTGAGGAGACTTCAGAAGAATCCGGGGAAAGCGGACCTATAAAGGGCGACAGCCTCGGCGCTTTCACAGTATCGCCATGAGCCTCGGTCCAGCCAGACTGCAACCTCAGGCCATTCTGTTTATCCGAGGCGGGGGTCGACACCTAACAGCCTAAGAAATAAGGCACAAAGGCAGTAATTTAGGCATGCAGGCAGCAACTCACCTGACGTGCACGAGACCTCAGCAACACCACCACACTCTCATCCGCCAGAGTCCATCTTTCTGTCCACAAAATGAGTTCTGCAGCTCTCTATCGCCAGAGGGCAACAGCATGGACTTATTCTCGTGGCACAGCGTCTGCATCACCGCCATTGACATCGGTTAGCAGGTCCCCGTCCTTTCCGGGGGCTCCGCACGCATCGCGGCATTGCGCTCGGCCATTGCACGGGTATGTGATTAGGAGGCAAGTCCGTGATCATCGCCGAGGAATAGATCTAGGTCGAATATGCTAACATAAAATTCTAGTATAACTTCCTTCGCGCGCTCGAGTACGTTGCTCCGCAAATCCACTGTTTGCCGCAATGGCGTTATCTGTCATTTATCTGTATCGCTGTAAAAAAAAAAAAAAAAAAAAATATCGCACGCGTTTTTCTACTTCCCATTTCGCAGCCCTTTTTTACTTACTTTGACCTCAAAACAGCCAAGACTAATTTCAGTCAGATCCATTTTCTATGGGGAATCCAGCATTTTCATCATCGCGCAGTGAAAATGCCCGAGCGAAGCGTATGACCCCGCTGTCGTTCCTGAAATCTTACGCGCGGAGATTTTCAAGTGGACAAGGGCCGCGTTTGGACGATAAGATGAGCACATCGGACGGCAAACAGGCTCATAGAGCTTTCATTGCCCTCGGTAGCAATGTTGGTGATCGAGTTGAAATGATTGAAAAGGCTTGTCTGGAACTGGACCGCGCCAATATCAGAGTCAAGCGGACAAGCTCACTCTTTGAGACAACGCCGATGTATGTCCTTGACCAAGGGACTTTTATAAATGGAGTCTGCGAGATTGAAACAACACTTTCGCCCATGGAGCTTCTGGATGCTCTTCAAGGCATTGAAAATGCCTTGGGGCGGAAGAAGTTGATCGACAAGGGGCCGCGCTCCATTGATTTGGACATCCTGTTGTATGACCAGGAGATATTCTCCCACGAACGTCTTAATGTCCCGCATAATTTCATGCTAGAACGTGACTTCGTCCTCCGGCCTCTCTGCCAACTCATCCCTCATGAGCGACCGCCTCAGCCTGGGAAGGACTCAAAAACATACCTCGAACATCTCAAGGTGCTACCACCACCAGAGCCAACACCTTATTCAACGACACCGATTTCTCCTCACTTCCCCGCAATTCATGCAACAGATCCTCAACGCAACACACACGTTATGGCCATCATGAACCTCACCCCCGACTCTTTCTCCGACGGCGGCAAGCATTCACCCTCCGACGTGACCTACATTACCGAAACAGTGCGCAGCTTCATCGCCCACGGCGCTACGATTATCGACATCGGGGGTGAAAGCACTCGCCCCGGCTCAACGCCCGTCGGCGCGGATGAGGAAATCGCTCGTGTTGTCCCCGCAATCAAGCACATCCGCACCTCCGTCCCCGAAGCCGCCAACATCGCCATCAGCATTGATACATACCGCGCAAGCGTCGCAGAAGCAGCATGTGCCGCAGGCGCAGACATAATTAACGATATCTCCGCCGGCACTCTAGATTCCGAAATGCTACCGACTGCTGCGCGCATTGGCAAGTCGATAATCCTCATGCACATGCGCGGCACCCCTCAAACCATGACCAAGTTGACCGACTACCCCAACGGCGTCATTCCAGAAGTTAGCGCCGAACTCCGTGAACGTATCGCAGCCGCCGAGGAAGCTGGTATTCGTCGCTGGCGAATCATCCTCGACCCGGGGCTGGGCTTTGCGAAGAATCAGCCGCACGACTTGGAGATTCTGCGTGACCTTTCCCGGTTGCGCGAGTCTGAGGGCTTGGACTGCTTTCCCTGGTTGACGGGACCTAGTCGGAAGAGATTTATTGGCCACCTTACTGGTGTGAAGACCCCCCGCGAACGAGTATGGGGTACTGCGGCTACGGTCTCGGCCAGTATTGCCGGAGGGGCTGATATTGTACGTGTACATGATGTACATGAGATGTGGCAAGTTGCCAAGGTTGCGGATGCAATCTACCGTGTTGAATAGACATTGTGGGATATTACGATTCCATGGGTGCGCCCGTGATGGACCTATACGTATACCTTTTACGAAAAATTTTACCTTATTTCGTGCCCTCCGCTACCCATATACGCTCTCAGAGTGATGCGGATTTGTGACAAGGAAAGCTCTCAAGGATTGGAACCTGTTTGCTTATGGCGATCCTCAACTAATGCGGATATCGACTAAGTGATCGACCATTTGCCGATTTAGCTACGAACACATGCACGGTCGGTACCTATTCCGTGTATTATGGTAGAATTGCAAAAGGTGGTGGATGACCTAGAGGAGAGCCGCCTTGGAAATTTTCAAGGAGAATGGTGCCACGGCGCAGGCTTTTAGTTTGCAAGATGTCGCAATTCACAGTGTCATCATCCCAAAATTCTTAATCTGGGCCACGGCCTTACTCAAGAGGATCCATTATGAAAGTCCCATGTCTTTTGGCCTGATCCACATCTTTTCCGACGTGACTTCAAAATACCAGAGCCCCTCATTATGGCTAGTCCACTGAACATACGGCTCCTCAATCATTCGGGGATTTACGATCTCGCAATCCCTTGTATCTCAGAGACCTACAGTACAAAAGGAATTGAATCCCTGGCACATCTCTCACAAGGAACCATCCTAGAAATAACGTGGACCATGAAGAGTGCTTCTGCAATCTTTATTGAACCCCTCATCTTCATACTGAGAATAAGGCTCCCCTCGGAAGAAGCCGGACAGAAGTCGCTATTTGATGAATTGCTTTAATATGATTAACCAGATCACTCATTCCCTCCTGGTAGGTGAAAATGATTTTGGAATACAGTGCCAATATCGCTATATCTGTCAGACTTTGAACCAGAAAACCCGAACTTTTGCAAGGAAATACTGTAATATTTTCATTAATCAATATACTGTGCTCCTTCGCAAAATCCTTCACAGTGTTATGACGACATCCACAAGTATTACACGCCCTAGATAATCCTCGCCCTCTTTAAAATAGTGCAAAATATAACCGCAAGTCCCAAAATAAATCCCAAAACCCCAAACCACCACTGCAAACCAGAAACATATTCACCCGGAACCTCAATATTCATCCCAAAAAGACCCGTAACTATTTGCATAATGACAATAATTGATCCGATGGCAGTAAGACGACTGAGGGTATCTGCAATCTGATTGCGCATGCAAGTAGAATCGAACGAAATCCTCCCAAGGAATTTCGACTGCGACCTCGAAAGCATTTGCTCCGCGTTGGCCAGGTTGGACATCATGGTCAAGACGTGGTCTTGGATATCAATCAGGTATGACGCGACGTCTGAGGGAGAGGCGCCTAGGCCATCGCAGTGGCGTGCGAAGCATCGAATGACGTCGGTTTTGTCGTTTAGCAGCTGGCGAATGTGCGTGACCTCTTTCCGGAATTTGTGGATGCTTTGTAGGGCCAGGCCGATGTCGTCTGGTTGGGTGATGGATAATGTGTCTTCGGTTACCTCTACGCTTGTTGTGACGCGGTCGATGAGGGGTGCAAAGCCATCCACGATGTCGTCACTGGGATATTGTTAGGTTTGTTCGAGGTCTCAGAGAGGGTGGGTTCGTACATTAGAGCATAGCAAATCCAGTCGCTCGTCAAATACAAATGACTCTGGTGCTCCCTGATGCGGTTCCAAACATGGGCGGGATGCGGGGCATTATCGAAAGTAAAGCTCAAGATGCTATCATGGAAAACCACGCCGTAAAAGTTGGACGACGGGTCCCGAGTGCCGGGAGTCGAATCTGGTTCACGCGGAAGCCGCAAAGAAACAAAATAATAAGGACCGAAATGTTCGATCTTTTCTCGTGTTTCGTGCATTTTGATATCTTCCGTCGTGAGCGGGTGGATATCGAGGAGCCGCGAAAGTGTCTCGATATCTTCGTTGGACGGTGATGTCACATGAAGCCACCACAACCCGCTATGTGAGCCCGTCTCCATGAGACAGTTGAAGGGATCACATAGCGCCTGCAGCAAGAGAGCGCTATCGGCGTGAGCGACTGTGTCGAGATGCGTATTAAAGAAGCTGTATTTCGTAGGCTCTGGCGTGACATCCTGCGCCGGCGGCTTCTCGTTGACGGTCATTTCTTCATTCTTGGATGTGCCGATGGATGGCCGGACACGGAAATCATCCATCAGCCCCATTTTGTGCGAGAGATCCGACGATTAGATTGCAGAGTCCCATATGGAAAAGATGATAATATTGGAAAGGGAACAAAATGCTCGAACGAAAGCAATTGGATGCAGTATGACGAACTTCTCCAGGTGAAAAATTGCGGTCTAATGCGGGAGTTCAGAGGTCTTGGCATTGTGGCGGAGCCGCCGGTTATACTCCCCCCCTTACTTCGGGGCGATTAAGTAACAAGCTTCCATGGTTGAGCTTTTCTAGAATCCAATAAGAAGCTTCTCAGAGCACTGTTTTTGTTGTTTTGCGTATCTAGAAGGGCAGTGTTAGACATCGACGAGGACAAGTAAGGATCATTTGGGTTGCTGGCGGTGTCCGCCGGATGGGCTTCTTGGCTCATTCTAGCTTAATTAGTGTTGCCCCGCGGAGTTCGCTGTCGATGCAGTAGTCGCAGTTCGCACTGTCCAATGTCAGTGGCTCGCTCATACCACACATATGTAATATAGTGTGACATGATGCTCCGCTAGGGAATGCATCTGCCCAATTACAGTGCTTCTTGATACAATCCATAAGAACCAAAGTTTATCCATTTATTCTGTAATTCTCGATATCCAACCAAGGAAAAAACAAGGGAAATGACAAAAGAAAATAAGATCTTAACTCGTCCGAGCGGTGCTGCGAAAATACGAAAAAGTCGGAAAAGCCATAGAGGTATCGTATCGTCGATAGTCCACCACTCATCCAGTGCAGGTCTCCCATATTCAAATTGGGCTCAACTTCTCCTCGAGGATCTTTTCGATAAACAAACAGAAAAGGAAACTGGATATGATGGCGAGAGCTTCGGAGACAAAATGTACGTCACGCATCAAAGAACGGGGATCAATAGGCTTGCTAAGTAGATATTCGATGTGACAAGAATATGGAGTCATGACAGTTCAAGTTAGTTGTTCAGGTAGTTGCGAATAGCACCTGTATTGTGTGGTTAGCAAAGAGTCTTATACATGTGAATAGAATTCATTGGTGTAATCAGGCTCACCTTGAAGCTTAGTCGCCCCCTCGCCAACAATGTACGACAGATTCTCGAGGTCATCACCGGCAGTGATCCCGAAGCGGCGAACAAAGTCCTTAGCCGCATTCTCCAGGTCACCATATCCATCATCGATCGCAGGGAGCTCATCCTCGGGCCGGCCGAAGTAGGCGTTGCTGGAGATTGAGGTCGCACCACCAAAGTCCTGCAGCCGCTGCTTGGCCTCGGCCTGTGCGTTGGGGTCGAAGCGGTCACGTCCAAAGAACTCGTCAGAAGAAATACCCTTCTGGGAACCGAAACGCGTCCGAGTCTCAGCAAGTTCCTCCTCTGCCAAATCGTTAGTCCATCTATCAAATGTTTGCAAAGGGAAAAGGCAGTATATACCATCCAGAGGAGATTTGGCAGCACCGACGGCGCCAAAGCCAAGCTTCTTGGGAGCCGGAGGCTTCGAGACCTGGCCGAATCCGAGTCTGTTCATGCCCATGCCGAGTCGCTCAACGTCGCTCGAGTTCCGCTCATGGGTCTTGCTGTTGCGTCCTGGGCTGATGGGGGTGGGAGCCGTGATGGGAGTAGCCGCAGTGGAAGTGGCGGTACGGGCCTTCGCGTCGGCCTCGGCCTGCTCAGCTTCGGGATCGTATCCAAGCTTCTCAATACGCTCGGCCTCTTCTTTGGCCTTACGCTCAGCCTCTTCAAAATCGATGTCGCTAGCAACCACCTTCTTCGCTCCAAGCTTTGGTGCCTTCTTAGCTCCCAGAACGCCACCCTTCTTCGCACCGGCGGTTGAAGAGGTCTTGCGAACAGCGGGAGTGGGGCGAATGGCGGTCGGGGCAGGAGACGAGGCCTTCTCTTCCGACGCAGACAGGGGAGACTTCGAGCGAGAGCCGTTCGAGCCGGCGTTCAGGAAAGGAGATCCGGTGCGGTTCACAACAGGTGGCGTTCCAGTGCGGGACGGAGGGTTGCTGGGGCGCTTGATCGAGGGCTTGTCCCAGGAGGAGAAGAAATCGTCGTCTGTATCGGCAGGGGTGTTCGAGCCATCGGAGGGGGTGCCAGCGGGCAGATCAGTAATGACGACCTCTTCGGGATACCTATAAAGTTCCACCGTCAACCTTGCGCCCATGGTCATCCGGATAATTGAAGGAGGGTACTGACTGTTGCGCATCCGCCGCGGCGCGTCTCTTGAGCTCTTCCTTATACTTGACAGCCGCATTGGACGTATACTTGACCTTCGAGTCCTTGCTAGCCAGGGCCGCCGACCCACCGTGCGACTGGAAGTATTTCGTCGCCGACTCATTTCCGCCAACCTTCATCACCCGCAGCTGTTCCCATTGCCATTCTGTGTATCTCACGTTAGCCTCTGTAAAGCGCCGGGCAGATTTGAAGATTCGGAGGAATTTGGGAGGATACGTACGGTCGAGGTTGGTGGAGCGAACAAAGGAGATGTGAACACCGAGATTGCGATGGTGGGCGGAGCAGTCCAGGCACAAGTAAATACCGAATGGCACCGAAGACCACGTAGGATTCTTAGAGCCGCAGTCGAAGCATACCTGTCCGCGAGAGTCGTGTTAGCGAACAATGTCCAAATCGCACGAGGACGGGCCTGGAGATGGCGGGGTGTGCGCACCTTGTTTGCGGGCTTCAACTTCAGCTTCTCGAAGATCTTTTGAGACTGCGCCTTGGAGGCACTCATGGTGGACGAGAATGAGAAAGAAAAACGTCAGATGTCCAGCAGTGCAAGAGTCCAGAATGAGGCCGAGACGGAGTCGGGAACGGCGAACGTGGTCGGACAAGACTCCCTGTGCCTGGGTGTAATGGCGTAATTTGCAATCTGGCGGTGGCGACCTCAGCGTGTGGATCGCCCTGATTTACGCCACCCGCGCTGCAAAATTACGGTATTGTCATTTTCACAAGCACGTGAGCGCTCGCTATCGGCCCGCCGTTATCGTCTCGCCAACCTGGAGGAGGCATTTCAGGCCGAACGGTCATGCTCGCACGACTCAGCATGAACTCGCAATACCTGCGTGCTCTCCCGAGAGCCTCGACCAGCGCGTCAGCGGCCCTGCGCCCAGGTTTTCGTTCCGAGATCACACGACTCTATGCCACACACAGCAACTTAGGCTCTGGGCCTCGACCGAGGAGGAAGAACATCAGTGTTCTATCCGACGATGGACGTTACGAGTGGGGTGAATTGAGTGGACGAGAGAAGGTGTCGCGCGCGACTCAGCAATCTGTCAACTTCGTGGTTGTCATCGCTGGTGCGGTGCTTACTGGCGGTGTTTTCTACCTATTCTGGACCGAGATTGCGTCCCCGAACAGTCGGACCTGGCAGTTCGAGAAAGCAGTGGATCGCATTAAAGAGGACTCTCGATGCACAAATTTGTTGGGTGATCGGAGGAAGATCCGGGCATTTGGCGAGAAAACAACTAGTCGATGGCAAAGCAACAGACCCATCGCGTGAGTCGCATGGAGTATTCCATCTCGAAATATGTCGCTAATGATTTGATATAGGTCTACCGAAGAAAAGGACAGACTTGGTCGTGAGCATCTCCGCATGACCTTCCATGTAAATGAGCCGATTACCCATATCAGAACTATTTTGCTAACCGCATCGTTCAGGTGGAGGGACCTCTTAACTCCGGTGTCGTCATCGTACACATGATGAAGCCTTTGGACAAAACTGAGTGGGAATACCAGCTTCTTGCTCTGGATGTGAAGGGCCACTCTCGCATTATCCTTGAGAAGGCTTCGGAGAGGCCCAGTGTGGCTAGCTCTTTGAAACTCTTTGGCATCCAATGGCGTTGAACTCGGTCTCCCTGCATAGTCTTCTTATGTCCTCGAATTGCATAGTCTGTCAAATTGTGTGCATTCAGCATTGAAGAACCAATGCTAGCGATTATGCACCTGAAACACGATCTTTGGAACAATATTTGGCGTTCCTTTTGATATCGTTCATGACTCGGTGCCTGCCGTCTTGCAACGATTCTCTGTACTTTGTGGTTGGCTACCAGCCACCCACTCATATGATGGCATTGCCCTCTTTGATGTATCATACTTGACTTGCTGCACCCGTTTCACTCGGTGTAGCCCGCCAGAATATGGCGAATGAATTGTATACCCTACCACAAGCAAGCGTTTTTCAGATCAAAATTCTTTTCAAATAAGCTATTAACATAATACACATAAAATCATGATCGAAGAGCAAATTCCGTCTATACTACGCGAGGTCCTTCCAAGATAGCCTTGGCTTCCTCTGACCGCCACCAACTCTTACCCTCCTCACCGGGAAATGCAAATGCATCCATACTATCAGCCTTCATCTCGACGCTGTAACCAGGCTCCATAGGAGTGACATAGTAGCCATCCTTGACACTGGACGGGTTCACAAAATGCTCGTGCAAGTGATCCACATACTCCAAAACACTCTTCTTGCCACTAACAACGACATAGTCAATGGTGCTCAGGTGCTGGGTGTACTCAGGAAGACCAACACCGCCAGAGTGCGGCACAATGGGGACACCGAACTTGCGGGCCAGGAGGAGGATAGCCAGGACCTCGTTGACACCACCGACGCGACAAGCGTCAGCCTGCAGGACAGTCAAGGCACCGGCTTGCAGAAGCTGCTTGAAGACGACGCGGTTCTGGCACATCTCGCCAGTGGCAACGCCGATGGTACCATGGGGAGTGTTCGCGAGGGCTTTGCGGATGGCAGCGTGGCCGAGGATGTCATCGGGGGAAGTGGGCTCCTCGATGAACCAGGGCTTGAATTCGGCCAGCTCCTGCATCCAGGTAATCGCCTCGGGTACGGACCAGACCTGGTTCGCATCCACCATGAGGATGTTACCACGGTCATAGCCAATGGCCTCACGGGCGATTCTCAATCGCTTCTTGTCGTCTTCGAGGTTGCCGCCCACCTTCAGCTTGAAGTGCTTGTAGCCCTGCGCAACGCTCTGGTCCAGCAGGGACTTCAGCTTCTCCTCGCCGTATCCCAACCAGCCGGCGCTGGTGGTGTATGCGGGCACGGCTTGGCTAGCCTCGGCCTCGCGGATACGGTCTTGCTTGCCGGACTCGACCTCCTTCAGCAGGGAGATGGCCTCCTCGGGAGTGATGGCATCGGTGATGTATCGGAAATCAATGCAGCGCACGAATTCCTCGGGGCTCATCTCCGCAACAATACGCCAAACCGGCTTGCCCAGGGTCTTGGCCCACAGATCCCAGAGGGCATTGACGACGGCCCCGAGAGCTAGGTGGATGACGCCCTTCTCGGGACCGATCCAGCGCAGCTGGCTGTCGGAAACCAGGTAGCGCCAGGTCTTGCCCCAGTCGGCAGTCAGCTCGTCCAGATCCTTGCCGACAATGAGGGGGGTCACAAGGGAGATGGCGGAGCAGACGATCTCGTTTCCGCGGCCAATGGTGAAGGTCTGCACAGTGACTTATATTAGCAGATACCCTCGTGGCAGGTGGAATGTTAAGATGACGTACCATGCCATGTCCACTGAAGTCGGAGTCAGTGTTGATAATGCAGTATGCAGCGGAGTAGTCGCCGGCCGCGTTCATAGCATCAGAGCCAGTTTTGTCGAGGGAGGTCTAGCAAAATCGTTAGTGAGACCCTGCCAATTCTCCGGACAATGCACAAGGGCAACAACAATACTTACAGGAAACCTCACATCCCGGGTGGTGAACCCAGTGATTTTGACCATTGTGAGAGTAGTTATAAATGCGACGATGGGACACGCTTTTCCGAGTCAATTGCACGTAATGCGGTCCTGTCTTGCAGTCGCAATGCGTCGATAAAGATAGAAATGCGGGGAGTATGACGGCACAACTCTATACGTGCTGTTCAAGCAGATCAAGCCGGGAAAAGTCAACGAGGCAGGGGTATATGAAACAAAAGTGAAGGAAAAACGAGTGGAAAAGCGGGAGAAATTTGCGCGTCGTGGCCTGTATATAGAAGACCATGTAACCCCCCACACGCCCGCAGTTTCTCCCTCGCCCCTCATTTCGCCTCCGTTTTGCTGGGGTTGGTAGTTTTCCGGCTGTTTGGTTGATGGAGTATCTTTTTCCACCAATCAGATGGTCGGATGGGACATCGGGGCAACTCCGTACGGTGGAGACCGGATATACTTCCAATGCGTTGATCGCGGATATGCTTTACACCTGTTCTAACACTTGTGAATGTATGAGCTGCCAGCTTCGCTGCGCGTTAGTAGTTAGTACGTGGCCTATAACTGTACTACTAGGAGTTAGGCACTGTGCGCTCGGCACGGAATGGAACTAGGAAAAGCATCGAAAAGTGAAGGTTCATTCATAGTGTGAAGGCAGATCGAGGAAATAGATTGTGGAAGATTCAAGGCCCTCTCGTCCATGAGCAGCTCTCCGAGTACTCCCTCAAATGGTTTCCCGCAGGACCCAGGGTGCGCAACATCTGCTAGCACGCCCCAAAAGACAACAATTGCCGATTCCTCCAACACACCAAAGACCTAGTCAATGCGGTGTTTCCTAGATAGCGCGGGTGATGTCTTCTCTAGACATCGGCGTCTCCTGTGAGCCAGATCCTGACGTCATGGTTGGGGATACAAATGAGGGTAATACAGGAAGTGGTGGTCAGTGTGGTAATGGAAGAGGCTGATCGTGGCGTTGCCAGCGACCCAAAAGAGAGCTTGAGTTTGCGAACGGATTTAGGTTAAATGGGGTTTGAGAGGTTGCGTCGCTAAGTGACCGAAAATGAGAGACAGAAGGTGCATATGATAGAAAGACCACTCGGGTCTGTCGACGGCATTTCTTAGATGTACTCTTGAGGGAGAGGATAGTGGCGAAGATGAACGTGATGAATGAGGCGAAACTGGAGCTGGGAGTAGATGTGGACTTGGCGTTATAGTTTTCGCTGTGATGAAACCCCTGTTATTCAAATCTCTACAATCTGGTTCCAATTTTTTTTTTTTTTTTTGGTAGAAGATGAAAACAGATCATCCTGTACCCGATAGGAATGGCTTAGATAAGGGATGGGGCGGATTTGAGGACTGTAATTGGCTACCTAGGTCTTACATAACCATTGATGCGCGTAGTACCGTACTAGTAGCTAAATTCTCGATGTCCCATGCCTACAGCCTGTCCCCTCACACCGTGAAAGATAGCGTAGCAAGGCGTCTACAGAGACAGCCCACGCTTCTCGCATTCCGCGTAGAAGATAACACGGCGCCAAATCTTGCGAACCACGTCCTCGGCATCGTCCATGGCCTGAAAAAGATGGGTGAGCAATCACATCGGCGCTGGAATAACCAAGATATTGGTCGTAAACTTACATCTCTGATCTCATCCACAAGCTTCCGTGGAGAATTACGCTCGCGCAAGTGCGTCACAACCAGATCAACCAGCATCGAATCCGGAACCCCCACACATTCAGCGATTCTCTCCTCGATCATTGGCATGATGCGCTCGGTCATGATGGCGCTGTCCACGAACTCCCATGGGACGTCATAATTCCAAAGGCCGTCCTTATCCTGCGGGATATCAGCAGCCAGCTGCTTCATGACTTGGTTCTGTTCCTCCTGGGACAGGTCGGCGCCTTCGGCAGCAGAGTCGAAATTGATGGGGATTAGAGGACGGCGAGTGGTATCAGCCGGTTCCTCCTCGTCTCCCAACAAGCCTTCCACCTCGGCAGCTGTACGACGACGGTTCGTGCGTGCCTTCTCGGCGGCGGCCCCAAGTGAAAGCTTGAAGCGAGGTTCCTCACGGGATGCAGAGTTGCGAACCTCCTGGTTCTGGGCCTGGCCGGACTCTCCCGCCTTCGCGCGAGCTTCTTTCTCCAGCAGCGCCTTGTATTTAGCAGCATTGATTTTGTCTTGTGCACGCTCCTCTGTGCGCCCTGCCATGACCTGCCGGCGCCATTTATCCGTGTTAGTGTAGAATAGACAGGTGTTGCGACGCGATTCGATCGCGCTTTTGAACTCCTGAGAATGCTTCAAATCCGCCTCACGGACAGCTTGGAGTCTCTTGTCATCCTCTTCGTCAGGGCCTCGCTCGCGTGCCGGGCCTGCTGCTCGGGACATCTCACGCTGGATCACGCGGCGTTCCAGGTCGTTGGCCTTTTTGTCCAGGTTCGGCCTGCGCTTGGCTTGACGGCGGCGCTCAAGCTCTCCATCACTCGCCTCGGACTCATCGTCGTCTCTGAGAAGGTAAGCAGGTCTGACAGAGTTGAAAAAAGACACACCCTTCTGGTACTCCTTGGGAATCTGAACGCCGAAACCCTTGGGGCCGGCAGGGGCGTTTGGAACAGCGCGGGAGCGCGATCCAAGGGGAACTCCGTTCGAGCCACCCGCAGGGCCGCTCGGGGCCGAGGCTGGAGGAGAAGCAGCACTCACACGGCCGTGCTGAGCGCGCTGACGGGCCTCAATCTCATCCTCACGCTCTTGACGTCGAACATCGCGGAGGAGGCTGCGCTCGCGGAACCCCGAGATTTCCTCGGAGACGCCTTCACGCACTTCGTCAGGAAGATCACTCAAGTCGTCTTCATTGTTGGTGAGTGTGATGACTTCGCCCACCGCCATCTTACTGTCTCCGTCGGCATCGATAGCCATGTCCTCCTCGTTTCGAGTGGGTTTAGCCGGCTGGAACAGGTCGGAGAGCACGCTGTTGAGGGTATTACGCGCAGCATCAAAGCGAGCCTGGAGCTCTGCCGGGTCGTGCTCCTGTCGGGTGGAGACATAATTTTCCAAGAAGCTCAGAGTACCGTCATGAACAGATACCTATTTCAAAAGCAGCGTTAGCAGTAGGAACCGACTGACACGACAGAACGGAATACACACGGAAAGTTTGCGCTTTTCAACTTCTTTCTCCTCCTGGTGACCATCGCTGTTGCCCGGCTGGCGCTTCATTGGCACTTCAATGTCCTTAAGAACCTCAACTGCGACCTCCAGGCTATCCGGTTCGAATTCAGCGAAACAGAAATCGGCAGACGTGCCATCGCCCTTGGTTCCAGGAATCCAGCGACGTAGAGTACCCGCAGATTGGAGCATTCGCTCCATGCCGTCGTGGCCGCCTACACCTTCCGTGATACCGGAAATCACAAGAGTGCGCACGCTCTGATCCTTGGTGGGCAGTTGGAGAGCATCGCGGCCATGGCCATAACCGTGGCGGTGGTGGCGGTCTTTGTCCTGGCTCGAGTAGCCGAGACCCTGGCGCCGTCTGGGATCACGGTCGCGGGGAGTGTCTGCGCCAGTAGGGGTTGTGTGCGAAGGGCCTGAGGTGCCCAGTCGGATCACCGGGGCAGAGAAGTTGATATCGGTAGGGAGGTTGGCCGGGGGAAAGCCAGGGAAGGCGGGGGGCGCACCCGGCATTTGTTGCATGCCTGGGGGCCCAGTAACACCCGGAGCGCCCATACCTGGAGGGGGAGCTATAGCCGGTTAGCGACGAAGTTATTCAAGCCATCACGCATGGGATTTCTCTCAAGAAACTTACATACGCCCGGGGGCGCGCCAAATGAAGATGGATCCGGAGAATTGCTGTACGTGCCCGGAGCTATGATGAAGATTAACAATGTCAGTTTGGCGATCGTACGAGGGGTGGGGAGTGCGCGACGTTGCGGCTGTTGGGTCCAGAAGAGTACTCACGCGGTCTGTACGGCGGATACATGATTGCAGCGCTTTCAGCAGCGCAAGGGTCGGAGTTTTTGTCGATGGGTGTTGGTGAAAAACAGGGTTGCGGGTAGATGGGGAAGCGAAGTTTGGTGGGCGGTAGACGTGTTGCGTCGCGGTATTATGAATTGGTTTGCGCCTGCTCGCCTGCTGCATCGGCGGCCAAAATGGAAGGTGCCGTTTTGAAGGTGGACCGTGCATGACTCTTGGCAGTCGAGCCTCGCAGCTGTCTGCTTACCTAAGTGCCTCCCTCTGGCAGTGATTCCTGAGGCACCAACTTCCAGCTCTCACTAAGGAAGGGAGCTAAGCTAGTCTTATTAACTCAGTCGTCTTCCTCTACCTGCAGGTATGCACCGTCTACACACATTAGGGTACTCAGGATTGTGTACCCTGGCATCTGCCCCAGGAAGCTATCAACACACATGGCGACCTCCATTTCAAATGCTCGAGATAAATTATTTTCTGTCTCGATTGTGATCTGCTGAGTAGCCTTGGTGGCAGCTGCAGGTGGGCTCCATCGATTTTCTGAGAATATTTCCGGACCCGAGTCGAGACCCGATCGGAGTAGATATGTCCGGACAGTGGGGGACTCTGCGCCGACTCTGTGCCTGATTCGAAGAGATAAGGCCCGTCATCTGAACAGCTGATCTGGAGGAATTTTCTAACTCTGCACTACTACTGAGAGATCGGCATTTCTGCAGTGTGTTTGCGTCGGCTCATGTTTTGTAAAGAGCCCGGGCGAGATTCACTGTGCTCTGTAGGCGTGGTTGCCGCATGTTCCCATACTGTGAGCGGTTGGCCTTGGTCACTGTGCCCGAGATTATTCATGGTGATATAATAATTTTATTACTATTATTTTTTTAGTACATTTTGAACCCTTAAGCACTGTCAGGTATTTGTGTTCTGAGCTGTGGGCAGCGGTGGTGGCTCGGTGATGCCAATACTTCCTTCCGGTAGGATGCCGTACTAGCAGAAACGAGGGTGCCCGGTGAGGAAACCAGCCTGATCCTCCGTCTGAAAGATGGTCGCGAATCAAAGGCCTCATGGGATTAGAAATCAGGCACATTCCAAGCCTGGCCGTCGGCAATTGAACACGGGCGCGGCCTCGTCTCGCACGTTTGAAAACAAACCCGCTCCAGGCCAGGCCCGAATGCGGCAATGATGATGCTTGCCCCACGGCCCCTCCACCGGACCGCAACACACCGGACTTGACGCCATTCTTTTCTTCCTTTTCTTCCAAGGTTTTCCCTTCCTTTTCCTTCACTTCTCTTCGTGATACCCCTGTCCTACACAGTGAGTTTGCCTATTCCTGTGCCGAGTCGATCCGCGTCGCATCTCTGCTCTCTGTCCCTGCCCCGCACTAACCCTCGACAGCCCTCTCTGTATACCGTCATCATGCCTGGATTCTCGCAGGCCTCCGATCTCAGCGCCTGGAAGGCCCTCCAGGAGCACCACACTACCCTGGGCCGCAACATTGTGCTGAAGGAGTACTTTGAGAAGGACCCTCAGCGCTTCCAGAAGTTCAGCCGGACCTTCGCCAACCCCGTGGATAACTCGGAGATCCTCTTCGATTTCTCCAAGAATTTCCTCACCGAGGAGACTCTGTCTCTGCTGGTGAAGCTGGCCAAGGAGGCCGGTGTTGAGGAGCTGCGTGATTCCATGTTCCGTGGTGAGCATATCAACTTCACTGAGGACCGCGCCGTCTACCACGCCGCCCTGCGCAATGTCTCCAACGAGCCCATGGAGGTCGATGGCCAGAGTGTCGTCGAGGATGTCAACTCCGTCCTGGAGCACATGAAGGAATTCTCTGAGCAGGTGCGCAGTGGTGAGTGGAAGGGTTACTCTGGCAAGAAGATCAACACCATCATCAACATTGGTATCGGTGGTTCGGATCTGTAAGTTCTTGAAGAGCTGAAAATGAGAGATGGAAAAGTGTCACGAACTAACTCTCACCTTCTTACAGTGGTCCTGTCATGGTTACCGAGGCTCTGAAGCCCTACGGCCACCCCGACATGAAGCTTCACTTCGTCTCCAACATTGACGGCACCCACATCGCCGAGGCTCTCAAGAGCTCAGACCCCGAGACCACCCTGTTCCTGATCGCATCCAAGACCTTCACCACCGCGGAGACTACCACCAACGCCAACACTGCGAAGAGCTGGTTCCTCGAGACTGCTCAGGATGAGTCGCACATTGCCAAGCACTTCGTGGCCCTCTCCACTAACGAGGCCGAGGTTACCAAGTTCGGCATTGACAAGAGGAACATGTTCGGCTTCGAGTCGTGGGTTGGTGGTCGTTACTCCGTCTGGAGTGCCATCGGTCTCTCCGTTGCTCTGTACATCGGCTATGACAACTTTCACCAGTTCCTGGCCGGTGCCCACGCCATGGACAAGCACTTCCGCGAGACACCTCTCGAGCAGAACATCCCCGCCATCGGTGGTCTGCTGAGCGTCTGGTACAGCGACTTCTTCGGCGCCCAGACTCACCTGGTTGCTCCCTTCGACCAGTACCTGCACCGCTTCCCGGCCTACCTGCAGCAGCTTTCCATGGAGAGCAACGGGAAGGCGATCACCCGCTCCGGCGAGTACGTCAAGTACACCACCGGACCCATCCTGTTCGGTGAACCGGCCACCAATGCCCAGCACAGCTTCTTCCAGCTGCTGCACCAGGGTACCAAGCTCATCCCGGCCGATTTCCTCATGGCCGCCGAGTCCCACAACCCCGTTGAGGGCGGCAAGCACCAGCGCATGCTGGCCTCTAACTTCCTGGCCCAGTCCGAGGCTCTGATGGTTGGCAAGACCCCCGAGCAGGTCAAGGCCGAGGGCGCTCCGGCCGAGCTTGTCTCGCACAAGACCTTCCTGGGCAACCGTCCCACCACCTCAATTCTGGCCCAGAAGATCACCCCCGCCACCCTGGGTGCTCTGATCACCTACTACGAGCACGTCACCTTCACCGAGGGTGCCGTCTGGAACATCAACTCCTTCGACCAGTGGGGTGTTGAGCTGGGCAAGGTCCTGGCCAAGAAAATCCAGAAGGAGCTGGAGACTGATGGCGAGGGTGGTGGTCATGACGCCTCGACCAGCGGTCTGCTGCTCGCCTTCAAGGCCAAGGCCAACTTGGCGTAGATTTCCTTTCCCAGTCGATCATCACTGATGCGGCTTTGACGAGCAACGAACGATAATTTTTGGGTTCATGCCTATGTGAAAAATCAATTGAATGTGTGATTTACTGCAGTTCTCTTTTTAGTAGCCATTCCAACATTTCAACTCATTGTAGTAGTGAAATCCGGGGTCGAGTGCATGCCTGGGCTACCATGGTTAGCCAAGGGCGAGACCCAGTGGGACTCGGCGAGATGGACAGATTGGCCGATCTCCGCAGGCAAAAACACTCTGTGATTCCGCGCCGACTCTTCAACCCACCACGCCAACGCGGGGCGGCACACACACGCCATGAACCTCGCCAGCATGTCCTCTGCGTCCTCAATGACCCGAATTCCCGGTATAACCGCGCTGCTTGCCCTGACAGGTGCGCTGTGGCCAGTCGGAGCAGCAGCGGGGAGTACCAATGCCAACAGTGGGGAGGGATACAGACTGGGCGATGAGATCCCAGTATCCTGTCTGAACCGGACAATGTAAGTGTCACGCGATTGGGCTGGAGGCTCAAAAAAAAAGCAATTGCTAATCACCAAATATCACGGTGTTCAGGGAAGGAGAACATGTATGCGCCGCAACCTCCTGAAAAGATAAAACCACCAGCATGACAATTGACACCACAACAGATCACAGACGACCTAGGCAAACTCCAATATGTTCCTTTCGTAACATGCAACGAGACAGCCCGCCCTCTCTCCCTCCACTACGGCGTCTCCGAAACAATCACCTGTACCGTCCCCGAACTGCCAGACAACCTCTACCACCTCCTTGAATTCTACGTCCACTCCGACGTGCCCATGACCTGTCGCATACCAACTGCGCCCCTCACAAAATCAAATACCTTTTCACCGGAATCCAACGACGAGTCCGTGTCCAAGGAATTCGACTCGCTCGCCGCATTGAACGAGAATGGACCCCCCTTCACACCCGTCACCATCGCGCTGCAGGGAACACTCCAGAAAAGCCACCTGCACATTTGGACAGACATGAACATGCTCATGCACAACATGGCCTCCGACGCCGCAGCGCAACAAAGCACCCAGAATTCACAGACCGGACAACCAGGGTACGCGGTAGCGGGAACAGCATACTCGACGCCCGAATTCGAAGCCGCGGTGAAGAACGTCAAGCTAGACGACGACGATAAGGCCGTGGCACTTGCGCAGGCTGCGCGCGAGCCCTGGACCCCCGGCCACGGCACAAAGGTGATTCGCGGCGAGCCGCTGACCTTTTCTTTCCATGTTGCGTGGGTTGAGGGCGGGGCGGGCATTGGATGGCCGGATCGGCCTGCCTCGTACTCGTTCCTGGGGCCTGGTGGTAAGATTGTTGTGCAGAGCTCTGGGTCTAGCTCGTTCTTCTCTCGCATGTTCTTGTTTCTTATGGCTGCTTCAGTGGGCGCGCTGGGTGCGCTTTACTGGGAGCGAAATAGGGATCGCATTCGAGGCCGTTCGTCCTGGAAAGGTGATGGCATTCTCGGTGTTTCTCCTGCCCGCGGTAAGGGTGCTAGTGTGACGTTTGGTAATGGTGGTCGTATGAATGGGTATGGTGGTTACACTGCTACTGCTGTCAATGGCGCTGGAGCCGGTGGTGGGTATGGGGGTTTTGTTGGTGGGAAGAAGGATTAAATGGAACCCGTGGAGTTTACACACATATTCAGCATATACCCTGGGGTGATAATTCATATGTTTCATATAATGTGCATCTGAAACCACTGTCTAGAAGGTGGTTTTTGATACACCGTTCGAAATTTAAGAAAAGATCTTATGTTATATCATTCAATCAAATGCATCCCATTGCAATGTCTAATGCAAGTGAACAGGAAATAAAAAACTTTGCAGATCAAATAGTTATACAGATATCAAAAGGTCCCCTCAAATCTCATGGGAAGACCAAAGAAAAACCCCGTCACCGGTCAGAGTATATATACACCACACAGCAGCGAGCTCACCACCCCTGAGTCTGCATCCGCTGAATCTTCTTAACAGTCTCCTGAAACGAAAACTTGAAAAGCTTCCTCCACCGCAAACGCTTCTGCTCCTTCCGCACCGCACCCTTCCTCTTATAAAACCGCTGCTCAAACGCCTGCGCCTTAATCTTGTTCGTCGCGCAGGTAATCTGCAAATTGCGAATAGCAGCCGCAAGATCGACGCCACGCTCCGGCTCAACGTGAATCTGTCGGCCCAGAGTCGGGCCCAGCTTCAGGTCCATCTTGCGCGAGGCCAGCTGCTGCGCCGTGCGATCCTGGTTCGCCCGCCACGCCTGCTTACCGCCCATCGAGACGACTGAGTCCGAGACGGAGTCTGAGACGCCGCGGCGTCCGCGGGTGAGGGAGTCGTTGGAGGTGGAGGTGCGGTTGCCCAGGTCGAGCTTGGTGAGGATTTCGTCGAAGTCGGAGGCAACGGTGGATTGGTCTGACTTGGGAGAGGCGGGCGAGGATGGTTTTGATTCTTCGGATTTTGTGGGCGGTTGGCTTGGTGTGGAATTTGTGGAGTTGTATCGGAGGGTACTGGTGAGGAAGGACTGGTGGAATCGGGGTTGCTGGTGAAGCAACGAGGTCGTTCGTCGGGCGCGGAGCCCGCGAAATAGAATGCGAGCGTCCATTTTGAGGGATGCGTCGGAGCTGTCTGGACACGTCCAATTGAGTGTGTTCGACTGGCTCTGCCTCGGAGATGGATGTGATGGATGTTGGCGTGGATCGCGAGCGGAGCGGGAAAATCAAATGAAATTATCGATCACGTGCGCCTCCGCAGCTTGAAGGCTGGCATATTCTCAACTTCTGACCGCAAACTCACTTTTTACATAGAAGAGAGATATCGGCAAGTTCGCAAAAGCATCAGACAAATCATGTCGTCCATCTCGATTGCGACCCTCCCACGCATGACGCGCGATACTCTCGCTGCTCTCCTCACTGCCGGAACCAATAAAGTAGTAGTCGTCGACGTCCGCGATTCAGGTACGTCCTTTAAAAGTTGCAAGCGCATACTCCTCACTTTTTAACTAAACATACCAGACCACGTTGGCGGCCACATCAAATCATCAACCTGGGTCCCCAGCTCCTCTCTCGACGTCCGCCTACCAGAGCTCCTGCGCACCCTCCAAGATAAGGAGAAAGTGGTCTTCCACTGTGCTCTGAGCCAGCAGCGAGGTCCTTCTGCGGCGCTTCGCTATGCCCGTGAGCGTGAGCGCACTCTTAGTGCTGAGGAATTTGAGAAGCAAGAGGTTTATGTTCTTACTGGCGGGTTTACGGAGTGGCAGGAGAAGTATGGCAAAGATGAGAATTTGACCGAGGCGTATGCCGAGGATATCTGGCAGTATGAGTGATCGTTGCTTTGCGCCATGCTTTAGATGCCATTTGATGAGACATGAACTTTCAGACATTTTACAGATATCCACCGCAATAGACATCATGATCATGTGATTATATGGTTTGGGAATTTATGTGTAGGACACATTCACTTTATTCCTGGAGCGCATTGAAAATGACTCACAGGTGCTTAGGTGCTTTGCTGTAGTTAAAAAATAATGCAAGGCAACATGTAGGTGACACGTGAACTGATTAGTGTACTTTACAATTTTTAATGAATACACTCAGTGTTGGCATGAAGAGCTAAACTATATATTTAGTCCTCCTGCCTATGCATCCTATTGTACAATATATCTAACAAACTAATCAAGACACTTAGGGCATCCCAATCCCACCTCCAAACCCAACAGGCCGTCTCTGCCCATCATTCTCAGGAATAATAGTCATAACCTTATAAATCTGACCCATAGATCCACCACTCTTCTCAATCAATCGCTTCCAACCAGTCTCCAGAGTCTTCCGGTGCCCCTCATCCTTAACCTTCCTCAGAAGCTGCTGCATCCGCTCCTCGATCCCCAGAGCCGTAAGGAAATCACCCTGTTCAACAGGGCCATGAACCTCAACGCCCTCACTCCCCTCTAGCGCAGCCTCGGCCAGAGAGGTAAAGTCGACGTCCGCACTGACATCGACCTGACCAGGCGACGAAAGAGGAGGGACATTCTTGTGGTTCTGGATTCCCCGCAGCGAGTTGATAGGGATCGTCGACATAGTTCCGTAGTCCATGATCAGAGCCGCCCCCGAGGGTGTCTTCTTGACGGATTCGGGGGCAGGAGCCTTGGCGGATCGCGGGGGGGCACCGTCGCCGCCGATGCGCCGGGCGAAGTCCGCGGCGTAGATGCGGCTTTCTGGGCTGACTTCGATGGTGGAGCCGGGCTGCGACTTGAGGGCGCGGTAGCGCTCTGAGGCTTCGGGGATGACGAGGGAGTTGGGCGTTGAGGCTTTGGCTTTGGTTAATTTGAACTCGGGCTCGCCTTCGATGTTCTCCTCGACTGCTTTAGGGTTTAGGGTAACTAGCAGCTCGCGCCATTGTGGGGTGTTGGCGACCTTGAGTGGTTCGTGGAGCTTTTGAGGTCCGGTGGGTGTCATGATTTCCTTGGTTTGGGGTTCGTTCTCTGGGGATGGGGGCACTGATTCGAAGGCGTGGATGGGGAGTGCGTCGAAGAATTCGTGGGCGAAGATGAATGGGGTCTTTCCCTCCTCTATATTTATTGTTAGCCACTAGCACAAGCTGGATGTGGGCACTTGGTCACTTACCATGCGGAAGCAGACGAATATCCTCGACCCAGATAACTGGCACGTCAAAGTATTTGCAGATACTGCGGTGGCCAATATCGGTCTCTTCCATAGCCGCCTCTTCCCCGCAAAGAGTATGTTTTTGAATCTGTCTCAAAGTGGGACTAGCCTCAACGAGATAAATTGCTTCCACACTTGACGAGAAGCTCTTGAAGTTCCGGAATGTCTGTTCCCTCCGAGTCAGTTCACTGCTAGTACTTCCCGGTGACTTCGAGTCAATTGCAATCGCAGCACCATTAACTCACGCGCAACATATCATCCATAAGCGTGCCCTTCCCAGGCCCAACCTCCATAAGCTGAACTCCACTCCTCGTCCTTCCCTGCGCCATCCACTCCGCAATCGTCCAAATACCAATCAGCTCGCCAAAAACCTGAGAGATCTCAGGCGACGTGACAAAGTCACCATGTTTGCCGAAGACATTCCCGCCCTCCTTAGTGGTATAGTATCCGCCTTCTGGGGAGGTCAGAACCTGGCGCATGAATGCTGCAATGGGAATCGGTCCTGTAACCTGAATTTGCGGCGTCAGTCTCGGAGTAGGCGCATTTCAACGAGGAGAGTCGAACCTTCATTGCGCTAGCTAGTATGCGTGCTAGCGGTGTCGACCATTGTCTTGTTTCGAATGTCGATGTCGAGTTCCATCGCCGTGAGGTTGTGAGTGGTGTGTTGCGTGTTCGCCGTAGAACTTGCGACGCGATGCGCCTCGCCGCGGGATTCATTTTCGCGGGCCCGGTGGAGCTTGGTTGGTGCCTTTCGGCTGTTGAGGTCGGCTAGTCCTTGCGGATTCAAGTCTGGGAGGTTGCAATTGGCATCAGCCGCTGCACCGCAAGTTGGTCTGATTTGTTTCAATCTTTAAATCTGTCGACCTCCGCAAATTACCTACCTCCGTCCCACGTGATCTTATCTCTATCAGCTGGAATGGCAACAATCTTCCCAAAGATATTTGGCCATTCAATTGTACAGTACGGAATATTCCTGGGAGAGTTGATTTCCCTGGGAAATGGATTCGAGTCGATACTGGCTAATCATACATTTCATAAAGTCAAGGCAGCGAATGGGAAAATTGTACATTGCTTGTAGGTCAGGGCTCAAGCGCGCACGAGACACCTTGGTTGATGTCTTGGTGCCGTCGCGAGACCAATCTGTTCCTCGCGTAAATTGCATATCTAGTCCCTTGAGCCAAGTACGCACGAATGATTACCTTGTTGGTCCCTCACTTCCGTCGTCGCCGGTTCTGGGTTCCCCGCGCCGGAGGATCTACCATCATCTCGTCGCTGTAGAGTTGAGACGTCAGCTGAGGGTTCTGAAGAGGTTGTCCATTTTCACCGAACCCGTATCTGCCGTCTTGGAATTGTGCATCTCGACGGTTGCGTCGTTCGAGTTCGTTTTGCTCTCGAAGGTTGTTAAAAGTGTTTTGGGTGTTGATGTGGGTGGCATCGCCAACTTGATTCAGCCTGAATTCGAGCAATCGTCCGTCGGCCTAAAACTGTAGAATTAGCACTCCGTTAAAATTGGCGTGACAGCGTCCAGCCTCCTTACCCATTGATTGTGAAAGTTCGCAACTGCATTCTCCGCAGCTCCCTTCTCCGCATAGGCAATCTCTGCAGTAACAGCCGGGTGATGACCGATGACACGACAGCTAAGAATTGGGCCAGTGATCTGCCCCAATGCAGCCTGGATATCAGCGGCGGTCGTGCCTGGCGCAAAGTTGCTTCCCACCACCACGAACGGCCCCGACGCACCCTTGATCGAGAAACCTGTGCTCGCGACATTTTCCACGAGCGACGCGTAGCGTTCCTTGTGAGGGTGTTCTTTCTTATTCTTCGGGTTCTGCTTTCGAGCGGGCTTCTCGCGTAGCCGTGCCGACGCGACTGTCGCGGGGGCTTGTCTGGTTTGGGGCTTGTTCTTCGGTTGAGGATGGGGCTGGTTTTTCTGGAGCGAGGTCGAGGCGGATCGCTTGAGCTGGTGTAGACAATTGATTAGTGTGTTGCCTGCGCGATCGAGGGAGGGTAGAGCGGTTGTACCTGGGGAGGTCCGATGCGACTGGCCAGGCTACCCGGCTTCGCCTTGCCAACGCCTGAGCCAGAGCCCGGCGCACTTGCCCTGCGACCCTTGTTGATTCTGTTCTTTCCGAGGAGTTGGTTGGCCAGCAGTTCATTCTGTCTCTTCTCGCGATCTGGAATGTGTCAGTAAGCAGGTTTTGAAGTCGTGGCCGGGACCGGGAGGGCGGAGGTGCTTACCAGCCTGGATGAAATCGTCGAAGGAGGGGGTCTTGGGCGCATGCGAGGCCTGCGAGGCCTGCTGGCCATGTTTCTTCGCCATCGCGGGTGATATGGTCAACTGATGGGTTGGAGAGGACGAGGGAGAAGGCGACGTCAGGGCGGAGAGAAAGAATTGCCGTCATTTGGGCGGAGAAAGAAGCTCTCGGCGCAGCTTCGAGTGGAGCCGCGATCGACACTATCCCATCAACCACCGCAATGTAATACGCCAACCCCAAGTAGAGTCTGAAAGTATGCCTTGCGGTAACTTATAGCTGTGGTACGCTTATTTGGCTCTTATTTCGGACACCAGAGAAAAAGAGATGTTCTCTGTTTTTTCTTGTATGTTGAGGAATTACACCCATGGAGATACTATTTTGGCGCATTCAGAAAAGCATCAAGCAGCAATGTCGAGGGCTGACCAGCCATGGATGAGAAAAGATCTCAAAGGCTCTCGACTCGACCAAAGATACCTACCAGCAACCCCCATCGACCCCAAAACAGCCACCAACCCAACCGCACTCACAGCATAAAGATCCCAATTATTGACCTTCCACACAGCCATCCTCGAATCAGCAGTCTGCAAATGCATCGGCCGCAGCTCTCTGCCATCTTTATCAAATCTCAACTCATGGTCATAAATAACCTCTTCCACAAGATCAGCCGCGTAAAACTTGCGGCGAGCCGCGACGTGAGCAATACGCTGCAGCCGTAGCACATTACGGGCATAAGACCAGTTTTCGCCAGACTCGAGAATCTTCCTAGCCTTCGTATATATCTCATCAGACGTAAAATGGAACTTGTCAAGAGACTCCGCAACACCACCAGCTACCAGTCTGGTTGTGTTTGCCGTTTGGTCGAAGAATATACCCATTGAAAGCATTGGTTTCCCGTGGTACAATGCCTCGTTTGCGCTTGAGCCGCCGCCGTGCGTGAAGTAGAGTTTTGTGGAGTCGTGGGCGAGGATGGCGCGCTGTGGAGCGAAGAAATGGAAGAGCCAATTACGGTGTTTGTTTGCTAGTAGGTTGTTAAGTGACATCTCGTCTTCCTTTGAATTGATTTTCATTTGGACTGTTTCGCTGCCGTCGATGTCAGCACGCCCGGTTTTGGGAATTGCCCATATTACACCGTCTATTAGGCCTTCTTCCATTAGATGGATAGCTCCGTTCATGATACGGATCACGTCTTCATGCGGCAGGATGATGTGTGTACCGAGGGCGATGTATAGCACGGAATCATGGCTGTTTAAGAAGGCATCGCATTCTGTGTCCAGGGGAGCCCATGTAGGACACAAAAGCGGACCAACAGGGGCGCAACTGGGAGGAAGATCCCGTGGAATCTCTAGCCCCACGAAAGAATTGACAAACAGCAGATAGTCCGGCTTCTTGGGCTTGTGCAGGGGATAAAAGACACCATGTTCCCTGCGCATAGCCCTAGTCTGCTTGAACAACCGCATAATAGCTGGCAAACCAAACAGAATGACCAACTCATTTTTCAAACGCAGCCACATCGAAGCATTTTCCGAGGTCAAAGTACCCGGAAGCTGAAAACCAGGTTGACCGGGAATATAGGAACAAGGCAACTGTAGCGGCGGCCAATTAGGACACACAATCGCAATAGGCAAGCGATACTCAACAAGAATATCATTCGCAGCCTCAGCAAAAAAGTCCGCAATGATCATATCCGGGCGAGTAACTGGATCATTCATGATCCTGTTGAGCCCCCGATATGTCTGCGGCCAGAAGGTGTCGAACATCGCCTTAGACACCAAGGTCGGCTCGATGCCCTTCCGGACATCCCAAGCCTGCATTCGCCGATAGTGGGCATCCAGCTGCTCGGCCGTTGGGCCGGGGCCGAGGAGGTGGACTTTGGCGATAAATCCGTAGTCCGGTTGGATCCATGATTCTTGGCTGTCCAGTGTTGCGAACTCGATGTAGTGCCCGCGGTCAGCGAGGACTCGACCTAGCTCTAGAACTGGGGCTTGTATCCATATCAGCGGGTATTCACTTGCTTTTGAGAAGTGTTGTCAGATCTTACCGGCGTGTGTGAAGCCACCAGTTGTTGCTACGAGTAGGATCTTTCGGGGTGGATGGACATGCGACATGGTCAATCGATCTGATGATGACAGTCAGATTGAGAAGTGAGGTAAGATGTTGGCGTCTGCTTGGGGTTTCGAAGCTTGTGCAGCTAGTAAAGCGAGAACGTTGCCTAGGAGAAGAAGAGTAGAGACAAGCGGCGGGAATCAGCTCTAAATTGTCAGATCAGGCTGATCTGCCATTTGAGCAAGTACCCTATCATCATTCGGCCCCCAACTACGGATTTGAGCGAAAACCAAGCCCTCAATTCCGCGGGGCACGGAAAATCATCCAGTGTTTAATCCTTCCCGAATACTGGAAGTAAGCAGCGAGGCTGTACTATATTAGTCAAGCTATGAGTCAATCTATGAGTCAAGCTATGAGTCAAGCTATGATTCAAAATCTCATCTCCGAGCCGAGCTCTACTCCCATCGGGACAGTGTATAGTAGGGTCAAATCTAGCAACTGCATTAAATATCCGAGCCACAATCCCTCAGAACAACAAATCAGAGAAATCGAACAAGCCACAAAAACACCAATAGGTCTCAGCCCTTTCAACCGCGTCTCAGCGCCAAAGTGGGATGGATGGCCTGATGCGGGGCGAGACAATCACAATCGGCCCCAAATTAACGCCGTCGCATCCCCTGGAACCCACGTAAATACTTCACCTCTCCCACCCACAACCTTCATTCTCTCACACTTCAAAAGTCAAACCAAGATGTCCCTTCCACCCCGCTACGAAATCCGCCCTTTGGGCGAAGAACACGAAGAATGGGCCCGCGCAATCTGCGTCCATACAAACTGCTTCCACTCACCCCTCTGGTCAACCGTATACCCAAACAACAAAACAGAACGCCTCTACGCCGCCTTCGAAACGGCGAAATACTTAATAACCCACCAAATCAACTCGGGTCACTCGCTTGGCGTCTTTGACACAGAATACGTCTTCAAGAACCCGGCGTCTATTCCGACTGGCGGGAAATTATACTGGGATACAACCGATAAATGCGCAACCGAAGAACAACTCGCGTCGCAGATGGACTTCCCACTCGTGTCAATCGCCATGGCGTACGATGCCATCGACCCGCTGGATATAGCCCAAATCGAGCCGATGATCAAGGTTCTCCCGCTCTTCGCGACGGTTTACGAGAAGCTTAACACGCTGGATCCGAGAGATGAGACGTGGAAACCGAGTGCCAGAGGGCAGGTGCTTATGCGGAATGCGACGAATACGGTGCAGAAGTATGCGGGACAGGGACTTATGAAGGCGGCGGCGGAGGAGTTGATGAGGAGGTCTGCGAAGTTGGGATTTCGGGCTATTCAGATTGAGAGTGCGTCGCCGGCTGTTGAGAGGGTTTGGTCTAAGCCGCCGGAGCCGTTTCGCGCGAGTGTGGTTGCGCAGTTTCGGACGGAGGAGGTTGAGCAAGAGCAGGATGGGGGTGTGGTTAATCCATTTGAGCCGGCGAGGATCAATATTGCGAGAATTTTTGTTGAGCTTTAGGGTTCTATTGCTTGGTGTGATATTTAGGTCGAAAATATAAGTGAATGGAGTGGCCTGTTTGTTAGATAGTGGTTCACCAGGCTATCTGGGTATATGTGGTACATCACAAGTTTGATGTATGTGAATGAAGCTTCGTATTTCCATGCTAATCAAAGGGTATAAACAAACCAAATGCTATAAACAATGCCATCGTACCAAGACCTAAATCATCGACCTCTCCTCAACCCAAACCTGCAAAATGTTAGAACATTCATCAAGCCAATATAAAAGGGGAGTACTCACCTCCATCTTTCCCATCTCACTCCCCTCCCTCCTCGCAACCTCCCTCGCAGAAGAAAGCAAAAGATCCAAATCCTCCTGATCAACCATCGTAATCATATCCCCATCATCCTGCACCTTCATCTTCAGCGGACGCTGGAACCCAAACTTCTCGCGGATCCGCGTCTCAAACTCGCCAAAGTGCACCGTCGGGCCGATCATGATATACCGAATATCGTCGGGAGCATGCACCTTCGTTCTGAACCGTCGGACCTCCGGTCGGCGCGAATTCGCTCGACGCGAGTACCGCGCCGGCGATCTTGTTCGTCGTTGTTGGGGAGAGGTAGATGAAGGTGCGCCGATGACCATTTCAAAGCCGCTTTCTGCCTTGATAGGTTCGTCGTCGCAGGCGTCGCTGCCGTATTCGTCTTCTTCGTCGATGTACTGCGGCGGCTGGTAGCGCGGTCCGCGGCCCCAGCCTGAACTGGCAAGGCTTTGGGGGCTGGCGAAGTTATTGTAGGGGTCTGATTGGGTGTAGGGCTGCTGGAAGGGTTGTTGTAAAGGTTGTTGGAAGGGTTGTTGGAAGGATTGTTGGAGGTATTGGGGTTCGACGAAGCTAGTGTCGCTGTGGTTTCGGCGGTGGCCACTGTTCTCGGGGAAGGTGGTACTGCGAGCGGGTTCTTGGCCGAAGCCGCGCATATTGTTATGTCGGATTGAGGGCCCGCGTGGCTCTGATGCGGTGCGAGTCGTGCCGATTCGTGGTTTCTCTGCTGTCGGTTCTTGTCGGGCTGGCTGGCGGTCCAGGCCGGCGCCGGTGCGGTCGAGGTCTAGGCGGGGTGGGCGGGCGCTGCGGAGGGACGAGGAGCGAGAGTGGGAAGGGCCCTGGCTTGATGAGCCATTGCTGGTTGACCGATCGTCCGGGGGTGGGGTGGGTGGAAATACGTTGCGGTTGAGGGGTGGTTCTGATTGTTGGCGGGTGCGGCTGCTGAGGCCTTTGTGGACGAGGTTGGTGGCGGCCCACGAGACGCCCTCGCGGTCTTCCAGGGCGGCTTTGTCGATCACCATGGGTTTCCATTGGTGGTCGGCGCTCTGGTTGCGGTCTGAGGCTGCTACTAGTCGGGCTTTGCCGAGGTAGTCTTTGGTTTTGAGGTTCTTGACCTTGGCGGCGTTGGGCCGGTATAATACCCCCACGGGAATGGAGAAGACTGTGTAGCCCTAGTTTGAGTCAGTATATAACGGTCAAAATGGGCTGGGTGAGACCTACATCTGCATTCTCACGTATTGCATCGTCAATCACATCGTGATCCGACGAGACCTTTTCCTGAGCAGCGAATTTGAGATCCTGCATGCCAGGTTCCATCTGACGAAGATAGATATAGCAGAGACCCCGATTGAAGAGGACCTCGCATGAGAAGAGACGGAATTTCAAACCCAGTTGCTCATAATCAATGGAGGTGTTACCCCTGAGGTACAACAGAGTGTCATTGAAATTGGCCAATGCCTCCTCAAAGTCTCCCAGGAGGAAGTTGGATACGCCTTGCTGAAAGTAGGCAATGGCCAGGTACCGGTCCAAGCCGACGGCGCGTTGATAGCACTCGACCTGTGGATGGGTTAGTGACAGCGACAAACACTTGTAGGCAAGTACATACAGCTTTATCATGCTCACCCAGCGTCGCATAAATGACCCCGCAATTAAACAGAATCTTGGACGTATCGGCAATCTGGTCGAAGAAGCGCAGCGACTCCTCAAACTCCTGATTATCATAGGCGTCCAGGGCTTGCACCCACGTCTCGATTTCCTAAACAGATATCAGCCCCGCGATCTGATAAGCGTTGCCGCGTGCATTGTGGGGTTGTGTCTTACTTGCTTCAGAGACATACTGCTCCAATGCAACCATCCAGATGTGAGAAAATCCCCGGTGGCTCAACCGAAGTAATCGAGGGATGCGAAGGGGTTCTGGAGAAATGCCGCCCGGCTCAACCCACGGAGACAACCGGTATATCTCCAGGGTGTACGCCGCTGCTCGGGCTGAGCTCGGGCTCGTATTCGGGGCGGACCCGGGCTATTATAGTCGTCGGCAGTTATCGCACGATCTTGCCAGAGCCAGAGCAATGTGACGAGCCAGACTTGGAAATGTCCGCAGCCAAGAAACGCGGGACGCAGACCTTCAGCGGCGGCGGGGCGGGTCCAGCTCGTTCGACCTTCGAGTACGCTAGTGTCGAGCAGGCGAAAGAGCGCGATTGGAAGAGGAGGTGAGAAGCGAGAAGTGCCAGGTTCCGATCCTCGAGCGATACGGCGATTGCCTAGGGTAGCGGTAGCGGGGCTGGAGGTGTGAATACAGGGCTGGGAATATTGGCAGTCAATGGCGGGCACGTCGAGCCGTGCGAAGGAATTGGGACCACGATCAATGCCAAAAATGTATTTATAGAATCACGCGATACCAAGCGTTCAAAAGCGGTGGCTGGCCGAGATGACGAGAGGTTTGTTGTCCGATCACGGTGATCACCTTCCGTGCGGGCTAGCGACGAGCGGAGCAGCCCAAGTCGTCGTGGGTGCCATAGATCAGAGCGGAAAACACCAACTCTAACTGCACAGAATGCCTGGCGACGAAAGAAGTGCCCTAGGGTATAGGGATAGGGAGGTCAGGGGGGAGGGGCAAGCGCCGAGGGGGTGATGGACCAAAAATAACTTGCGTTGCACCTGCAGCGCCTGCAGCATTTATGCACCGCGCGAGCAATCAGCGTGCGCCCTGGCCATTTTGGCTCGCTTGCGCCTGTGAGTGGTCGTCCCACGCGGTCGGGTCCCTGTCACATTTCTTCAACTCCTGTCAGTGCTAAGTGCTAGTAGTACTAGCAATAGCCTAGGCCGAAGGTGGTTGGGAAAAGGCATGGTGGTCCGTGGTTGCGTGTGGAGAACGATCGAAAATGGAAGACTGTTTACCTCCCAGCGGTGAACACTCTACCCACAACCGACCCGCGATGAGCCTGTCCAAGTGATAGGACATGATGCCCCAGATCATAATCTGCGCTTCTGCACGGGCCCAAATGCTGGTTTGGGCGGATTGGCCTGCGCGTGCTTCTAGCAGTTCTGGGGCCACGAGCCACGGCGCTAGGAGCGCTCTCCACTCTCCACACCCCTGTACATACCCTACCCGAATGCACACTACAGAGTAAATGTTGGGGAGATATATACTGGCTTGAATCCACCAGGGCTATATTTAGGACTGACAATGTTCGTGTCGGACTTTTGTCAACATCCAATCTTGTCGGTGATACCATCCATGGATAAAATGCGATCAGTCATCCCGATGATCAACCCGATGATCAACAAGCAGGAATAAAACATATGCGCCCCTCTTCCCGGTGTGGATTCTCTGTGTGGTGGTCCACTATTTCCCCCGCTTTTGTGTGCGTCGGAATTGAGAGATTCCATTGATGCTGGTGATCCCGGTGTTGCTGCTTTACTCTATTGGGTTATGGTAGAGGTGTGATGGAAATAGCTCGAATGTGCAAGGTGCATTGAGGCCTATCTGGTCTTCGCAGATTCATCCAATAGTCCTGTAAAGATATCATCCAATGAAGTAGGTAGAGCAACTTCCCAAAATGGCGCATTTGCTCGTCCGTATAGTGATACCTAATCAAACCCCTCGGGAATCGTCCCCAGCGACACTGATACCTCATCAAGAACATACGAAAATATCACCCGCTTATACCTCCGAATCGGATACGGCCCAGCCGGATTAGTGACCTGTAGCAAAACATGAAAGTCCGGCGTGACCAGTCCAGTCTGCGGATTCCTTTCCACCCCCGGCACCACAACCGTCACCCTGCGTCCTCGAATTGGATTATCAAAGCCCGCCACGCCATCACCTGCCTCTATAGGCTCATCAGCTTCAATCCTAACCTCAGGTCCCTTCCCAAAGAAATGAAACCCATTGACGTCCCCATACAACACCCAGGAAAACTCAAGTCCAGACCGGGCCTGGTCGGGATTATACGTGCCACTGGCATCAAGCACACAAGTCTCACCAGGCTGAACCTTCAAGACCAAAGGCTCGACCCCAGAAATTCCATTCACATCCACGACAGGCGGATGCCCCGCCCGCCCAAAGTCACCAGTAAGAGTCCAATGCATGCGCGCCGCAAAATCATCCTGAACAGCCTCCCTCCACCGCCAAACCGTTGCCTTGTGATCACTAACCCTCCCTCCCTGTCCCAAGACGCCAAAATCACTCGCATTAAGAAAATGGTTCGCATCAATCCCATCCTCGAAATCCGCTTCCGCCTGCGGCCGCGTATACCTCCCTCCCCAACCACCCCACTCAATCCGGTCCGCAGCATTCAACCCATTCTGCACAAGCCACAGGAACGAAGGCGTATCGCCCTCCATCCCAAATTTCACAGCCGGGTACGCTTCGCCGCCGAATGGGCCGACTTGGATATGCGTGCGTAGCCATGGGTTTTGCACTTTGGTTGGATCGGGTCCGTCCCCGGCGCCTGTGTTCATGCCTAGCCAGCTTGCTTGGCTGTATTGATTCCAGCCGTGCGCAGAGACGATGTAGAAGATGTCTGGGTAGGTGGCGCGGATCCAGGGGCCGGAGTTGTCTTGGTCGGAGATGGTGTAGATGCGTAGTTTTGCTCGTTCTTTTGCAGCTTCTGAGGGCGTAGATGTTTCTGCGAGAAACTTTAGTGCTTGGGCGAGGGTGTTGACGCCACCCCAGACTGGAATGTAGAGTGGTTCGTTTGATTCTTGGATTGCCGAGAGGAGGCGTTGAGCACCTTGGCTTAGTGGTACGTGGAGGGCTTTTTTGCCGTAGACCTGGTGTTTGTTAGCAAGGTAGTTTTTGGAGAGATTGGTTGCAATCCTTTTCTTTGGTTGTGCCTACAGCAGGTCCCGACGTCACCAATGCAAGCAACTCCTCTGCTGACTGGTACCGAAAGTCCGGATGAACATGACAATTCAGGTTATCGACGACTTTGCCATACGCCGTGATGATCCGCCGAAGTTCTTCCGGGTGGGTGCTAGTGCGCAGCCAGGTTGAGGTCGTTGCGCATATCCCGCGCGTGTCGAACTCATTGGCATATAGCAGGTATCGGACGAGCGATTGGGAGTCGTCGGGCTCGTTAAGCACGTCTGTTAGGATGAAGATGCGGGGTTTGGAGGGGAATGTTGCTAGTTTGGTGAGGTCGGCTGTCATGTTGAAATTGATACTTGATTGTAACACACCACTGAATGAAATTTTATTCACATTTCTCCCCTGTGCAGGGCCATTAGTGGAAACTGGTAGGTATATAACCCCGGTGGTTGACCCTACTGGTGTAGTGTGGCAGGAGTCCGGTTGCGCTTGCCTTCCCCGCGATCCACCCAAGCCAGCGACGCTTGCCACCCCGCATTCGCGGGGCCCCGACACGCACCCATACCTAGCGAGGGTAGGTAAGCGCTGGTGGGCCAGGGAAGGAAACCACAAGCACGGTCACGTCTCCAGCTTTTGCCGTTATATATGAGCTGTTTCTGCCTGTTGCTAGGATATCATGGAACTACGCTACCTGAAGGTACCCTAAGGTAGAGTACCTCAGCCTTATCACTCCGATATATTGTCGCTATCGGTTATCCGAGTGGGGCGTTCAATCAGGTAACAAAACCCGAGGTTCATTAACCCGAGTGTCGAACATATTAAGATGGAGAGTCTTATATTTAGAAGGAGTTCATTGTGTCGAGCTGTCAGGGAATTTGTATCTTTTAAATGGACGTCATTCGATCGATTTTGATATTGTAAGTGGAGACGGAAGCAATGGGCCATAACCACATCGTAGCACCGATGATGCAATGAGCTATTTAGCGTGTCGCACAATTAAGCTCCATGTGAGCTAGCTATGGAATTATCTCGCCTCTCTTCTTTCTGATCAAGATATATGATTGTCACCAAGACTCTAGTATAAGGTAGAAAACGACCCGTGGTTCGACCCTACAGCCAAGCGGCTATTGTCACCCCTGATGGCTGGTACGGCTCGGAGAAACTTGGAACGCCATCAAATATTTCGGAGCAAGTCTCTTTTCATTACTTTCAGCGTCCGCCGACCGACCTGACGATAATCCCTACTTAGTAGTGTACGTCCTACACTTAAGGCAGTCACGTGTCTCATCCTACTAGCACCGCAGGGATCCGACGCCAGACCTCCACGCCAACCACGACAGGGATCGGTCGTCAGCCCCTCCCCCCCAACTCCTAACCTCCAGAGGATGGGAGCTCCTATTATCACCGGGGACCAGCGGATGCTTCCATCCGATTCTTGCCTTCCCTCCCCCTGAGGCCACGATGGCGGAAATCTACAACACAGACCGCTTCGCAGAGCTTTATTACCCATCCAATACAGCCGACCTCCTGCACCTGGGCCTCGCGGCGCGCTTCATTGCGGGGCTGTTCGAGACCAATCAGGTCACCTATGCCTTTATTGGGGGTTGGGCTGTCTACCTGCGCGGCGGCCGCCGCAGGACCCAGGACATCGATATTACGGTTGCCACCTCCATGGACCATCTCAAGGAGGTGCTGACTGCGCAGTCTCGGTATACGCTACACCTGCCAAGCCATTGTCTTTCGTGTCTCTTCATGACTGCACCACACCGGACGGGTTCGGATATTAACATTCCCCAGAATCCATTACCCGGCTATTCACGGCCGAACATCGGTCCAGATCTTCATTGACACGGGCCGGAGCCATGACGGCGAGTTCCCGCAAGTTCCAGACCTGGCCGTCAGCATGGACATCGTGATCAGTGGTAAGCCCCCTGCCTCACTCGGAGTTGGACGCAAGTGTTGACATGTGATACATGCTTAGGAAATTTGGGCACGCCTTCTGATCTCCAGGCCTCGCGCGAGCCCATCAATCCCTACCGGCCGACGCCGTTGAGGTCACCGGTATTGGTATTGGGACTCTTCTTCCAGATTTATGCCAAGCTTGATGCGTATGCGCGGCGTGGCGAGCAGGGGAGTAAGGATTTCTTGGATCTGGAATTCTTGCTTACGCAGTATGCGGCGCAGATTCCGACGTTTCGCGATTATTATGATGTTGAGCAGAGGAGGTACTTTTTGATGCATTATGCGGCGACTTATGGGGCTTTTCCGGATCAGGTGGATAATATGCGGTTGTTATTGGGGCTTTGACTCTGAAGAAGATCTGGCAGGCCGACCAAAATTGCGATGTCGTGTATGTATTCAGCTGGAAATTAGGCACAGGATAATACCCTTGAGGAACTTAGGTAGAGTACATCGTGTAATTAATTCATTATAATCATGGTAACATAACTAGCATGACATGAGTTTCTGCGTCCACGGGTCGGGCGAGCCCTTCAGACGGAATCGTGTATCAAATAATGAGTCCGGGGTCGTCCAGCCAAGTCTGCCTTTCTTACTGCGAACCCGCGACTCCCATTTTTCTCGTCGATTGATGCGTTGTGTCGGGAAATAATGCACAAACAGCCACCCTTTCCCTTGAGCAGCTTCTTTCGCCCGCTGATTCATCCGATTCGCCCATTCCAGATCATTACTGCCCTCCAAATCTAGGTACCGCCGTCCCCACTCCTCCGACACATTCGACCCGTCAATACAATCGCACAGCGAGACATCGTCATTCGTATCCAGGAAGCTCTGCATCAACACCTGTAATGTCGGGTAGGGTATCCCGTTCATGCTGCGCTGGATACGAAAGGGCGCGGCGGGGATATGAGCGTCATGGGCCGGGACGAGAATAAAGTAGAAGTGGATGCCTTTCCCTTTGAAACGGTGGTAGGTGTGCGATAGCGAGGAAGGATGCGGTATAGCGAGGGGAGGAACGGGGTGGATTCTGTCGAGGGAACCGGACGCAAGCAAAGACACGGCCTCACGGACCTTGTCGTCGGGGACGCAGAGCTCCCATTCCTGGCGCTGTTAGCCTACAATCGAAGATTGAGGACTCCGGTCTTCCTCCGGAACTCCCCAGGCACGTAGATAGAGTCTCACATCTCGAACCCGCCCAGCACCGTAGAATATCAGCGCCGACACGCCTACGACGCAGCATTCGATCCCATGCGCTTCCAGAAACCGCGTTACCTCGAGTATCTCCAGTGTGCCATGTCCGCCGCATGAGGGGACCTGGTCCGGAGAGTAGGTGGGGGCCTCTTCTACGGGAGGGACGGTCGGGACAGTGAACTGGAAATTCGGAGCCAGCATTGCGAGGTGACCGAGGAGGAGGAACTCCTCAGATCCATCGTGGATGTGAGGGAGGTACTCGCGGGGAACGGGGCAAAATGCTTTGGACGCCACGTGATGCCTTTAGTCACAGTCTAGACCGAAGTCGCCACTTTGCTTTTTGCGGAAGAAATGGATACAACTTTATTTCAATTAGAGCGATCGATCCAGTGGTGAGTGGTGACGGATGTCTCATTTGGCGATTTACTATTTAAGAAAAAGGGCGAGATAGTAATTGGCGACATTCAGCGGTTTCTTCGGCTGCCACTCTTCAGTCGATCTGCCCCACTAAATTGATTACGCTTGGAGGCCCCTGTGTCGATCACGGTCTGCAGACGAATCCGTGCTACATAGTAAGGGGTGCTAGCCAAGCCAGGTCATCAAGAAAGAGAAAAGACTTCCGATCGCCACTTTCAAGCAAGACCAGTGTAGTTATGATTAGGCCTTCGGGTGAGATCGAGGGGCGCGCAATTGTATCTATAGGGTGTCTAGGCTGAAACGTTTGCTTGATGATGAGGGAATACCACCACTATGGTTGGACCCCGGAGCGGGTATAAGCCTTCTCAATACATGTACGTTGGAAAAGTAGGAGAACAACAGGTCGGAAAATTCTTGAAGTCAGGACTATAAGAGTGCGATTCAGCCATAGTGTAGAAACAGAAAGTCCGCGTTGAGGACAAAAGAAAGAAATCAAAAGACTCACCTTCTGACTCTTGCTCCTCCAAAATATAGTTTATTCGCAGCTTGCCGTGAACTCTACGGTAGAAACTCAAGCTCAAACCAGCAAGCAAATTGTACAACTCCATCCACTTCCTCCTCAGCGCCGCCCTCCTTCCGCAAATCGCCGGAGGCATACCGAACCCACACCCCCAAAAACACAATGACGAAAAGAATCTACCTCGACCCAATAAATTTCACATTCCCGGTCTCAGACCTCGTCCTGCTGAACCTAACAGCAGTCGGCACAGGCGCCTTTACACCAAGCCAAACCCTTGAAGCTCTGCTCCTCAACCCAGGAGAATCATACAGATTCAACAACAGCCCCAGCACACTCATCAAGCGCGCTGGCGACCACGAGTTCACCTCCTATAACTCGACTGGCTGTGCTCTGGAGGGGGTTATGGCTTCAGTCGAGGGCTTTGGATGCGAGCTTGTGTTAGTTGGGGTGGTGATGCGTACAGCGCGGCGCTGGTCCAGAGGTCGACTGGTATCCCCGTGCTGACGGCATGGTTGTTTAGAAATCTTTCTTGCACGGGTCAGTATGAGGCGTTGGTTTTGGAGAGGAATTCGCTGTTGGTTTGTCGGGATTCTGGGGCTGGGGATTTAGGTCGGCGCTTCTGTACTGGGGTTGCTAGGAGACTGGCAAAGATTAGTGCGGAATTGGTGCAGCTCTGGGGAGTATGGGTCGCGTCGTTGGGGAACTTTGTGGGATCTGTTGGTTAGGTGTGGGCAGGGAATGCAATGATTTAAGCTTGGTCTGTGAGCAGAATTTAGTCATTACAGAGGTACTTACCTTGGTAAACAATGAACAGCATCCGATGGCATCGTTGTGGGTACTGGGCTGCTGTCGGTCTTGCCACATGCCATTAACTTTTCTTTCAGGCATGCTGCTATACAAGAGGGCCATGTTTTTCGGCAGCCATGGACGGACGCACATAGCATGGGTATGATAGCTCCAAGGAGCTCTCGAGTACCTGGTATCAAGGTGATAAAAACATCTGGATTCAAAAAATTAAACTAGTAAACTCCTGTGTGTAGGTGGAGTTATTGATCAGGTTGCCGAGGAAGATGTCACTTACCTTCCAGTTGAAAATTCACTCACCTTTCGCGGTGAACTTCAAAAGAGAATATAAATCAAGCTTGTCGAGGAAGTTGTTGGTCGGGTTGCCGAGGAAGAGGGGGTCACTCACCTTTCCAGTTGAACGTTCAGTTTACCTCACTTGCTTGAACCACAGAAACAGAAACAAGAATCCAAAATCCGGCACCCAGCCACCGTATGTTAAGCTTTGCCCAACACAATTCTCGCACTTCCCTCAATTGCCATTGGTGTACTCATACTCCGGCGACGGGGAAGACGATCGGGAGTGCTCCTGGGTTTGCTCAGGCGAGTCGAGGGTCGGAAGCCAAGGGCGCTCGATATCGAGGAACTTGCGCCACTTGTAACGAATGAACCGGAGCAGGAACGACCTGTTGATCGATTCGTCGGTAATGGCCTCGATCAGAGCATTCTGCTTCTCCTGGGTGTCAAAGTAAGGCAGGTTGAGCCTGTCAAGGTTGGTAGAGCTGCACAGGATCAGGAGGGAGTTCCAGACGTTGTCACGCGTCTCCACGAGATTCTCGAACTGAACTTCAGTTTCTCTTCTTTCCACCGAATGTTTCGCGGACCAGAGGTCCTCGTCATCCAACTCGCGGAAGTGGATGTATGATTCCTGTTCTAGGATCTGGAGGACGAGCTCGGCGGCGCGGGCCTCGACACGGCGGTCCCATACTATTTCCTGCATGGTGATGGTGATGCAGATTGAAAGGTGCGGATCTTTGGTGTAGCGAAAGATGGTAGCAGGGAATATGGGAGACGCGAGAAAACGAAGGTATCAAAAAGAAGTGATGAAAAGAAGACAAAATGATTGCGGGACGTAGGCAGCATTTACGCGGGCTGGCTCTTTCCCAAGGAAGGTGCGAGCTCGACCACTCGCAGCCTGCATCCATTGCACGCGGGGGATTCTAGTATACCAGAACAGCAGCCTAAAAAGTTGCAGGTATAGGCAGACAGCTCTCGTACCTACATTTCCCTATCATTGGCACATAAATGACATGATATAGAAAGTCCATTTTGCATGATGCTGGGTATTAAAAGCATGCATCTCGCAACAGAAAATCACCAACCTCCCGCGAGCCAGCCCAATTGATTGAACAATTTAAGCCATTCCCTGACCGACCTGCTCCTGCCGCTCCTGCCAAACATTCTTCCCAGAGCAAGAGCATACCATCTTATCATTATCCCAAACACCCGCACTGCGAGCAATCACGCCAACCAATGTATTCTCATCCTCACGCTTGAACGGGCCTTCCTTGCTGCCCGATACCACCATACTCCGGCCAATCAATTCCCAAATAGCCACAGGTCGGTCCAAGAAGACATTGCCTCGGCCCTTGTCGTCCACATCGACCGAGCCAAAGACTCCACGAGGCTCCTTCTCAGGAACGTCGGAGCCAAGTACCTTTGCCTTGAGCGAATCCCAGATTCCGCCTGTCGACGCAGCTCCTTGCGAGATGTCACCGGCCTCGCGGATGGTGGCGTGGTATTTGCCCGGAGACAGGCCATTGATAGTCAGGTCGACCAGAGTCATGTTCGGGGAGACCTGCACCATGCGAGCGAGGCCTCGGATCTTGTTCGAGACACTGCTGGAGTGTGTTTCGAGGATGCAGACAGCGGAGCCTATAATTAGAATTGGATCAGCATGGCCTTTTCAAATCCCAGTCCGGCAAGGCATACTGTTGGTTGTACCGCTTCCGCGCAGAATGGCATCACGACCAGTATCCTGGATCGCGGAGACAATGGAGCTCGGTGGCGCGGTGCCTTCGATAAAAATGAGTTGGTCCTTGAGGCTTGCGTCGACCTTCTTAATACCTAGAAGACACTCGACTGTTAGCTCGCTGGCAAAGAAACCTGCGACCGCGTCGCATTATGCTTGGTGGGGGGGCCATATTACCATCCAGTTTGTACAGCGAAGTAGAGATATCCTTCACGCAGCCTTCGCAGGTCATTGGGACCGCAAAGGTCGTCTGCACTCGCCATTCCATTAGTATGCATTGCCACCGAATCGCAACGATATCCGAGCAAACCGACCTGGAACGGCTCAATCATGGCGGGGGAAGTAAACTGCGGCGATACCGGAGTAACGAGAGCGAGCGAGGCGGCAGCTGGGGGTCAGTCAAATATAGTGCAGAAGACAGAACCAAGAGGCGACCGAGTAAATGCAAAATTATAGTGACAAACCCGCTAAAAGAGAAGAAGCGATGGCGAAGCAGAACCGCAGCGGGGCGCGATTTGGATTTCAAATCGGAGCAGCTCGTCGGCCCGTTTCTTCCCCAGAAGCCAAACGTCATTCCGCCCCTGCGAAAAGTCCACCCTCCCCAACGCCCAACGTCAGCCAGCCATGTCGGCCGCCAAATCGCGCTGGGCCGACGACGACCCCGAAGCAGACGCTCTGATAGCCCAGCGCAAACGCGAGAAGGAGGAAAAACGACGCGCCAAGGCGGAGAAACAGCGCCAGCAGGAGGAAGCCAGCAAAGCAACTGCCGAGGCTCAAACACGCAATGGGGACTCAGGGCCTCCGAAGAAGCGGAGGAGATTATCGAATGATCCCGATGCACCTGACGCGGCAGAAGAGGCCAAGAGCGAAGAGCAGAAGAAGGTGTCGAGCCTTTTGCGCTTCCCCGTTGCGGAATGGGGACCCTGTCGGCATGTTGACAACTTTGAACGATTGAATCATATCGAGGAGGGGTCTTATGGATGGGTTTCCAGGGCGAAGGATATTAATACCGGGGAGGTGGTCGCGTTGAAGAGATTGAAGCTCGAGAGCTCGCCGGACGGGTTCCCGGTGACGGGCTTGCGGGAGATTCAGACATTGATGGAGGCTCGACATCCGAATGTCGTTTATCTGCGAGAGGTGGTTATGGGCACCAAGATGGACGAGTAAGTCTTCCTTCCAGATGCCTTTAACTCCCTCAATGTATCCCGAACTCACTGAGGTATTCGGGGCATCAACACAAGATCAAAGCTAACATCCTTCACCAGCGTCTTCCTGGTAATGGATTTCTTCGAACACGACCTAAAAACCCTCCTCGACGAAATGCGCGAGCCCTTCCTCCCCTCCGAAATCAAAACCCTCCTCCTACAAGTCGTGGGCGGCCTCGAATTCCTGCACTCCCAATGGATAATGCACCGCGACCTCAAAACCTCCAACCTCCTCATGAACAACCGGGGCGAAATCAAGCTCGCAGACTTCGGCATGGCCCGCTACTACGGCGACCCGCCCCCAAACCTAACCCAACTTGTCGTAACATTGTGGTACCGCTCGCCAGAACTCCTCCTCGGCGCAACCAAATACGGCACCGAAATCGACATGTGGAGTATCGGGTGTATCTTCGGCGAACTCCTCACCAAAGAACCCCTGCTACAGGGCAAGAATGAGGTAGACCAGGTATCGAAGATCTTCGCGCTGACCGGGCCGCCAAATTCACAAATTTGGCCGGGTTTCCGCTCGTTGCCGAATGCGAAGTCGCTACGTCTCCCGTCCTCGTCTGCGCCTTCGGGAGGAGGTCTCCCGCTTCTGCCCCGTTCAAGATTCCCCTACTTGACGAACGCGGGTCTAAATCTTCTGTCTGGATTATTGGCGCTGAATCCGGTCTCGCGCCCGACAGCGCAGGAATGTCTTGCGCATCCGTATTTCAAAGAGGATCCCCGCCCCAAACCGAAGGAGATGTTCCCGACTTTCCCTTCCAAGGCGGGAATGGAAAGGAGGAGGCCGAGGCATACGCCCGTGGCGCCGAAGAGAGGGCAGGAAGCACCCCAGCTGGACTTTGCGGGTGTTTTTGGAGGTGCGCAGGGGGGAGATTCGGGCGAGGCTGGGGCAGGCTTTGCGCTTCGGTTGGGCTAATTTATCCAGCATTTGGAGCTCTACTGTAGCTAGGGCAGGCTATCTTGCCAACGGATAGAATCAACATAACGAATTACTTGCTGTCAATCAGTATACAATTTGAACCCTTCAAAATGAAATGATAATCATGGCATGGCATTCACAAACCTAATCCGTGTTCTCGAGATGACATAGTACACTAAAAATAGAAGCAAAAAGCGTAAGAATCCCATAATAATACAAACGCAGAAATTCGACAACTTCGACAACCTCCGACCCACCTCAAGTTTGAATCCAGCGATCAGCCCTGGTGCGGGTGACGAAGGAAAGTATCGTCATCGGTCGATTCACTTTTCCTCTGCTCAGGACGTGGATTAAGCTGCGACGGACGTTGAAGGCTTCTCGACGAAACACGTTCGGTGATCTCGCGCAGTCTGTCAGAGGGGGTTCGATCGAGACCACGGCCACTGTGCATCGTTCCGTCGCCAAAGACACGTCGCTCTGCTTTCACGCCCATATCGCCTCCGTCAGGTCGGTGGTCAGTAGTTGTTTTGCCGTCGGCCATGTAGTACTCGTTTCTGAAGTCGTTTCTGAAGAATGATGAGAATAGAACATCTTCGTTGATCGGTGATTCAAGCGGAGACCAGATGTCGTCGTAGACTGATGTTCTTGAGGTGACATTGGCTGAAGGGGAGCTTCCGGAGGTGTAGTGGCAAGGTGAGTAATCGGATCCATCATACAAAGATTCAATCGTTCGATCCCAGCCGCCTATCGAGAGAGAATATCGGCGGTCGGTGGGCGATATTGTTTCCCAGGGCGCTGTCAAGTCAAGCCTGCTGTGTTGGAACTCAGAGTAGGGTTCTGCGCTGGTTTCCTGATCCTGAAAGGCCATTAGAGAGGTGCAATACCTTCAGGATTGCACTGTGAGTCGTCGACTGGGTCATCAGTGTCCTGATGGCCGCATACGGGCTGGGAGGTCGCAGGAGTACCTACCTCATTTCTAATTGACATGTGCAGTTCAAACGAGTGGTGGTCTTCGGATTGAGTAGGACTGAGCTCATCACGGGCTTGAAAGACTTGGGGTATTCTCACTGTGTTGTATGTCGCAGACTCTCTAGTGGTAGATGGGATCTTGTCGGTCTTATTCCGTGGGTCCGTGGTCCATTGGTCCAGGAGCGCGTGGTATACACCTGGAAAGGCAACTGGGACAACGGCAGAAGGGGGGCTTGGTGCTGCGAACTGGGGCTCTTCCTCATCATCAAGGAACTCTTGGAGGTCCTCTCGGAGCGGCAGGCGCTCCTGGGAGACTAAGGCCTCGGACCGAGAATTCGAGGGGGCGGAAGTAGAAGACCGAGCTGATGTGACAGGACTGACGGTGGCAGGTTTATGAGCTTGCACATGTAGAGTCATATTCTCATACCTGAAACTTGAAGCTGGCGAACCCAGTCCTTCCCATTCGGTGGATGTACCGGAGCGAGTTGAACGATCCTGGGTCTTGCTGGATGCAGCTCTATCCAAGGCGCCATCTGTGCTTGTATTCTGTGAATCTCGAGACATCCTCGAGCAGTATGGAGGCGGTTCATCTCGCACCACTGTCGCAGGCTGCTCCTCCGTCATGTCAGGCTGATCAATCGACTGGCTGCTACTAGTACTTCCCAGCTGTGCCGGCGCGGAGACAACATTCGTCAACAGTGGTGGTGACACAGCTCGAGGGGTGAAATTAAAATCGTCAGCAGCACCATCAGTATTCGGGGGAGGTCGGCGGCCGAGAGACGCCCGGTACAAACTATTTCCAAAACTCAGGTCCTCCTGAGTTGTGCTCGAGTGTCCAGGCCCGCGGCGGCGAACTGCCTCACGCCTTTCCTGACGCCTTTCCTCGCATCTTTCGTTCGGATGCGGCACACCCTCAGTGACTTCAGCGCTTTCGCGAAAAGAAAGACGCTGTAGGCCTGTTTTGATAGCAAGGAGACCGGATCGGGCTTTGTGGATGGATCTTTTAGGCAGCTCCTCCAGCAAACGGTGTTGCTTCTGCGTCTTGGGTGTATGAGCATCGTGCGAATTGGACGTGTGATCATCGCGAACTTGTCGGGATGGATCGCTTCTTACCGCTGGGTTGTGGCGTGGGTTTAACGGGTCATAAACTGGATAGTGCATTCGTTCGACGCAAGTTGGGATGTCTCGAGGGTCCGGTTGCGAGACTCGAGGGAGCGTCGGTGAATCTGGAGGACCTTGCTTGATTGCATCGGTAATGGGTGTTTCGAGAACGCTGTATCTATGTCAGTCTCTGTTTTTCAAGTCTGTTTCATAGAACATCGTAGGTGTGCTTGACCGACCTGGTTCTTTTGCGCGGAGAGCGAAAGGCGGCCGACAGGGAGAAGGTGCTGCTGCGCCTCTCGCGCCTGGGGCTGCCCTCGCGCCTCTCCGGAGGCATCTTGAAGCGCGTACTCAGACAAGTATCAAAGGTGGTTGTGGGAGTCGATGGGTTCGATCAATGTGGATGAAGCAGGTTGAAGATGGGTATGTTGAGCTTTGACAACATGAGAAGTGGGCGCCTGTCAGGTGGCAGCAGCCTTGAGCGAAATGGGCCCGGTGTTGTTTGTGCGCTTCTCATTTTGGCAGGGGCGCCTGGATAGGACGACGAGGTGCCATCGCGCTTTTCTGCTCCTGCCTTTGGTAGCTTTGGCGCTGTCTCAAGTGATCAAGTACTTCATTAGCATTTGTGAAAATGTGCGCAGAATTTGAAGCGTGAGGCGGCGACAGCGACTCATCTGCGAAATGATTCTTTCAAAGTTGTTTGTAGTTTGCATATACATTGTATGGGGCAAGTTTAGATGATCAAAATCCAGGGGAACCGCGCATGAGCTGCAGATCGCGCCTACCTTAGGGTAAGGCAAGTACTACATTATTGTATCTTCTCATCCTTTTGAAGAGAGCAATCTAGTAGTAAATTTGCGCGATGTAAATGATCTGTCTCGACCAGAATTGAATTGTTTGTCTGATACAGTTGTAGATGACGCTCAAACTCTAATGAGATCTATTGCCCATTTCAGCCAGAGAATACAATGGGTTGTGACAGCCACCCTCGATCGAGCAAAGATACTACTCTCACACTGGGTGCTCACACGTGATGAATAAAGCTACAATATACTGCAAGATGGCATACATATGGCCTGCAGGATTTTAGCAGCACGTTGTCTGAACATGACGTTCCAGAAAGACCGGATCCTCAGTCATGTGACCGAGTGTAACCTTGAAACTGAATTATCTGCATGGTCGTACCATGTGATAGATGACCAGAATTGACGCCATCCGTTATTAACCAAGAATTGAGCAAGACGAGAATCACAAAGAACATGTTAGCATACAAATTAACCTGCTTGGTGTCGATTAATCATGGATTGGGGCTGTGGTGGCACCTCAAGAGCCGGTGGGGCGCCCGTCAATCTTCCGCGAATCCTGCTGGCGGCATGACGCTGCATGACATCAGCGCCTGCCATCCGCAACTATAAGAGTATCACTCTGTTGCAACCAGCTCTCTTCTTCATCAACAAGCAAATCCTCAAGAACAATCTTGAAATTCAAATCCGATAACCACAATGGAGACCGCCAAGGTACGAGACTTTGCGAATTCTGAGTTGACATTCTCATCTAACGCAATACACTACAGAACGCCGTCAACTACGTCGCCGAGACCGTCCAGGGTACTGGTGCCCAGGCTTCCAAGGAGGCCAACAAGGAGGTTGCCAAGGACAGCAATGCCAACGTTACCACCCGCGCCAGCGCTGCCAAGGATGCCCTTGGGGACAAGAAGGACCAATTCACCCACGACACCAAAGCCGATGTCCACAAGGGTAAGTAACAGAGCCCTCAGGCTGCTGATGAAGAGGCGATGGACCGATGCTAATTGATTACAGAGGCCGCTCAGAAGTAAATGATCATTATTCGCATACGGTCAACGAGTTTTTCTCTTTTGATGGTGGACACGAGTAATGTTATGATAATTTGAGTCCATACCAATGATACCAGTCAAGAAACGTATTCTTCTTTCTCCCTTGAACAAACTTCTTTCTTCCTTGAACAAATTGTTTATCTCATCGTTGTAGTTTGCATTCTGAGTGGTGAACCGGTCTTTTGCCTACTTTCTGCACTGCCGGTAGTGTAGCTTAATCTTGATGGGTATATGAATTGTTGTGGCAAACCCGCCCAGTCTTGTATACTGGGTTTAATTGGCAAAAACAGTACTCTTCTCCAACCCTTCCTTTAACGAAAGTTCAAGTCCATCCGCAACCTGATTCGGCACACTCAAAAACGCCGAGTGCGATCCATCAGCATGATATGTCCCGGGATTCCCAAGCGCCTGGGCAAAGGCCTCCTGGACCTGCAGGGGCAGTGCTTGATCCTTGTCGCAGAATAGATAAAAAGAGGGTATCTCGTGCCATGGCTCGTGAACGGCTTTCTCAAGGAATGAAGGTTTGGGATGCGGCTTGAGGTTGGCGATAGCCTGTTGCTGCGCTTCTGGAGTCATATCCTGGTAGAAGACAGTCTCTTGCTCGGAGGAGTAGCAGTATCCGTCGTCGGGGTTCTAGAGAGCAAAGGATGTATTAGCACATACTTCATCATCAACGGAGAGAAATTTGTTACCTTCAGCAGCATCCAAGGGAGCCAGTTACCCCCCAGCATATCAATAACAGACTTGCCCTTAGGCGTGACGAACGCAGCCATCCACACCACCTGAATAACACCACCAGGAAGACCTGCCTGCGCACGCTGTGTATATCCAAGACCCTCCACGGCGCCAGCGCCGACAATTCCACCATAGGAATGTGTGACGACGACGATTTGACGCCCTTGCTTGGTGAGCCTTTGTAGAACACTTTTCGTATACGCGATATCGACATGCAGACCCGTCGAAGGATCAGCCGAACCAACAGATTGATTGGCAACAGCCTCAGACTCGAACCCCCGCTCATTCAACAGGTGGCGGATGGCATTGAATGTGTCTGGCGTGTGCCATGCGCCAGGCACAAAGACGAAGATCGGTTTCGAGCTGGTCATTGCTGCATATTGTTTTAAGTCGAGCGTCTCGCACTACGTGTAAGCATGTTTCAAGATACCTGGATAAAAAGGGGGATTTAGGCAGCATCGAGATGAGCTACCTCTCCTTTCGAGATGAAATCAGCTACGACAGTTGCTAATGCGAGGCAAAGCCACTAGTAAGCCAATGCCGGCAATGCTGCTAATTCGGTACAACGGCTCGTAGATCATCGAGCAGTCCGGACCTGGGTGGGGAACGCGGAGCCGTCATTTAGAAGCCGTTGGCCCGCGGAGCACTTCCGGCTGAGACAAGCCCGCCACTAGATCCAGGAGTATGTCGCTAGGTTGCTGGTGTGACTATAGTCTCCCGCCCGCGTTGGATCTACTTCGTCTCTGTGCGGGAGGAGCCGATGGGATCGCTGGGGTGACAGCGCCCCATATGATGGGCTAGCTCCACCGGGATATTTTCGGAGGTAAGGATGATGATTTGTGGTGATCTGCTTTGGAGAATTGTTCATTCGGCCGTTGGGTATAGAATAAGAAAATGAATAGTAGATGGCAAGGGATTGGCCTCGGTGGCTGCAGTAGCAAATGCTCGACATCTTCGGATTATTCATAAGGGAAGGAAGGGTAAAATCCATCTTCGAAATATTGTAGACGTTCGATGACTGTATTGGAATTGGAAACATGAGTGTCCGTCCAAAATGGATTGTTGGCTGTCGAGATCAACTCCTGAAGGCGAGAGACCATGCACATGACTGTCGATAGCTGCGTCAAACCGGTCAAATACAGCCGCGACAGCAGCATGGGACTGGTTTTCTTTGGTGAATCTCGTGGTTAGATTGATGCCTATACGTTATTCTTTATCATCATGAACACCTTGCCAACCTGCAAAGTAGGAGTTTGAAGGCCGAGACGTGAGGGAGATGGAAAGACAAGCGGAGCAAGAGCCCTCCGTCCGGATTTGGTCTAGCTCCGAACGCTCAGCTTTCGCCATTGTTCTTCTACGATCCTCATCACCATCCCCAAGACATACTGATTCTAAAAGCGAAATGAACACTTGACTGGCAAGACAAGTCGTGCTCACCAAGCCACGGCATTTGTTCTATTTCTTGAAAAGAAAGCTCAACGTCTGTCCCTCAAACCACTCCCTATCCTTCTTCCAACCATGAACAATAAAATCACTCCCCACCTTGACCACATCTTCAACCTGCTCCTTACTCCCCCATCCGGGAACTCGACTTCCCCAGCAAACCAGATGCACACCAACATGGACAGCAGTGCGGAACGCCATCTCGTCACTCATCGAACCATACCCCTCCAAAAATCCGTCCATAATCCAAACGCCAGCCTCTGATCGTCCGAAGAGTTCAGTTTCATAGAGTTCAGCGATCATCTGACCGAGATCCATTGCCCGGCTGCCAATCTGCGTCATTTCCCAGTCGATCACGAAGACGGTCGTGGCAGACTCGTCCTTCAGTGGGACGTTGGGGATGAGGACGCTAATGAACTGTTAGCATTCTTCTACATACACTCTCCCACAAGGATATGCGAGGTAACTTACTTCCCAGTCCAGAAATCACCATGAATAATCCCATACTCCGCGCTATCATCCTCCCTCGAGAGCTCATCCTTCGCAAAATCACGAACCTCTTCAAGAACCCCGCGATTCGTTTCCAGAATCTCAGGAAAATTCGAAATAGTATCCACCAACATGGCATAATTCGCCCAGAACTTGATCTGTTTCATCGACTCATTTTGACTGAGCGTCGTCCGGGTCTCGTCTTGCTCCACTCGATTTCCCCACTCGTGCAGAGACCGTAGCCAAGCGCCCAGCGTGCGACCGAGGGCTGTCGCCGTTGATTTAGACACGCCTTTTGAAATCGCTGAGAGCATGAATGTTTTTAAATCGACGGAGTTTGGAAGGTCTTCGAATATTTGCGTGTTTGTTTGAGGGTCGAAATACAAAAGTCGTGGGGTTTTCACAGTTATGCCTTTCTGGTTATAAGGGGGGAGGTCTTCCAGGGCGCGGAGGACAGCTTCTTCGAAGTGCTGGTCAGGAATCAGTATTCGACTCTCAGAAGAAAAGAAAAGAAATGTGATCGCAACTGACACAGCGCTTGTTGTCAATCTTCAAGCTCGGTTTAGAGGCGACATGGTCTTTGGTGTGTTTGACGATGATCGAGTCTGAGGTTCCAGACAGTGTCCCTCGATATACGAAGTTCGCTGTTCCTCCTGAGAGACGGGTGAGCGTAGAGCAGTGGAATGAGGTACGTGAGAGCTGCTGCGCGATTTGGTCGCGCTCCTCGTCTTTCTCGATGGTGTTTGTTGCCATCTTGATTTAGCTAGGGTATTTGAGACGGCTGATTTGAGGTTGTTGATCTTAGTGCGATTGAGATCTTGATGGGATATTGATGTTTCATATGACCGTTTCTTTCTGAGCTTAAATAGCTAACATTAAGATATAAGGTATGATGTTCGACTCTGACAGCAATTCCAGCCGAACTCCGCGGTTTGTGCGCCACATACCACCTCGTGCATGACTCATCTCGTGTTCAGGCCTCGAGCCGGCCACTGACAGCCCTATATCGCCCCACTAGCAATGACTAGAGTTCATAGTAACTCGAGGCATAAACACACTTCTTGCTAAGGCCTTGGGGTGCAGTCCTCCCAATGAACATTCCCAGTGGGACTTGCAAACCCATCCACGGTGTGAGAAATGCCAAGAATACCATTGTGGACAGCCCCTCATGTCTCTCATGAACCAGATATTGTGTTTGCTCTTGCTTATCTATGACAAAAATATTTTTTCTCAGACATGCAGTAATTTTGAGAATCCTATTGCTTCTCAGTATCCCCTAATTACTTTTGGTGTTGAATAGTGGCAGTTCCAGGTCGCCTGGAGCGGAAATTACTCTTCGATTGCGCAATGTTTCACGTCAATCGCCGAGGTTACAACCTGGGCCATGAGAATCATACTCATATTGATTATAAGGCAAAGCCGCGATATTCCCGATGAATGACACATTTACCTTGATCTGCATGCGCCTATCTGTATGCGGAGATGCAAGCTAAGGACGCAACTATTGAGTCTCATCTGTTCTCGCAGGTTTCGAGGCTTAGCGAAAAGCGCCCCGCAAGGATCTCCAACAATCCTTCCGGCAATTGAGCTGAATCCTCATTGTGGACCAAGCTCTGATCGCCGTCACCATCAATTGGTGGAAAGAGCACAGTGATTGGCACTGGCACGCCTTGATCTGTGACCCCTACAATGTATCTTCAGCAATTTAAAAATCTCTGAAGCAAAAGAAGTTCTTACACATGCAGATGGATCTTTCGTTCTTCCGCGGAAAAGAAGCGTTCAAGAGTACCATGGTATGGTCGAATTAGACACTGAAACCTCGTGGCATGGGTGGGGCGCTGAGAGAATGAAAGACTAGGTGCATCAAATACAATAGCCGCGGTCCCTGCATTGGGGGATCTACAGCATCGGAGGACAACCGGAAATGGAAATGATACCATGGCCCCCAACCTAGGAGTAGGATGCAGCGAGGGTGCATGTTTCCTCTAAGTTACTTTCGTCTAACACAGAATCAAATCCAACGAGGTCGTCCACCGACAAATTCTGCAAAACAAAGCCAAGAAAGAAGAAGCCTAGCGCAAACCTTGCACCTAAACAAGCCAAATAAAGCGACAAACCACAATGGCATTGTCCCTTTTTTTCATAGTGGATACGCAGGGGCAGAGTTTGGAACGATCTAGACGGATGATTTGCCGGATCCAGATCTCGCCGGCGCTCCCGGCGTAAGGCACTAGGGCTTCATTATTCGACCCACATTTTGAGGCTCGGTCGGGACTGGTTAGGTCTGCGCCCTCGTGCGGAAATCGTGCGAAGTAGATCAATTTAACTCGGGGAGTAGGTGGCGTACGGCGTTGGTACGATTCGTGCAAGGCGCGCTCTGCTCCACATTTGCTAATATGGACGGCCATGCCGAAGGCAGTCAAAACCCCCCTGTGCCCCGTGGTGCGACGCTTTCATTCAGTGAAAACATCTACCGCCATTATGAGGACTTCGTTTCTGCTTTGTTTGTTTGCGCTGATGCTGGTGGGGCTGGCGAGGGACGTGGAGTCGAGTCGATTGTCTTCTTGTGCGGTATGTACTTTGCTGCAATGTCTGATCATGCCATTACTGACTGCTCTATAGGCGAATTGCAACGAGCGATCATTTTCGAACAGCTGCTCGCTCACTCACAACACTACTTGCTTCTGTGCTAGTGACTCACGTCCAGCCATCTTGTTTGATTGTGTCGAGAGCCAATGCACGACCAAGGAATTCTTTAGTGAGTTTCACAAGTGTCTGATCCACACCTCTTCTCTGTGCTAACAATTTCAGCTACAAAACGATTTTACGAACACGAATGCTCGATTACGCCGCTCGCGGGTCCTCCAGAGATCCACCCGTCCACTCTGGTGCCTATGATACTGGCTTCGATCTTCTTTGTGGCGAGGATGGTTGCCAAGGGAAGTGGACTTGCGGGTGGATGGGGCTGGGATGATTATACGATCATCATGTCTTATGCGAGTATCACTGTATCACTGCGCGGGGTTTTCCAATCTTCTAACAGCTTGCAGATCCTCGGTCTTGCGATCTACATCGACAGTGTCTACAGTAAGTCACCCCTCACATTCTCTTCTACCCTAGAGTATCAAGTTAACACCAGTCTCAAGTGATCCGCGCTGGCTTCGGCAGAAACATCTGGGACATTGACTTTCCCATAATTACCAAGTTCTACAAGGTCGGTCCAGAGGGAATCCCCCCCCCCAAAAAAAGGACATCAATCTAACAAGACCTGGGTCAGCTCTTCCAAGCCCTCGCAGTGATGTACAAAATTCAAATTTCCCTCGCTAAAATCTCAGTTGTTCTCTTCCTTCTCCGCATTTTCCAAACCCCGGTATTCCGCTACGTCTCCTACGCGCTCATCGGCATCAACGCCGCAATTGGAATTACATGGGCCTTTGTCGACTCCTTCCGCTGCACCCCGACCCATCTAACCTGGGATGGCTGGACAAACGAGGAGCCGGGGAAATGCATCAACTTCATCAACTCGATTCTAGTCAACTGTCTCGTGAACATCTTTGTTGATGCCATTATGATCCTCATGCCCGTGTATGAAGTGAGCAAGTTGCAGATGCCGACAAGGAAGAAGTTTACTGTTGCGTTGATGTTCGTTGTTGGTTCGGTGTAAGCACCCGATTTCCTCACACTGGTGCACAGAATCTGTACAAGTACTAACTGACTTTGTATTTAGTCTAACCATCATCGCCATCATCCGCGTCATCGTCTTCTGGAATAACCGCTGGGGCATCAACCAAACCCTCGGCCTGTACCCACTCATCCACTGGTCCGTCATCGAATGCCAAATCGCCGTACTCTGCGCCTGTCTCCCTGCCTCCCGTGCGCTGATCGGCCGATGGTTCCCGAACCTGCTCGGCTCTTCACGACGAACGTACGGCTCGACGGCGCCGGGCAATTGGAGCAATAATGTCAATTTTGGCCAGGATAGCAAGATTAACAAGTCTGTTAGCTATTCGGTGAATTATGCGTCGCGCTCGCATCGCGATGATTCTAATAGTGATGTGGAGTTGGTTGATCGGGATTTGAGGCTTGCGAGGTAGTGCTTTTTTTTGGATTTTCTTTCCTTTTTTGATGTGCACTTTCTCAAGATTTATGAATACCCTACCCTATACCATGTATTATCTGTCTATCTCTGCTAGTAGTAATCACAATTGCAATAAGACATTCGGAAGAGTGACACATAATGAGACCACTTCTCAGTTTTACAGCCAGTGACCTCTTCATATCCGAAGTCCTGTCCTGCTTTGGTGCTTGTGCCGCGAGGGACTCGTACATCCCATCCTCGGCTCAATCCGCATCAAGCCATCACCCCCGTCTTGGCAATCTGCCTCTTTTTCTAAGAACTGTCAATCTTATTGTCCTCAAATATGCCAATTTTCTCCCCCTTTCCTCATTCCAAGGTTTTAACTTGAGTCTTCCGTTAGTCCGTGGCATCTAATTCGTTGCGGCACTTTACTCGTTGCGGCACTGAGACAGCCGATCCGACCGTTGTAACGGGCTTTTAACTACTAGTCAGGAGAACTGTGGGGATTATTGCATTATTTGGTTCAGACGAACAGGGAAAGTGTAGTCCGTAAAGCGCCCTTGTAAGCTTAGCTCGAGTGCCGTTGGTATCTTCCGTATATATACTTAAGAGTCTCCGTAAGGCGGCGAGAGCCTAGATTAAATGAAAACCACATTGGCAGGCATTCTCTCCCCTCTCAAGTAGTATCTACACTCTAATAGTTAATAAAGCATATTCGATCGAAGAAATAAAAAAAAATTACTGATTCAAGCGCAAATTAAATGCATCGCTCTCATTCAAATTTGGCTCATGCCTACCCCAAGGCCGTAGGTCAGGGTCAGGTCCAACCACCACCGCCTCGGCCCCGACACCGACCCGGCGGCACTGACGTTGTTGACAGATCCCCCACGAAACCTCACCTCACCACACCACCAACCACGCACCAAAATGACAGACCTAACACCAACCTTAAACACCCTTTTGCTCTCCAGAAACGCCCCCTCAATCCCTCCACCAGCACCACCCACTCCATCCGATGAATTCCTCAAAGAAGCCCACCGCATCGTACGCACCCACCACCCCCAGCTAGACACCGAAGAACAGAACTAACCATCGCAGAACTCCCACATAAACTCCCTAATAACCTACCTCTCTTCAACACGACAAGCCTACCTCTCAACAACAAAGCGCACAACGGAACCCCTAACCGACGCCCAACGCGACACAATCGACGCATCGACCGCGCTGGTCCTGCGGGACCTCGCCTCCTCAATCGCGAACCTCTCCGACGCAGAGTCTCTGCGCCAAAAGACTTCCACGCAACTCTTACATAAGAAATACGGACACTCCGGCACGGGCGCGTTGTTGCGCCGTTGGGCGGGCGGCGGCGAAGATGAGGGGAAGTCGGAGGAGCAGGTTGACGCGGAGGAGAGGGAGCGGACGCTGGCTACGGTTCGCGAGGGTGTGCTTTGGTTTTTGAGGAGGGGGCTTGAGGTTGTTGCGAGTGTTCAAAAGGGGATGGTTGAAAAGCGGATTGAGAGGGTTAGGGAGAAGGAGAAGAGTGTTCTTTATAAGGCTACCAAGGGAGGTTCGTCGGTCTCAAGCTCTGCTGTGGCTTCGAGGGAGACGGAGCTGGGGAAGGGTCCTGTGGCGGATTTAAAAGTCGCGCCTGATACGGCTGTCCTCTCCGAGTCTGAAACCCGCGAAATCGAACAACTTTCGGCCGAGCAGTTACAGCTTTTTGAGGAGGAGAATGATTCTATGCTCAAGCATTATGAGGATACACTGGGCAAAGTACAGTACGTCCCCCCACCCCCTTTCTTCCTCTTCCTCCCTCAGTCTGGATTGGGGTTTGCTAATTTCTTGCAGAAACGCAGAGAAATCCCTCCTGGAAATCTCGTCTTTGCAAGAAACCCTCGTCACGCACCTGTCCACGCAGGAAGAGTACATTTCGCAACTTGTCAGCGACGTTGATACGACGGAGGAGAATGTTGGTCGTGGAAATCGCGAGTTAAAGCGTGCGACGGAACGGAAGAGTCCGGCGCAGGCTGTTTTTTGGGGCACTGTTGGGCTTTGTACGTCGTTGGTTGTTTGGGATTTGGTTTTTTGATCCTTGCCTTCATTCGTGTTGGATCTGCATTGCATTCGGGACTTGCCCGGTGTGTATCACGCTATTGTGGTATATCCCGGTTTGTTTCGTTGATGGTGTCTGGTGCTGTGTTGGTGCATGGTTTGATGTAGCTCGTTGTACTTTAGCGCATACCCTATCAACTGTTCTTTATGCATCTTTTTTTGCCAGTGTTCAACTTGAGTGGACTATAGTGCCCCTAGAGTACTTGTAGATATGACATGCAGTAGCTAGGGCGGAGCTAAGACGATTTTGCAGACGTCTATCGGACAGTTTCATCTACGTATATATCTGCAGTCATCTCGAACATAAGACAAACAATGTATTTTTATATCATATCCCCTACCTTAGCTAAGGTAGGGTAGATTTACATGTGATGCATCGGATCCACAAATCCGAGCGGATAAGTCAGAAGACAATCGAAGAATTTCACATGCAAGCTGCCAATGGAGATTCAAGAAATAGATTAAACGCTACAAGTGGTATCGATACTGCCTAGGAGGTCTCGCGCACGACGCTGTCGACAGCCTCGGCGAAGTAGTCCAGGTTATTTGTATTTAGGCCGGCCATCGAGATACGGCCGTTCTTGGTCTAGAATGCAGTTAGTATTATTCAACACTTGAGGAGAAAAAGGGAGGTCTCACCATGTAGACGTGCCACTTGTCACGGAGAATCTTCACCTGGGCCTCAGACAGCCCAGTGAAACTGAACATGCCAATCTGAGTAGTGATATGATCCCACTTGCCGGGGGTCCCGCGCTTCTCGAGACGCTCGCGCAACCCACGACGCATCTCCTGGATACGACCGCTCATGGTCCGCAGATCCTCCTCCCACTGCGCGAAGAGGGCGGGATCATTCAGAACGCGGCTGGCGATGCGGGCGCCGTACGCGGGCGGATTGGAGATCTCCGAACGCTGCAGGATCGCCAGCTGGCTAGCGATATGGGCGTTGGCGGTGGCGGCATCCGCGCCAGGCGCCGAGACAAAGTGGAAAGCGCCTGTCCGCTCACCATACAGCCCGAAGTTCTTGGCGAAGGACTGGGCGACGCACAGCTCGAAGCCCTGCTCGACGAAGTAGCGGATGGCCCAGCTGTCGCGGACCAGGTCGCCGGACGCAAAGCCCTGGTAGGCGGTGTCGAAGAAGGGGAAGTGCTGGCGCTCGCGCATCACGGACGCGATGGCGCGCCATTGATCTTGCGAGGGGTCCACGCCGGTCGGGTTGTGGGCGCAGGCGTGCAGCAGGATGATGGAGCCTGCCGGCGCCGCCCGCAGCGCTTGCAGCATGCCATCGAAGTCGAGGCCCTTGGTGTCCTTGTGGAAGTAGGGGTAGGTGGCGAGCTGGAGGCCGACGTTGGTGAAGATCTGGTTGTGATTGGCCCAGGTTGGGTTCGAGAGGTAGATGGCGGGCTTTTGGGGGTGGAATTTCGAGAGGAAGAGGCCACCCAGGTGGACGGCGCCGGTTCCCGAGATGGTTTGCAGCGAGCAGATCTGATGAGCGGATGAGTTAGTGACGGTGTAGATCGTTGCATTCGGTTCGACATACCCGTTTCTCTCGGATGGCTGCGCTGTCCGCGCCGACGATGAGCTTCTGCGCGGCGGAGGTGAAATCGGCCAGACCGCCGATGGAGAGGTATTCGTGGTTGAGGGAGGGGTCGTTGTGAATAGCGTCATCGGCCTGTAGAGCAGAGCGGTATTAGCATGATCGTATGACGGACAGCCAGGCGTGGGGACCAGCGCTGGCATGATACTCCAGCGTTGCCTCGCAGTGAAAAGCATCAGCAGCTGGGACCGAAGAGACACACCTTCTTGACAACAGGTAGAATCCACGGCTTCGCATTGTTGTCGCGGTAGGCACCAATACCCAAATCAACCTTCTTATCGGAGGGATCTTCGCGATAGGCCTTCATGAGGCCAAAGAGAGGATCTTCGGGGGCCGCGGCGACGGTGGCCGCGGTGAAAACGGAGGGGTTGGAGGAGCCCATGATGTGCGTGGTGAGGGAAGAGAGACGGTCGCGCGCAGAATGGGAAGAAGGGGGTTTTTGAGCCATGCTGGGCTGTCGCAGGTGTGACGATTGACTAAGAATCGACTGATCTTCCCCGGAATCCCAGCGGGACCTTGCTGCTTGCGGTCACCGGAATGAGGGGCGGGCGTGGGTACTACCTAAGTAGTAAGTAGAGTAATATGTGTAGTAAATAAGAGGGTTTGCCTGTCGAATGCAGAATAAATATCCCTTGATCTTTTTAACTATTCTTAGGCTGCTATTTCTAGGGTACTAGCTATCGTTTATCCTCGGCTCGCCAGGCCGAGGAGCGCATGATGTGTGGAGTTCACATGTTCCCTCATGTGCAATTCCATGCGATCACTTTGCGACTATTTTACTCTGGGTATTTCCTCGCGATATTCTACGCAAATCTGAAAAGAAGAAAAAATTCGACTGTCGCTGACCAACGCATGACCAAAAAGAACGCAGTCTATGGCCGAGACCCCAATGCCCCACGACCCGACAGGCTGCGCCCGCCGAAGTGTGTCATAACGCCGAGAAAAAGACGCAGTGGAGATGCGGAGGAATTTCTCCTATCTTGCCATGAACAGTGGGAAAATAGAAATGGAAAGAAACGGAGAATAGTCACTCCAGGGAAAAGAATGCACCCCTGGCAGACCGTTTACCCCCCACGAGGAGACAACCGCTACTTACCTCCTTCGGGTAATACTTAGTATGGGAAGATTACCCCATCTCCATTATTCTCCAGGTCTCCCCATCCCCCTCCCTCTAGGATGGTAAGAAATTAAGAAAATAGAGAGAGAGCCAAACGTCTCCAAATTTACCTAACACCAAACTCTAACGGCAATTGACTTGCCATTCAGCCCCATCGGACTCCTTCCTACCCTCTCCATAAGAGTCTCCGACCCAAAGGCACCTTCGGACGGACATTCTCCGACTCCCGCCGCGCCTGGGCCGAACACGTCCACGGGGCGTAATAGCCCGATTTCCTCCAGCTGGTGTACTACACTAGTGAAGTAGGGCACGAGAATTCCCCAGGATAAATTCTCAAGGGCCTCCCGGATGATGTCAACCGGAGATTGCTGCGAGAAATCTCGGTCTTTTCTCCACACTGTGGAGTCTTCCCCTCCTGGACTCCGTCTTCTCCCCGCGCCAAGTCCGGCTTCCCTTTTCTCTGTGTGCTTGGGGTTATTTGGTCCGCTGGTAGCCCGGTACCTGGTAGGGATGGGGTACCCATGCCCTGATTGGGGGGTTTTTGACTTTGGTGAACGAAGTGTGATTTTGAGGTATATATATTGTTAGGCTGGAATGATTGCTAGAAATCGAATGCAAATCTCATATTCCACGCTGGCGGAGTCGAAATATATCACGGTGCATTTTTCGAAATAACTATTCATTTTAAGCTGGAAAATCACCTGATGGCTGATCGGAAGATCGTTGTTGCAATATGAAATCTCTCAGTCAACTTATCCGATCAGCCATGCTCAGCCCCATCCATGGGCCAGTCATATGACTACACTAGTCCACAACATTGTCTTACAATCATACCGAAACATGGATGACGTAAATAACGTGGCTATGTATGGCATGTCTTGGATCTACCAACCCTATGACAAAGAATACAAATATGTGCAAACCAAACCAATCCATTCAACAGTGAAACAAATGGATGCTCTTTTCCTCCCGCTCTCAAAAACGCCTGTATCGTCTTACCCAATTCACAAAGTCTCATAAATCCAAAACGCCATGAAGCTGTACCCCAAAACAGCCGTACATAAAAAAATAAAAAACTTTAACGGAAAAATCATGTGCAGATATCAAGATCACGTCGTAAATCAGAAAGAAGGGTCGTAACATCAGATGGAAAAAAAAAAAAAGAAAACTGTGCAAGAATCGAACCTCATTCACATATACATTCATCGTGGATGGAAATGTAGAGTATCACGTTCGCGATTCACCGTCAGTGGTTGGTGCAGTGTGTGCGGGCGGCGGCACGGTCGGTGTCGAGGTCCCGCTCGTCTCGGCGCTAGAGTTGACGCCGTGGGGGCGCGTGCGGATGCGGAATCGGTCACGCAGACGCGTGGTTAGACGTGTGCGGTTGGGACGGACGCCATCCTCGTTGGTCTCTTGGTTCTCCTCGCGGACGCGGCGGAGAGCTGCCAGGCGCTCTTCGACCGTGGCGTGGCGCATGCCTCGGGCGTTGAGCGAGCCGTGGCCATGTAAGTAGTTTGTCAGGCGGTTGTGACGGGGTTGGGAGGCCCCGGCGGCGGACGTGGTCGTGCCTTCGGCCGGTGTCTCCTCGGTTTGTTCGGCGTTTTCGCCTTCTTCGCCGTTCTCGTCTGTCTTGGGTGGGTTGAGGTCGATGCGGCTATAGATATATAAGTCAGCACGAGGTATAGATCTTGATATCGATCGGGATGAACCTACCAGAGGGGACACGTGCCGGACACGTTGATCAGCCACGGGTCGATGCACTCGGGGTGGAATTGGTGGTTGCAGGGCAAAACACGTAGGTCTTGACCCTTGATGAAGTCGTCGGTGCAGATGGGGCAGGAAAAGTTGCCGCCGTCAGCCGCGGCGTCGGGCTTGGATGCAGGTGCCGCGGCGGTCGGCTGCTCGGTGGGCTGATCGCTGGCAGTAGTCGGCATCTCGGTCTCGCGGGGGGTCGTGGTATGCTCGGCGTCGGAGATGCTGTCGGAACGGCGAGGCGAGTGCTCGCGGGCGGGATTCTCCGGATGCATGGACATCTCGACGTCCCGTTTGGCGGCTGCGACGCCGTCCTCATTGTCGCCGAATTTGACGATCGGAATGGTTTCCAGCATCGCCCTGGCTATACCTCTTGCTCGACTTTGTCGTGGTCGCCCTGCTACCCGGCGAGGACCATATCGCTCGGGATGACGGTGGGCACGGACGGCACCCGTAATGATAATGCCCAGGAACAGAGCCGTGATGATACCTGTGATACTATACAGGATGATCATGGCTAGAGTGTGTTAGCAATGATATACTCTTATCAATTCTATGTACTACTATATAGTAGTAGTCTAGTCATGGCGGACACACCTGTATTGGGGCTATCACCAGAGTCACTGGTGCCGCCGGTCATGCCGTCGGTGTTACCGGAAGGAAACGACATGGACACGATGGATGCGGTGTTGTTCGTCGGAGTACCGAATGCTTTCTGGAGAGCGGCTCCACCGCGTAAGGCGTTGAACGTGAAGATGTTGCGGTAGTCGAGCTGATCATCCGAAGAGACTCGGAGGGTACAATGCGAGGCGGATGAACTGTACAGCAGAATGGCCGCCGCCTGGTTCTGACTGGCGACGGTGTTGAGGGTATCGCCAGGCCCTAACTCGCCGGAATAATCCGCCGAATCGCACGAGATGCAGGCGATCTGGGAACTATGTAACTCAAAGGGATTGTCGGCGGTGACTTTGACGAACGACCCCCTGGCCTGAAAGGTCTAGAATTGAAGGTGGGACAGTTAGAGACACAATAAAGATTGTGTGAGGTGGGAAAAAACTCAAGACGACACACCCTGAGAGCACTGTCGGTTAAATGGAGGAGGGAGTCGGTCAACGGGGCGAGCGGCTGCTGGTTGAGTTCGGAGCCCCGGACGAGGAAGAGACGGGACTGCGCCCCGTCCAGATCGAGGGAATTGTTCGAAGGCGCGACGGTGAGAGTGGCCGATGACGCGACGAGGAACGAGGCGAAGCACAGATAGAAGAAGAACGACGAAGACCACAATAACCCCATTGCGTATTGCGGGATGCGGCGGATGTGGGGGATGAGGGACATTAGTCAGGGCCGCAAAAAGAGGACAAAGGAGGGAGTGGAGATGCATAAGAAAGAAAAACGGAAAACAGGGAAAAGAGGGGAGAGCTAAGGCCGATCTGAGTATGGATCCCCGTGGAGAAAGCAGATCCAACCGATCATGACGAGGTGATTAATGCGGGAGGTTCAAGCGGTTCGTTGGTTTCGTTTTCGTGCCAACGTTAGTGCCATGGCAGCCATGGCAGCCATGGCTGCCCTGTGTCGTGGCTGCGCGTGAGCGTATACGCCTGTCCTAAGATATAAGGCAATGAGCGTATTCATAAGGCAATTCCATGGGACTCCGCGGTCAGCCGCCATGCGATTGCCACTTCCCTCTGATAGAGCATTTGCCCAACGGGGATGCTGACGGCCATCTGTCAGCACAGAGATCCCCCTCCGATCGTCGCAGCAGACGAGCGACACCGGGGCTCGACGTCCGAGCGCTCGGGCGACCTGCTGTGTGTGTCGCCGAGATCATCGTACTGTGCGGGCGAGTATATATACGATGAGCGCATCGCCAGGGGAAAGTACGTGTAGATCCAGTGATGCAGTATACGCTTCCCGTTCAGTTGGGTACCCCCCTACTCTCTACTACTACAACTTACTATGTGCTGTCACGGGAGGAAGGCCTCAGGCCCTTCCCGCTCGGTCTGGACCACTCCACTCCACAGTGACCTGCCAATGCCTACACTACCACAAATACAGCACGAACTCTCGGTCTCACTCGCACTCGTACCTCGGACGAACGTCCTGCAGACCAGCTGCCACACTGGCACCCCGCATGGAGAATGAGGAACCGGGGCCACAGCAAATCCCCAACCGGGCTGCGACCGAAACCTTCGGTCGATCAAACCATGCAGGTTGACACGGAGTAGACACGGTGACCTGACAACTTGGCAAGAGCTCGACCTGCCTGATCAGCTGTGCAACCGGGATTCTCTTCCACTGCGACGGCCTGGCTGCTGCTGGCTGCTGCTGGCTGCTGCTAGCTTGCCGAGTGGCCACCGTCCCTTTGACCTGGGCCGCCGGTCGCCTGTGATTTGCGGAGACTGGGGGTGGAGGAATGGTCGAGGCTCCCATCGACCGGCGTACAAGATGGGCAGAAATGGACTTTTTTCACGTTTTAAAATAGGTCGTAGGAGTCCCTACTTAGTTCAGAGTAGGGTTCGCCCAGTTTGCTCGTAGCGGCTGCACCCGCCCTCCGGTCTTTTCCATCTTTCCCTTCCTTTTCCCCCCTCGATCGGCACTCCACACCAGGGCGATCCACTCGCTTTCTGGTCATGACAGTCTGAGTTTCCTCATCTTTGCGGCAAACTTCGTCCTTCCCGGAGGTGCCTGTTCGGGCGCGCTGCGTTCGCACCATGCCCTCCGAGTTGTCGCCCGCCGACGCTCAGCGCTGGGGCAGACGTTTCGACCGGATGCCCATCTCGACGTACGTTCTTAGTTTCCCTCCCCTCCCCTGTCCGCGCTCTCCTGCTCGGCACGAGACACACACGAGACACCCTCAACGTGAAACAGAGAGGATTCCGGGAAGGACCACTGTGGACAAACAAAGGACCAATCTAACAGCGTTCCGTAGGAACCCCGTGATCGCCAACCTCGACGTCGAACACAATGAACTCGCGCAAACATGGAAGACCTTCAACCGCCATCTGCCGCCGGAGGACCTCGTCGGCTGGGAGGAACGGCCGCAGACGGCAGACGATGTCCGCGCTCTCGTGCGCAAGATCGAGTTGTTCTGGACGTCGCGGCCGCGGCAACGGATATACAGCCAGGCCAGGGCTCTCTGTGACAAATTCCTCCCCACAATCGAGACCCATGCGTCCTTGCTCGCCTTGCTCCCGGATGCTGAGTCCTATCATGGCCCAACATTCTATGGAGTGTTGCAGTCGGTGCTGAAGGTGAGTCGCTCGTTCATGTTGTTTCCTTCCAAAATGGCTTGCTAACTGTTGAATGTCAAGGCATCGTCGCACTATCCTCGCGTGATGGAGGGGTTGCTTTCGGCCCTCCTGAACATCCACAGCGCCCTGGACGTCCCCCAACATTTCCTCACCCCCGCCAACATAGAACCGATTGCCAAAGTCTACACCCTGATTTTTTTCTTTCTCACCGAGTTCATGGACTGGTATGTGCGGCGGTCCACGTGCCAATTGTTGAAGAGCCATAGCCAGGATACCTACTCGGAATTTCACCACCTGGTAGATTGTATCCAACGGCAGGCGAAGACGCTCACAAATTCCCCCGACGAGATGGATGTCGATGAGGACTGTGACGCGGCGTATAGCCCGCGGGCGCTGTGGGAACACTCGCAGCTGAGCCAAGTTGGTCGCCAGGGCACGGAGCGCCGGATTGCCGCGCAGAATACCATCACTCGCCGGCTGATCTGGGAGATCCAGCAAGATGCGGAGGAGCGAGCCCGAATCAAGGAGCAGAGGGCCCAGCTGTTGGCGCAGATGTTGAGAAATGTGAGCGAGCAGCTGCGCCCGGTCAGCGAGCAGAGTAGCGGCATCGTCTGCCTGACGACGGCTGCCCCAGATATTGGTAAGAGCGGCCATCCTTTCGGGTCTGTGGAACGTCAAGAACATAGGAATGCTAATACGTATTTGACAGTTACATCGGGCTTTGAATGGTCTCGCGGATCCAAGCGTCGTCTTGCTCGACTCGAACTCCAAAGCGCATCCAAGGATCTCCAAAAGTTTTTCGACAGCGATGACCAGATTGCCGACTTTGATTCGGAGGTGGAAGTTACCGCGGAGGACAACGTGGTCACGTCGCTACAGAAGTGGGCTACCAGTCCCCGGTCCCAGGCCCTCGCCGTTGGCGGATCTCATTCGACCGAGTTCCCTAGTCCCGTGGCCTTGATATCGGCGTGTTATGCCTCCTTCGCCCGTGATGCCCGACTGCCTGTTGTCGCCCACTTCTGCGCCCTTCCGACAGACGAGGTCCAGGGAATGACCCCACACCAACAAGGACTGATCTCGCTCACCTACAGTCTCATCCGGCAACTGATCGATACGCTGCCGACGGTCGTGGACAGTGATGCATTGCTTGATCTGAGCGCCGAGAGATTCCGCCTGCTGGACGGCACTCTGTCCAGCTGGAAAGCAGCCCTATCCCTTGTCGATACTCTTCTCCACTTTCTCCCACCCTTGCTTGTCCTCGTGATCGACGGCATCGACCGGATTGACGACCCGTCAACGGATACCGCTGTACGAGAGTTGATCCGGGTGCTGCTCACTCACACCCGGCATCAGCCCCAATCCGTGGACAGCGATAGTCACGGCCAGCCGTTCCTATTCAAGGTACTCTTCACCGTCGCCGGACGGCCAAGTGCACTGGTCGAGACGATGTCCGAAAATCAACTCGTCTTGAGCGAACCAAGCCAAGCAGATGACCCCGCGCCCTCCGATACGGTGCTGACATCCGACTTGGGCGCAGTCATGATGAATGCCTGATCCTGATCATCATCCTCGGCTAATATTGGGACGGTCGACCTGTTTTAATCTTGACATGACGAATTTCCTTTTCTCTTTGGTCTGCTTGACGGATCCTTAAAAAAGACCTCCGGTTCCTAACATAGATCTCTGCATCTCGGGAGGCACGCCCCACGGGTACCAGGTTTTTCATTACGATGCATGAGGCACGAAGCAACGGCGATATTTGAGCAAAATCCTTTTTTATCTTCGTTTCCTGCATGGGGGTCTTGTATTTAGTTTCTTGCTTGATTGAATATTTGTATTGTCTGTCCTCTTCTGTTTTACTTTCTCGGCGTCTGGGAATCGGAAATGGATTTGGGGACTTTTGATTATCTTTTGGCCCGGACTACTACTTCTTGCATCTTGCTTTTCGGAGACTCGTGGTAGACTTGCTGTACTTTACTGCTTGATCCCTGAGATACCCATAACTAGATCTAATTCCTTTGCCCCAATATGCTATTTTTGGGTCTGCCTTGATTTTGTGCTCCGGAATTCGAGATCCGAAATAGCTGTCATCAATATCTGGAGCGAACGACGTTGAAATGCGGGTCTGATGGACAGTGGAGTCGACATGCGGGGAACGACTCTGGAGATTGAATTCCGCCCGCAATTACTTAAACTGCTGCAGCGGTGCGTGCAGCGCGGCGCGACTTGCGATCTCCCCCACAATTACCGTCCCATTGAATTATTAGTTTATACCCAGACCAGCATGAACGGTCATACCTTGATTCCGTCCCGATTATACCAGTCTGCCTCTTTGCAGCTGGACGACTTCAAGGAGATCTGCGCGCGGCAAGTCGACACTACTACCTACCCGCTCGCGTGCGCGGTCGAGCAAAACGTCCCCATCTACGACCTCGCCGCCATCGACCTGCAAAATGTGACATGCGAGACAATCTCCCGACTGCAGGATGAATGGCATCATATCTTGCACACGGGGCCGGGCATCTTCGTGCTGCGGGATATGTACGGCCCCGCGAGGTATGGGGATATTCTCTCCGCCACCAACGACGCCTTTAACCGGATTATCGCGAAGGAGCGCGCGTCGGATACCTCAAAAGGCGACCACTTCGCCGCGGGCGGTACCAACGACCGGATCTGGAATGCTTTCTCCAAACATGCGCTCGAAGACGAGGCCTCGTTCGTCGATTACTACGCCAACCCATGGCTGGCTGCTGTGTGCAGCGCATGGCTTGGGCCGGGCTACCGCGTCACGGCGCAGGTAAACGCAGTTCACCCCGGCGGCGTGGCACAGGACAGTCATCGCGATTATCATCTCGGGTTTCAAGAGGCGGATGCTTGCATGCGGTATCCGGCCCCGACACAGCTGACGTCGCAATTCCTCACGCTGCAGGGTGCCGTTGCGCATACCGACATGCCGGTTGAGAGTGGACCGACGCGGTTCCTGCCTTTCAGCCAGACCTATGCGCCGGGGTATCTTGCCTGGCGACGGCCGGAGTTCCGCGCCTTCTTCCAGGAGAAGTATGTTGCGTTACCGTTGAGCTTGGGGGATGGTATGTTTTTTAATCCGGCGTTGTTCCATGCTGCTGGGGCGAATGTTATGGGTAAGGCGAATGGGTTCCGTCGTGTTGCGAATCTGCTTCAGGTGAGTAGTGCGTTCGGGAAGCCGATGGAAATGGTCGATTCCGTCCCGCTCATTGATCGCTGCTGGGATGTTTTGGTGAAGCGGTACAACGAGCGTGCGGGGAAGCAGTTTGCGGATCAGGATCTGGACCCTGGGAAGTACTCGCTTGCGGCGCGCGAGGTGCGGGCGTTTATTCAGGCTGTTGCAGAGGGGTATCCGTTTCCGACGAATCTGGATCATCGCCCCCTGCGCCGAATGGCATGGCGCCGGAGAGTGAGCAGGATATTGTAATGCGAGGGTTGGAGGCGGGTTGGAGTCGGACGCAGGTTGTTGGCGCATTGGAACAGATGCATCTGGACTCGCGGGCTTGAGGATGGGACCGAGGACACGGTACTCATTTGGGGTGGGGGGGGAGCTGAAGACCGGGATTAGGTCGAGATTATCTGTAAATACACCATTCAGGAGCACAATGATATTAGCATCCCACCGGATTCAATTGCTGTTCCGAGCTGCCCAGACCCACGTACGATCGGACTTACGCCGGAGATCGTGCAATGCCATTGGCGTATCAAGTCAACGCCCGGTGGGGAAATGGTGGACCTGCATCCATGGCTGTTAGAGACTTCCACCGGGAAGGCCAGGGGCAGGTGGCAAAATTAGGGGCCGGAAAGTGTGGACAATAGGGAATTGCACAATTGTGTAGGCATCGTCAAGAGGCAAGTTGGATGTGTACCCTAGGGTAACTCAATAGACCGGGCCCGCAAGCTGTACAGAGTAGTGTGGTAGCGCAAGAGAGATGAGGACGCAACGCAGACAATGAGAGCTCAACTGGAATGCGGCTGTCACGGGTGGGCCACCGTGGCGAGGAATGGCCGTCTCACATTTTTGTGCCTTCTTTGTGGCTGGCCCCCCAACAATGCTGAAACACGCTGTTTTTCCTTTCTCTTTTCCCTTACACCTCGTTTCTTGTGGGTTGGAACGATCGATTAAAATCTCCGTGAGGCCCCTCTACACTCTTTGAGGAATCCCTCCGTTCTTCGACGTTTGCAAACTACTTGGCCAACGCCGATCGTGTGCTTCCCCACCACGACACTATCTCTCAATTGTGGATGATCGACTGAACCGACCACGACCACTGGCCCGGGGAACAGGGCTAGCGAGACAGCAGCGAACGGCGCGAAAATTTCTGGGCTGGCAGCTGTACTGACGTTACCGAGCTGCGTGTGCGTGAGGGGGGCCCTAGCGAGACACTTCATACGCTCGCGCACAACGCCTGGTAATTAGCCAGTCAGTATTTTCACTCTGCTCCACCAGACCACCCGAATCGGACCAACCAGCTTTAGGATCGATCTACAAGATCGTTCACAACCATAAAAGGGCCTCGACCCCTCACAGTCCCGCGATGAAGAACACGTTGGGTATTGCCTCCCAGCGGCTCTCACAACATCGGTTCGAGCAGATCCCCGATCTGCCGCACGACGGCATGACGAACCCCAACGACGCGACCATCGATATCCCTCTCACCGAGGCCCCCAGCCGCGGTCAGAACGGCACTCGCAAATGGGGCAGAAGTCCCGAGGTGGTTGAGCAGTCCGACGAGAAGGCCGGCCTGCCCAACGACTCAGGCACTGGTCCTGGCCGTCGCCGTCGCGTGGACACCGATATCAATGACTCGACTGGGAAGCCCTCGGACTCGCCTGAGGATGGCAAAATCAATCGTTTGGGCCGCATCTACCAGGCCATCTACAATTTCTCTATCGTCACTCGTTACATGATCTACGTGGTCCCCATTGGCGCGCTGCTCGCCATTCCTATTATTGTCGGCGCGACTGTCGCCAAGGACGCCTTCATTGGCGGTGTCCATCTTTATTGGTTCTTTGCTTGGATTGAAGTTGTCTGGGTTAGCTTGTGGGGCTGCAAGATCTTCTCCAAGTTCATTCCTTATGTCTTTCAAACTCTATGTGGTTTCGTTAGCTCCGGTACGCGCAAGTATGCTCTTATCTTGCGCGCTCTGGAGACTCCCATCACCATTGTGCTGTGGTGCGTGATCTCGTTGGTGACCTTCTTGCCGGTATGTCAATTGCCCCAAAACCCGATGGAATGTCCGGTGGTGAAATGTCTGCTAACTATTGATGTCTAGATTATGCGGTATGGTGCCGACAATAGCAGCGATGTCTCCTCCTGGGAGAAGAGTGTCAAGAACATCCTGTTCGCTCTGCTGGTCTGCAGTTTGATCTTCCTGGCCGAAAAGGCTCTGGTGCAGCTCATTTCGATCAGCTACCACCGCAAGCAATTCGATGCCAAGATCAAGGAATCGAAGCGTAATGTCTACCTGGTCGGTCTGCTGTTCGAGGCCTCCCGCAACATGTTCCCCGTGTACTGCCCCGAGTTCCGCGACGAAGATGACTTGATCTTCGACTCGCTGCTTGCCCAGGGAACCAAGAAGGACAAGAAGCACAACTCCATAATGCCTCTCCGTATGGTGAGGGAGGTCGGCCGTCAGGTCGGGCACAACGTTGGCCGTATCGGTGACAAGGTTACCACGGCTTTCGGCAATGTCGCCTCCGAGCTTACTGGTAAGCAGGTGTTCAACCCGACTGCCACCCACTCTATTGTCGTGCAGGCCCTCGAGCGGAAGCGTTGTGCCGCGGCGCTGGGTCGCCGTATCTGGATGTCTTTTGTTGTTGAGGGTCGGGACGCGCTGTACCTTGAGGATATCGTCGAGGTTCTCGGCCAGGGGCACGAGGCTGAAGCCGAAGAGTGCTTCAACGCTCTTGACAAGGACGGCAATGGTGATATCAGTCTGGACGAGATGATTCTTTGCATCACCGAGTTCGGTCGTATGCGCAAGTCCCTCAATCACAGCATGCACGACGTCGACCAGGCCATCCGTGTTCTGGATAATCTGTTGCTCTCTGTTGCCTTTGTTGTTGGCGTTCTGGTGTTCGTCTCCTTCGTCACCACTGGTTTCGGCACTGTCATTGCGGCCGGTGCTACCTCCCTGCTGTCTCTGAGTTTCGTCTTCGCGACCACTGCTCAAGAGGTTCTCGGCTCTTGCATTTTCTTGTTCGTCAAGCACCCCTTCGACATTGGTGACCGCATTGAAGTCAGCGACAAGCCTTATGTCGTGGAGCGTATCTCGCTTCTCTTCAGTGTCTTCCGCAATGTGAACGATCACCGTATCACCCAGGTGCCCAACAACATTCTGAACAGCTTGTCGGTGGACAACTTCACCCGTGCCAACGCCATGCACGAGCAACTTACAGTCCCAGTTGCTTTTGACACCTCTTTCGCCGACGTTCAATTCCTTCGTGAGGAGATGGAGACTTTTGTCCGTGACAAGGAGAACTGCCGTGACTTCCAGCCAGACATTGATATCGAGGTTGTTGGCGTCGGTGACATGGACAAGCTTGAGCTGCGCGTCGATATCCGCCACAAGTCCAACTGGTCCAACGAAACCGTCCGTGCTGCCCGTCGCTCCAAGTTCATGTGCGCTCTGGTCCTTGCTGTCCGCAAGATCCCCGTCCGCGCTCCTGGTGCCGCCGCCCCCGAAGAAGAGACTAAGGAGGAGAGTGATGACGACGATGCCGACGACACTGGAAACCGCAAGCCCGGTCAAGATGGCATTGACAGCAAGGGATTAGCTCCTGCTGCTGCCGCCGCCGCCGGTCTGTCCACTGCTGACACTCTGTCCCCGAACACCGCGCAGTCATCCGGGTTCGACCCGAAGCGGTCCTCCGGCACCATCCACAAGCGTGGCTCCCAAGCCAGCGAAGCCGCCATCGCCGATCGTCTCAACTCTCGTTCTCCGGCTGTTGACGTGGGCCGCGACGACGGCACCAATGCCGACCTCTACCGCACCACAACCAATGCCTCCGGCCAAGGCCAGACCCTCAGCGTCAAGGACGGCGTCTCGGGCGTTCAACGCGGCCTCTCCACCGGCCACCGCAAGGCTGGTGCCCACGTCTCCTACGCCAGCGAAGAAGGCAACGTGCCTCCCCTCTCCCCCATCCGCGCCGGCATGACTCCCTCCACCAGTGAGGTCCCCATCCTGGGCAACCCTGCACCCCCCGGTTCCCGCGGAAGCGCCCGCTACGAGCCCACTTCGCATAACCAGAGCTCCATAATCGGATCCCCCGAGACGGGCACCTACAACACTTCCTACTACCGGACCCAAGAAAACCCCTTCAACCCCGTCTCGACCCGCGGCGTGAGCGCCGAGCAGCACCAGGATCATCACCACGAGATGGACCGGTATGACCCCGTCTCGCCGACGTCCATCTACTCGCCTCCTCAGCCTGCCCACCCCGCTGCCGCTCGCACTGCTGATGATCTCGCGGCTCGTCGGCCTTCGCTTCTGGCGCGCATGAAGCGTGGTAAGCAGGACCGCACTTATGGGGAGCATGAGGCGTGAGTGAGGTTGAAAGAGTTGTTTTCTTGATTTATTTCATTGCATTTTTTTTTTTTTTTAATTTTTTTTTCTTTTCTATCCCGACGATTTGTTTATCAGGCCATTTGCGAAAAATTCCCGGTTTGTTGTATGAATATGAGCCATGCGCTGTAACATTAGATGATCTATTTTGATCTTGATCGCAATATTACGATTTTACTACTTCATCTGAGCAATTACTGTAGCAGAACCCCTTAGGAAATAGTATAATATAGTGACGAATGTAAGGTAGATGGGTCTTGCCACCCAGCTTTAGACGAGAAGTGATTCCATTCATACATCCACAATCAATATAGTACAAACGAAGTAGCCTGAGAAAGCCTACATCCGGGCTCAAGATTAGAGCATCTCCAGCACAACCTTAAGGTACTTATTTACTACCCGTCTCCTTCCACGGGTACGAAACAGGATCACCCTTCCGAATCCAGATCTTCGACTTCTTCTTATTAACAACATGCTCAACAAAGACCTCCCGCGTATGCGCCGCCTTGAACTTGCGGATCCACCGCGGATCCCACAGTTCGCTCGCAATGCCGAGATCCTTGCAGCAACGGACTAGCGCATTCGAGCGGCAGCCTTCGGTGGCGGTGGGAATGCCGTCTGGCGAGAAGTAATCTTGTTCGCCGCGGGCGACGGAGACAAGACTGGGTTTATCAGTATTGCGATGGATATGTTTTGCTGCAGCGAAAGCTACAGCTTACCAGGAAACGTACCGTCCATTACAAACGAGAGCATACTCCCTCGTAACCGTCTTCGGCGTAACAATACTCTCACTCCGCGGAACAAGCCCCCACCCACCAGGTCCAAACGCCCGATTCAAGATCCGCCGGTACTTGATCTCAGGCAGATAAAGGATCCCATCCGGCTTAATCTCCACCTCCTCAGGATCCGTCTCAGCGAGCAGAATATCCGCCGCTTCCTTGGGGAACGGCGCGGCCGAGAGTCCGTGGAACGAGCGTGTCCAGTCGATCTTCTCTTCTGGCGCGGACTCCAGCTCCAAAGGCTTGTCTGAGAGCCCGCTTTTCGAGATGTTGTCTGTTGTGGGTTTGTTTGGAGTGGGTGCGGAAACACGGGTTGCTTGCGAGGAGGTGGATGAGGTTGGTGAGGGCTTGGGCGTTGTGCTGGCGTTCTGGACTCGTGGGATGCTGTAGCTGATTGCTCGCAATGTGGGGATGCGGTGGTGGTAAGGGGGGATCCTTGTTCGTGGTGCTTGCGAGATTGAAGTCGCGTGTTGGAGGGTTTCCAGTGCCTGTATGGAGCGGGATCGTAGGGCTGACATGGTGGGTTGGGGTGGAAGGTGCTTGGAGCTGGCGTCGCGTTGAAGCTGATTGGGATCCAGATGATATAGATCACGTGATTTATATAGGAGGTGATGCGTCAAATGCTACGGATGGGACCCCTCGGGGAGATTTGATGGAGATAAGGTATTGTACATTGAATGCGCTAAGAGTGTGTTCAGAGAGAGGAATGAAGTGTGTGAAAATTTTATCACGCGTCTTTCGTCTGTGTTCGCTGGTCGTTGCCCTTTTGCTTCCAGCATTCGCGGAAGGCCTCCATCTGCATGGTTGTCAGCATAGGATCCACAATAGAATCGCTTGAGGCCAATTCATATGAAAAGTAACGAAGATACTCGATAATTGGCCTAACGAGACAATCTTGAAGTTTTTCGAGCTGCCATGTTGTATGGCGAAGCTCGAGGTGAAGGGTGACCCACCTCCTGCTTGCACTCGCGCCAGTCTTTCTTTGCAAAATAGCAGTCGTTCATCTTGTCCTGCTCGGCTGTTTTTATAATCGTCAGAAATGAGTTTCAAGTCAGGTTGGTACTTTGAGTCATTCACCGTGACAGCCGGTGCTGAAGATGCGCTTGTCCCTGTAGTCTCTTAGCATCAATCGTCCCACATCACAACCACAGAGATCACTTACCACTCATCAGGTTCATCGTCATCCTCCTCCTGGGAGGTATGAGGCTTTTCCGTATTGTTCGACATGGCTGAAGTATGAGAGCGCGGAGGATGCGGATGCAAGGCAACTGGAAGGTGCTCGGCTGGCGTCGGCGGGGAGATCTATCTTATCGTCCTCGCCCACTGGATTTCCATCCCCAACAATCAACATGGCCGCGCCGACGGGCAACAATGCCAATTTGACCGGCAAGAAACTCAATGTCTTGGTCTACTCCGGTTCGCTCGCTCACTCCGCCCACCAAATAAGCCGCTTGCTGACCGACAGCGGTACCACAGGGACCGGAACGACCGTTGACTCAGTCCGTCATTGTCTCTACACCCTGCGCCGGCTGCTCGCCTCCCATTATGCCGTCACCCCGGTCACGGGTGACATGCTCCTCAAGGAGCCTTGGACAGCGACCTGCGCTCTGCTGGTGATCCCCGGCGGCGCCGATCTTGGCTACGGCCGCACGCTCAATGGCGCGGGGAATCGGCGTATCACACAATTCGTGCGCCGCGGGGGACGCTACTTGGGGTTTTGTGCGGGTGGCTACTATGGGAGCAAGCGCTGCGAATTCGAAGTCGGCGATAAAACTATGGAAGTCATTGGGGAGCGCGAATTGGCGTTTTTCCCGGGCATTTGTCGGGGCGGCGCGTTTCCCGGCTTCGTTTATCATAGCGAAGAGGGCGCGCGGGCGGCTGCGCTGAATGTCTCGAAGGAGGCGCTGAGTATTGGCAATCCGCCTATGCAATTCCGATCGTACTATAATGGTGGTGGTGTATTTGTGGATGCTCCCAAGTATAGGGACCAAGGCGTGGAGGTGCTGGCCAACTACGCCGAGGAACTCAATGTTAATCCGGGTGAGGGCGCAGCTGCTGTTGTGTACTGCGAAGTTGGTGACGGCGCTGCCATTCTGACCGGGCCGCATCCAGAGTATGTAGCTCATTTCAAATGGTGTGCTGCAGTGTACATTCCACTAACTCTGGATAACAGGTTTGCCGCAGCAAATCTCGACCCAAAGACTGGAGGACCTGGATTCAAAGATGTCGTTGATGCTATTACTGCTGACGACAAAGAACGTACTGACTTTTTAAAAGCCTGTCTGTCTAAGCTTGGCTTGCAAGTTGCGCAGGATACATCAACAGTTCCCTCGCTGTCGTCCTTGCATATCTCTGGCCTGGATGCTGAGGAGCCACTGGAGATCCTGTCTTTACTCGCCCCATCCCTGACGAACGAGAACGGTAACGAATACCTAAAGGATGAGAATGATACCTTCCGGATTGAGCGTCCGGGCGCATGGAACCTAAGCGAACTGGAGACTTCGCTTCCCAGCGATGGCATTGTCGATTATCAGGCAGTCACCAAGCGACTTGTGATCCACGATGATCTCCCATCTTCGAAGCTTACGCCTTACTTCAACCACCACGCATTTTACGCTAATCTGCAACAATACCAATCTGAATCTCGAGAAGGTGCCTCGAAATTTGGATCGAATCTCATGTACGGCGAGGTTGTGACGAGTACCAATACTATTCTAGAGAAGTACGCTATTAGATTATCTGTCTGCTGGACTTTCTAACAAGTCTCGCAGGAACACGAATCTTCTTCGTCTGCTACCGCAAGGATTCACCGCCACAGCCACAGTCCAAGTTGCGGGCCGAGGACGAGGCTCCAACGTTTGGATATCGCCGGCCGGGTCACTGATCTTCTCCACCATCGTGAAACACCCCATCGAGAAGATACAATCAGCGCCGGTGGTGTTTATCCAGTATCTAGCCGCTATGGCCGTTGTGAAGGGCATCAAGAGTTATGCCAAGGGGTACGAAAAACTCCCGGTTAAATTGAAATGGCCGAATGATATTTGTAAGTCCCTGTCGCTTTGTTTTCTGCTGTCTAAGAAACAATATCCTGAGGCCCGCTACAGACGCTCTCGACCCCGAAGATCCTGAACAGAAACGATACACCAAAATTTGTGGCATTCTGATCAACTCTCATTTCATGGCCAATGAGTATATTTCTGTTGTCGGGATCGGTGTGAATGCCACAAATGCCTCACCAACTACGGCACTAACGGCACTTGCCGCCCGCTATGCCTCGCCGGGGGCTGCAGCGGCATCACCTGTCACACTTGAGAAGCTGCTGGCCCGCATCCTCACAACGTTCGAAGACCTGCATACACGTTTCTTGAGAACCGGCTTTGATCGTGCTTTTGAGGAGATGTACTACGATGACTGGCTGCACATGCACCAGATCGTCACTCTAGAAGAGGAGGGCGGCGCCCGGGCTCGCATCCAAGGTATCACTCGGGATTATGGACTGCTACTTGCCGAAGAGCTTGGGTGGAATGACCGACCCACTGGGCGTGTCTGGCAATTACAGAGCGACAGCAACAGCTTCGATTTCTTGAAGGGTTTAGTGAAGCGGAAGATCTAAAATAGAATACGGGGTATATGACACGCAAAAGTTGAGCGACAATTGCGGCTCGTGGATCTTTCCCTCTCCCTCACGGCTGAGTCCTCACCGTCATTCATATATCCGTACTTTCTGAAGATCCCGGAATTCCTCCGATGCGATTCTGCGATACTACGTACGTGGGCCCCGTCGACCTCCTCGGTCCGAACGAATTCTGCCTTATTCATAGCTGCCTACTCGAAGCCAATAGCCGACTTATATTTTTGGATCTCAATCTAGCAGGTTCTTCCTATTGGGCCGGTTTTGAACGTGCAGAATTCTCCCCCCTCCCAGTCCCCGCAGAAGTCGGCTGATTTATCTGTCTACTTCTTCCTTCACATCTATCGTTTGCCTTTGCCCGTATATACCATCTCAGCTTTTTTCAATGATAAACTCGGAATCACACTGCAATTCCAATCTTTTGATCTACACGAGATTTTCAGCCGAAGAGCCCCTAGTCATCCTTCTAGAAATATGGTTTAGGGGTGACGATCATCAATAGTGGATAAATTTCGGGTCTGGATGATCACTAGGCTGCTCCGCCCATTTTGCTTGTCTTTCCTCAGCCCCAGTCTCTTCGCAACCACCGGACTGGATCATGTTTTATCTTCCATTGAAGTATGACATGTCCTCAATTAATAACATTGACATCATGTAAAAAGTTCAATTGATTTCATGTCTCATTATCTTCCTCAAGAGATTCTTCGGGTGGACTTCCAGTCAAATATATCTCAACCCACCGCGACCCACATGGCTAAGCCTCTACTATGTGCACTTTACAGCTTTCCCCATCTAACCGTTTCTTTCAAGGGCATGTCTCAGACGATCTTTCCCAATTAACTAAGTCTCCGTCCACCGCCGAACTGCCCTATTTTCGGAAGACGGTGTTTCGGACGATCTTCTCTACAGCTAGCCACAGCAGACCTGACCGCCGAAGGACGTTCAACGAGATATCTGGAGACTCCAGGGTATAAAAAGGGCGTTGAACCCGACGGTAAAGAACCATCCACTACATATCATCTTCATCCATTCTCCAAAACAAAACTTCCAACCGCGAAAATGGTCAAGATCTCTGCCCTCATCACCCTGGCTCTGGCCTCCGTCGCTCTGGCCACCTCCAACTCCGACTGCCAGAACAAGTTCGACACCTGCCGCTCCAGCGGTGACCCCAACGAGGCCGCCTGCGCTGCTGAGCACACCAGCTGCTGCGCAGACGCCTTCGACACCTGCCGTTCCAGCGGTGATCCCAACGAGGCCGCCTGCGCTGCCCAGAACGCTGCCTGCAAGGGCCAGAAATAAGCTCGCCCCGTCAGACCGATACCTCGATACCGAATCCGACAGTCAACATGATAAAACTGACAAGAGGGATGATTGATCTCAATCGTTGACTCGTTGGCCATATATCTACGACGGAAAGGAAAGCGAGGAGGTACGGCCACCATGGACAAGCTGTCCAGAGTCATGTCAAATAATAATCATCCGGAATTCCCGCCCCTCTCTCATACAATGGCATGAATTCGAACCAAGCAACTTAACTTCAAATGTAGAATGTGGAACTTAATTGAGCTCCGTTTAGGAAAATAAGGCGATAGGGCGGCTGAGGATGATGATCACTAAGCTAGCCTTATATTTGCGGGGGATAGTGCTCTCCTTTTGGCATAGCCAAAATATAAATTGCCTACTAGGACAACGCTATTGAGGCATAAGGTATCCACTCATCTGAACATCAGAAATTCCAGAGGCTGACTCAATGTCGGTCTCAAGTCTACTTATTGAGATGGACAAATTCGGACGAGTCGTATCAGAGAGGCTTTACATGGCTCTATGATATTTGGCATTGATCATCAAGGTATGTACAATATATAGAAAAATTCGTGCAGTGTCGCAATCTCATCTTGTACTTGAGTGTCTTGAGCATATCAAACCGTCCGGGTCACATAGCCCTCATGCATTATTGGTACATGAGAAACTCGCACTACCGGGGTTATCATGTATCGCCTTTCCCGAGCTATAAAGTCCAAGTACACACTGTGATCCATGTTAGTGAATTGATTACAGACAAGCAAAGCACGCCAAGGAGAGAACTTACCAACACGACCCCAACAGCAATAGCAAAAGTGTTAAGCAAGGTTTGCAATGTCTTTTTGGGAGACGAAAACCATAACCCTTTGTCCATGTGCAGACCAAAGATACCAGTGAAGCCAAAGGTAAACCAACTGCCGAAAAGTGCGGTCTAAAAAAATAAGGGTAAGTCGCAGTGCCCAGAAAGATAAGAAAGGGTTCAAAACATACGATCAGACTAAGAAGATTGTTGAAAACAGGAATTGACTCTGCAATTACCCATGCGAGTACCCACAGGCCTGCGGCGATGCCAATCCATGAGCCAACAGATACCCAGTCTCGTTTGTGCATTCGGTCAGTCCCTGCGAAGAGACTGATGTATATTGATTTGGCTGCGACGTGGCTGTTGATCACGCCCGCAATGACAATCTAGAGACAATCGCGATGCAGAGTCAGTTCTGCATCCTCAGAAGGTTCATCAAAGTAGACTCTTACTGTAGGGAGAGCCACGCCATAGGCGATCTGAGCCACCAGGGGACCTGCGGACCCCAGGGCCGGAGAAGTGACGTCCGCACCAGCATAACGGTAGATTACGACAGCCGCAATAATGTACAACGTTATGTCAACAGTTTGAAGAAGTGCGAGGGCCTTTGGAAAGTCTTTGGGGTCCTTCAGCTCGGCAATGAATGTGAAGAAGGTGTTGTGGCTGACTGCACACTGTTAGACACTGCTGGCATCTCCCTGGGAGATAAAGGACTCGATTACCGTAAGAGAAAGCAATGTTCGCGGCAGATGTAAAACCAGTCACCAAATTTGTTTCGACGGTCGCACTAATAATAACATCGGGGTTCTGGATGCCTAGGGAGATCATGCAGATCAAGACAGCGGATAAAATACTGGCGAAGGCTGGGCAGAGACCGGAGTATTAGTTATTGGGCATACAAGAGCATGAGTTGCTATATAGGACAACTTACAGACAAGTGACAGCCAGGAGACTTTCTCCAGTGTCCGCGGCAAAGAACAGATAAGTGAAAGAATCAAGGCCACAACGCCAAAAACAATTGAGCAAGTGGCATGCTTGGTAATGGCATTGAGCGCCACGGTAAAGGTCAGGATATGGCTTGCCATAATGAATACGAGGAAGAGCAATTGTGCAGTTCCAAACAGCCCATATCCAAACCGGCCCATTAGAACCTCCCCTGCATCAGCCATGCTGGAAATATGAGGATGCCTCGACTTGAACTTTCCGATGAGATATCCGGTATACGTAGCCAAAAGGCCCATGCCAATGAGGACGACAAGGGCTGGAGTAAGTCCCATGCCTGCTACGGCTGCCGGAAGAGACAATATGCCTAGTGAGATGGTTTCGGAAACCATGAGCAAACCACCTTGCCTACATTACGATGTCGGCATTAGCCATTGTATATAACCCAGCTATGAAAAGAGTCAGTCAGAACGTACCACCACCTCAGGACCTTGTATTTAACCTCCGCAAATTCCTCATTTCCAAATGCATCTTGGCGTTGTGGTGTAGGATCAGGCTTTTTCCCAATATCAGTAGCGTCGGCATGGGCCCATTGCGGTTCAGCATCGACATTGGTCGGCTCAATGTCAACAATTTGAGGCCTTGGAGTAGTCGTCATTCTCATATTAGATTGGATGACATAGAAAGAGGAGAGGAACGATATCTAAGACAGTGAAACAAGAAGGTGATAATTTCGTTCCGTGGCGGAATAGGGGAAAGAAATCATGGACTGGATAGCGCATATGGTGGGGGAGCATTATAGAAACGGCCCCAGAGTCATTTCTTGCTGGGATATAATACTCTCCTTCCCGTTTCGATTGCTACCGCGGCCTAGTAGATGTCATCGCGCTGGTCTGTACCTACTAAATGGAAGTGCTGGACATCGGTGGATCGTGTCGGCGAGATTTTGCCCAGTAATACAAGGACCTGGATGGAGGGAGTGGATTTCGGCGGCAAAATGCTACGTAGTGGGACTTTTGAGGGGAGGGAAAGGCATGCCTGTTCAGCGGTAGATAAGGTCCGTACTAATTTACCCTGCAGCCCCTTTAGCAGATTGTGTCCTATCAGAAATCGGTTCTGGGGGCGTTTTAGGTCTCAAGGACGCGAAGGGCGTTGGCATCTCAATATTTGCGATTATGGGTGCATCCATGCGTTATCTTGATATACGTTCCCTTGCGCTTCCCCAGTCGAGTCCCCGGTCTATTCCCCAGATTTGGCGATTTGTCACGCAATGAATGAATTAGGAAATCTGGGGTATTCGTATGGACAACCACCACGGAAACGCTTTCCAATCTCGGAGTTGATTGTCCCTTGAGTGGGTCCTGGTCCGTGGTATCGGTGTGCTTATTTAATGCACTCATAGATGGATCAAATATATCTTCATCGTAATTTGACTAGTGCCCGGCGGCAAAATATTCTGAAGGTGTTATTGTCGCAACTCAAATAGTTATCCAGCTTGATTATTAATTAAAGCAATTTAAGTACAGTCATAAATCATAATAGTACCCACGCAACAGGATATAGAAAGCAGGCGGCAGCGAAATCATGTCTCACCTCGCCTAGCTTCCGTTTCGGTCCAACGTCGACACCATTCACCCAAAAGCTTCTGTGAAACAGGCTCCATCCCAGCCATTGTGAAGCTTGTCAACTTACACTTATCCAAGTCGAAGCGCGGTTGTTCTTCACCCACAATGGATTGAAAGAAAGGCAAGATTCGAATCTTTTCAGCCTCGGCCTCCCTGGAGAGCCTTTTGGGTAAGAGACAAGTAAAATGTTCCACCCATTGCTCGAAGCTGACTAGCTGCGATGAAGATATGCATGCCTGTAATGCGGTTGCGAATTCTGAGAATGGAACTGGTCGGGGATGAACGACATTGTATAGCTGCACGAAGGGGGTGTCCGTGTTGGCGGGTTGCTCCTGTTGCAGAGAGAGATCGAGGATCGCGCGCGACATCTGATCCACAGGTATCCAGTCGACTTGACCCATTTCATCCGGCACAAGGCCACTGGCTTTGGAAAGAATTGCCACGGAGTGAACCCAGTCGCGACTATCCCATTTACCTGCATCTCCGATCGTAGTCGGACCGGCAACTTGTCCTAGTCGAAGAATTGTAATGGGAATTTGGAGCTCGGCACCTGCTGCAGCGAGTAGTCTTTCTGCAACCTGTTTTGATTGTGCATATCCCGTCAAAGCGGTTGTATGTGCACATTTAATCACCTCTTCGGGAACTGGTACATTTGGAGAAATCACTTTGACCCATCGTTGCACAGCGCCAGTGGATGACATGAAAACAATTCGGGGGTGGGATGGTGCCCTATTTGCGATTTCGATAAGCGTGTTGACACTTTTCAGCATTTCGGGTAGGAATGAGGACAGTGATAAAGCGAAGTTCACGGCCCAGGCGTTGTGGATGATGACGTCTACGTGGTTGGATATTTCATCCAGCTGCTTTTGCGGCAGATTCAGATTTGGTCGAGATAGATCAACAGAGATAAACTGCAGCCGCGCGTTATTTGAATCAATGTCTAGATTCAGCTCGTCGGCGCGACGCTGGAAAGCTGCCCGCCCATCTGTACCTCGATCTAGGCATTTGATGCCTGCAACACGGGGGTCATCGAGCAGGTCCTTGACGATGTATGGTCCCAGTCGCCCTCTTGAGCCCAGCAAAACGACTTTGATATCTGCATCTGGAAATGACGGAGCTTGATTTTCCTTGCTAGGCTCTGGTAACTGAGCGACAAGGCCATCCAAAATCTCATCAACTCCACTTGCTCGCTGCAAGTCAAGCTCATTCCGTTCAAAGACAGCATTGAACGTGGCTTTTGCCAGTGCCTCGATAGATGGATTCTCGAAGATCGTGTGCAGCCAAAAGTTGATCACGTTTTTCTTTTTATCCATGCGCCGATGGAGACCGAGTCTTAGTTTCTGCCCAAGCTCGACGACAGTGAGCGAGTCTATCGCCTTGGCAACGAAGAAATCATCGCTTTCTTTGAGGGTGATGTCGGGTCGAATGTCATGGACAATAGACCCAATGAACCTCTTCGCTTCATCCATCCAGTGATTCTCTAAGATCCCTATCTCGCTTTGCTCATCCGTTGTGCCATAAAGGAACACCGCAGCAATATACTCGGCGTACAGTGACTCGGTTGGTTTTCGCGATATTGTGCCTTTTGGGGCTCTGAAGAATCCAAGATTGGGCTGGCTTAGTACGATTCGCGACCGGCGGATCTTGCCATACTCTGGCGCGATCGAGTTAGCTTGTGCGATGGATGGCCAGATTGCATCGATGAATTCCTTCTTGCTCATCCTGGCTACTTGAGGTCCTGGTCTTGGCTCGATTAGGAGGAGTACCTCAGGCCGGCCATTGCCCACAACCAAAGCCCCGGCGATATGGGGATCGCCAGCAAGAACAGCCTCCATGGGGATGGGCCATACTATTTGGTTGCTGCTCAAGACGAGGATGTCGTCTGTACGAGAATAGAAGCGCCACAGACCGGGCTTTGATGGATGAGGAATGAACAAGTCCTTGGTTCGCCAGGTCTTTGCCTCTGGGAAGTTGTGAGACAAGGAGCGTCGTCCGATGAACTTCTCGTCCTGATGCAATACCATTTCATAAATGCCCACGCCAACTTCTTGCATGTCACATTCGTCGTATGGATTGAGCTCTATATGTTCCCATTCTCCCGGTTGAGGCATCAGCGTTTGAATCTGACCCATTTCGAGAGATCCGTACATTTGACAGACATTGGTCACGTCGTCAAGCTTGTTTCCAGCAGTTCGTGATAGAGGGCCTCCACCATAGAGCACAAAGTCAAGATTTTTTGCTTGCTCATATGCGGTCGGCTCTGTCACCCATTGCTCAATGATAGAAGGAGGAAGATAAAGAGCTCGGACATCTTGCTCCTTCATGACGGTGTCTACCAAGGACCCACTGGGTGGCATCATGGGAGGCCCCATGATCACAGCGGCAGCCTGAGAAAATGCAGGCAGCAGTGTGTATGCTTGGATGCCAGCCATCTTGGTAATTGTTAGTCCTTGAAAACAAATACACACGGTGTAGACATCCAACTTACATGATATGGAGGGAAGCAGGAATAAAACCTTCCTGGCGGAGAGAAATTGAACTGAGAAGCATTCTGCGGACTTCGTCCTTCGGGTACGGGAATTTTGGGATCGTTGTCTGTACAGGAGAATGTGGCATGTGTGAGATAGACTAGTTTCGGTGGGCCTATACGTAGATTAGTGAGATAGACTGATACTGATGAGGTTGCCATACCGGTTGAGCCCGAAGAATGTAAGATTAGACATTTCTCATCCTTGAGCTCCGCGAATGACGCATCGAAAGGGTATCGCGGAGTTTGAGATTTGAGCAAATCTGTCATTGATGGCACTTGTTTGCAGGACATAGATGGGTCGAATTTCTGCAGACCTTTGGCCATAGATCGTAGAACATCTGCGTAGAGGAGTGCATGAACATCGGCTTGTTGAAGGAGCCCCAGATTGAGAATAGCCGGATTCCGCGGCGAAATGAACAGTGTCTAGTTCATGAGTATCGACATTGAAAAACTGCCATTTGAAGTGACACAGGGTTCAACTTACTTTCCAATCGCATTTGATCGCCGCCAGCAGCAGAATCGTATATCGAAGGTCCCCTGCACCAATGTAGGCCAGGGTTCTTCGCTCCTTTGGGGCATTTTTCAATGTCCGTTTGATCCACCACGCCATGTGGTCCACCGCCGAAGCCATGTCCTTCATCGTAACGTCCTGGAAGCCATTGGCAACGCTTTCAGACGTCGAGATGGCCGCAAACACGCGATCGGGCTCATGATGGGCACAATAGTCAACAATGTGGGGCAACAGTCGATGTCCGCGATATTTCTCTGCTCCCTGAGCCCATGGTTCAATGGAGCTTGCGCCTGTCATCATCAATCTGTGGAGGATGGATTGTATAGCGAAATTGTGACTCCGCTCGAGGGATGGGGCAGTCCGGCGTAGTCGACGTAGATAACCTCGAGGTTCATGCCAAGATCTAGACAAGTGCGCAGGCCGCAGGGATCCTCGAGAGAAGAGGTGCTAGCTGCAACGCAACCCGCAACTGCGGGTCAACACTATAACCCTTCTGGAGACACTAATGCGCGGGCATCTCGCCCCCTTGTTGGCCTTCCGAAGCCAAAGAATGGATTTGATTTCCCCTGGCCTGGCCTGGCATCGGCTGAGGCGCACTTCCAATTAGATGGCGCATGTCACCGAGCTGCGCCATCGCTCGACGGTGCATCTTGATACCATGGCCCTGGATCTGCTAAGAGCGTGGAGGATCAGACTCCACTCGCTGTGAGTCCCTCCCCCCATTCGTGGCGCAAAATTGGACGCTGCTGGTCATGATTCAACTCTATGCCGATGACTGTTCGAGACGTTGGCTGTTTTCTTTTCCTAATCTGTTTTCGGGCCCCCCTTACTCGAATCCCGAGGTGGTGGTTGACGACACGCGTAGCGCTGAAGCACAAGTCAGTGGGGACCTTCGTGAAGCCTTGCGGAAAGAGTGGGAGCAGGATGCAGTGATTGGTAGGAATGCTCCAGCTCCAGCTTTATCGTCATTTTCGTCGAGCCTTGTGGCATCTTTCTGCAGATCGCCTGTCGCTGCTCATTAGGCGTTCTGGGATCGGATGTCGGTATCGGAAGCATCAAAGCATCGGAGAGGGCCGCCTAAAATCTGGCAGCTGACGGTGGAGCCGGATGTGGACTGCGAGCGATCCGCTGTGCCGCATTTAGATTTTGCTTATTGCTTGGCTTGATCGCATGGACGAGGGTGAGCGAAAAGGATGGGTGGGGACGGGTAGCGGGTCTGAGGGAATCCCTCGGCCACCGGGCCCGACTTCCCCGGGTGATCCTTGCCATAGCGAACATGTTCAGACCCTCCTGTCTCAAATTCCAGATGTGCTTATTCGACGATCGTGTGCAGACGGGAGATTCAATTTAAGCCATGAGTGAGTGCCGAGTATAGGAAAGCCTTCCAGCTTAAGCTTATCCTTGACAAAATTTACCTGGGACCGCCGTAGCTTCCCACTGTTTACTAGTACAGAGTGTAGTGGTTACCGTTACCAAGGCAATAATTTGCTGTAACCAAATTAGCCCTGCTTCACTGGAGACAGAGAACGCAATGATAGCTCATAATGAGGCAAGTCACAAAGGTACATGGCTTACTACCTACGCCTCGCCATGGTGTACAGCAGCCCGTGTTTATGACCTGAGCGAAAAAGAAAGCACCCCTTAGACCGCGCGTGCTAGAAATGATATATATGAAATACGCGCAGTAGTGCATACTAAAAATTCTATGATAGGGGTAGAAATAAGAATGGCACCCCACCCCCTGTCAACCGCATCTTCCATAGCAGGAGGCGTCAAAGCTAGTACGGACTTCCGGTAGGCAATAGATTGACAAGTCAGATTTCCTGAAGGCAGCTTCCTCTCTAATAGCCCTATATCCAGTACCTTTGGGGTGCGCTGAGATCGCAATTTATTGTCTGTATATTTGCCTGGCAATGCGAAATCTCCGTCGTACAAGTCATTCTGGCCCCTTGCCCAAGGCCCAGATTTTGAGCGACTGCTAAGTCGAAAGCACTCCACAACAGTGGGCGGTGCACTTCGTGCTACCTCATAGACTTACTTTTTCATCTTCATTTTCTCGTATTAGAAGGAAGGCAGCTTAAGGGGTCTGATGTGAAAAACGCCTCAAATAACGCCCTGGCCGTGCTTCGACACTACCGCTGTAAATTCTGGAACATGATCTGCCAAGATTACGCTGACAGCGGGGACTAAGACCGCCGCGGGGCTCGGTGTTGATTCGGAGTCTCAGTTGTCCTTCACTCTCTTGCCTGGCCTGTGGAGCTGTTCTAGACAACAAAGCTCAGCGTACCGCGTGTCTCTCCGCACGGCAGATTTCGTCGTTTCGGGCCGTGGCTTGGTACCATGTGAGGATAATGTGAGGCGCCAATCACAACGCAGAACCTTACCTTGACGGCTCCTCCCCGAGTATACACCAACTCCTTTTTTGCGAACGCTCGTCACAGGTGAGAAACAGAATGCACAAGATGGCGATGTTGAAATAGTGTACTAAATGTTGGTTTGGTGGAAGAACACCCATGATACCTCGACAAACGCTTTTCAGAGGCTAACAGCGCGATAAGACCAGGACTGACCACGAGCGATCCTGCCCTGCAGCAACCCCTGAAGGCGTCGCATTCGATCGCGCATGTGTTTCCCAGAATCCGGAACCCTAGCGACCCTTGCTGCAGTTATCGAGCCTCGTCTCCACCTGGCGCGACGCCGGTGAAGAACCATTGACAGCCATGAGCGGAGCGTGTAGTGGTGTCTTTCCGGACACTGTCGGCATGAGGCTGTTTTTCAAAACGACCTAGCGTGGTCTGAATCGAGCGTCGTTCCGGTCTCTTAGCAATCTTCTACACTCCATGGGTGGACGGCGCGTCTGTGCCGGACAGGGGTGTGACAGGGGTCGGGAAAGGACTGGCATTAGGCCTTGGAACCGCCTCCAACATAAAAATGATTAGCACGAGCTAAGACACCCTTCATCCTTCGATCCTTTTGGACCCCTGAGACCTGGATGTCACAGGCCGAGCCTGGATACGAACAAGAATATCGTACTCTGGACTCGAGTCTAGTCTAGGATTCAAACAGGGTCGCTGGTCCCTCGGCTGGATGTCGCAATCTTGCATTGTCAGCATGTGAGCAGATTAGCTTATACCAGACGTCTTGATTCCTATCTAGATAGAACATGTTCGCTTTCAATATTATGCAGCAATTTATCGTGACGTGATGGCTGACAGCGACCTGTCTAACTGGGGTGATGCAGAACTATATCAAGCCTCTGCCATGGCAAACTACCCTATCTCGATCTTCGATGTGTGCTGGCAGAGATATTCTCACTGGCTCCACTGAAGATGCCCTCCCCCCAATATTAAGGCGAGCGACTCTTAATCGATACCAGACCTAGCTACCCAGTCGATCATTTTGCAGAGGTAAACGAACCGGATCGAACATCCAATTGCATACTGTGCGGAGTCGGTCGGGATCCCACAGACGCCAAAGATTATCCACGCGGCCATCTCTGTCAGTTTGTCTCGTGCGTGAGTCAACATGTTGCATTGGGGTGTGCAGCTGAGCCACGCACTGGCGAGCATACGTGATCACATAAAACGCATGAATGAATGACTCAACCTCCATCCATCAATTCCAGAAACGACCGACGTATAAGACGGATGTTCCTCCACCCTTCCAATTTCTTCGTCGTCGTCATCAAACATGATCTATAGTCAAAAGCCAGCAAATGACGGCATTCCATATTGACTAACCAACCAAATATTCCAGAGTACAAAACTCTTCTTATCCGCCTCGGCACTTCGAAACAACAGCATTCGACCGGCAATGAGACAAGCCAGCAAAGCAAAATACACACCCGCCCAGTGCAAAGCTCCACTCTCACCACCCTGCAACCAACCCCAGTAGCAAGGACTAGCGATACCCCAGAGGACCACGCAAACTGCAATGAGCCAGCGCGCGAGCATCGCCAATTACAAGCGGCAGTGCCCTGCGACCATGGGCACTATCCTCAACTTGGTCATATAGATCCTGAGCCTGGACCGTGGTGAAAACAATAACACCGATGATACACAGCCAAGGAAAAATTCTAGTCCGTCGACAGCCGTGAACTGTATCCACTGCGCAGAGTCAAGATGTATCTGCAAGGCTCCAGAAGTGTAGCAGATGAATCCGACGGCGTTAATGAGGTTCCGAACCACGCAGCTTGCATCCGCACCCTTGGCTTCGCTATACGAGAATCCCAAACCGATCAGCGTGATGCATTGTGCTAGTCCGCTGACATGGAGACTTGTAGCCAATGCGAGGAGGTAGAAGACTAGCATCGTGGTTTGGGCGTACTCGGGACTCATTCGGCCTGATGGCATCGTTCTCCACGGTTTGTTGATTACTTCTTCTGCGATTGCGTCTGGTTGGTGCTGGTTGTCGACGTGACAGGAAGGAGGTTCAGCAATGCCCAGAGTAGGACGACTGGTACGAGCTGCAAACACGTGCTCCATGCTGGTGCGTCTTGTATCCCGAAGGATGATAGTCCCATTGAGGTGAAGAGGCCCGAAGCCGAAGCTCGTTGCGATGATGGTTTTAGGTCGCTGAATGTGAATAACCAGATCGAGTATGCGAATTGGGCTGGGTCTTGTATCGCAGCGTTTGCAAGAGAGGGGATATTTTTGAAGAATTGAGGCGGCTTCAATGATTCCTGTTGAGGAAGAGTCAAGATGTGCGAAGCCATTGCGGTTGTGGTCGATTGCATGGTCATGAAACTTGAGGAAATTTGAAATGCCTTCTTCTTTTGCCCGGATCTCCATACAAATTATGCTCTTTGAGAAATACCATCCTGGAAAACATAGCTGCTGCATCGACAAGGTTGGCTTGGTGTATGTCGAAAATAACACTGTATCCGCCCAACTCCAAAACATCCCAGCTATTGCTGAATCCGAATGCTGGCATCACCACGTCACATCATCCCTATCTCAATATCCCTCAATAACATTCAGTATCCCAGTTCTCTCGGTTTTTAGCCTTTTTGGGGTCGAGGCGCAACTATTCGCAGTTCTTCGCAGCTCCTTCCTAGAAAGGTTTAGTATAGCCCTACCAGATTCTCACATATGCTGACCGATTTCCAGCTGCTCATACTCAATCATTACCTCCTGAACTACATGGGTTTCGTGAATAGCACATGCATCGAACTGACGCTGGTCCCGACCAGAGAAAATGTGATTTTCACCACGTGCATTGTGGCGGGCGTGGTTGGTGTTTTCATCTGCAATTTTCATCAAGCACGAGTGGAACATGCAAGGTTCAAAAACAATCAAGGCAATCACCTCTTCATTTGCCATCTTATCGTTTTACGAGAGCAGGAAGACCTTCTCCATCATGGCCCTCAAACTCTCTGCCCTGATCCAAGCTTCCTCCTATAATTATGGCTCAGCATGGCCATCTATCGACTTTCCAGACATCGCACTCGCCATTTCCCCAGGGCCACATCTAGCAGGTGTATAAATCTCTGGTACATGTATCAATGCCGACACGGACAAAACCTCCTTGTCCTTGAAAACCTCCATCGCAAATATGGCAACTTTGTCCGGACAGGACCTTGTGAGGTTACCATCTTTCGTCCCCAAACACTAGCCCGACTCGACGGACCAGACACTCGAACCAGCAAGTCCGACTGGTATGACTTTCTCCTCCCGAATGTCGGGGTAAGCACCGCCCGCAACCAGTCATATCATGACCAGCGACGTCGACTCTGGACAAAAGGGTTGTCCAACAGCGCGATGGAGCGGTATCAGAAAGACATTGATAGCCATGCGTGAATCCTGGAGGCTCAAATTGCTCAGTCTGCTGCCAAGAGCACAGCTGTGCCATTCTCTACTTATGCTTACTGATTCTCGTTGACACCATGGGTCTCTTGCTTTTCCGAGGTCTTTTGATATGCTGCACCGAAGGACTGGGATTACTGTGTGAGGAACCTGCGGAGAACGATGAGCCTTATCGGGCCTTTTTCACCTGTTCCGTTGTTGGCCCAGATTGGGTGTGGCCTTTGAGGGGTTATTGGGTTGGTCGCGATTGGCATACTATGACGTCTTGGTATGCTGAGCAGATCAAGGAGCGCATACAGGTCAGTCTTTTGATCTTCCTCACTGGCAGTGTCACGCATTTTGATAGACTTTGTTCAAGGAACCTGATACACATGATGTGGCGCGGGGATGACAATGACGAAGTAAACATGATGAGCTAGTATGCTGCTCTGGGGGATAGCTAGTACCGAGTCCAGCTCTGCCAGCCCGGCATGGCTACACTAGTAACCGTTACCGTATACTCACCAAAGTATCAACCGAGTAATATGTTATACCCCGCATGGACCTAACCAATACGGCTAGCTCTTCTACGTGCGGAGTCACTTGCCTCTCCCACGTCGACCCACTTTCATTCCGACTCCCTCACTCCATTTGATAGCTGGGCTATATATCCTTGCGGGGGTCGGCGACTCTTCCGTTGCCCAGGCTAGCTCTTTTGTTTCAAAATGGCTTCATTTCGAGAAATCACCGCGCCCAACGGGCAGCGCTACCAGCAGCCCACTGGCTTGTTCATCAACAATGAATTCGTACCCGCAACGGGCGGGCAATCAATCACCTCTTTGGACCCCGCGTTAGTTGTTTCCGAGCCCATTCGCATGATACAGATTTTCTGACCTCAATTGAAATTCAGAACCGACAAGCCCATTGCCACCGTCGATGCTGCCAGTGCCGCCGATGTTGACCGCGCAGTCCAAGCCGCCAAAGCTGCGTTGGCGCATCCCTCGTGGAAGCTCCTCCCCGCAACAGACCGGGGTCAATTGATGGCCCGACTGGCCGATCTGCTTGAGCAGAACAGGGAGCTGCTGGCAACTATCGATGCCTGGGACAATGGTACCTTTTTTAGCAGAGACACAAGGCTATTTGACAAGCTAACTCAATTGTCTAGGAAAACCCTACCACGTCGCATTCGAGGAAGATCTCACTGAAGCCATCGGCACCATCCGATACTATTCTGGCTGGGCCGACAAGACCTTCGGACAGACCATCAACACCACCCCTCAGAAATTTGCCTACACCATCCGCCAGCCGGTCGGCGTTGTGGGCCAGATCATCCCTTGGAACTACCCTCTTTCCATGGCCACCTGGAAACTAGGACCTGCCCTGGCTTGCGGTAACAGCGTTGTCCTGAAGCCGGCCGAACAAACCCCACTCAGCGCTCTTATCCTGGGTAAACTGATTAAGGAGGCCGGGTTCCCACCGGGCGTGGTCAATATCGTTAATGGCTACGGCCGTGACGCCGGTGCCGCGCTTGCATCGCACCCGCTCGTCGACAAGGTCGCTTTCACCGGGTCGACAGGGACAGCACGCGAGATTATGAAGATGGCCGCGGGGTCGCTGAAGAACATTACTCTGGAAACGGGCGGCAAGTCACCGCTGCTTGTGTTCCCCGACGCGGATATGGACCAGGCGGTTAAGTGGTCGCATTTCGGTATCATGTCGAACCAGGGCCAGATCTGTACGGCTACGTCGCGGATCTTCGTGCACCGGAAGATTCTGCCTACTTTTCTGGAGAACTTCAAGAAGGCTGTTGAGAGTGTCAAGATTGGCGACCAGTGGGATGAGTCGACTTTCCAGGGTCCCCAGGTCACCCGTCCCCAGTATGAGCGCATTCTTTCATTCATTGAGATTGCAAAGAGTGAGGGTGCTACAATCCTGACCGGTGGTGCTGCCCACGCCCTTTCCGACCCCAAGAACAAGAATGGGTACTTTGTCAAGCCGACTGTCATTACCGATGTCACCGATTCGATGCGCATTGTCCAGGAGGAAGTCTTTGGGCCTGTTGTTGTGATCCTGCCATTTGATACTGAGGAAGAGGCTATTCAGCGTGCGAACAATACTACGTATGGCCTGGGTGCTGCGGTGTTCACGACTGATCTTGAGCGGGCGCACCGTGTCTCGGCTGAGCTGGAGTCTGGTATGGTATGGGTGAACAGTAGCCAGGACTGCGATCCCCGTATTCCGTTCGGTGGTGTTAAGCAGAGCGGTATTGGTCGTGAGCTTGGCGAGGCTGGCTTGGAGGCTTATAGCCAGATTAAGGCTGTTCATGTTAACATGGGCACTAAGCTGTAAGGGATAGGATTGGATGTACATGGAACTAGACTGGTTTACGATAGAAACTACGGCTTGACGTTTTTCACTATACCTCCCTGATTTGCTTTCTATTCATATTCTATAGCAGCTTAAGCCAAAATATATCACGAGCTCTAGGAAGTTCTAGTAGTACTAACTAGTTATGCACCATCCTAGTTGATGCCTTAGGCTGGAGGAAAGTATCCACGACAACAACTCCTTATTCCCTAAACGGCAAGAAGTCCCTCCGTCCCATTCAAAAAAATCAAGCCAAGAGTAAGCTCCCATCTTCGATGATGAAATCAACAGCGGGGTATCTTGTGATTGCTGAGGGGCATCGCAATCACCCCTCTTGCCCTCATTCCTAATGTGGATATCACTCGTAATCTCCTTCCAAAACCGCAAGTGGGCCCACCCAATCAAGTAACCAGGCTCCCCTAGAGGTATCTATACCTCCATTCTCCAGGTACAGTGCCAAATATACAACCACCATGGGCAACACAAAGAGAAAGTCGCTCCGCTGCGTTTCAGTATATCTACAATCGAAGCACGCACCATCTGGCAACACTCAACCCCTCCAAACCCTCCTCTCATAATCACATACCGTGAACCTCCATCTCAAAAATACCCTCCGAAATGGCATCCATCGGCGGCATCATGGTGGCTTTGATCACCCCCTTCACAGACGACAAGACCAAGATCGACGAAGGCCGCCTCCAAGCCCACATCGAGCACCTCATTAAAGCCGGCGTCCACGGCCTCGTCCCTGGCGGCAGCACAGGTGAATTCACTACCATGTCCACAGCAGAGCGCAAGCAGCTCACAGAGTTGTGCGTGAAATTCGCCGCCGGCCGCGTACCCGTCGTCGTAGGCACTGGTAGCACCTCCAGCGATGAGGCCATCGAGCTCTCTGCGCACGCGGCCAAGGCCGGCGCCGCGGCTGTCATGGTTGTGCCTCCTTTCTACGATCCCGTCAACCTGGAAGAGTTGCATGAGATGCTGGGCGAGATTCACAACGCCTCCAAGCTGCCGATTATGTTCTATAATATCCCCGCTGCGTCTGGCTTGACGCTCTCGCCGCAGGAGATTGCGGGACTGTCCAAGGTCGGCGTCAAGTATCTGAAGGATACCTCTGGCAATGCGCCTGCGCTCACCGAGTTAATTTTCGGTCTATCGGATCAGATTACTGCGTTTAACGGGTGGGATTCCTTGACCTTCTATGGTCTTGCGGCGGGCTGCCCTGGTGGTGTTTGGGGCGCTGCGAACTTTATTCCCGAGTTGGCGGTTGAGCTTTGGGACGCTGTTGCCGTTAAGGGCGATTTGAAGAAAGGTCGGGAGCTTTGGTCTAAGGCGTGGCCGATTTGCAAGTTCCTTGAGTCTCATAACTATTGTGCGGCTGTTAAAACCGGTGTGGAATTGAGTGGCCAACAGACTGGTGGGCTCCGGAAGCCTTTCTCGTTGTTGAAGCCTGAGTTGCAGGCGGAGTTGAAGGTGCTCCTGCAAAATGCTGGTGTGAAGACTATCTAGATGGTGCAGCACATGTGGTCTTGATTTTGATGTAAATATTTGAAGCTTTATGCTTGGAACCATTATATGATGTTATGGTATGAAAGTCAGTTCATCAGTTCGTACAATACTTAGGTATACATGCTGGTCGTAAAAATAAACAAGAAGTGCAACATGAAAAAACATTCTGTAAGATCAACAGAAAAGAGGCCAAATTTGTTCCTCTTTGGCAATATCAATCCAACACGGCATCGCATCACGCCGATTGGCTGTGAGATGCTCGTCTTGTCTCCGCCACGATTTAATCATGATATCGCGAGCGGTTGCGTATGAAGCGAATCCACATTTATCGCCAGCGTCCTCCAGCCACTGCATAATAGCTTCTCTCCTCGGTGTCGTTATCGCTTCGCATCCAGCAATAAAGGCCGGCCAAGCGGTCCCAGGGCCCGAGAAAACCTCTTCAGACAAAGAGGCGCTGCATTCTTGCAGTGCATGAATAACACTATCGACGTGGCCCTGTAAGACAGCAGGATGTGCCTCCCGAATTCGGCGATAGAAAAAGATGACGAGGGCCGAGTTCAGTGCCTCGAGCATGTGCGCATGCGGCTTCGACGTCGCTTGCAGTTCTGTAGATTTGCCTCGCGCAAGACCGAGGTTGAAAGAGCAGATCATGTTCTCTAACCGCATTGCGCGGCGCTGTAGTGATTCCCAAGCCTCGAGGTTGACTGGCCTGTTTAGGTTGCGAGCAACTAGGAGTGTTGCGAGTACATTTGCTAGTCTCGTAGTCTGCGATACAAGGCTCAGCCATGTCTCGGGGATTCCGTAAATCTGCTTGTATAGTGTTTCTGGGAAACTTCGTGAATCGTGTAGATGGATGTCATGGAAGCCGGAGGCTCGGTCTTTGGGTTCGTCGATGTTGAGATCGCTGTCTGAGCTTTGGTTTTCGATTCGGAGAAAGTCGTCGAGTCGAGGATTAGGCTCGCTCTGCACGGTGTAAACTTCGGAGGTATTACCGGCTCCGCCTGAGACATGGGAATGGGAACGGGATGAGGAGCTGAGAGTTCCGAGACAGGCATATGACAAGCTGTAGTCGTGCAGGACGAATGTACTTTCGCCTACGATACGTAGCCAGGTGTAAACGTGGTGCAAAAGCCGGGCTTTCTTGGATATCCTTCTCTTTGATAAACCTCGAAGACGTAGAAGCTTTTCGGCGTCAATCAAGAAGCAGCGGGCGTGCTGTTGTTGCCCGGACAGAATCTGGGGTTATCAGAGTCGACTCAAACAATGCAAATGACTCCCGGTAGGCTCTTACCGCATATTGTGTGAGGATGTTGGCTGCCATCAGCTGATCCTTATATTTGGCCTTCTTTGGCCCTTGGGTCTCATGTTGTAATGAGACCTGGATATGATCTTTCGCCTGCTGATATGTCCGATTCGCTACTTGAAGCCAATGCTCTGTAGACTGTGTTGGGTTTGCGGGTGGCTTCAAAGCTAAATCAATTGCAGAGCAAGCAAGAAGGCCGTAGAGATTGGCCAGTCGAGCATGACTTATTCCCTCTGTTCCGAGGAATGTCGTATCTCCAAATGCTACTACTGCCGCTGGCAGATTCAGAATCTTCCACGGAGATTTCTGTCCGAACGGAATGGCCATAATTTGGGGAATGACAACATCCTGGAAGTGTTTTAGGAGATATTGCGCGTCCTTCAATACATCTGTGGTTGTGGGGCCCAGCTCCATTGGAGTTTGCTGAGGCGTCAGCATTCGAGCCGGCTCTTCCGGACCATTCGTCAGGCCTTGGAGCAGTGCAGTTTCGTTGTTGATATCAAATGATAGATCACTTGGCATCGTCAGCGTTGGAAGTGTAGAAAATCCGGCTTGGTCGGGACTGAAGCTTAAAAGGTCGGACCAATGCAGGAAGTCATCCATCTGCGACAACGACTCGATTATCGAGACCGGACTCGCATCAATGATCTCCGGAGGGATGACGGGGTCCGCAGGATCCCCTGTCGGAGCCGGGTCAACGAGCGTCGATTCATTTCTCTGTGTCGGCGCCACTGGCGGCTCTGCTTCTGCAGACGGCCCCGAGAAATCGAGAACAGCAAAGGGACCGATGACGATGTCGTTTTCAAGCGACCGGTCCGGATCCCGGGACCTCACATCGACTTCGGCCAAAGACGCATCAATCGAGCCCGATATCAGATTAGAGCTGAGAGCCGTGCTCATGGACAATCGCGATTCCTCTGTAAGACGTTGTCAGTTCTCGTCCATTCCGCAGAAATTGATGACCGCAAATACCGGTGTACAAATGCCGACGAGTCCCGCGGTGACCACCATCGCCTGCCTCGCCGGTCTCATCATCACGCATCCAGAGAACTTGATCGGGAAATCCCTCGCAGGTGACTCCGAGCGCACGGCAAGTCCGGCAAGCGGGCCGTTTCTGGTCGCATTTGACGTGTCGCCGTCTGCAAGTGCTGCAGCCGCCCAGCACATGCGATCGGCGCGTGCGCGCCCGTTTCGAGCTTACCATGAAGCTAAGCTGGTTGATATAATAAGCTGAGAGGATTCAGTAATTCATTCATGTCAAAATCGTGGCGAGGAATGGAAAACCGGAGTGCCGGATGTTGGAGCCCCGCAACTTCGTCGTCGCAGCGGAAACGCCTGCCATTTTGAAACGCATTCTTATCTTATCTACCATACAATCCACCAACCCTGGGAAGACCCTCAAATGAGGCATCCTGTGAACCCGGTATCTTTCCTCGCCATATTATACCTCACTTAACTCTCAATTTACTCTCACTTCTCATATTAGGTAAGTCAATGTATATTTTAAGTAGGTAGGTGATTTTAAGATCATATAAGCTTAACTTTAAAGCTCAGACAGAAGAAGTTAAGGCCACATGGATATAAGCTTAAGACAATATGGGTTTAAGCTTAAAGATTAGATATACTGTTCGGATGACTGTTCGGGCGACTATTTGAAGACTGCTATTTAGGGCGGTCAGATTGGAGAACATATCTCAATGATTTAGGCGTCAGGCCCGACTGTAGATTGGAAAGTAAGCCTGGCCGCTATGACCCGCCGCACCCCAAGGTAAGGAAGTGCTGCCATAACCCCACGCTCGGCCCCATCAACAACTTATAACTTGCCCAGTCGCGTCGCCTCCACCTTAACGGTCGTCGGAATCTCCTGCTCAACTGGGTGCTGCTTCGGAGACCATCCCAGAAAACGTGAGGCTCGCTGCCCCTCCATGCGCGCGTTGGTACCCCAGAAGACTCGGGCGGGTGCCCATAGCTTATCAGCCTCGTCAACACTGAGGCTCTTGACAGCTGTCGAGTCAGTCAGGCCAAGCCTGTGTGTAGCATCCGCGACGAGCTGCGAAATCTTGCCAAACGACTGCATGGAATTAGTACCGAATCGGGGGTCTGCTAGGGGAGAGCGACTTACCATCATGCCATTGCCAACAAAGTAAAGACCGTTCTGATTCCACAGATCACCCTCGGTACCCTGAACAGCCTTCTCGACAAGCTTCACAAACAGATCGCTGAGGTCGGAAATATGGATGTTGCTCCAGGTGCTCTCGCCCTTGCCCACCTGAACGACCTGTCGCGTCTCAATCGCCACACGCGATAACTCGGGAATCTGGACACTGCGCTGCTTGATGACGCCCCTGCCCTCGCCGTAGATTATAGGCGGGAAAATCAGGGCAGTCTTGGGACCCTTGACATTGTTGAGGAGGTAGTTGTCTACAACCCGCATACCGGAATTCTTGCGAATGATCTCACGGACTTCTTCGGCGTTGTCCATGTCCCCGTAGACTTTACCAGCGGCCTCACCAAAGGTGCCGTTCAGAATATCTGGGACGGAAATCACACTTGCGCCTGATACTTGGATCCAATGTCCTGCGGCTTCGGATTAATCGGTGCGTACTTTTGGTCCAGGTAATTGTTGTTCACCCACCTGGCTTGGGGTCATCGCGCTTGGAAAGTCCGCGGGCAATAGCCTCGACGCAGGTCATGTTTTTATTACTAGCAGCATCTGTAATCGATGAGTTCACGTCTTCATCAAGGACTGACAATCGACTTACTGATAATGACATCCGCCTTCGAGGCTTCTTCCTCAATCAACGACGCAGCATCCAGATCACCCAGCACAATACGGACATCAGGGAAGACCTTTGATATAGCAGCGGCCTTCCCGCTATCCCGCAGCAAAACACTGCATTCATATTCTGGATGTGTCTTCTTTAGGAGGTGGAGAACATCCCCGCCAATGTAGCCCGAGGCACCAGTGCTAGTCGGGGCAGAGTCAGCAAGCCACCAATACCCCAAGGCATTATATCGGAACTCACAGGAAAATCCGAGCCATTGTGGTGTGTCGTAGATCGTCTTTGCGCTATTCGTCTTAGTTTGGAAGGAAGTGATCATGCGGTGTTGAGTTGCGTTCGCAAGTCGCTTTAATACGCCTGGCCATGAGACTGCGGGGCGCAACTTTAGCAGGAAGGAGATTCCGACGGCCTCAAGGTGGGTCTCGGCGAGTCTGCGGGGAATTCTACGATAGGAAGTCGACCAGCTAGCATGTATACACTTGGAAGGTACTCGTACTAGTGCTCCAATTTGGATGGAAGTGTAATCAGTGGTAGGTTTGCGCGACATTGCTCGACTTATTTATTGGGTAGGACTCCGTCCTCCTTTACTGGTTTTCTTCCTGCTACACCTTACTTACTACTCTAATCATGGCGCACCGCGGTGAGACCCTTCACAAAGATGTGTGCTGCATCGCCGACTTGAAGGACTTGGGTAGCAAATGCCTGCCACCGATGGTTCGCGGTAATTTGAATTCACCAGCAGTAATAGTGTTTGATGTTCCCTGCTAATTCTGGCAGACTACTACAATGAAGGAGCTATGGACTTGCTCACGTATGATCTCCACATCTGTCAACCTCAATGCCATCCTATTTTAACAAAAATTTACTTGAACAGTCTCCGCGAAAACGAAACTGCCTATGATCGTTACCGCATCCGACCGCGGATTCTAGTCAACGTCGAGGAGATCGACACCAGTACCGAAATCCTTGGCACCAAGGTTCGACACGCGAGATCGTTATATGGATGAATATGATCAGTTGACACTTGTTGGGTCTAGGTCACTCTACCGTTCGGATTCAGTCCCGCCGCCTCTCACCAACTCGCACACCCCGACGGCGAACTCGCCACCTCCCGCGCGGCCGCCAAATATGGAATCGCCATGGGACTGTCCTCATATTCGAACTACTCCTTGGAAGATGTTGCCGCACAGGGACAAGGGAATCCATATGTGATGCAAATGTGTGTGTTGAAGGACCGATCTCTCACGATACAATTGCTGGAGCGAGCAGAGAGTACGTCTCATCCCTAGTGAAATGTCTGGAGCAGGCACTGATGACATCTGTAGAGGCTGGGTATAAGGCGTTGTTCCTGTCGGTGGATGTACCGGTACTAGGCAAGCGGATAAACGAGTATCGGAACAATTATACCCTGCCCGAGGATATGCAATGGCCGAATATTCTCAGCAGTGGAAGTGACCACTCGGACCGCACTGATTATGGTAAGTCTGGCCTGACATTAAGTCGACATGATCAAGCGTAGTCTAACTCGCTCAGACCCCAGTCTCGACTGGGAAAGCACCATCCCCTGGCTCAGGGAGCACACTTCACTGCCCATCTGGCTGAAAGGAGGTAAGCGCCATCATCCCTGCATCCAAGAGATCTTGTTAACTCTTGGCAGTTTGCTCGCCCGAGGACGTGGAACTGGCCATCAAGTACGGCATTGACGGGATTGTCATCTCCAACCACGGCGGGCGCCAACTCGACGGCGTCCCATCCACTCTTGACGCGCTGCGGGTATGCGCGCCTATCGCACGAGGTCGACTAGTGATCGCCGTCGACGGTGGCATCCGTCGAGGCTCGGATATTTTCAAGGCGCTGGCGCTTGGAGCCAGCTTTTGTTTCCTGGGACGGATTCCCATCTGGGGCCTGGCCGTATGTTTCTTGCCCTCGCATTCTCGCAAGATCATTACTCACTCCACGAACAGTATGATGGCCAAGAAGGCGTGGAACTGGCGATTAAAATCCTCCGCCAAGAGCTCAAGATTACCATGGCGCTGGCCGGGTGAGTCCATGAAGCCGCGCGCGTGGTCCCTGCATTCGACGCCACTGACATTTCTCCTCCTCAGGTGCCGCAATGTAGGCGAGATCCAGAAAAGCTATTTGTCAGTCCTGCTGCCCGACGGCATTCTTGCCAAGCTGTAGGACAGCACGTCCTTCATAACCTTCCTCGTCTTCATGAAGGAGAGCATGAAGGAGGAGGCCGTGATCCGAACATCCGACCGGCCCCGTGACAAGTGGTGTGCCAAGAGGCTTGGCGCCCCGCCAGCAGTAGGGCTGAAAAAGGGCTGGAAATTACATGACAGCACAACAGAAACACCCGACAATAATAATCTGACCCGAAGGTCCCAATTGCTTACCACATTTACCTCCTCGTATTCTATTCTCACGGTTCTGAGTATCTCCGTAGATCTCCGTAGGCACGGCAGACACGGCAGACGCCGAATTTTCTGTTGATGATCTCCACGCTATCCCCGATCGCCCATGGAACCAACCCGCGATCCACATCCGACCCAGACGCAGCCTAAGCCACCGCGTGGCGGTGTGTGCTTCGCAAGCAGAGACCGCAGCGAGTGCAGGCAGCACCATTCTGATTAGTCCGGCGCTATACTTAGCACTGAAACTGCAGCCATCCCGGTGTTCGTTGGAATGCAACAGTGTATTTTACGGCCTGAACCCACTTAAGCACTGCGGGACGCTAGCCGAGTCAATAGTGAACAGCCGATCCTCCAACATCGCAAACCGTATTAAAAAACAGTCGTACATTGTCCCATTTACACTTCCAGTTTAGTCCCTTTTTTTCACTCGCAGCCCTGCTGATCCCGGCTAAATCTATTTAAATTCTCACCTGCCCCCCACCGTCAAGGTTCTTTCTTCCATTCCCCCTTTAATCTAATCTCAGACACGATCTCAAACGCGGCCATCCCGTGTCCACGCGCCTAGAAAATCCCCTGCTGCACCCCAGGAAATCTTTCCTTCTTCATCACTCAACCGACACCATGTTCAACTTCAACTTCTTCAAGTCTGCCCCGGCCGAGACCGAGTCCAACCAGGAGAACAGCTGGAACCCCAACACTGTCGCCATGCAGCAGCCTTCCAGCCCTGCCGCTCCCTCTACCAACCAGCAGGTTGTCTCTGAGCAGCCCGTACGTCCCACCCGTTTATCATGCGATCGTCCCAGTGAGATAAGTCTAATCAGTGCGCTTCACAGGCCAACCAGGAGGAGATGTCCATGCAGCTCCGCGGTGGTGGTGGCGGTGGCCTTTGCTGTGGAATGTGAGTTGCGATTTGGGCCCAGTAGATTTCAATCAAAGTGACTAACCCCGCGACAGCTGCGCCGGTCTTGCCTGCTTCGAGTGCTGCGAGATCTGCTGTTAGATTCTCCACCGAGAACTAGATCGGAATCGAAGAGCCACGCGTTCGTGGAGGGATCAGCGATGAATACCCGAATCAATCACGGCGCAGTCCTTCGTTCATCTTCTTTTCCGGCTGACACGGCGTTTCCTTTGTCATGTCCTCTAAGACGTCTATGCGAATATACCCAATGACAAATCATGCGATCAAGATTGACATATATTATTTCTAAGCTACTAGTAGATCCTAACCAAGTGTCGTATCTCATAAGTCATAAGGTCACGGTTTGATTTAATTCGCGCCGTTTACATTAGCCAAGCGGCCGCCGGCGAATGGACACCCGAAGAGCCGCATCAACATCCCACAATCGAAACCCTGGGGCTCGGCCCAGAATGCGGAGATTGGCCAGTAGGACTGGCGATGGCGTTAGCTTGTCTTGAGGATCGACGAAATGACGCAACTCACGATCAAAAAACGATTCTAGATCCAAGACATAGCTGGACTGTCCCAAATACTGCGTTCCACTCATGTCACTCGAGGAAAGCTCGCCCGGAGAGACATAATACTGCGACGCAGAATAATCCGGCGAGAATCCATACAGTATTCCCACGGTCGACGGCGGAACTTCCAACCACATCGTCGAGCTGTCTAATGAAACGCCCCGGTGTTCCAGGTAGCCCTGCACATCATGGCAATCAAACCACTCCCCATCGAGATTTAACGCGCGCAGTCGATCTTCTTCGCTCATGTCCTCGCCATCTCCCTCTCCGCCACGACCAGGCTCCACATCCCCACTCCAGTCTTCATCCCAGTCTTGAATTCCGCCGCGCCGCAGAATCCTCGCTAGCCGTCGTAGGATCTTCCCCGGTCGTCGCAGTTGTTCTGGGTAGATGGGCTGTCCGTTTACTCCCCTCCGTGGATAATGTGTACCTGCGCCCCCAAGCTTATAGAAGGGGAGCTTGTTCACTTCGAGGGGCCCGCCAATTTCAGAATGCAGCACGCGCCGGAAGTTACGGCGTACACCGGGCATGTCGTGAATGCAGGGGAACAGGCCGAAAACTCGGCTCATGAGTTCTGGGCTGGAGTATGGGTCTGTGAGCCAGCGGTATGTATGTTCCAGACAGAAGCGCTGGAGGCGGCGCGAGAGATCGGATTCCTGGTAGCTATAGGTGAAGATGGTGGTTGTGGGGAAGAGACGGTTGATGAGAGGAGACGGAGATCGGGGACGGGGATATTTGTGATCTTGACGATGTGATAGTGTCAGGTCTGGCATCTCTGTATCTTCAGCCATCTTGCCAGTATCAGAAATATGATACCCGAAAATATCGCGCAGAGTCTCTGGACTGTGTCCATTCTGCGGACTCTGCTCTCCCGAGGAAGATCGCGCACGATCAATTTCCGCAAGCACGAGCTTTCTCGTGCGCACGAAATCCAAATCCGCTCTCCGCGCAAGGGCGTGGCTGCTGCTACGAGTGTCAGCGTCGGGCTCGGGACCCATCAAGTCAGAGACATTCTGCAGGGTCTGCTCCAGGACTTCTACGCGCGTCTTGAGCGTCTGGATGGTAGCCTCTTTCTTCTGGCGGTACGTGCGTTGCGCCCGACGGATTTGAAGACGCCGTTCCTGCGGATTGTCAGCCGTGCCACTGTTACAAACATCCCGATGGGATTGTGCAAGCATTATGCCTCCCAGTGGGTTGATACCTCGACAGCCGCTGCATTCTTTGTCGTCTCCAGTCTCGGGCGACCTCGTTTGCGCGGGAGACCCGCTGGCGGGTCTCCAGCCTTGACGGTCTTCTCCGAGCCCAGGGGTTTCTGGGTTGGGGATCGGGGGCCAGACTTGCCCTCGACGGATACTGGCTGGACACTCGGTAGAGTCGCAGTGGTCTCTTGGAGACTGTCAGGCGTCGGGGTGTCTGCCTCGTGCGATACTCGTAATCCTCCCAGCTCAAGGTATGACCTGGCCGACAGCGTATCTGACAGTGGAGGGTCCGATCGCGAGTCCTCGGCCGCAGGCATGCTGGAATTGGCTCGACAATAAGACAGAGAATCCGTGGCCCTGGATCCGTGATCTTACCTGTTGGTCCTACGGAATTCCGATGGTAGGTATCATACTGAACATGAATCCGGCGGAGTTGGGATGACCGATGGTCCTCTCCGCCTTGTTGAATAATCCGAAATGGCACAACCGAGGCTGCCTGCCGAATCTACCGAGCAACCACATTGGTTGTCAACTTCTGCCGCACGAGGGACCACCTTTCTGCAGTGTTGGGCCCTTGTCCGTGGGTTAACACTGAGCTGTCTTAGCTGCAGCTGCGTTTTACTGATCGTTCCCCGGATCCGCCTTAACCCCCATTCCTGCACAAAAGCATTATCTGTACATTCCACAACTGGGAGCTCTGGCCCCATCCAGCCCGCGGCCGGCATGTGGAAACCTGGCATCTCTACTACTACTTCATCCAGTAAGAGCGTGTTGATGACGCTTTCGGGCTGAGATTCACCAAAACTCAGACTCAGCTTCGGTGGGGCGACAAAGGCGACGGCGCGACGGGCTCGCCGGCCAACGCGGCACACAGACACCATTGCCCACACCGAGTCCTCAAGGGGCCGATCTGATCGGAATCCACTGTTGCAAACAGAGCGAAGTCCGACAGCAAGATCGCTTCTGACCTCCTTGCCCCCTCCCATTGGCCCAGCGTCATGGATCATCCTGTCTGTGTGCTGCCTCCCCACTTGTGATGCACTAAGCCGAGGCCCCATGAGAATACGATACATATTTTTAATGCCCCCGTATGCTCGGCTTCAAGTGTGGATTCTAGACTCTTCCGCCGCACTGCAATCATGACTGCGACTTTCATCTTGGGTTTTACGGCCGCCGCCGTGGTCCTACAGATCATTCGCGTGCTGGTCAACTCCTGGCAGCATGCGCGCAGAGCACGCAGTTTGGGCTGCGGTCCTGTGCCTCACTACCCGTCCTCCGATCCTCTGGGTATTGGAAACCTGAAGGACTCGCTGAAGGCCGACAAGGCCAAGGTCGTGCCCGAGCTTTCTGAGCAGCGAGTGCGCACCATTAGTGGTCAGGAAAACCGCTATGTGACTACCTTCATCGTCCGCAACCTCGGTCGCGATCTCCACTTTACCATCGATCCCAAGAACATCCAAGCCGTGCTCGCGACGCAATTCAAGGACTTCGAGCTTGGTGAAGTTCGTCGTCGGAGTGTGCATCCTTTGCTGGGTACTGGAATCGTACGTCATCCTTTTTTTTTGCCACTGCTTTCGTGGGGGCCTAAACAAATATCAAAGCCCTACGCCATAAGCTGCCAAGAGAGGCTTAAGCATTGCTAATCTTTTCCTGTTGATCGAATTAGTTCACTGCCGATGGCGAGGAATGGTCTCGGTCCCGCGGTTTGCTGCGGCCTCAATTCACCCGTGAGCAGATCAGCCAGCTGGAACTCGAGGAGGCTCACGTCCAGAAGGCCATGCAGGCTCTGCCCGTTGCGGCCAACGGATGGACCGCGGAGACTGATATTCAGTCCATCTTCTTCCGACTGACCATTGACAGCGCCACCGAGTTCCTCTTTGGTGAGAGTGTGGAAAGCCAGCTGGGTGCTCTGAAGGGCCTGCAGCGTATCGAGGACTCATTCGCCAGCTACTTCGACAAGTCCCAGTGGGTCTGTGCTCAGCGATCTCGATTCGAGAAGCTCGCCTTTATCGTGAACAACAAGGAGACCCGCCACTCTGACCAGCAGGTCCACGAGTTTGTGGACAAATTCGTCGCGAAGGCCCTGAAGACTGCCAAAAAGGAGAAATTTGCTCCCGCCGACGCCGAAAAATCCGGCCACTACGTTTTCCTGGATGCCTTGGCCGAGGCTACTCGTGATCCGATCGAACTGCGTTCTCAGCTGCTGAACATCCTCCTGGCCGGCCGAGACACCACCGCGTCCTTGCTCAGCTGGACTTTCCTCATGCTCGCCCGTAACCCGGAAATTTTCCGTAAGCTCCGTGAGGTCATCATCGAAACCTTCGGCACCTACTCCAACCCCCAGAACCTTACCTTCGCCGCCCTCAAGTCCTGCCAGTACCTGCAGTACGTCATGAACGAGTCTCTCCGCCTGTACCCCGTCGTGCCTTTCAACCGCCGCCAAGCCACCCGCGACACCACCCTCCCTCGCGGCGGTGGCCCGGACGGCGAGTCCCCCGTCTACCTGAAGAAGGGCACCGCCGTCGTCTACAGTGTCCACGTCATGCACCGCCGCAAGGACCTGTGGGGCGAGGATGCCGAGGAGTTCAAGCCAGACCGCTGGGCCAACCGCAAGGCGGGCTGGGAGTACATTCCTTTCAACGGTGGTCCTCGTATTTGCATTGGTCAGCAGTTCGCTCTTACCGAGGCTGGATATGTCATCGTTCGTCTGCTTCAGCGTTTCGACCAGATCGAGGACGTCTACCCGGAGCTCAAGCCGCGGTGGAACCTGACTCTAACGGCTTGTCCCGCGGACCTGGTTACCGTGCGCATGCATGAGGCGGCTGATGCGTGAATCTTACGAGAGCATTTGTAATGCTATTTTGCGGCATTGATGTAAATGTGTTTGTATCTCAGGCTGGGTGGCTGGACTTGGTTTTGTTTTGCATGCTTGAAATTGGTGCGTCGCCTCACCTCTCATTGAACGATGACTACGACATATTTTTCTTTTGATGATTGTAATTATCCACATCTGGATTTGAACCGGGACATACTCCTTTCTATAATGCTCTACCATCTATACACTGTAACCTCTTAGACCATCATCTAACAAACAGTACACTCCTCCCCCCTCAACGCCTCGACAACAGCTGTGTACGCAGGGTGCCTCCCCAGATCACTAAAAAACAAACAAGCCTCCCCTTTTCCATCATTCGTACCCGGCTGAATCCAACTATATTTATCATCAAATCCCAAACCGTAATCCCCGTGCAATCCTCCATCTCCACACAAGCCGAAACCGTATCAAAGTACGCCTTCGCCTGCGTCGCAAGATCAGACCGCGAACACGGCACAGCCGAGCACGCCACATCCAGCTCCGTTACCTGAACCTGTAACCCGAGCTCGGTGAATGCGGACATGGCCTGGAGCTGCTGCATCTTCGTCGGGGGCCAGGAAGTACTGAAGTGGGATTCGAAGCCGATACCGTCGATGTGCGCGCCGGGCCAGGATTGGATTTTCTTTGCAAGCTTCACGGCTGCACTGTGTCGGGCTCCTGGGTTCTCGATGCCGTAATCGTTGTAGAAGAGTTTGATGTCGGCGTTTAGGGATTGAACGAGGGGGATGTAGGATTCGCTGATTGTTTCGAGGAAGACTGGGAATGTATTAGCTTTTTCGGTTGCTTGACCTTCCTAGGTCCTTCTTCACATAAAAGAGGGAAAATACCATTAGAAAGAAACTCCCCATCCCCATCAAGCGCCTCATTAACAACATCCCAAGATCAACAATTCTCCCCATAATGTCTCACAACCTTCGAGATATGATGCTCCAAAACAGCAAGCAGGGTTTCATTCGTCCAGGATCCCGACGAAACCCAACTAGGCAATTCCTCCGACCAAACAAGATTATGACAGCGGACTTTCTTTCCCGTCGCATTTGCCAGCGCGATCATATCGTCGCCGCCTGCGAACGAGAAGCTATTTTTGCTCGGCTCGACGAACTCCCATTTCATCGTGTTGCCTGATGTCGTTTGTCCGAAGATACGACTGTTGTTGAAGATCTGCATGTAGCCGCTGTCGTCTATTTGGCTTGTTGTTGTGTCGATTGCGCTGCCGAGCCAAAGTTTGCCGGCTGTTTGGGCGAGGGTGTTTAGAGGGGCTTTGTGGTGTTTTGGCGTTTGTTGTGATAATGGATGTTGTGTGGGTTTGCTTTTGCTGTTGCTGCTAGGAAGGCTAGCAGGGTTGATTTCAGGGTTGGCATTTTGCTTGAGACGAGATGGATGGGACCGATTTTTTGTATTGCCCGGGATGCAGCTGCGCTTTTAGCTCTTGTTCAGAGGAGACTGTGGCTTTATATTCGTCCAGACTTCAGTTATCACAACGCCATTTTGATAGACTTCTACTTCTGACAGCACCTCTGCAACTACCACGACCTAGGTAGACGTGGAGTCGACTCCGTACGGAGATACATCTTCCATGTCCACATGGAGGTGTATCACATAAGGACCTCCCTCGCCTGCCACAGTAAGCAATCTGAAATCAATCGAGGATATGTTTCCGAAGATCGACAGTATCAGAATATCATGACACATTCACCTTTAATTTTGCAGAGATCTGCAGTACCCAGACCTACACTAGTGTATGACATACTCTCGTCGGTTGGCTGTTTGAGATTGGTGGAATCGGTGGCTGCGACAAGCTTCTGGATCTAGTTCCTAATGTAAGTGGTGCGCTAGTTGAATCTGCGGCATTGACTGCCGGAGACGATTGACAGGGTATGCGGGGTGGAGAAGGCACTAGTGTTACAGGGGTTGAGGTGCATAAGCTGTTGCAGAGTTATGCAGTGTTTTCCACGATCCCGGTCTTATATGACACGTGCATGGGTCTTCTGACTTGTTATGTCTTGATATTTACTCATTGGACGCTGCCTTACTACTTAGGGTAGGGTAATGTAATACATGCACGATTTCCATGGTCTACTTAACCCTGAATACACAAATTCCTCAAGCGTTAATCTTTTGTCTGTAAGAATATACGCTTTCTATTCTGAGTCCCTATTGCCAACACCTAGTCACCTGGCACCAACCAACCTGGCCAATCTCTCTACAAGCTCCCCTATCTATAGGATATTTAGTATTATATCGAACAGTGAAGATAGAATCTAATAGTAGATTTAAGTGGAAAAGTGCAATTTATTGCGAAGAACTAAATACATATTTGTGAATGAGTGTCCTTATTATTATTATTATTATTATTCCTCCAGCTGTGCGCAGCCTCAGGCTGCATGTAGCCTCCGTCCCAGTTATGCTGAGTCATCCATGTACATGTAGTTCCCTCTCACAAGGCCTTCTACCTCTCTCGATTTAATCGGTTCGTTGTCATGGCGAATTGGATGACAGATTTGACAAACTCCATATTGGAAGTCCAGTTGTTTTTGGATTCAAGATCTTGTCCGGTTGGTCCTTGGCTTGGTGACCTCCCCCCCCAGTGCGAAGGATGTGTCTCTATATCGATTTCCCATTGTCGCTCTCATCTCGCCGCGGTGTGTTTCCCATAGTGTACAATCAAATAGAAAGTGGTTAATGGTTTCTGGTCCTTCTTGGCATTCACTGGTGTCGTCTAGTATTTGTCCAATTTGACTCGAGTATCGATTTTGTAGTCTCAACCCTTTTAGTCGCATCAACGCTTGGCTAGCCTGGATACCCCTCTTGGTGACTCTGCCAATATGTTCTCGGAATTTTAGTTTCTGATCACATATCACTCCCAGCAGTTTGACCACATTGCTCGGGCCAATCTTCTGTTTGTCGACCTTGAGTGGTTGTGCAGGTTGTGGGTTGCGGATGGTGCTTCTAGTGAAGTGGATATATTGAGTCTTCTGCGTCTCGAATGTAGCGCCCGACCTTGCGGCCCAGCTTAATGCCCTTGGTAGGATGCGTGCTTGGAAGGTCCCTGCATTTTCATCTGCTGACGGGCCTACTACCCACCGGTTATAGTCATCACGAATGCTATTGCTCCTCCATGTTTATTGATTGGCACCCCAACTAGATCAGCATTGAAGAAAAGGTAAAGGATCGGTGATAGCGGTGAACACTGTGGGAGTCCAGGGCAGGTAATCTCCATGGTTTCAGAGCAATAGTCATTGATCACGATCATCGCGCGTCGGTGTGAGCAGAAGTCATCGATCCACTGCACTAGGCCTGTAGGCACACGCCTTTGCTGGAGTCGGCGAATTAAGACTTCTCTGGCCACTCCGTTGTAAGCACCCTTAACATCAAAGCTGACCAGGCTAAGAACTTGGTTCCTGTTCCATGCTTCATGGATTCTTTCCACCAGGACATTCAGGGCCTGCTCACTGGATCTCTTCCGTCGCGCGCCAAAGTGGTTTGGGGGAAGGAGTGAGTAGGTTTCCGTCAGATATGAGAGTCGCTGTGCGACGACGGCTTCTAGGATCTTGCCAAGAGTCGATAGAAGTGATATAGGACGATATGAGTGTGGTCGTGACCAATCTCGTTCTGGTTTGCGGAGCAGAATGATCTTTGCAATCCGCCACCGTGATGGGACATAGCCTAATGCGATTGAAGCTTGGAAGATTCTGCAGATATGGTTGCCAACCGTGGACCACAGCCGTTGCCAGACACCTGCTGGGACCTGATATTCTCCTGGTGCTTTCCATGATATATGCTTATAGTAACAGTTTCGATTTCTTTGTCGGAGATTGGGTCCATGTGTAGGGGTGCCGGCATTTCTCGGACTTAGGGTTTGTGTACCCAATGTTGTCCCCAATGTTCACCCCCACAAATTGACCATCACGTAGGCTGGTTCGCCCAGTCCATGTGATGAAAATGAGTGTGCGGGGTCTGGTGCTACGAACCAATGAATCAAACCGTAAATTATTTAGTGCAAGGCTAGCTAAGGCCCTCCGAGTGGAGAGAATAGAGAAGAATGCTGTATTGACTGACTAGAGAGAGGAGAGGAAGGAAGAGAGAGAGAGAGAATGGTGGAGAAAAAGATGTGGTAGATCATCCACTGATGTACTGTTCACTTCAGCTGAAAGGGTCAGAGCACGACTCTCACCTGACGGGAATGGTTCTCACCCGATCTCACCCCATTCTCACTCTGTCTATTGCGCACTCACCCTAATCACGCGAGTCACGCGACGCTAAAAGGGCGCTCACTATACTCATCCAGGCAACATCCACTAGGGTATTGATTGAGCAGAAGCCGTACACAGGCCGGATTGTAATATGTTGATCGTGCGAAGACAGGATATTATTTTTTGTAACTGTGTTTCGAGTACATACGACCATAGGGTGTGGAGAACAGGGCTTCATGTCCACGCAGCCGTACTTAAGCCACATTTTGTGCACCGTCAATTTCTAAGAAGCCTCGATCCTTAATCCAGCGTTGGATCTCACCTTAGGGTAAGTGTGGGTGAAATGGGTGAGAAGTCTTTAGACTAAGGTGACAGGGGTGCAAGCTTCAGATGTTGAAACTAGCTGTAAACTCTACATCTTCCCGATGAAAGTCAATTCATCCGATTCATTTGAAGCCGTCTCCGTTGATCATATTATGATGCTTTTTTCTCCAAACATGTACAGGCCTAGCAAACCCTTCCTCGTCCCTCTTAAATTCAAGTATCCTCTCAAATCCCTGCGCTTTCAACTCATCATCAAACGATGGTTTAATCTGGAGAGTCTTATACGTCTCTCTCAATTCTTTATTTCTTTTCGAAGCCCTCGCACAATTGCTCATAGGCTGCGGCTCAACGAGATAACCCTCCTCATTCAGTATACTTTGTATATGCGCAAACAGCGTAACTATCCCGGCGTCCCCGTTGTTCAGATGAAGCCACTTGGTAACAGAGAGCAGTAGGACAACGTCGAACTTGCCCAGCGCGGTACCTTTGTACGCGGACGCATCCAGGAAGCCAAAGTGCTCAAATGTGCACGGCCCGTCCGGGTACGCTGCCTTCGCCTGCTCGACCAGCCATTGATCGATATCGACGCCGACTGCGGCGGCCGTGCCGCATTGCGCTATCGCCTCATTGGTCAGTTTGCCCCGTTGCAGCCGAGGTCCATGACTCGCGCGTTGCGGAGGAACTCTGATGGAAGAATGGAAAGGTTTCATCCGGGACATTGGGCGCCCGGAACTTCGCGTAATATTGGTGGTAGTTTCCATGGCGCGCGTCGAGGTGCGTAGCTTTGAAGCGCTCTGCTCTAGAGAGTTCTGTTGCAGGGTGATGGTCATGGCATGGTTCTGCCATACTTGGAGATCGTGCGAGCAGAGAGGCACGTGGTGTAAAAAAGTAATCGATTATGCCGAGATGAAGATTTGCAATGATGCGGCGCTAGGCTTAAGCACATTATATTGGCCATATATAGGCCACACATGAGGATTTCAACCTCTTGTGATGCCAAAGTTTTCAATAGAGGTTTGCAGATTTGCATATTCTTAGTGCCTGAGGCACCATGGCTCGATATCCACAATATGACGTCAGCTTTGCTTACCGTCTCTTTTCCGCATCCTCGCTACTTGTGCAACTACATCTATACCGAGGTCGTTCTCAACATGCCACTCAGACAGGCGCTTCAGGGCATTCTCAATAAGGCAGACAAGGCTTGGGAGAAATTCAGCCATTCCGCCCCCCAGCCGGGACCATCGTACAACAGGCCTCCCCCGCCACCTATTCCAGCCTCCACTATACCACCAGCTTATCAGGAGCAGGGCTCGGAACCCCAGATTTACTGGCGACCCAATCTACATCCCCAAGTACCGGTGTCCGCCAACTTCTACCACGAACAGGGTCAACATGGATGGGGCAACAATGAGTCGCAGAATTATATCGACAGCCCACAAAACTCATTCCATTCACACCAGGGCGATGCGGTGATTGTGCGCGCTCTGATCAACCACGGGCATCCTGACCCTGCTCAGAAATTTACCAGCGCCAGGTTGTCAAGTCACCAGAACCTCGGTCGACCACGGGGCTGTCTGTCGGCCAGAATTACGGCGCCGGTGGCACGAGGAATCTGGCCTGCCTTTTGGCTGCTGCCTAAAGACCCCTTCAAGTGGCCCGAGGATGGTGAAGTCGACATCATGGAAGCGTGGAACGGCGATGCTGTCAACCACACCTGTCTGCATTGGGGTCACTTCAACGGTCAGGACTGGGACAAGCATCGCGTTCTCGAAACCCCCATCCCCAACATTAACTCGCCGGCGGGAGTGAGGTACGATTTTATCTGGGATGAGGACGAAACAACGGGCAGAGGGCGCTTGGTCTGGTTGATTGATGGTAGGCCCATCATGAGAGCCGAGAAGCCGCCTGGAACAAGGAAGATGAGTGAGTTCAGAGTCCTCATCAACATCGCTGTTGGAGGAAATGTCTGTCAGGGAAATATGCCCAGTGATGGATGCTATGAGACAGTGGTTCGTGAATTGGCCATGTGGGACGCACCGCCTGGGGGTTGGAATGAGTTTGAGAGGGCTTGGAGCTATTCCAAAGATGGCAATACCATGTAGCGAAAGGAAGGAAATTCGCGTTGCAAGACATTCCAGATCGAACGCTGAGATCTGATGACTACCCCCAATCCCTCAGCTCAGAGAATGAGCTCATTGGTCGCTGGTGTATGTCATATGATGTTCCATGTATTCGGTCCTTTCGAGCGTTTGTATTCCAATACTCTAGATGATGTGCTTCCCATGCCATGTACTTGAAATGATATTCTTGGGCATTAGCTGTATGAATTAATGCAACTTTTCGAGTGGAAAAGAATCGAAACTATGGAGAGGAATTGTATAAATCCATGTAGTATTTCGTGCATGTCATCTCCCAGACTCGCGATTCCTTCTTTATGCCGGGACATTCGGTCACGGTTACTCCCGCCCTGGCTCCGGCTGTAGATATCGGTGGACAGACCTGTAGACCCTTAGCAGCTGCTCTGGGCAGTCGGCCCAATGTTCCAATCGAGCTGGGCAATCTTTTTCTTGGGGAAGGGGTATTTTATCAGTGGTTAGGCGAGATGGTGTCTCGACCCTTAACTGCCGGGAGAGAAGGTGGCCTTTGCGGTACTATTGCTAGCCTACCAAGATATATTTGTACGTTCCTTACTTCTGAGACGTGTTGTCGACTATTTGATGATATATAACGCAGTGTCAAGATTGGCCTGAAGACCGCTGATTATTTCCACAAGAGTCATCATTGTCTCCCGCCGGAATGGGTAGAGCATTCGGTTGATCTGAAATTTGGATTTGAGTGTGTTTCCCGACGGAGAGTTGCTACACTGCTCGAGCGTTTTCTCTAATTTTTGTAGACGTTGCCGGCAACGCAAAATGATGTCGATCGCAACTGTTGTGCATTCGGATTTCGAAAGGGTACCCGAGGCAAGCGGATTGACGAGCATCTTCAGAAGTGAGTTTAGAACGGTGTCCAAGTTTACATCCCGACACGTCACATCGTCGATTTCCCCATGGAATGACCTAAATTGTCCATAGTACGTCGCCAGACCTTGGCATACAGTGATGCCTAGTGATACCACGCCCACTGCGCTACCAGCCACGAAAAATGGGTCGGTCATGAAGCCTGCTTGTCGATGAAGTTTTTAGAGAGAGTCCGAGAATGAGATTCAGGGGTAGGTTTATTGTCAATTTGTTTAACGTGTCCGAGAAGATTCTGACCACTCATCAAGACCTAAGCGCCCTTCCTTTGTGGCGCAGCGCTCTACAAAGAACGTGTCTTGTCCTGAATTGGGTTTGGTGTAAAACAAACGTCCTCGCCACGTCTATCGAATTCCTACCCACAGGTATGACTTTTCTATTTAGGCTTCCAGAATTTTGATGAAGGGGTTGAGGCTCAAAAATATCAAAGCATCATGCGGCGGCGATTTGAGTAGGAAATAGTGGTAAAAACCGCGATCGCTATTTCAACATAGCGTCGTGGTTACCACACCATTCAGCTTGATAAGAATCTCGACCCCCTCCTCTTCAACCACTCAACTATGCCACCAAATCGCACTGTATCCTCGCAAAAATTGGCCAACCACGAGGGCAGGATCCTAATTAGTCCTCCAGGGTCTTCAAAAGGGTCAATTCAAATCTATACGCACAGCTACGAAGCTATACGATACACCATACGCTACACTACAGACGCGAGATACCGGAAGATCCCCACTCGTTGACATACGCGTGAATGGTTATAAATTGACCCAATTAGAGGAGGATTCACTGCTCTACTTTGCGAGAAATAAAGACTTTTGTAGCCACCGGAGTCCAATTTCGTCTGTAGTCCAGCCATTCTGTCAATTTCGATCCTCCAATAATCAGGGATATCATCAAACTATGCGTATTGTTGGTAGGTAGTCGATTTGAAGATTATGCATGGTGGGAGCACAAACCCCGTTGAATTCACGCATTTAACTGATGTGACCCATTCACGATTCCCTAGCTGTAGAACTGACCTCCTACCATAGTATTCAGCTCTTGTAATCACTTTTGCAGTAGCTATAAGCCCTATTGCAAAGCTAGTTTCATCAAAATTGTAGATATGCTCAGGTTGAATACCATTCTCATCAATTGTATGTTGTACAAGGTCAAACTAGGACTGAATAATCTTAGGATCTTCGCATTTTGCCCTCTCATGATTATATCGACGAGAACATCGAGTTTTGAACTGGTTGTGGCACTTAATATACTTGTATACCCAATTAGATCCAGCTCTCCCCCCCCCCCCCCCCCCCCCCGGGCGGCGGCGCCTGCGCTCAGCGAGTAGAATATTGGCCATATCCCTCACCATATTAGGTCGGGGAACTGATCCATGTGTATCCATAGAGAGTATCCACTGTAGGAGCGATTCCTCTTCATTTGTAGTCAATTTATGATTGTTGGCGCGGGTATCAGGACGAAAGATTTTGCCTTTGCATCGATTTTGGAGAGTTGTTTAAGGTACTGAAATCGGCGCGCAGCTTCCTTAATCGATGGAATTTCTTTGTCTGATAGGCTTGTATTACGAACTGGATCCTACCCTCTTGCTCGATAGTATTTTGTGGATTTTGACTGCGAATTGGGGCATGGTGGGTAGTTGAAGTGATGAAGTTAACGCGTTGGGGCGCGATCGCGTTTTCCGATCGACTCGCTTAACGTGATCCATGGGTGAGTGACGCACCCAAGACACCATAGTAAATGCGATAAATTACAACTTTATATCTCAGCAACTGTGAAATGTCTTGGTTTCGAAGTTTGTCTCGAGGGTTTTCTAATCTTTAAAAGAAATTTATTCTTTTTAGAAGTATTGTAGTTATCATTTCTCTATGATTACACTAAATTTAGACATTGAGCATATAAACAAATGTCGCCAAATGAAATTCTAAATTTACGGCCTACGTAGAAAATATTTCTTTGTAGGTTGTGGTTGTTGAGATGTGAAAATTGTAACTTATCGTATTTACTATGGTGATGATGATGAATGCATTATACTCGAGTACAGCTCCCATACAGGGCTCTTTCCGAGTCAGCAGAGGCCGAAGCGAAGCTATTTACAGGTTTTTCCCTTTTGTGCAGTTCCAACCTTTCGTATCCGCTTGTAATTGGCTGGCTGTCTGGTCTTTCCGGGGCCGAACCCGCTTTCACTCTGTGTGTGTTCGTGGCAGCTCGCCAGTTGTTATTCCCATATTCGCCAGTTGTCGCATTTACTATGGTGTTTTGGGGTGCGTCACTTACCCGTGGATCACGTTACACGATCTACTCGCTTACGGAATACGTTATACGCTAGTTAACGTAACCCACAAGCGAACCGCCCACACAAGCGAACCGCCCACCCCATCAATTTTGATCTGAGTACTATAACCTCTCTTTTATAACCATCCACCATGCCACCAAATCGATCTAGTTCTGCCCGATTTTCGCAGGATAGGCAGGGCAGAATCTCATTAGCCCTGCATGCCATTCAAAATGGTCAAATTACCTCTATTCGCAAAGCAGCACGCCAATTCGACGTCCCCTGGTCCACTCTACGCGATCGCGTCAACGGTCAACAAAGTCGCTCAGAAACACGCGCCAACAACCATAAATTGACAGAAGACGAGGAGAGATCACTTCTACAATGGGTGCTCTCTATGGATTCACGTGGATCAGCTCCTCGGCCTGCTATGGTGGCAGAAATGGCCAATCTTCTATTAGCCGAACGCTGTACGCAGACTGTTGGCGTCAACTGGGTCTACAACTTTGTTAATCGCCATGATGATCTTAAATCTCGGTTCTCTCGAAAGTACAACTACCAACGAGCAAAATGCGAGGATCCAAAGGTCATACGAGAGTGGTTCGACTTGGTTCAACGCACGATTAATGAGAACGGCATCCAACCTGACGATATATATAACTTTGATGAGACTGGCTTCGCAATGGGTCTTATTGCTACTGCAAAAGTCGTCACCCGTGCTGAATACTACGGTCGGAGATCTCTTAAACAACCTGGAAATCGTGAATGGGTCACATCTATCGAGTGTATTGGTGCGTCGGGCTTCAAATTACCACCTTGTCTTATCTTCAAATCCAAGACACATCACCAGGCTTGGTACGAAGATAAAGGGGTAGGACCGGACTGGAGGATCGAAATCAGTGATAATGGATGGACAACTGATGCTATTGGCCTTCGCTGGCTGAAAGATCTCTTTATTCCGAGTACGGCGAGCCGTACAAAGGGTAAATATCGTCTTCTAGTCCTTGATGGTCATGGTAGCCATTTGACACCTCAATTCGACCGACTTTGCGCTGAACATGATATTATACCAATTTGCATGCCAGCGCATTCATCTCATTTGCTACAACCACTAGATGTCGGGTGTTTTGCGAACCTAAAGCGCGCATATGGTGGCTTGGTTGAGCGAAAAGCTCGATGCAATATCAACCATATTGACAAGCTTGATTTCCTTGCCGCCTACCCGCACGCTCGCGAGATCTCATATCACTCGGATATAATTCAGAGCGCATTCGAATCTGCTGGTTTAATACCCTTTGATCCCGATCGGGTTATATCGAAGCTTAATATTCAGCTTCGAACACCAACCCCCCCAGGAAGCCGACCAGGAAGCCGATCAAGTGAGTGGAGCCCTACAACACCACTCAACACAAAACAATTATATCGGCAAGAATCTTCAGTCAAAGCTCTACTCAAATATCGATCCGTGAGCCCTCCAACGCCTACAAAGCATGTGGTAGAGCAGACTCTTAAAGGCTTCCATGTCACGCTTCAAAGGCTAGCGATGTTGGAGAAAGAAATCCGGGATTTGCGCGCTGCCAATGAGGTTCGGAAACAAAAACGCAAGAGGTCTAATAAACGCATCGACCGTACTGAAGGCATGTCAATTCAGGAGGGAAGAGACGTAATATTCAGTTCGAACCAAGCCGTTGAATCTCTGGATCCTGTTCATCCAGAACTAGCTCCGGTCGCAAATGAGACTAATACACCACGACAACGGGCGCCACCAAGATGCAGTGGTTGTGGAGGGATAGGGCATAAGATAAATAGATGTCCGAAGCAGTGATATCAATAATTTAATGGCGTTGTGGTTATTTTATATGCAAATCAAAATTATAGGTTGAGATGGGTGGGCGGTTCGCTTATGTGGGCGGTTCGCTTGTGGGTTACGTTAACTAAGGATTATCCAGGTTAAGCGTTGGTGGGGTGCGATGAGTATGTTACCAAGTAATTACGGCGGGGCGTAACAGGGTGATGCAGGTCGGGTTGAGAGTTCAGATTTTGGTCTTAAATTGGGTCTCTCGCCTCCCGACTATCTGATGGCCTTTGTTGCCAAACCACTCTCCCTCCTCCCAGTCTCTGCTACCCCACCAACCCTCGTGCACCAACACTACATGATGTCGGACTCCCATCAATTCTATAACCTCCCGCCGGAGCTCTGGCATGCAATATCATCATACCTGCCTAATCGCGATGTCAAAAGTCTCCGCCTTGTCTCGAAACGATTTTGCAATTCAGTGGAGCTCAGACTGCAGAGAGTGTTTTTGTCGGCGAACCCCTTGAACATCAAGGTCTTCCGCGCGATCGCAAATCATGAGGAATTCCGACATAAGATTTCAGAGATTGTTTGGGATGACGCGCGATTTGCCAGGGGCCCTAGTACAGAGATTATTCATCCTGAGCAGGGATTATACTTGCCAATCACTGATGCAAGTGATGAAGAGACGGAGGAGTCGTTCGAATTGAGGCGACGTCACGCTGAAGTTCAGGGGCCACCAGACTGGGAAGTTTACGAGAGCGACTTCGACTATGGGCACAGGGAAGACGAGGAGTTTGGAGATTCGATCTATCAATTGAGGAATAGTGGAAATTTCAAGGGGCAAATTTGTCCACTTTGGTTCAAGGCTGCATGTGTCAACAACATTGAATATATTTTCATCCGGCGGCGCAAGCTCAACATGACCGAGGCTTGGCATCAGAAATTCAAAGACGAGAAGAAACTGGGTAAGGCTGCACTCTCTATGAGCGAGTCGTGGGCAATTTACCGGAGTTTGCTCCGCAAACAAGCGGACGTTTTAGCTGGAAACTATGACGAAGAGGCGTTTCTTTACGGACTTGAACGGTTCCCTGCACTGAAAAGAGTGACAGTCACCCCCGCAGCTCACGGTGTCCCGTTTGCCCCGTTATATAAAAGCCCCATGATTCGAGCATTTCCGCAAGGATTCAACTATCCTATCCCTCGCGGATGGCCAACCTCAACCACCGAAGAGCCAGAGGATGTGATAACATTTCCCTGGCAACGAGTCGATGAAAGGCACAGAGAGAAGTACCGCGCATTCCGCATTGTAACGCGCGCCCTTGCACAACAGAAACACAATGTGGTGGAACTGGTTCTAGAAGCTCGACAACTCTACACAGGGATCAACTGCACGATTTTTGATGAACCTTGCGCGGAACACGATAATCTTCTGACAGTCTTGAAGAAACCAGGCTTCCGTCGCCTAGATCTCTCTTTAATGTTTGGTGGAAGAGGATCAGCCACAGAGAACTGGAAGACATTCCGCGACGGAAGGCTTCGCGAAACACTAGGCACAATGACAGACCTGGAGGAATTCACCTTCTACACGGCGGGGCTGGATAATTGCTATGAGTGGAAAAACCCACCGGTTGACACCAACCCCGTGTCGTTAGAGCGTATATTCCCTGTCGAAAATTGGTCTAAACTTCGTCATTTTGCATTATCGCGTTTCATAGTCAGCCAGGCTGATCTTGTCACACTCCTTTCGAAATTACCTGACACACTAAAGTCAGTGAAATTGAGCTTTTTGGTATTCGTTGACAACGGGACATCTTGGCATACTTTCCTTGTAGAATTGCGCACAAAGATCCGGGAAAAGAGTCTTTGGCCGGGTCATCGACCAAACGTTGTTATCGGCAATGAGCGAACTTTTCTTCTCCTTGGAGGTGCTACTTGGCTCGGGAAGGCAGTGAACGATTTCTTATACGAGGGCGGCGAAAATCCATTCTATGACCCTCCTCGTGTGTTAGTCAAAAAGGAACTTGGAACAACCAAGGATGCATTTGATCCATATTGTTGATAGTTGCATCGTGTTTATTCAAATTATATACCACCGAACCGACGGTATGTAGTTGACTTGTCATTCCTGGAATTATTCTCTGGTTCTCGTTGATATGATCGTACATTGATTAGATGAAAGTCCCGAGGTCAGGTATACTGGAATCTTTTATAGATACTCCCATCGGGAGAAAAAGGAGTGTAACAGGCTGAAGCCTAGGATATAGCCCAGGCTATGCTGTGCACCACGTGACTGCCAAGCTTCTGAGGTATCTATTGTAGTGGGAAGCCCCCCTCCCCCTACTACATGGGTGCCATCCAGACTATGTAACATAGCCGGCAGTATACAGTGGCCGGATAGCTAGTTCTAGAATACACCTTCTTACACCTCCCCGACCTGACCCCTACATTTGGGGTTCTCGCTATTTCCTGATTGCTACGCCCGTGTTTTGTGATGGTTTTTCTGCTGAATCGACCCGCACGTCTCAGCGCGTGCTGCCATCGAGCGTTCCCCTCTTCACTATATAGTTCACCGCTAGATGGCCCTGTGTTTACTTTCCTTAAGCTTCAGATAGGCTGCATGTCGGTACCGCTCAATTGAATCAATTCGGCCGTAGCCCTTCACAAAAAGCGACAATACAAATAGCCGTTAAATAGTCAAGCTAGAATAATTATTTGACTTGAGAGTTATTGTTTTAAGTATTTGTTGAAAGGCTACGAGTGGAGAGAAAAGAGAAGAATGCTGTATTGACTGACTAGAGAGAGGAGAGGAAGGAAGAGAAAGAGAATGGTGGAGAAAAAGATGTGGTAGATCATCCACTGATGTACTGTTCACTTCAGCTGAGAGGGTCAGAGCATGACTCTCACCTGACGGGAATGATTCTCACCCGATCTCACTCCATTCTCACTCTGTCTATTGCGCACTCACCCTAATCACGCGAGTCACGCGACGCTAAAAGGGCGCTCACCCTACTCATCCAGGCAACATCCACTAGAGTATTGATTGAGCAGAAGCCATACACAGGCCGGATTGTACACAGTAGTATGTTGATCGTGCGAAGACAGAGACAGGATATTATTTTTTATAACTGTGTTTCGAGTACATACGACCATAGGGTGTGGAGAACAGGGCTTCCCGTCCGCTCAGCCGTACTTAAGCCACACGCCGGCAGGTTAGTAGTATGGTGGGTGACCACATGCGAATCCCTGCTGTTGTATGTTTTTTTTGGGTCATTTTTTGGGTGTTGTTTGGTATTTTGTCTTTTCGCTGAACAATTTGTAAGGTTAGTTACGATGCGACTCGATTAGAAGGAAAGTGCTGGTTATATGGCGCGCTGCTGGCTAATCAGCATGAGCTAAATTTTTACTGTTACCCGGCTAGCATCCACCTACTGTATGACTTCATTGCTAGAATCCGCCAATTCGTCTACTTAAGATCGGGAAATATAATACATCCACGATTGCCATGGTCTACTTAATCCTGAATACACAAAGCACATTTGAAGCAAAGAAGTTCGGGATGAGAACCATAAATTTTGAAGAAGTAAAAATATACAAGGAGGACAAGCTTTAAAAGAAGTACCAGATCAAACCAATCAACCACCCTATCCTACGCTCATCCCCATAGAGAATTAACCGCTTACAAGCACTGGTGGTAAAACTCATTCTGCACGATGCAAGTCAGACCGCTCGCACAGGTGATAGCACCGGTCCAGTTGCGTCCACCACACTGGTAGTAGCGAGCAACAGCACCGCCGCTGGCAGAGGGGGTGCTAGTGCCAGCAAGCGAGCTTGTGGGCGAGTGGATGGGGGAGGGCACGCTGACGAACGACGTGGGGGCGGCGGTAGGGACGTCGACTGGGATAGAGGACGGGGTGGCGATGGGGGCGACCGACGCGGCGCCGGTACTTTCAGGAGATCTGGAAGATTCAGCAGCTGGGCTGGAAACTTGGACCTGGGTGTTGGGGGTGCTGGTTGCCTCCACGGTGGAAGTGGAAGTAGTGCTGGTGCTGCTAGAGCTGCTGGTGGTGCTTGCTGCGGCGCTGGCGGACGCAGTGCTAGAGGCAGAGGTTGAGCCAGAGCTACTCACGAAGTATTCCTTTAGGATGGGCAGATAGGTCTCGTAGGCCTTGCCGTCTGTCGGCTCCATGCTGTACATGTAGGTTCCCCACCAGGGACCGGCGGACCACCATTCAGCGCCCATCCAGACGTCGCTGTTGTCGGACATGTAGGAGAGCATGCCCTTGACGGCTGCCTCGCAGTCCGAGTTGACACCACCAGCGACCTCGCCGATGAAACCCTTCTTGTTGTTGTCCTTCAGCCACTTGGTTGCAGAAGTCAGGCGCTCCTTGCCGATGGTGGAGCTGACGCAGGTCTCGGAGGTGCCAGAGCTGTCGGAGTCGAGGTACTGGTGCATCTCGTAAACGATCTTGTCCTGGGGGTCGGTCAGTCCCTTGAGGTTGTCGTTGTTGTCGGTCCACGACCAGGCGCCGCTGTAGGCGTTGCCCTCGACGAAGATATACTGGGTCTTAGCACCGGCAGCACGGATACCGTCAATAGCAGCCTGGTTCAGATTCAGGACGAGGGTCTGGTCCATGTCGTGGTACTCGTTGTCTGAGATTGTTGGTCAATATATCATTTGGGGAATAAATTACCGTAAAAGCTTACTGGTGTCGAAGATGACCTTTTCGTTGTCGGCAAACTCGGTGGCGACGGTCTTCCACCAGGCCTTGAAGTTGTCAGTGGAAGAAATGACATTACCATTGCTGCAGACAATAAGTTAGTATAAGACCAGTTGTATCAGGGATAGTGCGATCTTACTATCTTCCGTAGTTGTGGGGGTCGAGGACGGCGTGGGCACCACTGTCGGTGATGAACTTGACGGTCTAATAGACACAATTGCATTAGCCTCCATTATACCCTGTGCTTTCCATCCCGTTAGGAATGATACTTACAGACTTGAGATCAGCCAGGTAGGTCGAATCCAGGCTGCCGGTCAGGCTGTCGGTCACCAGGCGCTCCATCAAGAAGGGAACACGGAAGATGTTCATGCCGGCCTCGCGCAGGACCTGAATCTTAGCAGTCTTGGGCCAGACATAGTCGGTGCCCAGAGTTCCGGGAATGTTCGACTCGCCGAACTCGGCACCAGACTCGCTGACGCCCATCCCTAGTCATCATCAGTCCATGTCCTTGTCTCAAATGTCAATGGTTGCCATACAAGTAAAGCCGCTGGAAGCGCGCTTGGAGATACTTCGCTTGTTGGGGATAACATCGCGACCCTTGGGGTAAGCGCAGGCCATGCTAGCGGCGCTGGCAGCAAGAATAACGTTGGTAAACTTCATTTTAATCGGCAGAGAAGAGAATGACTGTCGAGCTTGTCGAGCAAAAAGTACGGGACAAAAAAGAAGGGAATCGACCAAGAAGCCAGTTCTTGATAAAAAAGGTAAGGAAGGAATGCGACGAAAAGTGCCAAAGGAAGCCCGAAACTGCCATGGATCTCTCACATTATATACTCGGTTCTCGTTGAGATGAGAGGGGCGTCAACTGCACCTTCCATTAGGCTTAGTGGTGTCTAACAAGCCTCTGATACACGGAGTGGGCTCGTCGTTCGAGGCCCCATCGGACAAGGCACCCTTCATGTTCTCGGCGTATCCTGGAGAATATTTCTGTGGGGGCTTCGTCTCTGGAACAACATCCTTTCATGATTTTTCCGGGTCGATGGGATCGACGGTCTATCCAAAGTCACGGATCAAGGGAGAACTCAAGGCTTGGAAGCCATTAAATGGCGCACGAACGGCCCAAACGGTCATGATCAGACCATAGCACAATTTAGTTTCATTTCTCTGCCCGACGAAGAGGAAATTGGCTCAGCGACCGGGGCGAGTAGGGCGCCCGGTCCATGAAGAAGCTGGTGCTGGTACGGAGTGGAGTTGGGTTGAAGATCCACAGAAGTTCAGGGTCAAATTCCTGGCTTTGTTTCTGGAAGCCCCTTAAAGGTGGAATAATGACAGGAAATTATTCCGGTATGAGGTTGGAATCGTCCATACCGAGTTGGGGTGGTGGCCGAGAGCGAAATCCCGTGTAGATGAGCCATCCTTAAGGTGAAACATTTAATGACAGCCGGTGGAGGCGCTAGTTCGTTTGTCCCGAAGTGTTTCGGAGGCTCCTTTGCAAACAAGTACGGACGATCTGTTAGCAGAGCTTGTCTGTCATGTTTATTTTCTGCCCGCATCTTCTCGGTCGGAGTTTCATGCACTGTAAAGAAAAGTTGTGGGGAGGGTGGAAGCCGTCGGACACGATCAGAAAAGTGGAATAAAATGTTCCGTATCCATTTGAGATGTTGAATTGATGGTATCAATGACATGACTGAGCTTGCGCAAAACCTTGCATAATAATAATAGGCGCATAGGGCAGGGTAAAAATAATAGGGGCATAAAAGTCATAGGCACATAAATAGTCCATCACATCTTCCTGGCACTGCCTTGCCACTCATAAGAATAGCTCCGAGGCCGGTGTGGATTTCACACATTGCTCCTCAATCGTCAATCCAGGTCTAGCAGTTGGAATAAATGGGGCAAAATTGCTGGTCATAACACATCACAGTCTTGAGTTTCGGCAGCCGCGGTCATCGCTGTCGCGGCCGGTTGATTGTCATGGCTCAATGTGGAATTCAAAGGACCGGTCGCCCTGGCCGATCGGGACTGCGTTCACCTGGTCATCGTACAGAGTTCGTTCAAAGTATCGCACGCGGCCGCTGGGCTGTGCCAGGAGCACAGTTTGCTTCTGTGTACCATAGGGGCCGGAGGAATAGTTCTGGAATTCATTCATGGCGGGTATATTGACTTCGTCCTCGACGCAAGCGGCCGCAGTCTCTTTAGTGGCCTGGTCTTTGTCGTCGTCGGTTCCGATGACAGGAATGAAAAGGCTCTTTCGGAGGAGGTTGATGTAAGTATCAAGTGATTGCTTCTCGCCCTCGAGTCGCGGGAGGGTGTCGGTGCTCAACACTCCGAGGAGACGCTCCAGTAGAGCATTCTCGTCTCCCCCGGACTGGATATGGTCCTCGATAGCATGTTGCATCAGCTTCTCTCCATCGAGAATCTTGGGCCAGGTGCGATCATCGAAGTTGGTGTTGCTTAGTCCGCGTGTCTGATTCTTCTCTCCCGCCACCCAGGCGATGTGACCCATCTCCGAGGACCGGTTGGAGACGATGGCCAGCGGCTCGTTGATATAACCACATATCAAACTAAATCCGCCGACCTTCTTGGCTTCGGGACTAGCCACCATCGCCGACACGAAATCATGAGTAGTTTGTCGTTCATGGAGCGCGCTCGTCAGCCAGCTGTTGACGATCATGCCCCGGCTATATTGTCCGACTGCCTCGCCGGCCGTATCTTCTCGGTAGTTTGTGAGCACAGCGACCTTCCCTTGCTTGGTCACCCCCATCCAGGTGCCGTGGGTAGCCCGCGCTAAGTCGCGTGAGCCGAGGACAAACGAGGATGGCTCCGGCCACCAGTCGGGGGATGAGGTTGGTCGATGGAGGAATTCCTGAAATCGATGAGACCCCGTTCAGATGCCAGATTTGGATGAGTACTTACATCTCGATTGTCAATAATGATCAGGGAATAGGCCGGATGCAGAGTTGAGACCAGAGCAATGCACATGATTGATCCGAGGCGCGTCGGTAACTGCGGGGGAACAGAGGATGCGGAGGGGAAGTGCGTCAAGGACAGGCGAAAGGAAATCTATAGGCAGCCGTTGAAACCACAACGCAATGTATGCACGGAGGAGAATTGAAGGGACGGAAAAGGCAGGAACGACGGAGGCCAGGCGTCATACGAGGAGCTTGGGCACCAGGTGATTGGGCCGATTCCAAGCTCCACCAGGCGATCGCAAGCTCTCCGCGCGACCTGCCTGCCTGTCTGGGGAAATATGCAAGAGTCCAGCATCGACTGCGAGTCGTTCTGATGGCAATCTAATCGCGGCTCGAAGCTGGAGCTCCTTCCCTGTCGCGTGACGTCAAGACGAGCCGTTGATCTGCCGGCGGTCGATGGTCATGCTTCAGCTGAGATGGAAGCCTGCGGTGGGCCTCGTCTCTTTCACTTCCCCCTTTGTGTTTCGACGCTCCTCCTTTTTTCCCTCTACATTCGTACTGGCTGGTGAACTTTATCCAAGCTGACCTGAAGCTCTTCCTCGCGAGCTGTTGGAGGAGGGGAGCTGTCTGTTCCTCCACCGCTGCTTTGCTTACCCCTCATCAATTTTCCGTGAACTGTGCTCTCGCCCCGATTCCGAGGCTACGCTTCGCCTGTGGCCATCATGTTTGGGATTATTGCGGACTTGATGTCGTGAGTGTTTTTGCGACCACCCCTTTAGATTCAAGTGTTGACTTGCCTATTCTGCCGCAGCTCGGTGATCACCATCCTCTTCCCCATTTTCGCATCCTACAAGGCCCTCCGCTCCTCCGACCCCTCCCAACTCGCACCATGGCTGATGTACTGGGTGGTGCTGTCCGTGATTCTGCTGGCTGAGTCCTGGACTGTGTTTATCATCGGATGGTACGGCGTGATGGTACGCTCTATGGCAAAAGAAACAAAGCTGACCAAATGTGTTCCTGCAGGTTTCCATTCTACAGCTGGATTCGGCTCCTTTTCATGTGCTATCTGGTCCTGCCCCAGACCCAGGGAGCTCGGCTGTTGTACCAGGACTATGTAGACCCGTTCTTGACGCACCACGAGCGCGAAATCGAAGAGATTATCGGTCGCACCCACGAGCGTGCCAAGACGCTGGGTCTGCAATATTTCTACATGGCCATCGACATGATCCGGGAGAAGGTGATGGGCCTCCCTCCTCAACGTCAAGCACCTCCGCCTCCATCCGGGCCCGCGGCCTATGCGCAGTCCCTGCTGTCCCGATTCAACCTCCCCGCCGCTACCGCCCCATCGAACATATCCAACGATTGGTATTCGGCGCTCAGTTCGACGCTGGGCTCGTTCACCTCGACGGGTAAGTCTCGTGAGGCTCGCCAGGAGGAGCTTTCAGCCAGTGGGACGCTGCTGCAGCGACACTTGCAGAACATGACGGGCACACAAAAGGCCGAGTATATCTCGGCTCAACGCGAGGCACTGGATTACCTGCGATCGACCTTGATGCGCGAGGAACAGTCGATGGGCCGCGATGACCACGAGACGGACGATCTGGCCTACGGGGCCCCGCTGAAGAAGGACCTCAGCGACAACTCCTTTGATGTGGTTGACGACGAGGATCTGGGCAGCCGGGCCTCGCGACGGACGAGTGGATGGGGAGGGTGGCTTGGAAACGAGCACGATTCCTCCGGCTCGTCCGGCGCAGATGCGGCCCGGACGACTGGGTATGATCGATACTAGTCCTCGCCGCACCCAGGACCAGGCAACACAATACAAAATAGAAATCGGCTGCTTGCTTTTCAAATTGTGTTTGAGATTTGGGGGGATTACTCCTGCTTGCTCGTGGGGTCCCGGAGCCCCTCACCGCAATATAGGAATACTGTGCAGAATCCCCTGCCTCGATGCATCGTCTATGTCATTCAACAGTTTAACTGTAATGGGACGGGCCGTACTGGCTAGTGCAGGCATCTCATGAAGCCCGCTCGGATTATTATCCTTAGTCGTCTACTAGTTGTATGTATACCTTATGCCCTAGCGGGTATTCCGCTTCGGGTGCCTATTGTTAGGTACCTACCTGCTTGGAAAAGGTAGTAGTTTAGGGTAAGAATATGACGACGGATTCTCCCCAACGAAAGTCCAAGCGCGACCAGGCCATCCGATCTGACAGCCGAGGTGGAGTCCCGAATCAATCCGGTCGGAAGAATTTGGCCTGCATGTCGCGAAAGTTGGCGCAGCTGCAAGGCGGAAGCCGATCGTAGGAATGCATGGCCATCCCTTTGATCGATGCGATAGGCCGTTGGAGGAGTTCCTGGGTATCTGCGTCTAATATTGTGGTTAATAGTACAATATTTATCCAAGTCGTGGATATTTATTGCTATAGCAGGAAATACTGGTAAGTATAGATTCCCGATTAGGCATTGCGGTGGCAAAGTTCAACAAGTGGATGGCCGGGGAGGCTCCACCCTTCATTGTCTACGCACCATCGAGACCACCAGAAAACACTGTGAATCGAGTCATTGTTCGCTCGCTCGCTGCCAGTAATTATTGTGACTCAAAGAGCTCGGACTCGACATGCCCGATTAGCTGGGCGTCCGAGCCTCAGGTAACAGCGTAGTGAAACGGCCACAAGCGGCCTAGTAGCGATGTCATGGTGGCGGCCGTAGTAGATGCGAGCCCCCCCTTCATCTTTCACGCCATTGTACTTTCCTCTCCCTTCCTCCTCACCATCCCCCCGGAGGATTCCAGAACCGTTCGTGTTCTCTTGCTTCTGCGCTTTTTCCCGGTAAGTCATTGTTGCGCCCGTCCGCCCTGCACGCGTCTTCCACAAACCCGAGCAATTTTTCCCACCGAAACAACTTTTTTCCTCGTTGGATTTTTTCTCCCTCCCACACAACCCTCTCCCAGCCCAACAACCAAACTTCTGGGGAACCCAAAAAAAAATCACCAACCGCGCGGCTTTCACTTGCTGCGTTTGTCGGTCCCGGTCATTTTTGTGAATTTGACCGCTTTTTTTCTCATTCACTCTCTCTAACCTTTTTTGGTGGTAGATTCTCAGGTTTGGATGTGGCCTTAGCCTCTTCCGCGACTTGACATCACCTTCCTCCCCCCGAGAACCTCCTTCTCTACGCATCCGACGTGGACACCACCTGTCTAATGACCTCGAACCCTCCTCAGTCGGGCGTTCAACAAGGACAGAGCACCGCTACCAACCCTTCCAACCCGCCCGCTTCTTCCACCCCCTGGCAGCTGCTCCGGCGCCGGCCAGGTCCTACGCCAACGCCGCAACGAAGAAGTCCGCGACGGACTCGACCGCCGCTCCCGTCACCGTGGGTGGCTCGGCGCAACATGGGAAGTCGACTTCAGTATCTCCTGTGAACGGCAACCCCATGCAAACCCAACAAACCCAGCAGCCCCCGGCGTCGGGTGTGACCATCGTAAACGGTGCACCAACCGCCCCGGCCGCTGCGTCGACTGCTCCTTCCTCGCAGGGCGATCACTCGCGCAAGCCCTCCGTGACCATTACCTCCGCTGGTACTTCTGGATACATGCCGAACGGCGGCTCTGCTAGCCGCCCGCAGAGCCTGCAGTTCGGTTTCGCCAACCCTCAGAGCTCGCCCAACATGGGCAATCCCGCTGTTCTCGCCTCGAACCAGTCGCAGGCTGGTCTGGGTGCTCCCTCGGCCAACCCGCGTGTCACCTCGCCTCAGACCTCTCCGTCGCCCATTCCGCAGCCCGCCTCTAGCGGCGGCCGTCCGCCCTCTACCTACCAGGGACAAGGCAACGTCCCGAACTTTGGCAGCTTTGGTGAATCCGGTGATAACAACGTAAGTATTTAATGACCCTATGCGACTTCTTTTCAAATATTTTTTTTTTTTTTTCTCTCTCGGGTTAAGATGTGGTTGTGCGCGCATTTACGGAAGCGCGCGACGCGACCGCACATTAAACTTCTTTTTCCGAGTCTCCGCATTTTAAATTCGTATGCTCACACGTTTTCTCGACATTACAGGCTCCCCTCGGTCCCGGTCCTCAGCACCTGCGTCGCGAGTCTTCGCAGTCTACTCACAGTGATATGAGCAACCACATGGGCAGCGGCCCCGGCCCCGGCCGCGGTGGCTACCCTCACCAGGGTGGCCGTGGTCGCGGATACTCCCAATCTGGTTATCAAGGACAGATGCCCTACTCGCCGGGCCCCAACTTCCGTCAGACTCACAACCAGCCTCGCGGTGGCCCCAGCATGGGCCCTCAGTTCCACGGTCCCAACCAGGGTCGCCCCTTGGCCCCCTTCCCCAACTCGCCGCACCAAGCGAACCGCAGCCCAGCTCTCGCCAATGCGCATCCTACGACCCCCAACATGAACCCCGTGCCAATGGCCGGTCACCCTCAGATGGGCCAGCCGTATCCATATGGGCAGCCGATGGGTCCGCAGAATGTGAGGCAGAACACTTTTCATCATCTCCCCCCGAAGCCCGGTCATGGTCGGCGTCGCAACGACTATCCAAAGCGATGGTACCAGCGGCCGCCTACCCAAGTCCAATTCCAACCGCAACCGCGCGTTGATCAAATGGCTATGAGTCCCCTTCCTCCAGTTCCAGACATGCGGCCGGAAACCGGCAACTGGCAACAGTATCTAACAACTGCCAAATCCTATCAGACCTATCCTGCCGCTCCCTATGATCCTAATTACGGCTACTACAACCCTGGCTATGCTTCCATGCAGCCCCAGTACATGCCCCCTTCGCCCCAACCCCGTCCGGGCATTCCTTACAACCAAGCTGGATACATGCCTGGACAATTCCCCGTCCAGCCCCCCCAGTCGACTCCTCTTTCACGAACTCCCTCTCAAGTTTCTACTGACCGTCCCGGTTCAAGCCTTGGTCAGCCCGCACAGTCTGGTCCTGGCCATGCGCACACCGGTAGCCGCTCCTCTAACAGTCCCGCTCCGGCCAAGTCGCACTTTGTCCTGCCCACCAAGAAAAGCGCCATTGTCATCAAGGATCCTGGCAGCGGTGCAGTCAAGCACTTCGACAAGAACCCTGCATCCCCGGCCCGTGCCACTCCCTCTCCCGTAAAGATTACGACTCCGACCTCGACTCCTCCGCCACGCACCGCCAGCGCGTCAGAGCACAGCCGCTCCGAGAGCAAGGCTTCCAGCTCCAAGACTGACGAGGAGAAGAAGCAGGAGCTGAAGGATGCTGTCAAGAAAAAGATTGAAGAGGATGAGGCTGCGCAGAAGCGTGAGGCCGAGAAGGCCAAGAGCCAGACCACCGAGGAGACCGAGCCTACTGAGACCGCCAAGCCCAAGGATGAGGGCACTGACGCTGCCAGTGCCGCCATGGAGAACCTGACCTTGAAGGATAAGGCCGCCCCTGCTGAGGAACCTAAGAAATCGCCTGCTCCCGCCCCCGCGACCCCGGCTCCTGCTCCTGCTCCTGCTCCCGCTCCCGCTCCCGCTCCCGCACCGGCCGATGACGACGAGATCGATTTCGATGCCATTGAGCGTGAGATGGCCGAGATCGAAGCCAAGGAGCGTGCCGCGGAAGAGGACTACAACCGCAAGAAGCAGGAAAAGAAGGAGGAAGCTGAGCGCAAGGAGCGTGAAGAGCGTGAGCACTACGAGAAGACCATGAAGCAGGCCGAGCGCGAGGCTGAAGAGCGTGAGCTTGCCCGCGAAGCAGCTCGCGCCAAGGGTGAGTCCGCCGCTCCTAGCGAGGATACGGATCTGTTTACTACCCTGAAGAAGGGTGGATTCCCTCCTACCGAGTCCTCTACCCCCGGTGACAGCGGCGCTGCCACCCCGGTTTCCTCAGACATGTCTATGGGTCCTCCCGGAAAGCCTGCCAGCGCCACCGCTAAGAAGCCTGCTGGTCTGAAGCTTGATACTCCCAAGCCTAGCGAGCCTCTCCAGCCGAGTGCCGCCATGAAGTCTCTTCAGAATGCCAAGTTCCTGCAGGATCTTGCTAAGATCACTTATCCATCCACTATCACCGCTCCCAACCTGGCTCTGAACGCTCAATCCCCAGCCGGTCGTCAATTCCACTATGACCGCGAGTTCTTGCTCCAGTTCCAGACCGCGTACAAGGACAAACCGTCCATCGATTGGGACACTCGTGTGCGCGAGACCCTTGGTGATCCCGCTGATTCTTCTCGCCCTCAGTCCGCCCGCACTCCCAGCATGGGACCCCGTTCTGGCTCCCAGCGTGGTGGTATGCCTGGATTCCCAGGCATGGGCAACTTCGGCCAGCCCGGTGGCAGCCGTCACAGCATGCCCCCCGTCAGCTCCTCTCGTGGCGGTTCCTTCCCTGCCTTCCCCCGCCCCATGGGTATGGCTCCTGGCATGAGCCGCAACAACTCTTCCAACATGCCCATGTCTCCTCGTGTCGCTTCTAGCAAGGGCCGTGCTGGTAGCAAGCGTGACAAGCACTCCGTCAAGAAGGAGGAGGATATGAACAAGACCATGCCTCTCACAGCCGGTATGGACCTGAAGCTTCCCTCGGTTTCTTCCACTGGCTGGAAGCCCCGCAGTATTGGCCAGTCTACTGCTGCTGCTGGTCCCGCGCCTGGTGGTGAAGCCTACATGGCACCGGATGTCGTGCAGCGCAAGGTCAAGGCCGCGCTTAACAAGATGACCCCCGAAAAGTTCGATCGTATCTCCGCTCAGATTTTGGAGATTGTCTCTCAGTCCAAGGATGAGTCTGACGGCCGCACCCTCCGTCAAGTTATCCAGCTCACTTTCGAGAAGGCTACTGATGAAGCTCACTGGGCTCCCATGTATGCCAAGTTCTGCAAGGCCATGCTTGAGAGCATGAGTGCCGAGATCAAGGACGAGAACATCCGCGACAAGAACGGCAATGTTGTCGCCGGCGGCAGCCTGTTCCGCAAGTATCTGCTCAACCGCTGCCAAGAGGAGTTCGAACGTGGTTGGAAGGTCAACCTACCTCCCAAGCCCGAGGGTACTACTGAGGAGATCGCGATGATGTCTGACGAGTACTACGTTGCTGCTGCCGCTAAGCGTCGCGGTCTTGGTCTGGTCAAGTTTATTGGTGAGCTGTACAAGCTCGGCATGTTGACTGAGCGTATCATGCACGAATGTGTTAAGAAGCTGGTCGACTACGAGGGTATTCCTGATGAAGCTGAGGTAGAGTCTCTGACCAGCCTTTTGCGCACCATTGGTGCCAGCCTGGATGCCTCTGAGAAGGGACCTGCTATGATGGATGCCTACTTTGCTCGTATCACTATGATGATGGATATTCCTGGTCTTCCCAGTCGTCTTCGCTTCATGCTTATGGTATGTCCTTTTTCCCAAAGTCAAAAAACAATGCTAACATTTCTCTCTAGGATATCGTTGATCTGCGTCGTCAGCGCTGGCACTCCAAGGACTCCGACAAGGGTCCCAAGACTATCCAGCAGATCCGTGAGGAGGCTGCTCGCGCTCAGCAAGAGCAGGAGATGGAGCGTATGCGCCAACAGTCCAACCGCGGAGGTGGTGGCGGTGGTCGCATGGCCATGGGTCGTGGTGATGTCCGGAGCTACGGCCAACAGGCCCCTCCCCCCGACTACGCTTCCAGCAAGGTCGGCAGTGACGACCTCCGTCGTCTGCGTGCTAGCCGCAACACCAACCAGCCCATGTCCTTCGGTCCGTCCAGCCTGCTCGGCTCCCGCAGCAACAGCGGCCGCAAGAACCTGGGCCCTGGCGGCAACCTGGTCCGTGGCGGTGACGACAGCGCTACCTCCAGCCGCAGCGCCAGTCAGGCCGGCAAGAAGGAAGACAAGGAGGCTTCGTCTTCCATCAATGCTTTCAGGTACGCATACACTAACCGTTTGGCCCCTCCGGCTTCAACCCTAACACCACTGCAGCGCCCTTGCGGCTCTTGAAGACAAGGACAACATGGCCACCTCGCCTCCTTCCAACCCGACCTCCCCCATGCTCACCAAGTCTCAGCCCGCTACCGCTGAGCGCCGGCCCTCCAAAACACCGTCCAAGGACGGCGAGAACGCAGCATAGATTCGTTAGGCCTAATGATCAACGCTTTTCAATTTTTTCTTTTCATTTTGCCTCGGTTTCCCCAAAAGATTTCCCTTTTTCTCTTCCAGCTTGCTCCATCACTGCGTCTTGATTTTCCGGTTCATTCGGATCGGACCGGTCCTCTTGCGTTTGCACACATGGGAATTTTTTTCGACCCTTGCATTTTCCGACTGGGTCGGTTTTTCCATCTTTTTTCCTCTTTTTATCTCTTCGAGGGTTCTTTCTTCTGCTCTCCTGACACTCTAGTGAACATTCTCAGGCGAATAAGAAAGGGAGATATTTACGAACCAATCTCTCTTTGTGAACCGATTCGATGCAGAAAAATGGATGTTCATCTCGAAGAGCTTCATAGTGTACAATTTTCACTTTTTTCTTTTCTACCACCGGTCCCTTTTTTCTGCCAACCCTGCGTCTGCCTTCCTGACAAGTCGAATGAAATGGGTGGTGGATCAGGATTCTATATGGGCAGGAATGGATGTGGGTGGAAGTTGTCGTGGATCATTCGAGTTTTCTCTTGCTTCTGGGCGGTAGTAAGAGAGCTAATATCCACAATGATCATTCTATTTAAAAGATTGATTACTATTGGTAATGTTATGCCTATAGACTAGACGTTGTTTAATTGGTTGTTAAAAATTGTCGGTGTCTACGTGTAGTATGGGGTGTAGTCCATCACAGTGCGTTATATTTGTACGTGGTCTTAATAGACATGCAAAGAAATCACTAGAGAAGCAAGATGTATAGAAAAGGCTCAGTCATTTATACAAGTCAAAACAAGGTATCTCCTAGACAATATCACACCACCAGCATTCAACCGATTTCCTTACCTAGGAAGCAACTCATCCCTCCCTTTCCCCCACACCTCAAAACACCGACACCCAGGCGCAGGATTAACACCACCCAACTTCCCCTCCCCCCTTACCCAACTCTGACTCGGATCCAAAACATCCAGCAAATCCAGCAAAAGATGCTGCACACGCCTCCACCGATTCGCCGGCAACCTCTTCCGCTGCGCCAGAGCATGAAGGGGAGCTCTTCGGGGTTTGAGTTGTGAGTGTCTGTGTTGAAGGATTGTTGGATTGCGCCTAGGGCTGATGAGAGGATTGTGTTGTTTTTTGAGGTGGAGAAGCGGAGGAATTGGACTTTTCGGCGGAGGATATAGATCTAATAGCATTTGAGTAAGCGACATTATCATCAACCATGACATGTAAATATGGTCAAGTTTGATATACACAAGAAAAATACCGCCCAAACAAAAACGCAAAGTGCAGGGTAACATATTGACGCTGATCCTCGTCACCGAAATAGTAGAAGAACAAATCGCGCTCGATGATATAGTGGAGATCGGATTTGAAGGTCTACTGCTGCAAGGAGGAGGGGATCGCGGTATTTCGAGACTAGTTTTTCGGTTTGAGAGGGTCATTTTGCGCGGTCGCTGTGGAGAGTTACGAAGCCTGAGATTGAGGCTGCGATTATTGAGCCGACGAGTGAGATTATGGCGATGATTATTGAGACTGTTTCTGCCATTTGATTTCTATAAAATGCATTAGACCTTGAGGAATTGGTTTGGAAGTATAATTTAATAGATAGTCTTACCGTGGTGATTAAGCTACTGCTAGTAGTCCCTAGGTAGCGAGCCAATTGGCGATCGCCGGAGAATATTTCAGTTCGGATTGGCGCGTTACGAAAAAGATCAGATGGGTGAACAGACCAAGTAGATAAATTTCCAAGTGCGGCTGAACAGCCTTATAACACGCATCCGAGCTGTCAGCTTGAAACTACATTCAGGGCCGGAAAATGGTTGATGACTTGACGTGGCGCTGATCAACTGGGCTGATGCGTGGGTATGGGCGCCACAATATGCAGGTTAATTAGCTTAGCGAATGTGACTTTTACAGTGTTGAGAACCAGTATGCTAGCGTCTACAGATGTTTATAGCTGAAGGTCTGCTGAGTTGATATCAATGTTTGATTCTCTACTAAGAATATATGATCTGGATAAAATGCAGTTCACTCAAGTAATGTCCTTCTCTGTCCAAATTTGTCCAGAGTAAGCATCATATGTTCTCGAAGCAATGATAGAGATAGACGTGGTAGGTGCATCATTCGGTAAGAGTCGTGGCGGGGTATTGTGCGCTTGAGGGTATCTGGGCCAGGTCATGATCATGAAGGTCGACCGGACTTTGTACAAATGCATAAGGCGTGGCGTGTGAATGTCATTATCCTTTGGTATGCCGAGAATGGGTATCAGAGGTCTGCCGTGCTCATCATTCCTTCGATTTCTCCTCGTTGTCGTTGGACACTTCGATGGAGGGAATTGAAACGCGAGCTGGAGAGTCGGGGGTTTCGGTGGAGTCTGCGGTGTCGTTCTTTGCGGATGATGATTTGGCTGTCGAGGATGTATCGTCTGTTGAGTCATCTTCCGATAGCGGAGATGGCGATCTGGGAGGCGGTCCGGGTGACGCTGCACGCTGCGTGCTTTCGCTTGTGACCATGCTTTCTTCGGAGCTGGCGGGACTGCCAGTCAATGGGCTCTTCATGACAACCGTATCGAGGGAATAAGGGACTGGAGACGTCGAGTCGGATTCGTCTTGGCTTATGCTGCTGCGGTCTGACACGGACAGCGAGCTACGCGAGTTGGCGTGGGAGTAATGGGCTGGGAGACCCAATGCTTTGGCGACAGCAGCCTCCTCATCGGGAAGTTTGGAGGCTCCACTCTCTGTATTAGAACCGGTATCAAAAATCCCGCTGCCGCGCCTCTCGCTCAATTCCAGAATGTGATTGTAGCTCCGTCGGCTTGGGTCTGCGCGGCGCTTCTTTTTCTTCTTCTCGCGCTTGGGTGATGGGCGGACAACAATGACAGGAATGGGTGATTGCTGCAAGCAGTACTTCGAGACGGATCCTGGAAGAAGGCTGTGCACGCCCTTTAGGTTGCGTCCTCGTGTACCAACGACCAGCATGGCCGGCTCATAAATTCGAATCTTCATTGCGTTAGATGTTTGATATATATATATGAGAAATGCAGAGACTCACCATTCGCTGGATAATATCCTCGACCTTACCGACGGCCAGTTCCAATACAAGGCTGATTGCCTTCTCGTCTTGGCTATTTTTCTGAATCACCTGCTCAAACAGCTTTTCGGCTTCCTTGCGGTAATTGCCCTCCTCAATCGCGGCGTCGCTCGCCATGCGCGAATCTTTTTCAACTGCTCGGAGACAGACAATCTCATCACCATCATCGACCAATTCATCTATCAGCCATTCCAGCGCAAATTCCGAGTAGTCGTTTTGATCCGTGCCGCACAAAAACGTCCGACTGCGGCGGGTACTTTGGTACCCCTTGTGTTTGTAGTTGAGTGTCAGGGAGAAATTGGGGGCATCGCGGTTATCAAAGGTATCGAATGAGACACCTCGTTCGTAAGTTCTTTGTTATGTGTCAGTACGGACATTATTTTGATATGAAGATTCAACGTACTTTGGCGGCGGGGGAGATGGCCCACGAGCCGAGTAGTGTCGCTGCAGGTCCCGTTCCTGCTCTAGCTCTTCATGTTCCTCTCTAATCGGCAGCCCTCCTCCAAACGACAGACGCTTTTCTTTGAAGCTCGGCATGCGGGTAGGGAGTTGGGCTTCCGCAGAGCCCACATTGAATTGAATGGAGCGCCGTCGCGGACTGTAGTCGCGAGGTTTGGCGTCCTCAAACGAAATACTGCGCGTGTGTCCGGCCCTCTTTGCCTGTTGTGCACTTTCGCTGGTACTGGGACGGTCCTCGGACTCGAAGGAGGGTTTGGGGGATGGCGGGGCTGACATCATGCAGGGAGGGGCGAGATCCGATCACTTTTGTCGGTCTGCTCGTCCCATAAGCCTTCCGGTGTATGAAATGTGGCTGTTGAGAATATTCGACGTTTGTATCGCTCATGTGGTGGTCGTCTGAGGAGCAAGCAAAGTAAGGAGATTGTGATGTGCTCTGTGCTCTGTGCTCAGTTTGGAGATGGGGTCCCACCGAGTGAATGTCAACACTGTGCAATGCGCGGGGGCCTGTTCAGTCGTACGCCTCCAGGACGAGGGAATCGCTAGTTGTTGCACGGTGGATGATGGGCTCCATGTTTCACAGGCGTCAGAACATTGCCGGGTTACTGAGATTGAAGATGGAGTGCCTGCCGTGGTGACGCTTGCAGCGAGGGTTTCCTCAACCGAGGACACATCCTGGTTGGGCAGCTGCGCGGGCGGTGAGATCCCACTTATCGATAACGACCGGGTCACGTGGACAATATGTGTGGCACTGCTGCTGTCAAAAGCCCCCAGTTAGAGGTATCAAGATGTTGAAGTTATCAAGTACAACTATGGAAGAAGAGTCTACATGAAAGGGAGTGTATAAAAGAACGCTAAAAGCCACCACCAAGGTCAGCCGAGCACACATAGCTGACGCACACCACCCACCCCCCTCCTTCTGGCGCAACCTACCCCAGCCCACTTTGACCAGGATAGATCAGCGACTCCATCAGGAAATCGAATCCAGCAGGACTCAAAAAGCAGACAAGCCCGCATGCACCTCAATTCCCATAAGGTGTATACTCACACGGTGCATATACACCATGGGTCTCCGTTCTCGCACTCACACTACTTACAGTACAGTGAAAGCCCGAGTCGAGGACCGACCGCGGAGTGGCACGCCATCGACGCAAGATAAGAGGGTCCATCAATGGGGAATAAGTTTGCAGATCCCGATTGCCATCATTCTATTTCATTCTTTGCTCCGCATGGAGATCCTTCAAGGAAAGTGCGGAGTGCCTTGGCAGGCAGCCCCTTTCTCGTTACTCGTTATCACACGGGCTGAGATCAACCGCGTAATTTGGGTGCTGCCTCAGTATTACCATCAGGTACCGATGGTGCCTACACAATTACACTGTTTCATCAGGTACCAACTTGAAGATCCAGCCCAATGAGACCCGTGCACTGAGGCAGCAACAAAGTACCACCCTTAAGACAGTGGCAGGGCAACCATGACACGTACGTAGTGATGTGACGCCCTAGCACTTCACCTGTGGACTTGGCATTGACAATAATTGAGTCTGCCAGTGCGGCAATCGCGACATTTCTCCTCACTTTCCTATCGCTGCTCTAACGCGAGTGACCAGGTGACCCCCACTGTTCCCCCTAGCAAACCCTTCATGCCACTAGCATCCGTAGCAGACCGACCATGCCGTCTTAGCCGCGATGATCGGAGACTATCGCCTTAGCGTGGATATTTTAGCGGTGAGAGGAGACCTCCACATACACCAGTGAGGTGTACCTTAGGGTAGGCAAGACGTGATCGACCCGTCACATGCACCGTTGAACCGGTGTGGTTGGCACTGGCACTGACACTTGACACTGACTTGCTGGGAGACCAATGGAGGGAAGGGCGATGCAGACTGTACGTGTGAGGAGCGAACTACGAAGCCCCGTGGAAGCAAGACAGGCTGGATTTCAACTTTGTTTCAATTTTGGTTCGTGAGATTCTATGTACAGGATGTCTGGTCGAGATTCCAATTTCCAACGTCTCAGGCAGTCTCAACCTTTCTTTTTTGCCCCGCCAACGTTGTTGGAAGGGGGGAAAGCTGCTCGAGTTCAATGAATAGTCACAGAATTTCCGTCAAGCTGGCTAGCCTGTAGCTCAGCGGTGAGATGAGATGTAAATATTGGTGCAAGATGCGACCGTGTCAGAACGCCGTTTGAAGTATAAGAAAGGAGATGATGATATAGATATAAGAGTAAAAGTCGCTCCATCGTCAGGCCAGGGTATCACAGGTATCAAAAGTCAAAAACAGAGTCATGGTCGTGTGGTATACAAGAAACAAAATGCGTCATCGAGATTCGGACGGCTAGTACGCCTCGATGAGAGTGCTCTGCTCTTGTGCAACGTAGTACCCTGGCTCAAACAGATGAGGTTGATCCTGGTCCGAGGGCGCAAGCGGGATGGCGGTGGTGGTGGGTTCCTTCTCGTCAAAGGCCTCGAGAGTAGGTTGAGGCGGGGAAGGAGGCGTGGCCTCGTCCTCGGAGGAGTCGTCCGAGTCCGCCAGCAGTTCGGGCGGCGACTGTCGCGATGGCGAACGAGTCAGGCTGAGATCTTCCAGGTCCTCCACATCGTCGTATTCAAAGTCCGAATCGGTGTCGTCGTCCTCTTCCTCCAATTCGGGGATCGAGAGGGTGAGCGGGGCGGGCGGCGAGGGTGCCCGACGGCGGACAGGAGTGTTGATGACAAAATCGTTCTCGTCGAAGTCAGAGTCATCCTCGTCGCTGTCCTCACTGACGTCCGACTCCAGGTCGGAGGCGTCCTCCGGGTTCCAATCCTCCTCGGGCTCCTCGACCACGGTCGAGGCCCATTGGATGTGTCGGGGCTCCTCCTTAGTGGCGCCGCGGACGGTCTGGTTGAACCAGCGCTCTTGCTCGCGCTCGGCGTCGGCGAGGTCGAGCATCAGGCTGTCGAGGAAATTGGCGTGGCCTACCAACAGGCGCAGGTCGTGGTCTGCCTTGGACGCCGCAACCGACAGCTTCTTGCGGGCGGTGTGAGCGAGGTAGTATGTTTGGGTGATGCTCATTTTCTTTTGTTGGCGCCTCCGGAAGAGGGAATCAAAGTATGGGGAGGCAGCGGAGGCGAAGGAAGAGTCCTTGGGGCTGGTGGAAGAAAGAGAGTCCATGGCGACAGCTGAGTTATATGAGTCGGAGCTATGTGACTCAATGGTGTGCTCGGGATCGTCCAATCACGGAGGGAGGGGAGGCGGTGTGTTGGGGAAAAGTACAATAGTGTGCTAGCATAGGATGTACCCGTTGCTTCAGATAGGAGGTGCACTCGTCGTATGAACCAGGGTATTCTAGTTCTTGTGTGCGAGTTTGTATGTATAGAAGGCTTGGTGACACGGGGGAGGGGGGGGATCGAGTGGTTTTTGTACTGGCTGTGAAAAAAACAGAGCCAGAGCCTTGATCCGTCCGGGCCCCGGGATGACCGATCGACGATTATGCATCCAGGACCCACTTTGAAAGAACCCGCTTAGTAGATTTTCATCGGACTCGGATCCTCGCTCGGCGTCTGGTATCCGGGCACACCGCTTCGCCTCTTGAAAAAGAAAATTAATAATTTCGAGTCGAATATACCCTACAATTCTACAAATCGTGATTCGAAATGGCTCATCGATACTACTAGATTGACAATTCCGTTGCTACAAGTCTTCGAATTTTCCATGAGTCATCTGGAGGACCCTTCCTGCCCCACTCGGCGATGACCAATATGCCGCCCGGAGCCAAGGTCGGACATAACAGATGATTTACAATCCTCTCCCTCATAATCACATAACGCCTGGGTTGTCCCGACTCCGATCAACCACACTTTTCCGTCCGATGGTTCGACGGTTCTAACGGTTCTAGCGGTCTTCCATCTCGCTATCTCCAGACTCGCTCATCCTGAGCTTGGGCAGTTTCGTCCGACCGCCAGCAAGGTATGACATGTATCGCAATGCGGCTGTGAAGACGGCTTGGCAGTACGCTGCATTCCCCCCAAGTTGAGACAGGCTGCGACATACTGACTCCGGGTGACACGGCCACGCTGCAACGCGTGGAGATGCGGAGGCTACTCAGTTCTCCCTTTCTCTAACATGCCAGCGGTCTTATCACCTCCACGTCGTCCTTGCAGCTCGCAGGCGCAGCTGAAAGCAGACCTCCCTTTCCTGTGGGGACCAATCATCGCATCCGACGCTGTCTCACCCTGGAATGCTCATACCCTGCTACCCAGTGGCTGGTAGGGACTCCAGGGATGAAGAGATGAGGCGAATGCGGCCACGATGCCGAGAAAGCCAAGCCAATACTGGCACGCAATCTGTCTACTCTCTCCAAGGCGACCGAGTAAGGCACCTAACTGTCAGAGTAAGGATTTGGCGCCTAGAAAGTTAACATTTCGCGCTGAATTCCGATTTCTAATCTGCCCACTGTATTACTGCCTACTAGAGGCTCTTCGTATTGGCATGAATTTTTTGGGCGTGGCCCCCACCAGTCCCAAACTTTGACTGCCTGGGCAGCCCTACGAAAGCCCTCTATCCACTTAAGGTAATATCGTACTGCCAAGTGGGACCACGAACGGCGACCCCGAAATTCCATTGGATTCCACTAGCGAGCCGAGCGATTTTCGCATCATGAAACACTGGAGTGACAAGCCTGGCTGGTCGTAGATAAAATAAACGACATCATCCTCGCACATTCCACGGGTTCTGGAGATGATGGGCGCAATCGCACAAACAGAGACCGTGGACAGGCCGGTCCAGCCGCGGCCAGGCAAACCGAGATCACGTTCGGACTAATCGCCTATTTCCGCGTAGGGCGCGTCGTTCGTGGTTCCAAAGAAGGAACTCGCGGATAACGTGTGCCGGTGGACTGGCGCCTTGTGTGGGCTGCCAGCACCCGAGGCTCCACTAGTGACAGGTCGATGATGTCAACACGTGTTGCCATTTTATCGCCGAGATACCTAGTTAGTTACTGGATGAGTGTTGACATATCATTAATCATGTCGGCATCCGGGATTTGGGATGGATGTACACTACGCCAGTAGAGGGAAATTGCTTTTTAATTGCTTTTCCCAACTTGTCTTCTCTCGTATCTGCGATATATATCTGCCAGTGCGGGGTGCAGCATCAAAAGCAAAGATCAATACATTGCCTAGCTTACCTACCCCAGTTTAGTGTAGCGGGGATAAACAATCCTACCTCAATAACTAGAATCGCATTGACACTAGACCTCAGGTCAGAAGTTCAAATCCCGGCATCCTGCCTTCCCCAAGTTTGTAATCAACGTCAGGTGACCGGCATCCCTAGTGTGTAATCACAGTGCTAAACCTTCAGTGCACAATACTCAATGCCATAACTATGTATGCCCTAGGATAGGCTCACTTAATCAGCGGAATCTGTCAATTCTTGGAATCGCTCGTCCTCCGTGCATTTCCTCCGGCTCCACATATTCGGCCGCGGACGATCCGCGGTGACTCAGGATGAATCTTCGGAGCCTCGGTAAATTATTACCGCCGGCGTTCGCAACTCCAGGGCTCCGTCTCCGATGACGTTCCGTGGATCCGACCCTCGTGGACGCCCATCGATGATCACCCGTGCACATCTTTATACCTTAGGGTACAATCTAATGCCATCCACGTGCTCGTTGGTAAAACTTTCCGTCGGCCTCATCGGCCATTTCAACCCGCAATATCCGCACGACGAGCTAATCCGTCCAAGATCACTGCACCGTCCCCTCGTGCAGGGCTGATTGTGAATTGTGCAATCCGACCGTCCGTGCTCGCCGTTCCTGTCCGATGCGCACTGGCACTTACCCCGATGAAATGTGCCTACTAGTATTTTGTACAAGTCTTGAGCTGGGACCTAAGCGGGACAGTTGATTCAGGTCATGCGCCCGAACAGGATTCCTGCAGAACCACTTTACAGCTAGGGTAGGAGCTCGGTCAGCCGATGCCGCCGTAAAGCTTGGTGCTAAGGCCTTGATGCGGCTGTTTCCGGGCTGGTGCGTTTCGCGATCGGACTGAGGCGTAGAATCCTTCAGCTTTGACCGTAAGCCGACGCCGACTTTCGGGGAAATACGGTGCGTCAATCTCTTATCTGATTCCATTGCCAGCCACGATGGGTGCGGTGGGTGCGGTGGGTGCGGGGCCTCCGGCTCTGAAGAGCTAGGCTACTCTGAGGGTGAGGCTCTCGACTCTCGATTTCTAAGTGGGCTAATTAGGGCGAAGCTTGGTCGGTGCTGAGTGGATGGATGGCACTAGTAGGTTATTGTGGGTTCTTGTACTATATTGTAGCGGGTGGACGGTTTTATTGATAGTACACTATACTCTACTTCTTAATATCACAGTGGTATCTACTTGGCTATCTACAGACATGACGGATTGACCACACAAATTCAAGAAAAGACCCCGATAGGTAGATCTATCATAACCAAAAGAGCCGCCACTCGCAAGACCAATTTGTCAATGTAACCTATCCCCAAACCAGAATATTTCCCCATAAATCATCTCCACTCGACCCTAGAACCACCATCTAAGACTCCTTCGACGGCGTAACAGCCGCAGAATCCACGGGCTTAACAGCAGCAGCAGACTGCATCGACTTCACAGCCGAAGCGTCTTCCCGCACCGGACTAACAACCCCCTTCTGCGGTGACCTCATCCGCTCCCTCGATCTCTCCCTCGACCTCACAATCCCCGCCAGATCCAACCATTTACACGCACCCTGCAACAGCCTCCCCATAATACTCTCCTCCATCCCAACCAGCTGTCTAAAATCATTCATACGGCGACTCGCTTTCTCCGCGTCGTGCTTATGCAGTTGCGCAATGCGATCCTCGATCGAGAAAATCATGTCCTCGAACCGCTTGTGCCGCTCCTCCCATGTGGCGTATGTCTTTAGGAACTCGCGCATGGCCGGGTTGGTTACCTCGTCGGCGAGGCTTTCGGTGTTTTTGACGTGTTGGAGGGCTGCGTCGATCATTTTGTGGACTTCGAGGACTTCGCCGTATTCGGATTGGGCGAGTTTGGATTCGCCGGGTTTGGATTTACTGGTGGGGGCATTCTGCGGTGCTGTGTCTGTGGGTTTAGAGGTTGTATGATAAGTGGAGGAGTGGGACAGAAGTGGAATACGTACAAGGGGACGTTGATGACTCCCTGATATTGTAAAAAGCATGGGAGGTGTAGAATGTCGAGGTATATGACGTGGAGATGAAGATTGCAGGTATGCGATAGAAGGAAGAAGAGAGGAAGAAGAAACCCTCAAAGAGAAGCAGTTTTAAGCTTCGACTGGTAAAACGAATCAAACCCATGGGTGGAGAATGGCGGATGCAAAGGGAATCATGGAAAAAGGTCAGTGTGCAACTATCGCACTGATTCAAACACATTTCCCTTGTAGCTTGAGCGGTAGATCACTAATAAAATGTAGCCTATGCGAGGATCAGATATCATTTATAGACACTATAATTAAATTCGGAGCCTCACTCCATTGTGTCATTATACTAAATCGATCATTACCCATTCACAGAACGAACATTCGTCAATCATCAAGATTGCTTTTGCAACACAATCCGCAACACCCTCGGCGACACACTAACAGCATTACTACTGCTATCCAACGCAAAAACAAACTCATCAAGACCAACACTCCCATAAACCTGAGAGTCCACCGTGACCCAGGTAATGCAAGAGCTCGTAAAAGGCCCGATCGGATTCAGACCCAAATTCGGCGGTATCAAAGCCCGGAAGGAGATCTCGCCAGAACTCTCAAGGCCGGTGGGATACAAGCGAATACTAATCGTCGTGGTATCGTTTGTCCCGCGCATACTGGCAAGAGACTTGAACATGTCGGTCGAGTTACTAATCCAGTTCGTGACCTTCAGTCCGGGACCGTCGTCCGTCGTGATAGTGATTGAAGAATTCACGCCATTGTTGGCTGAGTAGGTACCAGCAAATCGTTTCCGCGCTTCGTATTTTGCAATGTATTCTACCGCTGGTATGATTATTTGCGAAGCTAGGTCTGATGCCATGGCTGCTGCTGCGTGGCCGCCTGTTCCCGCGACTAGGATCACGAAGCCGACGCCGTGGTCGGGGGACAAGGCGAGAACGGTAGAGTATGTGCCGATGTCTCCGGCTTTTGTGTAGAGGTCTATTAGACGGGGTGAAGGGAATGAGACTATTTCCCAAGGTGTCCCGACGCCGTAGGCAATTGAAGATGTGTGGGTGGCTGGCTTCATCCATCGTCTTGTGGCGAGGGGGTCGAGAAGGGTGTTGTTGAGGATCGCACGGCCGAGAGTTGCCATGTCGTTGGCGGATGAGTAGATGCCGCCGGCCCTGGAATTCGTGAGCTTCATTTTAGTAAGATAATGACAGGGAGCCTTACGGGCCCTCGTCCCCCAGATCCATATTCCAGAAGTTCGCACCCTGACCATTGGCATTGGGGATCACACCAAGCGATGAATTCGGTGTGGTGTAGAAGGTGTGCTTCAGGTTAAGGGGCTGAAGGAGCTTGTTCTGGAAGACATTTTCGAATGTGTCATTGGTCAGTGCCTCCAAGGCATACCCGAGGATCTGGAAAGCAGCATTTGAATAGATGGGCGTTGATGAGACGGGAACGATAGGATGTCTTTCAAGCAGCCCAGCGAAGAACTCTGGCAGGACACCTCGTTAGTTACAACCATGACATAGCAGCGAATAGTATCAGTAGCATACGTGTTCTATTGCAAGGAACTGGACTTCCACAGGGCGGGATCTCATTTGGTGGTAGCACAGGGAAGCCCATTGCTTCCATCCCAGCAGCATTGGATGAAAGGTCGAGTATACCGTCTGAGAAAATCCGATTAGCGGAGACTCATTTACTGTCAGGGAGCACATACAATCTCTCGGGACGCCAGCCAGGTGGCTTGCCAGTTCTCCAATGGTCACATTGGCCCATTGCAAGGTGTCAATTGCATCACCCGAGACGGCTGCTTGCAACTCCGGGACGTAGTTCGCGATAGGTTGTGCGAACGGATCGAATCCCTCCTCAACGAGGAACAGGTACACGGCCCATATCTTCGAGACACTGCCGACACGGAACACCGTGTCCTGCGTGACTTGTCTCACGCCTAGCTTGGGGTCAAGGTCGTCGCTGGTGTAGGCCCACTGAAACAAGGGGGAAGGGTCAGTGGCGTCGAACACCTGCAGCGCGATCGAGTTGGTCGTTTGATTCGCATCCTTGAGCGCATGTTTAATTGAAGTGCGGAGTTCCTTTCGCGCCTCAAGAAAGTGCGAGTTGGTTGAGGCTGGGGTTGGCCATGGGTATGCGGGTCCGACGAGAGGACACGGACTCGGGGCGGCGGCTAGTACGGTGCTGCACGCCGCACCTAACGTCAATAATGATGTGTATAGTTTCATGGTGAGATTTTCGTTAATGAAATCTACAAATTGGCACTGCGCGCTATTTAAGGTTGTTAAGGTCTCCTTCTATTGCCTATCATTCCTACGATCTTCACATTCCTCTATCTACATCTCTGGTAGCATCCCTCCCAAGGAGGAAAAATGCGGGAAGCAAGACGGGGCCTGTCAAGCTCCTGTATTACCGACCTCACGAGTAAAAGTGTTCTCGGTTTGTATTTATATGATCCGCACGAATTGGAGGTTTTGTCTTGCGCCCACCATAAGACCGCACGTGTGAAGGACAATTCAATCCTGCTTGCATGAACTATCGTGGGAGGTACAAACCATTGGATTGACTTCCCCCGCCAATCAACCTGGATTGTTGTCCTGCAGGGGAAAGAGGTGTATAGGCTTTAAGGAGCTGTGGCATTTCCCTAGAGTGTCAAGGTTGATTAAATAAATTGCTTGATCCAGGGAGGCATTCCTTGTCAGGGCGTGAAGATCATTACAATTGAGGTTGGGGGTCTTCGCGAAGGGGTGGATTTCGAACACACATATCCGCCAATTACTGCTATTGGAAAACAGTCTATTGCTGGAGAGAATGAACCGATATTTTATTTCTCGGCCTTGATGTGTACAAACCCCTTGGTCCGAAAGCCAAATTTGTTTCACGAAATTGAGATAGCATGACCTTGTACGACAGGGCAGATGGGCCCAGAAACTCTAATCAACTTTAAGTTTGTCAGCGGATATCAATACAGTCCTCTTTTCGGCCATTACCAAGCTATGGGATCTAGGTCTAATTCGTGGGCGATACACCATTGGAGCGAAGCGGTTGAATTCAGAGATCTAACTCGAAACTAAAAATGTAACAAGTGCTATCATTGTAGAACGGCCCGCAAAAGAACTTGACCGGGAGCCTGACCATCACTCCTTAGAGAAGGCAGAATCACTCCGTATGTCCAAATTTCTTTTTTCCTCCGTAATGGCATTCTTGCAATAGACTACATTCACTTCCAAAGCCTTCCTCAATTCACGGGGAACAGGTACCTCGAATTCAGGATACTTCTCCATATCAACGTCAAATTTGCAATTGTTCCCTGCATTGAAACCATAGCACTTGCCACACAGAGCAGCTATTATCTGACTCACCTGATGATCCAGTGGCAGGCACGTCACCAAATCAATGTGCTCAGAGCTAAGCAACAGATGCTCAGTAGGGACAAGGTACTCGTGCTTTGTCCTCTTCTCTTGAGGCCAGTATTTATGAGGTATGCCTTAATAGCATCGGCGATGGGCTGCTCTAGCTTGGCCACTCCCAAAAAATTTGCGAGCCGTGTGAGTTCAAGTGCGGCCGAAAGACGGTGTTCGGGGTTCACCGAATCGAACTGGACAATCCCCAGGTAGATCCACTGAATCATGTGCTAGGGAATTCTCGACCTTAAGTTGGCATGGGTACAGCAAGTGTCAAGCAGTGAAAGCTTCTCCCACATACACTTAAACCTGCTCCTTTTCACCTCAATCTTGCTCTCTTGAACATTCCATATTGCATGTACTCCCTTGCTCAGGCACCTATGTGATCCTCAACTGGCTACCTTACAGGCGCGCGTTATTATGGCAGTTCGTAAATGAAGGAACTGGTCAAACGTATTGCTGCTTACTGTAAAGCGATGACTGAAATATATGTAAATTTCTAATTCATAAACAAGAAAGCTATCATCATCATAAACTAAGTATTGCTTTTTATAACCAACCGAGATCTAGCCATCCAACTTTTCCCAAATCACTAGTGCACTGCATTAGTGGTGGAACAGACGGATACCCTGCTCAACAAAGGTGATGCCCAGCTTTTCGGCGGTCTCGAAGACAGGGGTGTCGTTCTGGCTACCGGTGGGGGCGGCAATGTACTTGACACCTGAGCGAGCAGCGCGGAAGACGTTGTCGATGAAGGGGAACTAAAAACACATGAAATTAGCGTTGCTAGGAAGACGGTGCCGAGGGAAACTTACGAAGGCATCGGAGGAGACAGCAACCTCGCTGAGCTTCTCGAGCCAGGCCTCACGCTCCTCTTGGGTGAAGGGGGCGGGAACCTCCTCGAAGACACGCTCGTACTCGACCTTCTCGGCCTCATTGCGAGGGGTCTGGCCGGAGCAGAGCAGGTCAATGGCGTTGCTCTTGTCGGCGCGCTTGGTGCCCTGCTTCCACTTGATGTTGATGACACGGTCGTGGAAGCGCATCCACCAGTTGTCGGCCTTGTCACCGGCCAGACGGGTGCAGTGGATACGGCTCTGCTGGCCAGCGCCCAGGCCGACGACCTGGCCGTTCAGGGCGTAGCAGACGGAGTTGGACTGAGTATACTTCAGGGCAATGGTAGCCACAGTCAGGTCGCGCAGAGCAGCCTCGGGGAGGGCACCGGAGTCCTTGGGGGTGATGACGCTGTTGAAGGTCTTGCTTGGGGAGATGACAACGTCGTTGCGGTGCTGGGTGAGCTGCACGCCGTACAGAGTGCGGGTTTCCTCGGGGGCGGGAGTGTACTCCTCGTCCATCTGCAGGACAAGGTACTTGCCGCCCTTCTTCTTGGACAGGATCTCCAGAGCCTCGGGCTCGTAACCGGCGGCGATGACACCGTCGGACACCTCACGGGAGATGATCTTGGCAGTCGGGGTATCGACAACGTCGCTGAGGGCGAGGATATCACCGAAGCTGGACATGCGGTCGGCACCACGGGCACGAGCGTAGGCCTGGGCGAGGCCAGACGACTCAATGCCCTTGATGTCATCGACCATGTAGACCTTGCGCTCCTTCTCGTTCAGAGGAACACCGATGGCAGCACCAGCGGGAGAAACGTGCTTGAAGCTGGCAGCAGCGGGGAAGCCGAGAGCCTGCTTAAGCTCCTTGACGAGGGGCCAGGCGTTGAGAGCATCAAGCAGGTTGACGTAGCCGGGAGAGCCGTTCAGCACTTTGAATGGCAGCTTGCCCTGGGGCATGTAGGCGGAGGCGGGCTTCTGGTGGGGGTTGGTGCCGTAGCGGAGAGAAAGCTGCTGCACACCGTTGCCAGCGTACTCCTTGCGGAAGAAGCCAGAGATGGCAGAGTCGTAGTCGGCGGTCTGCTCGAACGCCTTGAGGGCATACTGCTTGCGGCTGGCCTGGGTGATCTCACCGGCCTCGAGCTCCTTCAGAAACTCGGGGTAGTCAGTGGGGTCGGACAGAATGGTGACGCGCTTGTGGTTCTTGGCCGCAGCACGCAGCAGAGTGACACCGCCAATATCGATCTCCTCGACGGCCTCGTCAATGGTGACGTTGACCTTGGCGACGGTTTCCTTGAAGGGGTACAGGTTGCAGACGACGAAGTCAACTTTGGCGATCTTCTGCTCAGCGAGGTCGTTCTCGTCGGATTCGATGTCGCGGGCAAGGATACCACCGTGGACAGCGGGGTGGAGGGTCTTAACACGGCCACCCAGCATCTCGGGGGCGTGAGTGATGGCAGAGACGTCCCTGCAGAACAATTGTTAGCAGTGAGCCAGCAAGTTGATGATCATGCTCGTCCAGAGAAACTTACTCCACGGGGAAACCGGCCTCGCGAATCATCTTGGCGGTACCACCGGAGGCGAGAAGACGGACATTCTCCTTGACCAGACCCTTAGCCAGGTCAAGCAGTCCAGTCTTGTCATAGACGGAGATGATAGCTAGTACGGAAAGACACGATTAGCAATGGTTCCAAGTGGGATTCCGAACGCATGTAAAATAGTTCGGGGGAGCATTTTAAGGCCAAGAGCCTACCGGACTTTTGTTGAGACATGGTGTCGACACTGTCAGTGGGCACGGTTAGCGAACGTTTTTTCAATTGAGCTCATTGGAAGTATGCGTACCTCAGTCCAAGCGTGAATTTTTTTTTTGACTGGTTGGAACTGAATTCTTCACGCGGGGCAACGACGAGGGGCCTTCCGAACTCGGCCCAAAGCACGTGATTGCTGACCTAGGTGTGGAGAATACTTGCCGTCCGCTCAGCCATACTTAAGCCACATATATACCAGATAATGACTGGCAACTCTTGGCGCTTTCATGGTAGAATTGTAAAGCCGAGCATATACTCGCACGCACATGGACACGATAAGCATAGACCAACACCACCATTTACGTTATTCTAATACACCGTCAAATGGTGGTGACTTAGGACTTTCACACCGCTACCTGAAATATTCTGTGGATAACGAGAGCCAATTCAGCTCCTGTGACAAATAAAATTGTGGTGGTCAATACGCAGAACCAAGGAAGTCCCAAGACCACTCTTGATGGTGATTAGCCAGAAAAGAAGGGAAAATATCTCCTTTTGCTTGATGTTCTCTGACCGATGCCCTTCCAGGCGTCATCACAGCTACGCAGCGGCCATAACTGGCTGTCCATCCACGCCAAAGCCCTTGGCTTCTGCAACGACGACAACTGCGCGTGCGGTGCGGAGGAGACAGTCGTTCACGTACAGATAGACTCCCCAAAATCTGAAGGTTTTACGAATAAAGCTGAGGAGAGAAGCTGGGGATGCGTTTAACAGCGTGTGGAGTCTGCTGGGAGTCTCAAATGAAGTTGAGAGAAGTAAACCAGACGTCGTCTCGTGAGCCAAAACGGTCAATGCCCCGTACTGGACTTCGCCGAGGCGTCACAGGATTTTCGTAGTCGCACGCCACGAGAGCAGCCAAAAATGGGAAGGGCAATTAGGCCATGGCAGGCCGTGACGAGGCTCTAAGTTCGTTGTCAGGAAATGGAACATTTAGATGTACGCACAAGAAGACATATATAGTTGTCGTGTCCTGCATATCGTTCGCGAGGTGTCAGGGCAAGTGAGATCTACTACTACTACTACGATGACTGTACGTACAGGTCGGTACTACTGGATAGACCGCCGCGGAGTTAGCATATGAGTGTTAAAGCGTCCAAAATCCTAGGTGGGAGCTCTTACAGCCTCCCAGGTTTGGGAGGGAGGTTGTAAGAACTAGTGAGCGGTAACGATCCTGTCTGGCTGCTTGATAATTTCATTGATTCAAGTGCTTGTTTGGGCGATATCACCTATATATCATGAACAATAGGAGACGTCATTGCGCGAGACTGTAGTTCCTGCAACTCATGTGCACACGAGGAGCCTACCATATAAAAGCTGGGACATCGGAAGCCGTAATCGCGATCAAAAAGTAGAACATTAGATACTCAACAAGATAGCTCTGTCAAGATCTTTGGTATGTTGCTATTGAGGTTCAGGAATCAGTACCGCTCACTTGGCTCAGAAGCCGAAGGTATGTCGTGCTGAAGGTCTCTACCTCTATTACTACTACTCTCAATGGATATAATGTATGTACTATGTGAAACCAGAACGTCTAGGGTCCATCCCACTAGCTCGGAAAGCTGAATACCCCATCGGCACTAGCGCCATTAGTCATTTATCACGTGCCAATCGAGATTTTCGCGTATATAAAGCAGCTAATCCCCGGACCCCTCTTGATTTCGACACCAAACGCTTAATATTCACTTTCTTCCAAAAAGCGTTCCTACGAGGACTCACAGTCCGAGGACGTACGGAAATCGTCATAAAGAAAAGGAGATAAATGAGTCGATCTTGGGTGCGATGCCCGCCTGACCTTTGTGTCCCATGGCAGGGAATCGCAATGATCAACCCTACATTAATTCAGAAACCCTACTGTTCTATTCTATCAAATTTATCTTTTATATATATATATTTGCCCAGTCACATTCCATCTTCCAAGTTTTTAGTTAGAACCAAGAAAAGTGCGACCCGGCATCCGTCATTCGAACGAAGACACGATGGCGCGTTGGCGAAAATTGGCATGCGCAAAAGGTAGCATGAATGGAAAACATGTTTCTATTACGATTCTATTCAATTAAAACAAATTCTGCAAAGCCTCTGTCCAAAAGTCCCTTCAAGGGTTGCCTCCCGTTCAGAATATGCGCCTCATGGCCTGAGGCTGTCTCTACTACCAGCTCCGATAGCGAGTTGGCGCCCAACATTCCCAAAGCAGACGGATGCGCAAAAAATGACACTGGCGACCCAGGTGCGGACGGCGACGCTTTCCTGTGTAATTCCTGCTCCAAGGGCGTTCTCCCATCCAGTCCCATTCAGTAGCGACGCACCCACCGATGGGCCAGTCGACGCCGGGACCATCTCGGGCTTGAGCCCTAGAACCACTGTCATTCCGCTCAGTCCGACGAAGGAGGAGAGGAGAAAGCCGGTCGAAGTGCGGTCGATCAGGTACCAGAGGACGGGGTTGGCCAGGGCCAGAGTCAAGGAGGCTTGTGTGGTGGATTTCCAGGGGAGGCGGCGCTGGAAAATTTCATCTTAGTAGAAGCCTCGGCGGGAGAGAAAAATAGTGAACATACCATGGCAAAGGCAATGCCGACAAAGGCACCCACGCTACGAGCGACAGCGACCCATGATGGGGTGCGCTCCTCGTTGTCATCTTCGTCCCTGGCGCGCTTGGTCTGATCCGCCTCTTCCAGGTCACAGTCGCGCCAGCTGTCTAGCCAGGGCAACACGTTACCCAACGCGATACCAGCCAAGCCCCAGAATGCGAGGTATTGCCACGAGTCGTAGTAGTGGGTGTTCTCCAGCTTCACAGGCGTAATCCAGTGGTTGTCATGCAGATGAACGGTGATGACCCCGTAGACAATGCCGAATCCAAACAACAAAACACTGCTCAGCACCTGCGGCAAGATCACACCACGGAACGTTCCCTGGCTGAGTCGCGAGCGCGTGCGACGCAGAGCGAACTGACGCGGGTTCGTAGCGGAGTTCACGGCGGCCTGCTGCGAGGGCTCGGGAGGATATTCGGAGGTAGGCGTGTGGGCTTCCGTGCCCCAGGGGCTCGATTCGTCGCGGTAGCTATCGAAGGCCGTGGGCTTGTAGATTCCGTACAGGGTGGAGGAGGTCAGGTTCAAGATGGAGCCGGTGCGACTGACGCTCGTCGAGTTCGATTCACCATCTTGACCCAGGTTGGGGGTCAGCAGATCGGGGTTGGACGCTTCGGCGGGCGTGACGGGCTCGGAGGACTCGTTGGAGGCAGGGGTCACGTCGAAGGCTCGTCGCGGCCGCGGCCGCAGGATGCGAGGCGAGTCCACCATCGTGTGCGGGTGCAGGCTCGTCGCGTCGAGAGAGTAGGTAAATTGAAAGGAGATCCGCGGAGGTCACAGGAGAAAATCAGAGGGGCCGGTCGTCGGACAGAGAAATGTCGTTTCCACTCTCGACTAAGGCTGGGCGGGGGAGTGCAGGGTCAAATATGCGCGCGCGTCTGGGGCGAGCTGTCAGATACAAATGTCCGATGGTCCACAGGTTGGATGATAGCATCACAAGTGGTGAAAAGCGTAGAGAAATGGGGACCTAACTGATAATTGAAGAGTGTAACAGTTGGGTGATCAGGTGGGCCGACGTGCCAGAAGGGAAGTGTTGGGGATACGTCAGACCAGCAACGGGAATGTCCACGAAACCCCGAAGTTGCTCCCTTTCTTTGGAATTAGTGATGCCCCCGCTACCGTTGGTCGGGTTCAGCCCCCTCCTCTGCGTGCGATAAGTTGAGCGTTGCTTTGGCGATCCCGAGGCTGTGGGGGATCCTGAATTTAATGACTTTACTGCCCGCAGCTAACGGAGTCCGGTGAAGTCGATGCAGGTGATCGACAAATGCTCTGGTAAATCCGCCGAGAATACGAGTCGCTGGGAGAAGAGCAGAACGAATGTGAAGCAGAAAGAACTGCGACAGAGGCGTCAAAGGAGGAGAAAAAGAGGGGCCATCACATGCGGAGGTCGAGCATGCAGATGCAGTTTTGCGATGTCACTGTGGAGAGGCACACACGGCACGCCCAGTGGGATCATACGTGGCATTTGCCGCAGTGGAATTAGACTCCCACGGGAAGACTGAAGAGAGCAGCTGTGAGGGGCAGCAGGAAACAATCAACAAGAGCTATTGTAGAGGATCCATTTACTTACTGTACTGGTGTTGGGGTTTGTGAGGCAATAGCAGGAGCTCCCTTCCGCCATCCCCCGCATACCACGCCACCAGACGAAGTATCGTGTTGAACGCACCACTCGAGACATTTGAATCCAAATATCGCTCAAGGCGCATTGCCACAGCGAGTCATACTTCTTGGCAAATTGTCTCCGAGCTTCCAGTGTCTTGGAGTGCCTTGGTCGTGCCAGAGAATACATCCTGACCGGCAGGGCATGTATCTACTCTACCTACACTCGCAGCCCGGGTGAGATATACCATTTCAGGCATCAGACAAACACACTTCTGACTTCAATTATGCCCTTTTGAAAGCTTTTCGAGGAATATCTTTTCCAGTGAAATACATCAGGAGGATACACTCATACTGGATGCAAAGACTGTGTCGATCTGCTTCGGAAAACATATCTGACCGTTTCATCTCCATTTATGGATGAGATATCCATGGAAGCGTTAGATGCTCAATTACACTTTTGGGACCCGACAGAGTCTTAAATATTTACAATCTTGGAGTTCTAGAAGCAAATAAGGCATTAGGCTCCGACTTGTTTGCAAATATTTCCTCTGCTTCAATTATGGCTTTTGCGCATCACAAAAGTCTTGAAAAAATTGTAGAAATGTAGTATAAACTATAGATCTGAGTCCATGTGCGCTTCAAATGTTCTGATGAACAAGGTGTTAATTATAGATCAGCATATTTTATCATCGATATTTCCAAGAACCCTGAATAATACGATGTGGCGCTTGGTTCTTGACAGATGAGGGGACTCAAGTCCTGCACAAATGATGGTGTCAAACTTCTGAAGGGTGGTCAATTGGTCAAGCACGGAAGTTTGCAAGACATTGAGCGCGGTAGATGAGAGATCCTGGCATGTGGACATTGAATTAAGCCTCCTAAATCCTCTTGTACCTCAACAAATTCTCCGGACCAAGTCGAGCCCTCGTCCAGGATACAGGGTCTACCCGGAAGCAACTCGATAGGATCAACCAACAGCCAAGCTAAAAGGCAGAACCATTCAGGTAAATCCCTGTTTCACGACAGGGCCTGATTGAGTCGCAAACAACTTAAGTATAATACAAACTCCAGATAGTCAATAGCACATGCAATTCTTTGGTATGACTTGTACATTTAAGAAAAAACGACACACTCTGCCTCATCAGCCGACAATTGCGTCCGGGTATCCGGAGACAGGGCAAAGCCATGGTGTCTGTTTCAGCGCAAAGACATTCTTCATGCGGAACTATGGAATACTCGGATTCGAAGAGATGATCGCGAAACCTCGTCTATAAGAAGGAGCTTCCATCAAGAGCAGTTAATCTTGATAGAACACCCACTTCCATGCAATCTCACTGATCCAATCCATTTGGAAACCGCAAATCCTCAACATGCATATCCTTAAAGCAGCCCTGCTCGCCTTTATGGCCCTCACGCCCTCAACCCTGGCAAGACAAATCCGATCCCGCACCGAACAAATCACCCCGGAAGTGGAATACTACTACAAGAGTCACAACCTCGCCCTCGATACTTACAAGCCCTCGAGCAGCGACACAATGCAAGAACAAGCCACCAAAATGATCTCATGCAGCATGGGCAAAATGGACTGCGGGACAGACATGTTCTGCGACCTCGAGTTGATGACGTGCATGACCAAGGTCCCCGTCGGAATGAGCTGCCACTCCAACGAAGGCTGTACCTCCGGTGTCTGCGGTAATGCGAACATGTGCGTTCCCAAGGCTGGCGAGTACGGGTCTCATTGTATGGATCCGTCCATGTGTAAAGAGGGGATGACTTGTCGGTATGGAATGATGAATATGGATCATATGGAGTGTCTTGATATGGTTAAGGGAGCTTATGGGGCTGATTGTGCTGTGGATAATGATTGCAATGCGGGTCTTTATTGCAGGAATATGGATATGATGGATGGGAAGGGTAGTGATGTGTCGCAGAGCAAGATGATTTGTATGACCATGACTGGAATGAGATCTTGCAAGCCTGCTGGGTTGGCTTGTGGGAATTCTTCTCAGTGTTGTTCTGGGAGGTGCCTGATCCTGGCGGGGACTGTGATTCCTCGATGTGTTTAGGGGTTTGATGAGGTTTGAGTGGAGGTTTGAGGTGGAGGTGCTTAGGTTGGAGTAAGGGCTTTGACGAAGTCGAGAATGCTGGAAGTTGCAGAGAGGTTGAATTTTTCATGTGGTTTCATACTTCGCAGCGATTTTCGCTTTTGGTTATATCTTTTACCTGAGCAATAATGTGATATTTTTCCTATTCAGGCGAACAACTTCTCACTGCTGTGAAAGGCAGTGCTCTTGAAGTATCATCTTTCCGCTCGAAACTTCTGAGCCAATTCCCAATCTCCCGGGGAAAATCATGAATCCACATTGAAGCAGCCGGAACATATCGGAAATACCAAGTTCGTGATATAGACAGAAATAATTGACTTCGTTCCTCTGGAGCCGAATGGTAGCATTCCCTGTCGACGCGGAATGCTGCATATTGTGTTACACACAGTGCAGGACCTTTGAGTTGTCGATCTAGGCCCTGTGACTTTATCATCCATGTCGTACAAAGTCAAGAGAGGCTCAAGCACGGGAGGACTCTGCAAAATAGAAATGAAACCATAAAGGCTCACATAAATCCTTGACCAAAAAAAGGCGGTAAATAAAAACATTGGGGACAAGGGTTTTATCATCGCCCAAAGAGTGTACAATTCAGCGCAGAATCCTAGAGAACCACAATCCATGGGTTGATCCAACAATATTAAGTCATAACACAAAGAAAAATAACGCCGACTTCTGTTGCCCAGTTTATTCCTCCATCGCCTCATCACCAGCTTCGCGTCGTTCAGCTGCCCCTGACGGAACGGGTGACGAGCTCTCATGCCGTGCGTAACCATTGGGGCCATCGTAGTTGGATATGTTCTCATCTTCATCACCTTCCTCATCAGCAGAGTCATCTGATGAATCTCCATCATCGCCGGCACGAGCAGGGCCTTCTTCTTCGCCAGACCCCTCGCCCAAGAGCTCACGGTCGAGATCATCGAGTTCACCCTCGACCTCTTCGCCGTGGTCTGGGTACCAGTTCGGAGTACCAACAGTCGATGAAGTAGGACCGGCACCAGCAGCAGGGCGACTGCGTGCACCCTTCGAACGTCCTGCTGCGGCCGCCTTCTTACCGGTTCCAGGAGTTGCTGCAGGACCGGTAGGCTTGCGCTTGGATTGAGCACCACCACCGCGAGGGCGCGCTTTAGATCGGTTATTGGCAGCTCGGATATCGGCTTCCAGAGTAGCCTTGGCTTTTTGCCGCTCCTCACGCTCTTTCTGACGGTCCTTCTTTGGCCCGTTGGCGTCCTCACAATCCCATCGATCAAGTCTCCGAGCTGCCTTTCGGACCACAGAGAGGAAGAAGCTGGCACATTCGCCATAGTCGTCTTCTTCTTCAGGGTTCGGGAGAAGACCACCCTTGCCCCAGGACAAATCTTCATCTTCAGTATCGTAACCATCCGGGAGTCCTTGTACCAGACGACCGTACCGAACAAAGGGCGTTTCAGCATTACGCTTCGCGCGAAGCACACGATATGCGTTGGTCCTCCGCTTGGCCAACAGGTAATCAATGCGTTGGCGACGGTTCTGCTCAACAGCAATCTGATGCTGTGTCAAAGGACGTGGTCGACGGCCCGGTGCTGTAGAGAGCGAAGGCTCAGGAATAAAACGATTCACCATCGGATTATTAGAGCCCGAAGGGGCAGGGGAGGCATCTGGGGTGTGGTCCATTCTTGTCTTCAAGATAAGCCGTTGCTGACCCGCAGCTCGGTTGAGTGAAGGCTCTCGCTTGACCTGTTTGGTGCGTGGTCGCGATGAGTTGCCTGGAGTCAGCTCATCGTCATCGTCATCTAGGCCGCGTTTAGCAGAGGTAGGGATGGGCGTAGACATGGCGGAGCCTCGCCCTCCGAGACCAGAGTAGTCATTCACAAAAGAATCCTCGTCCAGGCCGTAGTCTATCGTGCATGACTTTAGTAAAGATTGAATGTACAGAGGCAGCCGTGAGAACTCACCTTTCTTCATGCGTTTTGGTACGCGGGGTAGTGGCTCTTCCTCTTCCAAAATTCGTTTCCGCTCAAGTCTTTTAGACTCTCCATACTCCACTTCTTCCGGGGTATCAACATTCTCCTCATTTGCCTGTTCCTCTGTCAAGCTTTCGAACCGGGGAACCTTCAGCGGGAAGCCTCCAGTGTCGTCGTCTACGAGGCCAGCGCCGAACGGGTTATTCAGAGCAGCTTCGCGACTAAAGTCGCTCTCCAAATACCACCACATAAGCCACAGGAATGCCCTGGCACGACTCTTGCTGCTTAATGTAGATCGCATGACCAGGTCGAAGAAATCGCGCGGCGGGAAGAAATGCTGTTCCGATACTTTCGGGGCATATTGTGCCAGTACAAAGATGAGATTGACAGGGTTTGTCCGTGGGATATCCAAGCGCTTGATTTTGTCCAGGGTGTTTGGCTGATCGACGTCCTCGGAGGCACCCTTCAGGATGGATTTCAGACGTGGCGCATCCTGCAACTGTTTGTAGGCATTGGAGTCCTGGTGGGCTTGAAGCGAAGGGATAGAGTGGTAGGTTCGTAATTGGGCACGCATCTCGGGGAAGACTATAGATGGTTAGATGGTTAGCACTCCGAAGTAGGCGGGATGGGGATGCGAAAGCAACTTACAGTTGAGGGTGGTGTTCATGCGACCAAAATTCACAAGCAAACAGACCATCGCCATACTAATGGCAGCCGGTTTATCATTCTGAAGTTTGTCCTTCAATATCTTACTGGTCTTGCTGCTCCTGGCCATCGCGTCGATGTAGATGTCGGCGAAATCCATGTTCTTCTGTCCATCGGGGTATCGCGTGAAGACCGGAGTCTTGTCCTCGAAGACGAGTTTAAGAAACTGGTATTGTATATCCTTGCGCCAGAGGGGGATTCCATCCTCCTTTTTCAGATGTCGGATCTTGTTGCCGGAGTAGACAGAGCCAATCGTGCCATTTGCCTGGCGTCTCGTACCGACCGTCGCGCTGGCCGTCGCGCCGTGGGCTTGGTCATCTGCGACCTCGGAAGCAGCGAAGGATTCGTCCATGGCGGGGGCCTCGACCTCAGCCATGTTGAAGGAGAATTGCGATCAAGGGTGTCGGTTTGTGCGAAAGCTCCTGAGATCTGGGGGGCTGAGGGTGTCCTGTGGGGAGGGGGAAGGCCAGTAACGGCGCCCTTTAGCGCAAAAGTATTAAAGAAAGATAAAGATCGTAAGAAGATGGATGGGTGGAGGGATAAAGGAGTGTGGGCGAAGTTGAGGGGAGAGGGGAAGAGGAGAGTGAAAGAAAGGGAAGGGCCGGAAGGGACGAATTATTGCCGCAACAGTGAAGGTCTGCACCGGTGATAGCTACCCGCATCCAGGATCCGCGCAACGCGCGGGCGTGTCCTCGTAAGTCCGGTACCCTCAAGTACGTACTAGTGTTCATTTGCGTAACTGTGTTGGCAAGTAGCATTTGAATTCTCTATAGACAAATTGTCGACAGGCCGCTTATTTACTGCTGTCTCCATTAAAAAACACTCCGGCAGCTACTGAGTGATACTAGGCCAGTCTCTTGGAGTATACTCGGCTCGGATAACTGATTCTGTACAAGCCTGAAATCACCACCTTAGTGGAACCCTCCAAGCGGCAAATTGACGTGTAAAAATCTAAAATGCCAAGCGAGACAATATCGATAACCCCTTGAAAGCCAACTTATTTAACGAAACTCCCAAGACGTGGATTAGTATTCTTACTCGGAGAACTACGAGGGCTCTACGGGTTTTACGGGCTTGAGCATTTAGAGCTTTTCATAAGTAGATTGAAACAAGAGGGCTTTCATTCTCGCGGCCTCGCTCGCTCTGCTTCCTCCCGGTCGGACCATGCAAAGGAAAACCCATGATACTGAGCGAACCATTCATCCAGTGCCGGCGACAGCGTCCCATCCTCCACGGATCCATGATAAAGTGAAGGAAACAAAAGAGAACCCATGAGGAAACAATAAAGCCTCCGTGGACCCCATAGGACACAGTGGATGCAGGTCAAGCCAACGCCATACAGAATGCAAAAGAATTCCCATTCGAAAAACCCTCCACCAGGTGGCCATCCACAGCGACGAAGTAATAACGCAATGTAGAAAACACTGGAACAAAACTTTGTCGCCACCGGTTGCACAACCATATTTTTTTGTTGTAAAAATAAAAGCATAGCCCGGAGAAAGAAAGCGCGGTTTTTGGTTTTCGTAAACGCGACAACACGAGGGCAGCAGCAACGCATTTAAAAAAAAGGTCCGCCATGAGATACCGACGCAAAAAAGTCGGTGCTGCAAAGACTCAGCCGGTGCAGCCAGAACAGCGCCGAGGAGATAAATGCAATGGTAAAAAAGCACTTTTCGGTTCGAAGAAGATGAAAAGCCGACACTCTCCTGCTCGGCGCGCGCGTCATTCGAACGGGGTCCCCGCTGGGACTGCTCGAACAAAGGGGGTATCTGAGAGCGGACACAGAAAAGACAACGCATTCTATCATGTTCATGCAGTGCCGATCGCCGGTTGCTCGAAGAGTTAAGGAAAATCGTCATCGTAAATGACAATGAGCAACAAGAAAAAGGAGATCAGAACTGCTCGAACGCCCCGTGTCTAAACAAGGCCAGATTGAGAGCCATGAAAAAACGTGCGAATAGAAAAGCAAATAAAGACATACAGGGAAAAAGAAATAAGGAGATAACGAAAAGAAATAAAGCAGGAAGCGTAAAATCCAGACAAGCATAGGGAAGTCGTGGCAGTCGTGACAAAGCCGTCCCCGAGAAGCAGCAGGAGAAAAGCTCAGGGAGTCCGTTCTGATCGTATCCGTCAACGAGAGACAAAAAAAAGGAAATAAGAAATGGGAGCCAATCAGACCCGACGGCCTCGTCATCAGACCACGACTGATTTACCACCAGGAGGAGGGGCCGGCAGAGCCAGAGGGGTTGCCGTAGCCACCGCCGCCATAGCCGCCACTGTAGCCGCCGCCGCCGCCGCCGCTGCCGTAGGAGGGAGCACCGCCGTAGCTACCGCCACCACCGCCGTAGGAGGGGGGGGCACCGAAGCCACCGCTGAAGCCGCCAGAGGAGGGAGGCAGACGACGCATATCGCGAGTGGCAGCGCTGCCACCACGGCCGCGACCACCGCCACGGCCACGACCACCGTAGCCGCTACCTTCGCGGGCAATGCTCTCGAGGAACGAAGGGCAATCCTGGTGAGCCTCCTTGAGCAGGTCGATCAGGTCACGGACGACACCACGGTTGCCACGGTTGAAGAAAGCAGTGGCGATACCGGTGTTACCAGCACGACCGGTACGACCGATACGGTGGACGTAGTCATCGATGTCGGTGGGCAGATCGTAGTTGATGACGTGGGTAACGTTGGGGATATCGAGACCACGGGCAGCAACAGCAGTAGCGACCAGGATGGGGCAACGACCGTTACGGAAGAACTCCAGAGCACGCTCACGCTCACGCTGAGTGCGGTCACCGTGAATGGCGGTGGCAGGGAAGCGCTGGTTGATCAGGAAGTCGGAAAGCGAGTCGGCCATGCGCTTGGTCTCGACGAAGATCAGGGTCAAACCGGTAGTACCGTGGGTGTGGAGAATGTCCAGCAGAACGGAGCGCTTGTCGTGGTCCTCGACATATTCGACCTTTTGGGTGATGTTCTCGGAGGTGGAACCGACACGACCAACCGACAGGAAAATGTAGTCCTTCAGGAAGTCACGGGCCAGCATCTGGATGTCACGGGGGAAAGTGGCCGAGAACATGAGGGTCTGGCGGTCCTCAACACGGGGCATGTCCTCACCCTCGACAATACGGCGAATTTGGGGCTCAAAACCCATGTCCAGCATGCGATCAGCCTCATCCAGAACCAGGTACTTGATGTTGACCAGAGAGATACGGCCACGCTCGATCAGGTCGACCAGACGACCGGGAGTGGCAACGAGCAGATCGCAGCCACGCTCGATCTGGCGCAGCTGGGAGCCAATGTCGGCACCACCGTAGACGACGCAGGGGCGAACCCAGGAGCGGTAGCTGAACTTGCGGGCCTCATCGAAGATCTGGGAGACCAGCTCACGAGTGGGAGCCAGGATAAGAGAGGTAGGGTAAGCCTTGCGCTGTCGGCCATAGCTGAACTGGCCAGTAGCCTGGGGAGGAGTAACGGACGGGCCGTTCTGGAACGCCTGAGAGAGAATGGGGAAGAGAAAACCACCGGTCTTTCCGGAACCGGTCTGGGCGCAAGCCATAAGGTCACGGCCGTTCATGACAATGGGGATGGAGTACTTCTGGACGGGAGTAGGAGTGACATAGCTCGCGAGCTTGATGTTAGAGATGAGGTGGTCGTCCAGGGGAGGGTTGGTGAAAGCGTTAACGGGCTCGGGGACTTCGTGACCGGAAGCCTCAACGGGGATATCATCGTAGTTGGAAAAGTTGATACCAGTCTGCTGCTTGGAGGGGTCGTTGGGGACGCCGAACAGCTCGCGCTCGACGCGAGCGTTGGCGGGACCGGGGATGTGCTTGCCGTCGCGCCACTGGCCATCACCCGAACCACGAGCAGAGCCACCACCGTAGTTACCACCTCCATAAGAGCCACCTGCATTTCCTAAGAGTCCGTAAGCATTGGGGTCGAAAATTCGGCGCGCTTGACCGTCCGAGGCTTGGGCGACTCTACCGTTGGCGGGACCGCGAGGGCTGAAGTCGGGAGCGTTGGCATTAGCCCAGTTGCCGCGAGGGCCACCGCTGTAAGAGTCAAAAGTCAGTGAATGAAAATGAGAGTGTGTAATTGAAATGACGCGTACCGAGGGCCACCGTAGCCAGGACCAGGAGGAGGAGCAGCGCCGTCCATGCTGGCACCGGCGTTGCGTCCGCGCAGGTGAGGAGGGATGTAAGCAGCGCGACCAGGGGGAGGACCGGCCTGGACCGCGTGCTGGGAATCGTTAAGGGACAAGTTGCCCATCTGAAGACCGTCGGCCATGTTTGCGGTTGGATAAAGTTTCTGTTGTCGAAGGAGAGGTCTCAGTCAGTGGGAAACTGAAGAGTGGGTGAGGTGGGTAATTTTTTTTTTCGGGAAGTGGGAGAAGAGGAGAGAAGGTATGCGAACCCTTTTTTTAGGCTGCACCGAGCACGATTCTCTGTTTGTTCGATGAAAATGCAAGCGATCGAGAAAAACGACGACTTGCAAATAAGAGAATGTAAGACCTTCAAAGACTGAGAAGGAAGATTGCTCTCTTTTTTTTTCCCACTTCTTTAAAAAGTGAGCAAACGATAAGAGCGCAGGATACAGGCAAGAGAAGGACGAAAAATGCGAATCCTCCCAAATCTAAGAACTCTATGAGCACCGAGAAGAAGAAAGAGAGGGATGAGTGGAGTGAAAAAAGGGATGATGAAGAGGCAGGGTTTCTGTGGGAAGGAGGCGAATCGTCTTAGTACTACATCTGGTCACGGTACGGGGTGTTGTGGGCGGTCGACGGTCGGGCCCAATCGCCACCGGTCTACCGCCTCTCAGATTTTTACCGTACACCACTGGCAGCACCGGACTGCCAGTCTCGACCCCTGGCTCGCTGACTAAGTGCACAACGCGCATGGGGATTGGCGGGCAGCCAGGACTGTGATCTACACATACAGTATGGAACTTGCAATCGTACTCGTACTAGTACTGATACTACAATATATGTACCAGCCAGACATGATGGACTCTTTTACTAAGGCGTGTACAGTTAAGGGCAGTATGACTCAAGTTGTACTAGTACTCCCGCAATATACTTTAGAAACGGAGGCTCGTGGGTGACACCGGAGCTGATGTCATGCTGATCACACATTTCTTCATGCCTATAGCCTCCGAATACACTATCCGCATTTCCTTACGCATCGTATTCCTTCTCATCAGGCTGTTGGCTGCTGTTGCGCCGGCGCCTCAAGTAGATACCCACCATGACAACCACCGCGAACATGATCCACAACGGTTGCATCGAGTACGAGTACGAGGGCGAGTTGTCCGCCGAGGGGGCTTCTTCCGCGACTGGAGGGTGTTCGGCATCGTCGTCGAATTCTTGAGGGAGTAACCATAATCAGCCACCTTCAACCAGCAGTAGAAGAGCAGAACGAGGGCCGAACTGCCGGTCTACAGCTCGTCACGGCTACCTTTATCCTCAGCATCCGTCTCGATTTCCAGCTCGCCACTCTTAACGATAGTGACGGGCTTCACGGGCCGGTCGCCGCGGGCCTTCTCGACATTCTGGATCTTGTCGACGATATCGTAGCCCTCGAGGACTTCACCGAAGACAACGTGCTTGCCGTCGAGCCACGAGGTGATGATAGTAGTGATGAAGAACTGCGAGCCGTTGGTGTCCTTGCCGGCGTTTGCCATACCTAATAACACATCAGTTTCTGAAGTCGCTTGGGTCAAGGTTCAAAAGGACACTGTCATACTCAAAAGACCCTTCTTGGTGTGGCGGAGCTTGAAGTTCTCATCCTTGAACTTGTTGCCATAGATAGACTTGCCGCCGGTACCTGTAACCCCCGATTATTATTTGGTCATCAATACAAATTAACAGGGTACAAACCGTCGCCATTGGTGAAGTCACCACCCTGGATCATGAAGTCTTTGATCACACGGTGAAAAGAGGAGCCCTCGTAACCGAAGCCCTTCTCGCCAGTAGCCAGAGCACTAGAGAAAATTAGAATGGAGAAGAACAAAAATCAAGAGCATTGTTTGCGACGGTCATACCGGAAGTTCTCTGCAGTCTAGATTCACAGAAGCAATGTTAGTGACCGTTTCTCAAATCTGTATGTAGCCAGGGTTGAGGGCAGTGGGGAGCTTACCTCCGGGACAGTCTTGCCGTACAGTCCCATGACAATGCGACCAAGGGACTCGTCTCCATGCTGAATGTCGAAGTAGACCTGGAAAGAGGTGATGAGTGAGAATTGGCAGGTAGGTAAGTCAACAAACGCTAGATACCTTGTTAGTGATCTTAGGACCACGGGGCTCCTTCTTTGCGTCGTCGGCCTGGACCAGCGCAAGGCCGATCGCAAAGACCAGGAACAGAGACAGGAACAGGCTGCGGAAATTCATGGTTGCGAATTGCCACTACTCTAGGGGGTTGCAGTGGAGGAAGAAGAAACGGGATCAGAGGGGGGAGGCCAGCTTGCAATGGTGTGCGGAGAAAGCACCAAGCCCCAGACAGCAATTGGTAATATTTGCAACTCTCCTAGGGCGTGACAGCTGCAACAATCACAAATGTTACGTAATATACGAGCAGAGGAGTTGCAAATATTTGAGTTCCGCTGCAAAGACCGATCCGGAGAAACATTGTTGCCGGAGGATTTCTCCCGCGCATCGCGGACGGCGTCGTGATCGATCCGAGTCGCAATTGAACCAGCAATCCACTCCTAACAAGATGGTATGGCTCTTCTGAATGCTTCTCTCAAATATTATATTAACTAACACGAACTCCAGGTTTTTATCCTCGGCGTCAACTTCCCCGAGCGGAACCTGCTCAAGGCAAGCAATCCCTCTACCTCGCTGCTCCGACGCAGACCCTCCGCATCGACCAATTGAACAGCAGACTAACTCGCATTCACGTCTACAGAAGTCTCTCGAGACTTTCTTCGGAGTCGGCAACCACACTTCGTCGCGCCTCCTCGCCCGCTTCAACATTCACCCGACCTGCCGCGTCGGCGAGCTGGCCAACAAGCAGGTGCTCGACCTGACCGCCGTGCTTTCGGATATGAAGATTGAGAACGACCTGCGCAGAGAGGTTCTGAATGATATCAAGCGCCTGAAAGAGACTGGAACTTACCGTGGCCGCCGCCATGCCCTGGGTCTGCCCGTGCGCGGACAGCGTACTCGTACTCAGGTGGGTGTTTCTTGCTCGGCCTGGTTGTGGTGGTTTCTTTATGAGAAATTTGCGAAGTCATTGGACTGTGGTGCTCTGTCTCAGTTCATCACGCCATTCAAGAAGCGCCTAGTTTTGGCTTTGAATCAACGCTAACAACTTGCACCAGATCAAAACTCCTGTCAGATTGAACCGGATGGAGCGTAAGCTTTAATTTTAATGGTTGTCTGACATTTTGAAACTTTTACGGGACAATCTCACATATCATATAATGTCTGAAATATATGATTGTGTGAGAGGCATGGGAATGGCGTTTTCTTGATTGCTGGCATTTGATTACCTGTCAGCTTATGTGTGAATCTACCCCTCTATCATTGTATTATAGTTTAAAATCAGAAGGGAAAACTTCGAGTATGAGTTTGTTCAGTGCTGTAATGATAGATTTACATTTCAATATATATCCACATCCAAAGGCTAAGTAAGGCTGTAAGGACAACGAAAAACTAGAACGAAAACTTTTACCAAAGACCACAATCTAAAAACGCCATTCCCATATGCGCAAGTCTACTCCTTTGTCGAGGACAGAACACCCTCACCACGGTTGATCTGGATCCTCTTGTCCTCACCCGCGCTCACAATGCCCACGGTCTCGTCCCAGCAGACACTGAACACCTTGACACCTTCACCTCCGACTCGCTTGGATTCCGCCTTGCCTTCTTCCTCAAGGCTCTTCCGGGGAATCGAGTACACACTCTCGCCAACGACACCTTCCTTGTCAGTCTTGGTGCTCCGCAGGTCCCACAGACGGACCGTTCCATCATGGGAGCCGGAAATGAGACCGTACGAGCTGTGCGGATCGCGAGCCAAGCTAACAACAGCGTTGGTGTGGCCGCGAAGAGTCATCGCGGTGACAGTTGTGGCAGATGCGCGAGGATCAATCATGGTAATGTGGCGAGCAGAGGTCCCGGCAGCCAGGAGGTTGTGGTCGGGGAGGTGCTCCAGAGAGAGAAGAGAGTGTGCTGTGGTACGGGTGTCAACCAGAGAACCAGTAACCAGATCCCAAGTTCGCAGCGAGTGATCCCAAGAAGCAGAGTATCCAACAGTCGAGTCTCTGGCGTCGAAGATAGCAGCGGAAACGGGTCCAGTGTGGCCGGACAGCAGGGCCAGAGGGCCACGCTGCGGTGTGCTGACGGTCGAGTTCAGCTTGCGACGCTTGGAGTTGCGGGCAGCACTGGATGGGAGCAGGTTCTCCGGGGCAGCAAGAGCATCGGACTTCTTGGTGCTCCAGAAGCCAACGTTGTGATCGGACGAACCGGTCAGAAGACGGTTGGAGGGCGCATGCACGGCCAACGATTCGATACCGGACTTGTGGCCATAGAGCTCTAGCTGAGGGGCAATCTTTCCAGAGAAACCACCGTCCTCCTCAGTATACTTCCAAAGTCTCACAGTGCGGTCCAGAGAAGCCGAAGCGATCTGGTTCGGAGACACGAACTTGGCGGCCTTGATCGGAGCTGTGTGTCCACCGTCGGCGAGAGCGGGCGAGGTCGCAATAGTCTCAGAAGACATGTTCCAAACTCGGAGGAGTCCGTCATAAGAACCAGACAAGATTCTCTCTTGACCCTTCGAGAAGGTGGCGCCCGAGGCCCAGGTTGCGGCGGGTGCGGTTGCGGAGAGCACATCAGTCGCACTGACCCAGTCATCATGCTGGAAAGAGGCAATGTGCAGTGGCGGGATCAAAGCTCGAACATATTCGATCTCAAGTGTCGTTTCGGCGGAGATGCCATTGGCAGTCAGATATTCATCGATCGATGTACGCAGGAAAGTTCCGTTGATCAAAAATTCGAACGGGACCGGCTTCTCGCTGCTGAGGAGGTTGTTCACCAAGGTTGACAGCGCATAACGTCGCAGACCTATCATGGAGGCAATATGAGCATCTGGAAGCCATCTGATCGATATCTGGAGGCTTGGGAGTGTTCTTACCGGTGGGAACGAGGATAGGACCGGTGGATTCAGGAAGCGCAATATCCTCTTGCTTGCTCGTGAGTTGCACACGAACTTGTCTTTGCGCAGACTCGGCGGCGGCCGAAGCTTGGTCGTCGCTCATTATGGGCGAAAATTGGTGCAGTATGCGATCGGTAGTCGCTGCAAATGGGCTGTCGCAAATTGAACAAGCCTGCGCGGGTGAGGAAAAAATACGGCGGCCGGTGCGGCACATTAGTGCAGAGCGCGGAGATCCCCCGGCTACCAAGCACATTATAGCTACTCTTTCAGTGATACCTTGAGGTAATTCATGAGCGTGACAACAGATCAGACTTGCGTGAATATGATGTGCTATGTTTGCTAAAGTCTATCGATGATTTTCTCATCCACGGGACGCCCGCCGGATCTCTGCAATGGCTCGACGCCGATAGTCAGACTCAGCGAATAATGCTTCAATCAGGTCAACAACCTCCTCAATCGAAAATTCGAGACCCAATTCACCCTCCAGCCATAGGAACTTAATATCAGCCAGCGAACTCTCGAGGATGTTGATCAGGTACTGGAAACGAAGCCAGTTTGGAACATATACAGCGGTGACCGGTACCGCTTCAGCGTCGCTGGTTGTCTCAGGCATGAACAGATCCTCCAGCTTCGAAACACGGTTGCAGAACTGAACCAGTTGCTTTGACTGATCTTCACTGATGTCCCCAAGATCCTCAACATCAATGATGATTTTACTGATCATGGTCGACAGCAGAGAGCCGATAGACTGAAGCAATGCGGAATGCGACAGGATGGGCTGCCATTCCTTATAGACGTCACGAATTCTGTCGATAGTGGCGCTCACGGCATTTTCACATTCGATTTTGAACGGTTGCTCGGAACATTGCCCAAATCCCTGGGCACCATCAAGAAGGTCTGTGACAATGGTACTCTGCGTCTGCATCTCCTTGCTGTATGCAAATTTGCCGAACTTTTCAAGGGATTCCACATCGGAGCTGAGCCTCGAAAGATTGTGCTCCTCCATCAGCTCCCGAACACGCCCCGCAAGGTAAAGGCTGTCGTTGTAGAGATACATGTGCCCGGAGTTGAGTTTGAGAGAATAGAAAGAAGAGGACGTGGCTTTGAACATGGCCAAGATCAGTGTGGGCAATGCAAGCAGGCCAGCACCTGAGGAAGCAACACGAGAGCTGGAATAGCTGGTTTCAATTGTTAGCTTGGTTAATCGCGAGGACGAATAAATGGATCCTCACGGTGGCTGCGAAATATTCTTGGAGTCTGTGATCTGCTGCTCGACGATCTGAAGCACCAACTCCGGTATATCAGTGACAGTGTAGACTTCCCTCAGCACCATCTCCTTCGGAGACGAGGACGGCGTTGCATCCTTGCCAGTAGTTGGCTTTGACGATGAAACAGGTTCCGGTTGCCCAGTCTTATCATCTTCCTCGTCACCCCACCCCCATGCATCGTCATCATCAGCATCAGCATCATCATTTCCAGTCGGAGCTTTTGCATCTGGCTTTGTCTCTTCTTGTGCATCGTCATCCAGGCCCCAGGCACTGACATCTTCTTCTTCGTCTTCGGGATGAGGGTTTGTAGTCTCTGTCGTAGATTCTTCCTTGTCGTCATCCCACTCCGCGTCCCAGTCGTCATTGTTGGTATTCTCTAACAAGGCCTCATCGGACTGGGACACTGTTTCCTTCTCAACTCGCTCGACCTGTTTGGTAGCGCCCTTGCTAGCCGCGAGTACCTTGCGCACACTGTCGAGCGAGTCAACACGGCGCCGAGCCAACCACAATCGAGCAGCTTGATTCACCCAGCTGACTAGCTCCTCATGTCCGGACCAACCCCAAGACTCAATACTTTTGGTTAGCTGAAGGACGTGATCCAGCGTTTGCTCGAAATCACCGAGACCGCCGAGGTCGGTCGGAATTGCAGAAGACAGCCAGCCCGAAATTGCCTTGGAAGCAACGATGGGGATAAATGACTGGGAGAACGTCGATGATATGGAAAGCGGCAGGTTTTGGTGGAGGTAATCCAGAACTTTGGTGATGCGATCCAGAGTTTCGGCAACACTTGTCATCGATGGTTCGGATTCAACATGAATGCCCGTTTCTGAGACAGTAACAGCATAGCTACTACCATCACGGCGGGGGAGCAAAATGGGGTCAATGATGGTGGATATGAGGTCTTGCTGGGATTTCTCATTGGCAGCCGTGAGGGCGTCCAGTCGCTGGAGGGACGCAATGGTGCTCTCCAAAGAATCTGGGCCGTCAGTCTTGTCCACCTGAAGCTCGCGTTTTTGACGATCTACATTGAGCTGTTTGGCCCAGCGCAGTCGCAACGATTCTTCGATATCTTGTCTCAAACGTGACACCTCGACCGTGAGTATGCTCATCACATTGGTATTGGCAAAGAAAGTGTCCTCCCTAAGAGCCGCTTCGGTAGCGCCCAGTTGTTCAATGGCGGCTGTGATATTACCACTTGCAAGCAAAGCTCTCCCTGACTCCAATTTCTGGCATAGTCGTTGGACCTCTTCCAGTGTTTCTGCCACGGCCTGGTTGAAGGCTATCTCGGTCTCGACCAATCCCACTTTCGCTTTCGCATCCTCGACCTTAGATCGGAGCGGGTCCGTCTGCTCATGTTGTTCGACAATTTCTCGTGCCGTGACGCGCGAGCGCTCGATGTCCGCGTGCAGTTGTTTTGCTTGAACGATCCATTCGTCGGCATCAAAGGTATTCTCTCGGCTTAGGAGCTGATCTCGTTCTATCGGAAACAACCAAGCCAGTTAGTATCTTTGAGATCATAAATGAACTATCATCTGCCTCCGCGTACCTCCACTTGCTCTCTGGCTTGCGAAATGAGCTCCAGCTCTTTCGCGAGAGCTGTCGCTGGGAATCCGGCGGCCACGACATTCTCTTCCGGATAAGCGCCTTTGGTGACGAAGCCAAGAACCGCCTGGCATACCTCGTTCTCGGACGGCATCTTGGAAGCGCAATTGTCAACGGATTTGGAGCTTGCGGGAGGAGCGCAGAGTCCCGTGTCAACAACTTGAACCCCGTGATCGGGCGTCACCGCCCTTGAAGCGCTGGGTCTGCCTTAGTGCTGTTCGACGTCAACGACCAGCAGGAAGTCTCCGCAAAAAAGAGAAGATCTTTGGAAACCGCTCCACGATGACTGGTAGGGTATAAGGGCACGGATCCCCGTATAGAAGAAGACCAAACCACCGCCGACGTCAAGTGCCCTTAGTAAGACCGGGACCCAATCTTTGGAACACCGCGGTCCAGCACACAAGCTCGATTTCTCCAAACCAAACCCACAGTGTCTTGGTTTCGTCGAGGTCTGAGTCGGGTGCAGTCTACTCGGTTCCTGTGAGTGCAAAAAGTCCCCTTGGTGCTTGTACACCAATCCCCCCTCCCCCCACTACACAATTTCGTGCCCCGCCGATTGTCACACATGGTCGCCGATGCTATGTGGTGATCCTCAATATGCGTCCCTGCAGGACCCCTCGTTGGTCAGGATTAATTTTGTCTCTGGCCTTGCTTCCGGTTGTTCTCATGCCACTGTGGACAGGGTGCATATGCCCTTTTTCCTTTACGGCGGCTCCGGGGGCCATGGTTTGTGGCGGCGTTAAAAATATGTTGCCCGCCGTGAATAGGCCGGTCAAAAACCTCGAGATCTATTCATGTCAACCTGGATATTCTAACAAAAACCTAGGCTTTCAAGTTTCCGACGGAATATTTTCACTGGGGTCTACCCATTGAGCAATATGTCGCCCTCGGTGCAACAGAGTCACTTTAAACTGCTGCAGCAGTTTAAGCCCGACTACTCGCCCAGCAAATTCGCCGAGTATGAGTCCCAGCGCACTGGCATGCGGGTTGTGGTCATTGACCAGAAAGGACCCAAGGTGAACGGTTACTTTGTGCTCGCAACTGAGATCCATGATGACTCTGGCGCCCCTCATACTCTGGAGCATCTTTGCTTCATGGGATCACGCAACTACAGATACAAGGGTTTCCTTGACAAGCTGGCCACTCGGGTCTATTCCAACACCAACGCCTGGACAGCTCCCGACCACACAGCTTACACTCTTGATACTGCAGGCTGGGAGGGCTTTGCCCGGATTCTGCCTGTCTACCTTGAGCATGTCATCGCTCCGACCCTGACCGATGAGGGCTGCTATACTGAAGTTCACCACATCGATGGCTCTGGAAATGATGCGGGTGTGGTTTACTCTGAGATGCAGGGTGTTCAGAATAACGCGGCCGAACTGATCGACCTGGCGGCCCGTCGAGCAACTTACCCCGAAGGTGTCGGCTTCCGCTATGAGACTGGAGGTATGATGGAGCAACTGCGTGTCCTCACTGCCGAGCGGATTCGGGAGTTCCACCGTGAGATGTATCAGCCCAAGAACCTTTGCCTGGTTATCACGGGTGAAGTCGATCAAAACAACATGCTTGAGATCTTGGACAAGTTTGAAGACACCATTCTGGACGTGATCCCGAGCCCCGAGGCCCCCTTCAAGCGACCTTGGACCGACTCTAAGCAAGCTCCTGCCTTGACCAAGTCGATCACTGAAACAGTCGAGTTTCCTGAGGAGGACGAAGATTTCGGTGAAGTCGAGATTCGATTCTTGGGACCGGATTGCAATGATCCCATCCAATGTAAGTGAAAAACGATCGAGTACTGAAGGCCAACAAAAACTAATATCCTGATAGCTGGTGCTCTAAACGTGGCTCTTTTGTACCTGGCTGGATCGTCTGCATCTCTGCTGGAGAACGTCATTGTCGAGAAGGAACAAATTGCCAGTGCAGTCTACTATGCTACCGATGACCATCCTAGCATGGAGATTCGATTCACAATGACCAGCGTCGAAACCGACAAGCTCGCCCAGGTTGAGAAGAGATTCTTCGAAATTCTGAAAGAGGCCATGGGCAAGGCGCTCGATATGAAGTACATGAAGGAGTGTATCGACCGCCAGTGCCGTTCCTGGAAATTTGCAACTGAAAGCAACGCTGCATCGCTGGCCGAATATGTCATCACCGACTTCCTGTACGGAAAACGTGACGGCTCGACTCTGAGAGATGTTGCGACCCTGAAGGAGTACGACGTCCTTCGAGCTTGGTCTGAGGACCAGTGGAGAGAGTTCATCGTCAATTGGATTGCTGATGCACACCACGTTTCCATTCTTGGTGTTCCGTCCAAGAAGCTTGCTGACAAGCTCAAGACCGACGAAGAAGCTCGCGTCGCCGCGCAGAAGCAGCGTCTTGGTGAGAAGGGTCTGAAAGAGCTTGCTGAAAAACTTGAGCATGCCAAGGCAGAGAATGATAAGGAGATCCCCCAGGAGATGTTGGCTGAGTTTGCTATTCCTGGTGCCGAGTCTATCCACTTCATGGACACTACTACTGCTCGATCTGGTGCTGCTCTCAAGGCTGGATGCCCAGACCATAAGATTCAAAAGATCGTAGATGCCGATGGATCGTCAGAACTCCCTCTCTTCATCCACTTTGAGCACATTGAGAGCAGCTTCGTGCAGCTGGCTGTTCTCATCTCTGCGCAGACTGTTCCCATTCAGCTCCGCCCCTTGCTCTCCATTTACACCGAAGCATTCTTCAACATTCCTGTCCAGCGCGACGGCAAAACGATCGACTTCGAACAGGTTGTCGTGGAATTGGAGAAGGATACCGTTGGCTACGGAATGGAAACCGCCCGCAGCCTCGGTAACTCTGAAATGCTGCGTGTCTCCTTTCAGGTCGAGCTTGAGAAGTACGAGACTGCCATCGCATGGCTGCAAGAGCTGTGCTGGAACTCCATTTTCGACGTCGAGAGACTCCGTGCTATCAACGCCAGACTGCTGGCCGATGTGCCCGATTCCAAGCGCAGCGGTGATGACATGCTTGCAGCGGTGCACATCATGGTTCACTATGCCGAAGAGTCTATTGCTCGGGCTCGCAGCACTTTGGTGAAGGCTCGCTACTTGAAGCGTGTCAAGAAACTGCTTGCTGAGAAGCCCGAGGAGATTGTGACCCGCATGGAGGAAATCCGCAGCTCCCTCTTCCAGCCCGATAATGTTCGTGTTATTGTGATCGCCGACTTGGAGAAGCTCTCTCGACCCGTCTCATCCTGGAAGCCGTTTGCCGATCGCCTCGGAATTACAATGGATCTGCAGCCTATCACCAACCGCCGGGCTCTGCTTAGCGATGCAGGCAAGTCTATTGGGGGCACGTCTTACATTGTTCCCATGCCCACTGTGGACTCCTCCTACGCTTATGCTACTGGTCGGGGTCTTGACTCTTATGACCACCCCAAGCTTCCGGCCTTGCTCGTTGCCATTGCCTACATGAATGCCGTTGAAGGACCCCTTTGGGTTGCCGTTCGTGGTAAGGGTCTGGCGTACGGCACCAACTTTGCCTACAACATTGACACTGGCTTCGTCAACTTTGATGTTTACCGGTCCCCGAACGCACACAAGGCGTTCGAGTCTAGCAAGAAAATCGTCGAGGACCACCTTTCTGGTGCTACTCTCTTCGACCCTTTGATGCTGGAAGGTGCTATTAGTAGCATTGTTGTTGGTTACGCCAACGAGCAGATGACTGCTGCCACCGCTGCTCAGGGTAGTTTCATCCGCCAGGTTGTGCGCAATCTACCTAGTGATTACAAGGAGAAGATGCTCAAGAAAGTTCGGGGTATCAATGTTGACGAGGTCAAGGGTGCTCTCCGTGAGATCATTCTGCCGCTCTTTGAAGCTAAGACTGCCAATCTTGTTGTCACCTGTGGCACTGTCTTGGAAGATGTAAGTTCCTTTGGATCCTATCAAGTTAAACCTGTCATTGAGAATTCTTGATTAACATTTATAAACAGACTCTCAAGCAAGGCTTCGAATCATTTGGCTTTACACCTCAGGTCCAGGTCCTCAAGGAGTTTGAGGATGACTATGGTCTGAAGCTTGATGGTGACGAGGAGGATGATGACGATGAAGATGTCGAGGACTACGAATCTGATGAGTCTGGTTCGGAAGAAAGTGACGAAGAAATGGACGAGTGAACGTACTTCATGAAGTTTAGAAAGAGCAACCTAGATAGTAGATTTAGGACGTTTAACGAAATACAATGGCAACGGAGTTAGGCCAACACATACATGCACCGTAGACACACTAAGGGGCCAACAATTCTATTGATGACCTTCCATTCAAAGGCTCGAACCTGCCTCTTGGAAGTATACATTCATACAATTAGCTCTTGAATCCTTCGAGACTAGCACGGCAAACCGACATAGCGAAGGCAGTTCGACTATTGGAAGAAAGATTGCTGAATTGAGTATAATCTCACACGTCCCCAATAAGGAGAGGTAATATGGTACAATGTAAAATAGATCTGACATATCTTGTCCCAACGCTTCCGCCTTAATCTCACCAACTTGGGAACAAGCTCCTCTAAGCATTCTTCTGTAGTGCATTCACGATTGTTTTGCCATGCTTCCAACTACCTTCAAAGCACTTCCTGCTCTGACAAAATTACCAGCTCATGGCTTTGCGGCCCTTCAGACGCCGCCGAATCAAAGTCAGGCGTCCCTTCCTGTCCTTGTTGCGGGCCAGGAATCCGGAGCGTCGCTTCTGGACTCGTCGAGATGGACGGAATGTGTTGCGCTTCACGCCGAGCGAAGCAGTTGCGGAGAAAGTACGGCTTTGCTGCGATTGTTGGGAGAGCAGCGAGGACACAGAGAGGGTGGTGGGTGTGGACGTGGACGTGGACGGGAGCCGGGAGAAAGTCTGGGGTTGTTGGGGTCGAACCGGCGCAGAGAGGAGAGCTGAAGAGAAGGGTCTGGAGGAGATCATGGCGGATGGAGTGGTAGTGGTAGTTGTCTTAGGTGTGAATTGGGAAATTCTGTCACAAAAGGACTTGTTGTCAGGGCTGGACTTGGGGAGTTTTATGCCGCGGAGGAGTTCATGCGTACCTGTTCACCACGGTTCGAGGAGTGGACGCAGGGGCCCGGAGGGTGGGCAGAGCCCTGCAGCGAAGACAGAACATGACGATAACCCTGAGTTTGTGAATGAATGGCTGACTCGGGCGTAGCTGGGGTTAAAGATGGACTGGTGGCACTTCGAGGTATCTCGCGGCGCGCGGTGACGGGAAGTTGGAAGAAAATTAAGCGCCGAACCGCAGGCGCGGATCGGCCTGCACGCCTTTCGACCGCAACGAAAACTAACCCATGGGGTATAGATTGAAAGTAGCTCGAGACATTTAGCTCTTGCTGAGTATATTGGCTTGAATTAAAAAAAAAATTTTTATTTTAAAAAAAAAAATAAAAATTTAATTCCCCCGTAGACTTATGCACCGCATATCCGACCGCTGGTAGATAGCATATGTTACCCAATCGGGACTAGCGCCCCGAAACTTTTTTGTTGCGATGCGCCGAACAACTTGCCATGATTTCCGCAAAGACCCTCTTTGGTCTCAAACTCCCATTCAAAATCCCAAATTACGGGCAAACACTCAGCCTGCCGCCACACAACCTTCCGAACCTGTTCGATCGGCCATTTTAGGCCAATAATCGCCCGGAATGGCTGCCCAAGTCCCCGTCTCTCTGCCTCCGACCACAGTGCAGAGCATCAAGTCAATCAGTCAATCCGCCGCGCACGATTTTCTGGCCGCCTACCTGGACCGCGCAGCTCAAGACCCAGCCCTGCAACCGAACGCCGGCATCAGCGAACATGGCCCCGTCTCCCGCTCGACTGCCGCGGCGCCGAACTTGATCCTCCACAACCTGAAGCGTGTGCAAGCCGGTCTGGCCGGCGAGGTTCTCGGACGTGATCTCACTGTCGCAAAGCAGAACCCTAATGAGGATTACCTGGATAATGCTGCTGGTGCGAACGAAAACGGGAACCAAGAGCAGGAGGAACAGAACGAAGACGATCTTGTTATGAAGGATGCTGAGTTCGATACTGAGGCTGAGGCCTTCGAGGCGCAGCAGGGGGGTCGGGATACCCTTGATAAGGAGGAGCGCAAGCGCAAGAAGAAGGAGAGACGGCAGGCGGAGAAGAAGGCCAAGAACAAGAAGGACGATGACTCGGATTGATTTTCTTGCTTGGGTGTGTTTGAGCTATGGGCGTTGTTGCATCGGTTCGGAGTTTTCTCTTCCTTTTTTTTCTTCGGCTTACTGGGTCTCTATGTTACTGGATATCCGTGCGCATTTGATGTTTAGACAAAAGTGTCTTCTTTGTTATATAGCTGTTATATAGCTGCCAAGATAGCCATCATATGATCTGATTGCGTCCATCTTCACAATCCAAAAGTCAAAGAAAACCCCACGACAGATCTTCTGCTCTTACTTCATAATCCCCCGGTCTATCATTTCTTACCTCGTTACCTCGCTAGCACCGGGGAATGATTTTATAACGTGAAAAAGAAAATAGAAATGATCACCCGGCCGTCAACCATTACAGCTCACGGTCAGCTGCCTTGACGGGCTTGTCGCTGTCTTCGGACTTGATGTTGGTAACCTTTCCACCCTTCCAGCCAAGAGCAGCAAGGCGCTCAGTCAGAATGGGATGTGAATAGTGGTAGCTGGCATACATCCAATCGGCATCCATGGTACTCAGATTCTGGATTTGCAGCTTGAGAAGAGAGGCAGCAAGTGCATCGGAAAATCCAAGGCCTTGAGCAAAGGTGTCTACAGGAGCGAAATTAGTATTATGGAACAGGGAAAGAATACTGCACAAATACATACCAGCTTCGAATTCAAACTTGCGGCTTAGGATGTTCATCAGCAGCTTGACAACGGCATCCATGGGAGCAAGAGCATCAGAGAACAGAAGGAATCCAACCATGATAGGCTTTTCCTTGATGAAACCGAAAGACTCGTACATGGACTTGTTGTTGATGAAGACGGAGAAGAGAGCGAAGATGTAGAACATGTGGAACTGAGCAATACCGAAGAGCTTCGTAGTATGGTTCAGCTTCCAGTGACCAAGTTCGTGGCCCAGAACGGCAACAACCTCTTGCGGCTCGCTCTTTTCCAGAAGGGTATCGTAAATGACGATGTGCTTCTTCCAGGGGAGACCGTAGAAGTAAGCGTTGGAGTGAGCACTGCGCTTACTACCGTCGATGACGTGCAGCTCAGAAAGCGGGAATTTCAACTTCTGAGCGAGTCTCTCGACGTTGCTCTTGATCTCACCAGGCTCCAGGGGAGACAGCTTGTTGAACAGCGGCAAAATAGCAATGGGGTAGATAGTGATCGCGAACACCTGGAGGAAGATACCAAAGAGCCAGAGATAGTAGAAGAACCCGTTGCCAGTAATCTGGATAATCTTGAGCACAGCACTGATTATGGGAGTTCCGAGAACAATCCCCAGCAGCTGGCCTTTTATCATATCCGTCACCCAGAGCTTAAGCGTCTGCTTGTTGAAACCGAACTTCTCTTCAAGCACGAATGTCTGGTAGTACGAGACGGGGAGAGTGAACACGGTGCTGAGGAGGTTGAAACCGAAGACAAACAGGAGCGTTTGCGAGATTTCGCCTTGGAATCGACTGGGGAAGTACTGCGCCAGCAACCTGCCGCTAATGCTCCAGATCGTGGGGAGAACATCGCCGTAGATAAAAGCCAGGTTTTGGAGTTGACCGTAGAGACCAGAAACGAGGCTGAAAACTGCCTTGTTGCGCCCGTATCGCTATTTCCGAAACCTTTGGTTAGCGAATTGTATGATCACACTTCAATCCGCAACAAATCATACCTGACTCTGATCGTAAACCTTCTGAGTAACCTCTCCCTCGAGAACTTTGGGAGTCTTAGTACGCTGGAGCACCTTGTATTGACGAAGAGTGAGGAGCCCTTCCAGAACGAACTGGCCCAGGGAGAAAGCCGCGAGGACGTTCTTCCATGGGAAGAGCGGACGGTCGAGAGTTCGCGCGAGTTGCTGGCAGAGGAATAAATGAGCAGGTGATCCAAGATAATATCGAATGGAGAAAGACGCGATCGCGAGTATCAGCACCAATAATCTTACCTCGAGAATCCACATGATTTAGACCGCGCGACGATTTGAAGTGGGTGTCGGGCCAAAGAAGCTGCGCGAGGTATTTAGGTGTTAACTAGTTACTAGTCCGATGGCCGCCTTAGTCAGATCAACAAAGTGAGCTCCGCCGCCCTCAGTCTAGGGCCCCGCCGATCACTCACATGCAGGAATGCCTCGCAGCTTTAATTTCGAATATTTTGAATCGGTGAGATTTCAAGAGTAAATTGAAGGACAATTTTCAAATGCAAATGCTGGAAATGCAGATAATTTTCATATACAACAACACTGCTCCCCTTCGCTACAATTTTGAACCAGAAGCCCTACATTTTATCTACACAGGGCTAAACCATGCAGACATCAAACTGAAGGAAAAAAGAAAATTGATAGTAAACCTCTTCAAAACAACTCCCTAGAACACTCAAAAGAGAAAGAAGAACATCTCTTCTTAATCACGTGAATCATATCCTAATAATTGCCGTCCTTTGCGTCTGCCGCCAGTACTACCTTTAGCCCCTACTACAGGGGGCCGTAGTTGTGCTCGAGGCGAACAATTGACCAAGGAGACAGAATAGGATTGCGGAAACCTCCACTCTATTCAACCAGGGGGAATCTGTAAATGTCATGCCATCACTTTTCCGACTCGTCGTGACCGTAAAACTTTTCTGCGATGCGAGAACCGCGGAGCGTGAGTCACGAGGATCGGTGGTTTGGAGCTTAGTTGCCGGATGAATTTGCTCCCAAGACAACGCGCTTCACTCCAAGCCATTTCCCTCGAAACTAGACGTGATGAAAGCTGCGCAGCTTTAGTTCTGCACAGGCTCGAGAGTCACACCGTGGACGATGTTGGCCCATCCAATCAGACGCCCTGAAATGAGCTAGTTAGCACCTGGTAGATAGTAAAAGAGCTTAGATGGGTGTAACTTACAGTGCTTGTCAATTCTGCGACTGATGGCAATCTTCTCGCCAACCTCAGTACAGGCGGGGCTGGTCAGACTGAGCTTAGCAGCATCGGCCTTGACACCCAGAACCTTGGCACCGGTGGCAGTTGAGCCAATGTTGACCATGAGGACTTCATTTTTAGCAAGCTTGGCGACCTTGGCCTGCTTGCCGTCGGCGGTCTTCACACCCAGCAGACGACGGAGCAGGAAGTAGTTGACTTCAATCTCAGTGTAGATAGCAGGGAGACGCGAACGGTGTCCCAGAACGAAACCAACCAGACGGTCAGCACGGCAAAGAGTGGGATCGATACGGGTACCGACACCAATAAGTCCACCGGGAATGGCGTAGTTGAGGTTGTTGTGCTCAGCGAAGAGAGACTCAATACGGCTGAAAATGGGGCGGCACTGGATTTTGCCGTTCTCATCCTTGGTAACCAGACCGGGGCGAATCTCGATCTCATCGTTGACTTTCAGAACACCGCTCAAGATGGAACCACCAGCAACACCACCCTTGAGCTCATCAATCTCGGCACCGGGCTTGTTAACATCGAATGAACGAATAACCATCATGTGAGGGGCCTGGTCGAAGGTTCGGACGGGGACAGGGATGGAGGTTGTGAGATATTCGTTCACAGCGTCGATGTTGTACTTGAGCTGGGCGGAAATGGGGATAACGGGAGAGCCATCGGCGACGGTACCGCGGATGAACTTGAGGATGGATTGGTAGTGCTGAAGGGCGTTGTCCTCCCGCATCAGATCGACCTTGTTCTGCAGAATAACGATGTGGTTGAGCTTCATAATCTCAATGGCGGCCAAATGCTCGGAGGTTTGAGGCTGAGGACAGGTTTCGTTTCCGGCAATGAGAAGCAGAGCAGCGTCCATGACGGCGGCACCCGAAAGCATAGTGCTCATCTATCCAACACGATTAGCTATGATCTTCAAATATCGAAGACAAGTAAGAAAACTCACGAGAATATCGTGGCCTAAAAAGTCAGTTAGCAACAATTCTCGGCATTTTCAAAAGGGCAACGGTTATAGTGCAAACATACCAGGGCAGTCAACGAAAGAAACATGGCGACTGGAAAGAAAAAGCTGATGTTAGTCGCAAAACTCGAATTCGGACAGATCGATACGTACAGCAGACGGTAACGGCCCTCGCATCCATCACGCTCACAAGGAGGATCGACCTCCTTATCACTGCTATAACTCTTGTAGCATGTCGGGCGAGGACAAGCAGGGTTGTCACACTTGTAGATCTTGGCGTTGGCGTAACCAAGCTTGATGGTGATGTTTCGCTCCAATTCGTTCTTGAATCGCACAGTCTGGACCCCGGAGATAGCTTTTACAACGGTACTCTTGCCTGTAAAGAGCGGTTCATATTAGCAAAAAGTCCTTGGCGCACTTTCCGAAATAGCGCATCATAGATGAGAAAAAAAATGTACCGTGAGCGACATGACCGATTGTGCCAATGTTGATTGTGGCTTGACGGGCAATGACTTCGGGTGTCAAGGGTGTCAGAGTTGACACATCCAGGGTGGCCGGGTCCGATTGCGGCGGTAGCTCAGGCCGTTGGGGTTGAGGCGCAGCATTGCTCTTCTTCATGGCCGACTTCTTGGGCTGGTCGAGAGGCTCCTGGTCGTCGAAGTCTTGGGCATCGTTGGCGTCGAGAACGGGCGAGCCGGGCTGGGACAGATCGTCCTCCGAAAAGTCTCCGTTGGCAGCCATATTGCAAAAAATTCGGGATCGCGTCAGCAACGGCGGCCTTTGTCAGTCTCGAAGTACGGGAGCGGAGGAGAGAGCGATGGGAGGTGAGGCGGAGGGTGGAGAGTCGAGCCGGACGAAATTTGCGGGCGATATGATAATGGAAGAATGGCTTGGTGGGGTTTTTGTGCAGTGGAGAGCGAGCGGGCGGTGTCTTGGTTGACCAGTTGACTCTCCAAAGCACTACAATAGCACCGACTGACAGACCCTCGATCTTAAACTAGGTTTTCTTTTATTTTACAAGCCTGTGTCGCTTTCTACTATGCTGCTTGGACTGCGCTGTGCTTCTGCGTTGGGCGCATGAGTCATTAGGCCCCGGGAAAATCGAAAATATTTGTCGGTGACCAGCCCGGGAAAGTCTTGCCACGGTGCTCGCGATCATCTACGGACTTGAAACATTAAGAGCTTAAAAAAGGGCATTGATACGTCTGAGTTGCTTTTGTCTCTTTCAGAGCCTCATTGATGGGTTTTTGATGATGTTTGGATAGAAGCTGGGTCGAATTGGAGCTATTACCGACTTCGCTTTCTTGCCACCTCAAAAGTTGCTCTGCCATGGTGCTTCTTGGATTCTGGTAATTCTATAGTATATTTAATTTTAATCCGATTATTTACCCAGTCACTTCCGCATACCGTTCAGGAGATATATCTCTCGGGCTATCTGGGTTCTGTGTGGTGGTTGTAATAGTAATAGGTGAGGGCCCCGTAGCTAATATACAGTGCCAGAATATATTTCTCTTATTGCAGTGTGATAGACCTGGACCCCCACGCGATGTGACCTTCATGCCTTGTAAATGACGGAAAATCCGGCAAAAGAATATGCGATACAAGACACTGGGAGAATCGAGCTTGAAACAATCTTGGAAACATTTGTAGACACTTTTCTTTTCATGTGTGGGAATACATGCTATCCTAACAATACAATGGGTATATGGTCCATGGACGGATTTACTCGTCGTCACTATCATCACTCTCCGACTCTTCTTTCCCCTCCTCTTCGCTATCATCATCGAGGTCAGATAGGGACGAGGAGTCCTCTGTTGGCAGCATGATGAAAGAGGCCAGACAAGTAATGCGGTTCCCGGTTTCATAAGTGCTCAGGAGGTTTCCGATCTGACGAGTAGCGTCCTTCGGCTTCTTGGGGTCCTTGGACTTCTTCTTGGGGGCAACAAGATCTTGCCCAACGATATTCCAAATCCGCACAACACCATCGCTGTTGCCGGTGACAACCACGAAACCGTCCCGGATCTCCTGGGCTTGCTCTTCCAGGCTCAATAACGCAAAGTCCTTGATACGTCCAGGGAAACCTGCCTGTTTCCCACCAACCTGAGCCACGGAGGTGGCATAGGGGATCTTTGACTCTTCATCCTCATCGGGTTCCTTGAGTTCGGTGGTGGAATAGAAGATGACGCGGCCATCTTCAGTCGACACAGCCAGCAAGTCATCGATCTGGTCTTTGCCTGCAGAACGAGGAACATATTTCATTTCATGCACCTTGCTTCGAGGCTCTGGGAGCACTCTGCACTTGGGTTCTGAATCCTATGATCAATGTTAGTGTTTTAGACTCAATCGCAAAGAAAATTCATAGGTGACTTACAACTCCAAATACGACGATACCCCATTCAAAGGCGACGGCAAACTCCTCTCCAGCAGGGTTCCAAGCGATGCGGCGTCCTTCTCCGCTGCTCCATTTCCCTTCTTTCACACTCTGCAGTATCTCCCGGTTGAAATTCAAGACACCGGCCTTCTTGCCCGTCACCAGATTCCACAGCCGCATACATTTCTCTCCCTTACCGACACTCAGCATCAGCTTCATGGACGGATGGACCGCAAAGTGGTTCACGCCCGATGGAGCAGCTCCCGGAGGCGCAGTGTCACCACTAGGGCGGCCTTGGACCTTAGGGCGTGGCGCCTTGATGGTCGAGACTACAGTCCAATCACGAGTTTTGGACACCGAAATGGTGTTGTCCTCTGCACCTGCCAGAAGCTTGCTGCGCGAAGGGAAGCTCAAGCCTGAAATGCTGGCCGAGTGGTGCAACAATGATCCCAACTCGCGATTCTTTGGGTTCTCAAGGATTTTGTTTCCGGCCAAAGTCGGCACCGTGGGATAATCGTCATTCACAGCGGGAGGAGCGGCTGATAGCGAGTAGAGATTGATGCGCTCATCGGTAGCACCACTGGCCATCATAACGGATTGGTTTTGTTCGGTGGTCTTGGGTAGAGGAGATAGTGCTAAGCACCGGATTGCGGAACCATGAGCCTCGAACAAGAAGCTGTCGAGGCATTGAATGGAGGTCGAAGAGTCCTTTTTGCTTTCATTCTTCGAACTCAAGGCAGATGCGGGGATGCCAGCCGTGAAACCATGCAACACGCGCTCGTAAGAACCAGTGACAACCTGGATAGTGAAAGCTGCATCTGGAGCTTGGGAGGCGGTGGATGCCGATTTGACAGTCTTAGAGGGGCTCTCGGCAGATTTGTCCGCCTTGGAAGCATCGTTTCTCTTGCGCTTAACCATGATAGCGAGTGGGTGAGGTACTGGCTGTTAGAACCAAAAATTTGCGGTGACCCGTAGCGATTTGATTTTCTAGCAGCTTATCGCTGATAGCGCCTGAGTTTGATACCTTAGTGCCTTAGAAATGTTGATGCCTGAATGCCTGAGGTATCGTTCCCTGCCGTAGCATTGAGCAAGATTACGTTACGCGTCGCCATCCTGGAGCACAAGCAGCCTTCCAGCAGATACTCGCGATATCGCCTTCAGACCCGCCCCAAGGCTCTGCCCAGTATTTATAGGAAGGAATAAATTAAAATAATAATTATTATTCTGGGCGGCTGTCCCCTCCGCTCGAGTGAAGACCCTAGGTAACTTACGGTATGTATGGTACACCCGGCTACGTACTCACTCGCCGGACTGGTCTCCAGTGGTGTACCCCTTCAAATCTCTCCCGCGCCCAGCCAGAAAAATCCCTTCCGCCGTGCTCACCATCGCTTCAGCACGACAACCAGATCTGAAACCATCATCAGCAATTTTTCTCGGTCTCTGAATGACCTGTGTCAATCGGCCCACATCTTTTCCGCGTTGAATCGGATGCTGTGCTCCCAAGTTAGACCTCATGCTCCGCGACGAGCTTCTCCGGTCTAAGAACGATGAGATCGCGTGAGTATTAATTCGAAATCAACCGTGTTTCGATCATTTCTAGTCGGTGTTTGATGGATTTGTCGCTAATAAGACACCAGAAACTGTTTGTTGTCGCGCAAGCGAAAACTGACCGAGTTGTATTATGCGACCGTGGGTTTCGAGGGCGCGACCGGCGACACTCTTTATCAGCAAAAAGAACGGGCGTTTCTCGACGCCAACGACCTCTCGAAGTGAGTCCCTTGTCCCAAAAACTCTCTGCCGCCTCACTTTGTCATGGCGAAACAATTTATTTAATTGAATTGCTTTTACTGACCCTTCGCTCAGAGGTCGTTACTTCGACGAAACCACCCTACCGTCCCCTACCCATACTCGTGCGCGTTCTCCAGGAAGAAAAGCTGTCGCGTCTACTGCAGTCAGCGACACAAATACACAACAAGCCACTGGAATCACACCGCCGCCGACAGCCGATGGCCACGTCCTTCCGATCCCGACCCAATCCAGCCCAAAGGGAGTCGCAGTCGTGACTCGGCCAGAGGCCACAACTACAGGCGTTGTATCGACCGTGAAGAGCGTCGCGGACGTCACGGAATCTTCTACATCAGCAACCACTTCGCAGGCGCCACGGGAGGCCAACTCCTTGACAGAGAGCGTGTCGTCTCGACCATCAGTTGTTAACTCGAAGGTGGGCGCATCTGCGCTGGAGACCCCTCTCAGCTCCCAGGATCACGATGGAGCAGAGATTACGGCCTCTTCCGGTGCAGCGAAACTTGCAGCGACAAGCGCGACTCCTTCCCTCGAAATTCCTCACAACACCCATGCGCGCAAGAAGCCCGATTCACGACCTTCTCTTACTCTAGGACCATCTCATTCCGACCAACCTCTTTCTCCCGTCTCCTCTGTCGACCCCTACTCGAATAACACCCCCGTCCCAGTCGCCGCCTCGCCGGATACTAGTCCTGGAGAAGAGGTGCCTGATGCTGGAAAGATTGGCCGTCCGAGCCCCAAGCATAACCGTACCATGTCTCGCGCAGGCCTGGTCCCGTCGACACCAGATGAACAGCTACGACTGGAGGAAGCTCAGTCGTTGCAGCAGAATACCGAATATAGTGTCAATGGCGCCGGTGGCCCTCTCACAAAGGAGGTGATTGAAGAACGCGTTGGCCCCGTGGCAGATAAGGACCAAATGGAAGTCGATCAGGATGCGACCTCCGAATCACGGCAGAACGCTTCCTATGGAGATGGAACAGCTTCCGCTGGTAGAGGACAATTGTCACCAACTGAGCGCCTACAGCAAGCAGCTCAGACCCTCGGCGATACTGCCGCCGAGGTATCATCCACCAAGAAGCCAGTCTCGATTCCGCCTACGCAGCCATCCCATTCCCAGCCAGAGCGCATGACAACACGCGTGTCCTCGGGGGCCATTCGCCACAAGTCTGTATCTGAGATTCTTGGAGAGGCTTCAAGAACCTTTGCGCACGACAAGCCCCATTCTACTGGTGAACATCAATCGCCCGATAGCGTTGCGCGGATGCGATTCAAAGACCGGAAAGATCGAGAAAAAGAGAGAACACGTGTTTCCACGGTGGTTTTCCCTAAACAGACTCCATCTCAGCAAGACAAGTCGGAATTGATGGATCTCATTCATTCGGAGTCTGGGGATGCGGTTGCCAAACTCAACGAGGAGAAGGACTATCTTTTCACTCTGTTCTTGAATCGAGCCTACGCCCCGCCGCGCGGCGCTCACTTGAATACCCTCCTTGCATCCGCTCACAAAACGTTGAGCACGTCAAACCATCTTCTTGAATATCAAGAACAAATGGATTGTCGATCTCTCCGTCGTATCTATGGCCTTCAGAATGCCAACCGATGGCCTTTGCGGCAGATGAAACGATCAATGGAACCCCCTCGACCAGGCACACATCTGGACGTCCTTCTGGATCACATGAAGTGGATGCGTACCGACTTCCGTGAGGAGCGCAAATGGAAGCTTGCAGCAGCCAAGAGCTGTGCGGATTGGTGCGCGGAGTATGTCAACAGTGATGATGAGCACCGAACTCGCTTACGCGTGAATGCGAAGATACCTACGCCCACATCAGCACCACAGGGTGCGTCCTCGAAAATGGGCGTGGCGTCTCCCTCGGAAGATACTGGGGATGAAATTTTGACCGTATCTCACGCAACCCCAGACCTGGTTCCGTCGGCCGAGGAGGATTCGGTTAGTGATGGGTTCAATGATGAGCCAAGGCACGACATTCGTGATACTGTCGCTCCCGCGGCCATATTTTCGTTGGGTTCCGACGAGTTCAATTTTTCACTTGAAATGAACCCAATTGCCGAGAAGCTATTAGATGAACTTCCACTCTACGAACCTCTCCGAATCTCTCCACAGACTCAACTGCCAGATTTCAAGCGACCACCGGACTCGGTTTGGAAAACAGACATCCTCCCTGTATCCAAGTTTGCTACGACAAAAATTACCTTCCACGACAATGAACATCCTCGCAAGCGGAGCCGATACGACTATTCCCAATATCGCTCCGACCCTGAGGTACGTCTCATGGACTTGCCACCGGAACAGGACAACGTTGCGCTCTTCCGGCCAGAAAACAAGCACATTCGTGATCGAATCCATCCTGGCCACTCTTTCCGACCGCCCACCGAACATCCCATGCCATCGGTTGGGTTCTTCGAGTCGCGGCAATCATCTCAATGGACAATGGCTGAGGATGACGAACTTCGCCGTCTAGTCAAGGAGTATTCCTACAACTGGTCCCTCATCTCGAAATGCTTGTCCTCCCCATCTCTCTTCACATCTGGGGCTGAAAGGCGGACTCCCTGGGAGTGCTTCGAACGCTGGGTTGGATTGGAAGGTCTTCCGGCGGATATGTCCAAGACCCAATATTTCCGAGCCTATCACCAGAGACTTGAAACGGCTCAGCGAACGGTTCTGGCTCAACAGCAGGCTGCTCAGCAACAGCAACAGCAGCAAGCCAATAATGGCCAAGCGCAACAGCCTATTCGCCGCCGGACAACCCAGCCTCTGCGCGTGGATCGGAGGCGGTCTTCCCGACATCTCGCACTGCTTGACGGTATGCGAAAGTTGGCCAAGAAGCGGGAAACAATGCTCCAAAAGCAGCAACACGCTTCCCATCTTGCTTCGCTAAGGAAGGCAAACGAGGCCAACCAGCCTAAGCCCCCTATCTCGTCTCCGGCAGAATTCAGCCGCCTGAAATACGACAGGGAGATGAAGATGCAAGAACGGCAAGAGCAATACAGGCAGCAGATGATCGCTCAACAAAGAGCAAGTCTCGCTGCTCAGCGTGCGGGTCAACTTCCCAATCAGCAGCAGTCGTCACAACAGGCACAGATGATGAACAATCAAGGCCGAGCTCCTAATAATATGCCACCCAACCCCGGAAATTCTGGCATCTCGAATGGCACGCCGAACGGCGTTTCCAATGGCATGGCACCGGGTGTTGGCGTTAACCAAGGCCGTGCGCAGCCTATGCAGGGTATGCCAAATGGGGGGACACCAGTCAATAATCAAATGCCGGCAAATGCTATGGCTATGAAGATGATGCCTCAGAATCAGATGCAACAGCCTGTTGGTGCGCGACCCGGAATGCCAATGCAGGCATCTCCAGATAATGCCCGGGTGATTCGAGAGGCGAATCGACTCCAAGAGCAACAGCGCCTTTTGCAGTCACGCCAACAGCAACAAGTTCCCCACCAGGCGGGCCAGAGTCAACAAGCGCAGCAGCAGTTCCACAACCAGCAATTTGGGCCGCAGGGGTCTCATTCTCCAAACCTGAATATGCCGAATGTGAATGGAACTCCGAACAATCCTGCGATGATGGCTGCCTTGCAAGCTCAAGGGGGAATGCAAAGCCCTTCGTTCCATGGAGGTACTCCGCAGGGAGTTTCGACTCCCTCGCCTCGGATGGGCCAGCCAAATCCTCTCTCAAGTGGCGTTGTTCCAACTATCAGCACCTTCCAAAGCCAAATTCAGCGCGCCAATCCGCATATGCCCGCTGAGCAGGTGAATAAACTGGCCACGGACAGACTCAACCAATACCAACAGCAACGCATGTCGCAACAAGCAGCCATGAATGCCGCTGCGGGTGGTATGAATAATGTTCAAAACAACTATCAGGTTCCCCACGATGGCAATTTCCAAACACCTCAGCAGCCCGGCGTGCCCAACAACAACTCTGCTATGCAAGTTCCTCAGAACCAGGGGTTCTCACCGATGATGCGAGTTCCCCAGGCCAACCAACAAAACCGTGTCAACGTCACGAGCTCCCCGGCGATGAACGGTGCTGTTCCCCAGACTAGTCGCAGTGCAACACCTCAAACTCAGCGCAGCGGCAGCGCCCAGGCCGGAGCGGTGCAGGGTTCTAGCAAGAGTCCTCACCCTCCAGCCGCTCAACCTACGAGCAGCTAAGGGATATTCCAACCATCCCTAGTTTTGCTCACCTACCCATACACTATCTACCTCTTCTTCGACTGTACATATTTCGACTCTTCCCGTCGTACCTTGGTTTATTGCCTCTGTTTTTTTGCGCTTTTTTTGGGGTCGGTCTTTTTGCGCTGGTGGACCTGGATGGTGGCGCATTTGATTTACTTTTACCCTCTGTCCTCTCCTGATGCCCTTACACACTCGATTCCTTTCTCGCACGCGTTCTTTCCTTGCCTCTTTCACGTCTGAACCTTTATTGTGTTCATTAATTCAATGGACTAGATAGAGCGCTGGCTCCTATGTTACCAGCGCTGCAATTGGGGGCATGGACTTGTAATAGTATCCATGGGATTGCGAAAACACTAGTCTGGGTGGTTTAAAATCCCAGGAATTGACGAACATGAATTGTATGATTAGTTTCAATCTTTTCCATCTGCTAGTATATTCTCGTACACCGTAAATGCATCGCTGGAGCTTAAGGTATCACATTCAGGAAAGCTTTGATAATAATGGTGATGGAAATGCAACATGTCCCAAGAACACGATGGAGTGTTTCGCAACGTGAGGTGAAAGGTCGACTGGGGAAGAGCGAAGTTTAATGAGAGTGGGTATTGATTTATTTTGATAGATTAAAAGCCTGTGGAAAGTCTAAGGGGTCAGTAAATAAACATTACAAGCAAATTATCGAAAGGCTACAGCCACAACAAGCATGTACTACCCTTCGTCCCGCCAAGGTCCCGCGGCTAGAGCGCGCTTAGTGTAGTTCCGCTTTCGCCACCGCCTACCCTCGAGCTCTTGTATCAAATCTACGATCCAGACGTCTCTTGCGTTATCTCTGCTCTCAATACATCCCATTTGCAGCCATGCCGTCATCGTCGCAGCCCCCGGGTGACCGCAACGGCGGCATCTCGAAACCCTTCTCCCTTTCTTCCAACTCAAAAGAGCCACCCGTGAAGAAAACTGCCTTCAGCTTCCAATCCAGTCGCAGTCGCCCCGACTTAGCACTCAAATCCGGTTCTCTTCCTCGCCGTCCGCACCAGCTGGGTCACGATGACTCCTCCGATGAAGATGAAGCAGAGCCAGTTCACGAGGAAGTCTCCGGCTTCGACACACACACCGGCGGCGCCATTACAACGGATGGACAGGCCGTCAACACCGGGAAGACGCCACTAGTGATCCCAGTCACGAGCAAAAACAACTGGCGCGATCGGCCTGGAGTCAACGTGAGGAAGAGCACGAACCTCCTCCCTCGCGAAGTTCAGGCTATGCAGGGGGCGCAAAAAAATGGACAGGCCCCGCCAGGAAACGAGGTCGAAACCAAGGGACCGAGTATGGCATACGGCCTAAGTTTTGCTCAGAAGGCTGCAGAAGATGAGAAGAAAGGCGATACTGGTGGCGAAGACCAACCCATGGCGGATGCGAAACCGGCCGAGGACAGTAAGTCTCTCACAGACGACCAGCTCGCTTTACGGGCTTTAATCCAAGAGAGTACGGGCGAGGCGCAACGGAGAACCGACCTTGTTATTGAATCGTCAAAGGGAAAGAACGAAGATGGAACGCCTGCGCATTACGACGAAGCAGCTTCCTTCAAGACGGATGTGGGTTCTCGACCCGAATCAGCTACTCTGGATCAATACAACGCCATCCCTGTCGAGGAATTTGGTGCTGCGCTTCTTCGAGGAATGGGTTGGAAGGATGGCCAATCTATCGGGCGCGGGAAATATGGTTCTTCCTCAAATGCGAAAAAGTCCAATGAGCCTCAAGTTCCAGCCCCTCGCCCTGGATTCCTGGGAATCGGAGCTAAGGACTCTGGAAAGGGCGCAGAAGTTGAGTTTGGCGCATGGGGAAAGTCAGCCATGCGCAAGGCGTCAAGGAAGCAAGGCGAAGAAAACGCAAGCGGTAATACAGAAGGTCTCTACATGCCCGTTATGGTGCGCAACAAAAATACCGGAGAGTACATTACCGAGGAAGAGCTCGCAGAGCTGAAGAAGAAGGGCTCCAAACCACAGCCTCCAGAAGACGACTGGCGCGACAGACGAGATCGCAACTTGGAGAAGAGCGGGCGTGGTAGAGACCGTGACCGGGACTACCGCAGACGAGACTACGACGATGAGCGCTCTGATCGGAGGAATGGGTCTTCGCGTCGTGATCGCTCTCGTTCTGCTGGTCGCCATTCTTCTCGACGATCTAGATACGACGATGACGACCGCCGGAGGGACGACCAGCCTTCGCGCGACTCGGATCGCGATCATCGACGAGCCCGTGATGACGATAGGGACTACTACAAAAGAGACCGGGACTATGACAGGGAACGACACCGATCTCGCCATCACAGAGATGATGGTTACAGTAGTCGCTCGTCTCATTCATCACGACACGATCGTGACCGTGACCGTGACCGTAATTCTCACCGGCGTCGGCGAGAGGATTAGGCAATTTTATGGCCGACTTCGAAAGACTTTGTACATTACGAACTACAACCTGACTACAAGATTGCCACTGGATGATCATATAGGCCCAGTACCCAGCTAAAAATTAAGATACCCTTTCTCGGACACGAGATTTGTGTGCCGGGACTCTCTATACATTTCCTTTTTTTTTCGAAATATCACATATAGAATAAATTGAACAACTGAATTTAAAAGGTGAGAAAGTAGATGCTTTTATTCGATCCCACTCCCATGGTACTCCCAAAAGCAAAAGCGCCATGAATATACACAGAATATAAGGCTTGCTTGTCTAAGCCTCCATCATGATAACATCCTTCTCTCCCTCCCCATCCGCGCCGTTCTGATCAAGACTCATCAGCCCACCAAGACCAACTCCGCCATCCATCTCCCCAAGAACCCACTCAACGAGGTAGCTGTCGTCGGTCAGCTCCTCGACGCGTTTGTAGTGTCTCTCGGTATATGTGGCCAAAGCCTGCAAGATATCCTTGAGACCTGCCGCCGCACGGCCATTCTTGCCGCGGACGGATTGTGTAGCGAGTTCGACAAAGGTTGAGGCAGGGTATGATCGGAATAAAGCGTAGAGGATGCGCTGTGAGACGAGAGAAGTACGAGCGTTGGTGTTCCAATCACGTAGACGAAGCAGCAAGGTCCGGAGGTTTGTAGCATCCAAGGATTGAAGCACCTCGTCGATGGACGGGTTACCGGTCAAGCTATCAGCTGCACATTGACGCTCCTCCTCTGGGCGAGCGGGGTCATCTGCTGCATCAATGGCGGTTGTAAACAGAGACAGCAAACGACCAGGGTGGTTGAGTTGAAGAGCCAGAGTAATGGCTTCACGGTACGCTCCAGCACGGATGTAGTTCTGAAGTTGTTGGTCTTGCTCAACACGCTCGGAGTTGGCGTTGACGGCAGCAGTGTAGGTGGCAGAGGTTGTGTCAGTCCAACAGGTCACTGTGGCATCCGCGGAGCCAGAGACAAGAGCATAGGGGGTCGTGTTGAGTTTCGAGGAAGTGGGTTTGGCATCGGAGCGGAAGCCAGAAGGATAAGGGGAGGCAAGGGCCCACACTCTGTCCGTATGGTTGTCGATGGTGCATTCTACCTCTCCTGTCCACACGTTCCACAGCTTGACGAGCCCATCGGCGCCTGCTGATGCTACCAGGGGCCTTGTCTGAACATTTTGCTTGCTAGCTGCTGCCTCCTCATCCTCGTCATCTTCGCTGTTCTGCTTGGAGACTTGAGGAGGGGGAAGCCAGATGACCTTCAAGACCGAGTTTGAGTGAGACTCCAATGTGAGCAAGCAGCTGTAATCGACCAAGTTCCAAATCTTGACAGTCTTGTCACCACTGCCCGTTGCAATGACACCTTTGTTGGTGCTAGTGCCGGCTTCAGTGTTGATCACTGGTGTGTTCTTCGGGCAGAACCGCACTCCCCACACACCACGCTTGTGTCCACGGAGGATTCCAATTGCTGATCCTTCCTCGGCATCGAAGATCTTGACGGTGCGGTCCTGAGAGGCCGAGGCAAAAAGGGTAGATGTGGAGTCGATATCAATGGAGTTGATATCCTTCTCGTGGGCCTTTCTTGTATACACAGCCTTCGGTGTGTGAGGCTTATCATCATTGAGCGGGCCCAACTTGCCAAGATCCCATCTCTTGATAGTCTTATCCTGCGAGCCAGTAACAAGGAAAGCCGGCGGGTGGTTGGCAGGGTCATTGTATGCAGAGCTACCAACCGGTGGTGGAGAGCGCGGGAATGCAATGGCACCGAGTGATTCGGCGTGACCGGTGAGAGTCGCGAAGCACGAATATGACGAGTTCTTGGGATCGAGGCGGAAAAGTCTTGCTGTGTTGTCTTTACCGGCAGTAACAAGCCAATGTCCAGACCAGTCCACATCCATTGCGATAATAATATCTTCGTGTCCGTCCAGATAAGCAACGTCAGCGCCAAAGAAGTCATCACCATGGGCTGAAGGTCGATCCTCGGACGGCGCAACAGAGACAATGCGGATGCTTTCAGTGTTCGTAGCCAGAGCAAGCATTGACCGATCGGGGCCGACAAAGGCACAGTCAATAATCTCGTCGTCATTGCCAGAGATACGTCGAGTGATCGTCAATGGTTTCAGAGTAAATCCTGGCTTGTAGTCCATCAAAGTCTCCAGGGAATGGATGCGGATTGTCTGATCAGCGTGTACAGTCATCGCGAAAGGCAAGCCCGGCGAGTACTGAATAGCAATGATCGTCTCGAAATCCTCACCACCCTCTTGCTCTTGAGTGATCTCACTGCCGCGGTTGATATCAAAAGCCCTGAGCTTTCCGTGCTCACCACCTATAACGCAAATGCCGCTGTCCGCGACGAACGAAGCAGCCTCGACAGATTCTAAAACAGGAATGATTCGGCGTTGTTTGTATGTGCGAGCATCGTAAATGATGACAGTCTTGTCGCGCGAGGCCGAGAGCAAGGCATTTTCTGTAGCAGAGAATGACAAGCTTCTGACAAGCGAGACGTGCGAATCGAGCGAAGCAACTGCTTTTTTCTTGTGCAGGTCAAAGACACGGACCCGACCCTCTTCGCTACCAGAAGCCAGCCGGAAACCAACTGTCGGATCGGCATCTTCCATATCCTCGTCATCATCTCTTGGCGCCTTTTTCTTGGACTTCTTAGTGGACGACTTGTCGTTGTCCGCGGCCGAGACCTCGAAGAAGCAGAGGGCCGAGATCACACCACGGTCGTTGAAGGTGTGCGTCACAAATCCACCCCGAATGTCGTGGACTTTGATAGACCCATCAGCAGCACCAGTAGCCAGCAAAGTCCCGGTATGGTCAATTGCAGTTGTCACGACTGGCGAAGTGTGGGGCTTGAGGGTGCGGATGGGTTTGGCCTCGATGACTTGGGTGCTTTTGTCGTCGAAGTCGAAGGGAGAAAGTTCGTAAATGCGCATTGTCATCGAGCGAGAGCAGACAACTGCATGCGACGCAGAAGGCGTAACTAAGGAATCGTAAGCATCTCAGAAGCCTTCAATAGGATCGGTTTGAACTAGACATACTCGCTAAACTGGTGATGATTTCGCCATCCTATGCAGAATCAATTGTCAGCATTGCGCGATCCCATCTGCACCAGAGGATGTAACTCACTCCCTCCAAACTGGCGAGCTGGTCTCCAGTCTCCAAATCGACGATGTTCGCATCTTCACTAACACAGCTGAGCAAAATGCGCCCACTGGAATCAAGAGCTGTGCTGCCCCCGGTATAAATAGGCCGAAGGGTCTTGGTGGCCTCGAAAGTCGTTTTAACAATTGCTTTCGACATGATGCGTATCACAGCCCGGCCCTTGCACGCCGTGTGCCCGCTTTGAAGGTCGCGGATGCGAAAAGCTCGGGCGACTTTTTTCGAATTTGTGCTGTTTGCACCTCCGATAAGATAGTGGATCCTTCGCCAGGCACGTGGTCTCCCCTTCTCCAGCAACCACCCGAAGGCAACTCATTCGCAGCCAGTCTACTTGAGCTGTCGATACATCCTTCAAGTTCTCTTCACCCCAGAACGTGACCGCCGACTCACGCTTCGTACGACTTATGAGGAAATGACCGTTTCGCTGGTCTGATCGCCATGGGTCGACAGGCTTATCTGACCCGGCTCGCTTTGGTAAGCTCCGCCTCCTCGCGCTTTCCCTCGCTTTGATCAACAGGTGTTATTTAGATGTTTTCTTGAGGTGAGTGGGACCTTCTTACGGTGTTGTGCTTTATAGCATGCCATTTGATGGTCTCTCGACGTCCATGGAACATCTAAACACCATATTTTTGTCATACACCTGGACCTCATTATACTTGTCTTTCTCTATCTTTTGATTGAAATCGTTTTATGTATGCATCACTACTAACTGATTTAAAGGGCCGATCACCTTATGAACCACCTGAGACTGCTACGGTTGACCCGTCCAATCCGGTCCGAAGAGTCTCACATATCCACGCCGACAATTACATGCAGCAGTATGATGCCCGAGGCCATCCAGTCAATCCGGAATCGAAGGCTCTCGGCCGCGACCTGCGAAGGGCCAAGAATGATATCCTCTCGACGATGGGGATCGTCGTTAGCGGCGAAGACCGCAACGCCAGCTCTGCCAATGAAGAAGAGCGGATCAACCAGATTACAGCTGAGAACGATTTCGGCCTAGTGATCACGACTCTTGACCAGCTATTTGTCTTTTTTGGGACATGGTGGACCTCATCTCTTACCGGAAGAATCCTGGTAAATTCGCTCGTTGACCTCGGAATCACCTCTGCCTTAGTACTAATTTATGACGCCTTGTTTAGACGTTTAGACACTATACCCATGCTGCATTACTCGATGTCATTCGCTCAGAACGTGGATCAACCGGGATTCTAGGTTTCTACTTCGCAGGCATTCCGGCATGGGCAGTGTCCAGTGGACTGGCCATTGCTCGTGACAATCCCTTGAAGCGCGTTTGGTTTGCGATCAAAGACTATGCTGTGAGTCTTTCGGGCAATGGTGGACTTTCACTAGCAATTCGGGCTTTTTCCTTGTTGGGATACTCAGTGTAAGTCATTTCTGTCTTTATCAAATAACCCTTGTGTTTTAACATTTCTTTTCAGGGCAAGGAGCTCAATCCTGGTTCTATCTGTGGAGGCCTACATGTACTCAGTCCTCCAGTCACTGTCCATCGTACCTGCCAGCTCCATTCCAGGAATTCGACTCTTAATTCCTTTTGGCGAGAATTCCCTGATCCAAATGCCTCCTCTCCCGACCCACCTCTCTGCGCCTGCCATCGGAGGATTTTTGATGCGCCTGTTGGCTTCGCCGGGTGTACTAACATTTCTCTATGCCTTTTATCTGCGACCGGAAATGGAGGAACGTATCTACCGGTTGGCCCGTCGCCAGCTACCAAAGCCAGTTATTGCAGATGAACTGTCTATTCGGGTTGCCTTCGAAGAGAACCTTGTCGAGTGGGTGGTCCCAAGCCTGGGACGCAGAGCAGAGGAAGAATCCCGCCGCGCCAAACTCACATTCTTCGAGGATATTCAATGTGAGCTTGCTGCTTTCCGGGACTGGGTACTATCTTCCTTCGGTCTGCTCTCCAGAGATACGTCGAATCAGCAGATCACCGGAGCCTCAAACCAGGAAAGAATTGAAACCCTCAGGCATTCAATTGAGTCGCTTCAGCACGAACTCGATGAGGTCCAGTTTCGAAACGATCTTGCACAAGATCGGCCATTAACCCCCTTTTCAGAGCCCGTTCCACCAAACAGAACCACTGTGCGCAGAAACACTACTGAGTATGGACGACCAGGATTTCTGGCTCGTGCTGGGAGGGTTAGAATTGACGATGAAGGCACGGTTTATAGCATGCCTCCTCAGGTGCTGACAAATGAAAATCGCATGTCTCAGTCACCCGGAGAGATGAGCAATGATTTCTTTTCTGAAATGGCAACTCTTGGGCGGACAAGTGCGCCATCGCAGTCGACTGTCTCTGTAACTCTAAGCCAACAGAGCAATGCGCACCAATTCGAGGACGTCATGCAAGACCGACAAAACTCTCGCTCAAACACATTGTTCTCTCGTCCATCATCTCCGGAAACATCACCACCGACTTCGCCTCGTGTCAGAGCCTCATTGATCCATCAGAGCTCCGACATCATCACCATGCAATTAGAATTGCTAGGAAACCGGAATCGAGCTGCGCAAAATCAGCCATCCGTCTCGAGTCCTCATCTTCCAAGATTTGGCTATAACGGTAACGGTACTACTTCGACTGCCGTTGATCGCAGATCCATAGCGGATTTCCTCGAGGCTCTGATTCTAAGCCAAGCTCAGCATCAAGCCACACAATCACATGTGCGAGATGAGCAGGATGGCCCCAGTACCGCAAACGAAGCAGACCACACAACAGGTCAATCCGCGCCTCTTGAGAGCCATCCACAGGGCTCCGTGGCGGATAGTTCGGCTCCAAATAGAGACTTGGCTACCCCTATCACGGACGAGAACATGGGTCCTGCTGTCCCAAACATCCTACCGGATGGTGTCGAAGAGCCGAACGACGAGGGAGTCGGTGGTCCGCACGGAACAGCTGCTGCTCTTCAAGATCCTTCATCAGAAGTCTTTGATCACCCAGACGAGCCTATTGCACGTGTCCAGGTACCCTCTACGTACCCATCTTCCAACGCGCACCGAGTGACCCTACTCTCTGCCCACCCGGTGGATTCTCTCGCCTCTCATCTTGCTGCGATCCTGAGTACCATCATACTTTCTCCGTTGGAAGCGCTGTGCCATCGTTCCTTGGCACATTCTTATCTTGCTATACATTCGTCTTCCACAGCGGAGCTCTCGGATCTCCATCCCGTCGGTCTTTGGTTTGGCGGGAGCTCTTGGAATGACATCGCTGCCTATACCGGAAGGGTGATACTCATGAGAGGAATGCAAGCCGCCTTGAGGGCCGGTGTTTGGGGGTTCTTGGTTGGTTCGACTATGAGAATTGGAAGGAAATTTTGTGGATGGGGAACGCTTTGAACTCATCTCATTTGCATCGGTGGGCACCGATCGAGTTTTCGAATTCCTATGATATCCATAACCTATGGTATCAGTATCTCATGACCGTTACGATTGGCAACATCAAGTTCTTGCTACAACAACTTTAGCGTAAATTCGTCATATTTGCTATTGTTACACAACACTAGACTGGCCGAGAAAACTGGCGAGATATTACAGCGCGCCATCAAGTAGACCAGAAGAAAATCTCCAACGAACATGTGTCCTCGCACGTCTGGGTGTAGCCAATCTTTACATTTCACTTTCTTTAAGATCGGCCTCTGCCCTTCTTTCCCGGAGTCTTCCTTCGCTCCCAAACCATCAAGTATCCTTCACGAGTAAACAGTGTCTCACTCTCGGCACGTTTGACAAACAAATCCTGAACTTCGAGCCATTCAGGTCCACGTTGCTGGTGTTCTGCTGTACCGTTATGGAGGCGAGAGTTCTCAGCCCCCATAGCCTTGTCATGAAGCTGAACATGCCAGGAGACCTTTTCACTGCCCGCACCAGCACCTGATGAAGAGCCAGAAGCAGCATTGACACCCTTCTCGGCTGCATCCTCCGTGGCACCCGGAGCGGCAATGCTAGGGTCAAGAATGATGTTCGCGACAAGGTCGTACATGATGGGCTCGCCTGGAGGCCAGATCTCGGGATTGGGCTCGACGTACGGAGACATGTCCAGCGAGCGTGGAGAGGGGAAAGTGACGATGGTAGGGTTACGCTCGGAGACGAAACGGTTCTTGCTGAAGCGTTTGATGTGGAAGAGAAGGTATGGCGGGAGAGGGTGAAGGAGGCGGTGGCGGACACGCTGGGCCATCTTTTCGGAGGCTGTGAGGCCGTTGTATTTGTTGAGAAGAGTTGTGAGGGGAATTTGTGGAATAATGGATTCCCGGTTGACGGATTGGAAGAGTGGTGTGGGTGGCAGGTCAAGGGTTAGAACGAGGAATGGTGTAACTTTGCTGTTGATATCGCCCGACTCGGTGAAAACCAGACGTGCATTCTGGGTATCGGAGTGTGCAGTGATGTCCTGGCTTTCAATGCGAACTCGGCCTTGGAATGCTGCATGAATGACACTAGTGGGATTCGGAGAAGGTTTCTTAGAGCCTCCCAAGGAAAGATGGAGAGTATTGAGGAACCAAGACAGGAAATCCACGGGGTCTGACTGGTCTGTGAGAGTGAATCGCTTTGAGGATTTCATCGCAACCTCTTGTAACAATTCATGTGGAGAGACATGCGATCGGAATGCCTTCGGATTCCACAGCTTGCGCACCAAAGTGCTGAAGCGAAGAACGATTTCCGGAGTCCCTGGCGTTGGGAAATCTTGTAGGAGGAAGAAATTACGGATTGGTTGAACATGCGCCAGAAGCTGAACAACGACGTTAAAGTAATCGTTGGCTTTAATGTTGTTCATACCGACAAATCCTAGGTAAAGTTAGAGGTCGTGCCATATCGAATCGAAAGTAAGACATCTCACCTGGTCGGTACCGAGACCCATGCAGGTCCAAGGCATCAAGAACTTCCTTGTCCAGTTTCGAGACCTCGGCCTTGCTGTAGTAAGGATCCACGACATATTTGATATCGTCCAAGCTCTTGTTTTTAACTTCATATCCTTCGGGCAAGACGTAGACCTTCTTCGTTCCCATGTTGATGAAAACGTGGTGTCCGATCTCGAGGGCGTGGAAGTAGGCGTGCGATTTGGGGCCGCGACCTTGGAAGTACTTGCCGCATACGAGACAAGCATACACATTGATGTTGGACAAGCTTATAGAGCACAGCTTTTCGAAGTCGAAATCCAGAATATCCCGGTTCACTGTATCGAGGTAGAGATCGTCGTAACCTTCCACCGGCTGGGTTTGTCGCTTGGGAGCGCTGAGAGCGGACGCATCTTCATCGATATCCGAGGATCCCTGCTCATCCTGTTCTCCTTCTTGTAGCTCCTCTCCTTCTATGTCCGCTGCCGCGAGGATGTCAGAGCCATTGCGTTCGTCTTGCTCCTGTTCTCGCCCACTGAGTCGCTGCGCGTGCGTCGCGCTGTTGCGGGACCGATCTGGGATCTCGTCCTTGACGCGCGCCTTTTTGGAAGCTGGTGATGCGACGGAGTCTTGCTCCAGGGGGAGCTCTGCTGGCCTCTTCGACATTGCGACAAAGTGGTGTGGAGTGCGGAGAGGGAATGCAGCGCTGGTGTTCTTCAGAACCGCAAGCTTGTGAGTGATGCAAACATGTCAAACACAAACCCCGGCCAGGTATCAACAGCTCTGGGTCAATGCGACTGTCGAAGAACATCTCTCCGGCAACAAAACAAAGCCAGTGGAGCCATTTTACTTGTATGTACGTTGTTTTTAATAGAGCTTTAAAACTCATTCCTACGTTTGATGCAAATGTTCAAGGCAAGTTTCATTCCGTAATCAAAGTTAAAACGTCATAGGATATGATACAACAAACGCCGGGGCATGTCGACCATTAAGCACTGCGAACAATTCTATCATTATCGAAGTCAACCACCTTGACACCATCCTTCGTGACAACTTTGACCAGAACCTGCGAGTATCGGGTTAGTGAGGCTGAATCTCAGTGGGGATTGTGGAAATGACGTACGCCCTTGTAGTCAATCGGTAGCCGGCGCTTGAGCTCATCTGTACACATTTCAAGAAGTTTCATTCCTTCCTCCAGACTGATGTTGGGGTTGTGGTGTTTGTCAAGCAGAGAGAGGCAGTAGTATCTGGTCGAGAGTTAGCACAAATGGCTCCCGCGAAGTCTCGTTTGTTCAGCTGAGAAAGGTCCGACATACTGGGCGTAGCCGTGGGCGGCATATGGTACGGGGGCCAGGGAAGCCAGATAATCGATCCAGTACAAGCTGGGTTCCTGGGTGACTGGATCCATTCCTCCCAGCAACAGATTGACGGTGTACGGGCTTCGTGACCGCAAACTGCGGGCCAATTCTCCTCGGACAAAGCTGGAAACGGCGGAAGGGCTGAGTTCGGTGTCATTGCGCATAGTGTACAGAGAAACGTTTGCTTGAATGTATTCGGCGAATTGCACTAGAAGAAGACGGATTGTTAGAAGCACGCTGGTGTCAAGTTGTCGGTCATGAGCTACTGACCGGTGTCTCCAGCCTCTCCAGAGAAGGCCATGAGAGTGTGCTGGTTCAGTTGCCGTGTCTTGTCATCTTCCGCCTTAATGATTGTCGGACCTCGCATTGTGGCCTTGCTGGCCGCAATAATAACGAAGTCCTTGCCAGTAATGCCCAAGAGAACCTCCCTAGAAAGCGTAAGTTTCGGAATAAGAGTAGTCTTGGAGTGCGGTAGAAATAGAGGACTTACATGTCTGCGGTTTGTCAAATTCAAAGTAAACGAGGAAAGATGAGGTTCAGAAACGGCGATGATGGGGAGAAGTGGTTGGATGATGACCGCGCGGCGAGCTTGACGCCTGGAGCTCTCAGCTACCTGCTTACTCAGCCGCCGCTTAGGGCGCTTTTTTTCCCCGAAAAAAAGTTGAATCCGCGCCAGACTCGACCACCCCAACTTCTTTTTTTGGCCCGGGGTTTTTGCCTTCATATTTCTACTGGGGAAGTGAACTGCTTCTTTTGAAGATCGCAATGTCTTCTTTTTTCACGGTCCCCGCTTCGCAGCGCAAGCGCAAGAGAGACGACCGCAACGCGGCCCCGGCAACTAAGAAACGAGGTGTCGACGCAAAGAACGACGGCGCAGGAAATCGCTATGCCAAGGAAAGAGAGGACTCGATCTCTGGAAGTGATCTGGACGAAGACGAGAACGACATTGTCTCTAGTGGGTCGGGGGAGGAGTCCGAATCCGACTCGGACGATGGCGAAACGGCTGGAGACCGAAGATTGAAGCTCGCCGAACGATACCTGGATAACATCCGGGAGGAAGTTGACGAAGTTGGCTTCGATGCGGCAGAGATTGACAGGGACTTGATTGCTGAACGATTGAAGGAGGATGTGGTATGTAGATATCCCGATATCTTGAGACGGAACGCGGTTCTTAACAGTGAATACAGGACGAATTCAAGGGTCGCACGTTTCGCAAAATCGCTTCCAAACTATCCTTGCCGACCGCATCGCATTCTTTCTTCCGTTCAGATACCCAGACTACTACATCTATCGCTGTTCACGCACCTTACGTCTACACCGTCTCCAAAGACAAGACTTTGACCAAATGGGAATTGGCGACACCCAATGACCCCAACGCTGCTCATAATGGAACATCCAAGCGGCCACCGCCGCCTCAGCGGAAGAAGCCGAAGCGTTTGAGATATGCTCGGGGAGTGCGCAAGATTGCTGAGACTGGCGAGGAACATGGTCACACTGGAAGCATCCTTACTGTTGCGGTTTCCCCTTCGGGGCGCTTTGTTGCGACGGGCGGTGCTGATAACAAGCTCATCATTTGGGATGCCGAGACTCTTACGCCTACTAAGACCTTTACGCAACACCGTGATTCTGTCAGCAGTCTTTCCTTCGCCCGCCACATCTCGACAATGAGCTCAGGAGAACAACTTTTCTCCGGTTCATACGATCGAACAATAAAGACATGGTCCGTTAGCGGAGCGGGCCATGCTTACGTTGAGACTCTTTTTGGACATCAGTCCGGAATCGAGCAGATTGCAGCCATGACTATCGACGAGTGCGTGTCTGTCGGCGGACAAGACCGCACATCACGTCTGTGGAAAGTCGTCGATGAAACGCAGCTGGTTTTCCGTGGCGGTGCTCCCAAGAGTGCGCGTTACCATGAGAGCCATCTTGACTGCGTTGCCCCTCTTCCACCAGCTCACTTCGTCACTGGCTCCAACTCTGGCAGTATTTCGCTGTGGTCCATCCACAAGAAAAAGCCCCTGCACACAATCCCTCTAGCACATGGACTGGACTGCATTCCGCCATTGGATCAGCTTTCCCCTGAGGTGGATATAGACACCGCTGCACGCAATGCTCGTCACATGCGCCCAATGCCTCGCTGGATCACAGCACTTACCACTCTTCCGGGAACTGATGTCGTCCTGAGTGGCTCATGGGACGGCTGGGTTCGCGCATGGCGCATTTCGGAGGATAAGAAGACCATTATCCCATTGGGGCCTGTCGGAAACGGCTCTCCAAATCAGTCTCCTGATACTCCCTCGAGGCAGCTCAGCAACACTCCTGAGCACGACACCCCCAACCCCAATGAAATGGACCAAGACGCACAGTCAGAGAATCAGAACCTGGAACCCGGACATCTTATTAAGGGTGTGATTAATGACATTGCCGTCTTCGAACGCCGTCCGGAAAGTGATCTGCCAGGCCATGCACCCAAGTCCAATTCTCAGTCAAAATCCGAGTCCAAGATCAGGGGCTTGTGTATTGTTGCAGCTGTTGGCAAGGAGCATCGTATGGGCCGCTGGAAGTGCTACGCCAACAACTATTCCAAGGGGACATCTCCTGAGGGTCGCAATGGCGCCGTTGTGTTGGAGGTCCCGTTCATCTCATCCAGCACTGATATTGATGAGACCGATGTATAAAAGTTTCCAGGTTCTTGACCAATTCTCAATCTCAGGAAGAGATTGTGAAATTTAGGAGCGTTAGGGTGTCCTGGAGTCGGATTCGTGCATGTACTTTACCATCCTGCATACATATCAAACCTTTTTAAGTTACTTTACATTATGCCTTCTACTTTGAGTCGCGATTGAATGATAGAATTACTACTCTGCATTTTATTTTGGACCAAACTCTATGTTAAATCTATTAGTGGTCAGCATATGCCACGGATTTCGTGTCTTGGGGTACTATAGTTGAAATAACTCGAAGGGTATCTTGAATGCAACAACGACGTTTCCACGTGGTCTCATCCCCACAGGATGTTGATCTTTGACCAAAAGCTGCGATTTTTCACAATGGGTACATTATCCGGGTCATTTTCAGCTTCTTCGAGGGCTTGTGTAATAGGAACTGCTTGCAGGGAAACAATTTTGGTGCGGTGGATCAGTTTATATCCTCCGTACGCACCCAAAACAAGCGGGATATCTCTGGGGCACTTTGTCAGCTTGTGTACGAAAAAGTAAGGATGCGTAGATCGCAAGTGGTACTTACAAGTACGATGACACGAACGAAGCTGGATCCCAATTTCCTTTCGTGAATACGGTAAAGCCTCCTGTCAGCAAAATAATGATGCAGTAGATCAGGGCAAACCAAGAGGTATATTCTGCAGGAATGTCAGTAGTAGCATTTATAGAGTAGGGTCATGGTTTCACATACTAGTTATACGGTTATGCCACGGTAGCTGATCCGGCGAGATGCCTTGTTTCTTCAGGGCTTTCAGCAGCCGGATATGGTTGAGAGCAATCGTGATCCACGAGACCAATGTACCAGCCGCTGTCAAATCGACGAACCAGAAGAAGACAGTCAAGGCCTCGTTGGAAATGCACATGTAGGCCAGTAGAGAGAAAGCAACCTGCAGCAGAACACACATGTACGGCACACCCCACTTTGAGGTCCAGAGAAAGACCTTGGGAGCATGGCCCTTGATCGCGAGTCCGTATAGCGTTCTCGTTCCTGCCAGAATACTCTGGTTGGAGGCTGACCAGGCAGATGTCAGACACACGGCATTCACAATGGAAGGAATGGCCTTGATTCCGGCATCACTAGCAGCGATCACGAAGGGACTCTGCGCTGCCGTTGAACCATCCCAACCAAGTCGATCATCTTGACTAGACACTATCATACCGACTACCAGCACAGCAGCCAGGTAGAAAATAGTGATCCGTGCAAAGACACGTTTACAGGCCTTTGGGATGTTGTGACGCGGATTTTTCGTTTCAGCGGCAGCCATCGCCAACGACTCCACGCCAGCGAAAGAATACACCGCATTCGTCATGACAGCCCAAAAGCCGAGGAAGCACCCCCAGGAACCGGTGGCGATATACTCGACGAACGAGCCAGGATCTTTCCAATAGTGAAAACCCAATCGCGGTACACCGGGCACTCCCCCGAGATCGATGACCAAGCCCAGGATGACCACGAAAATGACCAGGAGGATCTTCAAGATCGCAAACACGAACTCGACCTCGCCGTAAACGCGAATGAATGAGATGGCGACGACGACCGATATGATAATCAGAATGGTCACCCACACCGCTGCATTGATATCCGTCCAGTACTGGATCAGCACTACACTTGCGGAGATCTCACTTGGCACGCTGATGAAGCATCCATAAACGACGTTCCAGCCGACTGCAAAGGCCAGCGCCGGGTCAACCAGGACCTCTGCATGTCGTACGAAAGAACCAGTCACCGGAAGAAGCGCAGACACTTCACCGAGTGAGAATTGAATGGCACAAACCACTGCGCCGACAAAGACGTAGCCCAAAAGTGCGCCGAGTGGACCACCTGTTGCTATAGAGCCGCCAAGGCCCAGGAAAAGACCTGTCCCCTGTATATAATGTGAGATTTTCAAGATCTTGGCGTAGATATGATGCAAGCGCGGAACTCGGTGCGTGGAGGTTCTACATACAATAGCACCAGCGATCGCAATCATTTGCACATGGCGCTGTGACAATCCTCGTATCAAATTCTGCTGTTCATGTTGGGAAACAATATGTCCGTCGTCGGGAATAATAGCCCGAAAGGATGACGGCGAGTCGTGGTATGGTGGCCGCGGTTCTTGATCTTCGACACCGTGCGCGACATACTGAGTCGCCGACTTGTTGTACTCCTGGTCCTCGAAGATGCCCGCCATCTTTGCCCGCGCAAAGGAAGAGGAAAAAGACAGAAGAGCAGGATCCTTCGAGAAGATTTCGATGCTAGAGCTGTCGAAGAGGAGCTAATCACACCATCTGAGTGGTGGATGAGCGAAGGCTATTTGGGCTTATCTCGGCGCCGAGGCTGGAGGGTGGAGCGTGGAGGCTTGCGTGGTGGTATGGCCTCGTCTCCAGTTGAGAAACGCGATAACAGGTCGAGCGTGGCTCACGTTGGGAGTAGGGAGAAAAGAGGTGCATTAGGTAATTTACTAGCTGCAGCCCTGCACCTGATCAGCCGCATGAGATTTTCCCAAAATGTGAGGGAAAAATAGGGCCAAAAGCAATGTCTCATGGCAGCGGACTTCCCGCGGTTCCATCGTGCACAGACTTTCGGGGCTCTCCGAGCAAGTAACCTAATTCTCCTTGGCATTCACGACAAAGATGATCCCGTTCAACTAGCGTGAGCTGCGCTAATGAGATCGCTGGAAGAAATTTTCCGTATTTCTGTGCGTTTGATCAATACAATTGAAAAATGATTGCAGGGGAGGCGAGTGACGCGAGCATATGATACAGTGACGGTACCACTGGAAAAATATTCCGAGTTCAATATAGATCGATCAAGTTAGGCAAGTCCAGCCAACCATCCAAAATCAGGATAGTGTAATTTGTACATTTATTTCTCCAGTTGACCTCGATTATGCTATATTAGAGACAATCAAGTCAGATGGCGCTTCCACCACTCCTCCTTTCGCGTGAACGATTCGTAAATCGCCTTCTGCCCGACCCATCCATGTCCTTCGCCTTCAAACTCCACCACTTCAGCGACTCGGCCCTGTCCCTGCATAGCAGAAGCCATCATCCGCGCCTGTGCCAAAGGAACAACAACATCCGTGGTCCCCTGCAAGAGCAGTAAGGGCGCCTTCATATCCTTAGCATAGTGGCATGGGCTGCGTTCCTTGAGTACCCGTGCCCGGTCTTCCGGCGCAGTCTTCCCCAAAACAATACGGTCCACATCCTGAGACTCAAACTTGTAGGAGTCAGCCTGGAGAGCCCGTACATCGCTGATGCCGTAGGAGCTAATTCCTGCAGCCCAGACATCGGGGTACATGTGCAGAGCCCTCAGCGTGAGGTATCCGCCAGCGCTCTGGCCGTAGATACCAACTCGATTCTTGTCGATCAGTTGCTTTTCGGCGAGGTAGTTCACCGCACTAACGGCGTCGGCTACATCAACGACACCCCAGTGACCTGAAAGCTTCTCGCGGTACTCGCGTCCGAATCCCGTCGATCCAGTGTAGTTGACTGCGCAAACGGCAAAACCGCGGGTCGTCCAATACTGTGTTTCCAGATTGAGGGCGGGGAAAGAGCAGGCATTAGGCCCGCCGTGGACGTACGTCAAGACTGGCGGAAGTTCAGTTCCGTCTGCCTGGAAATTGGGATTGCAAGGGGGGAAGAAGAACATATGAACCTTGCCGTCGGACAGCGGGCCATATTTCTGGGGTGCGATGTACTCCGATGCACGAGAAACGTATTCGGGTGCTAGGTCGAAAGATGCGGTTGACGTGAGAACCGTTCTCTCTACTTCGGACGATTGTTTGATCGATACAAGACCCAATTCTTGCGGAGATGTGGCTGAAGAACCGACGACCGCGAAGCTGGTGTGAGATACGCGGTAGATAGCATTTGCGCGGTGACCGATGTCCAAATAAGGGAGGCCTAGATCTCGGGTCTCCAGGGTAAAAGTATCAACGAGGATCATCTTGCTGGAGCCATTATTCACGGCAGTAGCCACGATGGTCTTCTCGTCAAGAGAGATAAATGTAGAGCTGGAACGAATTTAATTAGCGAACTCGAGTAACGAAAATGAGATAATAAGAACACACCTGCCAAGTTCCCATTCAGCAATGGCAAACTCGGATTTCTCAAAGCCCTTCAGTGAAAGATAACGCTGGGCATTATTCTTCGGATCGAACGAGTAGAGCTGCCAAAAGCCGGTCCGGTCACTTGCGAAATATAGCAACCCGTCCTCAGCCCATTTTGGCTGCGCAATGCTCTCCTGTTGCGCTTTTCCAGCAATTGCGGTATCATTATTGAGTGATCCATTTGCCCACTCCGCGATATGGAAAACAGTGCCTGTCCACGGCATATCAGGGTGAGTCCATTGAATCCAGGAGACATATTTTCCAGACGGATCGAATTTAGGGTGAGAATAAAAGTCGTCGCCCTGCGTGATGGTCGTCTCTTCTCCTGAGTCAAGGTTAATCGCCACCAAAGTGTTGTGGACATGGGTTGCTTGGGTCTCAGGAGTAGCCTCCCGGTGGTCCTCTTTGATCGCAATTATCCACTGTGGATGTTGCGGGTGGGTGCTGAACTCGGCATATCGAATGCCTTCGGGCGCCGCGTGAACAAGCTTGGTATGGCTCGTGGCCGGGTCTAGGAGGTAGACACTGCACGACTTCTCATCTGAAAACAGGATCTGTCCATCGGGTCTCATGGAGATTGACCCGCCTCCAATCTCCTGCACGCTAGCGTGGGCACTGTACTCCTTCGGCAGGACATCTTTGCTGTGACCATCGAGATGTTCCACAATGGCGAAACGGCCATTTTCGGTCGGGTGGCATTCCACCGAGTAAATAGCCCCTGTTTTCTCCTATACTTCTTTAGTTATGATTGTCTTGGGACGTCAAAGGTTTGTGACGCACATTCACGGCTACTTCGTGGAGCGATATGCTACAGGTAGCCAGGCGCTCCGCTGTCAATGGGCTCTCCCACCGGCCATAGGGCACAATCTGAGGCGACATGGTACTGAATTTGTGGGAAGAAAAACGAGCAAAAGAAGCGTAGGGTAATGTGTTGAAGCAGAAAGGAGCAGGGCCAATCGAAGATTTCGCGTGAAGTCTACAGCTTTGCAGTCCTCTTGGCTGGTGATGACTCACCTGGCCCAATGGGGATTGGCAGGGCAAGATGAACGACCTCAGCTGGCTCTGGGGGAAGAGTTTCGAAGCTGGCGATGCTAAAGGACGTCTTAGCATCGTCCAAACGACTGGTAATACAGCGTTGTATCACGCCAGAGAGGAGGCGGCAAAAGGACCTGGGTTGCTTCACTGCCTCAGGCATCAATTCTGCCTCCTACAACAACACCTCGAGAACTACAGTTTAGAATATGAATACTCGCGATTATCACGATTAGAAATTCCAGTGGGTTTAAGTGGCTAAGCTATTTATTTAACATACTCAGCATCTCAAAACTGGAAAGATACACAACCGATGGCCCTTGAAAGTCCGCTGGGACTGGGGTAATAGGAGATCGAAAAAAATGGCGAATCCACCTTGTGGAAATCAGAAAAAATAGTACCCTTAGGTACACAAAATAGAGCTGGAAAGGCTCAAAGTATCACGAAGATAAGCTATCAGCCCGTCGCATGGGTAGGGTTGAAGTCGATGGTCTCATCTTCGTTGAAGAAACGGAAATTTGAGAAAGAACGCCGAGCCATTTTCTACCCTGTCCAGGACGCCACGCTGTTTGAAAACACAAAAGGAAAAACGCCGGGTATGCAAAGTGTTAAGAACAGGTCAAAACTGCATCCAGCAAGCACAGCTCGGCTAGTATGGTGAAAATCGGAAATGTGGTCGTTGAACCGTTCTTCTTCTGACAGGACCAACGGGTTGGTCCTCGTCAGAGTCATCGATAGTGATGACGTTGCTAGCAGAGGCTCCTCCAGTCCGTGAAGGTCCCACTGGTCTTCTCTGGGGCGGAGGGCTTGAGCTTGACGGTTCACTGTCCTCGTCGTCATCATCAAAGATCACACGATGGTTACGGCGGCGTCCACGGTTCGCATTCGCATCTGTAGCATGTACCTCAGCAACGAGACTGTCTTCGTCCTCTGCCACCTCGCTGTCCTCTTCATGATCACCCTCGTCGCTTGTTAAGGCTCCGCGCCGAGGATTTGGGTGAGGCTGTTCGGTCACGCTACTAGTATCCTCTTCATTTTCTTCCTCGTCACTGGAGTAGGTTCCACGAAGAAGACGACGTGGTCGACTGACAACCTCATCTTCGTCTTCGTACTCATCGTGGAAGGAAATGTCTTGGTACACAGGAGAGGAAGGTACAGACGAGGATGGCCGGTAGGGAGGTAAATTTTGCCGTACATCGTTGGAACCGAAAGGTTGGGACCATTCTTCAGTGTGACTAGGGCGTTCTTCATCATCGATGAACGAATCCGCTTCGTACTCATCGGGCTCCTCTTCTTCGTAGTCGTCGTCATAGTCGTTTGAATCCGGGTTAAGAAGATTATTCAAATTAGCGACTCCACCAGTCGGAGGTTGGAAGAATGGAGGGCGAGGAGGTAGGTGATACGGGCGCGTAGGATCAAGACCGGGATTGAAAGTGTACACAGTACCAGTCATTCGCGGGTGGACTTCGAAATCACCTGTATCAAAATCACCAAACTCGTCGTTCTCGACTTCCCCGTCGTAGTCTTCGGTTCCGCTAAAATCATCAGACTCGTCTGTGTAGTCCGATCCATCAGATTCTGCCTGGTAAATGTATCCACAACTCTCGCATACCTCGTCACCCGCCAGCTCCCAGTTGCACTGTGGGCAGCGAGTGACGTTGTCATCTACGTCGACAATAGGATGGAGCTGAGGTGGCTTTGGGTTGAACAGTCCTCCGAAAAGACCTCCGTGCCGCGGATCGGTATTCGCTTTGTCTCGGTCCAGTCGCTCCGACTCTTCTTTCTGGTTTGAAGAATGCTCGGCTGTAGTCTCGCCTTCATCGAGGAGCTCCGCGCGACTTGTAAACATCTGCACAACTGCCCGTACCTATATAGACCCATGGTTAGTTCCATCAAACAACAATTGCCCCTTGGGGGACACATACCAAGTATGCCGGTGCGGGCAGGGTTTTGACAGGTGCTCGACAATCAGGACAAGTTCGCTTCGATCGGCCTCCAGCGAACCATGACGAGAGACACTATGCGTTGTCAGCAAACCTGATCGAGTATGTATTGGACTGGCGTGGAACATACGGAATAGCAGAAAGTATGACCGCAGGCAAGGGTGAAAGGTTCATAGAGAGGCCGAATGCAGATCCCACAGTGCAGCAGACCTCTAATATCATCGACGTGGCTCTGGAGTGTGTTCACAAACTGTGGGCGCGTTAATAGCTGCCGATCGGCGAAAAAGCCGTGATAGTGACCAGGGATGCTTACCCCGGACGCCTCCGTTCCAGTTCCATTTTCGCCTTCCATGATGGATAATGGAAAGGTTCACAGTTTCTGCATTCGGGGTTAAACCAGGTCGGGCATCGGGTAGGTCGCGTTGACGACGATGTGGCGCGCGGCGCGAAGTTGGTGAAATGGGGTGGGGGAAGGAGCAAACGTTTCCCAGATGTGGTGACGACCGCGTTTAAACGAGTACCGCTAGGCAACACAGCACAGGGCGAGTAGACCGAGGCCCTGTGGTGAACCGACCGTCTCACGGGATAGCTTGATCGAACTTGCGAAAAGACTGAGAGATCCAGGAAAGTCTGAGGGTGATGATCAGTGTTTTCCTGGCCTTAGGCAGACACTGACATAACCCGATCCGTACCTGCCTCGCAGGGTGGCCAGGCGCATGTGACCGGCCTTATCGCGAATTGGCAGAATCTCGAAAACGCAGCCAACAAAAGCTCCGAAATACTTCTGTAGTCCTTGAGATCCATTAATTTACCTCCGGTTCTGACTTTGGGTGCTGGATCCCATTTGGTCGATTCTTTTGTCATTCTCGTCCGGATCCCTTGAGTATACATATCAAAATATATTCTGTAGGCAAACATAGCGTAAAAACTATGAACATACTCCTTGCGTTCGGCGCTAAATGCACAAGTGAGTTCGGGCTTCCATTCAAAGAGTGACAGGAATTATTCTCAGATCTAATAGTTCTGACTTACCAGAAAAACATTACGCATAAAAATAAGTACTTCCTGAATCTGCCAGCAGCGTGGTACTTCAGTCCGCCAACACATGTAAGCAGGTGAATGATACTCCTAAGCACGAGTTGGAGCGAAGACTAGATTTGTCTACAAAATAACAATAGAGTAATACATAAATTAGTTCACCGTCAAAATAATCGAGTAAGTCATAACCCTCCATGCCCAGCCATCATCAAGGGGGTCGCAAGTACAAGGGAAAGACGCCCTCCGCGCCAAGACCGTGGATCCGCAATTCTTCGCGGAGCAGCACTGACGTTCCGATCTCCAATCAATCCCCAGCTCTTCGTCAGCTTCCCTCAACTGCTCATCTGGCATCTTACGCTTGCCCGATTCTGTGAAGGCAACAGCTCATCAAGCTTATTCCAAAGAGTGGGATACGCGTCGTCGAATTTCCGCAGCCATGGCAGCTGAATCCACCCAGGACGATGCTCACGGCAAGACCTGGCAGAAAGCTGAGCGGAAATTCTCAAAGTGAGTTCCAGTTTCTTAAACACATGATATTATCCCTCTGAAAGGCCCTGGAATAACACCTGAGCTCTCGCTCTGCTGGAACCATTGTCCGCTGCGCATCTGGAGCTTTCGATAAGCTCCATCTCGAGCTTGCATTTATGAGTGAGTCTTCAGGGCGATCAGAGGGACCTGCGTCGGCATGAATTTTGAGATCTCTACCCTGAACACCACTTATTTCATGATTCATTTCATGTTCTTCTATAGACATGGTTTCTGATTTTATGATTCTAGTAAACCTGCGAGCGAATTCTACGACCCCTGCCAGGATTTTGCGGATCGAAGTCTCAAATGCTTGAAGCGCAACAACTTCGATCGAGAGATGTGCGGCGACTACTTTCAGTATGTTCCTCCATGTTTTCTGATATTTTATCACCTGTCCCTTGAAAACCTCTGCTCCGTGTTTGCTCAGTACTAGCTCTGGTTGACTTGTTGTTTTCGCCTTGGTTTCTCTTGATGCGCTCTGGGCTGATAAGAATTGGCTTGTACTTACTTCTTTTCAAATAGGGCATATCGCGACTGCAAAAAGAACTGGGTAAGTTGCACCATCAAGCTTCCTGAGCACCTCCTTGGGGACCTTTACGCCAATGCTCCAGCCCCTTGGAGTCAGAATTCGAGGCATACAAGTCTCAATTTGCTAACTGAATTGCAGTTAAACCAGAAGAAAGGAGTCACCAAGTCAGGTTAAGGCACGAAATATTCGAAAATCGACTAATAATGGAACGATTATAATCCATCAAAGGGCCTGCACTCGCTGCGAGATAACAACCTGCTCTATACCTCAATTGTCGTCTCAGCACAATTTGGAAGAAATAGCCCTATATCTTAAGAAATTTTCAAGTGAAGTGACCACAGGGGCAGTCACTTTACAACCATCCTCGGGGTGATTTGGACCCTTCATGGCGTTCGAGCAAGTATAACGCCCTGTCCTGTATACTACATGGTGTGTTTTTCAATTGAATCATTTATCCTCAACATTAAAGTCACCAAATATCTTCTCCATGAACAATTTCTATTCCAATAGGCGATCTACTCCAAATAATAGCGGGATATCACATATATTGCAAATACAGTGATCTCCTGGATCCTCCAAGGTCACGTGCAAAACGGAGAGGAGAATCAACACTTTGGCGGGGACTTTCTCACCGCCCGAAGGTCCCCGCCAAAGTACGTTGACTCCCACCATCGCCGCCAACGTTGCTCGCTGTGCCTCAGCGCTGGAAAACAGTTCTCTGCTGGTCCTTTCGGCCTACGATTGACCCCGACAGAGCGTTTTTACCATGGCCAGAACCAATGACTCGGTGTTCTACCGGCGCAATCAACAGATCCAAGATGTTATTGACGGGCAGAATTTCAAGCAAGCTCTGCAGCTCATTGAGAAGCGCATGAAGAAGGGCGAGGTCACACGCTTCTTGAGAGTAAGTTCCGCTGCTAATACGCCTGACCTGAGCTTCAATGCTTGTTTGAACACCCCCAATTCGGAGAACCTGGCTAAGAATACAAGGCATGGAAAGCGCAAATCCTCCTCTGCCTCTCCGACGAACCCAGCCGGCAGCGCGGTGCCACCGAAACGCTTAAGTTGTGCGATGAAGAGTCAGAAACTACTGATCTTGAAACTCTTGAAATATTGTTTGAGTCGTTGGAAAAGATCAAGAAGGTGAAAGGGTTCCAGGTTGACGATGAAACCAAGACCAAACTTTGGGAAAAAGCGGCGAAGACGAGCCCCAAGGACTTGGATATCCAGAAGAGGTGGTTGTATTCTGCACTCGATACTTCTGACTGGAAGTCAGCACAAAAGGTGAGTCTGAAGAACAATGGTGCCATCGGGAGCTTCGAACGCTCATCACAATTCTTTCGTGCACGAAGGCCGCAATGAGTCTTCAAAAGAACTTTCCGAAGAAACGATCTTATTATTTCTGGGCCATTTTCATGAGTTACATGGTGTCAGTGGACGAGAAAAGCTCCGAAACCGATAAGAAGCTATTTGGAACACTGGCATCCCGCATGATATCGAAAGCAGGCGCTGATGTTCCCACGGACCCGGTAAGCTTATTACACTGACCTTCAATATTTGCCGATTTGTTTTCCGTTGGGCTGACAAGGAACTAATATGAAATTCCTCACAGGCCCAGCTTCTCAGTCATCCTCGAGCTATCCAAAACGCCGAGGAGGTGCGTCTGCTGCTCAAAATCCTCGAAACGCAGAGGCAACATGGCGAGGTTGTGAGAATCTTGGACAGCGAAAACCTCGGAGTCAACTCCCAAATTGTCCGTGGGGACAGAACGTTTCATGGTCTCATGGTCGACAACCTACTACTTGCAGACAACATGTGGGATCGAGCCTTTTCTTACGTGCAAAGTCTCTACACTGTTCCCGACGATGAAGATGGCCAAAAGAAACTTCTAGAGCTAGACGAGTGGAAAATATGGAATCTGCTTCACCAGTCGGCTCTGCGCTCTGAAGATGATTCTGGGTTAGTTGATCCATGCCACAGATACGTTTTGACATTAAACTTACCTTATTTGGGTCTCTAGGATCATCACCAAGGCACTGGACCTCGCCGAAAAGTTCCTTGAGTTCGCGCCCAAATCTCGAAACGCTGCTTTGGCTCGTATTATGCTTGTCTCATGCGCGATAGATAAGGGTCAATTGACAACCGATGACTGGTTTCCCGCTTGCAAACAATACGTCGATCAACACATCCATAAGCAGTACGCTTTCCAGGACATCCTGAAAGCGACCTCCCACAGCAAGGACAAAATGAGAGCCTTGTTGGATTACATTCAGAATCACAAACAAGAAAACAAAGTGAGTTCCCGTGAATCATCAATATTTACTTTATTTACTAACTCCCCTTTAGATCTTTGTGCCTCAAATCAACGCTCTCAAGGTGGAATATTGTCTCTGCATCTCAAGCCCCGACACTGTGTCCAAGAAAGTCATCGAAGATTATGTCACACGTTGCTTGAAGCTCTACCATACCACTTTGCAGACGGATTCGACAGAGAAGGACTCTTCCGCAACCGAAAGCGAGCCAAGCGATGATCTGTGCCTTCTTGCAGCGATGGCTCTTCTCCGCACAGCAAGTACCGCGGAAGCTGAAGCTCATGTCTCGGACACATCTCTCATTCGAGCCGCTGGAATCCTGGAGCATCTACTCCAAAGCTCGCCGCTTCACTACCCTGCCTTGCTTTATCTTGTTCGCATCTACTCGCTCCTTGGCGCGGGCTCTCTTGCCATGAGCACATTCAGCAAGCTGTCAATAAAAAATATGCAGTATGAAACTGTTGCCCATAACTTTTTTACACGCATTGGCAGCATTCACCCTCACACCACTCCACCCATCGAGGGCGCGGAGTACAAAGACTTTCACCCGCAGTCAGCATTAGTCCAAGGTCTGAGGTTCTACCGCAACTCCGATGTCTCTACCTCAAGATATCGAGACAATGGGTTGAACCTAGGAACCTACGTGGCGGCTGCAGAAATCGTACAACTCGGAAAATCTCTTACCAACAGCTTCTGTCGCAGAATGTATGCACTGGATCTGCGACGTGCACAGAGGCTGGTTGGCGGAGATCCCACCTCTATGTGGGATGAGATCGGTGAATTCTAGAATACGTCTCTATTTTTGTGCACTTACTGATCAACACCACAGCCCGAAATCGCTCTCCTGTCGAGGATCTGCGAAACTCTTCCGTCTACATGGACTGCGAATTTGCCGGCAAACCCGCATTCGAGGATCGACTACGTGTGGGTCCGAAGCCAAATGTATGCTAAGTGTGATGCCCTCTGGATTGAAATTACACTACTAACCATGATAATCAGGTCAATTGGCTTGCTGCGGCCCAGACCACCGACCAGCTATTCAGTGTGTTGAAGCGTATTGCAATCCAAAGCCCTTTGATTCCGGAGCTGGATCTTCCGGCCCACGACGCCTATTCTACCAACGATGTCGAGACGGACCAGACTGATATGGAGAAAGAAGCAGCCAATATTAACCTGGAGCTTCTTAGGGTGGCAACATTCATGGCTGGCTCGAAGGCCTCTACCTCCGAGCAGGTCGATAGTGCCCTCGCACAAGTGGAGAACTGGCTGAACTCGAAAAAGGCAGATCTAACCCTCAACGGGGAAAAGATATCTCCACTTATTACACGCACCGCACTCTATCTTCAACCAACTGTTCCGGCTGGTCCGACTTGGCGATACCTTCACTCTGTTTTCACGATTCTCGAATCCCTAAAGGCGGTGTCGCAGCTGGTGTCTCTGGCCTCTAGCAAATCTCCGAAGACCGTGGATATTTCCAAGGAACGCGTGGAAAAACTTTCGAACTTGACACCTGTGATTTTCGAGCTTGTCCGGTCCAACACTCGTGCTTTGAAGACGCAGATTTCTGCGTCTGGCGTTCTCGGATCTCTGGTCAACTGTTTGGTCAACGGGGAAGAGTCTGACCGGTATGGACAGGATCTTAAGGAGACGCTCGAGGCCGGTTTTGACATGTCCAAACTTGAGATTTTCTGCGGTGAGTTGATGGAGAGCTGGGAAGTGGCGCTCGACGGGGTGATGGGTGTGAAGCTATGAGCAGAATCAGGCGTTGTCAGTCATCATTCGATGTGTAGATACTAGGATGATTCCTTTCCCAGAAGAGTCTTATCTTCAATGGTACATCCCACGGGATGACAATTTCCATGTCCCAATTCATGTTGTAGGCTATTGAATACTATGTCACATGATCTGGTTCGGGCTAGCTTTGTAAGTCTTGGGGGTGGGTTGACCGCCTACTCAAAGACACGTGAGTTAGGGCTAACCCTTTGCGCACCAACCCGCTCCGATTTTGCGGGTCCAAAGTAGGCGATTCTCACACGGCCGACTTCATTCCCTTTCTACGACAACCACCGCCAACCCACCAACCGTCGAAATGGCCCAGGAACGCACCGGTATCATTGTTGGCACCAACAGTGGCCACGTACGTTTATTCCCTTTTCCCTTGATAGTGTCGTCCCGAACATCTGGTTTCTTGCCGTCGAGATTTCCCATACCGAATCGAGTCGAGGGTTCTTCGTCAATATGTCGCCGCAATACAAACCATCAATGAAACAAATCAAGGAGGATTATCGCAACGAGCTGAAATGCTGGTGGATGGACGGGTAGGAGGGAGATTTATGAATATTTCCGTGGAGCGAAAAATTGAAGATTGGAACGGACATGGAAAGCAAATTTCGACCAGCGACTCGAACCCCCGACTCGTCCTCGAACCACACTGGGAATGCGGCTAGGAGACTACGATTGCCGGAAGAAAACACTGTCGACAAATGGAAGTGGAATCTAGCAGGCGAACTGACTTGTTTCCTCTCGCAGAAAACTACCCCCCTCAACACCCCCAAGAACAAGATTAGCCGCACCAAGGGCCAGTCTTCCCGCCGCACTGCGTTCGTCCGTGAGGTTGCCCGTGAGGTCGTTGGCCTTGCCCCCTATGAGCGCCGCATCATTGAGCTCCTGAGAAACACTCAGGACAAGCGTGCCCGCAAGCTCGCGAAGAAGCGCGTACGTCCACACCACCCCTTGGTATCACTGTCGGTCGGATCTGGTCTGCTTCGGGAATGGACTGAGGATTTGTGAACGCAATGACTTTTGGAAACTTGCCACCTGATCTGAAATGCTTTGGATCCGGGTTGGATTTGTCCACATGATCACTGCGCTACATCAATAATTCTCAGATCCCACCTCGTTCAATCTAGCCTCTCCGATCGAGCAGCGAACCGTCATATGAAATGACGAGACACTCACATCCTTTCCAGCTCGGTACCTTCGTCCGTGGTAAGCGCAAGGTTGAGGACATGCAGCGCGTCATCGCTGAGGCCCGCCGTGTCCAGGGCTAAATGCTCCATTCCGTGTAACCTTTTTTTCATCTTCGAATAACGACTCGAATACCTGGCGCGTGCAAGGGAATACGAACGAAAAAAGAACTCGCATAAGCCTCTTTAGCGCATGGCTTGCGGATCGGAATATGGGGTTTTTTTGTGACTTCCGGTGGATGATGGGGATGGCAAAAGTGGCATCCCTTCCCTTTGATTGGGAAGAGAAACCATAATGAAAATATTTTTGTTCAACTGCTCTATTTTTACCACGTACTGCTCGTAGCTTTATGTTGAGTCGTATATCGTATGTCTGGGTCTTCTATCCCTCGAGCTAATGTACCTTAGGGTACAGTGTGGCATACGGGGACCAGGATTCATCAAGTGCTGTCCGGCGCATGATTTGGTCGCCTGCCTAGTCATGGTGTTGAACTCAGCATATCTGCTCTGTGGTCGCCAGAGTTCTTCAAAGTGTTCTTGTGCAACGACATATTTTACAATATGATTTCATGCAGTGTGGTCTTTTAGGTAGCGCTGAGGACGGATCGAAGTCAGTGATATCCATTTCATGCATTCATATGAGTCCTAGTACCGAACATTTATGATCCCATCATAACGTCTAGGGATTTACACATTGGATCCATTGTCATATTCATCTGCATCATTAATAAAGGAAGATCCACCATATAAATCACTTCTTTCCAGGCAGTTTCAACCATTTTGGTACGCCACCACTCTTCTTCAGTCCAGCCGACTTGGTGGGCTCTCCCGATCCACTATGACCTGCGTCCTTGGAGGATGAAGCCGGCGCCGCAGGTTCATCTACAATATCCCGAGGCTGTTCGATTTTCAACTCCCGAGCTTGGTCCCGAAGCTCAGGACGGAGGATGCTAGACCGGCCCTGCTGAGCAGCAGCGCTAGCGGCATCAGTCCAAGTGAAGTTGACAAGAACGCGGCCTGACAATCCCAGGTCTTTAATCAAAAGCCGGTCCGACTCGGGAATGGTGGTTGCATGTCCTGAGCGGCCTAGCGCTGGGTTGACGAACACGTTCAGAATGATTTTCTCTTTCGCGAACGCAGGATCCAAGCAGCTGCGAACGAATCCATAGAGAGACAGGCCTGAATCCGCGGGTCCAAACTTAGATACCACCTGACTCTGGTCTGGAAAGCGCACCTTCACGTCAACTTCGCGAACCTCAGCACGTCGCTTCTCTTCAGCGGCTGCTTTTGCTTCGATTTCAGCATCTGTCGGAAGACGTTGGTTGCGAGATGACTGGTTCAGTTGTCGCTGATGGGCCTTCGCATGTTCAACCGAAGGAATGTAGTCTTCCTCATTATGGGGTATCTGAGCGGATGACGGGGTGCTGGTGGAGGGAGGAGAGAAGACAGTGACCGGGCGACCTGAACTTGAGGCCGAGGCCGGCTGCTCCTGGGGGGCATCTGGGAGCGTTTCATGGTCTGCCGGGGGTTGAGGGGCCATTTCGTTAGAGGCTTCGGGTTGTCCGGATGAAGAAGGAGTTTGAGTTTGCTCCTCCGTCTTCCCTTCAATAGGAGCGGAAGCTTGGTTCTGAGTTGGAGGTGCTGTATCTTCCCCGGCCGACTTGAAGTATTCGCCGATCTTGACCATTGCCTCTTCAAGAGGCTCTTCTGTCCGGCGGAAGCTCAAGCGTATCAGAATATTGCCGCTGTTAAATCCAAGCTGCGCAAGGGATTTCTGTAGATCGGTGAAGCTTGACAGCTCACGATCCAGAACTTGGAGTACCGGGATTTCATAGAACAAACGAGCAGATCCACCACCCCCAGCAGAGAGGTCTGGTGCGCCACGCGCTGTAAGATTCCTCACTGAGTTACTTCCCGCAACGCCAGCTTCAAACTTGCGTAGGACTAGCCAGAGTGTAGTTGTACTTGGAAACTTGTCCAGGATTCGGCCGTTGGGTGCCCCGCGGGCTTCAGACTCTGGAAGTTGGAGAGCGATCGTAACAACAGACGGTGAGCGGGATTGCTGCACAAGCTCGAGCTTCGCACCAGATTTTAGGCCCGTAAGGCGAAATGTGAGGGAAAGGTCCAGCTGCTTTCGATTATGCCTACTCACAATCAAGTTGATTAGGATTGAATGGTTGCTATCAAGAGGATCGGGTTGGCTCACTTTAGTCCATATTGGCTAGCATTGTATCCAAGTTTCTTGCAAGCCTCTTGCAGTACATCCGTCAGGTGCGTGGACGGTGTCGTCTTGATCGTTGCCCGCCTGGCCGTCGCGTCGATCACAACGACGTGGGCGCTCATGGTCACAATGTGTCGAACTCTTAACTCGTTCGGGAATGATCGCAAAATAATAAAGTAGGAGGAGCGATTTAAATAGTCTTTCTTGAATGCTGACGGAGGAGGGGCGAAACTGTGAAAGTGGTGGGGTTGAGATCGATCGAAAGAACGCAGTCGAAGCCGAAGGTCGAGGCCGACCAAACAGGCAGCGGTGCGGCGTCATCCGAGCTCTCGCGTACCTCACAGCTCCCCGTCATCAACTCACCTCCCCATCCTCCACCCCCGACGTCCCACCGCCAGCCCTCATTTTCCAGCTCGCTTTTTTCTTGAAGTTCTAGGTCTCAGTCTGTCGACTGGATTGGTTAAAAACACCCGCAATAATGGTGAGCAGATGGATCCTTATTCCCCGTTGACCGTTACCGCTGGACCTTGAGCTGACCACCTCCTTCCATCATCAGAGCTCCCCCTTCGACATCAGTACGACGAACCATCTCCCCTAAGAAACAATCGACCGATATACTAACATCTATGCAGATGGTGGTGCCTGTGTCGCCATGGTGGGCAAGGACTGTGTTGCTATCGCTTGCGATCTCCGCTTGGGCATGCAAGCCCTGACCGTTTCCAACAACTTCCCTAAGATCTTCAACTATGCGCCCTCCACCTACCTCGGCCTGACCGGTCTCGCCACTGATGTCAATACCGTCTCTGATCTCTTCCGCTACAAGGTCAACATGTACCGACTGCGCGAGGAGCGCCATATCGCACCCCAGACCCTGGCCAACCTGGTCAGCTCATCGTTGTACGAGAAGCGATTTGGCCCCTTCTTCATCAGCCCTGTTATTGCCGGTATCAACCAAACAACTGGAAAGCCGTTCATTTGCGGATTCGACAGCATTGGCTGTATCGATTTGGCCAAGGACTTCATCGTGAGCGGAACTGCTAGCGAGCAGCTCTTCGGTACTTGCGAGGGTCTCTGGGAACCGGATCTGGTATGATAATCATTCTGCTGGTTTTTTTTTTTTTTTTTTTGCAGTGTTTCTTTGAGCTAATGCGTGGTTTCTAGTCCCCCCAGGATCTCTTCGAGACCATCTCCCAAGCACTCTTGGCCGGTGTGGACCGAGACGCCCTCTCCGGTTGGGGCGCCCAGGTGTATATTATAGAGAAGGACAAGGTCACCCAGCGATTATTGAAGGGCCGACAGGACTAAGTGGGAGGGATACATGGTTCAAATTGGTTTCTTTGGGCTTTCTGCTGGTTTGAGGGCAGATTCGGCGTCTGTGGTCTTCACTGGATGATGATGTGCCGTCGACGTTCAACCATCGGCAGAATGCCGCAGTAGTGACGCGAGAACGGTCGTCATGCGACTCTATGTTTCTCATACTCCTATCATGATAATACAAGCCCCGTCATTTCACGTCATATCAGACTTATTTCCTCTTGATATGGGATACTCTCGCTGGGAACATCCTTCGACTTCAAATCGTTACTAATAACCCTCCTTGCCTTGAACTGCCCCGTATGCCGGTCCATCTCTGCCGAAAAACTGCTTCAAATCACCCGCCAGTAATTCCGGGACCTCCCAAGCAGCAAAATGACCACCACGGTCAAACTCCTTCTCCTTGACCACATTTCCAATTGTATGGTACCAAGCCATCGGCCACATCATGATCTCCTTCGGGAACTGCGCCACGGCAAATCGCACATTGAACGGCGCAGAGGCACTCAAGAGCTGGTCGAGGGACATATACTTGGTAACAGCCTCTCCATTCTCCGCCTCGATCGTGGAGGCATCAATCTTCGGCGCCGACGCCTCGTAATAGATTCGCGTCGAGGCCGTAGGCCCTGCCCGCGAGAAGTAGTACACGCTCACCCACGTCAAAATTTCGTCGTCTGTCCAGGGATACGCATCCGTCCACAGATGCATCTTGTCGTAGATCCAAGCCAGCAACCCAACTGGACTGTCACTTAGACCGTAGCCCAGGGTCTGGGGTCGAGTCTCCTGCTGCTTGTAGTACGCATTGCCTCGCAGGAGATAGTCCATTGTACGGCCGATCCATGCTCGGTCTTTTCCGGAAAAGGGGACGCTCGTGAGGGATTGCAGGAAACGAACTGGGCTTTTCCATGGGTATGGGGGCTTGACTGGGACGAAGTTCAGGTGGATGGCTTGGATGTGTCGGGCGTAGTATTGCGACATGGTGCGGGCGATCATGCTGCCCCAGTCGCCTCCTTGGATGACTAGGTGGAAGTCAGTATGTTCTCACGCAGAAGTTCATGTAGGAATCGTGGTAATGCACGTACCGTATTCCTCATATCCCAATGCTATCATGACTTTGTGGAGTGTTTCAGCGTACTGAGCGAGACCAAATCCTTTCTGTTTTCAAGTCAGCCGGCTGTTACCGAGATCTGTATAAGCTTATCGGGCATATCCAGACCTTCTTCACACCCTCCGAAAACCCAAAATTCGGCAGCGAAGGCACGATCACATCGAATGCCGGTCCATTTTCATTCTTTGTGAGCAACGGAATGAGCTTTGTTGCTTCGAGGAAGTTTCCGGGCCCTAGTATAGATCAAGTCAGCCAACATGTTCACAGCCAATGAAAGGGAGAAGTCGATTCCGAATCCGTGTGAATCACGTACACCCATGAATAAAAAGCAGTGGGATGGCATTCGAATTTCCACTTCGTTGGTGTACAGTATGAATCTCCAGCTCCCCGAACCCGTCAACAGAGATCGGGACTGTAAAATGGCTCAGTTCCTCATTAAGCTCCTTCTCCTGGGCACGCCAGTCGAATTTCTCGCGCCAGACGTTCGTCAGTCTCTTGATCTCCTCGAGGGGGACACCCATATCCCAGCCGATAGCGTCTATTTCATCAGGGAAGGTAGCTAGTTCGAGCTTGTGACGTAGCTGCTCGAGCTGGGCGTCCGAAACGCTAATAGTGAAAGGTGTGGGGGCGCTCATTTTCCAGTTTTTTTCTCAGTAGGAATTATTGCCCATTTCGTAGGGATGTGCTCCCATTCAAAGTGTCGATTGATGAGGGGATGCTTCCTGCTACGAGCCCGAGGTCCTGTCATTGTAGGATAGCACGGGTATCACCTTGGCCGAAGCAGTGATTGGAGGGGCTCTGCCTCGGTTTCACAGCCCAAACAGAAAACGAATCACGTGATCATCTTAGCAATGTGGTAGCTTCGAACTCTAAACGTTTTTGGCAACTCCAAAACACATGGCAAACAAAGAGATTCTCTTGAGGTTATTTTTGAAAGAGAAATGAGTTCTGAATGGCGGGAACCCGAACCTGATATTTTTCGACACCCGACGTGCTGCAATAGTCAATATCGCTATGAAAATTTTAAGCTTGGAGAAGCGGTGGTGCAACAGTCAATTTTTTTCGATTACATTTTAATGTATTGTGCGTCCCTATTGATATCAGTGTCACACAATCAAATCGCACTCTCGTTATTGTTGTCATCTGAATGTCTGAGCCACGTGATCCATGGACGTTATCAAGTGCCAGTTCAACGTCTCGAGGGGAACCATTGGAGGAGACCGACAGACAGTGCGACCTTGCTGATTTTTTTATTTTGCTAACTCGTTTTTTATGGGTCGAAACTGCAAGGCTTGTTTGTTTGGGTCAACGTTCTCCACGTCGAACAGCTAGATGGTTTTTACAGCAGGATGGGTTGTGCTGTGCTGTGATGCGTACATATTTATTTTTGACGACCAATTTGCCAACTCCCGACCGCGGCATTCCTCCACTCTACGATCCGCCTTACAGGACCACAGGACCATTTTTATCGGAGCACACAATAAGTGATAGATGCATACACCACGCTCAGACAGATATAATGTTTTGGTTTGTCTCACAAACGCCTGGAGTGAGATCGATCGGCCGCGCTAGACCAGGCTCTGGGAGCATCGATTTGCGGACGGGGGGATTGAGATGGTGACTAGGCCAGGTTCCAACCCACCCCGCATGGCGTGCAATCACAGGCGAGCGTAATTTAATAATATGGGCCTGAATGGCCTAGTGCGAGGGGACATCGGGACGGTAGAGCTGCTGTATGCGTTGTTCTTTTGCTTTTTGGGCGCCTCTCCGATCGACTTTTGCGTAGAAGAGCCATTGGAGCCCACCCCGGACCCAGGACGAGGAGGTGTTCGTCGCCAGTCTCAACTTATCAACTTGGGGGCCAAGCCACCGTGCAGGGGCCGGGTGGGCGCGAGGGCGTAAGTACCTGGTACTTACGCGCCGCAGGGGGGAGTCGGAGCTAGCGATGTACCCGGTACACGCTGTCTCGGAATGTACGGCGCAGGTCTAGATCGCCGATCGTGCAGCGCGTGTTTTTCCGGCCCAAGCGAGAAATCCATGGACTTCTACTCGCGTGGGAAAGACTGTGGGCATTTCAGCATTTCGTCTTCGACGCCGCCACTGCTTCCCACGACGACTCGGCTCCAGATTTGCCGGAGGATCACCAGCGTCCCTGACCCACGAACTCCTGTTTCAGCCGGCGCACCGCCGTTGTCTAGACCGCCCAGTGGCCCCATCGCTAGAGCCGGGAAAATCCCCTCTTCTTCCCCCTCCTGTGAACCTGCGAAACACTTGGCCTTCGATTCGACTGTCGACTCGATCAGCCATGGTGTTTGTCCTCCCTACAACCTAGCGCAGAGAGATAGTCCCAACCGTCCCATCTCCACATGGACTATGTCCGACTCCCCCGAGTCCGATGTCCCTAATCCCGTCCACGCTCGACCCGCCATGGCTTTCCCCTCTTGCAAGTCCGAATGCATCGCCGAGGGACTTGCCGCCGTGCACGACGACGGGGAAATGCAATACGATGCCTCCGGAAACTGGAACGATGGCGCCCAAACCGCCGCCATTGAACACCTTGTGACCCTCAAGCAGGGCCTGAGAACCTCGGACACCGAGCTGTTCTGGAAACGGCTCATGGAAGACATCACCTCGATCAGCAAGGCTCAGTATGGCTTTGTGGCCCGCCGTGTACATGGCGGCGAACCCATGCCCGAGCTCGGTGGCCGCCGGCCCTCACTGTTCGGTGCAGTGTTCTACTACAACGACGGCTACCAGAATGTCGGACTGCAGCGAGACCGGTATTTCGCTGGCGGCAATCCCCTTTTACACATGGACCACGAGCGACCGTGTCTGATACCTGAGAACCTCAAATCACTGGCATCCTTTGGTGATGACCAGCTACCCTTTGGTGCCGAGGCGTATCTGGCGATCCCGCTTTTCTCGGCTGGCAAGTGCCTGGCGCACCTCGGGTTGATGTGGTCAAAAGATGGACTCCGAAATCGGAATCTATCGTGGTCTTTTCTCGAGATGGTCTTGCATTCCCTGGAGGACTTGATCGTTCAGCGTCTGTCGCTGGAAGAAATGACCCTCGACCATGAAAAATCCGAGTTCCCAGAAATCCACCCAGCGACCGTCCAAGACCCGCAAACTGGAAACCTCCACGAGTCTGCCGATTTCAACTCACAACCACTCAAACCATATGCCCGCAGTTTGTCACATGAGCTACGGACTCCGATGCAAGGAGTCGTGGGCATGCTCGATGTCATGCACGCCACGGTGCGTGAGGCCATGGAGAGCAAGACCCCGGTGAAATCGGGTGGGATCTTCCAAGCTCTCAAGGAAGGTATCGAGATGGTCCAAGACAGTGCACGCCGGGCTGTCGAAGCGGCCGACAATGTCGTTCATGCCTACGACCTCAACATGCAGGTGCCCAAGACACCGCAACGGGAAGAGAGTGAGGTCCATATGGATCCCATCCCACCTATCGACCTGGCCGAAAACCGACCAAGTCTTTTCATCGAAGGAAACAACATCGCCGTGAATCCGTACAAGAGGAGGCGGAGTCTACCTCTCGATATGTCGTCCCGGCCAGCCCGGAAACAGAGAACACGAGCAGCTTCATCCCGGCAAGAGCTCTCCCCCGCAGCGAGGAAGTGAAAAACGCCGTCCACGAGAGCGACCAGATCGTTCATGCCACCCCTGCCCGTCAGATCGAAGCAGTCATGGCTAATATGGTTGACCCACGACCATCGCTTGCGGTTCGACGATCGGCACCACATCTACTCTTGGAAGGTATCAACATGAACTTAAGGGGATCGGCCCTTCGCTTCACCAAACTGCGTGATCTTCTGCGATTGGTCATCAATGAGTCCCTTCACGTTGGAGGCCGACCCGACTCCGCTGTCAGCCATTCAACTGAATTTGGCGAGAAAATCGAAATTCGGTCTCGATCCTCGAACGGCGAAATTTACACGAAAACCGTGGACTGGTCGGTCGACCCCGCATTGCCAGACACCCTTCTTGCAGACGACCGGGATCTTGCCAAACTGATCTCCTGCGTCTTCCTCAATGCCATCAAATTCACCAACAACGGCACCATCACCGTGTGTGCGACTATCGACCACAAGACCAATGATGTTCTGATTCGTGTGGGCGACACCGGCCCTGGAATCCCGGCCGCGTTCCTGCCCAACCTGTTCAAGCCGTTTGCACGGGAGGATGCCTCCACCACCCGGAGCAAGGACGGCCTTGGACTTGGTCTTCTCGTGGCGAAGGGCCTGTCCAGGAAGATGGGAGGTGATTTGATTTGTGTTCGATCATCAACCACCGGTCCTAATCACGGATCCGAGTTCCAGATTCGAATCCCAGTAAATCAACATGAGGCTTGTAATCGTCCAGGTACACCGAATGAGAGGATGATGACACCGCCAGTCATCAATGACCACTCTCGACATGGAAGCGCCAGCAGCTTCATATGGGAAGTACCGTCAACGTCGTCGATGTCTCCATCAGTCGTTTCGAATCAGCATTTGCAACAGCCAACACCGAGCACCGGAGATGACAATTCTTCTCAGAGCCCGACCCCCCCTCGACCGTCAAATGAAATTCGCCCGACTCGCGGCCCAATGTCCGGTGATGCCTACGACAAGAATCTAGGAGAAAAATATCCTCTGCGTTTTCTTGTGGCGGAAGATAATCGCATCAACCGCCGGGTTTTGGTGAATATGCTCCGAAAACTCGGCTATCGGGATGTACTGGAAGCTGCCGACGGCAGAGAAGCTGTCCAAATTGTCCAAGATATCCTATCGACATCAAAAGCCGCCAAGAACTCGACTGAGTCAAACACCGTCGATGGTCAGACTGACTTGTCGATGGGGCGAACCGCCCCAGAGATCAAACCAATCGATGTGGTGTTGATGGATCTCTGGATGCCCGAAATGGATGGTTACGAGGCGACTTCTCGGATTTTGAAGATGGTTGATGAACATAACAGCCAGACCTCTGTTTCTGTCGATGGCTCGCGATTGATGAGTACCGTTGAGAACCCCGACACGATGGAAATGGATCCACCGGTCGGTCCTCTACGTCCGCCGCGGCCTCCCACTGTCCTCGCGGTGAGTGCCGACGTCACCGACGAGGCACTGAATCGCGCCTCTAAAGTTGGAATCAAAGGCTACATGACAAAGCCTTACAAACTATCCGATCTGGAAAGACTCATCATTGGATTCTGCGGGAGTCCAGGCGACCCTGCGGCTGCGGCGAGGAATCCGTTCTGATCAGCATTACACAATTGCTTCTTTTGCTTGAATCTGACCTTAAGTCCTCTGGAAAAGGACCATTATATACCCATAGAACTCTTACCTTTGGAAGGTCTGCGTTCTTATTTCCAAGGTGGCCTCGAGAGGTTTACCATACATCTTGAGATGACCTTCGCTGTGATTCGGCATGGCGATTCTCGTCATTCTTCATCTTGGCGTGTTCTGCTTTTAGCCCCCCACCTTCTATTCTTTGCCATGCCATATACCAATTGGGCTTTTTTCATTTTACCATTTTTATTACTTTGCCCTGGGCATAATGAATGATGACCCCAACCCCAACACATTATATTGAGAAAGGTCTTCCCTGCATGTACTTTCGAACACCTTGTCCATACGACATACATACTCTACAGTTATAGAGCACAAAGTACAGTCACCCAATGGAAAGAAAATCTGTCATTACATCCATTATCAAAATCGACATCGCTCTAACCATGCGGCTCCAGGCACTCCACACCCTTTAGTAAAGTTGAAATATAGACCAGTGCGCTGCCACCCCGACTTTAATGACAGGTGCCAAAACAGAACTGGCCAGCACCACTGGCGTTCTTCAAGAAGAAAATCAAATGCTCCATATAAGGAAGAACCAATCATCACTATTCGCGTAACTGGGCGTGTACGGCACATTCACAGCTGGAAGCAAGATGCGTAGTTTAAAGAAAAGGGCTCAAACACATTCAGAACGGCAAATGGCTCCAACCAAGCTCAGCTTAAGTCAGCTTCTGCTTGATGAAGAAGGACCGCAGGTGGGAGAGCTGCCAGGCGCAAGCGGCAGAGAGGACGGCTAGCTGGATGAGAGTCCAACGCACGACACGGGAGTTGGTAGTCTCGGACTGATCACGGAACTCGGCCTCGCGTTCCTAGTAGCCATAAAAAGTTAGTGCCAGGTCAAAACCGCAGAAGCCATTGCAGTTTCAATCAGTAATATGAAGCACTGTAATGTAGCAAGGAAAGGAAGCGGAAACAACATACCCGTTGGTACACCTGCTCGCGACGAATGTCATGCAAGCGGCTGTTCAGATCCTTAACCCGTTGCACGATATCCTTCATCTTATCCTTGTCCTCGGTTTCGATCTTGCTCGTCTCGCCAATGGCCATGTCCAGACCAACACGGACAGCACCCTGGCTGTTCGACAGCCACCCAGTAGTCGCGACCTCGGTGTCGGCCATGAAGCAGATGCGGTGTTGGCCGGCGTCGGCGGCGGAGAAGGTGAAGCGGCCGGAGTGATTCTCGCGCTTGTTCACGACACGGTGGTCATTGTCGAAGGTCTCCTCGACGGTGATCTGGACCTTCAGGTTGTGATCGACTGCGAAGACGCCGGTGTTGGGGTTGATCACTTGGGTGTCGAATTTGCCTATAATTTGAACGAGACGATGTTAGAAAATCCCATACTATCTTCATGACAATTGCAGACCAGGCAAAGAGGCGCATACCCGCAACCAGAGTGTCCTTGGGGAGGTCCTCGAAGAAGCACTTTGTTTGGCGGCCGTCAACATAGAAGTAGAGGGCGTTGGCGGGGAGAAGTAGCGAGAAAAAGGAGAAGAGTGCCAGAGCGGCCGTGAGCCATGACGGCAGTACCTGGGAAATCATGGCTGGAAGGATTCGTCAATCGGGAGATTTGGCTGCAACACGACGGCGGAACTCCTAATCCTCGCAGTGTTGACCATCTGGCATCGCGGGTGCTCCCCGCCACCGCCTGCTGTATTCGGCCACCTCCCTTGCCAGAAACCGCTCGTTGATTTTCGTCGCGACGGCGACCGCCCATTCATTCTTCATCCTCAGATTCGATAAGCCAACACCGGGCCTCTTCCTCACTATTTACTGTTTACCCGGATTATCCGCTGTCCGTCTGACTCGACGCCGTTTGAGCGATGGCGGCCGCTGCCGATGTTCGCGACATGCTGGATCTGCCCGCTGAGGGCAGCCAGCCGAGACCGCATAAGAAGCAGAAAGTTGTTGAAAAGCGACCGGGTTCGTTGATGTGGACTTGTGTTTATTTGAACCATTAGCTGACTTTTGTGCCAGAGGGTATCACTCGTGAACTGTTCGCGTTGCTGGGAGAGCGAGCGCCGCCGATTGCGATCAATGAGAACAAATACAAGGGGCGCCCGAAGCTGTTGAATAAACTACGCGTGCGACCATGGCGTATGTCGCCTTTCACCAACGGAGCCCGATCGGACGGTCTGGTCTTGAACCATTGGCAGAGGAAGCATGAGTCCGCACGCCAGCCTGCCCCCGAAGGAACGCAGATGGACGTGGATGAGCCGAAGGAAGAGGGCAAGGAGGAACCGAAGCCGCTGGAACAAGAATATGCGTTTGCCAAATACAACGTCAAGGCACAGGTGCCGCGCCGATATACGGACGACGAATACAACCGACTTCTTCGCAATAACGAGTGGACGCGCGAGGAGACGGATTACTTGATGGATTTGGTTACGGAGTACGACCTGCGCTGGGTGATTATCGCCGACCGTTACAACTACCAACCAAAAATGGACTCCGAGCCCGAAGCCAACGCCGTAGTCCCGGCCAAGCAGGTCCGAACGATGGAACAGATGAAGGCGCGCTACTACTTTGTCGCTGCGACAATGCTAGCAATCGAGCACCCGCCCTCCGAAATGTCCGAAGCCGAATTCGAACTACACGAGAAAATGCTCAAGTTTGACCCGAACCGTGAACGAGACCGCAAGGAACTCGCTGCATTGCAACTCAACCGCACAGCCGACGAAGTCCGCGAGGAGGCTATGCTCTTGGAAGAACTCAAGCGCATCACGAGTAATGAGCAGAGCTTCATCACCGAGCGCCGGGAACTCTACTCCCGCCTCGAGGTGCCCATCAGTGTAGGCAATACCGCCATGTACCAATCCAGCCAGGGTCTATCACAACTCCTGCAAACTCTCCTCCAAGCAGACAAGAGCAAAAAGCGCCGCTCAATTCTTGGTCCCGATGGCGCAGTCGCCAGCCCTGCAGGCCAAACACCCACACAACAAGGACCTCTCAATGGCCGCGGCGAGACACCCACCGCAACCACAGCCGCAACCACAAGCAACAAGAAGGGCGCCGCCGCGCAGCCCCAGCCAATGGTCCGCCAACTTACAGCGGCCGAAGAAACCCGTTACGGTGTACAACACCACGAACGTGTCACAGCAGGCGTGCAATTCCGCAGCGACCGTGCGCAGAAACTCACACAGGCCAAATCAAACGTGCAAACGCAAAAGCTGGCCAGCGCCCTCGCCGAGCTCGAGATTCCTGTCCGACTTTTCATGCCTACAGAGAAGGTCTGCAAGGAGTTCGAGAAACTTATCCAATCCGTCAACATGCTTCTTGAAGCACGGAAGGTTGCTGAAAAGGTCGAGAGCGAGATCCGGGTCCTCGAGGCTTCCAAGGCGGAGCGCGAACGCAAGGCGCGTGAGGCTGCTGGTGAGACTCCTGTGAAGGATCACGAGAATCGCCAGGTCAAGACTGAGACGGAGGAGGGTGCTGGTGTTTTGGTTCCTACGGCTGAAGGGTCTGCTGCGCCTGAGAATGGGGATGGAGAGAAACAAGGGGATGGACAGAATGCTACGCAGACTCCTGCGAAGGATGATGCGAATCATAAGAGGTCGGCTAGTGTGCTCAGTGGTGTTAGTGACAAGAGTAATAAGCGGCAGCGCAGGTGAATGGTTGATGGAGGTTGAACTCCCTTAGGGTCGCACCTGTCATATCATCTTTCTTCTGCAACTGTACCATAGCAATACTTACGGCGCTGGGATCTTCGATACCTCTGTACGATTAATGACATTCTGTTGGGAGTTGTATCTGGAATTCATTCTTCTGATCATCTGCACTGCACACTGCACACTGGGTTAATGATAGTAGTTTCCTGTAAGATACAACTCCGAAAACGAGAAAGTTCCGTAAAGTTCGTGTACTCAGCTTGTTCCTGACTTGAAGTTGGTATTTTCCTAACGCCGAAGGCCCTCCGTGCAGGCATCCCACAACATTCGGCTCTTTCGGCTCGCCCAGTGACTTCCATCGAACGATCCGGGCATCTCGAGACAATCCTGGTCTGTGCTTACTGCTTCTTCGGGCCCGTTGCTTTTGGTAGAGGTGGAATGCCCGAGAACTTCTGACTCACAGTCTTGATAAGAGTTAGAAGAGGCCTGCGAGACATCTTGCTGGTGTTTGTTTGACAGGCGTCTGCTTTCCTTACGTCGAGAGAATCGGCGAGTCCATCTGGCGCCTCTGGAGTTGCTATGCTGTAGCGTGGGAGTTTGATCTTGAGCGTTTTCCTGATCGTCTAGGTCAAAGTATTCCGGACCTTCATCATCTGCATTATCGCCAGAACGTACAAAACTTTTTGTTGGGGTCTGAGACAGCCGGCTTGCGGACCGGATTCGAGACCATCGATTAGCAAAAGCGCCACTAGCTCGTTTAGTGTACTCAGAGCTCTGCGGAACTTCGCAGTGTTCGGTCTGGGTCGTAGGAGGAAGTTCTGGGGTGCGAAGGCTTCTGGCTCCCTGGTCTCCGGAGGAACGAGTTTCATGGACTTGAGACCGGTTAGAGACACCTCCAAGAATTGCTCGTAGATAGGGAGGCGCAGGGAAGTCGCTCGCAGATCGAGGCAACGGGCATTTCGAGACTGACGCGGGGCTGTTGTTCTTAAAGGTTGGGTCGTTGTCAGCTATCTCTTGACCCGGTCGTTGAATCGGCTTTTCCGTAGACTCTGCAAAGTTCTTTTGATGCTCGGGGTTGACTTCACTTGATGCCTTCGTACTTGAATTACCAGGCGCACCTTCTGCCTTCGAAAAGAGTCCGGGATTGCGGCATGGGCGATCATCCCCTTCAAGCTGGGATTGCTTTTCTTCGTCGTTGGGCACTGGGTTGTAGCCATAACCGAATCTCCGACCTCCGGACATCCAGCCGATGCTGACTCTGCGAGGTGAACATATTTCATTAGCGTTGGCAGGCGCAGATTGACTCTGGGCCGGCTCTGATTCGTCACTCTCACAATGCTCTTTGAATTTGCTGCGCAAGCCGCAGCTTGCTTGGAAGAGACCGGTTTCATCCGGGCCACTCTGATTGGTCTTGTCCTCCTGAAAATTAGAACTGCGCGCAGCAGGCTTACTTGCAACGGTTGGGGGAAACAACCGATAAGATACGTGGGGTGAAGCCGAGCCCGACGGAGGTGAGAGCGACGACAACTCTCGCTGCCGGAAATCTGGACTTGGCGAGTCATTTCCAGAGCCCAGTGAAACCCCAGACTTTGGAGAGTATTTCGAATTGTCCTGGGACGGAGAGATCACGTAGAAACCATGCTCGTTCGGGTGAATTAGGCCTGTCATTGACGGATTGCAGGACATGGAACCAGAAGCTGTGGTCTGCGAAGCAAGCTGACGTGAGATACCCAATTCATCAAAATGGATCGATCGAGGATCAGTGAAAGTTCTGGCCGAGTGGGAGGGCTGCCGATTCTTCTTGACCATAAGATCCGGAGATTGATCTGACGGTGTGTCGGAGGATTCCTTTCCATAGGGTGGGTTGCTGGTATTCGGCAAAGTCGGCCAGCTCCAGTCGTCCACCAAGGTCGACTTGTCGACCAACTGCGGAAGTGTGACAGAGCCAGAAAGAGGATGAGATGGAGGAGTAGACTGTTGGTTCGTAACGTTCAAATTCGGAAGCGATTTTGCGGACTTCATCTTCATATCGTAGTTTCTCAGATTGAATCGGGCTTCGAGAGGAGCACGGTGCTGGTTGGGTGATTGTGAAACGATACGGAGTGTGCGAACAGGGCCGTGAGATGATTTTACACTGGAAGGAGAAGGAGTCGTAGGTTGCATCGCAGAGGCCGACTGGTGGGATTCGGAATTGTTGCGGCCATTGGCAATCGCCCACTGATGCTCCAACTCGATACGTTCGTGACTTTGTTCGATCAGATCACTCAACTCCATTCTGCGCAAGGGTCTTGCCGCCCTGGGTCTGGCCAGTGGACCATTGCGCGGGGGAGTCATCACGAATTGTGCATCGCTGTCATACCCCCGTTCGCTCATCAAACTGCTCCCGAGATCGCCTAGCATCGTGAGGTCTGGATCAGGTTTGGATCCGATTTTCGATGCGGGTTTGATTGACTTGATGTTGAAAGGAAAACCGAATCTTGTAGGGTCTCGATGCTCGCCCGATGCCTTTGACTCTCGAGAGAAGCGACGTCGAAGCATATGAGAGAAACGCTCGGATTGTTTTTCGCCGGGGGGAACATCATGGTTGGGATCGCTCGAGAGGACTGTTGAAGCTTATGGTTAGAATGCTGCGATAAATAAACCGCATGTGGAGATCACCGTGAAATCGCACATACCTTGACCTTGGTTCTGCTCTGTTCGCTCATCCGTAAACTGACTATCGCGGTAAGTCCGGGCGACGTCCGACGGCGATGACGGACGTCCTTTGCGCAAACGCGGACATACAAGGAAAGTCATTTCATACGGAGGGGGAAGAGTCTTGACGAGAGATGGAGATGAAAAGAAGTTCTCGACGCGGGAGGGAGTCTTTTGTCAACTGTTGCCGCCAGAAGGCAACCGCCAGAAGACGCACCTTCCTCACTTGGATACTCCACAGCAACACGACAATTTGCTACATCGGTGCCTAATGTAGGGGTACCCTCATTTCAAGGACTGTTGACTCGGGGAACAAAACACCAAGAGGCTGAAAACGGGCTGTTTTACTACCGTAAATAGGATTCCAACTTTTCGTTTATTCTCGCGCAAAGTTGGGAGGTAGAATATGATCAGTCGAGGCGCTCGAGAAGTTTGGAGCAGTTTGGAGCAAGTTAACTTGAGTTTAACCGGATATTTTCAGCTTATAGCTATGCCTATTAAATCCGTCCCTGTATTCCAAGAATCATTGTTTTACGAGAGATCTTTTAAAGGGCATCTCCCTGTGCGCTTGAACTGTTGTCGAGGAGGCATAAAGCTGACATACAACAATACGTCACTATATTCTAGTAACTATGTTAGTAGTACTGATGATATTGGGACATTGAGAAGATGTGATTGGATAGAAAGATCCCAGCTGTTTATCAGTACTGGCGTCATGTACAGATACATCATAGTATAATATTAGTAGCTATAGCTTTGCGCTGATCGTATTGGGCCATTGGAAGGGTGCAATTGGATGAAGGAACCTAGCTGTTCATTACTGGCTTATTACTAGTGCTAGGGGAGCGAAATTCGATTGTATATACGATGGCGGGTTAGGGGACATGCGTGTGTTTTGATTTTTGTAGCAGAAATTCGACTCAAAATATGGTGCAGTAATGATCGCTGTTGCCGTGTTGACTTTTAACCCACTCGGTGAAATTTTCAAAGTTTATTTTGACAACTCTCAACAGCTTGTTCTGAGATCTGGTACTGGGAAGATGGCAGTCCTGCTGCATGGCCATGGCTCCGACTAACGCTTCAATTGCAGTCTGACCGTCCTCTCATGCGCTCCCCTCTTCCAGCAGGACCATTTATCGCCCTCAATGGGTAGGATCGGCGTGCATCGCTACCATAGGTAACTGGTTCGGAACCCGAGAGTGGACTCACCGGACACAGGCGGCTGCATTTGCGCATGCAGGCTGGTACGGGGTCGTTTGTCATCCCCAGCCGAGCTGACGTGAGTGTCCTGGCAGGACCGCCTTGATTCGCTGGTGACTATTGAGACGTTGCTTCACATTCACAGAAGGCACAATGCAACTTCTAGCTATTAGTAGGACCTTGACATTCAATTGTAGACCCTTATCGCCTTATCGCCTCGTGTCCAAATGGCGTGATCCGACTCCGTGATCGGCGTCACAATGGTGGGGGGTACTGTTACACCGGCCATACCGCCATTTCCCGCGGATTCGACCTGGCCCCCGTCTAGCGCCCGCCCCAATTTCGGGGCATGCAACTCGTCCCCGGTCTCGTACGGTCAGATTACCCGCTGCCCCTCCATCCCGTTGGGGTTAGGCCCGCTTCTTCCCCCTCCATTTTTCTTCTCGCTCTTCTCCCCCCTTCTTTCTCTTCTTTCTTTCTTCCCTAAGCACGAGGCACGGGTTATTTTCAATCATTAGACCTTTGCTGAAATCCCGCCTTATCCCTTCCTTCTCCTTTATTCACACATCCGTCAGAATGGCTCAGGTTCCATCGTATGTTCATCATCGATATACCCCTCTTTTCGACCCTCGCTGACTTTTCTCCAGCTCCGTTCTGGGTTTCCCCCGTATGGGTAAGCTCCGTGACCTGAAGAAGGCCACGGAAGCTTATTGGGCTGACAAGATCACCCGCGAGCAGCTGCTCGAGGAGGGTGTCCGTCTCCGTAAGGAGCACTGGCAGATCCAGCAAGCTGCTGGTAAGCTTCCACCCACTAGGTGCACATTGATGAATACATCAATTTCGCTAACCATACAAAAGGTGTCGATATCATTCCCAGCAACGACTTCTCGTTCTACGACCAGGTCCTTGACCACCACCAGTTGTTCGGAACCGTCCCCGAGCTCTACAGCACTACCGAGCCCAAGCTCCACCCCCTGGATGAATTCTTCGCTATGGGTCGTGGTCACCAGAAGAACGGTGTTGATGTTCCTGCTCTGGTTTGTGCTTCTCAAGTCTTGACATGTATGGGTCCCCTGAATACTAATTGAGACGATGTACAGGAAATGGTCAAGTGGTTTGACAGCAACTACCACTACGTCAAGCCCGTCCTGAAGAAGGACCAGGAGTTCAAGCTGTCCCAGGCCCCTAAGCCAGTTGCCGAGTTCAACGAGGCCAAGGCCCTCGGTATCACCACCCGACCGGTGCTTCTGGGTCCCGTTTCCTTCCTCCACCTCGCTAAGAACGCCCACGGAGAGAGCTTTGAGCGCGTGTCGCTTGTTGAGAAGCTTGCCAATGTCTACAAGGAGCTCTTGGATCAGCTGAAGGCTGCTGGTGCCACCGATGTTCAGATTGATGAGCCCATCCTCGTCTATGATCTCCCCCAGAATGTGAAGGATGCCTTCAAGGCAGCCTACGAGATTGTTGGCAAATCCGATCTCAAGATCACCGTCGCCACCTACTTCGGTGACATCGTGCATAACATTGAGGTTCTGCAGCACCTGCAGAAGGTCCACGCCGTTCACATTGACCTGGTCCGCAACCCTGAGCAGCTTAACCAGGTCATCGAGAAGCTCGGCCCCAAGCAAGTTCTGTCTGCTGGTGTTGTTGACGGTCGTAACATCTGGAAGACCAACTTCAAGGCCGCCATCGACAAGGTCGAGGCCGCTATTCAGAAGCTCGGCAAGGACCGTGTTGTTGTCGCTACTTCCTCTTCCCTGCTCCACGTTCCCCACACGCTGGAGAGCGAGAAGAAACTGGACCCCGAGGTCCGCGACTGGTTCAGCTTTGCTGTTGAGAAGGCCAAGGAGGTCGCTGTCATCGCCAAGGCTATCAACAACGGACCCGCCTCTGTTGCTGCTGAGCTCGAGGCCAACGCCAAGTCCGTCCAGTCCCGTGCCACTTCCAAGCGTACCAATGACCCCAAGGTCAAGGCTCGCCAGGAAGGCGTCACCGAGGCCATGCACAACCGCCAGTCTCCTTTCACTACCCGTATTGCCGAGCAGACCAAGTCCATCAAGCTGCCTCTGTTCCCTACCACCACCATCGGATCTTTCCCCCAGACCCAGCAGATCCGTGTCCAGCGCAACAAGTTCACCAAGGGTGAGATCACTGCCGAGGAGTACGAGAAGTTCATTGAGAACGAGATCCAGGAGGTTGTCAAGCTCCAGGAGGAACTCGACCTGGATGTCCTGGTGCACGGAGAGCCCGAGCGTAACGACATGGTTCAGTACTTCGGTGAGCGCCTGGATGGTTATGTCTTCACCACCCACGCCTGGGTTCAGAGCTACGGTTCCCGCTGCGTCCGTCCCCCCATCATCGTCGGTGACATCTCTCGTCCCGCCCCTATGACCGTCAAGGAGTCCAAGTACGCTGTCTCCATCTCCAAGAAGCCCATGAAGGGCATGCTCACTGGTCCCATCACTTGCCTTCGGTGGTCCTTCCCCCGTGACGATGTTCACCAGAGTGTGCAGGCTCAGCAGCTTGCTCTGGCCCTCCGTGATGAGGTCGTTGACCTGGAGACTGCTGGTGTGAAGGTCATTCAAGTCGATGAGCCTGCTCTGCGTGAGGGTCTTCCTCTGCGCACCGGATCTGCCCGTGATGCCTACATCAAGTGGGCCGTTAACGCCTTCAAGCTTTCTACCGCTGGTGTGCAAGATGGCACTCAGGTCCATTCGCACTTCTGCTATTCCGTTAGTTTTCCCCTGTACCCCTTTCCTTTGATTCCAAGCTCAAATACTGACTTTTTTTCTGCAGGAATTCCGTTCGTTCCCCCCGTATTCTTTGATTTCAAGCTCAAATACTGATCTTTTTCTGCAGAGGACTTCTTCCACGCTATTGCTGCGCTTGACGCCGATGTTCTGTCTATCGAGAACAGCAAGTCCGACGCCAAGCTGCTCCAGGTCTTCACGAACGAGGAGTACCCCCGCCACATCGGCCCTGGTGTCTACGACATCCACTCTCCCCGTGTTCCCTCTGAGGAGGAGATCAAGGAGCGCATTGAGCAGATGCTTGAGCACCTTAAGCCTGAGCAGCTCTGGGTTAACCCTGACTGCGGATTGAAGACCCGTAAATACCCCCTAACCGAACCCCTTTGTCTTGATTTTTTCACGCTAACCTTATTTCTAGGTACCACCGAGCAGGTCAAGGCCCAGCTGACCTCCATGGTCAACGCTGCTAAGTTCTTCCGCCAGAAGTATGCCCAGTAAATCTGTGCAACTTCCCATTTTCCTTTGTTTCACTTCCTATAATGTGTTAATTGAATGAGGCGGCATTCTCAACCTGCCGCCTCTGGCACGGGGAGTTTTGTTTTACGATGATTACGAAGATGATACCAAAAGTTCAACATATGGGTTTCAAATGGGTTTTGTGGATTAGAGGGCACCAAAAGCGGGTTTACGGAGTTTCAACATGACTGACGATTTCAACATGGGTGCCGCCTATTAGGTGCCGACTATTTCAACAATTTGATTGTCTCTCGTCCTCGCTGCGGATCACCCGGTGATGGACCTAGAGGCAGAATACTTTTATCGTGTAGAATCAGCTGTGAATATAACTTTTTCTATGCCTAATTTCTTCCTTTTATACTTTCATTTGTAGGGTGTTTGTTTCCGAAAGTAATACATAGCAAGACATTAGAGCTTGCGAACAAGTTTGGTGTAGGAGCTAGATTTGTGTAGGCGATTGAAAATGAGATTCAGGACAAAGCAGTGTTTGTCACCCTGAGTATGTAACAAAATGCCAGGCCAGGATTTTCATGACCTGGACACGAACTTTACGAGTTTTTGGAAAGGATTTAAATATCCTACTAGGCACAGGGGTGTTTAAGATTCCTTACGTACTGTCGAGACTGGGCCACGGGATGCCCTAGCGAGAATTGATTGACAGGGCAAGAACTATTCATATCCCTGACAGCCTCTGAAATAAATGAGATGTAGCACCACTGACTGGCCACAGCGCTACTATATCTGGTGGTCTAGATGGGTCTTGACCAGACGCTATCTACGTTGCTTGAGAGCCCTGGAGTGATTGGACGCAATTGCTTCCCGCACATGAAATGCAAGCTAGGGGCCATATCATGAACACGGTAGGAGCAAACACGCTGTTCCTAGCTTGACTGGGGGTCTAGACAACTAGTAGCAGCCCGATAGTAATACTCGCCTTCGACGATCCGCAAAGGGCTTTGGGTCAAATGTCAAGTCGCGCTACCTGCATTCATACTTTATATGTCGTTTCAGTGACAACTATGTACCGACTACAACTTCTCAGAAAATTTCTGCGATACTCATAGAATATTTGGGTAGGTTTTCTAGTATACATTCCAATGTCTGATCGGTATTCCAGCCGATCCTCTAGTAGTTAGGCACGGAGAATTCCTGATAGACTCCTGCAAGGAGATTTGTCACATGCCTTGATTTTTTCGCGAATACTATGTACTAATGTCTACATAAGATGGATGGTCCTTGGCCTATAGCTACTGGGAGTATAAGCGCCCAGGCTAGTAACAGGAATATGCATATCTAAAACACACTAAGATGTGTTGGTGTAGTGAGACCGGAGGGGTTCCCCGCGACCTCTTTTCGGGGTTGACCGCGGCTAGTCATAGTGCCTCGACATATGAACAGAGAATTACAACAAGTCGGCCCTATTGCATGGTGTATTGAACAGTAAAGGAACTAGATTAAAAGTCTGCTATATCTTTTCTATCCTCTCATTGCGGAACAAAGCGAAGCACTCTACAGCGGCAACCCGGTTCGAGTCCTTCATACCTCAGGTCGCAGGAACTATCCTTACAACACTTACTCTAGTCTCTCTAGCCAATATCTCCTGACAATCTCTCAAACAGTCTCTCAGACAATTTATCTAGACAAAAGTCAAATTCATGGTTAGGATAGAATAGTGCTCTCGCTTCACTCCGCAAGTTGTTTAGGCAGACCCAGCAGGCAGGGGGTCCGTTAGGGGGTGGAGGCACCTAAGCCCCTGGTATGTCGAATGGAAGAACCTTGAGTTGAATATCATATAACGCTCCTGGAATGATCAGGATTGCACACTAATGCGTGAAGGTGGAAAGAGCTCAGACTATCAGATACGAGAGAACTTCCATTGGATCGCTCTGAATATATTCAAAGATGGGCGAATTCTCGTTCTGCATTTCAAAGACTGAGAGGCTTATTGCCCCGTGTGGGACTGTATGCTCGATCGTTTCACCTGATAAATTCATAAGCCATGAATAGGGTAGCTGAATGGGATCTAATCTCTCTGCTGATCAACTGTTTTTTATACCTGTGCAGGTTGGAATTGGGCCGAGGTAGAATAAGGGCACAATTTGATCAAGATTAACATGCACCGGAGGGGAATAAATTCTTGTTTTGAGACATTGAATTTCCGCTACGGTTGGTCTTAAGTGAACATGGGGCCGAAACTCCGACTTCGATTATCATGACCCCCAGGCATACTACTGTAGGAAATATATCCTGAATATCTGAGAAAGTCATTTTCCCTAGCCCGGCTTTCCTCTGTAAATCAGGTAGTTACTCCTTCGTCTGGGAGCGTTCGGCTAGCAAGAAAAATGTGCAAAATAGCCCCCGATTAGAGCGTCTTGGCAGGGTTCAAAACGGACCGGCAGACCAGTCACAGCGGGCGAATATGAGGCTCGAACACACCAACGAAGGCAAGGCCAGTTTTAGGGGGCTCTCTAGAGGGAAATTTGGTCGCTGCTAGCTATCTTAGTGAGGGTCTCCGTCGCCGTCGCTGGGCAGTTTTGGGTCTCTGTAGTTTGCCTCCCGGTCTCGAAAAGATCCTTTTAAGGGCCCAATCTGCCCGAGTACGAGATTTGAATCTTGTTCGTGTTCATCAGCCCTAAGGCTTTATCTGATCTTATTTTCCACCCTCAACGCCGATCAACATGCGCAGTGGGTCGGTTTGGCTGCTTGGCTTGGCTGGTGCGGCCTTGACCAACGCCTTGGCGTTGGATAAGAGGGACTCTCCTGCCGTTCTTGCAGTTCCTGTCGTTCGTGGGAAGGCGCCGAGTCCGAGCCGCCTTTTGAAGCGGTCGGAGACTGTTGATGTTGAATTTGACTCCCAAGATTCCGACGACACCAACTTCAAGTATAATGATTCCGGTGTGAACATCACTGGTGACTTCGTGACTGACACTCTGACCACTGGGGGGTGCCATGATTGATGAAATGAGGCTAGGAGTAGCCTCCGACTCCCTCACAACCAGTAAGTCAAGCCCCAGCTTACCACCGTGCTATTACTAACACAATCCTGCAATAGACACCCTGAGCCTGGGATACGGAAATACATCTTCCACCTCCCTCACCCAAGCGCTGGCCGACTCAGGCGCCATCAACTCCCCAGCCTTCAGTTTCTGGGAGGAGGGCATTCTGTTCGGCGGCGTCAACAAAGCCAAGTACGAGTAACCTCTCTACACATTTCCAATAGTGAATGGCTCGGGCCTCACCAAGGCCCTCCGCATCAACATAGACGAAATATTGATCAACGAAACCGCCCAAGACGCAACCAGCTTCCCCCTCGACGTCGTGTTCGACACCGAGGTCGGAATGACCTACGTCCCCAAGTCCGTCGCGCAAGCACTGAATGCCAAAATTGGTGCCACCAGAGTGCCAGATGAGATCGGCCAAGTCAATTTCTCTTGCAGCTCCGTTATTGAGACCAACACGATGATCGAGTTTAAGTTCGGAGACTTGGTCTACCAGTTCTGGATTGAGAATTTTATCAGTGGGAACAGACACTCTGCGGGAAGCTATGGGTATAGTGACGATCTTTGTTATTTCACAATCTGTGAGAATCTGCATCTTCAAGACGAGGGGAGCATCATTTTGGGCTCTAACTCTATGAGCCTGATCTATGCTGTGTTTGATCTTGAGAATGATGAGGTTTCGCTGGCGCTGCGGAATGGAAATGTCACTGCCGATGATATTGTCGAGATTAAGTCAGGCAAGGATGGTGTCCCTGGAGCGAAGAAGAGCGAGGCTGGTACGCACGCATATTGGAGGCAACTTGGGCGTTTGTGCTGCTCTCGCTGTTACTGCCATATGGTTCCTTGCTCTTTGATAATATGATGTGTCTCTAATTACTGTCGGCCATGAGCCGACTCACTAGACTCTATAAAATCGTTATAATGAATTTACCCGACTCTTCTTCCTCGAGCGATTATTACTAAATGTTATGAAAGAGTTCGCTATGCAATAGATCGCCGACCTGGAACACCGGGCTTAGGTTTTTTGATGCTATGAAGTGCCGAGGCACCTTCTCACATCCAAGAGCACCACGGCACAACAGCTCCTCTTTCAGCAACGTCCTTCTCTCCAAATTTCTCAACATACCACTTGCGACCCCAGCGCGCATGAGGCAGCATGTTCGCCATGGCATTGACCACAAACAAGACAGCCGGCAGCGGCAGCGGGAGTCCGAGGCGATCCGTCACAGAGGCAAACGGCACCAACCAAGGTGCTAGATTAAGCGGGGGAGCAACGGTGGCAGCCGTACTAGCAATCTTGGAGGTAGCGGAAAGGGGGTAGACAGCAAGACCAGCAATAGCGAATCCTGTCCACTCGAGCCACTCAAAGACGTAGTGCGGGTACAAGATAGAGCGGAAGACGCCAGTTGCGGGAGGAATCACGTAGACTTTGTGGTATTTGTTGCGTCCATTGTTAGGGGATGTCTTGGTGTCCGACTTCTTTGCAGAGCGCTTCTCGGCCTCGGACACTCTCATGCGGAAGAGAGATGTCTCGGAGTAGATGTTACCGATCATTCCAATAGAAAACAGTGCAGTTCCGACGACGGGCAGCGCAGCAAGGAGCGGAGAAGAGGAGGACCGAAGGGACTCGACGCCGTTGGTCACGAACCCGGGGACGGGGATCTCATAGCCAAGGATCCAGCCTACCAGACAGGACGAGTTGAACCAGTTGAATAGAACAGCACTGGACACGACAAACAGATGCATGGGCGACATGCTCGGAGCCGAGAAGAAGGGCGAGATGATGGCTCGGTTGACATAGTGGATGCAGTACAGTGCCGTGACGAGCTGGTTAGCTGCTGGCAGCTCGAATACTGAGCGTGGCGAGATGCCGAGGTTGTAGATCAGGTTTAGGGGTCCGGCAATTTCCATCAGGAACCACGCTATGCGGCCGGGCATGTTGAAGATGGAATTTTGCATGGAACCCTTGCCAGCTGGGTGCCAAGAGACCATCCATTGGATGATTGAGACCTGTGTAGTGATGTTAGCGGGGGGTTTCGGTGTATTTCAGGACTTCATGACTCAAGTCTATTTACTTACCAGTGGGAAGTACTGGAAGATCGTCAAGGCGGTATTGTAGGCTGGTGGAGAGAAGGGCAAAAACTCTGCCGCGGCGGGCACAGAGGCCCAGGCCGTTGAGAGGGCAGTTCCCATGGTGAATTTGAACAGAGGAGAAGTGTGTCAAGGGGCAAGAATACGGAGGAGAGGAGCTTTGTTTAACGTGGAATCGATTGATCGCGGGTCTGGTGATGTAACGTGACCCGATCTGGAAAGCGGTCATGATAAGCTTCCTTAGCTACATTTCGGCAGTTGCAGCTGGGATTCTGCAGGAACTAACTAACCACAACCCCGGCGCCTCCTGCAGCTAATAACGTCTACTGTACTTGAATGGTGAATGCCGGAATGCTTGTTGTCACTCATCGTCTTAGATCCTAGTCTGCTGCTTAGTCTGCTGCCGTGTCCATTGCGTCTGCGGGGGTGCCCTTCTTGCTTGTACGCTCGCTGACGAATGCTTCGATCTGGGCCTTGAGCTCCGTGTTGGGGATCACATCCTCCATCTTCAACGGGACACGGTTGAAAGGGTCGTGCGGGTCACTGAGTAAGTGCGAACGGATGGTCGAGCGGTCGATAGACATCCGAGAGTTGGGCAGGATGACGGGGTCTTCCATGAGAGTGAACATGAGAGGATCTACAGAAATTATTAGTAAAGCCACAGCTATAGGGAGAGTAGATGCCAACATACCTAAATACTCGTCCGGGATCTCACCCAGATCCTCCTCTGCTTGCTCATCCTCTGCCTTGGCGTCCATGACCTTTTTCTGCAAAGACGACCAACGGCGCAGCTCCTCGGGGGACTTCAGGGACCATTTGCGCATGATATCGGCTGCTTTCTCGAAGTTGGCAGGCTTATAAGAACGCCCATCACGGGCGACAGCAACAACGAAATTCTGCTTCCCCATCAAGTTGAGATACACATCGGTGATCTCAGTAAGCAATGCCCGGGGATTGAAACCATATTCCTGAAGGTTGTCAACGCGCAAGTTCGAACTCTTAGGTCCGACCATGGCATCGAGGTTGTAATCCAGCATGTCGGCCAGTCGTTGAACGATTTCGGGCATGGTGAAGGAGTCGGCCAGTGCCTCCGTGAATAGCTTGAGCATGGCCACGGTCTCGTTGGTCAGTTGCATGTAAGACTTTGCGCTGCGCTGCGCGGTGGCCAAGTGCTCTTCGCGTTGTTGACGGGTGGCCTGGTCCATCGAGTTGCCCTCTCGGTTGAGCTCGGTCTGGGTGTTGTGAATTGTTTTAAAAGCGCCAAATGACTCGTCAAGGACATAAGTCACGTCGTTGAGAAGCATGTTGACGAACCGAACGAAGAAGTCCAGGTTCTGGTTCGCTTGGTTGGACAGCTTCTCTCGGTAAAGAGTATTCGGCCAAATGCACTTGATGATTTGGAAAATCTCGTAACGGATATTGAACTTGTCGAAGAATTGGGTATGGGTTCCGGTGTGCTCGGCCTCAATGTAGAATTTCATGATTGCATGCAGGAGGTATTCGTTGGCAAACTCCATCGAGTTCAGCAGATCAACCAAGACACCGCGGGCACCACCCGAGCGGCTCCAGGTACCTCGAAACATGATAGAGACAAGGCCGGCCTTGAGATAAGGGTTCTTGATGTAGACAGAGCTCTCCAGGAGCGTAATGCAAAGAATAACCAGCTCGTCTCCTTGGGTTGCTGTGATAATGTGCGGCATGCACCACATGATGAACTTAAAGTTGCTCACAATATCATCGAGGAAATACTCTGGTAGGCACTTGAAAACTTCAGGTTGCTGCTCCGACAAAGGCAATGTGACCTGCTCCTTCGGGAAGTTGACGCCAGAAACAAGTCTTAAGAGCCACACGGTGACATAGCGCATGAAGAGCATCGAGCGAGCCTGCCATTGATCATCGAAGAGAAGGCCCTGCAAGCTGTACTTCAAGGCCAGGCCCAAATCAAATTTGTCTTTAAACCGCTTCAGGGTCCGCTCAAACATTGCCAGCTGAGCCGGGTTAGCAGCCCAGCGGTGTCGTTCGAGTTCGAACTTAGCGATAGAAGACTCCATGTGCCGGAGATCCTTCTCGAGTTGTTCCAATTTCTCAGTAAGTGACTCACTGCCATAATGATGAGCAGCAACGGTCAAGAAAAAGATCTCTGTGATGAAATTGGACGTCCCATCTACCTTCTTGGAATAGAAAGCGTCCGAAGCATGCTGGTCGGCGTTGATCTTGGTCTCCTCCCGCATGTCGACTCGTGAGTCTCGGTGCAGATACTCGGCATCGATCCGATCGATCTTCGTGAAAGTTGCGTCCATGAATGGCTCGCAGAGCTGGTCTAGACATGTTGTGATGTTGAACATGAATCCATCGGAGGATACAGTTTCTGGATCAACTTGCATCGCACGTCGTTTGTGGTTAATGTTCAGAGCAGTTGCGAACCAGTCCAGAACCCGGTCTCTGGCCTCCTTGGAAGCTCGGATCATGTGGTTGATCACGTCCAAGAGATCGGAGCTGAGGATCTGCTGTGTCATGCGAAGAGATCGTTGTGCGGTTAAAATATATGCAGGGTCTCGAGTCTTGGGACTGGAGAAATATTGCTTGGTGACACTGCCTTGGAGGGGCGAAAGGCGAAACCAAGGGCCGAGCAAGGTGGCCTTCTCAAATTGCGCTGGATCCCGACAAGCATTGAAGATAGACGATTCAGTGATTGCGGCGGCGATGGTAGGATGTCGGACGAGGTTGCGCAATGCCTGTATGGTCAGATTATTGGCCACTTGATACTTTAGACGGGAGGGGTAACCTACCGTAGCATATTGCTTGTAATCTTCATTGATGTCCTTTGTGGAGAGCTCCACGCTCATTTCCTCCACCGCGGAAATGAAGGCAGGTTTGAGATTTTCATCCTCTTCAAATCTTTTGACGGCCTCGCTTATGAATTCAAAGTCCATACCTTTTTCGTCCTCAGGCTCTCGCAGCAAGTGTGACGCTAATGGGGATCGTCCGGGCTTGTCCGCACTAAGAATCGTCAGCATGTCCTAATCTTCCAATTTACATGAAATCCAATCATACTTGAACATCTCCGGCATAGTGATAGCAAAGATGCAATAGCTCAAACAAAGGCGCCTTGCCTCGCAGAGCACTTGAAACTTTGGGTCGTCGTCCCGTGCTCGACGAAATCCCTTGTGGAGTTTAGTCACCCGCTTCCAGCATGGAAGCAGATAGTCCAGTGGGAGCTGAGTCTCTTGTGATGCAGCCTCCAGGAGTGCCTGATCCAAGAGCGCTGTTTCAATGCGCAATTCCTTACCTTCATCCAGCAACTCCTTTCTCAACCCCGAGAGATAAACACGATTCCCATTGTGATCCCTCTGTGATTCCTCTTTAAGAGTGAATCTAAACACCGCGCTCAAAGTCCGGTCTTCAAAGGTCTCGATGGTCTCGGTTTTTGTGGGTGGTGGAGTCCCCCCGTTCGACGGCGCGGTAGAGCGAGGACGCTCTGGTGTGGCAGCTGGAGCACTAGACGGAGCCGCAGTAGGTGTAATCTTTATCCGCTTTCCCTCGAGGTTCTGTGGTGTCTGTGCAGTGGAAGATGTCGCACTTGGAAACTCGGACGATTGCTGGGTCAACCACGAAGGGGAGGAGGCGGGGGAGGGATTCGAGGAGTTGGGAGGCGAATCTGAGGGGCCATCACCCGAGGCGGGCGAAGCATTCAGGTTTGAAAGCTTTGCAAGGCGCTTGTTGCGGATCTGTGGCACATCGTGATATTTCTCGTTAGCCATTGCGGAGAACGCGGCAATAAGTCTATAGCACGGGAGGTTGGTTAGTATCTTACCTTGTCCGCATCTGATAGCGAGTCTGACATGGCGGATTTGAGATAGAATCACGGTCTGCTACAGCAGACTCGGAGGTTGTTTCGGTTGTTCGGTGCGGGGATAGTGAAGCCGCAGCGGCGTTTGGATGAAGGAGGCTCGTGCCGGATCCGCCTTGTAAATCGGGTCAAACGTCAAAGGCGCGGCGGCGCTGTCGATGGCCCGAATATGCAGATGATGGAGCGACCGACGGGACGAACTTCATGAAACGGGCTCGCGAGCAGTGAAGGGCGAGAAGCGAGGGAAAGCTGCTCGGGGTTCGGTTGTGATCGCCGAGTTTCTGTCGTGAGTGATGGAATTTGACTAAGCAGCCGCTTGATGTTCACGAGGCGGATTCCCAGGCACACCATCGCACCTGCCAGTGCCACACTCTGTGGATAAAGCTGTAACTTTTTGGTTTGGATTTTGAAAACAATAGAAGGACCAGCAGTTTCGTATTATACGACGTAGTATTCATGTGTTAGCTAGGTATTAGAACACAAGCCAGCACCAAAACGGTCTCTCCGTGGAGAGGCTCATGCATTTCAGAGACAATGTACAAAAAGTCGAGACCTTGGGAAGAATAGAAGCAACCCCAAATACGCCATCCATCGCGCATGTGTTATCGGTATCTTCAGAGAGAGAATAATCCGAGGCAAGCCCAATTACATGGTCGTCGGGTTCAGTACTTCCCCCGGAGGTTCTCGAGCCGTCGGCAGCTCTTAAGCTCCATCGCACGGGCTTCTTTCATCTTCTCGATATCTGGGAAGAACCAACCTTGGGCCTCCTGAATTTTCCGTTCCCGAAAGTTAACCTCGCTCTCGCAATCAAACCGCAGGGCTTTGACGTGATCTAACTCGACCTGCTTATCAAGTTGGCGGAACCTGCGTGCGCTAAAGTCTTCCACGTCGACTGGGTTCACGAAATAATTAAGGTTGAGGTTGGGTGTTGTACGGCCCATGGTATGGGGTGGCTTCGCAGTGTCAAACCGGTATGACGGGCCGGAAGGAGTCGAGGAGCCGGTGAAAAGGGAGGAGAGGAGGGGGAGAACGAAGAGAATAATGAGGGGGGCGAGTTGACGAAGAAGAGTCCAGCCATCCATATTGGCTGGTGACTGCCCGGCGGCATTTGTAGCAGGTCTGCGGCGTGGGATGCCACCTCCGAATTGGTGGACTCGGAATCCGGGGCCACCGTTCATGTTGAAGACAAAACCGGGGCCACCTGCAAGTTTCAAAATTAGCTATGAATGTCCATCAAGGGTACTAGGAGAAGACTCCTTCATAAGGCCACCAGGATCTTTGCCAGTGGAAGAAAGTCTCAACAGATGAGAAGGTCGTACCAAAACCGCCACCCATTCCCCCAAATCCACCATTGAAGAAGCGATTGAATAATTCTTCAGGCGATATTTCCTCTTCGAAGGCCGGACCACGTCCTCCTGATCGCGGGAAGCCACCACCTCCGAAACCACTAAACGGAGAGGCACCGCTCGAGGCACTTGGGCCAGGGTTGAATCTGCTATCGGGGTCTCCTCCAAACTTATCATAGCGAGACTTCTTATCTTCATCCGAGAGGATCTGGAAAGCGCGCGAGACCACTGTGTAAGAGTGAGGTTAGTGAGGAAATAACGAATAGATGCCACGACTCAGCCACGCACTCTTGAAGGCCTCATCGGCGCCATCGTAACCGTTCTTATCGGGGTGTGTCAATAAAGACTGTTTCCGGTACGCCTTCTTGATCTGACTGTCGGTCGCCGAGCGCTCAACAGCCAGGATCTCGTAGAAGTCGGTGGCTCCGCATTTCCGGATTCGCAGCACAGCGGCCTTCTGCTCGGGTGTGTATTTGCGGTCCTGGTTGCCCTGGTTATGATCGCGCGACCGCGCGCCGCCATTCGCGTCGTTTCCAGACGCCTTTGCCGATGACATGTCGACCGAGGTTGGAAAAGCGTGTCGCGGAGTAAGACCGTTTGGTTGCGGGCGAGATAACGAGGGGAGGGAGAGGCGCAAAGGCGGGAGTAGGTGGCGTGGGACCGGGGACTAGGGGGTTCCCAATTCCCCAAAAAGGCTGATAGCGATAACCAGGGCTGATGGCAGCGCGCCTAGAGTGGAAAAACACTGAAATTGTTGCGATGAAGTGAAAGGCGGGCGCGGGTCGTGGCTACTTGGGAGGCGTCAAAAGGAAAAAGCATCGTCTGAGATGTTTCTGCCAAGCGTCCGAACTTCCGTCGCGCGGTATACACTTCCACTTCCAACTGCCATCTGCCTGCGACACCTCCGCAAGGGCGCGTTCTGTGCAACCTGCATCGCATTATCGAGCGGATATTTACATTGCGTCCCTTTGCTTCTATTGATCTAGTCCGCAAGAGATTCCAAGCACATCGGAAGTATCGCCCAAAACCGATCCGATCTCCACCATGGCGAAGGATTCCACCATCGAAGAGACCAAGCAGACGCTGGTCCAGCGCTTCCGCGCTTGGGGTGGTAAGTACTGAGACGTCAAGCTCAAGCATGCCCATTTAAGACCTACGGCCAGGTTTCAGTGCGTCATCACCTCATACTAACCTCATTATCTCCAGAAAACTCGTTCCCGCCGACAATCCTCGCATCTCTCATATTCGCGCAGCATGCGCGTCCATTCCAGTTCTTCCCGATGCTCTTCCCGCCTGTCCTCCTCTTCTCCAGCTATGCGAACCTTTCGGGATTCAAGACGGAGAGCGCCGGTATCAGCGCGGCTTGGTCCGGTCTGTATCTGCTGCTTGCGGCCCGTCGTCGCCAGCCGATGATGAAGAAGTTCGGCACTCGAGGTGTTGTGCGTGGTGCGACCATGGGTCTCTGCCTGGTTCAAATGATCGGAGGTGGACTGGCTTACACCCTCGGAAAGAAGGAGGGCGAGGAGGACGAGTCCTCAATGTGATGTGACTGGAAAACTGCTGTGGTGGACCACCACATCTCAAAAGTGTACAATATGCGGCTTGAAACGATTCAAGCTGCCTTCACGATGCATGAAATCGAGCAAATGTCGGCGCCTATGGATCGGGATGATACTGGTGGCACATGTACGATATTTTTTTCCCGGAGATAGCTTGCCAATATCACAAATCAACTTTGATTATGCCACTACACTTAAATTTCTACATTATATCTTCTACGGCCAATGTTCCCCCGCAGAAACCCAAAATACTATCATAGACAATAATCACAGATAGAAGGGGTTATATTTGGCTGGTATATCCAATGTTACTATAGTCATCCTCAGCAAAGGCTAGATTCGAGTGCCCGGGCTGTGAGCACTATATGGCTTCTCCGACAGCAAGTACTGCCGCACATTCTCTGAAACAAGCCACTCCAGGTCCTCTATGGCAGATTGTATCGCCTCTCGCGCCCGGGTAGAGCTGATAGAAGGCTCATTGGCTTTCCTGCCTTCGACGAGCTGGATCTTCTGGGCCCATTCCCGCGGTCCCTCTTCGCTTTCTCGATCGCCGCGTGCAAGCGCACGGAGGAATTCCTGTTGATCTTCCATACTTCCCCAATCATCACTTGGCCGCATTGTCACGCGCAAGCGATGTTTTGAAAATAGCGAGTTCAAGGGCTTCAGCGTATGTTCTGGCGGGTAATACTTAGTGTCGAAGATGCGGATCAGGGTATCGTACCCGGTGAGGTGGACCTGCTCCAGCGGAGTGGAATAACAACCTGATTCCTCAATTGCGGTGGCTTTGTCGATGAAAAAAGGCTTTTTGGTCACACATATATCAATAGTCGGGAGGTCTCTGTTGAGATGAGAGCTTTCTGACGCGCTGTTGGTTGCCAAGTGGGTGCGCAAATCGTGTGCAAACAATTCCATCATGGCGAGGCGATCCTCGAAAGAGGCGGGCTTCGTGGGTTTATCGGCATTTTGTGTCGCAAGCAGAAGAAGCAGGCGAGAACTTGGATTTAGATGATCTCGTAGGGCGGAACTGGCAATGCGGAGGTGGGCGCGAGTTGGAGGATTGAAAGACGAGTCCAGCACGAAGAGCGTCTTTGCTGGCGGGGAGCGCTCAGGAATGCTGGCGAGCACCTCAAAGTCTCGCGATGATGCGTTAAATCGCTTGAGAAGCGATGTATACTGCGTGCGCAGAGTCTGGAAGGGCGCCATGCTGGGAGATGTGTGAACAATCCAATTGTCCCGCCCTGGCGCGCTTCATGGAACAGTCGATAAGATAGCGGTGATCCTCGGCCTCGCCACACTTCGTTTCTCCACACTTTGACCCTCCAAAAGGGATGGGGCGCCCTGCTACGGTCTCTGCATGGCTGAGCTGAGATGCCATCGGGCTTCACGCGGTACATCGATGTGGCTGTGCAGTCCTTTCACTTGAACCCTCAGCAGGCACCCAGAAACTCACTTCCCAGACCTGAAATTATTTCGAATGGAGCACCACGTTGACACGCTTCGAGAAGCATGCGCTGACCCAGATGCACTGTTTGCGATTCCTCATGAAGACCTGCTGCGCCTGATCTACAGGGGATTCTCAATCGATATTGACCGCCTGAAACGGGCATATTCAATTCGCGACAATGGATACTGTTTGCCTTCCTCGTCGTCACCCTCGAGAATAATCTACGATGAAGACTATGACGAGGTCAATCGGACGCTGGTGGGGTTTCTTGCTTTGCGTTGGATTCATCTTGGACAATACGACGAGTTTGTAGCTTCGCAGCCGCCTGAGGCTCGACTGACCAGGGAATCATTTGACTGGATTCGGGAATTCTACACGCAAACAGTTGCCAACTCGGATACGCTCTACGTGCTGATCGTGTCAATCGTCATCAATGACCTTGGCAAAGACCCGCAACTTGCCTCCGACTACGGAAAGCTGACTGGCGAGGACATCTCCGAGATGAATCACGATGCAGTCCTTCTGGAGGCGTGTAACATTGGTCTTGTTCAGTCTCTTCAAAACCTGCCATCTCCAGACCAGGAGGATGTCATGAGTGCAATCAAACTAGGCGCCACTTTCAATTTTGGTCAGCTGGCCCAAGCAGAGAATGCACCTATCTGTCTATCAAGTCTCCTGCAGATGAAGGACAACCTACGCAGCTTTCACATCCGGTTCATGGAGCAACTACTCGACATATCTGGCGCAGCAGGCCACATGGACTGGACCTGCGCCAAGAAGCTCATCCAGCCAATATTTGATTCCTATCGCAATGTCTATGATGCGTGCCAGGGTGTGATATCAGGAAGCCTTGATCTTCGAGGTGCATATGACCTCGTTCTCATTCGGCGAGCCGAGTTCCTTTACAACAAGGGCCTCCGGCTGCTTTGCGTGAGCGATTCTCCGAGTGACCGCGCTGTGGCGCGCTTATTGTGTATGGGCAATGTGGCAACTCTGGAGAAAGTGCGTTTGTTTGAAGAAACTTGGAATGCTCTAGAGGACCCGTACCGGGAGGATCTGGTACATGCCTTGAATATCGATGGCCAGAGAGGCAAGCCAGCAGTGCAGCCAACATATATGCCTGCATTTCTTACCCGAATCACTGACAAGAGAGCGCTGCAATGCGCTTTGCGATACCTTTGTCGGATTATGATTGCGAATGATTCCGAAGATGAATCAGTCGTCATCATAGAGAGGAGTGTGCTGGGAGTTATGAAGATGTACGTGGAGACTGGACTATTCGATAAGGATCCTACGATCTTGGAGAATATTGATATACCGGAGGGAGTATCTGCTCAATCAGAGTCAAGTTAGAGGCTACAAGGTCTATGCATTGATCTCAGGTCTCATTCCAATGTGTTGATACGTGAAAAGAAATGAATTAAAAAAGGCTTCCATGGTATACAAAGCCGGCAATATCAAACAAGTTCAGAATTTCAAGCGGTGACTGAATGAACGGCCGGAACTTTAACTGACTGCGGAGGCAGCGGGAATTCCTTTTCCTGGAAGAGCCGTCGAGTCTCACTCACCTCCCCTTGACTGGCCAAACTAATCTTCAACCAGTCGTTGGGAGTTGCCTGATCCTCGAGCGAGGACCGCATGCGAACCACACACTCTCGGTAGAGACAATTCGTCTCAAAGCGCCAACTGCAAAGCAGAGACCGCACCATGCCCCCCTCCCGTCCGCAAATCAAGGCCACGACTGGCGGTCTCTCTGCAGCAATGACCGTCACTGTCATGTCTCCTGTATCGACAATGGTGAACAGACGATGCGACTTGGGGATGTTAAGCTTCGTCCTCTGTTCTTTCCAGTAATGCGAGCCCATGGGCTCACCGTCTTCATCTCGAGGCTCAATACCAACCCGCAGACTCCGATGCCGAAGGCTCTTCGAAAATATCGACGAAGAGGCCGCATACGAGAGACGAGCATTATAATTACCATATATCTCCTTCTCTATTTCTCGAAGAGTCATCGTCCCTTCAAACCCAACGAGATGGCAGGCGACTCGAGATGATCCGCCGTGGCAAAGCTGACGTACTGCCAGCGGGCTGAACCAGGAGATTGCCCATCCGACCCCGACGTATATCGCCGTACCATACAGATAGGAGCCGACGCTGATCTTGAGATCCCGAGAGGAGCTCGTGTTGTTGGCCATTGCGAAGGACACGGCCGTCGACAAGAGACCGAGGGCGGTTAGGAAGAACCATGCGCCGACATACACGACTGTCTGTGATAAGGTTGTGCGGAAACTGGCTAGGTCCTGTGCGTATCGCATTCTAGGAAATTTCTTCCATCGGATTGGGATTCCACGACAGCGGTCGGTGATGACGGTGGGCGTGAATGGGTCGTTGCCAATACCAACGACATCACAGAGTGGATTGATGTCCCAAAGATGAACGGAGTACTGGTCGCGGTCAGCGATATTCCGCAAGAGCTTGTCGCTGCTCGCCAATTTATAGCCTCCGGCGGCCTGGAGTTGTCGCTGTTCCTCTGGATCACCATATCCCGGCCACAGACAGAGCAGGCGCTCGAGGAGTTGATTGCTATCGTTCACAAGTGAAAGTCGTGCCACGGCCTGGAAAACATCTTCATCGATATCGGGGGTGAGTCGGTATGCCAGCAGCCCCATCGCGGCATATGCCAGCTCCACTGTGCTTTCGCCTCTGGTACCAGAACCAGACGTGAGCTGAGCCAGAGCCTGAATTGCGAATGTGAAAAGTTGAAGCTCACTCAACTTAGTCTTGTTGGTATAATGATTGACGAGGTGGGTGATTGCATCTTCGTGGTCTTCCTCATGACCAGTCAAGTGATAACGAGACGGATGACCCGCCCAGAAGCTGTGGTACATGTCGGTCAACAACACATTGTTGATCTGCATTTCATGATCTTCCGGCGTGGCTGTGAATGGGGAGATGCAGTATCGAGTTTTCTCCGCAGCAAGCAATACCTCTGGCAGTGTCCAGATCCGTTGACCCCAAGTCCTCTTGCTCTCCGAGTCGTCACTGGGTAGGACCACATATACCCGCTTTGCACAGCGCACCGCGTCGCAAATCGAGTTGATATCCTTGGTCATCTCGGAGTCGGGGCTGATGATGATATTTCTCTTCACGCCATTCTGAACAACGGTGGGAGGTTCAGATGCAACACAGTCCATATCAACCCAAAAGGCTTCCACTGGAGGATCCCTGGCGTCACGGAGCTCGTTTTCGTATTTCAAAACACCTTCGGCCACGCGATAGAAGAATGGTCTTAGTTCCTCATCGCGAACTTTAGGAAAGTTCGCGCGTGAGAAACTCAGGAATACGTATGGTTGTAGCATACCAGTATGTTTGTCGCGAAGATTGTCTGTCTTCCTCACCACCCATTTGCCAGTTGACTCATCCTTGACAACGAGCCGGCGAGGAATCATAAGCTTTGTGACGGTCGTTTGAGGCTTCGTATTCTCTGGCGACTGGTCCAACATATTGACAGCATGTCGCGGCCATTCCCAGTGCACATTCTCATAAAAATCATAAGAGTCAGCAGCACCAGAATCATTCCAGGGCGCGGTGATGACCTGGAAAGATAACATGAGTTGGATGATCCAGGCAAAAGCCAAGGTGCAAATTGTCGAGGCTATGAGATGCACCGTGGTCTGCACGATTCTACACCCAACGCTCATTTTCTTCCGACGGATCTCCTCGGCCTTCTCATCATCTTCATCCACGAATCCACCATCATATCGTTCAAATCGAAATGGGTTCAGGCAAAACTCGGCAAGTCGGACGACGAATGGAATGTTTCCATTGATCTTGCTGTGACCCCAATGACGATCTCGGGTGTCTTTCTGAGCTTCGGGGGTGGCTTGCACCACCAGTCGACGCGGTATATCCTTCGTTGTGCTATAGTAGGTGTCCAGGTCGGGGTATTTCTCGTGGTCGTTTTCTCCGTATATGTTCATGTATCGCAGCTTCTTCTCTTGGCCCTCAACTTTCTCCAGCTCCGCCATGCGATCTTCAATCCTTTCCGGTGCGAGATACGGGCGTCGGTACCGAATGCCTGCTGTTTTGTGGTGTCCGCCATCATATTGTCTTGCGACATGTCTTCTCCACTTCTCTCTTTCGCGTTGACCCTTGGTCTTCCCGGAAGACAGAACAGCTCCCATTGTGCCGAAATCAGGCTCAGTATCTACAGGAGACCAAGCAGACTAAGCAGAGATACGAGATATCCAAACGCGACCAACTTACATCGAGGGCGCCGGTGGGGGCTATAGAGATTTTATCGCTCATCCATACAACTGGGACGGAGCATTTCTAAGCATGGCAATGCATTAATCAGGGGCACTAGAGCCGCAAAACTAAAGATTATGGCGGCAAGCATAACCCCAACATGTCCAACTGTGCCGGCATCGCATGCTGCAGACGTTACGGGTCACATACTAGCCAATCCGCAGGCTCGACCAACGCCTCGAGCCCTCCAGGACAATATGGGCCGTTCTTCTTGTTCCTATTTAGGCTTTTGGCCCCCGGCAAGTTCGAACGAAAAGGGGATGTCAGCATCGCTAGCGCGACTTTGCCTTTGTAAGCCATCAACCGTGAAGGGTCTTCCCTCCAGACCCTGGCAGCTGGACGTTCTATATGGGTCGAGCACGCAGTCTACACACAGAGATCTACGACGCAAGAACTATTCTCCATGCCGCCAAACGGACAGGAATGAGAAAGAGATAGGGCGGAGCGCCACTTTGACCTACCATGTTTCATGAATCACGCGAACCTCGTATCGCACGGAGATCGACTCAGCCCGGGTCTTGGTTACGGTTACGGCCCGACAGCCCTTATTTCCATTGGTCCAGGTGACTCACCTGGGTGAAGCATCGACAAGCAAGTTGGCGCTAACCAGAAGCTAAAAGTCCTCCCTTGGCTGCAGAACAGCGGGGCCCAGTTTCCACTTTCTGCTTTCCCAACCGGCTCGTGGGAATTGATGGGCATTACTAGACCGGTAATGGCAACTGCTTGGGTCTCACACGTGTGGCCTGCGTCGTCGAGGCCCTCCGTTGCTTTTTCCAGGCCTGCGAACCTATCACTGGGTCGCCTGGGATCCTGCAGGTAAGCAGCCACAAGCGTGTCTGAGGTTGCGAAGACGAAGACATATCGGCTTTTGCGTCGGCGTGATTACGGATTGATAAACCTCTGCTGCTTTTGTTCTTTGGTTCGTTGTTGGGAGCTAGTTTTAATTTTTGCTTCACGGCGAATTATGCGCGGCCCCTGCGAATAGACATTTGTCTGCGTGCTTACGATATCTTCACGTCCGAACATAAGAAACACCAGTCTTGACAATCGCTCATATTCGCGTCTACTTTCGGCTCGGGCATGTCTTATGTATCCCTGGCATGAAAGGCTAAAGTCATGGGCCCAGGGTACGGGCCTTCGCATCGATGCCCTCGGCCTCGTCACGCTGCTCGGCGCGGAGGAAATGGACCGCAGTATCGGTCGGCTGATGTCGAGCGAATATTTCGACTATCTACCATTACTCGGAGCCTTCGTCGTCGCAGGAAACCGATTCACAGAAAGAAAGACCGGCTTCACACTTTACAACATCACGGCGGGGATCGTGACGCATGAATTGGCCGGATGGGTTTCGCGATGGATACAAACACAGGATCTCCACAAGGTCCGCAGCAAAGTGACCTGGGAGGTTGTCGATCGGCCTCGCCGGTGGAAATGGATCAAATTCATCGTTGGCTTTGTCATGATCAGTTTACCGCTACACGGTATACTGATCGCCTTCACCGTGCTGTCCGCTGACTGGTGGGGCTTTGCGAATGTTGTCGCGATGATTATCTCGGTGATTGTGCGATGTGCACAAGTATCCGAGAACCAAGCCGGGATAGACAAGAATGTCCTGGATGCAAGGAAAGTAGCTCAAGACAAAATGTCGGAATATGACCAGGCAATGGCGAAGATCGAGGAGCGACGTCGAAAGGGAGAGAACATGGAGGGAATCAAACTCCCGTCTGAACCTACTGATTTCGATATTGCAAAGGTCATCGTCGTGACGGAGGAATCCAAAGTCGTCACGCTTGCTGCGCCTAATTATCTTGTCAAATCGATCTTCACGGCATACCCGCGCATTCCGAATCGCTTACTTTACCTCTTCTGCCGTATCATCGGGTGGATCGCATTCGCCGTGCATGTCATCAGTATCGGCATGGCGGAACTCCCGACGCAAATCTGTTCGGTCGTCCTCATAATCGTTGCCACGGTCCTGACGGGGTACAATGTTGGTTGTGAGGACTCGAAGCTGTGGTTGAATATCCGGAAGAAGATGGGATATAGTCCCTGCGAGGACCAGCCGCTGACTTGTTGGGTTACCTCCAAATTGAAGGTCACTATATCTTCATATCCGGAAGAGTGGACGAGGTGGAGCCCACCTCCGAAAGAGCAAGTGCATCAAAGGATAGAGGAGGTGCAGGAGAAGGGATCGAAGCGGTCGTGGGGTAGGAAAAAGACTTCAGTCGATATAGAGAGCCCCCCGCCACATAATAGTCCAGAGCCGATTCAGGAACGGCGTCAGGACCTTTATGTTTGGCTGGACTTGACAAAGGAGCAGGACGACTGCCTTAGTGCATGGGGGTTGATCCCTCATAGCGCGGAATGGAAAAACGGATATCAGGAGAAGAAGAAGATCCATCGTCAGAGGACTTTGGCTATGACAGGCCCGGCGAGGACATTATAGCATAATGATAATGATAAAATGAAAAGTTCAAAGCCTGCTGTCTTGATATGCAGAGATCTTCTATTGTCTTCCAATATCAAAATCTATTCATGTTTTTCCGTAATAGCATTAAGCTCACTATCCCAATCCCAATGAGGCGAACTCTCATCCTCGGATGGAATAGGCGACATGATCGAAACCGGATATTGAACCAAGATATCAGGGTCAATAGAATGACTCTCCTTATGGGGCGTATAATTCGGATCGTCCACGTTCAAATCCACACCGTCTAGTGCAGTCGGGGTTGGCGGCGTCAAATAGCCGAATTCGACTCCAGAAAAATCTGGAAAATTGTCCGCGTTGAAAGGAGCTAGGTCAAAGACTGGATTCCGCGGGTCCATCATTGTCCAGTAGTCCACGACAGCTGTTAGGATCGTTGATTCGGTCTGGGTGAGTTCGTGGAGACGCGGTTTGTGGCAGAGGAGGATATCGCTGTATCGGGAGCATTGGATTACGAAGGATTTTAGGGCGTTTGCCTGTATATGTGAGTATTTCGCATTGGTAGCCGTGAAATAGGAGGGAGACTTACCATCATCTGAGCATTACCCCATAGCTCGGATATCTCGCTCAGATAATCGAGCGCAGTCCTCAGATATTCAGCTGAACTGGCGCTTATAACAGAACTGTCGCTGTACAGATACAGCGCATGGATGGTACTAGCCAGCAAAATGCAATAGCTATAAACCGACGGCACAGGCATATAACCCGCCGCTTTTGCTTCGACAAGAACAGTAACGAGCGACCCAGCATGCACAAGACAAGTCGCACGCGTCTCCTCCAACCATGCACCGGGGATCTCATAGTGCGGAAAGGGTTGAAGCTTAAGCGCTAGCAGAAAAGGGTGACTCAGGATACAGTGGGCGAGATGGTATACCGTATGTGAGAGGACCATGTGGGCTGTCTGTTCGCGATCGGAATCGTGCAGGTCATTTTGGGATCGAGGCTGGCCTGGCTCGGCGAGAACGGGGCTGTTTTTGATGGCGAGCTCTTTCAGGAACTCCAGGTCTGTGTGGATGAGCGAGGATTCGGAGTCGTGTTGCCAGGGGGGTTGGGAAACGGGTTTCTTGCTCATCATGCATTTCACGGCTCGGCCTAGGACGGAGGCGAGGCCGACGCTGATGCCGAACATTCCTGGTTGGAGTGACAGGTTTCGATTTTCTGTTGATAGTAGTTGTTTCAGTGTTGTGGGTGACCCTTTTGTTGTTGGGTCGTGGTATTTTGGGAGGTCGAGGTGACAGTCTGAGTCTTTGATGGCGGGTGGTCGATCGAATGAGCAGCATACAAAGCGGTCGAGGAGGTACAGGGACCAAAATAGATTTCGTCGCTCATCTCGCTCGAGATCAGAGAATTCTGCGGAGGGTTCCATCATCATGTTCAGATCTTGGCTGATTCGGACGGCCATTCCAATCTTTACCCACGCGCCTCGCCGTCGGCCAGCTAGCAGATTCTCAGCATGAACACACACAATCTATATCCACAAGCCGGGTAGTACTCACCAGTCGCATCAATAACACCCAGAATAGCCAATGTCTGGATCAACGTGACATCCTCATTGCCATCCAGCCCATCAGGTGAGGACATGATCAGCTCCCAGGCTCCACGCGCATACCCATCAATCGTGCTTTGTTTTCTTTCTTTCCATTGCGAACGAGACGAATAGCGAGTGGCGCAGGCAATCAGAGCTAGGCGAAGATGAAGCGGGATCTGATTTTTCGCGAGCTTATTTCTGAATAGCTTTGCATTGAAGAAGCCGTATGGTTTGTTGTGGCAGTGTCGGAAGTACACGTCGCATGCCTCGAGGAAGACCCTGTCCGGGGTGGGGGACGCACTTCAAAGGTTTCAAGGTCAATCCCGAAATATTGAACGAGAAACGTTGTCTGCGAGGTCTCACCTTGGAACACGTCTATGGGTCGCCATCGAGAAATTTCTAGTCTGCTAGATCGATACACAACTCGTTATAGGGCAATTTTCGGTGTTGCGCGGCACTCAGGTTTTCGACAATTTGCAGGTCAGGTGCGCGAGAAAAGAAAAGTTAGCTGCAGGTCCCACATTCAGGATCGAGGTCATATTACTCAATTAGATGCTACGAGCAGGTTTACTGAGGCAGGCCGGGGTTGCTACCCGGCCCCGCATTCCCCGATTCTCCGCGTTTAACCGCGGTGGAGCCCCGCGAGCTGACAGAAGCCACGCATTATTGGATGCGCTTGAACTATTGCTTTGGCTGCCTATTAGCAACGGTAGTATTAGGAGGGAATTTAGATTGTTCTTGGTGGAATCTGCGATGCGGATTGGTTGCTGATCTTTTTTTGCGGACGCAGCGATGAAACTAACGACGTCAACAAGATCTTCACCTGATCGGCTTGTTTACCCCGCCAATCTCGATCATTCCACTCAATTGAATAAAATACAGCAAATACGAATGCGATTTTAGTGGAGAGGCAAGATATAGTACTCGAAGTACTCGGCCCGATGGTATCGTGCTATGGTACATTCTGTAGTAGTCTGAGTACGCATTAGATGGGACCAAAATAGACATCTCAGTCTGGACATGATTGTTGGATCCTATGAACAGATACTATTGAGCCTATTCCTTCATAGAATTCTAATTATCGCTGAGTCTGCTCGATGTCATTTCTCCTCTTGAAACCCAAGCACAAAATATAGTGTCATCTACCCCAAGGTAGTTTTGGCCCCCACGCTATAACCCACGCTGATGCCATCGATGCCCCGCGACATCTGACATTTCCCTCCATGTGAAACCTTGGACACAATTAAAGCATCGAAACCTCCAGAATGACCGTCAAAGTCCTCATCTACGCCTACCGCAAACCAGGCCTCTCCATCGAGGAATTTAAAAAACGCTACGAAACACACGCCGCACTGGTCAAACAACTAGCAGGCGCCGACTTCCCCTTTGTCACAAACGCACCTACATCGCCCGCACCACCGTCGAGACTGCCACGAATGAAGCGTCGGCTCGGAATGCAACGACACCGGCGATGGTGGTTGTGGGCCAACAAACAGATTTCGACTTCGACGCCTACGCAGAATTGACATTCGTTGACCAGGCTGCGCTGGGGACGTTCACGGCGAAGGTTCAGAGCCCGGAGATTGCGAGGCGGATTGAGGAGGATGAGGAGGAGTTTCTTGATCGGGGGAGGCTGGGGATTGCGATGCTTGGGGAGGTTTGTGAGACTACGAATTAAAGATGTATTAAGCGTGGTGGAGAAAAAAGGAACTCTGGGATTTTCGGGTGTCAATAGCCACGGAGAAGTTGGAACTTGAGTGACTTTCATCAGAGGGTGCGACGGTGACGAGTAACAAGGTCCTATCGTCAAACTCTGGCAGTTTAGAATTCGTGCATTAAAAGATGGAACAAGAAATGCGATAGCATCTTTCAATTCTGCGACGAATCACATGATGTGTCGGATTGAGAAGGCGTCTGTCTGGATGCTGATTCAAGAGCGAGAATATTGGAATCTCGAATCGATCTAGGCTATCACTGCTTAAAGCCAGTAGAATTCCACTAGTAGAGATCGAAATAATTTCCAGAAATCGGTAGCGAAAATGCAGTTAGGACATCTACCAGGAGGAATAATTGTAATGTGGTGAGCATGGGCGGGTATGTCGAGGTTTGCTTCGCAAATGTGATTCTGAGTTTCAAAATTAACATATCGATTTTCTGGCCTCATCCGATAGCGTCAAGCTCGAAAATCACAGCTATCAAGTGACCACCAGGCGAAATCGTGTTGTTATCTATCTATGCGTCTTCACAATCTTCCATCTCATCCCTCCTGACCCACTCCGCGACGGACCCCTAACAGGTGCAAATCTATGCTGCAATGGCAATTTAGAACCAAATTCCTTCCTTACGCCTCAATTTTCTCAGACCTACTGTCCACGGGAACCTCTTCTAGCCACTTAACTACCGTATCCCCCAAACAACACCGCGTCGTACGTCGAGTCGGTCACGAGATCAGTGAATGGCCTGGACTAGGCCTTTCCACTGCAGCTAGTAGGTATCGAATTGAATCTAAAAGGGGAATTACCATCCGATTGCAGGTAAATTGTTGTTTAGCACAACTCCCATCTTCACGCTGATTCCAAATATCAGACTTTTTGTTGAGCAGTTGGTAATTGTTTGTATTCGTTACGATGGCTTCGGACCTCGGCGATGAACGATGGCCATGCAGTTTCTCGAGGTCGAAAACTCCCTTTCGCAATGTTAGCTTTGCAAAATCAAGCTGAACGAGGTGATCGACGAGAGGTCCTTGCGACCACGCATGCAGATATCGGAAGCTCTTCACATCGGCCGCGAGCGTCCGACACAGATCCGCCCCGCACAAAACCCCCGTCGCGATAATCGCAAAAAATTGCTAGAATCGATATAGGACCCTGTTCAAGTGCAAGACTTTCGGAAGAAACAGTCGCTTCAAACTGGAAGGGAGGGGGAGTGGGGGGCTGTGGTGGTACGCGGTGTCTTTGCCCCTGGTTGCGCGAAAGAAGCGAACGAACGCTGGTGTTTCACCTTGCAAAGCTTCTCCATATTCCTGGCTGGACCCTGCGAGAAGCCCAACGCGATGACGAAATGGAGGCCAAGCTGTGTTCAAAATCCTCTGACCCTTTTACCCTTCTTTTGCTGGGGCGTAGAATTCTGACGTGATCTCCGCCATTAACCCGTTGACAGTGGTGCCCGTCTCTGCGTCTGGCTGCCTGTGCCAAATGACATGGTCCTCGTGGACCAGGTCTGGACGCCTGTCATGTTGCGAATGGGAAACGAGGGATCTTCCAGCGGAAGATCAGCCTTGCCCTTTGTGACCCATTTCAATCATTTTGTACTTTGTTCGGGTGGGTTGTAATTGCGGGCAAGGTCCAGATCGCAGGCCGATGGGCGATTTCGTCCAAGTACCGGCATCGCCAACTGGGCCCTGGGGGGCCCACCGGGCCGCACGGGCGAGACGGGCGGCATTTGAACGATGGGATATTTGGAACTTCATCTACCCCAGGCTCCCGCAGCGGTTCAATGGTGCTGCGCGAGAGTCCAGAACATTTTCCCGACCTCCCAGCAGTGTCCCTCCTCATCTCCAGCGACGGGAAGTGTTATGGGGGCCCTAGACAGGGTTGGTGGCGGGACATTCAATGTGAAACGGTAGCTCGGCCGTACGCACCGATTCCTCGCAGGTGAAACACTGAAACGGTGGCTGCGACGCCCGAGCCCTTGGAGGCGGGCGAACTGGACGAGGCGATGTGGCTGTCGACCGCGAAACAAACGGACTGCACACTCGAACTCGTCGCCAGGCTGGTCTCAACATGAAGCAATGGCGCAGAGATCGGGTTCGTGAATGCGAGCTGTTCTTGCCTAACCTCCACACTCGAGGTCGGGGGGTCGTCACATTGTACACTAGTCGTTTTCCGCGACCGTTTGGCGATGGTGTCACCCAGCACGATGCTGTCCGACTGAAAATTCCGAGCGGGTTGTGCCACCTCGACTGCCATGGAGGGCCATCACCCGCCGATTCGTTGGCTCCGACATGACTGAGATTAAAGGTCCCGTTGTGATGGCGGCTGGGGAGGCTGATTGGGGGAGGCGTTGGTGGTGGTTGTGTTTCTTGTGCCTGAGACGGTGGAGCTGCTCCACATCCGTACTTCTTAGTGAAGTATCGGTACCGCAGTCATCATACTGCGGGCCTGCTATCCGCAAGTACCGCTACTTCGGCACATCCCACTGCCTCCCGACTGCTCCACTCATCTGTAAAATATAACCAGAATAAAATAGGCTAAGATTAATGTGTACTGCGAAAATCAGAAAGTCCTGCACGATGATGTACGGACTCGTATCATTGGGCTGTATTATTACGATATCGCGTTAATCTCAGTAGATTGGCAGAGTGGAGTGGCCTTAATTAATCGACCGTCTGCCTACGACCTCTCTTCCCTCTCGTCTCTCTTGTCTTCCCTTTTTCTGCAAGCTGTGCTGCTCACTTCTCTTCTTCTCTCTCATTCTCTGGAGAACTTTCATTCAGTCATTCTTTTCCTGCGAATCGATTTCGCATCCACTCACTTGTTCAAGATCCTCGTTCACTTCTGCACACTCGCTCATCCGACATTGACTGTCTCTGAGATTCACCTCGATTTCCATCCATCATGCACGGAATGAACAAGCTTGCTCTGGCACTGGTTGCCGCCATGGCTGCCGTGGGTGAGGCTGAGCCCAATGGACTCCACGCCCGTCACCTGCGTGCCCGTGGCCCTGGCCTGCAGCAAACCGAGACTCTTCCCACGCCAGTCCCGGGCCCGACGGAGACCCCTGCGACCTCTGAGCCTGCTTCCGACAGCAGTGCGCCATCCAGCGTTGCCTCCGCGACTCCTTCTGAGGCTCCATCTGCCGTTCCCTCCGATGGGCCTTCCAGCACGCCCGCTGGCGAGCCCCCCGTTGCTCCCTCGAGCACTCCTTCTGGCACTCCCTCCAGTATTCCCTCTGGCACCGGCCCCGCTAGCATTGCTCCCTCCAGCAGTGGCCCGTCCAGCATTGTTCCCTCTGGAGCTGCTTCCTCTGGCGTTCCTTCTGGAACCGCCCCCGTTGTTTCTTCCGGTACTCCCTCCGGCACTCCCTCCAGCACTCCCTCTGGCAAGCCGCCTGGAAAGCCCACTCGCACTCCCTCTGGCAAGCCTTCGGGTTTCCCTACGAGCTACCCCTCCGTGGGGCCGTCCTCTTCTGGGGCTTCCTCCTCTGGAGTGATCTCCTCCACTCCCTATGGCACCGGCCGTCCCACCTGGGGCACCTCTTCAATCTCTCCCGTCTCGACTCCCGTCTCAACCCCCATCGTTGTGACCTACACCCAGGGCAGCGGTTCTTCCACTAGCGTCGTGACCACCACCATCTGGCGCACTGCCTCTAACGTCCACACTGTCACTGCTGTATGTATACTACCCCATTAATCATTCAACAAAGTTCCGCAACTAACAGTTTTATAGACCGAGAACGGCGGTCCCCTGGAGACTCCTGGCGCCAATGGCCACAACCAGAGCGGCGAGGGCGAGGACGAGGATGAGGGCGAGGACAGCACCTCTACCGTTACCTCCACCCTACACTCCACCGCCACTGAGACCGTCACCCTGGTCCAAGTTCCCACCAGCTCTGTCATCGCCGGCAATGGTTCTGGTTCTGGTTCTGGCGAGTGCAGCCCTGTCACCGTGACCGTCACCGAGACCGTTACTGCTGTATGTACTACTCGCAACCCTGCAATTGACCATATTAATGATAAAATCATACAGAACGGCGCCGCCACCTCTGCCCCCAGCAGCAACAACCACCAGCAGGGCAGCGGCAGCAACGGTGAAGGCTCCAGCGAGGGCTCCGACGAGGGTGAGGAGACCACCACCATCCAGGCCACTGCTACCGCCACCGAGACCTCGACCGAGACCCCCAGCGTGACCTATACCCCTACCGGGCGTCCCCCTTACGGCGGCAACGGCACCCGCCCGTTCCCCTCCTTCACTCGTCGCCCCCACTCCTCGGCCCCCTACACCAACTCCCACCGTCCCACTGGCACCATCGCGCCCATCCCCAGCGGCCCTAGCACCCCGGCCGCCCCCTCCGGCCACCCCGAGCCCACCGGCTTCTTCGCCCGCTGGTTCTAAGAACATGCACGTCTGATCCCATGGAGACCTCGTCCCCGTCCTTGACACGAGCCGGTCAATGATTACGAGCGTTTTTTCGAGACTTCTTTTGTCCGTGCATCTGCGCGCTGGAATTGTACCTATTTCGACAAGGGTTTGGTACAAGCGAACTGGCCCATTTCACTTCTTGACCCTTTTTTATCATCTATATTTATTTTTCCCTTCTTACGTTGGATATCGGTCGACCTTAAGAGCATTTGACCTTCCGTCTTTCTCTTGACCGGCAATGCACAGTTCGTCTCTGATCTTCCATACGTCCTTTTCAATTCTCCAATGAGAATAACCTTTCTTTTTTGTTTCGCTTTTGAATAGGACTGGGACTGTCTCTCGTATTTAGAAAATGGTGTCATGACGATTTATGGATGCATTTTCTTTCCAAATTTCTTGCTCGACTGCGGTGCGAAGGGAAATCTACCGCATTTTCACTCCCCAAAGGCTGTATGGAATAGTTTTTTATGTTTATGCTAGGGCATCCCTTCCGTACTATGCAGTGTTTGTTTACAGATAAACTCTGCTTGTGCAGATTCTCGGCCTGACAGACGTACTTACGTAGAGTTTATGTCGTTTCACATAGCTGCGTCGTGGTGGACCTGATGTCGATCATTGCCGATCACCGTCGATCAGATCGTACCGTCGTTCCGTTGAGCTTCAGCCTCAGCCTATGTATAAGCAGTGTTGTTTTCCCGTCGACTTAATATTCCCCGGCTGTTGTATAGATTTGTTTCAGATATTATACATGATAGAACATTAATATATGGTACATTTCCCCAATCTCAAAATCCAGGTAGATCTCACTCCACCTCCAACCCCTCAACTCCCTGACGCACAATCCTTTCTCGCATCCTCAACCACTCAATCCAAGTAACGCCCTGCAAAAGACAATCCGCCAAATCATCAAGCTTCGCCACATCACCAAGCTGCGCCGCATCTTCCTGCAGGTGTCGCCCGCGAACTCCAGGATTCCGCAACTTCTCAACATACGCCGCGGCCAACCTCGAAGAAGGCAGGTCCTTCGGGAGAAGGATTCTGTGGTGTCTGCCAGCAGACACATCTTCACCACTCTCTAGACGTTCCATATCAGCCTCCAGCCACCTCCCCACAAGCTCAATCTTAGCCTTCTTAACCTCCCTTGCCGTCGGCCTCTTTGTTTTCTTCCCACCCTCCGAGTCTTTCCCACGAAGTTTGGACCCAAAGTCGGAATCGGCAACGCCCCAGTACTGCACAACCCGCTTCGGCTCAATACCGTGCACACCAATTTGCGATATAGAGGCATCTTTTTGTTGGAGCGTATGCAGCGTAGAATAGAGCATCGCCTCGAAAATCCCAACCCGCAACGTCCACTCCTGCACAACGCTCGATCCACCAGATCGAAAACGCTGTCGCTCGATGAGGATGTGTGTTGGTTTGTACTTGTTTATCAGGGTTGTGAGGAGGGTATACGCTGCTGAGGCGTAGTATGGTAGGGAGAACGTAGAAACAGCCTTCTCTTCCTCTGCCTGCGCCGAGCTTGCATCTTCATTCCCGCCTAGAATCACCGTCTGGGCAGAAACAAACCCTCCATCCGAGCTCAAACTCGAAATATCAGACAACGCAAGACGCCGCCAGGCACGTACCTCCGGTCTAGACCCCACCCGGTCCCGATCAAAGGCATTCTCAACCCTCAAATGCGCGAACGCAAGATTTTGGATTCCCATATCAATACTGAGGATACTCAGTGGGCCTTCATCCCTGAAGCTCTGACCGGTCCCTCTATCATAGAATTCCTCCAACGCGCCCCCAATCCGCCCAATAAGCTCCTTCCTCGTCCCCGAGGACGCGAGACCCGTCGCGCGAGCTATATCCCGTAGCGGTGCTAGACGTATACTTGAGAGCCACTGCCCTTGGCCGTGCCAATGCGTTGCGCGAGCAGTGCTACCGAAGATGGTGACGCTCGGCCGCATTTTTGGCGGTGGTTGAGTGCTTTGCTTTTGTTTTGCCTGTTTCGGTTGTGTGGGTTGGGTTTACCACTGCCGGGTTTGCGGGCCGATCTGATCTCCTGCGTCGGATTTGCGCAACAATCCGCGCATGGTGTTATTCTTGGAATACCGTGCGCGTGTCTTCTTTTCCGTGGGATTCGGGAAGGGGTGGATGGCCGGATTTGACGCGGTGACTGCCGATCTCGCGCACGGGCCATGCCTGCGTGCGGATGGCGATGGCTAGGGAAAGGGTTAGATTTACATTTTGTAGAAAAGATATTTTGGGAAATTTTGGGATCCATTTTTTTGGATGGGAATTCGATTTGGTGTACATTTTTCCGGGATCGATTCCTCAAAAAAAAAAAAAAAAAAAATTTGAAATGAAAATGAAAATAGCAAAGCAACGCTGATCTATGTCCCAATTCGATTAACTCCGTCAAGAGAATACCAGCCAGTTCCAATATCCGTCCTCAAACGCCTTGTTTTGCCCGAAACGCCATAGCCAGTAGAAATGCAGACGCTGAAGGGCGGGTTCACAAAAAAAAAATGTAAATGATGCAAAAAGGAAAAGGAAATCAACCAAGAGGTGTGGATGGGCTTAGATGAAGGCTGGAGGGTCGAGATCTGCGATTTCATCCTTGAGGTATAGGATTGGCGCCCAGACGCGCCAGTGTAAGACACCCATGTGAGCGAGACGCATGCCAATGCGCTCTATGTCGTATTGTTGGGGATTGAGAGACGACTGGGATGAGGGTGTCGTGGATGGTGCTGTCGACGAAGGTGCGGGAGTAGAGCCTGCCGGGCCGGTTGATGGAGGTTGCGGACCAGTGCGCTGAGATTCGCAGATCGCCAGTGGTGACAGAGGGAGGTATTTGCGAGCTGATGACAGTGTCGCAGTAAGGACCTTCTCACGCATCGTATTCTGGAAGTAGCGGAAGAGGTCGGACTCGTTGGACAGGTGCCATTCGAGGGCGGCCTCGATGGGCGTGATGACCTCGTCGGCAACGACCACATCGAGGCAGCAGGCAGCGCATGCAAAGCGGGCGATTTCCAGGGCAATGCTGCGCATGTTCTGGAGCCAGCGGACGCCGCCTCGAAGATAGGGATCGTCGTCGTCTGCGCTGCCGGCCCGGCTGTTCAGATCCACGCCGTCTTCCATGAGGGACCATATCCGAGATCGGAAGGTGGAGTATGTCTCGTCGCGGGCAGAGAGATACCGTTTCTGGGTGTGGACGTATGATTCAAAGATATACCAGGCGATTTCGAGGTTGATGAGGTTTTGAATGGTGCTGCGCAGTTGCCAGAGTCTGTCGGAGTCGAAGAGGAATGTCTCGGGGAAGTCCTTCGGAGGTTCGAACTGGAGAAGATGCTCGGTGATGCCGCGGAAAAGCGCGTCCAAAGGCTTCATGTCGTCCGGTTGGGAGGATGTTGGGCTCTTTTGCTCGTCTTCCTGTTGCGCGGTGTCTCGGGCTGAAATGTACCATTGTCGTGCAGACTCGATCTGGATACCACCGCGGTTGATCTTGCCTTCGAAATATTCTGTCAAGAAGGGAACAGTATCTTCGATGAGCAGGACCCGGAAAGTGCGTATTTGATGGTTGGCCACGTCCTGGAATCTGTCTTAGCAAGTGGTCGAGTTCGAGTTCGCAGAGAGTCATTTCTTACCAGTTTCATTGCCTCCAAGATGGCAAACAGCGTTTGGAGACCGTTGACAATTTCCTTTGGATCTTGCGATTGCGAGCCATCGGTGATCTGCTCCACCATTCGATCCGCCCACTCGTCCCGCATGGGGGCGCAGTGGGTTTTCAGCAGAGCCGCCAGCCACGTCGCTAGCGCAACCATGTCCAGGACACCTTTGCGAACTTGCTGCATGAGCAGGGATACTTCCAAATTTTGCATGACGCTCGGGTGATCGCGTTCTGGGACCAGGGTTTTAATGACCTCTTGCAGGGTCTCGAACATGCCAGGCAAACGAGGCTCGAAGGTGCGATTCCCATTCCCCCCAGGACTCCAAGATGCATTTGCAGTATCCGCGGGCTGGGCAGCTTGGAAGGCATAAATCGCAATTTCCGATGCCATCGAGTCCCAGTAATCAGCGGCCTCCTTCCGCTTGCGTCTCCCTTTTTCACCATCGAGGTCGGGCTTAAAGTGCAGATCGCGGTCAAAGTTCGCGTCCATACGGAGGTTGATATTGCTCATGATACACGGTAGATCGAGCTCGCTGAGCGTTTTCTTTGTCACGGGCGGGTGGCGGCGGGCCTTGCATAGTAGGCGCTGATCGCGAGAACTGAGTCCCAGGGCCTGAGGAATGCTGACGGCCTCCGGGGACGGTGAAGGCTCTCGTGGCCTCGATGGAGTGCTGGTAGATGATGTGCCGGATGAGCGAGCTCCGGGTGGATATGCGAAAGATGGTTGGCGACGACGAAGCGGGTGGACGTTGGCCGGGTTTTCGTGGGCGTGAGAATCGCGCCCCTCGTTCTTGTGATACTCTTTGGAGCGGCTACTGCCAGCGCCGTAGGCATCCAAGGTACCCTCGGCGCCCTCCTCCTGCGTCCGGGCCTCTTTTGTTCCCTGAAGATCCATCGCCAGGAATTCCCCCGGGTTCTTGCCAGCTTAGAATTTATTTTTGGTTTCTGCCGACCCGTGTTAGATAGGGATAATCCGAGCCACGCGAAAGGGGGGAAAGGTTCGAGGTATGACGGGCAGGACTCCCTACGCCATATTTTTTCACCCTTACCCGGGCAATCGCAAGGGCCAGAGGGGAAAAGACGGGGGGGGAGGGAATCAAGCGAGAACAGTTGACTTACAATTTGATTTCGATTTTGCCCCCTGTTTGCCTCAGGCAGGCGGCCAATCCGCGTTGGCTACGGAGTGATGCAAGTGAGCTGTCAATTGCTGTGGAGCCACCAGCGATGCTGGGATCTGCGGGCGATCGGCCTCGTGGTGCGATCAGGAGGTAAATCGACTTGTGCTTTTTTCTTTGCTTTGCTGCGCAGGGTGGAATCGGCCAGATAATCGAGAGTGATTTCACGGGTCAAACACGGCGAATGTGAGTTCAGATCTCAGCCCTGGGGATCGAAGATCCACATCGAGCGCCGGCGGTATAGAAGTGGCCCAAGGAACTGGACCTGGGAACTGGCGGCCCTGAGAGCAAGCGAGGGTGTTGCAGAGACAAATCAGGCGAAAGAACCGAAAACCAAATAGCGAGTGATTGGGAAAGCGACCGGGTTGGCCTGATATAGGTCTCCAACGTTTTCAGTCGACGGTTCCGGGTGGACGCAAGCAGAGGGATCGACGGCCTCACATTCCAATGCTGCTACCCGCTTCCAGGACTCCAGAACCAGAGAGGACCTCGATGCTCGAGTTTGGCACGATCCCCGATCGGTGGATCGTCGAACCCCTGAAGCCACTCCTGCACCTAACATGTTAGGGTTGAAAGGGGGCAAGCCGACGAAGGGTACACCAAGTCCATCGCGCCGCCTCACTTTTACGCACTGGCCACGTGAGGACTCGCCCCGAGATTTGTCGGGGAACCACTGGCCCAGCAGTGACAGTTGGTTTGGCGATGGCGCCGGGATCCAGTCGCGGGCGAACTGGTCAACTGCATCAGCGCCAGTGTCATTGTCGATTGCGTGGGATCGCGGTTAGTTTTGGGTTGCGAAAGCGCGAGCCCGGCGGAGTTTAGGCTCGGGTTCATGCCTGAGTATTCAGGCAGAAACGCACAAAGCTCCACCCGCGGCTCCACTATATACATCGTCAACAACACCCACCGCAATTCTATAAAAAGAATATCTCCATCACATCCTGGCCAGACCGACACTTTGAACGAATTGTTCACTCGGGAGAGTCGGGCAATTTCCAGGATTTGTCGGCCCGCGTGGAAGACATGTGGCAATGTTCTACCTGAAGTCACTGGTTGAAAGACGGGCTGTCTTATTGAGCCCCGATTGCGGACATCGTCGATTACCCAAAAGGGTACTCAACAAGGATTTCATCCAGTGGCATTTCAACGATGAATAATTCAATGAATATCAAAGAGCCCATGATGGATTCTTCTGCACGGAAGTCTTTTACGATTTTTATCGCGATTCTGTCGATCTTTTTATCCCGAATCCCGACTCCTACGAGTGATTTTTCACCCATATCAACTACGATACCGACGCACCCGCCATGCCACTATTAGGAATGCTGTACTTCTTTCATTTCTTGTGGGCAGTGCCCATCACGCTTTTTTCCCGGTCCACCCGGGGCTTGGATACATCCCAATTTCAAGTTCACTCTTTGCCGGGAAGTCCCTCTTTACCAACCAGCTGGGCTGGGAGACTGGCAATACCGGGGACGAAAAAGGGAAACAGACTTTTCTTCTGGTTGTTCGAAGCGGAAGATGCGGCCCATGATGACAACCTGATAAGTGTGTTCGGGCCGCGAAAATACCCGGTACGAAGCTACGACTAACACGGCCGAACATCACAGTATGGTTTAATGGTGGGCCCGGGTGTTCATCATTGATCGGAATGGCTACAGGGAACGGACCCATCTCTTTCGTCGGGAACTCTACCAACCTTGTCCGCAACCCATATTCATGGACAAAACTGGGACATGTCCTGTACGTGGACCAGCCTGTCGGTACTGGGTTCTCAACTGCCAGCACCCCCTACCCAGTAACCAACAATGCCTATACGACGGCTTATTTCGTTCAATGGCTACAGTACTTCCTGTCAGCTTTCCCACACCTCCAGTCGAAAAAGATCCACCTCATGGGCGAGTCATATGCAGGCATCTACATACCCTACATCTCATCCGCTCTACTGGAAGGAAACAACACCAAGAACCTGAAAATCCGATCCATGTCCTTGGGCGACGGAACCTGGGGCAGCGCTGCAGCAATGGCCGACATCGCCATGGGCGCCTACCTCCACAGCCAAGCCAAGCAGCTCCACGTTCCAAACACTATCCTCTCAGCATTCGACACAGCAGACCAAGCCTGCGGCTTCACGAACGTCCTCAAGCAGGCCCAGACATACCCACCGACAGGAAAAATACACATCCCAGGGAATCTGAAAAATATGAACTATCGTCGTCGTCATCGCCGCGACCTCACCACCGCCGGCGACAGCGCATGCAGCATCGACCCTGTCAACGCATCGGCTGTCTATACGTCCATCATGAACTCAACCTGTTACGAGCCGTGCGCGACTTTCTCTGTTGCAATGGACTATCTAACAGCCATCTCTGCTGACGGGACCGGGTCACCCTGCTTCGATATTTATGATATTCATCATAACTGCAGCACTATCGATCCGCTTCAACTACTGGCAGAGTACTTTAGCCGTTCAGACGTGCAGAAAGCACTCCACGTTGACGACAGTGGGGTATACAGTCCCTGCAATTCTAACATCCTGTCGACTCTCCTCGCCGCATCCTCACCCGTTCCACCAGAGTACGAGCTTCTCCCCTCCCTCGTGACAAAACATAACCTCTCGCTGCATATTTATAATGGGAAGTGGGATATGCTCATCAATCACCTGGGAACGGAGCTTTCGATTCAGAATCTGACGTGGCGTGGCGGTCAGGGATTCTCAACGAAACCTTATCGTCGGTTCTATGTTTCGGATGCGGCGCCGGATGATGACAGTGTACGTGGTGTCGACGCTGGGACGTGGGCGAGTGAGCGCGGTGTATCGTATCATCTGTTTGAGGGTGCGGGTCATAGTGTATTTGCAACCAAGACTGAGGCGATGTTTTCTTTTGTTAGGGATGTTGTTGTTGGTGAAAAGGTAAGTTGAGAATTTGTGGGGGGTTCGGTCTTGTCCTTTATATTGTTATTAGTGTAGTGAGGTGGTATCGGGTGTGAGATACTATTACTATAGATAAAATTATGTTATGTTCGAACTTTATCGATCTTGCATGCGAGATTTTGAGTTAGCATTTGAGCCATCTTGTGGTTTGTCTTAGCAGGTCATGGGTAGGGTTTGTCTGGCTTCGGACGATGTCGACAGAATGGTACATCAAGGAGATAGGAAAATCCAGAATATGCTGGGATCAGAGTTGAAGTTTTCGTCATTTGCCTTTGGGTCTGAACAATAACATTTGAGGAGATTTCACTACTCTCAACACTAGTTTGTTGACTTACCAATTGAGTTGCTTGGCTTGGAGTTGTCATTTGTCCTGCGGCTGCGAACATTTTTGGGTCCAAAGTTCGAGGGATAAGTCGTTATTCTTGGACTACATTACACTAAAATAAAGCTGCCGATGAGAGTTATATATACTACAAATACAATATCGGCAATGTTTCTTGCTCTTCAAAATGTTGGTGTTGTGCCTAATGGCTCTTGGTGCCAAGGCGATCATGTCAGGCCAACCCAACGCTATACTCATTACAATGCAGTGTACGTTGTGTGAAAAGCATATTGTGAAGAAGTAAGTGTCTAACACGATGCACATTGTATCGATAAGATGTAACTAGTAGTCATAATTACCAATAACCTCGTTAGATGCTGTCACTCGGAACTCACGACTACTCACCATGAGTCATGATAGATCATAGCTGCGGGTTCGGCGTATCGCAAACGGGGCACTGTGGATTTTACACTAGTGTAAATTTGGCCCTCCGACAAAGGTACTACGCTCCCGAGGTCTGCGGTAACACCTGGGCATTCGTTCTACATGCCAATGTGCCTCGGGAAAATGCCGACTTACAAAGCAAGACCTGATTCAAAGCTCTGGGCGTTCGTGAGAGATTTTTATTGCCAAATAGGCTGCGCCACGAAAACATATACCGAATTTCGTCCTAATGAAATCCAGCTCTATCGCTAATAGAAGATGAGGTATAAAAAGAGTTTCATGTCTACTAAGGTGAGTGCGCAAAAGCTGCAGCAGGATTACTTTAGTATATGTGTCTGTGGTATCAAATTGTCGGTGCTCATTTCGTTATCATCAAATGTCAACAAAGTGACTGGAGAACAGGCGATGCAATTAACATGGTTGATTGCTATTGAAACATTCCATTTAAGCGCCTCTCACCGACGCGAGAAGAATGGCGTCTGCGTTCCCATAGAGAGGAGGGAATCGGCGCGCTGGAAGACGTCGCCCTCGAAGAACTTGTCGCTGTATGCACTCGCCGGTGTAGAAGGCACAGTAGCTTGTGCAGCAGGCCCTAGTGCCGCGCTCAGCGGTGTTGCAGGGACGGTGATCGATTGGGGGGACATGCCAGCGTTGATCTGGTAGATATTGGGGTGCGGAGCCAGGGCAGATGTCGAGACGGAAGCCTGGTGCTGTGATTGTGAGGTTTGCAGCGGAGGTCCGTAGATGTTCCCATGGGCATTTGTCGGGGCCATGTCGGCGAGGTAAGACCAAGGCGAAGCCTCGATGAGGCGACCCGCTTCGCGACTGGCTTTTTGCACCGGTCGCAGGATAATGATAATGTCTGAAGGGAGGAGTTGCATGCTGCGGACCTCTCGCATGTCGGTTACTAGGTCCACGAAGGACTGCATGAATGTCTTGCAGAGTTGCCAGAATTCTCGTTGGTTTCGTAGTCCACCACCTGGTTCCTTCACCTTCATGCTGGAGAGACGCATTCCCAAACCCTCCGAGACCTCGAGGCAGAATCTGCAGCGACGAATGAGATTGTTCCATAGCATCTGGATCCCATCAGATTCCCGTGATTGCTCTGCAATTTCGAGGCACCGGGAGAATTGACGCCGCGCCAGTGGAAGCGCTTGCAGGGCGCTTGAATAGGCTGAGGTAAGCTGATGGAAAATCTTTTCGAATATGCGCTCTTCTTCAAACTCGTCTAGTCCAGTGAGAGGGTTGATTCGAGGCGCACTCGTAACTGGGATGGGTGGGAATGCCTCCCCAGAACGAGGTGTCGCCAACGAAGATGGAACCGAAGTGTTGACCAAGTTGGACCGGCTGCTGGACCGGCTTCGTGACGCATAGGGAATAGAGAAAGGCGGAGTGGCAAATCCAGGTGATCCAATCGATGTTTGCCCTGATGAATTCAGAGGCAGAGGAGGGCCAAGAGGAAGTTGGGGATGGCGAATTGTCGTATCGCTTCGCAAGCGCCGGGGTGGTGCAGACGACTCCCTGGTTGGAGTGACCAGAGGCCGCGGAATCCGTTCCGTAGGTGGAGGAGGGCCTTTGATAGGTTCCGGCATGGATGGTTTAGGTGCGGAGAGTCGCTTCTGGGATGGTCGAAGTGGAACACTTAGGCTGGCACAAGCATTACGCAACTCAACCAAGCTTCCGTACATCATTAACATCAATGATCGGACATATCGTGAATCGCCATTAGAGACGATCTTTGCAGCGCTATTACGTAACTGTGTACCGACATGTGTATAGGCCACAATGCACGTTTCACACTCTCGTTTAACAGCTTCGTTGACAAGTCGGGTCGAGTCAGGGTCATCATGGATAGTCGTTTCCGCGTTCTCAAGAGCCTCGTTCAGTCGGTCAACATGTGTTGAAGCATTATAAAACACAAGTTCCAAGCTGTGACGTCGCGTATCATCTTGCCGGATGACATTAATCAAAGTGGAGATGTGAGAGTGAATTTGGAAAAGCGCAAAGAGGATGCCTTTGGCACTCTCAATGATCGGCTCATCTGATCCTCGTTCCCCTTTATGCTCAGGAAGACTAGACATACGATTGACCCAGCCATCTCGCAAACGACGACGTTCTCTCGGACTGCTCGGACTTGAAGAGCTGCTTCCACTAACGGGAGTCGGGGCTGTCGGACGAGCCCTAAGGACTGATCCGTGACTCAGACCTCGCAGATGGCTGTTGCGGTAGGGTCGTGTCTCATCCAGGGTGCCCAAATCGGTGTTCTTGCGAGTTATTACACCCATTCGTTTGCTCCGAGCTGCGTACGAAGCTTGGATGATGCCCTCGCTGTTGCTTCGATTACGTTCATTGACTGTGTGGGGATTCAGTCCTGGCCGGGGGAGACCAGCCATATGATAATTGCCGCTTTTGTCAATGTATGGCTGGCCAGACGCCATGCGGTAGTGAGACTTGGTAGAAATTGGAGGAGGGCGTGAGATCGACGGGGATCGAGAAGAAGGTGCCGACGACCCATCGCCCATACTGGGTATGACAGGGAAGCGGCTGCTCAGCTTTCGCTTCACGGGAGCGGGCTTCGGGGTTTCGAAGGATCCCTCACTATTCAATCGTTAGCTTGGGAACACGCACTTGTGGTACATCTGAAGTACATACCTTGATTCGAAACCGAACTCTGGCTCAGGAGTAGTCGCTGCTTGTCGACTTTTCAAGAACCTTTTAGCTCTGCGGTGACTGCGACTTCTTTTTCGTTGTCAGTCATCCCCGAAGTCGCTATATCGGTCTCAGAGCCCTCGAGCACTCGGCGCAATGGATAGCGCACAGGGTTTCCCGCTATCTTGAGAATCTGAAGCTTGTTCATATCAGAAAGGCTCACAGGCAGGTCATCGAGTCGGTTCTGCATGACCGAAAGGACTCGCAACGACTTCAGCTTGCTGATCTCGTCTGGCAAGGCATTGATTTTATTTCTGCTGAGATCAAGAATCTCCAGCAGAGGCAATTTATAAACCTGCCGTTTGTCAGTATACCGGAATTGGTAGATCTTGTGGACATCAAGGTATCGCTGCACGTACCCCTTTCGGGAATTCTCTGAAGTTGTTAGCTCTGATGTTGAGGTATCGGAGATGAGAGCATTCTGCGAAGCGGTATGGGATGTGAAAGAGGTGATTGTTAGAAAGAGAGAGTCTTTGCATCAAAGAATTAGTCAAAATTCCGGGGTATCGTTCACGCCGCGTATCGCGGCCGGGGAGTCCGAGGCAATCGCATACCTTTCTACATCATCCTTGATGATATCAACAACAGCCTCGGGTATTCGCACAATACGCGAGTGTCCGAGGTCAATGGTCAATTTCGGCTTGACCACATCTGTAACAGCCTCACTTCCTGCCAAAGAGCGCTTGGTATCCTGAATTCCGCTTTCCACGGCATGTCGGGCGAGTTCGATGGTCTCTTCTGGTGTGAGCAGCTTTTGGCCGGAACCTTGTCTGCCACTCCCACTTGAGCCGTCGCCCATAGCTGTGTTCGGTCGGGCATCCTCGTCATCGGCGCGCGCGGAGCCGTCGTTGTACGATAGCGGAGGCGGCACAAGGGAGTCAGTGGGCTTTTTCTCATTGTCATCTTCATCGGCATCCGCCCGGTAGGCGCGTGGGCCTCGGATCGTATCTTCCGGTCGAGTCATTGCCGTAAGTATGATCCGTCTTCGGTTGGTTTGTTATAATCGATTAACAGGACACCGGCCTAGATATTCGTTGGTAAAGATTTCGAATAGGGCCAAAGATCGCCGAGCCCAACCCTTAAACAGTGACAAAAGCACACTTATCTGCGCCGAACATTCTCCACGGGTTACAAGTCGTAACTGTGCACACAGGCCCACTGTGAGGCTCAAATGTTCACCGGGCTGTCCGCGTTGGGTGTTGGATGCAGGAGTGGTTCTTCTGAGGCAGGGATTCGCGGGCTGCAGGCTGAAGGAGTTCGTCGGGGGTGCCGGAGGAGTTCGAGTCGACAGAATCGTTCAAGTGAAACCGGGGGGTGGAAACGGCGCATGGAAAGCTCAGGCTCGCCGGCTCGCGTGACTCGTGGCGACGGTCGGGCACAAGATCGGACCAGAGAATGCGATCGAGTCCTTTAGACAATCAAATATCAGACTGTTGTGCGTTGGCAGCGAGAGCGTTGCGAGTTGGCAGGTCAAGTCAGGAAGGGACGTTGGACGGTTGGAGAGGCTGGAAGTGTTGTGATTGGGCCGAGCTCCAGCAACGGTTTCGCCGCGTGCTTCGTGTTTCACGTCCGCGCAAACACGCCCGCGCCAGGTTGCTGGGGGTACATCGCCAACTACTGGGAAGTTTTGATGCATTTCCTATGATTATTGATCTAGTTTCGATGGCTATTGGCGGCAGGACTAGAAGAAAGGTCACTCTGCAGGGCTGATCGTCAAGGGGGATCGCCCTCTATCAAATACGGAATCTACAATTGATACATAGATCGATGAAGCGTTGTGCTATCATAGAGCGTAGGGCTATGGGAATACATCCAACAGAAAAAAGCAATTAATATACATGACCATCAACAGGGACGCCACAACCAGATGGCACTTGCATCCAGCGAAGGGATGTCGGTTTTTTACTGCTCCGTAGCCCCCTCGTCCAAGGCAATACTCTCTGGGCCCTCTGCTTCCTTATCCATGTTGAGTTCGGGAGCACCAGACATCGAGACGGCCCGCTGGTCCATCACTTGCGCCTCCATGCGAGCCCATGCCTTCCACTTCTCGTGCTGCTGGTTCTCCAACTCCATACCGATCTCTAGGTAGGTGGGTCCGAAGTTCGCACCGGTTGCCTGGGCCTCCTCCGCGGCAACCCGGCGTTGAATATCTTCCTTCAGTCGGAGTTTGTAAAATTCCCGTCGGGCGATGTCGTATGCGGCACTCTTGGTCATATCGGGGACATTGTTCAGGAGCCAAAGCTGTCGCTGGACAACACTGGAGGAAGAAACATCATCGGTTAGAAGAGATATCGTAGATAAATACCGGACACCTATCTGGATTCAAATGGATCTGAATTCCAGTGGGAAGTACACACCTTTCACCGTCCAACCGTTTCCCAGGTTGTTGAATCCGACTCCAGTCATGGTTCTCAAAGTCTTTGCCGGAGCTTTCCAGGACCACACGGGGACGCGCAAGTTCCCAGGGATGATCACGGAAGAACTCCTGTCGCAACTGGTCCTCCTCATAGCGGAGCTCGACAGGTTTGAAAAGACGGCTGGGCTTCTTGGGCTTCCGGCGTTTTTCTTGGACCTCGAAGACGACCTGCGGCTTGGAGGCTTCCGGGTTGGTCTGAATGCGCTGGCGGACCAGCTGGTGCTGAGCGGTACGGTTCCGAATAAGGGCCTCAGCTGGAGGAATTTCGCCGACGACATCGACCCATTGGGGCAGCTTCTTGATCTTTCCGCTGGCGTATTGGTTGAGCGCGGTCTGTCGCACCCGGAGGGCCGTGAGGTTGATCTTGCCCATGGCGGTGGAGGAGAACGGTGGAGGGAAACGGCCGGCAAACGGGCCGTTTATTGATCGATCGGAAAAGAGTAAGGGATTGGTAGCAATTCTCGATCCAAATCGCAACCAAGCACGGCGTAGTTCGAATGGCGAGGCGTCGAGAGGTGAAGGTCGCCGTGTCGGCGGAGCAAAAAAGATGACATTGGCAATGCGCGGCCCCAATTGGCCGGAGCGGCTCCGCTGCAAAGTCCGCCTCGAAAAACACCTTCAACACCTTCACGTCTCTTCATTCGACCAACTTGCCCCCATTTCCGCTCGTTCGCTTTGTGAGCTGTGGAGCATCTCTCGACGTGCTCGGCCTGGGCTTCACTTGGACATGCATGGCTAACCCGGTCCCACGATGTCTGCCCTCTCATGTCTCATCCCAATAGGTTCCCCAGCTCGCCGAGCCTGCGAGGTTCCTCCAAGCAGGCCGCGAACGAGCTCCACCTCACGCCGATGCCCCGTCCAAAATCCTCTACCTCGCATGTCGCTGCTCGTCGATTCTTTTCCCGTCGTCCACACCCTTCTGTCGCGTCAATAGCAGACCTTTTCGTCGGCTCGCTTATCCTGGCGGGTTATTGCCATGAGCATTCACCCCGGGCGCGCAGCCTGTCTATGGTGTCTTCACGGGCACCAGGGCGCCAATTCAGAAACTATCATAGTGGCGGTTTTGTCGATCTCCAGACCCCTCCGGCTCCGAAACATTCAAGTTGGAAGAATCCGGGGTCATCGTGGCCGCAATTGTCGCAGCATCAATCCCGGCTCAGTTCTGCAACCGCACGGGCTGAGCACGAATACGCAATCGAAGAGGATACCAGGAGGGTATTGGAAAAGAACGATGAGAAGAAAGACGAAAATGCGTCTGCAGACTCGAATTCGCTCGAGGACACGGACAAGAAATTACAAGCAACACTTTGGAATCACTACTTCGATGCCGATACACCTAATCCCACCTCAAATCCCAACGACGAACCTCTACCCTTACCCGACGAACCACCCCCCATGGAGTCACACTTATCATACGACGAAAGACGTTACCTCTCGACCGCGAGCTTATACAGAAAGATCTTAGGGGAGCACTTTGACTGGAAGGAAGCAGTGAAACTTGTGTTACCAAACCCACAAGCCCGCAGGCTTGCGCCGGGAGACCCCGAGATTGATACAGACAGCCCATCTGTCGCAATGCTCATTGCATCTGTACACGCCAAACCTAAAATGAGCTCTCAGTATCTCTTTGGGCTCTATCGCCAGATTCCCGCACCTGGAGTTGCCAAACTTCCTCCGCGTACTCGTGGATACCTCTTGCGCCAACTCGCGAACCCTCCCAATCGACGATCAGTGGACTGCCGTCGATACCTAGCTCTAGTGGAAGACATGATTGCCTGTCGTCTCCCGATGTCGCTTTCCATGTGGACTACTGCAATTTCCTTCGCCGGTCGAGCTTCAAAACGAGGACATACGAAAAAAAGATACTTGATTCGAGCTATAGGGCTTTGGCAGCAAATGGAGCATTATGCCAAGATAACCGCAGACGATGCTGTCTTCAACACCCTGTACGATACTGCGGTCAAATCCGGCCAATTCAGCATTGCCGAGCGCCTGGACCACGAAAGAATTAAGCGAGGCATCCCTGCCACTCGCTATGGGCTCATTCCCAAGCTAAATTACTACGCAGAACACCGAGATTTGGAAGGAATCAGCAACACCTTTAATGAATTCATCCAGTCCGGAAACATGGTGGATACGGTCGTTCTGAACGGGTTGATATCCGCATTTCTTCGGGCAGGTGACTTCCAGACCGCGGAGGGAGTATACAAACGCATGCTTCTGGCACAAATGGCCAGGAAAGGCGACCATTCAAACGTGACTGGCAACTCTCTCTCTACCCAATTTGAGGTTTATCGGGCGACTACCAAGCGGGTAGGCCGTCTCCTGAAGTTGTCTCATGGTCTTAAGGATAAACTTCCTGGGCACCATAGCGCGATTCAAGAAAGTTTATCCTTGACTCCTGACACTCGAACATTTCACATCCTTCTCCGGCACTACGCGATCACCACTGGTCGTTTTGAAGATGTTCTCCGTATTGTACGTGATATGGAAAGAACTTACCGTGTCCCACCTCGCCACATGATCTACAACCATCTCTTCGAAGGATTCAGTCTCCATGGCGCGGCAAAGAAGAAAATCTGGACGCCAGAAAGGCTTCGTCTGACGTGGTTCTCGTATATCCGTGCGTTGCACGATTCGAAACACAGACATGATGCATTGCTTGAAGCACGCGAAGACACAATATTTGGAGATCAAATTCCATCGAGCACCCTTGTCAAGCTTCGTAAGACAGCTTGGGACAATCCTTTTGCAGATGAGATGGCAGAGATGGAGGAAAATAACGACTCTGGTGCTGTGGACGAGCAATCACCTGCGAACGAAGCGCAGGTCGAGCTCTATATGCCTTTACCATCTCCGGTTGTGGAACCCTCTGAAGATGCGCAAGAGACACTGCAAGAGCGGGATGCTCGTGCTTTCACCAAGGATCATGCGCACTCCAGCAGCCCCAGCCAACCGTCTCACCCAGAGAAGGATGTACCCGAAAAGGAGTTCAATGCGGACGAGTATCTGAGGACCGAATTCCTTCTCAACTCCAAACACCTCGATAAAGACCTGCAGGCTCCTGAACGTGAGCATGCCACTTATCTGGAGACGCGTCTGGAGAACGGAGTCTTCATTGGTCGCCAGACAATTATATACATCTTGCGTGCGTTCGGTACCTGCATGGGACCCCACGAGGTGGTTGAAGTCTGGGGTCAGCTGGAGCACCTCTGGGATCCTATACACCGACAGGCAGTGGATGTTGCTGCTGTCAAAGAGGAGCTCGATCGTCAACTTGAAAAGTATGGCATGTATCTTTAGAACTGGAGATGCGGTGCGGATGTGGCTCTGACATCGACACTTGTACATTATTCACAGATTTACCATATACCGATTTTATTCTAGCGAAATGTCGTTGAATTTCATATCTACTTTTTCTGTTCGTAGAGTCCTAATATCCACGGATGAACGTTACGCTAGTGGCGGTGCAAACCTACAGAGCTGGAGAGAAGTTCCAGAGGCATAGCTCATTTGGTTTAATATAATTCAATACCCAGTCAGCAAAGTTTAGCGAAATCTCAAGCTCAACAATCCCACGATAAAGAGATGTGAACAATTCGAACCTGTTCAGTTTTCAAGACGCGGCTCAGGATAATGAACACAAATGCCTTTCGTGGCCAACCCTCCCTGCTCAAGATCTTTAACAAATTGAATAGTCCACTGCTGAGAATTTCCCTTTCATGCATCAACATTGTCAGCAATTCCTTCGACATCCTCGGCTCGATTTCCCTGTATCCCAGAAATCCAGATTTTTTCGTCGAATTTAGAATTGTTCAGCCGTTGGTTTTCTTTGACTCCGAATCGGTAGGATCATCTTCCTCCTTTTATATCTTCATTTTTGGATCTCTCGCTGCATGGTACCATGTGCACATTACTGAGCCGTGATGAGAGAGGGATCCGGTGGGATGGCTACGCGCCTCGAGGAGCGCAGAATGAGACGTGTACGTTGTAAGGGCCACTGTCGAACCCGGTCATTTTGTCCTTACTGGTGCTGTTTCTAGTTTGCTTGGTGGAAATTCAATGTCTCTTTGCTTGCAGTAGATTTAGTGTAATGTAGCTCTGCTGCGCGTGTATTTGCATTGCTGCCGCGAGGTCGGGAATATATACAGTAGCTGATCTTAAGTCCCCTCGGATTATTTATTTGACGCCATCACTTTGTACTTGATCACAATGGTGTTTCTGACTCAGATGTGATTCCCCGAGACCGTTCATCGTTGCTTTGTCTAGACAAAGTCGTCACGGCATAGCGAGTCTTTGTCAGAGGACAATATATTGCTACGCTAAAGAGACCTTCTACGCAAGAATCGAGATAAGGACTATGTATGAGCTCACATCTTAATGCTAATTCGACCTATGAACGAGATCTCTGACCTAATACTTCATCCGATCATATTCTCTGTCCATGATTGGCATTACCCTTTCTGTGAGTGAACTCATACTAATTTGGCAGCCCGAACCACTCCTGGACGGATCACCTGACCTCCAACAACCTTTAGTGGCGGAAGTGTGTTGTGGCCGTTTTCGTGCTGCAAAATGTGTTGGGTTGCGTATTTTGAAGCATTGGCCACTGTAGTAAATTATCTTCGCGACGAGCGAAGCGACCCCTGACTTCCTTCGTCAAACTGACATGCAGCGCGGTTACGATGCAGTCGCGGATCGATGGCTCCCTTGCCGCGTTCGGATTCCACCATTCCCGTGTCTCCAGGCGTGACCGAGGGCTTCAGTGATGACAACTTCGCGCTCAGGGCTACCGTCGTGGTTTGCGCGGGAATATCAATCTACAACGCGGTCGAGCTTCTGATCCTCATTATCTCGACCTTTCGGCGCTATGTGACCGTCTATTTCTGGAGTCTATTCGCCTCCACACTCAGTTTGATTCCATATACGCTGGGGTACGCGTTCAAGTTCTTTGAAACCTTCTCGGGAAATGGGAAATGGGCTTCGCTCTCCTTGTTGACAATCGGATGGTATGTGATGATCACGGGACAAAGCGTTGTCTTGTGGTCGAGATTGCATCTAGTTGTTGCTGGAGGCTCTGCGAGCAAGATCTTGTTCTACACTAAGTGGATGATCATCGTAGATGCTATCATATTGCATATCCCCACGACTGTGGTGACATTTGGCTCCTTTGGCGATCTCGCCACCAACAATTTCGTCAAGGCGTACAACGTCGTGGAGAAGTTTCAGATGACTGGCTTCTTGTAAGTCTGCGAGGAACACTTTCCTATCCGAGACTCGCATCTTGAGAGCTAACTTGGGTTCTTAGTGTACAAGAAACAATATTATCACTGGTCTACATCATCGCAACGGTAAAGCTTCTCCGAGAATCTTTTAGAAAAAAGAGTCGCCAGCTCATGTACCTGCTGGTCTGCATCAACATAGCTATCATCGCACTAGATGTCGCTCTTCTTTCGATTGAATATGCCTCGCTTTTGATCCTGGAGACCGTGCTCAAGGGCGTGATCTATTCCATTAAGCTCAAGCTCGAATTCGCAATTCTTGGCCGTCTTGTCAAGTTTGTCCGCAGCGACCAAAGAGATCCCGTTGAAAACTCATGTTCAACTCACGGCAGTTCATCTCTTTCTCGACAGCATCGGCAATCACAGACGAGATCAACAGACATCAATTTAGAAGAGGGACATGCTCGGCATCTCGAAGAATATGATCAGCCTGCTCATAAGGATGTATTTAGCATGTCACGGTCCCAAGGGTCAACGGGATCAAACCAATTTCCTCTGAAAGAGCTTGGTCCTCTCTAGTGAATTCTCAATTGAGTCATACCAGCTATTTTTGCAGATACAATAAGGTATTACTTTTAGAAGTTGTACGAGGATCCAATCTTAAGACCGTCTACTACTTAGTACCGTTGCTGCTGCTGCTACGGCAACTTCGACACTTGTCGGAATTCAGCCATTCTGATTTGTTTCTTATCGTAAGAGACCAGGAAAAAAGAACGGAACGCCAAATAAAGCAGCAAAAAAGCAAACAACATACAACAGCATTTGTATGTCGGTGGTCACCTATCGCCCACGATCTTGCTTTAGGCGGCTCGCCGCCCTATCGGGCCTGGGTTCAGGCCCGTTCACCTCTTCACCTGAACCACCGGAACTGGTATCCAAATGGTACATTCGGGCCTTTTCAGCAGGGCAAGAATTAACGAGACCCCATCGAGTACTTTTTGACACATAAAATGGGGGATTTTCGCTCCTCAACACCTAACTCTCTTTATTCACATCGCTTTTCTCCCTTGATAATTTGATTCCTGATGACATTCGATAGATTTTGCTCTAATCGATTTAGACGAAATTGACAATAACGAAATACGTCGCTATGTCTTACCGTAGACGGAAAATGGCTATCAGCGAGCTTTGGCTTTCTTTGACAAGTGAGAACAACATCTATGTCGTAAGCCCTGGTGCTAGCTAATAATAAGATTCCTTGAGGTACACCCGGGCTCCGAGAGTCCGCTAAACACTCAAACTAGCAAGGGGTTCTTAAAATGGTATGCTGTGAATACACACGGTCGCATCGAAGAAAAGCCTACTGTAGAAGCATTGTAAAGTTTCCGCAGAGACTTCTAGGCTAGAATGCAGAAGATAAGGGGCTGTTTATTCTTCCCAGAGCATTCCACTACACTAGGAGAGGTTTGAGCCTAACGATCTAGAATTAAGAAATGAAAAGAGTTTACCTAATTGCGTGATAGTACATCATCGGATCCCTACGGCCTTTTGTATCCACGGCGGAAATGGACAAAAATGGGTTTTCTCTGAATGACCTGATGATACTCATGACACAGCTTTGGTGTCGGAATTCCCATGAATACCGTGGAGGTCCTCCAGACCGAACGAGAGTCCAACTCAGTGCAGCAATTTTACTCTATTGCTTTACATCTGCAAGAACTGGGGAGGCCTATGAGTCAACTGCACGCCGTGGCCTGGCTCAGCAAGCCACTGAAAAATGTTCGGATAAGACACTTGAGGCCCGCACATTGGCAGCGTGCTACAAGACTAGTCCTGATTGTTATGTTAGCTAGGCTATTTACACTGATGCAATCAGAATTTTACATTTACCATCAAAATTGTGGATCAACAGCCGATGCTTGTTCTCATATACTAAAGAGAGTTTATCAAGGGGTATTAGAGGATGGGAAATCCCTATCTATGGCTTTTATGAAACTTACAGAGTGGACACATCGCTGTTTCTGAACCTCTTGGCATTTTTCTTGCCTATGGCAATTGCAGATAATACGCTAGAGAACTATTCCTCTGTCGGTGCAATTCTAGACGCGGCTGAGGCTTATATAAATGGAACTACCCAGAACAAGGTTCTAGAGGTGATCAAGTTCAGAAAAGAAGTACTTGATACACTAATTTTTCACCAGTATACGGAATTGCGCATTGCGAAAAGTACTGGCAGATCTTGCGGCGCCGACGCATTTGGCAAAAGCCTTGTTGGGCTAGGACATCGCAGTGGATACACCCGAAATATTACGGTCCGGGCCTGTCGCATTGTCTTCGGCAGGAGAACGAGCGACCGGGGAACGACCGAACTCGACTTTTAAACATGCTAGGACTCATGCAGTCACTGTTTTTTTCCCCTTGGTGGGCTCGCATCCTTGTCATAGGAGCGATGTTTAGGTTATTGGCCGAACATTTTCGACATCATCATTCTCCTTCAGTCAAGATATCCTCGTCTTATTATTGGTGTTGTCATGATCCCGGATGTTCTGCACTTTTACCTTCCCAAGCCTCACAGGTGCTTCTTCGCTCGCTATATATGAACGGACCCCTCCGTGCGGCTTGGAGTTTTTTGTTTCACTACATCGCCAACCTTATACCAATTTTGTTCAGTCAGGTGACTAACCGTCGAGCCTCACACCTCACTAGTACCTAATATATGTATAGGGTGCTTATCACACACGTTCATCACCATCATTTCCTAGCACACTGGTGCATCATCTTCCGACACTAACCGGATGGGAGAAGACCCACTGGGCAATGGATTACCCAGTGGGTCTTCCCCTGGTGCATCATCTTCCAACACTATGTAATCCATTGCCCAGTGGGTCTTCCTCTATCCGGTTAGTGTCAATGGCGTTCTCACACTCAGCTCGAGATGCCTCGCAGGGCTCCTACGGCGATACCGGTCACCAGTCTAGATGGTAAATGCTTCGAAACCTGCTTTTTATTCCCCCTCAATTCTTGTTCTCATGCCGTCTCATGGAGGTTAATTCGCCGGATATTCTTCACTTGAGGGACTTTATCGTCTGCATTACTTCGCCCTGCGTATTGGCTCAAGTTCAGACATGAGCTTCCCAGTCTTCATTCACCGTAGTGGCTTGGGAAACGAGGCAATACCGGGGCTAGTGTGTGGCCGGAAAAAAAGGGTTGCCGAATTGATGGGAGGGTTAGACGTGTGATAGGGTGAACATGATGTGACGGCATTTTAGGTGACTTGTCTATTTTCTACAGTGTCAGCTGGCTGATGTGTCAGTGTGACCACCCGCCATGTGGGGACCTTCCATCCGGGGAAGGGATGGGCCGGTGCAGAAGAGCCAATAAGAGTGACAGAGCGTGACAGGGGACAGTTTCAGGTTCTCACAGGATCGTACGCAGTACCGGAGCAGGCAACCTCATCTCATCCCATTTCAGCCTTTCGAGTCTCGAGTCTCCGTTTTGATCGCGAGGTCGACAATCTAGATCGGTTTATGTTAAGCGCGCATATGTATAGTTATAACGTAGATCCTGAAGTACTGTAGCCTCCAGCGTAGAACACCCCTGGATGGATGATATGTGACCCAGGGGCAGACCAAGAAATTCGCAAAATAGAATATTATGCACCCAAGAGACTGCCAATTTGGGTCAGTATATGTCCTTTCTCGGATGAGATAAGTTGGTGTTTGGACGAACCCTGATGGGTCCGAAAATTTCCGGCTAGCAGGAGCACGAAGAGGCTGACACGACGAGCTAGTAGTGTGGATCGCCAGGAAAAGATTGGAGGTTGATCGGCATCGACCGTGTTGGGTTTTGGGTTGTCTAGATGTGTAGGGAGGCATGCCGCCCACAGTTAGTACTTCATGCTGAGTGGGTCAGGAACACCTACCCGGTCGATCTTGTCGAAACTCAGAGCACCTTGAAAAATGGGTAGAACAGCAAGATCTTTAGTTTGGTGAGCATGCGTCGAGGACGTCGAGGAGCTGGCGCTGGAGTCTCACTGGAGATCTTGAAGAATAGATTCCTGGGAAACGACAATGATTTTGTTTAGAGATAATAAAATATGATTCGGGTGTAGGCGCACTCACCTCAGGTAGTCGGCAAAAAATTTCCACTGCCCTTCCACAGGGAAGGGGGCCTGGTTGGGCTTGAGCCTTTCAGGGCGGAGATATTGTGATATCAATTTCTTTTCGACGTCATGCAATAACGCTACTCTCAAAATAGTTAACCTCAGAACAATTCTATGGGAAATCTTCCCAGTACATTAGTACTTATGTACGCGCAGTCGCGAACGCGACTCCACTTGCCAGGTAGACTCTAAATGAGTGGGTCGTCGACGAGAGCACAATTGGACACCGGCCGAGGCGAAATGAGCCGCGGAGTACCTAGACTCCAACCCTTGGAAGGAATCTGCGCCATGCCGCGGAGCTATACGGCCGATCGTACTAATGTTGGGGATTACCGGTCTGCGCGGCGACACCCGTCCTGCGCATCGACAACCTGCAGCCGGGTGCCAGCGAGTGTATGAAGACCATAACCCTACGAGTTCCCTTCTCCTATAAATCATCCATCGAGGAAGCCCTGAATGAATGTCATTCCAATTCATCAATTCTATCTATTATTGCACTCTGCCTTGTCTATCATTCAATTTGATACATTCTAAACTACTAGTATGTCTCGGCCTGTATGCAGTGCAAGCTCCCTGGGCAGCCAGGAACATGAACAAGGTCGTGATACAACAAATTCAACTGCATACAACTCCTTGGACGTATTCACGGCTCAAGATCTCTTCTTCGGGTTCCCGGGTCTGTTTTCTCCCCACCACGAATCCAACTTCGATCAATACAACAATGCCTTCATCGATCCGCACGTTACTACCCTTCCTAATCAAGGAGATACACTCCCTGAAATCCCAAACACCACCGAAGCCACTCCAACAAGTGATGAAGCGCCAATCAGCCAACCTCCAAAAGAGACCAAGTCAGTGTTGTGTTATGTTTCGGGTCAGATTTTCGTATGCTCACGATGAATCGTTCAATATAGCACAGGACCTCCTTGGATATGCTACGAGAAGGGCTGCAAGCATTCTTATCCATTCCAATTCAAATCGCGCTATACATTCCAGCGCCACGTCGAAACCACGCATAACAACCCGCGGGCTTTCAAATGTCCTCATTGCAACCGCGAGGGCTTCGGTCGAAAAGATAACCTGACTCAACACCTGCGGAATGTCCATCGGGACAAGACCTAATCTGTGGAATTTTCATTTTGCAGTAGCGGGCTTGCTATTGAGCATCGATCATGTTCTGGCGTTTGGAGGATTCTCGGGGTCTATACAACAGACGCAGCGTGCAGCATCGATTTATTCGTTCGACTTCATATTGTTGTAGTAGGGATGTCTCATTGAGGTTGTCGCGACCCCTACATGCTATTGCGGCCGGCAACGCTCGACTCTTAGGCATGAGTCAGGGTATTTCACCTTCCTTCCAAGGTTCGTCTAAAGCAGGAAGCCAGTTCATGAGCCGGGTACTGAAGGAGTAGACCTCTGAAAGAATTTTTTTTTCGTTTTTTTTCTCCCATTTCTCCCAACTCTTCCCATCTCTCCCCATCTCTCCCCATCTCTCCCCATCTCTCCCCATCTCTCCCCATCTCTCCCCATCTCTCCCCATCTCTCCCCATCTCTCCCCATCTCTCCCCATCTCTCCCCATTTTACCCATTTTCACTTTTCTTTTCACTTTTCATTTACTTTATTCTTTTTATTTATTTCTTTCCCTTCTTCCCCCACCTTCACTTTTTCACTTGTTTAGTAATCTCATAGGTTCGAATTTGTACATTCCATTTCAAATAATTATACGCTTAAAATATCGTTAAACAGATCACAGCTGGCGTATAAAAATATCTTCAAAATTAAACATAAATCCACCATCACATCCCTTCCAGTATCACGCTGAAAAACTGTGTTTTCTTCCCATCAGATAGGGGCCAAAAGTGATGAGATCTGTGACGGTTGCGCCTGGGAATAACTTCATCCCGTAAGAAAGGTGCCTGAGGCATAAGTTTGGGTCGTTTGCACTACGCGTTTGCTGGTGCGCGTTTGCCGGGTACTTGAGCCCTCTTTTTCTGGCGGACTTTCCTTTCTTTCTTCTTTCCTCTTCATCTTCGAGATTCTCGTCCATAGGCACAAAATGAATCCCTTCTTTGACTGGCCCGTAACAGCAAACTAGAACTTTAATAAAGTTAATACACTATCACTAATAATATCTAGATTAATTAACCTAACCTTGGCCCTCCCTCTGCAGAACCTCTGAGGCAGTCTAGTTGTCCGAGCTAGATATAAGTTAGGCAGTGCGAATTTGTGCAGTCAATAATATTTATAAGTAATAATATGATGATGATGATGAATTCATTTGCCCGATGTAGCTTGCTCTATTAATATATGCTGCTATGCGGGAGTGCTGTCAGGCCTGCCGACAGCTTGAAGGTGGTCGCCAGCCCACTGAACGATTGTTTCCCTGGCTTGCAACGCAAGCCCCTGATTGGTCGCCCGAGAATGTATGCAAACATGACAAAATAGACAAAATAAACAAAAGAAATCCAAAGCGAACGTCGCTTCCCCTCTACCCACTCTCCTTTCCACAATCAGACTTCATTCTCTGATCTACTTCATCCCCCACCGCCTTCATCTGCGCAGCCCTCTGGGCCGTCGGCTGCCGTTCCTGCGCTCGCTTGCATCAAGGGAGTACAGTGGACCTGGCACTGCACTCCTAACGGGCACCATCCTTCTCCTTCCGTCACACTGTCCTGAGGGGTCATCCTTTTTCGTCGCCTTTTTCCGTGCCGAGAGCCAATGGGTCGACTGCTTGAAACTGGTTTAAGAGACCTGTCCGGACCATGAATTCGGCCACAATTATGCGAGCCTCTGGCCGCGTCAGGAGCTCGTCGCGTCGCAGAGCAACTCCGCGGTCGGACAGAGCGTTTCTCATCCAGTTGCGCTCATCTTGGAGTAGCGGGCATTCAAGCAAGATATGATCGACGGTCTGGTTCCCCAGATTGCAACCACATCTCGCTGACTCGCGCCGATTGATGCGAGTCAAGTAGGCAGCAAGGCCAATTCGTCCAGTACGAAGCTGCATCAGAATGGACGCTGTCGCTTTCCGCAGGTCGGACCAGTATTCCAGGGCATTCTTTGTTGGTCGTTCGACTAAGCGTTCCGTCGGCCGACCTGTTCTCTCTATAGACCATGACCTTTCCCACTCGATTTTTGCCTCGCGGCGAATGCGACTTTTAGCTGCAGCTGCAAGGCGAATATAACGATTGTTTGGGTTTTGTGGTCCTTCTGGTTCCTGGGCCGCCTCCTTTGCGTGTCGGTCGACACGTTCATTGCCGGCCACTCCTTGATGAGCAGGTATCCACCTGAGGTGGATTTGACGGCCATTGGCTGCGTGTTGCCTTACCAGGTGGAGGCATTCTTCCAGGTAGACCTGTCCTGATGGCATCCGTGGTTGGCGGAGCGCCTTCAATGCCCCTTGGCTGTCTGCAAAGATGACAAGCCCGTTTCTCGCCTGTGCCGCCCACGGTTCCGTGGTCTCCAAGATTAATTTGAGTGCCATTTCGATGGCACTGAGCTCGGCAGCGTATACAGTGGACGTTTCTTCGCCGCCCATTTGGCTGTGAGCGTGGTGATCCTCGAGATCAACGACTACTGCTGCTCCAATTTTTCCCTCGATCCCACTCCCGTCGGTGTAGAGAATCAAGGGTCTTTCGCTTGGGTCTTTGGATAGAATGTGGTCGTGAGTTTTCACTGCCGTCTCTCTGTCCTCGATGAATACTTCTGGCGGCGCTCGCCATGGTGCCTGGACGAATGCCTTCCGACTCACCCAGTCCCTCGCCAAAGTTCCCGGGGGAGTCGTAAGGCATCCGCCCGTTTTCCAGGCTTGCGCCTCCATCGGTGTCCATCCAGACCAATCTCTCTCGTCCACCGGTCGGCGTCGTAGCATTGTTGGTGGGACAGCGAATACTGGTCCAGTCCGTAACCGTAAAGCCGTTTCTTTTACGAGGCGGTTAATATGGATCGCAATTGGTGGTAGGTGTAGTTCTGTGTTCAGTGCCTCTGCTGCTGTCGTTCTGAAAGCTCCGCTGATCAGGCATGCTGCCCGCTTCTGGATGGCCACGAACGGTTGACTGATCATTCGTGCCTTCATCTTGCTGATCATCATTGGGTGGTACCAGGCCGATACTCCGAAGAGCATCTGTGGGATTACTACCGCTTGGTAGATCCTGCGCATAGCTGAAAGAGAGGCCCCCCATGTCGAGCCAGCCAAGCTTCGTAGCGCCTGGAGGGACACGCTTGCCTTCGAAATTGCCTTTTCGCGGTGATACTGAAACTCCAAGTTGGGATCAAGCCAGTAGCCCAGATAGCGTTCCGCCGTCCTTGTCGCAGGTACTGTGTGCCCCTGCAGTGACAGTGGTGTGTACCGAGGCTCGACTTCTTTCGTATTTACGAAATGCACGAGCGCGTACTTCTTCGTGTCACACATTCTCAGCTAATCAATTTAGGTGAAAAATCCTATGAAGAGATCTGGCCAGTTGATCAGTTGATTTTGATCATAGCCTTGGGAGTTGGGTGTTGAGCCGTGTTAACTTCTAGTTAACAGTTCCTCTTCTTAAGCTTCTTTATATAGTATCTAAGGGTATCTTCCTCTGACTAGCTAGATAAAGATAATGTAAGAATAACAGGCCAGATGAGCGCCTTTAGGCTACTACTTATCATTGTAGACTATGAGTAAAGGTGGGAGTGCCAGGGTGGGTATTCTTACCCTTTTTTCACCCTGTCCTTACCTGCTCTCATCCTATTCTCGACTCTCTCACCCTAGTCTCTAGAATTCTCACCCTTACGCAAAAGACGACGCCATTAAAAGTCTAAAGGCTCTTTGAGAACTGACCGCGTTTAGTATGTGGCTTGAGTACGGCTGAGCGGACGGGAAGTACTGTTCCCCATACCCTACGGTCGTATGACCAGAAATCAGATGAATGGAGTATGTAGAAGAGACCAAAATAATCAAATCCAATTAAGCGATCGCCAGAATTGATGTCACAGAGATGTTAATCAATGCCTCAAAAATGGCATCTACTTTTCAATGGGCAAAACCTTTGAATCCATTTGATCTTATTTCGTGTAACTGAACGTATTTATCTGAAATCACCCACATGAAACGAATTCATATCCAAAAATATAGACGTCCCATAAGGAACCATCTGCCAATCCTCAAGCCCCACAACAACTTCGAGAGTCCATTTCTCAGAGTTGAATTGATAGGGATCTGTATTGCGATGCTCAAGATCCCAAATTTGGGAGTCCCTCAAGGGAACGGATGCCAAGATTGTGTTGAATCTGTCGATATCCGTTGATTGGATGGTAGCGATTCGCCTCTTTTTAATAACTTCATCACCGTCGAGTGGTTTGAAAGACCGAACATGGCGCTCATAAGTATCGAGCTTTGCTTGTCTTCGGCATCTGATGATGTGGTACATTGTTCCGTATTCCATTCCCGGGTGTGCAATCATGATCGCCCAGTGAGTGCCGTTTTCACCGAATAGGATGGGATTTGGTCTCAGGGATGTTACGTAGACTTCGTACGAGGATATGTCATCTCGAGTCGCGCTCATATTGTTGCTTTCAAAAGTGATCGGGGTTTGAGTTGTGCCAAAAGGAGACAAATCGGTCGAGGACGTCGTCTTTTATACTGAGTCGGTCTCCTTCGAATCAGACAAAATAAGCCAAAAATCCAGTCGTCTCAGGAAACTGACATATTTTTATTCGCCTGAGCTATCTAAACCACTTTGTCTCTGAGCGCGTGCCTTATTTCAATCAAAATAATCACAAAGGATAGCAAACTTTCTTTCAGACCTGAAACTGGAGCGGAGCTGCGCATATAATGATTGCTGCTCTTGCCCACTAGATCAGGCAGATAAGAGACTGTAAAGGTGAATAGCCTCTAGAAAGATTAATTGATACTTGTGATGTCAGCCCTAGAATCTGCTCCACAAGATACCGAAGGCACTTAGATGGAAAACCACTGGGGAAAATAGATCCTTCACCCCGTATTCGTAGAACGTGCTGGCGTCGGTTTTTTGCTTCTGAGACGAGTCACCATTAAAGCCCTTGTCTATCTTTAGCTTTGGAGGGTCTTCATGATCACCCATTTGAGGGTGGGTATCATCCTTGGGCGCCGGACCCTTTCGCGCGAACGAAACCGCTGAAATGAATATTATATTGATGAAAGAAACGCCTACCTTTGAGAGCCTGCCTAAGAATTCTGGTGTCGATCACCTCGCAACCCCTGTCCTTCTTACTCATAGGTCAGGAGAGGCTCCCATCTTGGCAACGAAACGTCTGTTCCAATAATAAACTATCGAGATGGCAGACAAATGCTTCGCATACTTACAAGAGTGTTGTTGATAAATACCATCTGGAAGGAACATAATGGGGAAAGAGGCATTTACTACCGATATATGCTACATGATGAGATCGAGGACATATGTGGCGTTTTGCTAAACACAGTCAGCGCGCCCGTCAAGGCTGTTAAACGAGATGTTTCGAAAGAGTAGCATCAATTTTTGGTTGATACGCGAATTGCTATTATCCTGCTATTCTGAGTTCACTTTCTGGCAATTCATTGTTCTGTTTTCAATCAATGTAGGCATAAATCTCCTTGCAGAAGAAATCCGTCCGAAACAGGAAATATCGATATCTCGATATCACGTGATCACGTGTCTCCCGGGGCCGACGCGACTTCCCGAAAAAAGCAACGCTTTGCGCAACGACGGCGGCGGGCCTTGAAAGCTCTCTGAGATGCTCCCAAATGGATAAACGGAGAGGGCTTCCACAGCGGAAGCCTGACTTGGAATTTTACCTCCATCGTGTCTTCCGCAAAAAATCTTTCCGGTTCGTGAAGCATTTCCCGACGCGCAGCGGCCCATCACTCACTTAATCTCAGACCGCTGCAGCGCGAAGTCATATCCGCTGTTGTTGAAGGTCATGATGTCTTCCTCCAGGCCTCGACTTCCTTTGGCAAGAGTCTTTGCTTCCAACTTCCTGCCGTTATCGGCACTGGATGTAAGTCTCGTCTGCTATTGCATGCGAAAGCCAGGATTTCCCACTGACTGACGTCGCGCAGTGACTATTGTCATCTGCCCGCTTCTTGCATTGATGGTGATTCCCTTACGATCAGTCGGTATTCCTCAATGCGTTAGCTGACATCTTGGTAGATGGACCAAGTCAATGCTCTCCAAGCGATTGGTGTAGCCGTTTCGACCATCAACTCCAACACACCTTTGGCCGAGCGACGCTTGATCTTGGATGATATGCTCTCGGGTCACCCGTGCACTCGCCTTCTCTACGTGACTCCCGAACTGTGCCAGACGGATAGTTTTCGCCGCAACTTGCAAGTCATCCATCGGCAAGAGCAGTTGCAACGGATTGCCATCGACGAGGCCCACTGCATCAGCGAATGGGGCCATGATTTCCGCCCAGCTTACCAGGAGCTGCGCTGGTTCAAGCAGAACCTCACCAATCCTCCTGTACCTATCACGGCTCTCACAGCCACAGCCACACCACGCGTCCGCTCGGACATAATCAACATCTTGGGCCTTGACACTACACAGTTGAGATTGTTCAACACTCCATCTGCACGCCCAAATATCCATTACGAGGTGCGATACCTTCAGGAATACTCCGATGATGAGGACCAGCTTCGCAATCTTCTCAAATGGCTTAATGCTATTCAGTCCCGGCGGACGGCTCGAATTGGCGCAGAAGCCGCAACTAAATTACCGCCAATATCCGGCATCATCTACGTCGGACTTCGTGCAATGTCAGAAAAGCTCGCCGCAGAGCTTTCGCGCGAAAGCAACATCGCGGCAGTTGCCTATCATGCAGGACTCGCCGCGCAAGAACGAACCCGCATCCAGGCATTGTGGACGTCATCAAAACCCTGCGAATCGAAAGACGGTAAACCTTCACCCACCTTCTCGATTATTGTCGCGACCAACGCTTTCGGCATGGGAATTGACAATTCCCACGTCCGATTTGTTGTACACTGGACACCACCTCGCAGCTTCGAAGGGTTTGTTCAGGAATCCGGTCGTGCAGGACGTGACGGGCGTGCCGCCGCATCACTCGTCTACTACAGTCCCCAAGAGCGAGACCGGATCGGTGACCGTCTCAGCCGCGACGCGGAGAATTTAAAGAACCGCGGCGGACCAAAGCCGCATGTGGAAAGTCAGTTGAAGAACCATGCCGCTCGCTTGGAGAGTTTCCAGAAGGTCATTCGGTATTGCGAGAGCATCACTAAGTGCCGGCATGACATGATCAAGGATCTTTTTGGAGACTTTGAGCTGGAAGAGATGGGTTCACAGCGGCCGCCTTCCTCGCAAGCGATGGATTCACGTGGAGGGATGAGCTCATCACCTTGTGATTTTGCCTGTGACTTTTGCAAGGAGGGTCGCGGTGGTTTGGCGAAGAGGCAAGCGAAGATGGCCCCCGATTACATGATGCAGGTGATGTATGAGGGCTATGATTGATCTGGACTACGTAACTTTGTTTAACTTGTACAATTTACTGGGTGGTTGCTTTGCCTTTGCATTTTTGGGCGTTGGTGGTGAGACTTACTGTGGCTCGAGAACATCGTTTTCTCGATGAAACTGGTGGAAATAAGGCACTGCGACTAGGTTACCACAGCAGTAGATCTTGAAATACTTTACTGGGGGAAAAGAAGAACTCCGGTTGCGCAAAGCACCACTCCGAGGAAATTTGCTTGAAAAGATCAGAACCTAACTTTGCCCATTTTTGAAAAAATCCAGGTCGCGCAAAGATCATATCAGCAAAATTTCCATGAAAAAAAAAAAATTTCCTATTGCAAAAAATCAACAGTCATGAAGATTAGAAGGCCAATGACTAGACGACGAGGGGCGGATGTAGTCCCAAAAAGGACACCCCAGAAGCTAGCAATGCGCGCCCTACAGACCAGGCGGGGGAGGAGGCTAAATATGTCAAATTAATGCCGGTATCTCTGAGAAAGATGATCAAGTATTTTCTTACCGCTTCGTTGCTGCCCGTTCCAGGAGCCGGAGCCGTAGCCGGAGCTGGCGAGTCAGTGCCGGAAGTAGGGGCAGCAGCAGCGCCATCCGCCTGCTGCTGAGCTTGCTGGTCGGCGAGCTGCTGGTAGTACGCGACCCACCGCATGTAGTTTTCGTATCCGCCATACTGCTCGTAAGGGTCGATTTCGGCGGTCTGGGCAGACTGGGCGTTGTAGCCTTGGGTGTTGCCGGTATCAACACCAGGGGAGTTGGAGGAGTATTGGCCAGCGTTATGGGAATACTGGGCACCATAGCCCGAAGTGTTGTAGGCGTCGTAACCAGAAGATCGGTGAAACCCGCCGCCCGAACCTTGGTTGCGTTGGTAGCGTTGAGGAGGGTTACGTTCGTGCTCCTCATACGCTTCCCGAACGGTTTCAAGGAGTTCTTGAGCCATTTCACTGGCCTGCTTGACTTGATCACTGGTCGGACCGCTTTATAGCAATGTTAGCGGGGGCCGCGGCATCTTGGAAGTTGCATATGGGCACTCACAGAATGTGGACGAACATGGGTTCATCGCTCTCATGGTTATTGTGGTCACGCCAGTTCGAACCACGGCCCTTGACGCGGACCTCACAGCCGGTCTTGCGCTCGATGTGCTTGACATTGCAACCCTCTTTGCCTACGATCTTGGCACGGGTGTTGAATCCCTGAAGGTAAGGGAGGTCGGTAGGAATCCGAGCCTCTTCGGCGTGACGTGGGTTGCGCTGTGTAAAGTTAGCCGCATTTCTTGAGGGCCCATTATATGGTAAGTGGGTTGTTCCATACTCGTTGATATTGGCCTTGGTCTTCAGGACCACGGTTCTGGAATCGACGTTGGTCGACCAGCGAGGGAAGCTCTTGGCTCATCATTTCTTCGATGAGTCCGACGGCCTGATCAAGCCCCTCCTGTGTCTTGCTAGTTATGCGCAGAGATAGGGGAGGGTTCTGTAGGCCAAGTCAGTGATGAACGGTCATGCTCCCCGGGCATCAGACTCCGCGACAGATGATGATCACTTACCTCGGCCGTAGCCAGTTTGCGGTCAGGGTAATAGCTGCCGCGAGTGGTCACATCTTGTAGAAAGTTAGTCATAAGTCATATTGCCAGCATGGTGGAAAAAGGCCTTACCGGCACCAGTTCGTTCCCGGATCTAGAAGTCACATAGCGAGGGTTAGCAGATGCCATAAAGCAATTGTGAGATGGTGTGCATTCAGTTAATGGGTGCAGTAAGCTTCATTGGCCACACAGAGATATGAGAGCAAGAAGAAATAAATTTTGTGGGGGTGGCCTCGGCAAAGACTGGAGTATCAACAGTAATAACAAAGCAAAGAAGATTACTTACCATTGACTGGGTAGCACCCTTGGTCAAGGTGTACCGATTGCGGGAATCGTTGATGTCGATGTCCTTGAAAAAGTCATGCGCCAAGCCGCGCTTCTGATCATGAGCCCGAGGGCTCGAGTAAGCGTTGCTGCTATCCTGTTGTCAAGTGTTAGGGCCAACCGATGGAACCGAAGAGCAACCGATTTTTACGAAGTGAGTTGTGGGGGGGTTAGGGTTGACCGACTTGAATTCCAGCAGCACGAGACGCTGTAGAATCAACAATTGTTAGCAAGCGAAGATAAGTTCAACATCGGACAGGGAAAACATACTAGCCTCAATCAGGGCATCGTGGGAGACGGGAGGAGTCGAAAGAGCCAGAGGGCTCTGCCGGGAGTCGCGGCCATGGGGACTGCGGGTGCGAGTGTACTCTGCCTGACCGGCAGAGGGCGAACGGGACCGAGAACGGACGTCCGACTGGGTTCGTCGAGGGCGTTCGGTTTGGTCGAAGCGAGAACGCTTCGGGCGGTTGAGATCGGCCATGATCGGCCACGAACGGACGCGGGTGGAAAGAAGTTGTAGAAAGAGGTCGGGAGGTGGAGTTGAATAGGGAAGAAAGTTTGATGGGGAGGAGAAAGGCAGAAGGCCGTAGATGTACTCGCGGGTGGAAGTAAATGTAGGCAGTGCGGGAAGGCGCGCGACGACAGAACAATTCAGGAGGGAGCGACCTGCGAAGGTGGCCAATTCACTCGGTTCTGGCCCCCAGTGCTGCCTTGGGTGCTGCCTATCGTTGCGCGGCCATGCACGGTGTGTGTGGGAAATCGAAGAGAGCTTGCGCCTTTGTATTTGCTTCCCCGGTCGTTGCTCGAGCGCATCGCATCGCCCGCGCGCTGAAATCCATTCATCTTGAAAACACGTGATGCAGCGGTGAGCTAGTCCCAGAACGGCTAGCGGGTGGGTGAGTCAGCCTGGCCGAGGTCGGAAGAGCAAAAAGTATCCGGAGATTCTGGAGGAAGCAGTGATTCATCGCACAACTGCCCCGATCAGAACCAGTTATGGCATTCCGGCGCCCCTCGACGCTCGCAGCGTCAGCGTCGCTGCTCTCGTCGGCAACCGCTGCCAGTCGGTCTCGCACCGCCGGCGCTCTGCCTCGTTTCAATGGCTTCCGCTCCTCTTCCAGCTCGACCTCAGCCTTGGCCTACAAGGCATTGCACCGTCGGTCTCCCCTCCCCCTGCCGGTCTCCGATGCCTCGCCTCAATGGGATGCTCCGACTGCCGTCTCGAGCATTCTGTACGAGACGCCCGTTCCTCCTAGCAACCCCCCGAAGCGACACATCCTGAACTGCCTTGTGCAGAACGAGCCCGGCGTGTTGTCCCGAGTGTCCGGAATTCTGGCTGCCCGTGGCTTCAACATTGACAGTTTGGTGGTGTGCAATACGGAGGTCGAGGACCTCTCCCGCATGACCATTGTGCTTAAGGGTCAGGATGGTGTTGTTGAGCAGGCTCGCCGCCAGCTGGACGACCTGGTTCCCGTTTGGGCTGTCCTGGATTACACCGATTCCGCTCTGGTGCAGCGTGAGCTCTTGCTCGCCAAGGTCTCCATCCTGGGTCCTGAGTTCTTTGAGGAGCTCCTGCAGCACCACCGTGAGATCACCACTCCCACCGAGAGCCTGGAGAAGGACAAGCAGAGCGGCCATTCCATTGAGCAGATCGAGTACCACCCTCGCAATCTGCCTCCCAGCCAGGCTCTACGCCACAAGCACGAGCACCTGGACGCTATCACCCGCCTGACCCACCAATTCGGTGGTAAGGTTTTAGACATCAGCACCAACAACTGCATTGTCGAGCTGTAAGTCCTCTCGCGACCCAGCAGGCCTTGTCATGGCTTTTTCTAACAACCTACCCATAGCTCCGCCAAGCCCAACCGTATCGACTCCTTCCTCAAGCTCATCGGCCCCTTCGGTATCCTCGAGTCCACCCGAACCGGTCTCATGGCCCTGCCCCGCTCCCCTCTGTCTGAGCAGACCGAGGAGCTCGAGAAGGAGGCCGCCGACGTTGTTGATGCCAGCACCCTGCCCCCCGGCTAAACGAATTGCCCGAGCCTTCAATTCAAAAATACATACCCAATATGACTTGATCCGTTCGCCGCGCGTTGCTTCGAGCTGTTGATTCTCGGTTCAGCTTTAATATTCAAGACTTTCTAGCTTCATATGTAAAATGACCCAATATCTTGACTTTGTATCTTGATTCTGTCGTAACAGTGCCGTGAGCATCATCATATTGAGCGAGCTATCGAAAACTGGAAAACATCCCAATTCGGGTGTGAATAAGCAACGATGCTGCGTTGTGAGCATCGACCGGTTTGAAATCACCTCTCAACACTAGCCAGCTAAGACCTGAATATTACCTCGTGTCCCTAAATCCTGACCTTCGCAGCAATCCCTTTGCCGCGGTAAAATATGACATCAGTATACTCAAGAACCTTGATCCCGATCTTGGCCAACGCATCCATCTCGAGCGACTCCCCGAGCGCCTTGCGCAAAGCGTCGTATCCAACACCATCCAAGACCAAGTCAACTGGAAGACGCGGCGTGTGCGAGATACCTGGTGGGACATCAAATTGCTTGTAGTGGTTGATCCTGCCGACGGGCTCGTCCTTTTCGTAGAATGCGGTTGCCTCGATCGAGGTGATGGTGATGCTTGTTTCGTTCAGGGGTGAGAAGAGGGTGAATTCGGCCGTTGATGACCAGAAATGGAGCTGCGTGAGTGTTAGTAAATAAGTTCTGATCCGTTTTCGCATTATAAGAAATGATGGAGTGAAGATAGGTGCCGAATACCGTTGCATCTTGAATAAAGTGAGGTCTGTCTTTGCCATCATCGGGAGATCCTGGTGTGGATAGTTGAGGGATCGGAAGGTTGATATGAATGGCCGATAACGCTTTGCCCAGCGCTGGAAGGGAGGGGATGGTTGCCTCGTGTGTTTGAATGGTGACTGTTGTATTGTAGCCTGTAGCGAGTGGTCTGTCAAAACATCATATCATACTTGTGCATTTTTCAACACTGACCTGAAACATATGATGAGACCAGTGTTCGACCTGCTTCTACACCGTCAATGCCACTGCTGTCAAGTGGGTTCCACAAGAAGCTAATCGGAACATCTGTGTTATTTCCGGGGTGAACGGAGATATCGCGGGCAGTGATATGCGCGATGGCGGTGCCGTTGTACAACATAAGAAGATCAACGAACGGAACAGTTGCTGAGTACGAAGTGGGATTCGTAAAGTTCACCTTAACAGAGACAGAAAGCGAAGATTCAGCAGTCTCGTTCAATGACAACGAAACAACTTGCGGATTGAGGTGATGAAGTGGATTTCCAGCAGGAGCTAAGAACAAGTCAATTCCCGAAAACAACAGCAATGCTAAAACTTATACTATGGATCTAGATTATGAAAGTAGCGAGAACATACTGTTCACCGGGACATCGCCTTCTGCGGGGATGCCGCGCACTGTCAAGCGGCCCAAGCCAGTCGAGACTTTTGTATCTACAGTGGCCGCAACGTGCAAGACCACTCCGTTCCCAAATAGCATCCCTTGAACGACTTCCGATAGGACGCCGCTGTCGGTCACGTTCAACGGGGCGTCTTTGATGGCAAACTCCACGAGCAATGCGGGCAAGCCGTCCTCGTCCTCGGTGAGGGTCGAGTTGGCTTTTTGCCACTCATCGATGTTCAGCACTCCGAGTTCTTTGCCTTTGTTGTACACCTTCGCAATTGCTCTGACACGAGGAACTTCGACTTGGAAGTTCATCTCCTCTGGCAAGCCGATAAGGACCTTCATGATGGCTGAGACAGACGGCTGTGCTCCCGGGGCACCAGGCTCTGCGAATGGGTCGGGAAGTGAGAAGTGAGTGTCCGTCATGGTGAAGTTCTTTACCAGGTTGTCCAAAGCATGTCCGGTAAAAGGCAAGGGCACGGTGACACTGCGGAGCAGGTCCGCGATCCAGCCGGGTGTTTCGGGTGACGGAGCATCCGCTCCGCGCACAAAGATGGTAGTCTCCACGCCTTGGATGAAGTTCGAAACCAGCAGGTCCAAAGGCGAATCCCTTTCCCCGGGGCAGCTGGTTGTCAATTCGTCGGGAATCTGCTTGATGAGGCCTTTGACGCTCACATCGGTGGGCTTGTCGGTGCGAACTTGTACCTCTGCTGTGTCGGCATTGGCTACCATGATAAGAGGGTCGCCCGGAGAGCAGTTGGGTACGAGCACTTCGAACCCAAGGGCTGGGATTGTCACAGAAACTGGAGAGTCGATCTTTGCAGTGAGTGAAACGTCAACGGCCATCGACCCGTTGTCTGCATCGTGCACGTTCAGCCGAGTCAGGCTGATCACAGGCAAAACAGGGAAGTCATTTTCTATTCGGATTAGTCTCAATACTCAATTACTTATATACGGCTCATGGGCTTACTTACCTTCGAATGTGATTGTCTCTGTTAGGATTTGAGACCCTAGAGCAATAAGGCCGGTCTTGAGATGCAGTGTCGCCTTGCCTCTGACGCTAAGGCGAGCCAGTCTGCCTTCTATCCAATCCATGGCAATGGAATGAATCCCTTTGATGTCACCAGCCGTCAGATCAGTCAAGAAGTCGATGTGGTTCTTATGACCATTGCGGATATTCACTTTAATGGACGGTACCGCCGCGTTTCCAATGAGCACATTGCCGTACTCTGGCAGGTATACCTCGACATCTGACTCGCCCGTCTCGACTTCCCGAGCAATCCATGTGGCGAACCGACCAAAGCACTGGATTGACTTGTTCTTCACGCGATTTGCATCCATGACGAAGTCGCCCTGCACTCGAGCGCGAACGCCATCGGGGGTGGTGGAGTCTATGGATAGAGCCGTTGGCTTGAATACGGCCGCTTCCTGCGCATACCCTTTCACCACGGCCGGCGCGGCAAAAGCGAAGACCAGAATCGCCAGGACACCCGTCGTCAGTAGGGCGAGGGAGATGATTATCGGCCATCGTACTCGGCTCGGTTTCTTCGTGGAACCATCCACGGGAGATATCGATCTTCGAGAAGCGACTGAGGAAGGCCTGTCTGTTCCATATGTTGCGATGTCCTCTTCGCGACGATGGAGTAGTGGTGTGGATTCTGATGACAGCTCGAATGATCGGCGAGGCTGGTCTGGACGAGTGGTTCTGTCATGGGACGGAGTCGGAGAGGACGACCGGGCCTGCCCGTCCAACAAGGGCCTGCTCGCCTCATCAGCCATCACGAGAGATATTTCAAGAAATAGACGGTAGTAGTGAGACCCTCTCCGAGCGCCTGAGTGATGCCAGAAAGCTCGAGAGAGGGATGAGGAGGGAGAAACCCAGTGGATTGATGACGATAAGCCACCCCAACTGGGCGATAACGGAATGTGGAGAAGTTAAAAACACCTGAAATACGAGGCTCCAAGTACAGCGGCGAGGCATAAAGGCATTAAGGCACTAAGGCACTAAGACTCCCGCCGAGGCCGGCGCACATCCTCCACTGGGGAATTTGAGTTGAGTCATTGCGGTTCCCTTCTTTGCGACCCGGCCCCTCCGTCCCTCTTCCCCCATTGCACATTGCACCTCTGTACACCTTCACCCTCACCTGTACTCCTTTCTCTGCCCTCAGCCCACAATGGCTAGCGGTCTTACAGCTGCCGCCCGTTATGGCGCCCAAAGTGTAATTCAATTCGCCGGCTCCACCTCTTCACTGCGTCGAACACTCCAGGCTAATGGTCTCCGACGATTTGCCCACCAGACACAAACCACTCCCCCCTACCTCTCCTTTCGCTCCCCGCCACCTTCTGTCCATTGCCGACCTGACTCCGGCTGAGTTCGCAACCCTGGTGCGCAATGCCGCCTCGCACAAGCGGGCTATCAAGTCCGGAGCTATCCCGCAATCCCTCATTGGATCTCTCTCCGGCAAGACTGTCGCCATGATGTTCAACAAGCGCAGCACCCGTACGCGCGTGTCTACAGAGGCTGCCGCCGTGCAAATGGGCGGCCACCCTATGTTCCTCGGCAAGGAAGATATCCAGCTCGGCGTCAACGAGTCTCTCTATGATACCTCTGTCGTCATTTCCTCCATGGTTTCCTGCATTGTCGCGCGAGTCGCCAAGCACTCCGACGTGGCTGATCTGGCCCAGCACTCGACTGTTCCGGTCATCAACGCTCTGTGCGATTCTTTCCACCCCCTGCAGATCATTGCCGACTTCTTAACCATCTACGAATCATTCACCCCCAAGGCTCACACTGTCTCCAGCCTGGGCCTGGAGGGCCTGAAGATTGCCTGGGTTGGTGATGCCAACAACGTTCTGTTCGATCTGGCCATTGGTGCCACCAAGATGGGTGTTGATATCCACGTCGCCACCCCCAAGGGCTACGAGATCCCCGCCGCTATGGTCGACATTATCCAGCGTGCTGGAGACGGCGTGACCCACGCCGGCAAGCTCATTCAGACCAACGTTCCCGAGGAGGCCGTCAAGGATGCCGATCTCCTGGTCACCGACACCTGGGTGTCCATGGGCCAAGAGGAGGAGGCCAAGAAGCGTATGAAGGCCTTTGAGGGCTTCCAGATCACCGCTGATCTGGCCAAGCGTGGCGGTGCCAAGGAGCACTGGAAGTTCATGCACTGCCTTCCCCGACATCCCGAGGAGGTCAGCGACGAGGTCTTCTACAGCCCTCGCTCCCTCGTTTTCCCCGAGGCCGAGAACCGTCTGTGGGCCGCCATCTCGGCGCTGGAAGGCTTCGTCGTTAACAAGGGCAAGATTGTCGAATAAATATATAAGTTGGAAAAAGTCCAGGGGGGACATGGTTTCTTGTTCCACCCGCTGAGCGTTTTTTGGGAGTTGATATGCTAGGGGATACACATAGATTTTTCATTCGGATGTAATCTTTCAAAATCCAAAATTCACCCAATTTTCATTACCTCGCATCCGTAACCGCCGTTCCCTCTTCCGTTGAGAGGGGCCCTCTTTAGGCACGCCAATGACGTCGATGATAATTTCCCGAGAGACCCTTGCGGTTTCTTAAAATTCGGCGCACTCGGCATGCCTGGCGGCCTTTCGGTTTGATAAGCTTCCCCCATCCGACGCTGGTGGGGCCTTCGGATGCCGACATGCGCTGCGTGTGGTGGGGCTTCCGATCCCATCAACGGAGTTGGAGGGGTATGGCTGGCCATGCAGTCATGCGAGACATGGATAGAATCAAGCCTGCGTTGGTTGATGTTGATAATTTAGGTCATTGTGTATCTGCTCGGCTTTCTGAGTTCATAGACAACAACTTCAAAAGCAATACTACAATGTGCAAAGCCGACCCCCATGCGCTGCTCGGCCCGTCAACCTACGTTAAATGGCATGCATTTGACACACCAGTATCTGTTGCACTTGATGACCATATTAGACTGCGATGGATCTGGAAGTGCATGGCTTCTCCGGAGGATCGCCCGGAAATTCCGTGGCAGAGTCCTCGGAAGACTTAATTATCAACCCCCCACACTCTCTCCACGCTCCGAAAAGCCACCAACTCGCACACCATCGGATCGGTAATTCTCCAGGCGGGGCGAAGCCTGTTGTCCCACTAGATACTTAGCTACATATATCTGGAGGACGCAATCGCCCCCTTCTCATTCCCGGAACTGTTTTCACTATATCAGTCTTTATAAAAACAAATTGCAAACATAATCTTGCAGCATGGGTTTCGAAGACAAGCGCGTCGCCATCATCGGCGGCGGCCTGGGCGGAATGTCCTTCTTGAACGCCGCCCTGTATGCCGGCCTGAAGAACGTCCAGCTTTACGAGCAGGCGCCGCAATTCGGCGAGGTCGGAGCCGGCGTGAACATCACTTCCAACGCCAATCGCATTCTCGACGCATTCGGTTTGCAGGAGAGCATGACTGAGAAGTCCTCCCGCCAACTCCCCTGCTACATGGAGTATCACAACTACAAGACCGGAGACTACCTGGGCCACATCGACGAATTCTCTCGGCCCCCCGCCCGACTACTGCACCGCGCCCATCTGCTGGATTCGCTCAAGGAGCGCGTGCCCGAGTCCTCTGTGAACTTGGGCAAGCGATTGGCATCCATCGACCGAAGCGCCGCCGGCGCAGCGCCGTACACCCTGCACTTTGAAGATGGCAGTACCGCCGAGGCGGATATCGTCATTGGATGCGACGGTATCAAGTCCAATGTGCGGCTGGACATGGGTCTGGGCGATTCCCCCAACTATTCCGGCCAGGTCGTGTACCGTGGTTTCGTCGACTACAAGGACCTGCCCGAGGAGACGGCGCAGCTGCTCCGGAAGACGGTTAACTTCCGTGGTCCGAAGCGACACGTCCTGATCCTGCCCATCGGAAACAAGGAGACGCAGACTGATCGCGCTGCGATCATTGGCTTTATGTCTGAGCCGCTTGAAGCGTGGGATTCGGAGAGCTGGATGTCCCGCTCGGATATCGAGAGCTTGCATCAGCATGTGAGAGACTGGTGTCCGCAGGTGCAGGATATCATTTCTGGTCTGCGGAAGGGCTCGCCTGATGGTCGGATGCTGAAGCAGGCGCTTTATGTGCGGGATCCGCTGGATAAGTGGTATGAGATGAAGGATGGCCAGAAGGATGCGGGCATCATTCTGCTGGGTGACTCTGCCCACTCCACCCTTCCTCATCAGGGTAAGTCGTGCTTCAGTTTAAAATTCAGCGATTTCAACTGACTCAAGAACATAGGACAAGGAACCTGTATGGCGATCGAGTCTGGCATTGCTCTCGCTACCATCCTGCGTCACTGGAAGGGTGAGAACCTGGCGGACGCGTTCCAGTTTTATCAGGATCTGCGCAAGCCTCGGACAGACCGGGTCACGCAGACTAGCTATGAGGCTGGCAAGCTCGCTAGCTCAGATAGCCCTGACCAGATGACTGGTAACTTTAATCCCGAGGCGCTTGCGGAGCGCATGAAGTGGATTATGGAATATAATGTGTTGGAGGATTTGAAGAGCAAGGGGGCTGAGGTTTTGGACTTTCAGGACTCCCGCCTGTAAATAGACTGGGGGTTATTAGAGATGCTGTATATACCATTGAATTTGTACAAATGATGTTCATGTGACCCACGATATCAGTGTTCTTACCTAGGCAATGTAAGGTATTGTTGGGAGATTTATGTAGTGTTGAAGTGGTGTGGTGTACTTCCTCGGTCAGACCACCCCATGCTAAAATATAGATCGGCTGATCGGGTTACACAAACGACAATCATATTTCGCCACCCGAGCTCAATGTCCAACCGCGATTTGCCCCGAGAGATAAGAACACTAGCAGTGACAGATATATATCTAAACAAATATATCCACCTCATAACATCACGGAGCCCACAACTATAGATACACCTAGAACAGCCGAAGTGTGCACGGCCATTTTCACATGCCGACCGCACGTGCAGCACCTCCGCATTTCCACGGTTGACATTGCGACATCCTCCTCTCCTCGCGAGCTCCCAGGAGACCGACAAGTTCACTATGGACGTAAGTATACCACCTAACAATTGGCACAACTCCAGCTCATACGAAACGCAGTTCAATAATTCGGGCGGCTTCCCATCCCGGCGGTCATACCCCAACCTCAATCACGTCTCCCTCGCACCACTAACACCCCGATTTCCAATCGACGACGACACCGAACCAACAGACTACTTCAGCCCCCGAGACACAGGAGAAAACACAGGCACCAGAACTCCACCACGAACATCATATTTCTCCAGTGTCTCCGTTCCAAGTACACCACCCATCCTCTCGCATTCGCGAAGTACATCCCGCGCGCGACACACCCGCAGCAAGAGTTCAAGCCGCGCGACCACATTCAGCGATACAAATCTGACGAGCCGAGATGTCTCGGTTCCGCTGCACCACGCGTACAAGAAACGGCCCAGCTCGACGCAGCGTCGCCTCGGTCACAGTCACGGTGAAGGACATGCGACCAAGTCGGACGCTGAATGGATGCTTCGAGCTGGAATAGCCCTCGCCTCCTCGACCCGCGAAGAAAAGGGCCAAAGCTGGCTATCTAAGCGCGAGAGCTCAACAAGTCTCGTCTCGGAATCCTTTGACAATGCACCCCATCGACACCACCACCGGACGAAATCGGGTTCGTCGCGCAAGTCTCGATCCAGCGCTTCGACGCCCGCTGCGCTCTCGCGGCGGAGCTCGAGATCTAGGGGTGGGAGTCGCCGTGGAAGTCGTGCGGGATTGGCGATGACTACGCTACCTCTCTCTTCTATATCGTCCGGGGCCGGTAAGTTATCCAGTCCGGCTGGAACGGCGAGTCCTGAGGTCCGTGGCCGGAGTTCTGGCGTCGAGCCGGATTTCGTCGATGAGCGGATTCGCGCGGAGATGGCTTCGTTGCAGGAACGCGGGTTCACAGATGATGAGTCGGAGTTCTGGGATGAAGATGAAGAGTCTGAGTGTGATTACTCTACTGATGAGGCGCCGGATGAATTCGATGAGGCGGATTTGCAGCGTCTTACCCGGGAACGTGGGTTTGGGCTGGGGAGCTGGATTGATCGATTAGTTGAGTGGACGCTTTTTGGCGTTGAGGAGTGGCCGGCCCCTGCGCCGACGGCTGCTACAAGAATTGGGACTACCCTTACTACTACCACTGTTACCTTTGAAGAGCCGCTGGCTATTCGAGAAGGGAGTGAGGGGGTGCAGGCGCGTGATAGTCTGTCTGTTGCTTCTGCGGAGAGAGATCAGGATTCTGATTTTGAGACTCTCGAGCTTGAAAATGATGAGTCCGTTGTCGGTGTTGAGAAGCCGGGCTCGCGTGGTGGGTGGGAAGATGCGAGTTGGTTGTTCCGGGTCGTGAAGCGGGCCATAATATGATCGAGGGCCTTTGCTATTGCTTGTACATACTATGACTTCTTTTCTCTTCTCATATGTTCTTGGCGATGTTAATGGTACGGCCGTGAGATCAGACTGCAAGATAATGATGGGTTTCATTCTTTACGACATAAGAGCGTGCGAATCAATTGAAGCAATCTTTGTGAATTTGTGACAACGATCGATCTAGTAAGGCATTGTTCGATGTAGACCGCAGATGTAGATCCACCAGGCCGAGTACGAATACGAAGAGGGGCATGTATTGCGTGCTTCGGAAGGGGCCGAGAAAGTATCAAAGTAGATGAATTGACTGTACAAAACTCCGACAGTGCAAAACGAGAAAATCACAAGAAGCACGCCATCCGAGATTGTAATACCTTGGTAAAAGCGACAAACGAGATACAGAATCGAACGACAGGTTGAGAATCAAGCCACCCAAGGGGCAAGGTACGAAAGAAATGACAGCGCGACTTGGAAAACAGCAGTACCAAGCTGTGATAGTGGATTGTAAAATGAAAGATAAGGAAAAGTCAGGTCAAGACTAAATAGAGATGCAAAGCCGCTGGACAAACCAGCGCAAAGAAACGAAAGTTAACGAGAAGCAAAAAGACATGTAGTTGTCGGGTAATTCGCCTTTGCATACTATAAAACGCCAGTCAGAGACCAAGTGGATTCTCTAAAGGTCATGCAGTAGTTATCGTGATCGTGGCATACGTTGGAAGGTGACGGTCGGACAGGTGAGGACCGTCGGGCGGGGCTCGGCGTGGTGGGAGCGACGAGTATGTGATGTCGAAGATTAGACCTGAGTGCATCCGCATGCAAGGTATAATTTAATCCGAGCGGGTTGGTTTATGTCGTCGTCGTATTATCGAGATCGAAATTGGAAAAGGGGGTGATCATTGCTTTGAGTCATGGCTGCCTCTTTTTTTATTTTCGTTCACCAAGGTCCGACCTTGACAGGAGTCCCAAGACCATAAGTGCCGGAGAGAAGTTGGTCTCGAATTGAGCCGAGCTCATTTCCACCCGATCCGTAGGATTGCGAGTCTGGCCCGTTCATCCATCCTAGGCTCGAGCCGAGTTCGTTCACGGCGGCCTGGAGCTTCCCTCCCGATGTGTGGTTGTGTTTCGCGAGCTTCTGATCCCATCCCCCGTACTGCAGCTGAATTCCTCCGCCACGCTTTCCTGCTTCTCGGATCACCAGGATCCAGGCTTTGCAGATCTCATCGTAGGCGGAGTCTCGCTCGATGTTGTTCTGTGGCGTACTCCAGCGAGGCAAGGCGTGGATGATGTCGGTCGCTCCGTCCAGATAGCTGAGTGAGACCGATGGCTGCGCTTCGTTTGGAGGGAGGAAGTTGGGTGTGAAGTCGCTCAAAGCTTCAAGAAGGTTCGTGAGTGGCTGCCGGACTCGATTGTAGGCGTAGTCGGACTCAGTGTTGCCTCCCAGCGGGAAAGACGACTGGAGGATCCCTTGGTAGTTCCGAAGAACCTGGAGAGTAGACGAGACGCTTGGGCGAGGTGATGTATGGGCGACCTCGTCGGCGAGCTGAGGATGACGCTCGCACATGGTCCGAACCACGGTCCGAAGGGCATCGGTGTCCAAAGTCTCTAGCAGACGAGGGAGGGAGAGAGGTCTGCCGGAGACATTTGGTCGGGATCGTTTGATATTGCGAAAGGTCGGAGGGAGTTGGCGAGGAGTAAAGGCAGGGGAGTTGGTCGGAGAGGCGGACATGCGTCCATCATGGTCGTTGCCATCATCATCGGCTTTCCGCTTGCGGTTTGTGTAGGATGGTGTCGACACTATAGGTGAGAAAGTCAGATCATGATCGATGGATGACTCAGAGAGCATGGCTTCAGAGAGAGGTGAGAGTAGCGAGCGAGCGAGAGACTTACTGATCCGGGAGGGCGAGAGTCGAGGGTTCTCGTAGAAATGAGGAGGAACAGGAGGCGTGGCCACCAGACTGTTCATGATGACAGCCGGATGGCAGATGAAGAGTGTCTCCAAGATTCTCACGGAAAAACCGGATCACTTTCCAAAGGGCAAGGAGGAAATGGAGGAAAAAAGGCGCCCAAAAGGGTGAGGTGGGGAGAAGAAAGGCAGAGAAGCGGTGGAGAAAAGAGAAGGCGTAGCGTTGCGGGCGGCAACGCAGGCCGGCCGCGCAGGTTTCAACGTAACTTCTCGACGTTGCAGAGACGGGATCTCCCTGCAAAAGAAAGGGTTTGGTGAAGGAACTGACTGCTGCGATTTTAATAGGCCTGTCTTGACTCAGATTTTACACTGAGGAAATAAAGATTACATATGGATGATCCTATTTTCGCTGGTGAGACCCGCTCGGACGCTGCTCTACCAAGTACTACATTCCGTGCTGCGCAGGGTTCGGCTTGGGCTGCATTCGGGGCTCCCCGACCTACGTGCTACTATATGTGCTTCTCTTGAGAAAATGATGACTGAAAAAACATTCCTTTTGTTTTGACCTAAAGTACGCCCGGGGATATCGAATGTCGAATTTACAGATACAAGGATTGGGCAGCGACAATGTCCCGACGGACCTTCGTGAGCGCAGATTCGAACTTGTCCTGCAGGTCATCGCTTCCCATTACCTTAGAAGCCTGCGCCATCTGTCGCAGACACTCTTCCAGCCGCCGGAAAACGCGGATCAGACTGCCCTCGTAAACGTCGGTCATTTTACTAGGTAGAAATTTGTTAGTGGTGGTTCGGTTCACATGCAGGGGGTGGCAAACACTTACCAGATCTCGCCGAAGGCCTTTCCGTTCGCCCACTCATAGATCACCTCCATGAGCTCCCAGTGGAAGCTCTTGACATACTCGTCCTCATTAAGAGCCAGCTTAGACTCCTGAGAGACCTTGGCAATATGCCGAGCCTGTTGCTGGATAACCTTAAGAGGCTTCGACAACTCGTCCTTGGCCAGCGGAGGAGCCTCCTTTACTTGCTCATCGAACACGAATACACTCATGACAGCAGCAATTTGTTCGGGAGTAAAATCATTGAAGAAACCGTTGAAGAGCAGCTCACTCAGCATTAGCTCGTCACCGGTACTGATCTCACAGGCAACTCGGGCCTTCATCTGAACAACATCGGCGTCATTAATAAATCCTAGTCGACGGAGCACTCGCTTGCGGTATTTCAGCTCATCGAGCTGCTGGATAGCCATGGCTTCGGCAATCTTCTTCTTAACGTCCTTGATTTGGTTGCCCGTGCGGACCTTCTCATCATACTGCTCGTAGAGTTCTGGCAGTCGGGGTGAGTTGTGCAGCGGGTTGCCCAGGAGGCGGGAATCGAGAACTTCAATTTTCTGCAGTAGTTTTAATATAAGATCGGGCTTTTCATAGAGGAAACGAGGACCTACCCTGAGAAGCTTCTTGAAAGAATCATCCTGGATCTTCATATCCTCAATGGGGTCGATCTGTGGCAGCCCATCGGGGAATCGTCTCTGGCACTCATCCAGATGTTTCCTCACGGTGTTCAAACTGTCGGTCGAAGTGAGGTCCTTGGGCAGATTGAGTCGAATGGGTGACAGACGACGCACGCAAGTGAGCATGCTGGGTACAACCACTGTCCGGCACTTTTCGCCGTCCTTGGCTGGCTCGATTCCGGCAGGAAGATCCGAGAACGACTTGGTACCAATGGAAGGACCCTCCGCGAGCTTCAAAATCACATCGACAAAGTATTGTTCGTGAGGAGGAATCTGCTCAGTGGGGTTCTTGGGGGGCGGTCGCTTGGTGTGTCTGACAGTTACACCCCAGCCAAAATTTTTACCCTTAAATCCAATCTGAACCAGACGGCCCGGTTGAATGAAGGGCAGAATATGGTTGGGGTGGCTAATTACAGCCTGAACGTCGTCGGCGAAGGTATCCAGCTGCTTTCTAAGGTCGTAGTATTCGCGAATGGTTCCTTCATCAGGAATAAAGGTGTTGGCTTTCTTGTCTTCCAGTTCCTGAAGCTCTCTCTCCAAGCTGGAGATGTCGCCGGTATTTTGAAATTGTTTGAAGCAGCGTTCAAGCATGTATTCGGGAGAGATACCATCCACACGGAGGAGATTGAGGATCATGTTGTAACTGAGGTGGAAGGCTGAGTTCAGTCGGTCTTGTTCACCACGGACGATCTCCTTGGCAACAGCAGGATCCATCTGGTTGTCCACCATCATAATCACGATACCTCGGTCATCAAGACCTCGTCGACCAGCACGACCGGACATCTGAATGAACTCGGATGGGGAAACCCAACGTTGGCTCACACCGTCAAACTTCCGAACGCTGGTGAACACAACAGTCTTGGCAGGCATGTTCAGGCCGATGGAAAAAGTCTCGGTAGCGAAAAGGACCTTAATCAGGCCTTCCTGGAAAAGAATCTCAATAGTTTCCTTGAGAATAGGCAGGAGACCGGAGTGGTGGACCCCGACACCTCTGCGGAGCAGGGGCAGAAGGTTCTCGATCTGAGGCAATTCGCGATCTTCCTTGGAAAGCATTTCGATGGCACTGTTGAAAACCTTGGAAACCATTTCTTTCTCGGAATCGTCGTTGAAGGACATGTTAACCATTTGCAGAGCGCCCTGCTCGCATTCTCGTTTGCTGAAACTGAAGACGATGACGGGGTTAAGGCTCCTCAGCATAATCATCTTGACAATTTTGAACATATCAGACGGGCCCTTGTTACCGCCCTTGTTCAGTTTCTTGTCCTTGCCATTTCCTTTCCGCTTGGCCAGAGCATCGGCGGGATCGTCTCCCGCCTTATCCGCAATCGTACTCATGGCCTTCTGGAAGTTCTCCTCGCGGAACGCTCCCTTCTCGTCAACAATAAGGTGCATACCATCGCCACCAGCTGGGAAGAAGTAGTGCTGAAGAGGAGTAGGGCGGAAATCGGTGTAGACAACGTGACAAGGCTGGTTGTGCATCTTGGTGACCCACTCGGCGAACTGCATGGAATTGGGAATGGTAGCAGACAAGAAGACATATCGAACCTTGTCTGGCAGGAGAATGATGGTCTCTTCCCACACAACACCACGGTTGGCGTCACGCATGTAATGAATTTCATCGAAGATAACCCAGCCCACCTCGCGCATGATCTCAGAGCCACGATACAACATGGAACGCAAAATCTCGGTGGTCATGACCAGACAAGTGGCGGTAGGGTTGATGGTCACATCGCCGGTCATCAGTCCAACATCACCGAACTCGGCCGCAAATTCACGGTATTTCTGGTTGCTCAGCGCCTTGATTGGACTGGTGTAGATCACTCGTTGGTTGTTCTTCAAGCATTGCGCAATGGCGTATTCTGCAATAACAGTCTTTCCTGCACTAGTGTGGGCCGAGACCAGCACACTCTCTTCTCGTTGAATCGAATAGACCGCAACCTGCTGAAATGGATCAAGGGTAAAAGCGTAGCTTTTCGCGGGATTGGCAGGCGGCTGATGCTGCGAGATGGGGACGTAGGGGTAGTTTGGAGGGATGGCAACTTGGTGGCGGACTTGGTGGGACACCACAATCCCAGTATCTTGCGAAAGTCCGCCAGAGGCGAGCTGACGCTCTTGTTCGGTTTCGAAGGAATCGGCGACGACTGGCGCGGGGGCGTCGGCCAGTTTTTGTCGTTTTGTTTCGGGTTGTTCGTTGTCGGCTGCTGGCTCTTCATTTGCTGGCTCAGCATCAGCCATGGGCTCATCAGAAGAGGCCTCCTTCTTTTCCTCAGCTGGCGCAGCTTCCTCTGCTTTGACCTCTCCGTCGGCCTGACGCTTCTTGCTTTTGTCCTTCTTGGTCTTCTTGTCCTTCTTGCCGCGCTGAGGAGTACCACCAGGCGGCTGAACCGCCTGGGGTTTGTCCTCGAAGACGTCGAAGAGCTCGTCCATGTCCAGGTGCCGACTTTGGGGACGAGTCGAGTCGGCAGCAAAGCGGGCCTGGACTTTTTTGCGCAGAAAAATGAAAGTACTTGATCGAGAAGGCGGTGACCCGCGCGCGCGCCCGCATCACCTGACAAATATCACGTGACTACAATCGACCCATTCCGCACCTTGCGATGTTCACTTTGGCTTCGCCCGTCTGTTCCCGATCGTCCGCTCTCTCCTCTCAGTACCTCAAGGTGGGTGACTGTTGCAATATTCTGACTCTCTCATGCACCAGCTCACACTATCTACGAAGATGTACGCCTCCTCCGCCGTCCGCGCCCGTCTGGCCACCGTCGCTGCCCGTCGTGGCTTCTCCACCACTCGCACCCAGCTCGGCAGCCCCTACCACTACGCCGAGGGTCCCCGTACCAATATCCCCTTCAACCCTCTGACCAAGCACTTTTTCTGGAGATACTGGGCCTTCATGGGTGAGTAGTCCGCAATTGACCGACAGATCGCGACAGGGCTAACTCGAAGACTCATCTAGTTGCCGGTTTCGGTGCTCCCTTCGGTATTGCCGGTAAGCTTTCAATTGACCCGACTCTCTATCAGAGAGGTGCTAACGATTCCTATCATATAGTCTGGCAAACCTACAAGACCAAATAAGCTGTTTTACTAGTGCAACCCGCGTGATCCTGATAGGAGGAATGGTCAACCTCCGCGGTGGAAGTTTTTGATCAGGCAACCAAGCCGCTGCAAATCGTGTACAAAGCTAGAGAATAAGTTTGGATTTTCTTTGCACCCGAAAATCGTGCCATTGTAGCCGTGTAGTGCGCGTAGAATGTAGCTCCTGCGACGTTGAAATCTGAATGAAGTCATTGGCTGAGCGGATGTGGAAAATCTAAAATCTGTGGTTCGGCCTTGATACAACATCCACAACCACGTCGCCAGCCGCACATCTGCCCGCTCTCCCAGACTGGAGGACAAGCTGTGGTCAGAGATTCGCGGGCATTTTTTCGAATTTTCTTGTTTCTACGCGCCCGTCCGATCTCACCGTCCCATGGCGGGGTAGAAAAAGAGGGCCCTCAAAAAAAGTTGATACCCGTGAAAGATGCGCAACCTGCGAAATGTTTGGCTGCGGGAGACGCAGGTCCAGAGTGATCTGCCTCTGACGGCCACGGCTTGGGACACCTCGTCTGACTCGGTCGTCTGTACCTTTGGTCCGACAGAGCAGGCCCCAATTATCGAGCTGCGAAGGAAGCGGCCTGATACCCAGGCTGATGATCCCGCCGACCACCCGCTCAGCCGCGATGCGCTCGAGATTCTGGCCTCCTGGGATGCGCCCTGCCCGTTGCCGGATTTGTCTTGTGACCGGATTCTGTCATTGCACTACTTTGCCGATAACCTGACAGCATGTCTGGTGCTCGAGGGTGGTGATATTGTCATGGTCCGCGAGGAACCCCTCCCCGGCGAAGACAAAATTGAGATTCTGGGCTCTGTGGATGTCGGCATCAGCGCTGCTGCATGGTCGCCTGATGAGGAGCTGCTTGCTATTACGACAAGAGCTCGTACTCTTCTTTACATGACACGCGAGTTCGAGAATGTTGCTGAAATCACATTGGCCCAAGCCGATCTTCAATCTTCCCAGCACGTGTCTGTTGGCTGGGGTAAGCGAGAGACGCAATTCCAGGGAAAGAGAGCCAAGGCCCTTCGGGATCCTACGGTACCAGAGAAGGTTGACGAGGGAAAGCTGAGCAGCAACGATGATGCTGGAACCACCATCAGCTGGCGAGGTGACGGTGCCTACGTTGCCGTGAACAGTATTGAAGAAGGCTCTCGTCGGGCGATTCGCGTTTACTCCAGAGAGGGTACGCTTGATAGTGTCAGCGAGCCGGTTGATGGACTCGAAGGGGCCCTGAGCTGGCGGCCGTCTGGAAATTTGATTGCAGGAAGCCAACGACTGGAGGATCGTGTTGATGTTGTTTTCTTTGAACGGAATGGCCTTCGCCATGGCCAGTTCACTTTGCGCCTCACAGAGAATGAGCGCCAATCCTGGGGATCGCACATCCAACTCTCATGGAATGTCGATTCGACCGTGCTGGCTGTCCGATTCAAAGATCGCGTCCAACTGTGGACCACAGGCAACTACTACTATTATCTCAAGCAGGAGATCCCGATTGTCAGTGATCCTGAATCCTCCCTCCCATTTTCCTTTGAATGGCATCTGGAAAATGCACTGCGTGTTGTGGCTGGCTCCTCGGGATCTATCCTGGACTTGGAATTTGCATTTGATATCAACCACGGCTCCACTGTGATTCCAAATGATGTCGGCGCCGTTGCTGTGATCGATGGAAAAAACCTGAAACTGACTCCCCTTCGCTTGGCGGGTGTGCCACCTCCCATGGCTCATAATGAGCTGGCATTAGACTCGAATGCCATTGATGTTGCGTTCAGCAAGTCAGGTACCCGCATCGCGGTCCTCATGAAGGACAGTTTCTCTATTTTCTTGTGGGCTTTGAAGAGCCGCCCGGTTCCTGTCCCTATTCTCGAGTCAAGCTACCCACTCTCCGACGCCTCAACTAGCCGTCCCAGGCAGATCGCATTTGTGGACGAAAATGAAGTTTATGTGCTTAGGGAGCCCAAGCCAAACTCTACCATCATCGAGAAAACGATGCTGGAGACTCGTTCTACTGAGGTCATCCATGAGGCTCTCGGTACCCGATTCTCCTCGATCTTCCCAGGAATTGGTCATGATAGCCTGTGGATTTCGCATAAGCCAATCAGCGGTGCTACATATTCCAGCATCCCGTCCGGGTCTGAAGGAGACGCTGCAGTCGATCTGTGGACTGAGAGCCCTAGCATTGACACCCCCTTTGCTCGGGCCGTGTCTATCTCGGAGGATGAGAAAATCCTCATCTCATTAACGAGAACAGGAACGCTATTCGCGAATAAGCGTGTTCTGGCAAAGAACTGCACATCTTTCCTGGTGACTCCATCCCACCTCCTGTTCACCACCTCTCAACATCTTCTCAAATTTGTTCATCTAAACCGTGTGGATGAGATGGAAGTCCCCGAAGACACACCTGAGACAGATGAGAGATGCCGAAGCATTGAACGAGGATCGAAGCTGGTATCGGTTATTCCTTCAATCTTTGCCGTCGTCCTCCAAGCACCCCGAGGCAACATCGAGACCATTTATCCTCGCGCTCTGGTGCTGGCGGGTATCCGAACTTTCATCGACCAGAAGAAATACCGATCCGCGTTCCTTGCATGCCGCAGCCAGATGGTCGACATGAACATTCTCCATGACTATGCCCCGCAGCAATTCATGGAAAGCGTTCAGCTATTCATTGAGCAAGTGAAGAAGGTTGATTTCATTGATGACTTCCTCTCTCGTTTGAAGTAAGGACCGCCACCAACAAGCAACATGAAAACCTGCTAATGTAGTGTCTAGGGAGGAGGATGTCTCGCAAACATTGTACAAAGACACCCTCAAGATATCCAAGCTGGAGTCGGCCGTTGTTGCCAAGCCAGATGCGCCAGCTGCGCCTTCTACTCAGAGCCCAGGGAGCAAGGCTAGCAAGGTCAACTCTATTTGTGATGCTTTCCTAGCAGTCCTCAAAGGCCGCGTGGATACCAATCTACAGAACCTGGTCACAGCGCACGTGTGCAAGTCGCCGCCTGATCTGTCAGCAGGATTGGAACTCGTTGCTGGATTGCGAGGTAAGTTCACTCTAAGAAATACAAAAGGCTTTGTAACTAATAATTGCGACAGTGGAAAACCCCGAACAAGCTGATGATGCTATTGAGCACATGTGCTTCTTGACAGATGCCAATCGGCTCTACTCTCACGCTCTGGGACTTTACGATCTGGAGCTCACTCTTCTGGTGGCTCAGCAAGCACAGATGGTAAGCATTTGAGTCAACCCGTGCAATTGAATTGTCTGACATTTTCCAAAAGGACCCCCGAGAATACCTTCCATTCCTTCGTAAGCTGCAGCAGCTGCCCGAGACCCGACGACAATTTGAAATCGACAACCACCTCTCCCGCTTCGAAAAGGCTTTGAAACATCTCTTTACTCTTGCTGCTCATGAGGAACTCAGGTCCTATGTTATCAAGCACGTCCTCTACAAGGAGGCCTTGGAAGTGTACAAGTACCAGCCAGAGCAGCAGAGGGAGATCACACACCTCTATGCCGAATACCTCACAGACCAATCGAAGCACAAGGATGCAGCAATTGGTGAGTATAAGAGCGTCCTTGATTGAAAATACGGTCTTGACTAACCTACATTCTAGCTTACGAATCGTTGGGACTTTACGACGAAGCTCGCAAGTCTTACAAGCTTGCCCACATGTGGCGCGAATCTTTGTACAGTGCAATGATGGCCGATCTCCCAGAGAGCGAACTGGCTGCGCACACAGCCGAGCTCGCCGAGACACTCACCGACGAACTCCGCGACTACATCTCAGCGGCAATTGTCTATGCCGAACACCTGCACGACATTGTCACCGCCGCACGACTCCTGTGCCGCGGCTCGAAGTTCGCCGATGCAGCTCGTCTCCTCACCCTCCATGGTAAGAAGGAATTGGTCGAGGAAATCGTCGACACTGGCCTCGCCGAGGCAATGGGTTCCATGACCGATCTCCTTGCCGACTGCAAGAATCAGCTGAATGCCCAGGTTCCCCGCGTTGGTGAACTTCGCAAACTCCGCGCCGAAGATCCCCTCGCCTTCTACGGAGGAGACCCAACCGGCGGCGAAGGTGGTGTCGATATCCCGGACAACGTTTCTCTCGCCCCGACCGAGACATCCACTCTGGCCGGCCGCACCATGTTCACGCGGTACACCGGCAAGACCGGCAAGACCGGCGCGTCTCGACAGACGTCCCGTAATCGCCGACGCGAGGAGCGCAAGCGCGCTAAGGGCCGTAAGGGTACTGTTTACGAAGAAGAATACCTCGTCAACAGCATCAGACGTCTTATCGAGCGAGTCAACACGGCTGTCCCGGAAGCCGAGTCGCTCGTCGACGCCCTGTTGCGTCGTGGGATGCGCGAGCGCGCCGCGGCTGTTGAGAAGGCTTTGGCGGATGTCATGAAGATGTGCGCCGACTGCCGTGATGATGTGTTCGAGGTGCAGAAGGTTGAAGCACCGAAGCCTGAGGAAGGCGAAGATGGAATCTATGAGGAGCCTTCTCTTGCTCTTCGGGGTGGGTCTGCAGTTCTTGCGGAGAGCCTGGATTTCCTCGAGGGAGGAGCGCGCGTCAAGCCGCCGCCTGTTCTTAAGGAGATGAAGAAGTCTTCCCTGCTGGCATAGTTTGCCCAGGCCTAGCTTAGGTACAGCATGCTGTTTATGTCTACATGTCGTATGATTCGATGACTGAGTAAACAATATCACTAGACGATGTTTTCTGTTTGTTTATTTTCGGGTTTCAGAGCTCGTGCATCTACCTGACTTAGGGGTGGTTGGTCCTGCAGGAGTCTTCCTGCACAAACAACAACAAACTTAAAAAGTACATTATTTCCATTCCATTAGAATTCAATAAAAGCCCAGCCAATTTCCCTCGATACTACGAGCCCCTCATCTAAGCCAAATCCGATGGAGACCGGGTAGTTGAATCGGCTCATTTCCCAGCCGTCGGACGTCCGCCCTTGCATAATCCTACCTCATTCATATTACCCAGACATGGAGTAGTGCATAGTGCACCACCGGCCATCCCTGAAGATAAGCCTCGCTAGCGGGATTTGGGTCGGCAGAGCTGGGTTCTCTATTGGTAAGTTCACTGGTAGTTGGTGATTCCCCGGGGAATGCACCCAGTCGGAGCGGGGTGATAAGTATTCTCCAGCTGCGAACTAAACTACGCTAGCAGCCATCGCTTGCTTGAGTGGAGCGATTGCCGAAACATGGTCTCCGCTGCCGTTGCTTAGCCTTGTTGAAGACCAAAGCCACGCGTGATGTTGCCCTGCACACCCCTCATGGATTTAAGCGGGATTCGGGATAGTGTCTCGATGTGTCTCATGCCCCATGCAGATACTCGTGCCGGACCCAATCAACTCTTGCTTCGCAAATTGGCTGTTTTGCACGCCTAATTTGGTGGAGATGGCTGTTGCCGTGATGCCCTGCTGTCATCCGAGGATAGTATTTCTAGGGGTAGGCCCCGCGTTGGTGAAGCGGTACTCATTGACCCCAAGGGACCTTGACAGTGCATTGCGATGTTGGTCAGTCAAATTCTTGCTGTTTTGGCTGCTGCGGCCTTTGTCGGCGCTGTCCCGGCTCCTCACGCTACGAATCGTAGGCATGTTTTGCACGAGAAGAGAGAACGGCTGTCTCATGACTGGGTGAGAGGTGATCGAGTTGAGAAGTCTGCTATGCTACCGGTGCGAATTGGATTGACACAGAATAATCTGGAGAAGGGATATGATTTTCTGATGGATGTGTGAGTATTGCTGTGTCTTGCTTGGAGAAGAATCATGCTAATGCTGTCCAGCTCTAACCCGTCGTCAACGAGGTATGGGCAATATTGGACTGCCGATGAAGTACATGACATGTTTGCACCATCGGCTCAAGCAGTTGATCAAGTGCGAGAGTGGCTCCATTCGTCTGGAATCGATCCATCGAGGGTCGTCCACTCGGACAACAAAGGCTGGATCGCATTCGATGCCTATGCTCACGAGGCAGAAAAACTATTCATGACGGAGTTCTATGAGCATAAGCATGTTGCGAGCGAGGGTATGAAGATTGGCTGTGATAAGTACGTCAGCGAGACCCCGATCTTTCATCATATTTAATTGTCAATGCAGATATCACGTTCCCGACCATCTTCAGGGCCACATTGACTACATTACCCCAGGCATCAAGTTGACACCCGTTGTGAAGAAACACAAGAAGACAAAGCGTGCCTCGCATCTTGCCCACAGCAAGCCCAGTCTCGAGGGCGTCTTCTCAACCGAAGCAAAGTACTCAATTCCAGCTAAGGCACTATCCCTCTCCTCGGATCTCCAGGGATGTGGGTATAACATGACCCCGACCTGCATTAAGGCCCTGTACGGGATCCCGGATGCGACCAAGGCATCCAAGAAGAATTCGCTGGGTCTCTATGAGCAGGGCGATTACTTTGCAAAGTCGGATCTGGACTTGTTCTACAAGGACCATGCGCGCTGGGTTCCGCAGGGTACTTATCCTATTCCTGCTTTGATTGATGGTGCAAATTTCTCTGTGCCGTCAGACAGTTCGTTGAATACGGGCGAATCGAATATCGATATTGATCTGGCGTAAGTTAATATATTTATTCTGCCAGAAGTCTGAACGCTGAAATGCTAACACGGTGAAGGTACTCCCTGATCTATCCCCAATCCGTGACTCTGTACCAGGTCGACGACCAGCTCTATGAGCCTGAGGAAGTGGCAACAACCAACCTCTTCAACACATTCCTCGACGCTCTCGACGGCGTATGTCCTCTCCCACAGTCTCATCCGACTCCGCTAATTCCCCCAGTCATATTGTACATACAGCGCCTACGGCGAAACAGGAAACAACCCCTCCATCGACCCTGTTTACCCAGATAACCGAGAAGGCGGCTATAAAGGTAATCCCTCTCACAAACCAACAGCCACACCCATACTAAACTACCCAGGCAAACTCCAATGCGGCATCTACAAACCAACAAACGTAATAAGCGCCTCCTACGGCCAAGCAGAAGCTGACCTCCCAGTGAGCTACACAAAGCGGCAATGCAACGAATTCATGAAACTAGGACTACAGGGCCACTCAATCCTCTTTGCATCCGGCGACTACGGCGTCGCCTCCTTCGCCGGCGACGGCAGCGCAAACGGCTGTCTAGGTCCAGACCAAAAAATATTCAACCCGCAATACCCATCCAACTGTCCGTACGTGACATCCGTAGGGGGCACGATGATCTACCCAGATCAAACGGTCAACGACGAAGAGAGTGTCATGCACGTCAATCTCGGCGGGACGGCGAGCAATTTCAGTTCAGCTGGCGGGTTCTCGAATTACTTTCCACAGCCTGGCTATCAGAAGAAGAGTGTTAAGAAGTACTTTGAGAAGGCGGGCCTTGATTATCCGTTTTATGAGGAGTTGCAGGTTGATGTTAATTCGACGAGTGGTTTGTATAATCGGATTGGGGGGGCTTATCCGGATGTCTCGGCGAATGGTGCGAGGTTTCCGGCTTATACTGGTGGGGTCAAGCATCATTATTATGGGGCTAGTCTTGCGTCGCCGCTTTTTGCGTCCGTTTTGAATTTGGTAGGTTGATTCCCAGAGGTTGGTGGGTGGGGCATTTCTGAGCTAATTTTGGGATTGCAGATTAATGAGGAGCGGCTTGCTAAGGGAAAGGGTCCGGTTGGGTTCGTTAATCCTGTTCTTTATGCTCATCCCGAGGTCTTGAATGATATTACCAATGGGACGAATGCTGGTTGTGGGACTTATGGCTTTAGTGCTATTGAGGGGTATGTTAATGAGTCTTCTATTATTTATCTGCAGCGGGGACAGAGATGGCTAACGATCATTCTAGATGGGATCCTGCTACTGGTCTGGGGACTCCGAACTATCCCAAAATGAAGGAGTTTTTCCTGTCCTTGCCGTGAGTTGGATCATGGGATTACCGTTGCGGTATTAGATATGTGGATCTTACTGTACATGACAATGATGATATTCGATGTATATACGTATGATGTTACACTTAACCTGTCTCTGGAGAAGAATATTGAGTAGGAGAAGCGAGCTGAAACAAAGAAACATGGATTGACAACAAAGGAACCTGATCAAGGAACGTCCGCTTGCTACACGCCCTGTAAACCGGGCACTCGCTAGGAACTTCCGCCCCATCCCATACGAAGCCGATAATCCTGATGAATCTCCGAAACACCCCTAGCCAACCCAATAATCCCATCAACAAACCCTCCCTCGCCACGATTAACCCGCTCACGCCGTTCAATCTCCGCGGCCGACTCATTCTCTCTTAGCCCAAGCAACTGCTCCGTCGTCAAACCCTGCACACGTTCCGCATCGATCCTCGTCAACAGGGCACAGTCGCCCTGTCGTCGAGTCCATGCCGCCTGCTTCACAGCCGGGGCCCAGAATGCAGCAAGTTGAGACTCATCCCGGCCTTGAGCGTAGCAGTTACGCAGTCCGGTCGTGACGTCGGATTCGAGGGCTGCGTTCCATTGTGTTGAGGCGACTTCGTACCGTTTTTCCATGAGCCAGATTATCGGCCAGGTTATGATCCATAGCTGCAGGATGACGACTGTCCACCATACGAAGCGGTTCAGACGGAGTCGGTTGATCCAGTGTGGGGAGTAGACGGTTACTGAGCCGTGAGCGGAGAATTGGTCGAAGGTGACGCTGCCGCGGTAGTTGAGGTCTCGGATGTGTGTTTCGAGGGCATTGGTGAATGTCTTTTTGTTGAATGCTTTCAGGTGGCGGTGGAGGGTAAATCTAGAGAATAAGTTAGCAAGGCCTCCGAGAAATATAAGGGGGATACATACGACTTCACAGGTGTAGGATCCTGGCAATACCGCTCACACCACATCTTCAAATCAGCATCAATATGCTTCAAAACATGATGCTCACGATCGACCGCAGAAAGACTCTCCGACCCAGCCTCCGCATCCGCCCCAATAAGCCGCGCATCACTATCATCCTCCAACGCAATAGCGCCATACTTCGCGCTCTTCGGCGTGTGCGCGCGCGACCGGAGTCTGCCCCCACGATACGCGAGCATCTCATCATTGTCTTTATTCACGTACGCAGTAAACCAATTCGCAATCCCATCACCCTGTCCCGCCTCCCAGCCCGTTAACATGGTTTCGGCGAGGTCCAGCTGGAATTGGAAATCCGTCACAGTATTATTCTGCTTCTTCTTGCCGTCATTACTGCTCTCGGAATGCGTGCCGCGGACTGAAAGGATTGGGCGCGGAGGCAGCTTCATCTGGCGCCGGATGGCGCGGTAGAGGGTTTCTGCATCGCGCGAGAGGATCGAGGATGTTGTCGCGGCGCGCTTGTCTTCGGGGCGGATTTCGGCGGCGCCGGGGAGGTGGTAGGCGCTGTCGATTAGGATGAGGGGGCGAGTGAAGTGGCTGGCTGTGGAATGTGGGGTTGGCTGGGCTGGTGCGAGTTCTGGCTCGTCGGTGTAGGGAGGGGGGAGGTCGGTGGTGTCTTCGAGGGTGTGTAGAGAGAGGGAGGAGGAGGTGGGGGGATCGTCGCGACTGCGACTGGGATCGTCCGTTGGGTGGCCCATGGTTCAAGGTGGGCTCCGGGGTTGAGTGGGAAAGGCAATGAGTGGTACCTGCAGGGCTGCTGAGAAGAAAAAGAAAACAGACAGAGCACACAGAACAGAGGAGACTGCAGCTTGGCGAGAAGAACAAGAGATGGGTGGTGCAGAGGGAAAAGTGGGAAGGGCGATGGGGGCCGACGATGAGGCTCCGAGTGGAGTCTCGTATTCAGGTGAGACATCTCTCTACTAACACAGCCTCAGCATGGATGCGTGGTACTACACGCGCAAAATTATTCAGGTGCCCATCTGCAAATCAATTAGTTTCACAACCACAGGGAGTCAATTACTTTATTTTCAGTCTCATCGCTGCAGTTGCTGCGTCTACGAGCATCCCGGCTAGAGTTGTTTACTGTAACATCTACATACAGAGCCACGGCACTCAGTGATAGAAACTCAATAGTCGAGACTGAATTTCTATAAGCTTATCGCTGAATTGGATCGCATCGAACCGTGTTTAATGTTCAATATTTCCAATTCAATCCATACACTCTTCAATTCACCCAAATGGAAACCATTATATACACTTAGCACCCCCGATCTAAACCATGGAAATAACCTCACCAAGAACCCACCGACGGAGTCGAATAAGACCCAGTCGCCGACCCACCCTGACACTGCGACGGCACACTCTTAGCTCCAGACGCGCCCCAACTCGCAGGCACACCACCAGCACGACGATCAGCGGCAGACAGGAAAGCAGCATAAGACCAGGTCAAATCCCCAGCCGAGACAGGGATCCCATTGTCACGAGCGAACTGCTCAGCCAGTGACCCGTTGCTAGGAGTGTACTGCTGCACGACAGAGACAAAGCCGTCGGCGTAGGTCTTGACTGCGCCTGTGAGCGAGGCGTAGGTTGCGGAAGAGCTGGAGTAGTTGCCGACGCGGGCGGTCGAGTCGAGATCTTGGAAGAAGGGGAGGCTGGTCTGCGTGATGGTGAGAGAGCCTTGCTTTTTCCATTGGTGGAGAGCGTCGTAGAGTTGTTCTGCTGCTGCGAGGGTTGCGAGGTACCTATCATTGCTGATGTTAGTATTTGCAACTAAGAAGAGGAGGGAGATGAACTTACCAAGGGTTGCCGCCCTGGTAGGTATCCTCAGGGTAACGACCAATAGCCACCGCACTTCCGGCCTCTTTGCCATTATTCACGGCATAGATCGAGCGGAAGGAGTCAACGACTGCCTTGTGGTTGGACAAGGCCCGGGCAGAGCAGGGCTGGAAGGTGATATCATCGCACGAGGCACTGGGGTCAAAGATTTGAATCGAACTCAATATAGAGTTGACATCCAGACCCGAGCGACCATCATCAGCCAAATTCGAGATAACAGCCGTGCCATTCCAGAAATCCTGAAGGAAGCAAAGAAGCTGCGGAGCCTGGGAATCACAGCCTTCGCAAGATTGACTCAGCGACTGAGCGAAAGCACTCCCCTCCGCCAGAGCGCGGTGCTGAGCCGCAATCGTAAAGAACGAAGATCCCTGCACTTCCTCCCACAGATCGAAGCCGGTCTGGTTCCAGTATTGCGCAACGTAGTTGAGGTCATTTTGCAACAGTGGCCAGATGTTGGCCTTAACGACGGACTGTTTGCCTGATGACAGCAGGTGCTTTCCGTAGGCGACTAGGGCTGTGGCGCGGAGGGCGGGCCCGTCGCGTTGAGGTCGGCCCCAGGAGCCGGTGAAGGCGCTGATGTTGGTGTTGAATTTCGGTTCGCCTAGCCCGGCACCGCTGGCGAGGTCGCCGGATGGGTTGGAGATTGTTTGGAGCTTTGCTTGTGCAGTGATGTATTGCTGGATGAGGGATTCCAGGGAGTTGTTGCCAGCCAGGAATTGGTCGATGAGCACTTTCAGTGTGAGAGCGGCATCGCGAGTCCAGGTGTAGAAGTCTGTATATGTATTAGTGACTGGTTCAAAGAGAAGTATAGATCTCACTCACAGTCGGGGTTCGACTTGGAGGGCGACGCAACAACGACACCTGCAGCTGCACCAGGAACAGCGGATCCATTGGCACCAATGTTGTTCAGGATTCCTTGCAAGGCCGCCGAGGATTCAGACTGGATGAAGCCGTCCAGGCCGGACTGGCGGCGATAGGGGTGCACGGCAGAGGATAGAGCTGCTGGAGCCAGCAGGGCGAGAGTCAAGATGTTGGAGCCCACCATTTTTTCAAGAAAGACGATTCTGTTCCACATCACATCCAGGACCTCCCTTCCAACTTATATCCTCCAGCTATGACGGATTCCATCACCCCAGCTCCATCCGCCCCACGGGGCATGCTACCTCCCAACCTTGAGTCTCCAGTGGATCAACAGACGGAGATCTTCAACGAAGAGGGGAATTCGGTCGGAAATTAGGTTGACCACCTGCAGACAGACACACCGGTCTCCGACGTCGAGAACAATGTGTCTGGGGGTAGTTAATTTGCCAACATGTGAGAAAAGCAGTCCGCGAAGAGGTATTGGCTGTGCCTCGGCGTTTCACAGAAGGCGGAGGTTACATTCGTAAAATTATCCAGCAGTGCGCCGGAGCCAATCAGGCTGGAGTTCGGGGGCATTCAGCTGTAGGTCGGCGTGCTGCTGATCGGCATGTCCGATCCCGATGCGAGTATGGCCCCCCGATAAATCGCCGCCCGAGAACCTCTCCGAGAATGCTGCGGGACTATTTGTCCAATGGGCCATTCGCTGTTGTTAGAATGAACAGTGACGCAATGCGGGAGTTTCTGCAAGGTCCTGCTTCAATTATTAGGCGGTTCACGGTGTTGTGGTCTAAGTAGTGTGGTGAGGAGCCTTGCTTGGCGATGCTGTCATAGTGCTGTTTGATGTGTTTGCATGGTACCTGCATTCCATATTTTGGCAATGGATCTAGTTGTTCCCGTTCTCGTAAAGTCGGTGTGCATGGAATATAGGTATATTGCATCTTTCTTATATTAATTGATGGATCCTCGATTTCTGGCTATATATCGACTCTGGTCACACATGGGTGGTGGCTGAGACGTCTCCGAATCTGGTCATGTTTTTAAAGAAACAATAGAATAATGGACAAGAAAAAAAAATGAAAGGAAGAAAGAAAGAAGACGAAAAATAGTGCTGCGAACGGCGGTTTGAGCAACTTCTGCTCCGGATTCTGTGCTGTAATTTTGGAATATGATTCTTCTGAGTGTACAAAGCATGATGTTTTGAATATATCAGAGAATACCTGAAGCTGTAGCAGAGTGTTGAAATTGATACCTCGCAATAGGATATGAGGTTGTTTGCAGGTCGATGCCGCCGGCGCCTAGCCATCCATGAACGCGAGGTACGCGTTTCTGGAGAAATTCTCCAGGTCATCGAAGATCGGGGGCTCGAATCCCGCCATAAGTCGGGTTTTTTTTTTCTCATTAATTTCTCATCATGCTTTTTCCCCTTCCATTTCTTCCAATTTTATGGATCTAGCCACCTCCATCTCGTGCGGGGAACGGCGGGGCCGTTCAGTGAGTTAACCACCACGCCCTCTCCTCCACCTCCGAGACCCCAAGATCAAAAGCCAACGTCTCCTCGAGGCTCCAACAGAGCCAATCATGCCCCGCAAGCGCGAAAGAACAGTCAAAGGATCCTGCTGGCCCTGCAAACAACGCCGAGTAAAATGTGACCTGACCCGCCCATACTGCCGACGATGCACCGGCTCCGGCGCAACATGCAGCTTCAGCAAAGTCAACGTGCGATGGAATGCGCGTCCCACAAAATCAGCGCCAGCCGCCTATCAAAATTCGACTACCCTAAGGGGTACACCGCGAGATAAGCCTATGCATGATCCCCGCGTGACTGGCGATACAATGAAAGCGCTTTCGTATTTCGAGTCTGCTATTTGGCCGCTTTTCATGACCACGCCGCATCCGTGTCCGTCGCCTATTTCGCTGGCGCTGGATTTTGAGCCAGTTCTGTTGTCGATTTGTGGGCTTGCGGCGTCGCATCGAAGAATGATTGAGAATCAACCGGACGGTACGACGAATTTGCTTACGGATGAACGGACGGATTGTCTGTCAAAGGTTCGGGAGAGGTTACAGTGTTATGGCTCTGATCCGGAGATTTTACCGAGACTGTTGGTTGCGGTGTTATTTCTTTATATTGAGGATGGGTTTATTCGGTGCGAGGAGCAATCTGCTTCGACGATTAGCCATCAAACGGGGGCCCATGCGATCGTGGAGCATTTGGGTGGGCTTGAGAAGTTGATCGCGGAGTCTAAGAGCGATGTACCGCATATGCTGCTTTCGGTTTTCTCTTCTACAGATCTGACGCGCGCGTTGCTGGATGACACCGCTCCGTGTTTCCCGGCGAGAGTGTGGAGGCAGATGGAGCGTGGGACCGTGTGGTGGGAACGACAGCCACTAGGCGTACCATATGGAATGAGCTTGGCTCTAATATTCGAGATAATGACGGAGATGGCAGCATACAGAGAGTCAATCAAGGGCAAAGAGAAACTTTGCATCGATCAAATCCGAGATTTTGAACGTCGCCTTCAACCCGGCTTCTCGGTGATCGAGCCAAACCACCTGGACCGGCCAGAGCAGGGACTCCTTTCTAATGACGATCTTAAAAATGTAAATGCCAGCCAGACGGTCTCGTTTGCGAAGACGTTCCAACATACTGCGCTGATTTATCTTTATCGTGCTATCTGTGGTCTGCCGGCGAGGCATCATCTTGTCCAGCAGCATGTTACTTCCTGTATGGAGACTATTCAGGCGATTAACCCCAAGTCAAAAGTGCATAATTGCATCGTGTTTCCAGTTTATGTGGTGGGAGCACATATCTTTACTGTTTCGCAGCAGATGCAGATTTTGGAGAGACTGAATTGCATTCTTGATGCGTTGCATTTTAATTCGTTGTTGAATATTCGGAGATCGCTTGAGCAGATCTGGGCTGAAGAGAGGAGTGAGCGGAGTTGGAAGGACATGTTTGTGTCTTTGGGGGAAAATGTATTAGTTTTATGAAATCAAAGAATGGCATCGTGTTGATCTGATCCATTATCTGGAAATCTCGAAATCTCGAAAGAAGACTTTCTCAGTACAGCTAAGAAACGTCAAATATTCGAAACCAAGCTACATTGTCATGACTTTATTAAGCAGGACCCCCAGGCTTCAAAGCAGCCCCATCAGGCACATAAGAGCACCTCAACCCATTAATGTTAGTCGGTGCCCACTTATCCGCCATATTACAGCTGGGCTTAATCGAAGAAGAATAAGTCTGCGACCACCCCTTCGGATCACACGTATCCGTATCGTATACGCTGCACACGCCATTTTGCATCCGCCACGATCCAACGGCTCTCATGGACCCGGCGTCGCAGCTTTTGGATTTGAAGCCTCCGTCAGTGTAAAATTGACACTATGTGCCGGTGTCTGTGGATGTGGTGCTGAGGCAGCCCTGGACTGCGATGCATTTGTCGGTTGTGTCGTTGTGGCCTTCGACTCTTCGCAGCCTTGTTCGCTGTAGAAAGAGATTGTCCAGACGTCGTTTGGTTTGATTGATGGGGTTGCGCTGGTTGATAACTTTGTGGTTGTTGTTGTGGATGTGGTCGTCGTTTTGCTGGTTGTGGTGGACTTTTTTGTGGTGCTGGTATTCGTTGACGTCGTCTTCGTGTTGGTTGTCATTGGAGTGGAAGAGTGAGATGGACTTGTCGCCGGTGTGGCGCTTTGTACTTGTCTTGAGCTGGTCTTCGGCCTTACACTTCCCTGGAAAGTGATCCTCACAGTCGTCCAGGTCGTCAGGGGTGGCAGCGTTTTCGTTTTAGTAAGGTAAAGAACGGTCGTCGACGCACTGAACGAGGGAGCAGGATTGCACGATTCTCCCGCTACAACGCATTGTCATCTGACACACTGCAACAGTTAGCTCAGGAACCCTTGGACTTCCCGACATTGAAAGTCTTACACATTCACCTGCAGCGCAAGGATTAAGTGACCCAAATGCAGACTAAACCCCTGGCCGAGGCGTACCCGGAACTTGAGGTCCACAAAAGTGATCAGCCAAGGCGACAGGCATCGGAGGATCACCCGGGCCGATGCAAATAAAGTCGCCTTGGAGTAACTGCCCGCAGCCAGGCCATGCCCAAGTGTCCTTGTTGTAAGACTCGATGTCCGCAGGAGTGGTACAGTGGCGCTCGTTATTGCCTTCCATATCGGAAACATAGAGATGCTCTTTCAAACCCTAATCACATGATGCGCTAATGCCCGATGTGAATATCACGTAAATAACGGGTTTTGTATATACCAAGTAATAATATCAGGCTTTTTATGATACCACTATGAAAGATCCAAGATCCCAGAATAGTGTATCTATACCTAGCATCAATATCTGACAACTTGACAAGGGACCTAAAGTTACTTTGGCGTTACTGAAGAGTTACGAGGTGAGGCATGCAAACTCTTGCCTGGGAGGGTGCACAAACCAACTTTGACGACCCTCTCTTCACCTGCCCCTACTGTTTTATTCCGAGGGGGTTAAGTAGGGTAGAGATTCTGGCGACTCAGCTGTTCGAATCAAATTCGAAGTTCGAATAACGTCTGTTGACCTCGTACTGGTCGAAATTCGGCCCGAAAGGTTCCGGATTGCCTAGGAACGCCGTGGCTTGGGCGCGGCTAACGGTAGGGGACAGTCCATCGACCAGCGTCATTCTCAAAGACCAGTTCCGTTCCGGCCGGCTTTAAGTCGAAGTGCATCGACTTCTCGCAATCGAGGTCGAACACTTGACCTCCGTCACGGGGCCCACTAGGACAATGGCTTCGAGGATTCGGTCGTCGCCCTGGCGGTACCCTAGCATGTCAATCATCACACGATTTCGCCGGTGACTATGGGCATATTCCGCTTCTTTCGAGTCCCATCACATTTTATCAATGGCCCTATTAGCTTCCTTGGGTGGTAAACCGTGACCAATGAGGTTCTTGCGGAAATTAAGGATCTCGTCGAAGAAGTACGCAGTAATAAAATCGTCTCCGAATCAGATGTCAGAATCTGCTCGGGAAGAAGGGCGCTGATGTTAGTGTCAGCATAAATCGTATGTGAAATGGGGAGTTATGACACAGAATTATGAACGAAAATCCTTTCACTATACACCTAGAAGTTATAGTCTTGGCTTCTTGGCCGCCAGCCATAGACTCGGAGTGTGCAGGTATTCAGCGAGCTGTGTTGTGAACTATGGAAAGGTGACAGCCTTTGTGGAATGTCTTTAACTGTATATATTTCCAGGGACGAAAAGGCTGATCACGAGCAAATCTAATTGGGTTAACCCCTCCAGAACACCTTCGAGTACTGGAACTTTTTAAACATTCCAACATCGACAGCTGACACCGTGACCCGAACATCCGATGGCACAATCGCGCTTCGATGACAGTCCTGGGCACACAAAACGGAGAAATCCAGCAGGAATATCACCAAGAGGGTCATCACATTGGCTAATCTCTCCATCATCTCCTTCTCCCTTTCTCCCACCTTGTTTTCATCCGCTCCCAACCGCGAATTGAAAAATGCCACTATCCTTTCCATCACCACCGCAACCTCAAACCCATCTATCGGAGACGCATGTAGGAAGTATTCATAGAGCATAAAATCATTTGTCCCTCTGCGCCTTCGATCCGGATGATGGGGGAACAGAGCAGCGGCGAACGACTCTGCTGCAGTGGCAGATGATAATTCCAATTCCGCTGGCAACGAGAACTGGGCACGAAGAGCTCCCAACACGCTCCTCTCTAGGTAACTCAGGGCCATCTCATTGATAAGATCATAGATCTGCTCCTCCCACTGCTCGACAACACCAACTCCTTGTCCAAGCCCATGTATTTGCATAAATCCTAGCGATGGCGGGTTATGCAAAATCGGCGGCTGGTGGTGCAGAGACTGCAAATCCTCGGGAAGAAATAAGTATTCTCTTCTGTTGTATGGGCCTAGCCATGCCTCCTCGGGGGGTCTGACAGGATGTAGGCGCAGAATTCCTGCGCTCTCCTCTTCAGGACGAGGGTCGCACCGTTCATTCAACTCTTCAACCCCAGAAAAGTCGAATCCCTCACGGAGGCGACGGTCGAAGGCTTCTTGATCGGTTTCTTCCTTGCGGAAGGTTTCCTGACCTTCGCCACGGAACGAAGTCTGCGTGAAATACGTATTCGTCGTGAAGAAGAGGAAAGACCGAGCCGCGGTTCGGGTATCATTGAATCCAAAGCGACCAAAACGGTACTCGCCGTCTGGAATGATCATCCAGATTCCATTATCGGCGACGACGGCGTCATTGGCTGGTCGGGGTCTCTGTGCTCGCCATGCATGCACCTGGGATATGGCCTGGCCGTAGTCGATGATGCCTGCGCTCTCACACATGTTCGGTTCAGAGAAATTTTCTTGAGACGGAGAATTGTTTCCAACATCGTCACTCGTGTCAATAGTAGTTTCATTCCCACTCGACAAGATCCAGTCATATCGATTGATGACAAAGATACCCTCTGCGGCTGTTTTATCATCGTTCATCGTACTTCCACTCTCTGTTTCGTATGGGGAGCCGGAGACTCGGAGAATCTTGTCCATTTCCTGGCCAGGGTCGTCGACGATGGTAGAATGGCAGACAAACCAACCTGAGACGTCGTCTTGTTCCCGGTCGATTAGCTGATAGACATTCCAGATTCCATTCTCTGCCGCCACGTTATACTCGATCTCGTGCGATTTGACGGTTCCACTGGGTTTCGGTCTGATGTTAGGGAACATTTGGATCGTGGTGGACGCGCCTTTGTAGATTTCGGTGAGGTCTCCGAAGCAGAGTCCGCCCGAAGTGACGGAGAAGCTTGAATGGATTTCCGGAGGTGCCATTATCAACGCTCTTGAGGGAGGAGATAAAATGCGAAGAAGACCTCATGGATGAGGGAAGCAAGGCGCTTCTTTTAGGATTCGATCGCTCTATTGTCAGCCGTGGCTCCACTCACGCACAGCGCAGCGGAATAGAATTACGAGGTGAAACCCAGCCAATTTTGTAATTCGACTGACGATCGTAATTTTGATCCTCGGACTCTTACTGTACGACGTTCTTGGAAAAGGAGAAGTAGGTTAGCTAGCGAGAGGAGCGGCGATTCTTGGCAAAATCACATCTATTCCTCTCCGTGAGAAGGCCGTTTAAACACCATCCTCTCTGCAGCAACGTCCGGTTGATGGAATAGGATTGGCTAAACAACAGCACTTTCCCCACCTAGTTTGAAGCTCCATGCATTTCGTAATAAATTATGCGTTCCTTCGCCACCGATCAAGGTCTTAACGGCTCATGTACAGTAAACGGGTAGGTAGGATATCCAGTGACAGCTCATAAGTTTTAACATCCCTTTGACTACCGCCTTCCTATAGAGGCTCACCGCCTATATAAATAGTCAAACCGTTCATTAACTAGTTATTCTAATTCTAAGTCTTTTTTTGGGTGGGATTTACGACAGGCAGAATAGGGTGTTTAAACTGTACACTAGTTTGGTGCAAACAGAACAAACAAGCTAGATGGTCCTCCTATCTCGCCAGATCGCCCAGTTATCTTCCCTATCGCATGCAGTCTTCGCCTACGCTCAGTTTTACATACAATACGGAAGGCTATACTCTGTATAAGCGTTGGAAAGGGCAAGTCCTGGCAACCTCCTGTTCAAAATTAACTTCACCCAAAACCACTCACAATCTATTTAACGAAACTGTCAACTCTGAGAGAGGTAAAATACTGTGGATTCTCCACTGCTCTTGGTTACTCAGCATCCACCCACATTGCAATAGTAATTGTATGGTAATTCGGGTCATTCTCGGAAGAACTGTGATGTAATACGCAGTTTATAACTAGCCCCTGGATCATTTTCAACAGATCGGAACACACAGACACACTCTCGTTAATCCATCTCATGCATCAATTGGCCGTCCCTCGATACTAGATGATACACGTATCCGACATCCTGACAATTATTTCCGATGTTGCGGCTTTGTTCCTGATCTGCGCAAGCGTCGTATCACAACAGATAGGTGTAATCTACGCTGTTGGGGGACTTTGTGGGAGAATCCGCCTTACTCAGACTTTGATTGGCTGATAAGCTTGACCCCAATTGTCGGAGGGAATCGGTTATATCGTCTGGCTGAATGCAGCACTCGATCAGACACAATTTCCAGCTTTCAGCTTTTGCGCGGTCGACCGCTTGGTTGAGGCCGTTGCATGTTCGGACCTGCATCGTGATGAAGGATAAATCGGGGTCGGACCCCGGCGGCTCGGAGACGTCAACAGTATGTGGCGGCCTGGAATAGCAGGCAGCGAGTCGAGAATAATCCCAGTTTGCGATGTAATTGTAGGGACCATCCTGGATGGCAATCTGGTGGTTATGTCAGCAAGTGGGCGATCTTGCGCGCTACTCTATCTTGTCAGCTTACGAAAACTTACTTCTGTTCGATAACCCATATTATTGAATACGAAAATAATGGGATTCACTTTCTGACGGATCATCGTGCTGATTTCATGGCCGGTCATTTGGAATGCACCATCTCCAATCAGAAGGATAGCTCGTCCCTTGGGACAAGCCAGTTGGCACCCCAAGCCAGCAGGCAAAGCCCACCCCAGTGACGCATATACCAGTTGTAACTGACACGTTGCTGCCGGTGGAAGCTTGACCTGTTGAGATATGAACCAAGTCTCTCCTGTATCAGCAATCAGAATGTCGTTTTCTCCGATTAACCGGTGGAGTCCGTCCACGACGTTGGACAGGGTGACAGGTGAGTCAATTCTGGAGTTGTCTCGGTCGCTAGAAGTAACCACTCCGGGTATACTTGCTTGAATAGCAAGGACTGATCGTCTATTTTCCTCGACCTCTGACGAGATAAGATCAAGCATTAGATCCTGGAGTAAAATCGCATGCGAGCATCCACTACGCAGCCGAGCGGAGTTGGGCTGAAGATCAATGATCCGATGCAATTCTTTGTTAATGTCGAGGTTCCCAAGCGTGTGAAGGTCGCTCCAACGCCCACCAATAACAATCCAGAGGTCGGATTTCATCACGATCTTTTCTCCTAGTGGATTGAACACCGAAGGCCAGAAGGTGCCACAGAACTGGGGGTGCGATTCAGGGAAACCTCTCGCATCAGGCTGAACCAGGACAGCACAGCCCAGCTTTTCAGCGAGTAAGGTGAGAGTAGTTGGGGTACAACTCGAGTGCGCCCAGGGCCCGACCAATATAACTGGCATGTATGCTGATTGCCAAGCATGTGAAAAGGCTTCTACCACGTCACGGTAATCTGGAATCTGAGAGGTTGAATCTCGCTCTGCGCTCAAGGGTTTCGGGGCAGAGCACTTGCCATAAGCCAAATCATTGGCAATTTCAATATACACCGGCAAAGATTGCCGGACACAGTCGGTGAGAGTATCGTCCAGTATGCTCACTGCATCTTTTATACTGGATACCCGAACAGCGGCTGCCGTCACATCCCGAAAGGCATGGAGGGCAACATCCATACTGGCCACACCTGGAGTATGATGAAGGTGCTCATTTGACAAGAGCCTTGACGTGTCGGGGCAGCCGGCAATAACAATCACTTTCAGCCTGTCTGTATAGGCTCCACAAATGGCGTTCAGAACGGACAAGCTTCCCACGACAAAGGGCACGACAACTACAGCCACATGGGAGGTCGAGGTCCGGGCATACCCATCTGCGGCATAGCCGGCATCCAGTTCATTGCAACAGCCGATGAAATTCAAGCTCCTTGTCTCCAGTATTACATCCAGAATGTTCAGGTTAGAGTCGCCTACTTTGATGTAAGCAAATGCCTCATCCAAGGAGCATATAATGGCAGCTGCGAATTACCGGGAACTCCAAAAAGGTCTTTAACTCCTAGCTCCTCAATGCGATATGCCAAGTACCTTCCGAAGTTGAATGTTTCGGGTGCAAATTGTAGGCTCTTGAAGCTGTTGTAGCTGATTCGAGCTTGCGTCTGAGGGATATCTAGGACAGTCCAGACACCGCTTCCGCCTTTGTGAAAGGTTAACCTCTGATAATGGAGCAGGAAGTCATACGCTTGTGTGTATGCTTGCCTTCTTTCGTTGTCTGCTCTGTTTCCAAACCCTGTTCGGCGACCTTAATGTGCCGGGGTATCTGAATTTGTCGCATGGACAAATGACACAGTGCTTTTTCCGTTTCGGATCTTGCCCCAGTCCAAGCCCATTGGATGCTGACGGCACGCCGGATAACGCTGGGGTAATCTATATATATCAAGTCCTCGGGGTGAATTCCAATGAGGACGACCTTCCCATACGGGCGGACGTACTGAGAACCGTCAGATAGTACCAAATGTTCAGCTTGGATGGAGCTTACCTGTGGTGCGAGCTGGAACGGAGTCCCAGTCGCTGTACAGACAACAATAGCAGGAGGCCCACGAGGTATGATAGACTGGATATCGGCCAGAATATTGGACGGTGAGCCATGTACCACATAATCCACGTCTAGATTGTCCACCAGAGGGCTTGCCGCTTCTTCCTCTGACAGTACGACCAGGACTTGGAATCCGAGGGACCGGGCATACTGACAAGCCAACAAGCCGACATTTGTCGTGGCTCCAATAATACCTTTTCAAGCGTTAGATGCAACTTACAATTTCTAACTTTATCTAGTATTCCCCACACCTATGATTTGGCCTTTGGGCGCGGAAGTCATTTCTACCGCTCGCACAAGGGTACCTCCAACACAAAGAATCTAAATGTGTCATGTCAAACTCTCAGTTAAGGCATCGTGATGGACAGGGTATCCTACCGGCGGCACAGCATCCAGGGGGGTACAGTCAGGGACCCTAATCGCCTCGGATGCTTTGCAAACGCAATATTCCCGAAGTGTGCCATCCACAGTATGCCCAGAGAGTTGCATGTAGGGGCAGCATACCTTGTTATCAAAGGCATTACATTCAAGACAGTTACCGCAAGTTCTGTTGATCAGCTGAATGGCGAATTACATCGGTTAATAGCAGGTTCCCAAACTCTGTTAGCGCCAAGACACTTTATTACCTGGATCCCAATCGCATCTCCAACTTTGATATCGTCAACTCCATCACCCAGGGCCACAACTAAGCCTGCACCAGCGTGGCCTCCTGGTGCCATATTAACCCCCGAGACATAATTCAACCGACTTAGTTACTAACGTACCAATGATATCTGGTTTTGCTTCCGCTGGACGGAGGCCGGAGGTGTCATCAGCTTGAATGGTAGCGACAGAGGGTTAAGATCTTTCCTACCTGTAAAAGGGAGGAGTTTTTCATCGATAGTTGCAGCGTATTTAACGTTGACTAGCACGTCATCAAATCCCAGGTTGGGATAGGGGAACGTGATAGGTGCTAATTTTATCAGTATCAGGCAAACTCGAGGCGGACAGGTGTGTCTCATACCAGACCTGCTATATGCAAGCTTAGACGCCCGATCGGGTCCATCATGCAGTTGGGTGGTCATAGGCATTACGGGTGTAAGTGGCTATACTCTTCGTTGTGTCAGAGAAAAAGAATGATAATCTAACACTTCCCTGGCTATCCTTTTTATATACCGAGGTGGAAACCGGTCGCTGTAGACTGCAGATAAAAATAATTAGCTAAGATCATCGTGAAAGCTGGTGTTTGGATTTGGTCAATCAACGTGCGCATACTGTGCACGTCGACCGGCATCTGCTGCCGACCACTTCTGTTCAGCTGCATTAGTAGCGTGGTACAATCACTCACCGACTTTCTAAACATCCCTTTGTAAAGTCATCTTAAGAATAGTACGAAGGTGTACAATCACTCACCGACTTTCTAAACATCCCTTTGTAAAGTCATATTAAGAATAGTACGAAGGGTACATCTTTATATGCAACCGGATCTGTGATAGTAGATGGGGCAAGAATAATGCGCCTACATTTTATCTAGGGTTTGTCCATCGCCGAGCTACATAAGCTTCTTTATAAAGAACACATACCCATTTCCCTCAACCAACGTCTTTCCAGTCGACCAGAATATACACACATATGAAGCCCTTGCCAATTGAATAAGCCATGGCAGCCCTCGCTAATCGCACTGCGTCCAACGGAAAAACTATCCTGGTCACTGGCTCGACGGGGTTTATTGGTTCGCACATCACGGCGGCCTTCCTAGAAAGCGGATATCTCGTCCGGGCTGCAGTGCGCTCCCAGACGGCTGCTTCTCAGGTCTTCAGCACCCATTCGAAATATATAGACAGGCTATCGCTGTGCATTGTACCAGATATCACACTGCACGGAGCGTTCGACAGCGCGGTCAGTGATGTTTATGGCGTACGAGACTCATTGCTTCCTTGACCATGGTATTATGGTCTTTTTGCGTCACAGGCTTACGAGGAATCTACAGATCGTTCACTCAGCTTCCCCGTTCCACTTTAACGCTGAGAGGCTGTCTGAAATTGTTGATCCAGCCATTAGCGGCACGACCTCACTCCTAGAATCCGCCTACCGGTATAGCCCGGGAGTTAGGCGTGTGGTCAACACATCATCCCTCGCGGCGATCCTGGACCTCAGTAAGGGTATCCGGCCTGGGTATACATACACAGAGGCAGACTGGAACCCTGTTACTGCCGATTCGCTCTCAACCGCGGACCCACTCACGCTGTATTTGGCAAGTAAGGCTTTGGCCGAACAGGCAGCGTGGAAGTTTATGGAGGACGAGAAGCCTGGCTTCACCTTGACCACCATCTGTCCCGCACTCACGTACGGGCCCATTATCCACCACGTGGAAAGCCTCTCGGGCCTCAACACGAGCATAGCTGACTTCTACCGGCTCATGGATGGAACGTGTGCTGCTGTGCCTGAGGGATCACCTATCTCATGCGTATTTTCGGATGTCCGGGATGTGGCCAAGGCTCACCTGCTTGCCTTTGAGTCTCCCGATGCCGCAGGCCAGCGCTATCTCGCTGTGAATGGCTCTTACGCTTATCAGCAAATCGTTGATATCCTTCGCAGTGAGGTCATGCAGGCACGGGAGAAGACAGCCGTCGGACAGCCTGGTTTGGCAGGGCCCGAAACCTACCGGGTGTCTAATTCGAAGTCCAGAAGCGAACTTGGCTTGACATACCGAACTTTGGCGGAAACCGTCGTCGAAACCGCTTACGATCTGTTGCGAATCGAAGAAATTTTGGTAGGAAACAATGTTCATGGATAGCCACCAGCCTGTTCCGGATAGCCTCGTTTTACTGTATGCCCATGGCTGCAGAGGGAGGACATTAAATTGATCTCGAAGAGCCAGAAGAAATATACCATAGCTGCGATTCGCGCCAGCCTAGTTTAGTGTCAATATGCGTCTTGTGCAATTTCGATATTTCTTTCGATTTTCAGTCCCCTCCTAAGCTGACTAATCCAACACAACGAAGAGGGAGATGCACAATGGCAGTCTGACAGAGCAGACGGGTCGATACCAGCGAGCAAATATAACTGCCCTGTAGTGCCTTCAATGAGATGAGATTATCAGGAAGTAAACGCCTGCATTATAAAACCAAGAAAAGGACCGTAACCGAAACCCGAAATCCGTGAAATATGTGTAGCATGCTATGGGCAGATATAGCGAAGACGAAGAGTATGAGCCTATCTAACCGATATATACACCTGAGACTTGAGGCATGAGTATGGAGTCGGTGGCCAATTCGACTGATGGGTCACCTCATCGACTGATCAACACCCCTAAAAATCAATACCAGGGCATCCCCGACCCTCAACAGGATATTAACTAGTGGATGACTCTGGATAACGTAATTCCCTGCCGTTCGGAACACCCGCCCGTTCGGAACACCTACCCCCATTAGAAATTTTTGCATAAAAATTTATCAACCAAAACGCATCAATTTAGCTATATCTGACGATTTTTACATTGATTGATCTTATGGCCAATTTCCCTACACCCACTACACCTTGGTGGAGCCCTGGTTGCTGGCTGAGCTAGTTGAATAGCCTCATCGGCCTGCTCATGCGAAACGACCCGATCAGCTTCAACTAGCTGATTTAGCTGCGTAACTAGCTGTTGACCCTCTTCAACTGTCAAGCCTCCTTCGTGAACTATTTGCCGATTTGACCGTGTGCGTTTCTGGCGTGTTTTCTCATTACCCACGCGTAGTCTAGCGTTTTCATGCAATAATAACGCTGTTGAATGAAGCTGTTCGTAATGGCCCTTGATGATTTGATCTACCAGCGTTTTTAATGGGCTCGGAGGGCTGTTTGACCGTTGTCTTAATAGATCTTTGAGTAACGAAGCTGATTTTTCTAGTTGAACGACGGTCCTGGGTATTTTTGGGCTAAAATGGCTATCGCTGGTGGTTGGCCGGCTATTCGGTGGTGACGGTGTTTTGAGTGAGATATTAAGCTTCGAAAGTACCCGTTCTGGGTCAATTGGAACAAGACCAGTAGCTGCGAATGCACTTTGAATAATATGTGGTTGAAAGGCCTCGGTACGCGCCTGGGGGTAATCATTAAGGAAGTCGAATTTGTCGATAGTGTTATATGACCAACGAGCTAGATCGCTCACGAAGCGGCCGTATGCGCGTTTTAGTATAGCAAAACAGCCAACGTCAAGCGGTTGTAAGAGATGCGAAGAGTGTGGAGGCATACAAAGTGGAATCACATTGTTTTCAGCGCAGATTTGGTCGAATTGAGGTGTAAGGTGGCTACCGTGGCCGTCAAGAATCAATAGCCGATATCCACCCCTCGCACGCGCTGTAGTCGCTGGAATAAAGAGCTTTTGTAGCCAACGAAGGCCAATTTCATCGGTTGTCCAGCCGTTTGGCGAGACCTCGATACGCCAGTCTTTTGGAAGATGAAGCTGTTCGTCGAACCAAGAAGCGATGAAGTTTTTGCCTTTGAATATCACGCAAGGCGGTAGCGAATAGCCATCAGCGCTTACTGCTTCGATCGCAGTAACCCATTCACGATTACCCGGTTGTAAAAGCGCTCGCCGACCATAATATTCAGCCCTTGTAACTACCCGTTGTGTAGATATAAGACCCATAGCCAAGCCGGTCTCATCAAAGTTATAGATATTCCCCGGTTGGATACCATTCTCATCAATAACACGTTGGACGGTCGCAAACCAGGTTCGTAGTGATTTTGGGTCTTCGTTTTGGGCGCGTTTATAATCGTAGCGTCGTGAGAAGGTTGAACGAAGCTCGTCTCGTCGGTTGACGAAGCTTGATGGCCAATTCTTGCCTACTGTAGCCGGAGGGTCGTCACCACGGGCAGCCAATAGAATATTAGCCATTTCTCGCACAGTAGACGGCCTAGGCGCTGCTCCACGTGAATCCATAGAGAGTATCCATCTAGTAAGCGAATCCTCTTCTAATTGGGTCAATCTATGGCCTGTTGGGCGCTTATCGACGCGTGAGGTTTGGCCAGTGGCGCGTGAGTGTAGTGTGGTGAGTGGTATTTCGTATAGCTTCGCTGCAGCGCGAAGAGAGTTGATACGGCCATTTTTGATATCTCTAAGGGCTAATAAGATCTTGCCCTCTTGATTAGCCGATTTCTGCGCTGATTCGGCGCGTTTTGGTGGCATGGTAGGTGGCTGAATTAGGTGGGTGGTTGGAAAGACGCGTTTTTGGATGGGGTGTTCCGAACGGGCGGGTGTTCCGAACGGCAGGGAATTACGTTATAAATTGTTAGCTTAGGTGATGTACTAGAAATCAGACTTGTTCATTTTCATCCACTGGTTACCATCATATATTCGGCCCCACCGTCTTCCAACTTTTGGCCAGTCCTGCCATCCATCAACAATTCCTCCACTTCAATAACTAAGTAGTCAGACGGAGGACTAGAGGCAACACGTAATCCCTGAAGTCATTGGGCAAAGGAGAAGAGGGGCAATCGGACCTACCGTTCTGTACACTGTTGTAAGATGCTTGATGTTACACAGAAGGGCTGACGCCACTAGGCCAAGAAAGCAGAGCTAGTAAGTGTTCACGCCTTCGTACATGCATGCATACATGCTACATTTCCTCATCACGCCAAACTTTATTATTTTGCTGCATTCAACCTGAACAGTATAACTAGTCATGGTATCATAAATTTTCATGTAGCCTCCCAGTAGACGCTCCTGCGTTTGCAGAAAACCGGGAAAGATATTGTGAACATCTAATATCGGCTTCATCACCACGATGTATTTATCAAATACAGGCATATCGCATTTACTTCACAAGGTCCCTCCCAATATCTAGCGCCATAGGCAACAAAAGTAGTCCCGATAATAGTAGATATTGTTGGACTGGTCAAGTATGGAGAACTGTTGGTTCTGGGAGAATCGAGGCAGGGAAATTGCACAAAACAAACCTGTTTCATTATATATAAATATACTTAAAAATTGCCTTTGAACTAATGAATATCCAGATACTCGGTGGTTTCTACACAGAGATTGCCAGTTGGACCAATTCACCATACAGAACGCAAAGAAATATGGGTTCCTGGGTAAACCATTCGCTTGTTAGGGGTAAGCTACCACTCCGTGCGCTGGTTGTTATAGTTCAGAGGAATTGATTGAGTTATTTATTCTTGAGGGAATACACGAGGCTTTATATACAACGAGAAGACCAAGTTGATTGAAAATCAACTTGATTCTTCGTATAGGCAACCCGGGATTATTTCCGATGTTGCGGCTTTGTTCCTGGTCTGCGCCAGCCTCATATCACAACACCAGGAAATATATTTTTGGAACTAGCGTTATTTGCAGGGCCTCAGGAATACGGTGTTTTATGCAACCCAATACTCTGACAAGAGTACATTAGGTAGAAATTGAGGCTAGTGGAAGCAGAAAAACAAACAGTCTAACAAAATGATATCAAAAGTAGGCTGGTTGATGAGTCTGCATCCCAATTTTTCCATGCGACGTTGAGCGTCGTCGAATATTCACCGAAATGAGCAATCATCATCGTTGAGAACAAGTAGAGAGAGGCCGCAGAATTCCTTTTCATGCCACATCTTGAAGACATACCAGTCAGTGTGTATTCTAACTGGTAGAAACTCAGGTTTATGAAAGCTGACACCACCTGTTGTTAGTGTTTTGATTTGTGGTAGCTGCGTGACAAACGTTGAAGCGATGTTTAAATATTGGAATAAGACTCCGGAATAGTTTTTCATCGAGATAAAAACTGCGGTTCCACCCGAATCAGCATAGATTCAATGATGAAACGGTTCAACAGGCCAATCCCGGGTAAATGAGGTAGGAACTAACTTACGTTCTTGCACTGTACTGAGCCAATTAGGGTAGGAATAAAGATCGATATGATACCTCAAGAGCGGGGTCCCATCCTTTTCGACCATTTCGTAGCGACCAGGATATGCCAGGTAGTGTTTCATTGCCTCCGCCAATTGTTCCTGCGGCTCTTCCAGAAAGCCAATGTCGACGGAGTGCTGGTGGAAAATTGTGTGTATTAGTTTCGATTGTCTGGATTGGAGATAAACATAAATGAATTTAGTAATGAACTTCGCAGGCTGCTTAGATACGGCATAGTTGAGAGCTCACCTTATCTAAGAATAAAACACATAATTTCCTCTACCGTCCATCATTTAGGGACACCCTTATCTGCGGTAACCCTATTTATCATAACATATATATTTGCCGCTGTCGTCCGATTATCCAAATTATCTGAAAGACGGCTCGATCGATAAGAATGGCAGCGATTATCAAACCAAAAAGAGGAGTTAAAACTAGACATCTCCGGATACGGATTCAGATGCATCAAGTATAGATAGACACTACGCAGAGCAGCATATTAGTGGGGATATCACACAGTAAGCCAGGTGTCGGGGAACAAAATTTCAATCCTCCACTTGCCGATCCTATATGCACTAAAGTCATGCTTTCAAAGACAGAAAGACTACTATGCGATCTGCACTCCTTTTCTGTAGATTGAGAGATAGAAGGGTGGGGTGTCCCGGTTCGGGGACCAGCCCCGGGACCAGGTCTCAGCCACTAAGTATGCAGTACGTAGAAAAAGTAGTCTTGGAAATGCAAGAGGGGTGGGGTTAGGATTTATCATCCAATACCATTAATTGGCACGAGCGGATATGCACATGTCCAGTATTGGAGCATTAACTCAAGGTTCTTTCTCCGCACTTTTCACCTTCTTATTCAACTTTCCAGTTATGAAGTTAACCAACCCACTATCCAACAGATCTTGACATGGTGATGACCAACCTCCAACAAATTAACACTAATCAACTGTGGTCTGGCCGCACAACAACTAATTCCTGACTTATTATTGCACAACTTCCGAACCTATAGGTCGTATCTAGGTTTTCCGTATTAAGTCGATGCTCGTTGCTTTCCACAACTCCACACGCGAAGACTTGAGATTAAATTCCGAAAGGTCGTCCAGGGCTTATCATTTGTCAGAACAGGGAAGAGGTAATTATCCCCTAGCAACTGATTGGTTGCAGGGAGCCCCACATTCTTTCGCGACAGAAATAAGGCAAAACGTGTCATTTGACCGAAAAGTGCGCACGCACAGATTTGGCTCTGTACGTTGGTATTTTTGCCTTGACACATTCTTTCGGGGCTAGAATTCGGTCACTATCGTCGTTTAGGGTATTGTATGGGAAGAGGTGAAAGTCTGGGGGTATCTTCCCTCTTCAACTATTTCACAGGAGTTAGTCATTCGCCTCTGCAAGTGCCTCGTCATCTCTCATGCAGTCAGGGCTCGATTTTGTTCCTCCCACTTTCCCCTCTGTATATAGAAGCCACCGCGATATACAGACACATTGCCTTCTTACTGGGAGAGCGGATGGGATGTCTGCCGTTACGGTCTAATTCATTCACGTATAAGACCGTGGCGACAGGTGGCCCTTTACGGCCAAACTATATGCACACCTTATCTACTTGACTGCGTGAGATCCCCAATAAAATCATATTAAACTAAACACCGCTAGACACAGTCCCATCGCGCTCCATATGTTACCTAAATCTGGTGGTGATGTACGAAACATAAACTTAATCCTCATCGCAGTCTTCCCAATCTCCCTCGTTATACCCTTCGCTACCTAAGGTCTCTTCAACAAATTGAGCCAAGGCTTTCAAGAAGTGCCGGGTCCGGGGAACGTAATGTGTTCCGTGGAAAGAGTGTAAAGATGCATTTGCGCAAGACTTTCTCAGCCTTAAAGATTGAGAGGTGCTGACCATTGTGTCCAGGGTTCCAATGATGTGCAGAATCGGTGTTTTAATTTTCGGACTGTATATATGTTTGTAATCGGGATTTTCCAGCTTAAATCCGCTGAAAGAAATTACAAACTCCAAAGGAGGGTGAAACGTCTGCCGGGGAAACAAGTAAGTCACCAAAATCACAAGTATCAAAATGCAAATGCTCTTGTTCGGATGCGCTTACGTCGAATTGAAAGCCGTAGACCGGCTTTTCTTTTTCCAAAAGCGAAGCAATAATAGCGGCCAAGGCAGCACCTGTTGAAAACCCCATGACTCCAATAAACGGACCATGCTGCTCAAGTAACCGGAAGATGTATTGAATGGACTGCTCCAAACCTCGGATAATGTCTAACTCAGGATCGCCATTTCCCCATGCCCACATGTCGTTGCTTTCTCCTCGGGGATGATCCGGGTTAGCTGGCAATATGCCTGAGGGATAATGAAACTCCACCGTGTCAACTTGACCTCGACGTGGATTTTCCTGTAGAGCTTTAAGCACAACCTGCCTTATGGCCTGGTGCATAAATTGAGTCTTGCATCGAAAAAATTGTCCAGATTGGCCATGCCCTAGATAGGTCCGTAAATCAAGTTCATTAGCCAAAGAAACGTAGGTATAAGGCGCAAGTTACCATGTAGCATCAAAATTTTCACGCAAGATGGAACTGTAGCGCATGGTTCGTTCGAAGTCATGTTGATAAAGGGTAGGTAAACCACTACTAGATACGTGTGGCTAAGAAATTTGCCTCGACTTTATTTTGAAGCCTTCATCTGGGTAGTCAGGAAGTTAAATACTTAATACCGTCTTTTGTTTTTACTCGCATATTTTAAATGATAAAGGTGGAATGTTGAAGGGTTGAGTTACACATGTGAATTACTCAAGCACGATGATGTTAAGAGGGCCAGAGTGAAAGGCGGGTTATTCTACTCAAATATTTGCAGTTGCCTAGAACTGGTATTGCCCCTATGCGGAGTGCTTAAATAGGCAAGTGCATCTTGAATCATGCTATAACATTGATACATGAATCTGGTGGTGAAATGGTCACCACACTTAAGAGATATATGAGATCAGGGAAACAGGCCATGGGTCGGAAGCTACATTCAAAGATCCCATATATTCCAGGGTTTTAGACAGTATCGATGTAACATTTCTCCCCACGGCTCCCCGTATCCCAGTAAACATGCTCTACAGCATGCCACATGATATTCTTGCTATCTCTAAAGGCGAACTCCACTCTATGAGACGCTATGCTTATTATGTTAGCCTACCACCAAATCATGATATTGAATGTTATCTGATTTGGCACTGCTCTCGGGGCCAGGCCAATCAAAGATTCAGGAGGGTCTGGCCAAGACTTTTCAAGAATCAACGACAACAAAGGTGGTGAAACTAATTTCGATCCAGCTCTATCTGGGAGCATCATGATACGTCAGGGAGTTATGTAGATCTGCGAAGGCATGCTGCAACCATTATTCCTATGACATAACTCCATGGTACAACACCAATGTGCATACCGGTGTGTTACAGATCTAGGACAGGTTTTTGGCACCGAGGATATTACGTGACGTCTTCTCTCCACATCCCGTATTTGAGTCACAGTGAGCTTCACATCTTTCCCTTAAATATTGTCCTCTGGCTTGGCCCACCACGGATTGTATGTAAATCCTCCAGTATATAGAGATCTAAATCGACTTTATCCTGCTTATTGATCCGATACTCTAATAAGGCGGTATTCTTAAGGGCCCTAACAGAAATAGGTAACGGTTTCTCAATAAAACAAAGTTCAGAAATAAGAGGGTTGACTGTGGAGCCTGCACCTGTTGCTATGGTTGATTATTGTCATTCGCAGTATCTAGCGGTATGTACTCATTCTAGAATATCAGATCAGCGAATTTGCGATTACACATGATATCAAGGCGGTGAATGTAGTTCTGAAAAATGACATTACTCATCAAAAGCCAGAACAACCCTTTAACGACATTGTACATTGGAATGTAGATCATGACTTGTGGTGTGGTTACACAATATTGAAGAGATGGCGTCATGAATTTCTTCTTTGTCAACACTCATCCCTTTATACCTATCACTATGGGCGTATAAAGTCGTATCCTAAGCTCTATCCCCGGAAAATAATGGCTTGAGATATGTCCCACATTAGAATGGAGCAAGAAAAACCTGAGCTACACCATAGCAACACGCCAGATAGACCCTCATCGGCGAATTTCATTGACCGTGATGAAACCGCTTACCCCGATGGATGGAGGATCTATTTTACCATGGCTGGGTACGATTCATTTACTTTCTTCTCCAGTCAACTTCTAACGACCACAGTCTTCTCATTGGGCTTTACTTGGTCAATCTTGAAGTCACCATTGTGAGCACGTCGCTCATCAATATTACGGACGATCTAAACGGTTTCCAAAAGACCAGTTGGGTTGTAACAGGGTTCCTGACGACTTATACCGGTAATATCACACTGTCCTTATACTTTACAATCAATATTTCTTCTGACCATCACGTCAGCATTTATGGCCCAGTGGACAAAAATAAGCAACATAATTGGTCGCAAAAGAGCCGTCATTGCTGCTGATCTTGCGTTCTTGGCCTTCTCGCTTGGGTGCGGACTAGCTCAAAATATGAACCAATTGTGCGTTTTTGACATGTTTATTTGATTTAAGCACAAGTCTGATGTTCTACCAGGATCATATTTCGGTCGCTACAAGGTGCCGGAGGAGCAGGAGTTTACTCATTAACTATTCTGTGTGTATATGGTGAGTGATCTTAACAAATATCTTCTCCGTGGAAGTCAAATCTGGCCATTACTGATCCAGCCCATGTAGAGGTCGCCCCCAAGTCAAAAATCCCATTTTACGGTGCTATGGTGGCCATTACTATTGCCCTCGCATCATTGACTGGGCCAATTTTTGGCGGCCTATTGGCCGAGCATTCAGCCTGGAGATGGGTCTTTTACATCAAGTGAGTGGCAATCAGGGTCCACATCGGAATATAGTTCAAGAACTACCATTGATTTATGATTGCATGGAACAGTCTCCCACCCGGAGGATTGGCAGTAATGATGTTGTTCATTGCAATGCCTTCGTCATTTGGTACTGCGACACCACTATCGATGCCTTCTTTGCGACCAAGTCTTTGGCTATTCAAAAGGTTTGATGCACTGGGTAGCTTTTTGCTACTAAGTGCATCTCTCCTATTGGTCACCGTATTGAATGAGACCAGCATCGAATTTAGTTGGTCGTCCGGAGCCGCCATTGGCCTCCTCACACTTTCCGGTACTTTGTGGATTGCCTTTTTTACATGGGAGTGGTATATACCCGACTACATGCCGGATATCGAAGCAATCTTTCCAAGGCGGTTTGTCTACAACAAAGCATGGATGGGGATGCTATTGTGAGTTTGCGCCATGCATTCTGCTTGCTGATATTATCTCACGTTATATTTTGCAGGACCAACTTCCTTTGTGGATGCCCCTGGAATGTGGTCATTGTGTACCTTGCTCAAAGATTTCAGGTGCTCACCAAATTCTCGACACTTGAAGCTGGTATTCACATTATACCGTACTCCGCCGTCGCAACGGGGGCTACTATGCTAACTTGTCTGATAAGCCGAAAGTTCTGCGTGCCTGTAGTTTACTTTGCACTTATTGGATCAATCCTCCACACCGTTGGGATGTCACTTTTTTCCATTCTTCCAGAGAACACTTCCTACCCCCCTGAGGGTTATGGATATGAAGCTATCGCTGGGGCGGGTGTAGGAATCACAATCGGCATCCTGACTTTGGCTGTACCCTATATTGTTGAACCCAGAGATTTAGGTAATACTCCCTCAATTTCCTAGAAGTGCCTGAAAAGGCTAACCTTTATTTTCATGGCACAGCTACTGCAACCGGAGCTCTCAATCAAGCTCGATTCTTGGGCGGAGCTATTGGATTAGCTATCGCATCGAATATTCTCTATGGGAAAATCAAAAGCGAATTGTCCGACACTTTGTCTCCTGAACAGGTTGACCAAGTGCTGGAAAAAGTGAATAATATAGATTCCCGACCGCAAGAAGTGCAGAAGGCTGCCGTGGATGCTTTTGCCAGGAGCTATACCCGCCAGTTCCAGACTATGATTGCCTTTGCTGCTTTGCAGATTCCGGCGTCATTGTTGATTTTCAAACGTGGGCGGCAATATGTCGCCGCGTGAGTCAAAGGGATTATTTGGTCAATTAAGACACAAATGCCCTTCATTTGATATGAGTTAAGCTTGAAGTACCCGGGTGGTAATGAAAATCAGGTCTGTCACAAATAAGTAATATTTCGGGATCGTGCGATCTTAAGATTGTCTGCGCTTTTTATTTACTATTTGGTTCTTACTCCGTAGCAGGGCCCCTGCGGATGCGGGCAGGCGGTCATAGGCGGCAGACCGAAGGAGCGAATTGCGGCCGTTTCTGGCCCCCCGCTTGCCGTTGTGTGGAATACTCTTTATAATAGTGCCGTATAAGTGTTAGAGATTTTGGGTTGTGCTCTAAATCACGGCGAGAATTTCACCGCAAATACCTCTATCGACTAAATTATCTGAGAATTAAGCTTTAGCACTGGCTAAACTGTTGAAGTGTTTTAGGCATCGTATTACGTCCCAAATACTAGTGAGTTTATATAAGTAGCCTTCGTTATCTTAGGATAGACGTTTATCTTTTAGACTGCCCCTTCTTCTCATCGACGATATCTTTATATCTGCGGTAGGAGTCGTTTCTGAGAGAATACGGTTCCTCTAGGGATCGCTTCTTTCCTCTTACACTAGGCTACGTATACACGTGTTTGCTTCCTTGCTCTATTAGATTATTGTGAAAGATATTAAAGATCCTTCATATCCTAGGCCTATCTAGACTAGTCACAGAAGGGTTACTACTAACTCGAGAGGAAGGGTAGAGTGCAACATTCTTAGGGTAATCGGAGTAAATAAAACTTAGTTACTTACATTATAATATATAGTGAAGTCCTCTGTTTTATACTTATTATGCGGTATGTGTTTCTACAGGACGTAGCTATTTACCTCGCATCGTCCTCTGACAGTAATAAATTATCCCAGTATTCTAGAGGTGCTAAATTCCGGACCATCATCTGAACCTTCTCTGGAGGTTTCTGTGGCTAGTTACTCGAAGTTTCAGTGATTTAGTTTCACTATAGTGACAATAGATCAGCGCAATTCAAACAGGAGCTATCGAACAAGGAACTCAAGGATAAAAAAATCTGAATGGATATATTCTAAAGGTTCGTGAAATAGGGGACAACTGTAGCTATTTATAATTTACTTATAATATCGTGCTTATCGAGGTCCTAATTCTAAGGAAGTGATATGACCAAAGAATCAACTTCTACCTAAGCTATAAATAGGAAGAGATAAAATCGAAAACACACCAGGTTAATATCCGACTCTACTCCACTACGAGTTGCCGTAACTAAGCAAAGGGCCGCCCTTACCCGGAATATACTAGTGAAAGTAGGTAGGTGCTCCTAAGAACTCTCGTCTAAAATAGACGCATAATCAGCGATTAGACAGTAAGTAATTTTAGTAGGCTATTAACGCTTTTCTAGCCGCTTTATGTGGGGTAAATACGGCCTATAGGTTATAGAGTTTGTGCCGGGCTATAGTGGTGAATGACAGTCCCAGGGCTGAACTAATCCAGAGCATAGAGGCAGAGACAGCTGACGAAATTCGTCTTTTAGAACTCTGTTAAGGGAAGCATATATTGCCATTATGAAAGAAAGAAGAGACAACAGAGACCGAGTTCAGGGAAAACTCATTTCTCCTACAGAATAGCGGATCATGGTCGTTAGGCAATGAGCTCGAGTAAGCAAGGGCTGGAGAATAGATACAATGCAGGATCAGGTCATTTTTTCGCTCAAGCTCTTAGGAACGACAGTAGGCAGCAAAGCGCTTATTATCGGAGGAAGTGAAACAAAGAAAGAAACGTAACGTCGGCCAGCCGGAGCATCAGGGTTTTGCGATCAGGGTGCTCCGGGAGCCAATCGCATCCCGAGGCGGCAGTGTTACCGTCACTTTTTACACGTAAGAAATCGGCTGTTCCGACAATTTGCTGCTGAATATCCATCTGAAACTCATTCATCCCATTTATATGCTATCCGATATTTATCCGAAGAGATTAATCACCTTTTAATCGCATCAAAAATACACTGCTGTCACACTGATGCCGCCCTTGATGACAGATATATCGGACCATCATACGATATGACAAGGGCAGATGTACACAGCTAAACTAGTGTACTCACGACAACACAATAATCCTCTATCATGTCATAAGCTCAGTATTCGTCGGATAGTTATCGCCAATGATTACTCAAAGTCGGAAAATGAACGACTAGCGCATGAGACATGCAGGCTTCGGATGGCGTGCTATGTAACCATTTAGCCGTTGATTTTGACGTCTCGGCTCATGATTACTCCTACATAAACTAGACGAACAATTATGAAGAGGTCCCAAGCCAAAACAATTTGACTTTCTACAGCAAGTATGGGCGAGCGGTCCTTGATCTCAGTGGCTATAATCGGCGGCGGTCCCGGTGGACTGGGAACCGCCATAGCCCTCGCACAAATACCATTTCTTAATGTGACACTCTACGAGAAAAATCCCGAGCCACGTGAAACTGGCGCAGGTATAAGTCTAGGCGCCAATGCGTGGAAAGTTTTGGATCTGCTGGGTGCAAGTCAGGGTGTTAAAGGAGGCTCCAAGTCTAACACGCATCAAAGGTGAGTGGGGATTTATATTGACGACTGCTAAATAAGTTTGAGACTATACGCTCACTCATGCAGAAACGCATACAATGGTAAAGTGCTCAACGTGGTTGAGCATCCCGAAACATCGGATGCCGAGAGTCGTGGGTCCATTCGTGCTCGCAGAACCCGATTACAGTCGGCACTCCTGGCCAGAGTACCCGAGGGCATTATCCAATTCAACAGGAAACTTGTTCACCTGGAGGATCTGACAGATTCTGGGGTACGGTTAGTATTCCAGGATCAGACGGAAGTGGTTGCGGACCTCGTGGTCGGGGCTGATGGGATTCATTCTGTGCGTGGCAAGCTTTCTGTCAGATTCTCCAATTTGAGTGACTAACATCTCAAACTGTATAGGGCGTGAGAAAATATCTCTTCCCCGAGCATAAGCTTCGTTTTACTGGAAATACAGCATGGCGCGTCCTGATCCCCAATTCCCGTCTCACTGATATTCCGGAAATCACTACCACAACGGCTTGGTGGTGGGGTGAATCCGGTCATGTCTATTTTTCGGACGTGGATGAAGAGTATGAACAGTCTGATCCATTGTTTGAGATTACTATCCGGTCATATAATGAGCCTGAGATTCCTGGTAAGACGGTTGGTTGGGGAATTCCGGCTACCAACAAAAGGGTGTTCGCTCGTGTTAAAGTGCGATTTCTCACTTTAATGTTCGAGATATTATTGATGGTGCTAAAATGAAGATAGGAGTTCGATAGAAGGATAAGAGACGCAGTCAATCTTGTTGGGGAAGGTGAATGGTGGGAATTTGCAGGATTCGCAGGGCCTCGTCTGGACAAAATCATCGGATGGAACAAAATTGCTCTTATTGGCGACGCTAGTCATCCCCTGTCAGGTACGCCCATGTTTCGTTCTAAAGCGACAGAGAGCTGTTTTGCTGATGAATTTCTAGGAGCCTTTGGTTCCGGAGCGACATTCGCCATGGAAGATGGCTGGATTCTCGCCCGAGCTCTTGAGTACACGCAGTTTTTATTTCATCCCATACAAGATGCCTTGGAGATATTCGACAAGATTCGCACTCCCTACTACAATAAAATGTAAGTGGATCAGAAACTCAGAGTGTTCCATCCATTTCATCTATGATTGGCTGATTATTATAAACAGATATGAGCATCTAGATGAAAGTCAAGAGAAAATGCAGCAGTTTCGCGCACAAAACAAGGAGTTTGATGCGATTCTTCAAGCAAAGATCGACCTTATGCTCTATGGAGATAAGGATTTCATCTACAAGAATGATATCTCGAAGACGTGGAAGGAATATTTTCAGGATGAAAAGAGACAACATAGACCTTGAATAGCCTTCGACTTCGTTTAAAGAATGAGAAATTGCACCATTTGCCTTTCATTGTTTTGTGTCGGCGCTTTGATGAGCCTCTTCTACGATAGATATTGATTTTTGGCGTGGTCAGATATTGACAAAGTATTTTGCGGTCTTAACTAAACAGTTTTTTGAAGGAGTTAGATTCACCGCTCTCCTTTTGTGCGGTATGCAGAAACCAACTAGATTATTTCAGATTCAATATTGTTAACCCCAGGTATGATCTCAGGCCTAGGATTTTAAAATCCGGCATCCTTATCTCGATAGCGAGGCCCCTCTCCTTCCTTCATTCATACTGGTGCATGTAACATCCATCACCGTTCAAATGGCACCCACGAAGCAATAGATGTAACAGTATTTATATTATAGTTGTGATAAAAAGGCGGGGGTGAGGCTCTCGTGGGGCGGTGCAAGGCTAATATGTGGCTGTGTTTCCCGCCGACTTTTTGTATATCGTAGCTTGCGGAGACTATGCAGAGGTCAGGGACTTGGCAAGGGGCGATTTCCGAGATTTGGCCGGATATTATTTGCGAGTATTTGTTTTCTAAGTACTGGCTTAGTGAACCTGGGTGTAGAAACCTCGTCAGCAGCACATGGAGGACGCAAGGCTCAATGCGGTGTGGCTACATAAGCGTGGTTGACTGCATCCACGTGAATTGGGAAGAGCTTGAGTCGGTGTCGTTGCGTGCTCCGTGCTTTCTTTTCCATCCGGACTCGTGGAATGTCCCCCTTGCATGCATACCAATCGAGAACTCCGTAAAACCGGCTAGAAACATAGGAAATCTTCGCGCATATTCATTCCGGTAAGCTAGATTAGCGGGAAGGATTATGAAAAAGACCTGAAATCCAGTCCGGTCGAGATTCGAGCGATTAAAAGCCGCAACGGATCGAGCTCTAATGGATACGCTAGTAAATTTATATGGGCAGAAATTGGCGGTGATAATGCGCGAAAGGGTCAAACTGTGGGTGTATCTAGGATGCGTCCTTTTCTTCGAAAAAGACACCGCAATCCTGTAGATATCCGGTTAACGACCTCATGGATGCAATTCATGGCGACAGTGTAGCTCAGGCCTGAAGGGATGAAATAATGTGGCCCGAGTTGTACTGGGTGGGTCCATCTCGGTCCACCCTCTGCGTGCGACTTATCGCGGTATTCGTGTTCAAACACCCGAAGAGAATGTCGCGCCGGGTCCCGATACTGAATCCGAAAAGGAGGTGTGTCCGTGAATTCATTGTTCTGTTGTCTCTATATATTTTTATTTTATACTTAACTTATAGAATGGCACATGCTCGCTTGTAGCCTTGTCAGCCGTGTACGCAGTATGTGTGATATGAGTGAGACGTGATAAAAGGTTGCATTCTCCACTTTGATTGATCATATGGTGTTCTTCTAGACCGTACAGCACCAATGACCAGAGGTATGAGGTGTGTGATGAAAAATTATATGCGCGTAAACTTAGCTCCTTCGGTGCGTCGGTAGATATCCAACCCAAGTCGAGGCCGAATTGCGTCAGCGAGGGAGAAGGGAAAAATATACCGCGTTCGAAAAAACCGGAAATCTCCGTTCAAACACGCTCAGAGACCCATACTTCGGCTTTTTCAGCGGTGCCAGACTCGCTTAGGGCTGGTCTGGCAGGGCGGTCGGCTCAGAACGGAATGGACTGGCCCCGCCCGTCCGACCGGCCTGCTTAATCTGGACTAGCTCGGTGGATCTGCCGCGCAGATTGCGGCATGGCTTGATTGGGCGGTGAGTAGCGGGCCCATCGCGCCACATGGTGAGCCTCATGGTTGGCCAACACGCACTTTGGCCCCAGGGACTTGTTGCCATTATCTAATTGCGCAGCGTCAGGTGAAAAGATTTTCTTTATATTGGCCCATTTCCTTTTTTTTTCGTTGAATTCTCCGTGCTTTCCCCTCCCCCAGAGTCCATCTACGTCTTGACTGCTCGTAGTTTCCACTTTTTTTGTGGTGACATACCTGTCTCGGGACTTTTTTTTCTCTTCCGTTTTGGGCATTGCCTGGACCTCACCTCACCTCACCACTCTCGTCGACTCCAGCATTTCTGGCGTCGACGCTCTCCCGGCTGGATAGTTTCAAACTGCAAAGGAACTTGATACAATCTCCGCAACTTTCGAAAAAGTAGCCGCTATCTAGTCGCATTTTCAACCCCGTTGCGCCAACTTGACCGGATTCGACTACCCCAGTGCGAAAATTCTCATCTGACCGACCAGCAATCGCCCGCACGAACCGGACCTTCGATAAATTGCCTTGCGACACTGCATTTTCCATTAGCGCCCCATTAGCGCCATTTCCAACACGGATCGGATCTTGCACCAAAGCGACAACTATATTCATCTGCCACGCGCCTCGAATTTCTAACCAGCATTTCCAATCGCGACAGTGACCAACCGCCACGATGGTAGACTTTAACTTCAAAGATCTGTTCTCGAACAAACAGCGACGAGCGTTCCCCGAAGTCGTGGTGCCCCTCGCCAGTTCCAACGCGACTACTACCAAGGACGATGGCTCCAACAGCTCTCTCGACCGCGCATCCAGCCAGGAGAATGGCTGCAGTGCCGGCCCGGTCAGGCGTAGCTCACTGACTTTGGAAGCTCTCCGCGAGGAGGTCGATTCCAGTATCGCTGCCTCCGGTCACGACACTATCTATGATCGTATGTCTCACGATGTCCAGCTGGCTGCTCTCTCCCCCGCGTCTGGATCGGTTTCGTCTACGCTGAAAACCCCCGAGTGCCATCTACCCTTTTGAACCTGGATCCGGATTTCTGACCGCATTATAGGCAAGGCGAAGGTGATTAACCGCGCTATCCAGGACATTGGTATGGGTCGATACCAATGGAGTCTGTTCGTTCTCTGCGGCATGGGCTGGGTTGCCGATAACTTGTGGTTGCAGGTAGGATTCCTGAGTTCCATATTGATCTCACCTGCTAATCTTGTATAGGGTGTTGCTCTTACCTTGACACCTGTCTCCATGGAGTTCGGTGTCTCCGAAAACGCCTCCCGTTTCGCTACTTGCGCTCTCTTCGTTGGTCTCATTGTCGGTGCTTCCTTCTGGGGTATCGCCTCTGATGCCATCGGTCGTCGACCCGCTTTCAATTGCACTCTTTTCATCTGTGGTACCTTTGGTCTCGCTGCTGGCGGTGGATCTAGCTGGGTCGGGTAAGACTCCACAACCAGTCTCTATTAAATACTCATGAAACTGACTGGAATCTCAGCGTTTGTGCTCTGTACGCCTGCCTAGGTCTTGGTGTCGGTGGTAATCTGCCTGTTGACGCGGCCGTTTTCCTCGAGTGCCTGCCTCCTGATTCGGCCAACATTCTGAGTGGTCTGGCTACCTGGTGGTCGATTGGTACTCTGATCGCCAGTATGCTGGCCTGGGCCTTTATCCCCAACTTCTCATGTGAGACCTATGCCACCTGTGACAAGTCCAACAACTGGGGTTGGAGATATCTCGTTCTCAGTCTGGGCGCCATCACTTTCTGCATGTTCCTTTCCCGGTTCCTCTTCTTCACTCTGTACGAGTCGCCCAAGTTCCTGGTCTCTCGTGGTCGTCAGGACGAAGCCGTCGCCGCTGTCCAGGGTATCGCCCACAAGAACAAGACCACGACCTGGCTCACTGAGGAGATCCTCAACGAGATCGGCGGTGTGGCCGAGAAGCACGAGAAGGAGTCCTTGTCCACCGTGGAAATCATCAAGCGATCCCTGGAGCGCTTCTCCGTCCAGCAGGTCAAGCCTCTCTTCCGGACCAAGAAGCTTGCCATCACCACCATCCTAATCTGGTTCTGCTGGACCTGTATCGGAATGGGCTACACCCTCTTCAACGCCTTCCTGCCGCAATACCTGAGCTCCAACGCCACCTCCACCTACGAGACCTATCGCAACTACGCCATCACCGCCGTCTGCGGTATCCCTGGTCCCCTGTTGTCTTGGGTCATGGTCGACATCCCGTATATTGGCCGCAAGGGCACAATGGCATTCTCCACCGTCGTCACCGGTGTCCTTCTCTTCTGCTTCACCGCCACCAAGGACCCCAACGTCCAGCTCGTTTGCTCGTCCCTGGAATCTTTCTTCCAGATGATGATGTACGGTGTACTCTACGCTTACACCCCAGAGGTCTTCCCTGCCCCGAACCGTGGTACTGGATCTGGAATTGCTAGCTGTCTGAACCGCATTGCTGGTCTTATGGCTCCTATAATCGGTATTTATGCCAGCACTGATCCCCAGGCACCTATCTATGCTGCTGGTGCCCTCATTCTGGCCTCTTTCTTGGCTATGATTTTCCTGCCTATTGAGACGGCGGGTAAGCAGACTATGTAAAAAACTTATATATACCCCAAAGCGCTGCATTAGAGTCTAGATGTTGCATAGCGATGTCTTTTTCTGCACATACATAACAGGTTTTCTAGCGGTGGGCTGGTTTTCCGGGTTCGGAGGGTCAGCTTGCTTTTGCTGATGCCGTCAAAATTCCACATATATCATTCAAATTTGCAATTCGGATGCTTCTTCTAAAGTAAAATATCATAAAATCTTAAGCGATAAGATATTCATGGCAATCGGACCGACACCAACTGACTTCCACATGTAACATCAGTCACTGATCAAGCAGTCGACCCATTCGCCCTCTCCCCCAGCACCTTCCGCACACCAGGGAGGATATACCGCCCATAATCAATAGCATCATTAAGATTATCATACCCACGAATAGAAATCAACTCCGCGCCCAGATCAACATAATCCAAAATGGATTCAACAATAGTTTGATAAGACCCAACAAGCGCAGTCGACGCGCCTCTCGCATTCGTCGCCGTAACAGTCGGGTACCAAAGCGCGCGATCTTGAACCTCGCCTCTGGCCGCAATGTCCAGCAACCGCTGAGACCCAACATTCTGCGGTGGTGGTGCATCGGGCGGCGCCTTCCCCTGCCCCAGCGCCCGGTTGGTCGTCAACGCATCCAGCGTCGCATGCGCCCGCTTCCAGGCCAATTCGTCCGTCTCCGCGGCAATAGGTCGAAACGTCACCCAGATGCGTGGCCGGTTGGTCTCAGCTCGACCCGCTTTATCGGCCTCGGTGTAGATCCGGTCGATTTGCTCTTTCGTCTCTTTCAAGGGCTCTCCCCATAGTCCGAAGATGTCGGCTAGTGACCCGCCAATTCGGTAGGCTTCGTCTGATGAGCCGCCGACGGAGACCGGGATTGTTCCGTTGACGGGACGGACCTTGTTGCTGAAACCTTTGAATTGGAAGTATTTCCCGTCCCAGTCGAATGGGTCAGCGGATTCCCAGGCGCGGCGCAGGATCTTGATGTACTCTTCCAGTCGGGCGTACCGCTCTTCTTTGTTTAGGAAGTCGCCTTCTTTCGCTTGTTCTGCATCGCTGCCGCCGGCGATGAAGTGGACTACTGCGCGGCCGGAGCTGAGCTGGTCGAGGGTTGCGAGGGCTTTGGCTGCGACGGTGGGATAGAGGGTGTTTGGACGGAGGGCGATGATCACTTTCAATTTCTTGGTTACGGAGGCGATTGTCGCGCCGATGGTGAAGGGGTCGAAGGAGGAGGAGTCGTAAGGGATGAGCGTGTAGTTGAATTCGTGGTCGTCGAGCGAGCGGGCGTAGCGGACTAGGAAATTGGGGTCGATGCTTGCATTTGGGATGGGTTTGAGTTCCGTTGAGTGATTGGGGAAAGTTAGGCTGATGAATTCGGTCGGCATGGTGACTTGTGTTTATTTTCTGTAGTGTATTTGGTTTTCTTTTACACTGTGCTGCTCTGGCTGCTGTGATGGTTATATATGGGTTCGTCGGAGAGTTATTGAATGGGCAGATTCAATGACGCCAGCTTCCTGGGGATCGCGTCTTATCACGCAAATCAGCATTATTAATCACCTACGGGGGTATATCGTCTCATACGACTTATCTGATCTTTTATTCATTTAGTTTACATTGCCCTAGGGTAGGCGTTGAGGCGGTTGATATGACGTGAAATACCCCTCAATCACGTCACCAAGTGGCCTCGTGTCGAACAGTCTTTTGTCTAAATAAGAGCTCTCGGATGATTTCCATTTAGTCCCATCTTTCTTCGGATGGTTTTAGAGATGGTGCTGCTAGAAGGGAATGTCTCTACCGGCTACTCTTTCATCCCAGGGCTCTCAACTCTCGGTTTCCCAATTTAGATATAGCATATCATGGCTTATACGACATGTGTAGGAGGATTCGATGAGACCCCTAAAGCTTATCGAGCTCAGTGATACTTAATGTTCCTTATCCTGCCATCGAATATTGCACTTTTGTTTTGTTGTGCCAAATCAAGAAGGCCTGTAAATAACGAATCACGTGATACCATTATTCCTTATATATTGTACCAACAGTGCTTTTGCAGACGCTTGATCTCTGCCATGTAAGAACATCTCTCTGAGTATACCAATAAAAAAGATTAATGCATCGAATTATGCCGAACTTACCAATTGTTTGGTCCCTGGGACCTGATTATGAGCCACCAACCCTATATCCGATAGAGTCGAATGGACTCTGGTAAAAGCGGGATGTCAATGAAAATGGATTGATTGATTGTTCTCATGATAGACACAAATGAAGTATCGGCTAAATACCAGAATAACCTGGGCAGAGATTGGTAAAGTTAAACGTACCCAGAAGCTTCACCACAAGTATCGTCCACATGACTTGGTCGGATCAATCAGCTGGTAGGAGATCCATAAGAATAAATTGACTCAGAAGTACTTCACACCGAGATATCACTGGTCACTAGTATTTACCGCATCGCTTAGTTGAACCGCTCCCATTGAGTCTTCCACTCTTTGTCAGCCTGCCGCCGAGCCTTCGACACATTCCATCGGGTACCGAAAATAGTATCGCAGAACTCGGGGCTACCGAACCCATCCGAGAAAGAAATATTGGCACGCGCGTGGTGCTCGCCATGGGCCCGATTATCGAGAGTCCCACTCAGCCACTTGAACAACAAATTTAGAACATATGACTTGAGGCTGCCCTCCGATCCTGCGGGAATCTTATCATGCAAGTGGAAAGACAAGCACAGATCATATCCAGAATGCTCGTAAACACCACCCGCTGCGCCGAGTCCAGCAACGGGAAAGTGAAAGAGTCTGCTCATGCCGCCCCCGCCGAGGACAGCCAATGGAACGAGATAAGGAAGAACGATCTCGAGGAAGTAGTCGGTTGGAAACATGTAGCAGGCACTAATACCCCGGGACGCGGTCGTGGTATGGTGGACGGAATGTCGCAGGACTCGCATGAGGCGGATGTTGTGGTTGTGGAGTAGGAAACGGTGCGTCGTGTACTGGACGATGTCGTGGCCGAGTGCCATACCGTAGAAAATGACGAAAATTCGGATGAGGGTACTGTAGCTGATTCCAGTGAAGCAAAGGCCGAGCCATTCGGTGAGGATCATGCACGGGAGCAGGACGAAGAATTGGTTGAAAAGGACCTGTGGGAGCATCTTCATGAATCCTTTGCGGTCTGGCTCGCGGACGCGTAGGCTGCGCGCAGTCGTTGTGTCGGCATATTCGCAGAAGAGAGCAGTGCCAAGGAATGATAGTTCCTGGACGATCCAGGTTTGGATGGAAATGGGTATCATGATGGGTGGTTGTGACAACGAGCTTTTTTCGTCGCGTGGTCTGGTTGTCGCCGATGGTGGATGTTGTGGGAGGGAGATGATACGTATGTGTTGCGTCGGCGACGGGCTTGTGATAGTGAGTGCGACTGGAAAGTGATGGCGCGGTGGCCTAAATGGGTTTACTCGACGAAACCGCTGTCTATTTGTACATGACAGCTTCGTGAGTTCCCGATCGGGAAAACCTGCTCAAGTCGCGTGGTATTGACGTGATGATGATCATCTCCGCTTGTAGGGCTATCCATGGATGCACAAACTCGGGTTTCGAATTTTTAGCCTGATCGCTTCCATTGCATTAAATTAACCCCAGCACAGTGAGGTAGTCATGGGGATGGAATTACCTGGTGACCGTGAATCTGGCCACTGTATTCCGCTCAAGGTACATAATCTGATTATTCATAGACTTTACAGAGCTCAGGAGAGAGCAAGCAACACCGTATGAATGCTCTGCCGGATAAAGATTCTATGTGTACTAGTACTGTAAGATGATATTTACTCAGCTTTCATTTCATCCCGGGAGATGGAGAATGGGATCAGATGAAAGAAGAGCACAAAGACAGTCAAAGTGCTTGTGTTCCTAATACTAAACTGACATCGATAAGAATACTGCGTATAGCCGAAATCAGGAAAGACGGCGACAGGTGCCTTGCTCTAGCGGTCTTCGTGTCTGTAGCCTTCTCTTTGTGGCTCTGCAAATCCCGGACACCACAAATGTAGATGCATTGAGTCGTCGAATCACATGAGGTTACAGTCATTCGTCCGGCCAAGCCAAACGTAACGAATTCGCAAGCTCCTAGCTCAACCTACTCTACCAAGTTAAGTTCGCTGCTCATTGGGTTGTCTTCACATTCCCATAGTTCTTTTGAGAACGTCAAGAACCGGTAATTGTAGCTCTTGGGATCCATTGAGGTATATCAAATTTCAGGCCTCATTGATGCATTTCACTTTATCAATCATCAGACGATGGCATATTACTCCCATGGGTATTTTCACAACATTGCTTAGAGGTCCGGATAATCCGGGGAAGCGGGGCACCGGTGATTCCTCGGACTGCCAAGCCAGCCCTCGCTTACAATTTATTCACAAGTCTAATTTATCCCGCCGAGGCTTTTCTTCAGGGTGTTCCTGGACCAGACTAGTCAACTAAACGAACCTATCAATTCGCGGACTTCGGACTGCAATGTGAATCTCAAACCTGATCATGCACACCTGCCGGAAATTTGTCGGGTAGACGATGCATCAAGGGCGACTCGGTTGCTCTTAACCCTGTCACCAAGAAATGCCAAGGTCTTGGGAGACTACACTAGTGTGGTCGTCTAGTATACCTCCGTTTTTCTTCAGGCGTAGTATCGTCAACTGCCGGTCTCAAGACAGCATATAAAGAGAACATTCATGCACTTCAAGATATCTGACAGATTCCACTGGTGAAACTGGTCTTGATAATTGAATCACAACTCGAGATTAAAGAACCATGAAGCTCGCAGCTCTTACATTGATGGGTGGTCTTGTGACCTGGGCAGAAGCGCACGGATATCTGACAATCCCGTCCAGCCGCACCCGTCTCGGCTTTGAGGTACCATCTCCCATCCTCCACAGGATATTCTGATATCTAACCTCAAAAACATACTAACCATCACAGGCCGGAATCGACACCTGCCCGGAATGCTCCATCCTCGAACCAGTGACCGCCTGGCCAGACCTAGAAGAAGCCCAAGTAGGCCGCAGCGGACCCTGCGGCTACAACGCCCGCGTTAGTGTGGACTACAACCAACCGGGCGACTACTGGGGCAACTCCGTCGTCGCGAGCTACACGGCCGGAGACATCGTCGAAGTGCAATGGTGCGTCGACAACAATGGCGACCATGGCGGGATGTTCACGTACGGAATCTGTCAGAATCAAACCCTCGTCGACCTATTCCTAACACCGGGGTACCTGCCCACGACAGAGGAAAAACAGGCTGCTGAAGACTGCTTCCTCGATGGTGAGCTCAAGTGCACGGATGTCGATGGGCAGACGTGCGGGTATAACCCCGACTGTGCTTCTGGTGAAGCTTGCTATCGTAATGACTGGTTTACGTGTAATGCGTTTTCTGCGGATTCGAATCGCGCGTGCCAGGGGGTTGATGGCGCCGCGCTTGGGTCTTGTACGACTACAATTGCGGGTGGGTATACTGTTACGAAGAAGATCAATATTCCGAATTACGAGTCTGAGCATACGTTGCTTCGGTTTCGGTGGAATTCGTTCCAGACGGCGCAGGTATATCTTCATTGTGCGGATATTGCTATTGCTGGATCTGGTTCGTCTTCGTCTTGAATACTGGATCGATCAGCCAGCTGGGCTCGTGGGATACATCGTCGGCCATCGAATTGTCGGCCAGCTCACATACCACCTCGAATTCGTTGTGGATGGCGACGATCATTCTGCCTGTCGGCACAAGCTCTGAGTACAAGTTCATCAAGAAGGAGACAGGTGGCAGCATTGTCTGGGAAAGTGATCCCAACCGGAGCTATACTGTTCTGAGTGCATGCTCTGGGGTGACTGCAACGGTTACTGGGACATGGGAATAGTATATTTACTTCAACATTGTGATCATATTTGAACAGTAGCTTCATTCAATACATGATTAATTTGCCTGACGCGAGGAAGACTGAAACATTCCGCATATCTCGTAAGAATACAGTTCATGTGTGAGATGGGAGGGGGATAACTGACCTGGTCTCGTTAGTGCTTTCGCACATTCATTCTCAAGCATCAGTTTTAAGCCCGGTGGGCCTCGATCAACTGATCCCAGAAAATCCAGTTAATCTCACCCCAGGCTAGTTCATTCTTGAAATCAAGGTTCATCTGCAAGCCAGTTTTCATGGTCTGGTTGGTATTGTCGGGTGCAGATGTCGTTATGGGATGTCCATCATCTCGTGGTGGGAAAACTTCTTTACCTTTCTGCTTCTCATTTGAAGGGGACGACTTCTTCCCCAGAAGGGAACGCAGGTTCTGGATAAACTCTGGCTCAGCTGTAGAGCCATCAGGCTTGCGCATATCCCACGCCTTGAGAGCAAATCGTCCAAACGCGACATAGAGCGGTTGCTGGGAGGACAGAATTTCACTGTGGTTTTCATAGACTTGCGCGACACGGTCCCAAGATGCGTTAGCTTCAGAAGGGGAAATCACATCAAGCCACCTCCACAGACTATTCAGAATTACAACCAGAGCATCCCACGTCCCCCACACAAAGAACGACTTGGTATGCCATTCGAATCGGTGAAGACCAGTGTGCGAGTGAGCAGCTGAGTCAGTATCCAAGAATTTCTGTGCCAGGCGGATCATCTCACGTCGTTCATCATCAGAAATGAGATCTTTTGAAGCCTTATGCGCTAGAACCCGAATACGCATGGCCGTAATTCCAGCTCTGGCCAAGCTCATGGTCAAAAAGTGGAGCGGGTTCACGACATCGCAATAGCGAAGGAATTTCTGCTCGACCTCGTTTTCGGCCTCCTTTATGGCTCTCTTGGCTTGATCGTAAGTATCGAATCGCCATGGCCCTGGATTTACCCCTGGCTCTAGAACTTGGGCGAAGTGCTTTCCGACACAAGCACGTGAAAGACAAAATATCATGTCAGTCGCGCCGTTCTGACTTTTAGGGGTTTCTGTCATCCCGGGCCAGATCTGGCTGTCATCGATGTTGAGTGGCAGTTGAGTATCCCGCATGGTGGTCTTTCCCATTCTCGCAAGTTGGCTAGTGGTTCCACCAGGTGCAAGAAGTTGAGACTTTCCGTGTCCCGCAAGTTGGCTAGTGGTTCCATCAAGTGCAATAAGTTGGCAAAGCAATCTTCGCCTCATCTCAACCTCGAATGGTGGAAGTCCAAGAGCTTTGCTGTCGCGGTGAAGACCAATGCGATATGCCATGTTTACTGCGACTCCTGTCAAGATCCAGTAGGTCTGCGGGTCGTAGTGGAAGCGGCAGGATGTTAGAAAGAGCACAAAGGCCTGGAGAACCCCCAGGTCAACAGTTTTGAGAAAAGACGCGTCCACGAGCGCCTGGCGTATTGCGTAGTTGAACCGATGGAGCAGCTGGGCCCGTGATTCCTGGTATTTTTGAATACAATCCTTGTCAGTCATTGAGTGGATCGCGAAATGATAAATGGCAAACACTAGGCATTCTTCAACCCTTGAGGCGTCTTGGTGGTGATATGCGACCCTGCGAACCATCGCCTCTGTTGATGGGATATGAAGAATCTTGCAGAGCGGTTCCACATTTCTGACATAAATGTTCCATAGATCGATTGCCGTTGCACTGTCCGGATGAGGCTGGGGCCTACTCAGCGGTAGAACACCCATGAAAGCTGTTGTCAAAGGTTCTGGGGGGACAAGGAAAGCACTGCTTGTGGTAACTGGAGATTGCTCACCGCCACGCACGGCCTGGAGCCCTTCGTTGCCCAAGTTGCGCCGGACATTGCTGCCAACATAACTAGACATACCTTGAGTTGTCACCAGAGCCCCGGACTTTGCACTCTGTGGGCCATTCCCCAGCAGTCGATTTGATTCTTTCTGTGTTTTTTCCATGGCGTATGGTCGTTTCGTACCTTTTGAATGCAAAAGTTGATATTGGCGAATGAAATTTTCATATCGATCGAGCCTTGCACGTTCGTTGTCATCCAGGTACCTTCTTTCTGATGACGCAGGCACCGGGTAAACGCACTCACCTTCTTTCTTTTGACAATTATTGCATCTCGGATATTGTCTGTTGCACAGTACTTTGGCCTTCAAGCACGCTTGGCAGGCTAACATGATGTAAGGCGGTGTGTCTGGATGTTCAGGCTGATTCGAGGGCGCGGCATGGGGACCGGTATTCGGCCCAAGAGCAGACGCAGGAGAAAGAATGGGAATAGGGAGGTGAGCTTTATGAGGTAGAGTGGAAGCAGGAGGTAGAGTGGGAGCAGGAGGTAGAGTAGGAGCAGGAGGTAGAGCGGAAGCAGGAGGTAGAGTGGAAGCAGGAGGTAGAGTAGGAGGAGGTAGAGTAGGAGGAGGTAGAGTAGGAGCAGGAGGTAGAGTAGGAGGAGGTAGAGTAGGAGCAGGAGGTAGAGTAGGAGGAGGTAGAGTAGGAGCAGGAGGTAGAGTGGGAGCAGGAGGTAGAGCGGGAGCAGGAGGTAGAGTGGGAGCAGGAGGCTCAGTGGAAGCAGGAGCTGGAGCACTGCATGCTGCCTTCTGGGGCACCGAAGACTTTGGCCGCACCATCTCCGGGACTAGGACGTAGAAACGATACAGAAACGAAAGTGAATGGGTGATCGATAAGTGTGGTTGGTTTGGTACGCGGTAGTTGCAAAAGACAAGATTAATCTGGGTGGAAGAAGAGGTCTTATAGTAGCCTGGTTCTATAAGTGGAAGGCGCGTCGAGGAGGGGCATCGCCCGTGTAAATATTGCCGCTGATTGGTCTGCATCTCGGATGCCCGAGCCCGAAAATAGCAGCTCTTCTGGCCAATCACAATACGCATATGCTCGGGCATCGACACTCCCGAGCTTCCTTGAGCGAGTTCAGGTCTTACAAAATGACACTGGATCACTCAATTTCAGGGCAGGATTGCAGTGCAACTGTGAAAATAATTTCTTTCTTCCCTGATTTCCTCTCAAAACGTCCCGACTGAAAGTCCTCATTGTTGGAGCCTCCATCGCCGGCCCCACAGCCGCCTACTGGTTCGCCAAAACAGGAGCACAAGTCACCATCATCGAACGCTTCCCTCAACTCCGACCAAACGGACAAAGTGTTGACATTCGTACCGTCGGAGTCCAAGTCATGCGCAAGATTTCAGGGATGAAGGGGGCAGTCCGAGCGAAGAAGGCTGCTCTCAAGGGAATCAGCTTTGTTCGCGCTGATGGTCGACCATATGGCACTATCACGACGACCGGAGATTCTGGTCAACAGTCCTTGGTGTCGGAATATGAGATAACTCGTGGATATCCGTCAAGGACTTTGTTTGGGTCGACGGAGCGGAATGAGAATGTTAAATCTGTGTTTGGGGAACAGGTTGCTTCTATGCAGAACAATGGACAGGGTGATGGGCCTGGGACGGTCGAATTCGCGAACGGCTATTAGACATCAAAGTACGATCTTGTCGTTACTTGCGATGGTGCTACATCAAGTACTCGTGCTATTGGATTTGGTTGTGACGTCCGAGATCATCTCGTCCCTCGCAATTGCTGAGCAGCGTAATTCCCAATCAAACAAGATCTTGTTGACGGAAGTGAGAATAGATTTCGAAATTTTCTCTTTGCGTTCATCTTCCAGGGCAGATTTATCGATTTCTTTGCTGGTGCTTTTGCTAACAGCAAGAATCATGGGCTGCCTGATTAACATTATTTACATTGAGAGCCAGCGAGAGACAGAACGTATACTATTTAATGAAGAACTGGTATTAGAAGTGGATATGAGGTCCTTGAATTCTGCAGATAAGGGTTTGACCTTATTTCGAAATAATTGAGCTTCCTGCTTAACAGATTGTAGCTGAACCCGTTGTTCAAAGCATTCGACCTGTAGTAAATGTCGAGTGTCCCGCCTTTCTAGTCTCAATCAAGAGCACGCAACTGTTCTTCTTTCTTCCACTGTTTCAGATTAAACGTGCCTTCTTTCAACTCATCCTGCTCTCCATTCCACACGAAAGTGACACCCTCGATAGTCTTCCCAACACCATCGTCGCTCAGAAGGTCAATCAGGCAAGCTTGCAGCCGATACTGCTCCGTCTCGTAAGTCGCGAGCCGATCAAGTTGAGTCTGTGACCGGAGTTCGTATGCCATCCCGTCGACCGGGTTCAGTGACTCTCCATCAAGAAGCGCGGGGTAGAGACCCCAAAGCTTGACCTGGTAGCCCATGACTCGAGCGCGATGCATGATGGGCGGTTTCTTTGACGACTTCAAGACTCGAGAGAGTATATCTGGATCCATCAATGTGCCGTAGAAGAAGCAGTAGTGTCTTTGGAAGGCTTCTTCGGGCCAGCTTTCTTCGACAGACCTTTCAAATGATGTTTGGTACCGCTTTGTCGTGTTTTTCGAGTCATCGACGAGGAATTCGCGGACCATCAGCGACGGTTTGTCGGTCATCGTGTCGGTGTGTAGTCGCAGGTCTCCCGGGTCAGGTAGTAGTGAAAAGAACAGCAGTGATGTCGTTGCAGGGTCTGGTGTCTCGGGTCTGCGGTGTCATGGAAAAGAGATCGAGGAAGGAGAGGATGTGGTTCGAAGCATTCACTTTATGCCTGAGGCATCCCGGTCACTTTGGGAAGAAGTGAGCCTCATCCATGGATATGGCGATGGCGCTGCGCAAGGCGGTGTACACTGGCTTCAGATTCCTTCTCCTGTTAGCGCATTCTCTACATCTAGATTTTCCAACCATGATTATGGATTCATTTCGAGGCATAAATATGAAGCGAAACAGAGCAATCTTTTATACCCGGAGTCCACCTACACGCAAATTGTATTTGACCTGCCATCAAAGAAGTCGCCCAAGCAGTCTTCCAAAAGGTCAACTGAAGAGTCATATGAACAATTACCTAATCTAGTACGGTCGATGAAGCTTCAGGAGGTGTTATGGATATGAACCTTGTCTGTATTCCTACTAGTAATTCCCGTTCCGTTTTGTGGTTGGCTCTACCATCAATAAAAAAAGGTAGAAACTTATAATGCCTCATACCAGATTTGGCCTTCAAGATCCAAATTCCATCAAACGCCGTGGCGTAACACTTGCAAACAACACCGTGTCACGTGCCAGTCTATTTGAAAGAGATAGTACTTCGGGTTCTTCTTCGTTCTTTTACTTCTATCTCACTTTTTTCATCAGTTCTCTCCCTCATTTATCTTCGAAAAGATGCTTCAACCTCTAATCGATTCCTCGCTTGTCACGACGGCCACGCTTCCGCATCCGTGGCTAGTCGTCAACTACCTCCGCAAGAAGAATCCCTCCATCGTCTTCATCCAGCTGCAATGGGTCAACTATTCAGGTGTTCCTAGTGCGAGCGTGCACGTCCTGGAAGAATATCTTGTCACCTTAAGACATGGTGAATATATTACATGTCCCGCTGGCATTCCACTACGCCATGAACCACACGCTTTACCCAGCTGCCGATCCAATCTCCGTCAACTGGCTAATTCCAGATTGGTCATCCGCTACTCTGAGCGCCAGTCCAAGCCCTATGACAGTGATGTGTGATATTGCGAGTACGACGCCTATGTGCCAAACCCCAAATAATGACCTCTGTCCTCGTCAGGCCCTTGTCAGACAAATGAGACATGCTGCCGCAAGCTGGCAGTGGCAATTCCTCGTTGGTTTCTGGGTCGAATTCCCAAGTAATAAAGTACTCCGACGACGGACGCTCTCTGATAAAGCCCTACAGCGAGAGAGTAGGGTATTCTACTGTCGCTGGAACGCTTGACCCATGCTTTTCCTATGTTGAGGAGAGTGTGCAAAAACTATTTAAACTTGGTGTGCGTGTTGGAAGATTTCGCCCCGAAGGACGCGGTCAATACAAGATTTTCCTGGAGCTGCTGTCACCTCTTCAGGCAGTGGACCAGCCGGTGTTAACTCATAGCGTTCTCAAAGACACATTCAACAACCATGGTCTCGTGGCTACACTGTCGCCTCTAGTCTCCAATTACGGGCCGCGTCCAATGAATAGCCAACAGATGCAACTCTTCTACAGCACAACCGTCCGACATGAGGATCACTTCTTAGCAGGAATACTTAAACGCCTGCCGAGTTTGTGGGCGTCCTTCTTACCACAGAAGCTCTCATATTGAATCGAGTATTCTTATTACTTTGTCGGATGGGGTTCCGATCATCGACTGGCCTCTATTAACAAAGTCAGATCGGGCCATTGGGAACTCAGAAACATTGACGCTACAGCAAACATGTAACTAGTCTTGGCAGTAGTGCTGTGTGCAGGGCTTCTCGGACTGTCTGAGAGTGAGTTGCGTCCTTGGCCTGGTCTATCGATGGGCGATTGGCCCAGCATGACATTCGCGAATATCCGTTCCCGTTTGAGCCTCTACCGGAAGTGTCGATAAATCGTTGAGACGTCTGCAATTGGATCAAGAGGGACTAAGCGCGATTCTCGGTGACAAGGTGATCAAGCATTATCTGGATTTGAAGAATCATAAATGCAACTAGACGGAGATACTGGGCGAAGACGAGACACTCCAGGGGCTGATGGAAGTTTTTTAAAACGATATGCTGTGGGTGAGTGGATTCATGTGATTGTCACATTGTGAATGTGAGTGGCTACGCCGCATGAGGACGTCAGAACATGAGGTAAATTCGAGTCATCAATTTCCTACAATAACCCGTAATATCAACATCGTTTCTTTCCCGGCTCTCATGCCTTGCTGACTAGCATGCTACAGATTGTGAGTGCCAAAATGGGACTCCATGTGGCCAACGTCAAGCTTTCCTCCACTCCCCTCCCCCCAACCCAAGAAAACGTTCCCTTGTTTCAAGGCTCTCTAGACGGTATTAGTTAAAATTTTGTACTCCCTCTCATTATTTTCACGGTGTACCCAGGAAGCCAAGGACTAATAACTATGAAAGCGCCATCTGCACCGCAGCCTCCGAATGAACTTTAGCTGAGTCTATTAAAGGAACTGAACAATCCCCAACCCTAACAAGCATTCCGAACTCCGTACAACCCAGAATCACAGCTTCAGCCCCTTCCTCAACCAGCCGATGAATCACACTTTTAAACCTCCCCCGCGTCTCTGGCAGAACTTTCCCCATCGCTAATTCCGTAACAAGCGCATTGTGTACCGTCTTCCGGTCTTCCTCGCTGGGGATCATTGTCTCAATCTGATTCTTTTCCAGGCGTGAGGTGAAGAACCCGTCCGTCATGGTCACGTGAGACCCAAGTAATCCGACCTTTTTGAAGCCTTTCTGTCGTATCTCCGCTGATACACCATCGACTATATGCAAGATCGGCAGTTTAATCTTAGCTTGAACCGCTGGGATTGCCTTATGCGCTGTGTTGCAAGCAACCAAAATGAAATCGGCTCCCCCGCACTCCAGTTGTTGCGCAAGTGAGAGGAGGGTCTCTGCCACCTTGTCCCATGCATCGTCGTCAAAGTATTTCTTCATTTGGTCATAATCGGTTTGTACTAGCATCAACTTAGCGCAGTGTTGAGGTCCTAGCTTCTCTGCAATGAGGCGGTTGATGTCTTGGTAGTATGTGATCGTGCTGGGCCATGCGATGCCGCCGATGATTCCAATCGTTTTCATGCTTTTGGTTGGAGATTATTGTTGGTTGCGACGGTGTGGTCTTGGTGAGATGGTCCCTGTACATGACAATCGCGCAAGGTTGTGGAGAGATAGAGAGGATGGGTACTAAAAATGAGTCAACACAAAAGCACCCCGCTCTCTCCCTAGAAAGTTACTCTACCTTGTCCGCAATACCCGCAATATCCGCGGCAATCATAAGAAACTACTTATTGATGACGCCTATTAAACAAAGAATCTATGAGAAAGCTCGTCGTATTCGAAAAGTGTCTTCGTTCAACCACGCATACCACATGCGATACCTTTCCAGCATGAGCCGAGCAATTGATTTCCACCCATTTAGTCAGGTGGATAGCCACAAAAACCCCTGCTCAACACTATAGAGCTCGCTCTATTGATTGTTTTTGTCTAGTGTGTCTACTCCGCTGCGCGATTACAACAAGCCGCATAGAGTGTAGTGGGGAGACCCCCTCCCCCTACTACATGGGTGCCATCCAGACTATGTGGCATAGCCGGCAGTATACAGTGGCCGGATAGCTAGTTCTAGAATACACCATCTTACACCTCCCCGACCTGACCCCTACATTTGGGATTCTCGCTATTTCCTGATTGCTACGCGCGTGTTTTGTGGTGGTTTTTCTGCTGAATCGACCCGCACGTCTCAGCGCGTGCTGCCATCGAGCGTTCCCCTCTTCAATAGATAGATTTAGCGTTCCAGGCTAGAGGTCAGAACTGGCCAGCGATTTACAATAATATACCGTCTTTTCTGGTATGCTAAAAATAACTGCCACATACCTTCTTTAATTCATTTTGAAAACCAATAATTAGAAGCCAGGCCTACTAGGCGACGTGTGCCATCGTGTGGTAGGGAGCAATATCTTGTTGGTCTCGTCGCTTTATTAGGACCGCCAAGACCTCGGCTCCTGCCTCTCGCCTGGTCGCCGCCATACACTTCGACCAGGGCACTACCATGCTTCTAATAGAAGATCGCTTGCAATGTCTACATTAGACGCACAAGCACAGTCCAGGCGGCACAGGGGCCGACCATGCAAGGACACTACCGGTACAGTTGACGCTGTAGGTGAAACCGCCCCCTATCTCGACTCAACCAACCCTCACCAAATTCCCAGGCCCGCCGACAGCAAATTCGCGAAGCCCAGCGAACATACAGGTCACGCCAACAAGGCCTTCTGACCTCTTTGAAAGAGAGAAATTCGCAATTAGAGTATGCTCTGACTCAACTTGCTCAGATCATGCAGACCTTCCGCAAGGTCCGGTCAGACCCAGTTCTCCCGCAATCTGGACTTCCGGGAGCAGTCGAACTGCTCGAGGACGAAATTGCGCGGCAGCTAAAGCGAGTTGGTGTCACACCTGGGTGCTCCAAGTCTAGTCACTTTACCCAGTGTTTGGATTTCCAAGAGAACTTGCAGCAACGACTAGCTCAACCTTCAAGTTCCCTCGGGTCGGCGGTGATTCCGTCCTCGCCACCCTCTATCTCAACGAATTCCGAATCTCCTTTCTGGGCATCGTTCCTGCAAACATCCCACCCACTTATTCCAGGTGCTTGTCCGATGACCTTTGAGGCCTGTGTGCCCTTATCTACATTCACGATCGGCACCCATGATCGACCGATACCATACACAACCACTCAATTTACGCAAAAGCTTTTCCGAGCATGTGCGAGGAGCGGATATCGCCTTCTGACATGCGAAGCCGTTACTGATCACGAGATGTGGCATGAATTCGGCCTCATGCTTCGAAATACACCGAGGAAGGAGATCATCGCATACTTCCAGCGTGTCTTGGCCGTTACGCCTTGCAATCCTATTGAGGATTTTCGATTCCCTTATATCTGCCTCGGCGGTGCGGGCACTCATTTCCCTCGTGAGCGGCAAATGTCTATCGGATTTTCTGGATTGCAGAATTTGCTGCCTTTTCAGACTACAAATGGTATCAGGGAGGTCTTTTCGGAGGAAGAGTGGTTCGATGTTCACGATGTTGAAGGGTATCTCGCGGCCCGGAATATCCAGGTGAAGAACGACGGTCCTTCCAATCTCTCAACGGACACGCGCTCTATTTCTTCCGGGCTCTCGTCCTCCGATCTAGCGAGTTTCAAAGGTCAAGCGATTGTGCACACAGCCGGCATCCCGGAACAAAGAAGTGAATTTTCTGCGGGACTATCTCGTGCTCTCGCAATAGCAGATCGGGAAATCGGTGATCAATTCCTGCCCCCATTTGACCATGATACTTCTCTCAGCTCAACTATGAGCGTTGATGAAAATACCATCATCAAGGGTAAGTTTTACTGAGCAGGTAGGTAGATTCTGAAAATGCTGACATTAAGCCAGGACTGAGCCGGCTTTGCATTGGCATCGGATGTGCAGCCGCCTTCCGCCGTCGCGATGTTGAGGCTTTCATCGCTCACAATGTCGAGTGGGCTCCCTGAAATAACTATGGTTCTTCTCAGGCACGAAATCTTCCGTCGAAGCATCCACCATTGGATTACTATTCACGACATAAACTACTCCCCCCACCACCCCCTCGGCCGATACCAGCACCTTTCTTCTAGTCCTGGCGCTATCCGGCATCACTGTCGATTTGAATGCCAATGTCGGAGACCGATCGCTTCCTCGCGCAAGAACCACAAAGCCGCAACAGTCGCACCTGGCCCAATGAACACGAACCCAGCGAACAGCGCGCAGACCCCAGTCCGCCAATTCACATTTGACAACCCCGATCTGTAAAGATCTGAAATATTGACCAGACTCCAAAGGAAGCTGGCGACGGTCACAAGGAGAAAGTCGTTTTGGAAGAAGATAAGGACACCGTCCACCAACCTGCCAACCTGCCCAAACGAGTCCCTCGGAATGAAAAGTCGTGTCAGGGAAAGGTCCCCTGAAATCAGGCATCCAGTGACCACGCTCAAGTGCACGCATGCAGCGATGACTCCAGTCGTCTGGTAAATGGTGCGCAGATGGGAAATGCTATTCTCCGATGTGGACTTCTTGCATCCGCTCGCTTTCTTGGTGGCTTCTTCTATTCCGGCGAAAACGTATGTGAAGCAAGAAACCAAGACTGGTGCAGGCTGCCAAAATGCAATAATACCCTGGCGCGTCTCGGGATTATTGAAGGGAAAGAAGAGCAGAACGGTGGGCACGATGTAACCGACTATCAACGCAGGCAAAATGAATCTAGCCGCAGAGACTTCCCGGCCCGGGAGCAGAAGGAACGTGGACTTGCGAGACGTAAACATGCTAAAAGCAAAGTAGATCGGTGCGATACAACCGATTCCTCGCAGTTGGTAAAGAATCCCCCAGATGCTGGGACTATGCAGATGTCAGCGAAGTCAATATCAATCACAAGGATTTTCAAATACCTCGCGATGGCCGTCCACCTATTCTTTCGACGATATCCCTCAACTGTGAAAACGGCAATCAAGGGCAGCATCGAAGATAAAAAGTAAATTAGCTGAAGTGGCTGCTCCGGATTCGAGCTAGTGACAGCGGGCAAGAAAATAGCGACCAATGTCTTAAGAATTCTGTCGATAGGTAGGAAACCAGTATAAGATGGTTTCAAATTCAGACCTGACTCGCCGATCGAGCTATTGATGACCGCCTCTCGAACTTGAGAAAATGTGCCGTTCTCTCTCCCTGCCTCGAATAGAAGCTGATATGCAAGGAACGATAAAGCCGCGAGCAGGATGTACACAATCGAGCTAAATCGACTGCGCGATGACGGGAACCTCAGCAACTCGTCGTAGTACGGTATTGTTCGCTTCTTCACCGGGATTGGTAGCATGTTCAGCGACACTGCGGCGGAGTATGTATCTACCCAGCGATCGGTCAGCATGCTCTTCGGGACATATGGGACGATGAAGTTGGCAATGAATTTCAGGAGCGGGGTCTCCATGCATTCCAGACGCTGTCGGGCATGCGACGCTTTAACAAGACTCCGAGTTCGATCCTCACGTTGGTGTTGGGTTTTCTCGAATATTGAGGTGATTTCTGCGGCTGATAGCTCCTTCGATGAGCTTGCGTCCAATGCAGCGACGAGATGATTCGTCAATGCTGCTGCCGTTTCAATTGCATTGTTGCCTCCTTGTCCCGTCAAGGGTTCGAACTATCCCGAATAATCAGCCACTGAAAACATGTACTTGATGGATTTGACGTACCTTATGAGCTGCATCGCCGATAGTCATCACCCTCTGGAAATACCATCTCTTATACACATACTCCGGCAGCGCAGTGTATACAGAGCTGATCTTGTTTTTGTAGAGTTCGGAGAACCGCAGATTTGGCGTGATGCAATCATCCCAGTGTTCTCTCGCAAGGCTTTCTTCTTCGTCTTTGGTGAATCGTGGGATCTCGGAGCCATGCAGCGCCTTTCCCATGTTCCTCACGAGGAACCAGTAGGTTCTGTCACCAGGTCCGCTCGGGACCAGGTAAGAAAAGTGCTCGTTGAAGACGGAGGTGAGTGTCCCTTTTTCGATACCGGACACTCCCCTGGATATACCGAAGATGCATGCGTATGTGGCTGGCAATGCTTTGGTTCAGTCAGCTTTGCATTCAATACTGGTATTCGTCGGGGTCACAATACCATCTTCCTCGGATGCGTCAATCCATGTTGGATCAACCTTCTGCGCATTCTCCCACATCTGCTGCCGAACAGCAGAGTGAATTCCATCAGCTCCAACCAGGAATGTTCCGGTATAGGTTTTTCCACTCTTCGTGGTAACGATCGCCTCATCCGGATTGTTCGTCACGGACACCACTCTCTCAGATGTCAAAATCTTGTCCTTTTGCTGAATGTTGTCGTACAAAATCTGAATCAACATGCGTCGGTCAAGAAAGACAACAGGGTATGTGTGTCTGCAAATAATCGTCAGGACTATTAATCTTCCCGGAGATACTTATAGCTGCAGCATGCAAACCTTTCAGTTATCTGTTCGCCAAAATTGTCGAAAGACCAGAACCTCTCTCCTCGCGAATCTCTGAAAACAACTTTCTCAACCGGATACTCAGCCGCAGCAATAACATCTTCATAGCAGCCCAGCTGATTGAGAATCCGCAGTCCATTCGGCAAAACACCGATACTCGCTCCGACCTGTGGTGCGATGCTAGGATAGGCTTCCAACACTAGGAAATCGATCCCATTCTGCTCAAGCATGAGCGCAAGTGATAGCCCCGCGATGCTTCCTCCTGCTATAAGCACTTTGACATTACCACCTTTGGGCGACATGGTTGTGGATTGCCAGTGGTTCTGGGGTGTATTTCACAGAGTCAGACAACCCACAATTTATACATTCCTTCCGATCTGGAGGGCAAGATTCACAAGACCCCTGATTTGTATTCAGCCTTAGCAGTTCTTCCGAAGAGCCATTCTACTCTCCCTCTTTTGGGTTAAGCAGCGGAATATACACACATGGAAGCCTGCTAAAATTACTCCGAGTCGTCTCTGATCATTAATCAGGCCAATCAAATTGCGCGGATGCGCGGGTTCGGGGGAATTTCTTGACCCACATTTGTCAATGGGTGGGCCGGGGCTGATCTTAATGTGGCTGGCACCTCTGCCCATTGTCCCACGGGTTTACTAAATTGAATTGTTGGCTTCGCCTGTAATGAGTAGCAATGCAGTTTATCCCAAAATGATTATAACTTTATCATCTCCCTTCTGGGAGGGACACTAGTACATATTTGTACGACCCGTTAAGTTGTCAGTGCAACTAGTCGTCTTTTGGAAGTGCGATGCTTGACACATCCATAGTAGTCCCCGGGCTCTTCTATCTCAAGTTATTTAGGAGATTGGAAAATCAAACTTCTCCTTTCGATTCTCATCACTCAAACCACGATCACAGTAGCATACAGAACGAGTTGGAAGATACTCTTTCCATCAATACCCCGCAGAAGCTAATCGCTCTCGTGGACTGGATCGCCGTTCAGCACGCCTGGCTGGGAGCTCAGCAACTCCCACTTTACATCGACACAAAGGTACCACGTGTCGGGTCAAAAGAAACGGTAACCCACTTGACGATCCTAATTAATGACGACACTGGCTGTGGGGGTTCTCATGTTTTCGACATCCAAACCCTTGGGAATGCCGCATTTTCAAATATCGGCAAGCGTGGGAAGAGATTTAGAGATATCTGGAGCCACCAGAGTTCCTCAAGGTCTTCTTTGATGCGAGAAATGGCACTAATGCTCTCTATCATTACGGGGTTGCTCTAAGGGTGTCCACGGAAAGTGCTTCTCGGTCCTATACGAAAGATCGAAAAGGCCTTTGCAGTATTTCAGAGTGCATCAATAAACATATCCAGGTAAACGAAGATGACGAGATAATCTACAGATACTCTGAAGAAGTTCAATGTAGTCTTCAAGCAAGACTCATCTAGCGTGTTGAGCCAGTCACCACTTGCGAGTGAGAGAGTATCACACTGTCTTTGTGATATCCAGTATTTTCCGGCTCTATATCATCAATACAGCCCTCAAAAAGAGCTGTGGGAGGAGCTGAATATAGAGAAGTCACACGAGAGGGTCTCAGAATTACAACGGCCCGCAGTGACTAATTCAAACCGGAAAAGTCAGAGAAATCTCAGAGTTGTTGGAATCCTGAAGACAACCACATGATTGATTCTTGTCATGTTCGTTCCATGCCAAAGGACGATTCTTCATATTTCCATCACAATGGGTTCAAAGGTATCCCTTGGGGTTTTAATGAAAGGAGTGGAAGATGGTATCGATGTATGCTTTAAGAGTGAGTTTGATGATTGAAGGTCTGTGCAGAGTCAGGATCTTGACTTTACCCCGTCTGATTTGTTGACTTGCCGAAAGTACATTTGCTGAATGAAATCATTCTTATTCGCTTATCAGGCTCATACTAAGAATACATTCTCTTAATTTCATATACCCTGGATCCGTCCGTGACCCAAATTTAATCATATTTCCGTGGTCGCTGTTTATCAGGATATGCGGGGAGAGGCGGTGCGATTCAGATACAGTCTAGTTAGCAAGAAATTAATTATCAGTTTGTTGTAAGTGAGTGCTCGATATTGCGCTTCTTACCTGAGTCCATGTGTCGTGGTGCTCTTTCTGATCAAGACACTCATAGACAAAGATAGTAATAAATCTGTCCGCAATGGCTGCGTACGATTCCAAAACTGACACTATCCATCGTGCTTCTTTCAAATCTGCTGGTTCATCTTGACCAGATTCCCCGAGGGAAGAAAGGTAAGCTCTCAGTCCGTTGAGCCTCGAGTCCAGCTCGGGCGTCCCAATGAAAATAACTCCACGCGTCGCAAGGCATACACTATGTCGATCGTCGATCGACGTACTTTCGCTCTTTTTTCGCTCTATATCAGAGTATAGTAGCGCCTGCCAGTTATGTCAGTTACAGTACTGAAATTCACCGTCCTGGATTCCATTCGAAAGATCATTCTTACGCTTTTGACCACTGTTCCGCCTTGACTATGTGCGATGAAGATGATAGGCAGAGCATGTGTCTAACTGAAACATTCAGCATGTCACTAATTACAAGTCCCGTTGAGACTCAAAACATACGGCAGTATCCTCTCTCATTCTCTGAACATCATGCACCAAGTTCTTCGAGGCATGCTGAAAAACCGATGTCTGGGGGGCCGTGTTGTTGCTGGGCGTGTCATATCCCCACGTGTGGACCCTTGCATGCGGTATATCGGTCGGTAGAAGGCTCTGAAGCCAATTGGTAGTATTGGAAGCAGTCCAAGATCTCTCGCGGTGTCCGTTCAAGCCGTGGACGGCGATAATGCTGTGGAGTCGTGTCAGTCAGACCAATGTCCAGATCCACTGCGAGGGCGTTGTGTTACTCCATCTGAGCGTCGGGTGCATCATAAAGCAGCTTTAGGCCATTTTGTTCTTCTATATTCCGAAAGTTCTATATTCAGTTAGTCTCTGACGGTGCCCGAACGTACTGCGGTGCGAAAGACGCCTGCAGCGTTATGGAACTCACATCAGCTTTGGTTGGCTTGTCTTTCTTGTGTTTGGAAAGCCAGGGCCATTTTCGAGTCAATAATCGTGCCTTCATATCGATATGATGTATATCAGGAGACTTTCAAAAGCAAAGTCATCTATCTAGGGCTGGACGACTTTGTTGTTGGGGTGTTAATGTGGACCCGCCTTCGTTTCATTTGAGCCCCCAAATGGGCGGACCTAAGGTAGACACTTGTTTTACATGGTGCCCACCTAGGTAGCAGATCCAGGTCTCCGCACTGCCACCGTTACATAATCACTGGAAACGCTTTTGCAGATCTTCAGATTAGCAGTCATTTGATTGTTTTCGTTACTCCGTATTTAATCTATTTAATCAATCGGCCAATTTGTACGCAACATTCTGAATTTACACACCTGTACGAGTGAAATTGTACAATGAAAGCGACGATAAGATAAGCCCATTGCTCCCCTCATCACGTGCGACGCATCCATCCAAAATTTTGGGGACTCGACTACTCGACTTCATTCCCAAAGCTTGAGAACCTCTCTCATTATACCTTCTTTCATACTGCCCTTCGGCATTTCTCATACAATTCTTCTTGTTGATCAATACTCAATTTATTATTGAGCCACTGCTCCATTCCCGAGCCCTGAACCAGACCCTTCTTGTCGAGCTCCTCTAGACATACACGGTCATACTTGACAAGATCATATATCATGTCATCACAAATAGAGGACGTGGGCAATGCAGCCCCAGAATCCTCTGTCCCGGCAGACTCTAAGATCAACCACCAAGCCTCCATCAACTACTGGAGCAGTCTACCAAGTACCAACAGTAACATGCTAGGCATGCTCGGCACATACCCATGGTACACACGAATCGAACTACAAGGATCGAAAAACTTCCTGACAAAAGTCCGGCGACTACTCCCCGCACTCCCAGCAAACGGCAAATTCAGCCTCGGCGTCGACTGTGGTGCCGGCGTCGGACGCGTGACAGAGGGGTTTCTCAGCCACGTCTGCGAAGTCGTGGACGCGGTCGAGCCCGTTTCAAAGTTCACGCAAGTCTTGTCAGAAAGCAAGATGAAAAATGATGGTGTGGTGGGCGATATTTATACCGTTGGCCTAGAGAATTGGGTTCCGGAGAAAAAATATGATTTGATCTGGACGCAGTGGTGTGTGGGTCATCTCACTGATGCGCAGTTGATTGAGTATATTGCAAGGTGCCGTACATCGCTTACGGAGAATGGGCTTGTTGTTCTCAAGGAGAACTTGTCGACGGATTTGCAGGGGCTGGATATGTTTGATGAGTTGGATAGTAGCGTTACCCGGACGGATGCGAAGTTCAAGATGATCTTTGAGGCTGCTGGGATGGATGTTATAAAGTCGGAGATTCAGACTGGGTTTCCTAAGCAGTTCAAGCTTCTGCCGGTCAAGTCTTATGCTCTTCGGCCAAAGACTTGAATATGATCCCTGGAATGGCAATGTTGCCCTTCATCTCGCCGACGCAATTTTTGTCATTTGCTCCTACCTCAAGTGTCTTCAGCGTACCCGAAGGTTCACTTACAGCTTTACTCTGGGTTCTTCGGCAACCAGGAGGTACCACGGAAGGTTCAAAACTATGCCTTAAGGATCATAGCTGGTTCTATGTATACAAAACCTCCAACAATATTCATCCGTATTTAATGTGACATCTTGCCCAGACAGCAGACGAAGCAAGGCTACATGCAAAAACTCCAAGGTTCGCGAAATATATGCGGTTGAGAAGCTACATCCATCAGGGGTCCCTTCCCTTTGCTTCTGGGAAAATAAACAGATGCCAGAGACGAACCAACTTCCATCCGTCGACTACGCTGAAAAGATATCATCGAAAGCAACATATGTACGATTCATTCCATTTCTCCAGTAAACAAGACAATCCTCATTATGAATAAACTGCGCTCCAGGGGGTGTAAACTCGTTCATCATCCTATGTCTCACAAAACCAATTGTTTTTCTTGGTTTTCAACTGCGAAACAAAACTCTCGCTTCTAAGACGGGGGAAGGAAAAAAAACAACTTATAAAAACTCCCTTTACACCTCCATGCGCATACCATAGTTACAGTGGTCGGAGAGAAGCACGATCATGCCTCGCCCTCGCCGCGACGTAGCGCCAGTAATGCCCGTACATCGGTGACGTACTGCAGTGCCTCGAACATGGGAATTAGATGTAGAAGGCCGTTATCCGTGGGGTCGTTGATCCAGCCCTCGATAGGAACGGCATTATCTTTTAAGGTTGTTAGAAGACGCCATGTCATGGGGACAGACGGAGCAAATGACTTACCCTCGTGGAAGATATAGCTCATCGGGCTGTTGTCCAAAATCATCACCTTGCTCAGGTCCGGCTCCACAGAGCTGAGGTCTTTGATGTACGCGCCTTGGCGGAATGTGCAGTGCTGCCGGTAGTAGCGTGCCTGGAAGTACTTGCGCTCCTGCTCGAGCCAGTCGATGACTGGATCAGCATACTCCTGGACACTGGCCGTGAAGATGACCAGCTTGTACCACTTGGAAATCTTGCGCAGGAATTCGTCGCAATGTGGTCGCTTGTGAACATAGTACAGGATCGGGTGCTGGGGTCCGAGTGTTGTCTGCGGTCCACCCGGTGTCAATGCTGTTGTCATTGGCATCGAGAGCTTGACCTCGACCATATGACCACTGGACATTCGTCCGCCTTTAGCGAGTGAGTGGATCAGCGTCTCGTCGAGGTCTAGTACCAGGGTCTTCTGCGGAAGTCTGGCATTGCGTGGGGCAGCTGTGTAGGAAGGCAGTCGCGGGGGTAGGAGAGGCCGCGGCGGATCAGGAGAGGTGTGTGGGTATTTAGTGATGCGATGAACAGATGAAGAAGTGGGAGACTTGAGACTATCGGCGCCCTGGACACGGGTCACACCCTGGGGCATTGGATGGCCCAGATCGGCGCTTTGGGTCCTGCGCTGCCTCTGACGCTTGGAGACTTCTTCGTTATGTAGCTTGATCCGTATAGACCGGCGCGGTGTATTGTCGTCCGCGTTGGCGTCGGGGAAGGGCTCGGGTTCAGCGCTTGGGGTTCGACTATGCCGGTCCTTTGTACTGGCGAGACCTTCGATATGTCGTTTATCCGTATCTGATTCTGAAGTTGTTGATATGATCGAGTCTCGAGAGGTTTGGGGTTTCAGCTTGCGAGTGGAGCCACTTCGCCGTCGACCTTCTACCCGAGAGGCCCCTTTATCCGATCGGTTCCTCGAGTCGGCAGCTGGTCGCCGCCAGACTTTCCTGACGGGAGCCAGAAGAGAATAGTGTCCGTCGTCGTTTTGGAAGCATTGAGCCACGTAGATACCGGGAGCCGCTAGCGTGGAGAGGATAAAGTGTATCGTTTCCGTGATCGCATCAAAGATCCGATGGGTGATCAGTCGCCACGTAGTACTTCTAGTTATGACTGTACCATCCTTCTGAATTCCATGCAGTAAAGTTGTCTTCTCGTTGAGGGAGTCTGGGGAGTTCGTGTCATCGTCTCCGTCTCCGTCTCCGTCTCCGTCGACTGATGCGGTCCCGTCGTAGCCCTTCTCAGAGGCGACACTCGAGCGAAAGTTATCGGTGCTGTACGACCGGAGCTTGCCGAAATCACCAGGCGGGCTCGCGCGCCTATTGTCGCCTTGGGATTGCGATCGCGGACGCGTTGAGCTGGAAGACTGGCCGATGACTCGCGAGGACAGGATGTTCAGCGAGTTCATCTTCCCACGAGGCCCACGGGAGACAGGGGGCGCAGAAGATCTAGAGAGATGATCGTGAGCTCGTCGTCACCACTTGCGGGGGTCCATGAGTGAGTCGCAGGGAGTCTCAAGGGGAGGGGGGCATCGCAAGGAGGCAGGAGGTAGGGTAAGCTGGGGTGCGAGTCGACCGACCTCGATGCGCCAGTCACCCGTGCCTCGGAACTACTTCCGCAACTCCAGTCCGAATTCTACCGCGGGTGAGGGGCGACTGCAGCAGATCCCCAAGCAAAGACAGGCGAAACAGCAATCTGGAAAATCGGCAATCCAAACGGGCGACGAGGACGAGAAGTTGCGAAGTGTGGGGAAGCGGACAAAGAACCAACGGCAGAAAATCGGTTTCTTTGCCCACTTTGGCTCGCCGACCTCGACTTCGCATTGTTGCGCAGACAAAGGTGAGTCCCCAATTCCAGCGACAGAAAGACAGACAGATAAGGAGAAAGCACTTGTTGCTGGTCCTCTGCACTCGCCTACTTCGCACTTTCACCCCTTCACGAACCGCGCTCACATTTCATCCAGACTCTACAACCTCATCCCACATGCCGTCGACGTCGCCGGCCCTGACGCCGGGCCTGTCGTCTTTTTTGAAGTCCCTCAAGGCCAACCCGATTGACACTTCGATCGAGAACCTAATATCGTATGTCCTTTGGACCAGCTCTGCTCGTTGCGCCTTTCTCGAACCCCTCCATGCTAATATGACTCACGGTCAGACTGCTCAAGCGCCGCCAGATCTGCCATTCTCGATCATGCGCCACTGCAACCGCCTATCTCCTCCGCAGTGTGGTCTCCCTATGCCGTACATCAGAGTCCGTGAGGCTCATTGAGCGGGTGCAGAGCGTGGGCCGCCGTCTGGTGGCCGCGCAGCCGCGCGAGATGGTGGTGGGAAACATTGTGCGACGAGTCCTCGGCCTTATTCGCGATGAAGCTGAGGACGACCGCGAGGCCGAGTTCGCACTCAGTGAATCTGAGAGCCAGCCCCAGACCCCGCGGGCCTTCGATGGTGCGTTTCAGCTGCCAGAGCTGCTGCCACAACTTGTTCTTTTCTCATAAACTAACCCAGTCTGAATAGATGCATCCCTGCCCTTGGACCGCGATTCGCCTCTCCTGGGCTCCGAGCGCTCGTCTCGTCCTCCTCTCACTTCCATGTTCAGCCTTCTTTCTCACCCCGAACCCGAAAATTCCCTGCCGAGCACACCGGGCTCTCAGTCACCGAATGGTCATCTGAATGGCCCCTCGAAAGACCTCCGCGCTGAGGTGCTGGAGGGTATCAACGAGATTATCGATGAGCTGGGCCAGGTCGACGAGCAAATCTCTAACTACGCGCTGGAGCACATCCACTCCAACGAGATCATCCTCACTCACACCTCGTCCACGACCGTGCAAAAGTTCCTGCTGCGAGCTGCGACCAAGCGCAAGTTCACTGTCATTCATGCCGAGTCATATCCCAACAACCACGAGGTCACACATGCCACTGTCAGTGGCAACCGATCCAGTGACGACGAGAACCTCAGCTTCGAGTCCTTCCAGAAACCGTTGATCGCCCTCGGCATCACTGTCATTCTCATCCCCGACTCCGCCGTCTTTGCCCTCATGTCCCGTGTCAACAAGGTCATTCTGGGCACGCACTCCGTTCTCGCGAACGGTGGTCTTATTGCTGCAGCCGGTACCCGCGTCATTGCCCGTGCTGCCAAGGTTCACCAGACTCCTGTCGTTGTTGTTAGCGGTGTCTACAAGCTTAGCCCTGTTTATCCGTTCGACTTCGACTCGCTTATTGAATACGGTGATGCCAGCAAGGTCCTTCCTTATGAAGATGGTGACCTGGTCGAGAAGATCGATGTTCAGAACCCGCTCTACGACTATGTTCCCGCGGAGCTGGTCGATCTCTACATCACCAACCTGTACGTCCTTACCATTTTCACTCCTCTTTTTTCTTTCCGTTACTAACTCGACTCTACAGAGGCGGTCATGCCCCATCATATCTCTACAGGATTGTGTCTGACCATTACCGGAAGGAGGACATCAGCTTCTAGGCGGAGACTGGGGGGATCCACTAACCAGTAATGGGACAAAGCACATTATATGAGCGTCAATGTGGAACGATATCCGAGGAATGATATGCGACGATCGTAACGTGGGAGTCTTTATTGTTGGTTTCTCTATGCACAGCTGCGGAGAATCTATGGAGGAAAGGTCATTAGGGCAGCAATGATGAATCCATCTAGGGTTGTGCATTAAAGTAGATTTTCTATTATGCGATGTAGTTCAGATTCCTGTTATGACATGATCGCGGGAAGATAATCTCATCTTAGTAGTGTACTAATATGAAGTCTCGAGATATTTGCGCATTCGTTTTGATTCACAGTCAAATTTCTTGAATTTTGTATCAAACTGCACAATATTGTGGTGCTTGAGTGTATATATAATGTATGCACCGCGGTGCTTATGAAGTGCCAGAACACTACAATTGATGCACTTTGTACCTGGGGTATATACCGAGGTCTGAGATATATATCCTGGACCACCATTGAAGACATCATGTGATCCTTTGACAACACCATATCATCGCGCTTTGATCTAATGTCCACACACATTGCTGATTGTTTTAAACCACACGCTTAATGCATATATCACGTCCTTTAGGGCTCGAAGATTACACTGTATAATTGTGTACATTATGTTGTACTCAATGTGAATCACATCACGCTTGAGCTCATTCCACGTGGAGACTAATTAGAGCACTAAGATGAACCCACTCTTGAAACAATATGTAGCACCCATACAAAAGGGCTAATTCCTGGAAGCATACGCCTTCAAACCAGCATATGATAGATTGACTGCTGCTATTACGTTGGGATATACAGGATACAACCCCCAGGCATACCCCTCCTCAGCTCAGCCGAGTGGTACGATCATGATAGATAATTGGAAAGTCGTAGCGCCAAGTTTTTGGAATTGTATCAAATCGTGGTTAATTCACATCAAACCAGACCAAAGCCCGCCAAGGGTGGGTTTTATTCCCAAAAGAACTCATGAAATCCAGGCGCTGACATGGCGGGCTTTTCTGTCCGGCACCGATCCAACTGCCATCACCAACACCCCTGCATTTTGATTTTGCAATTGCACTCCCTTAGGAGCGGGGCTTCTCCTTCTTCTCCTTCCACAGAGCGAGCAGACCGACACCGGAAACCTTGACGACCTTGAAACGGACACCGGGAATATCACCCTTGGCCTTGCCCTTACGACCGAAACCGGCCAGGAGAACCTCGTCGTTCTCGTCGATGAAGTTCAGACAACCGTCGTTGGGGACTGGAGGAAATATATGTTAGGGCGTTGCTAAGTTTTTAAAGGTGCTGTGCCGTGCCGTATGCCGTATATCTCCCGATGAGTTGGACTCGTAGAGATTCGACGTGCGACACGGTCGTAGTGGTTCATGGGAAGAACGTACCGAAAGCAGCGACCTTCTTGCCGTTCTTGATAAGCTGGACCTTGACACACTTGCGAATGGCGGAGTTGGGCTGCTTGGCCTCAACACCGACCTTCTCAAGGACGATACCCTTGGCGTGGGAAGCACCACCGAAGGGGGAGGACTTGTAGGCGGTACCGAGAAGGCGCTTCTTGAAGTGCAGGTCGGCCCAACGCTGCTCCTTGCGGTTGGCCTGGAGCTTGCGAGCGGCGTTAAGACCACGAGGCTTTCCCTTACCCATGTTGGCGGATTATAACGGACGTCTAGACAGCAAACTGCGTTAGTCTTGATTTTTTTAATTTTGTGATGTATGCGCTCGTAACAATCGACTGGAAATCGGTGGGTTTCGAGACTGGTGGTGGGTGGTTCGATGGTGGGAGCGCGATCTGGAATTTTTGTGCGTGCAGTCGGGATCGTTGGACGGTGGACGGTGCAGTCGAATTTCTCCCAGGTACACACGCAAAAGAAATTCCAGAGGCTTTCTCCGACCACGTAGAGGGTTGGTCGAGTACGTACCGACTGAAAATGGGTGTTGTCGCCGAAGGGGCTTTGGTCGATGGGTGTCGAAAAGTCGAAGGGTTCGGTTGGTCCTTGAACGCCGGCGCACTCGCTTGCTTGGGACACTTTCTCCCGTGACTTTGTGCGCTTGCCCTAAGCGAGTCACGGGACCGTCGGAGCCCCCACCCGGTCCGCTTATGTCATCTAGACTGATAAGTCGCCGATAAGGACTTGTTGTTATCGGGCGGGCTTGGCATTTGGCAGCCGACGTTAGTCTGGAGCTTCTCAAGGTTCATACAATTGTTCTGGGATCTTTAATCAATCTTGGGAAATTTGGGAGGTAACACCGACAAGCACCGATGGAGCCACTTTCGAGGAAGCCAACCAACTCGCAGCGGCTACCGCCACCAGCTCTATTCCAGGGCCCTCCATCCCATAATGCTTCCAACGTCTCTCTTTCCATCCCACCAGCCAACCCTGCACTTGCGACACCCTCTGGTAACCAACCTCCACCGCTGCATCGCAGCCGATCACCCGGTGATAGAGAAGGCGGAAACCGCGGTTTACTCTCCCCGTTCATTACCCGACGGCCATCCAAAAACGATGTCGACAGATCTGACGCCATCTGGCAAGAGATGCAAAGCGCCTTGTCCGAGGTAGAGCTGAGCGCTGTAACAAGCGAGCACGTCTTCGGCGAGAAGCACGCCGAGGCTCTGAAGGACTTGCGCACAAAACAATTGAATCTCGCTCAAGCCTGGGCGCGCAGCGAGGCAGATGACGAAGTTGTGGATTCTAGTCGCAATACTGCAGACGGGGAGAGTGTTCAGCGTCAAGGATCAGCTGAAGCTGCAACAAAGGAAGAGGCAGCAGAGCCTGTGCCTGGACGAGATCGTGTATCACATCGCACGTTGGATGAGGAAACGGAGAAGGATATTATTCTTGCGCGGAAGCGCCGCGATGCAAATGATCGGTACTTTGATCGGGTGAATCAGGGTGTGTTGGATGTGGTTGCGAAACTTGAAGAGGTCTCGCAGGCCATGCGCACGGTTGAGCGCGAGAGCAAGGATATCTGGAGTGATTCGGATAGCGTGATTAGTGCGCCGCCGTCTACGAGTGCTGGGTGATCTGCCGAAGCATCAGCCTTAAAATCGAACGCCCTTGGCGTCATCATCCATGGATGTGCTCGATAACGTGCTGGAGTAAGATCCATGCTCAATAGCATTTCCGTCTCCATCTCGACATCTGCAGCTTCTGGGCGAGGGGACAACGAAGCCTGTTTTACGCCACCAATCTGAGGGCCCCCCTCCTCCCCCCCGCGGGCCCCTTATATCGCCCTATCTCAACCTACCTTGCGATAGACACATTTGATGGCATTGGTTAGCACCAAATGTTCTGTCCATAATGCCGTTACGACTCGCGCTGGACGCCTCTACATGCAAACCTTGGCTGTATCATCACAGTCACACTAATTCCTATATATATCAGAATCAAGAGTGTAGCAAGAAACATCATCACATATGCATTCAGAGAATAACTATAATACAACGCCTGGGTATCAAAACTCCACTGGTGAACCCGCAAACAAGCCCATAATATACATAACAAGAAAGATCTCCAGTCCGAAGCAGGGTCGAGCCCCAACATCACAATGTGACTTGGATATTCAGGAGCAGTCTCAGAACTACTCCTTCTTCACGTACTGCGAAACCCTCTTCCACGCCTCAACCGAGGCATCTCGCACATCCTCCCACGTACTCTCTTGTGCCTTGCGAGCCAGCTTCTGAACCTCCGTGTTCCACCGGTGCTTGAGAACTCCCTTAATGGTGACAGGTTCATCCTGGTGCGTCAGCCGCTCCGAGAGTGGACGTCGAGTTTCCTCGGGCAAATTGCGACGGTCGTAGGCGCCAAGAGAGGAGGTGAGCCAGTTGATTTGGTCCACTTGGTCGCGGATCTGCCGTCGCTGTTCGAGGCGGTTGGTGCGGTGGATTGTGATGGTGATGTAGAGGGCTGAAGTAGTGAGGGCGAAGCCACTCATCTGTTTCACCAGGAAGGTTAGACTTTTGGCCCTGGGGTGAGGCGTGTTTTTGCTGGATGGAGACGTACAAAGCCCGTGAAGAAGCCCATTGAGGTGGTTGGCGGTGTTTGGACTCGGATGGATCGGGAACAGAGGCAGTCGATGAACCACCGTAGTGCTCGGGTTGTAAAAGTAGCCCTGCGCAATTCACAGACTCACAAGTCCGCTCGAATCCCGCGTGGCCGCGATGTTGCAAGATCGAAAGGCCCTCGCGGGTGAAGGCGGGCGAAGGCGGTGGCAGCTCTCCGATTGGCCGGCCGGCTCACTCGAATCTTTTGAACTTCGCGTTGACGAAGTCCATCCTTGCGATCCTCCCGTCCTGCTCGCTTCTATCGGGGACTGACCATCGCTTGGTGTTTTTATCTGACCTGTCGACCCGCTCAATTCATTTGTCTTTTTTCCCGCCTTCCACCTCCTTCTCACCATGGCCGGCGGCGGAGGAAAATACCGGCACCTGGGCCGCAAGTCCTCGCATCGCCAGGCACTGCTGCGCAACCTGGTTACCTCGCTCTTCGAGAACGAATCGATCACCACAACATGGCACAAGGCTAAAGAGGCTCAGCGGTTGGCCGATAAGTTGATTACCCTGGGCAAGAAGAACTCCGAAGCCAGTCGGAGACGGGCTCTGGAGATTTTCTATGTACGTCCATAATTCTCTGGGGCATCCATTTGATACATTCTGCAATTGGGCGAATCTTCTTTTGTCGGATGTATCTCTTTGGCCTCTCAAATGCCCCAACGCCCCTATTAGAGCGTCACGACTAACAGCTGATCCTGACAGAAACCACACTCCATCATCCCCAAACTTTTCGGTCCCCTCCGCGAACGCTACGCCGACCGACCCGGCGGCTACACCCGCGTGCTGCGCATCGAGCCCAAGCAAAAATATGAATACTACTCCGCACCAAAGGGCGACAAGAACGCCGTCCCCGAACGCAAGCCGCACGACCAGGCCCCCTCCGCCATCCTGGAACTGGTCGATGGACCCAAGGACATGCGCTTCGCCATGACAGCGCGCACTGTTGCGCGTCAACGAGAGTTCCTCGGTAACGGCCTGAACGAGCTGACTGAGCTCAACGTGCGAAAGGTGACCCGGTTCCGAAAGGGCGGTCTTGAAGCCCTGGAGGAGGCGGTCCGCAACCTTAAGATTGGCAAGGATGAGGGTGTCAAAGAAGCGCTCACGGACTCCGAGGCTAAGGCTGCTGAGGAGGAGGCCTCTCAGAGTGTGGAGGAGGAGGCTAAGAGGTCTGAGGAGCAGGCGGCTCGTCTGACGAAGAGGCTGGAGGCTTTGAAGCGGTAAATGTCAGCTGCTGAACGCATGGTATTGCACTAGCTACCTATCCATGAATGGAAAGATACTACGGCTATAATGCTGCATGTATGCGGTCTTCGCTCGTCCTGGTTGTCTGGTTGGTGGATGCCTGGCTGTCAATTTCTATATATTCTTACCCTGTTTTCATAGGAGTTTTTGCTGTTTTCTTTCGCATCTTGTTCTGTTGCGTCTGCGCTCATGTGACATAGCCTGTGTACAGTATAAAGTATTCGATACCTTTTTCCCGGGATTGGTCGTTACCTTCAATTGTATATTTTTTTGGTGCTTGGGCAAACATGGGAACTATGCAGAGTATATAATGGTATGAAACCACTATATATCACATGTGGTATGACGATCCTCCGCCATGGCCACTCACATACACTTGTGACGCGTGATTAGTTTGTTTTCCCACGAGGGTCACTTCTTAAGTGTTCACCGAATCAGTGTCAACATTACCCATGAGCGATTTCCAAAGTTACGAGAGGTTACTCGGCAAATGAACCCCTTCCAAACACGAGAACGTCAATCTACTAAAGCTTCCCTAGCGCTACTGTCTTACCTTGTAATTTTTGAGGTGCTACGATACCAGTCATAGACAACAGTTTGAAATTCCGTCCAAGGTATTGATATGACATCAAACATTGAGTATGCATTCATGGCCGGCGATACACTCCAGACGCCGCTCACCATAACTAATCCTAACTGTACAAGCCATCGAGTCGACACGCAACACGAATACATGCCTACTCCGGAACACTGGTCGAAGGCCCGTACCATACACCGCCATGCTGAGAAAAATGCTGGGTGGGACACGGATTAGAAAAAGATTTCATGAGTGGATGGATATGTCTCAATTGGCCTTCGAAGGGGCGCCTCCACCAGTGACGACCAGGGGCCCGTTTCTGGCCCCAGCGATGCCACTGGGTTGGTAGGGTGATCCATTTGGACCACTCAGGTCAAATTTGGAGGGCACTTTGGAGGGTGGTGGTTTCGGGGGAAGATGGGATGGTGTGCCCCATTTGGCGATTGAATCGCGAGAGCTCACGCTTACTCTGCGGGTTGAACTGATTGGCGAGTGCTCTTGCCCTCGCATTTGGATTGGCTCTGGGTAACCGGTCCATTGGGGTTGGTTTTGGAAGTTTGGTTGCACATTGCCGTAGGGCATGGGCTGAGTACCTCGGCTTGGGTGCCGCGATAAGGGTGCACCGCCTGGAATGAAGGCCCGTGTCTGGGGGTTGAAGTGGGACCTGCCGTAGCCTACTGGCATCCCCGGTCCGCCGGCGCCATTTTGAAAGGCTGGGTTGAAATGCTGCCCTGGGAACTGAGCGTAGGTATTGGCTGCCATGTTGGGTGGCATTGACTGTTGCTGAGGATAATTTGGCCAATGAACAGGGGGCTGATTACGCTGTTGCGGAGATTGATGGTAGTTCCCGGTGTATGGAGCAGGATTCCAGCTGGCAGGTTGCGGGTACTGCGGAGGATGGGGCATTGCATAGTTGTTCGTTGCCGGCGAAGAATTGTTCTGGGACTGTTGGTTCATCATTCCGGGGGGATTCATCGATGCATATCCAGAATACGGCGATTGCTGCGGCATAGTTCCCCCCGCCCACGAGCCATTACTAGGCATCTGTGATGATACAGCCATTGGATACTGCGGCACGCTGTTCATGTTCATCTGCCCTGGGTGCATGCTGTTGTTCGGGCCGGGTGCCACGTACGCGCCAGAAGGAGGCTGTACACCCGGTCCAACCAGATAAGGAACGGCTTGGTTGGCAGAATACCCGTCACCCATGGTGCCATTGTATGGAATTGATCCGTTGGGGTACTGGGTACTCGGATAATAAGCATTGAACTGCGAACGAGCCTCGAAGCCATCGTCTTGAGGATTCCGATTCCTGTTGTTCTTCTTGCGCCCAGTTGTGGAGCTAGATCGTGACATATTGGGGTTCGAATCACCAGCGTCGGACTTGGCACCCTCAGGGAAATCACGGAAAATTCGTGCGCGAGCTTCTTCGTATTTGGCTTCTCGCTCCTTCAAAGTCGGTCGATCCTTTGCGCTCGTAGTAGAACCGGCACGGTCGTCTCCCTGGCCACTGTCACCTGCTTCTGATGTTGCCTTCGATGGCGCGGACGAGCTGGCTGCAACACTGCCCTCAGTGGAAGGGCGGTCTCCATCTGTTCGGCGCATGATCTTCATAGCTGGAACCACTGGGGGTTGGGTGTCATTGTTGGCGGCGTGGATGGCAGAGATGGGGGTAGGCCTAAGAAGAGTTAGCACTGTTTGGATTGATGAAGCAGCCATGAGCTCACAGTCTGCAAAACGGTGTTCGATGAAGCCGAACGGACGTCACATTATTGTCCACAAAGTGCGTCAGATGATAATAGTCCCCAAGTTTATGAGCAAGAAGGCGACCGAATGCATGTGTAGGAGGCAGCTCCAAAGATTGTTCGCTAGATGAATCTCGTTAGCCTCGAGGCAACAGACAACGTTTACCCATTATGATCACTTACTTGGATTCCTTGATGAACACGCGGATTTTCTCCTCCAGTTGAAGCGTTAAAAGTCGGTCCCTGGGATTCCTCATGGCCTCCAACAGTTTCTCATCAGGCTCCAAGGGAAAGCCATGCAGGCTCGAGCCATCCGCCAGCACCCCCGGGGAAGCAGGGACGACGAAATTATTCGCAACAGAGTCTGGAGGAATCCCTACCGCACCTCTCTGACCACCGTTATTGAAAAGAGGACCAGGCGCCGCGAGAATGCCGCGGGGACGGATCACATTGCCATCGCGGTATTGATCTCTAAACCCACGTCCTCCGGCCTCGGATCCAGTTACCGAATTCGGGGCACCAGAGGCAGGCCCCGAGAGTGATTCGTCCTCGTCGTTCGCCTGTACACTAGCACTATCGTCGGGTCGGACCGAGTCCTTCTCGTCCATTGCAAAGGTAGTGACAGATGCCAGGCTCTTGGAATCGAAGTTCGTCATTTTCGTAGACGAATTCGAAAGGTGGGTGCGATCATCGTCGAATGAGTTCTCACGTTTCAACAAGCCACTGTCCTGTCCATCCAGCGAAGAGCCAGACCCTACCCGCTTTTTCTGTAGGGTGATGTCGATATCCTGGACTGCTCGGCCGAGATCATCAATGCTAGGCTCACTCGGCGTGCCCTCCTGGGTGATGATGTGTGTGTGGTGGGGATGGGGTAAAGAAGCATCGGCATGGTGATTTTGGGACTTCGCTGCGATTGCTGACTGAGGATCGTTGTTCACGTTGTAAGCCGGAGACGACTGAGACTCATGGAGATCGGCCATAGCGGCAATCTGATATGATGGTAAGGAATTCTGAGGCGGAGGTTGCGGTATGCTGTTCAGATGGGAGGAACGTACTGTCCCAAGAGTGAAATGCCCGTCTTCTGCGGTTAAGCTCTGGGGTGCTGCCATATCAGCTTACACCCGGCGGAATGTTGAGCTGACTGAAATATGGGGCAGAGAAGTCACAGAGAGAGAACCGAGACGTCGAATAACCGAGCAGGCAGCAGTTTCGATTCAGACGGAGCCTGGAGATTGAATGGAAAAGAGGTCGTTGGTGTATCCCGCTTCACACAAGGTCAAAAAGAAAGACATATCTCTGGTGAAGGTCCGGCGCCATAAGGAAAGCTGGTGTGAATCTGCGTTAACTCCAATGCCAAAGTAAGCGCTCCGCGTCGAGCAGAGGGTGACCGAGTGGCGCAGGCCTCTGCTGGAGCGCGATCTGGGGAAGAAGCGGGTCTTACACGATGTCAAAGCTGGCTCATGATCAGGGAGAGAGACCTCGAATTGAGATGGGAAGGAAAGTCCGGTTGGGGCCGGAAGGAAGACTGGACACACGCCGCGAGAGATACCGGTCACGATAACGCTCGAAACCGGTGTCGACGAGGCGCAAATGGATTCTGCGAGGGAAAGAGCGTTGGAAGTCGGAATTCTTATTCTTTCACGCCTAAAGGTTCGTGGGCCGTTTTGCCGCGCCTGACCGCCTTTACCGCGCGCCTAATTTCGCATGAGAACAGGCGCGGGGAGACAGTCCAGTCGACCTTTTTACTCCGACGATCCCTTACGCTCGATAACGCGGTTTCGGTGTGTGCGGTTCAGTCTCGGTGCTCAGGCTCCTGAGACTTTGGGAAATTCCAATTTCGGTGACCTCTTTGATCTCGACTGGAGGCCCGTTATGAATCGATATCGAAATGCTCCGGGCATGCGAGGCCCCAGTAAAGCCTCTGCGACGACGCAATGCCAAAAATGCTTGCAACGAGATAAGTTACCCCCCAGATTCATCTGATAAACTATATGCTGACATGCTCTGCACGGCACTACAGCTATGAATGCAAGAGCACCCCGCAAGAGCGCCCATACAAGCCGCGGCCGTCGCGGACTCAGCAGTTTTTGAATCCGCGACTGATGCCCAAGCTCTCAACGGAGAACCCCAATATTACACTTCAAACGTAAGACTATTACACTGCCGCTACGATCTCATGCGCGCTCCCAGCGTCAAACAGTAGACTAATTCGAATCACAGTGACGGCGTCGCAGACGGGATATTGGCGAAGCGGGAGGAAGAGCGCGGCCGCAACAGAGATTCCGATAGAGAAGATGGGCCAGGCGGCCACGGTTACTCGCCGAAAAGGGCACGGTCTGCATCGACAGACTCAGTTAATTCGATCTCAACTATTTCCACCAATCGATCCCGTTCACGTTCGCCTGATCGTCGAAGCAAGCGCGATGGAGGCGACGAAGGCCGACGGACTAGCTCGGTTTCCCGGTCTCCTTCCAGAACTCGCAAGAGAAGATACAGTGACTCTGCTGAAAGCTACGCTTCCTACTCATCTGGGGCGAGAAACCGTTCTCGATCCCGAGAATGGACAGAGGATCGAAACATTCGCCGACGACGCCGGGAGAGCAGCCCGGCGCAACGTGGAAGAAATCGTGATTCAGAGCGACCGAACTCTCGACGAGACCGACGCAGTACTAGTGTTGACAAGTCTCGCGTCGCCAAGGAACGCCGGTCAATGACTCCAGAAGGCGCGCGGGACCGCGATGCTCGACGCTCCTACCGAGTTCGAGACAGACCGCAAGGACGAAGCACACAAGACCCCAAGGCGCGGCTGGACCCGCCTCGTGAGCGAAGCTTGAGTCCCTTCAGCAAGCGCCTCGCCTTGACGCAGTCCATGAATATGGGACGCTAAAAAAGGCGAGTTACGACAATCGGTGTTATGAGGTTGGTCATTTGGGAAGGTTTTCAATCGGCGCAAAATTTGTTCATTCTGAACACATACTGCCTTTTTTCATGTTCTGGATTGGGACAACTGTATTAATAGCAATGGCATATCCTTAAATACCAATGCGCAAACCGTTTTCAACGCCGCTTTTGATGTTCGCAAAATGCTCAGACACCCCTAGCCATAACAATAACAGAAGAAACGGAGCTTAGATAGACATGAAAATGTAGAAAAGAAAGTACAGGAGGAGTCAACCTGTGCTCGTAGTCCTGCAATTTAGGGTATCACTTCAAATCGTATCATCTTGATCTTGCTCTTGTTCACGCAGATGAATTCCTTCCACCAGAGCTTCACCAGCAATGCCCGCTCCCTCCTCGTGACCGCCATTGGAGCCCGTATTCTTGCGTTGAGCATTCTCAATCCGCTGCCGGACCAGTCGAGCAATTGCATTGTCAGTCCGCACATCCAGAATCTTCTGCTTTTCCTCGAGGTCTCGTCGCAAATCCCAGTTGGGCTTCTTCGGTTGTAACTTGAACAGATCGATGGGCTGATCGACGCCTTCTTCGTCCTCTTGAGCTTGCTGCTTGGCAGATTCCGCGATTTCGGCCGCCTGCGTTTCCACGGTCACCTGGCCTTCTTGCGGGCCTACCTCGAATCCCAGCTTCGGGCCTCGAGTCTCGGCGTCGTAATTGCGACCGGAGAGGTAGGTTGTTGTCACATCCGGAGCGGTATCAGCATCAGCATCGGGCATAGTATTGTCTTCGGGTTGCTTGCGTTTCAGCGCCGCGAGCTTGGCAAGGCGGGCTTTGCGGTCGTTGGACGCCGCATCCAGCGAGGCGTGGTTTGACGACATGTCGATGGGAGATTGATCCGGCCTGGAGTCATTGTCAGGCGGGGAGTGAGAGCTAGAGGGAGAAGACATTATTTCTTACCTGAGTTAGATTGCGAGCCGGAAAAACAACCTTGAAAGAATCCCTAAGTCCTCCGCGACGTGAAAAAGTTAGGTTTGATTTGAAGGTGAGGGTGGACAATCAAATCGGCGGGCGATAAGACGGGGGTGCGCCACAATTTGACACTAGCCACGGCAAAATCGGGTCTCCGCTCGCCGCTCGGTCTCTCTTTTGAATAACCCGCGCGTTCGTTCCCTGGTGTTTTGCATGCGATCGCGGGCTCCTGAATGTCATTGTGTCCGCATCAGTACACCCGGTCCAGGCTTAGCGGGCTGTTGTCGACGCAATGCAGCAGCCCCGGCCGCTGGCACCGGAGTTTGTGCATACCCTGTCCAGGAAACGCAGCTAATGTGTCGACCTCCACTCCGTTCAACCACGATTCTGCCGCGAAAGAAGACCACCTTGCAAATGCGACAATAAAGCTCGACTCGATTGCCAACGGCGATTCGCCCGAGAATGAAATCTCCACGGGAGACCGACAATCGAGGTTGAGCGACGACCCTAGCCATCAAGATGAGACTCTTACGCGCAATTCCAACAGCGCTTCTCGCCAGACGAATTCACGCCCTCGAAGGAATTTCGCCCAGTCAATAAGCAAAACATTTGTCCGCAAGAGATTGAACGCACATGGTAACCCTCACAAGCTCACCCATCATATCACTCGCCGGCTTAATGCCGAACTTCGGACCAACAAGAGATACCTCAACGAGAGATCGCTGGGTCTTGCAATTGCCATTCGGGGAGATAACCTTTACTCACGAGAGCTGGGTCTCCGACAATGGAGGATTGCGTACAAAGAAGTTTATGTGTCCAAGCGTTATGGGCGAGAGATTACGAATAAGAGCTTGATACCAGCGTTAAAGGAAGATGGCACTGAGCTCTTGGAAAAGGCTCGCTCCGACTGCCGCGGCAGCTTTCGAGAGACATGGCATGCCCTGGACCGGCCCACGAAAGCCAGACACTGGCAGCGTTTGGCTTTCTGGATGATGCAACACGACCCCAAGGCTTTGCCAGACTTTTTGCTTGTCACAACGGAAGGCAATGACAAGCCACAATTTACCATTACTTTTGACTGCATTCGGTTCCTGGAAAATTTCTACTATGCAGACTGGTTGCAGGATTGGCGAAGTGGCACTCACACCTACCAGTCGCTAGTTGAATCTTGTCTTCCACCACGAGACTGGCCTATCGTTACCTTGGCGCAAAAGGGTGTTCGGCTGTACGTCCGGCGAGCGGGTCATCAAGCGGTCGTGTCAGCTTTTCGCATTGTAAGGGAGAGAACGAATCAGATGTGCGGAGAAACGGCACTATGCTTCATGTGGCGGTTTACGGAACTGGGAGAGATAGAGCTCGCTCTGAAAGCTCTCGAACTCACTCTACAGCTAAAAGATTTGAAAAAAGATTCGAAAGGAGTGATGCGTCATTGCTGCAAGCTTTTGACATTGGACACTGTCAAAGATGACAAAACCGGGCGCAACTTTCACATTCTCCCACGGCTGCTGAAGCTGGGCATCCAGCCAGACCGCGACATGATGAATGTGGTCCTCGCCAACGCATTCAAAACTGGCGACCCGCGGATCGGTAATGACATGCTGCAATACATGAAAGACCAAGAACACATCTTCGACTCATACACCTATCTCACCCTCCTCCAAGATGCTATTGCGCGCGGGGACAGGGGCCAAGCCGACTCCTTGATCCACGAAGTCGAGACGCAGGAAGACCTTCGCAAAAATCCCTTTCTTGCTAGCAAGATCTTCCATTCACACTACACCTTTTCCGTCAAGCATATGGATGCCGACGCCGACCCCTCAAGGGTCTTCTACAGCATGCTTGACATGTATAATCAACTCTACGACATCAGGCCTCTCAAGGAGCTCACCATTGTCCCTCCACACTACACACCCCGCGAAGGTTCTAAAATCCCACCTGGCCCGGTTGTTCTCTTCCTCATGATTGCCACCTTTTTCCGTTGTCAGAGAGGCCTACCAAGCGTTCAACGCATCTACAGCCGATTCCGCGAGTTTGCGCAGCAGGGACATCCCCTCATTGCCCCTCTGGCAGCAACCGACCACGTCTATAACGAATTCCTCATTGCCCTGCGTGGAGATGCCCGTGGATTGAGGTCATGTGTGCATCTCGTGGAAGATATGCTGAAGCCTTCCAGCTCAGAGGTGAATGGTCAGAAGATCGACCACGCCAAACCATCCATGCGTACTTGGTGTATCCTTCTCAGTGCCTTCCTTTGGAACGGACACCAGCAGGCGGCTACCAAGATTCGCCAAATGATGGACAAGCATAAAGTGAAGTACAATGGGGCGACCTGGAACGTCATCATCAATGGCTACGCCAATCAGCAGGATATCCCGCAGACAGCCAAGGCCATCAAGAAGATGGAAGAAGACGGTTTCGCCATCGACCCTTACACAATGAAAAGTCTACGCTACCTGCGTGACCCCGAGCGCCTCTGGGTAGCTATCGATGAGCTGGACCAGACCATCCCAGAAGCGACGCCTGCGCAGCCGACACAACAGCCCGAGTCTACTCCGAAGGTGGTCGGCAGTAGTGACGAGCAGCAGCAAGAAAGGCTACTTGATGAGGGTCTGGGGAAGTTGGGGACCAAGATGAAACCCAAACTGTGAGATTGGAGATCGGATACCCTTGTTTTTGGTTTTTCCCACTTTGTATCTATATTATTGCATACCATGGCCCCTCAGTTGGGGCCGGAGCAAGCGTTGGTGTTGCGATTTGTGTAAATTGGCTCTTGTGTACTGTACATTGAATCATGAAACTTCCATGCGCTTATTGTCATCGCTTTAATTGAACCGTTCCGTAACACCCCTGGTTTCATGCGAGCAATGGATCTGCCCTTTCTTGTATGTCGTAATAAAACACCGTTCGCGAGCTAAGATTCTCAGCCGCCGAAGAAGATCGAGCACTAGACAGCACAATCAGATGTTATTTACCATTCCTCCTAGTCGGCTTGCAATCAAACAAATTCCCAAACTTACCGCCATTAGAAAGCAGCAAATGCTGACATACGGACTCAGCCGTTCTCCCACGCGAGCGCATTTCCAGAAAATCCCAAATAGTCTGCGATACAATTGTGTCAGTCATATCGCAACTCGAGGCTCTTCTCCTGAGCTCCGTGAATGACAATGAGCTTACCCATTCTGGTTCCGGTCCATGATACCGGGCATTATCGAGTGCGCATAGGTGCTGGTACAGATAATCAATAGGATCACCAGAAGCAGTGACTGGAAGTTGAAGAGGGCGGACTGAGTGAATGCGATCGCGTTAGTGAATGTTGTCATGAACGTATGTAGTCGTGTGTCGCAGCGTAACCTCGACTTCAACGCCAGTTAAATCCTCGCTCTGCTGAGTTTTAACATACCATATTCGGCCACCGTCTTCGTTCATCAAAATGGATCCGAACCAGGAAGCGGAGAGTTACTTAGCTGCCCAGAGGGAAGAGGGCCATCGGTGGATGACCGAGGACTGGCTCAGCCGACCTGTTCTGCCTGTCTCGTCCGCCCAGAGCACCGCCCAGCGCACCGCCCAGCCTCGAGCTTCCGTTGCTCCTTGCGCGGGCCCGATTTCGACAGTCGCTTCGGAAGCGCCAACTCCTCGTCCCGTTCCCGCCGCGAGTCCGAAGCCTCCAGCTGCTGTTCCCGTCGCTGTTCCCGCGGGTCCTCGCTCTCCTGTCGTTGCGGTCGAGAAACCCAAGTCTGTCGCTTCGCCTGCAACTCTCTTCGTCGCCGGTCCGAGTCCCGTTGCTGCTCCGGCTGCATACTACTATCCAGTTCCCACGCCTATTGCTGTTCCAGCAGCATACTTTCCTGGTCCCCGCACTCATACTGCTGCCTCGGCAGTATATAATCCTCGTCCGACTTCTCCTGCTACTTCGGTAGCATATTACGATCGACTAGCGGCTCCCACTGCTACTGCAGCAGCGTCTTCTAGAGTCGCTGCTCCTCCAACACATAGTGTCGCCGGACCGACATTTCGTCAAGTTGCTGCTCCTGCAGCTGGTGAAGCTGCAATTCTTCCAGGTTATCAGATTGGAGCTTTGATCAAATACATCAATACTCCCACACCCCCCGTACCTGCTCCCGAGCCCGCTACCCCGTCTGTGCACACGCCTGCACCTGAATCCTGGCAGCGTATCCCCACCTCAACCGTCGATCCAAGTCTAGCTTCATATTTCCGCGAACATCCCCGCGAAGAAGCTCTTGTCCGGACAGGTGCCTATCGCCTCGGTTTCGTTCCTCCTAAGCCGCGTCCATCAGCCCTCAGAAAAGACCCCGAGGCCGCCGAAAATCCCAACGAGCAATCAACCAAGAACAAGAAGAAGAAAGTCGCCTTCAATAAACGGACCAATTTCAGGGAGTATTTTGATAAGAATCCTATCAGCAACGACCCTTTTAACACCTGGGACGAGGACGTCTATTCGGAACCCGAAAACAAGATGGCGGAACCACGTGCTCGTGTCGCAAGACACAAGGGACAGATGAACTTTCCCACTGAGCGTATGCCATGTCTTCAGTTATCTCTCACTTCTATAAAGAATTTTAGTCACTGACATATTTCCCAGTTCGTCTCCTTCTGCAAGCATACGGTGACCCAGCTCCCCACAGCTCTTTCCCGCAAGAGCCTCTCCCCGAAACAGTTCGTGTACTCGACGAGATTGTCACGGACTTCATCCTCGAATTGTGCCACGGGGCCGCACAAGTCGCACACCACGCCCGCCGACAGAAGATCAAGGTGGATGATTTCCGCTTTGCACTGCGCCGGGACCCGAACAAGCTTGGTCGTGTGCAGGAGTTGCTGCGCATGGAGCGTGAGCTGAAGGAGGCGCGGAAGGCATTTGATCAGAATGATGATCAGGTCGCCAAGGATGCTGGAAAGAAGGGCAAGGGCGCTGCTTCGGATGATGAGCCCACAGATGCTGGAAAGAAGAACAAGGGCAAAGGGAAGCGTGCCGCTCGACGAGAGTCTGATGCCACGGAAGAGTCAGTTCCTAAGAAGCGGAAGACCACCGGTTAATTCGTTCTGCTTTTTTTATTATTTTATTTTAACATATCTTACCGGCGCTAGAGGATCCGGAGACTCTTATGGTTACTTCAACTGGCGTTATGGATGGGAACTTACGAACACAGCATACCCATGGTTTTATATCTTTAACTTCATGTACCAATACAATATTCAATGCTTTATGATTTTGTCTTCTGGCCACGTCCCGTTGCGAGTTCTCTGAGCAAAGCAAGACATTTCAAGTATAGCTGAGCACCATCTACCGGAGGAATTGAGTCTAGAGCGCACGAAGTGCAACATCTGGACCGTTATAACAGCCTGAGCTCACTTTCCCTTTTCGTCTAAGTTGATGTAAGACTTTTAATTGGTGGCTGATCTAACATTGACAAACAAAAAAGCATCAGAAATACGAACAAGTTTCATATCCATGGCACTTGTCGAGGCTTCATCGACTGTATAATATTAGGAGTGGTGATATTAGGTGACTGTTCAGCTGACCGTTCAGGGAGACTTTTTGGCGACTGTTTTGATGACAAATTTCTATAATTCATGCATCAAGTTCGACCGAAAATGGAACGCGAGTTTTGGCCGCTATAACCCTGCGTACTCGGAAACCCCTCCTACTTTGATCCAATTTTGTTTTATACGCTCCTTTGCAAACATCCCATCTCAACAGTACAGGCGTCTATCGTTCCGGGTATGCCTGATCATGGCTTTATCCGATTGGTATGTTCTTCCTCAAACCCTTACTGGCGAGTGACTGGAGTGAATATGGAGTTGGCTCTACTCATTGCTGAGTCTCCTATCTAGGTGCCCCCTGCTAGTGTACGTATAGATCTGACCGTTGAAGGGGAGACTTGAGTGGAAAAATCAAGTACGGATCATAGGGTACCTTAAATTCATGTTATGTATTTATAAGTTATGTTAATTCCGCCAACAGAGGAAGCCGCCCGGCGAGGTATATTTCCCTGACGCATATCTAGCTCGGAATTGACGAGAGTTCCGCATTCATATGTTTACGCCAGGTTATACTCTTTGATCAGCTTCTCGGCGCAGGTGGCACCGGTGACATAAGCCACCGCCTGGACGTGAGCATTGACCAGAACGGGCACAACACCCATATCCGCAATGCGCAGGTTCTCAATGCCAACGACCTTGAAGTCAGGGTCGACAACAGCATCCTCGTCGCCCTTCTTGCCCATTTTCACGGTTCCAGTCATGTGCCAGCTCGACGAGATGTTCTGGCGCCAGTACTCAAGGAGCTCCTCATCGGATTCGCCCGCGGGCATCGCGAGCGCAGCCACGTTATCCTTAGTATACGCCTCGTGCTTGGCCACACGGAACGAGTCGCGCAAAGCCTCGATCGCAAGACGGCGGTCGAAGGGGTGAGCGAGGAACTTGGGGTTGAAAAGTAGCGGCGCGTCGGGGTCCGAAGATTGCAGAGTGACCTCTCCGCGAGTCTGCGCGTTAAACAGGAAGACCAGCAGGCAGGAGTAGTTCAGGGCTTCGACCGGGAAGTCCGGGATGAACCAGTGGACGGGGAAGTGCGTGATCACTTCATAGTGCGGTACGGTCTCCTGGAGGAGATAGCGCTGTTCATCTTCGGGGAGAGCCTTGAACTCGGGTGTCGAGGTCAGCTGCTCGGTCAGCTTGAACCAGCCGATGCCCAGTTCGCAGGCGAATTTGGCCCAGGGTCCGGTGCCGTCTTCTTGCCATTGCTTCTTGGCAGCGTCCATGGCTTCCTGGGAGCCATAGAAGTCTTTTCGATCTGTGCTGCTTGCGGTGCGGGTGCTCACCATCGGCACGAAGCAGTGGTCACGGAGACCCTGGCCGACGGCTGGGACATCTTGCACGACGTTAATGTTATGTTGCTGAAGCTGGGCCGCGGGTCCAATGCCGGAGTGCATCAAAATGCGAGGGTCGTTCAGCGAGCCAGCGGACAGGATGACTTCCTTGCTGGCATAGTCTGTGGATGAACTCGTCAGTATATCTGGACAACGAGCATGGGGATTCTGAGGAACTCACATTTATTTCCGTTGGCTTCAACCCCCACAGCCTTCTTGCCCTCCAGGAGCACACGTTGCACAGGCGAAGCAGTTGTGATGGTCAAGTTGTTCTGCTTGTCATTCTTGACCAGATCCTCTGCCGTTGACCGCAGCCCTTGGTAAGCCGAGTTGATCAACACGGACATACCAATGGGGTTACCAGAATTGTGATCCGGGTTCAAAGGGAACCCAGCCTTCTCAAAAACATCCAGCACATCAGTCAAGTCTCGCTCCCACTCGCGCGCAAAGCCGACATGCAATGGGCCAGCAGAGCCATGATCCTCAGCCTTGGGATCGGCATACTTCTTATCCATGCCTTGCGGAATCTCGCCGTGGAAAGTTTCCAGATCCTTCAGACGTCGCTGAATATCTTTCCAGGCGAACGAATCATCGTCCACAATCCGGGCCCATTCCTGGTAGTCGTCGCGCGCACCGACGCTGTACACGCCAAAGTTGATGGCGCTGGATCCGCCCATGCACCGGCCGCGACTGTAGTCGATTTCGCGGTTATTGCAATCGGCCTGCGGGGTCGTCTTGAAGCCCCAGTTCATGGACTGGTTCATGAAGGTCGTCCATCGCTGCCCGTCCACGCGCAGGTTTCGGTCTTCCTTATTGTCGCCCGCTTCCAATAGCAACACGCTTGGTTTGGCGGGGGAGTTGGCGAGTTGCGCGGCGAGTGTGCTACCCGCCGGACCACCTAGTGGCGCGTCAGCTTCTGAATGGGAATGGGGTATTGACTTTTTGGTTGGAGCCGTGCTGGACCCTCGAGGGGATTCCCCTTGTTTTTCTCATTTTCGAGAACGGGGCTGAAACCTTACAAAAAAGGCTATTACTCACTTCCGACAACAATAAATTCGTAAGTGGACATGGTTGAGAGAGGGATGAGAGGGAACACGAGCACTGTCAGTGGGCAGGGGTCGATCCGGCCTTTTACAGGATTCTAGAGCAGATATAAGGTTTGCTGTCGACCGTAAGGTACGGAAAACATCCCGAGCCTATTTGGCAGCTCCGCCTTTAAAGTACCGGAGTGAGTTTCCAACGGTATCTCGTCAAGCCCTAGTTTGATTAGGCTGCACCCCCTGAATGCAGGTCCCGCTGTCAGAATTGTCGGTCAGTTCGCTAAACGCAGTATCGTTGGCGCGATTCGGTAAAACACCCCCCACAGCGCCACGTTCAACAGATGACTCGGTGGCTCTTGGCGGGGCGGGATCCTCTCCACTGCCCCTGTTGAGGTGGATGAAGTGGAGTGACATGCGTCAAACTATGTAAATCTTGCCCATCACGGATCACCCAGACTTGCGTGCGACACGAGCTCGGCGAAAAGATCTTCATGCACAGCCTATCATTAAAATTAAATTGGACAAGCCTATTGTGTTAGGGTACCAGAGATTACCCAGCGAGCGGGCCGAGACGAATACAGTAAGCCTTGAAGATCCCATCCGACCGGGTGGAAGGATCTTTTAATTCCTTTCACTCCGTTGTGCGAGCTGGTCGACAGTGTCTCTCTCTGTTTGTGTTGTGCCCGACAAGTGCCGGGAAAGTCGCAACAATGGCGAGTAACGTTGAGGCTTGGGTCCTGTTGTCCTTGGCTCTGTTTACTATCATCGTGCGCATATTTGTACGATGGAAACTCGTCGGCCCGGCTCGTTTCCAGCTCGATGACTACCTGATGCCGCTGGCAGGTGTATGTGATTTTTTTTTCTCTGCATAAAAATCTATTGTAATGGCTAATTGATCGTTTCTACAGGTCTTCTTCATTCTGGAGACGGTGGCTGCCTACCTTGTCGTCGCCGAATTTCAAGGCTTGACCAACAGCTACATGTCCACCGAGGAGCGGGCAAAAGCTGATCCCCACTCCAAGGAGTGGTCTAACCGAGTTGCCGGCTCGAAGATCCAGATCATTGGATGGTCGTTTTATGTGGTTATCCTGTGGCTGGTCAAGTTCAGCTTGGCGGTTTTCTACTCTCGTTTGACGTGCGTTCACCTACAACCACAAAACAGATAGAAAGAGGGTTTGATCTAACATTTCTGCAGAACTGGTCTCCAGAATCTCCCCAACCGGGTCCGACTGGCCTACATCATTCTCGGCATTACATACATCGCGACCCAACTCTCTCTTTTGCTGTCATGCCAACCCTTCCATGCATTCTGGCAGATCAATCCTGACCCTGGCCGTGAGTGAACTCATCATACCGAGAGAAACATCTATCTGACTGTCATGCATACAGAATTGTGCCAGCCCACAAACTCCCCGGTATATGTCCTTGTTGTTGTGATCCTCAACATCATTACCGATGTCTATCTTTTGTCAATTCCACTGCCCCTGCTATGGAGAGTCAACATTAGTCTAAAGCGAAAGATTCCTCTCATGGCTCTTTTCTCTGGTGCTGCATTTGTTATTACTGCTTCGATCATTCGAGCAGCCACCATCATGAGCGTAAGTTACCAACAGCAACCGGAACCTACCTCAAATGGGCAAGTATATGATGACTAACAACGCAATACAGTCAGGACCCGACGGCGCTGCAGCCGGATCTAAATGGGCCTGCCGTGAGACCTTCGTCTCAATCGTCGTCTCCAACCTACCTATCATCCAACCCCTCATCCGCAAGGGCTTCAAGAAAATCGGTCTCTCCCAGCTTCTCAGTTCCTCAAATAAGACATCTGGACAGCAATCATACCCGCTGTCCAGCCGTCTGCAAAATCTGACAAACCGCGGCGACCGCGAAACAAAGAAGAGCAAAATGAATGCGGCCGGTCCGTCCCATTTGCAGACTTCTGCTTGGGGAAGTGACGAACATATCCTGACTGAGCCTGAGCCGAACTCGAAGGATATTACCGTTGTCTCGGAGACTGTTATTCAAAGTGAACAGTGGACTTTTGATGAGTCGGCTCAGGCTCATTCGACGACACCTCCGAAGGAGTGGAAGAGTTCTCTTTCGGAGCGGTAAAGGTTCTGGTTTCTCGCGGTGTACGATATTTCGTAGATTTGGTCTGTTGGTGTCTATGCTTTCTAATAGGGGTAGCTTTTACGCTCCACCTTGGCATAATGGACTGCCTTGGTAATAATGAAATTTTCTTTGTCTTTTTTCACTCCATTCTGAGTACCTGGCCTTCGTGTCAATCTATCACATATGCCAGTACCTACTTTTAACACCTCTGAGAGACCCTTGGTCGGCTTTTCAAATACTCTCAACCCAGGAGTAAGTTATGTTTGGAAAATTTGCGATTCTAGAGGACTTGGCATAGCCCTGGGGAGGGGATGCTAAATGTGATGTTCAGTGGACGAGATGCTGCCTGAGGCAGGAACTACTGACATCCCTAAGCCCATGAAGGCGAGCTGCATTTCCCCAAATACTGCCTCCTCCCGCCCGCCCACTGATGCTTGAGGAGATTCATGCAACCCCTCCCCGTCCTTTCGTCAAATGGGCTTCCAAATTTCAGGCGGCCGCACCTCGTGGCGTGCCTACCAATACGAGGTCAATCGCGGACTAAACCCGAAGGGCCCCTGCTGCTAACCACATCGGCTAACTGGCATACAGGCTAGCACCGGCTGGACGCACGTTCTCACTGAATCGACTAACCAACTCAAGAATAGCACCACTCGACAATTAAGGCCCAACAGGCGAAGGTGTCTCCGAGTCCCCCTTAAGCAGCTCTACGGGCCGGGCCGAAAGCTTATTAGCCAATGGAAGTTATGAAAAAGGCAAAAGGTCAACACGTTGTTGATTCACACCTCGGATTACGTGAATACCACCATGCTCATTATCTCTACAGTATCTCACGTCATCAATGCGTGGAAAAAGCTGGCGACCACAATGTTTGCTTTCTCCTGAATTACCCGTCGCGTCCTAGTATCGGCTACGATAATACCAAGCCACTCAAGCTCGATTCGATTCGATGCACGACATCTGCCAAGACGGAAATACCTATTCCAGATACAGAGTGGATGTAAGCTGATGCCTTTACAGCGAATCAGGCTAGGAACGAAGAAGGTCTGAGTTTGCGGCAGATTCTCCGGGCTGCATTGGCCCAATTATCTTCTTGTGATATCTGCTCCAGGTGCGTCAGTCGGCATCATTACTACGCGGCAAACCGTGTGACTAGACAAATTATGGATTACCTAGATCTTTCAGCGATTTGTCTAAGGAATCTCTTTAGGAGCTTCAGGAAACGGGGTAATGGATATCATTCCGATCGTCCCAGCAGCATTTTAATTCCGACAAATGCACCATTCAAGTTTTCTTTTCCGCAACAGAGTTTCTCCCATTAGCAAACCGATCGCGTTTTGGCATGTGAGCTGGAAACGCCCATACAGCCTCAGGCTCTCACGCTTATGCCTCCCACACATCTCCAACATGCGACTGCCGCTACAGTAGTTTTCGAAATCAGTTATACCTTGACACTCATGAGACACCTCTCTCGGAAAATGACTCCGAAGTGCGCTAGTCTACTTTAGGATACCGCCCTCTGATTATGGCAGAATACCATCTGTAATAGCAGTACCAAACTGTAACAATGAAACGAGTCATCGTTATAATACCGTAACGTCTCATGGAATCTCGTGGGATCGACTTGCAGTTCGGGCGATCTGGCATGATCGCTGGCCTGTTGCCTCCATTGCCACCTGTGAGATCACTCTCTCTCTCCGTATGTCGCAGACTTCCACTACGCTCACTAGTCATAATACGGAAGCTGTGCTTACGCTTACACTTATTCTGTGAAGCTAACCCGGGTAGGCAATTATTTTTCTCTGTTTCCAAGGCTTCCACTACTGTACCAATCGCGGCTTTCATTCGTCCCCAGCCCTGGCCAAGAATGGTTCTCCCAATAAGCTGACAGGTTGTTCCAAGGATTGTGATTGCTTATTCGAGAGAGACACGAGTCGAAACCATCGACTACTCATCTCAATCTATGGAGCCTGGAACTTGGGAACAGAACTCAGACTATGCACCAACCCCGGGGTACTTTGGCAGTCCTTATCCTGCACAATCTGTCGCCAGCCCTCCTCCCACTAGTTTGCTTGAAGACGGCTTTGAGCCTAGAAGCAAGCCTGCGGCATGCCATCTCAAATTCCTCCAGTTGTCCGAGTGGGAAGAGGGTAGAGTTTATGACGAGGAGCCGCCAAGCTGTATCCACTACCGCATAGAGTGGCGCGTGACAATCAACAATCGGGAGGTATCTCAAGACACGGAGGAAGATGTCGTCCTGGCTCCTAGCGCCTTTTGGCGCTGGTCATTAGAGAAAAACCTTGAGAAAGTGCTTCGACGAAAGACTCCACGCAACCGTCGGGTAACAGCTGACGACACAGTTATAACTGTATTGACAACTGATCGCATTAAGCGTAAATTGATCAAACGATTTGATGATACCGACATAACCTGGACAGCTATCGAGAAACAGCTTTTGATCTGGTCTGATCTACTGATACGAGGTAAAGAGCTCACACTGAAAATCAGTTTCAATTATGTAGATTGTAGATGACCGCCGCCCTTCCTCAGCTGCAGGCCGGAAAGGAGAAAAAAGAGGGAAATCTTCCGTTACGAGCAGGATGCTCGATGAATGTGATGCCAGGCTTGATGCGGAGGAAAATGCTTCTGGCGAGAAACCCAAATGGCGTAGCATCTATAATATGGTGCGATGCGATTCAGCAACATGCCCACAGGGGCCCCACTGCTGGGTGGACCCCAGGGGCAAAAAAACATTATCCGCTTAAGGCCCATCACATTAAGCGCCTGATCACCCATGTCGAGAAAGGTGGCCTATTGGAAAGCCACAAAGATGTCCCAGAAACCGTACGCGACGAACTATACAGAGAGGAGCAACAAAAGATGGATAAAGGCAAACGCAAGGAAGTCCAGTCCGCTGGGGCTGGGGCAGCGTATCCTCCCATTAGCATTCTCAACGTCCTGCCTTCCCAGCCTTCTGTCCATGGATTGGATGTTTCGACTCCCAGGCCGGCGGCTGATTTGACGGTTACCAGCCCACTTGAGATTCCTGGTCTCAGAGATGTAGCTGTGAAGGAGTATGGCGAATGGCAGGTATCAAATGTCGGCGATGACACTCTTAAAACCGCATTTCGACGTGTGTGTGACGTGATGCTCGAGCATGGTCTTGACCTCGAGCAGGTGTACAGAGATCAAGACCCAAATTTCTTCATCGAGAAGGGAATAAATTAGGCGTCGCCCGACGCTTTGTAGAGGACATTGGAAAGTGGGTTAAGAGAGTGAAGAGAGCCATGCCAGTCTATGAAACTGTGTAGACCAGGCGACGTTCGATTAAGCACCGAGAGGTTCTTCTTTCGTCATGGAGAATGTATTACGACCGCGCCCTTACATGTTTCAATTAGCTGCTTCTGATTTTTGTCACGTTTTATCATGACTTATTTTGCAAAATCATAACAGTTCCTTTGAATATTCATATCCGGTAAGATAGGCAAGCCAGTAGCCTACGCAGCTTTTTTTCATGTTTGACTCTTAGCCCAATCAGTCCGTTTTTCACAAACATCCCTTTCTTCGTCTTTCACGCGCTTGGGACTCAACTTGCAAAGGTAAGCAAGATATATCTTCACTTAAATGCACTGATGTGCTCCGCCTCATTGGCGTTGATCCTGACCTAAGGCGCCCAATTCTATAATACGACCACCTCCAGCCCGCTAATATCTTTGCCGAAAACAATCGTACCTCAGCCTCAGTGTCCCGCATCAAGCCTCACCCGGGTATTCTTTCAATTGGCATTTCCACCGGCGACACAACGAACGATGGCTTCAAACCTGGGCAAAGTCTGCTCCGGTGTTGCTCTCTGATCAAATTAACATTGTTGGACGAAATAACGTATAAATGGTGGAAGCTGCAAGCTGCGGCAATCGGATCATTATCAGGATCTGATAAGACCTATGACTAAAGATAGATCTGGCTATGTGGCTTCATCTAGACCGAATGTCCCGGCCTTCCTACGCAAAGCTCGGTCGATCACTGCACCGAGACTCGGAGACTCGAAACTTTATCACTGAAGAAGTCGGCGAACGTGAAACGGAGGTTGCGCTTACTTCCACACTATTGGCTCGCAGAAGTCTGTCCGGCTACAAAACTTATGATGTAGTCTCGTTCCCCAGCAGCACACCTTCCTTTCGCAAAATTGCATATACAATTGTGAGATGAAAGAATATATTAGGGATTGCCGTGCCATTAACGAATGCAGCTCCACTCATCGGCAAGATCCTGTCCGGGCCTAATACAGTGGCTTCCACCTCTTCGCCACGTTGGTTGACGATATCCTTATCGGCTTCACTCAGAGCCCTGATCGAATTCTCGAGGCGCTCATACAGTTGCGCATAGCATTCGAGGTTGTCATCGTATACCACAGGCTCCCGCCCGGACAACCTCGCAAGCATCTTCTCTGTGACTTGGGTGGCGATATGGATTTGAGAGGTCAATGGTTTCATGTCCTCTTGTAAACGTGCAGTTAGAAGGCCGGCGGAATTGGGGTGTTGCTCTGCTTGATGCAAAATATAGGCCAAAGAAATAAGGGCACTTTTGGCCGTCACGATGGTCCCATCGTAAAGAGAGTACACCATATTTAATTGGCGAAGGAAAAACTTGGACCAGGAGAGGCAAGGGATTGCTTTGATGATGAGGAAAAAGAAGAGAAGAAGGTGATGTTCTTATTTAAGCAAGTCTGCTGAGACAAATGGATCATTATAATTTCTGAGTGGGTCGGTTTTGGCGCCACTGATTGGGCATTTGGCTTTCCGAAACGAATCATTCAGATCTCAGATCTCAGATCTTGGGGTAGTTCGGTGAGGTACTCAACAGGCCGAGGTTATCTAAAGACCTAGGATTTATAGTAGGTAATGAGAATCTCTTAGCGACCATTGCTTCAGAACACCAGTCACAAAGACCAGAGCAAATATGAGATCCTGTGTTGGTCGTCTCCGAGTTTTAAGGAATGATAGACATACTCGTTTCTTGACGTTATCAGGAAGGTACCGTGAATGGACGTTTGAAGAAATTGATATATCAACTTTCCCCCGTAAGCCTTTGACGCGAGGCTGGGGGCGTTCATCTGAAGCTCTGCTGTAGCTGTGTGGCCCAATCATAGACCGTATCAACATCACCTGCAACACACCTAATGGTTACGCGCTCGTCTAATCCCATGAGGCAGCGAGGTAAGGACGAGGGTGGCGAGAGAAACTCCACCACTGCAACCTCGTGTCAACCGCAACACCGCAGTGTCGGCAGAGGTAGTCGAGCGGTTATCGTTTCTGCCCTGTTTTTTTAATTAAAACAGAAAATTCAGCTAACTGTTCCTAAAGCTGGTTCTTCTTCTTGCTGCTCTGGACGTGGTAAGTTGTTTCATGTGATAAACCAAGACCCCGCTTACTGGTTGACAGACAGTCATTACAACGGCATTGCCGACAACTTCCGAACAATCGCATGACTATGGGGATGGCTATACTTGGATCAGCTCATCATTTGTTCTCGCTAATGCAGCATCAAGCTTGCTTTGGGGCAAGCTTAGCGACATGAGGGGTCGGAGCTGGTACGAAATAGAGAACGCGCTCAATACTTTGGCATTCTCGGGATGGTATGGGCTTTAGCCAGCGCAATTGGCTCCATCATTGAAGGTCCTTTCACGCAAAGATTATCCTGGAGATGGTGTTTTTATACCAATTGTATGTTTTATTCTGTTCTACAGAGAATTCTTTCAATCATTCCTAATCAAATTAGTGCCGCTTGATGGTGCTGCTCTTGTGGTTTTGGTCTTTTCTTCAGAATTAAACTTGAGCGAATGTCGTTTATACAAGAGCCCTCGTTTATACAAGAGCCCGAAGCTATCGACTTGACAGGCATTTTGACTATCACCGGAGGCACACTCATGTTCCTTTATAGCCTCCAACTCGCTGCAACAATGGTCAATGGTCCTCGTGATCACAAGAGGTTATAGTTGTCATTTATATGTCTATTTTTGCGTGGTTCATATTCGGCGGGGGGCGGCCAGCAGCGGCAGAGCTTGGATGAGTCTCAAATTGATGGAGTTGCTGTCATCGTTGTTGATGTCCATTTTCCCTGTGCCGAACGTAAAAAGCGCCGACATCGATAAAGCTAGTACGATGCTGATTCATACCGGCTCGAAATTGTGTTGAACTGGCCAGCACAATGCTACTATAGGGGATTATGCTTCTCCAAAGTGGAGCAAGGAGCAGCTGAGGACCAATCATGTCCTAGCACTCATAAACGCGCGGTGGACGTTCTTCTAAAATTGTTCGAAGAGTCAGTTCTCATCACAGAGCCACAAATCGTATATTAATCGAGACAGCCCGCTTCATCTTTTGCCATGAATCTCTCGGCTACGGCATGAGTTTAGCGATGTTTAGAAGACCAATTAGTTTCAAGAATAGCTAAGTCTAGTCATGGTAAATCAACCCTTGAACAGTACCATAAGAAAGGCTATCATCTATCTGGTAAATAGCTCCAGACAGAGCCAACGCCCAAATTGAAGAGAAAATAGGCAGACCGTCACTGCTAACGTTCAGATCATTGTGTCTTCTTTGCCTTCACCTTTTTCCCTCTTCGGCGCTTCAGGGCATCCGGAGTGTATTCGGTGTCAAGGAGGTAGTCCCACCAGCGGAAGCTGCTTGAGTAGTTCCCAATGAATTTCTCATGGTGGAGGTCGTGATGATCAGCACCAGCCCAGAAAGGCAAGAAATGGTGAAGACTGCAAGGAAATTCGTAGCCACTGTGGGCATCGATAGCCTGGAACAAGCGCAACACAATCCAGATATACATAGTGAGAATATGCAGGTTACCGGTGAAAGCACACCAGAGGATCGGGCAGCTGACGGTCCCGAAGCCGAGAATCATCACTTCAATAGGAGAAGCATATTCGGCGGCCAAACCAAATGGTGCGGAATACTGATGGTGAATTTTGTGAATAGCCTTGTAAAGTGGACCCCAATGAAGAGCTCGGTGGAAAAAATAGTGCCAAGTGTCCTCCATCACGAAAAATATTGCAATCTGATATGTCATAGTCCAGGGAGACGGAAAAGGAATCGATGTTGATAGACCGCAGAACTGGGCCATTGGGTGGAAAAGCCTAGAAGAGCCGTTACTACTCAATCGGGCCCGAGAGGCAAACGTCAGGTAGAATACCACTCCGTCGAGGGCAGGAACATACCAGATTTGAGGAAGTTCGACGGTGAAGTGGCTCAGAAGCACAAACTTGGCGCAATCCCATTGCTCGCGTAATGAAGGTACTTTGCTCTGAAGCAGAATGTTAGTTTCGATGGCGGCTGGAATTGGGTTGATTTCGGCTAGTGCCAGGTGTTAGGCTTGCCACTTACACTTTGAATCTTGTATCTCTTGAAGAAACCCAAGCTATCGATGAAGACCCACGGAAGAGAGCGGCCGAAGTAGAACAGCTCGTGGATGACGAAGGACATGATGCCGGTGGCCAGGACATCATTCTGCACCCACGCATACCATGCGACCCACAATCTCTCTGCCACGCTCAGGTGGGTATTGAATTTGGTGATATCCTGATATTGGCCCCAATAGGTGCCGGGGGGCAGCACGGTAGAATTCCTAGGAGAAAAAGGGTCAGTATGCGACAAATTCCACAAAAGAGTATAATATAACCACCCAGGGGGGTGCAAAAAAGCGGAGGAGACACAGACATTGTGGTTCCTAGCAGGTCTTGAATAAGAGAGAAGAAGCAGAGGCTGAGAGAAGGAGAAGACTATTTCGTGAAGAGGGGAGTAAAAGGATCTGGGCGAGAGTACTATGTGCTATGTAGTGTACAGTATATTCCCTACTATTACATACCACATGCAGGAAGGTTCCAGGCAGCCAAACACAGGCGGGCAAATGCGCATTATCCGGGTTGGTGGGGCCCGGATGGCTATCGGCCCATCTGTGGCCTGACCTTTGCGGCGCTGATGACTTTTGTGTTCCGGCTCCCGGCCTCACCACTTCGGGAATGGCCCGCTCCGAGTTATCGAAAGCAGTACTGGTTCTTACAGTATTTGCAAAATCTGGTAGGGCCACGAACAGTTTCCGCAGGTGTCGTTCACCCGGTGCCGCAACCTGTAATTACGGTAATTTTCTCGATCTACCAGAGAAACACCAAGCAAAGAGAGTGGAGATTTTCCTGGTGAATTAGGATTAGCGCGGCTTGGGTGGAGCGCTGGGAAAGAAGGCGTGTGTTAAAGGGCTAATCCGTTTTCGAATTCTACTGTACTATATCTGGTGTAGACGTAGAGAACCCACGGTCGATTGTCTATCAGCGTGCTACAGGCGGTTGCTTCTGTCAAAATTTTCAATAAACGAGGGGTGTTATACTGATAACATTTTGGTCATGATACAGCGCTGCGACCCATGAACGGCAACTCAGCGAATAGGGGCGAATTCTAGATATAAGGCCATGAGTTTTGATCTAGTCGATTGTTGGTTCTCTTCTGCTCGACTTCATGTATGTGGCGCGAATATTTGTCCCATGCAGTACCTCATAATGCGCTCTCTTTCCTCACATCATTATTCATAGCTTGACCCTTCCAAAACCTCTATCTTCAAACCTGCATGACGAAAATGGCCCTGAGCACTTTCTTCCCTTGCGCCGACCATATTGACACACCATCCGAGGAAAACATCGAAACCTTGATCGGTATCCTTTTCGTAATAGGTCCAATTACGTTTGATGAAACTTTTGAGCTCAGCAAAAAACTCTTCAATCGGATTTAAATCAGGTGAACAAGGCGGCAGATAGACCAACTTCACACCAGCTTCCGCGCACATTTGCGCAGTCGACTCTGAGTGATGAAATGATGCATTATCCATGACCAGTACGGATTTAATCTCCGGCCATCGTCCACAATGCTGGAGAAGCTGGGCAATAAAGTCCACAAATACGGCAGCATCTGTGGAGCCACGGAAAATACGGGACAGGACAATGCCATCCGAGCATATGCAGGCAATATTTGATATCGCTGGTCTCGGTGAAACTGCGTTACTTGCAAAGGCGTCCTGCCAAGCGGTGCCCAACCCGTGCGTCTAAAACCGGCTCGTTTATCACATCCGGATTCATCAACATATACAAGGTGATACGATTGAAAGTCGGATAGGTTGTGCAAGTAATAATCACGCAAATCGGCATTCTGCTCTCTTGCGCGTTGTCGAGCAGTCTTTTTGGACCAACCCTTCGCAACAAGGGCTCGTCTGATGCTGGAAACAGTGACCAATGTCTGGAACTCATCCCACAAAAAGACAGCCATCTCGTCAAGGTAGAGCCCTGGCTTTTCTAGGAGGTGGTGGCACAAGGCTCCTGTCATCTGCGGCGTCACGGTTCGCTTCCGGCCTATTCGCGTTTGGGGGGCGTAGATACTTCCAAATTGCCACAGGTTTCTGCGGATGTTAATGATTGTTAGCTTGCTGCATTTAGCTTCTTCGGCCATTTGAGATGTAGAAAATGAATGGCTGTCTATCATGTCACGAATAAAATTGAGCTTTGAAGCAGGGAGCCTTGGAGCCATGTCAATTTTTGCGTTGAGTTCCAAATTTCCTTGGGTGGTTGAGGGAGGGAGATTTGTGCCGAAGAACAAGAAGCAGGGACAGATCGCTTGTGTATACGAGTTGGACACGAAGGCCGTCGTGGCATTTGCGAGTGACCAGTATCTACCGGAAATTTGGATGTCGGGTCACGATTGCGACGCAGACGTTTGGGACGATTGTACTTATTATCTCGCAAAAACGACCGGAGGGAAGATCGCCCAGGGTCTTCTTTTTGCGACTCAACATCTTCAAATGGATCCAGAGACCATTTTCAGCTACTCCGAAATCAGCCAAAGTGAATTTGATCTTCGACACTGTTCATATGCCGAAACTGGATTCACTTGCTTCACTGAAGTGCTGGCGACGGTTAATGTAGTCTGGGGAACTCTACTCTTTCCCAGTATGCTGTTCATGAACCCTGCTGAATATTTTGTCGTTATTACACGCTTCATGAACTCGTTTATTGTTTGTCGGATTATTGTATGAGCTTTGTATGGTGCGAGGGGTGCGGAGGGTTGAGTCAGATTCGGTCGGGCTGAGAGCTAGGTCGTCCTACGTTGGTCATTATGACGATCAGTGAGGAGTGCGAATTCCTACATTCAAATGACACACTCGGGATTCAACTAAGTTTGCCGATTGTTTTCGAATATCTTGGTGTAGACAAGGTTCTGGTGGATGAAGGGGCGCTGAATTTACCCGAGGCCCACTCAGTGGAGCGATGGATAAGCTGTTCACTTTGACAGGCAGATGGTCCTCAACTTCGACAGAGCACTGCGAGACCCTGGAACTTTCCGACGTCTGCAAATCTTATCTGATCATGTTTGCAAAATTGCGCGAGTCTGTGCCTGTGCTTTGGTATGGAAAGACCCCGCGCGACAACCCAGAGATTTCCACTTTTCGGAATCTTGTTCCAACGATTCTGGTCAACGACAGCGAGACCATCCTGCGCCTGTTTATGGCTACAGTCCTAGAGAAGGAAGGAATATCACGTCAATTCCCAGCCCCGCGAGCAATGCAACCTATTACTCGCAAGTGCGGCGTCGGTGCGCGTGCGTCTAAAGTGGGGTAGTGATAGCTCTCTTGAGGAGAGGAAGACATCACTTTGTTGTTATATACCCATGTATTGCTGAGCGCTGTGAGTCTCTCTCTCCCATCTGGTGGCATAATCACTCACCAACTTGGCAGGCTCATTCACAATTCGAAAAGAAAAATCGACACTCGAAACAGAACTCTTGGCATGCCAAGCAGATCAAGTGAATTCGTGATCGAACTCCAAGATTACGAAGAATGCAACATGATAAGATGCCATTCAAGCAATTTTTTCAGACTTCCTGCCATTCTCCCATGTATTTGAAAGCACACACGGCAACTGTCAGACGCAATAATGACAGATATAGCCGGACGAAGAGCGAGAACACCCCAGAACGATGGACCGAACATCGCCCAAAACGGCCTCTGGCAGCTCTTACCCTTCTTCCGGAACCCAGAAAACGTCCTTCTTTTCAAACTTGACATCTTGCTATTGACATGGACCTTTATCGCCGGTATCCTAAAGGAAATGGACCAAAGTGCAACAACTCAAGCATACGTATCGGGCATGAAAGAGTCACTCAGTCTTTATGGGAACGAGCTTGTCAATTTCAACACGTTCTTTTCTGTGGGATATGCCATCGGCCTGATTCCGGGACAAGTAATTCAGACGAAGGTACCACACCAGAATCATCCGATCAGACATAGGACGAAATTTAACAGATGAATCAGGTTCGTCCGAGCTATTTCCTCCCATTTTGTGAGATATCGTGGGGTATTCTAGTGACCTGGTTTGTACACCACTTCGAATCTTCACTTCATATGCTTATAAGTCATTCAGCATCGCCCAAGCCCCCAACGCCCAAACAGTCTACGGACTCCGCATCCTCCTCGGCCTCTTCTCAGCTGTCTTCTGGCCAACCGCCATCTCGCTAATTTTCAACTGGTATAAGCCAGCCGAACTAGCAAAGAGGGTCGCCTTTTTCAGCGTCTCTGATGCCGCGGGCGGAATGTTCATCAGTGCGCTCCAGGGAGCCCTGTATACGAACATGAACGGTGTCCATGGCATCTCGGGCTGGCAGTGGCTCTTCATCATCTCGGGTACCGTGACTATCGGTCAGGGTCTACTTGGGCTCGTGGTCATACCTGACACGCCTGCCCTGAGTCGTGCGCTATGGCTTACAGCGAAGGAAAAGCGAATCGCACAAGAGCGCATGGATAGCTTTGGGGCAAATACGTCGAAGATTATTCCTGTGAGAGTTTTGAAGGATAAGTTACGGAAATTGGTAACTCACCCGGTGACCTACTTCTTTCTTTTTTCGTTTGCCTTGTCCGCCTGGGCTAGTCGGGCTAATTCTTACTTCCCACTCTACCTGGAAGGATTGGAAGATGAGTCGGGGAATCTTCGCTTCAGCACCTACCAGGTTAACATCATCCCGATCGGGGGCTACGCGCTACAGATTGTCAGTAATCTCGGCCTGAATGCATTGTCTGATTGGAAGCAATGGCGCTGGCAGATCAGTATTGCGCCGCCCTTTTTGCTGGGTATTGTGCTGAGTGTTTTGTCTGCTTGGCCGTCGGACTACAAGGTCATTCTTGTGTTTTATTTCTTGACGTATGCGACGAATGCGGGAAGTCCGTCGCTTTTGGCTTGGATGGCGGAGTTGTTGAGGAAGGAGCCGGAGGCACGCTCGATTCTTGTTGCGCTTACGGTTACTATTGTTTATGTTGGTCATGCTACGATTCCTTTGAGGGTGTGGCGGACGGCGGACTCGCCGAGGTATCCGATTGGGTTTCCTCTAGCGACTGCTTTTACGTTTTCGTCTGTTGTTGTGCAGGTTGGGATGCTTTGGTGGCAGCGGCGGTATTATCGGGATGAGGAGGAGGTTTACTCTTCGTTTGTTGCGGATGGGGAGTTTGCTAAACCCTCTGATGGGAACGCACATACAAAAGATAAGGGGCCAAGTACAGTCATATCAGAGGCATGAGTACTAACCCAAAGGAACCAAGGAATCCGAACCCTCTCATCTGAAAACGTTCATTGCTATGTTCGTGGGAGTGTGATGTGCTGTCGCCTTCCTTTATGCTTTCCATCAGCAGATTTATCATCATATTTTGCCCATAGTTCAATTCTCTTCACCTATTGAAATCTCGAAAACAAATTCAAGCTCGTCTATACAAAAAACACCTTAGTCCAACAACCCCCACCGGAACCTCATACAAAAACACCCTCCAAGCCAACCTCACCTTCTCACCAAATCAACTCTACTCATTCAAAGGCGGAAATGGCACACGCGGAACCTCCTTCCCAAGAACCTCACACAACGAGCCCCCACCCTCCTCAAGCCTGAATTTCAACAACCTCTCGCTCAGCCTAACCCTCCTCACAAGCTCATAATGCTCGCGATACTTCGCCCGATTCTTAACCCACGCTTCCTCCACACTCTCAATCCCCGTCCACCCCGCAAATGTTGACTTATGCACCTTCCCAATCGGATGCCCGAAGAACCGGTCGATATGATAGATGAGGGTGACGAGCGGATCAAACGGGATTTTGAGATACCCGCTCATCCAGATGGTACACCACTCCTCGATATCGCGCTCGACAAGCACGACTTTTGCTTTGGGGTATGCTTCGATGAGGTCTTCTGCGGAAACGATGGCTAGTGGGGGGGTCAGATGAGACGGCGCCGAAAGAGTGGAGGAGTTGGTAGAATTCTGCGCGGCCAAATTTGGGACCGGCTGAGAAGAATATTCGATTTATTGCTTCTTGCCACATTTAGACGGACCCGAATTGGCATGACATGAATTGCGTTGAGTGCCAGTAGGGGATGCTGAGGGTTTCGAGCGCGCTGCATATTGCTGTTCCCCCAGGAGTTTGAATATGGATTTTACTACGGTATGAGGTGATAGACGAGCAGGTTGTGTCGATCCGGTTGAAGCCTAGACAGAGGCATTTCCTTGCCGCGGGGTGAGTCGAAGTTCATGGGGCGGAAGTACTCTGGGTGTCTTTCTTGGACTGTTGCGATTTGTATAGACAAAGTTGTTTGTGATCAGATTCACTCTTCTAAGGTAGATTGTATGGAGGTATTATACCAGGCAGTGGAATACTAGGGCTTACAAACGCGTCAGCACAGATTCTCTAAATGATTTGGGTTCCGTTTACGCCTTTTGCTAGACACCTCAATGCTATGGACGCCAAAGGGGCCAAATTACCAAGCTTTGACTAAACCGGATGTGGATATCGAGATACAGGAGGGTTCGAAATCAGATTCACCACTTGCACATAGAGTTCCTGGGAGCTTCGTGGCTCACAAAGCTGTGGGCCTCATGAAAGTGCGGTTGGAAAGACGAAGCGCATCATGCTCTGTGCTCTCAATTATGGCAATCACAAACCGTAATCTGGTGATTCTCGGAATGTGCGCTTGAAATCGTAGGGTAGCTGTATATAGCCTCTTTGGGAGATAAGGTTAAAGCGTTTGATGTGGAATTTTGGCTGGTTATCGTGGGGCCTCGTTGGATTTGACGAGTCTGGGTCGGGTCGAGCCGTTCCTAGGAACAATGCTTAGCCCCATATGATCGACAGGCTACCACTTGGAGAGTCGTGCGTGTGGGTTGAAATGCACAGGTAATTTCCTGGCTTAGCGCTTTGGAATCACATGATGATGAGGCTGAGGGATGCCCCTCTTTCAACTCGTGGGAGTCTAGCAAGGATCCTTCTCATGAATCACTCACGAGGCACTTTATTTCATCATGACATCCGTATCTTTTGGTAACAACAATCGTGGACTCCAGGTTGGTCATAGCAGTGGCTCGATCCACGCCGAAATTCATCTGCCGCCGGGTAAGACAGAAAACCCGACCAAGACCAAGACCGCCTGACTAATAGCCGCAGCTCCTTTAGAGCGACCAGAAACTCCGCCGAATCCTCTATCAACAGTCCCATTCGCACGCGATCCAGGCTTCGTCTGTCGTAGGACCCTGCTTCAGTCGATTCACGAGAAAAGTTCGATCCCAGGGTCGAGAATAGCCCTGGTCGGCCTAGGCGGTGTCGGGTAAGCGTGAAGCGACCAGTTCGTGGCCCGCTGCTCACAAGTGAAAGGAAATCGCAACTTGCCATCGAATACTCGTATCTGAGCCGATTAGAGTCACCAGAGACATGGGTTTTGTGGGTCCACGCAAGCAACGAGGCCCGGTTCGAGCAAAGTTTTCGGGATATCGCAGACCAGCTCAAGATCGCCTGTCGTCAGGATCCCAAAGTGAACGTTTTCAAACTAGTCGAGAACTGGCTCCGAGACGAGAAGAAAGGGAAATGGATTTGTATCCTTGACAATGCAGATGATGGAAAGTTCCTTTGTTCGCTTCCGGCGGCAGGGAAGGGAGCCTCGATGCAAGAGCCACCAAACGCCTCAACGAAACCTCTTTTCGAATACATTCCCAGATGTCGGAATGGATCTTTAATTATCACAAGTCGAAGCAGAGAGGCTGCGCTCAGGATGGTCAAACATAAGGACCTCATTGAAGTTAACCCGATGGCAAGGTCCGAGGCACTAGAGCTTCTTCAGAAGGCGCTTGATCAACCCGAGGAAAGCCAAGAAAGCCAACAGTTAGTAGAAGAGCTTGAGTTTATGCCGCTTGCAATAGCCCAGGCCGCGGGATATATTCGAAATCGGGGCCCCCGCTATTCAGTATCACAATACCTGAAAGACTTTCAGAAGAGTGATCGTGAAGCGATAAAGCTTCTCAAAGAAGAGTCGGGTCACCTTGACCGGGATTGGGAAGCAAAGAACTCAATTCTATTGACTTGGCAAATATCGTTCGATTATATTCGCCAGGAGAAGCCATCAGCAGCGGAACTACTTTCTCTTATGAGCTTTTTCGATCGACAAGGGATACCGGAGAGCGTTATCCGCCGCCAGCCACCCGCAAGCTGCACCTCAAGGACAGAACTTTTCGACGATTCTAGTGACGGGGAGACATCCGAATCCGACGGAAGTACGGAATTTGAAAATGATGTCATCACTTTACGGAATTACTCATTCATATCTGTCAACGAGAATGGCACTTCCTTCGCTATGCATCGACTAGTGCAACTGACTACGCGCGCATGGCTAAAATCTCATGCACAAACAGAACGATGGAAGGAAAGATTTGTCGACAATATATACGAAGAGTTCCCTACGGGTGACTATGAGAATTGGGGGAAGTGCCGGTCTCTCTATCCTCACGTTCGGTCAGCGATGTCACAGCGGCCAGAGTCACGAGAGTCTCTATTGAGATGGGCCACGTTACTTTATAAAGGTGCATGGTATGCGTCAAAAAGCGGGCATATTACGGATGTGAGGGAAATGGCATCGAAATCGCGTAGGTATAGAATGAAACTGCTAGGTGCGGAGGATGAAGAGGCCCTTGCGAGTACTGCGATGTTGGCTGAAGCCTGTTCATTAGAGGGCCGATGGGAGGAGGCGGAACAGCTCGACGTGCAGGTCATGGAGACGAGCAAGGCGAAGCTCGGCGTGGACCATCCCGACACGCTGATGAGTATGTCCAACCTGGCATCGACATATCGGAACCAGGGCCGATGGGAGGAGGCGGAACAGCTCAGCTTGCAGGTCATGGAGACGAGCAAGACGAAGCTCGGCGTGGACCATCCCGACATGCTGATGAGTATGTCCAACCTGGCATCGACGTATCAGAACCAGGGCCGATGGGAGGAGGCCGAACAGCTCAACTTGCAGGTCATGGAGACGAGCAAGACGAAGCTCGGCATGGACCATCCCGACACGCTGACGAGTATGTCTAACGTGGCATTGACATATCAGAACCAGGGCCGATGGGAGGAGGCCGAACAGCTCAACTTGCAGGTCATGGAGACTCGCAAGTCGAAGCTCGGCGTGGACCATCCCGACACGCTGATGAGTATGTCCAGCCTGGCATCGACGTATTGGAACCAGGGCCGATGGGAGGAGGCCGAACAGCTTGACGTGCAGGTCATGGAGACTCGCAAGACGAAGCTCGGCGTGGACCATCCCTCTACGCTGATGAGTATGTCCAACCTGGCATCGACGTATTGGAACCAGGACCGATTGGAGGAGGCGGAACAGCTCAACTTGCAGGTCATAGAGACGAGCAAGACGAAGCTCGGCGTGGACCATCCCGACACGCTAACGAGTATGTCCAACCTGGCAACGACGTATTGGAACCAGGGCCGATGGGAGGAGGCGGAACAGCTCAACTTGCAGGTCATGGAGACGAGCAAGACGAAGCTCGGCGTGGACCATCCTGACACGCTGACGAGTATGGCCAATCTCGCTTTCACCTGGAAATCTTCAGGGTATAATATCCAAGCCCTCGAGTTACTGCGAGATTGCCTGACCAAGCAGAAGCAAATACTTGGGCTTAATCATTACGAGACCATATCCAGTTCTCAAGCTTTGCTGGAGTGGGAAACAGAGATCTTGGATATTGGTAGGTAGATGAGCGAGATACTTGTATACACTCTCTTTCCTTCGTTGTAGACATAGCTTCGTGGTGTAATTATATAAAGTAATTCTTTGATGAGCTTGCCGTTATTATTCTGGCTGAAGTCACCAAGACTGTGATGGTAGGTGTGAGCGTATTCACAGTCAGGATATTTCGAGTAATTTATTCAACTGCTTATCACGTGGATTTGTGTTTCAATACGATTCAAATCTTCAAAATAGGCCTGAGCTAAGGAAAGCTTAGCGTGTTTCAGAATAGAGTTCGAGAAAGAATCTCTGTGTGCAAGTTGTGAATCTGATTTCGAACCATCCTGTAAGAAGCGCTTTCTTAGACAAATAATTCAAATTAACATCAAATGTTACCTTAGAGTTATTACTGGGTGTGTTTAGTAATAGAAACCCAAAAGAATGGAATACAATACTAGCCAGCCTGAGCATACGCAAGCCAAGACAACTTAATCCATCTTCTTCACCAAAGATCCCCAAGATCGTCCAATCCTAGGAAGGTGCATTAATCGACCTAGAATTGACTCGCGTTTTCAACTCAGCTACAAACATGTGGGCTGGAACTAAGATATAATGCGGCTCTGAATGCGGTACCTCCTTAGTCGCAATGGAATGGAAACGAAGAATCAACAAGATTTCATCGGAATGCATGTGTTGATCTGGAATGTAAGGTATACATCTGATCATCGCAACATAATCATCCCATCTTTGCTTGGGATCACATACCTTGGGAAGCCCAATCCCTCACTCAGTTTTCAGTCATACATCAGATAAAACACCCCACCTCCACTACGCCCCCAAGCGCCTCAAAAAAAAAAAAAAAAAAAAAAAAAAAAAAAGAGAGAACTTTGGAAAACAGCGAGGTAGTCCGACGACAACCGAATCGCAATGCGCAAGTCATGTAAATCTATGTGCTTCCACCTATTCATCGCATCTACCCTGGTATCGGGAGTTCATTACTACACATACCTAAACTGTATTTGTCATTGAGGTTGAATGTGGAGGCATACGTAAATGGTGAATCATTATTCATTTCGCTGCCACGCTATCCTGCATGAAATGTGTGCTGTGCTACGCCCCCATCGAGCTCAAAAGAATCTCAAAAACCTGCAAAATCTCCTCCTGCTCCTCGCTGGACAACCCCATCCGATGCGCATCCGCATACCCCTCCCTCATCCTCGCCAAAACAATTTCCTTCGGCGTCTTGGTCCGAAACGCACCCTCGATACTCTTCGAGATACCATGGAATGGGTACGCCATAAGTCCGATCCCCGCTGGAACAAATTAGCCTCAACCCACCGAACCCTCACCAAAGAGAAAGAGGGAACTTACCCGAAGGCATCTTAGTAGCCATCCCCAAAGCCCCCCTCGTCAACCCCCGAATCGCCCCGTCTCTCCCCCCATCCAGCGCACCCCTAATCGGCTCCGTAATCATCCCCGCCACGCCACCGGCCATCCCACCAACGAAATTCTTCCCTCCAACCGCGATGCCAGATTTCCAACCCGAGACATGTCCGTACTCTTTCGGTTTCTCGCCATACAGCTGCGGTGCCCGCCGAAAGCCCTCTGCGGCTGCGTGGGGGATGTCGACTATTACGCCGCGGAGATATGTGCCGGAGAATTTGCCGAAGGATTTTAGACTGGCGCTGGCCATGTTGGAGGCTGTTTGGAAGGGGTCATTTGACTCGGGGCTGGAACGGCTGCGTTTGAATTCTTTGTACGGGTTGTAGAACATTTCGCCCGTTGACTTTGCCATGTTTGTGCCTGTTCCGGCTGCTGCGCTGAGGACGCCGGTCAACGGGTCCCAGCGGCGGTTGTAAATTAGGATAGGGTTTGGGGGGTAGCTTTAGATCGTTTGCATTGGGTTAGCATCATGTTTTCTGGAGTTGGTGGTTGGACTTACCACTTGATATGCTGCGCCTCAATTCGATTATGTTCGATCAAGACATTGGCCGCTGTCTTGGAGAGGATAAGTGGGTTTTTAGCTTTCGTGTATTTCCACACAGCCACCTGGTCAGGCATAATACTGCAGCGCATTCGCTCGAGCGGGAGATGCCGATGGAATGAATCCACGGCCGCCGTCACGCCCGCATCAGCCTGCATTTTGATAGCGATTTCCTGCGCTGCGTTCGCTGCTTCGGGCGTGAGACAGAATTGGATTGCGGAGGCGAGTAATTCGGCGTCGAGGGAGGCGTGCGGGATTGGGTTTGGGCCCGCGCCTGCCTTTGCGACCATGTTGCCCCAAAATGGTTGACTACAGCATATTTAGAATGAAAAAAAAAAAAAAAAAAAAAAAAGGTGAAGGTGAGAAGAGGGTAAGCGTACTCGCCAAAAAAAGGAACAATTGTCGTCGGCTTTCCATTCAATAACCCGCAAGCAGTCGTCCCCGCACCACCATGATGTACGACCGCCGAGACGCGCTGGAAAAGCCAGCCGTGCGGACAGTCGCCGATGTAGTAGATGTTCTCATCTGGTCGTCCGGCTAGCTCGCTCCAGCCTTTTGAGACGATGGCTCGCACGCCGGACATGGAGACTGCATCTAAAATAGTGTTGATTAACTTTTGCGGGTCGTCGACGACGATGCTGCCGAAGCCGATGTAGACGGGTGGTGGACCAGCGGCGAGAAATTGCACTAGGTCGGGTGGGGGTGTGTAGTCTGGTGTATCGGCGAAGAAGAAGCCGACCACGTCTGTTATCATAATGGTTAGTTGTGAGTTGTAAAGAGTGTTGGGTGTCCTACCGATATGAGAAGGCCAGTCTCGGGGTCGTGGTATTAAGGCCGGTGACCAGCAGTATGTGAAGGGGATTTCGAGTGCTTCTGCTAGGCAAGGTCCTTCTGTTGCAGGCACTGAGGCGAGGTCAATCGAGGAGCGGAATTTATTAATTACATCCCCGAGCCTGCCGTCTGATAGTTAGCGTCGTCTCTCTATCATCATTATCATCATTATCAAGAGGTACATACCCCTGCCAAGTCAACCACTCAACAATCCCATACGAAACCCAATTCGCAGTAGTGGTATTCATAACCTCCCGATTCAACTCCTCGCCCAAATTCGCCAACGGATGCGGAAACGCCCGCGTCGTGCTCCACGGCATCGTAAACATCAAATGCACGGGTATCCCCAGCGCCTGCGCACAATGCACATGAGCAAAACTGGGCGGGTTGGCAATAATTGCGTCAGCGACGAACGGCTCGCCCGTCTCCGGATCGTCTTCAATACAGCTCTTCCAGCACCCCTCCAACATCTCTGCCACCATTACCTGCTTCTTCTTGATCTCACCGTCGCGCACGGTCTTCATTTGCGGGATCAAACCTGGGTTCTTCACCATGTACGCCATCAGTGCGGCGGGGTCCCCGCCTATCGGGAAGAATTCTAGATAGGAGTTGCGCACGAACGAGGCGAAGACGCCGTGTGTGGCTATTCGGACTCGGTGACCATGTCGTTGGAGGGCGTTGCCTAGGGCGATAAAAGGCTGAACGTCGCCTCTGCTGCCGACTATTTGGATTACGATGTTGAGTTTCAAGTCGCAGGTTGGTTTGGGGGTTGTTGATGGGAGTTCTGGGGGTTCTGGGGGTTCTGGGAACGGGTGCTCCTTTTTCTTCGCGCTCGGCGATTTGCGCGAGCGATTTGGCGAGTTTGGATTTGAGGTTCACGTCGATGCGGCCATCTGTTCCGCGTTAATTCTTTTCATCCTGTCTCTTTCTTTCAAGTGATCACTGACTATGGACATCGCCCAACTCGGCTGTCACTTGAGGGTCGACATAGGGCGTGTATGGCGGGGGACTGTCGCCCTCGCGGTCGGGGGCTTTCTCTTTCTCCATTTTGACGATGGAGGGAATCAGTGCTGCATCCGCTTGTTCAGAGCGATCTCATATATGGGGTTAGCTTGTGCAACTGTTGACGCCGTGGCGACTCTCACCCCGCGATGCGCCCGCTCCGCAGCTGTGTTCAGCCACAGCGATGACCCAATAACCACAAGCTAAAGAGATGAGCAGCGCGCTCTCCACAGTCTCGTCCAACGGTCGCCGCGCATTTCGTTAATCAGCCTGTGTTGCGGTGGCGAGCGGGCCGTGCAGCGACGATCGCCTTTTCCTCTTCGAGAAGATGGGGGGTGTTGAGGAGGGAAGTGTGGCGGTGCGGGTGGACTCCGTTTTACCCAAGCATTGGGATGTTATGCCGTTTCCCCTCCATCCCCCCCCAGGCTCTTGCCATGGCCGTGATCCGCAATGACGCGAATCTCCCCAAAGACCTCTCGCTGCCGGCGGGCGCAGAGAATAAGCGCCGTCTACTCCTGATTTATATCCATGGCTTCATGGGCTCCGAGGCTAGCTTCCAGGACCTCCCCGCGCATGTCCATGAGCTTCTCTCCGGGCTGCTGGGCGAGTCGCATGTTGTTTACACGAGGATTTATCCGCGGTATAAATCGCATGGGGAGATTCAGTCGGCGGTGGAACAATTCAGTGCGTGGTAGGTCATCCTTCCATCCTTTCATTCATGTTGATGTGTTGATGAGGCCGGCCCGACCCGCCTTTGTATCAACCCCAATCTGGTAACAATGTACTGACACCATGAATGCAGGCTAAAACCTCACGAAGCACCAGACCTCGACATAATCCTACTCGGCCATAGCCTAGGCGGGATCGTCGCCGCAGATGTCGCGCTGCTGCGGAGACATCAGATCCTAGGCCTGGTGAACTACGATGTCCCGTTCTTGGGCCTACACCCGCGTGTCGTGCCAACGGGGATTTTGAGCTCAATGCCAAAGAAAGACGTCGCGCCCGAAGAGAAATTGGCCGGCGAGCAGGAATCGCTCGGCATGGAGCCGGCGTATAAGGTGCAACCGGAGCCGGATCCGAATTTCGATCGGCCCTGGAGGAATGATGTCCGTCTTGCGAATCGGGGGTTCTTTAAGAATGTTATGCACTTTGTTCAGAAAAATACGGATAATCTGGCCCGCTCGGTTTTTGATCGCGTGGTGTCCTCGGCCAAGTTTGCCGGGTGTGTGAATAATTATTCGGAGCTTAGGAGGCGGTATCGGGAGATTATGGAGTTAGAGAAGGAGGGTAAGGAGAGGGTGAGGTTTATGAATTATTATACTGCTAGTACTGGGAGGAGAAAGCCTGTGAAGGAGGATGAGGAGAAGAAGGATGGGAAAGATGAGGAGGCTGAGAAAGAGGTGAAGGTTGAAGAGTCCCCCTCACAATCGACAACGCCAACTCCCGAAGACTCAATAGAGAAACTGCATATCTCTAAGCCCAGCGGCAAAGACGCAACACCGCAGCCATCGCCAACATCGCAAGAGCCATCGACAGCTTCAGCTACAGCAACCCCCTCACCACCCGAACTGCCCCCAAAAAAGCCCACACCACCACCCCTCCCAGAACGAAACCTCCCAATACCAGACCAAACCACACCAGAAACCTCAAGCCTGCACCTCTCAGAAAGCACCTCAGAATCTGGCATTAGCCTCGAGACCACCGAAAGCGGCGGAGAGAAGGAGCAAAAACTGCGCAAATTCATCCTCCTACCAAAGAACCACTGGAAATACCACGACAACGCGCACTGGACGCCCGTGCTAATGGAGGATATGGATGAAGTCGAGGCGCACCAGTCGATGTTTATACCTTCTGGTGCGAATTATGATCATCTGGTTGGTGATACGGTGGGGTTGATTGAGAGCTGGGTGCAGGCTGATTTGAGTGCGAGGGTTTTACAGGAAGGTCTGGATTAGCCCACTGCCCCCTGGGGATGGCACTAGGTTGTATATACTACGCGTGGTGTGGTGCACCGGGTATTAGTCGGGGTAGACCACTAGCAGCATGATCAGTGCGTGATAACGAATAACGATCATAAGTTTCAGATTTTTTTATTGAAAAGTCTATATCTAATAATCTCATAAAATGATAAAAAAAAAAAACCAAAAAAAGCTATATCCATACATGCACGCCATGAGCCCTCTCTAAATACGAAGGTAGGTATAAAAGACCGTTAACTCTAATTTAATTCTTAAGAGGGCTAAACCCAGCCCCCATTTCCAGGCGCCGGTGCAGCACCAAGAGTACTAAGCCGTCCACCATGCGGCCCACCCATACCAATCGAACTCATGCGGATAGTCCGTCTCCTGGCCAGCGCAGCTTCCGACTGCTGAATCTGCGGCGAAGGCGTCTCTTGCTTCTCGGCTGGCGTCTCCGGTTGCTCCTTGATGGACAACCACTCCATGAAAATGGGTCCGAGGATGGAGATACTTCCCGTCGCGACAGCGACGTAAAATGTCTGCATGACGGCGTCATTGTACGCGAACATGATGGGCGGAAGTAGGCTTTTTGGGACTGTGTTGCGGAAACCGGTTGCGCCGCCTTCGAGGACGAGGGCTGCATTTGATTTTGAGAGGGAGGAGAGGAGGTTGGTCATGAGACTATTTTGGAAGACGCTTTCGGCGACGGAGAGGAAGACTGTTCCGGCCAGTGTTTGGACGAATGTTAGGATTGAGGTGGCGATTGCCATGTCATCGGAGTGGACGGCGACTTGGGAGACGAGCATCACGTTTTGGCAACCGAAACCGACGCCTGCGGCGAGTAAAACTTGGTAGCCGAACCATTGCGGCATGCCTGAGTCGACATTTAGGGTTGTGAGCAAGCCGGCGGCGATGGAGGTAAGGACTGATGAGATGAGGACGAGGGGCGTGTAGTAGCCAATTACGGAGGCGAGGCCGCCGGCTATGATGGCGAAGATTACGATGCCGATTAGACTGGGGAGGTTGTCGATGCCAGATTGGGTGGCGGTTACGCCTTTGATGGCTTGGAACCAAATGGGGAGCTGCGGTGGGGTTGTTAATGAAGATAATAAAGGGGGATTTGGGGCGAGGGGTGACAAACGTAGTATGCGACGACGAACATCGGTGCTGAGATACAGCAGGCGAACCAGGCAGCACCAAAAACGCTTCGGTTCTTCATGAGGCGGACGGGGACGGTGGCGCGGTCCTTTTGCCAATATTGGATTCCGAGAAAGGCGATGAACAGGACAACGAAGAGCACCATCAGGGCGATGATGCGGCCGCTCTTCCAGGGGTATGTCGAGCCACCCCACTGCAGGGCGAGTAGAAGACAAATAATCGATGGGATCATGGTGAGAGTGCCGGGCAGGTCGAAATGCTGGATTTGCTCTTTCCATGGCAGGTGCTGAACATTCGCCGTCCGAGTCGGCATGAGAGTGAGAATGGCAATGGCAGTGACAGCGCCGAGAGGTAAATTAATCCAGAAGCACCAGCGCCAGGTCAGTTTATCTGTAAAAGCACCGCCCAGGCTGCGATGGAATTAGTTTCTGCAATGCCGGCGGGATACGGGATACTCACATTGGACCAGCCACACTGGCGACGGCGTGCATACTCGACAGAATCCCGATATAAACCGGACGAATGCGCAGCGGAACGGTGTTGGCGATGATGATAATCGCACCAGAAAACAAACCCGCGGCGCCCAGGCCTGCAATTGCACGGCCGATGATGAGAGAGACCGAATTCGGCGCGAGGGCACAGATCAGCGAGCCGATCTCGAAAATGGCCAGGCCACACAGAAACACCCATTTCGCGGAGTAGAAGGTGTACAGCTTGCCGAATAGCAGTTGCACAGTGCAGTTAGTAAAGAGGTACGCACTCCCGTACCAGCCGACATCATCCAGAGAATTAAATGCATTGGTAATTTTGGGAATCGCCGTAGCGAGGATCGTCCCGTCCTGTGCAAGCTAAGGTTAGCGACTAGTGACGGGGAGACGCGCGAAGGAAGGGAGGAGATGTTCCGCGACAACCAGCGGGAGAGCATCGCGACACTTTTGGGCACACTCACCAGGGACAAACAGAGCATAGCCAGGCATAATGCGATCGTCAACGGCACCAGCTTCAAATAAGAGACCTCTTCAGTAGATTTGCCGCGCTCGGTGGGGGTGGGATCTAGCGCGTCCTCCGCTAAGATGGGCTTGGTGTCGTAGTCCAGGGGTTCAAAGTGACGGTGCGAGTCCATATGCTGAAGCTCCAGGTCCTCTTCTTCTGGCGGGTCCAGAAACGTATGCATGGTGTCGGATTCGACTAGACGAGCCATTGTGCGCAGGACATCGATGTCAGATAAGTAGGATGTAAAAGGCTATGTCCGAGGGGACTGGAGATCGCGCGACCTCGAATTTTCCTGGCTATCCCTTAATCCACTTATGATACGTGCTGAAATTCGGGGTTGGCAACGCCATCTCGTTGGTGCAGATGACCCACAAGGGGTTCATCGCATGCCGCGGGCCCGTGGACGCGAGCTGAGTCTGTGGTGATCGGCGATCGGATGGAATGCGTCGATTATGCTGGAATAATAAACTCTTGCGAGAGGTGTCAATTTATGTCTGCTTGCTTTTGCCTGTCATGATACCTCCGGTGCCATTTTTGTCTGGTTGTGTACGATTCCATTCTATGTCGCTATCTGAAGAACCGAGTGGGTCGGACCCTGATTGCTTATTTCCGCCTTCGCTCGCGTTAGATCGGACTGCACGTATGCAGGCACCTAGATACGCTGCAGGACATTGCGCGTCGCGTTATGTGAAGAGCGAGAGAATCTATCGTCAGATGCCTCGATGCATTCCCAGAGGTCGCCCGGCTTGGAGGTGTGGAAACGTTCCCGGTTTGCGTTTGGGATCGTCATCTCCACCACTTTGCGACCCCTTGGCTTTCCCTTGGTTTCACGACTGCGGGTGTGACACGACAGTGTCGTGTGGAGTTGTCAGAAAAATTGATGCACACTCTAAGTGCTCAGCAGACTGGTCGACAGCCTCAATCCGTGATGTCAATACGGAGACTGCAAGTTTGGGGGAGGTGAGACTCAAAAAGAGGGTGGCTCTACCGGGGTTGGCGTAGGACGGATTGGCGGTCGGGCGGGAGCGGACTTAGTAAGACACAACACTACGCAGAATGGTAAGTATAGGATTAGATACCCTTGGGCATAGAATAGTTTAGGGTAGTGAGTGTACGCAGTGCAGTAGTACTGATCTGATAATGCCCTATCTCTCAGGTAGATCTACGCGAGCAGAGTCTAACATATATGTCCATTTCGTCATAACTAAACGCCGCTCAGTACTTACTAGATGCGACTTCATGAACCGGTCAACCCGGGTTTCTTGACTTTGACTTGACAGGGCAGCTCTCCCTGCGCGCTGCTCGCTGCTCTCGAGGACACTCGTAGGAGCTCCGTCCCGTCTCCCCTCCCAGCAAGCCAAGACTCCAATGCGCCATTTTTCGCAGGACTGCAACAACAGTCTGCAAGACAGAATGCGGAGGAAAGAAGTTTTGGTGCCCGAAGATGAATTGCCTCTCGCAAAGGGATGGAGAGAGACATTGGAAAATAAAAGGGAAAAAAAAAATGTAGATAGAACAAACAGATAGAAAATAGGAAGGAGACATAAAACATCAACGGGCAAGGTGTAGCTTCGCAAGAATTCACGTCATGCATCATTTCGAGAGAACCATCTATGCGCGAGCCTCCTCGGGAGCGCGGTCCTGACGGGGACGACCGCCCTTGCCACCGCGCTGGTTGCGCTGGCCCTCGGCACCGGTCGACTCGCCGCCGCCCAGGGTGAGCTGGGCAGTGGCTAGTCGGTTGGACAGCTCCATCTGTGTGCGGATGGTGTTGGCCAGGTAGGAAACGACCAGGACGTCCTGGATGTGGTTGTTGCTGGAGGATGTTAGTTAAGAGTCATTCATTATCAGCAGGGAACAGCATAGATCAGATGGTTGAGTCATCTGATCCATGTGGTGCACATACAAGTCCTTCTCAATATCGGCAGGCTCCACCTTGGGCGCAAGAGCCAGAGCGTTCAGCAGGAACTGACCCATGGCAGTCGAAGCAGGGGCCTCCTCGTCAATCACCGACTCCACATAACGCGACACACGGTCAATCATGGCCAGAACCTCCTCAATGGCACGCTCCAGAGCCTCAACATCCGTGGCAATGCTAGTCGATCGCTCCTCGGTATCCTTGGCGTTGGCAATGGCCTCCAGACCGCTCTTGTCGGCCTCGCCGTATCGCAGCTCGTACGGAACGGGAATGAAAGCGGCGCTATCGGCGGCGCGCTCGGCGGTCACACCAACAGGCGCAGAGATATAAGCGCGAGTCTCGAGGTCCTTGCCGGCTTCGGTGGACACAGTCAGGTGGACGGCGGGGTGGGGCCAGGTACCGTCGCCCTGGCCGCTGTAGAAGTTCTGGATCAAAGCAGAGAAGGTGTTGAGCTCAGAGGCAGTGGCGTACCAGCCGACCAGCACCTCGCGCGGGTTGGCCTTGAGGTGCAGGGCCAGCATCTGCTTGTGATACTCCATATCGACCTCGACCTGGTCCTCGGCCTCGGAGTGGCCCACGGCAAAGGCGGAGCGCACTTCGACCTCACCTCCATCCTCGGATCGTGTTCCCAGCAGAGTTCCAATGACCCGTTCCTGGTCGGCGTTGCGGCGGAGCGAGTGGTCGAGGATGGCGAAGACAGCCTAGACAATCGATTAGGACGAATTTTCCCCTCTTTGTGTTCGGCAAACGCACCTGCGGCTGGATGACCACATTCAAGGGGGCAGTGGTCGGGGCGGTTCCCACGGAGACGGGGCCCAGAGGGCGGGCGAGGTGCAGGAAGGAGTCGGCCATGGTGGGATGGTGGGAGGATGTGGTTGAGGTGGCCTAGCAGATCTGGAAGTTCAAGTTGCAAAGCGCTTCGGAGGGACAATTTTTCCTTTGCGGGTGGAGTTCCGCCCGACGCCTTTGTGTGCGGCAATTTTCGCGCTAAGATAAGATAACAATTTTCACCTCAACTCAGGAACTTCCATCCAGCTACATTGACTACTACACATTTGATTGACAATGCCCCCTCCCCGAAGCGGTTCTTCCAGAGGTCGTGGCCGTGGTCGCGGTCGCGGTGGCCGTGGCCGCGGTGGCTTCCGGCGAAACTTTGACTCGTCGCGATTGCACGATGTGGAGTGAGTTGCACCACCATATTTCTCAGGATAGAGCTAACAGTCACAGCTCGGACGAGTCCTCTGGTGAAGATGCTCCTGTTGAAGAGGTCGAGGAGGATACTGTCATGGATGACGATGTGTCTTCGAGCAGCGACGAAGAAGAGCAGACGGGACGCCCATACAATGAATTGCTGCAGCTGCTGCAAGCAGACTCCGACAAAGGACCCGATCGCAAGAGGAGAAAGATTGCCAATGATGCCAAGGTGGCTGTAGAGGAGGAGGAAGAAGAAGAAGAAGAAGAAAAAGAAAGTGACGATGACGCTCTTCAAGATCAGGCTCCGTCCGACGACGAAGAGGAGGATGTCGACGAGGACGAGGATGCTGTCGGTCCATTTGAAAAGCATTTCAACCTGCCCGATGGGTCTGATATTCCCAAGAAGATTGAGCAGATCCAGGCCAACAAATGGGCGAGTGCAAAGAAAGAAGTCGATGGATTGCGTCTGGTGCACTCGGTCCCGGACATGGGAGAGGCTGCTTCGTTACTGCTGGCGATGAAGAGCACAGCCAACCTAAAGGTATTACACCACTTTTTATAGCGTTTTCATCACAATACTGACAATCGTCCAGCTCAAAAACAAACTCAAGCCCCGTGTCGCCGATCTTCTACCCACCATCCGCGGTCCCGCCCAACACCTTGCCCCGTATGTCTTCGACTACCAGGATCTCCTCTTCGGCTCGCGGACGACCGACACCGCGCAGACGATGCGCGACATTGCGGCTCTACACACTGTCAATCACCTGATCAAGACCCGCGATCAAGTCCTCAAGAACAATGCTCGTCTCGCCAAGGACCCCGACACCGACATCGAGTGCCGTGACCAGGGCTTCACCCGGCCCAAGGTCCTCTATATCCTTCCAACCCGTCAAGCCTGTGTGCGCGTTGTCGATGCCATCACCCGATTCTACCAGGCCGAGCAACACGAAAATAAGAAGCGGTTCCTCGATACTTTTTCATCGCCTGACGACGAGAGCTGGGAGAACAAGACCGAGGACTTCCGCGAGCTCTTCGGCGGCAACGACGACGACATGTTCCGAATGGGACTGAAATTCACCCGCAAGACCGTCAAGTACTTTTCGCAATTCTACAACTCGGATGTTATCCTCGCCTCCCCCTGGGTCTCCGAACGATCATGGACCAAGCAGACGCCAAAAAGCGCGACCACGACTTCCTCTCCTCAATCGAGGTCGTCGTCGTCGACCACGCCGACGCTCTGCTGATGCAAAACTGGGACCACATCACCTTCATCTTCCAGCACCTGAACCAACAACCAAAGGAAGCCCACGGTTGCGACTTCAGCCGCGTCCGCAACTGGTATCTGGATAACCAAGCTCGGCACATCCGCCAGACAATCGTGCTCGCCTCCTTCATCACGCCCGAGATCAACTCGCTCTTCTCTCAACACATGCAAAACACCTCTGGTCGGACCAAAATCACCCCCACGCACGCCGGCGCCATCACCGAGCTCCCGCTCCCGGTCTCCGTCAAACAAACCTTCTCCCGCATCGACAGCCTCTCCCCACAAAAGGACCCTGACGCCCGCTTCAAGCACTTCACCACGACCATCCTGTCCAGTCTGGTCAAAAACATCACGGGCCGCGGCAAAGGCGGCGCGGGAACCCTGATCTTCATCCCGTCGTACCTGGACTTCGTCCGCGTGCGCAACCACTTCGCCACCTCGGCGCAAACGACGAACGTCTCCTTCGGCGCGATCTCCGAGTACACCGAGCCGCGCGATGTGTCACGCGCCCGCAGCCACTTCATGACGGGCCGACATTCGGTGCTGCTGTACACGGAGCGGGCGCACCATTTCCGCCGCACGCAGATCCGCGGCGTGCGCCGCGTCGTCATGTATGGATTGCCCGAAAACCCGGTCTTTTATCAGGAGATTGTGGGATTCCTGGGTCTAGATCCTGCGGCTATTGTTGAGGCGGCGGAGGGAGGTGTGCGCGCGCTGTTTAGTAAATGGGATGCGTTGAAGTTGGAGCGTGTTGTTGGTTCGCAAAGGGTAGGGAATATGTTGAGGGAGAAGGGGGGTGATACGTTCACGTTTGTATAGTAGTTTTTCTAGGAAAGCATTGAGCGTTTTCATTGCATTCTACATCGGACCTACCTTAGGGGTAACTAATGGAAGGTGGAATGGATGTGCATAGCTCCTTCCTGGATGCAGTACTTCTGACTCCGCAGCGATCTGTCGATCAGTCAGATGAAGCCATGTCGGATACAAGTCCGTCGTCAGCTGCGTACATAGCTGAGCAGGCAACCATACATTAGATTCTAGTTACATTATTCAGCCAGATTCATATGAACAGTTCACTAGTCGAGTTGTGAGTAATTACCCTCGTAGAATGACTTGCTATACACTACACTAGTGAAGTGAGGGTAGAGCGGTCAGTCCCGCGCGTCATGCTCCGCATCATTTTTTTCCTTCTTCACGGTCCGCCTATGTCACCCCCCTTCACTCCAGTCTTTCAGGTCTCCAATTCTCATTTTTATTTCCTTTCTACATCATACACTAGAGGATAGAGGCACCCACTCATACACCATTCCATCCCACTGGCACATAGACCACCTTACGACTCGAGGCAAAATCACCATGCGAGACCCGCCCCACTCCGATCACCACCAATCCACCCAGGAAGAAGCAGACAAAGATGTCACTGCCAGTGTCCAGGGTGAACACCCCGACGCACCCCTCCCGACACCCTACCGCGACGACCCCGACTCACTAGCAGAGTACGAACCCCGACCCATCTCTGACGACGACGATGAATATGACTCCGCCGAATCCGCACGCCCACGCACGAAATGGGCCGCTTCAGCCCGCATCTTCTGGCTCCGGAATAAAGGCATGTTCCTCGTCCTGCTAGCGCAGATGTTCGGCGCAAGCATGAATGTTATGACCCAGATTTTGGAAATTCATAGTTCGATGCATCCATTCCAGGTAACCACCCTTGTCTCCAATCCTAAGATTTTATTTTATGGATGGTTTGTGCTGATTTTACTGGCTAGGTCCTCTTCGCTAGAATGTCCATCACAGCAGTAGCAAGCTATATCTACATGTATCTCTTCAAAACACCACACCCACTCGGCACGCGTCCAGTCCTGGGGCTGTTGTTGCTCCGCGCAACAAGCGGGTTCATGGGCGTGTACGGCCTATACTATTCAGTCCAATACCTTCCCCTCTCCGAGGCAACGGTCATCACCTTCCTCGCGCCGATTATTACATGCTACGCCTGCTCGCTGCTCATCCCTGGCGAGACGTTCTCAAGGCGGCAGCAGGTTGCTGCGGTTATTTCGCTGGGGGGTGTTTTTCTTATTGCGAGACCTTTCTCCTCCTCCAGCAACGAGGTCAAGGGGGAAGGGAAAGAATCCCCCTCCGACACAGACGCCTACCACCACATCCTCGCGACAATCGTCGCGAGTCTAGGCGTCCTCGGCGCAGCAGGCGCATACACCTCTATCCGGATGATCGGTAAACGCGCACACCCGCTCGTCTCGGTAACGTACTTTTCCTCCGTGACGACGGTGATATCTGCAGCGGCGATGGCATTGATTCCGGGTGTTCCGTTCCGGGTTCCGAGCACCGGGTTGGAGTGGTTGTTGTTGACCGGATTGGGGGTTTGCGGGTTCTTGCTGCAGTTTTTGTTAACGGCGGGTTTGGCGTATGTGCCCCCGAAACATTTAGCCCGGACAGGGCAGGGGTCTAGAGCGACGAGTATGGCGTATACGCAGGTTGTTTTTGCGCTTTTTTATGATAAGGTTGTTTGGGGGACAACGCTTTCGGTGTACGGATGGGTTGGCTCTGGCCTGATTCTTGTTTGTGCGGTTTACGTGGTGCTTGCGCAGGAGGGGGGGAGGTCTGTGTCGTCTCCTGCAGAGAGTGCGAGGGAGAGGCATCGTAATGCGAAGAGGGATGACGAGGAGGCGCGGGTGTAGCTGCATGGGAATATGCATCTCTTTAGTCTATAGTATATATATAATGTAGAGTAGAGCGGAGCAGAGTGCTCCTCTCGGTACCTCCGACGTCATAGCGTTGCAGCCGTCCGGGATCGCCCGAGCATCGCCATTGGTTTGCACATGAATTCACCAATAATTCGAAAGCAGTGGGGTGTCGAATGTCCGGGTGCAGCGACCTCAAGAGTACACAAAGAGTAAAAGTGTTTCGGTGACGGTTGGTACGAGTAGAGAGGGTGGACTTTATAAGCCCACTCGCCCCGGTTTAAAGTGGATTTCCCCAGATTTTCCTTCTTTTTTACTCTTTCCATCGCTCGCATGATCACTCTCTTATCCTAGTACTACCCACAGCCATAAGTACTCAGGCCAAGTACTTGTAGTCGATACTCCCTTGAGTATACGACTAGGGTATACCACTCTCTGCTATACCATCTCCGCTGGACACTGCAGAATGCGCCACTTCGACGCCTGGGTCGTCCGCGACCCCTACTCCATCTGGCACTACTACTCCACCGGCCGTCGCTGGCAAGATACCGTCCGCGACCTCATTCACGAGCGCGCCATCTGCTCGCCCCTGCAGTTGCCGGACGCCAAATCCGCCACAGCCCTGCCCAAGGGCACCCGCAATGCCCCTCCTCCTACACCTCCAGATACGAAGAAGGCTGCTGTCGGCGAAATCGACCTCACAACAATCCATTCACAACAAAGCCTTCTCCTCTCCCTTCCGCCCGAAATTCGCCAAATAATCTGGTCCTACGTCTTCGGTGCCTCAACCCTGCACCTCGTCCAATTCAAGAATAAAATCCGCCACATCCGCTGTGATTCTGACAACCCCTCCCTCACCCACCACCGCCACTGCTGCCCCCTCACGCCTGCCCGTTGGCGTATCTACGACGGCCGTCTCCCGGGACACAGCGATAGTCTGCTGTATCCACACACGCACGAACACCTACCGGACAATATAAGCGATGCGAGCACCGCCCTGCTTAGGACTTGCAAGGCCGTCTACGCCGAGGCGGCGGATACACTCTACCACGCCTCAACATTCGACGTCGACGACCTATACACATTCATCGCATTCGCACAGAGCCTCTCCCCGCACGCCCTCCGTTCCCTCCGTAAATTAACGGTACAGTGGAGTCCCGTCTGGACGCCGCTCGCGGGGCAAGATCACAAAGGATCGATATACGCACATACGCACAGCGACGCGCTCTGGACGCGGTTCTGGGCGACGGTTGCCTCCTTGCCTTCACTTGAAGAGTTGAAGCTCTCGATTGATCTGGGTCGGTTCACGGGGACGATTACCGGTGGCGGGGCGGTCGTCGTTTCGGGGCAGAGACTTCCGCTGCTTCTTTCGGAGCCCTGGGTTCTGCCCCTGCTGAATGTTAGGGGCTTGAGGGAGTTTGAGATGGCTGTTACGGCGCGCTGTGATCTTGTTGCGAAGGGGGTTGTGGAGCCTGAGCTTGTGCGTAATGCGGGCGTGCTGAGGGATCAGCTTAGGGCTGTTATGACTACCCATGAGAGGACTCCGCTGGGCGAGATTGAGGGGCTGGGCGTGGAGGGCGTTAGGAGTTTACTGAGCGGGTTGAGGGAGTTGCTTGGGGAGAGGAGGGTGAAGAGGGGGGTTAGGTTGGCGATTACGGCGGAGTAGGTTGGTTGGGTTTTTTGTGGTGGATTTGGCGAGATACCCTTGTATTGCATATAGATTAGATATTTTTGGACTTTTCCTGAATATGACAAAGAACTGCACTCTGCCTTTCTCTATTCAACCAAGAGCCCCTCCAAGGGTTGAAATCCATGTGTCATGCAACTGTTCGATAAGGGCATAAAGAATGTTCAAGAAAAGCGACACTTGGCAAAGGTTTTTTTTTTTTTTTTTTCGCTTGCATAGGAGTGGTGGTGCACCCCCTTCAGAACCGGCAGCCTCTTTTTTTGGGGTGAATTTTCCTTGTGTGCCTTGTCACGGTTGGTAATGACCATATGGTTTTCCCTTTGAAGGTCAGCTGGAATGGAACCGGGTTTCCTACTGCTGGGATACGAGTCCCATTCCCTAGTGGCTTGAATCACTGCAAAGCTCTATGGCTGGAAAGAGTTGCTGATCTCTATCTCTGCTCAGGACACCTGGATACAGGTACTACCCAAAAGTCTTTGGGTATTTGCGTATTCGGTTCTGAGAATTTCGAATATCTCTTCAATTACTTTCGAGCGAGGTTCTTATTGTGCCCTTAATTCAATGGGATCTCTTCATATAGAAGGTGCAATACGAGGCTGTCGCTTGAGGATATAATTGGGGGATCTTCAGATAATCGGAATCAGATCCGCGAATATTAAGATTAGTTCATCGCAAATTCTCATTTGAAAAATAATTGCAGATTTCTCTATATTTTGGTACCCAGGACACTCAGTGAACGATGCTACACGAGTCATCTTAGATATTTGCGGACCTGACCCTGAGGGTTTTGAATATCTCTTCAATTTATCTTCACGGTTTTCGGTTATTGTGCCCTTTACTCAACGGCAAGATCCCTCGACATAGAAAGAGGCAATAACTGAAAACTTTGAGGATGAGAGTTGAATAGATCTTCGTATAATCTGAATCAGATCCGCGAACATCAAGATTGATTCTTTGCACTTCCTCATTCGGACAGGATCGCTGCACCAGTGTGCTTCCTTTCATGTTTTGGTACATGGCGCACCCGGTGAAGGTCCATGGATGTTACTGGAATCAGCTTGGGTAGCCGGCCTGATTCTGAGGACTTTATATCAGTTCAATTGCCATCTTGCGAAGTCTCGTGTTGTGCCCTTCACTCAATGATGATGTTTTCCATTATGGAAGAAGCAATACGAGGCTTTGGGGTTGGGTGGGTGGGGGGGTGGTTTCCGCGGGGGTAATGGAATGGATCTTCAAATAATCGGTATTAGACCTGCGAACATCAACGTTGAGACGAGTAGTTTTATCCTATCGCGGATTCATCTATATTATGTTTTGTCGCGACTGGAAAGTATATTCAATTTCCAATTGTTTCAAAGGATGAGTGTCGTTTCTTGATCAATCATACAACCGAAGAGCATAGAATAAAGGTGTAGGGTCTGAGCTTCGAGTGAACACTGTCAGATTCGTGAACGCTACCACTGCATTCCATCTCATGCTATTCCTATCCAGAAAATATCATTACTGTTCATAACTCATTTCATATCCCCTCATTTCCGCAATTGACATATCATCGCGAGCTATCAAGATCAATGCCATTCCTACTTGGATCCATTCTAATTGGCCAGTAGCACGATATATCTTAACAGTTAAGCAAAAAGGACAACGAGCCAAAAAAATGTTGAGATGGGCTACGACGAAGCACTGAATATAGAATGAGGGCCTGCTAGACAAATCGATCTTATGAATTGGCAGAACTTTGACTTGACTGTATTATGTTGTCTACGTGCGATTCTGGGGGTATTTATCCCTGAACGGGCGGCAAGCTCCTGACAGTAGTAAATCCCTCATAATCGGTCTCGATCGGGGTTCTTCCATTAAGATCTCCCGAATGTAGAATATAATGGTGGCAAGAGAGCTTGACGCGTATATCAAGCTTAGTGCCTCCGGTTTCCCTGGACAGGCATGCCGACAGAGGTTGGGAATGAGGCATCAATCCGGTGCCTTATCCTGGAACCTCAACCAAAAAAAAAAACATGAAAACAACATAAAAGACACAATCATGAGAAAAATAAATAAAAAGGAAAAATATTCAAATAATGGAACGAAAACATCAAACAAGAAAAAACATTTAAAGCATAAAAAATAAAAACATACAACAGCAGGGATTCGCATGTGGTCACCCACCATACTACTAACCTGTCGGCGTGTGGCTTTCGCTAGAATGGCCACAGCCCCCTGGCATGAATCAAAGCCGATCAGGACGGATGGTTTTTATTCGGGTTCAGTCGAAGACAATTGGGCCGCAGTGGAAATAGATGGTTGGAACCACGGCAAAGCACTGCTCTTTGATAAGTTGTGCAAGGACCCAGATGTCTCTGTTGTTGACATCGAGGACCTTGCGTCGGGCGAGCTTAGACCACACGGTCTAAGATATTCATACAGTGGCGAGTTCACAAGCGAGCAAACAGCACCCGAACACGCTCACCATGATCACAACGGCCACTGGCAAGGAAACCGTCATTACCTATACAAATTGGACTTTTTAGTCCGACAGAGATAATACCTATTATAAGTTGGGCTTTTTCCAGAACACTCCTTCCCTCTGTACTTCTCAAAAGTCGCGAACTAATAAGAAACTGCTGTCAATGGCCGTAAACGCTTGTGGCTGACGTGGCTCCTTATTTCCTTATCCAGGTCTGCGCTTTATGCACTTTTACAGCCCCAAATTGTTATGTATGAAATGAACTAGTGGACTTATCAAAAACCCAACCAAGCGAGATTCGCGAGGCATCAAATAAAATACGATTAAGGGTAGTCCTTACCATGATTACTGGATAGTTTCACGTTCAAGTTTTCAGTACAGTGCGTCCCGAAACTAGTGCGACCACCCACACTCTTCGCCCCTGAGGCAAGATACACTAGCCTATATTGAGAGTTATTCCGAACCCCCCCCCTGCAAGTTGCGTATGTATTGCTTCCATTGCTTCGTCAGTACATTACACAAAGTTTCGGGCACGTAATTTGTAAATTCACATCTAATCAAGTATGGCTCCAAAGCTAGCTCCTTCCAAGCATGAGCCTATCTACTGTGACGAGCGCTGCCGCACGATGTGGCCCTGAAACGATAACAAAGCTGAAAAAAAAGAGCAGCAGAGTTTAGTGATAATACGATGAAATTTGAATGGAGGTTTGGGTTTGCTAGGGACCGGAAAAATTACACGCATGTGTAAGACAGGAGGAAAACAGGACCCGCATTTCAAATGACAGCTGACTGTAAAAGGACAATGCAACAGCCAATGAGCGTCAAAATGGCCGGGATACGTTGTCGTGCGGTTGTCGCGTACTGTCTGCGGAGGGCTCGTAGGGGATAGCACTGGTGACGCGCGCCCGAAGGTCACATGATGAAAGGCGGGCCGCCCCTTTCTCACTTGAGTGTCAAAACAACGCCGTTGCCTTGCACACCAGTCACAGTTTATATCAACCTGGTCATGGCTTCGGATTATCACTATGGCCCCAATGCCGGGATCCAGATAGGAATTAACCATGGACCTATCACGGCAGACTTCCATTCGCCCCAGCGACAGATGATTTATCAACGTGACGGATTTCCCACCGTGAGGCACGATGAATACACCATTGCTTGGATATGCGCGTTACACACAGAGATGGCAGCAGCTCGTGCCATGCTAGATGACATCCATCAATCTCTGCCCACCCATGCAGATGACACCAACACTTACGTACTGGGAAGCATTAAGCAACAGCGGGTCATTATTGCGTGTTTACCAGCAGAACAATATGGAACAAATAGTGCGACAAGTGTAATCACCAACATGAAACGATCTTTCCCAGCAGTTCGTGCCAGTTTGATGGTCGGGATTGGTGGTGGTGTTCCAAGCAAGTCCGATATTCATCTGGGTGATGTCGTCGTCGGAGTAAGGGTGATGCAGTATGATCTTGGGAAAATCGTTGGAGATGGGAAGTTCCAGCGAACAGCGATACCTAGAGCTCCTGATATGTTACTCGGGACAGCCGTGTCTGCGCTTCGGGCGAAACATGAGTTAGGACCTAGTCGAATCCCGTCTATCCTACAGCACAGGCTAGGAACAAACGTTTTTTATGGCCGCCCGAAGGCCCCAGACCGTCTTTTTCTAGCAACATACGACCACGCATCCCCGCTATCCGCCAACTGTGACAAATGTGATTATTCAAAGCTTGTACCACGAAGCAAACGGAGATCGAACAATATTGTGATTCACTACGGCGCAATCGCTTCAGGAAATCAAGTTATGAGACATGGGGTCACTCGGGATAATGTTGCTCGAGAACTTGACGTTCTCTGTTTCGAAATGGAGACAGCTGGCTTAATGGATATTCTCCCTTGTCTTCCAATTCGAGGGATCTGCGACTACTCTGATTCCCATAAGAACAAAGAGTGGCAACGATATGCCGCAGCGACTGCGGCTGCATATGCCAGGGAATTGATCGAGGAGATACCAATCACTGAGACGCACATAAAAGTGAAGTACATACAGGACGCTCGTGAGTCACCTAAGGATCGTGGGAATAACGTCAGCCGGCTACTGCTCACACTTTTAACTAGATAAGTCGCTGTCGTCTGAACATCGGCAGTGTTTGCTAGAATCCCTCAAGTTTGAGCAAATTGACTCCCGTAAATTGACCATCGAAGCAGCGCACGCCAAGACATGTTGGTGGCTTCTGAGCCATCCGAGTTACGAAGAATGGCTCAATCCCGCGAAGCTCAAACAACATCATGGTTTTCTGTGGATAAGTGGTAAACCAGGCGCCGGCAAATCGACAATCATGAAGTTTGCCTATTTGAACCTCAAACGCAAGCCCCACTATAAAAATGCTGTTACGGCGTCCTTTTTCTTTAATGCTCGAGGCGAGAGCTTAGAAAAGTCGATCAGTGGGATGTATCGATCGTTGCTGCTACAGCTACTCGAAGGGTATCCTGACCTGCAGACAGTTCTAGATAATTCAGAAGTTGTCTCGCAAACTCAAAGCGGTTGCCCATCTCTGAATATTCTGAAGGAACTCTTTTGCAATGCTGTTTCCGCCCTGGGCAACCGCTTATTTACTTGTTTCGTCGATGCTCTTGACGAGTGTGATGAGCAGCAAGTTGTGGATATGGTTCAGTGCTTTGAAGATCTAGCAGAACAATCCACAGCTAAAGGAGCCGCGTTCCGAGTCTGTTTTTCTAGTCGGCATTATCCCTATATCGTCATTCAACGAGGGATTCGACTTACGCTAGAGGACCAACTAGGACATACAGAAGACTTGACAGCCTACGTCGCATCCCGTCTTATAGTTACGGACGTTTCTCTGAACGAAGAGCTACGATCTAAAATTATCGAGAAGGCTGACGGTGTCTTTTTGTGGGTAGTTTTGGCCGTTAATATGCTCAACAAGGAGCATCGGCGAGGTGGAATGTCTCTGAGGAGGAGACTCGCAGAATTACCCAGCGATTTAAGCGAGCTGTTCAAAAACATCCTTAACCGTGACAAAGAGAATATAGAGGCGCTGTTGCTCTGTGTCATCTGGATTCTTTATGCTGAACGACCTTTGCAGCCAAATGAGTTTTATCATGCTCTATGGTCAGGTTTGTCACTGAAGGGTCTAGTAGACGACCAAATTCCAGATGTCGCTGCTCCTGACTCTAGTGACAATCTGAACAAATTCAAGAGATATGTCATTAGCTCCTCAAAAGGGCTTGCTGAGACTACGGAAGCCAAACAACCAACAGTTCAATTCATACATGAATCTGTTCGCGATTTCCTGGTCAAAGACAAGGGCTTATATGAACTGTGGCCTGAAATCGGATATGATTGTGCAAGCCTAAGCCATGAGACGCTAAAGCAATGTTGCAGCGTTTATCTGAACCATAGCCTAGTGCGCCAATCTGTGAACAGATTGCCTTCAGAGCCCAATTCGAGTACACAATCTGGTATCTCACAACGGTATCCATTCCTGCAGTACGCCAATCAACACATTCTCCATCATGCCAACGCCGCCGCGAAAGTGTGTCCTCAAGAAAAGTTTCTCTCTGCATTTAACGTCCCTGACTGGATTGTCGTTAACAATCTTTTCGAGAAATTCAAAATTCGAAGATATACTGCAAACACAAGTTGTTTTTACATTTTCGCAGAGAAAGGACTATCTGAGCTCATTCGTACGATGGCCCACGAGGACCCACAAGTCTATATGCCCCGGGAGAAATACAAGTATCCGCTTTTCGCTGCTTTGGCCAGTGGCAGTAGAGACACTGTTGCTGCTGTCTTAAACCTGCCATCAACTATCTGCAACGGAGTCGACATCATTAGGGGTATTGAGACCAAGAAAGATTTCATAGGATACGAATGTCGAACACCCCTTTCTTGGGCTGCCGGGCATGGTTGTACAGAAATTGTCAAACTACTCCAAACAGAACAAACCATCAATCAAATGGATAGGTTGGGGCATACTCCGCTCACACAGGCCTCAATAAATGGTTACGAGGCCATAGCGAGGCTTCTCATCGAGAGAGGAGCAGACATCCACGCTAGCGACAAGAACGGATGGACATCGCTTCACTGGGCCTCAATGAACGGCCACGAGGCGACAGTGAGGCTTCTTATCGAGAGAGGGGCGGACATCCACGCTAGCAACGGCAGCGAAGGGACATTGCTTCACTGGGCCTCAATGAGGGGCTACGAGTCAATAGCGAGGCTTCTCATCGAGGGAGGAGCGGACATCCACGCTAGCGACACGAACGGAAAGACATCGCTTCACTGGGCCTCAATGAACGGCCACGAGGCGACAGTGAGGCTTCTTATCGAGAGAGGAGCGGACATCCACGCTAGCAACAGCAGCGAAGGGACATCGCTTCACTGGGCCTCAATGAACGGCCACAAGGCGACAGTGAGACTTCTTATCAAGAGAGGAGCTGACATCCACGCTAGCGACAAGAACGGATGGACATCGCTTCACTGGGCCTCAATGAACGGCCACGAGGCGACAGTGAGACTTCTTATTAAGAGAGGAGCTGACATCCACGCTAGCGACACGAACGGATGGACATCGCTTCACTGGGCCTCAATGAGGGGCTACGAGGCAATAGCTAGGCTTCTTATCGAGAGAGGAGCGGACATCCACGCTAGCGACACGAACGGAAAGACATCGCTTCATTGGGCCTCAATGAACGGCCACAAGGAAGTGGTGAACCTTCTTCTCAATAGTGGGGCAATGGTCAACACTGACGTTGGCGCATGGACACCTATCCAACAGACTGTAAATGATCCGAGGCAGTGGCGACGCTCCTAATCGAAAAAGCAGCAGAAGTCAACACCAGCGATGGAGACGGCTTCCACCCCTTCACTGGGCCTCAATGAATGGTAATAAGGATATAGTGAAGCTTCTCCTCGAGGAAAGAGCAAATGTTAACGCCAGCGACAACCACGGGTGGACGCCGTTTCACTGGGCCTCCGCAATGGGCCATCAGTTGATAGCGAAGGGCCTTATTGAAAAAGGATGAGACATATGTATCAGTGATAATGAGGGATGGACTGCGCTTGAATGCGCGTCTTCGAATGGCTATGATGAGGTTGTAAAGTTCATAACCAACAAGAGAGCATAGGTGATATGAGCTGAGCAACATAGAATGGTCGGAATTATTTCATTTAGGATCTTTTAATTGCCACGACGTAGTGCCAAAGCTCCCTGACGAAAGAGGAGCGTAAGCCAACTCCAGCAAAAGAGGCTGGTATTCTGGAGCAGCTAATCGTAAAATGTATCTAGCATACATAACAAGAGAAATGCTTCGCAGTAGACTATCTTTGCTCGGTGGTGCTTTGAACATGTCAGATTTCAATATATTTAGAAGAAATTTTGTGGATGATACTTCTATTGCAACCAGCAGCCAATATCATCTGCGATACGGATAGTTCTTCGCTCTAGAACATATGGAAGATAAGCTTACGCATTGACGGGGCAAAGATTGATGCCATCTTGATGTAGCAACGACTTATAACTATCTGTCTAGAGCTGTCAAGAGCTCTGTGCCTTGTCTCAAGGAGAGGGGTGTAAAAGGTCGTCCGACGTAATTAATACAGGCTAATACAACCCCACTATAGCTGCATACAGTGGCGCCCCAAAAGTCTGTGACCACCCCCTATTGACCGCTCCGATCTCCGCCTTCCTAAAATAGGCTAGCACGCCCAGTCGCGTTATAGAATCGCGGTCGCGTCTCGACGATACGGTCTCTCTATTAGACTATATGTCAGGATGTCGGATACGTGTATCATCTAGTATCGAGGGACGGCCAATTGATGCATGAGATGGATTAACGAGAGTGTGTCTGTGTGTTCCGATCTGTTGAAAATGATCCAGGGGCTATAAACTGCGTATTACATCACAGTTCTTCCGAGAATGACCCGAATTACCATACAATTACTATTGCAATGTGGGTGGATGCTGAATAACCAAGAGCAGTGGAGAATCCACAGTATTTTACCTCTCTCAGAGTTGACACACCCCCCCAGCATCCGCTCTCATTGCTGAGGTTATTCCAACCAAGTGTGGATATCCTCCATTCCCAGTTGTTGCAGGAACTCGGTGTGTTTCTGTCGTGGGAGCTGCTTTGTTAGGCCGTCCGCGGCCATATCCTTTGTTTCCACCCATTCAACATGTATCCGGCCAGTTTGAACCTCCTGTCGAAGCCAGTGATGGTGTATGTCGACATGACGAAGCTTCGTACGTAAATGAGGTATTTCCCTGGTGAGTATACCAATCGTTTGCTGGTTATCGCAATTGATCGATAAAGGGTGTTCAGGATCAAAGCGGATGGATAAGAATAGGCGCTTCCACATTTCCATGGTCTTCGCGGCTTCCGAAATCGCTAGCAGCTCTGCTTCCGTGGTGCTAGTGGTAACCGTATGTTGCTTGCTGGCACGCCAATCAACTGCTCCACCAAACATCTTGCAGATATATCCTTCTGAGCTCTTCCTATCTCTGTTATCCGCAAATGATGCATCGCTGAAGAAGGATACTGCTTCAATGTCTCCATGTGGACGTGAGCGATACGTCAAAGCAAGAGAACGCGTGTGATATAGATAGGTAATGACCCTGTTGATGGCGTCAAGGTGCTCAGGTCCTGGATTTGTGAGGAATTGTGCAAGCGCAGAGGTTGCTTTTGCTGCATCTGGTCTGGTGATTGTGGTAGCATATTGCGTTGATCCAACTTTCTGCTGATACTCATGGATCTGTTGTCGAGTTGCTTCTCCTTCATATGGCTTCAGTGCCAGTGCTGAGGACAGTGGGGTGTCAACTTTGCGGCCATTTGTGAGATGGTACCGGCTTGCCATAGAAGAGATATAAGAGTCCTGACAGAGCCAGAGTGCTTTCTCCTGCCGATCTCGAACAACTCGGATTCCAAGAAACCACGCTGCTTCTCCCATGTCACGTAGTTCCCACTGCTCATTAAGCTTCTGGCGCAGTTCCGTTGCGCGTGTGCGCTGGGCTGGATGGTTGACGATGATGATATCATCCACATAGAAGAAAACAATGATGCCGTTTGTGGAGAAGAGGCAGAGGTCTTCCTGTACAACTTGTAAGCCAAAAGAAGTCAGGACCTTAGACGCTTCTTGTTGCCATAGCCTTGGAGACTTTCGTAAGCCATAGAGAGCTCGCTTGAGTTTCCAGCACTGCCTCTGTTCCTTGAAACCCTCTGGCATCTCAGTGATGATCTCCTCATCAATCCAACTATTAAGGAATGCATTGACAGCATCATACTGGTAAGTGTCAAGGTCAAAAGCAGCCACTAATGAGAAGACTGCTCGTGCAGTGCGTGCAGCGAGGGTTGCCGAGTATTTCTCCTCTGTGGTAAGTTTCTGGAGATCTCCTCGCACGCAGATTCTGGCCTTGAGCTTGCTGAGATAGCCATTGCTATCAACCTTATAGTTGAACACCCAACGGAGTGGTAGAATCTGTATGCTGTGGTCATTTGGTCGTTGTATGACCTCATATGTGCCTTTCCTCTTGATTGTCTGAATTTCAAGAGCACAAGCTGCCAGGAATCCCTCTCGGTAAGGATGGTTCATCATCTCCTTCCAGTTTCCTGGCTCTGGAGGTAACTCATCCTGATGCACTTGCGCGTGTGTGCGGGAGCTGTTTAATCCAGTAGCGAAGGCTGCGAGTACGCTATCCTCTTCCTTCTCAGAGATAGCTTGAAAGCTGACAAAGTTGTCATCCTCTCTTGTTCGTCGTTTTCTCGTTCCTCTCACAATGTTTCGTTCTGAAATGTCACCATCGATATCTCTAGGTGCTCTGGGAGTCTCCTGTGCGGGTGATGCAGCTGTGAGCTCATTTTGAAGCTGCTCAGCATGGTCATATGACTCCCGTGGCGGTGAGCTAGGGAATGTTCCTGGTGGAAGCGAAGGTGCCCGTTGCTGTGATGCTGATGGCGTTGGTGAAGGTGTAGCCATCTGTCGTCCCTCCTTCTGCTGCGAATTTGTTGCTTTTCCTGCTGAATGTCTTGCTGCTTGTTCATGCATGTTCTCAGCAGCGCTTTCTCTGCTTCCTGCTTCATTTGAGGAAAGAGGGACTATCTGGTGTTGTATCTCCTCTTCCTCATCCTGTTCAGTGATCCAGGGCATTGATTCAATTATATCGCTGACTGGTGGTTTGTCTAGTTCTCGTGGGTTGAAGAACTGGTTCTCATCAAAGACAACATCTCGCACTGCCCGTACAGCTCCTCTCTGTGGAAACCATACTCTCCAGATATTTGAGGCTTCATAGCCAACGAGATAACCGATCTCTGCGCGAGGCTCCATCTTCGCTGCATTCGGGATGCCCTGCTTGCGTACATACGCTCTGCATCCATAGATTCTGAGGTTGGCAAGGTTGACTCGTGGTGGTTGGTCTTGCTGGACATGAAGTGCTTCCTGGTATGGGACAATCCACTTTCCATCTCTCATCCTCGTGGGCGATCTGTTAACTATCCAAACAGCTGCTTTGACTGCTTCTGGCCACAGGTCTTTCGGAAGACCTGCATCCTGCAGTAGTGCGCGTGCTATAGTGACTATCACCCCCCAGATCGCTCCGCGAAGCCATTTTGCTCTGGCGTTCCAACGACGCTATGCTCAACAACAAAGCCTTCCTCTGCTAGGAATTGCTCTACCGTACGACCTGCTGAACGCTCATTATCATAGCGAAAGGCTCGGATTGGTAGGTTCCACTGGGTCCTCACATATGCACAGAAGAGTGTCACAGCTTGCTGACAACCACTTTTCTTCTCGTGAGTGAATGCTGCATGGAATCGAATTCCATCCACATAGAAATGGGATAACCAGCGATCACCATTATAGGCAGGGTCAATTTGAACAAGGTCAAAGTGTATTCTCCCAAATTTCCCGTATGTGGCTCCCTGTGGTCTTCTTGATATCTGACGTTTCGCAGAGGTGATCTGACAGACCTCACATCGTTCAGGGTTACCATGAGAGTTGTCTTCACTCTTTCCATCAATTTTGACTCCATCCACCATCGCTGGCAACAGTTCAATCTTCTGGCTATATGCGTGGCCTAGCCGACGATGCCAGCGCCTGGCTGATGCTGCTGAAATGAGTGGCTTTTCTGACTGCTTGGTGGCAAAGGCTGCATCAGAAGAGCAGTATTCCATGAAGTATAATCCCTTTTCCTTTCGCACATGTAACACTGGACTGTCGCTGTTGTTGACAATGGCTTTCTTGCTAGGATTCCACCAATATCCTTTATCCTCAATCTTTGAATAGGATATCAGATTGGTATGGAAGCCCGGGGAATAATGAACATTGGTGAGCTCTACCACTTGAGGCTCGCCAGTTTGAGGGTCCTGGCCTACCATGTCCACAGTGCCATACCCTGTAGTAGCAGTCATAGTATCACCTGTTTTAACAGAGCTTTCCCCTTTGATGAACACTTTGAAACGCCAACGATCATTACAGATATGCAGGGTAGTGCCTGAATCAAGAATCCAGCGATTTCTGAGCGGTTTGGCCACCTGATGCTGACCAGTTGATGCTGCAGCTGCAATGAAGAAGCTAAGCTTCTCTTCTGATACTGCTAATTGAGCCTGCGCTGGTGGTGCTTCCTTCTTTTTCTCCATCAGCTGCTTGATCTTCTGTTGATCCTGAGGACTCATTTGCTTGATAGCATCAGTTAAGCGCTTCGCAATTCCTTCTCTTGGCTTCCAGTTGTCACTTCGCAGGGTCTCATCAATATACCAGCACTCTGAGTAGTGGTGTCGAGGGTATCCGCATGGGCACTTCGTTCGATAAGTCTTCTCTGTTTTCCCAGTTGGCTTTGCCTCTTTCTGACCATCCAGGGTTGCGAAGGCCATCTTCGGTTGCTTCTTTCCAGAAGTGAGTGCTAGATCTCCACGGCGGCTACGATAATCGGCAATAACCTCATGAAACGTAGCAGTCGTGTTCATACGAAGCTCACGTCGCCATCCCGAGCAGAAGGTGTCATCTAGCCCCTGCACAGCATCTAGGAAGTCACGAATAGCATCATCTTTCTCAATACAGTCAGGAACCTTGGCAGCTTTTGCCTCCTCATATAAGCTTTCCCACTGTGTGAGCCACTGATCAATGCTAACATCTCTCGCAGGTTGCCTGATCATCAATCTCCACGCACGTCGGAGCTCCTGTCGTCGATTCTCAGGCTTTGGCTTGAATGTCTCTGCCAGTTTCAATAGCTTCTTCCTTGGAGTTTCCTCATCGACAATAAGATAGTGAAACTCAGTGGCTACTGAACGGGTAATAAGGCTATTCATGCGCGCCATAGCCTTAACAAGCCGCTGTCGCTTTGTTTCCTGCCGCTCATACAGCTGTATCTGCAACTGCCATCTCCTTAACTCATCATCAGTGAGGTCCATGATATCCTTCTCTCTACCGCGATGGTCCACAGGCATCATAGGTTCCCGATGTGCGATTGGAAGCTGTTCAACTTCTTCGTCCGACTTCTCGAGGTCAAGATAATTCCACACATCTTCAGATATGGCTGCTGACCTGATATGTCCTATCCAGATCCTCCACTGCGATTCCGCCCGTAGTTTCTGATCGGGTGGGATCATTGCCATCTCCTCTCTTTGTGAATCGGCCATCCTGTCTTCTCTCGCGATGATACTGATGCTGTGTTGATGCTAGGTTCAAGGGTACGGGATTGCTGCGTTGAGCGCGGGGCGAGGTTCCAATTTCTCGCGTGATGCGTGCGTTCAGGGGTATCCCGATCGTGCGAATCGCTGCTGCAGTGCTGCCAGGGGTGGTACGCTCGCAGTTACACGTGTGCGGCGCGGCTAACCGGGCTCATAACTGTCAGGATGTCGGATACGTGTATCATCTAGTATCGAGGGACGGCCAATTGATGCATGAGATGGATTAACGAGAGTGTGTCTGTGTGTTCCGATCTGTTGAAAATGATCCAGGGGCTATAAACTGCGTATTACATCACAGTTCTTCCGAGAATGACCCGAATTACCATACAATTACTATTGCAATGTGGGTGGATGCTGAATAACCAAGAGCAGTGGAGAATCCACAGTATTTTACCTCTCTCAGAGTTGACACTATATCCCACGATGCCTCGTGGAAGAGCTTTACCACAGCGCCCAGTGCCTAAGGGCCCTCTACCTACACCTCCCAGGCCACCTAATCTTCCACCTACTAGCGCACCACGTCGCCAGAATTGTGAACTGGACCCGAATCTACGTACCCAGATCACTACATTAAAAGAGGTCGCTAAGTGGTCTTATGGGGAAATTCATAAGAAATTCCCTGATTTACCACTTTCAACTATCAAAATGACATGCCTACGATCAAGGATTCGACATAAAGAGCAGTCTTTAAGCGATCTGGACGACCAAAGATCCTAAATGAAGACGATCGTCAAAAGATACTTCAGAAGATTCACGAAACACCTCGAGTCACGTACGAAGATCTACTCTCTGAGGTCGATAATAAGTGCAAAAAAAAGTCAATCGCTCGTCTTGTGTTGAGAACCTTCGAAAGTGGCGAGTACTGAAACGACCTTATCTAAAACCTGAACATGCTGAACAACGACTCGCGTGGGCTTTCCGGTATCAACACTATACAAAAGAGGATTTCGACCGTGTTTTCTGGTCTGACGAATGTACAGTTGAGCATGGTATCGGACTTCGACCAGAATATACGTTTATTCGTCCTGGAGAACAAGCAATCCAAGGCGAAGTCCATCCAACTCCATACCGAGGATTCCAAGTTAAACAGATGTTTTGGGCTTCATTTTCTGGCTCTCCTCGACGAACTGCTCTTATCCCACTTTCTGGAGATCCGAATTCACGTAGGGGAAGTGTAAATCGTTTTATTATTCTTGATTTATATCGTCGAATCTTACCAACACTACTTATCGACCCAAGATCAATTTTTCAGCAAGATAATGCTCCATCTCATACTGCAATTATTGTACGTGAATATATTGCTGAACTTGGACGTGAGATCATAATCTGGCCACCTTATTCGCCAGATCTTAACCCAATTGAAAATCTCTGGACGTTATTAAAACAGAAGATCTATCAAATCCGACCAGATCTACTGCATATGCCTAATAACGATAATACGCTAGAGGTTCTGATCGCTACAGCCGAGGAAGCCTGGCAGCAACTTGACCTTGGTATCTTAGAAGGTCTATCAGAGAGTATGCCACGTAGGGTGCAGGCTATTATTGAGTCTAATGGATGGTATACTAGATATTAGTTATATTTGAATATTATCTGGAGTTTTTGGTACGGCAGAATTATGGCAGAAAATAGCGGTGAATAGGGGGTGGTCACAGACTTTTGGGGCGCCACTGTAACTCACTGATCGCTGAAATCATTTTCCTCGCTGTCGGCGTATTCATTATGACCGGTACCCGAGACCTCTTCTACAAAGTCATGTGGACTCTTGTCTTCTGCCCGCTAGGCATGGGCGGGGCAATGGGCGGATTGATAAATTGCTTTATCGTTGACTATTACTACGGGAAAAAGGCCGCTCATTTCACCGGAATACTGGCGCTCCTGATTCTCAGCACTTGTAACTATCTTTGTTACAACCTCGGCAGACATTTTGGGTGGTTTGGAGCCGCGGAACATCCGATGTGGTTCTATTGGCGGTATCCGATGATCTGGGCGGTTGGGTTTTGGAATGGGGTGCTTCTGTTTACAGATAAGGGGCAAGAGAAACTTGCTAGATTGGGGTTATGATTTATTTTTGTGGACTTATCTCTGAGCATGGACTACTGGACTAGGTTCGACTGAGAGGCTCGAAACCTGAAGTGGGAGCCTCGCAATTTCAACATTTGCGTATGGTCTCCGTGTATAAATCGTGAATCTGCCAATTTGGAACCTTAGTGTCAGCTGCGGCCGCGCTTCCTCTCCGCACTAGGAACCACAATAAAAATTTTACCGGGACCGGGGCATCCGTTACTTTTCATATGGCGACTTGATAGGTCTTGGCTCCTGTTTTATTTAATTACTGTGCTTGCATGTCTCTTCTCGTAATAGGTGAATTCATATGCATAATTACGGGTACATTTTGTCGCTATTCAATTCAATTCAATTCAAAGTTCTATTAACCTGATGCAGCCCAACTAGAACGTAATGGCTATGCAGGTGCTTCCTCCGTCGGAAACAAGAACTCGTCCAAACGCCACCCCCAACAGTAACAAATACAAAGAAAACACTGCATGTCGCGATTCAAAAACAGGTGACAATCTCACAAAACCCGTCATAGAACGCTCAAAATGAATGTAATTGGCTTATGCCAGCACACGTCGTGCCATGCGGCCACATCCCATCCCCGTATTGCCGCATCATCCCATGCTTCTGCTTCCACATCTGCTCCAGTTGGCATGCAGTTTTTCAACATGCCCTGTTCGATCGATATCGTTCCTCATCGGTGTTGTATTTCTCCCACTGTCTCTCGTCGCTGTAGGTTTTTGAGATCTTCCTTATACCCAGCGTCTTCACCTCCTGCTGCCACCTTGCCAAGTTATTTTGGCGTGTTAATGTTTGCATCAACATCCTCGTAGTCCACGTGCCTGGACTGACCGAGGAGTCCTGTCCGGTGCATGAATTCGGCCACGTAGCGGATGGCCTGCGAGTCCGACATGATCGTGTCATAATCGGTTGTTCTCCCCAGATCGGTTTTGTACCAGATCTTGTTCAACACCACGGTCCTAAGCCCGGTGTATAACGGACACTGGAGAAGGACATGCATGGGAGTCTGGCTGCCCTCGTCACAGTGACACCGGTCTGTGGCCCCCTCTGCCCTCTGCTGTGCGGTGGCGATCTTGAACAGGAAATGTCGAAGCCCAATCGCTGTGGCCTCATCTGAATGAGAATTGAGGTGTAGGGATTTGAGAGCCCCTCATATAGACCTAGAGCCTTCTTGTGCGGTGTGTTGACCAGTCGATAGGTCGGTCTTCCTGTCTTCTCTCTTACCCACTCCCTTGCCCATCTATCCCTCATCCGCTGCCGCACTCAGCACCTCGCTGAGGAGGCAAGGCGATATGCTTCGGGAGCACTATTCTTCGCCCCATCTCCGTTCTCCGCAGCAACCTTAGCTTCAACGTCAGCTGCTTCATTACCATGCACGCCCACATGTGCGGGGATCCAACGGATCTCAACGGCGGGAATCTGGCCGGACGTGGGTGTGTGAGAAGTTGATCGGAGGGCCCGTACATGATCATATATGCGTGCGAGCATGTACTGGCCGCCTGGCTGTCAGAGAAAATGACCAGCTTCTTGCTGCACTCTTCTGGTCATATGTTTGGTTTTGGTGTTTGAAAAACTTAGAGAGAGTCATCTCTATACCGTTGAGCTCAGCAACGTATACTGAAGAGTCCTCTGTGGAACCGAGATGTCTTCGTTCAAAGATGCCTGTGCGCGGGGCAACCGCGGAGGCACCCACATGGCCTTCGTAGCCACTACCATCGGTGAAGGACGAGACCGTCGGGGGGCGGTTGGCATCTGAGGGCTGTCGGATAATCTGTGGGTGTTGGATATCTTGGTGTTCCTGGAGTTGCTGGGTCTCCTGGAGATGTTGGAGATCGTCCTGCAACCGGTCAAAAGTACGCTCACACTCCCAATCAAGGAGTTCCCTCTCAATCTGGTCATGCGAGGCTCGCGCTGCCTCTGCATCTTCAATAACGCATGGGATCCGTGCCTCCCATGGCGCTAATATGAAGGCCTTCCACGTCTCCCACTTCTGTGGGCTAGGGGCCTGAGAACTCAGGGAGTGCCCCTCATTTCTCTTCCACCGTAGATCTTCCAGTGGGCTCCACCCTCCACGTCTCTGCTTTGCCTTCCTTTGCTGGTACAGGCATGCTGGCTGAGCCCAGCGCGCCCCTGTCTGTATGCGGATAGCTGCTTCCTCAATGTTTTGTTGCATCTGGAGATGGATTGGTTGGATAAAAAGCTCCACATTGAGCGTCTCCGCACTAGTGCTCTTGAAAGCCCCACTGATCAAGATCGCCGCACGTTTTTGGACCCTGGTGAACTCCGCTATCACACGGTTCCTTTCCGCGGCGGGAAGGGCCCCTGTGGCAGGGCAGTACCAGGCTGATAGTCCGTAGAGCATCTGTGGCACCACTACTGCCTGGTAGACCTTCCTCATCGCCAGCAGCGAGGCACCCCATGTGGAGCCAGAGATTCCGCGCAGAGCGTCCAAACTGCCGTTGGCCTTCGCGATCAGCTGTCTTCTAAGTTTGTCAAATAAGAGACATTTGTCCAGCCAGATTCCTAGATATTTAGCATGTTCCTTAGGTTGAATTGGGCATCCAGAGGTGTAGACTAGCATTCGGTCATTGCCTTCTGGGTGGCAAGCTGCAAAGTCGTATATATCCACTGAATGGTCGTCGGCTTGGCCGTTGGATCGAATATCGGTCTGAATTCCAGGTTCAGTGTTGGTGTGGTCATTGGTCGGTGTGCTGTCCTGGTTGATTCTCGGATTGGTGAAGTGAATAAGTTCAAACTTGTCCGCTGCGAATTTGGCTGCATGCCTCCTTGCCCATAGTTCTGCCTTATCCAGGGCCTTCTGCAGGAGCTGTACATTGACGTAATAGGATTCTAATACTGCTATAATAGCTGCATCGTCCACCCAGCCATATCCTACAGTTGTTCCCTCACCCAGTTGTTGGCAGCAGGCATGGATTAGCGGGGAGTTGAAGAGCAGAAAGAGAATTGGGGAGAGCGGCGAGCCCTGAGGAATCCCTGTGGGCGTTGGGAACGCCTCACTGAGATAACCAGGCACTTTGATCCTGGTGCTCCATCCTGATAGGAATGACGTTATCCATGGCGTGAAGTAACCAAGGCCGAGCTGAGTTATATTGGCTAACAACCTCTCATGTGAGACATTATCATATGCTCCCGCCACGTCTAGCAGGATCATTGACACCTTTCGGCCGTTTCCCCACGCCTTATGAATGCGGTAGAGAATCAGCTGAATAACATGGTCAATCGAGATGCCTTTTCGGCCCCCGAGATGGCTGTCAGGGAGCAGTTTGAATTCATCCACTGCCCAGGCAATCCTGGCTGCCACCACTGATTCCAGTAGCTTAGCAAGGAGTTGATAAGTGCCACTGGCTTGTATGACTTTGGGATGCGGTAGTCACGAGGGCCCCCTTTCCGAAGGGTGAGCGTGATTGACAGCTGGAAACACCGAGGATTGAATCCCGTTCGCATACACGCGTCAAAGACCCTGGCCACGACTGGAACGAATTCGTTGCACAGGGCGGCCAGCACCTTCCACACGCGGTTAGGGAGACCATCCTCACCAGGTGCCTTGTCTGGCGGTGCTCTGTGAATAGCATCAGAGATCTCCTGCTCTGTCACGCCAGGGAAGTCAATCAGAGGACGATGATATAGGCGGCGGCTGCTGCTGAGGTCCAAGAGATCCGCCTGCGGTGGCTGAGGGAAGAAAACCTCACGGAGCAGATTGACCTTCTCTAGATTGCTTTCCGCAGGCGAGGCGTCACTGCCTGGCACCTTTAGCGGCGGTATCATACTGCTGCCACTGCTCTGGTCCCTGTTCCTGGCCCACTTAGATACTTTCCAGAGGCCCCGGGGGCCCTGTTCAGTGGCCGATTTAACCCAGTTTCGGACCAAAAGACATTAAGCAGCTTCGACAGACCTACTTGCATAGGCCACTACCCCAGTTTTCCGCCCAAAACTTGAGGCTTCTAGACTCTCGAGGTTCACCACGCCTCTCACCCTGGGTGTCTCTCAGTTTGCTCCATAAGCATACATCACGGGCAGGCCAACTAGGTCAACACCGCTTCAACCGACCAAGGCCAGTCTCAGGCCCCCAGTGCGAGTGAGGTAGTTGGCTTCCGTCTCTTTGTACACCGATACGCGCATCCGTCCTCTCGGGCCATACAGACAGTCTCTTGGCAGGACTTAATCCTGCCACAGTGGCTGCCATTGTACACCATGCCCCGCGAGAGCTCGCACTCTCGTTTCGCGTTACCTAGAGAGGTCTCCCTCCACTAGGCCGACCGTGTCTTGCAGAAAGCCCTCGTATACGCCCCAGCCGGCAGTGTATGTCGGTCGCTCCCCACTAACCAAACTTGTTCCCCAGTGACTGAACAGGTTCGATGATTTACCCGTGGCATAGCCTTAACGAGCTCCATCGTTTGCCACCAGCCAGCCACCAATATCTTCCAGATTACCCGTGTATCTCCCAAGAGGGATGCCCGTGTCTCGGCGGTGCCCGTGTCTCGCAGAACAGCCGCACCCAGAGCTTGCCCGTGGCTAGGCCTTAACGAGATCTCCTGTGAGCGATGTCCCCGAGCCTTAACGAGTTCGAGTCTTAACGAGGCCTCTGAGCCTTGAACGAGGTCTGTCCGATATTAGCTTGATTGCCTGCGTCACTGGTTCACTACCGCCTCGCCGCATCTCGCACGATGCGATCCCAGACCGTATGCAAGCTCAGAGGTGTCCTGTCTTCTTCCTAGGGCGACACCACTTCGACTAGTAATGCAAGACCAGCGTCTGGGCCCGAGTGCGAGTCGGGTAAGAAGAAGTCGGATGGTTTTCAACTCCCAAATCCCTGATTTTGATGTGGTTGTGTGGTCGTGCCCCGCACCGAACGCACCGGGCCGAACCGCACAACCACAGCGGATTCACTTTGGTCTCCCCAACGGGGATTAACACCGGACACCACGAGAAGGTATGAATCCATTGTCCTAACAGCCTGGCGAGGACTGTCACCCAGTGCGAGCTCACTGGGGGCTTCGTTTCAGGGCATTTTACGTGACGAGCGTGGGACCCCCCCCCCCCCCCCGGGGTGAATTTTACATGAAACAGCTATACAACTGCCATCTTTCCTCTAGCGAAGATAGGTTCCATTATTTCAAGTATACCTGTTGAGTATCACTCTTAATTAGCCTTGCAATATGCTGCCGAGATTCCTCTCCTAAAGCTGCATTTTTTTTGGGATGGAATCGAGAGCTCCAAATGCCGAACTTTTGCTCGAGTAGATAATATTGCTTTTTGGGGCATGTGCAGCTGCTCTTGCCCATGTTCTCACCTGGGAGCCTTATTTTTGCTTTTTCGTACAATACTGACCTGAGCTGCGCGAAATCAGCCTGAGTGAGGCTGAGTCTTTAGCGCCCACAAAATGAGGCTCGTCCCAGCTTTATTCGGATCTTCGAGCCCTCAACACTTTTCTCTCAACTTGCTCTCTACTGCCACTCCATGAACGCCCTAAATAGGTCTCGCCACCCCCCGCTGCACTCTCTCCAATGGCGGAAAAAATTTTCTACCCGCCAGACGAGCATCTACCGCTTGCAGGATAGTCGTTTAAGCGTGCCCACTGGGGAATCAGTGATCGATGAGTTCTTCCGCAGATTCGAACCAGGTCTGTCCCCGCCCCGCAGCCATGAGCCGCTGAGACTTTTCCTCGAGCAAACCGGAGCGCTGCATTCGTTCCTGGACATTTTTGGGAGCCAACGTCCACCATTGAACAGACGGGTGCTCGCCGTGGTCGACGACCGATGCGATCCTTGCTTGCAGATAACAGGCATCGCGGAAAGCGCGGCTTTCCTGCCTGTTCGACCATGGGAGTCCGAAGAGTACATGCGACGGCCTCCTGAGGGTTTGTATACTCAGATTTGCGGCGTGGATGCGGAAATGCTCTACAAACATCTTAATCAGGATGTATGTTATCTCCCCTTTAGATTATGGTCTTCTTCTGATCTTCCTAGAGAACAGGCCGCGCAGAGCGCCGGATCATGTAGGTTTTCTCTATCATCGATGAATAGGGGCTAATTGAAAAGATATTTGGTCGATCTGACACCACTGGCGGGCCTCGCCTTGATCTCAACTGTCAATTATTTTCATCTTCCCCAAGTGAGGTCGTTTCTCTCGCGATACGTGGCGTTTGACTCGTACATAGGAATCTCGCAGGTATTCTTACTGTGGGAGAGGAAAATTAGAAAGTGATTGCTGACATTATTTCGAGATCCGCGGTTTCACCCTAGAATTCCATCTGCCGCATTACGTCCTTCGGCCAGAGGATGATCGGCTCCGAGATGGTCGGCGACTTCGGAAACACCGTCTTTTTCGCCTCTCTGGTCAGGATGCCATCTACGAGGTTCAACTATCCTTAGTCGTTTTTGGGGTCGATGAATTCTTCTGGACAGCCTATTTCTGCGAAGACGCGTACTTCCGATCCAGCAATCCAATCACCGAGCACCTTAAGGATAAGGGAGATGGGCCGTCGTCGGGTGTGCGGATGAGCAAGTTCCCTATCTGGGACCCGCGGTACTATTTTCTCTACATTCTGGTCATTCGCTTGGGACAAATCACGATGGAATGGGCGGTCTTGACGGATATCATCGCCGGTCATCTTGACAAGCATGTATTTACACTCCCTCCAGTGCCCCTTGAAACATTAATATGTACGCAATCTAAATCGCTAACCAGGATGACCTGTTCCTGGAAGACGACCCGTCCCTGAGGAAAACGAAAGAATATACTTGGATCTTAGTCACATTACGACGGCTTCGTAACCTACTAGCTCGAGTAATCGCGACGCTGGTCTCCTTCGATGCGAATAATTGCGTCTACTTTGACCTTGAAGCTGAGGGAGCCCTGTACGACCGGTTCCGCGAGTGTTTCGACCAGGTGCGTCAACTAACCGCAGAGCTGTCTTCTGCCCAAATGGTTCTAGAGCAGCGGATCGAAACATTAGAGAAAATGTCGGATGTGGTACGTCGGTTCTAATTGACTTAATCCCTTCAAGGATGTTTCTCTAATATGTTTCAAGCTGGTGAATGCTTCCTCCTTGGCAAAAAGTATCACGGCCACCCGCCAGGGGGACAATATCCGGCTTTTGACGTATATTAGTATTGTGGGTCTCTTTACTTATCTGCTGAGCGTAGCTAATAAAATATCAGATCTATCTCCCAGTGACTCTGGTGACGGTGCGTTACGCGGTTTGATATACCAGTTTACATACTAAGATACTGCAATTAGGGCATCTTCAGTATGAATCAAGTCAGCGGCGAGAATGCCTGGTGGAAATACTGGCTCTGTCTCATTTGTCTCACAGCTGGCACTATCACCATGGCTATCGGAGTACAAATCATCAATCCCCGTTGGAGATATGGACAAAACATGCCTAATATCACTTGAAAGTGGTGCAGTAAGAACATACACGATGATTGCAGTAAGAACATATTGGTTCCATTTCATACATTCTCGGGCCAGCACCGCAATTACACTGAACAATCAGTAGCTTTCTCAATATTAAATGGGTTTTCGCTGTCTTACACATATATACAGGTATGCCAATTGAGACATCCCATATGTCGGACTTTGGCATTCCGCACATTTCTCATGTTGACATTTCTCACACTTTCCTGAGTTGGCATTGTTATATGATTTGCAATCTTCAATGCACTGGACGTGTATCAGTGCTGGATAGTATGAAGAAACTTCGAGGCCGCTTACACAGTACCAGTCCTTCCCTAATTGGACAGGAAGATGGAGAGAGAATATATCCCTCGGAAAGAAATCCATAATCAAGTGAGGTCCAGTATAGGTGGTAGATATGTAAAGAGAGTAAAAAGAGTAGATGGGTAGTAAGACGAGAAAAATGGGAGGGGTAGAAAATCGTTTTCTGAAATAGACGAGGCTACCCTTGTCACGCTGACATAGCTGGCGATTGGTGGATCGAAGATACAGCTGAAACTATCAAGTTATCCCATAAATGTATTGTGAGTGTAATTATATTGTATATTATATCTACAATAGGTTACAATAAGTAAACATTAATTTGATGGCGGTATATCGGTAGTCGCTTCTTGCGTTGGTGTCGCTTCTTGGGATTGGCGTGATCGCTGACTCCGACGCCCCCGAAGCACGTTGAAGTGATTGTTATCTTATCCGAAGAAGCCGCATATCTGCAGGGCCAATTGAGTCAGGTTCTCCCGCCGAGCCCAAGCTCCCCGCCACGCTATGTGCGCAGACAGGGGCCATTTCCGGGTCTGGCTCGTGCCTTGGCTCTGGGCATGGGTATGCTGGTGGTGCGGGAGGTCGGCAGATGGAGCTCTGGTGGGAGGCGTAGGAAATGAGCCTAGGAGCTCCTCTACAATGACGTACTTTAACGAGGTCTCTTTCATCATTGAAAGTGACTACCATGCCCTGAAACGGACGTAGTGAGAGAAAGGGTACTAAACAACTCGGATGCACTTGCGCGTCCGCAACAAGACCGGCTTTCTACCTTGGACAGCTACTGCCAGGCGCGCTGCCCATTCGCCCCTGCTAGGCCTTCTTGGGACTGGCCTGTCTTGGATTTTGTGTCGGCGTCCTTGGCTGCGTGTCACTGCACTCCCACTTTGCTTTATGCCTCTACTACCATAATTCTAACACCGCTCTTGTCATGATTGTAGTCGCCAAGCCCGTTTATCTATAAGATTACCCCATTTTCCCGTATTTCTAATTACGGTACACTCGAGTCTGTAAATTCTCAGCCGACAAAATCTTCACAGCATTGTTGGAAAACAGGTAACCAAGGCCAGACCAGACTGTGGTAGTTGCCACAACGTGTCTATTTTCTCTGGCGTCAGTGAATCAGGTTGAATTGCCCCCCCCCCCCCCCCCCCCCCCCAAAAGAAGGCAAAGAGGGGGCTGCAGCGTGGTAAAGGGAAGGGTACAAGATACGGCAGGTTTAGCCGTGGGGACACGTCAGCCGTTCAGGGGCGTGCAGGGCATATGGGTGAAGAATAGAGGGGGCTTCAGGGCACTCAGGGCGTTCGGAGTGAAGACCCTGAAAGGAGTGAAGTGTAAAGCGGCAAGGGCACTAACGTAGTTCCCAAGCGAGTGACGCACCCAAGCGAGTGACGCACCCAAGCGAGTGACGCACCCAAGCGAGTGACGCACACCGCCTACCCCTACATTTTTAAAATGATATTAGACTACTAAAAACACTATTAAATTCAAAAACTATAGACTAGGGCACCGAGTAATTGAATGGCCAATACTATTGCAGCCGCTACATCTCCGCGGTGCACGTTTGGCTGGTGGGGGTGGCAAAATAGGTGATTCAACCGGTGCGGGCGGATGCTGTTCAACAGGTTCCACTGGCTGCACTGGCTGCACTGGTAGTCGCAAGCCCTCTCCAACTGTAATACCCTGTTCGCATCGAACGAGACGATTCGTTCTTGCTCGCTTTTGCCGTTTCTTCTCATTCGCAGCCCGTAAATCAGCAATTTCCTGCGCTTGTAGCACATTGGTATGCATTGAGACACAGTAACCCTTGATAATCTGATCTAGGATAATCTTTGATGGGGAAGGAGGGCTTCTTGATCGTTTTCTAAGTAGTTTTTTGAGTGAAGAAAACTGTCTTTGTACTTGTTTGACTGTTTTTGGCGTTTTCGGACTGAACTCGCTCGATCGGCTGCTTGGGCGGCTAGGTGGTGGTGTAGGTGTTCGGAGAGAAATATTCAGTTTTGAAAGCACCCGTTCAGGATCTAGTGGAACTAGACTTGCTGCTGTGAAACTATGTTGAATAGTCTCTAGTTTAAAGGTCTCTTCTCGTGCCTGAGGATATTCTGCTAGGAAATCTAGCTTATCAATATGGTTAAATCCTAGCCGTGCCTGATTGGTAATCAGACGACTATAGGCACGCTTAAGAACAGCAAAACATCCAATATCTAGAGGTTGAAGAAGATGGGATGAATGTGCTGGCATGCAGAGTGGGATAATTGAGTTTTCAGCGCAAATTCGGTCGAATTGAGGCGTGAGATGGCTACCATGGCCATCTAGAATCAGAAGGCGATGCTTTCCTTTCATCCGACTTGAGGTGAATGGGATGAATAGATTTTGAAGCCATCGGACGCTAATTTCATCTGGAGTCCAGCCATTAGGTGAAACTTCAAATCGCCAATCTTTTGGAAGGCCATCAAGCCAACCGATGTTGTGGTTTTTGGCTTTGAAGATTATACATGGTGGAAGAGCAAAACCTGCTGCACTGATTGACTCGATTGTAGTCACCCATTCACGATTTCCTGGCTGTAGAACTGCCCGACGACCATAGTACTCGGCTCGAGTAACCACCTTTTGTGCTGAAATAAGGCCCATCGCGAATCCAGTCTCATCAAAGTTGTAGATATCATCTGATTGGATGCCGTTCTTATTGATCACATTTTGAACGGTTTTAAACCACTCACGTAAGACGTTCGGGTCCTCGTTTTGAGCACGTTGATAGTCATAGCGTCTTGAGAAGCATGTTCGAAGCTCTTTTTGGCGATTGATAAAATTTGATGCCCAGTTTTTTCCAACTGTTGGTGAGGGGGTGTTTCCGCGGTCGGCAAGTAGAATATTCGCTATTTCTCTCACAGTTGAGGGCCTAGGCGCTGCACCGCGTGAATCCATTGAGAGTATCCACTTTACAAGCGATTCTTCTTCAAATCCAGTCAATTTATGACTATTAGCGCGTGTATTCGCGCGAGAAGACTGGCCCGCACGTCGGCGGCGGATTGTAGCCTCAGATACGCCGTATGTCTTGGCTGCAGCGCGAAGACTAGGAAATTGTCCTTTTTGAAGAGCCTGAATGGCTAATAAGATTCTGCCCTCACGATTAACCGAATCCTGGCTTGATTGAGCGTGTTTTGGTGGCATGGTGGGTGGTTGAAAATAGTGGGTACGCGTCAGGACGCCATTTTTGGTGGGGTGCGTCACTCGCTTGGGTGCGTCACTCGCTTGGGAACTACGTTAGTCCCGACGAATTACAAAAAAACATATGAAAGCAAAAACATACAACGGCAGGGATTGGCATGTGGTCACCCACCATACTACTAACCTGCCGGCGTGTGGCTTATACGCAATCAGTAGTCGGGTGCCTGCCGCCCGGGTGAGAGCGCCGCTTTAGCGTCGCGCGACCGGGGGTGAGAAGGGTGAGTGCGCAATAGACAGGGTGAGAAGCAGAGTGAGAACAGGTGATTCTCATCCTCCGTCATGGGGCCGCTGCACAGACCGCCTTCGCACTCTCCCAGTCTAATAATTCCACAGAGCATCTTTCAATCGGCTCAGACAGGACAATCGTGGAAAAACGCATGCACTCTACTATAGCTGGCCGTTTCGCGATCCCGGCCATTACTTTCACCAAAAAAAAAAAAAAAAAAATTTAATAATTTTATTGAGTTTTCATCGACGTTCTCCGAACCTCTCAATATAGATCCGGCGTCGCTTCTCCAAAGTGGAGCAAGAGCAAGGAGTAGGTTTGAATTTTGAACCTATCATGTGAAGCCACTTATATTGCCGAGATGATTGTTCCAGAGTCGTTGCATCGCGCGTTTCCGCAGTATAGACTATATCGAATCGCCGACCGGGCTCTATTCGTGTCTCTATAAAAAGCCATTTCAAAAGACGCAATGTAGGTTGTCAAGTTATTAATTGAGACGATCTTTCAGGAAGATCCGTGCTGTAAGGATATGATCTACTTCGCAGGGTAGAAGGCCTGTCAATTAGGTAGGAGAAGAAAGCACTAAGTTCCGAGTTGCTTCAAGACTGTTTCCTGGGGGTTCCATAACCCCTAGTGGCTCTCTTTATATACAGTCTCCTCGCCAGAACGGGAACAAACGGGGAAACACCACAAAACGGAGTGGTGAGAGTAATGCGGAATCATACATCCCACTACAGGGTTCCACCCTGTAGTGTTCCCTCTCAGCATCACTATCGAAAGGTTGCTGATTGACCGCTGAGGGACAGCTGTTTTGCCGGGATTCTCAGGCATAGCCTGAGGCACCGGTGTAGAAATAACTAGTTAACTAGTTATCATAACACGTGCGTTAATTACAGCCTTAAAATTCAGGTCTAAGTGTATGCCATGAATGTGAGGCAGAACAACCGCTCGGCCACAGACTATCATCCATCAGTAAGAAATGCCTAGGTGCACCTGCGCCACATGGCGTAACAGCATTCTTCTTGCCAAGAAAACCTGAGGGGTCAAACATCCTTGCTATTTGCATTGCAAAGCTTTACGGGGCATTCTGCATAATATTAAATGGTTGAAAAGTCAGTGAATGAAGATTCGTATTTTTTCGCGCGGAGAATGTGATGGCGTTGTCTGCCGGTGACTCTTTGCATGTGGCCTTATGCCTCCTCCACGACCTATCGGACTCCTCGCATCGATTTCGTATTAGGCGCCTCACAGGGAACATTGGGCGCGCTGTTGTGGCATTCTTAGTTCCACCTGTTGAACCAATGATCAAGAAATACGATGCGATAATGAGAAAAACCGTAGCTTATTCAATCACAGCATACTGCATGGTGCCCAGCCGCTTCAGTATCTCGTAGCCCGAGTGAGAAGAATGACTGTGCAATAGACGGCGTGCCCAATGGGGCGAAAGCGGGCAAGAAAGACGCTTTTGGCCCGTTTTCCCTTAACAGGAATAGCGCGAGAATCGGGGCTGAGGCTCAACAACAGAATACCCCGCGTCGCTCTGTTTTACCTTCCGCATATACACCTATACGCCAAGAATGAATGGCGCTGGACTGCTCGACTTACCACACGAAATCCTCCTAGAGATCGCTAGCAATATCTTGCGGACTAGTGACCTTTCGCACTTTTTGTGCGCGAGTCGAACCCTACATGATGTTCTCTCCCTGGAACCTTACAAAAGAGAAGTCGCCAACACCGGTGGCGAAGCCATAACGATCTTAGCTCAGCAGGGCCATGAAGCTGGAGTTCGATACATGCTCGATGAAGGGGTGAAAGTGGATAAACGTGGGGCAAAGTTCCCCCATACAACGGCGCTGGGTGAGGCTGTGGCCTCCCACAACCTGGGCATTGCGAGACTCCTCCTCGACCATGGGGCGGGAATGAATAAGGTCGACTCTTTAGTGACTCCTGCCTTAACCCTGGCCATATATCCAGAGATTTCGCGGGAGGATACTTCTATGATGGAGTTACTGCTTGACTACAAAGCTGACATGAACATGGGGAACTTGGGAAACCGGACATTGGTCCCTTTGATCGTTGCGGTTAGATGCAGGAACCAAACAAAGATGGAGTTCCTTCTCAGCAAAGGCGCCGATCCAAATATTTGTGTACCGCAGACGCAGCAAACCGCGTTGCATATCGCCATTATGAAAAAGATGCCAATTCAGACTCTAGAGGTACTACTGAATGCTGGCGCTAAAGTGAATTGCCTAGACAATGAGGGCAGGTCACCGCTTCATATGGCGGATTTCTGTGCTCCAATCAACCTTGACAATGCCTCAACTCTAACAGGATCTGGTGCAAAAGTCAACCTGCCAACTTCGATGCCTATCATTCAAGAGACTGTCGGATTTGAAAACTTAAGATGCGCAGATATTCTTCTGCAACATGGCGCCGATATTCAAGCCCGAGACAATAGAGGCTGGTCGGTCCTTCACTACCAGGCTGACAAACTATGCGATGCGTTTTTCTTTAAGTGGTATTGCGATCAAGGCTGCGATGTGAATTGGGAAGATGAAAATAAAGAAACGCCGATATTCAAGGCGATCGCGTCAAAGAGAAACGCGAGACTCAAACCAGTGACAGTCAAGACAATTTTATCTCTTGGAGCAAGCGTCAATCTGGTTAATTCTCAAGGCCAGAGTCCTCTCGGTCTTGCTGTCACCCAGGCATGTCCAGAAGTGACGCGCGTGCTTCTCGAGCATGGGGCGGATATTCATCATCGAGACGGTGAAGGGAAAACGCTACTGCAAATGGCAGTGCGGAATCGCTACTGGGTTCGAGATGTTTCAAACAATTATGATCCCCGCCGGGTGGTGAAACTCCTTCTTCAATATGGCGCAGATCTGACTGAAGTTGTTCCCGCTGGGCGCACGCCTTTGAGTGTTGGGTCGCTCTGGGATTTAGATGATATAATTGACTCTCCGCAGACGGCGCATGAGACAGCACCTGTGTAGAATTTGAGTGTATCGCAAATGTGAAGTGCAAGGATGGGAAATGAATGGTACACTCAAATTCGAAATTGGCTTCCATGGCTGCTATGGTCTGCCTAAGCGATACTCGAGTCTTTGGAGGAGCTGATCCGGAGCCGCTCCTACAACCCATGAGAGGTTTGTTAAATCATCTAGAAAAAAGATGGGTTGGCTGCAAGTAGGTACTCTGCTCTTAGAGGACCATATACCATATACTAACGATGATAGCACGATATTTGGAAATGATAGAGAAAGCATATGTCGCATATGACGTGTAGCTTGAATTTGAAGCTTGATCTAAGGATTCAGAGATTCAGAGCCACAGAAACAAAAATTCTAGCTTATGCAAGAATCCTATCTTCTCTTGCCTAGGCTTGCTTGAGCTTGAATCAGGTCAAGGCGATTTCGAGAATTGTTGTAATTCAAAGGAAGATTGCTTGTATTCCTTCTGGACAGAAAATTTGAGGGTTTATATACACATGCGACCTCCAGATTGATTTCCAATCAAAGCTGGTAATTCCGTGAGGTTAGGAATTGATTCCGTTACGATACGACATATCACAACAGTCCATGCGTTGCGGACAATGTTTAATGTACTCGTGTAAGAGCTTTAGCCCACGAGAAAAGCCAATACCTTCAACTTGCTCCACGAGTGGTCGAGTCTCTGATGCGTCTGCTCGTCGTGCACCAGTCGGAAAATTTCTGGGGCGAGCGACTTTGGCAGGCACAGTCAACCTAGTACAGCGACTCTATATTCACGTGACCGCACTTCCGCACTGTCGGAATCCAGGTGCTGGAGGACCTAATTGGGTTTAGATTGATGCCTTATTGCCTTGTTTTGTAGTTAGTCAGCTTGCCCCCATAAATTGCCAGAACAGGGGCTTCACAGCAATTCAGACCTCTACCACCCCATTGGTTGTGGGATATATCCACTTCTTCGTTGTTTGCGACACGCACCTACCTCATATCTACGCTATCTCCATAGCTACTAGTAGATAGCTTCATTCGCTACTGTCACCTCTCACAGATTCTACGTCCCCTCTTCTGCCTCTTCAGACCGGAGTCCCACTCAGCCCATCCCTCTAACTTCTGTCAACCGAGCCAAATTGTGACAGTGCTATCTACGTGCCAAGCTCTCCCCAGTCTGAGGCTCGTAAGCGTCATGCCGCCCAACGCAGTCCACGAGACATGTCCTCCTTCTAAGCGGCAGAAGACGAACCACATACCCTATTCGACGCATCTGTCGATCGAAAATACAGACAGAGATTTTGATCGCCGTCCTGAATCTGGGAGGCGCGAATGGAAGCACCGCCTCATTCCTAGTATATTACCCGAACTGAGAGACAGAGCGCTTTGTTAACAGGAACAGAAACAAACTCGACCGAATGGGGCGCTGGCCAGAATGCCTCCGACCGGGCCGGGTTGGTCAGCGAGACAAATGAGTACAACGAGCGTCTACTCCGCACATACCACCGATCGCTGTCGAAATCCGATGTGGTCCTGTTGGTCTCCTCACCATTCGGCGATCGCTTTTGGTCAGTGTCGCGAGACGCCGCCGATATCAAAGTCGGTGGGCTTTTCATCCATATAACGCCTCTCGGGTACTATCCGACAACCCAGCTCCTCAAAGCACCTAGAACTTTCTTTCCTCAGTTGACCATCGATGGATACATAAATCCGCGGAAATTCCTAACCGACGCCGACTTGCATTCATTACAAGCGCTCTTCCCTGAGTCAGTCGGTGCACGTATCTTCATCTCTGGCTTTCTTTGCATCTTGTTTCCCACTGTTACGACACTGAAAAGAGCCAACTGTCTCGAATTTCCACCAGAAATCGGGGGCCTTCCAGTTTTGCTAGATATCGCAGATTTTACACTGACGGCTCAAGATGTTGAATCAGGCGCAGCCCTTGCCGACGAAGAAGCTAAATCAACCGCATGTCTTGGCCTGAAAATCCGCTTGCCCGATGGAACCACCGCTCTCACCACGGTTACCCACGCCTTCATTCCCAATCCTTCAAGATGCAAGTTTAACCTACGTATTGCTGATTGGATAACCCGCGCAATAAATGCTCTCTCCCAATTTAGAAACCCACTTCTGGGACATGAAGCTCCCGCTTTCGGTAAAACACATCAAAGCCGTACGGATGACATAATTGGCAAAGAGCTTCGACTTTTCACCACGAACGCAGCGATTGGGAAGATCACCCGCTGTTATGACAACCCGAGCCGCATACTCCCATATCCATCAGGATACCATCACGACCTTTCCTTGATCCAGGGGAACGCCTTACCGGATGTGATGACCCCCCCTGGTTATCCTCCGATATCCGAATGGGCTCCCCACAGTGAAGTCCTCGCTGGAGCACCCCTCTACGCCACAGCGATGAATGCAAAAACTCAAAGATGGAGGGTCATAGAAGGTGAAAAGGTACCCTCAGTTGTTGAGAATGCGGTGCTACTGGGGTCGCAATACTTCTGGGAACGAGAGGCATACCGAGCAGACGTTTCACTGTTATGGAGAACGGTTGATCATGTTGACAGTGCCTCTGGATACTCGGGTTCTGTTCTTTGCACCGGTGTACCCGGTGGCAGTGGCCAAGGAAAAGCTGCTCTATTCCAGAATTTCGAGGCAGGCCTTCGGGTCTGGAACAATCCCCCGATGTTCGCGAACATAAAGGGAGGATTTTTACTCCCTACAGAAATCCGGAATTCGGTCATCGTGGCCCGTGACCCTCAACCGCAACCTCAATACAACACTTTGCCCCAGCACAGCAGACTCTGGACTCATGGACGCCGAAGTCTTTCAGGTCCCTAAAGGTACCGCTAATTGGTTACTTTGGACATGGGAGGTTATCACAATTACTTCGCTCAGAGGAACAAGACCCGGTTTATTGTTTGTATTACTAAAGTCCCAAGTTACTCTTGTTTTTATTGTTCAAGTAGGTGTCATCCCCTCGCTCAATACCAGACAATGATCTTTTTCTATGACACAAGCGTATTAGAAGATTTAATCTCAGGAATTCTCTCCATGCGCCCGGCGTAAACCTCACACAGATTCAATTGGCAAGGTCCCGAGAGCTCCCCAGGACAAATATGGCTAAAGGGAGTCGGAGAATACTGAAAGAAGATTGATTATGAGAGATTGATTCAATCAGGTGCATATGTGAACCTTCCAGCGTCGTATCCAAGAAATTATTCAAAATTTCATATCTGTATTGTCGTTTCATGCTAGTTCAGATAAAATATTTGACTCGTGAGTTGAGTCAGAATCCCTAACATAATCAACGGGCGAGCCGGCCACTGCCAAAAAACACGTTCCACACATGCCCACTATACTTAACCACCCACTATACCACCCAAACATGCCCGATTAGCTCAACATATGATTGAATTGTAAACACGAAGCCCAAGGGGGAAGAAGTTGATTGCTATTCTTTGGGTAGCCCAGCTCATAGGCCTAGATTAGACAGCTCGGTCGGCCCAGATATCAATCAACTTTCTTCCCTCTTGAGATTCGTACTTATATATGCCTACGAAGGGTTAATTTTACCTACATTGCTGCTTTATTAGAGCTACGCGTCTTAATCAATAGTATATATAGGAGCTATGTAGTAAGCTGCAGTAGATCGCACCTAGCTAGGCGGTAGATCCAGTAAGCACCATAAGTATAGCAAAGCTCATTCCCTTCCTTTACTTACACTAGCCTCCTGATCCCAGTTTGTCATCTTCAGAATACTAGGTCACCAGCATTGGAATCGATGTTTGCCCAGGCACAAGATTCATCCCCAGATAAGCTTTAAGCCAAAAGTTCAATTCCAAAGCACCCCAGATGCCATTATACTGCCCTCGAACACGCCCACATTCTAGAGTGAAAAACACGATGTCACAGTCCTGCAGATATTTTGAGGAAGCGTATGCTATACGGCTCCGCGGGATATCTCCATATATCTTAGCTTCTGGACATCTGCAAAACTCGTCTTCCTCTCTATGATAATGTCCGTACCAGATCAGTCCTTCTTCAGGTAGAGGGCGAAGATATTCTGGAATCCAATTCATGCAAGGAAGTACCACATCTCTTATTCGTAAATAGTCTTTCTTTGCTTGAACTTTCACTTTGGTGTATGCCGGACCATCAACTACCTTTCCATCTTTCTCCACAATTCCAATAGACGATTGAGGAGGTTGCTGAAAGAGCATTCGTTTCCAGCTCGCCCCTTTTCGGAGAAAGCTTTGGTCACTCTGAGGGTTTATTTCAGGTATCTTCACCCCTCCTTCTACCGGGGGATCTTTCCAAATACGCGCTTGTCTTGCGCAAAACCATGGCCATATACATTCCTCTAGTAAAGGGTTGCGTATCCCTGGCGTCTCACGTGGTAGAATATAGTGTGACCTCAAGGGCTTGAAAAAGAGGGCGGCCTGTAAGTCGCTTGAAATCTGGATCAGATTATGCCATTTGTGACAGACCCATTGTGCAGACGTGAGCAAAGTGCGCGTGCTAATTTTAAGCAGGATCATTTCCAGGATTTCGGTTATCAGGAAGACCGGACGTAAAGAGATCACGATGTGGGTTTGATAAGTTGCTGCGGTAGAGGTGCAGGCGGTACGCTGCATTGACTGCCTGCGGAAATTTAGTGTCTGATAATCTGGAGGAAGAAGACGTCGAAGGTCGGCTTAGACGTGAAGTTGCTCGACGCTTCCTCTGTGCTAATCCAGGATAGGACTAGTACTCGGTGTCGGCGTCGGACGGGCGTCACCCTAGCGACAGAGACCAGAAGGAAGGAGGGCCAGAAGAAAGAGAGGAAAGCACTATTATAAATAATAGAATATACAGTCAGGTCTCACGCACTAGGACAATAGTGGCGTCAGACGAAGATCTGTAGAAGATCGACGTCCAGCGATCGGCACAGGTTGCCGAGCACGATGAAAACACAGAAGGAATTAACGACAGATGTGACCGTGTTTTCTGTGAAACGGTTGCGTCGTAAGTCGGAAATTGGGTAGGTAATCCGCAGTTCAAGTCGAGATCGAACGTAGATAGCTTTGTGAGCTATGACTGCTGTCCGGAAGCACCAGGAACAAAGCAGGGCATTCTACCAAAATGCTACGTGGTACGTAGACAGAAACCTAAGAGGGGAAACGATGATCATTCTTCAGGTCCTGGGTCCCCAGGCTTAGTTACTAGTTACCTCACAGCGATATTAATAAAGGACAATAAATCAAAGGAGATGTTCCAGATGACGTGTGTTATTGAAAGATTTTTATTAAAAGGGGACCGTCACGAAGACGTCAGTTCCATCTACAGTACTATGATCTCAGACAAGCTCTTACCTAAAGCAGCCTAACTGTGCGGGTTAAACCGTGGACCAGTATGAATTAGTGTTTCATAGCCTAGCTACTACTACATACTATAGAACAAAGCGACCTAGTAACAGGCATGGGCAACTTACTACTTCTCATTGATCTCTAGTGTGTCCAGTCATTAACACAGCGTATTAGATAGCACGCAGTCACTAGTCCCTCACTGAACCTCTCAGCCACCCGCAGTCGCCGACTAACGACGAATTCGAATCCGAGCAGAATATGCCTGTTTTGCAACTCATAATTTGCTTTCCTTCGTCCAAAATAGGCTTAGTCACTGGATAAGTGGGAGAAAGTGAAGAAAGGGGAGAGAACGCATCGGGTTAGTGAATATTGTGTCGCATGGCGTTGTCGCATTGCCTCTCAGCCAATACACTATCAGACGTTTTTAAGTTTCATTTTACTCATCTGTATATAGTTGTAAGATCATCGTCTTGCAGTCGAGTGCGGGGTTTAAGCCTGCGTCGTCTTCAACGGCACCGTGGGCGAAAATTGGGGGCCAAATCCAACGTGGGAGGCTTTGGCGGGAACTCTTCGCGGGGAAAGTCACCACGAGCTATTCATCTCATCCAAATAGGAATTGCCTCTGTAGAATCGGAGAAGCCATGTACTCTATCAAAGTATATTACTAGTAAGACTAGCATAGATACAACCCTACTATAAGCTGGAAAGATGCCTAGAGTGCACCAAAATATGAATAATCTCAATAAATGTTCAATGGAAAAGTTCCACTTCTTTCTGTCTCTTTCTCACACACACTGGCATTTAGTGCTACATAAGTCAGTAGCACAGACAGCAAGGGCCAGAATTCTCACCCGTTCTCACCCCGGTCACCCCGGTCTAAAGACTTCTCACCCATTTCACCCACACTCATCCTAAGGTGAGATCCAACGCTGTTTTAAAGAACGAGGCTTTTTGAAAATTGACCGCGCGTAACATGTGGCTTAAATGCGGCCACTAGTCGGGTGCCCGGGTGAGAAACGGGTGTGTTGATTTATAAGTGATGCTTCAGTGTTCATGTTGTTGAGGGGAGTTGATTGTGTAAGATACAGGTAGACTGGTGAACAGATATATAGAGGATATATGGGGGTCAGATTTGCCGCGTAATTTCGCGCGTTATTATGGCGAAACCGCCAAGCCCTCAATACATGACCCATGGAATGGGGGTCAGATTTCTGTATTGACCTTGTAAGAGGGCTGTTTTTACATTCCAATCCCCCCTCCTTCTTCTGCCGGCAGAAAATCAAAAATCAATTCACTATGGAGTCGCTAGCGAGCTTTTGAGAGAAGCTGAGATAGCTGGTAAAGCGAAAGCTTGCCTCTGCACCGTACAAGCTCTAGCTCCTCAACAGCTGCGTCCAGAGACAGGCCCTTACCATATCTAGCGTAGATCTCGTCGATGATAACTTTTCGGCGGCAAAACATGACCCTTTCGCGAGAGGAAGGCCGCCAGGTCGCACCATACGATCTCTCTAATGACTGGACAGATGGATTTGCACCTAACCCACATGTCCATTCTCTCCAGACCTCCGGCACAGTCTGTATCGTACGAGAGAGCGAGTAGAGAGATCGAGAGGGGGATAATAAAGAGGAGGGAGTATCGATCCCCTGTGGGAGAAGCTGCTGCTTATCTACAGGAGGCTGCAAAGATGATGCCTCCGATAGACATGCTGCTAGCTGAGAAGACGGTGTGAATGAGTCCGAGTCTGGTGTCCGCGCTTCGATAATAGAGGTATCCATGGCTCGTACGGCAAAGGTAACGTGACCAGAAAGGAGATCATGAAGCTGGCGAGAAATCTTTCTAAGCTGTTCATGAGCCTGATAACCATGAAGATCAACCGCCTGATGGATATCCTTCTGGAGGACACTAAGACGGTCGGCAATAATAGGAAGCGTCTGCCGGAGCTGAATCTCCTGAGGGGTCTCCGTACAAAGAAGGGACTGCCGTATTTGCTCTGCAAATGCAGTATAGTCTTCTCGTGCAAAGATAGGATCATCCCACATTGAATGCCGGGGGAATTGCGCCTGTAGGAGAACCGAGTCCTGGAGGAGGATGATCCGTAGTTGATTCAGTAGCTGCAAAAAGCCTTGGGCTGCCATATCATCTCGGTCTTCCTGCTCCTGACTAGTAGCCCCGCTAGGTGGCTCATTTGTAGGATCGTTGGACTGGAACCAGGCAAGCCACTGATCGATCCATGGCCAGAGAGCTCGTACGAGGGAATCTGGAGGTTGAATTTTTGCTCGAGGAAGATAGTAGTTCCCAATTGCATCGGGCTGGAAACCAGCCATAGAACGAAGGAATTTCCGCGGCAGATGCGTCAGATAGCAGTTAGTTAAGGCATCCTGATTCCATTGACCAGCACGGCGGATCTGGTTCTCTTCCACACCTTCTAGCTCGGCTTGTTTTGTCCCCTGAGCTCGGCCTGCATGTGTCTTCTTGTCGGTAGAGAGATTGATTGCCTTATAGACCTCATTGGCCCATTTCAGCTGGATTTCGTACGAGATTGGCTTCTCTCGATCTGAGCCCTTGAAGAAGTGGAAATTATACCACTCTGGCCGGCTCTGAAACCGAGGCGGCGACTCCCCTACTATCTGCCAGCGATAAAAGAGATAAAAAGCCGCCTGGCTCATCGTACAAAGGAGAGGATCCTGATGGCGCATTACCCCCATATACTGCAAGCGGCCAAACTGGTTAGTCTTTCCATTATTCATAATCATGATCATTGGCCAACAGGGGGTCGGTCCTTCGTTGGGTAAGGAGATAGTGAACAGGTCAGGAAACTGGAGTTGCCGACGCGATTCTCCACGAAGGAGCATATTGTGACTGAAAAGGAAATCCACGGCCGTGCGAAGATAGGACTCCTGAGCTTGAGGCTTTCGATGCTTAAGATCTTTTGTTCGCCATCCTTGCCAACAGTATCGTACGAAGTCCTTGATTTTATCCTTGGAATATCCATCCTGCAGGGTGCCTGCAGCTCGGTCAAGATACTGCTCGCGCTTTCGCTCGCTTTCCTTATGTAGTCGGCCAGTCATCAAGGCGGAAACAGCATATCCACGGGGGTTAGGGAAGCTATTCGTACCAATGCTTTTTTGGAACTTCCAGAGGTCCACAATAGCATTGATATATTGAGTGATTGAATTGCTTCCCAGGGTTTGTTCTACCTTTGATCCATCTGGCCGTGTACGATCCTTCTTATATTGAGAGGACCGAAGAGGTCGATTAAGAACCTCAGTGTCAAGAAAGTAGACAAGCTTCTTCTCTGTGACTAGTTCGCCGTCTGGGAAACCCTGCTTTTTGCAGAAGCTCTGTAGCATCTCGTTTAGCATCTCGTACGAACTAGAGACAACAAGGGTGTTCCTTTACCTGCCATTCCTTATGCTTGTTAACATAAGCCTTTGATGTATTCTTAGGCCGCTGGCTTCGCATGTAGTGTAGGGCCTTGATGCTGTGGAGGTTTAATCGGTCCTGGAGCTCAATCTGCGCTAGCTCCTGGGTCTGTGATGATGGAGGAGAGGAGCAGGGAGTAGAAGGTGATGATAAAGCCATTTTTGATTAGGTTCGAAATAGTGTTCTCTCTTTCTCTCTTTCTCTTGATGATGAGATGCGTGTAGGTAGGAGTAATGACAAGAGAGGAAGGAACGCGACGTGGAATTCACACAGTAACCAGCTGCCTTTCTTACCACCCTTCCTACCGCCTATCCCCATCATCCCTAATCCCCCCCCCCCTTGATTCATCGTAAGGTACTGTCATAGCCCCGTAAGGGCGCGTACGAAGCTATCCCTGGCTTCAGGATTACTGCCAAGATTTCGCAGGCTTGATCTGCGGTCAGATATCTTGCGCGGGATGGGGGTCAAATGGGTGGGTGCTGTCAGATATCTCAGATATCCTGGGGGTCACGTGAGATTTCGCGAAATTTCGTGGGTGTGGATACATAGGCATGCACGTGATCCCAGCCCCCATGATTATCCCAGTAAACGTGATATTTCAACAGGGTGAGCGCCGCTTTAGCGTCGCGACCGCGGGTGAGAAAGGTGAGTGCGGAATAGATGGGGTGAGAAGATTCACCCTTATTACGCACGGCCACCGCCCAGACCAATCCTAGCTCAGCTCAGGTATAGCACGATTGGTTCTCCTCGATCTTCTTGAAACCACGGTCTCTTGGCACCTGCAAGTGTTATCAAATTTCAGCCCAAGAATAACCAAATCAGCGGCGAGGCTGACTTCAATGTTGCCTGCATTGTTGTCAGTGTTGCTATGCCATAGAAACGCTAGCTGCGTAGTCCCTTGGGCACTTACCTCTTACGCGGCGTCGTTATTTAACTAGTTAACTAACTAAACCGTTGTTCGAAAGATGATTAACTGTCAACTTCCGTATAGTATCCGACCAATTGGAGATATCAATGACTCTGTATTTCCATTACCCCTATTCGCGCTTTTTAACGTGATCCACGGTCGCGCGAGCGACCCCATCAAAAACCCACTTCAATAATAATCCATCTTTTTCAACCACAACAACAATGCCCCCCCAACGCTCTGATAAAAAAAAGTTGACAGAGCAGGAGGGTCGCCTTTTATTAGCTATAAAAGCTATACAAGATGGCAAATATCCCTCTGCTGCAGCTGCTGCACGATCATTTTGGATACCTGTCTCAACTTTGAAGGCCCGGATCAATGGGCGCCAATCTGCTACTGAAAAGAGGCCATCTGGCCATATTTTCTCTCAAATCGAAGAGCAATCGATAGAAAACTGGCTACTCGATATGGACTCAAGAGGTGCAGCTCTTACTTTGCCTATGTTGCGAGATATGGCCAATCTTCTACTTAGTGCACGGAAAAAAGGCCCCTGTACCACTGGTATTAATTGGCCTTCTCATTTTGTCAAACGACACCCAAATCTCTCTACTCGACTTTCACGCAAATACGACTATCAGAGAGCTCTTTCAGAAGACCCTCGAATTATTAAACCATGGTTTGATTTGCTTCAAAGGACGATGGAAAAGTGGGGTATCGCTTCAGACGATATCTTCAACTTTGATGAGTCTGGTTTTGCCATGGGGGTTGGCGCAACGCAAAAGATTATCACTTCAGCGGAATACCATGGAAAAAGAGCACTTTTGCAAGCCGGAAATCGTGAGTGGGTGACTTCGATTGAGTGTATAAGAGCTTCTGGAATTGTTCTCCCTCCACTCTTCATTTTCAAAGGAAACCGATTCCCAGAGCATTTACGACCCTACCTCCTTTTAAATCAAAAAGGAGCTCGTCTAACTATGAGCCCAAATGGTTGGACTACCAATACAATTGGTTTATGGTGGCTAAAACATCATTTTATCCCAAATATTGGGACAAGAGTGGGAAAATATTGCTTACTGGTCCTTGACGGTCATGGGAGTCATTTAACACCTGAATTTGACCAAATATGTGAAGAACACCAAATCATCGCAATCTGTATGCCTCCGCATGCTTCTCATCTTTTACAGCCTTTGGATGTGGGTTGTTTCTCGGTTTTAAAGAGACTTTATGGAGGAGCGGTTTCAACTTTGGTGCGGAACGGAGTTAACACCGTTGACAAGGAAGATTTCCTAGAACTAATCGCAGATGCGAGAATGGGTTCTTTTAAGTCTTCCACTATACAGAATAGCTTTTTGGCTACTGGATTAGCACCATTTGATGCTAATAAAGTCTTGGAAAAGCTAAATGTGCACCTGGACTCTCTTCCTCCTCTGGAGATCCTCTCCCAGCGACCACTCTCTTCTGGCAGTGATAGTGATCCAAATACTCTTTGGACCCTCTCAAGATTCACAAAATAGCAATCTCGGATCAAAAAAGGTCTAGAGTCTTCTTCTTCTTTTCTTTCTTCACCAACAAAAAAGGAGATTGAGAAGACCTACAGGATGACTATAAAAGTAGTCCATCGCCACATTTTTCTCCAGCATCGCTGTACCCAATTAGAAGCTACCAACAAGAAACAGGCCAAAAAACGAGAGACCAAACATAAGTCTACGACCCAGAAAGGCATCTTTGGTGGTCTAGAGGGTGGTGAAGATGATGTGGTGGTTGAGGATGAAGATAGAAGCAAAGATATATCTTTACCAGAGGTGCCTGCAAAACTGGTTACTGAGCCTACTTTACCTTCTACCCCCTTGGTTCTCACCAGGCATCTCAATCATTGTGCGGAGGGACGGTGTGCTGTTCTTTCCATACATAGCAAGTTCCACATGAGCATGCTAACACGACGAAAGGTATGGCAGTCCGTAAGTGATTTATTCTTGTCCATATGAACAAAGCCGTAACGAAACTCTCCGCGTCTGGTCTAATACTCAAAGTTAACAGCATTTATTGAGTTAGCTAAGCGATATTCAGAAACTATTCACAAATTTGCCACACGGTGGCGGCGCTTCATCTCCATTTCCCTCAGAACTTTCTTTTGCATCTTTCCAGTGCTGTTCTTGGGCAGCTCCGGCACAATCTCCACTTGGCTAGGCACCATGAACCCACCGATCTCAGAATTCTCGCGCGCCCATTGTCTAATGTCTTCGCCTTCAACGCCGGAATCATGAACCGTTGTGATAAATGCTTTGGGGGTCTCGCCCCATTTTTCATGAGGGATGCCAATTACAGCAGCTTCGATCACATCAGGGTGCTTCATGAGAACATTCTCAACTGCAACGGATGAGATGTTTTCCCCTCCTAGGGAACAGAAATTCAGGTTAGACAACTTTCCTTCGGCGCGTTGCACGGGAAGAAACATACCGCTGATAATGATGTCCTTGGCGCGATCAACAACTTGAATTGCTCCGTTAGGGTGCATCACTGCTAGGTCGCCAGTGTGCAATTGTCCTCCTTCGAAAAGTTTCTGAGTGCCCACAGGATCTTTGTAGTAACCCTTGGTGCAGAGGTTGCCTGTTACAACGACTTCTCCGATTTCAGCCCCATTTTTGGCAACATCAATGAGCTCTGGGTCGCTTTCAGATTTGACCACCCTAACCGGTAAGGCAGTAATCATACTATGCCCTTGACGAGCCAGGTAAGTATATTTTCCCTCCGAGTCGCCAACCCACTCTGGGGGAATATATGACTTGGTAGCTGGGCCGTAAGTCTCCGTTAGGCCATACCCATGCACCGGTAAGAAATTCAACGCAGTCATCTGGTTAAATAAAACTGCGGATGGGGGGCTAGCTGCCACAACAACTTGTACTGGCCGGGAGAGACGTCTGGCATCCTTGTGACGGCAAAGGTTCGTGTTAACCGTCGGCGCTGCACAGAAGTGCGTGATCGGCTCGCTTAGTAGCAATTTCCAAATGTTGGAATACTCGACCTTCCTCAGGCAATAGTGGGTGCCTCGCACAGCAGTGACACCCCAAGGGAAGGTCCACCCTATGAGATAGATTAATTAGAAAGATCAGGAAAGAAAATACGACACGGCGGGATTCTTACCCATTGCATGAAACATGGGTAATATCCAAAGATATCCACAGCGAACCGAGGAGTTGTTGAGCCCGGATTCGATCAGATTTCCCAACATAGCAAGGTATGCACCACGGTGCGTGTAAATCACTCCTTTAGGCCTCGAGGTTGTACCACTTGTGTATGACAATGCTATCATTTCGTCTTCATTTGGGCACTGTGCCTGAAGCCCTGCCCATCCAAGATTCCCCTGACGGGAATCGAGATGAAGGCCTTCTCGGATGGCCTCATTGAATGGTCCATTTTCGGGTCCTGTGTCAGTGTCTATAATTATAGGAACGGATGGATGATCTTTCCTGAAGAATTTGAGTAGCGGTTCGTATTGAACGTCCGCGATAATTAAGTCGACTTCTGAATGCTCGAAGATGTATTTAACATCTTCTTCTTTGAGGCGGCTATTGATAGCTATAGATAATGAGCTCTGTATATCGAACAAGATTCATGCATTAACCTACCAACATTAACGGCTCCTGCACCCCCAGTACCAAAAACCGAGTCCAAAAATGTGGGCGTGTTGGGAGCCAGGATCCCAACCCGCTTGTTACCATGATGCTTCAAGTAATAAGCCAAACCAGCGGCTCGGCGCTCGAAAGTCTCGTACGTCCGACGTTCGACTTGGCCGTTGAGGTTGACGTGGTAGATCGCAGTAGCCTAGTATGAAACTCAGAAATCACAATCGAAAAAATAGTCAAGGTAATAATCCCTTACGTCTGGCTCAATGGCAGCTGCTCGCGGCAAGAATTGAGTAGGTGAGAGAGTATGTTTGGAAACCATGTCACCGGGCATCGCCATGTTGGTATATGTTTTCTTTTCCCGATAATGCCTGCCGAAAATGTGACCTTGTTTGCTGTATACAATCGATATAGAAGTATATATGTAATCGAGCAAAACGGCCGACTCTATCCGAGAATCTCTTCCTCGGTTTCTAAATCGCCAACAAACCCCACGGATACGGTCCGACCAGGACCTTTGCCGGTAGACACTTAAGCAAATATCAGCTTTGCTTCTCAAGAAGCGTTCGAAGTGGACCGGAAGCGGTCCGCTCTTGCAGCTAGCCGGGGCTGTGCAAAGTGGGGGCCTTCCGCTTTGAAGATCTGATCCCTGTCTTACTAGTCGGTTTGTTGTCTAGGCTTGGGGATCTAGTGCGCCATGTGCCTCGATTAAGTCCCCCCCTTTTTGTTTGTGGCGCGAAACTCTCACCACCAGATCAACGCTTTTTCTAATCTACTTTCACTTTTATTTCGGCATCTCCAGGCTCTTTCTGACCCCAACCCTCAACTGGTTTTTCCCTTTTTCCCCACGGTATATTCAGGGGCTCTAAGCCGTAGCCTCACCAGTCATCACTGAAGTGCGACAGTCTATGAGTGGGCTTTGGCGAGATCGCTCACATTTGACCTCTGACCGCCAATATTCTGGCTTCTGTAGATTCCCTCTAAGCCCTTACTCCTTTTACCCTATTACCCTAGGTGGACCACTTACCCTAATGGTTTCGTCCCACTTTGCCTGGCTAGAGCTTTGACCCAGGATCAATATTGCGCTCTTCTGTTCGACATCGAGATCGGACCGTAGCCGGAGAGAAATTTACCCCAGACTCGCAACACTCGAGGCCCACTACACCGTAGCAGTCCCTCCCCCACAAAGTTTAAATCCCGATTTTTCTACAGCGACCCAATTCAGGGTTTCAGCACTCAACAGGATTATTTTATCTCGTCTGTCTAAATTTTCAACTACAACGTTGATATCGTAACTGCTGATCTTCATGATTCTCTGCTTTCGCATTTGTCGTCAATCATTTGAGCCGGACTGTCTCCGTGGCAAAGGTCACCCCAGGCTTGCAACCCCGCAAATTTTGTTCCGGCAATACAAAAAGAGATAAATATCAGCCTTGGAACCCAAGATAGTCTGTAAACTTACATCGTGCTTTTATAATTTAACCCATACCTGTCAGTCCAAATAGCTCGGAGCCAGAGTCCCTTGACCCTCTTGCTGCCTCTTCCATATTCTCATAAGTCGACAACATGCCTCTCATAAAAGCCGAATCTACCAAGGACTCGCATGTCGACACCTTACAGCAAACTCGCACGCAGGGAAGCATCCAGATACCTGCAGATCTCCTTGAGCAACTTTATCTTTCCCCTGAGACTCGTGTGAAGGGTAGGCTTAGGCAGACATTTGGCAATCCAACGCCTGTAGCCTTGGGGGGCTTCCTCGTTTGTGCATCCGCACATTCCATGACGCTGCTGGGTTGGCAAGGCGCCAGTGGTCTGGGTGGGGCGAATTTGTAAGTTGGCGTTTCATGAGATTTATCTGGTCATACTAATCGGTGTATTAGAGGCTGCTTCCTCTATGTCGGAGGTGCTATTCAGTTTCTTGGCGCTATTGGAGAATGGGTTCTCGGTAAGATCTAGTGATTCAAGCCTACATTATGTATGTTCATAAGTCATATACTATGTCCAGGAAATACCTTTTCGACAGTTGTCTTCTTCACGTTCGGTGGCTTCTGGCTGACCTATGCCACCGCAATAAACCCTAACTCCGGGGCGTCTGCGGAATATTCGCCGAATCCCCATAATCCTGCCTTGGGTCTCTCAGAACCTGGTTTCTTCGCTACTTTCGGCTTCTTTCTGGTTGCTATGACGCTTGTCATTTTTTTCTTTGCTATCGCTAGTGTCCGAACAAATTTGGTTTTTTTCACAGTGTTTCTTACACTAATTCCTACCGGTAAGTTTACGATTCCCGACCGCAGGTATCCATTGCTGAATCGATGAGTCAGTGGCTTGTCTTTCAGCAGCATTCTTTGCGCTAGCGCATGGTGATGCTGCCACGGCTGCCACATGCGAGCACGTTGGTGGCGGGTTGCTACTTGCTGTCGCATTCCTGGGCTGGTATATCTTTCTATCTCTCCTTTTGCTAAGCGTGGACTTTCCCATTCGGCTGCCTATGGGAGACCTGTCAACCAGAATTCAAGGGTTTAACCAGAGACAAAAAGCCCATAGCAACCCCGAAGAAAGTGTCTAAGGTATTGCTTGGGATTGTTGAAGTTTCCAGGATAAGGCATCAAATGATGCCTCAATCCTGACCTCCGTCGGCATGCCTACCCGGGCAGTCCGAAGACATTGATTGCGATCCCCATGAAGGAAAACCGATCAAAGCTAGTTCTGTGGGACCTGCTACTATGTTGAGAGAACTCCGTTTGCAGTTCCTCCTTTTCCCCACAACGCCCAGCATTCTCTTTTTTACCCTTCACCTCTCTGAATAGCTTCAGCCAATGCAGAGATTTCGCTCCTTCCATCTACCAACGTAGATGCTTCTCGACTTTCAAGCAGCTATCAAGCTCAGCAGCCTCAACATACTATCAGGGGCTGACTGTAGCCCCTGCATAGTAGCCCCCTGAATTCTCTACATTACTTCTACACAGCTTGATTTAGCTTCAATATAGTCAAGCCAAGTCCTGTCAATCTTATTCACGTCGATTTGGCCAACACTCGCTCCCACTCAGTATTCAGCGCTTTTCATAACCCTGTAATCTCGACAGGGATTAAGTACGAACCTCGCACCTGTGATTTATGGGTCCATGCTGCACAACATGTAATCGCGCGGCTTATAGTTACCACATACATCTCTTACATGAAATACACTTCACTATGCGTGATTCCTGTGCTCCATACATCAGATCTTATGCTAAAACCTCTTGATTCTCGACGCGGCGGATATCCCGAATATCCGCGGGGCTTTGTCGATGGAAGGTCCCGCACAGAGTTGACCTGGTTGGAGCTTTCTCCGAAACACTCTCACGACCTGGATGGGCAACAATGGATGATGAAGCGGATTGCTAAGAAACCGGCTCTATAACGGCTCTTCATTGATTCTGTGAGGCGTTAGGTCCGCACTACCAACTGTGAGGACCTACGTACGACTGGTTATGGCGTTTCGAGAGAAGCTTAAACGTTGGTGGTAAAAGGACGCGTAAAGAAAGCTACATAGAAACCACTAAATTGTTTGTTTCTAGACGGCACTTGCAGGTACATAGTCTTGTTGACGTACAATATAGGACGCATTCTACGGGTTTGAAAGCCCGCCCGTCCTCACGTAGCGACAGAAGTGTCTATATGCAGTCACATTCCTTCAGAGCAGCATAGTGGAGAGATTCCCAGTCAGCTGCTCCCGGCTTTGTCCCTTACTCTTTGACAGTGAATTCCCTGCGTACTTATCTTCTATTTTCTTCTGGCCCAGGAATATTCCTGCACCACCAAGACAAAACTCAGAGTCTCAACATTCGGGTTTGTCAAGAGAGAAGGGCAAAAGGGAGAAACAGATATACGGTAGTATTGATTGCTACAGAGAGAAGGAGAAGAGAAAAAAAAAGGGAGGAGAGAACTGGGGAGAAAAGCAGAGCTGCAGAGGGAGGGCAGTCACGTGGCCCACGAACAGGGGTTCTTCCGCCGGGTGGAATACGCACAACTCGACCAGATCTTCCGATACGTTTTGACGAATTTCTCGCGCACGTTGCGTCCAATAGCCGGTGCCACATCTTCGAAAGCGATCGGCATTAGCTCCATGCATGAGGGTATTTGCATACGAAGTAGATAATCATGTTATTGGAGATATTCACATGTTGCCTTTTCGGAGCCCTGCATAGAGTCGATCAATAAATCGGATAGAGCAATACCGACCGGCAATTCCTCAAGGTCCGTAGGAAAGTTGTCCAATATATCATCGAAGACGTTATGAGCCATTGAGCCTGTCTGAGGTTGTGTGCATGCTGTAATTGGCGTGTCGGTAGGTGCTGAGTTGGGAGACTGGTCGGTGCCGAATTGTAGGTAGGAGGCGCCACGCGCAAAGTAAGAGTCGTTGTCCCCAATCTTACTGAACAGCAAGGGGATATGCTCGGTATCAAGGAAAGGGTTCAACCAAAATGGCGTGTGGTGGTTGAGTAGGACACATAATAGAAGAGGACGGATAATGGATGGCCCACTGAGTTGCACAAAACTTAACATCTGGTTTTCCTGAAGGCTTTCGAATTGGCTAATGATTGGTCGCGTGGCTGACCATAGGCTCTTGGTCGCATTCTCCGGGGCATCACCAGAGGGCGAGGCCACCTGCAGCCAGTGCAAGGCAGCCAGTTGATTGCGTGCAACATAATATAGCAGCAACACCGTAGCGTAATTCTGGAGCACAGTCTTACCGCCATTTTCCTTTGCCTGCGTATGGCTGTCGCGCATACAGGTAAGCTCGAGGGGCATGTCGGCTACCCAGCGGTCCAAATCACGGCTGATCTTGTCAAGTCCCTCCACACCCTTCGCGCAACGTTGCGCCCGCGGCCAACCGTTCTTGATAAATGGTGCATCAGAGGTGATAGGGCCTGTCGATATTGGGATGAGACGGCCGAGAATGACGGTCAACTTTGCCTTCTCGATAAGGATTTGAGCCTGTTGGCGCTGTTTAGTTGCCTCATCTTGCGGACTGGACCACCTTGTTTGCTTGTGAGATGGTGACAAGGGAAACTCAGTAAAGTCATCCAGCGATAACATAGGAACGTCATGGTCACGATCGTCGATAATCCATGGTGAGCCATGGTCAAGGGTCAAAATGCGCTCGCGGATGTAGATGCTCCACCATAGATGCTTACGCAGACTTATTGCACGTGGAGAGCTAGAAATGCTCACAGGGTCTCGATGTAGTCCAAGGGCGTAAGCCAAGGAGATGGCTTGGGAGATCAGGTAGATTTGGCCCTTAGGTTCATCGACTTGACGGGGGTAATAACTCATTAAAAGCAAAGATTGCAAGGATGTAAGCTGGTCTGTTTCCCATCCGAGAACATAGAGCAGACGCGCCTTGTCGAACATAGAGCGAAGAATGGCAGGTGTGGTGGTCCGGCGCTCGTAAGCATCCAGAAACAGCCGCGCAACTAACATAATGCTGTGAAAAAGCAGGAGGCTGATCTGAGGCACCTCTCTGTCTGGTTGAAGTGCGCACAAAACTCTGTTGCGATCGAGAATGGGAAAGCTTGGATGAACAAGCTCAAAATAGCTAGCCCAGAGCTTATCACGGACTACTGGACTAGGCAGGCGCAGGGCACCTTTGGTCCGAATGTAGGCCAGGTCGTCGTTCGAGATGTGGGTTGGCGATTGAATGTAGCAAGGCAACAGAGCTTGATATTGCGACGAAGCGGCATAACCCCTAGAATTTCTTCAACAGGGTTAACAATTATATCCGTAGATGGAGAAGTCTGGACCTACCGTATTATTTTCTGATGGGGTTGTACTTTACACGGAGTTTGGTCGAGGCGGCAGTTCGTGCAGGGCAATCCCAGGAGCGCAGCATCACAACGGACCTTGCGTTCTCGACAGCGACTACAGGCAACCCGCGACCTTTGCCTGCGATATCGGACGCCCTCGCACAGGATTGATGATGGTTTGAACGGTATTTCTGTGTACATGGCCGGTTATGGCATGGACCTAAATGACTGGGTTCAGATGGCACACTACCTTCGACTAAATATGAATTTGGGATGTTATACGCTTGATGTAGGACGGACCGGGGCCGACCGCCCATTAGTCCGTAATTGATATTGAGGCTTCAGGCGACCCAAACGAGCACCAGAGGAAGGGCGAGGCGTGGCGGTGATATGCGGTACCCATTTGCCGCGAGTGAGTTCTATTCTCCAATTTTCCCCGCGCCCCAAAGAGCAACCAAGAGCTGCTGTCAAAGATGAGCCGGCCCGACGAGGGTGATCTTGTGGAACACGGGATCATGTCGATCCGATGAAGGGGAAGTTGTTTGGGACCTGCAAAACCGAGAATTTACCTTTATTATCCTCCCTAAGGCCCGCACACGGATGCGGTCCGGTGTGCCTCGACTTATGTAATGTTATTTACCGGCACACTGAAGCTGTTGAACTTCCGCTCCTCGGGTAGAAATACCTCGGTATTTAGGACGGAGCTTGCTCGGTTCGACAGGAGGCAAGCACAGGCAAGTTTTGGACAGCCGATTTCAACCGTTATTTACCAAGCTACGCCCTCCTTTCGAGAATCCCTTATAGAATGCATGATTGCTCACCTCAATTTCATGCGACGAAGATAGATTACACTCTGCTCCAGAATGGCAGCACAGGACGAGGTACTTTGGTACTTTGTTTCTCGCAAGTTATTTCGGCTGTACTGACTGTATTCGACGAAGCAGGTTCATACTTGGGCTTTCATTGGCCTCGGCAACATGGGTAGGAGAATTTCAGAGGCCTGAACTACCAAAATATGACTAAATATTGGGCCAGGAGGGCCTATGGCTCTGAACTTGCACCGGAGGCTGCCCGCAAGTGATGAGATGCTCGTCTACGACACTGACATCTCCGCTGCGGAGATGGTCGTAGAAGAAGCGAGTGGTAGGGTTACTACTGCTCCTAATCTCGCGCTTATTTCTCAAAGAGCAGTACGAAAGACATCGAACCTAAGTTGAAGTCATCAATCAGTAACCCTTTTGATAGGATACCATAATAACCTGCCTTCCTAACCCGGCTATAGCGGAAGAGGTGTGCACTTCCCTCCTCGTCCACAAGGGAAGCCCGCGACCCGGTCGACTCATCATTGATTGCTCGACAATTGATCCCGTAACTTCTCGGCGGATTCACCGTATCCTCGAGAGCACTGGGTTTGGGACTTTCGTCGATGCTCCTATGTCTGGCGGTGTTGTAGGTGCAAGGGCCGCAACACTGTCGTTCATGGTTGGCGGCACTGAAGATACATTCCGTCGCGTCCAACCAATTCTGAATCGGATGGGCAGAAACGTCGTCCATTGTGGGAAGCATGGAACCGGGCTATCGGCGAAACTAGCAAACAATTATCTCTTAGCCATCAACAATTTGGCTACGGCGGAGGCAATGAATTTCGGAGTCAAAGCGGGCCTAGATCCGCTCATCTTGGCACGCATCATAAATTCAGCAACCGGGCGCAACTGGGCTAGCGAGGTTAATAACCCTGTTCCAGGGGTGGACAAAGCTGCTCCCGCGTCCCGTCAATACCAAGGCGGGTTTGCCAGTGCTCTAATGAACAAGGACCTGAAACTGGCCATCACGGCAGCTGAGCAAGTACGAGCGCCCTTGCTGTTGTCTCAGGCTGCATCCGATATATACGGGAAGTTGGAGGGTGATAAGCGTTACGCCGGTCTGGATTTTTCTGCGGTGTACGACTATTTGCAAGGGAACGAGAAAGCCAAACTGTAGGATTCAAAATACGGAGTATTTGCGTTCCTCGTATATCTACTCAACTCTGACTATCTCGAAATAGATTTCTCTTAGTGTTAGAGAAACGTACATTAGGAAGTACCTTTCCCGAATAACATTTTTCACCTACCCCCAAAACTCGGACATGAGACATGACCGAACCCAGCTCTTCCAAGGTTCCTCCAGTCGACTAAGGTGATAGATCCAAGTGAATTCCGTTGCTTCTGAAAAGAATGGGAAGGTCCGCGACGAAGTAGGCTGGTTATTAGTAGAGGCAAAGGAGTCAAGAGCAAACATGTTCTATTCTACAATTTGGCAGGGGGAATCAACTGGAAAGATGATCTCTTCGCCTGCCCCATGACCTATCCACTTAAATAGCAGCTGCTCGCCCTATGGCCCCACGGGTATGACTAGGCATGTCTATCCAGCTCCAGTTACCCCTTCATTGGCCATCCCTTGAGTACCTAAATTTTCCCACTGCAATTGTACCAGTTGGAGACTCATCTAGGGATACGGCAGGTCGTTGTAAATAGCCTGAACTCTCTCGCTCAATCTGGGAGAGCGCTGGCGTACAGCAAGCGACCGTGCCATCGAAGGTGCTTTCCTATTTGGTCGTTGTTTCGTTGTTTTAGATTCGAGACGAGCTAAAAGCAGCTTTCGAAGATGTGGCCAGTGCTCCCGGCTCTCCTTTGGACCAGGAAGCCCCTCGTCCTTTTGTTCCCAGGCCTTTGAGCGACTGCTGAAAGACTTGCGGCTGCAGAACACCCCTGCCGGCGAAAAGAGAGAGAAAAGCGGAGGGGGGCAGGGGTGTCATCAGCATCCGACCGGCCATTCAGGGGATTATACTGCTCTCCTTATATAATGCCCCTCTTCCGTCTTAACAGTCGAAATACGGGCAGCCTCCATCAAGGGTGTTGTTGCCATTGTTGCCTCGTGGATGTTCCCACATATGTGTTTTGATACCTAGCCTAGGTATCGTCGATAGACAGGCCACGCCATCAACTATATTTGCCTGAACATCCTGACCATACCCACTCTGTTACGCGATAGTAGAGCGCTTTCAAGTTTCCGCATGCAAGCATCAGGCAGCGAGATACCCGAACAGGTTCGCCGTCGGGTATGGTTTCTCGTCGGCAAGGCCAAGCAGGGACAACACACCGGACACACCAAGCTAGTTGATGTCATGGCTAACCAATATAAGGCCCGTCTCACACGAAGACTGTCATGCATGTCACGATCGTTAGTGGATTCAGCTTGGAAAGGACATCATGAGGACCAAGGCCGAGCTTTTCTCGTACGCCAGGGTGGAATGATAAATGAGAATATCAGCGATTTTTACAAGTTCCTTAATAAGCGGAATTCTAGATGGACTCTTGATGTCGACGGCAATGGCACCCTCATGCCGGGTCAAAAGATCAGGGGGTAGATACGACCCCCCTTCGGCTTCAAACCGCTCTGGCTTACCAACGCGCAAGACAAGCGCTCCCCAGCCAGTCAGCATCACACCAACAAAGGGGCCTGAAAGATTTATGAAAAGCATCTTTTACTTCCGAGCAGGACGGTACACCCGGACCAAGCCCGGCGAGTTCCACAATGCGAATAACGATGAGAGGGAGGTTCACTAAGCATAACTGCAAAAAAAAAGAGATAGGTATGACATCAGGATTGGAAAGTCTCCGACATATTTTTCTATTAGATAGACAGAGCTGCTACAGTTCGGATCCGCGGCTTCCCGGGCCACACGGTCCGCTGCCGCTTTTCACAGTGTCAGGAGACACACCACGGACGCTGCGCTTCGGAGGGTCGGCTCCTGCAAAAAGAGCCTTGTCCATTGACCGAGATTAGGTTTTGCGGGCCTGTGTGGTCGGGCTCTCATATAGACCGCGGTTGCAAGTTCGGAACGGCGGCATATAAGAAAGTAGTTGCGCCACACAGACGTGTCCGCCCTGCCACTTCACCAATTTACAATATTTTGCGTTCCGCCTCATCGATCCTTGCTCGACCATGTGCTCCCATCCAACCGCCGTTCAACGACTCCGGCAAACTGGCCAACACCTCGGTGCCTCTGACACTGGACCCAAGGTGACAGCCAACTTCCTGGATAATCAGCCGATCCCGTCTAAGACATGTACCTGGTACGAGGTCCACGATCCGGCCACGAACCAGGTCGTGACTAGGGTGCCGCAAACTACCCAGGATGAGCTAGTCTCAGCCGTTCAGAGTGCAGAAAGGGCCTTCCCGGCGTGGCGAGCTGTCAGCCTACTTTCCCGCCAGCAAGTGCTTTTCCGCTATGTCCAGCTAATTCGCGACAACTTTGAGAGGCTGGCAGTCGTCATCACGCTGGAGCAGGGTAAGACAATCGCGGATGCTCGGGGCGACGTCATGCGAGGTCTTCAAGTCGCCGAGGCTGCTTGTAACAGCACATCGCACATGATGGGCGAGGTTCTTGAAGTCGCAAAAGACATGGAAACACGCAGCTACCGACTACCCATTGGTGTTGTAGCGGCGATATGTCCTTTCAGTAAGTTCTGCAATTCACTACGCCGATAGATTGTTGGGGGGTAGAATCTGTCTCTAATACCCCGAAGACTTTCCCGCCATGATTCCTCTCTGGTCTATCCCTATCGCTACAGTCACCGGGAACTGCCTCATACTGAAACCATCTGAGCGAGCCCCTGGTGCTGCCATGATTCTAGCCGAGCTAGCACGCGACGCAGGGCTCCCTGCTGGTGTTCTAAATATTGTCCACGGCTCTCATGACACTGTGAATTTTATACTAGACGAACCGGCTATCAAAGCGATCAGTTTTGTCGGGAGTAACCGTGCCGGAGAATATATATACACTCGTGGTTCGGCAAATGGCAAGCGAGTGCAGGCTAATCTCGGAGCCAAGAATCATGCCGTGTTAATGCCAGATACGAATATCGAGGATGCGCTTAGAGGCCTTGCGGGGGCAGCATTCGGAGCGGCAGGTCAGCGTTGTATGGCCCTAAGTGCACTTGTTACTGTTGGTGGCACGGAAAGGTATCTCGATCGCCTAGTCAAGGTTGCGCAGTCGCTTAAGGTCGGATACGGCTTCGAGGACGATGTGGATATCGGCCCAGTCATATCTCCTGGCAGCCGCAAGCGAATCGAGGATATCATCGGGACCGCAGAGAAGGAAGGGGCCAGGCTTTTACTTGACGGGCGAGGTGTCTGCCCGAACGGATACCCTAACGGAAACTGGGTAAGTTGTCTGGGAAAAGCCAGTAGCGAGATTTTGCTTAACACTAATTAGATCGGACCAACAATTATCACCGGCGTGACGCCGGATATGACTTGCTACAAGGAAGAAATTTTTGGGCCCGTTCTTGTCTGCCTGCAAGCAGACACTTTGGATGACGCCGTGACGCTACTCAACTCCAACGTGTACGGGAATGGGTGCGCCATTTATACACGCTCTGGGCCTGATGCTTTGAAGTTCCAGCAGGAGGTTGAAGCTGGTCAGGTTGGAATCAATGTGCCTATTCCAGTGCCGTTGCCCATGTTCTCTTTCACTGGGAACAAGAATAGTATTGCCGGTGGAGGTGCTAACACTTTCTACGGAAAGCCAGGCGTCATGTTTTATACTCAGCAAAAGACCGTCACCGCTAGTTGGAAGCGAGAAGATGCGTTTGACGCTCGAGTGAATGCTAACATGCCGACCATGTTCTGATGGCCTAGTAGCTCGATCGCAGTATTCGCATTGCTCAATAACTGGAATATGATACGTACGCCTTTCTTCCCCTTAATGTAGCCAGCGTACGGATAAGTCCAACTTCCTGTAACCTAAAACCTTCGCAATGCGTTTGGATGGGACCACGCAGCCCGCACCAAAACAAGGCATAATAATGCATTATAAATACAAGCGTATCCACGGTGCTTCTAATATGGAGTTGTAGTCGGGCACGCTGTACATCGTAATGGGTGAAATACAGTTTACACGGAGTATTCAGCATCTTTGCCGCCCTTCTCCTGTATTAATCGAGCCGTTTGGAGTGATCATTACGATCCGGATATCGTGCTTCTGCACTGGGAGTTGCCAAAGAAACAATACAGTGCTTGTATAATGGCCGACACAATGTGTAATAGCCACTGAGAGGAGCAGGGAAGCAGGGTAAAAGCCCATCTACTTCATGTGAACCAATTCGACGATAGGGCCGCTGAGGGACCAGCGTCAATAAACATGGATATTGATAGTCCTTGATTCCCAGGTGCTTTCTACGAATAACTTTCTATTAACCTGCCACAATAGTTACCGTGCTGCTCATATATGCTACCCTTTCGGTTCGTTTTTCCAAAATTTGTGCAGGGAAAGTGGATATGAAATGAATAGACGGAGTCAAACACCCAAACAGTGGGCAGGCCCAATGGGCTTTTAGCTTATGAAATATAGCGCTTGCAAATGGCGGAGAAGTATCGCAAAGGAGGACCGTAAGATATCGATCCCGGCAATACCTGAGGCCGCATAACTTGGGTACGCATCTGCCTCATAGCAGAAGATGATGTCGAAGATGAGACAGCCTCTAGTAGACGGGGGGATGGAAGCAATGATATTCATATTGGCATAATGCAATGGATTCTTGCAAAGTTTCTAGACCACCCAAATCAGACAAGCGATATCGGCAGACACAGCGCTCCAAAACGCGCTGGATGAAGATGTTCTTCCAGGGAAGGTAGCTGTGAGGACTCGATTCTCGCACTCTGCCTTTCCAGATCTGGTTAGACCGGGTCCCCTTCAGGAAGGTCCTTCTGCTTCTTGTGTGTAGATAGACCTTGTCTTCTTCATGTATCTTGTATCAACTCAATACACTCAGTTCTTGCTGCTTCCTTGGTTCCAACGGTAGCCATTCCGATCCACATGCTTGGGTTGCCAGTGATATTTCCCATGAAAGTAACCTGAATAATGACGCAACAAGCCGTCACCAGAATCCCCAGGAACGCCGGTTTTTCTTTCTTGGATTAAAGCTATGTCTTCCTTTGGAGCCAATGGAAGAAGATTCAACATATATATACTCGCACAAGATCCCATAGAGGAGGGTGATATAGAGGGTTTATCAGAAAGAAGATGGGTTTGATAACCACAGTTCAAATGGACGCACCAGTGTTTCAACGAGGACGTACCGTTTAGTCTATTACTCTCCAGGCTCTTCTACTGGAAATAACAAACAGATACTGCTTCACAGCCTTACCTTGGAGACATACCTATAATCTCAATCTCGCATGAGACACATACTTCTGATTGTCCCTGATTCGGCCTACCCTGGCCATGATATTAAGCGCTTCCGCTCGTGGACTGGCGGAATTACTGTTGCATGGCGTTAGCCAGCCCCTCCAGCTGGTATCTTTTCCGGTCCTTAGGGTTTCCGTTTTACAACCGGAGCAAGCTTGCAAAGAGTCTGATCAAAACGGCAATTCCTACATGGAATCCCTAAAAAGGTAGCTGCGGGCCGGCTGCGGGCAGGGTTTTCTGCCTTGCTCCTTCCCTCCTTTTCCTTCTTCTCTAGATAGCTACACACGCACAATGTTTCGCTCTTCTCTCTTTTGTGATTGCCTCGTAGACTCGTTCTCCCTGAGATCTACTAATCTCAACATTTAAATTTTGAAAAATTGACTACTGGTAGACTTTGTTTAGGGTGCCCAAGCCCCCACAAATAAAACAATCCAAAGCATATATGTAATGCTATTTGAACAAGATCCATTTGGAATGGACTAGCGCCCCTGTGGAACTGTAGGTCAAATCAGATAAAAGTTAAGATCCTGCACCCAAAGCCGCCTCCTGGGAGTATTCACTTGTCGGGACACAAAGGGCCTTTGAAAGGGTACTGTAGTCCATAAGGTCCCACAGAAATTCTTGATCGGCGGTCTCAATTGGAGACCTCAGAATATTACCATCTACAAGACAGCAGAAGCTGAGAATTCGATGGGTGAAATGCCGTAATTTCGTTCTCTGTCGGCTGGTTTAGTCGGGGTAAAAAAAAAAAAAGGATTAAGGTAGATTGGCTTACCATCTCTGTCGCACTTTGCCAGTATTTGCATAGCATTTCGAGATGCTCGATGCATTTGTCAAATTGTTCGGCAGCTAAAGATATGCCTAGAACAATCTCGCCAGTAGTTTGTAGAGCCTGGACTGTGGCCGCTACTGTGACACAGTATCCACTGAAGCAAGAAGTCGGGGTACACCCGACTTCGCTAGCTCGCTGAACGAGATTGATCATCTCATCAGAGGCTTCCATACACGTGCTTATGCAATTGTTCCAGAAGACACTGGGAATATTGTCTCGGGATGAAATCGTCTGCTCACGGAGAAGGAATGGATGATATAAGAGGCATCGGCAAAGATGGTAGAGCAGTCGTGAGAATATAAGAGAGTCCGAGAGGGGTTTGTCAAATATTCCATCTGAAAACGCGTGTTTCTGGAGAAATTCGTCCAATGGTTCGCTTAGCTGCAACCGTTTTTCCAGGAACAACATGTTGGAGACAATTGCAGCATGTCCAGACTTTGGGTGCCACGGGGGCTCGTCGGAACCAATAGGCTGCTTTTGCAAAGCATACTGTGCACATTGGCTCAGAAGGCTGGCGGCCATAATAACAATAGCAAATGGGCCCAAGTTCTGATTTTCAGACACTCGATGGTTACAAAAATCGTTCAGATTTGGTGTCTGCTCTTCCACGTCGGAACGCCATGCCTGTTCATTGCATGGCAATTGGAGCAAGAATGAGCCATCCAAGATAGCCGGAGGGCGACAGCGACCGCATGATACAAGTCTTTCGAGAAGATAGATGGACCAGAAAGTCCGGCGATGCTCTTCTTTTTCTGAGGCAGGCAATGCGGCATCGGGCTCTTGCATGAGGTGCAAATCTTGGGCCAGACGAACAGCGACTCCTATTTTGACCCACGCAGACTTATGTCTCTCAGCACCGGCTGGAAACTTGTCAGAAGGCTTCAGCATCATGCAGGGAAATTGATGGGCTGACCAGTAAAATCAAATACAGCGAGAAGAGCCACTGTTTGCACAGTGATTACATCCGCATCCATCGAGCCCGAGAAGCAATCCAAGCTGACAACCTGCCACGCATAATCTGCAAAATATGTTGCCGTCTCGAGGGGTCCATGGCCTAGTATCTGTGCATCTGCGAATCGAGCAGCGCTGGCCATAACTGCTAGTAGAAGGTGGTCCTTCAAGTGTCCAGTGTGGAAATTGCGTCGAAAACGCCCTTCGTGGAACAAAGAATATGGATTATTGTGACAGTGAGTAAAATAAAGGTCGATCAAGGCTACCTTGACTTCAAATGGCGGAAAGGAAGTGTGTGCTTTCATCCTCTCCTGCAAAGAGAGCGTAGGATAGGAAGGCTCCTCTATGTCAGAGGTGACTGGTCTTCTAACTTGGCGACCCTCAGGAGATTCGACGATGCTCGTGTCAGATACCACGGGTGTATAAGGTGCCCTCGGTGGCTCTAGCAGTCTAGGGATGGAGTTTGACTTTAGCGTGAAGCTACGCGTACTCATGAATCTTACCTTTCCAGCTTATCGTCTATACTCGCAAGACGACGTTCCACATTATCCAGTCTCTGTGTCATCTAGAGACGATTAAATTTGGTCCTTGGCCTCCAAACACCTCCAACTGCGTGAGACTCACCTGTTCCCAATCATTTCGATTCACTTTGGACAGATACGTTGGGTCGGACAAATGGCTGCAGGTAGATGCGTATGAGCAATCTTGGAAGAGACGCGCGCAGTTGGAGCATTTTGGACGCTCGCCCGTACAGCGGGCTTTTTTTCGCCTATAATTATTATGAGAGGTGCTTTCCCCACGACCATCGTATGACACGGAGAGAGGTACCTGCAGTTGTCGCATGCCTGTGCGATTCGTCGAACGGGCGAAAACTCTCGACGAACACGCTGCGGTTGCGGTTCGGTTTCAGTACTGGAAGAACAACGTTTCGACATGAGGGCAAGGGGTAGACCTGGAAAGGAGAGAATTGTAGGGAACCTCGACTGTGGGATCCGGGGAGGGATGGGGAAGTTCGGAGTTCGGTGTAAGAGGTGTGGGGAATGATGAAAATCTGTCCGTTCCGGCGTGCGGGGATATACACAAATCGGACACTGGGGACAGAGTTTCGCCTATGATTACGCGCCATTACCGGTGATGTCGTAAGCATGAGTTCGTTAAGTATGGGAGGGGGGAATTGTTGAGGGGACTCTGCCTGACTTGACTGTCTTTCAATTCTGGCATCAGCGCTCCGTTTGCAGCTTCTCCTTTTCCCACAACGCCCAGCGTTTTCTGTTTTCCTTCTTCACCTCTCTGAATAGCTTCGCAATACGGAGATTTCTTTCCTTTCCATCTACCCAGTAGATGTCCTTCGTCTTCCCAGCTACAAAGCTCGTCAAGCCTCAACAAGAATCCTATTCACTATGTGGTTGTTGGCAAGATCGCCCCAGATTACAGGTCACTGCATGTTGACGATCTACTTTGTCAGGTAGAAGACCTGTCAGGTAAAGATCAACGATGTCGAAGGAGGCGGAAAAATCAGCCTTCTTCCGGGGTTCTGTAGCTGCCGCTATAGGAGGTTTCCTTTGTAGGTGTTTTCCTTTGTTGATCTTCCCTATATTAGGGAGATATGGGATGTTTTCCTCCTTGTCTCTACCACTCTCTGTTTTCTTAGATAGTATTAATACGACTATCTTTCGATGTCTTCTCATTGTAGAGAGTGTGTCCGCTAATAGATATAAGTGTTACGGACCCTGCAACCACCAACTGTTCACGTGCAGACTGTATACCTCGCCCCCCCTCTGCGGGGGTGTACCGAATGAAACCAATTCACCTTGATCACTGAGCATCAGGGTGAACAGACCCACTCGCAGTACTTATCCTGTGTATATATGGATTATGCACACATGATAATGTCTGGCGCCGTTTCCAGCTACTTCCGTACCGCCACCAACATTACACCACAAGGCTAGGTGAAGGTTAGCCACCACGCGACCGCTCATGGTAGATCGGTATCACGATCGACAGATAGAAGAGCATCTTCTACCAATATACAATCTACCAACGCTACCACTCGTGGAAGGAGTATATATAAAAACGCTCATTCATGTACTTAACATATCGAGATCAATCAATCTAAGTTACTGGGACATATAGCTCACACTTGGGTACTTCTTGTGTTATCGTATCCACGATTCATCCACGTTCGACAAACCATCCTACAAGTAGGGGAGCTACTTCGGTACTGACCTACTTGGCGCTCTACCTGGCACCGTTCCTCGATACCTCTAAAGACTCGAGCCTTTGTAAGGCCTGACGGATACGGCGACAGTACGGTTGCGAGGCAGGTCGTTGACCAGACTTGGAATCAGGCAAGTATTCCGCTCTACTAACGGTGACCAGTTAGCATCGCGTAACATGTGACGGATGACCCTGGGAATAGCCTCGTCTCGTGGAAGGATGCCTGAGGCATAATATTGGGTCGTTTGCACAACGCGTTTGCTGGGGACTTAACCCCTCTTTTTCTGGCAGACTTTCTTTCTTTCTCTTTCCTTCTTCATCTTCGAGATTCTCGTAAGTAGGCACCGAATGAATGTATTTCTTTCGAACGGCCCGTAACATAACACAGCTTCCACCGATTCAGGTCCAATCTATGGGTGAAATAGGGAAATGAGGTAGTAGGTAGGCCAATGCCAATTTTCGATGATCACCTCGACAAGCCTTTCCTACATATGTGTTTGCCTTCGCACCCTTTTCCCAGGCGGACTTTGGAGGACGAGACCGGAGAGTGTGGAGACACGGATGCGGTCCGGGCTCCACTTCACAATCAAGTGGGATTGGATTTGTGCTGGCCCTGGTCGAAACGTGACGAGGTCTTGGCAGCCAAATAACGTGATATTTGTTGTCGAAAAACAGGCGCCCAAAACCGAGTACGGGAAAGGACATCAGACGGGTATCTACGGTCCGGCACATAGGCCCGTGTAGGCATTGTGGTCATGTAGGGCGCATATTTGAATGATATGTAACTGCTTCGACTACGAGTAGAAAATTTGCTTTCGAAAGAAACTATGCCTTTCCCGACATTGAGTAATCATTCTCAGGCCCCACGAGATGAGGTTCGCCTGAGGCAAAAGCCCTCCCGCATTGTCTGTGTTCACTGTCGAGAGCGAAAAGTCCGTTGCGATGCTGCCTTCCTTGGGACGCCCTGTGTGAACTGTCGCCATGATCAGACCGCCTGTGAGATTGTCACAATGAAGAAAGCAAGAAGGTATGGTTCAAGAGTGAGATAATAGCCAGCCAAAAGACTGAAATTCGTATAGGAGAATTGCCTCTAAATGCCTTCCACGCCTGGCTTTGGACACGTCACTGCCTACATACTTGAAACCTCTGCCATCGGACCTGCCGGAGACCGACCTCGAATATTTGCGCTCGAAAGGAGTGTTAAGTGCTCCGATCCCATCCATACAGGAAAAACTTTGGGAAACGTATTTCCGAGTTATTCATCCGTTTCTGCCCATTCTTGATCATCACGAGACTCTGCGGTCGATCAATTCAGACCAGGGTGCAACCCCTATTAGTTTGATTCTCTTTCACTGCGTCAATCTGGTGGCACGTCTGTTCATGGATTGGCATGAGACATACCACAGGAAGGGAGAGAGTCTTCACTCTATGTTCGAGAAGGCAAGGGTTCTCTATGATTTAGACTTAGAGAGAGACCCGGTACCTATGCTACAGTCTGCCCTTTTGATGACATTTTATCCGCAGCCCTTGAATAGTGCCAAGGGACCGGTCCACTGGCTTGCTCACGCTGTCTCTATCGCCTACAGCATTGGACTACATCGAGATTCGATCGACCGAGCCCTCACTGCACGCCAAAACAGCGTGCGGAAACAGCTTTGGTGGTCTCTATACATACGCGAACGAACTATTATGCTTGATCATGGGCTGCCATGGATGATTGACGACAAGGATTACGACATTCCCATGATGACGAACGAGGACTTCAGTTTGGCTCCGCTAATACACGATGCCGAAAGTCCAGAGTGGGATATGGATCTCGAGGGCCGGGCCAGTCAGACTCGTCTAGGGCTGTTATTCCTTCAAAGAACGAAGCTCGCTACCGTGCTGAGCCAGCTGGGACCTTTTTCAATAATCTGTTACGAGTGGAATACCCGCTCAATAAAGACTCAATGGCCTCGGCTCCATAGTCGGACACCGAATCTGGAAGATCTGCATGACATAAATCGCAAGCTGGATCGATGGTGGACGGAGATGCGACTTGAAACCGTTTGTAGTGAATGGTTCAATTCGGACACTGAGAGCACAGACAGTGCAGACAATTCGTATTCCGCCTTACTACAGTTGCACTACGCTGGTCTTCTTCTCACATACCGCATCGCTGTCCATCATATATCTTGCTTACGTTGGCTACAAACGACCGGTTTCCAAATAACAAACGCCCAGGTAGTTATGAAGGATCTGAGGGCTGCAACTTGGGCTATTATCCACTTGGTACAGGATCTTCTCCGTCAAGAAGCCAGACGCCGTCTCGACCTTCTCGGTCCCTCTGCCATACGGCCCCTTCTCATTTATGTGATACTGAGTCAAAGGTCACCATCCCCACTTCTGACTGCTATGGAGGCAAACAACATCCATTCGTTCTTGGTAGAACTCGGAGAGGGTGACCCTTGGTTTTCGCAAGTCTACTCGTATGTGGGACGTGGGGCTGATACCGTGGATGGCTTGAGCCCAGTTAGCTTTAACGATTCGAAGGGCTCAGTGTTGCAAACTGAGCCACAGACACGTCAAATTTCCAACATCTTTGACGGAATCCTGAGTGACTTCAATATGGACATAGACGGCTTTGTGTCTGAGCTTTCCCGCCTCAATCATATATTGCAGCCTCATGAACTGGCTACGGTTGATTGCTTCGAAGATTTTGCCCCATCTCGGTCACCATTAACGGCAAGTGAGGCCAAAGAAACAAAAGCAATCGATCCTTCTCAGCTCTCTCAGATTCATCTTAGAACGTCAGCAGGATCCATACAAGATTAGCGTTTTTTTGACGACCTCGATTTCCAATTGCGGCCTTTATGCTTGGTTCACAACTGTCAGCGATTCACTAGAGGTGCTTCATTCAGATCGGTGCTCCTGAGGTGCGAGCACACTGCCCTTCGGCACATAAGGTGTGAAGCAAGTCCCTCGGGTTTGCAAATCGCGGTGGCTTGGCAGAAAAATAAGGATATATTCGCATTTTTAATTCGTCGATGATACCGCAGAGAAGCATTGTCTTGCCCTTTCCAGGATCACCTTGGTCCAGAAAAGACGGCTGCTCTGGTTATCTTACCATTGTTTGGACTGTTGGCTGCCTACAATCCAGCAATATGAGACTAAGCAACCATCAGTTGGCTTCTTCGATGCGGTCCTTGTCATCATGAGGAATAGTCGTTCGCAGATCCCGTAGGCACGCTTGATTCAATGACGTTTCCATTGTGCCGAGGCAACCACACCTTGATTAGTCATATTCTGTTAGAGTCGTGTCTGTTGTCGGAATCCAGTGGTCGGATATGGATTATCTAGATTGCCGATTGTTTTTATATTAGTCAGATTGCCCCAATAAATTGGCAGATAGGGGCTTCATAGCTATTGAGACCCCTTTTGCGATTCCATTGGTTGAAGCATATATCCACTAGACCCTGGGTCGCGAATACGTAGTCTAATCAGCCCGAATTGGCCAAAGTGAGGAGGTGCTGTCAAGTGGTTTGAGAACCCACTCGGTATGAGTAGTAAACGGATAATAATTCTAAGTTAGCTAAGTTATCGACCCAACATCTAACTATTGGCGGCTTTGCCCTCAGAGCTTGAGGTTAATACATCGGCAAAGATTTCTCATCTCAGCAAAGAGACACATCATTACCAATGTGATGGGGCGTTGTCCGAACCAACGGTGGGCTTCGTAGAAAGACATATATATAGCTAGACCTCGCCACGACCCTGATATTGGGTCCCTCCTACCGACTCGCGACCCGGACCTGGACGGTTCCGGTTCCGAGCCTTACGACCCGGACCGACCCTCAGGGTCATAAAATCTCGTCAGGGTCACCCTGACTACGACCCTGACTACCCTGAATTGCATAATTCTTTTACGCCTTTCCTGATTAGGATGAATAAATTCGCTGACACATCATTATATATTACTGTTTCTTATACCTGTTCTGTATGTCTAACTATGATTCCATCAATTTTCATCCACCCCCTATGTAATTCTTTGTATTAAGTCTTTTGAATACGTCTTCTGGCTTGGTAATACTAAACTTGCCCTCTTTTCTACCTAAGAGGAATTGTTGTGGTGTGTTTTATAGAAAGTTGGTGAAATTGGTGTGTAAGGATGCGGAAATATATTTCGAATGTATGAGATAGTTGCACTACATTCCGCAGAACTTAAACACTATCCTAACTCCTGCGGTGATGGTCTTGAAAACCTAGGTCAGTGACCTAGGAAGGACCGTGGCTATCGCAATGAAAGGGAAATCCTATGGGAATCCTATCCTATGCCATAATATTCGGGTGGGATTCAGGATAGGAAATTCCCTCCCACGGTCAGTCTGACTACCCTGAGGGTCACCCTGACTATCCTGAGGGTCACCCTGACTATCCTGAGGGTCACCCTGACTACCCTGAGGGTCACCCTGACTACCCTGAGGGTCACCCTGACTACCCTGAGGGTCACCCTGACTACCCTGGAAGGTCAACCAATTAGCTTGAGGATTTGAATAAAAAGCGGGGTTTAGATGTGATCTATCAAGCAAAAAATCAGATAATGCAGAATCAGCATGTACCTCTACCCCTAAGTCCTTTCGCCTAACACCAAAGAAAAATCTCAGTAAGTCCTTCCTTCTTATACACAGCTTCATCATGTCTCAGTCATCTGATATATTCCACTCCTCTATACATGATGCGCCACCTTCGGATTTCCTTGAATACGTTGCTAATTCTACACCACCTCAGCCTTTCTCCCCCGTCCCCTCCGGAAGCCAACAGACCGTCTACGAGCCTCTGAAAGCCCCCGAATGCCTTAAACGCGTTTGCCCGGACCGGATCAGAACATACATTCTATATTCTCCAGAAATGAGTGATGAATTTGTGACTTGGTGGCTTCAGACCGACTTTGGGAGGAAGAAACGGATGACTTGGGATGGGAAACGCGCAAAGTGCTGGGAATACTTTGACCAGGTCGCCTTAGACAGAAATGGGAAACCAGGAGTTATGTGCCAGCAATGTCAGAAGGTTCTTGATCACCCTGGTTGGGCTCATAGCGGAACAACTTCAATGAACAAGCACTATAATGGGGTGACTTGTCGGAAAGCTGCCCTAGCCAAAAGGCAGAAGCCAAATATCAAGCTGGCATTAGAGCATGCTGTATGTTCAGCACCCTATTATCGGCTTTATTTTACTAACTTACTTCTACGCCTAGGCCCAGAATTCACCCGTACGAGCATTCGATACGCGTATTTGGCAGCAGAAGCTTGCGAAGCTTCTTACTGTGTCACATCTTCCGTTCCTTTTCCTTGAACACCCTGAGTTCCGTGATCTTATCTCTTACGCCCGGCTGGCACCATCAATGCCAGATATCCCATCCGCTAAAGCTATGCGCCGGCAGCTTCGAGAGCTAGTCCGTGAGAACCAAAAGATTATCCTTCAGACACTTCCTTCTGGTGCTAAGCTATCACTTGCCCTTGATTGCTGGACATCTCCATTCAAACAGGCTTTTATGGCTATCACTGGGTACTTCATTGACAAAGACTGGGAGTACCGTGAGATATTACTTGGATTTCAGCCCTTACATGGAGCTCATTCTGGTGCAAATCTGAGTGAGGTGGTTTTCGACTTGCTACAAGAGCATCAGATCACGAATCGAGTGCTTTCGGTGACTACCGACAACGCTTCAAACAACAAAACTCTTATGGAGAGTGTCAACGAGGCGATTGAAGGTCTACAATCCTCGAGCGACGTCGCTATCATTCGGGTACCATGTATTGCACATGTGATCCAGATTAGCCTAAAAAGTCTTCTTGGGAAGATGAAGGCTATTCCAAAAAATGATAGGGCTGAGCAAACATGGTCTGATGATCGGGTAGAAGCTCTGCGGGCGACGCAGCAGGAAAGAGGGATTGTTGACACTCTAAGCAAGGTAAGACGTCTTACTTAATTCCGATTCATAATCCAATTTGTTCCTTAGGTCCGAAACCTTGCGATTTATATTAATGCAAGTCCTCAGCGCCAGGAGTCATTCTACAACCTGCAGGCAAGAGAGAAAAAGCTAGTTCCAATCCAGGACGTTACTCCTCGATGGAACTCTACATTCTTAATGCTCGCACGCGCGAAGAAGCTCCAGCAGGCCTTCGATGCTTTCTGCTCCCAGTATGACCAAGGGCACTTTTCCTTGAGCCAGGAGCAGTGGCGGCAGGTTGATTATCTCCTTTGTATTCTTGAGCCTTTTCACCGATTCACAACTCTTTTGTGCAAAACAAAGAATGTCACTATCCATCGGGTTTTCAAGGTTTACAAGAAGCTATTTGATCATCTTGAAAAGTCGATTAACCAGCTTCGACGGAAGAAGGTTGCTTGGAAGCAGGTGATGCTTATATCCCTCGAAGCAGCAAAACTCAAGCTCTCAGCCTACTACAGAGACACCGACAAGATTGACAGTCATCTCTACGCAGTTGGCACAATCCTTTCTCCACAGGATAAACTCAAGTTCTTCTCGACTCCCGACTGGGATCCAGACCCAGGATCTGGGGTCGACTACCGAGCAGCCTATCGCCAGAGCCTTGAGTCCTTCCTCGAGAAGTACTCTGAGAGTTTTGCCGAGGACCATCAAAGGTTAGGTGGTCCGACTATAAGTTCGATACCGGATGAATTTGATTTAGCTTGTGCTCTAGATGAGTCGCAGCAGTCTCAAATTTCACAGCCAGCACAGTCAGATGAGCTTACAAGGTATCTTGATAGCAGTAAGTATTTCTTGATCTCTATTTGAGCAATTACTGACTTGTCCTTTAGATATAGTCACAAATGCCCAGCCTCTGACCTGGTGGAGAGATCATCAAGATAAGTTCCCTACGATGGCAAGGCTTGCTCGCGATGTGCTCTCTATCCCAGCTAGTGGTGCAGGGGTAGAGCGGCTTTTTAACTCTGCACGAGATATCTGTCATTATCGTCGAGGCTCTCTTCAACCTCAAACAATCTCAGATCTTATGATGTATATGTGTACATCACGGTTTGAGATTCATGAAGAGGAGCGAATAATGCTTTCTGAATATCTTTCGGCTCAGGAGATACAGGCTGCAAAGGAAGAGAGAACACAGCAGCAACTCGCTGTTGATCCAATTAGCGACAATGAAGAGGATGAAGCGTCTACGACACAGCTCCGAGCCAGGTCCCAGCCCCGAGCTATCTCGAAGACCCGACCAACCTCGCAGGCTGCCCAGGGTCCGTCCGCAAAAGCACTCGGCAAAAGACGTATAAGCAATATAGCTGACTATGTGAGAGGTGATGAGGAGGAAGACGATGGTCAAGAGTCGGAAGCAATACCCCTGCCGGAGATACAGCACCGAGTGTCAGGCAGAGTCCGTAAGCGTTCAAGGTTGCTAGATGGGTATGAAACGTCTAATATGTAATTCGAGATTCGGGCAGTCTTTTCGGTTGATTCATTAGTTTGATTTGTTTTGATTTAATTCATTCTACATTGCCAAATTAGGAAACTTCTCCTCTAAGTACTGTAAGTGAGATACTCAAAAATACAGACAAAATCTGCATAACTTATGCTCCGCGTGACTTGGCAATGTTTGCCTTGTTTGACGACCCTGAGGGTAGGTTCTCGACCCTGAGGGTAGGTTCGCGACTTTTATGGCCCTAGCCTGACCCCATTTCAGGGTCTAACCTTACGACCCTAAAACCTGCGTGGTCCGGGTCGCGGTCCGGGTCGTCAGGGTCACCCTCGGGTCGTGGCGAGGTCTATATATAGCATGGATGCCGTGCGCCCAATATCATTTGCTGTCGTATTCGATTATTCTGATCATTTGTGTCCTATCCCTACTTCATGTTCTATACATCACCGTTACACCAGATCTATCAATAATGGCTCATTCGAAAATGTTTGGCGTATGTCTTATGTGTTCTACACTCTCGTTCTCCAAAACAATGGCATTATAGGCATCTTGCTGATTACGCATTACAGGCAGGCGGAAATCTGGGCCCGCCGTCATCCAAGAATTCCTCCATACCCGATTTCGAGTCACCGTTCTCTCCCGCCAAGAATCGACATCCAGATTTCCCGAAGGCGTGCCTGTCATTAGGGCCGACTACAGCAACCCACACTCGCTCAAGTCTGCTATGCAACGCCAGGATGTTGTGGTCAGTATGATTAGTGGCCATGTCGCCGGGGACTAAAACCGGTTTATTGATGCCGCCATCGCCGCCGGCGTCAAGAGATTCTTTCCCAGCGAGTTTAGGCCATATTCGCTGGATCCTAAGTTTTCGGAGCTGAATCAGGCTATTTTACCGGCCAAAGTTAAAGAGCCTAAGATGTCCTGGTCGAGCCTCGTGACTGGTGCATGGTTTGACTAGGGTATAAAGGTCCGGTTTTTCGGCTTCGACCTCGCTTCTAAGACTGTCACTCTTATCGATGGTGGGACTTCGGTGTTTACTACCACCACGTTATCCACGGTCGAAAAAGCGCTAGTTGCAATGCTGGAACATCCAGACGAGACGAAGAACACATATGTCTTCGTGTCGTCCTTCAATGTCAGTCAAAAGTTATTCTAGGTATAGCCGAGAAAGTCAACGGCCAGAAATGGACTCTAAAGCACATTGCATCCGAGGAGGTCATCGCTAATGGTAGGAGGAGGCTTGCAGCTGGGGATTTCGCAGGGTGGAGCATTTGGTAAACAGGGTCTGGGCGATTCAGGGCCGTATAGGCTTTGGAGCGACCATTTGGGGTTACCCAGGGAAGATATCGAGAAAGCCATCAGAGATGTGCTTCAAGGGACGTAATGGACATGACGTGACCGGCCAACTAGTTCAGTTATCTACCTTCTTACCTATATATCACAGAACCTTACACTCTTAAATGGTCCTCTCCTACCTTTAATGCTCATTAATATAATGCGTTCCATTGGTAGCTAAGAACTTCCATCAGCGGGATGATCCCAGTCTCGCCAACCTATTATACCACAGGTAGGTGAAGGATGTGACGGCGACATGAACCCGCGCGAGACCTGGTTGCTCTTCTCTGAACCATAAAACATTCCGCACGTTAACTCATATCAAGACTGTAAAAGTCCCAACCCGCCAAACGTAACGGCTATGGCCCCTCCAATCAGTCCCCAAACCCCCTTATCCCATCCTCTCGGTCCCTGTGTCGTAACCCATGTATCCACTAAGCACACCCCAGTCCAGACCGTCAATAGCACTCCCATTTCCCTCTCCTTGCCTTCACGGTAGAACCAAAATAACGCCATCGCAACAGCTAAGTCGCGTATACCAAGGAACAACATTGCTTTTTCGGCTACGCTGTGACCTTCTAACGTGGTCGGCGCGACCCCAAGGGTATCGGCAGCCATAGAGGGTGCGAAGATAGACAAGGCTCCAAGGGAGAACACAGTTGTGGTGAGGCCGAGTCCGATGAGTCGCCATGTTGAGCGAGTGAGGAGGCAGCTAGGGAACGCCATAGCGCTATCAACTTCGGGGACTGACTGACTTGAGACAGAGAATTTGAGATTGCGAGAATGTGAGGGTTTGAAATGTACGGTAGAGACGTTGCGAGTTACAAATTATATATCCCACTAATACGGCGCCAAGTCTTTATGCAGATTTATCTTCTATTGGCCGCAGTGTAAGCGCGGAATTAGAAGAAGAGAGCTTACAATGTATACGGAGTAGAGCTTGCGCGGAATAACAAAAGTCAGCTTGGTAATGCACGCACCCAAGAACGGGAACCATACTCCGTTAGCGGTGGAGTGGCGTCATTCATGACTCACCATCCGGGATGAATAGTAATCAAGCCGGTGGTAAACTAACATAATCAACGGGCGAGTGGGCCACCTAAACCACTACTGAATATTCAAAAGTAGATAAAACCACCAAAACACTATTAATTCAAAAAGCCATTGATGATGGCACCGGGTAATTGAATGGCAAATACTATTACAGCCACTACATCTCCGAGGTGCACGTTTGGCTGGTGGGGGTGGTAATCAGACGACTATAGGCACGCTTGAGAACAGCAAAACATCTAACATCTAGAGGTTAAAGAAGATGGGATGAATGTGCTGGTATGCAAAGTGGGATGATTGAGTTTTCAGCACAGATTTGGTTGAATTGAGGTGTAAGATGGCTACCATGGCTATCAAGAATCAGAGGGCGATACTCTCCTTTTATCCGAATTGATGTGAATGGGATAAATAGGTTTTGAAGCTATCTGAAGCTGATTTCATCTGAAGTCCAGCCATTAGGTGAGACTTTAATTCGCCAATCTTTTAGACGCCTATTAAGCTAACTGGTGTTGTGGTTTTTAGCTTTGAAGATAATGTATGGTGGAAGAGCAAAACCAGCCGCACTAATTGACTCAATAACAGTCACCTATTCACGATTTCTAGGCTGTAAAACTGTCCGACGACCATGATACTCGGCTTGAGTAACCACCTTTTGTGCTGATACAAGGCCCATCGTAAAACCTGTCTCATCAAAGTTGTAGATATCATCTGATTAGATGCCGTTCTCAATGATGACAGATTGAACAGTTTTAAACTATTCACGTAAGACCTTAGGATCCTTATTTTGAGCACGTTGGTAATCATAGCGTTTTGAAAAACGTGCTTGGAGCTCTTCATGGCGTTTCACGAAGGTGGATGGGATGCCCAGTTGATTCCAACAGTTAGTGGGAGGTGTTTCCACGGTCGACAAGTAGAATATTAGCCATTTCTCTCACAGTAGAGGGCCTTGGGGCTGCACCACGTGAATCTATAGAGAGTATCCACTGCACAAGTGATTCTACTTCAAATTGAGTCAATTTATGACTATTAGGGCGTGTATTGATACGAGATTGTGTATTCTGGAGGCGACGCGTGAGTGTTGAGCGGGGTACTGGTAACGCGCTGCGATCACGCGCACCGACTCGGTAGAGCCATTCTGAATATCTCTAATAGCTAAGAGAATTCGGCATTCCTGTTCGATCGAGTTTTGGCCTGATTGAGTGTGTTTTGGTGGCATGGTGGGTGGTTGAAGAGGGAGGGTAAGCGTCGGAACGTGTTTTCGGTCAAAGTGGCTCACTCGCCCGTTGATTACGTTAGTTAATGTTAAAAATCTATTGCTTATTTATTATTTGTCATTGCTCCTCTTCATCATTCTTTAAGCCAAAGCGTATCTGATATACGTGCCGCTCTTCCGATCAACTTTATAATAACCCTTCACGATCTTAACAGTGCGGTTAGATCACTAAGCATACCGATATCTAACTAACTAGTGAAGAGGGGAACGCTCGATGGCAGCACGCGCTGAGACGTGCGGGTCGATTCAGCAGAAAAACCACCAAGAAACACACGCGTAGCAACCAGGAAATAGCGAGAAGCCCAAATGTAGGGGTCAGGTCGGGGAGGTGTAAGAAGGTGTATTCTAGAACTAGCTATCCGGCCACCGTATACTGCCGGCTATGTCACATAGCATGGATGGCACCCATGTAGTAGGGGGAGGTCTCCCCACTACACTAGTTATACTGAGTAGTAAAGAGTGTCGGGAACGGGGTGGGGCTGCTTACTATAGCCCGTTGATTTAAGGGTCCTAGTTTGTTAGAAGTCTCAGATTAATTACTATTTAGCCTAAAGTCAAATAGTCAGATGATCCTCCTAAGAATACTTAGAGGCAGTATATATATATATATATATATATTTTGGCCGTAGCCGTTCAAAGGTTTACCATGTGCGTTCGACGACCCCGGTGGTTCTGGTGGGCGGATCCTCGGAGACTTTTGTACAGAGTTTCTAAGCTATGACAAAACAATACCGTCATTATTCAGCAGCTCAATCAAACGATTCTCGTTGGGCCGTTAGCTATAAAAACCAGAGGCAATCACACGCATAGTTCGCTAATTTGACCTATTCAGGATCGTCAGCTACTCCAGTCGGTCTAAACTTGTCTTTGTCATGTCTTCCAAGAAACTCATTGTCATTCTCGGCGCCACCGGTAACCAGGGCGGCTCCGTTGCGGAAACGTTCCTGCAGGAACCCGGCTGGCAGGTGCGCGCGATTACCAGAAACCCTTCGAGCTCAAAGGCCCAAGCATTGGCTACTCGCGGTGCAGAAGTGGTCAAAGCTGACCTGGATGATCCTTCTTCATTTACCCCGGCCTTTAAGGGCGCCCATGTTATTTTCGCGGTTAGCGATTTCTGGGGCTTGTTTGGCGATCCCGCCAGTCAAGGCAAGGCGGCCGCAGCAGCTCAGCCTCTCAATGTCTGGGCTGCTAAGCACGAAACCGAGCAATTGAAGGGTGTCATTGACGCTGCGGCAAAAGTCCACACCCTGGACCGTTTTGTGCTCTCCTCTCTCTCCAATGCAGCCAAGTGGTCCAATGGGAAATACCCGCATGTCTATCACTTTGATTCCAAGGCCAAGGCCGAGGCTTACGGCAGCGAGAACCATCCTGAGTTGTGGGCCAAAACAAGCATCTTCCAGGCAGGGTACTTCTTGAGCAACTTTGTCTCCAATCCTATTACTCTTCCCAGAAAGGTACGTTGTCGGCCTCCCTCCTCTTTATTAATATTGACTTATTCTTCCTAGAATGCGGACGGAGTGGCCCAGTTTATCGGGGGTCTTGACCCAGACGTGGAGCTACCTTTTATCGCCGCGGAGGAAGACACTGGACCCATTGTCAAAGCCATAGTGCTTGATTCAGCTCCAAAGAGGGTTATCGGTTATAGAGCCCGGATTTCGCTGCGCGGCCTGATTGAAACCTTCTCGCAAGTGACAGGTGTAAAAGCTGAACCCGTCGTGCTACCCAAGGGGGAGTCAGTCGTTCCCTTCCCCCTGAGCTACAGCGGGAACTTGATGACAATTGGGGGTATTGGAAGGAGTTTGGATACTACGGTGGAGATCCAGCCGTTATCCATCCCCAGGATGTGAGTGCGATGCAGCTTCGCGTCTCGTTCTTTACGCTAACTTGTGTAGTTGGAACAAGCACCGGAGCTCAACAGCGTGGCGGACTACTTCAAAAAGCAGGACTGGTCCAAGGTCTTTAGCTCGTAAGGGCTGGGACTATTTAACAGCAATCCATTTTGCTGATCCAATTAATCCACTGGAAGTGGCGTCTTGTGTGTCTGGCAAGGTGAATGGACGCTGGGTTGTTAGCAGATTAGGATGTGTTGACGAAGCGAAAGGTATTACGAGCAATTACCTTTTGCTTACATTACTGGCTAAAGTAAAAATTTCGGGAAGTTAGGAGACGTAGCAGCTTCCCTTTTCGCCCTTGTCTACCACCAACAACACACAGAATCTTTCCGTGCAGCCTCACTTCCTTCGTGATCTCCGACAGACGTAGCAGGTAAAAACGTCCTTCTATTTCTCGGCACGCCACCTCGAATCATACGTAAGTTTTGTCGCTTTCATCTTCCAGGCAAATATGTACAGGCCGCCCCGGAAGCATCTCGGCAGCCAGCAGTCTGGAATTCTGCTGAAAAGCCGAATTTTGTCACGGACTCTAGGTGGGCTGCTCTTTGTGTAATACTAAAGGAGGATATATTGGATCTGTTTACAGAGGAGGACTACGATGACGGACCAGGCGTGCACAGCACGTCAAATTCGCTTTCAAGCCTCTGCTGGAGCTCACCACCGAGACGGCTGCAAAGCCTTATAGACGCCGATACCCATGCTCAATGGAATGCTGTCCCTCAAAGCTGTCTCCTTCAATGTAGTCTCAAGGCATGTGACCGGCGACCGGTGGAGCATGACTTCATGGTAAATATGGATAGTGAACATTGTCAAGTTAGGATGCATGTTGTCGACGGCGCTACCTGGAAAAATGGCCAGATCGTCAATTATACTGCCGGAGAGGGACTAGTGGGGATCAAAATTGATGCACATAATACAACGATTCAGTGTACCAATATCCACGTTTGGGGAACTGACACAGACGGCAGTCGTGTCTCAGGTCTGGTATCTTCGGTCTCGTTAGATAACGTGTGGGTCGAATCTTGGGCTCAGGGTGGTCAACCATTTCCCGCAATTGAAGCTGCAATGGCAGACACTACTGACTCAGTTGGAGGGAAAACAGAGAAAGTGAAGGGATCCACAGTGTTGGTAGGATACAATCATCACTGTCCGGAAAGGGCCCCGGGTTAGTGGCGTTAGGCACATAAATTTTTCTAGGGATGTCGATGCTTTGAATAACTACTTCTACCCCGAAGGAGGATTTGTTGTCGGTATGAACGCAATACCCGACTGTTGCTGCCGCAGAGCCTGCCATGTCCGTCTCAAAAGTGATTTGTCGGAATCCAGAGCTCGGAAGTGGAATCTTAAGCACACTCTCGGCCAGTTCCAGATTGAATTCTCGACCGCACATGTTCCTATATCTCCTGCCAAGCTCTGGTCCAGCCGAGGGTGATAGTGTAGCAGTATTGCCCAAACGCGAAGTTAAAAGCTGTCGTGTACGCGTGCCCCGGCAGGTCTCACTTTCTAATGGCTGTTTGCCGCGCTGGTCCACACAACCGCCCGCCCCCAACCAAAAATAAATTTAAAATTTACGTCGGATGGAAGAAGAAGAAGAAAGTAGGTAAAAAAAACATACAACAGCAGGGATTCGCATGTGGTCACCCACCATACTACTAACCTGCCGGCGTGTGGCTTAAGTACGGCTGAGCGGACGGGAAGCCCTGTTCTCCACACCCTATGGTCGTATGTACTCGAAACACAGTTATAAAAAATAATATCCTGTCTTCGCATAATCAATCATACTACAATCCGGCATGTATGTGGCTTCTGCTCAATCAATACTCTAGTGGATGTGGCCTGGATGAGTAGGGTGAGTGCGCAATAGCCAGCGTGAGAATGGGGTGAGACCGGGCGAGAATCACCCTCCGCCATGCGACAGTTACGCTCTGACCCTCTCAGCTGAAGCTGGAGTGTACATCATTGGATGACCTACCACCACCTGAAACACTCGACTTCATGGCACTGCACATAGCCAGTGCATTTATGTGAATGTAGGTCTGATGAGTCTGTCCTGGCAGTTGGGTGACATGCTGACTTATCTGGACAGATAGATAGCTACCTTCTGCAGATCCAGCGAGCCATTATCCAGCGTATGGAAAGTTACCTCAATTTTGTATACGCCTGGTGAGATACGACAGGGTGCACATATTCTTCAATAATTGAGGGACCTAAGAAATTAGTTTGCAGGTGTGCAAAATCTGAACTGGAAGGAGCGTTTACCAGCCGTGTGATACTACCAAGTTCACTTGTTTGCGAAATAAAATAAGTATGGCATTCCAGTTCTGGTTTGATTTACCCAGCTAAGGAAGCCCCAGGAAAATCTAACACAAAAAAACAAGATCGTACATTTAGACCGCAAAAATTGAAAAGAATTTTCTCTGACTACCTAATTTAGTACTTGACTAGTTATGGAAACTTCGGTGACTAGAAGAGGATACAATTTATATTTAATCAACTTCAACAATGGCAGGGCCAGCCCGGATATTATCGGTCATATTAGAGCTGCACCCAAGAATAAAAAGGTAAAGTCCTTTTGGTCCGACACTCAAGCCATCGGTTTGAGAGACTCGGCAAATCATGGAGACGTGGCTCAATCCCTAACAAAGGAGTGTCTAAACTTTCCATGATCGACTGTCAATACAAGAGGAGTACTAATACACACAGATTTGATCATTCACGTTCTTTGTCAATACAAGCCCCCAGCGACGAGATACATTTTTATGTCTTCAATCAGGCGGCGCCCGGCTGTTTCCATTGCACGACTTTCGTTTTCAATTCCTCCATCTATTCTCTTAACCATATACGGCCTGGTGTAAGTACCCGGGTCCGAATCGGCACGGTCCGTGGCTGGCCCGCCTTTGACAAAAGCTCTGCCAGGACAGATGGTCCGGGCAGAAGGGATAAGTTTTCTCAGGCGTACAGTAACAGGGAAGCAGAGAAATTGGTGAAGAGCCAGAATCAAGTCATAAGTAATGTGGCCTCACTGCTTGTATTACATTGGCCCTGGTGAACAGCTATGTGGAATATATCGCGGTCGTATCTAAATCAACGCGTACCTTCAATTCATGGAAAGTGGTTGACAAGTGATTATCCCGTGGTCTAGCAATTGATTTTGACCTATTTCTATAGGCTTGCCATGGGCAAGTTTCCAGCAAATTCTAACCCGGGCCATCCTGCCGCCCTGCTCAACTCGCACCTCCTTCTGAATTCAATGGCACTACCGGCATACCGTGCCACGTTTCTCACCGTTTTACCCGCGACATTCTTGTTCACACCAGTCATCCAGCTATCGACCTCGTTCAGCAACGCACCCTCGCTGCAGTCCGCCACATGCTCGGTCCAGGCTTCCACTGCTTCTTCTTTTGGTTCGACGTATGTATAACCATTCTCGTCACAAGTAGTCAACATCTCGACGATAACATCAACGGCGTGCTCGATGCTACGCGGCGCGTTCCCAAAAGGCTGGTGAGGTCCCAGGACCATGAACATGTTAGGGAACTTGGGAACTGTCATGCCCAGGTACGTCCGTGGTCGATAGTCAACCCAAACGGCTTTGTCACCTTCTTCAGTGCCGCTTTTACCCATGAGAGGGGAACACCGTTCTTGCCAATCCAGTTAATGTTTGCAAAAGCCCCAGTGATAGCATTAAAGCCGGTAGCGTAGACCAAGATATCCAACTCGTGCTCCGTCCCATCTCGCCCTTAGGTGTAACCTGGTCAATAGCGTTCTTCTTTAGATCGACTAAGTGAACATTCGGCTGATTATACGCTTCAAAGTACCCGCTCTCCAAAGGCACACGTCGAAGGCCAAAGCCGTGATCTTTCGGAATCAAACTTTCTGCGACTTCAGGATCGTTAACGCGACCTCTGATTTTGTCGGCCATGAAGTTGGAGTATAGTTGGTTGCTGTTCGGTCCGTGTATGTATCGCTAAAAGCGCCTAGCCATTTCGCCATTCCAGGCGTGGCGTAGATTCTTTCCCACAGTTCGTGACGCTCTTCCGGTGTGACGTCAGACGACTTGCGAGGGTCTGCCTTGTATATGAAGCACGTTGGTGTGTCCGCACAGGTTTGAAACATCTCGGCCCAGTCCTTGCGAATTTCCGCCATTTGCTCGTCGGTAATTTCACTATTGTGGAGTGGAGCAGACCAGTTGACGGTCCGTTGGAATACTGTGAGCGACTTGATGCCCGGTACTTTGGAAAGGGCAGTGATTGTTTGGATACCAGTGGCTCCAGTGCCCAAGACACCGATACGTTGGTTTGCTAAATCAGCATTTGTTAGGTCCTTAGGCCATTGTGAAGTGTGGAATCCACGGCCTCGGAACGATTCAATGCCAGGGATAGCAGGAACCGTTGGGTTGGAAAGGAAACCGAGGCAGGAGACGTAGAATCTCGTGACGTAGGAACGGCCTCTGTCATCGATGAAATGTCATTGACGTCTGTCATCGACCCATTGTGCAGATACAACGCGTGTATTGAATTGGATGTCGCGGCGCAGATCAAGCCGATCGGCGATGAACTGAAGATACTTTAAGGTATCTGGCTGTGCCGAGGAGGTTTCCTTCCAACGCCAGTCATTCAGGATACTTTCGTCAAATGAGAAAGCATAAGAGACAGACTCAGAGTCGAAGCGTGCGCCAGGATAGCACTTCCAATACCATGTGCCACCAACATCCGGTGCAGCCTCAAGGACTTTTATCCGCCAATGGGGGAATCGTTTCCGAATATGATGAAGTGCGCAGAGGCCAGACATACCGGCCCCGACTAGCAAGACATCATATTCTTCGCGAGATGCAACCATAGTGGGCTTGAAGATAGTAGAAATGTTTCTAGCGAAGGAAATGGCAGATGAACACTTTATCTGGCTCTATTGAGGCCGCGGAAAAACGTCGAAACTGTAACGGGTTAGGTCCCGATCTATTGCACAGGCCAAGCCTGTGCGATGTGATCTATCAACTCCCAGGATATTTAGTCACCGCTGGCCAACCCCCTATTCTAAATTTCTCTAAGCTTCAGATAAACAGCATGTTGGCACCGCTCAATTGAATCAATTCGGCTGTAGCTCTTCACAATATGAGTAATATAACAAGAATAAATTGAGAATGTGTTAATACCCTTGACCTCGTCCATCTCGTTAATAGCGTGGCGGCCCTTGCTAGCGTACTTACTAGACCGTCACGCCTTGATGGCTGGTGAGGTGTGTCTTGAGGTTGCCAATGTGGGAATAGTGCTTCTAATAATACATTAATATTAGGCTCACAATATTTTAAGAACATATAACATACCTGGTGATCGCAATCCTCGAATCGACAAAAAAGCTCTCCAGGGAGAACAATAACGATACCATCATCATCCTAGAAAAGCATATCAGTAATATATTCAAGGTGAATTATAGGATTTCTTAGATGCTCGGACGGCGCATCCAAAATATATTTCAATGCTTGGGACAACCAAAAACCTCAGTAAATCAGAGGTATTTCCATTCACCTTTTCATACCCAGGTAGTTCCAACACACCGGCCTTCGCATCCGCCGCGTCTTGCTTGTATGGGGCGTGAGACTCCAGGAAACGCACCATTTTGTGTCAGGGACCTGTATGGAGTAACTAGGATGCGAAACTAGATTATTAATTTGTTCTTGATGAAAATGGGCGCGGGGGATTGGGAGCACTCACGATTGGTGGGGAGGCGGATGTGGAGATTGAAAGGGTTGATATTGCCAAGAAGTTGGTAGTTATTTGACCTGACCAATCATAATAAATTACTAATCTATGCTCTACACCTGGAAAATAGATCTTCCGGTCGGGTGTGGCCCGACCCACCTGTTACTGTCGGCCTGATCTGCTTCCTGTTTGTATCGCCGGCTCATAAGTAGGAGTGGCCGCCGGCGCACTCTTTTCTTTCTTTCTTCACGACTCTTCAGCTTATCTACTCTCTAATTTTGGGTGACAATGAAGGAATCCTTTGATATTCCATTTTATGCAACTGACTTGCCCTGCCCTCTACCCACAAATGCCGAAATCGAGAATGCTCCAGACATATCCTTGGAATACGGAGGGCGAAGAATCGTCGGAGTAGGCCAGCATTTTGTTGTGAAGTTTGGGCAAGGAGTCGACCTCACCGAAGGAGAAAACATGTTGTTTGTGCGGGAAAACACAAATATTTGTGTTCCACGGGTCTTCGCTCTTTATTCGGACACCAAGACTGGCAAAAGCTTTATCGTTATGGAGCGCATCATCGGTCAAACACTTCTCGCGACCTGGCCACAACTTACAGAATCGGAGAAACAAGATATACTGAGCGACCTGCGCATACACTTTGATGAACTGCGTCAGCTACCATCTCCAAACTACTTTGGCAGTTTCGGCAAAAGAAAACTTCTGGATGGCATATTTTGGACAGAAGAACCAGACCCATTAGTAAATGGGCCGTTCGATTCTGAAGAAACCCTAAACGAAGCGATGATGCGAAAGTATTGCTATAATGGAGGTCCACCCTACAGAATGGAATATCTTCGAAAATGCCTTCCTCTCATTTTCCAAGGCCACAAAGCGACTTTCACCCACGGCGATTTACAAAGAAAGAATATTATCATTCGCGAGAAAATCCAGCAAGATGAGGACAGAACGCGAGTCGTGTTAATAGATTGGGAGAAATCTGGATGGTATCCGGTGTATTGGGAATATTGCTTGGCTGTTTGTGCTCTACGATGGGATGATGACTGGCCCCTTTGGATTGACGCCATTTTGACGCCATTTGTCTCGGAAGCTGCATGGCTGCAATCACTGCGACTTGAATTATGGTCATAGACGTTGAGAAGACACATTGCTTCTGTGCATCAGCGACTATGAAAAAAGTGAAGAGACGGATGTGTGCTCGATCCAAGCCTCAGAATCCATTCAGCGGTCAAATATGAGCTGAAGGGTTATTATTGATATGAAAAGAAATGATGAACCAATCACTGTCTCCCAGCTTGGCAAATAATGAAAGCAAACCTGTACACACAATAAGTGTGGCCATCAGCCTGAAGGCCTTCCTCTCTTCTCTAATGTATATATGTAAATAATCCAATGTAAACAGTTTTAAGCTCCCAGTAGCCAAAGCCACGGTAAATTGCTCCGGCTCAAGACATATTTGGATAACTTGACACTGTACAATCAGCTGAGGTATTAAGGTATATTCGTAAAGGTAGGAATAGCTGCCGGAAAGTATTGGAGCACGGTGCACATCTCGCCTGCGTAGGTATAGCAGCGAGTTCGGGATTTTTGAAGTTTGGCTGCGCGCTATGTGGCTTCTGTCATTGGGCAAATTGGCGAGAACGAATGTTTCCAGGAGCTTTTAGAGGATGGTGGTTCTTTTGTCTCTGATTTCTTGTATATCATCTGGAATGACTCCTGGAGCTAAAACAAATGCTATGATGGATCAATTTGAGAACCCGGATGATCACCGCATGTGTCTCAATAACCTATCAATGCCTCGTAGGTTCTGTCATCAAAGTAACTAAAGCTCCCGCGATACTTCCAATTCTGCAGTCAAGTTATTTCTCCCATGGAAACTTTGTGATAGCTTCGCCCATGATCGTCACTTCATCCATTGGGCCATCCGTTTCCACAGAATGAGCTGTTATGTGTTTTCAAGAGTCCCTATGTTCAGGAGGTGTCTGCGAGGTGCCTATTCGACCCCAGGAACCAGAAGTTTGAGCCAAACTGCAGCTGATCGTCACCTGAGCGGGGCCATCCAGTGTGCAGGAGGTGGCGGAGGCGAAAGAAGAGAAAGTGCGTGGTCGTGTCGAAAGGGGAGAGCAGTGATCTTTTATACACTGCAGCTGCCAAAAGCGGCCTAGGATAACACTAGTCCCTAGAGGGGCTAGATCGAGGGGCCGTACCTGGAAGGGGCATTGTAGTCTGTGGCAGGCGGTCGGTAGCGGTAGAAGAACGGTGCGATGGGTGCCGGAAAAAGCGCACCGCTCACCATGTCCTCGTATACCGGTTATAATGGTCTTATTAAAATTAGAATAGCTAAATATATTAAGAGCAATATTAGCGAGGAGGGAGGCACTGAGGGAGTAAAGCTTAAGTAAGCAGCAGGTTTTGATCACTAATATCGGAATTAAAGTTTTATCGAAGTTTTTATCCGAGCTACAGTAGCGCTATTAGTTTATAGCTATACTGACAATTCACTCGATCTTACTGATTCTATAAGGATTCTAATCTATAAAGCTCCCAGACGATACACCTCAGTCAGTGGGTAATATCAACGGAAGGAAGGCAATCAAATAGATTTCGAAACCTCTCACTCTTTCGTGCTATATCTTATCCAATAATAGCCGTAGCATCCTATGCCCTCTGAGATCTAGCATAACGACAAGCTCGTCAATATGTTGTATCAAGCACGTTTGCCTCGCGTACTCTCTCTGTGCGAAGATTGCCAACCCTCTCTCCGTAGAGCTGATAGCCTGTTGACCCAATATCTTTGGTATTCACCTGCTCCAGTGTCAACGTTACATGTCTTTTATGTCTTTCTAATCCTCTCTTGCCAATACCCTGGTTATTTTATGACCTCCCCTCGACTTAACGTTTCTTGAGTTAGTTTCATATTCTTTCATAGTGGAAGCCCGTCGCAAGTAAAGTCTGTCACTTCAATATAACGAACTTCATTTAGAGAAGTTTGGCAGGCACTTAGGTCGATCAATCTTTGCATTTCCGCTTGGATAGGATGAAACAAGTGGCGGCCGCGAGACTCAGTGATTCTCAGCAAGATTTCACCCATTTTAATCGAGACTCACCTTCTTCTCACCCTGGGTCGCGCGACCATCAAGCAGTGATCGGCTTTTCTCCACTAGGTAAGACGGAACGATTGGCATAGACTGGCATTCAGTGTGCGGCTTTAGTACGGCTGAGCGGATGGGAAGCCCCGTTCTCCACACCTTATGGTCGTATGTACTAGAGTTCAGACGGAATGGGTATACATAGATCAAATGAAAGAGTATAAAAAATAGATTGGCTACGAAGATTGCATTCAATCACAATTCTCTTCACGCGTAGCCCTCCCATGTTTGGAATTGATCATGTACTTGTACTTGAAGATTAACTGCTGAAAGAATAACAATATCCGATAATGAGGATCGCCAATACCACCTCACTTATTCATCCATCTTCAGGGGTTACCCGCACCTGGTGGGAAAAGATGCGCAAAGTCCGGATCCTGCATAATCTGCTGCATGATCGTTTGGAATAGGCCAGGCAAATTTGTCCCGGAACCTCTGGTCCCCCATGTGGAACAGGGAAATATACATCAACATTCGAGTCATAATACACTCCATCCGGAGGTCCATCTCAACTTCATGAATCTCAACCCCGTCTTCTGTAAAGTTCCACCGGATAATCATAGGGCTTTACCACGAAATCGACCTCCGTTCCTTTAATCGCGTCCCGCATCCCCGCATGGATTCTAAGGCTGTAAGGCCCTCGGATTGTTGTGTCCAGGTAGTTTCATTGATTGGATGGGGTCGGCTCAGTTGACAGTAATCTCTTTCAAGTCAAGATAGAGTCCTGCTTTCACGTTCTTGGCGATACTCATAACCAAGTCTCGAATCGAGCACACGCTGTCTTCGATGTCGAGCTGCCCCAGTCGCGGTGAGAATTTCACTCGTTCAGAAAGACAGGCTTCTGGGATGGTAAGATATTCAAGTGATGTGAATTCGCGGAAGGAGTCGACTTTCACTTGGGTGTCATTGTATTCTTGCAGCGACTCTGGACCCAGCATTTCATGTTCCCATCAAGAACGGTGAGTTGGGGATGCATCTTTTTGAGCGTGTCTTTGTATGGAAGGAGCGCTGCCCTTAGGTCGGCTGCATTGAACTGAAGTGGATCCCATCCTTGTGTTATCATGGGTTCTTCTTCACTCTGCTCGAGATTGTCGCAGGTAGATTGTTTCAAATATTTGCAGGCATTGGTCAGGTTCTTTATGGACCCGGCGTCGATTTTGCACTTTTCAAACTGGGTCTTTCGATAGATAGTGATCCAGGAACACAGGAGTCTGGAAAGAAGCTGTTTCTCAGCAAACCATGATCGTACTCGAGGGTAGTGAGTTTTCAGAGAGCGAAAATTTCTCTTAGTTGGCGATATCGATTGAATCTCCGTCGACGAAATCGTAAACACACCCAGCTTCATCAATGATTTTGAAGCATCTCTAGCTTGGAGAGTATTGTTGGCTCCTTGTCAAAGAGTTGTTGCATCGGTTGGGACATGAGTTGGAACCCCTCGAGATTTAGGTTGAGGAGATTCGGGGTTTGGTTTATCAACAGTAGATTGACCATGGTAGTATTTTTGTCCTCCAGGAGCTTCAGCCAGGCCATCTCTTGCCAAAATTCCTGTCAAATATTGAGCTCCTTTATCGTATCTGTGAAGAGCTTCTTGTCGTCGGCAGAGAAAGGGGACTTTACGCGAGGGATGAAAAAGGGCTCATCTCGATGATATGGGCACCCAGTTCTGGCCAGCGATAGAATGACCTCACGAACTTGATGGTTTTGTTAAGTTCGATGTCATCCGAATTATTGATTTCTGCAAAACTGCGGAATAGAAAAGGCTGAGCGAGATCGCGGAACAGCTTTGAAACAAGACAGAGGTTGCGCAGAGTGAAAATCCGGGAAACTTTCTTGCGAATGGCATATTTGTTTTTGTCTTGAGCATTGCCTTCGTCTTCGTCATCGTCTTCATCTTCTCACTGGCTTTCATCTTCGATCTCCCATGGTGATTTGAGTATCTTGCCCTCTCTTATGGCCTACGCATCTGTGGTCATATCATATAGAGACTGGGTGAGCTCAATAACCTCCACCAGCAATTCCGGCGGAAGGTCCGTGAGACCAACCATGATGATCAGGTACAATTGAATAAGAACAGAGAAAGAGTCACGATCGAGTTGAACTTATCAAGACTCAGGAGCTGTCGACGCTGGGTGACGCGCAAAGCGTGTCGATCAATAGTCCCAAACGGGTAATTAGGGCAGGGGCTACGCCGCGCGTGAGCGTTTGATAAGGTGATGTGAGACCAGATCTTGTCCATCGAGAATGGCATGTGATCTATTCTGAATTGCCTACCTGAAAGTAGGCAATGATTCAATTTTATCAAAAGGAGGCCGTCGCCAGCTTCTATAGAGAATGATATAATTTGTACTGGCAATCCAGTAGATTCACTACTTTATCAACCACACCACACGGCCAAGCTATGGCAAATGGATTTCGTTCTAGGAAGTATACCGGAAGTAAATTGAAGCAAACCCGCAGGAAACGGGACCATTTTTCCAAAAGCAATCTATCATGCACAACAGCAGCCATCAAGCCAATTTTAGCAGGGCAGAGCAAACACCCTCGTAGATCTGATCCTGGAAATAGCCCGACTTGACCCACCATGCCAAGTATAAACAAGAAAAAAGCGGGCTGCACCAAGCAACGAAATAAAGACAGGCATAATGACGTCGGGAGAGGAGAACGGGGTCTTGGGATTCATTTGCGGAATATTAGGGATGTTGAGGTCAACAAACATCAGATGTGATGGGGAAACACCAAGCGCCGGACAAAAGAAAAATCGCCTGCAATTTGGACCAGATATCAAAATATAAGACATGAACCGAATGCAAAGTACTATAGGGGGAGGGAGGAATGCAGGGTTTGATTGGCCGTAAACTAGGACAGCACTCTCTTCTGATATACGCTGATCCGTGGATGGCAGTCTGGTATATTGGGAGATTGTGCTGAAGTCATCAGAGTGTAAAAGTTTACGCGGAGACGTTCTTGCCCGCCCGGCCGCGGTGTTCCTCGTCGTAGCCATTCTGCTCGGACTCGGACTCGTCGTTTGCCGGCGACTGCGGGTGGCTGAGTGGTTCCGTGAGGGACTGGCGGCTACGAGCCATCTAAGGTGATGTGTTAATGACCGGACGCACCGGAGATCAGAGAGAGAGATAGTAACTTACCCATGCCCGAACTCCTCCAATCAAACCCAGGCTGTAACCGGTCGCAAAGTCCTCGTTCCGACCTCCGACGCCAGGACTCTCGGGGCGGTTGAGGGCTTCCACGCGGGAAAGGTGCGATTTGCTACCGCCGGTTGGACTGGCCAGGGGACCACGGCTGCTGCCGTAGTCGACGCTGTTCCGAGCGCTGGGCGCCGGGCTGTTGGGGCGGCTGTTTTGCCAGATCTGACGCAGTTCCCGACCGAGTTCTTGGCCCGTCATGCTCCAGTTGGTTCGGATGTTGTCCCGGAGTTCCACCACGTGTCGCTTGATCTCGAGTTCGTTCTTCTTCAGCCACGATACGTTGAGTTCCTGTCGGGAGGCGCCGCGCTTGAATTGGCGGGATATGTACTGGTCGTAGTCACGGACGATACTAGAGACACAAAAATATGATGAGCGTGTGATGTCAAGGAAAAAGGGAATGGAACGAACCGGGTGATAATGCCGGTGGTGCTGACACCCTCTGTCCGCTGGGTAACCAGGAACTTGCCCTGAGCTTTGATGGGCTCGTAGATATCATCACCCTCCGCGGCCTGGTAGGGCAGGTCGTCGTGGGCAACGTAGTCGATCTGGTGCTCGGACAAGAACTCGGGTGTCACGACCCAGGGACAGTTGGGGATGACCTCGTCGACCCATTTGCAGTGACGAATGGTTTCCGCACGCTCGGCTCCGCTCAGAACAGTCAAGCCCTTTCGCATGTGGGTTTCTTCGTCACCGGTCACACCGACAATCAGGAACACGTCAGGGAAGGCCTTCTTGGCCTGTTCGAGCTGTCTCATATGACTGCGTGTCATCAGCAAATGTCCACAAGCTTATATCATCGTGTCTCCCACTCCAATCCAACGCGTCGACACATTTCCTAGCATCACATCACACTTCATCAAGTCGGGATAGATCGAACATACCCAAGGTGGAACAGATCAAAAACACCATCCGCATAAACCCGAACCGGTCTCCCCGTCGGCGGCGGGTTAGTATGATACCCCACAGGATCCTGCAACCCACCACGCGCCGGCGGCGCCATTGTTTTCTCATCGTCCGCGGGAAGTTCAATATGTAGCCCAGGACGACTCCGCGGCCGGCCCTCGATATCGCTACTAGCGACCGTCGTCTCCGACGGCTCGCCCGGGTCTTCTTTGTTCATCGTGGGATCAGCGCCATTGGGACTGGCGGAGCTGGCATTGTCGGAGCTCTTACGAGCCCGCTTCGATGGCGGGTTCGAGCTGTCTGGCTTCTTGCTCGGGACGTTGGCACCCGAATCCTCGCCTTCTTCGCCGGACGCGTCGCGCGAGGAGGGTTGCGGCTCCGTGGCGGTCGGCACCTGGATGTTGGAGGCGCTGCGCTTGCGCTTGCCAGGGGGTGAGGAGGGAGATGACATGGTGGATAGGTTGTTGGGGATAGTTGGGGAGCGAAGAGTGTCCCCGGTGCGGGTGGCCCGGTTAGGGGCCCGTGTAATTTTCTGGCGCGCAAGTGGGGCGGTGCTACAGCTATCCAAGCTATGTCAGCTCAGCAGCCGTCAGCAGTCAGCTAGACCCAGAGTATTTATTTTGAATTTTCTACAAAATTGAAAGAGTGTTTTATAGCCATTAGACAGAGCTAATTTCATCATGTTATTCCGATGCGAGGTGGGGAGCGCAGAAGCGGGCCTCGATTCTAGCTCTCTTCCAGCTATGCTCATGATACGTGTTTATCAACTCAGACTACGAAAGTTGCTGTTCTCGTAGCACACCATTAAATCCAATTGACTCTATTCGATGGATAACTGCTAGGTCCCGATCGAAAGCAACTTTAGTAGTAGTAGTAGTAGTAGTAGGTGGTGCAACTGGTCCCTGAGATTGTCGGCTGTGACATTGTCTCTCTGGTTGTACACCGATACCGGGGCTATGACCTCGAGGAACTCAGTAGATACAGAAAATCGGCATTGAGGGTAGACCTATATACCTTTATTTTCTTTATTGGCAAAGTGTTTTCATTCTCTAGTTTATTCTTCTAGGGTTTTCCAGATCCAATAGGATAACACACCTGATACTCGCTTAGTACATTGTCATGGTCAACTTCATCTATAACCGTCTATTCCTCTGGCAATACCCTACTGAAGCAGCCGGTTGGCACTATGGAAGCTCTACTTCATACCTGTCTAGACAGACACTCCGACGCTCATTCAACAGGTCAGTAAACTACTAGTACCCTGCACTACACTCTGAATCGGACGAGTACATTCTATCTAGGAGCCGACTACACCCTCCCTCCTAGAGAATGATTGTATCATCAGAGCAGGCCCATCAACTCCGGCAAATCCCAGGGTCTACCATTTGCTCCGTCGCAAAAGATGTACCGCATACGCCAAGGGGCACCGTCCCGGTATGGAAGGAAGGGAGAAAGTTCAGCGCTCGGAAGCACTGTAGCAGAAAAGAAAGAAGCCGGGACGGCGTGGAAGTGGTAAGTAGTTCGTCAACGGGGCATTGTCTGCGGTATCTCGTGTGGTGGCATAAAAGAAGACAAAACGTTCATGAAGTCCCCCGCCCGGCGAGGGCCTCACATTTCCCCAGTCCAAAATCCCATCCATTCCATCCAATATCACGCGGTTTCTCCTCCCCACTCGACATGTATTTGGATCCGACCGGAAAGTCCGACTGTAACTCGGAAAGAAACCCAGGGTAAAGGTGAAAACAACAGGACCGTAGAAAGAAACAAAAGGTCGTGAACCAAACAAGTACTAAAGGGGAAAAAAAAAAAAGAAAAAGAAAAAAAGAAACATGAGGCGGAGACAAGGGGGTTGTAATGGGGAGGGAAATCACGAGGCAAAAGAGAACAGAGCAGGAGTGTCGAGTCAGACCAAGGAACCCGAGGTCAAGATCAATCATTGTAATATGGTCGGCATGTTGGAGAACCTACGAGGAGCCGGGCTTGTCTTTGTCGTCGGTCGAGGCGGGCGACTCGGATATTTGCGCAGCGCCAGCCTCCTTGCCCTGCGGACCGGGGGTGTCCTCACGAGCATTTCTGGTTCCAGTTGGGTTCACCTGGTTGACTAAATCCTGATCTTCGCTCTGGTCGAACAGTTCTTCCTCATTCTGGTTGGCGATTATCTCGGTGCCATCGCCCAGCAAGATGATCCGGCCTGATCGGTCGCTAAAGGCCCGCGAGCGATCCATCTCCAGGTCGTACTCATCAGGCTGATCCTCGAATTGGTTCCGGATCCCGGGACCGCGGAATTCGGCTGTGGACACTGACCGTCAGCACGACGAGGGACTGGACTCGGGTTCCTCGTGAGACTTGCCGTACTCGGGCGCAGCACAAGGCCCGTCTCCGTTCGCAACCCTCTCTGCAATCTGGGTATACCACTCCTCCTTGCTCTTGCCGTTGAGAAGACCGATCACCGTCATGGTCATGTTATCGCAGCCGACACCGCCGGTCTCGCTGTTTGAGGCCAGGCAGTTGTCCATCATGTTCTCACAGATCTGGGACAGTGTTTGCTTAGCGGCGATGCCTCTCCGGACGAACTCGACAACCTGTTGAGAAGACTGGCAATCCCAGATTCCTAAAGAGTGGTGTCAGTTTCAATTCTTTCTTCTGGGCCGATCCTTTAAAAAGGGTTCAATCATTAGAAGCCTACCATCACAAGCAATGACAAGGAACTCATCGTCATCGGTCAACTCGTGCACGGTCACATCGGGGAACGCGGTCACAATCTGTTGCTCGGGAGCCAGCTCGGGGCTCTTCTTGAATTCGAAATCGCCAATGGCGCGGGAAAGGGCGAGGTTGCCGTTCACACGGCCAAAGTCAACGAAACCGCCAGCAGCGCTGATACGTGCTTTCTCGCCTGTTATGAGTTAGCGGAGATCTAGAAATGTCAGACGCAAGAAAAAATACCTTCGTTTTGAGGCTTATGGTCGAAAGAAAGGGGCTTTGCGCGGCCCTTGACACCAAGAACGGATCGAGAGTCACCGGCATTGGCCTGGAAAGCGTCAGTCATGGGGACCGTCTTTGGGAATTTCACAATCGTCCACATACCACCCAGATCTTGTGCTTGGAAATAATGCTAGTCGAGGCAGTACATCCGGAAACCTCCTCCTCATACTTAGGATCTGCGGACACACAGTTAGCACCTATGTAGCCACGGGCTTCAATCGAAATCGACAGTGTCGTATGCGAACGAACCTTCGAGGATAGCACGGTCAGTAGCCAAAAATCCGTCCTTCAGCGCCTGCTCGATATCTCCACGGGCAAACGAGTCCTGCTTGGCAACAATCTTGTGAAGGTTCTCCCCCGCGAAGAGCGCGACCTTGTCTCCACCGTGACCGTCATACACACCAAAGAAGGCTAGACGCTTGCTCGGATCGGTCGGTTGGTTATCATCACTACCGGTGTACTTGGCTTGAAGATCGAGGACGGCGGCGTGGGCATCTTCCATGCTGATACGCCAGCCCTGCATGGCCGAGACACCATACAGACAGCACTCATCCTCACCATCGGACGATGTCTAGAAATGCAAAAATCATTCGTTAGCCTTGATGTTAAATGAACAAAGGTTGCAGCGGATCGTAAAAGGTGCCCGGGCAGAGATTGCGGCCTTGCGAATGGCGTCCGATCCCTTCCCACCGAGGTCGCTCCAGCCCCTCTCGGTCAGCAGGGGCGCCCCGCATGGCCTGCAGATGCGTGAAAATTCGCTCGGGCAGATAACCCAAGACCCAGAGGATTCGGAGGGGTTGGGTTGGGTGCTGGCCGCGTTCTCTGGGGAAATGATGGGGGGCGCTGCTGGTTTGCACGGCGAGGGCGCTGCGTTGAAAGCGCAGCCGAGCCATCGGCGTCACGGCGGCGGATGTGTGGGGAGGGGCAAAAGGACAGATAGAAAAGAGAATGGTATACCTTCTCGACCACCGGCTCCGACAAGGTCTGACCCATAATGGCACGGATTGATAGTTCTCAAGGGGAGGTGGGGAGGGGAGGGGAGGAGGGGTGTCGGGGTTGAGCACCAGATGAATGGTGGGAGGAGAAAGAAGTCAGGTGAGGCGCAGGCCTTTCAGCGCGTTGGACCCGCGATAAGTCGCCAGCCGAGTGGGGAACTCAAATGACGATCTAGGGCTCGTCGGGGCGAGCAACAGGGGCGAGGAGGAGGCAGCGGGGGAATTTGTGGCAGAGGTTTTGAAGCAATTTGGACAGGTCAGAGTCAAGATGTTCACGGCGCGCAGAAATTTCCCGTAATCGCGTTACCTTACGCTCGTGTGCTCTATAGAGTCAGGTGATCTGGGGCTCCTCGTCGTATGCAACCCAGAAAAGAGAGATGGAGGAAAGACACTCGGGGTATTTAGGGTTTTGATTTATTTGTTCTTTCTTTCTTCTTCTTTCTATACAGCTTGACGGTGCTGTTCTTTGTATGTTGGGCATTTCGCATAGCACGCAGCCTCTCGTGACTGGGCCAGCCCCAGGCAGCCGCAGGCAGCGACGCCCAAGCCGGGACACCCTCAGACCTTCAACCCACTCTCCTGCCGAATCCAGCCGACACACATGTCAAGGTGCGATCGACTCCGAGCACTCACTTGTAACTCAGCGTGCACTTACAGAATACAGTAGGAAAATCTCTCCCACCTGTCAGGCGCTGCACGTGCCACCCATTGCCCTGAGCGGTGTGGAGTCATCTACACTTACAAGACGATCCATGACTACTTGGAGATGAACACTGGTGGCTGCATTTGCAGTTCAGATCAATTAACTAATTTAATCTACGACTATCACTAGCTCAACTAGCGGAAATCGAAGTACAAACTCAATGGATATCATGTTCGCCGTGCCCAACCCAAACTCCAGAAAAATCAAAACAAAGGTGATCCACAACGCAGTCAACAAAGGATGCAAAAGAAGTCAAAAATAGAAAGAGACAACACATGACTTGAAGCGTGGACTAAACAAAGGCAATCTCCCCACTGCTAGCAACGGGCAGTCCTCGATTAGGATCCTTGATCGGAGGCGGTGGTTCCAGAGGCACGGTACTCCATGATTGCGAATCATCGCTCTTTTTCGACGGCACCTTGCGCGACAAATGCTCTTCCAAATCGGAGATAATCGATGAGCTAGGCGGAACAGCCGACTGTCGTTCCGCGCGCTGTGGCTTCGCATGGTTCCCCGAATCCAGACGACGCGCACTACTGAGACTGGTTTCGCTCCAGAATCGAGGCAGGGGAGAGACGACGTTGCGGTAATCTTGCGCGAGACTCAATTGGCTTTGGCTCTTGCCGCCACCCTCAGCGAGAGGGAAGAGGTTGGGCGGGGGTTGGAGCGTCTGATATTGCGAGAACCGGGTACCCTCATCCCCGTATTCGGAGACCGACATGGCGGTCGAGTAGGGGCGTCCTTGGATGGATTGTCGGTATTCGTCGCTGAAGGTAGATACGGAGACGGTGTCCGCACGGCTGCGGATACTGCGGGCTCGTTCAAGAGCTCGCAGGCCGGAAGATGTGCGCCGGCTGATTTGCGCGGAGAAGAGAGGGTTGGAGGAGTTGCGGTGTTTGGCGCGGTTTTGCACAAAGGCTTCGATTGAGTCGGCTTCGGAGATGGTCGATTCGTCGGGCTCTACGGTTCGGAGTGTTACTCGCTTTTCGGGGATACTGGATGCCAGGCTGTGGCGCATCCGTCCGGCGGCTGGGGGGCGTGGAAACAAGGGCGTCATGTTGGTGAGGCTGCTCTCGTCGCTCATGATGGAGAATTTGCCGGTGTTTTGCCATGACATGCGGACTAGGCCGTGGCCTGGGGGTCCGTATCCGCCTGCACCGTGTCCGGCACCGCTCATGCGGAATGGCAGGCCGGTGGCTACAGAGGAGATGCCGCTGGATCGCTTGGAGTATCGCTTGGAACGAGATGACTGAATGGACTCGCGCTTCTTGTTGGTGGCTCGCGGTTGGATGGATTTGAGAGGTTCCCGTCGAGAACGTTGACTAGTGCGACGACGCAAGGATGGGCTGTTCGAGAGCGACAATCGGTTTTGCTGCTTCTTCGAGGGAGACTTTTCGGCCTGCTTGTCTGCAGCGACGGGGTCTCGGAGAGGGACGAAAGGGCGCTTGGGAGAGCGTGGCGGAGGACTGGGCTCAGGAAGAATATTCATCGAGTCCTCGTGCTTTTCGAATGACGCTACATTCCATTCCGGGCCCAGCTCGAGTTTGGGGAGGTCTGAAGCAGGCGAGATGGGGCTCATCCAGTCGTCGGAGTTGTCGTCACGAGAAGGCCGGTAGTTCATTCCGGGTTGACAATTCGGCATATCTGGGCGCATGGGACGAGGAGGGGGTGAAGACTTGGCTTGGAAGGGACCCTCCTCAGCGCTCGGGGCCTTTCTTCTACGGCGCCAGCAGCAAAACAGAATAATAGCACTTAGAACGACGGCGACGGGAATAACGACCGAGATAGCGATGATACCAGCCTTCTTGTGTTCAGGACTCGAGGAGCCGGAGAACGGATCTGAAGAGGCATTGTGTGTATCAGACGGCTCGAGGACATCAAGTTCAAAATCCTGCGTGCTTTCGGTAGAGCCTTGGTACGCCCTGAGGGGGATAGTGAACTTTTGCGCATCCATATCCGGGGGAACATGTCCAAAAAGCGTCTTGTTGTCGGAGAAGTACTTGAGCCACGAACTCAGGTCATCGCTCAAGTCGACGTCAAGTTGCACGGAGTCGTCAGTCACAATGGACTGGTTGAATACGAAACTAAAGTCCTCGCCAATGGTCGCCTCACAGCCCTGGACAGTCTCGAGAAACAGTTCATTGAACTGAAGACGCACCATCAGCTTGGCTTCATCCGAGTATGCATCCGTGGCCGAAATGGTGATATTCTGATTCACGGCATTCTTCGGGGGAGTACCGCTGATCGAAAGGGTGTCATCGTCCAAAGTCAACCAGTCCGGCAAGTCAGCGTCCACGTTGTTTAGATCCCTCGTATGAATAGGCGAGCCATCCATGGAGAGGAGATTAGCGAATTCTGGACTGCTGAACTTGTCCCCTCTGGTGAGGTTGAAGGTCTGGACGGTCTCGTTGAAGGCCAGAATGTGCGGAGCGATCACCAGCTGGAAAGTGGAGTTGACGGCACTATATCCAGCCACGTCCGACGCAACAAGCTGAAAGGTAAAAACCTCAGGTCCGGATCCGGGAAACGACGGGGTGTTTCCAGAAAACTTGAGCGTGGCAGGATCAAAGCTCATCCACGATGGCAAGGGGGCGTTGTTAGGCGATGTTCCGTAGTAGATCGTAGCCGGGTGCGTATTATGGAAAGTATCGGCGTCGAAAGGAATCGCAAAGGAACGACCGGGCTGCAGGAACAGAGTCGCGGGATACGAAACAGGTCCTAGAGCTTGTAGTTGCGATACCAGCGGTGTCCCTGCTGTTGGGCCTTGATCTGCCGTCACAATCAGGGTCACGTCCATGCTGTCCGTTTCTGATCCATTGGACGCCACAAGCTTGAATTTCTTCGAGCCTGTATCATCCGAGCGCGGCGTTCCCTCCAGCGTGCGGCTGCGGCTGTCGACCGAAAGCCATGACGGGGCATCTGAGAGCGAATACTTGGTGTCCTTGTCGCTGTGGGCGAAGGTACCCTCGGCGAATTCGAAACGGAACGGTTGCGAGACTCGCGCAACAGGTGGGAGCTGTGCGTTGATGGGATAGTTGGCGGAGAGGGCTGCGGCGTTCACGGCAGACACAAAGGCCAGAACGAGGATGTAAAGAAAAGCCATCTCCAGTCGAGGCATCCGGACCTTCCTCCAGTCCGGGGGCTTCTTGTCAGGTTGTCCTCTTTCACGGATACACAGCTATCACGACGGTTTAATGCGGGAATTGTTGTAGCTGCGCAACCTGAAAGCCTCAACCGGCAGATAGAGAACACGACCAAAGGAGATGAGAAGGAGGAAAGGTTGCGATGCGAAAGCAATTCACTAATCCTCTAGTTGAAGGACTCCCCACCCTCTCGTGCCAAAGGGACAAGGAGTCATTCAAGGCGTGCCCTTTCGAAGCCATGCCTGGATATGCTGGATGTCACTGAAGTATGTAGCAGAGTGACAGCCGAGAATGAGAGGGGCGCGCAGCGCGTAGCCTATACCCCAGGACAGGTACCTAGGGCAGCTACCTACTGTAGGGCGGGCAGTGAGGTATGGAGCTCGGTCGACACGTTTCAAGGTGCGCGCGCTCCTGCAAGGGATAAGCTCATGCTCCTGTGGCTGCCCAGGAACGCAGAACTTGCCCAACCACCACCACGCTTGCGTTGCCCCTCCCAAAATTTCGAGGATAGAAGGGTTGATAAGGCAAGGAACATTTTCGAAGCTCCAAAAAAAAGGTGGATTGGTGAGTTGAGCTTGGATAGCGGCCGGTGGCTTTTCCCCGTCACGCTTCACGCTCGATGTCCAGGCACATCCTGGTGGCCCGTCTAGGGGTTTCGTCAGGGATCACCTCGCACTTGAATTCACTTCGTCAGGATGGCTCGCTGCTCTCAGGAGCTCTCCCTCGCCTCATCTCCACTGTCCCTTCACAGGCGAGTACTGGTGGCTCTCCTTCGTAGGCACTCCTGAATGTAGGATAAGAGCTGCGGAGCTGCTGCGGACGATCTTCGACCACACTGGCACTGGCCTTATGATGGAATGGATCCTATTCAGCGTAGCGCACTTCAACCCGATACGTCAAAATTCAAGCTCGTGGCGTCTGGCTATTTCCATGAGTCGCGTAGAGGACTCACGTACACAGGATGAGGCGCCCGCGTGCTGAGCTCGAGCTCTCCACAATCCTTCGTCATTTCCGAGCTTCTCATTGGAAGTAGATCTTCCGTCCAGACGCGTGAAGCATTGTCCGGGATTTCGGGCGCGTTGTGGTTCCTCAGGAATGGGTGTTCGAAGATCAATGTGGGGAGCATTCTTGCAGGCCCGTCGGAACTCCAATTTCATTCCCGAGTGTCACAAGTTAAATGAGGCAGGGTTCTGGATCGTGGCTGGCAATTTCGATAATGTAGCTGTACTATCATGAGGGTGTGATGAGGAAGAGGTTGGCCGAAACTCAATGTTGCAAGGCCGTGATACCACGAGTGTTGCCTGAAGCCACCACGAGCTAGAGAATCAGACGGCGACAATCGACCAGTGTCGTAGCCTTACAATCAATTAAACCCTTTTTTCACCATGGTTTCATTGAATTATGTGTGGTATTAAATCTGATATGGTCCTCTAGGGTCATAACCAAGCCCCGGTGGTAAGGGCGTTGTCTACCAGGGCTACTCAGTACCAAGGGATACAACTACCCACAGGCACAATTCAAATTACATTCGCAGTCATTGTTTCATGGAGAGAAGCACTCAATTAAAAGTAGAAATAACAAAATCTACACCAACTCACGCCTTCAGCGGATCGTGGCCCCAGTTCTTCAGGGACTTGTAGCTCTTGCTGTCAGTATCCTGCTTCGCCTTCTCCTCCTGCGCAAGATGTCGCTTATTATACGCGACAACGCGACGCATATGATCGATATCCTCATCTCGATACTTTGAGGGTTCTTTTTTAGGATTGTGGGAGAGGATATCGATGATCTTGCGACCGCTTCATTTGCAAATTTCAGTATAGAATCGTTTCGAGTGCGCATAAACTACCTACCTCTCGTGGCCGATGGTCTCGCCAGATTCTCCCTGCCAACCTGCATCCTTGGACTGATCTTGCTTCAGCCAATCTCTTAGCTCGTTGGCTGACATGTTGACGAGATCGTTGAATTCCCTTGAGATGTAATGTTAGTGCTGGTCTACCGAAACTGTCGTGTTAAGAGTATCCCACGAGATGACGGTTTCAGTATCTTTGACCATGATGTCTGTTGAGAGTGTTTCTTCTTGAAATGAAGTTGGATCAAGTAGGTGCCAAGTTCATCAGCGCTCCTTTTCCTCCGACCAGTCTTATATATACAAGAAGTTGGTTATTACTTGACGTCATGGATCCGGAGTTTGAATCCATCGACGCGCGCGGTATAGAAATTCAAGTTTGCATTTCCATTGATTCTGGAATGACCCATATATTGATCATATCTCGGTCCTATGTTTCCCTTGCGTTTGGTCTCAAGAATTATGGCGGGTTATTGCTTTAATTGCTTCTTTCCTACCCAAGTGGTTTAAAATCCTGCTTCTGCGCCAGGGTCTACGTAGAGTCCACCTGCTTCTCGATCGCGATCGGATCAAATAGTCAACCTTGTCATGGTGCCCTAGAACTCTATAGACTTGCAAATTAAATTGGAGAGAAATCCATACGCAAATCTACACTTGTGTCTTCATTGACTGCAAGGCTCATACTCATTGTTCGTATCGAAATTCTGCCAAACCTTTGAGAGAAGGCAAATTTCGTCAGTTCTAGCAATATTTTATTCTTCATCTAAACTATAGTAGGAATAACCTATCCCAGTTTAGGTAGAACCTATACTCAATGTCGCTACTCCAAGCCCTCCAAACAACACTGCCGCGGAAACACCGCCCCACACTCCCACGAGTCCCACCCAACGCGACAAGCTTCACCTCCCATCAACCACAGCCGTGCCTCAACACTCAAGCCCCAACCCTAGCCCCAAAACACTGGCAAGATGCCCAACCCAAACCCAGAAGACAAGCGCCAAGCCGCGCGCGAAGTCATCGATATCCTCCACGAGATCTCCATACTTCTGGTACGTCGCGGCCTTGCCTGAATCCGATCGCGATGGCGGTACCCAACACGATTGGATCGGCAAGCGCTAGATTCTGGAGGCGGCAATGTGCTGACTACTTCAGAATACGAATCTCGATCGCACGGAACTCTCGCTTTGCGTTTCGCTCATTGAGAATGGGGTTAACCCTGATGCGTTGGCGGTTTGTGATCCTCTCACGCACTCTTGCAGGCCCAGCGTGGAAAATGGAATGCTAACTCGGCGCGGGCTAGACTGTGATTAAGGACTTGAGGAAGGAGAATGGGCCTACGCGAATTCCTTCGCAGGCTGCTGCTGAATGATTTGATTTGGCCTCGTCTAGTGGTGCGAGGCTGGTGGTCTTCGTGTTTGTTAGGCGTTTATCGGTACGATGCATATGTATACCCATCGCTTCGAGTTCTTCTTGTGTTTTGATTAAGGAGGAATGTATTTCGACTCATCGAATGATTTCTTCGGTAAACGTTTACTCGTTCTCAGTATCACGATTGGTAATGCGCTAACAAGGTAGAGAAGCCTGGAGTGGTAGAGCAGAATGGGTAGGTCAAATGACAGAAGTAGGGAGTATGGGAATAGTCGTGGAATTGGGGAATTCAAGACAAAACAGCAGCGCGAAATAAGCAACACATTCAAATAATGCTGGCCCTGTTCTCCACTATTTCGAAGCATCTTCGGTCTTCTTATCATCCTTGGATCCCATCTCGCCAGACATCGCTTCCTCGGTGGCCTTCTTGATCTGGTCACTCCCCGGAACGCTTGTCTGCTCCTTGGATTTTGCCTCCTTCTCCTTCTCGTCGTCACTGTCACCAAGACTGAATGGGTCATTCTCCGCCACGGGGGAGGGCTCAACGTTGGCCAGGGGCTGCCACTTGCTGGGCTTGCCGCCTGTCGAGGGGGGATGCTTGGAGGAGGTGGACGCATCGTAAAGGTTGTCGATCTCGGTCGGGGGACCTTCCTGGAAGGAGACCTTCCGTCTATCGGGGGAGGGCGAAGATCCAGTCTTGATGTTGGGTCGGGGAGGTCGGGGAGGGGGAGCTGGTGTGGAATGGATTAGTTCGTTGTGCAAGGTCCCGGCATGTCTGGTTCATCCTCACCTTCTCCATCTCTCAGCTCAAGCGCGGAGAAGTCATCGCCCAGAACCTGAGGGTCTGCGTCGTAGCGCTCGCGATCTCCACTGCGACGGCCCATGTCGCCGCTGCGCCGCGGACGACCGTACGCAGAGTGCTGCGCCTCATATTCCTGGCTAGATTGCGGCTCATCATCCACCTCCTCACCATCGATTCTCTTCTTCAAGTTCGCGACCCAGGAGTTGACCTTTGTTTGTGTCTCCAGGAATCCTTTGCGGAGATTCTCGCGGATCACGGGTAGATCATCTGTAGACACGCTAAAGTCAGTCTATGCGCCTGGCCAGAAAAGAAATTAGAGTGACCCACCTTCAAAAAAGTTATACTCCCTCTCATCCGACTCCTCGCTGCCTCGCGGCCGGCGGTAGCGAGGGTCATTCTCCCATCCGGGGGCCGGTGCCCGCCGTCCCGCAGCGTTGTAGTGTTCGGCCAGTTGGCGCGCGTACATTTCGTCCGCCTCCAATTGTCGCTGCGCGGTAGAGGTAGGTTGCTGGGATGGGCGCGGGGGCTTCGGCGGAGGAACCATGTCCTCCTGGGCAGTGGGATCGGTCATGCCTGCAGACGGAGGTTAGCACAAGTCAAGCTGGTTCTCTGCGGAGGTCCGAACGTACCGAGAAGAGCATTGAAAGCCCGCTCGACATTCCAATTGCTTGCATTTAGAATAGCCTTGATGACTGCAGCATCGACACTAGGGAATGCCTCCTTCAGCGTATTCTCGGACTGCTCTCTCGCGCTCAGCGGACGAGGGGGCTTCGGCGGGGCAGCCGGGGGAGTCTCGGTGGCGGTCTGCGCGGTCTGCTGGTTCGCGCCGAAGGTCGCTGATGCGACACCTGTGTCTTGGGGTTCATCATCAAAGTCCAGGGGTCGCGCCGTGGTCGGCGATTCGGCGCGAGGGTCGTTGGCCGCAACCGAGGGCTTACTGGGGGTCGACTGCAGGGTAATGTGAGTCTCGGTTTCGGGGCTGCAGGTCGAGCCAGAACGTACAGTCTTCTCTTCCTCCGACATGTTAACAATTTGGCACTATTCAGTCAAGCGAGAGTACCGGCGAAATGGTGTCAGAGAAAAGGTGGTGCCTGTCAGAAGAATAGGGAATAGGCAGAACACTTCGGGGAAGCTCCAAGCAAGTGACGTGGGGTGCACGTGATGGCGGTAGCTTTTATACAACGGCCGCCTTGCAGCGATCTTTCACCCACCCGGCATTTATCATGATTCTTCAATTACTTCAACAATAGAGCGCGACGCTTGCAATATGTTTTTGGCATGCTACGTTTGATCTCATTTTACAGAACTCGACGCGTTCGTCAAACCAAACAGCCCAGACCGGGCAGTTTTGTGCAAAATGGCTTCGGAGATGGATGTGTCGACCACCTTTATTCCGGCTTTGTACAAGCCGGCAGCATTACTGCCTATTGCGCGACACAAGAAAACCCTGCTCTACCTGGTTGAGACCTACCCAGTGACCATTGTCGTCGGTCAAACTGGTAGTGGTAAAACGACACAACTTCCGCAATACCTGGATCAAGCGGGCTGGTCTGGAGATGACAAAATCATTGCAGTGACACAAGTAAGGTTGACGGCCATGATTTTCTACTGTATCACAAACTCACATATGGTTTTCAGCCTCGGCGAGTTGCTGCGACTACAGTAGCAGCTCGAGTCGCAGAAGAGATGCGAAGTAAGGTTGGAGATACAGTGGGCTATTCAATCCGCTTCGAAGATGCCACATCCGCAGCAACGAGAATCAAGTTCTTGACCGATGGAATGCTGCTACGAGAAGCACTGGTTGACCCTCTTCTCTCGCGGTATTCCGTGATCATGGTCGATGAAGCGCATGAACGATCTCTCAGCACCGATGTCCTTCTTGGACTTCTCAAGAAAATCAGAAAGAAGCGCCCCGAGCTGCGCATTATCGTCAGCAGTGCCACCCTTCAAGCCGAAGACTTTCTTGAATTCTTTGCCGACGAAGAATTCAATCCAGATGCAGAGCCTTCCGAGCTCGGTGGGAGTGTTGGGAGGATCATCAGTCTGGAGGGCAGGATGTACCCTGTCGACACGCTCTTTCTTGAATCACCTACCGAGGATTACGTTGAGCGAGCCGTCAAGACAGTCTTCGATATTCATACCCAAGAAGCAGAGGGTGACGTGCTTCTTTTCTTAACCGGTCGAGAGGAAATCGACCGAGCGATCCAGATGATCTCCGAGCGAGCCGCAGACCTCAACCCGAAAGCACCCTCGTTGCTCACCCTGCCCCTTTATGCGGGTCTGACGACGGATCAGCAGATGTATGTCTTTGAGCAAACACCAGAGAACACAAGAAAGGTTATTGTATCAACAAACATTGCGGAGGCGTCGGTCACGATTGACGGAATTGTTTATGTGATCGATTGTGGATATGCCAAGCTCAGAGCTTTCAATCCCAGCACAGGTATCGAGACATTGACGGCTGTGCCCATCTCCAAAGCCTCGGCTACTCAGCGGGCTGGTCGAGCCGGCAGAACAAAGCCGGGAAAATGCTTCCGCCTCTACACCCAAGAAAATTATGAGCAACTTCCTGAGGCGACTGTTCCAGAAATCCAACGCTCAAACCTTGCGCCTATTGTGATGCAGCTCAAAGCGCTGGGGATCGACAACATTGTTCGATTCGACTTTTTAACACCGCCTCCGGCCCAACTCGTCATCCGTGCTTTCGAGATGCTCTTTTCTCTGGGCGCAGTAGATGACTATGCCAAGCTCACTAAGCCTCTGGGAATGCGAATGGCAGAGCTTGCCGTCGATCCGATGATGGCTAAAGTTCTTCTGGCCGCCCCCAAATTCAAGTGCTTAAGCGAGATCCTTTCGATTGCCGCCATGGTCAGTCTTCAGGGGACCGTGTGGGTGCAGCATGATGGCCAAAAGAAGGCCGCCGAAAGCCAACGACGAAAGTTTGCTGCCGAAGAGGGCGACCACCTTACTTATCTCAACGTCTATCAAGCGTTTGTCACTAAGGGCAAGAAGGATAGTAAATGGTGCCGGGATAACTTTTTGAATTTCCGCGCTCTCCAACGTGCAGTGAGCATTCGTGGACAACTGAAGCGATACCTTGAACGCTTTGGGATTCAAACCGATGAGTCTCTTTCGACTCGACACGGCAGTGCCGATCTCAGCAGTCAACCTGAGCAGATCCAGCGATGCCTCACGACCGGCTACTTTGCTCACGCCACCAAGATGCAGCCGGACGGCTCATTCAAGACCGTCAGTGGCGGACTGACTCTCTATGCTCATCCGAGCTCCTTGATGTTTGTAAGTCTTGCCAATGACCTTACTCAGCACGAGTGAAAACTGACACTTCACACAGAATCGGAAAGCTGAATGGGTGATTTTCCATGAAATCATGCAGACGGGCGAGAAGACGTACATTCGCGATATCACCAAGATTGAAAAGAAATATCTTCTCGAATATGCCCCTGAGTATTACAAGGTCACTTAGTTCCGAACAAGTATCTCGATGCCAAGCAAGAATTCTGTTGTCAAAGATACCCAGGTGTTGAAAGTTGCGAATGCAATGTACGCGAGAAATCCATTTTACAAGAGCCATTGTGCTTCATACTTAGCGCTCATCAAATCAATCTCGAGATAAGTAGTTCTGCCCTCATAGTACAGCTTGTACTTAACGAACCGTAGTTCGGTGTTGGGGTTGGTGGCTGTAGTCTATACTGCAGATCGACGTCACGGGATGCTGCGAAGACCCGCCTCGACAAACTTTCGGAGCTTCAGGAACTCAGCTGTACTTTCACTTCTCCCTCTCCCTCCACGCGTCTCGGACTACCTCGACACACGCCCCACCATGTCAGGGCACCATCATCATCACGGTGACGGCGGCCACTGCCACGCCGAACACGACCACTCAAACGATGTGACCCCCGCCATCCAGTCCCTGCTTTACACCCAGATCGACTTTGATAAGATCAACACCCTCAACGGTAAGATTTTTCTCGCTTACATGGCTTGTTCGCCCATATAGGACACGAGCTTGATCCCCGTACGCGATTCGGGAGACTAATCTTTACTTTCAGAATCCGCTTCGAAGGGCGGGGCTGCGATTGTCAAGAAAACCTGGGCGGAGCGACTGAATGATAATCCCGAGCTTGAGAGCGATGCCGACGAACAGCTACTCATGTACATCCCGTATGTCCTTCCCAGATGCCCCAACCCGCTCCTGTGTCTACGACTTCTCCATGCGCTTGTCGATTGTCGCACATCGCAAAGATATTTGGATGGGACAACCCCCACCATCTTCCCCTCATGACGATCAGCAGGAAAACCCGATTGAAGCTAACTCTCGTATCTCACTAGATTCACCGGCCAAGTCAAAGTCTACTCTCTCCTCATTTGGACAGCACCTACTTCCTGTGCTCCAAAGACCCTGAAGCTTTTCAAGAACCGCGATGATATCGATTTTTCCACTGCCTCGGAGCTTTCCCCGACTCAGACAATTGAAGTCCCGCAGCCCGTTCCCGGCGAAGATGTCTTCGAACTGCCCTTGAATCGCGCTCACTGGAATACCACTACGTCTATCACTATCTTTATCGAGGATAACTGGAGTGATGGCGAAGAAGATGTGACTAAGGTCGGATACATTGGTTTCAAGGGCCAGTTTATGGCTTTAAGTCGTGAGCCTGTCAATTTCTTGTACGAGGCTGCTGCCAACCCCAATGACCATGTCGCGATCCCGGGCGTTAACAGTGTTGGCGGTCGGATCATGCCTGGTCAATAGACGGTTGCCTCGCCTCGCCTCGGAAACAGCTGTCTGACAGTTCTTTGAGACTTGCGCGTTCTTCGTTTCTTTTCTTTCGTTGTTTTTTTATAAACAGCATCAAATGTATTATAAAATCTACATGCCAGAGCTAATTACTGTGCCGATGATTTCCTAGGGTAGGGGAGAGCCCGAGTGATACCCCCCATTCTCCCCTCCCAAGGCGATCATCTTCAAATGACTAACGAGGAATATCAAAATTCGAAAAGCTAACCCACCAACGCCGATTCCATATGCTCCGATCTTTATGTGCGAGTGATCGATCGGTTGTAATAATAGATGCAACGAAATCATATATAAATCATGCAGGCAGCGCAGTCCGGGCCTTGGCCTTGGTCCTAGTCTCACCAGTAGACTCCTCACCAACAGGCTCTGGCTTGGCTGGCTCCTTGGTAGGAGGAGCAGGGAGATGAACCGGCTCGGCCACCTCTTGCTGCAAAGCCTCCAACTCATCTTCGACATCCTCTTCGTCCTGCGTCGACAAATTTCCCTGAAGCATCTGGCTCACCTCCTGTAATACAGCGTCAGCAGAAAAAAAGCAAGCGACAAAAGCAGCGGCAAATCTTACCTCTTGGTAAGCGCGAGCTTCCTCCGATTCTCCCATTAAGCGCTCCACGCCCTCGATCCCACCCATCTCCTTGTTGATGGTCTGTAGTACCTGCGTACCTTGCTGCAGGCCAAACAAGACATCTTTCTGCACAAGCGCGAATTCGACTTGACCTGTCAACTGCTCCAGCTGCGCAAGTTGGCCATCTGTCTTGTCGAGCAATGATTCTTGGTACTTCTTGCGTCGCAGTGCGAGAAGCGCCCGCCGCCGATCATTGCGCGCGAGGCATTCCTTTGCGATCTCTGTTTCGCGGTCGGTGAGGTTTGTAATGCGCTTGCGGTATTGTTGGAGTTTGTCGCGCTGGTTCTTGAGATCGAGGATTGCCCTGGTTTTCATAACAGGATTAGTGGGCAGTTTCGAGCTTCTGGTTCATTCAGTCATCGGGCAGGGGAGGGTCTCGTGAGGGGAAATTGAAATGCAGGAAGCTGCAGGGAAGACCTGCAGCGCGATTTCAGGTGGTGTTTTCGATTTGAGGAGGATCAGACTTACCGATCCTGGGCCGAGATCTTCTGCGAGCTACCGGAGTTTCCCATCTCGCATTGTTGTTGCTGGGTGAGTCCGACTGCAAGTTGCTCCGGGGTAAATCGGCGGGATGACGTTGTTACGGTCTGTATTGCAGCGGTTATATTACGCGTAATTTTCGGCGTCTTTCCGCCCCGATTTTTTTTGTGAACTTGCCGCTATCGCAATCGCACATCAAACAACTCAGTAATGCCTTCGAGGAAGGGGGGTCGGCCGACGCTGAGCCAGGGCTTGGACCGAGAGGTGAGTTTCTTCAGTTTGGACGATATGTCGTGGAACAGTCGCTGATGTTCTGGCGCAGGTCTACCAAGTCGTGCGCAAAATTATCGATGACCAGCCCGATGAGGCCCGCATTCGCCTTTCGGTCCCCGCAATTTATGAGCAGTTGAAAAAATCCAATTCCAGCTTGAATCGCAAGCCTAAGAAACTGCTGGAGGATAGCTTGGAGCGGGTTTTGGAGGTGGTGAAGAGTGATGTCCTCGGTGATGATGAGGATGATACGGTCGAGGGAGATTTTGAAGGTCTCGAGGAACCGCCGGCTGTGGTATGCAAATATGACTTGAGGATATATTCGGAGGTATTTTGACCGGGGATTTTTTTTTAGGAACCCAATGGCGTGAACCAGAGCATTGTCGGCGCATGGTCGACCGCCAAAGCAGCGACATCCTCTCGCAAGGCCGAGGGAACCTCAAAACGAAAAGGACGCGACGGAGAATCTTCCTCGAAGCGACGCAAGGCCGAGGCCACAATCGACCGATCTCCACCTACGCACGTTAGTCTTACAGATCTGGGTGGTCTGGACGATGTGGTTCAGGAATTGGGCGATCTGGTTATCCTGCCCATGACCCGACCACAGGTGTACCTGGCTTCGAACGTTCAGCCGCCGCGCGGTGTTCTACTTCACGGTCCGCCGGGATGCGGAAAGACTATGATTGCGAATGCATTTGCTGCGGAACTGGGCGTGCCTTTCATCTCGATCTCGGCTCCCTCAATTGTGTCCGGTATGTCCGGCGAGTCTGAGAAGGCGCTGCGGGAACACTTTGATGAGGCCAAGCGCATTGCTCCTTGTCTGATTTTTATTGATGAGATCGATGCGATTACCCCGAAGCGTGAGAGCGCGCAGAGAGAAATGGAGAAGAGGATCGTCGCCCAGCTGTTGACCTGCATGGACGAAATTGCTCTTGAGAAGACGGACGGCAAGCCGGTTATCGTGCTCGCAGCTACGAACCGACCCGACAGTCTGGATGCGGCATTGCGTCGTGGAGGCCGCTTCGACAAGGAGATTAACATGACCGTTCCCTCTGAGCCGGTCCGAGAAAAAATCCTGCGAGCTCTGACACGGAAGATGCGCCTGGCGGATGACCTCGACCTCAAGACATTGGCGAAGCGAACCCCCGGATTCGTCGGCGCTGACCTCAATGACCTCGTTTCAACCGCTGGTGCCGCTGCGATCAAGCGATACCTCGAAATCCTCAAAGCCAACAGCGGTGAAGACATGGAGATGGAGATCGAGGGCGAGGATGATATCAGTCCTAAGGTCCGCGAACTCCGCCGTCTCATTACACACGCCAAAGAAAACCCCATTGGCGAGGAAACACAAGAGATTTCCATCTCCAATGCGGATTTCTTCACCGCGCTACCCAAAATCCAACCCTCCTCCAAACGTGAAGGCTTCGCCACCGTTCCTGACACAACCTGGGAAGACATCGGCGCCCTTACTGGTATTCGCGACGAACTGGAAACCGCCATTGTCGAGCCGATTAAGAACCCTGAGATCTACGCACAGGTTGGTATTACCGCGCCGACGGGTGTTCTCCTCTGGGGACCGCCGGGTTGCGGTAAGACGCTTCTGGCCAAGGCCGTTGCGAACGAGTCTCGCGCCAACTTCATTAGCGTCAAAGGTCCTGAGCTGCTGAATAAATTCGTTGGTGAATCTGAACGCGCTGTTCGCCAGGTCTTTGTTCGTGCTCGGTCTTCCGTTCCTTGCGTGATCTTCTTCGATGAGCTTGATGCCCTTGTTCCCCGTCGTGAAGATACCCTCTCCGAAGCATCTGCCCGTGTTGTCAACACATTGCTCACTGAGTTGGACGGCCTTGGATCTAGTCGACAGGGTATCTATGTTATTGCCGCGACAAATCGTCCCGATATCATTGATCCGGCTATGCTTCGCCCCGGTCGCCTTGAGACTCTTCTCTTCGTCAACCTGCCTTCGGCCCTTGAGCGTGTCCAGATTCTCAAGACCCTTGTCCGCAAACTCCCTATCGATTTCGATGACGATATGCACAGGCTCGCAGAGGAGTGCGAGGGATACTCTGGCGCCGATCTGGGCAGCTTGGTTCGTCGCGCTGGTTACTCGGCTATTAAGCGTCGGGATGCGATCAAGATGGATGACTTCGAAGCGGCCAAATCTTTCATTCGGCCCAGTGTTACTGATATGAAGAAGTACGAAAGGCTCAAGAGGGACTGGAGCGGTGGTGTGGTTTGATACCTTGCTTTGGGACATTTTCGTTTATACCCAGATCCCCTTCAAAGGGGGCCTGCTTGTTTGGGTCCGCCAAGACGACCTTATATATAGATACCTGGGAGTCTTGTACTTTTGCTTGACTTGCTACACATAGAATCAATGAGTGATCAGTACAATATGCTTGTCATCTAAGTATGAGGCTGCACGCCGGCGATTGATGTGGCTAGATAGTGGGTCCCATGCCACTTCATAGTGCTCCACAGTCAACAAACCCTGAACCTACCAGGTCCTATAGTTATAGACCTCAGGGAACGAGGCTGACTAAAAGTCAAACTGTAACTATAACGTTACGCGCAAGGCCTTGAAATATCGAACTAGAGGGGAAATCCGATAAAGGTACACTAATAAAAGACTGCTCGTATCCATACCACCTCGGTTGCAATTTCACGATGTCCATATCTCGTATTCACGTTGATCATGCCTCTCTTCAACGAACACAGCCACAGATCGCTCTGGCCCGCTCTTGGCATTCAAAATCGAAGTGAATTATTATAAGTGGGTATTTCCACGATTGTTGGAAATGTCTAGGGTGTTACAGCCTCACTGTCCTCCACATAATGCCTGTCCATGTTCCTGACTACAGCAGGGATAGCAGGGAAGAATATTTCAGGAACAACCGAAAACGACCTAAATATCTCGAAACCTTGATAGTGATCGAGGAACTGCTGATATGTCTCATCAATGCCATCGTCTTCGCAGCATTTGCCCAGGGGACGGGTGTATTCTCCAGGCGGGTTCATGAGTTCCCTGAGCTTTTCAAGCCACCGTATAGCCCTTATATCGGGCGAGGCACTGACATGCCATTCATCACAGTTCGCTCTTCTATTGGTTTCTTGACAATGGCAATATACTAATATCATAACTCTAGGCGTGCATTGTCATCGCTTGGACAGTCCTCCTCTTCCTACCCCAGATCTGTTGGTTGGCTTCCAAGAGATCCTGGTGGCTGATCGTCACGCTATTCAGATGTGGTGTTGTAGTGTGTCTGGCTCTCAGTGCCGTGTTTCAGTCATGGTATCTCCCACTGCCGTTAGGATCATGCCAAAATGACGGGGAATGGCGAGATACGACGAATGTTCCTGAAGGCACTCTCACCATGTTCAAAGATATGCCCACTGAGATAATTGATCATAATGGTGGAATAAAGACTGTATCGGCATGTGAGCGGTTACTTTGGATATGGAGGTTTGAAATTGCGAATGCGTGCGTTCGCTCAGTCTCATTCAAGGGGTCGCCCCGCTGATAGATACTTCGCAGTGTTCTTATGGGCTTATTTGCATGCTCTTCTGCAATTATTTTCATCTCCTTTGACCGTTTTGAACCTGGATATCTCGACTTGACTGGCCAGAAGGCGGATATTATAAGCCGAATGATCGCGCCGTATACACGGTTCGCGATTGCTTATATCCATCGCCGAAAGGGTCGAAAAGGGGATACAAGTTTAATGGGAATATCTCGTCTACCACATACTCTGGGGTTCAGATCCTGGGGCTATAAGCATGTGGATGTTGCTATGGAGCATGTTTCCCACGCCGGGGTTGGCAGATCCGATAATGAGCAATGTTCATGCACTGGCCTGGAAAAGGATATACAGTGCTGGGGTTGTCGGAAACAGATTTGCGATGTAAGTGCCCTGAGAAAGGCCTGCTCAGAGGATAGCTAATCAGCACATACAGAATTGCAAGGTCATGAAGACCGTCCGGCCGCCAAAGCGATCACACAGCGATTGCAAAGTCGCATGTAGCCGATGCTTCTACAAATCTTGCTGTCGCTCCAAAATGCGACAATCCTGGTTCAAACCTGTCACTTGCACTGAGCATGGAGACTGGTCGAAAGGTTTGGGACCGCAAGCTGATGAGGGAATGGTGGATATGAACCTCTGTCGAGACAACTGTTCGAAGCTGGACAAGTATGCACTGTTCGAGATGCAGGGTGAACGGAAGCGGGGAGTACCTACAGCGTCTGATCTGTCCGAAATATCCTGTGATAGTTGTGGTGCGATGTGTCGACGGGGAGCCAGGATAGACAGGGAATATTGGTGGTGTTGTCCTCACTGTGATGGTTTCTGTGATAGTAAAGTACACAGAAATAAGTAAGAGAGTATTTCAATCACACTCCCTTTTGGCTGTATTAATCTCCAATAAGCAAAGTACCTGATCAGTGTGGGGTACAAGAGCGTGGGAAGGTACAGTAACATTTATTATGAAATGCAAACAAGCCAAATTAGTGAGGCTGAAGCTGACCAATGATTCGCGTGGCTTTCTTCTAACACCATTAAGCATTCCCTAAGATAATTTCGAAGACAAGGTACTCTAACAGTCATCAAAACTGTCACCTACCCAGTAATATCGCCACTCCTCATCTCTTTGCGGTCGAAAGTGAGCTCCGGCCGTTATAACCCGCAGCACGTTGCCCCGCCTATTTTACCTATCAAGGATGACTTCGGTGGGAGAGTACCCAAAGAGCCTACAACCGAAGCGTTCAAAACACATACCACGCAATCGTACCCATCTCTCGATCCAGCTCTAGTACTTCGCTTTTCTCAAGAGCAATTTCGTCGGTATTGAGAGACTTGTTAAGATAAGACGAAAACACTCAGACGCCATTTCCAACTGTGCATGCCCGTCTGGAAAGTACTGTTTTGCCTTGGGAGGCGAAGCGTCCATATTGCAGCCTCATGGATCCACTAGCAATTTGATAGATGAGACGCATTACGAGATTACACATGAATCAGGCGAAAGTACTATACATGGCGCATTATTCCCCGAACGTCCCCATTCCTCCTGTCATGAATCTACCAGCCGAATTCGAATGTCCTTTTTGTTTCGAGGTTTCGAACACGCACTGAATGTACCAAACATGTCTTTCAGGACGTGCGACCATACACGTGCAGTTTCCCTAGCTGTGAAGCCAATCGCGTCTTTAAAATAAAAACAACCTGGATTCGACACGGGATTGGAAAACATTGGCGTCTTGAATGGTGGGCCTGCTCTTTCGCTAGCTGTAGCCATATTAACTTTCGCAAGCATATCTTGGTTCAGCATCTAGCTCGGGAACACAAGATGGCTGCACCGGGACGCCGAGACCTCCGGGGCTCTGTCACTGGAGAAGAGCGTTCTCGGCAGGAACAAGACATCGCCCGTTTCTGGAACATGGTTGACGATTGCAAGTGTACGGTCCAACCTTCTCCTAATGATAAAGCTTGCCGATTCTGTGGTTTCGTGGCCGATGGCTGGAAAGCATACTCAAAACACCTAGAGACACATGGTACAGATTGCCATGCCGATTTTGAAGCTTGTTGATGAGCGTTGTGCCTAATGTTTGCAGAAATAATAAATGTTGAAATAGAACTTTTAAGTATGGCTATACAATAAATACTATGCACATACAACAACGCCGGAAAGAGTATCATGCAGAAAGAAAACCAGGAAACATAATTACATCCACAAACGGCACGTTCCATCCGCACCGGCACTAACACACCACGCCTCACGCGGATGCCAGTCGATATCGAGGACACCCAGCTCGCCCGTAATCTTGTGTCCCTTAAGCACCTTAAGAGGAACAATACTAGCATTGCTGAGCATGTCGCCCGTAACGCTGCCGTGGAAGATCTGTAACGAACCATCGTCACTGGCATCAGCGAACAGCGGGTACCGACCACCAGGGTGGAACTTGACAGCGCGAATGGCCTTGCGGTGGTAACGAAGGGTCTTGTACGGGCGCTGCGAAAGGTCCAGATCGTGCCACAGGAGACGGCGGTCATATGAACCGATGATAATGTTGTCGCCACCGGCAGCACTGGATGAGGTCGGGTGAATGTCGAAGGAGGAGATCCAGCGAGCTCCGGGCTGGAGGATCTTGACGAGCAGCTGGCGGGAGAGATCGTAGCCGCGGACGGAGCGCTGGTTCGCCACGAAGAGGATGGGTTTGGAGGGGTGGAAGTGGGCGGTTTGCGGGGGACCACCTCCCTTGAGGCGGCGACGGAAGGGGAATTGAGTGAGGTGCTTGGAGACGGTGTGAATGGCGACCGCGACAGAGGCAGGGGTTGAGGCGCCGGAGCAGACGCTGACGAAATAGTCACCTCGACGGTGCCAAGAGATTGACTTAGGGACGTAGCGGAGGGGAATGACGGCGCAAACTCCGACGTCGGCGAGGGCAGACGAAGGACGGATCCATTGAGGAGGTGCGGCCTTCTTGTTGGCATCGGCAGCGCTGGGAGCTGGGCTGGAGGCGGCGTAACCCCAACCAGCATCGATGATCTCCAGACTCGTCTTCTCGATCTCGGGATCGGCAATTGGAGGCACAGACAGGAAGATATCATCACCGCAAGCGGCGGCCAGGACGACGGCGTCCTTGCCGGGGCGCCAGCGGACAACGTTTACCGCACTCTCGTCGCTCAATTGAGCACTCCACAACTGACGACCAGTAAGAATCTCCCACACACGAACTGTACCATCGTCACCACCAGTCGCAAGCCAGATTCCAGTAGGGTCCACATTGAGCGAGCGAACACGACCCTTGTGGCCACGGAAGACGGTGGCACATGTGGTAGGGAAAGGCTTGAGCTCCTCAGGGCTGGGCAGCTTGGGGAGAAGGCTCTCCGGGTCGATGTTGAGCTTGCTGCGGCGAACACGGGGAGCGAGATACAGATCCAGACAGCGTTCGAACTTCTCCTTGACGAAATTCTCGTAACCGGGAACTTTGCGGAGAGAGGCAAAGTCATTGGGCAGGAAATCTTTCTCGCGATCCTCTGGGTCTGTCTGCTCCCAGGCCTTGCGCTCCTTGTTGTCGGGCAGGTACTCAGGGGGCGGGTGATAGCTCTCCTCGTATCCAGGAGGAGGAAGCTTAGGAGCAGGGACATGCATAGGGTGATCTGGCCGCTCGGCCTCGTCTGCCCACAGGTCGAAGTTGATAATGTTCTCGTCCTTCTCCTCGCGCTCCTCGGGCGCCTTGTAAGGAAGAATGCGGCCCTCGCGAATGGCCTTGACAAGCTTCATCACACGCTTCTGCTCATGCTTAGACGGCACAAATCGGCGCTTAGGCTCAGGCGCAGCACTGAGAGGCATGATCTCCTTCTGGCTAGTGAAGTATTCCACTAATGGCTCATACTGATCGTAGCCCTCACCAGGGATCTCATTCATCTGAACCTTCTTCAGGACCTCCAATTCCTCCTGACTCAACTCCAGGGGCTTTCCGGTGTTTGGATCGGTCATACCAGTCCAGCCCTTGGGAACCTCAATGCTATCCAACAAAGCATCGAGCGCCTCGCCCTTGGCGGGACGCATGATCTTCTTGCCGTTGATGTCATATCCAATGTGAGGGTACTGGTCGTAGAAAGACAGCGGGATGTCACCAATTGTATTGGCATTCTCTTCAACGTCCGAATAGTCCGAGTTGTCGTCCGGGTTGATTTCGTCGTACAGGTAGCGGTCGTTTCCATTGGCGTCCTTCACGATGCGAACATTGGGCTCGTCAGCCTGCGATTCTTTTACGACAGGCGTCTTCGGCTCCTCAACATCGGACGGAATCTCGTCGCTATCCAGTTCCTCCTCTTCATCCTCGTCCTCGTCGCTGACATCGTCAATCAGCTCGATTTCGGATTCGTCGTCTTCGCTCTCGGAAAGGTCGTTCGCATTGTCGGAGAGGGCGCCGTCGATATTTTCCGCACCCAATTCATCTCCAGAAAAGACACCCGCTTCTTCCTCCACATCACGGGTTACAGCCTTGCGCTTCTTCGAGGCCTTTCGAGCGTCCATGGTTGGCGTTGGGCGTGGAGCTTGGAATTGTTGTCCGCGAACTTTTTTTTTTTCTCTCAGTACATCCCGCTCACCGCCCACATGACTGACCGCCCGTCTTATCGTCTATCGATGACCTAACCCGTTTGGCCGCGCCCAAGCGCCGCTTTTTCTTTTGCCATTTCGTTATTTACAAAGAACATGCTCGATCATGGCAGCCATGGCTGATTCGATTAGTATGCCATTACCTGGAGGCGCTTCTGCCTCAGGCACCGACCCAAAACGACACGCAGCTTGCGACGAGTGCAGTAGGTTTACTGGACGGCGAATCTACTAGTTGGCCCCTCTGCTGACCACATATTTCCACTTCAATAGGGAAACGAAAGCTCAAATGCTCAGGAGATCTGACTGGGTGTACGCGCTGCGTGGAAAAATCAATACCATGCAATTACTCCGTTCAAAAACCCATGGGTCGACCCCCTAAGAAGAGAACACGATCAGATGATGAGGGGTCCGAATTCCCTACTCAATCAAACCATAATGTCTGGCCAAGTCCAGAAGACTCGCCTCCGAATGGATATTCTATATCATCAGAGACATACAATGCAACCGACGCTCAGCACCTCTGTCCACAACTCTTCTGGCAAACTGGCAGTCATTCACCAGCATCGCAGCCGTCGATGCCTGATCTACTCGCGGAGGACGAAGACCACAACCATAGCTGGCGCCCAGATCGACTGAAGAATCCTAATCTACCAGTACCGCCATCTTCTAGTCCCTGGCCGGACTTCTCGACCGTTTCTGAAGCAACAGCTATGCCATTCCCTACTCCGACGAATTTCCTAGACGCGACCTCCCTCCCTCTCACCCCGCCAATGTACACCCCCTCCGACTCTACGCCTCAATGTACATGCCTGTCCTACCTCTACCTCTGTCTCAGCCATATCTCCTCCATCGCCTCCTTCCCCGTCAACTCTCATACACTTTGCTCCCTCTACATCGCCGCTCGAACCGCCCAAGATGTGATCCGCTGCGAATCGTGTCCCAAGGTCTTCGCGACTGGTGTACAAAACGTCATGTTTACCGGCACGCTATTGACAGTTGTTGCCGATTCCTGGCTGCGCGTTTATAACAGTGACCCTGTCGAATTGGGAATACAATCTGCTCCGCCCGAGTACGTCTCAATCGCGCTGCAGAGCGAGGATCCAGCGCAGGCGTGGAATAGCTGGCTTCGGCAGATTGTTCGTCGGGCCGTTGTCGGCGGCTCTCTTTCTCCCGAGGCTGGGACTCGATGCTCTGGTCAGCCGGATCTATTATCTCTTATTAGGGAAGTGGAGAATCGTCAGCGACGTTGGCATGCGCCCGGTCAGCACCCGTTCGAGGGCTATAATCCTCTGAAGCCTGGTCCCCTTGGTCCGTCTCCGGATGAAAAACCAAATGGAGAGTGCGATGAGAAGGAACTTCTTTGTTTGCGTGTTGTTGGGAGTGCGAGGTCTGTTCTTGCGAGATTCCAGTTTGAGCCTGAGGATTTCCCTGGTGGGGTTATCCCTGATGACCTGCAGAACAAGTCGAACTGAGATGATTGTTTTAACTGATGGGCGTTGAGTTGGGTTTCTTATTCTGTTTTTGGCTTTGATTTCCATATTTGCATCTGGTGTGGACAATTCTTTTGCTATGATTCCCTACATACTACTTTTATCAACTCTGAAGTTGACTCGCGCCAACGCAATGGTTAATAGTCTACGTTAAAGTATTCGGTGAGATCATTGACCATTTCATTGAGGCCTGTGCCGGTAACATTTTCGCTGGTAGATGATTACATATTGCTAAGCAAGAAGACATGACGTTTCTTGCTTCGAAAGGATAGGTCCGCAAGATCACTCATCATCGTCGTCATCCACCACATAACGGTTCTTCTTACGTTGCTGCGGAGTGCCCGTACGCTCAGGCTCGGAGGGCTTGCTGCGCGCCGACTTGGACGGAGCAACCTCATCATCTACCTCACCCTCAGCATCCTCCTCATCGTCCTCGAGAACATCCTCCTCGTCCTCATCATCACCTTCCTCTTCGATCTCCTCATCGCTACCGACCAGGAATCCATCATCCTCATCGTAATCATCCTCGCGGGTACGGTGATTGCGGCCATATTCCTCTTCATCGGAATATATCTCGCCCCGGCGGTTCTGCCGACGAGGCTTGGCACGAGGGCGAGTAGACAAGCCATCTTCGAGAGAGCCGACATTTAGACCAGTGCCCATGGAGCGCGAGGTGGGCCCACGGCGGCCACGGTCAGCTTCCCTATCGGCCATCTGCTGGCGTCGGCGCTCAGCTCGGAGTTCCTCTCTCTGGGCAATCTCTGCCTTGCGTGCGGCCGCCATGGGATCCTCCATGGTTTCAAAGATAGGAACAGTGCCATCAGCGGTCTTCTTGCTGCCTCTGGCGGCTGCGAACAGGGATTCCTGCAACTTCTGAACTGCATCATCGGTTTCGTTAGTAGTGGGAAGGATGGTCAAGCCGTGAGTGACGTGAGAAGTCAATTGGAACACCTCGGCGGTCTCCATTGCGGATCCCAGGTAAACGTGAGAATCCAGCTTCGAGACGTAGTCGTCGGAATTGTCAAGAGGTGCGAGAGGCTTGATGGAGGTACGGTATTGCTCCAGCGGAGCGGACGCCAGCTGGAGTGTGACGGAGCCATCCTCCCATTGAATGAAGCGGGCATTGGACTGCAACTTAGACTCGTCATTTGGATCTTGTCGCCAGCAGAGCGAAGTGGCGGCGGTCGAGAAGGGAGGAGCGACATAGGTTTCGGGATTGAACTCTTCAGCTTCGATGTTGAGGAATTCCGGTACGCGCATGGTGTAGATCTAGCAATTGAAAATTAGCAATTGTTTTTCAGGTGTAAGTGAATTAATTGCGCCGCATACCTGACCATCGGTTGTCTCTGGCACTGGCGCCCGCGCCAGGGTCACGTCCATGAGATTGAGAGTACGACGGACTTCCTCGTCTTCGCCCATATCCATATCTTCTCCGTATCGGTCATAGCGGCCCTCGTCATCTCCGGAGTCCAGTCGTTCGTCATCTAGAGTGCGCCGAGCTCGGCTTGGGTACTTCTTAGCATCTTGTTGCGCGCGCTCTTGCTGAGAGCACTGCAGAGAAGGATAGCATACGTACTTGTCGTCGAGTCCAGCATCTGATCCACCCTCTGAGCCGAACAGATCGGCATCATTGTCTCCATCCATCTGGTCGTCACCGAACAGGTCCTTGTTGTCGTCGTTCGCGTCATTCGCGTCGCTCGGGGCAGGGCTTTGAGCGCCAGCATTGGCATTGCGGCCAGGGCGCCGGATGGCGTCCTCGTCGGAGGACGACATGGTGATGATTGTATGTGCGCTGTCGAAGGAAGAAAATAGAAAAGTAGGTGAGAGGATTTGGAGGTATTGGGGTGAGTAAAGTCGTCGCCTAAGGGAAGGGAAAGCTGGTAATGGAGGTACTGGAGATCTTTAGCTCGGCGCCGGCATGCGAGTGAATTCAGTTGATCTCCGCGCGCCCGCGGACTAACCGATCTTCCGTCGCCCGGACCCAAAGGAGTTTAAGCTGGGCGACGCCCGAAAGGAGAGAGCATCTCACCGTCTCGTCCCTCTCGTCGATATCTCCAGGCATTGCTGATCGGGATCTCTTCAACATGGCCACTTTCTTTCAGAGCGTGTAAGTTACTCCGTGGGCAAAGACCGACGCCGCCTCCTCTTCCCCTTTTCCCGCCGTATCACCCTCCACCACCCCCTCATACTGCACCCGGCGCCACAAACACAGTGCAGCATTCCGGCTTTGCCAAAGCCTATTAGCCGCGCGGTGTTTGCTATGGTCTCGGTGGTCCCTCGCCCGATTTAATATCTCCCTGTCCTCGTCCGGAGCTGTGCCCTGAGTGCCCAGCGCCATGTTTGCCCCTCATATCTATTTCCTTCGATCCTGACCTCGATCCTATTTACAGTCGCCAAGGGTTTGGCCGGGGAGGAAACAACAAGAACAACCCTCCCAAGAGCCCTGTCCAGGCTCAAGCTCCCGCCATGCCGAACTCGCATTCGCTCTCGAACAGCCTTACGATCGATAACTTCGCCGCTAATGACCCCGATGCCCCTAAGTACTTCTTCCAGGAGAAGTATGCCCCGCTGAACGTGAGGGGTAACTTCCTAACCTTGTGTGCTTGCCCGAAGAATGTGGAACTGGGCGAGTGGCTGGCTCATCAAAGTAAGTGATCGTGATGGGCCGTTCTGTTGTCGAAGTATACTCTAGATGCTGATACGTCGATCACAGTTGTCGAACAATACCGCCTCCTCCACGGCATGCTTCAGGTTATTCAAGAAGTGAACTCGGTGAATGGATTTCCGATTTGCAATGAACAGACATGCCCGACAATGTCTGCTGGTCGGTATGTTACAGATGGCGGGGTAAATTTCAAGGAGATTTGGGGTTCGGGAGGCTAATTTGGGATCTCCAGATTGACCTACACCTGGCTGGTCGATGGTCGCGCAGCTAAGATCTCCGCGCCCAAGTTTATCAACCGAGTCGAGAAGTGGATTGTCAGCAAGATCCACGACCCTGTCATGTTCCCTACCGAAAAGGTGGCCTGTACCCCCGAGACCTCTGCCACCCGAGACGCCGCCGCCGCCACCGGAGCCCCTACCACTCCCGCCGACAGCAACCCTATGAATAACACCTCGACGGACGAATGGATTGGCAAGTCAAGTGGGTTCCCCCAGACTTTCTACAAGGACTGCCAGGGCATTATGAAGCAGATGTTCCGCTGCTACGCGCATCTGTACCACGCCCACTGGTTGAACCCATTCTGGCACATCAACAAGCACGATATTCTGAACATGTGCTTTGTTCACTTCGTGACTGTTGCCAAGTACTACCAGCTCGTCTCCGACAAGGAGATGGAGCCGATGCAGCCCCTGATCGACCTGTTCATCAAGCAGCAGCGGGTCCCGCCTGAGGCGCTGAATGGCGGTCACTGGGCTCAGCAGACGACCAACTAAAACAAAAAGCTCCGCGGGTCCTGGAGCATTGACAATGCCTCTGCCATCTTTTTTTGAACCATTACGACCATGACATGTTCTTCAACCCGGAGTTGGGCCGTGCAGTCTTGCGTTCGTGTTTTTGCTTTTTACTTCAGCCATTCAGGAAAATGGACGAATCTGCCGATGATACGACTGAAATCCGGGGCTTTGAGCATTTAGCATGCGGTGTGAATTTTCTTTCATTTTTTTAACATATCTCTATCATTATCATGATCGGCATCTTTTTTTTGCCCCTTTGAACCGTCTTAGGCCGTTGTTTTTGTTGTTACAGCATGATCGGAGCGAGTTCGGAATGACGAATCTAGAGAACCAAGATTTTTTGCGTGGACGACAAATACCCGGGTGCAATAGTAATCTTCGAAGCCCATGTAGATCTGATATGTCGGCCTATTCTGTCGGACGGAGGAAGCTCGGCGTGTGGGTCTTCTTTGAAGTGATCTTGCCGACGCCTTAATAGCCAGGATATCGAGCGCGATGTGACTGATAGACGAAACAGAAATCGCAGGCGTCGCTAATAATATCGAACCTTCCTTCGGGCGGTAGTCGAAAATTAGCCAGCAGTAGTAAAGCACTGGCACTCAGCATAATCCACTTCACAGATAAACACCCTCCTCCACACCAGCTCCAGCATCAGCTCCAGAACCAGCTCCAGCTCCAGCTCTAGCCTGAGCACCCCCATCCCCATTCGTATCCGACGCCCCCCTCTCTTCATCTGCCTTTCTCTCCTCAACCCACTCCTGCCCGCGCCTCTCAACCTCAACCCGAAGCAACCCCACCCGCTCCTCCATTGACCGAATCACGCCCTCATTCTCAACAATGTAGCCCTCCAGCTCCTTCTTCTCATCTTCCGATTTAGAGGCATCGGCGAACTCGCGGATCTCGGAGTTCGAGCGGTGGAGGTGGGCGATCGAGTTGCGGAGTTCGGAGACTTTGTTGAACAAGGATGATAGGGGGAGGTCTTGGACGGCTTCGGCGAAGGCGGCGCTGTCTATTGTTGTGGACTGGGTGGTCATTTTCTTTTTGTTGCGCAGTTATTTGATTGGAGCGGCGTGGTAGGGTTGATTGTTTGTGCAGCTTTGAGGTTGTGGTTGGATTTTGGTTCTTCCGTCGCATGGAAGCTGCTCACATTGCATCACGTGTGTGGGGTATAAACTGGCGGGGGTGGCAGCATATGAAGTACGGTTTATATAGGATTGTTAAAGTCTCGATGCTTTCTTTGTAAGTTAATGGTTCTTTGAAGATTTGGCGTGTACGCGGTTTTTTTTCTCTTGGTCTTAGTATTTGCTGGATTTTTATGGTGGTGCTACCTCATGCATCGCAGATATATATTCCGAACTACATGGGTTCAAATCCAAAAATCGTCTAAACGCCGTTTTTACCACATCTACGCATCCACCCAACAAATATTACCTCTCTTAAATTAGACGAAGCATTTTAAATCCGATTTACACCTACAATTCGACCTACTCGGCCAAATTTTCATCTCTGCGCCCACGACGCGTCGCGACAAGCGGGGACGGAATAACGCGTCCCCCCCGGAGCCTCAAAGCCGCAAAGACCGATCAGATCTGGCAGCTTGCACTAGGCCTAGTGCAATCTGTCTGCAACTCCGGTGTGGTTCTTTAAAAGGCCATTGTGCGCCAAAATCCGGACCCACATTCCTCAAAAACTCAACGCCTGCATGTTTCATCTCGAGGACAAAGGTCCAAATATACACTAGTGCAGTTCACGCGCATCGAAGACAAAGCTCGAGACAAAGACTCGGACATGTCCTGGCCCTCGAGTCCTGTGCTTAGTCAACCGTTCCATGGAACAAGGTCGTGAGGGGGCCACCCTCTTTGTATATACGCCCATTGTTGGACTTTGAGGATCTCGGTGCTGTACAATGGTCGTGGCCTATTGATGGGGTGAATGGGATTTCGCTTTGAGGGAGAGGATTGCTTCAAGGAAAAGGATTGCATCAAGGGAAGAGGAGAGTTGTGTATAAAGATTTCAACGGCGCTGGCCGGATCTATGAATGTCTACTCGTCCAGTCTGAAGATTTAGAGCACCTATGTATAGCGCTTGTTTGCATTTGATTGATTATAAACGATATATACAGTACAACTCGATCACCATGTCTCCACACTCTTCACCCAGCGCCTCGTCCAACTCGAGCGCCAGCGTCCCCGAGAAGCCATACGTCAATGTATCCCGACGAAGCACCTCTCCCTACGACGACGCCGTCACCCCAACAAACCCACACCCCCAACCAATCGACTACTACATGTACCTCCTTCGCATCGAGCAAGGCCGAGACCAAAAGACCCGCCTGGAGGGCGCAAACCCTCTACTTGGCCCCGGATAATCAGTTAGAGACCATTTCAATCAACCACCTCTGGGAGAGATCAAATTTGGAAAGCTTCCTCGATGGACCAAACGCGGAAATCGTCTTCTCGTGCATCCCCGTCCCCCAACCCGGCGTCTGGCGCGAGAAGAAACTCGTCCTATCCTTCGACTTCAAGATAGCCCACCTGAAAGCATACCTCATTGCGCCCCTGCCCATCCCCGTCTCGCGATACCACGCTCAGAAGGATATATGGGATGAATGTCGGAATTCAGAGGCGCTGCAGGACTCATGGGATCGTCGCGAGCTTGTCATTGATCTCTCGGCGAATCGCTTCTATGAATTGGTCGACTATACCATGAAGCAGTACCAGTTGATCGGCGCGGGGCCATTGCAAACGGGTATTTTGAAGGAATTTGGCGAGACTGAGCGTGTGTTTACCCCCCCAATGGATCTGATTATCGTTATTCAATTCGCCCAGTTCTTAACGGATACCATCGATCTTGTTGTCCCCACCCGCATCAAGGCGGATGTCCTTGCTGAAAAGTACACCGCGTACCAGGAATTCCTGCGCGAGCTGCTCCTGCAGGTTTCACGGGAGGCATGGATGAGCGTCGGGTTGCGGGAACGCTGGGAGCAGATTCAAGCGTGCAAGAAGCGCGATTTGGCGCGCAAGATCTCGCACGCGAATCGCCGGGTTGAACGAGTACAGAATCATCCCAGGTGGAGGGCTTTTGGATGGGGCCGAGGCCGGTTGATTACGAGTCATTACTTTTCTGGGGATTTTGGGACGAAGAGAAGGTGTGTTGAGCTTGCTCTTTCGAATATTGTCTTTCTTATCACGAAGGAGTTTGTGTATGAGGAGCCTGCTCTCCGTATGGCGCTGTGGATTTGGATTGCGTATCAGTTTTTCTGTCGGTCTGAAAATTAGATGGAGCCCTTGGGTGTGGCTTTTATTTTTTTGTCTTTTTTGAAGTGATGTCGATCACGTTTGCTTCCTCTTGGTCGTTTGCTGGCGGTACTCCCAGTGGTAGTTTCTTACTGGCGCATTGTGCAGCAGGGACATGATTTGCTCGATGTCATGGGACCCGGTGCGATGCTGGTTTTGGCTTGTGATGCTTTCTTGGAGTGCGTGAAGTATCTGGAGAAGCAGGCCCGAAACTGGCCTAATTAGTGTACGTACCTACTCTCCTAGAGTATGTATACACTCCGGTACTGCTGGGGCTCTGTCTACATAGGTCAAGGAGAACACGGCCACCCTAAGGTAGATTGTTTTGTATTGTTTGATTGCTGATTAGGGCTTGCAGTGGAGCAGCTGGCTGAAAGGGGTTCGGTGGAGCCGGCCAAGACACTAGCGGAGCCATCAGTGCCTGTCTTGGCGAGCTGAAGTCAGATTGTTACTGTTTGTGACTAGAGCATTTCTATTAGATGAAAAAATTGGATTCTATTCTGCAGGGCTCCAGAGAAGCTCAGTAGCCAAGCGAATAAATGAGATGTACATAAGTAAGAATAAGGAGAGTTTTGCGTAACAGACAATAGCTTTGCAGCTCTCACACGGGATATCTGCCCCACTGCATCCATAGTTTCGACTGTCATTTTTCATGATCTCTAGCACTATCACAGCAGTAGGGATGATCGCAGGGGCTAGTGAATCGGACTGGAGATCGAACGCATCTCAGCGATAGGTAGAACTATTGGATGCACTCCTGGATGTATCTTGCTGCACAATGATGGGGCGGCAATAGATCGAGTCCACGCAGTCCACGTATCACCCCTTGTGATCTGACCCTAGTTCCTCGCTCGCTGGCTCCATTTGGCCCCGTCCGGGTTCCCTCGCATCGCCCAAGTCCGAAATGCGAGCGGGCTTGTATCCATGCAGTAACTAGGCAGCAGCTTCCCCGCGCATTCCTGGACAGATCGTGAATACCTTCCTGCATACACATATACCTTGTACCCTAGGAACATACTGAGTTTGCGTACATAAGCGATCTACGCACCGCCACTCCCAAACCGGCTTGTGTGGCGCTGTGGCTCAGGCTGCCGCCAAACCGGGAGGCGGTGATTGGCCCAGCCAATGTCCCGAGGCTTGGCGGCGTCATGCGTTTCCCAGCTGCGACGGAAGAGAGATTGAGGCAGCAGCAGCCAAGAAGTCGCGGGTACCCGGTGCCTCCGCTCCCTGCGGCGCCCCGAGTAGGTACCGAGTACCCATCTGCAGCTCCCAATTTCGCTTCTCCTCAGCCCTGCAGCCCTATATTTCTTCGTCCGCCCCTCCCCCCCCCCCCGTTTCTGTCAATCCCCCAGAGGTTTGGCTTTGATCTTCCTGACTCCTCTCCCCCTCGCTCCCCGTGCGGCTTTCGTCCGCTGTCTTTTTTACTGATCTCCAGCGCATTCTCATCAATCGCGCTAATTGCCACTGCTGACAATGGCTGACGTCTCGACTCAGCCCCCAATCAATGGTTCGTGATGAGCTCCGGCGAGCTGGCCGAGACCCGGGAGATTGGTTTCAATCAAACAGCTCCATGCGCAAGCTAACAAGAAACTATAGGGGATGTCCCGAATGGCGAGGCGCCGGTGCGCGGCGCCAATGACAGCTTCGAGCTCATCTCCGGCCCGTTGATCAACCTCAAGAACATGCACTACGAGTCCGTTGCCGTCTGGCACGGAAGTGTGATGATCGTCACCAAGCCCGTTCAGGAGAAGCCGCAGCTGTACCTGCGCCAGCTGGGCCCAGTCGGATCTCAGGCCCAGACCCAGTCGCATTTCCAATCGAACCAAATAATCGAGGGTCTGAAGCTTTATGAAGATCCCGACAAGACCTTTTGGCGATTTACTCTTGCTGTCCCGGTCGAGTCCTACGAAGCGCGCTGGCAATATGAGATCCCCGGTTTGTTCAACTCGTCCGAGCCCGTCAAGGCTCCCTGGGACTTTGTTGTGCCTGCCGAGGAACAGTCAATGCGCATCATGTTCCACTCCTGCAATGGATTTTCCGTCGGTACTGATATGGACGCCTGGCTCGGTCCCAACCTGTGGAACGACGTCCTGCGCGTCCACGGCGAGCGGCCTTTCCACGTCATGGTCGGTGGTGGTGACCAGATTTACAATGACGGGATCCGTGTTGATGGTCCCCTGAAGGGCTGGACGGCAATTGCGAACCCACACAAGCGCCGCAACCACGACTTCAATAACCAGATGCGCGCTGAATGCGACGAGTACTACTATGCAAACTACGTGCGCTGGTACAACACCGAGCCCTTCCGCGCGGCCAATGGCCGCATCCCCCAGGTCAACGTCTGGGATGACCACGATATCATTGACGGCTTCGGCTCGTATACGGACCATTTTATGAAGTGCGCCGTCTTCCGAGGTATTGGTGGTGTCGCATTCAAGTACTATTGCCTCTTCCAGCACCACATTGCTCCGCCCAAGTCTACCTTTACCACCGATGCGCCGCAGACAATGCATGCCGTCAATGGTACCTCGGGTGTGGACCCGCGCCAGGTCGAGAACACTTATGTCCTGGACAATCAGGTCGAAGATGACAGCTGGATTATCGGCAAAAAGCCCGGCCCGTATGTCGAGGAGAGCAGTCGCAGTTTGTACATGCGTTTCGGAAAACGCATCGGTTTTGTCGGTTTGGACGCCCGTACAGAGCGTACCCGACACCAGGTGAACTACCCAGAGACCTACAAGCTCATCTTTGACCGCCTTGAGTGCGAGATTGCCGCCGCCAATGGCGACATCAAGCACCTGGTTGTTCTTCTCGGTGTTCCGATTGCCTACCCGCGTCTCGCCTGGCTGGAAAACATCCTCACATCCCCAGTCATCGCTCCAATCCGTCTTCTGAACAAGCGTTTCGGTGTCGCTGGCGGCCTTTTCAATGAGTTCGACGGCCAGGTCGATTTGCTGGATGACCTGGACGACCACTACACAGCCCGTCAGCACAAAAAAGAGCGTCGCGAACTCGTCCAGCGACTGCAGGAATTTGCACGCGCCCACTCCATCCGTGTCACCATTCTCGGAGGCGACGTTCATCTCGCTGCCGTCGGTCGCTTCTACTCGAACCCGAAATTGAATCTGTCCGGCGAGAATGACCATCGTTTCATTGTCAACGTCGTGAGCAGCGCTATCACTAATAAGCCTCCGCCCAAGGCCGTGGCCAATCTCCTCGCCCGGCGAAATAAAATTCACCATCTCGATCGCACCTGCGACGAGACCCTCATGCCTTTCTTCGATAAGCAGCCCGGCGGCATTGAGAAGGGTGCCGTCTGGAACAAGGTCACCATGCCTTCGCGGAACTTCGCCTGTCTAACAGAGGTCGTGGCCCCGACTACGAACGGCCACTCGGAGGGTGTCACTGACTCTGCGAAGCTGGACTCCCTCCCTAAGGACGGCCATGCCCCGCTTCACAAGGGTGAAGTCGAAGCTGGCTCGACTCACGCTGCGGCGGATGGATACAGCAGTAACAGTGGGATGTATGGCGGATTGGACGTCTCGATCCGAGTGGAGATTGACCCGCACAACCGCGAGGGCGCGACAGAGGGCTATGGATTCAGCAGTAAGTTCCCCTTCTCAGCATACTTTTGGAGATCCGAGAAAGCACAACTAACACCCGACTTGCAGTTCCCCCTCTAACCGCCACCGAACCCCCGCCTTCCTCCTCCCGCCACAGCTTCCGCTCCCGCCCATCTCGCACAGAGTCCAGGCCCGTTTCGCGCGGCGAGCAGCCCGGCCGTCCCTCTACAGCTCAGTAAAAAGTCATCATCATATTTGATGCCGTCGTTACATACCTCTAACATTTAATTTCCTGTCGGACTGTCTATTGAACAGTTTAATCTTGCCCCTCTATTCTTTTGTTATTTTCTTGATACCTATACGTCATGTGGGACGGGACGTGCGTTTCCCCACACTTTTGTTTTCTGGCGATCCGGGTCGACCCCGCTTAGGATACTTAGTAACGAGGAGTTTATCTGATGCCATTCTCACTGATATTTGGTTTCATTTTGCTTTTTGGGTGTAGCGTCGATTTGAATTTAGGTTGTAAGCTTTGATTCGAATGCGGGGAAGTCAGGTGGTTGCGAGCATGTGTCCCCCAAGAGGATTGGGTTGCTTTTTTGGGTTTGGGTTGAAGCTTAAGTTTAATGTAGAACAGTCTGTTGTTTGGTTGTGTTTGTAGCAGTATCAAATCTTACTTCGGTGCCCAGGTTTCCCGGACCTCTTGTTTGTTAGGACCGCCTAAACGTGTGAAGCGAAGCAGGGCAGTCTTTAGATACGAATTCTGAATCTGATCCTGTAGTTGGATATAAGCCAGTTTATGTGACCAGGTGAGGATCGAAGATGGTGTAAGCTTGAGGTTATTGAGGATTGTGAGGTCGTAGTTGGGCTGTGGATCGCATACTCTTATTAGGGCACCTGGGGGACCTGTTCATTTGCTCTAGTCGTTCTTGACCTGGACCGACAGCCTCACTAAGTTTGAGTTGACAGAAAATCGAAATAAGCGCCATATGTGACCCAGTTTCTGATCAGACATTCACGCTTGAGAAGTCAGAAAGTGGGTATCGATAGAGTAGCTCTATGGGAAAAGAAGGGTAAAAAATAGACTAGGAGGGCTCGAAAATTGAAGTGGACTTGTCACTGCCCAGAGATGACTGGTCATTTGACGCTGTGAAACCGAAACGAAGTCCTAGCTATCAGCCAGTTCAAACAAACGACTCTTCCAGTCTCACTATCCAGTGTCACCGTATTGTTGAATGACAAGCATCCAAATCAAGGAACGCAGAGCAGCGGTGGTGTTGTCTTTGTTTTTGAGAAGCTTGGAAAAAATAGGAAATCCTGGGAAAAAGCTTCGAGAATTTCTGGGAGATCTCTTCAATGATCCCTGCTATAAGAATGGTCTAGCCAGTGCCAGCTGGTCTACTCAACCAAAGAACGTCGCATGACTGATCGCTCCAATCAACCAGAGCTTGATACTCGTCGGAGTGAGGATCCAGCCGTAAGCCTTCCGGATCAACTTGTCGGTTTTCCTTGGATCGTCTACATTTCACCCTGCGGGTCAATCACAAATAGATCACGAAGGCAAGCAGTATCTTCGTCTTCCAAGTGCCTGTTTCTCTGCTCCGAGATATACTCTTGCAGGGTCTGGTGGAAATCTCCAAGATTCTGTAGCTCCCTTTGGCCCTGATTGACCAAATCACCGAGAAAGCTCTTTGTCCGGAGCTTATTATGATGATCTGAATCATACTGAACAGCAGATTAAGCATCTTTGACATTTTGGAGTTCATCATCCCAGCTATCCAAGCCGACTAGGTTGCGAAGAGAAACCAGGCCCTGGTTGCGATAGTAAGAGCGTGTGACATACTCTTCATTTGATAGAGAAACAGAGCCTTGTATAAAGCAACTACTCCATCCTCAAGGTCCGCTAAGGTGTCCGCGAAAGACTCAGTACCGCAATTGACGTGCTGTTTGCTCAGTAGATGGTCGGTGAAACTGAAATACCATTCAATTTTGGTGGCAACATAGGCGATTCCAGCCAGGTAAATCTGCGAACACTGGGCAGGATTCAACTAGAATTAGAGTTCGGTTAATGAGCTGTACTCAACGAGCCTGGATATCCGGTATTACTTGTTAAGCAATGCTGACTCCAGCCCAAGGAAGAACGGCCTGCGGAATGTTTTGGACGGCGAGATCGATCACGGCTTTGAATTGAAGACCAGTCCGCGGCATCGCCGGTTATGTTGATAATGCTGGAAGACTTTGTTTTCGAGATTTTTTTGTCCCGCTTCGGCGACCTTTTTCATGAATGCCTGTCTTTGAACGGGGACGTTCGTTGTAGTGGGAACCTGAACAGTCACTGTCGAGGCTGCATCATCGGTCTGCCTAGTTGCCACGGGAATCGTCTTTAGATAGGCTTCCACGAGTTCAGAGGTCACCGCGTCGGTTGCTAGCTCGTCATATGCACGATTCCAAACTCGCTGAGTCGTCAAAAGGCTTTGGTTCCGTTGTTCCGTTGACCCAACGTCTTGTTCTGACCCTTCAATGTTTGATTCGATGTTTGGCTTCGCAGTGTTTGACTGGTCGGTTTTCGGCTTCTCAATGCTTAATTACTCGAAATTTGGAATGTAGGGCGCGGTCTCCTTAATTTCATACCTGAGGCAGGCTGAAGAAACGACGTCGCTCGGTACTGTAGGAGCAGCTTGGCAGTCGTTGGAAGCTGCAGCACCTTCTCTTCCCACGAAAGCCTAGATTGTTCTATTATGAGTACGAGACCGGCTCCACGGGAGCTTTTCGATGATGCCGCTTGTGACGGCAGGGGCTAGACGATTGCTGCTCGGATTCGGATTCCCTTCTTTTGGATTGGCTTCCTGTTTCTCTCCGACTTGCTTCCGAGACCGGAATTTCTCGAAAAATTCCATGCCGAAGGAGTATTATAGTCCTAGAGAAAACAACCTGAAATCTTCGATCGGTGAGTGTAAATTCTGCCTGGGAGGGCCTTGACGGAGGGGTGAACTAGCCAGACGTTTACGGCTAATGTTGCGTGTCGATCAAGCTAATGGTGCACACTTGTCGCTTTCCCCACGGTTCAGCTGGTGCGGTCAAAAATTGAAATCTAAAATTGAAATTCAAAGAACTGGGGGGACCCGAATCTGCAGCTATACATATTCTGATAGGTCGTTTGCGTGTTAGTCTGCTTGGAATGACAAGTTGGAGGTGTTGACAGCGATGAAATTGTGGGTAAGCTTCATCACAGCAATACAATTGGTTGGATACTTCGACTAGGCATGAGAATGCCCCACTGACATCCATCTCGGTATTGTATGGCTCGTATGCAGCTGACCGCATGTCCCTTGTTGCTATTTGGCCGGAGGGTGTGGCATATGCACAGGGCAAGGCAGATGATCGAGGATAAATCCCTGAAGTAACGAGTAAAAGGTCAGGTGCTTTCGAATAAACAATATAACAAAGACGGTCTTCTGTTGTAATAAGCTACTGGATGGTCTCGGCCATGAATTGGCGAGGAGGGCGAGATGTAGATCATGGCTGCGAAATCGGTAAAGCGCTAGCCTCAAGCCAACATCACCTGACTACTATATTGTCCATAGACAAAAGAATCGAAGTGCATACTAGAAATTACTGGTTGCACCCAACTATTTGTACTCCAATTTTCATAGCTTTAGTATTTAAAACACGCATCCGGTTTCGTTTGCGTCATAGTGCTAGCCTTGCTAGAATTTGTCGTTTGAGTGTGTATAGCCTTCGTCATCATCGACGAGCCCATTTCTGAACATGTCCTGCAAAATACGTCGTTTGTGTGGGAGACAGTTTCAAACGACTTATGCCCCCGGAATGGAAGTCTTTGGTGGGCGCTGCGATGGCTGCAAATGGATCATCGTGTGGAACCTATAGATTAGTCTCCCTGGTCTCCAAAATCTCTTCCCGGCATCAGTACTCATAACATGTTTTTCAACACCGCTACAGTCCAATCTCGTCATATATTGGATAACTTCAAGTATCCATCTCTTCTTCCAATCTATTGAAGTATTTCCAGGATATTGATTCCGAAATTCTGTAACTATGGAGCTGACTGGTTACACAAGACTACTGATAATTTGCATAGCGAAAGCAAGGTCATTGCACTCATCAAGATCCAGGGTTACTCGACTCCGAAGTTTCCTTTGATGTTCTCTTTATAATGTGCATACTAAATTACTCTATGCAAGACGAATTACTTCTCTATGTGGACCGTACTTTGGCCTGTAGAATATCAAGACCTTGAATCTACGAAGCTTGTGTTGACTTTTGAACATTAGATTTTCATAAAGGAGTAACGCAATTTCTTAATTCAAAACTCTCACTGGCAGTCTGGAAATACAAACATTCAGGAAACAAGAAATATTAGTCTAGGTTATGAGCACTTGAACTTTCCTAACATAGTAAATAGGAAGAAAAACACAAAATCTAGAGTTCCCATGGTTGATCAGGGTTGGAACCTGCAAGCTCGTGCCCTGGGTGCTGGGCACGGTACACGTTGATTTCACTGCACTGGATGCAACCGCAGTCCGGATACGTAGCGTAAAGACGACGCCAAGTATAAAAAAGTATGATCTTCGACGTTCAAAGCAGTCACTTCCCACAATGAGCTTTGCGAGATTCCGTACTTGGAGCAGAGACATCATGTCGATTACATCGCTTAGGGCTGCGAGGACTTCGGGGCCGTCCTTTGTTTTGGTTTCCATCGAGTCCGCATGGATGTTCTTTTAGACGCCTGTGTAGATCGCGCTGCTTGTTTCGAACGTCGTTGGCCATTTCCTTCTGTTCGTCGGTGTATGCGCCCGAGACACCCATTTTGACTGAGATGGTACTTCAAGAATAATTGGTTGCTCTGGGTTCGGTATCTTCTGGTGTAATGTGAGTGAGGTAATTAGACCTGAAATCCTGGTTAGGCGATGTTGTGTAAGTTTTCATTTCAGAGAAGTTATTAAGAGGGCGATTGCTTGCTGTTTTGCTGCTTCCTGCCTCTCTCCAAGACTCGGTACGAGGGGGTATTTAGACCTGAGAGCCGCTGGTCTGTCGAAGACGCGACATCAGTGAACAAACACAGGAACAAAGTCTTTCAGCCTCTATTTAGCTTTATTTTACAATGTAATTATCTCCTGATTGTCTTTTAGCTATGGAGTCGAGATCACATACCCCAGAGGCATCTGTTGCCATATTTAAGACTCTCTTTGTTTAACCTTATTTTTAGAGACTTTTGTCCTCAAAGGAGAGAAATATTGCATTTGGTTGAGTGTTTCGAACGAGGCGCATTGAATTTTTGTTCCATTCTAGGCAACCTTACAGGGCAACGACTTCGCTGTCGTGTTTAGTACTCGAAACTGTCATAGCTTGCCAATCTCAATGCGCAAGCATTCCCTATGGCCTACGATTAGTAGATACCGATGATTCGAGAACTGGGCGGGCGTAGATCAGTGACAGTGGCACCTTGTGGACCCTCGGGGCATCAAAATCGTTCCGCAACAGCAAATTTTATCCACTGTTCGTATCGGAGTCATCAAAAGCCCTAGCAAACTCCCACTCTCCTTTCGTTTATTGAAGGTCTAGTATTGCTGACTAGTCCGATAAGGGACTGCAGAGGTACCCTGTCCGGCCTCGGCTCGGAATCCCTGCTGGATCCGCTGCAAGGGCTTATCAGCAGAATGCGAGCTTGAATGCGAGACGCCTCGGATCGCAGCAAAAGAAGACAACAGGAATAGAAAATACCTCATTCCTCACGCACCTCATTCCTCACGCACAGAAAAGTCGACCGTAGCCTGTCCTCTCCCATTTCTCATTTTATTTCTCCTCGCCCTCACCACGCACCAATCGCCCACCGTTGCCGTTGCTGTATGCAATCCTCAAGATAACGTTGCCAGCCGCGCCCAAACAAGCCTTGTCTCGATTAGGCAGGAATTTACGCGATCAGCGCCACAGCTCTGCAGATGGGAAGTCGATCCAGAGATAAAAACCGTCCGCAACCCCGCAGTCTCCAGCTGCCCTGTGCGACCAGTAGAAGCTTGCCTTTCTCCGCTGAGGAGAGTCCTGATGATACCGGGATACCCTGCGATAGGCCTGCGTTTCGTTGGAGAAGAGCAGTAACCTCCTGGTAGAATGATATAAGTTCTGGCTGAGACCTTGAGGTGCGAGGTCCATTTCAAATGCTCGAGATAAATTATTTTCTGTCTCGATTGTGATCGGCTTGTAGAATGCTTGTTGCACTAACTGCCGGACCCACCTTTCTTCATATCTAGTTTATACGAAGCTTGTAAGAGAGCTTCAGCGAGTGTCGCCATGATTCTCGACGCGGAAAAAACGCTCACGCCGAGTGATGGGCCGGGCGATGGTCCCGTCGACCATGAACGAGGCTCAATGACCAGCGTCCGCGAACGCGACGAGCTGGATCGCCTCGGGTACAAAGAAGAGCTTCGTCGTAATCGCTCTGTCGCTACCCTCCTCTTCCAATCTCTCGCTATCGCGGCAATCCCCTACGGCGAAGGAAGTGCCCTCCTCAACGCGATATACGGCGGCGGTCCTTTGTCTATATTCATCGGGTGGATCATCGTCTGCATCCTCGATCAATGCATCGCCATGTCGCTGGCCGAACTTGCCTCGCGATACCCCACCTCTGCCGGACCCTATTACTGGTCTTTCCAGCTGGCCAAGTCGAGCAAGACAACTGTGTCTTTCATAAATGCTTGGATCTGGGTGATCGGAAACTGGACCATCACCCTCTCGGTGAACTTTGGCTTTGCCTCTATGCTTTCTGCGACTATTTCCATGTACCACCCTACCTGGAGCGCGAATAGTTGGCAGCTGCTCCTGATTTTCTATGCGGTTTGTCTGGGGTCGCTTGTTATTTGCACATTTGCGAATAAGTATCTCCCGCAGGTGGATATTGCTTGTGCGACGTGGACTGCGCTGACTATTATTGTGATTCTCATTGCTGTTTCGGTTAAGGCGGATGCCGGGCGTCATTCGGCTTCGTATGCGCTCGCTCATTATGATAAGTCTTTTGCTGGTTGGGGAAATTTCAGTTTCTTCATCGGTCTTCTGCCTGCTGCTTATACCTTCTCTGCTATCGGGATGGTCTCGGCCATGGCGGAGGAATGCCCTCATCCAGCGGTGAAGGTGCCAAAGGCAATTTCTCTCGCGGTTCCTGTCGGGTTTGTTGCTGGTTTGTTCTTTGTTATCCCGATCTGCGTCACTTTGCCTCCGCTGGAGGAGATCATCAATGCCCCCGGCGGCCAAGCACTGCCCTATATCTTGCACCGAGTGATGGGGTCACCCGGTGGTGGATTGGGTCTCGTCTTCCTGGTTTTGATCATCACCCTCTTCTGTTCCATCAGCATCACCGTCGCGGCATCCCGCTCCACCTGGGCCGTCTCCCGTGACGATGCACTCCCACTGGCGAGCATCTGGGCGAAAGTCCACCCTCGTCTAGGTGTACCAGTCTGGTCCCTGGTTCTGTTGACCGGAATCCAAATGCTGCTAGGTTTGATTAACCTCGGTAGCTCAAGTGCGTTTACAGCCTTTGTCTCTGTCGGCGTGATCGCGCTTGCCGTGGCCTATGCGATCCCGATCTCTTTGAGTCTTTTCCAGGGCCGTGTCGAGGTGAAGCATGCGAAGTGGAATTGTGGCAACTTTGTCGGGACGATTGCGAATGTGCTTGCTCTAGCGTGGATTGCTTTCGAGTTGGTGCTGTTTAGTATGCCGACTGCGCTGCCTGTGACCCGAGTCTCGATGAATTATGCCTCAGTGGTGTTTGTGGGGTTCATGGTGATCTCGGCCGTCTGGTACTTTGTTTATGCAAAGAAGCGTAAGTGTCCCTTCTCCAAGAAGCTGTCTATTATAGACACTTGCTGACGATTCGCAGATTATAAGGGTCCTCCTGAGTCGGATGCGTTGGATTCGGAGTGAGGATCTCTTGAGCTTGTGTATTTATGCGGCGTTGAACGAATGAATTTATGTGCATGAGCAGATTTTTTGATGATCTCGGGGACAGTGGTGCATTATATAGTCGTATGTGTTTTTTCTGGATGTTCTCATCGACATACCGTTCTGGTTGGCACGCGGTTAGGGAGTAGAGTGCTGTTTCGCGTGAGATCCGTTGAAGATCGACCGGTTCGCTTGGGGTCTCTTTGTAAGCCAGCAGCTGGTCCCACAGGTGAGCTCGACAAACACGGACATGAGACTGATTGAGGGCCTGGTGGGACGTTGGTATACAATTCCACGTCTTACCAATCACGATTGAATCTGGCGGGACCGCTTTGCCAAGCCTTTGTCGACGTTAAGTCACGTGGTATTATAATCAGATTGGGGACTACTACTAAGTACAATTGTACGATTCGCTTACTACGATTCATAGACCAAGGAGGTACTTTTGGAATTCCGAGTCTCCAATTTGCTTGGGGCTTGCCTAGGACCTAGAGAATTTGGCTACGAACCAGTAGTAAGTTGAGCGGAACCTACGTAATAAACCCCATAAGAATAAAAGCGCCATGGCAGGCACAAACACAGGGCAGCATGAATCAGAGATAATCAATTACTCTAGCCAAATTAAAGAGAAACACCAAACAAAATCAAATAAGATAAAAGCCGAAGGGAGAAGCCAAATCCATCTGAAACCCGGTAGAAAACGGCCTAGCACCCAGTACCCAGTAAACCCCGTCAACACGAAATGCGTGACGCAAACGCAAACCACGTATCAGAGCTTACAAATAATGCCAAATGACAAAAACAAAGCAGTGCGTGACCGGTAAAGGGTGGGGGAAGATTCAAGGGCCTAAAATGGCCCTCGGTCGTCGCGAGAGTAGTAGTTTTTCTCCCTCTCAAAGACTACTCACTCTCGGAGCTGGAAGATTCGCCGCTCTCACTGGCGTCAGGGTAAGAGATCTCACTCTCGGAGTCAAAAGATATTTCACTTTCGGGAGGAGATGAAAACTCACCGTTGCCCTCGCCCTCGGAACCAGTCTGAGGGTAATAACCGTGAGAGTGAGAAGGCTCACTCTCAGAGCGCGAAGATTCACCGCTCTCACTGGTAGAGTCGGCGCCAAGGAGAGAAATATTATTCTCGGAGTCAGAGTCTTCACTTTCGGAAGGAGGGATGTACTCACCGTTACCCTCGTCCTCGTCAGAATCGTAGTCGTCACAGCCGGGAGATCCAGCGGAGGCCTCGGGGCTCGAATCGCTGTCCTCGGTGTTGACGTCGACCTGCTTAACGCACTTCAGGGTAAATCTTACCTTAATCCCCGTTCCCTGCGGCTGCATTTTGGCGAGTTGAAACTGGGAGGGCTGGTAGGGTGTTGTGGAAGACGTGGTTTGAAATGGGCGAGTCGGGAGAGCGGCGGGGAGAGAATGAGGGAAAGTAGAGAGGATGGCAGACAAAAGGCAGATGAGCGGTGTCTAACATGTGACATGACGCCTGGTGGGTAGGGCTTGGCTGAAATTTTGCCTACATTTACATACTTATAAGCTCGGTTCTATTTTGGTTGTCTTTTTTTCATTTCGAACGCTACAAAAGTGAATATCCGATCTAGTTCTGATTCTAGCATTGGTATTTTTCAAACACTTTGCTGTCCGTTCCAAACCAAGATATCTGGAAAAGTCCGCGAACCTCCCCGGAATTCTCATGCCCAGAAATGACCTGGCCCCATGTTGAACCCTTTTGATACGGTGCCACAGCATTTCAAAACTACCAGTATTAGCCGCAGTGGAAAAAAACGGTTCTGCTATAATCCCGTGAAAGCAACCTAGCTATGACGATCATCGTGTTTCATGAACCATCAAAGCCGAAAAGCATACTAAGGTACACAGGAAGCTAGTAGTGTAGGCATCTGATTCGAATCCAATTCATGCAACACCAATTTAAAGAATACGTACCGTACTGTAGCGAATCTATTCATACTAACACCATAACAATGATATAAAGCAAGTCAGCAACCCAAAAAGGCCCACACTCAGCAAGAAAAACGTATTCTATTCACCACCATCAACAACAGCATTCGCATTCGAGCATTCCCCACCCTCAATATTCCCCCTCCTCTTCCTGGGCAACCCCTCATTCGGCGAATGACGCACCGGCGGCAAAGCCTGATCACTCGGTCTCCTGCGCCTAACAATCTGATACCCACGATCCAACTCGATCTCAATCGCCTCACGGACCTTCAGCGCACTAACAGCGGGCCAAACGCCTCGCTCGCCCTTCAATGTCCAAGCGGCGACGCGCTCCTTCGTCGGCTGCTGGAAAAGTTTGCCTAGGTCCTGGAGGGCAAGGTCCGGGACTAGTGTTAGGTTTGGACCGGGTATCGTCTCGTCGATTAAGATGCGGCTGAGGGAGCCGGGGAGGAGGCCGATGTAGTCTAGTTGGCGGAGGCGGTGGCGGAGTTCGACGAGGATGAGGCGCATTGCTGAGCGGGAGAGGTGGTTCCAGCCTGTCTGGCGGCGGTCGAGGAGGTTGAGTTCCGAGCGGAAGATGGGGATTAGGTATGGTCTGGCTTGGGAGACGATGAAGTGGTTTACGTTGAAGAGTTCGGAGATTCGGGAGAGGGGGGATTCGCCGTCGCTGTAGTTCACGTGTCGCCAGGGTTGGAAGACGAGGTCTTTCGTGTGTGGCCATGGGACTATGGAGCCTGTTTCGTCTTTGCAAAAGATGGTTATCGAGGAGGTGATTGTTGAGGAGGCCGAGGCGTTGGAAGCGGCTGCTGCGGACCAGATTAGCACGTTTGGTGCTGTGAGGTAGTTGAGGAGATTCGGCGAGCCGGTTCTTCCTGCTGTTGCGATGGTGATGTTGAGAATGCGCTTGGATCGAGCGTAGGCTTCCTCGAAGGTCAGGTCGCCCACATTTGCCCGAACGCACTCCTCGAGAAGATTCATATCAAAGAGTTGGCCTGTTCTGAGGAGTCGGCCCATTCGCCGGATAAAGACACGCATCCAGCTCTCGTTTTCGGGATGGTCCTTTCGGTAATGATCAAAAGCCGAAAGATCGACCGTATCACCATTCAGAAGAGGCAGTAGTTCACTCTCAGGGTGGATCCCAACGAGAGCAGCAACCATAGCTCCGGTGGCAGTACCAGTGATGATTCGAGGCAAAAGACCTTGAAGATGTAACGCTTTCACAACTCCAAGATGGCACAACCCAAAAGCTGATCCGCCCTGCAAAAGGAGCGTCGTCCGGCCAAATGCCTGACGTGTGTCGTGGAGTAGTTCGAGCTTGGCCTGCGATGTGAAACCGCTCGCGTGCACGGGCGCCGACTGCAGCGAGGTCACGTATTGAATTGACAATGCAACCTGCGTGATGTAGTCGTCAATCAAAAGCTTTGTTCCGGCATAGGCATGCGTGAACAGCTTGGTCGAGGTGATATTGCCTAGATTGCGAACAAGTCCCGAACGAAGCAGGTTGACCAGAGTCAAAATATCTTCGCTCTCCCGCGCACCCATCAAGGCCTCTAGCCGGCCGAGGATAAGCCGGTAGTCATAGTGTCGACTGACAGGATTCTGTCGCCTGTGCAAGGAAAGTGATTAGCCAGGCTTTCTTTCCTTGTAGATCTCCGGTATACATACCACAAGTCCTTACTGAGAAGTTCATCCAACTGAAACGCCGCCTCCTCCCATTCCTCGTACGTCTTTGCCGTCGCAAGAGTATGAAAGAGTTGACTGCGGGGCGACTTGGACTTCCACCACGAAAACAATTTCTATAGACAATATGTGAGTCTTGCAATTCCTCACCACTGGCAGGGCTGGGCAGGGCTGGGCCGTGCAGCGCAGGAGCTTGCAGGTTGCGCCCAACAGTTCAGCTCAGCTCCAGCCCACTTTGGATCTTGCGTCCGAGGCCCCAAGCCCAAGAGGAAACCAACTCACCTCCCGCCAGAACTGCGCAACGTCCAGCAGCATACTGAGCATCGCGGACAGCATGCTCCACAAACCGAGCCACCAGGAAGCCATGGTGCGAGCGAGAATCGAGTTCCGGGTCGTAAGAGTCGGCCGCGGAGACTGGGGCTTTCACATGCTATGGCGTCACGCGCTTTCGCGAGAGTAAGGCGTGGAATTTGCCGGATTGGTGATGGTGAGATTTGACTACCTCGCGGTCTTGCTATCAGTGCATATTTTATCGCAGGTGATGAGTCGGGGTTGAGGGGATGGTGGTTGGTTGGGTTTGGCGGGAATGCTGGGGTTGGGGAAGTGCGCGGATCGCTCTCGGCCGCATTCTACGCCTTCTATTACTACTACTACTACTATAGTACGGGCTGGACTACCCTAACAGAAAGGTATGATTGAACACCAACATGATTCGTACTTGCACATCGCTACATTGCCTCGTACACGTATCAAAGGGAATTTTGAATTTGCAAGTCGTTTTGTTTTTGTCATTTCGCTTTGCTTCCCTATATGCAAGTAGGCGAAATTAAAAAAAGAAGCTCTCCCGGACACCCGAACCCAAGCGTCATTCTTTACTCCTCAATGATGTTGCCCCGCTCCGACACGTACAGACCGTCAAGGAACTATTCGGAATTAGTATGCGCTAGACAAAAAAAGTGGAAAATGAAAGTGTAGTTGTAACTCACCTTACGGATATCCTTGTTGCGAACACGGCAGATCTGCTGGATGTCGGCGGCGCTCTGGGAGACACCCTCCAGGGAGTTACCGGAGAGCTGGAGCTCATCCTTGACGTTGGGAGAGGGGACGACCTCAACACCGGGCTGGGCAGTCACGCGGCGCACGTACTTCTCACCCAGGAAGTTGCGGATCTCAATCTCGGCGCGGTCGGTCTCGGCGTTCTTCTCGATGTTGACGTTGATGGGAAAGTGAGCGTACACGTAGCGCATCTTGTACAGGAAGCCGCGGGTAACACCGATGATCAGGTTGTTGATGATGGTGCGGACGGTACGGAGGGTAGCGACACCCTTGCGGGCACCGTGGTGCAGCTCGATCGAGATAACCTTTTCCTCGGGGCGGCCGAAGGTGACGGCGATGTGGGAGAGGTCCTTGGTGAGCTTACCGCGGGGGCCCTCGACGGTCACAACCCGCGAACGAATGTGAACCTTCACTGTAGAAAGAAAAATCACGAATCAGTCCCATGTTCGAGAAACACACAAAAAATTTCAAGATCCAATTGTCGGCGAAAACAGTGCGGTACGTAATTCCGGCCTGCTCTGTTCAATGCCTTCCTCCTCTTGTGGGAAACGGTATCGTTGCGGTCGACCTGGCAAGTCGGGTTCCTCCTCCTGTTCCTTGTCCCTTCGGTGTCCCATCATGACCCGGTGCGACCACGTTCATACCGTCTCCGTGCCGACCGAAAATAAGGAAAAGTCCGTTGCTCACCATTGTCCGGAATGGGCAGCCGTTCCTCGGAGTGAATGTACCGCATCTTGACTGCGTGGGTGTTGTTGGCCGAGGGGGTGAGTTGTCGATGTCGGGAGGATCAAATTTCGGGTTGGAGTTGTTGGTGGAGCGAAATTGCACGTCACGGGATTGTGCGTCGCTTAGGGCCAGTTCCGGATTAGCGTAGGGTTGCTTATCATTTTATCATCACATGACCTCCCGCAAAATTCTTTGTCGGCCTCAGTCCTCAGGTGTAAGTCTTGGCGTTCTGCTCAGTTTCTGGCCAGTATTTAAGGTGTCAATGATATAGTGTGTTTTTGCATCTTTTGTTTCATACGAATTATACAGTTTGGTATATGTACAGCAGGACAGCATCCCAAAAACGCCAATGCTGATGAAAATGGCCCAACTTGGAGGAATATTCAGTGCCCTTAGAAATTCTTAAAGCGCCGCCTCAGCTGCCACTGGCACTGCCTTGATGTCGGAAATCCACTTGCCGCCCATCTGTCGCAGCGTCGATGCCAGCTCGTCGCTTTGATCCAGAGCAGCAATGTCGTCGCCGCCACCGATACTCTTTCCATTGACCAGAACATTCGGGACGGTGCGGCGACCCGTGTTTTGCGCCAGGAGATCCTGCAAGCCCGGTCCAATGGGGTGTTGGTCCAGCTCAACAACGAACGGCTTCGGGGAAATGGAGTATCGGTCGAGGAGGATGTGCTTCGCTCGTTTGCTGTAGGGGCAGTAAGATTTGGAGAAGATGATCACTGCAATCGCAGTATAGTTAGCTTTGAATATTCCGGACAACCCATCTGAGGAAAACAAAGCCCGCGCGAAAAGAAGAAACGTACCAGGAGCCCGCTTAAGAATATCATTAAGCTCACTTTTCGCCTCCGTATGATCAACCACCTCCTCTTCGGTCTTCTCAGACCCCCGCGATGAATCCTGTACACCCTGATCCTTATTCTTCGGGACAGTCATCTTCGTCCGCCCCGCGATCGGAATATCCTCCATCTCCGGCGTCCCAGCGACAACCTTATCCTTTGCCGCCGGCACAGCCGGCCTCTCGATATTGGCGCTACCCGCCGGTGCGCCCTGGGCATTCTCGCCAGGTCGGACTATGGGCTGTTGCGGCGTTTCTTTCTTGGCGGCTTCCTTCGCTCGCATGGCTTTTAGGGTTGATTGGTAGAATTCTTGGTTTTGGATCTTGCTGGCTTCACCCTGTTTCCGTCGAGTCGTTGTATTAGAGATTGGATGCAGGATGTCAAGGTTATGCCGTGGAAAGATCCAGGGTTGGCGTTGCGATGCTTACCGAGTAATAGAAGAACATGAAGATGATCACGACGACGGCGATCATCGTTAACCGAACGCGCCGTTGGGAGGCCATTTTGATGGTGAGATTCGTGAATCTCGATGCCGCAGGCGTGCGTGGTGCAGATGTGTCAGGACGATCGGGGTTTGGCAGGTCGGTCACTACTCGATGGACGCGACCGATAAGATGTGAAGTGGCAACGTGACGCCAAGAAATCTGAGCTTAACGCGCCGAGGCTGCACCAAGATGCAGTACAAAGCTGGGCAGCACAGACGGATAAAAAACTACCAAGGTAGTATGAGATAAGAATTAAATAGGAGAGCGATACGACATACGAGCTATGCTTGCCTGGATGGGGTCGGGACAGGAGAAGTGGGGTCTGCTCTCCTGGACCAGGGGCTTGTCTATCATCCCTGGGTGCGGGACGGAACTCGGCCTAAGCGCTTGCTTGGCGGGGATGCGGTGGATATATGGATGAGGGCATTGGTGTCTATAGATAGAAGTGGGATCGAACTTAGGTGAATATCATGATTTGAGTACTGTAGTTCCGCTTTCACAGAGATTGCACTGCATCGTATTTATATGGGATCTTCGGGTAGATGCTTGTCGTGCTTTTCAGTGCGGAGGCGGATATATATAGGGAATTTCTGCAACCATACTACACACTCCAATCATAACATCTCTTAGATACAAACAAAATCCAGATGGTACCACTTTCGGCATCAAATACCACCCATCATGGCCTTGTTATTTAATTCTAGCTACAGTGTACTGGCGTGATCCTCATGCATCTTGGAGCATTAACTGCCTGGTCAGCTCCTCTTGAGGCTATCTTTTGAGTCACAATATCTCAACCAAATCTACTAAAATTCCAAATTAGATGACACTGACATTGGGTATTATGCTAAATAACAGTATCTCGTCCGGTCTCCACATCTGCAAAATATCCATCGGGACGGGCGTACATCAGTCAATATTAGGTTTATGTCGGAAGTATGTGCGTATGTGTATGTAGAGTAAAAAAATGAAAATGCAGCCTAGGGTAGGTAGGAGTATAGGAGCTCGGGGGTATAGCCAAATCAGTCGTGGCTGACTCTAGGAAAGAAGGTGGGAACTGGAGGGACAATTAGGGGACCACCGGGGTCAGGGCGAGTAGGACATCACTCGTAATAGGGAATATAGAATAGAAAAGGCGAGTCGAAAGATGCGTGACAGCATCAGTGTAGTGTCGAGATTAGGTTTGAATGGAGAGACCCGGTCGTGCGTGGTTCGCCGTTGCGCGACGTCGACCCTGCACGATCGTCGTCCAGTCTTCCCATTCTTTAGCGATCTCCGTCAAGACGCTACCCATTACCGAGGCGGAGGCCATGAGGCCGTGGCCTTCGCCTTCGAGGATGCGGACCTCGCACCGGCGCATGGTTTTGCCGAGCCATTGCACGTTTTCCACGGGGACACGTGTGTCTTTGCTGCCGTGTTGGATTACCACGGAGCGGGTGATGTCCACGTATCGGAAGCCGATTGTCTGGCGGCGTTCCAAGCAGATGAGTAGATCGACCGCCGGGTTGGCGTTGGCCGTCGCGAGTTCCCAGATGCGGTGGGTCAGACGAGTGTCATAGTCTCGTTGGCGTTCGAGCTCTTCTTCGGGAGATTTTGCCCGGGAACCGAGCGTCGCGTCACTTCTCCGTGATGAAGCGTGGTGCGGGATTGTGCCGTATGATCTGGATCCGCTGAGTGGGGCAGGATCTTCGTTTTGGTGGTGGGATGCGGTCTCGATGTCTGGTATGGGTGGAATTTCGGCAGTGGCTGCTTCTTTGGCGGCCTTGCGTTTGGATCGCTTGGGTGATTTTGGCAGGCTGGTCGTGATGCTTGCACTCGTGGCGCTCATGAAACTGGTGTTGGCGACTTTGAGGAGAGAGGTAGGGAGAGCGCGGAGGATTCGCTGAGAGTAAGGAACCGCGTTGTTAGGGGCGGGCTCTTTTTGGGAGCCAATGCTGGATAGTTGAGATGGTGGGATCCACGGAGCGAGGAGATGAATGCGCCCTCGGATGTGCTGTGGGATTCGAAGGGCGGTTGCAAGAGCATAGATTGCTCCGGCGGAGTGGGCGAGAATGGAGAATTTGGTCACTCGGAGATAATTACAAACAATAGCAACATCATCTGGGGTTTGCGGTTAGCTGCAGTTCGTGTATACTCGTCAGACAAATCTTACCAGGCCAGCTGAGAGGAGTACTCGGCTCGTCAACTCCATGCGGTTCGCTTTCGCCAACACCGGGGCGATCCAAAGTTACCAGACGCAAGTTGAGGGTCCGGGCCAACTCGTCATAGAATGCCATCAGATACCGAGTGAGACCCATTCCGAGACAACACAAGACAACATGTCCCTTTGGGTTGCCCACCTCCGAGAAGGCGATCGTGCGACCCGTTGTCGGATGTACCACCCGCTGCGTCAACTTGGGGGAAAAGACGTAGTCATCCACGGCAAGGTCGATCGAGTCGGCACTGGACGGTCTTTCAGTATTGAAAGAGGGACGATTCGCGGATTGGGGACCAGAGGGAGTGCGCCGATGGCTTCGTGTGGGAGTGATGGGCTCCAGAGAACGTCGATATCGGCTCTCCATCTCTGGCTTTTCGGGCGGAGACTTATGCACTTGCGGGGAGAAATTCGTGGGCTTCGACGCCAATGGTGCTCCAGGTTTGCTTGTGCGGTTCTTGCCCGTCATGACCGCAGGGGAAGGGGCACTATCATTCACTGGGGGCCGGTCACTCTTCACTGAGCGTCCATTGGGAGTTCCGCGTCCGTGGTCGAACAGGCTACCGCTGCGCGGGGTTTCGACCGGCTTTGCAGGTGTGGTTGCTGCCTTGGTGGGCCTTGACGGGCCATCGTCGGATTCCAGCTCAGTTTTGATCTTTTGCTGCTGATCCTTGAGCTGCTGAATCCTCTTGGTCACCTGTTCCGCGTCATTGCTGGTGCCTGGGAGCCCATTCTCTGCCGTCGACTCTTTGCTCGCGGTAGATGAATATCGGCTGTGACGTGCCGACCTCCGCTTCTTCGAACTGGACGATTGACTGTGTCTATGCCGCAGGGACGAATCGCGCGTCGGGATGATCCGGCCACTTCCAATCCCTCCTGGATTATGATTATCAGGGGTGCTTTGAATCGACTGCAGTTCCCTGGTTGGCGGCGTGCTCGCCACCAGGCCCTCACTGGGCTCTTCCTTGAGGTCGTCCTTCAACCCATCCTTGCGGCCATTGGGAGCGGCCTCTTCGGCCAGATCTGCCATGGAATGCATGGATCTCAAACTGGCTCGGCTTCGCGGAATGTTGTGGCGTACACTGTCGTTGAGGCTGTTGGTCTTGCGCAGGCGATCGACCTGTGAATCCTTGTCACTGTTGAACTCCCGCGAGGACTTCTTCAGCAGCCCAAATTGCCCCTTGAGACTCTTGCGCCCGGCGGAGCTGTTGGATGCGATGCTGACGGCGGTGGATAGACGGGGGCCGGGCTCAGTGCTGATGGTCCCAAAGACACTGGGGGTGTCCTCGTGGGCGGTCCGGACAGAGGTATAGGAGTCCCTCGAGGCCGGCCGGGTCGCGGAGTCGTTCTGTTTGAAAGGTTTAAATCTCGGCGAGCGGGGGGATTTAGGGGATTTTGGTGAGGGCGGCGCTCTGGCCATGCGAATGACAGGCGACGAGGCCGCATCATCCGGGTGCAAGAACGGACTGTCGTTGGGGTGCTCCTCGACCGTGGCGTAGGTGCCGTAGTTCATGCCAAAGCCATGCTGCTTGGAAGGGGGGGGATGGTGAAGCAGGGCGCAGTATGGGGGACCTCGGGCAGACCGGGGTCGGAATCTTTGGAATCCTTGGAGTCGATGCGCGGCACGTTGTCGAAATGCGAGTTCAGGGGCACCGAGATCGTTGACAGGGAGGAGATCAGCGACGAGATGACTTCGGGCGACGTTGGATCGGCGTTGGCACCCTTTGCGCGGCCAGGGAGCGATTTGCGACGGCGACGACGGTTGAGCAGGGCCGACTCAGCCGGTTTAGGAGTCGCCGGGGGTGCGTCGTGAAGATGCATGGCGTCCAATAGTCCAGGGCTGGCCCGGGCCTTGGTTTATTCGTTTCCCACGGAGTCTCGCGATATGCAGGGTGGGTAGGCAGCGCGCATGGTCCGATCGACCAGCTGTGCTGTCCCTAGTAGTCCCTGAGTACTACTGCAGCAGCACCCTCAGGTCTGGGTAGGGAGTGATCGTGCAGGTGCGGTGGTCCTTGCGAGCACCCCTTGCGGAAGGACCAAGTGTGCGAGGGGTTGGAACAGAGAAAGGAGTGAACAGGTCGGATGGGAGAGCGCAAAGGAGTGATAGGTCCAAGTCGAGGGAAGTTTTTTCGATCTGGGGGGAGGGGGGGTATGTTAGCGTTTGCGCCTTCAGCTCCACCGATGGATCCCAATTTCCCAGCGCTCCCACTCGTTTGCGCTGGGGCAGGGCTCCGATCGTCCACGGTTCGCGATCTCCGCAATTCAGGGGAGACTTGACCAGTGCATATATTTATGTACGTATACTATCTATTGTATAGGACATGGCTGCGGGCTTATTTGGTATGCATACTCAAAATCGACGCTACATGCATTAGTCCACTCCACGTGGGCATGCCTTTCTACCCTTTCAGACTCGGCCTGATTGCTTCAGATTAATGGGGTTAATCAAAGCTAACATAAAGGCTCCTAGGATCGGCGGCGCGATTTCGGAGACGAGCCTGTATTAACGCCCGCCCTATACCTAGGTTTACAGCACAGACTAGAAACAGAAGAGTCCTGTTTAAATTGAGGATCGCTGCAGAAGTTCAGGTTGTGTAGAGCGATGGTAAATCGACCGAGCCCTATGCAACCCCTGCGGCACCCCATAATTAAGCTTCTGCATTCGCTGAGTGCCGAGTGGGACCGACCTGAGCCTTGCCAGAACACTACCCTAAGGTAGAATATATCTCAGCCTAGTACAACATACCAACACCCAGCAGTCCTATACCAATAGTATCGGTCTCAAAATAATGCATTCCGATGAAAAGGGACTCATCCCGAGTTCACCGTAGGCAACGATATCAGATGTATACAATCTCATTCAAGTTCTTTGTATACAGTCGCAATGACTAAGCCGGCCAATCTGAAACACGACAGCATCACCGCCCGGCAGTATTTCGCCGCGGTGCTCTTGTTGCTGGTCCCGACAGCATCCCCAAGTCGCAGTCTCTCGCATTCTCTCGCACACACATCGATTCCTCTGACTTTTCGGATCTGGCTGGACTCTGAGACAGCTGCCATTGATCATTACCGAGTGGTTGGCAGCCTAGAAATGCGGTGACCGAGCTGAACACTCCAACCAATCGTCCGCAATGGACGCCTACCCAGTCGACTATGTCAATCACAACCTCCCTTTGGTCCTGCTCTCAGGCCTGGAGGCAGGACCAGAGGAGTGGACAGAAAATACAGGCTCAGAAACATACCCCCTCTTGGCCGAGCGTGGCCCTCATATCTTCTCCGATTTCCCTCCGCTAAGCGGGGCTCTTGCGGAGGAGCTGCGGCGAGTGTTGCTAAAGGAGGATGCCTCGCACATGCCCTGGAGAGCACGGCAGAGCTCAACCGGGAGCCCCAATGCGCCCCATGTGGGATACAAGATCAAGAGTACAGGACGGGTATGCATTTCGAGATCTCCTGATCAACCCAAAGACGGACAAATGCAGTGGACGTGGAGACTAACACATTTCTACTATCTAGTCTTACAAGCTTCCCCCGCGCAAGGCCGACCCGCCACAAATCTCCCCTCCGATGAGCCCCTCGGCGGATACAGAGAGCAATGTCTCCGGATCAGGCACACCGTATGTGCTCCATTCACCCATATCACCCTTGTCGCCCGGCTCGCCCACCTTCCCCGATGGTCTCCTCACGCCGCTATGGGTGACGAAACACCAGGAACTCGTGCCGGCCGCGGTAATCAACTTCTTCCCTTTCTCGCTGGACCCGAATATGGATTCGCTGCGCGATAATCAACTCAAGATCGAGATCAATAGTCTCAAGAAAGAGTGGGCGTCCTCGGGATTCAAGACGCGATTTTTGACTGTGTTGATATCTGAGGAGGGAGATGGAGGCTATGATGGTGAGATTGACGATCGAGTCGCGGCAATCCGGCGAGCCACGAACCTGGACCAAAGATCCATCTTTATGATCCCGCCCGATGCCACCACGACCGAGTTGAAGGATTTTGTAGACTCCCTGTTTTCTCTTCTGCAGCCATCGGTTGTGGAGTACTACCGGGATCTATCGAAGCATGCCCGCAGAAAGCGCAACAGAAGTAGCATCCCGCCGCCGACTGCGCCACCCACCACCGGCACGTCGCAGACGCTTTCGTTACAGGGCTGGAATGTTCGCTACGAATTCAAGCTGGGGATCTTTGCCGAGTTCCGACAAGAAATGGACGCGGCTTGCCGGAATTACGAGAGTGCGTACGAAACCCTCTTCGGGCAAGAGGTTTTTGAAAACATCGCAGGGTGGGATCCCCGGTTCAATGATGCGCGCCTCTTGGGAGATGCACTCGCCGTTCGTATCATCCGTTGTCTACTGTGGACGGGCCAGACCACTGCAGCCGCACGCTTCTGGGTGGATCACAGGATACGAACGAAAGACATTGTCAATAGACGCGGCAAGGGGAGCAAGAATTATGGATGGGAGGCTTGGGAAGCACGGTGGCCAATGGTCATGGCCGAACTCATCCGTCGTGCAGAATCTACGCTCCCTGCGCCGGAGACCTCGATCGACCCCCTGGCGTTGTCGATATTCAAGGCCCCCGAGAAATCCATTCCGAACCCCGAGCGAGTGAACCCGTGGGAACAATTGCACCACGAGGGTTATTGGCTACATCAATCTGCCAAGCATACCATGCTCCGGCGGGTACTTGCTGAGCAGATCCCCGATGATGATCGGCTAACGCCGGGCCAATCTCCGGCCTCTCAGATTGCTAGCAAGTCTTACTTGTATGATACCTATCTTGCTCCGGAAACCCACGAGGAATTCCCCAAATCAGGCCAAGATGGATTCAACCACTCGAACTTGATTTTGAGCACGCTAAAGGCGGCTCTTGAAGAGTTCTCGAAACGCCAACAGATACGCAAGGTGGAAAGTCTGAGTCTTGAGATTGCTCAAGAATACATGCGGGTTGGGTCGTGGTCGGAAGCTTATCAGATGCTCCAGCCCCACTGGGCAACCCTCAGTTGGCGTCGCGCTGGGTGGTGGCAATTGATGGAACCGTTTGGCTGGGCCTTGAGAGAGAGCGCTCTGCATGTACAGGATAAGGAGACAGTCCTGAAAGTGGACTGGGAACTCCTCAACAAGGGTGAGTGATAACTTTACCTCGTATGATGTGAAGATACTAACTCTAGACTGCAGCTTTCTCCCCAAGACATGCATGGAATCATGATATCCACCAAAGTTTAGAAAGTCTTCCTTTGGAAAAACCCAAACCCTCGGTCGTTCTCCGGGCCGAAGATGTGATGACCTGCTGTACGTTTTGATCACCTAAAGGACATCACTGTGCTTGTTGACACTTTATTCTAGTGAATGCCTCTCTCGTTTTTGAAAAATCCGAAGGCAATGTTGGCGAGCCCCTGCAGGCTCAACTGACCCTTTCATCATGCGCTCAGTCAGTATCGGCTCCTATCAAGCTGTCAGAAGTCAAACTTGTTTTTGAAGGATGTCTTCGTCCAGTCAAGATCCAATCGGACCACAACGAGGACTCGGACACAAAATCACCATGCTGTATCTCATCAATTTCCCTGCGCAAGCCCAGCAGTCCAGGTGACACATCCGTACAGTCTCCAACTGGGGCTCTGACTACCCTAATTGGCATGGCCGATCTGACGATTGGGCCTGGCCAGACAAAGGTGTTTAATATCACATGCATTCCTCGCGAGGCCGGAGATGCCCAGGTTGCTTCTATCGCAATGCTCGTCGAGGAAGAGAAATTCGACCTTACATATGTGATTACAGACCACACCCAGCGTCAATCTTACTGGTGGCAACAGACCAAGAAGGGTGCGTCGCGGAGGAGAGTTGGTAAAGATCGAGATACTGGACGGTGCAAAATCATGCCGAAGCCGCCCAAGATCCGCATCTCAACGCCGAATCTCCGAAGCACTTATTATACCAATGAGCGGGTGGCTTTGCAAATCGGCATCCACAATGAAGAAGACGAGGGTGCCGATGTCTCTGCGGAGGTCCGACTTTTGGCAGTCCCGGATCTACAGCCAAGCTGGAGTGGTCCGATGCAGAGACCAGCCCCGAGCCAGAAGGATCAGGCACAAGCACTCCTCTTGAAGGAGTTTCTCACTTCATCAAGCGAACTGTCGGTATTTTGGATCGTGCCGCGGATAATGAACTTACTGTCGTGCTGGCTGATACCCAAGATGCTGCAAAGTACTCTCTCGAGATCACCGCCATCTACCATCTCGTTTCTGATGTTCAAACACCCATCATAAAAACGATAACAGTCGATCTCTCATTCGTTCGACCGTTCGAGGCCAACTACGAGTTCCTTCCTTGCATTCACCCTTCACCATGGCCGAACTTTTTCTCTGTCAACGAAGAGCTACTCGGAAAGTCGCCACCACCACCAGTTGGCTTGTCGCAGAAATGGTGTCTCAATTCCAAAGTCGTCTCCTTTGCCCTGGAGCCACTCGTTATCGAGAAAATGGCTCTGAAAGCCGTCGACATAAGCATCGGCACCGTATGCAACCTTGAACCTGAAACTCTCGTCAGCCAAGAGTTGCCGCAAATCTCACCAGAAGAACTGCGCGAATCCAACTTCTTCCTCGACATCCAGAAACAATTGCTTGGCGATCGCCGACCTACTGCAATAAACTTTGCATTGGAAATCACCTGGCGCCGAGCATCCCCCGAGCCCGAGACCGAGACCAGCACCGCAAAAACCGCAGCAAACACGACAACCAGCATCCTCGAAATCCCTCGCTTCGTCGTCCCAATGGGAGAACCCAGAGTTCTGGCCTCGGCCACTCCATCAACGAAACTATCTGGATTGATCCACCTGGAATACACGCTGGAGAACCCGTCCACACACTTTTTGACATTCAACCTGATGATGGAGGCTAGCGAGCACTTCGCTTTCAGCGGTGCCAAGACTACTGTCATCCAGCTTGTTCCGTTGAGTCGGCACACGGTCAAGTACAATATCTTGGCTGCGAAACGCGGGCTATGGATTCAGCCGCAGTTGGTTGTTGTGGATACTTATTTCAATAAGACGTTGCGGGTTCTGCCTACTGGGGACATGCGTGCGGACAAGAAGGGCGTCCTGGTTTGGGTTGATGCGGAGGATTAATTCGTTAGCACCTATTCTACCTTGTTCAATATCATGAGAGATGTATTCAGAACAATTAGCCTCAATTTCCAATATGTCGATGACACATCATCATTATAAAAAAGCACAGTAAGGAACATATCATCCTGACCAAATCCCTACCAAGTAGGCCCCAAAACCGCCTCAAGGTTATCAAGCAACCCCTCTGTCGACACACCCCCATTACAAAAAAGCACGTTACACTCCGAACTAGACACCAAATCCCTCGCCAACACCTCAAGACTCAAATAGTTTCTCGGATCAATATCAAAATCAAACGGAGGCTACCTATAACGCCCCGCATCCGGAACCCGCACGTCCGTCACATTGCGCATAAGAACCCGGAAGAAAGTATAATAAAGATCTCCTGGCGTCGTACCAAACAACACCGACAAACTCGACGCCGTGTCCCCCCAAAAGCCCCGTCCACGTCACAGTCATATTCAGTGAAGGAAGCATGAAATTATTCTGGTGCAATGCACCCACCATCGCGAATAGATCGCTCGGCGCACTCGCGACGCTGGTGGACTTTATTGTTGTGGCGACGGGGATATATGCGCCTGCACAGGGTTTGCCCCGATTATTCCAGAATAAGAGGCCGTAGCATGCTTTTTGGGGGGAAGGCGTTGCTACGGCGGAGGCCCATTCTTCTGACACGATCTGGTGGCCGTTATAGGATCCGCCGTTGCATTAAAAGACCCAGTCGCGCGAGGTGTTTCGGTGCGAGGAAGAGCCAGGCGTAACCGTACGTATTACCGCTTCGGTCCCGGAGTCAGAAATAGAGGAACGGTCGATGACTAGTGGCGTGAAGAGTCGTCTCTGGGCGAAGTTTTGTAGATCTTCCCCGACGGCGCTGCACGATGTACGCCGACAGTCGGCGTCGCGTTGGACTATATTCGAAGTAGGTGCCTGGTTCATGGAGGAGTTTCTGCGCGAGGAATTCTTGGATACTGCTTGCGTCTATTGCCACGGTTGCTAGCTCGGCCAGGACCGCTTCGCTCCCGGCTGTTTCGGTCAAGATGTCGTGGACGGTTATTGCTCTGTGGGGCTTCGTCACCCCAGCCTGGTCCGTCGGGGAGGTACTCGGAGATGGGAGAGGAGAGGTTTAGTTTTCCGTCGAAAACTGCAATTCCCGCGAGGATGCTCACGACGGATTTTGTGATTGAGAAGATATGGAAGGGGAGATTGTCGGTTACTGGGTCTAAGAGGCCTTTTCGGATGAGGCAGTTGTTGCGGAAGATTTGGATCGAGGCGTGTCTGTGGGTATTGGCGTAGGCAGGAGATTCGTTGATTTCGGCTGTGCTGAGGCCGACTTCTTCGGGTGTTGCGGTTTCGAAAGGGTCTGTGTTTTTTGTTGGGAGGGTGCAGGTTTTGAAGGCTGTTGTTGTGATTGTGTGGAGGGTGAGGAGGGAGGTGAGAATTATGGGGAGGAGGTGCATTTTGAGGGTGTCGTTTCGCCTTCACAATTTCAAAAGTTGGGGTTAAGAAAACCATCTACGTCCGAATCTTCCGTCGGACGAACAGGATGAACGAGAAATCCCTGATAGCCCGTGGGTCCTGGATGTTCATTGTTTTGATGCTGTGGACTATTGTATCTGCCATTGCGAATGCAATCCCGGTTTTCAATGATATATTGAATTTCCTTGCTGCGGCTTTAAGGAGCTGGGTTTCGTTCGAGTTGGGGAGGGGGGGGGGGGCGGGGTTTTTTGGCCGCATGTGAACAGGAAGCTTGACTCTGTACGTCGGATTGCGTTGGCTGCTCTGAATATTGTCCTGGTCTTGCTTTGCTGTTTGATGGTAAGTTAACATCCACAACCTGATAAATCGTTTCGTGACAGTGACTGACTTTTGCAGTCCGGATTGGGTCTTTGGGCGACTAGGAAGAGCATTGCAATTTAGTGCTTAGTCTGCGGATGGGTCTTTTCTTGTGCAGACAATCGAGGAGATATGCAATCGTATACATAGGGAAAGGGGACTTGTATTGACATTCAACATTGACTTGCATAGTTGATCACCTTGTAAGAAGCAGAAGATAAGGATATTTGTCAGGATGTCGGATACGTGTATCATCTAGTATCGAGGGACGGCCAATTGATGCATGAGATGGATTAACGAGAGTGTGTCTGTGTGTTCCGATCTGTTGAAAATGATCCAGGGGCTATAAACTGCGTATTACATCACAGTTTTTCCGAGAATGACCCGAATTACCATACAATTACTATTGCAATGTGGGTGGATGCTGAATAACCAAGAGCAGTGGAGAATCCACAGTGTTTTACCTCTCTCAGAGTTGACAATATTCACTGCCCACAATCGCCCGTCAAGACGATGAGATTCTGATACTCAGGATTATAGTCCACAATGAAGTCGCCCCGAGGAGTATTGTCTGTTTGGAAATTACTTGTTCTTGAATTGAGGAAATAAAAGACACAATCCCTCTTTGAATGCAAGCTTTGCATCTTGAGGTATAGATCGCGATGTCGTGTAACTTGTATCTAACATTGGGGCACAGACCAATTTGCTGAGCGGTGTTAATTGACGGGAAGTCTCATATACTTAGATATGTCGTGCCATTTTTAGGATGTTGGTGCCGGGATTCGGAGGGTTATGACCACGGGAGATCCCCTGAGTTGCTCGGCCTCCGCAGGTGTTAGCTGAATGAAGCCAACAGATTGGCCTATCGAGACTGAAACTCGATCCATGTCGATCAGAACGATCTAGCAGCATCGTACTTCTTCAACCAAGCCATTCCAATGCACACTATGGATCTCGTCAGACTTGGTATACACGGGGTACAGTCAATCATAGCGGTGGCTGTAATCGGTTGCTCGGCTGGGATCATCTCTTCCCACTCAACAACACGATGCACTGGCCATATTTACCGTGAGTTGAGTTTGACTTTCATTCCATTGCATTTGAAAATTTACCTAACTCGAAACTAGGCAATTGCAACAATTCTCGTCGCGGCATCTGTTGCGACAACGTCTTCAAGATATGCTTACAGTTCTGGGTGTTCGTTGCACTGAATGCTTTCACTGCCATCTTCTGGATCGCAACTAGAAATTCCTTGGTTCATCGCCACGATCACGGCAGCTGTGGAGGCTACAAGAAACGATAATCGAAGGAGCTGGACCCTCTGTGGGCGGCAAATATCGCCTTGAGTGTGTTGGATTGGAATTGAATTCGTATCTTTCACAATGTTACACTGTTTTTGAAATCTCATTATTTGCTGACATATCTCATTACCAGCGAGCCGGGATGTTAACCAGGGATTGCGCCTTGTGCTCAGGGCTAAAACATGAGACTCAATGCCTTAAAAATGACCTGACACGACTGAATTTTTGTCCCTTCCACTTAATTGACGAATCATTTAAAGTGTCAGATTTCTGCACGCAATTACTGATTGCAGGGCTAGTCACGTGAAGCCCTTATCGGCGTCTCCCAAGGGAGGCTAGCGGCGATCGGAGCTCCGCGAGCTTCGTCACTTCCCCGTCCGTCGAGGATTATCCCGTCGCTCCTCTGCTACGCCGAGGGTACAAAGTGCTCCTGGAAGACACCCCACTTGCACACCCGTCTGACCCATCCCCGCATCGCATTCCACCACTGCAACTGCGGCGAATTTCCCGATTCGCCCCCCCAGGACCCCTCTTCACGCGCTGACCGACGTGTCTGTACCGGCCGCCTCGTGGGTAAACCGCAGCCATGGCGACCCAGGCAGCGCTGATCGCCGATACAATTATCGGCATGAAGCGAGCGTTGCGCCGAGAGCGCGAAGGTGAGTTGCGAGCCCTCTATGACACATTGCGCGCAGAACTGACACCCCCTCCACAGATGCCGGCCCCGACGACCCCATAATGCAGCCGACGAACCGTGGCAACAAAATGCATGCGAACGCGAAATATGTTCGTGAAGGCGCTTTGGGATACATCAATGCCGAGGATTTCTACAAAGAGGTATGTGGCGTTTTGTCCGGAAGGGAACTTCTCACGGAGAAGTCTTGCCGCGCCGGCTCGAAGGGACTTGCAAGGACTTACTGACTTTTTGCCAATGATAGAAAGTTGAACACGCCGGCTACACACGACACATTCTCAGGCGGAATCCAATTCGCTATGACTCTGAGGGCGATGAACTGGATGACGAGGATGAAGATTCTGAGGCCGATGCCGCGGCGGCGGAAGAGAACCCTTTTTCAGGGATCGCGCTGGAAAGTGAGTAATACCATGGAATCCAACTGGTCGTCCATGAAATACTAATCATCGGCTCACGCAGCGCTACTTTGCCCTCTCAAGCACCCCCTCCGAACTCCCGACCCATCCTTCCATGTCCCAACCCTACACCTCCCAGGCCCTCGAACAGATGACAAAGGCTGTTGAGGAGAAACTGCGCCAGGAACGAGCGTTACTCTGGCGTGCCAGGAATCTCCACCGTAACTTTCTTGGTGACGGTGGGTGGGAGCCCTGCGGTTTATTAGAAACCCCAGAAGACCGCTACATCTTTGAGCCTTGGGCTAGGCCTGGGGGCCAATCGGAGCCTACCAACCAACAGAAGCAAAATGGATCGGTGCCACAATCCGTGAATGGAGATCTCAATGCGCAAGATGACGCCTCTGCAATGGCCCCAGCGAAGGAATCGCAAAAAGCACCTAATGAGACATATGAGCCGCCAGTGGCAGACAGTGACGTGGATATGGCCGAGATTCCCATTCAATCTGCGGAAACGGCCGCGCATGAGGAGGCACAGGAGCCTTTGAAGACACTTAAATCCGAGGAGGCTGATGCAGCAGTCGCTGATCTTCCTCAGCACCCTGCCGACACTCTGGAACCGACTCTTGAAGCCGCCGACAAAAACACTGATGCCGCGACTACTAGCCAGAACCTGGAGGAAATGGAGACCTCCAAGGACGGTGAGAAGGGCGACGCGGAGCCTTCGGGCGCGGATGCAAATGACACCCAGGAGCAAGACGAAGAGATGCACGATGGCTCCTCTCCAGAGCCGCCCCGTCGAATGACCACCCGTGCCCAGGCCAATGCGAACAACCCCAACGATGGTTCCCCTATCTCCAACGCCGACACGGCCAGCACACTTCCCGCTCCGCACTCGCTCTTTATGCTCCCAGAGAGTGTTCGCCCGGATCGGAATTATGGCCTACCTGCCTCCGAGGCCGAGGAGACTCGCCGTCTTCTCTGGTCCTATATCCAGAAACAAGAAGAAACAGTGCGCGGGTTCGAGCACATGCTCGATACTCTACTTCGGGCTAAGCACATGAAATCTGATGCGCTGGAGTGGTGCAAGGCGGAAGGCCACGTCGGCGAAATGAGCGACGGCGAAGACTGGTATGATCGTGAGAAATGGGGTCTGGCTGAAGGTGAAGATCTCAAGAAAGGAACCGACGAAGATGAAGTGGAGACTGTCGACGAGAGTCGGACGACGGCGAAGAGAGGCCGTGGGCGGCGGCAGTAGATCTCATCTCTACTTGCCCGTCTGGGTGCCCAGTCTGCTACGCCTGGCGTCTTAGTCGTTTTCTCTCTATTTTCTTGTCTTCCGTTCGTGCATCATAGCGTGGTGTTGGTGGTGTTTGATCGATCTATGGCGGTGCGTCTCAGGTACCCTGGACCATGCGGTGTCGATATACCCTTTTTGGAGATGGAAATAGTCCTTGAACAATTTCATGAATTTGTAAAACAATCGCCTCCTCTTTCGTAGCTACAAAGGTAATCGCCATAATATGACCCGCTCATGTGATTTCCGGAATCAAAGTATGATTGAACTACCACCGGTGCCAGAGTATGGATATAGCGCAATACGTACAAATAGGGCAAGTCTGACGAGCAGCTCGCTGACCCTAAACATAAAATCGGGGGCATGTAAGAGATTACAATATCGAGGGCTTGAATGGTTGCAATGGAAGAGTGTCGCTTTGGGATGAACGAGAGGTTCTTTTGAGTCGCGTAAGGGAAATATAACAATCAGATGGCTGCCATCGTGTCCATCCGGCTTGCTAGTGCTTTTACTCAATCGCCCACTATGGCAACCAAAAGCAATGTCTATCGTCTACTTTATCTTGTTCTTGCCAGCATCGTTGAAGATTTGGACGGGTCCTTGGCTGGGATGGTCACCGCCGAACCTGGGGACCGAGTTCACTTGAGCGAGATCCGTCGGCTGGGCGGGTGACATTGGATATCGATTCGTTCTCGGCTTGACGAGTGTCATGCGCGGACTGTGGATGTTGAAGGTCCCAACCCGGTTGCGGGCTTGCATTTACTGCTTCTTGCCGCCCTGCTTCTTCGCGCGCTCGCGCTCGCGCTTGGCGTAGATCTCGGCAGTGAAGGGGCTGGATGACGTTAGTGATAAGGCAGAGTGAGTTATGAGGAGGTGAACTTACTCCTCCCACTTGAGGGCGAACCAGTAGAGCACGAAGACCTGAGCGGTCAGGAGGATGCCGGCGACCTTGCCTTGGTACAAGGCGACTCCGAGGAAGTTGAGGGTGCTGCCCCAGTACATGGGCGAGCCGGTGACGTTGAACGGGAAGCCAGTAACGGGGGCGTCCATGAGAATGCCAAAGTAGTCACCCAGATAGGTACCGGTCACACCAAGCGCCCACATGCTGGAGAGAACGAGGACGGAGCCGATGGCGAAGAGGATGCCGCCGACGATGGGCTGGTGCACCGGGGCGTAGAAGGGCTGGTCTGCGAGGGCAACCTGGTAGACATGATCACGGAAGATTCCCAGAGAGAAAATGGTGAACGCAAGAGCGTAGCATCCTCTGTAGGGGCCTCCGAAGATGCGGGTCAGGATGTGGTGGTTGTATTCTGTTCGGATAGCCCGTTGTTAGCCGAGCTGAGCGAAAGTACGGGAATCGAGTTGACTGACCTGCACGAGCGACAATGCTGAAATAATGTTAGATCCATTCTAGTATATATTTGAGAGGCAGCTACTTACTTCCAGAAAATAGGGTTAAAGGCAATCGTCGCGGCGGACGCTGTTTTGGGTCAGTCACATGTGAAATGCGGAGAGAGCCCAGGGTCGGGGGAGAGAATTACCGGCCAGGGACGGAGCGGAGAGATCGACGAAGTCAGTCAGGCTGGCCATGGTGGGCGAAGTTGAACTGCGACTGAAAAAAAATCGAAGTGAAGAAGAGGTGTAGAGAAGCAGGGCAGGCGCAGAAGAGGGGAATTGGCGTGGTCGATCTGGCTTAAGTAAACAAATGACGTTGAGCTGCCGCGTCTGACCGCCTTCCCCAAGCCGCGGTGCTGTCAGTCTATCTGCGACGTCACGGGATATGCAGGCGGCTTTCTCGAGTGTCTACTCGCCTGCAGGCATTCTGTACCTGGCAATTTGTGCGTGATTTGTGTTTCGTGTGCCTGACGAGTGTTGCTCTCCCGACGACTTCTCCAAAGCGCCCCGCAGCCCGTTCTCACCGCCGTTCCCCCGAGCTCTCTGTCGATCGCGCCAATGCCGAGTCGAGCTCCTCACTCCTAACTTGCGCCGAATCCGTCATGAGACGTGGAGACTTCATACGTGTCTGGGGAGAATGGCCCTTTACCGTCGCGATTTGGTTCTAGCGGGCATCGGTGGGTTCATCGCCTGGGGTCTGCTAGTAAAATGGCTACCAATCCTTCGATATCTGGGTTGGGCTCTGGCGTTGGGCGCCGCCCTCTCTTCCGCTGGTTTCCTCGCTCTCTTTGTTTTGACGACCCGGAATACGAACGATAAGATCGGTGCCTCGAAACATGTCTCAATGGCTTTTATTAAGCCTAACAACTGGAGGAAAGAACTGTTCAATGCGCGGAAGACCGCCCGATACCAGGCGAAGCCATTATATCCGGAGTCGTTCGTTGTGTCGGAAGGAATCGACGAGCTTCTCTCGTTTATTACGAGGGACTTTGTCTCTTCGTGGTACCACAATATCAGCCCGAACCCTACATTCGCAAATGAAGTCGACCGAGTGATTCGTGTTGCACTTGAAAACCTACGAGATAGGCTGCTGGCAGAAGATATGATCACGTTGATCGTGTCGCGGATATTTCCGATTCTGACAACCCATCTTAAAGAATTCGATGTGGCAGAACGCGCAGTACGAGGGCGAAACCTCAACCGAAATGTGACGGAATCGGAGGAGTTGGATCTCGCTATCGCAAACAAGTTTCGTGAAGGTCGCTTACACCCTGCAGCGGCTCTTTCCGCGTCCGACCCGAAAGTTGTGCAGCAAGAATTCCTTCGAAAAGTCGCCGTGACATTGTCACCTCAGTTGTTTCCAGAGAGCGTGCTGAGCAGCAGAATTGTATCAGTGTTGATTCGTGAAATCATCTCATGCGCAGTCCTGCATCCTATTGTGTCGGCATTATCAGACCCAGATACATGGAACCAGCTGGTGGAGGCGTACGGACGGACAGCACTGCAAGATCGAAAAACCGTTCGCAAGTTGCGAGCTGCGCTGGACGAGCATGCATCGCCAGTGCCCAAGTCCAAGCGTGGCCAACCGTTCCCGCGACTGGCAGCCCACGACTCGGAGAGGGCCTTTGAACGTTTTGTTCGGGCTATCAGACGATGTAACAACTTGTCGGATGCTCGACGCTTTCGCGCAGCCGTCGTCAGCCAGCTGAAGCGCGAGAGTATGATTCTCGGACAAGACCCGGTCTACCTCAAACGGCTTGAGGCCGGAAAGCGGGTCTTGGATCAAAAAGTTGCCAAGCTCGCGATTCCTGGTGAGGCGCCTCCTATACCCCAGGTTGCCGCCCGTGTACCTCATGCCAATCCTACTACAGCAAAGGAGGTGTCTCTAGTAGATGTGATGCACAACGCTTCAGGTCTTTCATATTTTATGGAGTTCATGGACCGACAGAAACTGATGTCCCTGGTTCAATACTGGATTGTTGTTGATGGGATCCGAAACCCTCTAGAGGACGATTTCGGTGATGAAGGCTCGTCCTCGTCGGTTACATGGACTACAGCCGATCGCAATGACATTGCCCTACTCAGCGAGACATATCTCAACAAACCTGAATTGAAGGTTTCCGTTGAATCTCGTAAAGCTGTCAAGACCTTTCTCAGTTCAGGCAGACGTGCCACGCCGGAACAGTATCGCAAAGCTCGGACTGTTGTTTTGACCACCCAGTCGGACGTACTGGAAGAATTGGAGACCAACTTTTATCCCAAGTTCAAGGAGTCTGACTTGTACTGGAAATACTTGGCTTCAGATGAAACTTCCGGCTCGAATTCGGCTGCTCATCAACCTTCCCCACCTGCTGTTACATTTGAACCTCCCGAAAGGCGTCCACTTCCACCTCTTATTGTCAGAACGAGCTCGCAACCAGGGACGCGGCCATCGAAAGATCTTCGACGAGCAGCTGTGTCCTCCAGCGACGTTCGAAGCATGGGAAAGCTGTTCGACGATGATGACTCCCCACGACGCTCCATCGACTCCGAGCGATCTGCGCCACTTTTTGACGACGACTACGATACAGATCCTATGGCCACGTCCACACATAGCCTGGGAAAGGATTCACAGAATGGCGAGAATGATGCTCCCCAAAGCCATATTATTGAAACCATGGAAGCGGCTCTGAATGATATCATTACCAACGAGCCAAAGAATGTCCGAGCGGAGGACCTGAAAGGAAGCAGCGATGCTGCGTCTTCGTCTTCACTCTTCGGACCCGAGCGCCTGGATCCCTCGCCTCGCAACTCCTCTGAAGGACCTCGACCATCGGGTAGACCCTTGGAAAAGACCAAGAAGAGTATTGCCTCTCTCGGATTGGTTGGTCAAGGGTCACGCTTTGGTGTCTTTGATGACGACCTCTTCCCCGATCAGCAGAAATTTATCGAAGACGAGTACGAAGAGCCTGAAGATGCGGACAAGGACCCGGCAGATGAAGTTCATGAAGCCGCGCCAGGTGATCTTGGCTTGACAGAAGCAATCGAAGCCTTGACTGTCGACATTGATAAACTCACCTCACAAGATTCAGTCGTCGAAGCCTTGAGACGCAAAGCGGAGTTGACGAATAACACGGCCGAGCTACGCATCCTGCGCAAATCCAAGGCGAGTATCCAACGCGAAATCCACCGCAAAGAGATGCAGCGTCAGCAGTACATCATCCAAGAAGGTGACAACAGTCTCTATGGGCGGTCGACTGTTCGAATCAAATCTATCATGGTGGGAAATGAAACTGATGGTCGAGAATTCGCAATGTGTAAGCCAGACCTTCCTCACCCATACCAATCATCTCAACTAACTCGAAATTCCAGACGTCGTCGAAGTTCATCGCAACGCCGGAGAACAAATGCCCGCAGCCTCATGGGCCGTTCCAAGACGATACAGCGAATTCCACGAACTGCACCAAAAACTCCGAACCAGCTACCCTTCCGTCCGCCATCTCGAATTTCCCCGCAGAAGAATGGTCATGAAACTCCAACGCGAGTTCCTGCAAAAACGCAAACAGGCGCTGGAATCCTACCTCCAACAACTCCTACTTCTCCCAGAGGTGTGTCGCAGTCGCGACCTCCGAGCGTTCCTCTCCCAAAGCGCGATCCTGCCCCGCCAAGACCAAACGCTCAACGAAGGCGAGACAAAAGACCTCGTCTCGAGAATCTACAACTCGGTTGCGGATGGAATGGACGATTTCCTAGGTAACTTTGGTGTCCTTGACCAGCTATCCACTGCAGGACAGAACTTGATTTCTGCCGCAACTCAACAATCCTCTCTATCTTCAATCTCTGATCCACTCTCCACATCCGATACACTCACCTCCGCCGAAGCAGAAGCAGAACTCAACGCCTTAGAAGAAAGAGACTCCCTAACACCCTTCATCAAACCCATCTGCGACCTCTTCCTTGAAACCTTCGAGCTAAACCGCGGCAATAACTGGCTACGCGGTCGAGCCGTTGTCGTCGTTCTACACCAACTCCTTGGCGGGACAATCGAGCGCAAAGTCCGCGATAGTGCCCGCCAGCTTGTGCAGGATGATTCCCTGCTCAAATACATCGGTCTCGCAAAAGATAGTCTCTGGCCTGAGGGTGTCTTGCGGAAATTTGTGCCGAGGACCCCTGCAGAACGGAACAAGAGTCGGGCGGAGGCGACGGTCGTTCTTGCTACACTTGTTCCTGATCTTGCGGGGAATGTGGTTGGCAGGGCGAATGCGCAGGCTGCGGCGAGACGGGTTTTTGCGACACTGAATAATCGGCCGCTGAATACGCATTTGGTTTTTACGATTTTGGATGAGATTGTTTTGGTGCTTTTTGGGGGTGGGAATAGAGGTCGTTGAGCCTGTTTGCACAGGTGGTGTGGGAGATGTTTCTTTGACGCTGTTTTTGCTCTTCGTGAACTCGACAGATGCTTGCTCCGAGCTTGGGTTTGCTCTGGAATAGTGTTGCATTCTTACATCGGTCTTTCGGGGTAGCGTTGTATATACTCATAATGTCTGTACATGAATAATTGACGCATACTATGATTAATCCACCTCTAGAAAGCATTACAGGTCATCACTCGCATGAGTGTAGATGCACTCGATCTAGGCAACGGGCCTAGCGGCCTCCAAGTGGGCCGGGTGGATACGCCAATTTAGCGCGTGTCCACCATCCTCACTACATCGGACGACCTACCCGAGTACAAGGTAAATTACAACACTCGGGCAGTGCGAGTCTACGTCATTCTGAAATGGATATTTTTAACTCCCCGAATTAGTAAATTGATGAGCCTCCCAGCCCAAAGAATGAAACGGCTAGCCGGGTCGCGGGCTGGAGATACTTCCTTGTAAGGATGGGTACATGGTGAAAATAAAGCACAGAATGAAATAAAATAAAAGCAAGTACGGGGTGGATGGGGAGTCAAAGAATAAATCAAGCTCGTGCATACTCCCGCGGCCCTGTAATTCTTTCTACCCGAGGAGCGCCTGAGGAAAGCGGAGAAAAGCGGAGTAGAGAAATGAGGATAGCTGGTGAGCAGAACTGAGCGGTTAATGCATCCCGTAGGATGAGAAGTCAAACGGTTGTGGTGGTGAGGGGGTCAACCCTTGTCGTTTCGTTTGGTGAGAAGAGCAAGCAGAACAGAGCGTTGGAAAGAAGACTGGAGTTGGGCACGTCGCGAGGGGTGGCGATTTATGCCTCTTCCTTGTTCTTCTTTTTGGACTTCTTGCCGCTCGGCTGTGAAGGTTGTCCCTCCTTCTTCTGGTGGACGATGAGGCGTGTCCAGCACTCCTCCTTGTCCCACTCGAAGCCGGCGAGGTAGGGCTTGTCCATCTCGTCATCCGCCTGGGTTGTGTATTAGTATTGTTGAGGATCGGTGTGGGCGGGGGGAGGGAACGGACCTTCTTCTTGAACTGCTTGTAGATCGCATCCAGGGCATCCTTGATTGTTACACCCTTCATATTCCGGGCGACGACCTCGAGGCCGAGGGGGGAAGTGCAGGTCAATCTTCTTGACCGGGGGTGTGACGAGGTACATCTTGAGGATGTCTTTGTCCTCAATTGAGTTCGGTGAGGTGTTGAGCTTCCTGTGGATGGTCAGTGGCTGTGGTCAGGGGTGGACTAATGGGGAACAGGACTTACCATCCGGTTTTTTGTGTCTCGATCGGGAGCTCGATCTCGATTTTCTGGTCCTCTATGATGGGTGAGTAGCTGACACAATAAACAGGAGAGGAGGGAGTGGGGAGGATATACCAAGGTCCTTGATGTTCCAGACATTCTTGCCTTGGCTGGATCGGCGCTTGTGGCCCTTCTCAACCTCCTTTTCTGAGGGAGCAGGGGCTTTGTCGTCGAGTGTGAGGCCACCGATGGCCGAGTCGACCTTGGTGAGAGGGACAGTGGTTTCTGTAACTTCTGACATGATGGAAGAGCAGTTGTGGATGTGGAATTGTGGAGGAGGAAGAAGAAGAGGAAGAAGGAGAGAGGAAGACGGAAGGAAGGGAAGTCAAGGAGAGGGGAAGGGCAGGTGACCTGGCGGGGAGTCATGGAGTCATGGTAGACCAGCAGGAGGTACACCACTCACCCTCTCTCGCTCTCCCTCTCCCCTGGCACTCCCCCTCTCTACACCTTTCTGATATACTCTTTACTCAATCGCTCTCTTTCCTCTCAATTTTCTGCATCTTGCTCATACCAAACTCGGCCCCTCTCTCCTCTGATCTACTCTCTCCCCCTCCTCTCGAAGTGAAGTACATCACACGAGCAACTGACATCAGCGGGTCACTGGAGACGCACCCCGCATTTGCTCCACCGGGCTTTATTTGCGATCGACAGCTGCTCGCCCTTCACATTCCACCCCAATAGGCACAATCGGAGTGACTGCCACAATTTTAAACAATTGACTCTCTCAATGCACAAGATGGCCTTCATTCCGGCCAATTCTGCCACTATTTGCGATCGCTGGCCGCGCAGTCCGCCGGTGTACACCCCGGTCTTTGTACTGCCGATCACCTGATGGCATCACACCACCACCACGCCATCATTCCACGCCCATTCTCGCTCTTTCAACCTGCAACATTCCACGTCACAGCTCTCTCCTTGCTCTGCACAGCTTCCGGTCTGCCCGTCGCTGTTGCTGTGTCCGCTACTGTCGCTGCTGGTGCTCGACTCAATAATGGGGCGATCGACCGCCATGACGAAAGTGGATCCCTTTCCCCACAGCTTCCGGCCTCCCGCGCTGCTGCATTGTCCGGGGGTTACATCGAGCACCTCCTCCATTGTGCTGGCCCAGAGCCCCGGATCGAGAAGTCCTGCGATTTCAGGCTTTTCGGGTACAGTGAGAGCTATCTAGGAGGCTGTGACGATGATCGATGACTTGCGAGAGAGAGAAGAATGAAGCTCTCTCAGATCTTCAGGGACATAAGATGCTTTCTGCCTCAGGCAGCAACTGACAGGGTAACTAACTAGCTGTAGCAGGACGAGACCGGGAGAGGCAAACCCGCTCGCTCCATAACATTCAAGCCCTCGAGTCGTAGAGGTCTTCCTTCGATGGGACGAACCAACTACTCAACACTCAAGCTGAAAACACTTCGAAGATCACTCGCCACTACTTATCATCGGCAGACTTTCGTCTGGGACGACCAAATTCACCCTGCAGCCGCGGACGCTATTGTCGGCTGGGTTACCTCTGCTGTAAATTTGTCATAGACAGGGGATACCCGATGCCGTCACATTTCCTCGTTTTCGACAAAAAAATTGTTTTCGTTTCATCTGAGAAGTGCAAGACCCCCAAGCTCGATTCTACTGAGATGGGATATAACCCGCGCAGCCTAACACAAGCTGACCGAGACCTAAATTTCAGATCCGCCTTCACAAACACGCTCTCATCGCCATTAAATTCGGACAACCAACGAAGTTATGCTGCATGAAGAACTCCACGAAGCCAAAATGAATTGCATCCGTTTAAGCAAACCCACCCACAAAAGCAAAAGCAGAAGACCCATACCTCATACCCGCCCACCCAAGAACCCCCAAAACAGGAACAACAACCGCACTCATCCGCATCGCCGCCGCAATAAGCTTTGGCTGCAAAAACTCCTGAACCATCGCCTGGAACTTCTCGGGTTCATTTCGGTCGGGATATTCCACCTTTGGCACATCGACACCGAGGAACGGACATATTTTTGTCCAGTCGAGTCCATCTTCCAGTCGGATGATGCAAATTTGGTCGGTGGGGACGGTTTCTTTGACCATTTTGATGCTGGGAATCCGTGTTAGTCTCCTCCGGTGTAGAATATCGGCTGTGGTGTGACTTACTAGTCCACGTAAAGCTTCCTCAACATCCGCTCATTATCCTTATCCCCGGGCGCCGTACTCCCCGCAAGAGCGCGGTAAATCGTGACGTTCAGCGAGAGAAAACTCGAGACGTACGGGTCGAAGTACTTCAATACCGAGAATGGGAGTTTTTTCTCCATGTTCACCACGTGTCCGGCTGTATTGTTTACCGACCGCGCCCACTTGTCCGGATCGCGTTCTGTGAGGATGAATTTGACATCGGGATCGGCGGCGTAGGCTTCTATGATGTCTTTTCCGATAAAACTGGCGACTTCGACGATGCACTGTTTTTCTAAAAGCTTAGTCCGGAACGTGCAACGAGAGGGAGGGGAAAACACGTACGTCGTAGTCACCAAGCCACCGATCAAAATCAGCCCGCTCATACTTCTGGAGCCCGGACAGCCGATTATGTTGCGAGATAATCGCCTCTTCCAACGTTCGCATGTGTGCGACTCCGTTCACGGCGCAGCATTCGTACATGTGGTAAGCCTTGTAGCCCAGGATTTGCATCGCGCGGTACAGGCCTAGTGTACCTGTTCTATACACTCGAGTATTAGTATTGAGATTGAGATCGAAATACCTGCCCCCAGTCTGTTCGAAAACGATGGACTTCTGAAACGTACCGACTCGCACTCGCAACAATAACTTTCATCTTCTTCACCTCCGCCGGCGCGGGCAATTGATCAACTTGTCGCGGCATGATGCTATCAACCTCTCTGGATACTATGGGATGAGAATAAGGTAAAACAAGCAAATGGCGCAATCTGGGACTAAAACACGCAGTGCGATCGCCCCTTTTAAAGCGACACCCTGTACGGCTGCACTGATCAGGCCTCACCCCAGCCAGAGGTGGGCCTTTGAAGTTTAAGCTGCCAGCTAATCGGACGCCTAGCTAATCGGACGCCTAGCTAATCGGACGCCTAATTCTGGTTCAGCCTCACCCACAATTGACTAGTATTAATTAAGTTTAGCCAGGGTACCAGCAAGATCCTTGCATTACATTTTCCTAATTAGGTCGCACCCAGAACATCTGTAACCCGTTTGGGCGTAATGTCATTTTCAGTCGATACGAAGCGTGGCTTGTTTTTATGTGGCAATCGTCCAATCAGAGTGCTGCGTGCGAATCTTCAGGCTTTATGTTTACTGGAAGCTTACAGTCGCTATTGCTCTTCGGGATTCATACTTTTTGTGGTGCGGCTTCTCAAGAACACTATTGGTAGGATTTTGGTGGCTGAGGTGGCTTTGGGAGCGAAGGGTTTAGGGCACTTCCTCATTTTGGTGGTGATTTAGGGGCTGATTGACGTGGTTTGTAATCTTGTTGCACTGATTCGAAATGTGGGATTAAGAGATGTAATTTTGTCAGTTGCTCTTCAGACCTGGATTTCAGGAGTTGGGCGCACCATACACTGTAAAAACCGAGGGTCTGGCGATGATCAAGCTTGAAGGAGGCTCGGCGGTCAATGCTGCCTGAGGCTCCAAAATGCAGTTGGAAGGCGGTGGAACCGCATATGTGATGGCAACCAGTGGATGTAGATGAACAAGTCTGATTTCGAGTACAACCCCTGAGCTAACAATTTGTAAGGGGTAAAACAAATTACTAATTTATGATGTTTATCCAGAACCACCCACTAATATCCTGTTGAAGTTGAGGATGCCCTGGTAGTGATATTCAGGGGGTGGCGATCAGGTTATATTGTTGATCATGTGACCCATGAGTCGAATTGGCCACCGACTAATGCCTAAAGTGGACATCTAGTGCGGCGACAAGGTTGGTCACATAGAAAGCGATTCTAATGATCATTGACAGGAAGTAGGTTGAATCTCTATTTGTGCTTGGAGGCAATGAACGTCCTAACTAGCTCGAACTTACTGGCAGGGCATCAAATATATGCTGAGCTGAAGCGTCTGAGCGTTTTCCGTCTTACGGCATCAGCATCAATAGCCAGTCCCTCATCGTTTTCTCATTAACTCTCAGCGGTCAGCCCGAGTTATCCATCAAGTCGCCTGCTGACTGATATACCACCCTTACCCCTCATTGGGAATTGTCGCCACGGGTGACATCGTCGGGAGGCAATTGCGCTGAAATTAAGACGATTTAATGTTGCAACATCCAGAATCGCTCGAAGGCTTTGAACGAGGGAAGAGATTCTCGACGGTCGGGGCAGAGTGTTCGTGTCCGCTCAGCTAGCTAGTCATTAGCCTTTGCAAGGTCGCCGCCATTTCCGAGCTGCATGGCCAAGGCATCGTGTCAAGTTCAACTTGAATGCACGCAAAGCCCTTATACTCCCAGGGGCAGCTCTTCCACCGCGCCCAGAAGTTTTGGCTTTCGACCATGCACACAGTGCGGCGTGGAATACAATAACAGGCATCCATCTAGGACATAGAGTGTCCGAAGAACTGGATGTTCCCAAGAATGCTGACGTAGAACATCTTACAGCTACCAAACACTCCCACGAAGACCATCGTGTTACTTCACAGTATTCTGCTTGATGCATTGAGCCTTGATACGTTTGCCATCTCGGCAGCACGTCCCGACGCGTCCTTCATGAGGCAAGATGTCGTGATGCTTCAAACTTATTGATAGGCTCTATATCTAGGTATTTGTGAAGCTCAATATACACAATGCTGGTTTTCGTTCCTGTTCCCTGAACGATATGGTACCCCTTCTACAATCGTTACAATAAAGGATATGTTATGGGGGAAGTCACACTGCGAAGAGCGATTTTGCCCTGCATGTCCACCCACAGTCGACAGTAGCTGAACGATTATCTTTGTGCTGGTAGATGTGAGACGGTATTGAATAGAAACATCTGATTTAACTAATCTAGGTACCCTAGTACATTCGACATAGACCTTAAATGACACTCGGTACCGAGGCTGCCGTAGTCTCTCCTTCCATGATCCAACTCTGCAAGGATACCTTCCAACCTCCAATATTCGCTCATAATTCCCTCACAGCAAGAAATCATTTCTGAAAGAATAAGACAGTTGCTTTAGACAAGAAGTGCCGCCTGATGAAAGAAGAAGAAAAAGTAAATTCGGCTCGGCGGTTTTGCGTCAATGAGGTATGACGGGTAGGTTCACGGGACTTTCAGCTGTGAGTGCCGCAGATGAACTTGCTCCAGGTTCCAGGGGTGGCAGACGGGAGGTTGAGATTGCCGAGCTAATACGTGAACTTTAAGCGGACGATGTTCTGCTGTTGCCACTGCTCCAGACCTCATCCCCAATTGGCGTGTCGGCAATGTCCGATTTGACTGTATCCAGGGAGTCCGTCCAGAGGTTGAGACCATTGAATAAAGTCATATTGTTATCGTAGAGGCCCGGAATCTTGTAAGTAACACTTGGAGAGCCACTGCCGGAGCCGGAGACTTTGACCTGGGCGCAACTGTATAGCCTGGTCAGATCATATGTGTTACAATAGTTATAGTATCACCTACCTATAAAAGAACTCAGCCTCATTGTTCTGCGCACCATGGAGACCGACATGTTCAGCACGAACGAGGTACTCGCCGGCTGGGGTATTCTCAGGAATCTGGAATTCGAATTGCGACATTCCGTACGCACACCAAGCATCCGAAGTGAGATCGCCGCTTTCCTCACAAATAGTCGTTTCCCAGATCTTGAACCAGTCACCATCCCCCTCGTACTCCTTCACATTGCCGGTAGTTGCCTTAGACATGTCTGCAAAACCAGATAGTCAGCTTCTAGGGTATAAATAAAAAGAAGAATTTGCACATACAGACTTGACCAGGTCCAGGGTGCGCAATGGTACCATCGTAGAATAGCTTCATGCCAATAGTGTCACCAGCAGCGACATCAGCGACCTCGGTCTTGGCGGCATTACTAAAAGAGCCCAAATTGCAACGAAAGTCGGTATCGCTAGGAGTCAGATTGTCGAAAGTGGAACTCCACTTCGTGGGCATGTAGCACTTGTCCCGAGTGGTCTCGCGGATGTACTGCCAATCCTCAGAAACTTCATTGTCCAGAACGAGTTTGCTGAAGATATAGTGCGCCGAAACCGAGTGCAACAGTGCACCGGTGATAGTAAGAAAGGAAGCGAAACTCTTCATGTTGATAAAGAAGGAAGGTTTTAGCGTAACAAGCAATAAAAATGAAAGAGTTACTGCCAGCAGAACTTGGAAAATAGGACGAAAGAACGTGGTGTTTTCGAAAGGAGGTTTGGACTGTGGATACTTCTGGACATTTATGCCCATGTCAAGAGTGCATCTTGGATTGTCTCTCCAGCGAGAATTCCGATTCTCTGAAAACTCCTTGAAACAAAGTTGATTGATGTGGCTCCGAGTGGGGCCATATTGTCCAGCTTTGCAGGGGGGTATTAGCAACGCCAAGATCGCGATGTTTCATGGCTTGTTTTGAATATCAAACGCTTTTCAATGTATCACAAGCATTTTGCAGGGAATTATTGTCAACGCAACACGGAAGCAATAAATTGAACGGTGGTTTGAGACTCCCTACCGCTTGCGAGAATGACTCGAACTCAGCTGGCTTTTTTTGGGTGATTTTGCAACAATTCTAGAATTGAGCTTGAGGGAGAAAGAGGTCCTGAAAAGAAGGAAAAGCTCGGTGGGTTTCACATTAATGTTGGCCCTGATCAATTCTGGCCCATGGTGGCTTCGTTATGTTGGACGGCTCTTTTACGGTTTCTGGAGAGTGGACTCTGTTTTATTTTTGGATGGACTTTATTCTTAGTCTCAGACTGGTATATTTAGTTCAATTCACCAAGGGAAACTAATTGGCATGGCCGTCAGTCTAGATTCATGGCCTTTTGCTGCCCGATTTTATTTGCGATTTTTGCCTCAAGTACAAACTGTTCAGTGAGCGACCTAAGAAGCAAGTACCTTGAACCGCAAAGCTCACCAATTATCTCCGATTCGGTTATTTCGAGTCGCAGTAAAAGTTCATATCAAAGCAGCATGTCACTGAACTCAAAACGCGCTATCATGTTCGGCAAGTTGGGGTTCATTTATGTGGGTTTTCGGCGACGAGGGGGTGTGGAATTGTGGAGACCCTGCATTGATAGGAGTTTCATCGTTTCTGCGCGCCAGTTTTTGACCCTCAGCACACCCATGTTCCTCCCTCGATCTTTACCTTTCGTCTTTTTTCTCGATGTTGCGGTTATGGGGTCCGGGTGACGAGCCAAACGGGTCATTCGGCCACTAGCAACTATGGGCTCAACTAGAGGCTCCTTTCAATGCCCACAATGCCCCGAAATTAGTCTCGTATTGATCATCTATCTCGACACGCCTGCTCACGTGAGTCCCATCAAGGCCTTCTGGCTCATTACTTGACATCGACGATGCTTATTACCTGATGCTGGCCTTTCTGATGTTAACAGACTTACGGGTAAAGTCGTATGAATGTTCAAACTGTCAGCGAGGATTTAGGAATCAGTGCTTCCACACTCCCGCTCTCTTGGCTTTGCGCCCCAAATTAAGCTCCCATTCTGCATTCCCAACAAAAATTCCGTGCTCTTGTTCACTTCTCTGAAATCAAGAGCATCCTCATATTCCGATGTAAAGGTGGAGATATTAGTCTCATAACCTTGCTCCTGGACTGTGTCCCTAGCTCTAGAACCACGCATCATCTCAATGAATCGTAATCTCCATTCGACTCCACTCCCAGCCCTTTGCATCACTAGGTCCATCGCCGTTGCTCCATCCATACGCTTCTGCTCCGCATCAACATCGCCAAGCGGAATCCCAGCAAGCACTTCAAGGGCCTCTAGACCACTGTAAATGGCCAGATAGTGCCAGATGGTAGCATGGTCTTTGTCTGGGGCAGAGTAATCTGCACACCAAGCCTACAGCGCTGTAAACTATCTATGACCACTTGTCTTTTCAAAAGCTGATTTGGTGATAGGCCAAGTTTGCCCCTTCCAAAAGCGAATTCCGGCCACAACGAACTGGAAGGACCCCACACGCCTACGCAAGCTCAATGTCCCTCAATGGAATAGACGAATCAAGTCAAGCTCAAGGCAGGGTGTACCCCTATTAAAGGAGAAAGAGGCATATCGAGTATTCAAGACTGATAATATTGGAATGGCGTGACAAAGAATAGACGGGGTTCAATGGCGCCATTCTCTGCTATAGGGTATGCATTTCCAGAATCGGTCGGTTCTTCGCGGAAGCTCTCAGTTTTATACCCTGCCTACCCCACTTGTTTCATAACTCCTTGTGATGGAAAGTCATCTTGTGAACATTTAAATTCACTCTCACGCCCCAATAAATTGTCAACCGCAAAAGAAAGACGACCTTCCGTCTTTGCTTGTCATTAAGCTGACAACCTTGCAGCGCCTAAATGCAAATCGCACAAAGTGATCGTACGGTGAGTAAAGAGTGTCTTCAACTGTGACTAGGCTCTAACATAACGAGGCTTCCCGTCTAGATGATGACATTCTACGGGGGCCTGCCGAGATAGCTGTCAAAGAATTATTACATCTGAGAGCCCAGACTCCATGTCTCGCTAGTCTTCACCAAGGTTCTCTCAGTCAAGATGCTAGAACAATTCTCGGCAAGTGCCAGAGTGTACAGAGCGTGTTACAACAACCACCGATAAACACCGTGCTAGACGGTTACGCTCTTCACCATTACACCTTGCTTGTGGAGAGGTATTAGAGAGAAATCGTGCAAAGTGTCAGTTATAACACTCGTTTCAAGTTGTCCCTTATCGTTTCGCATTTCAATGCCCCGCCTTGCAACTCTTCCCAAGGGCATGTCGAATTGCATTTCGATGTCTCGTCTTATAAATCTCCCCAAAGGCTCCTCTCGTTCCTCCAAAGCCCAATCAGGAAGACGGTGTGGGTAACACTTCATGCCAGGTACCAGGATTATATTCGTCACCATGTCCTGTATGATGATTTCATACACTCTTTTGATTTTTTGCTATCATCTCAGCTGCCCTGTTTGCAACAGGCCGGAAAGCATCCGAATAGTCAACCAGAGTTTGGGACTAGCCGATACTTGCCACAGCCTCCTCAAACTCTAGCGAAAAAGAGGATACGATCCGACCCATCTTTACTACAGAGCTATTCCATAACGCCAGTCTATTCGAGCTTTTCAACTTCCCACCGCCTACAAACTTTAAGGACGGACATACACAGACAACCTTAACAACTGTGGTCGATCATATCCAGTTCACCATAGACAGAGCCTTGGCGCTCCAGTAGCGGGCAAGATAGGTGCCGCGTTAAGGTCAACCCACAGTCACAGTCAACCAGTCCACTACCGGAATTGCATATGTCTGTATCGTATGCCGCAACACAGAGCAATCCATCTACAGGAACAACATCGCACCATTCTTTGCCTTATCAGGATACTTCGTGTCAGGAACCCGGCGAAAGTGGAACTCGGCCATATCCTCCCACTCTGCTTCCACACCGGGGCGTCGCACCGTTCAAGTGTCGCGAAAAGAAGAGGCCTTTATATGACAAGTGCTAGGAATCCTGGAATGCCTGTTCGAGTGCACCTTGTCGCCTCGGCCCTCGGATTCATTATTGGTTAAATGAGTGATCTAGCCAGTGAACAGTGAAAGAGTCCATTTAAACTATCTGGGCTAGCTAGAGAGAAGGAAGGAAGAGAAGAAGGCCGAGTGGGTGGAGAAGTGAGTGGAGTGGGCGGTGGTGGGACCCACCGCCCTGGACACACCACTGCCTACCATTTTCTCAAGCAATTATTAATGGATATAGATGTTAAATTGAACTTCTCTTATGATACCCTCTGGTACTTCTGGTCTCGAAAGGCAACACTGAAGATCTCCTGCCATGACCTATCGCCATTTCTGTTTCCATCTAAGCACCCCTTCATCAAGCGCAGGGGATGAATTATTGTGACCGTCCAGCTCCTCGATATAAAACCAGATATAATGAGCTTGAAAGATCACATGTATTGAAACAAAACTAAAAAATACCATAATTTAAAGAAAATGCCAGAAAAAAACAAAGACAAGAGCACAAACACATATTGCCGGGCCAAACATGGCCTGTGGCAAAATAGGAACCTGTTCTGCCACCGGAGAGAACACCAAATCATTTGATAGCTTTGTCTCAGTTTCATTGATGCATGGCGCAGAATACTCATGCATAAGATTGCTCAAAAAGTGGCCCAATCGCTCAGTCACTGATCCAGAATGCAACCCAGTATCAAGCACGTCGGACACTTCGAAGGTTTCATGCTTTTGATTTGGGTGCAATGGACTGTGGTAGGGGTACCTCCGGACGCAGGATGAGCATAGATCGACACAGGCACATTTCCGGCAGACAGAAAGGGGACCAGATATCCACTGATCACACCTTGTGCAGGCAATTTTGAATATGTCAGTTTGAGGTACTGTCTTCTGAGACAAATGGAGCTGAAATAGGTAGTTCGCGTTGTCTTCATCATCAAGAAACAAAAGATAGCGACCTAATTGCCGCACAAGAGGCCATTCAAAGTTTGGTATAGATCGGAGAAGTGTCTCTGACATATGAAGAACTGATTGACGGAGAGTCGTGTACTGAGCGTGTTTGGGCGTCAAAAGTGTCTGAGCGCAATGGGGTTGAATTTTGTGCATCAGTATCCGGTGTTCTTGTACCCAGTCCACGATGTTTCTGCCATAGCCGTCCAGAATAGAAGGATCTGCACCAAATTCGAGCAGTGTGACAGCAGATGTGACGTGCCCTCTGTAAATGGCTACATGGAGAGCGGTTCGTAAAAGCTTATCCCGGTTGTTTATAAGTGAGGCGAGAAGCGGAAACCTAGGTAGGATGTGTATCACATTGCTTGAGGCAGCAGTATGGAGGGGTGTCTGTCCAAGATAATTTGGAAGTAAAGGATCGGCACCTGCGGTAAGAAGAAGGGGGATCTGATTAGAATGACCCTTATAAAGAGCCGCATGCAGAGCACTACCAAATCTACCACCCTGGGCATTGACATCGGCGTGAGCATCGAGCAGTATTTGCACTATGTCAGTGCTTCCTTTATAGGCGGCAGCCTGTAGGGAATTGCCAAATCTACCACCATGGGCATTGACATCGGCGTGAGCATCGAGCAGTATTTGCACTATGTCAGTTCTCTCTCTGACAGCGGCAGCCTGTAGGGCATTGCCATATTCACCACCCTGGGCATTGACATTGGCATGAGCATCAAGCAGTATTTGCACTATGTCAGTTCTCTCTCTGACAGCGGCAGCCTGTAGGGCATTGCCATATTCACCACCCTGGGCATTGACATTGGCATGAGCATCAAGCAGTATTCGCACTGTCTCAGTGTTTCCTTCATAGGCGGCAGCTTGTAGGGCATTGCCATATTCACCACCCTGGGCATTGACATTGGCATGAGCATCAAGCAGTATTCGCACTGTCTCAGTGCTTCCTTTATAGGCGGCAGCCTGTAGGGAATTGCCAAATACACCGCCCTGGGCATTGACATCGGCGTGAGCATCGAGCAGTATTTGCACTATGTCAGTTCTCTCTCTGACAGCGGCAGCCTGTAGGGAATTGCCATATTCACCACCCTGGGCATTGACATCGGCGTGAGCATCAAGCAGTATTCGCACTGTCTCAGTGCTTCCTTTATAGGCGGCAGCTTGTAGGGCATTGCCATATTCACCACCCTGGGCATTGACATTGGCATGAGCATCAAGCAGTATTCGCACTGTCTCAGTGCTTCCTTTATAGGCGGCAGCCTGTAGGGAATTGCCAAATCTACCACCATGGGCATTGACATCGACGTGAGCATCGAGCAGTAATTGAACTATCTCAGTGCTTCCACTGATGGTAGCGGCCTGTAGGGCATTGCCATATTCACCACCCTGGGCATTGACATCGGCGTGAGCATCGAGCAGTATTCGCACTATCTCGATGCTTCCACTGAAGGCAGCGGCCTGTAGGGCATTGCCAAATACACCACCCTGGGCATTGACATCGGCGTGAGCATCGAGCAATATTCGCACTGTCTTAGTGCTTTCTCCGAAGGCAGCGGCCTGTAGGGAATTGCCATATTCACCACCCTGGGCATTGACATCGGCGTGAGCATCGAGCAGTATTCGCACTATCTCGATGCTTCCACTGAAGGCAGCGGCCTGTAGGGAATTGCCATATTCACCACCCTGGGCATTGACATCGGCGTGAGCATCGAGCAGTATTCGCACTGTCTCAGTGTTTCCTTTATAGGCGGCAGCTTGTAGGGCATTGCCATATTCACCACCCTGGGCATTGACATTGGCATGAGCATCAAGCAGTATTCGCACTGTCTCAGTGCTTCCTTTATAGGCGGCAGCCTGTAGGGCATTGCCAAATCTACCACCCTGGGCATTGACATCGGCGTGAGCATCGAGCAGTATTTGCACTATGTCAGTGCTTCCTTTATAGGCGGCAGCCTGTAGGGAATTGCCATATTCACCACCCTGGGCATTGACATCGGCGTGATCATCGAGCAGTATTCGCACTGTCTCAGTGCTTCCTTTATAGGCGGCAGCCTGTAGGGCGTTGCCAAATACACCGCCCTGGGCATTGACATCGGCGTGAGCATCGAGCAGTATTCGCACTGTCTCAGTGCTCCCTCCGATGGCGGCGGCCTGCAATGCGTCTCCTCCTATAGCAGATACTCCAACCATAGCTCCCTCGCGCAGGATCCAGTCGATGAATTCCAGATGCCCACGACTAGCTGCCTCAATCAATGGTGTTATCCCATATTCATTTTTTGCGTCGCAGTCTGCGCCTCTTCCTCGGAGAATTTTGCCTGCTGTTATATGGCCCCGTCGTGCTGCTAGATGTAGAGGCGTGTTCCCGCTTTCGTCTTTCGTCTCAACATTATCATTTCCTTCTAACACAAACTCTATGACATCAATCAGGCCTGATGCTGCAGCCATATGTAGGAGAGTTGTGCCGTGTTCAGGACATTCGGTGTTGTGCCAATCTAAAATACCGTAAATCTGGACCCAAGGACCAATCACTTGCTGCAGGACATCCTTTTCATTGTTTAATACACCCGACCGAGAGCTGGCAGCCTTTCCCGCATGGATGAAGAGGTTGATGGTAGCATAGGCCAGTAGTGGGTGATCCTTGATGATGTCACTTTTTCTTGAAGGATTATTTGACATTCTCCAAGCCGTCTTTGCAGTGGCTAGGTAAACTAGGCATGATCGGTAGAGATTTGCCTGGCATCGAAATAGAATCTGTTCACTTTCAATTGATGAGGTGGCACCGATTTGATAAGACATATGTCGAAATCCTTTAGTGCGGAAAAAGTCATTGACAGACTGATGCACCACCTGTATAGTCTCAGGGCCATCCCCGCTTAACACTAGCTCAGTAAGTCCACCAGAAAGAGCATTGATTCTTCGCTTCATATAGTCGTCGCTTTTGACAAATCCGAGGATATTCTCCCATGCTTTAGGGTGTGGCGATATCTGGGCATTCTCAGCCGCAAGAGCATAGCGCATTTCCGTCACAGTTAGGGGTCGTTCAGCTAAACACACCCACTGGAACAACAGGAATGACTGCGCCCGATTCCTTTCCTGTATCACATTGTTGAGAATGTACACATACACCTCTTCTAGGTCGGCTGGAACCTCACGCAACCAGGAATGAATGTCGTTAAACGATTCGCCTTCAGTGATCCTGCGCCTAACGAGGGGCATTAAGAGATGAATCCATTGGAACACACCCTTAGATTGACAAATCAAGTCCTCTACCACAACTTCTCTTTTCTCTCGATCAAGACTGTCTCTGGCCACCAGGCCAGCAAGGGCGTCCTTGACGTAAATAGCGATATCATCATGGTTATGTTTTTCAACATGTATCTCAACAGCCCGGGCATCTTCCATGATAGGGTAGTGTCGACATGAGATACAAATCTGAACGGCTGCTTCCATTTCTCCTGCAAGGGTGACAATCTGATGAAAATATCCTGCTAGATACTGAGCGGACTCGGATCCCGCCTCATCGAGAGCATCCACAAAAACCATCACCTGCTGCCGTTTGGCCGATAGCAGGATCATATTTGCCAGTATCTGCTCTAGCGTGACCCGTGACCATTGCCAGTTATTTTCACTATATCCATACCGCCTGCATCGCTCCTCGTAGATCTCCCGAACTTGAGGACGCACGGTCTCATCATGGTAGAATATTTGATTGACTAGCGATCGGAGCATTCCGAGGGGTGTGCGTTGTAGCTCAGTGCCTCGAGCGCTAAAGAAAAAGTCGAGCCGGATGCCTTGACTCCCGTCATGCGATTCCTTGAGTTCGTCATGCAGGAATGCCATTAATGTCGATTTCCCCGCACCTGGTTTGCCTTTAATCCAGAGCATACCGCGAGGCTGGCTCTTCCAGTCCTTGAAAGCATCTAAGTCCAGAATCCACTGGCAGGTATTGGTATGGCATGGCTCGATATTGTCTCTTCGATCTAGCATCTGCGGGAAAGCAAGTGACCTGAGCACACCTGCGACTTAAATTAGCGATAGCCCCTTTGGATGCGACAGGGCGAGACCAACCGCTGTCTGTACTCTGCTGGTGGGTTTCCTGTCGGCCCGGGCCTGGGTCCCGCTGTCAGTGGATTTCACTTCGCTTCGAAAGGGTAGCATGACACATACCGTGTTGGAGATTGATTTGTCCGTAATTGATGCCAACCTGAGGGCCCTTATTCCCGTCCCCAAAGGATATCGAGCCCATGGTCAGAAGAACGTGCACGTCATGTGCTGTTATCGGCAGAGCGCAAATTCCAACTCCCAGAAAATGGAGGCCCAACCCAGCCCCCACTCAGGTGACGATCAGCCGCAGTCTTGGCACGGACTCATGGTTTTGGGGGGCCAACAAGGCACCCTACAAGCATCTTCCGCAAAACACGTTACCTTACACGCCCGTGCCAGGTCATGAGCTGCCGACCATATAAGTGTGTGGGATTTGACACCCAGATGAATCGACATCCCCGCCTTCATCACAAGGGCCCGGGCCAGGCTGAGGCGCAGTTCTTTCCACAAGATGTCCTCTCGTATATCCAGCGAATTCCCCGGTACGTCCGATCAGCGGAAGGCCTGGCGCTCTCATCGTGGCAAATCGCCGTGTCGCTCAGACGAAGGCTCCATCGCAACTAGGAGCACTACCGGCTTCAGCACGGATGGAGAGTCCACCCCACATCTGAACGGTCGACCGCCGTCGTTCCGTGGACCCCTGTACGAAGCTAGTAGTTCATACCTTCCGGGTTCAGCTCTCAGCGATTCGCTGTTTCACCTCCCCATCTGACGAGAGTGGCATGCACCATCTCCCTACGAGATCGCCCACCCCACCCTCGAGCCAGCCAGTTGCGTCTAGAGTTTCTCCGGCCGACCCTGAGCTCCAGGATAGCGCCGCCCGTCGACATCTCCTACTCGGTTATGATCACACGGCCATCGTCACCAGCCCCAGCCTCAAGGCGCCAGGCTCTGCACTTTTTATGTGAGTACTGGAGAATCTAAGCTCGCTGCCTAACGAGTCGATTTGTATGAGACTGGTTATGTTTCTCTCGAGCGATTCGCCTAATATCGCCGGGTCCTGAAGTATGCAAAGAACTAGTCATAGCAGAGGAATAAGCCTTTATCTCTACGCAAACACCCACAAGCTGACTGATCACCTTCCCTTCCTGCTTTGCTTGGGAGTTGCAAGTGACTAGCGTAAGGATCTTCTAGGCAGCTTCTCCATGAGGACATATCCAACACCAAAAGTGTTCTTTTCCCAGCCTTTCGTTGAAGCCTGAGCAGCCTTCACCCATTCCCACAAACCCTCGATTTAAAGAAGAGGTCTTACTGTCTACCGAATGGCAGATCAACCGGTCAACGGCGTCGGCTGCGGCAACTGGTGTATCGGACTGCGTTTCGTGGGATGGTCGGCCGACGCGGATACAATGAGGACCGGACCCGGACCGGACCCTTGCGTGAATAACCGCTGGTATGGAACTTGGCGATGATTGTGAGTGACGAAGTGGCGAATCTCTTGCTGCCGGACTGGCTTGGGGCGCTCGCGATGATTGACTAAAGAAAACCCGTGCTCCTCGTGCCAATGATTTTTTTACCCCCTTTATCAATCGGCATATATATTCTTCGCATATCGAACATAATAACCCGTCGTCATAAACAGGTATATCGGAGATGTGGTCGCCGATTGCTATGAGCGATATTGGGTGGCTCTTCTATATGATCCCACTGCTGGACCATCGTTTGGATATTCTGGGCATAAGAACGGCGCAAATGGTGATCAGTGCTGATTTAATGATTTCAAATTTGGTCCCTCCGGACGGCACTTGCATTGATGACAAATGGCAACCCGAAGCTCAACATTGACAACATATATATCATGGGCTGCGGGACAATCGGGCATATTGGATGTGGACATGTATTGTGAAAGATCGTGGTATATGATCTGGTACTGGCCAGGGCTCACCTATGTATGACGTGGCCGACTGGATGTAAATATAATAAAACTGCTGAGAGTATTTGATGGGAGCCAACCTCACCCTGAAATTTCCCTGGAAAATATAAATACCCGTGTGGGTTAGGAGACACTATATTATCTGAGAACGTATCTCCGCCCAACTGAAGCCCTTCAAGAGACGAGCGCCCGAGATCAATAGCTTTAGAAAGACTACCTATTATACTAGCCTCGCTACACACCAATAGGCTAAGATACCAGCCTACAATCACACAAGAAACCAGAGAATGTAATAATATTAATAGCCCTTAAAGAACAAAAAAAAAGCAGAAACACAAAAACAGGAAAACTGGTAAGAAGAAAAGTCACACCCATTCACCACCACGAAATCACCATGAATATTTCGTGTATTTGTTCAGTCAACCAACTTTTCGACTAGAGAAGGCTCAGGGATTTCGCCAGCATTTGACGAGATATACCGACGCTCGTGGCGGTTCCCAAGCGTGCATTGGAAATATGATCATGCCATTGGCAATTAGCGCATGCACCTTTGAAGGTGTCAGGAAGGCGTACAGCGACGGGACGCGTTTTTTGATGGGGTTGACCGCTCGGTGGTAGTTGACCGCTCGGTAGTGGATTAAATCACGTTAGGTTATCCAGTCACATATTCTTCTCCCTTCAACCCTTCGCCCTGACAGTCCGTTCCCCATGGCAGATCCCCTGCGGTGCTGACTGAAGTTTTTTTGTCGCTCGATTATGTGCTAAATTTTGAAAAGCAATGGAGGAAACAATCGCTCAACTACGACGTCAGCTCGACGAAGAGAGACAGGCGCGTGAAGCAGAGGCCAAAGCGCGAGAGGAGGCAGAGCATCGCGAGGAGGAGGCAAAGCAAGCGCGTGAAGCAGAGACCAAAGCGCGAGTGGAAGCCGAACAGCGACTGCAGCCCAATACATTATTCAGCCTTCTCGATCGCTGCCATCGTTCTTTGTCTCAAGCGATACGCGTTGAGTCTAATGCGGCCCTCACGACCCAGGGCGATGCGACCGACCCAGTCAATCGGCTTTACCCAAAACGCATTGTCCCCTGGCTTGACTTCCCACAATTCCAAGAGCAAATCTGGCAAAAGTTTGATCGCATGGCCGCCTTTACCTCGCACCCCCTTTTCCTATCTGATACTCAAATAGATGTTTTCGTTCAGAGAATCCAGAACTGGCCGATTTATTCGGAAGCGTCCCTTCGAAATTTTGAGCGAGACACAGTGGATTATTTTGTCGAAATGGTTATTGAGGCGTTGCGAGATAATGGACATCTTCGTCACGAGTTCGGAATCCGGGGGCGAGTTGCTTTCTACGACCGTGTGAGCCCGTCGAAATCTTCACAGGAGAACAGCATAGAGCAAATGAATCTCCAGGACATGCGGACACCCCAACACCCAGTGAACACTAGGTATGGAAGTGGCAGAGGAAGAAGGAGACAGAAGAGGACTAGCACTGCACGAAGACGCAATCGCCGCGCCGACCAGTTCTGTGTGCACCTTATAACTAATGACCAATATATACCAGCGTATGCAGTGGAGTTCAAAGCACCGCACAAGTTGACAATCCCTGAATTGGTAGCGGGTCTACACCAGATGGACCTAGCTCGCGACGTCATTAATAAGGATGGTGACACATTTGAATTTTATACCACCCGACTCGTTGCTGCCGTGGTCACTCAGATATTCTCATATATGATCGTCAGTGGAATTCGATACGGCTACATCTGCACAGGGGAGGCTTTTGTTTTCCTCCATATCCCAAAGGATGATCCCACAATTGTTCAATATTTCTTGTCTATCCCGAATCAGGACGTGCAGGCAGATGATAAATGGTGTCTCCACAGGACTGCTATTGGACAGGTGCTTGCGTTCACCCTTCAAGCACTAGTTGCTGAAGGTCCGTCTCAAGAGTGGCACGATACGGCACACAATAATCTGTCGACCTGGGAGGTCGAATATCTAGATGTGTTGAGAGAAATTCCTGAAACTCTCCGTAAAGACCCACCGGCCTCAAACTATCGGCCCTCGCGCTGGAAACAAGATTTGAAAATACACAACACACGCTCTCGCGCCCATTGTCAACCTAGCACATCTACACCGAAGCCCTCGTTGACGGAAGGCAGCAGTAGTGAGGAGGGATCCTCCTCACCATCTATCGCAGCAGTATCAAGCAGCCGATCGAGCCGCAGCCAGGGCAATATACATCAATCAACTAGGGGAAGCAAAAGGAAACAAGCTGGCCGGGACAACAAACAGACTTCTCGAAAAGACAGGCAATCTACACGACCATACTGCACTATTTCCTGTATCCGCGGGATAGTCAACCGAGATCCTCTGGATATGAAATGCCCTAACTGGAAATTCCACGGTCACCAAGGTCACTCTATAGGGCCACAGGAGTTCACACGCCAGCTTCATCATCAAATTACCCAAGATCGAAATCTTGGGTTCGAGCAGCTGCATATCTGTGGTCGGACAGGATACCTCATAAAAGCCACTCTCCTATCACACGGATATACCGTGATTATTAAAGCAACAACGGTGGAAAAGCAGCATCGCCTTCAAGTTGAAGTGGAAAATTACCAGCGCCTCAGGAGCTTACAGGGTCGGCAAATCCCCGTCTATCTTGGAGAGTTTAAGCCTCGCATTGCATATTGGTACCACGGCAAGTTAATGGCCCAGATGATGATCCTTAGCTACTCTGGAATGCGGCTTCAGCATACTGTTAATGATCGGAATTCCATCTTCCTTCGCCAGGAGCGCGAGAAAGCTCTGGCTGTGCTCCGATCGCACGGAGTTGTCCACAATGATAGTGAGTGGCGCAATATGTTGTGGGATGACCTCAGTCGCCAGTTAGTGGTCATTGATTTAGAGGACGTGAAATGGTTGAAAGGCCGCCAGTTCCTAAAACCAATATCCGGCGTGCGCAATACATCGGTGCTAGGAGAGCAGGCAAATACTCTTGTCTAGCTTAAGAGTTGCCTGCACATAAGAGAAGTTTTGACCTACACACCACCATGTTAGTCGACTTCATTGATATCTGTACTATCGGATCACGGGATGAGAAGAAGTATGTTTACAGTTTTCGCTAAGTTATCACATTATGCATGATATTTATGCGTTCCTGCAACTCGCACTCCGTACACCGAACTGGTTTGTTGGTATGATGAGCACCCTACCTTCTTGAGATGATATTAACCTTGTGTCGACGTCCGGTCATAGGGAATATCGGGCTGCGTTGGGCTGCAGACAGGAGGTGAAGATCGTATTGTCTTCATAATATTCAAGATCCCGATCATCCAGAAAGCGTACCACATCAAATTGTTTCGCGATCTTGAATATGCGCTTGAGCTCTTGTCCAATACATACGGGCTCTGTGGTCAACAATACGCTCGTCCGCGGAGATCTAGCTTCCCCTAGCACGAGCATTTGGCTGGACAGATCACTAGGTATTTGCCTTACTAGCTAATAAAAGTTGCAGGTTGAAAAATGTGCTCAGATCAAGAAGTGGAAGTATCTCGCTCCAGAGCGCGGATGCTAGGTTGGCCATACTAGTCAGCTTGAAGGAATAGTCCACGCTGAATTTCATCTTTCTCGTCTCCATGGACCTGCTCCTGAAGTTGCTCCGCCTCTTCCCAGCGGCCGCATAGTGAGTTTGCATCTGCCAACATCGCAGTACTCGCAAAGTCTTCTACTCGGCGTCTAGTAAGTTCACTCTGTTTTTGATCTCGATGCCATGTTCCATCTACGATATTCCTTTTGAATGTAATACCATGCACCCCAATAAAGTAGTGTGACCCATTTTAGAAGATAATCTTCTGATTCTGGCCTTTGAAACATCGCTGACAAAACATAAGGAAAGAGCAAGCGGCACTTCCCCCATTCTTCATACCGACCTGTGGGAAACTCTTCGAACAGACAATTTCTTGATGAGAGAGATGCAAAAATGTCAACATTTCTACCTACCACCTTCAATCACATAAAGCTATGGTGAGGGAGACGGGAACTTTCAAGGTCTCTGTTTCTAAGATGACTGAAGGTATGAAATGTAGGAGAGCTGGTGCCGGGGTTGCCTTAGTGGTTTTTGATGTGGGGTTTTCTAGCCCAGTAGTGTTTCCGCCCCACTTAGCCCCGGGCCTCCGATCGATTGGCCTTGGTGTGCTCCTCTTCCAAGCGCAGGATCGGTCAGCTGCTGGCTGTCACTGAGGGGCAAGGGCATTGGAAACACTGGTGAATGCGACCTCTGAGCTGATCCTGGCACGATCAACATATAGAGGTCGCTGGGAAATCGATTGGCCAGTAGAAGGAAAAGAAGATAATGTGATTACCGTAAAGGTAGACCTCGCAGATGCGGGGCTTTTCAACGTAACATCGATAAAGCAACACATTACATTCTGAGTAAGTCGGACCACATCGGCATCCTGGTCATAAGCTGTTGGTGGGCGTAGCTGTTTGCTGACCAATAACGCCGGGTTTGTAGCCGCCGTTGGAATGTAAAGTTTTCGGGTGGACCCATTAATTTTGCTTCCCTGGGCTAAGTTCCGGAACGCTGCCGCTCGGAAGGACTTCCCCGACACTAGTTCGCCCGCTTGGACCGTGACATAAACGAGCCTGTTGTCTTCTGGAGATCCTTTGTGAGATCATGCGTAATTTACAGTGTATCTAAACAGGTTTGAAATGGAGATGTAAAGTATGAAAAAGCAAAAAATGCAGACACATTCTGAGAGCGAGACCTGCTCGTCTAAGTACTCGATACGTAAATAGCAAGACAACATGAACCCCTATACCTCAAGTGCGCTAACGCCCCCTACCTTTATCCATCTTAAGCCGTTGCAATTGTTCTTTCAGAATGCGGATCGTTTCGTCTTTCGAATCGCCTTTCCTTCGACCTCGCGGGGATCTTCTTGACCTAACACTGATCCTCTTCACGTGGTCTGATCCCGATTCGTTGCCCTGTGTATCCACGTCGTCCTCAGAACGAGATCGAGCTCTTCCACGGTAGCGGGCCAAAGCAGGCATTTGCTTTCGTCTCCGATTGGAATAGCGCAGTGGGCCATCACCGTCAGTCTCAGTATCGGTTTCAATTCTAGTCCGATGTTTCACATTGCCATAATGTTTAGGCGATTTATTATCGTCAGGGTCAATTTCACCATCAGATTGGTCCCAGCCATGCCTACGACGATAGGCAGTTTCAAGCACTTTTGCTTTCTGGTAGATTACTTGGTCGCCTTGAAGAGAGGAGCCGTTCGTGATACGTCTGATGAATTGCCTGCCCTCCAAGGTGAAGATGCCATCTTTCCACTTGACCAAGGCTCGTGTTTACGGATACACGGAATGAGGAACCGGTTGGATGAATGACAAGGGGTCGATGCCTACTTCGTCATCGTCTTCAACCTTCCAACCAATGCGCGAATATCTTCGACATGCTGTCGACTAAACCGCCACTCCTCGCATAGGATTCCATTCTTCATGATTTCGACCTTTTGACTACCACGAGTCTTCGTCGTAAGGACCTTTTCAACGCGCTTCTAGTCATACATCTCGTGAGATCCAGCTGTGATTCGGTAAACTGGGGCAGAGCGATCTCCGTAGCGGACAAATGTTTGCGAGCCAGTGCCTTTAGGCCACCAGTAGAGAACCTTCCCCCCATTGTGCCGACATTGCTCCTTGATTGCCCTGGACTCCAATGAATCTAGGCTTGTCGGTCTTTTTTCGATTGAGATCTCAGGATCATCATCCGACCCCGCCCGAAAACTCATCAGTAGACTGCTGCTCTCGTCTCGCATCATCTCCAGTTTGGGGTTCGTCCTCCGATGTTTCGCTTTCCTCGTCCGAAGGTTCACGGATTATCGGATCAGGTCCGCATAGCCTTTCGCAACAGGAGTGGTGAAAGTTCCACCGCCTGGGTAGGTGGTGTCGTCGATTGACCTGCCTAAACCAGCCAGATTCTATCCAGATGAATCTACACTATCTATAGCTAATCGCTTCAGGTGTGCTCCATGTCCAGTTTCAAGACACCAAACAAACAAACTCAGTGACATTCAACCATCCGACCTAAAATCACGCCTCCGCACACCAACAACGCAACCATATGTAGCCTAGCTGTTTCTATCATGGGTGATTTGAGCAACAGGCTTGGAATTAGTCTAGAGTTACCTCCGATTCCGACACCAGATAGAGAGCATGAATGCGCCTGTTGGACGAGCGCTTTGTTTTATAAGCCGAACCCGCCCACAGAGAGCATTCGATATTACAACCCCAAGGCTCGACAAAGCCTTCCGTAGAGTCCTAAAAGTGGTCAACGCTCGCGCGATAAGTGGGGGAAGTTGGATCCTGGAGATAGCTTCTGTCTGGAGTACCTTGGCCTCCTGGCCGATCTAGTATGGCATTCGAATCGTTTGCCCCACCCGTCCTATTTTGGTTTAGAGTCATAGGCTAGTAAAAATTTGGGAGTTTTGTTTTTATTGCATGAGTTAGGTTGTTGAGATAGTAGGGCCGTTGATAACAGAATTCACTTAAATCACAGAAAGAAATATCACTACAAATAGTAATAACTGCAGTCTCGTTACTCAATACATCGGTAGTCATCCACACATATGCCTCCAAAAGGGCAATCATAGACAATTCAGAAAACTAGGCATTTTCGTGGTGGGTAGTCACTGCGCCTTGACCAAGTTTCTCGTTCTGGCGGATATCCTCTTGTGCACGGTCATGCTCCTCGGCAAACTTCCTTCCGTAGAGACCAATCCTATACCAGGGAAGATCAAACATTTTGTCGATAGTCTCGAGACTGCGACCCGCGGCCTCAGGCACAAAGAGCCAAACCCATACACCACCAAGGACGGAAACGACGCCAAAGAAGTAAAAGGTCCCCGCAGGACCGAGGCCCTTATCAACAAGCAGCATCTCAGGCAAGGCGCGGTTGACGGCGTACTGGCAGACGAAATGCATGGCCATGGTGATAGACGAACAGATACCACGAATGCGAAGAGGAAACAACTCAGATGACAACAGGTACTGGCCACTGTTCCATCCGAGAGCCCAGCCTGCACCAGAAATGTAGATAAACGCAATGGCGGCAGTCGAAGCTTGATTCTGAGATTTGTTGGGCGAAAAGTCAGGGTTGTTGGCGATAGGCACGATGTTGAGGAAAATGGCGATATAGAACATGGCAATGGTTTGTAAAACAATGCCAATGATAAGAGAACGTTTCCGACCGGCCATATCGACAAGGAATAGAGCACAGATTAAAGAAGCAACAAATTTCACGACTCCAAAGACCACAGTGGAGAAAAGAGACTGCTCCTGACCGGTGATGCCGACAAGTGTGAACAAATCAGGGGCGTAAACTGTAATGGCGGAGCCACCAGACCAGCACGCCATGTTTTGAGCGAGATTGGTGAGGAACAGACGGTACGAGTTCCTCTTGATTCCAAGAATCTCCTTGAAGAGGCCCTTCCATCCCATGCCGAGGGTAGCCTCCATCTCTTCCTGGAAAGCAACATCCATTTCGGTCATCTCATCAAGGACGTATGGGTGGTCGGCTGGTAGGCCACGAAGGCTACACAGAATCCCGAGTGCCTTCTCACGATGTCCCTGCTTGACGTAGAAACGGGGAGACTCCAGCACGAAAAGTGAGAGTATAAGAGTGATACCAGCAAACATTAGATGGATCGAGGTGGGAACAGCCTATTTGGAAAGTGTTAGTTAACCCATCGGGGCTATGGCTACAGAGACCAAGACCTACCCAGCGGTTGAAGGTATCCCCCATATGAAGCTCAGTACCCCAGTTGGCAAAATAGGCAAGCATGATACCTCTAATCTCAGCATTAGCATCGCATCGTGTGACACAGAGAGTACAATGATGGACTCACAGGTACACAGCACCAGTAAACATACACGTGCAAAGACCACGGATAGGAGCGGGGGATATTTCTGAAAGGTAGATGGGACCAACAACACAGGTTTGCCCAATACCAATACCAGCAATGAAACGACCGGCATATACGGCAGCCATATTGCCATTGTTCCCTATGAAGATGGCGATACCGAGAATCCAGAGGATACAAAGCTGACGAGTAGCCCAAACACGGCCAATACGATCGCAAACGATAAAAGCACTGCAATTGAAGCATAATCAGCATACGAGTCGTGACGGGGATTGAAAGATGAGGGCAATGTGTTTTCAAAGTGAATACTTACAGCAGGGCACCCGCGACACTACCGAGTTGAACCATCGAGGAAACAGTACCCTTGACACTGGCCAGCTCATCCTCGTTGAGATCATCAATTCCGAGAGACTGCTTGAATGAATGAGAATTGAAGACACCTGTGATGAGGCCCTCATCGACTCCACGGGCAGCACCCATGATACCAAACGTGAACACTGCAAACCATAGCCTCCAGTTTAGTGTTTCTTTAGGCAGACTTCCTGTGTTAAACTGGAAGACATTGATAGCAGCACCACCCGCCATGATGGGCGATGTTCTTCGTTTAGTATGGCCGTGGATCTAAACCAGGGGTCCTCAAAGTTGGAGGCGAACTAGGAAGAAAATATGAAGAAGATGTTCTAGCCGAAGAAAAAGGTGTGTAACAACAGGGGCACCGATCATTAAATATTAATCCCACGCGGCGGGGCTCAGATACCGACAGGTACCGGCCTCATGAATGGACCACTACTATTAGCGGGGGTGGCTCGGCAAAGAGCTACTTTAGTCTCGAGTATTGCATCAAACTACTTCGCACGATGTTGAGTTACAAATTGTCCGGTTATCGGGCAATGATATCATGGTCGCTAAGCTTAGAGTTCTGCGCGTACCCTACCTGGTATGAATTAGTTGTTCTTTTAAGTTCATTCGATTATTCCGATGCAGAGTTAATGAATATTACGACTACAAAGCACGCCCTTCTCAATTATATTAGTCAACTCCCTGATGAGAAAACTAGAGAGGTGAGCACTACCGGAGAAATCCCGAGCGACGTTCCCAGGAAATCAAGATGTATACCGAGAGAAGCCATGCTGCTTGGCATAAGTCCTTTCCGCGGCACCATTTGTAGGACACGAGGAAGCTTGCAAAGCGTGTCCATGCCAAGCCCCCAAGTGCGTTACATATTCTCTTCCAGGTTGGCAAGAGGGCCCTTTCTTCTTTTGGATAACTTACCGTTTCCACTAGGTTAGCAATGAGGCTGAGCTTTGGCCTTTGCCCTGCCAAAAGGAGTATCTTATTAGCATATCACTTTTATCTCCACAGCTTGTATGCACCCTGCACATGTCTTTATTGCACTAGGTGCTTAAAGGTATGTCTACAAACCTGTTTTCGGCAATTGAAGAGGTGGAGTTGGAGGGAGAAGCCCGTATACTGACTACTAGTAACCAAGTTTTACAAAGAGCTGAGACGAAGCGAGAATGAAGTGTAACTATGAACTGCAATAGGACTGCGGGCCTGACCCTACCAACAAAAATACGCTTAGTCTGATAGGACGGGGGCGGGGGATAACCCTCTTCAAAAGATTCGAGACACCCGCGACATCAGAAGTCAAAAATGTGGGCTGGGAATTAAGGTCCCATTGCCGCCGTCCACTAGGCAGGGCCTGGGCTTCCGGCGTTTTGGCTCCAACCATCTACGGTTCGCGTGGTGGCGTCCCTCCACGGAGAAACACCGAATTCTACCCCAGCTTGTCCCCGCCACCCGCCAAGGACTACTTCCCCAACTTCGTCTTGGCGAGCGAGGGCGAAGGCACGTGGTCGCGGGATGTCCCCAGTTTTCAGCCTTCTCCTGTCGGGCGTCGGCTTTGATTGGTAAGTCGCACAAACTTTCACGGCAGTCCGAGCCAATCTGGTGGCGTTGGTTTGGATTAGTTCCCATCACCATCGGGGCCTGGCCGAAAGCTTCTTGGCCGCATCCTTCTATCGACTTAAATCCCCTTGATCTCAATTGACGGAGGGGATTGTCGGACTAACTCGGGATGTGGTCAAATGCCTCACACGATAAAAAATAATACGTGTCTGAATTAAATTTTTGCTCTGCGCCACAACGATAAATGGACGGTGAATCAGGCGCCGAATATCGCTACTTTTTGAGGCCAGGCCATTTATCGCCGTCCCATCTTCATGTAAATCAGAGAGCGGACACTGCTCTGCTCGAATTTCCCCGTTTGTGTTCAAACACCAAGCTAGGTGGCCGTACTGTCACTACTAGATCCCATTTTCGCCTACCATCTGAATATGCATGTCAAACCAACCATTCTCCAGCTTGTGCATCTTTGCGCGATTCAAAATCCATTCCATCTTGCCATAAGTATCAGTACGGAAATCGAAGTCCATACTCATACTGGGTATTGATAAGAGAGAACACCATCTAGCTCGCTCTTCTGATACTTCAAATGGATTGGGGGTAGGTCAGGTGATGCCTTCGCGGAGATTGAGATCGAGAACCGAGAAATAGCGAGGGAACGGGCGGAGACTGCGCGGTCCACGTCTGATGTGATTGAGTATTCGGATGCCTCGGGGTTTTGAAAACGTTTTGAAAACCATCTAGGCGCGGCCGTGGTCGCACTGGATAAAAATCTGGAAGTCGTGGAATCCGAACAAATGCAAGTCGGGCCGATGGACCGTTGGTTAGTTCACGCGACAGAGCTAATAGGCATCTTCTACGCCATCGCGAAGAGAGTGTAGCACTGCAGACTAGGCCTCTCCAAAACCGACCCTCCGCCCGAACCCCACGAAAATCGAAAACCCGTGGGTTGGGTCGGGTCTTAGTCAGCAAATCCGTGGGCGGGTTGCCATGTGGGCATCCCAACCCGAGACCCAAATGGGTACCCGGTATAGCCCAAAGCCGCCCGTCGAACCGGATGCTATGTAACATTGTAATCGACAACCCGCTTGCGGCAACCGCAGAGCCTCGCGTTTCCCACAGACTGAACGGCAACCGATATACACAGGGCGACTGCTACATATGCCTACTAATAAATGCTTTTCCTTGGCCAGTCGGTTGGAAACCTTCTCCATTGGCGTCTCGTTTCTACGACATGACTATCTTCTCGAAAGGGCGAATCTCAGGCGCGGTGTTCGAACTGCAAAATAGGTACCTAACCTCACCGCTCTATCTTGGTCAGCATACCAACGGAGCGATACAGATACCATACAACTCGGCCACTAGCTTCAGGGAGCTACGGGGTTTTATGGTTGGTAGCCTTCGCCGAGAATCGTATTCTCCACGGGTCGGCGCAGCTTGCTAAAACGGGACAGTTCGGCATTCGACGAGATAAACCGCGAGTATGTTGAGATTAAGAAGATACGCAAGAGCCTTAGTTTCAAGGAATCTACAGAATGCATTTACCGGGAGATAAGGCTTCTAAAAGATATCCAGCACGACAATGTAAGCATGCAACACCATGCTAGAACAATCAAGATGCTAATATCCATACAGGTAGTTAATATGACGGATACCTTTATTTCTCCCTCGCAGCATGTGTACGTGTAGTAGTGCTAGTGTCATGACTTCGGTTTCTGATGGCTGCGGCAGATACATAGTGACAAGTCTCATGCGCACAGACTTGCAACGGTTACTTAAACAAGGGCCTTTAGAAAATGGGTAAACTCAGTTCTTTCTCTACCAGGTCATGGTACGCACATGCCTTGAAGTGGCCTACTTTTACCGACTATCTACAGCGCGGACTCAAGTACATCCATTCAGCAGGCATTGCTCACCGCGACTTGAAGCCGAGTGTGATCTTTCTACCCTTATCCTGTATCTTATTTCTTTTGTTACCTGCTATTTCATGCCTAGACAGTTCCGATCCTTCCCGATCGGCGCTGCTACCTGTATAAAGACCTGGGTGCTCCCGACCCTGGTCCTGTTCTGCCATGCCCTGACCGCCCCTGTATATACAGTGGCACCGCAAAAGTACTTTTGTCAATCAGAGGATGTTTGTACGGGCTATGCTAGGTATGGCCAATAGGAAGAATTATGTTGGTTGATGAAATGAGCGACCACCTTGCTGACCTGTTGAAATGGTCTCGGAGCTAGTGTACTGCGTGTTACGACACAGTTCTTCTAGTATGACGCAATTTACCATACAAAACAATGGGCAATGTGGGCGAATGCTGAAAAGCCATATCCAAGAGTGGGGTTATCCCCGTATAGTTCTCCTTTCTGGATTAACAGCCTTATCCAGTCTGATCATGTTTCCTTTTCTTAGGTGACTCTTTCCTTGGGTGCCAGCAATGAGTATCCATAAGGTGATAGATATGCTTAGCAGCTCCTTGCCATCGAAATCAAGTAAACAGGACGGATGGGTATATTTAAAACTGTTCAGTTCTGTTAAGTGGCCTTGAGTATGCGAATGCTGTGCTGGTGGGCTTATGATAAATTGGAACATTCTTCTCGAAGAAGAAAGATTCTTGTTTCCCAGGCAAAAGGGACAAAAGCCTGCGTTGATGGCAGCGTTGCGAAAGGTCAAAGGATCACAGCGAAGTAGTGTTATCGGCTTTTCAAGATGTTGAGAGCAGTGAGTCTCCCACTCGCCCGCATCTGTGAACCGGATATCACATTCAAAGCACATTTCTGTGAACTGCAGCTTATTGTGGCGGCTATAATAAGCTTTGTGGCATCTATAGAGGTAAAGCTATTATCAGTGTGGTATATAATGTAGTGGGGAGACCCCTCCCCCTACTACATGGGTGCCATCCAGACTATGTGACATAGCCGGCAGTATACAGTGGCCGGATAGCTAGTTCTAGAATACACCTTCTTACACCTCCCCGACCTGACCCCTACATTTGGGCTTCTCGCTGTTTCCTGATTGCTACGCGTGTGTTTTGTGGTGGTTTTTCTGCTGAATCGACCCGCACGTCTCAGCGCGTGCTGCCATCGAGCGTTCCCCTCTTCAATAACTAAACAATTAGCTTAATATTGATATTCTCTTCTGTAGAGTCTTATTTATTAGGACTCTACAAATATATTTACCGTTCAAGCCAGAGCTCGCTGATAGCCATTTTCTGTCCGCGGTAAGACATAGCGACGTATTTCCTTATTGTCGATGTCGTCTAAATCGATTAGAGCAAAACCTCGATCGAGTGTCATTATCAGGAAATCAAATTATCAAGGAGAAAAGCGATGTGAATAAAAAGATTTTGGTAACGAGGAGCGAAAATCCCCCATTCTTTGTGTCAAAAAGTGCTCGATGGGGGTCTCGTTAATTCTTGCCCTGGTGAAAAGGCGCGAGTGTACCTTTTGGATGCCAGTTCCGGTGGTTCAGGTGAAGAGGTGAACAGACCCTGAACCCGGGCCAGATAGGGCGGCGAGCCGTCTTAGACAGAATCGTGGGCGCTAGGTGACCACCGACATACAAACGCTATTGTATGTTTTATGTTTTTGTTTTTTAAACACTCTATTTTCGACTCATGTCTTTCCATCGGAACTTTTCCACCAATTTTTTGAATCTGAATTGTATTCTACGTATTCTACATTGAGTTGACCATTCCCGGACTCAGACTCTCCATATCGGTCTTCTTTGCGTTTGACTCCTGACAGTGAGAATGAGATATGGTGTATCTTGATGGAGATAGAAGGGTATTAAATTTTGATCTAATAGTCGCGAATACCTATGGGTGGTGAACTGTCACGTGCCATGCGCCTGAGGCCTCACAGCAACGTGTTTGTGTAACCTACTTGTCCCAAGCCCAGCCTCTCTTCACCTCGATCTGTGCCCATACACTTGCTACGCATTTTTCATCTCGTAAACAGACAAAATGGCAATTAAAAAAAAGGTGGTCACTGTCTTCGGAGCGACTGGACTTCAAGGCAACTCTGTCACTTGTTCACTCTTAAGAGACCAAGTCTCCAACTTCCAGGTCCGGGCGATCACCCGAAATCCCGAATCTGAGAAGTGCCAAGTGCTGCACAAACTCGGTGTTGAAGTTGTTAAAGGAAATGGGTGGAACAAGGATGACATGCAGAGGGCCTTCTCTGGTTCCTGGGGAGCGTTCGTGAATACCAATTCCGATGATCCGGTAAGTCGCTAATCTATTATCCTCATTCCTTGTGCTAATAGCATCACAGATCTTCAGCCAGCCCGATGGGCCTACGGAGTTTGATCTCGGAAAGATCGTTGTTGACGGTATGGTTGCCGGTGGAGTGAAGAACCTTGTTCTCAGTTCCATGAGGCCGGCTGGAGAAGCAACCGGGGGAAAGATGAAGATCAAGACAATGGACAGTGAGTGATACTACCATTGCTAGAGTACACTAGCCAAAGTTGACAAGATCATATGTCATTCAGTGAAAGCCTCTGTTGCGGAATATGCTCAAGAAACGGATCAATTTGAAACGATCGCCTTCATCCATACAGGGTGGTATTTTGAGCTGTTTCTGTCTGAAAAGATGGCCAAGCTTCACCAAGGATTTCCTTATTTCCCCGATGCCGAGGGCTACTTGAGTCTTCACTTGCCGAAGTGGGGAAATGACAGCGGTGCGCCCTTTATCGCGATCGTGGACGACTTTGGTGACCTCGTCCATGGAATTCTGCTTGACCCGAAACGCTGGAATGGCAAGACAATTCAGGCTGTGAGCGATATTCAATCTCTGCCTCAATTCGTCCAAACCTTCTCCGAAAGTATGTGGATATTTTCAGAACCACCCAGGGATCTCTCTGACTGTTTCCTTCTCGTCTAGGTACTGGAAAGAAAGCACGCTATGTCCCATTGCCATCTTGGCAAAGCCTTGGCGAAAGCATTCCTGAGATGGAAGATGGCAGGCTGCTATTTGCTTATGGTGAAGCCACTAACGGCCGTTACTTTGTTGAGGACTCTTGCACCGATGTACCTCTGGAATTGAAAAGGCTCGCTGCTACTGCTCAAGGAAAAGATGCATCAACTGTAAGTTTGGCATCATTGAGTTCGTGGTTTGCCAAGAAACTTGGCACATCTCAGGCCTGAGAAGAGGTTCACTGCGATGTACATCGATGCACTCACTATTCATCAGAATCCCGACGCGTGGTCCTGGTTAGACCTGCGCAGAACCCATGGGCCCATGGGCCGAAAAATCGATTTTCTGCCCATTCATGGGCCGGCCCATTCGGCCCATTCGACCCATTTTAGGGCGAAAACTAGTGTACATGTGACTTTCATAATTTATGTACTTTACGCGTGCTCTTGGCTGTAATGCCTTGGTAACAAGAATGATTGATTGCTCTTAGTTATATACGATATTCAGTTGAAAGAGGGCATTTTGATATTACTGTAGAAATCAACTATATCTCATAGCCATCTAATAACCTTGAACGCTTTCGAACCTTTCCCTGAAACACGCTGTGTTTTTGCTCAGGCAAATCAGGCTCCTCAGGCTCAGACTCCCCCTCAGGCTCTTCGGCAGGCTCATTAACACTCCTTCGCCTCTTCGAATCATATTGCGCAGGGCCTTCTTCATTATCACTAATCTCCAGAATGCCCTCCTGCGTACGCTCATCCATCTCTTCTTGTTGGAGTTCTATCTCAGTCTCAGTTGCGTACTCCCGAACGAAAGCAAGCTGCTCCTCTTCTAGATCAAATCGAATCCCACACATAAGAAGCATTAGATCCTGAATAGTACTCGATTGTAGTGAGCCACGGCGATAGTGGCAGATATCACGCGCGGAGTTAAAGAGATGCTCTACGCCTGCGCCAGTGGCTGGGACGGAAAGGAAATCTCGAGCGAGAGCTGCGAGTACTGGAAATCTGTGTTCATGATCTCTCCAGAATTCGCGCGGAGGCATTGATACCGTGCCTGTTTAAGGTATTTAAATTAGAAAGAGTGTTTGGTTTAAGAATAGAAGACCACTTACTACTCTCCAGATACTGAGTGAACTCAGGGACTGGGGCAGTAGGCCGACTACCACAAGCGAGTAGTAGATCAATCTCACTCGTAGGCTTCACAGTCTGTAAACCTCCAGTCTGTGAGAGAGAGCTATATACACTATCCTCGTAGTGCTTAACTCGGGCTTCGAGAGCTTGTCTGTATTGGGCAGCAAAGACTTTCTCGTCATCCCGCCAATCTGAGGTCTGGAAGAATTCAAGCTTATACTGCGGCGCCAAAATAGTCCCAGTTGAGTATATATCACTAAGACCTTCAAGGTCAGTCATCATATAATAATCCCTGAGCTTACTTTCGGCTGCTCTCAGAGCATCAAGCATTTGTCTTTTCCATCCGATCTTCTTCCGTTGTAGCTGGCGGATCCGGCTCTCAAGATGATTAAAGAGACGATTGTAAATACTGAAAACAGTATGAATCGTTATGTCTTTTGTTTTTGAGAGAGCAGTTGTGAATCTGTAGAAAGGCTGGGTGATACAGATCAGGTAATCAACCCGCCGCCACTCATTTGATGTGACCTGAAGATGAGAATGATGAAATTCGGAGCAGAACGTATCAAACACAGGTTGTAGTTTCTTAGCCCGGCGGAGCATTAAGAAGGTCGAATTCCAGCGCGTCCTGACATCCTGGATTGGGAATAATCGAGGTGTATTAGACTGGAGGTTTTGGAAGGATTCACGGCGCTGGGGGCTTGCATTGATGAAGATAGCGAGGTTTCGGATCTAAACAATTGTATAATTAGTATATGTTTGATAGGTAGAAAGAATAGTTTGAGATCAAACCTTCTTAAGTGTATTCGCCATACTATACTCTCTTGCTGTTTGGCGAGCTATTTTCGTATGCTCTTCAGTCCAGACCGTATCGACATTCTCATTCACTGGGTTGGCTTTCATTTGACCAAGGAGCTGCTTTAGGCTCAACTGAATCACATGGGCGAGGCATGGTACTCGGATAATAAGAGTATCAGAACGAAGGCCCTGAGATTGAAGAGAGTCTTGCAGAGATGAAATAAGAGTCGAATTGTTAGACGCATTATCAATTGTGACAGCTAACACTCGCTCTTTGATCCTATGCTTTTCAAGCAGGTCTAGAACAACTGTGCTTAGATAAGCCCCAGTATGAACACCAGACAGAGGCTCAAATCCTAGTAAAACCTCCCGATATTCCCAATCAGCGTCAATAAAGTAACCAGACACTGCCATAAAGGCCTGTTGGAAAGGGGAAGTCCAACAATCTAAGCTTATTGAGAGCTTTGCCTTTGGTGGAAGCTTCTGAAGTATTTCTTTCTGCTGATCTTGTGCTTTTGTTTGAATTCGACGCTGTAAGGTTCTTCGAGAGGGAAGGCTTATAGCTGTTGGCGATTTCTGAGCTAGTTGTAGAAGCTTAAGGAACTCGGGATGTTCAACAGTCGTAAAGGGAAGTCGTAAGGTAGTAATTGTAGAAACTAATTGGTGTTCCCAACGGGACTCGCTGAACGGCTCTGGTGCGATTTTTGCCTATTAAGTAGCAAAATTAGCTTTGATCTAGGAATAAATAAATGAGAGACTTGCCTGCTTCTGTAGTAGCCGCCGGATGCTTGATTGACCCTTTGTTTTACATATTGCCCGTTCTAGGTGTCTTCGTAGAGCAGTTGTTCCTTGCTTCCCTGCCGTCCCTGCTTTGGTATGAAATAGAGACTTCGGATGGTTCAAAATTGCTCCGCAGTTCTTGCACATCACCTTAGGTTGTCCAGTAATAAAATGGGCAACCTGTTCGAAGTCGGCCCATATATCTGCTCGCTGGCCCTTTCGATCCCAGAAAGTAGATTGGTGCTCAGAGTGCCCACTCTGGGTCTGGATCCACCAATCCACGAAATCCTCTTTATTCATATCTTCGCATAGAACGTAGGTTTGTGCTGGATCTGTGGAGCGTCTGAGAGAGGTGGGAACAGAGAGAGGGGGAGGAAGCTGCGTTTGGCTTGCAGAGTGCTCGGGCGCGACGCTATCCGTTAAAAGATAGGATGAATCATCAAATTCCCCACTCTCTGAAAAGGGTACTGAGTAGATATCCGATAGTTGAGACATGATAGTTTGGTAAGAAAGCTCAATAATCCCAACGTTAGAGAGAAATCATCGTTGACTATAAAGAGGAGATAGGTTGGCCTATATTTAAGCTAGAATACAGAGTCCGTAGATAGCCTGGGCTATCATGCCAGGCGCAGAAAGCCCGGGATAACGCGTCTCCAATGTTCGCGATAATTGGCTATTTAGTCACTAAGTCCCACATCTGAATATCTTTTATTAGTTAGTCCCATGGGCCGGCCCATGGGGCGGCCCATTTGCCTTCGAAATTCGTGCTACGGCATCCCCCGCAGTTTTTATCTCATCGACAACTTTTTTTTCACCCTTCCACGTTCACTATATAAAAGATTTAATCCATCCCTACATCTAATTCGTAAACAAGAAAGCATTTAAACATACATAAAGTTATATTTTATTATACGATACTTTAAAAAATCAAGCAAAAATGACCTGCGTCGAGATTTCAGAAAATTAACATCAAGAGCAGAAGGACAATTTGAATTAATTGATCGTGAACACTTCGATATATATATTCAAGTTATTACGCTGTGCGTAATCTATTCTGTAATTCGGTATAAGATTTAAGACAGCTATAAATTACGCTAGTAATTCTGGATATTTTATATATTGAAGAGGGGAACGCTCGATGGCAGCACGCGCTGAGACGTGCGGGTCGATTCAGCAGAAAAACCACCACAAAACACACGCGTAGCAATCAGGAAATAGCGAGAATCCCAAATGTAGGGGTCAGGTCAGGGGGGGGTGTAAGAAGGTGTATTCTAGAACTAGCTATCCGGCCATCGTATACTGCCGGCTATGTCACATAGCATGGATGGCACCCATGTAGTAGGGGGAGGTCTCCCCCACTACAATATTTATTATGCAGATTTGGGGGCCAAATCGTGGGCCGACTGACCCATTCGTGGGCCAGCCCAAATGGGCCGACCCACGAGGTTTTTGTCCATAGGCCGGCCCATGCCCAGGTCTAGTCCTGGTTATCCTCACGTTCTAGTTCGCTGTCTATATGAGCCCCTTTTATCTGAATTCTGATACATACGACCATAGGGTGTGGAGAACAGGGCTTCCCGTCCGCTCAGCCGTACTTAAGCCACACGCCGGCAGGTTAGTAGTATGGTGGGTGACCACATGCGAATCCCTGCTGTTGTATGTTTTTGCTCTCATAATTTTTTTTGGCTTATTGTCCTTTTGTCTGATAATTTTTGTTTTCATCTTATAGTTACTTCATTAGGCTCTAATGCGTCTGCGTCTACGGCCTCTGATTGGTCTGGCGCATTGCACGGAAACCATCACGTGATTTGATGCGACAATGGCTGTTCCATATTGGATCTACACAAAAAGGATGCAAACTGCGTTCGTATGGCGATATACTTCCTCAAAATCCCGTTCTAGGGGGTAATTCATTTATTACCAGCGGCATATCCCCCAGAGTGCATTGGGAATTGCACATATTCGTTCGCTCCCATGTTTCAGCACCTAAATCATTACTCGTTGCGCAATCTTCCCAATCGCCAGCCACGTCTGCACACAACACAGGAACCATAAAGTGGTCATCGGTCGCATGAGCATCACGATATTGAGGATGTTTCATCAACCTTATCATTGAGAGACGCAGATTTGGACACGAATCATGTCTTCTGACGCCTGTCTGAAGTCCAGGGCCAAATTTCTGGGGTGACTCCTGGCCCAGAGTATCGCGGTAAAGTACCATCGGCTGCCATACGTTCCGGTACACACTGTGTACGGCACCACCCAATTCCAATAATAAAATAGTTCTCTTCTTTAAGCGGGCGAAGCGTTGCCCCAATTTTGGCATGATAGTGCAGATCGAATCGAGCGTTCATTGACACTATAGTTGTCGGCGGGCAGCGACTGGAGTCTGGGAACATGCGGGTAAGGATTGAAATGTGTTGTGAATACATTAGGATTTGTTGTTCTCGGATACATTGAACCCATTAGCGGCGAGCATGTCAATACATCGTTTTGCGGTGGGTATATCCGCGCTGGGGATCCAGTTTGTGTACGTCGCAAGGTTCACATAGGGGCAGAAACCCTTGAATGGATCTGGATTTGTTGCAACTTCAATTCTGTCTCCAAGAAAACCCCAATGGGCTCCCAATTTAATTCCAGATTAGTGTGTCCCTATACTCGATTGATATTTCTCATACCATTATGATTTGGCCCATGACACCATGTGCAAGGGCCTCATCGCCACATTTCTTCCAGTATGACCCAGCATCGCACTCCGCCTCGATCATTCGTGTTGGCCCATGAGGAAAGAAATGGACGGGTGTCAGTGCTGCGCGGTATTAGCTTGGGATTTTTTCGATCCATCTTACCAATCTTCTGAGCGAGTATGATGGAACAGTGCCATGCCACTAGAGAACGAGAAAAGACTTGATATGTCATTTCAACCATCATTCCCAGAAGTGCGGCACGGCGACAGCTTTGAATTGTTTGCTAATGACAATAGTTCGTCTATTTTTGGACTCTGGGTAGAGAGGATTCAATTAGCAAACACGATTCGCGGATGCCGTCACAAATCCACTTGTATACTTGGCTGCCCGCCCCACAAATTGATCTGAGCGTTGCATTCAAGGATGAACATGTCTCGATGCCTCCAGGGTCCAGAACCACTTTCTGTGGCATTGGCCAACACCCGACATAGATGTAAAACACATCTGCCCTATGGAGCCTGCTTTCCAGAGTGCCTAGTCTTTAATCGCACTGAAATTTGCCGATTCAATGCGTCTGTACACAGTAATTAGTGAGAGATAGCTGAATGTGGTGTCGGGTGTCACGGAAGGATGGCTGCATCGCCGCAAAGTCGTTCCTTCCTCCGCTGCGGGCTATGGCAAACATCCTTCCACCTCCCGTTTGTTTACCCCGTCTTCTCCATCCCCTCTCGTTGACACCTCTTTCCCTCACCCTGATCCAGATTTCTATTTCGCATTTTTTCGTTTTGATCGCTCAACATGCGCATCTCCGTCAGGCTCGGCATTTCGATGCTGGCGGGGTATGCCCTCGCCGCTGTGCCAAACATTGAAATCAAGGCGAGTCTTGCGTGCAACTGGAGACAAATGCGATACTAACATGCTGCTTTCCCAGGGGTCCAAGTTATTCTTTTCGAACAACGGAACTGAATTGTGAGACTACATACCCCCCCCCACCCCCTCTTCCACCCCATCGTCAGTGACTGCCTGGTAACGTTTCAACAGCTTCATCCGAGGCATTGCCTACCAAGGTGTGTCATTCAGAAAATCATTCTCCCCAAAGCCAGGGCTGACAAGATCGCAGAGAACTACAGCGGCGGCGGAGCAAAGGGAACGGGTCAGACCAGCCAAGAGAAATACGTCGACCCGCTCATCGATGCCTCCAAGTGCGAGCGCGATATTCCATACCTGCAGAAGGTGCGCACCAACGTCATCCGTACCTACGCCATTGATCCTTCCAAAGACCACGACGACTGCATGAGCAAGCTCGCCGACGCCGGCATCTACGTGATTAGCGACTTGTCCTCGCCGGACATCTCCATCAAGGCTGATGACCCCGTCTGGACAGTCAATGAGTATAAGCGGTACACTGCTGTAGTCGACTCGCTCCAGAAGTACGACAATGTTATCGGTTTCTTTGCAGGCAATGAAGTCGTCAACCGTGCCAACCAGACCAACTCCGTTGCCTTCGTGAAGGCTGCCGCGCGCGACATGAAGTCCTACATCAAGAAGAAGGGTTACCGCAAGTCGCTCGGTATCGGATACGCTGCGACTGATCAGAAGGAGATCCGTCAGGGTATGACCTCGTACCTTAACTGTGGTGATGATCTGGCTAGTGCGGTTGACTTCTACGGTTACAACATCTACGAGTGGTGCGGTGACAATACCTTTGAGAATTCCGGCTACAAGGAGCGGACCGACCAGTACAAAAACTACTCGATCCCCATCTTCTTCTCCGAATACGGATGTGTCACCGGCGGAAAGCGCAGCTTCAGTGATGTTCCCGTGCTGTACAGCAACAAGATGAATGATGTCTGGAGTGGTGGCATTGTTTACATGTACTTTGACAGCGGCAAAGATAAATACGGCCTTGTCACTGTCTCCGGCAGTTCCGTCACTACTGCATCCGACTTCAAAGATCTATCCACCAAAATTGCAAGTGCTACTGTCACCGGTGTCAACAGCGCCAATTACAAACCGACCAAGTCTCCCCAGTCCTGCCCGACCGTCGATGAGACCTGGCTGGCCAAGGCAAGCCCCTTGCCGCCAACCCCTAACTCCGACCTTTGTGACTGCATGGTCAAGAGCCTGGATTGTGTTGTCAGCGAGGATCTTGATGAGAAGGATTATGGTGAGCTCTTCGGTCAGGTTTGCGGCTATGGAAAAAACATCTGCGATGGCATCGCCCACAATGCGACCACTGGTGAATACGGTGCTTATAGTGTTTGCAACAGTAAGGACCAGCTGTCCCAGGCCCTCAATAGCTACTACCTGAGCCAAAACAAGGTCTCCTCTGCCTGCGACTTTAAGGGCAAGGCGAAGACTCAGTCTTCGAGTGGATCCTCGGATAGTTGCAAGTCGTTAATCAGCCAGGCTGGTGGCACGGCTGGGACTGGGACTGTGACGGGTGGTACAGCTGCAGCGACTTCGACTTCCAAGGGAGCCGCGGGTCATGTGGCCTCGCCTACGCCGGTGCATGTGAATGGATGGCTTAGCTTCGGTCTTCTCGTCGCGGCGGCCATGGTCGGTTCTTTGATGCTTGTTCTTTGAAGGGTTCCGTGATGATTCCATCACGACTTTTGTTATTCAATCTTCTTTTGTTTTCGCCATTCAGACCTAGCAAGGGGGCTTCTAGGTATTTTACTAACGCCAAAAATCAATGAATTTGGCAATTTGCTTTCTACGCACATCAAGCTTGCCTCTATATCTTGTACACGGAAGCTGACACCACCAAAAAGATACTAGCATGACATCTTGAGAGGGTCCCTCAAAGCTGACAGCTAATTTTAGATCGATAGCTCTACGATAGGTGGGCCTCCAAGCCAAAATCCCAAGCTAATCCGCAGACCTGGCCATAAGCCAACGATCGTTTCTTTTATTCGCTCGCCAAATTTGCCTGAATTTTCTGTGTACCTCTACCCATTGCCACTCAGCACATCATCATTGCCATTTAGCCTCCGATTTTCCGGAGCTTCCAAGAATTGGTACATGCTGGCCACCAATCACGCTTGGTGTGAAGTAAGCCGCTTAATTGTCCCACGGCGCGACCTTTGAGGGCGGCTTACTTGCATATCGAGCTCTCTACACTTTGGTAAACGTATCAATTTCCTACTACGCATGTCATTTGAAAGTTGTTTACGATTTTCGTGAGGCCAGATTATAAGTATCAGGCATTATGCCGTTGCGACGAGCTTTATTCCTGAAATCCCGCTCCAGTTCTTCGGGTTCTTCAAAGAAAAATATATATCCTCTATATACCAGGGTCAAGTTACACTTAGCAAGACAACATGCCTCTTCCATCCAACCCAGAGACCGTCGAATCAGCTCGTCAACTCGTTGACGTCTTCCACAAATTCTTCGGTTCCCATCCCAGTTTCAGACCCGGTACGCAGAACTTCGAATCCCCACCTCCACAGACAAATAACAATCAACCCAAGCCCACGCAAAAGGCATCCTACTCAAAGGAACGTTCGAACCAACCCCAAACGCCTCAACCCTCTCAACGGCCCCGCACCTTCAACGCCCAAGTACTCCCATCATCGCCCGCTTCTCCAGCTCAACTGGAATCCCAGATATCCGAGACACAAATCCGAACGGAAACCCCCACGGCTTTGCTGTCAGATTCATGCTCGAAGAGACGCCCCGCCGTGTACACACTGACATCATCACGCACTCGACACCCTTCTTCCCGGCCAAGGATGGACCCGACGCATTGGCGTTCTTCACGGCGCTGGCGAATGGGACTATTGTGCAGCATCTAGAAACTCATCCTGCTGCGAAGGCGTTTATTCAGGCGCCGAAACCGTTCCCTGTTTCCTTTGCGACCGAAGAATACTTTGGTATTCATGCATTCAAGCTTGTGAATGGAGATGGTATGGGGACTTTTATTCGGTATCGCATTTTGCCGAGGGCAGGCAAGGCTCATTTAAGGGAGGAGAGGATTGAGGAACAGAGTGGAAATTATCTTTTTGATCAACTGGAGGCTACTTTGAAGGATGGGGCGGTTGAATTTGATCTTGTTGCCCAGGTTGCGGAGGAGGGGGATGTTACTGATGATTGTACGGTTCACTGGCCTGAGGATCGGGAGATTGTTACTTTGGGGAATATCTCATTGGAGCAGATTTTGGAGGATAATGCAGATGAGCAGAAGAGGATTATTTATGATCCTGTGCCTCGAGTGGATGGGATTGAGCCTTCGGATGATCCGCTTGTTGATGTGCGGGCTGCTTTGTACTTGATTAGTGGGCAGGAGCGGCGGGCTGCTTAGTTTGTTTCAACGAGTATCGAATATCGAATATCGATAAATGGTATCAAGTATCCAACGCTGTTCTTCAACTTGCTTTTTTTTCAAATGGTATAGAGGATGAATGAGACATTTTCATTCCAAATGATCAGATGGTATGACTACCCGACTAAATACATCTTCAACCACAGCCAACCGCATCCGACAAACACAAAGCATTCGAAAGCAGCGGACCTCAGCGAGACTAATAAGATGCTAAATTCTGTTTTTCTCCCACATCACAACACCAGAGACTGTCTCACTCGGCTCTTACTGAATGAAATATGCGATAAGATCTAGATGATCACGTAATGTAAGCTCACTCTATGCTTAAAGAGGATGAGCTCCTTCAGTCTCACTGCCTGCACTATAACCCGTCGACCATCAGAAACATAAGGAAGAATGCAGTAAGACGAACCGAAATCAGGTCCTACTGTACTAGGTGACGCTTATATGATTAATCGGTGGTAAGTGGCATTTCCTCCCGGACGTTTTACCCCGAACATATCTCGCTAATAACATGCAGTCTCCTCAGCTCAGATCGGGCCGGAGTACCTGTTGACGGCACACGATCGCCTATGACGCGGAAGGGTTATGCGAGTTGCGTTACTCGCATTGCTAAAACGCAATTTTGACCCGTGTTTGTGATTCATTGTCCAATCGCTTCCCCTCATCTTCCAGACTCGCGCTGTACCACTCGCCCTGGAGGCTCTTAAGCGCAGAGCATGACCGCGAGGCTCCCAAATTCCTCCCTGTGTTGCGTTCTAACACCCATATGCACTTACCAGACGACTCTTAAAATATCTTCGTCCCTTCGTTCCATCCCACCGAAGATATCTACTTTTTCCGGCAGCAGAATTCACGGAACGTGACTGTTTCCCTCGACCCTTGAACATCCCTGTCATTGAAAAGGCAGGCTGCGACAACTTTGACCAGATATGTCGAAAATAAGGATTAGCCGCGAGAGTTACAAGGTAGGATGGATCTGCCCACTGGTGGTGGAGCAAGTTGCATCAATGCAGATGCTGGATGAGCAGCACGGACGTCTCCCACAGCCGAACAGCGACGCAAACATTGACAACTTAGGCGGTATTAATGGCCATCATGTCGCGATTGATGGTCTTCCAGGCCCGTTAATGTGCCCTGCAATACTGTCGTGACTCAAATGAGGATGACATTCCCAAACCAGAATTTGGTCTCTTGGTAGGGATCGATGGCGGCGTACCAAGAAAGACAGACCACAGGCCAATTCAAACACAGAGTCTCTTGCACGTCCAATAACAGCCCTTCTTAAAGCGACACGGCAGATAGATGTGCATCGCCAGCTAGTCGATGATGATCCGATTTGTGGAAACTTGAAAAGAATCAACACTAGCCACCAGAGGCTACACGATTATGAGTTTTCTGGAGCCGCGAACGATCTCTTATACGCATCGGACTACGAACACCAGAAGAAGGGTGAGTTTTGTCAAGGTGCTGGGTGTGAAGCAAGTCGGCGGATTGAGCGATCAATACATGAGGGCGGAGAAGATTCGTCTATCGTTGTACACAAAGGCATGATAGCTTCCGGAGAGATGGTTACAAAGAATTCCCAGAAACCAGACCAATTAGCGCGAGAGTATAGAGTCCTATGCTTGACTTCATATACCTGGGTTATTCGGGGAATTTCGATAATTATGACTCGCATAAAAGGGACGGGTACACAGCAGCCGTCGCTGCGGCATACGCAAGAGAAATATTCTGCTATATGGCTATCGAAGAGTCGAAGTAAATCACTTCCCATCCAAATCAGAATCACAAATAAAGTTATTTTCTGAATGCTGACACAAATGAGACCAGATGAGCCAGAGAAGTCAGAGGCAAACTCAATTCGAACCGCCACGTTTCTTCGAGCTGAGATCTTAACGCTGCTCTTGAGAAGTGGAGCCAACCCTAATATAAAGATGGTTGAGGACGTGACATCATTACATCAGGCGGCCGCGGGCGATTGGTCAGAGGGTGTTGATATTTTGGTCGAATCAAACGCGTTGATTGACTCCAAAGATTTACTTCTCCTTGAGACACCGCCTCATAAAGCCGCACGAAATTGCCACTCGGACATGTGTCGCATTTTGATCAAATGTGGTACCAACTCCAAACAGCAGGATATAGATGGTTAGACTATGAGTCGATCTTGGAGTGCGCGAAACAACATCTAGATGATTGGAAGATAGACCATGCACAATCGGCCTGGCTCAGCTGAATGAAAATATCAAAGAAACGCAGAGATATTTTCTTCTCTTCCATTTTACTTTTTTTCGTTGCTTTTTCTGGTACGTTGCTTCGTGCCCCCTGTCAAGTCTTCAAATGGCATATGACCTGCTTGCCTATATTTGATATATGGACAAGAGCTATGGTTTGGTCGATTGCCCTGTCATTTTATGTTGGAATTGTTTTCGTTGACTGGCATTTAGTTAGATTGGATGAAAATCAATGTGATAGGTGCAACTGCACTTGCCGCAATGAAAGCAAGGGACCGCCGTAAATGGAGGAAGATCGGCACACTTGGAGCCCCTTGCGTCGACACACCTCAATCACAAAATGAAACATCTCCTCAACTCACACTTGCAAGCTCCCTGAGAAAATATCAACAATGACAGCCCTCCACAATTCCGTCGAATGGTATAAAGATCAGGTAGTCTTCCTAACGGGAGCGACCGGGAATCTGGGAGGATGTCTGCTATACAAGCTGGCCGTTCAACTGCCAACGAAAAAGATATATGTTTTGTGTCGCGGCGGAATGCGTGATGCAATAAACAAATGGGAAGCCTCCATGCCGGAACAGATCGATGACATCCTTGATACTGGAAAGATCCAATGTCTCGTGGGAGATATTACCCGCCCTAGTCTAGGGTTGGGCACAGCAGAGCTAGAAGCACTGCAGAAAGAAGTCACCGTGGTGATTCATTCGGCCGCAAACTTTTCACTCTTTCAGGATCTACCCGAGTCTATCAGGGATAACTGTGTGCCCGTTGTCGATCTTGCTCGCTTGTCAATTTCTTTCCAGAAACTGAAAGCCTTTTTGCATATCTCAACTATCTCGAGTAAGAGTTTCTTGCCTGGTGGGACAGTATTAGAGGATGCCGAAAATCTGTCACCCGATGAAGACCCCCCGGAAAAACAACTCGAGGAGGTTCTGAGCACTGGGAAGTCCCCATACACGAAACAATTCATCGCCCCTTATGGGCAGTCGAAGTATCTGGCTGAGCAGATATTATTAAGCCTTGATACGCCTTTTCCAGTATTGATCGTTCGTCCAACGAATATCGGACCGGCTATCAAGGACCCTTGTCCATTTTATGGGCCGGACGGTGCAATCCCTCTACACACTTTCTTCGAACTTCTATTCGAAGCGAGCGAACGTCGGAAGTTTGAGGATCTGGCTACATTGCCTCAAGATATCATCGTCGACGAGATTCCGGTCGATATCGTCGCAAATGTCTGTCTACTTCATCTGGCAATTGGCACAATCGGAATCGTGCAGGCTGGCTCTCAGCTATATGTACCTGTGACTTTTGGTGAATACATGAATCAGATTCAGAAATATGCGCCTCCTTCACTGGTCGAGAAGGCTGGTAGGATCCGAGTGGAGAAAAATGTTCATTTTGCAAACCAGGCAAATGATATGATTCAGCATATATGCCGGGATTGGCAGATCGATTGCGAGCGATCGAAGCCTTTCAAGTCTATGGAGGGACCTATCGGTCTGGCCCTTCCGGGGCATGACTTTGAGGTTTTCTTTCAGCGGAGGATTGCAAAGCGGGCGCGAAATGTGGAGAAGTGGATTGATAGCCTGAAGCAGACGTGAGAATTGGGTAAATGAAATGTATTTCTCAGTAGAAAAATTTGTCATCTTGAATGTTAAAAACAATGTACTACTCTTGCATAATATCTTCAGGGGCTCCGAATACATCCATGGCCCACTTGGTATTCTGCTCCGTCGCGATAGCGAGTGGTGTCTTTCCATCCTTGTTTGCAGCCACGGCCAGATCAGGAACCTTTTCCGTAAATACGTTTGCTGTTCTTCGGTACCCAGGTTCCGCAAATTTGTTGGAAGGCTGGCAGCCAGCGATATGATGGAAAACGGTCCATCCAGAATTGTTGTCCACCGCGGTCAGATCCGCCCCTTTCTCATAAAGCGCCATTGCACGCTTGATGACGCCTTCCTCCCACACATGAGGAAACACCACCACCACGGAACGGGAAGGAAGGGACGATGGAGGCATATCCGCGAACGCTTCAACGTGCAGAGGAAAGAAGCAAGTTGCGCCCTGCTGGATCGCCACGCTCCATATCAACATTCGGCATCTCCAGCCATGGCTGAACGATACCACCATTTGAGAAAATGTTACGCAGGATGAACTTATCCGTATGGCAAAACTAGAAAGGATCGGCTCCGTGGGATAGCAGGCGGTGGATCATGTGGATCGCGTTGTCGCGACTGTTGAATTCGTTGAAGTACTTCATGGAAATGTAATGAAGCGGATGCAGAATAAACGTCTTAGGTACGGGTTTCTTTGCCATTCTGTGAGCATATCAACGCGGTTGTGTGCTAGACAAACTCGTGGTGTAGACGTCAGGGTCCATCTCTAGAAGAGCAGATACTACTTCGGGGCTGAAGTTGACAAGCGCGCCAAATAGTTCCATGGGATGCTCGGTTGATGGATGTGCGCCATGGTCAATCAAGAGTGGAAAAATAGACTTGCTATGTATGGACGCAGCAAGAGGTGTAAATCCACATATTGCTGCAAGAATGTTCACAATTTCCAACTGTCTGTAGCCACCGAGCTCTCCTCTCAACACAGCGTAAAAGAGTGGCGTTTTCTCTTGGGGAATTGCAGGTATTCGGATCGGGACCGTGCTGAAGCAAGTATTTGATAGCTCCTTCGTGCCACCAATGCTCACCCCGAGCCAATCGGTGCAGAATACTATCACCGGGATGTCAAGATCTTCACCGGTCGCATCAACCGTTTCTATCTGGATATTGATGTCGGAACCAGCGTCAAGCAGCTGAATAACTTTCTTGACCCGAGACGCATCCCCCGGCTGTTGGCGACGCTGTGGAGTAATCACCGGGCCGTGAAGAGGCAGAAAGTTGGGCGGTCCCCTGTCGGTTTGATTGGATTTTGACTTCAAGGCATCTGCACCGTGCTAAAAGAGACGTTTGACGAGTGCTGAGCCGGGCGCGCTGACGGCTAGAAACAGTGGTGTCTTCTCTTTATGTGAGACATCAATATTGCAAAGCCCGGTTTCTAACAGTGTTTGGGCCACCACCAGTTTCGCCTTCTCTCAGGAAGTAGATAGAGCCTAGGCGACTGCTCATTTAGAGTATTTTGCCTAATTCTGCCTGGTATTGTCCGAGGGAAAGTATTGCCGTACATTTTGACTGCACCGAGTGAAGCCGCAATCTACCCATCGACCCGCAGCCCCAAAGAGCGATCAAAGTTGGGCTGAGAAAGAGCAATCTAGTCTAGCTTTTCTCGACCGTTGCCTTCAAAGTGGTCGCTGATCACGAATGACCATGTTTTTCTCGCTTTGGGCTCCTTTGTCTCTTGACGGCGAGGGACGAGGCAATGAATGATGATGGGTGGATGAATTTGGAGAGGTTCCGCTATTTATACAACCGATGCGCTGTCACGTACGCTTGTGCCTGAGGCTTGACGTGTCAACGTATTCCGAAATTACATATACCCCAAGAGCAACAGAAAAGTCCAAAACAATCACTCGCAGTACTTGGCACGTAGATGCTCGATCACCACAGTTCCAAGGTTGCCTACAGTGCCGGCCTTCGTGATTTCTGCCAAGCTAATCTCTAAACCCAAATTGCGACGCGCCCAACCTCGAATTTCAATCGACATGAGCGAGTCAACGACAATCTTGGCAGTTTGCTCATCGTCCAAATCCTCCGCGTTCGTCATGTGTTGAGTAATGAGTTTTCCGAGCTCCCTGCGGATGAAGTTCTGAGTGTCGACCTCATCTAGAAGAGATGGATCATGCTCTATCTTGAGAAGAAGCCCTTTCAAACGGTCGCTCGAAGCTTCCGTTCGCGTGTTGAGCTTCGATTCGAGATTGTAGTACAGACCATATCGTATGTCGCGACCCCAAGGGGTTCGTACATCGGGGTGTGAGGTGGGCTTTGTGTTGTTCAGTCCCACAATGATAGGACTGGAGAATTCTGCCCGGGATTGACGAATGGCAAGTTCCATGCCCTCGATTACCTCGCCTTCACTGAGCAGGCGTGAAGCACCTGCTCGAACACTTTGAAGGATTTTAGGGTTGCGGCTGACAAGACCAACATCTTCAACTGGCCCAAGGGCAAGTGCCGAACATGGCAACCCTAGCTCTCGGCGAAAGGCAGTGAATGCGTCAAGGAAGGTATTGGCAGCGGCATAGTTGGCTTGTCCTATATTGCCACAGGCTCCGCAGAGTGAACTCAGAACAACGAAGAAGTCCAGATCGATTCCCTGAACAGCGTCATGCAGATTGAATGTTCCCTCGACTTTCGGGGACAGCGAAAGAGCCCATTCGTCAAAGGTCATCTTGCTGAAGGTCCGATCCTAAAATACCATCAGAGCATTAGCCATTGCAGATAAGAGCAGTGTTGTCGAGTGGTATTCTTACATTGAGATTCATCGACATTTGGATAACCCCTGCTAGTGGCCTCGTACACTTTGCCACGGCCCTTTGGACGTCATCGAGCTGCGACACATCGCCAGACACACATATTGCCTCGCAACCTTGCATTTCAAGATCCGTCAAGAACACTTTATCTTCTTCAGAATTTCCAGCGGAGCGTGAGAGATAGACCAACTGGCGAGCACCATTCTCAATCATCCAAGTCGAGATAGCGCGTCCGAGTCCTCCTAGTCCTCCCACCAAAAGGTAAGACCTCTGCGATGAGAACTCAAGCTTGAGCTCATCGCGCACGAAGGATAGATCGTCAGAGTAATTTGGCATTTCGATCAAAACCTTGCCCATATGGACACCCTGCTGCATGTATCTGAAGGCTTCCTGAATTCGATCGGCTGAAAATTTAGTCACAGGTCGAATCGGCTGAACTTTCGCTTCACGGTTCAATAGCATAGTTTTTGAAAAGACTTCCTGCAGTACTTCGGGACACTCGAGAGCCAGGGACAGAAGGTCGACCCCGAAAAATGACCTGTTCTTACCGAACGGAGCCATGCTGAGTGTCCCATTTGTCAAGAAATCTCTTTTGCCAAGCTCGAACATCTTCCCGCGAGGAGCGACGCATTCCCATGATGCATGAAGTAGATCACCGGCCAGAGAGTTGAGGACAATATCGACTCCGCGACCATTTGTCTCGCGCAAAATATCTGTCAAGAATTCTTTGCTTCTGGAGTTGAAGATTCGATTTCGGGGGATGCCAAACTCGCTCATCAGGAATTGAACTTTTTCTTCCGTCCCAACTGTCGTAAATACCTAGATCCAGACAATTAATCTCGTAGTCCAGACAAACATAGAGAGATGACTAACCTCTGCACCTATCATCTTGCATATCTGTATGGACGCGATACCGACACCACCACATGCCGAGTGAATGAGAACGGTCTGACAAAAGGTGTTAGCTACACATAAGGAAGGGCTTGAATGGTGCTTCCTTACCTGTCCTTTCTTCAGTGAGCCAAGTTCGATCAACGAGTAGATGGCTGTGAGATAGACAGTTGTCATGGTAGCAGCTTCTTCAAGGGAAAGGCCATCTGGGATTTTGCAGCACCGATCAGGGTGTGAAGTGATTCGGGATTGCAGCATGCCGGGATAAAATGCCATCACCTTGTCCCCGGGTTTGAGATCAGTAACATTGCATCCGACACGACGGATAGTCCCACTCCCCTCTAAGCCAATTTCGGTTTTGTTCCCAACAAGGCCCATGGCGATCAGAATATCCTTAAGAATAGTTAGAAGAGACGATATCCTCTCTGGAAGATGACATACCCTGAAATTCAATCCAATATATTGCACATCAATCTCAATCTCATCATCTCGGAGGTCAGGCAATGGGATAGCACACCACTGCAGAGTATCAAGGATACCGTACGTGCTGATATCAAGCTTTATCACCCTGTCCTCACTGGAATCCACCAGACTGTCTTGGGTCTTATTGGGAGCAGCCCATTGGCATCTCCCAACATGAACGGCCTCGTTATGATAAGAGAATTCGTACTCAGGGTCCATGTCATCCGCTGTTCGAGATGTATGAATTTTTTCGAGGACTTTGCATAGTGAGGCGGCCGCAGCCCGGTCAAATACATCTGTCTCGAAAATGGACAAATCGATGCCGATCTCCTTTCTGAGCGTTCGAGCAAACCCGAAGATTAGTCCATAGCGCGGATCTTTGCAGCTAAACTGTGCGGAACGAGTGACCCAGATGCTCCGACATTTGGCATTGAGAATGTAGTGTTGCAGTCGCAAAAATCCGTCCTCCTTGAGATCATACAGAAAGGGGCCGTCCAGGTCAAGCATGAAGACAATTCCTTTTCCACGGGGAGGTTCTTCGTCTAGTGTACTCCAGGATACGTCGTAGCCTTCTTCAAGAAATTTAGCTTCAACCTCACTGGCCCAGAAGCAGCTGGTGCTGTCTCCTACAAGGACAATCCCCTGAGCGTTCGACTGTGTAGAAACACTAGATAGCATGTTGAAGCTGAACTGAAATGGTGGCTCGATATCGTAGCTGTATGCGTCGCTTCCTGTGAATCCAGCTGCTCGTAGCTCAGAATCCCACCTGTCGGGTGAAATATAAGGTCTGTCATGTCGATTGTCGTCTTTACCAATCCACCATCCGGGGAGAACACCCTGCAAACCTGTCAGTAAGGCAGGGGCACTTTCAGTGTACTTTGAGCTCAGGGGCTCATTTACCATGGTATAGTCAATGATCAAACTCTCAGGATTCAGCTCGTTCAGAAGCAGTTTTCCATTGGGCGAAAGTAATTTATTCACGTTCTGGAGAGTGTCTCTGAGCACCGGAGTCGCATGAAGAACCTAGTTCTTGGTCAGCAGTACAAAAGTTAGCGGCACTAATATTACGAACTCACATTTGAGGCAATAACAAGATCAAATGTATGTGGCTCAAATCCTTGCTCTTCGGGGTCGCGAGAGATGTCAAGAACCATGAATTCAAGTTGATGATCGGCATTAAACTTCTCCTGAGCCGCAACCGTGAAGCCCGGTGAAATATCCGTGAAAACATATTTGGAATACAAACGTACACCCTCGGGTGTTTTGAGATTTTGCAACACTTGTTTTGTGGCAGCTCCGGTTCCAGCGCCGATCTCGAGGATGCGCATTCGTGGGTTTGCATGTCCGAGAAGTTGCAGAGGGTATTCCCAAAAATTTGTAGTGCCGATACCTGCATACAGCCTCTCCAGCCTGTTATCATCCATCAGGACATCCAGCGCAGATCTTTTGCCAGGTACAAACTCCGAATAATTCTCAAAAACAGCCTGGGAAGCTGCAGACAAGCCGGAGAAGCCATCCTTGTGGTCCCATGTCGCACAAATTTCAAGAATCTTGGACTGTCTAGCCTCAGAACTCAACGCTACCAGTTCTAACCACTCGGGACAGTTGTGGTAGTATCCAGTTCGTACCCTGGAGGCCGTGGTAGCTATCCAGTCTCTGTATCGGATCATGTGCGGCTCGTTTGAAGTTGAATAATCAATTTTCTCAGCTGTCTCGAGGACGTATAGGAGAGCGATTCGTGCAGCATCCTTTGACATTTCAAGAACCTCTCCAGCTGCATGGGGCTTAGTAACCCAAAGCTCAGGTGGAGTCAAGTCGATCGCGGGAGACCACTTTATTTGAGACATCAACGGAATGGGGTCCTTTGCAATCTGATCTTGCACACTGAAAAATGCAGCTTGGTCAAGAGATAACAGAAGCTTTCCATCGTTTGCCCTCAAGGTTGAGCTTCCAAGCAACGAACCGATTGAGCTGTGGGTCATCTGGCTCTCGAGTGGCATCTCTGTTGCGTTACCTGCAACGTAAAGCTGTCCTATTGCCGCAGGTATAGCAAGTCGATCGATCCGGCGTGAGACACCATTTGTCAGAGCAACACTCATGAGCTGCAGGCATTGATCGATGACAGTTGGATGGAGGGCATATCTGCTTGAGCAATTTTCAATTTTGTTTGTGACAATCGCATCTGCTTCCAGTTTCACTGGATCGGCGGCGATTGAATCTAGCCCTCGGAAAGACTGTCCATAGTTCAGGCCACGCTTGTCTAGCGCCCGGTACCACTGTTGGGTTTCAACAGACCGAATTCGCTTCTTGATATCCTTAGGGGACGGGGCATAATCGAAATGAGGCCGGACTTGTCCTTGGCACTGCTTCGTCCAACCAACACCGTCATGCGCCGTTATGGTGAAATTGTACCAGTCCGAGTCGACAAGGTCTGTAACTTTCACAGGCCTGAAACTGGTAATAATTTCAGTAGCCTGATCATCCTTCAACAGAAGTGGGGATTTCAACACGAGATTCTTGATGGAGTAATCTTCCACGTCAGCGTGCAGTTGCCGTACTGCTTCTCCTGCCATCGCAACGTACGCTGCTGCCGGAAAAACCACGTTCCCTTGCAGAACATGATCCCATATCCAGGGCACATCTTCGAGATGAAGAATATTTCTCCACGAAGGCTCAAGGTCCGAGGATTCTGCTATCCTGGCACCCAGGATTTCATGGTGTGCTGATTTTCTCTGCCTCCATGCAGTTGCGAGGCGGCTTTCATGCCAGTGGCGTGTCGGGTGCTGCCATGCATACGAAGGCAAACTGGAAAGTGTCTCCCCAACCCCGCTGACAACGTCCCATTTAACATCCATGCCGCATAGGTGATTGCACCCAATTGTGTGAAGAATTTGAGACCTTGAGTCTTCAGCGTGGCGAATCATTGTTGGAATGTAAACAGGATCTGTTTTCAAAGATAACGATTTGAAGATTTGCCGGAGTGGACCAGCTAAGGCAGAGTGTGGTCCAATCTCAACAAAGCTGTGCCTGGAATTGGATCCATCGAGTATCAATCTGATCGCATCGTTGAAGAGAACCGGGGACTGCAAATTTCGTCGCCAGTATGAAGCACCCAGTTGACTCGGGCTGCTTATGGTTTCCGAGGTCACAGATGAGAAAAAGGGTAGCATTTCCGTCTGCAGTTCAATGTAGCCGGCGATCTGATTTTCATATATCTTCCCTGGATCGAGCATATGGTCTGAAGCATGCATTAGATTTCAGCTCAAACTGAAAGAGGTACACAGAAGGTATATAGACTTACGCGAGTGATAGGCAGTCTTGACACGGAGTAGCCGGCACAGTGTCTCCGGTAGGTCTTCTTTTATCCGTCCACTGATTTCATGAATGGCATCAATATCCCCGGACAGTGTCACGCTTTGGGGGCTGTTTTCGCAGGCAACAACGACAGAATCACTGAGATAAGGGGTGATCTCGCTGCGTCCGACACCGACAGCTAACATCGCACCCTTGCCATCCATTGATTCGGTTGCGATTCCACGGTAGTAGGCAACCGCCATTGCGGATTTTGCGGTTATCGCCCCGGCTGCATATGCTGCAGTAATCTCACCGCTGGAATGACCAACAACGGAGTCCGGTTGAACCCCCATGCTTCGAAGCAGGTTAACAAGTCCGATTTGCAGAGCTGTGCACAGAGGCTGAGATAGAGTGGACTTATTGACGCGGCAGTTCGGGTTCATGAGCTCCTCTGAACCATGTGTTAGTAAAGACATTCATTTGACCCTGGTAGTTGAACTTCACCCTGTAGGCTCCACGAAGGAGGATTCTCCAGTTCTTGCAACGAGCTGTCCAGCTTTTCAATATCTTCGCGGAAAGACTTAAAAGTCTCAATTAGATCCTTGCCCATTCCCGCCCATTGAGCCCCTTGGCCAGTGAAGACAAATGTGAGCTTCGTGGATGTTTTTTGGCCTTTTTGGAAAGAGCCTGGGTCAACTGGCTTGCCGGGTGATGCCACAGCAAATGCCCGATGCAGTAAATGCTCACGTCGTACACTAAGTGTATAAGCTAGATCATGAAGGGTATCGGGGTTGTCGTTGGCATAGTGAGATATGTCTTTAATTCGTTGCTGAAGAGATTCGGCACATTTCGCAGATACAACAAGAAGGCGCGCGCCCTCGGGCTGCGAAATTTTCGCACTATGATTTCGTCTGTGGCTTTCAAAATAGCTCTCTTTGGAGTCCAGGACGACATGAGCGTTTGCTCCACCAATCCCAAAACAATTGACACTTGCCCTCTGCAAACGATCTGTTGGCCATGGCAGAACTGATGTCGGGACTTCAAGCTTGGCCTCGTCAAACGGAATTTTCGGATTTGGAGTGTCAAAGAAGATGTTCGGAGGTATTTGTTTGGTTTCTAACGCGAGCACAGTTTTGATGACTGAGGTTATGCCCGAGGCGCCTTCGGAATGGCCCACATTTGGTTTTACCTGAGACAGTTAGAGAGTATTCACAGACCGGAGATGTTCACTAACTCACTGATCCAATCACTGTTCCATTGTTTTTGAACAATTTTGCAACGACAGAGGTTTCGGCTGTGTCACCGATAGTCGTTCCCGTACCATGACATTCGAAAAACGCCGTCAGTGAGATGTTTTCAATGCGCGCTTTCTTGTACGCTTTTCTGACCAGGCGCTCCTGAGATAACGATCCCGGCGTAGTGATGCTTGGGGTTTTACCGTCGCAATTTGTTGACGTAGCTCGAATAACCGCTCGGATCGGATCGTTACTTCTGATTGCATCGTCGAGTCGTTTGATATAAATTGCATTAATTGCTTCCCCTCGGCCATAGCCGTCGGCCTTCGCATCGAATGTCCTACACATGCCACTCGGAGACAAAACCATGTTCTCAGACATTGTCGTTGTCATGGTGGGAGCAAAAATGAGATTGGTACCTGCAACGATGGCCGATGAGCACTCCCCCGAGTACAGTGCCTGACAGGCTTCGTGGAGGCCAACCAGGGATGACGAACATCCGGTCTGCAGGGTCATGCTGCGATTGGAACATTAGAGATGATCACAAGAAGCGTAAAGGAAACGTACCTCGGACCCTGGAAGTCATATTCGTATGAAACTCGATTGGACAGTGCAAATTGGCCAGTTCCGAGGACATGATAACGATCCACGTTTTGGGGATCCTTGCTGGCCAAGTCCAGCCAGTCTTCTCCATATACTCCAACAAAGCAGCCAACCTCCTTGCCTCGCCATTTCGTTTCTCCAGCACTCTCGAGACATTCCCACACAATTTCAAGTAGCTGTCGCTGCTGGGGGTCCATTCGCGCGGCCTCTGCTGGCGTGATGGAAAAGAAGTCTGTATCAAAGCATGCAGGGTCTTCTTGGAGGAAATAACCTCGTCGCGTTCTGACAGAATGAGGCTTGGATTCATTGTAGAATGACTCTATATTGTACCGATTTTCTGGAACCTCACACAGTCCATTTCGCTTCTCAATCAAGAATTTCCAAAACTCGTCAGGTGAACTTACACCACCCGGTAGTCGGAGGGCCATGCCACAGATTGCAATCGCTGGAAAGTTTCCTATTTCGGGGTTTGCGTATTGTTCTTGACCCCCGATCTCAGGTTGGTGAAGCTCGTCATCTCTGCAGAGTGAAATATGGTTCACGGATTCGGTAGGTGGCTGCCCACTAGCAGTACCGAGCTTCGCGGATATTTGGTTCATTCCCATGATTTGCTCAAGGGAATTGGCTTCTTCAATCTGATCCAGTCGTAGTGAGGCCATCTTGGTGCTCGTTTCGGCTTGATCAAAGCAGACGGTTGGCGGTGTTCTAGTAGGGCCCAGTCTTTACCCCTGATCAAGCAGTGATTATTTGCACAGACGTCGACATCTTAGGGATGTGGGGAAGCCACTATTATCATGGCTGCAGAAGCATTCGACGCGATGGACAGGTTCACGCAAGGGGGTCGGTCAAGAGAGCTGAACTGGGCGATCCACCCGGCCATCCGGCCCCAAGGCTTTGGTATGATACATCACACCTTCGACCAATGAAATGACTGCGAGAGGTCTCAAAAAAGACGGCTGGACCTCTGTTGGTAGATATTCATGCAGGCCTATCTAATATATTGAAAGGTACAGCTGACATGTGTCAATAGCCTGTTTGCTCGTTGGCTGCCTGAGGCATCAACCGCCCTCCTTTTCACGTCCTTCCTTTTTTTATTCCCTGGCTCTCTCTGATAGATCATTTCCGGAAAGGCCTTCGTCGATTTATTGTCCGCATATACGAACGTCTCCCACAGCTTTGGAATTATTGTTTTCCAACCCTTCCTTCTTGCAGGCAACTATGCGCGGCGCTACGCGACACGCAAGTCTCGAACCATTTTTTAGCTTCTTCCAACTTCTAATTAAACGGGTAACAATCAAGCCCTAGTTCCCTGTGCATGTTAAGCTTCGAACATGAATCATTCAATCATTGACGAGAAGGATCGTCCCGCCCCTAGCGACGATGGAATTCCTGCCGAGATTTATTTATTTACCCCTAGATACGCGTGAGAAATTAGTCAAAGGCACGAATAAGTGCTCGCCGGATCTTACAGACTTTTGAATCCCGGAACCTCGCCGCTCGTTTTCATCCAAATTCGTTATATCCTACTCGGCACATCCAAGTTTTGCGATACTGTTGGAGCTATTCCTCTTCACTATGCTTGTCACCCGAGTCCTCGCCGTCGCCGCTTTGGCAGTCACGAATGTTCTGGCTATTGCAAACATCGATCAGACCGTGTCGGACATACAGGAGATCACCCACAAGACCAGGGTCGTCAAACGCGCTATCGAAAACTTCAACGGCGGAATTCCTAGCGCTCTAAGGGTTGCAAATGCCATTTACAGCGCCCATGCTGCTGCTGAAATGACGCGAAAGCACATCGGGAGCTCCGATCCATTCTCTGATGAGGATGGTGACAAGACCATGGATGCATACAATGAATTTTATCCAGTGCTGCTCGCGACATTGCAAGCTGGCCAAGAAAAGGTATGGTCTACAAAATACTCTCATGTTGAAATTCTTAGGAAATCAAACTAACTTATGGTTACTAGGCACCCGAAGTGAGAAGGTCCGGCTTTGCGTACTTGACGCAGGGTATGGTCAGCAATCTGTACAACGAGAAGACTCGCGTCGAGGAAGCCATGCACAGTCAATTGTCGAGCAACCACAGCCGCATGCTTGAGCCTACCATGCACCAGGTTGACATAGAGTTCAAGAAAACCTTGGATTCTTACCAGGGATAGATCAGTCATGATGTATTACAAACCGATGTTACACAGTTATGTACGGTAGCCCTGCAAGGGGCAAGCATCTCCCTTATCGGTTCGCTGGTAACACAATGGCGATCTCCAAACAGTGCTTTTTCAATTTTCTTTTTCCTCGATACATGATAGCACTTTTTGAATGATCCTTAATTACATTCCGGCTTTCACCAAGTATTCAATCTCATGAGGAAACAAAATCATCAATTCCAGCATGAGACATTTATCCCCCATCAGACCCAAGAAAGTCCACGATTTTACGTGGCAGTCTGAGCTTCAGTGGTACTATGAATATTTTCATTGGGGCCACTTTTTCTTTCTCGTCTGTCCAATCATCCCGCTTCCACTTGTTGTCAAATTCGTTGATCTGAAACTTGAGACGGCTATTCTGACTTTTTGCTCCCACATTGTGTATGGCTTGGCCATTACCGCCGGTATGTTGAATCCTTCCATTCTTTTAGAGATAGCAAACTGAAGTGTTTACCAGGGTATCACAGACTGTGGGCGCATCGGTCATACGCGGCATCCGCTTGGCTGCGATACTTGCTTGCCTTTATCGGGGCCGGCCAGTGCCAATGGTCGATCCTGTGGTGGTGTCGTCATCATCGTGCTCATCACCAACATACAGATACGGACAAAGATCCATACAATGCACGACGAGGTTTCGTCTTTTCTCATATCGGTTGGTTGATCGGACACAACCCCTCTTCGTGGGGTAAAGTGGATGTTTCCGACTTGGAACAAGATCCTGTTGTGCTCTGGCAACAACAATTTTATGTGCCTTTAGCCATCCTCTCCGCTGTCGTTATCCCTGTCTCTATTGCCCATTTTGGCTGGAATGATGGGAAAGGTGGCTACTTCTACGGCTGTTGTATCAGGCTCTTTATTAGCATGCATAGTACATTTTTAGTCAATTCGCTGGCACATGCAACGTGGGCTGGAACTCAGCCATTCTCCGAGTCAACGACTGCGCGCAACGTCCCATTGGTCGCTCTTCTCGCAGGGGGAGAAGGAAGCCATAATTTCCATCATGCCTTTCCGACAGACTATCGGAATGGAACAAAATGGTTTGAACCAGATTGGTCTGCTCGACTCATCAAGTTGTGTGAAAAGCTTGGGATTGCTTGGGATCTCAAAATGACCAAGCCATCTCATATAACAGAGGTTCGATCTCGCAAAGAACGGAAAGGTGGTCTACAACGAGGATCTGAGGGCCTTTCGGCTAGGCTAACTTCGCACTTGCCGAACATGGAATGGGGCACTTTCGCGGAGTTATGTGCTAGCGGTCGTCGTTTGATATGTATCAACGGCGTTGTCCATGATGTGTCGCATTTCATATATGACCATCCCGGTGGATCTCAGCTGATTGAAAGTTCAGTTGGCAGAGATGTGACAGAACTATTCTACGACGGCTCTCATCCTCATTCTCAAAATGCAAGAGAGATCCTTGTCGGAATGCAGATGGCCTTGATTCGTTCTTAATCGACCTGTGTATTGTCTATATTAAAATATGTACTTGGGAAGGATTTAACACAACGCTCAATAATATTCGCACATCACATAGTCGAGGTCAGCCAATGCGCACTGACTCGCGCATTAAGGAAACTCAGATGTAATTTAAACATGATTCTTTCAGGAATCATCTCTAATATATTTCGGATAATATATGGCTAACCACTTCATGTGAGTGGCTCTGAATGACCCATGCGTCCGTTGTTAAGAGCTCCGTGATTATAGCTCGTCAATGAATAATGGAAGTTTCTGGGGGTATTTTCATTCTTCATCATGTCTTGGTAAAGAAGGTGAGTTGAGACTTCCTATAAGGTTGCCGTCGGCTCCAGACGACCAGGTTAACGCTATCATCACGTGGTTCTGAACACCGGCACCACATTAGATCGTCAGTAGCTCCACACTGGCACCTCCCTCTCTTTCTCTACATATTGTTCTCCATCCACGTGCATATCACCGGTGTTTTTCGAGCGCAGGAATCTTTTCTTCATCGAGCATCCGTAATCTCAAGATCTCTCCCCAAGCTGTCTCCTGGTGTCTTACCATCCGCCGTCGCCTCTTGTGTCCCGGTCCCACGACCAGGTTGTTTCGCAAAGGCGAGTTAGCTCCTAACAGCTTGAACCCTTGAGCCAAGACCGTGACTCGCGAGACATATTACAACAGACTGGTCCGACTGAGTTCAATAGGTCGTGTCCCTTGACCGCCCCTCTCTGTATCTTGATCCACAGATATTATATCTGTTTACCGTTCTCCAGGCCGAGGTACGTATCCTCATATACAACTACGCCTTCGAGTCCCAGGCAATTCCTCAAACGATTGCCTTTGTGATCCTTCAAAATGGGACTGGAAACACTACCGGCCTGGCTTGAGGCAGCGCAGTGGCACGTCATTCGCCCTCTCTCAAACGTGCCAAATCTACTTCGAAGCTTTTCTGCTTCCCCTGCAGTTCCCGATGAATATGGATGGCTCGTTGCACCTTGCGACTGTGCGTAGCTCGCTTCGCACATATACATGGATCGGGCTTAGAGAGGAGTTTTGATTTAACGGGTCACATCTCAGCTTCAGACCCCTCACCTTCAACTTTGATGGCAAATTGACCGACCAACGAAAAAAGTCCGGCCCAAGTCGTACCCCTGTGCCTCCCAAGCTAAGGCCCATTGATTCCGAAGTGCCTTCAGAAGCACTTCTGGAATTCAGAATTGACGGTCAGCCTGAGCTGATTAGGGATGGATCTGCGGGTGAATACTATGATCTTCTCACATGGAAACTGCGGAAATTAGAGAAAGAGATATGCTGACTTTAGTGGATCGTCCAGCACTTTCGTTCATTAGAAAAAATGTCATTTTATTTTTGGGAGTGTGAGATGTACAGGATGATCGAGAACGGGTGAGAAGCAGGTGGTATTAGCTATATGCTACTATCTTCTGCTATCTGAGAGAGAGAGAAGAGGAAGGAAGAGAGAGCGTGGGAAGTGAGAGAAGAGGTACAGAGTCAGGTGACTGTGGTGACTAAGTGGGTACCTGATGTATGTACGCTCAATTTTCGACCAAGAGGAGCTTTCCTCATTCAGATATTGTCTGTTGCAACCTGGAGAGTTTCCTGGCTTTCCGGATCCAAATAGGATATTCAACCCATTTTCAGCTTGCCTGAAACGTCAAAACAGGAATAGGCCCGTGCAAAGTCGCGAAGAGGGAGGTCCCGAACGGGAATGGTAAGATTGCGGCCCGGAAGCGCTCAACCGTGGATAGATATCCGCGCCCTGTACGGGAAAGTATGACCTTCTCCCAACACCAGTTCTCGACAGCTCAACCTTGTCCCCATTCTTTTTGCACAGGTACCAGTTCACCCAAAAGACTTGCTTATTAGAGGGAAATCGGAATTCGTGTTGAAATCGACTCATCAGGTATGTAACCGTCTACCTGCTAGTCAGCCCATCGTCTGAGGTTCTAGCGATGTCTAAAAAATGACAGTAGAACACGCAGGATGTCTTACCAATACATCATAACAAATGATGGTCCGTACATCAAGAAGCTACCCAATGTTCTGGAACCTACTCTACCTGAAAATCCTGTTCCTGTCACAACAAGCGGAAGGGTGGAAGACACCCTGACCGAAGAAGAGCAGCGGAAAAATGCTCGCAGTAAACGGTTGAAGAAATGGCGATATGCCGTGGGCATTGTCATAGCTACCGTCTTCTTCGTTGGTCTGATAGGATTCATGGCATACGAAGCCTGGGATCACATGGTCGCTGAACCTCAAAGACAATTCAAGGCCAGCTCCATGGGTCCCAACGACACGATTACCGATATCAAAACAGATATTCTGAACAATGGACAAGCCTGGACGGAGATAAGCGCCAGTCTGTATGAATTTCCGGAGGCTTCTCCTGCTTCTGAGACTACTCGCCGACGCAGGTCTTCCTCTCATCAATGATGATGACTCTCCAGTCATTTTCTCGCGGAAAGTACTGCCAGCCTGAGACATCTGTTATGGATGCTCATGAGGAAGTAGAAGTTGTTGAAGATGGTATTGACGAGTGATTTGTGAGTTTGATGACTAACGTTTATTCTTATATGTCGGCCCATACTTTTATGTCGCACTTGAAGTTTCTGAGAAGCTTTTTATTTTATTTTATTTTTTATTTGATATTTTTGTTGATTTTTGGGCGACGGACTGACTGCCTCTTTGCTTGCTTTGTGTCGATATCAGCAGACACTGGCCATTGCTGTGTTATTGATGATTTCAGCTGATTGGAGTTTGATTTCTGTTTTTGTATCACAGATTCTGTCATGAGAATAGCAATACCAACAATATTCTTACAGAATGGAGTTGTTCTGCCTCGGGTGGTCATTGTATGTGGCCACTTGTTGTCTCGGGACCCGCGGGCCACGCACAGGCACGTGCAGCTCGCGATCGCCGGGCGGTGCTGTTACATACCGTAATGGTTCACCGCATATACTGCCACCAAATTACACCTATATACACGCACTTAGCTACGCAAATCGGCGGTCTGGACATTTCCATCGCGGTCGGCAGAGCGTGGTAATACAAGGTCGACACAGCTTTACCGCTGTTTACCGCAGACGTTTCACACCCCTCCACAAACATTCCCGTCCTTAAAAGGAGCTCCCTCGCTTCACCGTCCTTCCTGTCTTGCTCCGAATCTCCACAGGAACCCCTCGACGCCTCGACGAGGGCACCAATTGATCATGAGTGCGACAGCCAAGGACGTCGAGCTGTCTAGCGACATCGACTTCATCAAGACTCCCGCCGCAAAGCCCGCCGAGTTCGAGACCGGCCAGGACTGCGGAATTGCCCTGACCAACGTGAGTTTGCCATTGGCTCGTTTTCAGCCCAATGTGAAGCTTGCTAATCCCTCCAAAAAGTCCGCAGCTATCCACAATGCTCCCCTGCCCGCAGATGGCCCCGGAAACGAGAGCTTCTCCAACTACGTTCTAGGCGGCACCCTCGTCGGTGTCCCGGCTTTCGTCACCTACCTGCTCGGTGGTGGCTTCAAGACCTGGGTTTTCTTCGCTATCGTCCTGCTGCTTCCTATTCTCGTCGCTTTCTGGACCTATGCTTCCAGCTGCAGTCCCCGGACCAACACCAAGGTCAAGCTTCCTGGTCGCCCTGTCGAGCATTACATCACCTTCAAGCGCGAGGAGGACAAGGCGAAATGGAGTGGAAAGAACAAGGTCCCCCTGCAAACCTTCGCTGAAATGTATCTGGATGGTCTCGTGGACTTCAATGGTGATGTCCTCGAGGTTCTGGAGTACCGCCACGACTGGGCCAACTTCACCTTCACCTGGGAGCTGTTCAAGTTCATCGTCTTCACCTTCTTCGTCGATGTGATCTTCCACACCAAGGCTCAGGATGAGGAGCAAATCCGCCCCAACTACGATCGCGGTAACGACCACTACGCTTGGTTCCTTGGGCCCCGTATGATCTACACCTCCGGTATCATCTCCGATACCGAGAAGGAGGAGACTCTGGAAGAACTGCAGGATAACAAGATGGCCGTCGTCTGTGAGAAGATTGGCCTGAAGGAAGGCGAGACTATGCTGGATATCGGCTGTGGCTGGGGTACCCTGGCTAAGTTCGCCAGTCTCAACTACGGCGCCAAGGTTACCGGTCTTACCATTGCGGAGAACCAGACTGCTTGGGGTAACGATGCTCTTCGCAAGGCTGGTGTCTCTGACCAGCAGAGCCGCATCTTGTGCATGGATTACCGCGATATTCCCCGTACCAAGTACGACAAGATTACGCAGCTGGAGATGGGCGAGCACGTCGGTATCCGCAAGCTTACTACCTTCTTCCGTCAGTGCTATGATATGCTCAATGATGATGGTGCCATGTACGTTCAGCTGTCTGGTCTGCGTCAGGCTTGGCAGTACGAGGATTTCATCTGGGGTCTCTACCTGAACAAGTACATCTTCCGTGGAGCTGATGCCTCGACTCCTCTGTGGTATTACGTCAAGTGTCTGGAGCAGGCTGGCTTCGAGCTTAAAGGGTAAACGATCCCGCCAATCTTCGGTTGATCAATTACTAATAGCGAACAGAATTGATACCGTCGGTGTTCACTACTCCGGTACTCTCTGGAGATGGTACCGCAACTGGGTCGGCAACGTCGAGGCTATCAAGGCCAAGTACGGTCCCAGGTGGTACAGGGTGAGTGCTTTTTACTCTTTTTCTTTTGTGACAGTTACTAATCCCGTCTCAACAGATTTGGGAGCTCTTCCTCGCCTGGTCCGTTATTGCCTCCCGCGAGGGTATGGCTACCTGCTACCAGATGGTCGTTGTCAAGAACCTGAACTCGACTCACCGTGTCAACGGCATCTCCTCCCAGTTCGGTTTGGCCGGTGCCCTGGCTGCCAGCAAGGCCGCCGGCAAGAACAAGTTGCCTTAAACCCCTCGTCTTTGACAGGAAGTGGCGAGTAAGAAATATCCATAGTGCGTACCACTTGTTCCTCGCGCGGTGCGAACGCGGTGATGATGGAAGTTTCTTGTAAAATACAGTAAGTACTATAGACATGACGCAGTTACTCGGAATGAAATGAATCTTTTTTGGGCAAAAGCTTATTCTGGCGGACTACTCGTAGTGTGGAATGTGGCTCGGACTACTAATCGCGGAACAAAACATCAAGTGCAAAGGCAGGCATAAATAACCACCCTTTGTACCTCAATCCATTGTTAATCAACCACAGACTCGAAGACGATATTAATCCCACTCTTCGCCCACCCTCGAAATTGTTCTTGACATGCGAAAAACCTTCGCTCAAAATGAAAGAACATAAAGAACTATATACGCCCGAGGACCTAAAACACTCAACACCGTCAGTCCCCCAGCCCTCCACGTCGGACTAAACAATCGACTCGCTTCGCGCTACTACAAACAAGCGCCCCGACAAAACCGAATCACACACCCCAGAATCCTGTGCCTTCCGCGCAGCCCTCATACAACTCCCCAACAATTCAGTACACAAAACCCTCGAATCCGACCCCGACCTCTCCGCTAAAATAAACTCCTACACCTCTGTCACCCAAAAATAAAATCCCTTCTAGAGAACCAAATCGGCTCCTCCCCCGACCACACGAGTGTCCAGAAGTATTCATCTCACATTAGCCCCAGCGCAAATCACGATGTTATCCCCCGTACAGAGGCGGATCCGGTAACGGCTGCCATCCTAGAGGATCGTGAAGCATGTCTCGACTGTCTTTTCGAGATGGACCTTGTAAATCGTGGCTGCGTCGCGTATAATGAATATGGATGGTCCATCCTCACTGCAGCTGTCAAGACAGATGCGAGGATAGAATTTGGTACGATAGGAGATTTGGTGAGTCGATTCTGAAGTTTGCGGCAACTGCGCAGTAGTCTGCTTTGAGTGATGATTGTCTTTGGGAGATTGTTTTTTGGTGTGATAGTCTCACCGACTCTGAGATTCCGGAGCGTGTTGCGGGAGAAAACTGGATTCGCTTGATCGGTATCCGCCTTGCCAGATGTCTTCGGTGCATGTTGCGAATCGGCTTTTGACATTGGGTGTTGATGTTGCGAGGTTGGCGAGGGGACCGAGGGGGAGGTCTTGTTGACATGCTGCGGTAGTTTGTCAGAATGTTGTGTTTCTCACTTAGTTGAAGCTACGCTACGCTGTCCGGAGGCTGTGAATGTTCCAGATAGTAATGGGATCATCACGCCGTTGGTGTACGCTTTTTAGTTGGGGAAGAGGAGGTCTGTTAGCTGGTTTCTTGCGGAGTCGTCTACTGTTGATATCACGGGTAAGGAAACACATAACGTAATCGGTAAGCGAGCCGCGCATGTAAGCCAGTCGCGCACCCACCCCAAAACGCGTCTATGAATTAGCACTTAATTCATTCAACCACCCACCATGCCACCAATTCGTGCCAGAGGCTCTACAAATTCAACAGAGCAAGAGGGTAGGATATTATTAGCCATCCAGGCTATTAAAAATCAAGAAATATCCTCCGTTCGCAAAGCTGCGCGCATTTATAATGTGCCTGAAACTACACTTCGCGATCGTCGTCACGGCACCACAAATCGCGCGATTTCTCGCGCAAATTCGCATAAATTAACAGAAATCGAAGAGGAATCACTTCAAAAATGGATACTCTCTTTAGATGATTGCGGAGCAGCGCCCCGGCCATCTACTGTACGCGAAACTGCGAATCTTCTTCTCGCGGCCCGCGGAACTACACCAGTTCAAACCGTCGGAGAAAAATGGGTTTATAACTTCGTAAAACGACACCCAAGCCTATCATCCCGATTCTCAAGACGTTATAATTACGAACGTGCGAAGTGCGAAGATCCAAGAATCATTAGGGAGTGGTTTGATCTTGTTCAAAAAACCATTCTTCAATACGGCATCGATCCCGACGATATTTATAACTTCGATGAGACTGGTTTCGCGATGGGATTAACAGCGACCGCGAAGGTTATCTCGAGGGCTGAATACTACGGTCGGCGATCGCTTTTACAGCCCGGAAATCGCGAGTGGGTGACTACAATCGAGTGTACGAATGCTTCAGGGTGGGCGCTCCCTCCGTGTGTGATTTTTAAAGGCAAAGTTTTGATCGAGGGTTGGTTCGATAATCTTCCGATAGACTGGAGATTCGAGGTTAGTCCGAATGGCTGGACTTCCGATGAGATCGGCCTTCGTTGGCTCGAAAAGCTCTTTATTCCGTCGACTTCTTCGCGGGTGAAGGGAAGGTATCGACTTTTGATACTCGATGGTCACGGAAGCCATTTGACTCCGAAATTCGATGAACTTTGTGAAAAAAACGATATTATACCAATCTGTATGCCTGCGCACTCGTCTCACCTTTTACAGCCACTCGATATCGGCTGTTTTGCCGTGTTAAAGCGCTCGTACGGTCGGATAGTTGAAACGAAAATGCGGAACGGAATCAACCATATCGACAAACTTGATTTCCTCGAGGCTTATCCTTCCGCTCCGATACTATTATAAATAGCTTCAGAGCAGCTGGTTTGGTACCTTTTTCACCCGATCAAGTGATCTTAAAGCTTGATATTTGTCTTCGAACCCCGACCCCCCCTCCGAGCCGGGATAGCGAATCAAGCCAGAATTTTACACCAAAAACCCCTTTTACCGATAAACAAGTACGTCGGCAAGCTTCATCAATCAAAGCTTTACTTCGTACGGGGTCTCGAAGTCCACCAAGCCCATCAGATCGAGCGTTAAACCAGCTTATTAAAGGCTGCCAACTTTCGATGCAGAGCGCTACTTTACTAGCGGAGGAAGTCAAAGGATTACGGGCGGAAAACGAGAAGAAGAAACAAAAACGCACTAGATCTCGCAGGCAGATGCCTTCCACTGAGGGCCTCTCGGTTTTCGAGGCCTCTGCATTAACAATGCAGTAGCAGCAAGCAATTGAACCCGCTCCACCCCCCGGGGATGGAAGGCCTTCGGAGGGTTTACAGCCACCTACGCGGGCCCAGCGAGGATGTGGAATATGTAGGCGCCCGGGACATAGAAGGGAGACATGCCCAGATAGACCAGCAAGTTAGCTGAATTAGATTAATAGCGTTTTTGTTGAAATAAATGCATTTAAAATTAATAGGTTGCTTAAGGTGCGCGACTGGCTTACATGCGCGGCTCGCTTACCGATTACGTTAATGTGTCTGTTAGATCTGTGTTGAATACGGCGCTCGAACCCCGAAATGAGAATTGTGTGGTCATTCTCTCTGTCCGTAACGCACTCTGGCTATGAGCAGTTTTCTGGAGATATTTCGGTTATCGTGCATATGATTGAGACGATCATTGCGAGCCTTATCGCGGGGGGAACGAATTTCGGTATCCGAGTCAAGAATGGATTCATCAACAAATCGTAAAGACAGGGTCTCTGGACAAAATATAAAGACTGGATGGTGCCAAAATGTCAGATTTTCATTGAGAATGCCCCAGTGAGACTTTTTCACAATGCCGACCGAGTATCGAAGCTGCGTCAGAAAGGCTCAAGGGAACAGGATGGGGTTTTGCAACATTGTTTGACGATCAATTCTGTTACGAAGAGTGAGGCTTCGCTCGGGTGAGAACTTCTGGTTACCGTATGAGGCATTGTTATTAATACTATAAGGTGAGTGCAATGATCGAATGCACTACCTCAATTACATGCGCCTGAGTCTAAATCAATTTCATTCGCGACAATCATCTTCAAAACTTGGTTGAAACCGAATTCTATACATAAACTATATCATCACCTTCATCCACACTAGTTGTGATCATCTCCCTTAGTCTCAGCGAGACCCAGACATTCCGCCATATTAAAAAAAATATCAATAGAATTATAAACTCCCCCAAAGAGCTCCTGGCAAGGGCCCTGAGCAAACACAGGCACATCGGTCAAAGAGTGGACGCCTTCGTCCGCGGAGACAGGGAGAGTACCGTTAATCAGGAATCCAGTCACGGCATCCTTGTAGTTGGCATAGTACCCATTCTTTTTATCCTTGGCTGCTTCCGCCGGAGTACGCGGACCCTCGTTGTGAACCTGGTAGTTTTCGCGGTGGTCGGGAAATGCGACGACGCCTGCGTGCAGGGTGTAGCGTGGGTCCCACCGGGCTGGAAAGTGGACGCCCTCAGAGTAGCGCAGAGACTTGGGTCCGTCGACTGTGTATTGGGAGAGACCAGAGTTCTGGTAGTAGCCGACTGCATTGCGCTTGCTGCGGTCGTCTTCTTGTGCGTCGAGGTAGTCTGTATCCACGGAGCCGGTTACGTCAAAGCCGTGGCCGTGGTCGGCAGTCACGACGATGAGGGTATCCTCTAGTTGGTCGAGTTCTTTCAATTTCTCGATGGTTGCACGAACGGTGTCATCGAGCTCGAGGAGTTCGCCAAGAGACCGGTCGTAGTCGAGGGTGTGCATTTGCTTGTCGATGCTGGCTGCCTCAGACATGAGGAAGAATCCGTCGTCGGCGTGGCGCTCGTGCAGCACGTCAATTGCTTTTAGTGTCATGTCCTTGAGACCTGGGAGGTCTTCAGCGTCTCGCTTCGAGCCATCGGGGTAGTTGCTTTGGTTTTGGAGGTTGGCCTGGTAGACGTTGCGGTCCAGCCAGGTGGCGAGATTGGAGGTCTGGAAGACACCTAAGAGCTTTTCGTCGCTGGGCGCATTGTGAAGGGCGGTGTTGTTCCACGCAACGTTGTATCCCTTCTTGGCGAAGAGATCGTAGTAATCGCGATGGCTGTCTTCACTGGTAAGGAAGTTCTCCGCGCCAGCTCCGAGAAGAACATCAGGTCCATCCCAGTTCGTCCACTCGTACTCCGTCAGACCCTCGTAATAAGCTGTGATGACATGGTCATACTTTCCACGATCACTGGTGTGGGCAGCCAGTCCGGCAGGAGTCGCATCGGCCAGGAAAGCAGTTGACACAATGCCAACACCGCCATCGGGGTATCGACGGCGGAATACCTCGACGATGTTTTCGAATTTTGGGTCATCGAAGGGGTCGCTGGAGGAGTCGACGTAGACATTCAACGCATTAACTGTGGTCTTGTGGCCGGAGTACAGCGCGGTGGCGGAGTTGGCCGAGTCTGTGATGAACGAGTCCATGGAGTGTGTCATCTGGTGACCCAGGACGGGGAACTTGTCTAGCGCCATCTTGGTCATGTACTTCCCGTTGATACTGCGATGAGCCATGAGGCGTGCGGCAGTAATCATGTTTGTCGTCATGCCGTCTCCAACGAACAGAATGACATTCTTTGCGCGCCGCTTGCTAGGCAGATCACGCACGACCCAGTTGGCTACTGTCTTCTCGTTGCCGTAGTAGCTGAGAGTAGCTTCGTACTCTCCGGGCTCGTAGAGGGCCACCCGTCTATAGGCCTTGGCCGTGACATTGACGAGCGAGGGCTGATTCGCATCCTGGGCGAAGAGATCTGACTATGGGTTAATTGGCTGATCAATAAGAACAGAATTTCGAAACCATACCTTCATACCAAGTGAAGTTCCACCTCTCCAGCTCAGGCTCCTCGACTTTGAAATACTTGGCAGCATGGATGGCATGACCACCTTTTTTCGAGATAGTGAACTTGAAGTCTGCATCCGGCTCCCCAACACGCGCCTCGGACCCATTAATAGGGGAATGAACCTCGAGGCGGATATCGAAGAATTGACCAGGGAGGAAATCCGCCCTGTTCATGCACTGTCAGCAGAAGTAGATACCCTAAAAAACGGGGTTCATACTGGTCCGGGGGAAACACGCAGCCCAGATCGGGACACCCACCCAGCCGTTGAAAGGTCTGGGCTGCCGTGTATGAAACACTGCATGCCACTGCTAAGATCGACCGGGCCCGCATGATGATCGCCTAATCAGATGATGTCGAGGACAGAGAACGTGAAAGCGAAAGCAACAGACACAGGCCTCTTAAATAGATCGGCCAGACTAAACGATTGAGGCGCAAGCTCAACATCCTGCTCGCTTGATTCACGGAAAACAGCACCACGCGCCAAGCGACTGCCGTGCGAGGGAAGCAGGTCCAATCTCCGACGCATCTTGGCCGCCAGGAATCCGGTTTTCCGACTGGAAGCTGCACGCCCAATGCTCGCAGGTCACATCGCAGGCGTTGAATAGCAAGATCAAATAGGATAGACGCACTGTCTACACGTGCGGCACTGCCGAGTGATGTGTGGGAGGCTTGGGAGTCTTGGAAGTCTTGGAAGGCTTGGAAATATCTCTTGGCTGTCCGCCCGGTGGAACCTTGTCTCGCGGCGAGACTGGTCCGGTCGGGAAGGCTCTGGTATCCCCCTGTGGGATATCGTCGGAAGCCGACTGGTAAGCGGATATTTTGTGGTATTTGGTCTGACCACCTTCCATGTGGCGACAGGGGTTGGTTGGAGGTCTTTCATCGCATGGCAGGCGTGCCTTTGGCCCCGTGCGTCTCCGCCTCTTGGCATGCCAGCCTCGCGGTATACCTATCCCCTGGCCTGCAATGAAAACACTCAATCTCGATGAGTACCTGGGTAGAATCGACTTCGGAATTGCATAAATTTAATTCTTAGCCAGTATAAGCCTCTAAGACATAAGTGCCTCTATATTTAGTGAAACATGGGACATTCATCGGTAGAAAAGCAACAAAGCTACCTAATCCGTGATACACTTTCGGTTCTGCTGGTTTTGAATTATCACGTTGCGTCACGTCTTACATCAAAAATATGGAACATTTAATAGTCGAGTTCGCTCTCTTCAGCGATAAAATAAAAATCGGTGTCAGGACATCAAAAAAGTCTGGGCGAAGCAAAGAACTTAAGTGAGGTTACATCCCGACGGCCGTGACAGCATCGCGAGACAAGTCGATGACATCGGGACCCACACTACACTCTCCAAAGTTCACCACGCCTCGCGATATTTATGTTTAAAATTTCAAGTGCGTGCAACTCCGATAAAGATCCCAGTCATTGATTCTTGCGATATCTTGTAACTTCGGAGGTACTGTGAGAATATTGAATCTGACAATCCGTGATCTGTTAACTAATGCGACCTCACAGATCCCTCGATATGCAGTTCCTTTCCATCACCGCCATTATCATGGCTTGCGCCACTATTGCAATCACCGCGCCCGTGGCTAGAGAGGGCTTTATTGCTGAGGTTGCCGATGTCGCCTCGGGAAAGCGAAGCGCATCCCCTTCGAGAATGTCGGTGCCAATAGCCCTGACGGCATCGAGATTGGGAATATCCTTTGAAAGGAATCCCCGGTTAGGAAAATCTTTCAGACGAAACCGAGGAGCTAAATGGGTAAGTGAATACTGGAATAACTTTAGTTATTACGTTCTCACAAGGAGATAAGACCATAGTTCAACATCAAGACATAATAGCGATAATAGTCGAATCCAATGTCATACTCGTACTTGTGTCGTCCTGTCTTCTTTTATTCTCCAATTCCACGTTCATGCCAACTCAATTTCAACAGAGTAGATACATTCGCAATCAACTTCGTGCTTTCCAGAACGCTGGGGGAGACATCGCCACCAGGAATATTCATCCATCGGGTCAGGAGATCATGCACATGTGGACCAATGTCCAGGATGTCGCGGGATATGAGATGTCCTAATGCGGGAACTCGAGAGGCGGCAAGGGTGATGAGTATGACAGATGCCATTCTAGTATCATCAGCTTTCTATTTTGACGGTGTAGAGCCGAAGAATCATCTCACGATAAAGAACAGATCCAAGTATCAACCATAATCGTATGTGGTAAACTTCGCAGATTCTGCGCATGCATCCAGCACGCTTCTAGACAGAGTCGTGATCCTTCATATACGATCGGTGAGCATTGTTCCAGTCCGGCTTTATTTGACAGCGCCCACGTTAGATACGGGCGATAGATCACGCTTTTGCAGGTTAGGTAGCGTTGGCGGAGAAAGGCACCTTCGGTGGAACGTGTTGGCTCGAGGTTCACGACGAATTGGAATTTGAACGGGAGAAGGTCTTTCCACTCTTCTAGCTGATACCCGAGCTCCGAGACAACGGATGGGAATTGTTGGTTGTCGAATCCTACACCTGCATCGCGGGCGTATAGAAGATCGTGGACGCGGTTCAAGAGTCGACGCATTGATATGCATGCGAGGAAATAGAGGGATGATTGTTCTTGGTCAGCTTGGGACTCTTGGGTGCAATATTCGCTTGGGAGGGGGATCGACGATTCGATCTCGGCGATCCCGGTTTGAGGAAGGGCTGACAATTCTGCGAGAAAGTCGCTAAAAAGAAATTAGATGACTGATAGTGCGTTCATTATGTACACTTACCTTTCGAGGATGTAGCAAGACCAGAATACTCGGCGAAGACACTCTGCCTGCGCAGGATTTTGTTCCTCGACTTCGTAGGATAGCAGAAGTCTGCATTTGGTTGCGGCTGCACTGATGAATGACCACGCTTGAAGGGGCCTCTGAAGAAAAGAGAAGTAGAGCCTTTGCTGGGCGTTAGAAGAGGAGGACTGCAATAAATTCGTGCAGATCTTATATCGAGAGTCATACCCAGCAAAGAACAAACATTGAACCGCCTCCGCCGTGAACTCGGCTTGCACCAACGAGATTCTTTTGAATGCACAGTCAAAAAATAGCGTACCGAGTATTCGCTGCTCGTTTTGGAATTCTTCAATATTTCCATCGTGAATTTCCTTAGTTGCGACTGATTGCACAAGGGCGCTCGCACACCCTAGCGCCATGATTAGCAATGCCAGACAGGATTCCGTAGTCTCCTGAAAATTGCCATGAATTATGTGTGCTTCCAGTTCACGAGTTTTGGATCTAGTCATTGTTGGATACCAGAAGTTAATTCCACGCTCGAAACATCGGATAACCCTTTCCACCTCTCTCTTGGTACAATAAGGCTGGCTCATGGGGGATTGTGGCATAAATGGATAGCGCTTATTCTCAAGATGGAAAACAGAGAATTTGCTCTCTTTAATTAGATTGCGAAACTCGGCGAAATGTGGCCATGAGAGTATGGACTCGGTCGTCGACGCGTGAAGTGGCGATATGATTGCGTTGGAAACGTGATCCGGAGACCCTGCGGCGCGATTTGCATTGCTGACAGTACCTGGAGAAATAGCAACTTGAGGGGATGTTACAGAAGCAGCATTTTCCGAGCTGCGGTGAGATGATTGTGCCTGCCGCCATTGAGTAAGAGAACAATTATACACGGAATTGTGACAAACCAGCTGTGCTGAGAGCTGCTGTAACAGGTTTTCAGTCCGTATTGCAACATCTAGAATCATGTCGCTTTTGCTCTTGCTGCTTTACTTTAGTCAAATGCTTTTTAGATTTCTGTTTCATGGGTTTGGGACACACTTGACGGCTTCAGCTCCATATACACAGGCTGTCTCGCTTTGGACGCAGGTCGTGCATGACGGTCGTCGTCCATCGCACCTAATGACGACCTGCATCAGAATCCGAAGGTTTATTGGCGAGAACAAGTGAAAACGGGCATATCAACCTCACTTTTCGATATCGACAAGGATCGCACTGCATGACAATAATCAGTCGGTTGTCGAAAAATCAGAAACCATGAAACCATACCGCTAGGGAAGTCCGCTTCCGTTTATGTCTCTCATCCTCTTGCCCGGGGGAGAGCATTTTGACGACAGGAATGTGAGGAAGTTGCAAAGAGAGGAGGTGTAGAACTCGCGGCTGGGCTGCACCCCGCATGCCGCTAAACCCTTTACAGATTTGCTGCGTGAGAACATCAACCACCGTTCAGTTCAAGGCCATAGGGACATTTGTTCTTAGCCAGGGTCATATTTACGAACTAAATATCTGTCTTTGAGTACAGCAAATTCAATCTTCTGAACTTGAAAAACCGAGGGCAGTGTGGGCCATCTAGCCTGCACTGCTGCTTTGAAACGCTAACTTCCCAACAAACTTGTACTCCCTCCTTCTTCTTCCTCCTCCTCACAGCACACACCACAGCAGCGAAAAGTCCCTTGACCCCTACGCAACAATCATGAACGGGTAAGTGCATCTAGTTCAAAGTTTCCTACATGCTTTATGATGGCACTGCCGTTGGGAAGGCAAAGCAGGGCGATGCAGATGGTGGGACCCTCCAACCATCATGCACCCCTTAGCTGCCGGCTCTCTCATGTGAACCTTCCCATCGGGATATATTCCCCTCCGGATTTGATCTCCCCGAGGGCTTTTCTCCTTGGGCTGAAACGGATATTCCTTATACTATCAACATCCCACTTCTGGCGACTCAATTCCAAACTCCGGTACGTCTTCAAATGGTTCCCCATCCGAAACCTCGTCACTACAGCTCGCTTCTCTCGAATTCACTCATTCCAACAAGCACAAGCAGAGCAAAGGCCACCTATAACCTGTGTGAGAGCATCGATATACCGCAATTTTGTTGGTGGTACAAATCGAAGGCGCGATGATGCCGGAGCAGCGGGCTTTGTACAAAGCCAAGCTTACTCGAGGGACGAATTACGGGCAATGACTGAGATGGACCAGGCGCTGATGAGAGACATCCTGTACTTTGAAGAAGGGCTGGGAGAAATGTACTGCCTTTAAGTGAAAAATCTCTGAAATCCACGAAGAAGCGTGAAAGTTTCAAATGCATTTGGAAACTTTTTCGATTCAGGCTACTTATTCAGGGAGCACTCCTTGAAATCGCGACGTCATTCAAAATTCCATACCGCGAAAGTAATTAAACCTCTGCTCGCACATCGCGGCCATCTGAGACTTCAAGTGTTCGCAGAACAGTGCCAATATCGCGTTTCTCGAGACTCTTCTTGACAGGATTCGGCGCAGAAAAGACCTCTTCAAGTTCCTCCAGGGTGCGCTCCTTAGTCTCTGGGAACCAAAAATAGATGACAACAGTTTCGATCAGGTCCCACGCAATAAACACCGCGTAGAAATAGTATTTCAACTTCGCAAAAGCGGGACCAGAACTGTAGGAGATAATTGCGCTGCTGATGTTGGACAGTAAATTGCCGACGGCAGTTCCTTTGCACGTGTGTTGGTTGACAGCGTCTCGGCGATGTACATACTCTGCAGCGGCGTCCACCCGAATGAGAACACGATACCGAAGAGATAGATGAATGCGACTGACGTATTGGCTGCGCTCGCGTTGTCGGGGTTGTCAACCGACATCTTTGACGTGCCCAGGATGACAGCGAAAGCGGCAGAACAGAAGAGAAGAGAGTAGATCATCAGCGGTCGTCTTCCAATGCGATCGGTAAGTCCTGCACCAGAAACAGCAGCGAAGAGACAGATGACCGGGTAGATGGCGTTCAACATCAGTTGCGTGTTAACAGAGTCAATGCCAGCATTCTCCACCATGACAGGGAGATAGTAGCCTGTCAGACTGTTTCCAGATAATTGACCGAAACAAGCCATACCGGCAACGCAAATGAACCGACGACGAGCTGAATGTGTATTGAATAGCTCGCGATACTCCCACCACTTCTTACTGCTGTCCTCCACAGTCACAGAAATCTGATGCTGCATCTCCTTAATCTGGAGTGCGACGATTGGATGACTCGAGTCACCTTCGCCGTGGTACCGTGCGAGAACTTGGATAGCCTCGTCCACGCGATCCTGTGCCATCAGCCAGCGCGGTGACTCGGGTAAGAACCAGATGCTGAACGCAACGATCACGGAGGAAATCAGTTGGCACCAGATCGGGATCCGGAAGCCGTTGGATGCTGTGATTTTTTGACAGCCATAGACGACCCAGCTTGCGACAATAGATCCCACGTACCAGGTGCAGTTGTAGAGGCCTGTTAAGGTACCGCGCCACACTGGATGCGCCATTTCTGAGACATAGCATGGGGCACTGACGCAGCAGAAGCTGACGCCGAAGCCGAGGATAAACCGACCTGCGAGGAACATTCCGTGGTTCACGGCCGGTGCTTGCACGCATGTTCCTACGATGATGATTGCTGCGCCGATAAACATGCCTTTGCGGCGACCGAGGAGATCGTTGGCGGGGCCCGAGAGAAGGACGGCAGGGATCGAGCCAATATTATAGATTGCAAAAACGAGGCCAGTTCCAGAGGAGGCAGTTTTCCTGATACATATTGTCAACATCGATGTCGGGGTGAACTTTCGAAATCCGTTTTCTTACATATGGAAGTACTGCTGATATGTAGTCATTGCATTGACGCCTCCCATGAGAGACCCATCATACCCATTCAAGCAGCCGCAGAGATAGGCGATTGTCAGGCAGCCATAAAGACGAAACATGTTTGGCGTCCATGGACTGCATTTGGTAGACTCGACGGCCTCGGCTAGTTGAATCGCCTCACTCGTTTCTTGCAGGGTGATTTCTTTGGTTTCCACCCCGTCCTTGCCCACCTCGACGTGTTCCCGGAGTGGTTTAGATGGATCCATGTCTGCGCTTCCAAGATGAAAACCCGAATGATGATTGTCGCAACCCGCACTCAACTATTGTAGTCATAAATTGCGGGTTGCAGTGCAGAGCTGGTGGAGCTCAGATGATCAGCGGTGCATGGGGTTATTTAAGATGTTCGTATGGTGTCCTGCCGCCTGTGCTGGTGGCATGAGAATCCGGGGTGGAACGAGATCCATGGTCACTCAGTACGAGGCAAGCCTCCAAATCAAGGCTTTTCGCGGTGGCACGCATGCTGGACCCGGCTCGCGTTTCCCCGACTGGCTGACGTGTCTCGCCATTGACATATTTTGGCGCTTAGCCAAGGGGTCATGTCCTTTCCTGAGCTGCCCGGCTTGCGCTAGCATTCCAGTCGAATACAGAACTCATGCTGAAGTAAAGCCACGAATGCTCTCCCCGCTCCCTCGGTTCCGACATCCCCGAGTTTTATTTTTGCAAACAAAATTTGGTTAGCGCCTTTTGGCGTCGCGGGGTATTTAGCCAAGTCCAATTAGGCCGTCAGAGTATACCCCACTTACTGCCCTTTGGCTTTGGGTTTTTTGGGGGGAAGGGGGGGAATACTTCTTTCGTTTTTGTAAGACATGATGACACATCTCCAAGTTCTGTCGGTCGTTGAAGTCTAGACAGACTTGAAGACAATGGGAAAGCGCGTGCGACTCATCCGCATGTGTAGATCACGTGGAGATCCGCCTCGAAGGCAGCTACCGTGCTAATCCAGCAAAGGCTAGAACCGCGAAGAGGTGTGGGCCCATCGCTAGATCTACTGGGCCTTTTCTAAACAGATCAGGTATCGGTGTCCCAAACAAAGATCACATCAAGTAGTTATAGATACTTGACCAATAGAAGCTCTGGATTGGGCTCCAGAATCTGCAGAATGGTCGTCCACTACACGTAACCAGACTCATGTAGTGGATTTGGTTGAAAACAACAAATTTGAAATTCGACGACCGGCCAGGTTGAACTCTTTAAGAATGTCACACATTCCCAAGTCTTCCAAATATCTTCTCTGATTTCTTTTCTCCTACCTATCCACCAACACAGCATGGCAGAGATTCAAGATTACACCAAGGCCCTGGAAGTCCTTCAGGAGTATCCTTCGCGCGATGGCCTCCACGTCGACACTCTCCTCGACTCAGACAAGCGCGGGGCATTGACTTACAATGACTTTCTCATCTTGCCGGGATACATTTGTATGACCAACCTCGAAAGTTCTCTTGTTATCATATTTCTAATGGCATCACCAGCTTCGCCGGCATCCGACGTCGTGTTGGATACAAAAGTGACCAGACGATTCACCCTGAAAGTACCCCTCCTGTCTTCCCCGATGGACACCGTGACCGAACATAACATGGCAATTCACATGGCTCTTCTCGGGGGTCTCGGTGTTATCCACAACAACTGCTCACCAGATGAGCAGGCTGAGATGGTTGAGAAGGTGAAGCGGTATGAGAACGGCTTTATCCTAGACCCTGTCGTGCTTTCTCCCCACGCGACCGTCAAGGATGCGAAACAGCTAAAAGCAAAATGGGGATTCGGGGGTTTTCCAGTGACTGGTAAGTGGCTTTTGAATGCTCTAATCAAAGACAATTCCCTTTTCTGAGATTGCTGACGATAATGGGCTATCACAGAAAAAGGCACACTCCACTCAAAGCTCCTCGGAATTGTTACAAGCAGAGATGTCCAGTTTCATCGGCAGAATCAAGACCCTGTTACAGCTGTCATGTCGAGAGAACTTGTCACTGCGCCCGCAGGCACAACACTCATCGAGGCAAACGATATTCTCTGCAGCTCGAAGAAGGGAAAGCTTCCGATCGTGGACAAAGACGGTCGATTGATCGCCCTGCTTTCGCGGAGCGATCTGAAGAAGAACATTCACTATCCACTAGCATCAAAGACCCAATCCAAACAGCTTCTCTGCGCGGCTGCTATTAGCACCCACGACGCAGACAAAACCCGATTGCAAAAGCTTGTGGATTCCGGCCTCGATATTGTTGTCGTTGACAGCAGCCAGGGAAATAGCAAGTACCAGACCAATATAATCAAATACATCAAGCAGACATTCCCCAAGCTTGACGTCATCGGAGGTAATATTGTGACTCGTGAACAGGCTGCGGTACTTATTGCTGCCGGTGTCGACGGACTGAGGATTGGAATGGGTAGTGGCAGTGCCTGCATCACGCAAGAGGTCATGGCTGTTGGCCGCCCCCAGGCTGCGGCCGTCCGAAGTGTATCTTCATTCGCCGCTCGATTCGGTGTTCCTACCATCGCCGATGGCGGAGTTCAGAACCTGGGACATATCGTGAAGGGCCTTGCATTGGGCGCTTCGGCGGTGATGATGGGGAGTTTGCTTGCCGGAACGACTGAGTCTCCAGGTGAATATTTCGTCAGCAATGATGGACAATTGGTGAAGACTTTTCGTGGAATGGGGAGCATTGCAGTAATGGAGGACAAAGGGGAGAGCGGCGCGAATGCTGGTGCTGCGCGATACTTTTCAGAGAATGACAAAGTGAAGGTCGCGCAGGGTGTGGCGGGCTCAGTCATTGACCGCGGCTCGATCACCCAGTATGTGCCCTATCTTGTGGCTGGCGTGCAGCATTCCTTGCAGGACATCGGTATGGTAAGCCTCGAGGCTCTTCACGCTGGGGTGGATCTTGGAAACGTGAGGTTTGAGATGAGAAGTGCAAGCGCACAGGCAGAGGGGAATGTGCATGGCCTGTATAGCCACGAGAAAAAGCTGTACTCCTCTTGAGCTGCAACTGAATGTTTGAACTAGGCCCAAATGAGAAAAGTATTTTACTGGGCAAGACAAATATCACTCAGACCGAATAGGAATACCAAGTGCCCGAACCGAATTACTTTACTCTTCTATTTTTCCAAGCTCAGGTCACCGACATGAAGTTGATTGAATAAAAAGGAAATCCATAGTGGAAGCTGCCAAAGAGTTCCAGAGAGGCAAAATCTGCCCTGCATGCTTCTCGCTGCACTATTCCCAAAATGGCAGGGGGTTAGCCAGGGCGTCTCGGGGCTATCGGGACCGAACTCTGGGGTCAGATCGAGCCATTCAACACACCCCTGCTATACCTGGGAGCATTGGCAAGCGGGGTAGGAAGAAGCAAATTCTTGAACTTGATTAAATGCTGGGTGGTCTACTCCACATCGATGAAATGACTTGTCCGGTGGGCGAGACCCATTTGGTGTTGTGGACAGCGTCCATGCAACATGCGCGATCCACCCAATATTGCCTCAGCTCCATTGAGAGCGCATCGTGTATCGTATGACAAGAGAGGGGAAGTGAATAAAGGACGAGTCGTCCCCGCTCCGGGGAAAATCTGCTTGGGGCTGTTGGGAACTATTCCACCTCATTTAAGAGCGCCAGCCGCACGTTTCTCCGACACAAACAGACCCTCCAGACTTGTCCAAAATGAAGGATACTACTATTGAAGACGGTACATTCGAGAAATCGAGTCTCGGGGATAAATTCACGGCTTCTAAGCATGACTGGGAAAACCCGCGCATTTTCCAGCGCAACAAGCTCCCTCCTCGCGCCTACTTTCTCCCCGACACGTCGCTTTCTCTGAACGGGAGATGGAAGTTTTATTATGCCCTGTCGCCGAACTTTGCTCCGACAATATCTTCCCTACAGAGCGATGCCCCATCTGAATCCAAGGACTGGACAACCATCTCTGTTCCTGGCCACTGGCAGCTGCAGGGTCACGGAAGTCCGAATTATACCAACACCATTTTCCCGTTTCCCTGTGACCCGCCAAACGTGCCAAGTCAAAACCCAACAGGTACGTACCGAAGATCGTTCACCGTCCCACCTGACTGGGACTCGTCGGCGCAGATACGACTCCGATTCGATGGAGTCGATAGTGCGTACCATCTCTTCGTGAATGGTCATGAAGTAGGATATGCGCAGGGGAGTCGCAATCCGTCCGAGTTCGACATTACAGACGTCGCTTTTCGCGAGGGAAACAATGACCTGGTTGTTCGTGTTTATCAGTGGTCGGATGGATCGTATATTGAGGATCAGGATCAATGGTGGCTCTCTGGTAAGTCAAAATGAACTTTGAATGTATAAATCAATACTGATAGACGCGTATTTTCCAGGAATCTTCAGAGACGTTACTTTACTTGCGTTCCCCGCTGTAGCCCGCATTGAAGACTTTTCTGCAGCCACCGAGTTCGACCAATCTTACAATGACGCTGTCTTGAACGTCACCGTGAGCCTATCAGTCGATGAGCCAGTCCTGTTGGAGGCTATTTTGAGGTGTCCTAACAGTCCACGTGTGATCGGATCGACGCAATCTTCAAGAACTAAGAGCGGAGAGACTTTTCTCACAATCCCCGTGAAGAGTCCACAGAATTGGACCGCAGAAAAGCCATACCTTTACGATCTCCATCTAAATCTGCAAACTGAGAGCGGCAAGAAGTTACAGGAAATCAGACACCGTATTGGATTCCGTCAAGTGGAGATCAAAAATGGAAACATCACTGTCAACGGTACCCCGATTCTCTTCCGAGGTGCTAATCGCCATGATCATCATCCACTGTTTGGTCGGGCGGTCCCTCTCTCCTTCCTTCGAGAAGACCTTCTCTTAATGAAGCGCCACAATCTCAATTCTCTGCGTTGCTGCCACTACCCATCCCATCCAAAGCTCTACGAACTATGTGATGAGCTTGGTTTGTGGGTCATGGATGAAGCGGACCTGGAGTGTCACGGCTTCTACGATGCAGTCGCTCGTCCCCTTGACATTCCGGAGTCGATGGATTATGAAGAACGGAAGAAATTGACCTTCGACAAAGCTGCACAGTATACCAGCAACAACCCAGAGTGGAAGGAGGCATATCTTGATCGCGCCAGACAGATGGTTCACCGCGATAGAAATCATGCATGTGTGGTGATCTGGTCTCTTGGGAATGAAGCCTTCTATGGGCAGAATCATCAGGCTATGTATGACTACATCAGATCTGTCGATCCTACCAGGCCGATTCACTACGAAGGAGACACTCAGGCACAATCGGCCGATATGTTTTCATATATGTACCCGTCGGTCAACCGCATCGAGAAATTGGCTGTGGCGGAGGGAGACAGTTTCTCGAAGCCGATCGTTCTTTGCGAGTACGGCCATGCAATGGGCAATGCCCCTGGTGGTCTGGAAGAGTACGTGAAGGCATTCCGGAAACACCGTCGACTGCAGGGGGGGTGGATTTGGGAATGGGCGAATCATGGCCTGTGGGATGAGAAGCGAGGTTTCTATGGGTACGGTGGAGACTTTGGCGACTATCCCAATGATGGATCCTTTGTCATGGATGGTCTTTGCTTTAGCAATCACACCCCGACTCCGGGGCTCGTCGAGTTGCGAAAGGCTTACTCACCTGTTCACGGGTGGTACACCGATGGCTCCATTCATGTTGAGAACCGATACGACTTTGTTGGACTGGACCATCTGCAAGCGGTCTACCGCGTGGAAACTCTTGATGAAGAGTAAGTGCATTTCATCTGCTGCGGGATCTGCAAACCGAATTAATCATGCCGATTTTAGGTCTTCTATCATTTCCACCGGTCACCTCGAGCTTCCGATGATAAATCCTGGGGAACGTGGGAGCATAAAATTTAATCTGGACATACCCCAGATCTCAGAAGGAGAGGTATGGCTCACTGTTAGCTTCCAGAATACCAAGTCCACAGCCTGGGCGCTCAACGGACACGAGGTCGCTTGGTTCCAGAGTCCTCTAAGGGTCCAGCCCGTTGCGCGTCCGTTATCGCCTAAGTTTCCCCTCAAGCTCGATTCCACTCTCTCCGTCTATACTGTCACTGGACATGCCTTTGAAATTGAGTTCTCTCGTTCCACCGGTGGATTACAGAGCTGGATCGTCAAAGGCAATCAGCTGCTGGACCCCGATCTAAAGACAGGAACTGCCTTGGGTCCAGGCTTCTGGCGTCCACCCACAGACAATGATATACCCTGGGCTCTCGGTGAGCGACGGCGTTACGGAATGGACGATATACGATCTCAACTTCGTTCCATGGAGGTTTCCCATATCGACAGCGGATCTAATGTCAGTATCATAACCACAACCTGGCTAGGACCTCCGGTTCTCGCTTGGGGATTCAAGGCAGAAACTATATACACCATCACCAATGATGGTACTTTGAACGTATCACTACATTTACAACCGCGAGGATCCATGCCTGCAGACCTTCCGCGCATGGGCTTGGATTTGCATCTGGGCGACGCACTGGATAATGCCAAATGGCTTGGTCTTGGACCAGGAGAGACCTACGCAGACAAGAAGCGGTCGCAGAAATTGGGGATCTACAAGGCAAATATAGAACAGCTTCATACGCCATATGAAGTTCCGCAAGAGGGTGGAAATCGATCGGAGACTAGATGGTTGCAGCTTAGTGATCAATGTGGCTGGGGGGTTAAGATCTTCAGGGATTCGGTGGACACGGATAGGGATCCTGCTACTTCGTTTCAGTGGGCTGCATCTCGCTATACGGCGGAGCAGATTGAGGCTGCTAAGCATCCTTGCGATCTTGTTCCTGGAAAGAGGGTTCTTGTTCGGATTGATGCTGAATCTAGTGGGGTTGGCACAGGGGCTTGTGGTCCGACTACTTTGGAGAAGTATCTGGTTCCTTGTGAGGAGCGGAAGTTTCAGTTTTCCTTTGTGCCCTGCTTCACCGAGGGGTACTGAGATATGGATTATTCTGGGTTGAGATAGAAATTGAATACAGTGTCATTTATCTGATCTTTGAAGTCGACGATATGATTTTTTAAATGCCCCATACCCCCAAGGGATCCGGGCCCGACTCTCCTCGCGTCTCTTGTAGCCTTTTCACGCGCCTGACGAGAGTCCCCACACATATCGGTCCAACAAGGGTACAGATGGAGATCGCCCAGATGATGACCAGGTAAATTTCAGACGTACCACTAGAAGAACTGTTTTCGAACATCCCTTGGCTTTGTGCGAGAGATGCAATGAGGTAACCGACCTCGCCTCTTGCAACCATTGCCAACCCGAGAATCGAAGGCGGGTACAACGATTTTGGCTTTGGCGGGAATGTCGCTGTTGAGCTTCGTTCCGGAGATGATGTCTGAGGTTCGCCCCGGCTGCCAGCCTGAATGGTAGAATCCTGACGAGTTGAAGAGCCGCGTCCCTTGCTCTTTAAGTTCTTGGTGTCTTGTTGGTTACTCGAGGTGTCTGAATAGCCTTCGGATGACTCAACGCGAACCTGACCCGTGGTATTCGGTTGTTCGTTTTTCTTTTCGTCGCGTCTTGCCGGTCTGCAGATGAGACGGATACGGCCGAGAGTGTTTTTCAATCCCGCTGCGATGTTTGAGACGGGGTGTAACGAGAATCGGACTAGCCAAAGTCCGGTAATCATTTTCCCCAGCATCATCAGAAGAGAGTAGATAAATCCACGCCAAACTACACTTCCCTTGAACATCTCTGTGATAGGAATCGCAAACCCGATCGAGGCCTAATTTTCGCGTTAATACTGAATTGTATGTTCAGGTTGACACACTCACGAAGAATAAGGGTGTCAGGATCCGAGTGACTGGCTGCTTGTAATACTTCTCGTAGACCTTTTCGCCGGTTGGGGCTTCGCTATCCTGTGCGCTTGGGGAAGATTCATTCGAGGATTGGGTCTGGGTGCTGACATGACGGTGGTTGTTGTCTTGGGATTGACTGTTTGAATAATCTGGCTCTGTCGGTGTAGTTTCTCCAGTCCCAGTTCCAAGTGGCATCCTGGACTCTTTAATCAAGTCATCAAACCATGTAACGGTGACACCTGCGAGATAGGCCGCAAAGAGGCTTGACGTGCCTGCGTAAGTGGCACCAGCAACTGTTCCCACCAAGTAAGCTGTTTGGTACAAGAATGCAAATTCCATGGTTCGCATGAAATCGGGAATTCTAGGTTCGGCAGAGAGAATCATAATGAAGATCGGCCTGATGGCAAATGCACACAGTAGAAAAATGCCAACTGCAAACCCAACTGACACGAAGACAGGTCGGATAACAGTCACTGCATCGAAAGATGAAGCATTTCCTCCAAGATTTGTGATGATTTGGACCATCACGAGACCGACGACATCATCTAGCATTGCAGCACTGGTTGTCACTGTACCCAAGCGTGTTGAGATCAATTTTGTCGTAGACAGAATCGTGAAAGTGGTTCCGAGGCTTGTCGCACTAAGAGCTGCTCCTGCGGCAAATGCCTGTAGTGAGTTTGCTCCAACAAGCTCCCTGAGAATAAAAGACAGACCCATGGGGACTCCAATTCCAGTGATCGCAACGCAAAGCGAAACCATTAGGTTCGATTTCACTGATTTGATTGAGGTTGACAGACCGCCTTATCGAGGATTAGTTATGCAACCAGGCTGGACGAGAAGAAATCACTTACCCTCATATACGAGCATGATCAACCCAAGATACCCTAACTGTTGAATGACGGTTTCTGCACCGCGATCGAGCCATTTCGCACCAGGGGTGCCCCACAAGATGCCGATGAATAGCTGTCCGATGAGTCCACAGTAAAGAAGTTTGTCAAGGCAGACGTTGACAAGGTTCAAAACCACCAGAAACCCAGCCTGGTTTAGTAGTGTTGATATTGACGGCTCATGGTAGGCTAATGCCGTATCTGTGCTCTCCCCGGCCATTTTGCAGGCAACTTTGAATAGGAACCGTGGAGGTCGAAGAGATGCAGTGGTCGCGGCCGGCGGAAGCGGAAAGGCGGCGGGAAGGTCTTGACTGAGTCATGTGGTTGTGGCGGAGACATGGATCAATAGTCACGGGACTTGGGGGCTGGCCGACCGCCCTCGCCCAGTGACGCACAACCCTCCAAAGTCCAGTGACTATTATACACGAGTGTAGGAAAAAACAATCGCGGACCCATCTCTGCACAGTACACGGTTCGAAGGTGCCACCTCACATAAAAGCAAAATTAGAGAATTTACAGAAAGTCGCTGTGAACAAATTGAAGCCCTTTTCCCTTCCTCAAAACTCCCGGACCATATAATTTTGCGCCAGTTCCTTCAATTCGTTCTCCAGAAGTAAGGTCTTTTTCCTCGGGGGCATTAGGTAGTCGTCGGAACAAAGAAGCAAATGGGATAATGAGAGAAAAATTGCTGACCGTTGCTTTGGATCCCTCTTCGGACCCGGAAATAGTGATGTCTTGGGTCTTCGACTGCTCCTGGTGTCGTTCCCATTTTCCTATTCTGATATGTGGTCTGTTCCGGTCGACCATCCTAGTGATCACAATATTCGCAGAACCTCTTTCTGGATTGATCCAGAATTTGACGTCTCGTCGGATCTTGGCCTTGGACGTGGAGACGTCAACTTCCAGGGTAATGGTAGGTCTCCTTGGATGGCCTGGTGGGTGTTTTGCTGGGCCCCAGCCATACCTGGCCTCTTTTCCCTGGCTTACTAGCTCTGGTTGTTACTTCAGAAAAAGATGGCACTTTTCATTTTTGCTAGCCCCATGGGCCGTAAAGCTTCGCGAAGCATTTCATTAAAGGCGCCAGCGCTTCTGCGTGGGTAGGTGACATCATCTTGACCAGAAGCAAATCTTCGTTGACGTCGAAGGACGAGCAAGTGAACAACTTGTCTCAATGATAGGGTCCAAGGAAGTGTTGTCCAATCGTGGGATCCATCTTGAACAAGACATACTCAGTACGGTCTTCGTTCGGCTTCGAATTTTGGAAGCGGTCGGATTCGAGATCGCGTATCTGACGAAAGCTTTCTTGGCCTTTATATTGGTATCTCCTGATTGAGGAATGTAAGTCGCTCAGGAAATCGTGGGACGACTCGAATAATTCATGGCTATCGCGTTGAGAGCTAGGAAAATTGTTGTTTGACAATTTTTGAAGGTGTATGGGATGGATATCAGCTGACTAGCCTTTGTAATCACAAGTCAAACAGTTATAGCGACCATAGCTGTTCCTGTCAGGATGTCGGATACGTGTATCATCTAGTATCGAGGGACGGCCAATTGATGCATGAGATGGATTAACGAGAGTGTGTCTGTGTGTGTTCCCATCTGTTGAAAATGATCCAGGGGCTATAAACTGCGTATTACATCACAGTTCTTCCGAGAATGACCCGAATTACCATACAATTACTATTGCAATGTGGGTGGATGCTGAATAACCAAGAGCAGTGGAGAATCCACAGTATTTTACCTCTCTCAGAGTTGACACACCCCCCAGCATCCGCTCTCATTGCTGAGGTTATTCCAACAAAGTGTGGATATCCTCCATTCCCAGTTGTTGCAGGAACTCGGTGTGTTTCTGTCGTGGGAGCTGCTTTGTTAGGCCGTCCGCGGCCATATCCTTTGTTTCCACCCATTCAACATGTATCCGGCCAGTTTGAACCTCCTGTCGAAGCCAGTGATGGTGTATGTCGACATGACGAAGCTTCGTACGTAAATGAGGTATTTCCCTGGTGAGTATACCAATCGTTTGCTGGTTATCGCAATTGATCGATAAAGGGTGTTCAGGATCAAAGCGGATGGATAAGAATAGGCGCTTCCACATTTCCATGGTCTTCGCGGCTTCCGAAATCGCTAGCAGCTCTGCTTCCGTGGTGCTAGTGGTAACCGTACGTTGCTTGCTGGCACGCCAATCAACTGCTCCACCAAACATCTTGCAGATATATCCTTCTGAGCTCTTCCTATCTCTGTTATCCGCAAATGATGCATCGCTGAAGAAGGATACTGCTTCAATGTCTCCATGTGGACGTGAGCGATACGTCAAAGCAAGAGAACGCGTGTGATATAGATAGGTAATGACCCTGTTGATGGCGTCAAGGTGCTCAGGTCCTGGATTTGTGAGGAATTGTGCAAGCGCAGAGGTTGCTTTTGCTGCATCTGGTCTGGTGATTGTGGTAGCATATTGCGTTGATCCAACTTTCTGCTGATACTCATGGATCTGCTGTCGAGTTGCTTCTCCTTCATATGGCTTCAGTGCCAGTGCTGAGGGCAGTGGAGTGTCAACTTTGCGGCCATTTGTGAGATGGTACCGGCTTGCCATAGAAGAGATATAAGAGTCCTGACAGAGCCAGAGTGCTTTCTCCTGCCGATCTCGAACAACTCGGATTCCAAGAAACCACGCTGCTTCTCCCATGTCACGTAGTTCCCACTGCTCATTAAGCTTCTGGCGCAGTTCCGTTGCGCGTGTGCGCTGGGCTGGATGGTTGACGATGATGATATCATCCACATAGAAGAAAACAATGATGCCGTTTGTGGAGAAGAGGCAGAGGTCTTCCTGTACAACTTGTAAGCCAAAAGAAGTCAGGACCTTAGAAGCTTCTTGTTGCCATAGCCTTGGAGACTTTCGTAAGCCATAGAGAGCTCGCTTGAGTTTCCAGCACTGCCTCTGTTCCTTGAAACCCTCTGGCATCTCAGTGATGATCTCCTCATCAATCCAACTATTAAGGAATGCATTGACAGCATCATACTGGTAAGTGTCAAGGTCAAAAGCAGCCACTAATGAGAAGACTGCTCGTGCAGTGCGTGCAGCGAGGGTTGCCGAGTATTTCTCCTCTGTGGTAAGTTTCTGGAGATCTCCTCGCACGCAGATTCTGGCCTTGAGCTTGCTGAGATAGCCATTGCTATCAACCTTATAGTTGAACACCCAACGGAGTGGTAGAATCTGTATGCTGTGGTCATTTGGTCGTTGAATGACCTCATATGTGCCTTTCCTCTTGATTGTCTGAATTTCAAGAGCACAAGCTGCCAGGAATCCCTCTCGGTAAGGATGGTTCATCATCTCCTTCCAGTTTCCTGGCTCTGGAGGTAACTCATCCTGATGCACTTGCGCGTGTGTGCGGGAGCTGTTTAATCCAGTAGCGAAGGCTGCGAGTACGCTATCCTCTTCCTTCTCAGAGATAGCTTGAAAGCTGACAAAGTTGTCATCCTCTCTTGTTCGTCGTTTTCTCGTTCCTCTCACAATGTTTCGTTCTGAAATGTCACCATCGATATCTCTAGGTGCTCTGGGAGTCTCCTGTGCGGGTGATGCAGCTGTGAGCTCATTTTGAAGCTGCTCAGCATGGTCATATGACTCCCGTGGCGGCGAGCTAGGGAATGTTCCTGGTGGAAGCGAAGGTACCCGTTGCTGTGATGCTGATGGCGTTGGTGAAGGTGTAGCCATCTGTCGTCCCTCCTTCTGCTGCGAATTTGTTGCTTTTCCTGCTGAATGTCTTGCTGCTTGTTCATGCATGTTCTCAGCAGCGCTTTCTCTGCTTCCTGCTTCATTTGAGGAAAGAGGGACTATCTGGTGTTGTATCTCCTCTTCCTCATCCTGTTCAGTGATCCAAGGCATTGATTCAATTATATCGCTGACTGGTGGTTTGTCTAGTTCTCGTGGGTTGAAGAACTGGTTCTCATCAAAGACAACATCTCGCACTGCCCGTACAGCTCCTCTCTGTGGAAACCATACTCTCCAGATATTTGAGGCTTCATAGCCAACGAGATAACCGATCTCTGCGCGAGGCTCCATCTTCGCTGCATTCGGGATGCCCTGCTTGCGTACATACGCTCTGCATCCATAGATTCTGAGGTTGGCAAGGTTGACTCGTGGTGGTTGGTCTTGCTGGACATGAAGTGCTTCCTGGTATGGGACAATCCACTTTCCATCTCTCATCCTCGTGGGCGATCTGTTAACTATCCAAACAGCTGCTTTGACTGCTTCTGGCCACAGGTCTTTCGGAAGACCTGCATCCTGCAGTAGTGCGCGTGCTATAGTGACTATCACCCCCCCAGATCGCTCCGCGAAGCCATTTTGCTCTGGCGTTCCAACGACGCTATGCTCAACAACAAAGCCTTCCTCTGCTAGGAATTGCTCTACCGTACGACCTGCTGAACGCTCATTATCATAGCGAAAGGCTCGGATTGGTAGGTTCCACTGGGTCCTCACATATGCACAGAAGAGTGTCACAGCTTGCTGACAACCACTTTTCTTCTCGTGAGTGAATGCTGCATGGAATCGAATTCCATCCACATAGAAATGGGATAACCAGCGATCACCATTATAGGCAGGGTCAATTTGAACAAGGTCAAAGTGTATTCTCCCAAATTTCCCGTATGTGGCTCCCTGTGGTCTTCTTGATATCTGACGTTTCGCAGAGGTGATCTGACAGACCTCACATCGTTCAGGGTTACCATGAGAGTTGTCTTCACTCTTTCCATCAATTTTGACTCCATCCACCATCGCTGGCAACAGTTCAATCTTCTGGCTATATGCGTGGCCTAGCCGACGATGCCAGCGCCTGGCTGATGCTGCTGAAATGAGTGGCTTTTCTGACTGCTTGGTGGCAAAGGCTGCATCAGAAGAGCAGTATTCCATGAAGTATAATCCCTTTTCCTTTCGCACATGTAACACTGGACTGTCGCTGTTGTTGACAATGGCTTTCTTGCTAGGATTCCACCAATATCCTTTATCCTCAATCTTTGAATAGGATATCAGATTGGTATGGAAGCCCGGGGAATAATGAACATTGGTGAGCTCTACCACTTGAGGCTCGCCAGTTTGAGGGTCCTGGCCTACCATGTCCACAGTGCCATACCCTGTAGTAGCCGTCATAGTATCACCTGTTTTAACAGAGCTTTCCCCTTTGATGAACACTTTGAAACGCCCACGATCATTACAGATATGCAGGGTAGTGCCTGAATCAAGAATCCAGCGATTTCTGAGCGGTTTGGCCACCTGATGCTGACCAGTTGATGCTGCAGCTGCAATGAAGAAGCTAAGCTTCTCTTCTGATACTGCTAATTGAGCCTGCGCTGATGGTGCTTCCTTCTTTTTCTCCATCAGCTGCTTGATCTTCTGTTGATCCTGAGGACTCATTTGCTTGATAGCATCAGTTAAGCGCTTCGCAATTCCTTCTCTTGGCTTCCAGTCGTCACTTCGCAGGGTCTCATCAATATACCAGCACTCTGAGTAGTGGTGTCGAGGGTATCCGCATGGGCACTTCGTTCGATAAGTCTTCTCTGTTTTCCCAGTTGGCTTTGCCTCTTTCTGACCATCCAGGGTTGCGAAGGCCATCTTCGGTTGCTTCTTTCCAGAAGTGAGTGCTAGATCTCCACGGCGGCTACGATAATCGGCAATAACCTCATGAAACGTAGCAGTCGTGTTCATACGAAGCTCACGTCGCCATCCCGAGCAGAAGGTGTCATCTAGCCCCTGCACAGCATCTAGGAAGTCACGAATAGCATCATCTTTCTCAATACAGTCAGGAACCTTGGCAGCTTTTGCCTCCTCATATAAGCTTTCCCACTGTGTGAGCCACTGATCAATGCTAACATCTCTCGCAGGTTGCCTGATCATCAATCTCCACGCACGTCGGAGCTCCTGTCGTCGATTCTCAGGCTTTGGCTTGAATGTCTCTGCCAGTTTCAATAGCTTCTTCCTTGGAGTTTCCTCATCGACAATAAGATAGTGAAACTCAGTGGCTACTGAACGGGTAATAAGGCTATTCATGCGCGCCATAGCCTTAACAAGCCGCTGTCGCTTTGTTTCCTGCCGCTCATACAGCTGTATCTGCAACTGCCATCTCCTTAACTCATCATCAGTGAGATCCATGATATCCTTCTCTCTACCGCGATGGTCCACAGGCATCATAGGTTCCCGATGTGCGATTGGAAGCTGTTCAACTTCTTCGTCCGACTTCTCGAGGTCAAGATAATTCCACACATCTTCAGATATGGCTGCTGACCTGATATGTCCTATCCAGATCCTCCACTGCGATTCCGCCCGTAGTTTCTGATCGGGTGGGATCATTGCCATCTCCTCTCTTTGTGAATCGGCCATCCTGTCTTCTCTCGCGATGATACTGATACTGTGTTGATACTAGGTTCAAGGGTACGGGATTGCTGCGTTGAGCGCGGGGCGAGGTTCCAATTTCTCGCGTGATGCGTGCGTTCAGGGGTATCCCGATCGTGCGAATCGCTGCTGCAGTGCTGCCAGGGGTGGTACGCTCGCAGTTACACGTGTGCGGCGCGGCTAACCGGGCTCATAACTGTCAGGATGTCGGATACGTGTATCATCTAGTATCGAGGGACGGCCAATTGATGCATGAGATGGATTAACGAGAGTGTGTCTGTGTGTGTTCCCATCTGTTGAAAATGATCCAGGGGCTATAAACTGCGTATTACATCACAGTTCTTCCGAGAATGACCCGAATTACCATACAATTACTATTGCAATGTGGGTGGATGCTGAATAACCAAGAGCAGTGGAGAATCCACAGTATTTTACCTCTCTCAGAGTTGACAGTTCCTCCAATTTTAGTAGGACTTCGCGCCTAGATTACAGAGTTTAAACCGCAATGTGACCGCCCTACATGGTATAACAGCGTAATAGTCACCGACACAGTTGCCTAAACAGTCATAGGAACAGTCATCTGAATTTCATCTGAATGTTATCTCAATATTCATCCGAAAAGCCGTCTAGCATCACCATACCTGATCTTGTACGGTAGATGAGGACCTCTTAATGAAGGTGCTTCTTTTCATACCTTTCGGCTCGACAGAAATGAAAGCTGTTGGCGGTCGGGCGTCACAATTTGTCAGTGCCGGCGATAAGATTCGTTCCCCGGATGACGCTGACGGCGATCTCGCCAGGATTCTTCGTCCTCTTGGCGGAAATATCGGAAAGTTCTTGGCTCCGGCGATCAGGCAACTTGATGACATTTCGCGTTTCATTGGTGGGATCCTGGGAGCCGGGACCCATCCCTATTCCTAAAAGGTAACAGCTCCAAAGTCACTTTTGATTCACCACAGCCACAGAGAACCTTAGTGAAGGCTGGATTACAGCCAAAGGGAAATGGGTGCTGGGGAAATTGATCATATCATAGAATCAGTTTAGACCCAGCAATCTAAGTGGCGAGGCCTTTGTCGACTAACAGTGGCGGAAGGTAGGGATTATATCCTTTTAGGTCGTCCCAAGCCACATAAATTGGTCACTAGTCACGTAGATGCGCCCACGTCTTAGCCAGTCTCAGTTACAAAACAAGAAGACACCTTTGTCCTCCTCAGTTAGTCACATAGGTGCATTGAAAAGACTAAAAGCAAAATTTGGCTCTGAGAAATGACATTTGTAAGTATTCGCTTCACCAGACAACTGGTGGCGATAAATCCATCCCAATATCATTTTTTTCGATTGCAGCGGAGCTATACTAGGCTTAAAGGCAAGGTTTCGCAGTGGCCGTGTAGGCTTAGCTGCTCGGACTTAAGCATCTACAGTTGTATATCTTTGGCAGGGTGACACTACACACTCTTAGTCTTATGCAGACAGTCCCTGCCCACAACCAGTCGGTTCCATATCAAGAGGTCTCCATAAAGCAAGCACAGCGTCTCACCTTTATTGACTTGAATGTTATACGATGTTGGCTTCGTGTAGTGTGCTCAACTTCAAAGGCAGAAAATATCGGACAGGAGGGGGGGGGGGGGGGGCATCTTGGTGATCAGTCGCACTAGGATCTCAACCTACAGGTACAGTAGTGCGCATCACGGCATAGATATCAAGAATTTCCACTCTATGATTATGGAAGTTGAAGCAAAGTTGCACTTACCGGATCTCATTGAATTTGGCATACCGTACTCCATACCCTGTGCACTATATTGTCACCAGTATCTTTATCCTTGAAGTGCATATCACGGAAATTTGGCTTCACTGGCATTTTGCTCGCGATCAGTGAGACACAAGGCCCGTTCCTATGCGATTTTGATGCTCTTGAGGTTCTTCCACCGGTCGTGAAGAAACACGGACTGACAGAGGCCTAGTGTGCCTTGAGATGGCTATCTCATCATTCCTAGCTAAAGAAAGAGCTGGGTGACGGTATCGCGATTGGATCAAGCAGTGCTAACCAGTTGAAGGAGAACATGGAGTGCCTGAAGGGTGGCCTTATCCCCAGGAGGTTGTCAACACCCTAAACCAAGGATGGGAGGTCATTCGTGGCAAGGAGCTTATGTACTGGCACTGATTGTTTCTCGCTGGATTTGCATATAAGCTACAACTCAACATGCAATTAAATTTTACCCAAGGAGGATATGCTCGTGTAACGCGTTGTTTGTGTTTGGATGGAGTGAGCTAAACAGAGTGCAGCTTGCCGAACGTTGTATTCGTAGCTATCTGGCTAACTCAGGAAGGAAGAAGGAAAGGAAGAAGGTGTGTGTGACGGAGAAGGTAAGGTGTAGCCCGTCACCGCCCAGGTCCCGTGATTTCAAGTAGTTTGTTTACTATATCCCCATTGCGCGATACCAAGGCGGCGCCATTCCTACCCGGTCTGCATCCACCCCGCTACTGCCCGAACGTAAGCCATGCGTGCTTAGCCCAATAGCCCGGTGGGTTTTCTGAGCCAAATATCTACGCTATAAAGAATGAATGTTGGAAAGAAACAGATCTCCATAATATGATTGGATCTTCAATCTGGCTTTTCTGTTCGTAGTACGTAAGGCCTCTTTGGGCTTTACAACAGGTGAAGCGGTGACAACTCCAACTCTCAATAGCTCATGGCGGAGTGAACGAGTGCCTTCAAGAATGATTGTTAATGATCGGCAGAGATGACATTCGCCAGTCTGTCTCCTGCCGATAGTCTATAGACTCGAAGCCGACTGAGCCGCAGACTCATGAACAGACGCAGGCCCTTCTGCGAGAACAAGTGTTTGATTTTCTAGCTTGATCTGTCTATGTGGGGGGAGGGGTGGGGTAGCAAGGACTATGGCATTCGCTGAATGGTATGGTTTCTTGATGGCTGTGTGATCTTGGCGAGCCGGAGATAAAGTTGTATCCCGGAGATACTGACACTGAGTGGTAATAGTCATCAACAATCCTTCTCCACTCGTTGATTATACAAAGCATTCTAGGGTCCTTCCTAAGCGAGGTGGATGCCTCACTCCGTAAGAAGACCTTGAATTTGACAGCTCTGGATCCTAGGCAGCCAGGTTATGGAGGAATTATGGGTCTTTTCACATTGATTACCACAAGAAAGCGTTGCCTTTCGGCCTTGTCCTTCGTCATATTCGTGGCGCAGCATCGGCTTCTTTTGTCCAGAAGCCTTGAAAATATACGTCAAGTCCAATGAAATTTATGTCTCCTGTAACTTTCTTACTACGGAGCACCTGGCTCTTGAAACCTCGTACTCAATATCTCTTATTGGAACTGCTAAGAGTTTGGTCATCTAGAATGGCATCTATACTTGCAACTTTTCTCTCAATTGCGAAAATTGCGCTAGCTTCTGCTACTATTTGTGAGTGCAACGCCGACTTTACTGTGAGAATATTGACTTAATTCCGGCCTGCTTATTAGTCAGCCCATTCCAGCTGTCAAATCCCACCATCTCCTTCGTCTCGAACGACGCCTCTCATGGCTGGGCTACGGGCATCAACTTGTTCAATATTACCGTCGGTATTGGACAAGATGATCCGCAGCTGAGTTTCATTTTAGAAAAGAATCATGACCTTATCTCTCCGGATGCCCATATTCAGTATATAGGGTCTTCAAAAAATGCGCAGAATATACATTTTCCTGATTATATTCTTACGAAGGGAGCAGTGTGGATACAAGAGAGAAAGGGCAAACCTTGGAAAGAGGCTGGCTGGGCAAGGCTTGCAGTGATTCAGACGGCAGAGAATCTGCTCTTCGATGGGACTTTCACACTTAAGTCCGGTCAATACGAGATTCAGATCCAGTCTAACGGCAACGGTCGTACAGGTATGGTAGCTCACCAAGTTGAGCAGGCCTTCTCTATGAATGATCAAATATTAGATCGCACTATCTGCGCCACACGGCCGGCGTTCTCCTTCGAGAACCGACAGGAGCAAGCTTATAATCCGACAAACCTTATTGGAAACACATCTGGCTGTCCAAAAATAAGAATGACAGCGTACATTGGCCTAGTGACGGACTGTTCGTACACATCAAGTTTCAATTCCACAGACGCCGTCCACCGATATCTTCTGAACGTGGTCAATACTGCCTCGATTGTCTTTGAGAACAGTTTCAATATTTCTCTCACAGTTCAGAATCTTACTATCAGTGATACTGAATGTCCAAGCGATGGCCCGGGCTCATCAGCATGGAACGCCCCTTGCTCCACTGGAGACTTGAATTCCCGGCTTGAAGACTTCTCACAATGGAGGAGTACACTCTATGACAACAATGCGTACTGGACGCTATTTTCCGGATGTGCCGCACCGTCAGGTGAAGTGGGTGTGTCCTGGGTTGGTGCTTTATGTACCGAGGGCTCTGGTTCCGGATCAGGAGCTAACGTTGTTGGCCGGGCACAAACTGAGTGGCAGGTGTTTGCGTAAGTGCTAGTTCTTCTATAATTGGCTCAATTACTTGACTAATACAGTGATGGAAGGCACGAATCCGCTCATACTTTTGGTGCCATACATGATTGCACGTCTTCGGCCTGCGCATCGCAGTCCCAATGCTGCCCCCTTTCTGCCAATACCTGTGACGCTGGCGGTCAATACATAATGAACCCAACGTCGGAATCTAGTATGACTCGTTTCTCGCCCTGCACTATCGGAACTGTTTGCTCTGGCCTTGGGTCCGGCCAGGTCGATGCTCGCTGCTTAGTGTATGATGATAGGAACAGCACGGCCGTGTGTGGAAATGGCGTTGTTGAGGTAGGAGAGGCCTGCGACTGTGGGAGTGGAGCCTGTAGTGGCTATGACAGCTCTTGCTGTGATAATATGACGTGCCAGCGGCGGGGCGGAAATCAGTGCTATTCTTCCGGTAATCGAGATGGAGGTGGAGAAGGAACTTCCGGAGACCGGACCTACGGCAACGGAGTACTTGCGTGGATTCATCATCATATGCAACTGTTCCTTGGGCTTGTTATTGGAGTTGGTGGGGCCATATTGCTCGTAGTATTTGCATGGTTACTTCTATGTTGTTGTCGAAGAACGGCTTGAAGAATGGGGTTGCGAAGAGTGACTTCACGTTTCCATCATAACTTCATACGTTTGGCTTTTATCATTGGTGCTCTATAAGAGGTTTTATGTTTCATACGCCTTATATCAGGGCAATGAACATATTGATGTCAGGCTAAATGTATAAATAAATCAAGTGAAATATAAATACATGGACTGAAGTATGAAAGGGATGACGGAGCGAATAGCAGAGTGAGCGGCACACTACTCTCTCTAAGCTTTGTTTCTCTTTCATATAATTTGCCGATTCTCCAAGTAGTATATATCCAAAATGCCACCCTGTAACAAATGCCTACATCGGTCAGAATTTTAAGGGAAGCGAATGACAACCTTGTGCTCCAGGTGTTCACTGTAGCGGCGGTAGTATTCCGGAGCCTGCTCAATGTCAATAACAGAGCTGACAACGAAGCTGGGAGAGGCGCGTTCGTTGGCGACAATGTCAACAAGTGAGTGGGCGTGCTCGAGGGGCAGGACAATTCCACTGCCAACGGTCAAGGCCTTGGACCAAAGCTCAAAGACTGAGATGGGGACGGTTGCAGGGACAGTGCCGGCGTTAGGGGCACCGCGAGTACTGTTCTGGCCACCAGTGTAGACACCAGCGATGGCAATACCTCCTTGCTGGGCGGCAACATTCATGAGTTGGCGAGGTACCAGACCATCGGCGCGAGCTCCGGTAGCATTCACAGACTCAAACCCAACACAGTCAAGGGCACGAGTGACACCATTGGGCTCCTGGGCCAAGATCTGTTCGACTGGGTCGGAGGCATTGAACATGATTGGGATAGCACCGATAGACTCAGCGAGGCGGAGACGGTCAGGCACCTGGTCCACGGAGTAGACGCGAGAAGCACCGCGTAGCAAAGCGGAGTAGGCGGCAAGGAGGCCCACAGGTCCGGCACCGAATACAGCGATACTGTCACCGGGCTCAAAACCGCTGTAGGTCAATGCATGCCAGCCAGTGGTAAAGACATCGGAGACCATCAAGTAGTCCATCTCCTTGGTGAAGTTGCCAGTTTGGTTGTCATAGGGAATCGGGATAAGGGACATATCGGCAAAGGGAACACGGGCATACTCGGCTTGGTTGGTAATGTCAGTATCTATGAGAGACCAATGGGGACTGAGCTAAAATACACCTTGCAGACCACCATAGTTCTCATTACCCGAACCGAAGGAAAGAGGGTGCTCCTGCCCATAGTGACCGTCGTGGGCGTTATCGGGGATAATAACGTATTCGCCGACGGTAAGGGACGAGACAGAGCTACCAACCGACTCGACGTAACCGACAGCTTCGTGTCCAAGGCCCCAGGGAATATTGTCGGCGCCGGTGTAGCCATGGTAAAAGTGCATATCGGAGCCACAGATGGCAGAGCTGGTAATGCGAACAATGGCATCGGTCTGGTTAATGATGGTGGGAACCGGTACATCAATAACGGACACGTTGTTGACTTGGCCGGCCCAGGCCACCGACCGCATGGTAGCGGCAGCGATAGTTGCGTTGAGGGGCATTTCAGCGTGAAGGCGGATAGAGACAAAGATCGAGTGCCTTTGCTACCGACAGGCATTCGATACTTCGGAATAAGTAAGATAACTCGAGACGGGAGCATGTGCTCTGGACTTTAAAGATATCTCCGCCCTCGACCCTGTACTGGAACTGGGTTATAATAGTCTCCACCCTATCCTTTGCTTGATGACAATCTTGATCCAATTTTCTCATCCGTAGCTCCACTGGCTCTATTATTAGGTCGAAAAAACGTCATGCAAGGATCCTAATGTTGAGGAGGGAATTGCCAATGATATGATTTAGCCAATGGCTGCGTCAAATACCATGAACGGGCCCGCCAAGGAAAAATGACCGAGCCGGTTAAGCAGTATACCATAAACTCCGTTGACTCCGGGACTTGATTACTCCAACACTGATTACGGGCATATGATCATACTTAGCAGTAACATAGCCCTGGAGAAAGCGGCACAATTTGGCCAATCGCAACCTCTGTCTCAGCCTCCCGACTTTCTGCAGAATCCAAGTGATCCAAGCGGAGCGCCTATCGTTACCATTATAGGACTTTGCCAGTGAGAATATGTCGATCGGAGAGACTGATATTAGAATCAGGAGTAGGATGATTCAGCAGATACCCAATCTCCTACCTGTTTTGTATGGTAATCGGGGTATTCTCGGAAAAGGCAGCGTTGTAACACACTTAAAACCCCTGAATAGATGGTATCCTGAACGGGAGCCGACAGATAGTTCTTCAGTCAATCAATCGATCGCTGAGATGGTTCAATTGGCCCCTCGCGAGTACTAGTCGATACCGATATCCGAAAGTCCGACAGAATGTTTTGCATGAGCGGTGCAGGTTGATTTTGGAAGCATCCGGCTTGGTTGCGGAAGGGGAATGTAAAGCCCTCATCAGTTCGGTTCCCCATTCGATTGACCTCACGACGCGGAGTACGCAGGATGAGCCTCTCAAATTGCCTCATGTATACCATGCTTTGTGCATTAAGAGTCGTAATTTCCCATTTCCCAGTTCTATCGAATTATTCAGAACTATGGACTTGCATTCATCCTTTGAAACGTGCACTTCAGTATCCTGGGACACGTCTAAATGCTATCTGGATTTTGCGCTGGGGATTGTATGCTGGAATAATGCGGGATAACGTGCAGTTGCCCGGCCTTTGCAGCATGCAATTGGTGCTGGCGATCTTCGTTGTTGTTGTTTAGAGGAAGGTTGATCCTTATCTTGATCCAAAGAGATTATGCTAGGCTATATACACGACATTACGCTCAAGTTGAAATTTTTTTGGTCCTTCGTATAGATCGCAGGACTTATTACTGATTGTGCGGGTGTTCTTCACCTGCACAAGCCGCAAAATACAACACGGAAAAGACACATGCAGCGCAATTTCTTTTCATGAAAACTCGCGCTTTTACATGTTCAAAACTACTGCACATAATAAGCAGTAGAAGAATGCGCACCTGCGAGTTGCTGAAAGTTGAGCTGCCGATGAAGCAGAGGGTGTGGTTGGAGATACTGCCGAAAACGACGTTATGGCATCGGGAAGCACTTTGGTGCAGTCGGTCAGCTGGTTGATGTTGTTGACACCAAGAAGGCTGAGACGCACATATGCCGCAGAATACTGTGCATTCCAGACTGTTTGGCCAAAAGTCTCATCCTGGAATGGTATTTAAAAGCTAGTAAAAATAAAACGATGAAGATATCAACTGACTGTGAATGCTTGAAAACGTGAGGAGATGCCGTTAGCCTGAGAAATCGCTGCGTCGCTTTGAAGTCGGAAAACGCCGCTGTTTCATTGGATTATGTTAGACCAAGATCAGAAGAGGGTTTCAACCTCAGAAAGACTTACCGGGGCGGATCAGTCAATGCCATCTCACGGTAAAAATTCGTATCCCATACTCCTGGTGTTGAATCAAGCGGCTGACCCGCACGAGAAGGATCAATATAGAACTGCTGAGCAACTGTATGCGCTCCGAGAAGTGCGGCAAGGCCTTGGGGTGTAATGGTTTTGTTCTGAAATAATTCAATCAGGAAAGCTGGATCCGACGCGTTGTTACTTGGTATGAGGCCAGGAAGGTTTGCTTCATCACGATCATGGCGTCCAATCAAAGTCAACAACTTGGGACCCAAAGGACAGGTCACTGTGGCGACGTTATGCATGAACTGCACCAGATCGGCAGCCCCAATGCCATATCCTGAATATTTACTTAGCAGCTGCAGAGCCTTAGTTCGAACACCTTGAAGGCCATCGTTCTCGGGTCGCTGGATCTCATCGGAACTTAGCAGAAAGCTACCATCAGCGCCCCCCGTATCGCTTGTTCTCGACCATGCTCCTGCATCATGAAATCCTAGTCTCACTGAGGCTCGAGCAAGTCCATTGCATGTGCCGTTTTCATTTCGGAATAGCTCGACCAGTTCTTGTTGTATGAAATCCCAAACACAACATAAGTCAGCCTGGCAATTGGCGCCTCCCAGGTTGCCTGGGCGCTCATAATTCTTTCCGCCGTTAATTCAAAGTAGACACAAAAGGTATGGTTAAAACCAACCTTTATCTCTTGATATTCACATAATCCCACTCCCGTGATACAATCGCGCACACGTCTTCCAACCGTAGTCGAAGCACCATCTACCAGATCTCCAATCAGGTCGCTTGTCGCAGGGGGCAATTGTCGGCGTTCTATTTCATTCAAAAGAGTCGTCATGTCAAGAAATCCCGACACAATGATGGGAAGTACGAAGGAGCACAAAATTTTCATTCTGCGTTTGAAAAAAAATGTGAAAGTTATGGGACTACTGTAGTCAACAAGGCTCCGTATTTATAGTCATATTAGTAAGATCGGCGTTATCGGTATTCCAGCACCGCTGGTGAAAAGATACATTGGATACAGTATGATGCCTGCGCCCTTGTGTAAAATGCCAAGGTTCCTAATTTGCGCCCGAACAAGCACAGGCTAGGAGCTAGACCTAAATTATAAACACATACATATATCAAGACATATGCTCATCTCTTGAAGGAGGCTTGCAGTAAAACAAAAAATTTACATAGCGTTAGCAATATTCCTTCGTGCCTCGGAAGTGTACTGAGAAAAACTTTGAATGGTGACAGTCAATACGGTTGGTGTACTCAGTAAATGAGCTTCGCGCGGCGGGGTATTTGAACCAGGAATGCACCAATAAAAAATCGGGTGTCATCAATCCACTTTCACTGAACTTTGTTTTTCGCAGGGTCTTGGCGCGTCGTTATATAGCCAAGAAAATGCATGCGGCCCACATCCATGTTATCAGTAGGGGTTCGGAGAAAACGGTCTTCTTTGTTTTGCTTCGGATTTAATTTTGTGGGTGATCTTCGTTGCAAATTTATTAGTGGTTTTAACAGCGGTCAGCTTTCACAGATCTTTAGAATAGTTCATGCACATTTTATCCTCTGGCCAACACCAGCCCGTACATAACTCGCCATATCGGTTGGTATACTATGAGCTTCGCTTTATCATTTGATATGAAGAATAACGTCCTTTGGTGTTCTCTACAGCCTTTCTCAATGGTCTCGCCATCCAAGGTTTACCCCCGTTGGGGACCACTAGGTGCTATAGTATATCCGCTGGGATACTGCCTCGAGAGACCGCCCCAAAAAAACGAATAGCCCAGTACAAGCCCACAGTGCCATTGCTCAGGCTCGTCTAGATAAGACTTTCCTTGGACTTTGTAACGGACCATGCATAGCCATCCTGCGTAGATGGCTGGAGACGTACGTGGTTCGGGGCTATGAGCAGGCCCAGTCTTTCATCTATCATCGGCATTAGCCCTTTCCGTTCGATTCTGTCCACAGCTTGCGAGGGGAAATACAGATATGGGCAGCAAGGGCCTCCCGACATCCCTGCCCCTCTTGATGGAGCGTTTTTCATTGCTGGTAGGGGTCATGGCGCGCTCCACCGGTGTCGAAAATAGGATCCACAGAACGGCCAGCAGGGGACCGTCCGGGGACGATTTGAAATGGTCTCGAGCTTTGTTACCCTCCTTGTCTCGCCCAATGCTGTCAGAAAGATACAGAGATGACCATGCCCTCGTGATTATCTCTCCAAGACCGTTCATGGCCCTTGCGACACGCTCAGGAGTGGCAGTTGTTCAACGGTGGATCAAAGGCGGTTGCACGGCCCCATGTGTTGGTAGACGCAAGGCCAAGCTAGCGGTCACGAGCCTTGAGACTGTCAAGCTCAGGATTAATTGTGCCTTTCCCGCATGTCCGATATTCCCTGTTCGCAAGAGTGAACTTCTTGCACCATTTCTCTATATCTAAAGATGGCCCAGGAAATGGGTAGCATTATATCATAACCAGACCCAAACAAACTTTCGAGAGGATCTGAAGAGAGAAATGTTCGTAATGCCATTCTCCGACTTAAGTGATGAGACCGGCTCATTGTGCAGCTCGACAACAGCTAGACCAGGGGCGGGGAATTTGAAGGGGCGCGTATACATGCGCGTTGTTTCTCGGACACCTTCTTCACACCGAGGCCATGCCACAGTCAGCGCGCTAGCTGAAGCGCCAGTCAGCGCGCTAGCTGAAGCGCCGACCCAAAGGTGATTTGCGCGTGTCGGCGAGGTTTCTTGATGATCCTTATACCTCACCATATCCGGAAATAGACGGCACCGTTGGCCGCTATTCCCGACCAGGGAGCAAAGCTACTAGACGGAATATCTAACCCAAACCTTCCTCTGGCCCAAGCCACGTCACCCTGCGATTGCCTCGCCGTGAACAGTATCTTGATCTAAAGAAGGATTGACGGACGCAGATCCCCAACCCTAACACCGAGTACGAAGAACAGAAAGCCATGGAGCAAGAGAGGACCCGGCAGGACTGGCTGCGGCGACTTCGGCCTCAGCCGCGAACAGATTCTCCAGTGGAGAAGCCCGCAAGCCCAAGAAGCAGGAAGAAAAAAGACACTCAACAGCAGTGTGACTTGAAGGGTCAATCCTGTGTTCCAGAAGCCAAGCCTAAGGCATTTTGAGTAGCGTTACTGCGGAATTTCCAGGCGCAAGGTTCCAGTCCGATCAAGGCTCTCACCTTGGATCTGTCAAAGAACACGACGGCTGTCATGCGTGTGGCTACTTTCGGAAGAAAGTATCATTCTCTCTCATAAGCCTTGAGGAGAAATTTTCCATAGTTATTATGGGATCTACGTCTCATCATAAGTTTGGTGGCTTTCCAAAATCAATTCAAGACCATCTATATGAACAGTTGGCCGATGCCCACTTTGGAACCCCAGATCATGTGGTCGGCCACTGGCCTCCTAATCGAGCGTGCTACTGTAACAGGCAAAAAAGCGACAGTTTCAATTTATTGAACCAGCTTTAAAAGACAAAAAACGCCGACTTTAAGAAATACAAGTTGGTGTTGCTGCCGCGTTAAGCCATATACTTTCAATCTCAATTTCTTTACTCGTTTTAATCAAAGCTCACCATGGCAATATGAAACTCTTACTTTTTGCTAATAATCTGGTTTGAATTCGGAGAGATATGAACAGAGAAGTAATAGAGGCATAAGCGGCGTGCCTTCGCCTAGCTGGGATGTAGTTCGGACGGCGGATCGTTCTTACTTTCGGTGAGGCTGCAGATCCTATATACAAGAGTGCTCAGATACTGCGTCTCTTTAGAGGGCTATTTCAAAATCAAAATAAGTTTCCTAAAGTTCCTACAAGTGATTCTACACTCTCGCTGATCGGTGGCTCGGTGGCAGGTGGGCGGTATTTAAATCAAGCCCCCGTCAGCACTGAGTTTACGCGCAGCTTCATTCTTTTACTCACAGAGGCTAAAGTATGAGCAAGTAATCAGAGAATATCGGCGTGTGATAGAGAGAGTGTGATGATGAAAAAGTGGAACCACGAACGACTTGATCAATGTGTGGGTAGCCAGCTTTGCTGATATATACTCGTATGTTGAATACAACTTTCTGGTTCTAGAGATCAATCAAAACATATTTCCGAAATCGAGGGGTGACAGCTGGCCACTCAATAAGGCGAGGACTGAGGCCCACTGTGTAGATGGTAGGTCGCGGATTACTACAGAAGCGTACTGGATGAGCATTAGAGGTTACGATCCAAACCCTTAAATTGGATTTAGCGTAGATCACGAAAATAACGTATTCAGGAAGGCGGTCTTACCCCACACCCGCCACGCTCTCATCGTATCACGGCAGAATCAACATAATTTGCCAAGGTTGCAGATGAATAATTCAACAATCAGGGTAGCTAGAAGTAATAAGACTGGATATTTATAGTCTTTGAACCTGTGGAAACAAAGTAATGTAAAATATAAAGCCAGACCTTGAAGTAGTAGGTTGGCTCAAGGTCACGAGTGCAGGTATTAGAAGGGCACAAAGTTAACCTACCTTTCGGGATGTCTCCGATGCCAATCTCCATTTCCAGGTAAACAAAAACCCCTTTTCGGGCCTTTTCAAGCGAACCGATCGTAGCCATCAATCCTACCTTGCGGAAACGAGGGTGCGGGCCGGAGCGTTTCGTTCATTCGCAAGTGGGAAAGTGGGTCCAGTCTCATTGCTGACTCGTCCAATAACATCCGTGGCTTGCTACACTGACCCACCATGTCATCAACCACGATATAGATGTCGCCGGATCGGAGATAGTGTCGGTGTTAATTCTGACTGTGCAGGCTAGGTACTGAAGGAAGTGCCGTAACGATTGGAGGCTGATCTCAACTTTCAAATATTTCCGCCATAGTTATCGGGCTTGCGTTCCTTCTTCCGGATTCGATTGAACACTTTCCAAGGCCGCCAATATTCGACCATCTTACTCGTCTTCTCCTGCAGTGTTCTATCTTGGAGCTACGACCAGAAACATGTACTACTCAACAACACTCGGTCGCTTTGTGCATCTGCAAACTGGCGTAGGACAAAGATTAATCAGAGGAGTCTCTAATGCATGACCCGGGCTACGCACCACTCCCGCCATCTTCCCACCTAGTCAAGAAACTCATAATGCCAGGAAGTGAAGTCCTACCACCACATGAGCCTACTGAGGCTTTTACACACTTGATCTTATCTCCAATATATTTGTGTGTTCACGGCTTAAAGATAGGAAATGATAAGGCTCCAGGTCCCTCATTGGGCTTCATTTTAGCCACATATAATGTCTACAGGTTTGCGACAGAAACCTAGATTACGTGGTTATCGCATAGTCTTGCGGCAATCTTCTTCATAGATTCTATGGTCATGCAACCTTTATCCGCAATGAAAGTGATCAATGCGTCTGGCGTTTTATCTAAATGGAATGGTCTGGATAGATAGTCCCACGTCCTATTTTTACATAATTGGAAACTTACTTTGATAGGGTAGATTAGGCTACCAGGCCCTGAACATAAAAGGCCCAAATATCTGCTGTTGTAAATCAAAACTATGTCTCTGGATACATAGTGGGAAAGGAATTGTATTTCTCATGATGTTGATCTCACTCATTGCGACGACTCTTGTCGCCAGCTTGGCCATGGCCTCGTCTTTTCAGATCCAAAAATGGCAAGATCCTAACACCGGATTGACTTGGATCTATAAAGACTCATCCCTGCCAAAAGTCATGCAAGTGGTTGATCAGCCGTTTATTGAGTTTGTTCTAATCTTGTATATAGGCTTTACAACACCGGTGACGGAACGATCCTATCAGGGTCGACCTATGGACGCTTGGACACCATAGACTATGGGGGTGGCTCTGGTGGACTGACTCCTGAAACGCTCATTAGTAATGTCAGCGAAGTGCTCGACATTGCTCAACTAGCCATCCGTAACATAGGCGGAGGCGGTAGTGCGGATGCCAATTCGGACAGATTCTTGAATATCTCAATGGATGCTCACCTGCGACTTTGTTCCCCTGCCTCAGACATCGTTGGTGCTGTTATGATTCATGGAACAAACACATTGGCAGAGACTGTATTTCTACCGCTCATAATTTGTCGTTGGGCATTTTTCAGTTTGGCTAACTGTACCTAGGTCTTTGGCGTCGATCTCACTTTGAATTGCTCCAAGCCATTTGTCGCTACAGGGTCTATGCGTCCAAATTCGGCTATCTCACCCGATGGCCCCTTCAACTTCCTTGACGCAGTCAGGACAGCGATTCACCCAGAGGCCCGCGATCGCGGAGCTCTGATTGCGTTCAACGATCACTTAGTATCAGCTTTTTATGGAACCAAGACTAATGGTAACTCAGTCACAACTTTCTTGGCCATGGACCAAGGTTATATTGCTCAATTCTTAGCCGGTCAGCCATATTTTTTCTATGGAGCATCCCTGCCAAAGGCTCGACACTACTTCGACCCTTTCAACCTCACCATGCCACTCCCCAAGGTGGTAGTTCTATATGGTCATCGTAGGTAGATATGAACTAAACAAATGACCCTGGCGTGCTAACGCTTTTACAACAGAGGGATTTGACGCTGGCCTACTCTATGCGGCAGCAGCAGATGGCGCTAGGTAGGTTGAAGTCTCTGCAGCTCACTGCACAAGTGCTGACGCTTATTGTGTAGAGGAATTGTGATTATGGGAGTCGGTCCTGGCGGTCTCAGTACGGCAGCCACAGAGGCTGCTAATAAACTCTTCGAGAAGGACGTCGTTACCGTCGCATCCCTCCGCCCCTTTTTCGGTGCAGTTGTTCCTTCACCTCAACCAGGAAATATGTAAGAAGACACAAATGCGTATTCCAAATATGATTCCAAAACTAACAATTAACACAGCATCAGCTCTGGGTTTATGCATGGCGAACAATCACGCATCCAGCTACAGCTAGCCCTGGCATCAGGTTACGGATTTAACGCTACCCGCAAGCTTTTCGAGGGAGAAATCCGCAATGCTGTCTACTCACCCGCCACGGCCTATTATAATGCGACAAGCCTTTGAGACCTCCGGGATGTGTCTCTCCTGTACAGAGGCCAGACATTTATGTCCTAGGGAGGGCTTGTGTTTCAACTATGCAGTTTAAAAATCAGTCGAAGAGATAATCGGTCTTCCGCGAGAAGTGATAAAGTTATTGTCGGGATATATTCTCCTGTCAGAACAAACTGGTTGTGACCCACTGCTAGCGACCGATGGATAACATCCCTTGCTTGGTGTACGCATTCTTGCGCTGGGCTGTGGCTTCGGTGTTGTGACCGCCGAAGGCCGGCGTGTGGGATTTAGGGGTGTTTTTCCAACTAGACTGAACACACACATCTATCAACAGGAATCAATTGACTTTTGCTTTGGAGCATACACACTGTCCACTTAACTGTGTACACAGTACCTAGCTGGTGATACCAACAAATTTATTTAAGACTTATTACAACCACAGCCTTATATACCAATTTCTTCTTTATTAAAATATATTAGCCCTAATTAAAGAAAGAACTATATTCTCCATAATAAAATAATATATATTAAGTAGTGTAGTGGGGAGACCCCCTCCCCCTACTACGTGGGTGCCATCCAGACTATGTGACATAGCCGGCAGTATACAGTGGCCGGATAGCTAGTTCTAGAATACACCTTCTTACACCTCCCCGACCTGACCCCTACATTTGGGAATGTCGCTATTTCCTGATTGCTACGCGTGTGTTTTGTGGTGGTTTTTCTGTTGAATCGACCCGCACGTCTCAGCGCGTGCTGCCATCGAGCGTTCCCCTCTTCAGTAGGTAGTGTAGTAGGGGATCTGGTGACATGTTGGACTTAGACGTTTTCGCATGGCCGTCTAGTCTGTTTGGTTTGTCTTAAAGAGCTTCTACAGAGAAGCAAGAAAGCAACAGAGAGAAGAACAACAAGAGGTATGCACGAAGTTCGAAGCCACGCATTATTTTTATTTCCATGGAGTTTTTCCCTTAATTTCTGTTTTCCTATTCCTGCCGTCTAGCACGACGTTCCGTCGGTTCATTCAATAAATCAACAGTATCTCCTGCTGCTAGACTCACACTGGACTTCTTCGCTGTTGGTGTTTTGTTCTACCTAGCCTATGACTCTGTCCCTTGATCTCTCGTGTCTCGACCTGCCTGTGCCGACTGCGCTGCCTTGAGCTTTCCCAGTTCAGTAGTTATAGGTCGGGATGGTGAATAAGCAGCCGGAAATGGCTGCCCATTTCTGCTCACGTGCTTCCTTCAGATTCGTTGGCTCTCGGTGGCCCATCAGTAAGTTGCGGCCCCTCAAATAGTGGGTGGCTGCAGGGGTCGTAACACCACGCTGTTGAACCAGTTGGGAAGATATACCGACGCTGTCAATTTGATCAGACCCTCGTCCGAGTTACTGCCCAAAGGAAGAGGCATACGTGCACAGTTCCCATCATGAATCTCCCAAGCGGGAGGCCTTCGTAGAAAATCACCATCTTTAGGCTACTTCCTTTTTAGGAATCTGTTTCCATTTTCTATCAATAAACCAATGCAAAGGCTCAATTCGCCTACACCGATCCCCCTCCCTCCGCTCTTTTCCCGGAGCGGCCGATGGAATTATAGTGGCCTATACTTCTTCCCTCTCAAAAGCCATGACTCTGGGAAGACATTGCACACAGTGTTCTCAAAAGGGTCATAGGCTAGCTTGGCTTTGCTTCTACTCGCTCTCTTAAAAACACAACCCGACGTAGCTGCTATCTGAAACCTTCAGGCGTCAAAAAAACTTGAATGACACGGGGTTCCCATTCAACGGCTTGCAGCCAATGCCAGTTTGGTTTGTACTTGAAATCACGGGACCTGGGCGGTGACGGGCTACACCTTACCTTCTCCGTCACACACACCTTCTTCCTTTCCTTCTTCCTTCCTGAGTTAGCCAGATAGCTACGAATACAACGTTCGGCAAGCTGCACTCTGTTTAGCTCACTCCATCCAAACAGTTTGCGTGGATGAAGGACATCCGGGTTGACCATAGAAGACAAACTCCCCGCCATTCTCCAATACTAAGAGTTGAATTCCCGAACCGCCATTGCCCAATCCGTTGCTGCAATCTCCAGAATCACCAGAGAATGTGATAGACTTTCCGGTACACCTTGCGTTTTGGTAGACCACAATGTGGTACATATTTTCGGATCGAGAGTTACAGCATACCGGCAGTAGTAGCTCCATGCACCATATCGACGATGTTTAGAGAAAAGATACATGCGGCAATCGAATATGATAGAGTACATTTTGGCTTAGCAGGGCTAACCGGTAGAAGTTTTTCTTCCAATATGGGCGGTGAAGTATCCAAGAGCTATGGGTACATGTGCTTCATAGCCACATTCGTTAGCTTGTGTTTCATACTGGCCTCGTATCTCATTAAGAGGCAAAAGGGATAAATCAAGGCGTTTTAATGACTCATTTGTCGCCAGGAAAGCCCAGTGTGCTATGAGTCTATTGCACGCCTGGACATAAATCGACTTGGATGTTTGAAGTGACTGAAACTTTTTGTTGAAGACTGTCTTCAGGCATGGGATGTCGCTTTTATTTTTTTTTTATTTCGGTTCCTTTCAAAGACTGGTGACGAAAACGCCGCTTCTCTTTGGGATCGCAAGCACTTTCCACCTCTTGGACACTCTGAACACCTTTAGTATCTATTCTTGGTCAGCATTCAGCATAGGAGTTTTTTTATTTATAAATTATATCTCAAGTCATTCAAGCTCTTCTATGTCGATTAAGAAGTGGTAAGCCCATGTCTGCGGAGGTCTGGGTAGTTAAAAGGTTATCCGTGCCTTACTGCCACCAAAACCGCTTCCCAAAGCGGATACCTACGGGTCGCATCCTGGCGAGGGCTAATTCGTGCTTACAACTGGCGGGGATCCGGAATTAGTTGGGCCAATCAGCGCTCTCAATAAATCTAGTAGATCTAGTACTCTTTGTGCCTACTTTACTCTCGCCATCTGTAGGTGTCAGCTTTTAGTGGCTATTGTGGGTCCTGGTGATGACACGAAGTCCCACTAGCTGGGAATGAACAAGAAGGAAACACAGTCTTATTGATGGACGTTCGCAGGAAATTCATTTGATATTCAGATTCATTCGCCCCTCTCATACTAGTGCATAATTGCGGCAGGATCACTCATGCCGTATCCACCAAAGTGGTATAAGTATACACAACCCGAAACCCCCAAGTTTGGTGCCCATGAAGGCATTTTTCACGCAGTCTCAGACCATTTATCAACCGTCTAGCATCTGCAGTGAGAAAAATGGCGAGTGCAGAGGCTATACCTGGCGTTCACGTGCTTCTATTTGGTGGCAACGGCCGAGTCGCGCGGGCCATGACGAAATTGATGGTGGCCCGGTCCTGGACGGTCACCAGCGTGATTCGTAATCCCCAGCAAGAAGGGGACATTCTGCGCCTGGGAAACAAGGAGCAACCCTCCCGTCTAAGGGTGATCCATTGCGATTTGCGGACTATCAAGACCTCGGACGAAGCGTCCCATCTCCTGGAGCAGGTTCGACCCAACTGTATCGTCTTTGCGGCAGGTGAGTATTTCGGAGGATGGCTCATTTCCTTTCCTGCTAAGCCAGGGGAGTAAACATTTGAAAAAAAAATACTCATAACTCGGCAGGTTCATTTTCCAACCCGTACGAAATTGATCGCGACGTTGCACAGCGCATCATGCAGGCGTCAAGCCGCGCCGACTATGTGCGCAAATTCCTGATGATTTCGTTCCCCGCTTCACGCCGCAAACCCGCACCCTGGTGGAATCAACGAGACATTCGCGACTATCATTCAGAGTCCAATTCATACCCTAGTGTCAAGGATGCCAAGTTGCAAGCAGATGAGTACTTAATCGCAATGGCCCGCCAGAGGGAGCTCCGAGGCGGGCCTAGATTACAGGCCATCAGCTTGCGACCTAGCTGGTTGCTGACGAGTCCGGGAACGGGCAAGGTGAAGCTCGGAAAGACACAAGCGCTTGGCCAACTGCCTATCGGCGATGTTGCATCCATTGCCGTGAGCCTGTTGAGCCGGAATGATGCCAATGGTTGGTTTGATCTCGTTCAAGGCGACGTGGAGATCGATCAAGCGGTAGAAGCGGTGGTACAAAACCAGATCAATTGCATTGAAGGGGAAGACTTGGAGAATATATACAAGCTTGCGGTAGAATAGAGGCGCGTGATCAATTTTCTTAAAAGAAAGACATGCCTCTCGATGCCCTTATTGTAGCCTGATATCACTTCCCTATACTTAGTGTCGTTGGACACTCTCAATTTTCCCAAATAACGGCTTCTCCCCGCGATGAACCCGCCATGCGTCGGTGGAACTGAAAAGATCCCAACAATCTTGAATGGCCCAACCCCAAAGTCGGATAAATGTCTCGGTAACTTCCCAGCCCGACGGATCCCATGGATCCCGCCAAACGAGAACACCCGTTTCGCCGATTCCCGATCCCCGACAGAGGTTCTGGCTGGAAGAAGGGGGAGGCCTCTGCCCACACATATCGCGGCACAATTGCTCATCATCCATCAAATCTTGCGCCAGGATCAAGTTATCTCGCATTCGCGGGAAGGGGATAAGGTCCAGCCACGGATGATGGGGAATCGTCCACTGAATCATGGTCGGTGTGAGAGCGGGTGGTAGAGTCGCCTCACGCAAGTCACTCGCTTGTGAAGGTCCCAGTACGGTAAAGCATGACTGAGCATCGTCTTGAATAGCGCTTGAGCTGTAGCCTAGAATTTCCAAATTGGCATGCAATGCTCTGAGGACGTTGAGTCTCGTCACATTTAAGCGTAGATCTACGAGTGGTGAGCCACCCATGCGTTCGGCGTGGGCAGTAAGGATTATTTCAAGTTGCCGGAGGACAAGATTCGCATCGTCTGTGGTCGGGCCCAGGATGCGCAGTGTATCCAAGATCATCGAAGCGATGTCGCTAGCGACCGGAGTCGAAGACCCGGGATTTTCAGCTTTGGCCGCTCGTTGACGTTGCCCTGGCCCATGATGTTAGCAGGGGACTCCATCCATTGAAGCTAGCCTAGCCAATCATGGGCTGATCATGAATTCATCTCGACAGCACTACTCACTGCGCAATCTTTGATTGAGTCGGTTCTGCAACTTTCGTCGCCGTTTTGGATCCGTGACTCCTATCCAGCTGTCCCGTACTGTCACCTCCATTTCGGGCGGTGGGCGATGCAGGTGGGACGTCATAGCGGAGGAAACCTCAATGACGACACGGGATCTGTGGAGAGGGCTGTGCGAAGGATGGCTGATAGCTGATAGCTGACTGCTTTATACACGGGGCATAGGAAATAACAAGATCAACAGATAAGTATCTTATTGTGGATAAAACAGCGATGGATCTTGAGGAATAGTAGTGAGAGCTTTACGGTGGCGAATGAATGGAATCCAAGTCCGGTAGATGGAGGGAGGTAGCGAATCAAGCACTACAGTGACTAAGCAAAGCATCCCAACTCGAACACCGCTTTCACCGCCCATCTACGGTAATAGCAGTTAACATAGCTCAGATGGTTTAGTCGGAGGTAGAGCACCTGGCTAGGACTCCGCCGCGTTGTGTCAGAGCTACTATTGAGGGCCATGGTTGGTATGGTGTACACCATATTAGATTGACGGGCTAAGGACCTTGGGGTTAAGGGCGGGCAGAATATTATATAGTCAGTGATTATCAGTCTGGGGTGCTGCGACTTTTATTTAGTTACTGCATTTATGTTATGGAATCGACTCGCTGTTCAAGAACCGAAAAGCAGCATCCATTCACCTGATAGATGGAGATTGGCATCGGAATCGTCCCAAAATGAATGGCAGCTCTGTGCCCCACTGGCTAGTCGGAAGTAGCGAAACAGACACCGCGCCCCGAGTTCCATGGTCCACCATCAGCTGTCAGCAATTAGCGCCAATCCATAACCTTATACCCAAAGGAGGCATTTTAGATTGGGGTTTTGCAGGAACACTGTTGTGTTCTTTGGTTCATATGCTCTCGCAGCCTTCGTCGTATTTTCGGGCTTGCGGTACTAGACGAGCGGTCATTCCGACAAGTATTGACGCATTGTAAGACCGAGTGTAGGGCAATCCGCTTCAAAATCAGTGGAGCAAGGCATATAGTTTCTACTAATATTTCCCTCTTTCCATGTAAGTTGACGACAGAACGATAGGACACGAACAGGTGGTGGGTTGGGTCTAGAAAGAAAAAGATCCGAGTCAGAGGGTCGCTCCCGTTCCATGGTTGACTCGTTCAATCACATCTTTCATGTCATCGACCACTTGTGGATTCCGCAGGATCTGAGATGGTGTCTATTTCCCAGTTCCAACTGCACGGGCCACTAACAGTGGAGTTACCTGGATGGTTCGACCAAAGAAAAGAAACGAGTCATCACGAGGCAGTCAAAATTTGATTGCCCACAATCGAGGACGCCACTTAAGATTCATAGTTACATGTAGCCAATGCCCTTTCTCGTGGGGTTGGAATTGTTCAAATGTGAAATGGAAATCAGTGTTAAAGATTAGTTACAAAATATGCGGTGTTCAGGTGAATGTCTTCCATGGGCTCGGGTGGAGCTATTCTGGTGCTATAAAGGCATGCCACCTCAGCTAGTTAAATGTGTCAAATGCAAATTGATGACGAGGGGCACTGTAACCCCACTAGAACCCCACTGTAATATCCGTGGATATCGCGCAGTCTCGACAACTCACAGGTGTTGAGTTAAGGCGGCGACAGCCTGCCAAGCATGAGACTGCAATATAAATATAACCTGTTCGACGGCCGCCACAAAGTAGCGCAACCAAGAGACTCCCTTTCTTGTGCTACCAGCAAGTATTCAAATCGCCCCATCGGTGCTCTTTTTCTTTACCAGCCTCTTTCAAGACCCTCAATACTCTTCACCATGGCGTCTCTTTGGGCTCCTGCACCTGAACCGGCCACCGAGTTGGGACGTTACCGCGTTCTCTCTTCCACTGCCGGAATTCGGGTTTCTCCGCTTCAGCTTGGAGCCATGTCCATCGGCAATGCATGGGCAGAATCTATGGGCTCCATGAGCAAAGAGGAGTCATTCAAGCTTCTTGATGCGTTCCACGAAGCCGGCGGAAACTTCATTGACACGGCCAACAACTACCAGGATGAGCAATCGGAGACGTGGATCGGAGAATGGATGGCCCAGCGCAAGAACCGTGATCAACTGGTGATCGCGACCAAGTTCACAACGGACTTCAGATCATACAGTCTAGGCAAAGGGAAAGCCCCAAACCACTGTGGCAATCATAGACGAAGCCTTCATATGAGTGTTCGTGACTCTTTGACGAAGTTTCAAACCGACTGGATTGATATTTTGTACCTTCACTGGTGGGATCAGACCACGTCCATTGAAGAGATCATGGACAGCCTCCATATCCTCGTGGAACAAGGCAAGGTCCTCTACTTGGGTATCTCAGATACACCAGCATGGGTCGTGACAGCGGCAAACCTCTACGCTCGCGCTCACGGAAAAACACCTTTCAGCATCTATCAAGGAAGATGGAATGTCATACTTCGCGACTTCGAGCGTGACATCATTCCAATGGCACGCCATTTTGGAATGGCACTTGCCCCCTGGGATGTCATGGGCGGTGGAAAGTTCAAAACCAAGGCGGAAATTGAACAACGCAAAGCACGGGGGGAGGGCCTCCGCAGCATTTTGAGTCCGGATCAAAGTGAAGAGGAAGCCGCAATGAGTGCAGCACTTGAAAAGGTGGCCAATGAACATGGGATCAAATCATTGACCGCGATTGCTCTGGCCTATGTCATGGCGAAGGCGCCAAATGTGTTCCCTCTTGTTGGCGGTCGTAAAGTCGAGCATCTCAAGGACAACATTCAGGCTCTCAAGATCCGGTTGACGAAGGAGCAAATCGAGTACCTTGAAAGCCAAACCTCCTTTGACATTGGTTTCCCAGGCAACTTTATCGGTCCGGATCCCAAAGTGACCGGGAAAGCATCTTTCCTCTTGGCTGCCAATGCTTCGTACTCCTTTGTACAGATACCCAAGTCTATTACTGCTCCAGAGTAGGCTGGCTTTGGTACAGACAGACAAAACTCTGAACATAAGATCGGAATCTGTTTCTTCAATAACCATATGCAAATCCCGTGAGAGCTTCAGTAAACTCCAACTGGAAGAGATGGAGTAGAAGATCGGTGTGCTGGGTCACGTCTACGGTGGACAGAGTCAAAAGCAGTCATTCAGTAACCAATCAATCAACATCAAAAGTAACTAATACTGATGTCTTTTCTGCTCACAGAATCCTTGATTGTCTATCCAATGAGCCCTCTCTTACGGTCAGAACAAATCCTGATAGCAACTAAATGAGCAGAGGAGCACTTTCCCAGTAGCTTCATAGATTTCCCTTGCCACGTACAGTAAAGCTGTGAAGCAACGAACCCCCTCACATGACAAAACAGTCGTTTCTCCCGAAGCTCGAATAACAACGCATCCCAGATCCTCCGGGGTCTCTTAGATGTCAGTGATGAAGTGATTGCGAAGAATCTCTTGCGCTACAGATTATGTTCACGACATCGAGTTGTCTAGATGCATTCGTGCAACTTCAGCAATCTCTCTATAGCCCCTAAGTTGATGATGTAGCAAGCACAACGAGGGAAATCGTTTGAATTTCAGAGCTAATGTAAAGAAACTTCCGGCTTCTTCGAATAAGTGACCATACATGCTTAGTTACACATTAAGCCTGCATCGCCGTGCCTTCGAATCTACGTCAAAGATTCAAGCAGATTGCCTTTTATGACAACACGTTAGATTTTGGCTGAAACTACTAAACGCAAGAAATCGGCCACATGACTTGGGTGGCTAGTCTGAAGCAATAGAGAGGCATCTCACCCTGATGGAGCGGAAGGATGGTGCGAAATGACTTATTTGATTCACAGAAGTATCACGGTGATTGAAGAGACTGATCTCTCAGTCATAAGTAGCTAGCAGAAGACAAATTTGCTATGCTCACCTATGCACACCCGTGCTTAAAAGGCAATTGCCTGCTTGGGGAGATATGGCTCTTCCAGAAAAGAGATTTCCTTCTCTGTCAGCTCAACCTTGATTGCTTTGACGGCCTGATCAATCCGATCGATGGAGTCCAAGCCTAGGATTGGTGCGGAGCCTTTCTGAGCGAGCACCCATGCGGTAGCCACCTGAGCCATGCTGATACCCTTCTTTTCGGCAACTTGACCGACACGGGAGACAATTTCCTCCGCAGACTTGTCCTCCTGGCTTCTGAATAGGGCCTTGAGGAAGACATCCTGCTGCTCACGTTTGTCCGAGCGATCTGTCCACGCATGAGCCAACACGCCAGCTGCCAGGGGAGACCACGGAAGGAGCCCTACGCCAGTCGCACGGCAGTAGGGGAACATTTCGCGCTCTTCCTCTCTGTACAACAAATTATAAAATCCTTGCATGGAGATGAACTTATGCCAGCCTTTTTCTTCGGCGATATTCTGGAGCATCTGGAATTCCCATGCAGCCATCTATCTCCCGGTTAGAATCCGTCAACAAATTCCATATAATATTTCTGTGACAAGAAAAGAACTTACAGAACTGGCGCCGATATAGCGAACATTTCCACTCTCAATCACATCGTTTAAAGCTCGCATAATTTCTTCCATAGGAGTATCCCGGTCAAGACGGTGGATTTGCAAAACGTCAATATAGGTGCCAAGTCGTTCCACACTTCGTTCGACTGCATCGAAAATGTGTTTTCGTGAAAGTCCAACTCGATTCACTCTGATGCCGTCGTTGATACCAAAGTCGGCGGCGTTCAAAGGACCTCGGGATTCGTCCACCTCGTGAAAGCATTTGGACATGATCACGACCTTCGATCTTGGGATATCGTACTTTTTCAAAGCAGCTCCGAGGATTTCCTCCGATTTTCCGTTGGAATAGGTGTCGGCAACATCCCATGTATTGATACCCTGATCATAAGCGTGTTTGATAAGAGGAAGTGCAGCGGTTTCGTCAGTGATCCAAGGCTGCCAGTTAGGATCACCGTATGTCATACAGCCAAGCACAATTTTGGAGACCTTAAGGCCCGATTTCCCGAGTCTAGTAGGAATTTCTTGTTAGCTCGAGCAATCTGCGGGGAGGGGAGTTGGACTTGCTTGATATACTCCATGTCGCTTTGTATGCTTATGAGCAGAAAATTGATAGATTTCAACTGATCTGTGCTGAAGATCAAGCTTCGAAGCAGCGACGCATCCAGCGATCTTTATATAATTTGGAGCATCTATTTTGCCACTAATCATGAAGAAACGAAGAAGTATCCGGCAGCGCTAATTGATGACAGGCAAAATTACCTCATCTGTCCCCATACGATCATGATCCAGCAAAATCGGGCTAGCCCTATCTGACAAACTGAGGGGGTGGTCAAATACCACTAGGACCCTTCGGGATAGGCTTATTCATCGTTCACCCAATTCTTCCTAGTATGGTTTCATAACAAGCCACAGTTCGATTATAAAGACCCCTGAGATCGCTCAATCGATCTCAGCAACCTTCAATTCATCATCTTATTCTATTGGGACATCTTCAGTACTAGCCAGTACATCAATTCCTCATCCTGACACTATCTAATCGATCCGTTTCCGGTACGTCATGCAGTGGTCGTGCGTTTTTGAGTCTTAGCCCATCGGTTTCATGCTTACCGTTGATCTACTCCAGAGACCGCAGGTGGGATTACTCACGAATTCTTCTAGTCATCTAAGACCCTTTGGTCAAGCTCAAGTTATGCTTATTGCCAGAATTTGCCCCCTTTGGGAATAAGGTTACACTCACGCTAATTGCTGACAGCTGCATGGAGTGGGACCATGGGTCGCTTGAACGCAATCGATAAGAAAACGCCATATACCTAAGAGACTACCCGGCAGTCTGGCTATCCACGACACCCCTCATACCCCTTTGTAGCTCATATCCGGCTACCTATTCAAGTGCGTATGGGAGCGTGGGGCTGATAAGGTCTAGCCCTTTTGAGTGAAGGCGGTCGGTTCTTTTCGGACCCAAATATTAATAACCCCTTTGAGCTTGGTGTTGTTGCATGTGTAAGGGAGTTGTATTATCTAGGTTCTGTGTGGGTCACGACCCAGTCTCATAGATAGAGGCGTAACCCTAATGCATGAGTAGTGCGTATCAGGGTGACCGCACAATACAGGTGCTCCAACAAAAGAGTCACGGTCGAGTGACACCGAATTCCGGAAATGCTGTACAGTAAATCTGGGTTACGCTCTTTCGCTTTCTGTCGAGCTGTCTTCTTGGACCACCCTTTGCGATGCAGGGCATCGCTGATCGTGGACTTTGGTACAGATACTTCGAATTCATCAAGAAAGAAGAGCTCCATCTCATGAAGGTATAGATCCGGCTTTTCGAGTAGATGGTCGCACAGGGCTCCAGCATAATCGGAGTGATGCTCCGTGGCCGTCCAGGTTTCATAGGAGGGGCTTTGACACTATCGAATAGTCGCAGGTTAGACCGGATCCTGATAATGGCGCGCTTGCTGCAGCCTGCAGCTTTCGCCATATAATTGACAAGACCCAATGCGAAATTTGAATGTTTTTACTGGAGGTCGTTGTCTATATGAATAAAATTATTCGTAGCTGCATGGAAGCACAGGAATTCAATATAGTTGCAATGTGTGCGAATCTAGCTGAGCTGGAGGTACACAAATTAGAGGCTCTGAGACAGATCGCATAACAGGATCAAACTCTCGACATCAAGAATCATGACACAGAGATAAAACCAAAGAACATGCACACAAAAGAAAATTTTAACAGCTAATGCCGCTCGGTCGACCGTATGGTCCATTATCGGTGCAGTAGTAGTCGGGGTGCTGCCGTTCAAGCCCTTCTAGCTTCACGGAAATCCTTAATGCTGAAAGCTTTAAGTCTTGCATTTCCCATGTCTTTCTTCCCTGATCAAAATGATCAGACACCTTGTCTTTAAATATTTCCACAGCCCAATCTTAGCCAACAATTCGTCGAAGTTACACTCATGTCCAGGCGACAAGAGAAGGGATCAACGGGCGAACCCAAATTTCAACGATTGAGGTTCAGCAACCATTCAGCTGCGTACACATCTGCCTGCTCGTTGCCGCTCCGAAATCGAGTTTTCGCTATGATTTCCTCGGCAAGTAGGTCAGAAACCTTTAACAAATTCCAATCGCACTCGAAAACCCTGTGCTTCACCACCAAGACTTCGTAGAACTTCCCGTCGTGTTTGAGCTCTGTGTTTTGTTTGCTGCACAAAGTTTCTTTATTTGGAACTCTTTGGGGAAAATTGTGCATCTACCAGCCGCGGCTCTTTCATTTCGACATTGTGGGGTGGACTATGGGAAGACGTATGTATGTGATGTAATGCAGTAGATTTGCCAGATGTTCTTTGAGTAAGTATTTCCAGTAGATTTGGACTTCGTGGTAGAGGGAATAGTCGAAGAATTTTTCATTAGGGAACTTCTCTCCATTTATGCCGTGATCTCCAGGCTTAGATTAAGTGCCTGAATTTGACTTGTTTGAAGTGATAATCGGACTTGCCTTTTTCATTAAGCTCCAAAATATCATATCACCACAGCAGATCAACTCCCGAGAACATCTCGTAACCAACCACTCTGACCTCACACATCATTCTGAGGCTTGGGTAGAGCATGGGGGTAGAGATCCCGGCACAGTGTTGGATGAACTGATTTTTGATATAGTTTTATGTGAAGCATCTCTTCAAATCATTTGGTCTTAAGTTGATTTGGGCACCGAAGGATGCGGGAGTGCCAACATAGTGGCTCGCGAGGCGGATTCAAGGCTATATAAGCTAGACTATTCCTTGTATTAGAGAATTAATACTGGCATTGGGGCTGCGCCTTCACCAAGTTTAGTAGGCGATTGTCCGTCGCTATCTGTAACATGTGAAGCGCATATATAGACATGGGGGCTGCTGGTAATGACTGGCTTCTACCAAGCTAAATCGAAATGCGTTGTTTCGATTTCCGGTATTTTATTATGTGATAGATCTCAGCGGCGTTAATTTCACAGATTACTGACAGCGCATTGAGTGGTAACAAGATAACAACTACAGAGACATTTGATAGTATCCCGTTACTATAGTCTGAGTTGGTAGAAGGCGCTAGAAATGATCGCGACGTAGCAAAATCATCTGAAATATCGCCGAAAGTTTACAGTATCTAGAAGGGCTTAGTATTTTGAGGCCGACAGAAAGCACGAATTCGACGTAAAGACAAAATGAGGACATGCAAAGAGGAAGCGGTTCTCAACATCGGCTATTGGGCTGCTTTTCACTCTCCTCTTGGACAAATATTTGTTGCAATTATTGCCAGCTCACAATTGGAACGCCTATTTATGAGAGATTGCTGTGCAGGGCATCATGACTATAGACTTTTCATACCGCATTTCCAAGAATAAGGCGCTGTCATATTTTTCGAGTTTTAAACAAAGGAGAAACCAAGCTTCCAGTAATTTCTTTTCAATTCCTTTCGATGCACACCTCCTCCCGAATCACGATTCCATCGTTATTGTTCACATTCTGACCAACAAGAATCTCCTCGTCGCTCCGATTATTTCGAGAAATATACGACTCGGTGTGACCTTCCTGCGTTACGCTAAACAACGTATTGTCTTTGGCCAAGTTGCGCATTCGGAATCTCGACGAGTGGTTGAATTCTTCTTGTTTGATGTATCTGCTATTCGAGGAGTTGCCGGGCTTGGATCCGTGAAAAATGGTGCGGTAGAGGGGGCGGACGGTGGGGATGCCGACGCAGATAAGGGTTATGGCGAGCTCGACGCCAGACCAGATGATTAGGTCTACTGTGTCCTCTGAAATTTGGAGTTAGTTGGGTTCGAACTGATAAGCGTTTCGGACGAGAAAAGAATTAGGGATGAGTCAAAATGTTCACACCATTGGAGCTCAGGCATATAGAGAGATGCGGATGCATAAGAAGGTAGCTCACTTACCAGTGTAGTTACTGCTTGAGAGCCCTCCAAGATCGATAGTTCGCACGATTCCACAGGCACATGCTCTGACAGTACGAGTTAGTCTTTCATCTCAATGAATATTCTTGGAAAGAACTTACATGAAGCCGAGACTCAAGCTGATTGCGATCGACATCTTCTCCTTGAACTTCATATTGAGCTTCCAGATGAAGACCCAGGGCAACGCCGCAAAGTAAAAATCAACGGCAGCACACCATGCTTTTTAAATTAGTATTCAAGCAATATAAGAGTGGGAATTTACTGAACCGTGAAACTCACATCCAAGCAAAACAGCAACCGGCGTGACAGAGACAATAGTCCGACCAGGAACACGAGGATCGTAAATGGACTCCGACGGAAGACGTTGAATCCAGAAAATGATTGCAGTCATGACCGAGACAATCGACAGGCTTACCATCGATATCCAAATCGAGATGCGATGCCACTGCTTCACCACAATGCGGAGTAAGAAGATACCCAGCGAGAGCTTCGCTATGGCCATTCCGAGAATGGCAAAGGTCTGCCCCACCATCTCCATGTAGACGGCGTTAACAGCCGAGTCTGGATCCAGGCTTGTGATGGGCTGCCCGAATCCGTGGACTCCAGAAATGGTCATGAAGATGGTATATAGGAGTAGGAATACCTGGGCTTCCGTCAGCTTTTGGCTTTCGTATCATCGGGCGCATGCTGAAATTAGGAATGTTTCAACTTACCCAAGCAAGATTGAAAACATGGTCGTCAAGTCCGACAGCCTTGATCACGTAGACTCGCGTGTACATTCGCAGAGGCACAAGGATGAAGGAGATGAAAACCATCACCCACATCACGGCGATCGCGTGAATACCTTTGCCAGCCAGCATTTTGGATTCAGTTTCAAAGTCACTCTTGAAAAAATTGGAAAAATGAAGCCGAAAGGTCAATCAGCCAAATACTTCAAAATCCATGAATCTCGCTGCAACAAGAACCCATGAAGCCAGGCAATGGCATTATCAGATATAAATGAATCCATCGCCATGGCGGACCCCTAAATCTGCACAGCGATGCCTTGAACAAGAAAATTGTGAGCTATCACCAGTAGCGCCTTGGCCCTGTGCAGAAGTACAAGCGAGGGCGGGCTTGAAACAGTCAACCGAATTTCGACGTCGCTCATAGCTCATTCTGGCATGGCGATGCCGGCCCATTCTGCGGTTCGCTCGTTTGGAACACGAGCTCGAACAGAGGCGCTTTTTAGCTTTGACTACGTTGTGCTGCCTCGCTCGTTGAGGACCATACCAGACGCCCAAGGCAATGTCCACACGAGCCGACTAAAGGCGCTCTGTCCGTGCATTCGACAGGTCAACTGTCAAACCGGCGGGAGGCCCGCGTGGAGGTGGGCGAGAGGATTCCGGGCTCCATCGACTGGTCATTTAGGACAGGTCGCTGTGAATTCGAGGGCGTGTGGTTGGTTCGGATCGTGCGCGTCGCCCCGTCTTTCGCGCTAAGCTCCACTGTGTGTACTTTGGCCGGCCGCCGGTGCGTCGGTGGGGAATCTAGACCGAGACAATGGTCGATCTTGCTTTTGGGCTGCGACTGTGCACGAGGCATCGAGGGCCACGGGCCTGCTGGGGGCGGCGATGAAGAGGATCGGCGCCGCCAGGGGACACATAGTGGAGTCTGTCCAAACGATCCCCACTCCGCGTGCCCGGTATATAGTGCCCATCGTGGATTTTCCCCAGGGGTTGTTTGTTGTTTCGAACTCCTCTTGGTTGATACGTCGACTTTTCTATATACGATTCTACGTGTACTGCTCGAAAATGAAGCTCGAATTGGTCTCGGAATTAGGGACGTGGGAAAATGCTGTGCTCGCTGTATACGCCTTGTTGGCGGCTCTTCCGCTATGGTACTTGACAACCTTTTTCATCTCCCCGTTGCGACGATTTCCTGGTCCTCCTCTCGCAGGTGAGCTGTTCCTAATATTCCCGATCGGATCTTATGCTCAACCTTTTGCCTGATTAGGATGGACAAACTTGTGGCGGATGTTTCACGTCCGACAGGGTCGGTACCATCTAGTCATCCATGAGTTGCACAAAAAGTACGGCCCTGTAGTACGCATCGCGCCCAATGTGTTGGACCTGGATATTCCGGAGTTGACCAAGACAATCTACAATACCAAAGCGGAGTACCTCAAGGTATGTCCGTCCCCATTCACCTCATCCTGAAACACACTGACGAACTATATCAGACCGAATTCTATCACGGTAGTAGCGCCAAGAGCAATGGCAAAATCATCTATAACCTCTTTAGCGAGTGTAAGCCAGACGTTCACGCGTTGCATAAAAGACCCATCTCAAAGTACTATTCCATGAACGGCGTGCTCCCACTGGAAACCCATATTGACGAGATGATCGCGTACTTCTGTCAACGGCTGGAGGAAAATTTTATGGATGGATCCAACGCCACCGAGTCGTTCAGACTCGAGGACTGGATTGCATACTGTAAGTGGTCCTGATCAATATGTCATGGCTGCGGTAGTGGGCCGAGCTAATGCAGGCAGATACCTGGGACGTTGTTGGCAAAGCCACTTTTAGCCAGCCCATTGGATACCTCGAGAAAGGGTATGACTTTGATCATACCCTGAGCACCGCCGATACGGCCATGGACTACTTCACCATGGTTGGTCAGATGCCTATCCTGGATCACCTGCTTGACAAGAACCCTGTTTGGAGGATTGGTCCACCGTCTTTTGGTAATATCACCAACATCTCGATCCAGCATCTGATGGATCGGCTTCAGGGAAAGGATACCCACTACCACAATCCTAGCAAGCCGGACTTCCTCGATAAGTTCATTGAAGCTAAGGAAAAATATCCGGATGTTGTCGATGATATGCAGATTGTTTCGTATCTGATGATCAACATGATTGCGGGCGCCGACACGACTGGTATCACCCTCAATGCGGCCCTGTATTTTTCCCTGAAGAATCCCCGCGTTTGGAACCGACTGCGCGCAGAATTCCCTGCTCGATGTCCCTCTGATCCACCAGTGGTATCGTACAAATCTGCGAGAGAGGTCCCGTATCTGGATGCTGTCGTTCGTGAGGCAATGCGGTGCCATCCCGGCGTTGCGATGCTTCTGGAGCGATACGTGCCGAACGGCGGTCTGAATCTTCCAAATGGACAGCATGTGCCAGCTGGCGCGGTCGTCGGGATGAACCCTTATGTCACGGGACGCAACAAGTCGGTCTGGGGTGAAGACGCTGAAGAATTCCGTCCTGAGCGCTGGCTTCGTGATCAAACGCGCGAAACAGAGGAGGCGTTCCAGAAGAGGCTGCAGTTGATGAATAACACTGACCTTACCTTTGGTGGTGGGAGCCGGGTTTGTATTGGGAAGCACTTTGGCTTGCTGGAGGTGTACAAGGTGATCGCTACTCTTGTCTCGCGCTATGATGTTGAGTTGGTCCATCCCGAGCGGGACTGGGAGACCCATAACAGCTTCTTCGTGCGGCAGAGTGGGATCGAGGTCAGAATGTCTCCTCGTGGGTGTTAAATTGTCATACGAGAAATTTTTGAATGAAATCTTTCTTTGTATTGCCATTGAACGAATCGTTGCCCATACAGGGTCTTGACAACAATGTATCTCAGCTTTGTCAACATCCACTTAACGTCCGCCTGGCACAGAAATAAGTAGAAGCAAAACAATCCTATCAGTCCATCATTAGTCAGCAATTCATGAGAATCAACTTGAGTTTCTAGAGCTCCATGGCCTCGCTACCGTTCTTGAAAACAAACTCGATCCGGCCTACGAATTTGATCGGTCGAGGTAGCCTGATATATGTTTCTCCAAGTTTCAGCGAAAATGGATATGCATTCGACACTCGCCTAACCAGCTCGCCGACATACTTAATCGAGACTGATTCATCCCTTAGTCTGGCCATCGCATGCGACAGCTTTCCCTCGGGGATGTGCGACAAATCAGCTGCTTTGTCTGTGCATCCACGCACGTTCGTCAGGAGAGCAGCGCAGTTTGCATTCGCAATGATAGCAGTCATATCAATCTCAACCATCTTGTCACGCAACGGGGCATAAACACCATTGATCAATGTCGCGTAAGTCTTAGATGGATAGACTGTGGCGGGAACGATCGTTTGGTATGCTGAATTCTGTACATTGCGTTGGATTTGAAGGTTTTGACACAGGCCGTGAAAGTCAATCATCCCCTCTAATCGAGCTGTCTGTTCGTTGCCAAAGTCTAGTTTCGCTGATTCGGGCAGTGCTTTGGCGTATCCTTTGGGGTCTCTGCCATGTTGGCATGGATGTAACCGACTGTGTTGTGTTTGAGAATATTAATGGAGCCCCTTTCGCCTGACACGGGCACTATATTTATCGTGATAAAAGATGTAATTCCCATCACGGCACCGATATCTGCTGGGCCCAGCTTCGAAATAGCGGTGTCACCGTTCACGAGATACCGGTCCCCATCATCTTCCGTGTATGACAATGTGGACTGGTTGTTCGTCATATGGCCGCTCGGAAGGAGCCAAAGTCCGGCTTGTCGGTTCCTTCGGCGTTCGCGGCGGTCTTGACCATCAACCATGGCACAGCGCCGATGAAAACTGCTTTCTTCACGCGGCGCGTGTACCGTGCTTGCCGAGGTATCGGGTCACTTCAACTCCGCCATGCGAGTGCCCGACCATCACGGCGTCCTTCCCGTTGAGTTTCTTGAAAAATTCTTCCAGGTCGTCGACGAATGTCTCCATGTTTCCACCCTCCCATGTCTGGGTCGAGCGACTGTGGCCGCGTTGGTCATGGGCAGTCACTCGGTAGCCATGATAGGCCAGGAAGACCATCTTTTTCGAAGTTGTCACTGCTCAATGGGCAGTCACGAGAGAACGCCACTATTTGACCCTTGGGGTTGCACCGGTTCTTATAAAAGAGCTCGGCTCCATTTCGGAGTTTGACGGTAGGGCATTATGTAGTGTTAGAGGCTGAAAGTCCAAAAGGATTGGTCTAGTTGCGCGGATTGAACAGCTTTCAAATCTCATTCAAGTTCTGTCCGGTATATAACCGTCTGTTTTACGAATCGCCACAAATGCACTTCTCACTCAACCGGCATGGCATTGCGATTATCTTATGTCGATTCCTGAATGAACCGTTCGTACCAAAGTCAATTGCTCGACGGTGTTTGGACGAACAGTCTATTGCCCCTGTCTACCGACCCATCTGCATTGAGAGAGGGTGACATAATGATGTCGGCCTGCATCGAATGGAGTCTGCAGCAAGTGATGGTCTCACAACATTTCAAAAAGTGGGCGGACGATGCTGGCCGCAGCAGCGATGCGGATTTGTTGGATCCAAAACTAGCCTCCGCGGCCAATCACGGGATCGCCAACCGGCGTCGGACCGATTGTTGTCCCTAGTGTCACGTGACAACGGATTTGTTGACTGATCAAGTCCGGCTCCACTTTGCGCCTATGCCCAGGCCATCAATAAAGGCACGACCCGCCCTCGAGGCAGAGCCATCTTCCTAAAGGTTGTTTTTTCCTTCTTTTTTTATTTTGTTTCTCCTCAGAGACATCAGGAACAATGTTATCGCTCAGTATCCCGTCATATACGCAGCCATCCGGGTATCAGCTCTCAGAGCTGCCAAATCCCAAGCTCGGCGACGCGAAAGATGTGATTGTCAAAGTCCATGCGGCCAGCATCAATCCAATCGATGTCAAGAAGGCCAGCGGTGCGCTGAAAATGGCAATCAAGGACGCGTAAGTACACCCTAATATTTCTGCCGGGCTGTTCTAACAGATGTAGATTTCCGTTTAAAATCGGCTACGATTGCGCTGGCATAGTCACAGAAATCGGGGACGGCGTGAGCCAATTCAAAGTTGGAGATGCCGTCTACATCCGATTGCCAGAGGCTTGTCGAGGTAAATTCAGAGACAATCTATTCTTCATGCGCGACAGTTACTAATGAAGAAACTTACCAGGTTCGTGTAGCGAATTTGTCAAGTGCTCCGAGGATCAGATCGGACTCAAGCCTAGTTCGCTCTCGTTCGAAGATGCAGCCTCAATCCCCCTGGCCGCCATGACTGCACTGCAAGCTCTCAAGAACTACCACGGGGATTTGGAAGGCAAAACCGTTTTCATTCCCGCTGGCCGTATGTACCCATGACTGCAACATTTGTATCCCTTTTGCTAACGAACGTTAGTCAGCGGGACGGGATTATTCGCTTGCCAGTTGGCGAAGAATGTCTTCAAAGCCGGCAAGGTCATTACCACACTCTCAACCTCAAAGATTCCAAAGATTAAAGAGCTCCTCGGCGAATCAACCGTCGACGAAAGTATGACTTTTTTATTTCAGGACCTTCAATGATCTTTGGGCCATCTGCTAACTCTTTACGAAGTTGTCGATTACACAAAGTCCGACCCCAGAGACGCAATCGAGCATGGTTCCGTGGACTTCCTCTTCGACACAGTTGGATTGGCCATGGAATACCTCTGCTTGATGCGCCCGAAAATAGGCCAAATCATATCCGTCTCGACCTTGCCATCGGGCAATCAGCTGCAGAACTCTTCTTTGATGGACGTCCCTCATCGTCCCACTCTGCCAATCCACATTCGGATGTCTCTTAACCTGATGGATCAGGTCAGGAAATTCCGTGCTCGACGTTACGGAGTGAACTATGCCTACATGAACTTGAGTTCTACTGGCAAGGACCTGAATGAGCTCAAGGGGTACATAGAAGACGGTCGCCTGAGGACTGTCGTTGGGACAACAGTCGATCTTCGAGATCTAGAGGCTGTCCGAAGCGCCTGCCAAGTTGTTTATAGCGGGAAAGGCGGTCTTGGAAAGTTGGTAATTCGAGTCGCAACGGAGTAAGGTGCAATTCCATACGCAATAGATTAGTTAATGCTTAAATCAAGAATTCATTATCAAGTTCGAAACTCCCTTCCGTGGCTATAGGATCGTTCCATCTTCGAGTAATCAAAGGATATGGGGACGAACATCTCCCGAATAGTGGACTACAAAAGATTGCTCGCCCAATGGCGGAGCCAGGTTACCATCGTCCATAGACAACACGAACAAAAAAAGTAAGAATCCTTATGAAGTGAGTCACGAGATGAATTTGTCTCATCAGGCGGTTTTCTCTTCATACTTAGTCCACGTGGATTGATTATTGGCTCATGTTTCTGGAATGAAGGGCGCTCACACTTTTTGTTCGTACTCAGTGTTCGAGCACCTCGCTCGTCTTTCAAAAAGTTTTCTTTCATCTTTTATCGTCAATGACAACGGTTGGGAGGAATGTTCTATATTGCGTCCAAATTATCGAGCCTCTTGTTTCTGGTGATATAAGCCTTGCACTAGAATTACCACTTGGTTTGGTTGGTGATACTTGTCGCAAATTTTGGTCCGAGTGTAGGTTTACATTGCAAGAAGCAGTTGTCGGAGAATTTCGGTGCGTTCGGTTGCATCCTTCTTTTCTGGCTTATCTTCGCTTTTATTCCTTCTTCTGGCTCTTTTCCTTCGTTCATCTAGACCTTGCTATGATCCCATTTCTGGATATGTGTAAATATACCATCTCACAAGTCTCCTTTTAATGAGAATATAGTCGTTCGCCGGATACTACCCGACGTGAACTTGTGCTACGGAGGCTTGCCCGAGCCGAAATTTGGCTGGCACCCAACTGAGGCTAGTTTGGTATCTGAATGGAAATTTCACAGAATTGTAGGGCAATCCTTTCCACCAGAGCGATAGGCTGAGCTGATCTCCGCCTCCCACCAGAATCAATAAATTCCTCATCCAATCTCCCTGCCGCCCACCATCCATCATAATTATCGTCCTGTCCCTCATCATCCGTTTGCTACTGTCTAACCACATTCCCACAATCATCCAAAAAGACACGCAACAGTCTCTCTCCATCAAGAGCTTCCTGACCCTCGACGAAAAGATGCGCCACGACACAAGCCGCATGGTACCAGCCATACCGTGCCAAGTCTCGCTCCCACTCCCCTTCTTCTACGTCACTATCTGCCAACAATTCTCTTAGCACCTTTAAGGCCCTGTTCCGCCTCTGTAGATGCGCATCCCCACCTTCGTTCATCATTCGTTCGGGATTAATTCCAGTGTACGGGCAAGATCGCGTCCGTTGAAGATCTCTTTGTCGTCGAGAATGATCCCATCTGGACAGACGAAATCCGAGTCTTCGTTTTTGGTCCAGACGGCCTCGTACTTCTCTTCGTTTGCTTCGTCGTAACAGAGTCGGAGCCAGAGTCCTTCCCCGAGGGATCCGAAAAAGGCCGCGTAGGGTCGTAGAGCTTCGAGGCGCGCGGGGTGGAGAATCTCGCTGATTTGAGCCTCAGTCGGGTGAGGTGATGATTCACCAGCACGGATATTGTAGGGCTGCTCGGCAGGACCGCGCGTTAGTTTATAAGGGCCCTGTAGGGAACTAAAATGGATACTGAAGCATGCATACCTCTCGTCCTTGGCTTCCTAGCTGCGAAAATTGCCGTATGAGGCGCGTGTGTCGCGCAGCGGGCAGTTCGGGTGTTATTCGTGAGGCCGGATGAGGGGTGTCCCATTCTGAGAGGAGGTACACGTCCAGCGGGTGCGAGCCCCAAGGTGGAGGCTCGGTATCTCAAGCCCAAGGATCTGGAGAGGCATGCTATGCTGGTGATTTGCCGTGTGCGTTTGCTTCCGTGGGGAATTTGCGGATGGAGAACGAAATTATGCCCCAAATTCGGATCCCGGCATTTTACCTCATTGGGCGTATATAACTCGGAGAGCAATCCAAACTCGCGCTTCGACACCGAGCTGATTGCAAAGGAGATTTCCGAAAGAATCCGAATGCTTGTAATTCTTGCTCCATTGCCTGAAACTTTCATTATACAGATCTGTCGGACTTTCGGATATCGGTTTCGACTAGTACTCGTGAGGGCCAATTGAAATATCCCAGCGATCGATTGATTGACTGAAGAACTATCTGTCGGCTCCCGTTCAGGATGCCATCTATTCAGGGGTTTTTAGTGTGTTACAGCGCTGCTTTTTCCAAGAATACCCGATTATCATACAAAATAGGTAGGAGATTGGGTATCTGCTGAATCATCCTGCTCCTGATTGTAATATCAGTCTCTCCGATCGACAAGATCTTAATATCACAGAATCATATATATCACAGGTTCACCTTCTGAAGTTCAGCTTCGGTCCATTCCCAAAGCGCTTTGCCCATCTTCTCGCTCCGCACATACTTATTATGTTCCTTGCGAATTCCAACAGGGACATAATAAGCGCCATTCTCAAGATCCATCTTCTTTGCACCAGCAGCCGCCCAAAGCTCATTATAAGCACCCTCTGCCACAGATGATCCAAAGAAGCTAAGTGTCTTGGATCCTAGCGCAACAAGAGACGAGCGCTCGCTGATTGAGCCATAGAGATCTGTCAGAATAATGCCTGGGTGTACAGAGACTGATGTAATTGAGGGATGACGCCGGCTGAGTTCTGCTGCGAAGAGGATATTGGCAGCCTTCGAGGCACCGTACCGGGCACTCGTGTCGACTTTCTTGAGTTTCTTTTGATTCAGGATTGTCTCGAAGCAAGGTGCGTAGTTGTGTCCGATTGATGAAAGTGACACGACCCGAACGTCGGAGTCGGGCTCTTCGGCTGTTTTCAGCAATGTCGGTAGGAGAAGTTTAGTCAATAAGAAGTGGCCCGTGTGATTGGTGCCGAGCTGGATCTCATGGCCCAGCTCGGTTTCCCCTGGTGGGAGCGCCATGACACCGGCGTTCAGCACCAGGATGTCAAGTCTATGGGATTGCAATTTAAATTGGTCGGCGGCTTTCTTGATTGACTCGGTCGATGTGAGATCCATCGGAAGCCATGTTATTTCGACGTCGTTCGATACTGAAGATTTGATTGACTTGATTGCCTCGGTTGCTTTGGATTCCGACCGTGCACCGAGGAAGATCTTGCTTGGGTTGTGTTTTGACAGTTGCAAGATTGTCTCCTTGCCCAGGCCAGCATTTCCTGTAAAGCTTGTTAGCAATCTTGTTCAGGCTTACGTTTTGTCTGTTTCAACGCAGAATGAAAGGGGTTCAACGCACCTCCTGTCACCAGAACAACCTTCCCAGACAAGTTGGGAATGTCTCTTTCGGGGTTAAAGCTCACTCCTCCGAAATAGTTGAACGGATTCGCGAACGCCGCAACAAATCCTGCCATTTTTGCGGGCGTGTTGGTCAATTGACGAATTTGGGAATGATTATCGGGATTAGATTAACAGAGCAGTGAACCCCGAGCCAGGTGGTAGTGACATTGTGCATTAATATTCTGCTTCGGATCAATTAACTACCCGAATATCGCCACGGAAGCTTGCTGGAAGTGGAGCCGGCCGAGCTTGCGAAACGAACTCTTGAGTCTAAAGCCCCAAACTCAAATTTAGGATGCTGACTGGAAGTGACTGCATGTGAAAAGTCACGTGGCCTCCATTCTTGGATCAGCATGGTCTCATTTTCATCGAGTGTTCACAAGGTGATGAATGGGATATTCTGAGGCTGGATTCTCTTGGGGCATATTTGCTTGCTGTTTGATATATTTTTTCTGTTAATTTAGGCCGGATTCGAGGCATACACTTTCCCCATCCGATTTGTCAGAGTCATCTGACACCTCATACACATTCCATTTCAGAAAATCCGCCAAAGTAAATCTGTCGCAACCCACCCATTGCTTCAGGTTTAGAAACTGTTTCGCACAATCTCAGAAGCCCCCAATGTTTGGCCGATCTTCAACACTTAGCGTATTGCGATACTAGTGATTAAGATCATAGATCTCATCAAGAACGACTCGGAGTTCCTCTCAGGGCTCGCGATGCAACAGTACAAGGTTCAAGAAATCGTCCAAGGTTGTGTCGTGTTCTTTTGCGTCATGTAGCTGATGTCTCCGATGCTCTTCCGCATGGCCGATACTCAGATACCGCAACGCACGCAGGACGCGGAGTGCTCATGTAAAAGACAAAGCTCACCCAGCATTTCTCGAGACGTAGATATTTGGGCTCCGTTATTTTGTCAGAGCGAGGAGGATCCTCATTCGTCGGCATCGAATTGATAGCCTCGTAGTGTGAGATCGTCTAGTTTTGGTATGAGGAAGATGCTTTTTTATTTAAGAAATGTTGGCACTTCTTGTCCCCATTCACCACAATCAAATGTCACTATAGAAACAAACATTCGTTAATGCTCACTACTCAATCTTTTTCTTTCCTTTAATCATCATCCACAGCCGTTAACGGGAGACTTACGCGACCGAAGTCTCTTCCCTATTCTGGATTCTTCCGGTTGCTTCAAAGATGCCCCTTTAATGTAGTCCGCGAGCAGATTATATTTCTCATCTCCCTATCCCACATTCAAAAACTCCCCCTCAATTAGAATCTCTGCAGATTCTCTAGTTTATCTAGACATGGCGCAATGCGACAAGGTGACTGATCCGGAGCATACACTGTGACATCGTGTACGAGACTGGTGTACTTCTCCAATACGGTGCGCACGAATTCGCTCCCCTTGTTTCTGTTAACATATGCCGACCGGTCTAGATGGAGAGTCATAATGGCGTTGAGTGAGCGACACGTTAGTGCAGTGAGACACCATGGGGCCATCGACATTTTCTATCACAGCATCCAGGAGTTCTTTGGCCTGTCTGGATAGTAGTGGGCCTTTCATTGCGTGACTTTGATTGGCATTGTTCAACACACCAATGCTGGGTACAGAGGACGATGATGCTGGTTTTCTGAGTCTGCTGCCCTTAGTGAATCACGGCGCTAAAATTCGGCTAGCTCTAACGTCAGAAAATCTAGTTCAACAATCGTTGCCAAAGGGCCGATCAGGTGTAGGGGTAATCAAAATGGAATTGGAGACGGTTAGAGAGCTTCACTCTCTTCCTACTGGCTCTGGTAGCATATATCACAAGTCCGGTAGATCCCCACGAGTTTGGAACATCACGCCAATCCAGGGACTCACAAAACAGGCAGTCATAATAAATTACTCATGCAATCGCTGGCCAAAATACTCCCACATTAACCGAGTTCCCCACGGTGTCAAAACATTTGCGTGTGTCCCAAAGATTCAAACAGACATTTCAGTAGAGCGGCCGCGGAATTCATCGACGTATCAAATCGGCCATAGGCTTCACAAGCTCAAACCACTTGGAATTACATGGCGAGCATGCTTCGACCTCCGTCAAGGGTAAGCCGATCGCGGACACGGAGGTGAATATGTTCGGCTCCCATTCGGGAAAGGCATTTCTCTCCCTTGCGCTCGTTCTCTTCCTTGCGCTCTGGGGTCGGGGTGTAAAACCAGACGTCCAAATCTCTAGAGTCTTCAGTGTATTTCTCCGTCTTGTAGCCCTCTTCAAAGTCGTGCTTTTTCTTCTTCATGATGATCACTGCGCTGGGACAGAAAACGAGAGCCTCGCCAGTAGGAAGGCTAACGATCTTCTCAAATAGCTTGCTGGATGTGTTGGGTTGTTTCTTCAGCGCAGCACCCGCGATGTGCCTCTCAATTGCTGCAAACCACGCAGGAGACGAAAAGCGATGTACAATCGTCACGTTGCACAGGTCGAGCAGGTCAGAAGCGATCGTTGGCTCTTGGGTGGCAACGACGACACGAGTCCCGAGATGGCGTTGTTGGCGAATGAGTGATAGCAGCGTATCGGTCAAGGCGTGGGCTTCGGGATATTTGCCAACTAGGTACTGAAACATGCCAGAACTAAATTAGCCACAATGTCTGTAGAACTTGGGGGGAGGGGGCGCGGCACTTTACCTTGTGGGCTTCGTCAAGTACCAGAATGCGACCGATTTTCTGACGACTTTTCATGAAGAGCGAGATACAGATGTTGAACAGCGCACAAGCATCGTCAGGTCCCACGAAGGGGCAGCTCAGATCGACAATTGTCAAAGTACCCTTGTCAAATCTCCATAGGTCCTTGACTTGCGCTTTCCAGGCATCGAAGTTTGCAGGCGGTTGGTCTGAAAAACCACCGGTCGATGTTGCTGGAGAAAGGAAGGACTCCAGGATCGAGAGTCTGATTTTCAAGGGAGCCAGCTGTCCATCTTTGAAGGGTGCCGCGTCAATGCGTTGTCTGAATAAGGTGTAGTTAAAGCCTTGGCGGCCCTGGTCAGCAGTAGCCATTTCACGCAGGATCTGCAGCACCATCTGTTTGAGTGGTGATGATTAGTCTATGTATGTTGGACATCGCCATCGTGTACACATACCTCCATATAAAGCGGACAATCACTCTTGTTGTCGACCCCCATCAATGTTTTCATCATGGCAGTTGTGAGGCTTTCCGGGGGAATAAACATTGGCTTGACAGTAATCGGGTGATGCTTAGGGCTCAGACCCTCAGCCTGGCTGTACAAGTCCTTCATGGTCACAAAATTAGTCGGGGAGACCAAGATTCGAACCGGGATTTTAGCAGAGCAGAGATACGCTGCTTCACACAGCTGAGTGCTAGTGAATCCCGTGAACTTGTCGTAGTGAAAGACCAGCCCCGCAAGAGGGGAAGTCAGATTGCCGACGGGCAGTGACTTAATAAGACAGTTCTCCAAAATACAAGACAGTGTATGGCTCTTTCCACTGCCTTGCGAGCCACAAATCATTGCAGCCCAGGGGGCCGTCGTGTTTGTATAGATAAGCGTGTCAGTGTGGTCTGCCTTGGTTGTCTCCGTGACTTCACTCCCGATCAACCCATATTGGGGAAAGACAGCAGGCTGCTCAGAAGGATTTGCCTGAATAGTGGCATGCGCCGCGTGAGTAAAGATCGGGGCCATCTGGATCTCCTCAGTGGACTTCTGGCTTTCGAGACGCGTCTTGGGCTGCTCAGCCTCACTGGCCTTGATGAAGCGGAGATGGCCAGCTGCCTGGTCCTCCAGGCCTTGAGCCATGGACATGGACTGGTCCTCCATGCCGCCGGCGGAGAAAGTGGATCAAGCTGTACAGGTTGAAGCAATAAAGTAGCTTTGTAAACGCGAATGGGTTGCGAGAGTTTAGTGTGGTTGGGGTGAGGGGTGTGACGGTGGTGAGAGAAGCGAGAGTAAGAAGAGGGGTGGGAGTGGGAAAGTAGACGGTGCGAGAAGAAAGAGCAAACAAGTGTCAAGGCGGCGAATGCGCTCTCCTGTTGCTGGAAGTTGCCGGTGAGGCAGACGCGTCGTGAGGTCACGAGACTTGCAGTAGATGCGAGCACCACGGGCAACTTGAAGCCATGATGCTTCTTTCCCTCTCCAGCTCCCTTTCCTGTTCTCATTCCTACTCCTACTCGCCCTATACAGCAGCAGAATCGTTTTTTGTCTCGCTTGCATCATTCCTCTCTTCTCCGAGTCTTGTATTGCACGAGACTCAGTTTTGCTTCTACATTCTCTCAATGTCTGCCTCAGACTCGATATTTCCGACGATGTACTACATCCCTCCAATGGCGGCATTAGTGGCTCGGCGGGTTAATAAGCACTGGTGGGCCAGAACTTTATCGCTCAACTGCATGTCGAGTTTCATAATCCAGGCTGTCGACAGATCGCAGGGTCACACAGCCGCGCTTGTCCCCGATCCTGCATAGCATGCGTGCCCTCATCCGTTTGTTGCTTTGGGTCAGCCTTCGGGCGACGACCTGGTTTCCAGCCCAGCAACAGTCATTGTCTGCCCGGCACAAACCGAATATTGTTTTTGTCTTGACAGACGATCAGGATACTCATCTTGGCTCTTTGGATTATATGCCTCATGTGCAGAGGCATCTCCTGAATAGCGGTACATACTATCGCAGCCACTACTGCACGACCAGTGTCTGTTGTCCGTCGCGCGTAACACTATGGACGGGCAGGCTGGCCCACAACACCAACGTCACTGACGTCAATCCTCCATACGGTACGCTTCGAAGTCTTCAATATCGCAATTTCATGATTCGAGCGTATTAACACGCTTGCAGGTGGTTACCCCAAATTCATCTCCCAGGGCTTCAACGAAAACTACCTCCCCGTCTGGTTGAGGGAGGCCGGATACAATACCTACTATGTCGGCAAGCTGTTCAACGTCCATACCGTCGACAATTACAATTCTCCGTTCCCAAATGGTTTTACGAGCCATGTGAGTAAGCTAAGAGTCTCAGTGAGGGCAACCCTTCTAAACATGTGGTAATATAGGAGTTCCTCCTCGATCCATACACATATGACTATTTGAACAGTACATTTCAGCGGAATTATGAGGCCCCGAGAAGCTACGAAGGAGAGTATGTCACAGACGTCCTCGCGCAGAAAGCATACACGCTTCTTGAAGAGGCCGCCGAAGCCCAAAAACCCTTTTTCCTCACAGTCGCTCCAAGTGCTCCGCATTGCAATGTGTTCATGAATGGGACAGGCCTAGATGAGCACCCCTTTTTCGATTTTGGCGCGCCAATTCCTGCGAAAAGACACCAACAATTATTCGACGATGCGAATGTTCCACGAACACCCTCATTTAATCCAGAGATTCCCTCGGGTGCAAACTGGATCAAAACGCTGAGACGCCAGAATCAAACTAATGTCGAATACAATGACCATTTCTACCGTAACAGACTCCGAGCTCTGCAGGCTGTTGATGAGATGGTCGATGGCATTTTCTCTCGCTTGGAGGGGCTTAGCCTCCTCGATAACACATACGTTGTTTATAGTAGTGACAATGGCTATCATATCGGGCAGCATAGGCTCCAACCGGGAAAGTCTTGTGGGTTCGAAGAGGATATTAATGTACCCTTGATCATTCGTGGACCAAGTGTACGCGAGAATGTGACCACGGACATTGTCACGACGCATACTGACCTGGCCCCAACATTTTTCCGATTGCTCGGAATCCCCTTGCGAAGCGACTTTGACGGCGAGCCAATACCTGTGACGAGGGAGCAGATAGAGTCACCATATCTCAAGAGGCAGGAACATGTCACTGTGGAGTATTGGGGATTTGCAGCTGGCGAAGGCATCTATGACTGTATGTATCGCTGGGTTTCTTTGATCGGGCTCTGGCTAACGATGATGATCACTGAACAGTTGACTTGTCCGCTTACAACAACACTTACAAGGCCATCCGGATCAAGGGGGCCGGGTACAATCTTTATTATTCAGTTTGGTGCAACAATGAGCATGAGCTCTACGATCTGGATGTAAGATCTCGACATTTTGACCTGGGAGCCCTCAAAATCTGACCATTAACAGACCGATCCACATCAAATGACGAATCTTTTTTCGGAAAATGAGAAAGTCTCCTCGTCACATCATATACTGGGGATAGGCATCCCAAAAGTTGTTCCAAGATTGGACTCGCTGCTACTGGTTCTCAAGTCCTGCAAGGGCAAAGTATGCGTCTCTCCGTGGAAGGCGCTGCATCCTAATGGAGCAGTCAATTGTTTGAAAGATGCGTTAAATGAGGTATATGATCATTTCTACGAGGTGGAGCAAAGTACAAGAGTTGTTTTCGATGAATGTGTGCGTGGGTACCTTCTCGATGCCGAGGGCCCGCAATTCGACTTTGATCGTGACGGGCAGGGAAACAATCTTATACGCGATGGCCTACTATGGCACGAATGGGTCTGATGAATTTGCCTGAATGTGAAATGACAAGCGACATGGTTTTTCGAAGACATGGACATTGTAATATGAGCGACTCGGCCAAGTGAATTGTAAAATGCACTTTCGCAGTAGCTGGGAAACTCCCGAGCGGGGTTGTCAAATTGGGGCCAAAATACCACCCAACCATGATCAAAGTAAGCTGAAGCTCGTTAGATCAAGCCTTTCGAACGTCACATGATGACTACTGGCTCAACGTGGTTTGGGGGCCTAATCCATCTCAGCCTCGAGGCTTGCATCCAAGGTAACGCCGTTTCCCCGCCTTCTCTTCGCATCGCTTCCAATGCACCTAAATTCCTCCAGTCTCCCTCGGCGCTAGCTTCAACCTACGCGATACAATGGCGACAACAGAATATCTCGAGAGCGTTTCACCATTTCCTTTCCATGTCCCCGTGACCCCTCTGCCAACAGTGTCTCTTCACGAACTAGAAAATAGCCGCGACCATGAGGTGACACGCTTATTCGAGGCATGCCAAGAGTGGGATTCTTCCTTTCAGATCTGAAGGGATCTGGAAAGGGCAGAGATATACTCAGAGATGACAAGAAGATGTTTACTCTCACCAACGAAACATTTACTCTCGGCCAGGAAATTCTAGATACCTACGCATATAATCGGCCCCATGACCTGACTGGATATGTTTGACAGATCCTCCCAGGGATTATTATGAGTGATTGACTGATTTGTTGTTCAGGTACAAGAGGAAAGGCAAGCTCAAGACGGATGACGGCAAATTGGAATTCATGGAACTATATTCAATCAAGCAGGATTAAATGCTGGATAGCCCTGCTCCCCGAAAGAACGCAGACCACATCCAAGCAAAATGTGCAGAGGATCAAGATTTTTTGGCACTCGTACGAGGTTACCGATATCATACTTTCCCAATTAGACAAGAAACTCGGACTCCAGCCCGGCACAGGGCACAGGGCCCTCTGGATCAGGAATCAGAAAAATCGGTCCGGTTGCTTCTCAGCCAGCCGCAGTCCCGTTCCAGCGCAGATACGATCACTCTTGGAGGTCATCTGGATCAGGAACCATCACCCTACTCTTCAACGTTGTCGGTGGGCCTTCAGATTCTTCCCGCGGGCTGCGAAAACAAAATGGAGAACTGGCAATATGCCAAGCCAGAGTCTGGATGTATTGTGAACACTGGAGATACTATCGTTGAGTGGACTGGGGGTCTTCTACGCAGTTCGCTTCATCGTGTGGTTGCGCCGCAAGGTGAACGGGGTTCAGTTCCGCAGATTAGTGCTGCTTATCTGGCTCGAGCGCGGAATGATGCGTCGATGCGCCGCTTCGAAGTAGTATTTTTCCTTCATTGAAGGGGATTGGTGATGAAAGGAGGGCTGCGATTGTTTGCGCTGCGTGGAGAGCGCTGCGAGTCATGCGTAGGGAGCCGAAACCTCAGACGAGAGGTGAAAAGATATGTCCATGATCGTACTTCTTCAAGAATATTTTACGAGCCAATAAGTTTCATAGCTCCTAGCTATTGGTAGCTACTATTAGATACAATCCCATTGTCCAGTCGCAATCCTATTAGCTATTGATGGCTTCTACGTACCTCTGCTCTTTCTTGTAATATTCGAGGAATAGATCATGTCGATCTTCCATATAACCTAGCTGTTATGGCGGCATCATAAAATATCCAGCCCCAACCTGCGTGGCCCAAAAATGTTGATCTCTTCCTTGATAGGGGGGATTTCCTCGTGGAATCAACCTTGTAGGCGGTGCGATCATCAGAACGTGATACGAACATAATAACTCCGCATGCGCTACACTTTATATCAAGGTAACAGAATATAATGCTTTTCTGTTTCAGAACTCCTTGAGCACCGATATGCCGACACAGCTTGATTTCCTTTTTTCGTCTCGGTGCGGCAAAATTCGATCAACAAGAATCTGGTAGGTAAAATGAAAGACAATCTCATCTGTCTGAATTAGAGAAGCGGATATTGATGGTGTGTAGGGTGTTCTTCCACATTGGCTTTCGTATTTGCATTGATGTCAATCTGTGATTTATCTTTCGATATGGTCGCGATCGAAGTTTGCGTTACAGAGCTCATGCCCGATGTTTGTCAGTCTCCTGGTCGAGAATCTGATACATGGACAGAGAACGATCATGCCTGATCACACACAGTAATGAAGACGCTGACGACAACCATCCGTTCCTTTATACCAGCCAAATTCATTTCGAGCACGTAACTTCAGACACGCGACACAATATGTCCATTGGCGGGAACTGAAAAACAACCAATGTCCGACTAGAGTTTCCGACTGGACTTTCGAGCTTTTAAAGAAGCTCTCGAGCCCTTTTAATGTTCATAGAAGCCGCACTGAAATGATCTGGATATCGAAATATGGGCTCGTTGAAGACATGCTAAAACTGCTGGTAGAATATCTTGCAGCTCAGTGCTAAGCAGACCTGCCAAATGGGAGGAAGGAAAGCGAAAATTCTTCCATCACCTCCGCCGGAAGATCAGAGATAGATGGCTCTCGCTTTCTGCTGTTAAGTGAGCCTCGCCTGAGAGCGACTGCAGCTGTCCCTGAGAGATAAGTTATGCAAGTTCTGAGATTCGTTGGAAAAGACATGATTCTGTGTGCGAAGAAATTATGAGAAGGTTTTAGGTGACAAAACTGACTCGTAGTAGGGACTGCGGAAATAGCATCAACGTCATTGTGGCCACGAGATCGAATGTTTACTAGGCCCTTTGTATACCGTGGGTTAATTCTGGGGTTCCGGGGCAAATGTGGGGATCGTCTTCAATCTGGTATGACGACATTACAAAAGCAAAAATGCCCTCAGAACCGGCTAAAAATAGATTAACAGCGATTTCGAGTATCAGCCGGATAAATCTGCAGCATATCCGGCTAAGGAAGGTTATAACGGCCAGAGCTCACTTTCTGTTTTCACCCAAGTTGATGCCCTGTTTTAATTGATGGCTGATACAATACCGACAGACGAAAAATCACTAGAGACACGAAAAGATTTCATATTCATAACCCTTATTAAGAGGCTTTATCGACGGTACAAGATTAGCAGTGGTCCATGCTATTAGATAGCTATTCAGATGCCTGTTCGGATGGCCGTTCAGAAGACTGTTTGGATGACTGTTTTGAGGATTGTTAGAGCATGTACGGTGGTAATATTGAAATACAGATCTCTATAATCCAGGCATCAAGCCCTTTTGAAATTAGTGAGCTTTGGCCGCTATAACCTTCCGTATCCGGTTATCATTGTGCCATTTTGCCCCCTTCGAGACTACGTATTCGCCTAGTAATATCTGTTTCTATTTGGGTGCTTCTTTTGCGTGGATCTGTCTTTGCCTCAATATCTCCTACTTCTTTATTTTGAGAGGAATTAATCACTTCGACGACATGCTGTTACTGGACATACCACTCTCTCAAGCAGTGCGACTGCTACATTGATATACTGGGCTGGTTGGATCGTTTACTGTCGATTCTTCCAACCGCTACACTCCGTTCCGGGGCAGTTCCTTGCGTCATATAGTCGGGCTTGGGTCTTTGACGGCATAGCACGAGAAGACATGCAATACAGACAGCGTGCCCTGCACAAGAAATATGGTATTTCGCAATCAAATTTCTCATTATCCTCCAGTGTGCTGATATCGCAGGACATCTGATTCGCATTGCACCAAATGAATTGCCTGCTCTGATCCCAGCGCCATCAAGGTATCGACTACCCTGACCGAGGAAAGAAATTAAGATTTATTTGACCAGCCTATCTATGAAAAAAGCCAATCGTTGTTAAGGTGAATTATGACTTCCAAAGTCCCACTCGACGCGTCCAAAATAGCTAATCTCATCAGACTGAGTTCTATAATGCGTGAAAGCCCCCATACAAAGGATATCCGGGCTTTTTCAGTCGCGCGACGAAAAGGCACATGCAGAACGGACGCGTATTGTGAATAGTGCCTATTCGATGGCCAATGCAAGAAGCAATCAACTCCTGCACGAAGGCTTTTTGTGATGCTATGCGATATTTGGCTAGAAGCCAAAGTGCGGTTAATCTTTCGGTTTGGATCAATATGTAAGTTACACAATCAGAGGGTTTGGCATTCTAGCGCAAATACTTAAGCTCTTCGGTGCTTTCTTTACTAATTCTCTTACGAAGGTATGCGGGCATCTGATGTTCTCGGTGATTTATTTTTCGGGCACGACTTCGACTAAGGGAGCGGACGAATGTTGGTGGCCACATGGAGGCCATCCAGCACTTATGCCTTCATCATATCCTGGCCGGTTTTGTCACTTCTTATCTTTCCAAGTTGCCTTTTCCAACTCTGACTCTCTTCTGTCCGCTATTTCGGGGAACTATCGACGCGATCATGAATCTGCCAATCACCTCGAGGAAGGCAATGAGTAAGCGCATGGGAGAGATACATGTGAATCATGACAGACGCGATATTCTTCAGGAGTTGATGGAAATCAGTGCCGACCGAGGAGAAAAGCTCGACTACAATAATGAACACATCTATGCTGAGCCCCATAGCTTCTTGTGAGATCTGATAGCTTATATCTCCTGGTATGTGCTTGCTGATCAACAATACGATATATAGCTTCACCGGGGCAGACACCATTGCCATCGCGATATCAAGCATCGTCTGCCATCTGATGTGTAATCCGGCCGTCTATCAAAAGCGCACCAGGAAATCGATGATGCGGTCATAAGTGGACTAATCTCCATGCCTGTCAAATACAATGAAGCGATCAAGCTCCCGTATTTACGTGCATGCATTAACGAGGGAATGCGGCTGCACCCCAGCGTCGGATGCGCAGCATATGGAAAAGGTGATCCTTCACGTCGGGGCTGGAACTCGCGTTTGTATTGGGGAAAAGTAGCTTTCCCGAGCACTCCTAGTATGTATACGACACTCGTCAAATGGTGTTAATTCTTGCTTTTTAGACTGCATTGAGATTTACAAGCTTATCCCACAGCTTCTGCGGGAATTTCACATTTGACGAATCAGGAATTGCAGTCATGCAAATACTGGTTCAACAAAGTGGTGGATGAGTATGTATGCATTGAAGAGTGATAAAAAACTGAGTCCGTCAATAAATTTGATCTTTCTGCTAAAGCCGTCAAGCACCAGTTAGTGACTATTTGGATTATTTTTAACAAATAGAATCCGGTTATATATCGAAGTTGTAAACGTGGAATTACATCCTCAGAAAGCCGCCTGTTGCATAATTCTGGCCGCTATAAAACAACGCAATGTCCCATAGTAAACTTCCAGACCTTTTTAATTCATTTCGCATATCTACATCTTTATGATCTATTGAAATAGTAGAATATAGATCGCGCACCGAAACAGAAAGCGGTGAATACATTCTGCCGCGGCATCGCGCAGTTGGCTCCGTCGGCGTCTCGCAACCAGCTTTACGAATTACTTTTTCCAGCTTTCTCCCCAAACGTCCACCACTCTCTTTCACCCATTCTTCTCACCTCGCAGCTTGCCCCAGTCTAAGTCGACGACTGCGGCACAGCTTCACCACACCTTTTTCCGCCGGCCCCGCTCCCACACCTTTCTTCGCCTTGAAAACAATTCATCGCGCGCCCTTGTGATGTCGACCCTCTTTGGCGGCGGCGGTGCATCCGCGTCCGCCGGTGCGGCGAACACCACAGGCGACATCTCAAAAGATGTAGCGCTCAATCAGCCTCCCGAGGACGGTATCTCGGATATGGCATTCTCGCCGGCTTCCGATCATTTGGCTGTCGCATCGTGGGATAAGAAGGTCCGCATCTACGAGATCAACGAGCAGGGCCAGAGTGAAGGAAAGGCTCTTTTCGAGCATGAGGCTCCTGTCTTGAGCTGCTGCTGGGCTCCGGTATGCTACACTTATGATTTTTTTTTGCTTTTTCTGGCTTCAGCGATTCGATTCCTCTCCGGTTCGAGCTTTTGTTCCGATCCCTCAACTAACTTCCTCGCGTCTACAGGATGGTTCCAAGGTCGTCGGCGCCGGTGCTGACAAGGCGGCTCGCATGCTCGACCTCGGCGCTGGAGCAACTACCCCCGTACAGGTCGCTGCGCACGATGCACCCATCCGAAGCTGCCATATGATTCCCAACCCGACAGTCGGCGGAAGTCCGCTCCTCATCACCGGCTCCTGGGACAAGACTGTGAAATACTGGGATCTCCGACAGTCCAACCCCATTGCGCAGATTGATTGCCAGGACCGTGTGTACACAATGGATGTCAAGAACAAGTTGCTCGTCATCGGCACCGCAGACCGCTACATCAATATCGTCAACCTCGACAACCCTACCAAATTCTACAAGACCATGCAATCCCCTCTCAAGTGGCAGACAAGGGTAGTCAGCTGCTTTGCTGACGCCAGCGGTTTCGCCGTCGGTAGTATCGAGGGCCGCTGCGCTATCCAGTATGTCGAGGAGAAGGATTCCGCCTCCAACTTCTCTTTCAAGTGTCATCGTGAAACTCCCCCCGCCAACCGCGACATCTGCAACATCTACTCGGTCAACTCGATCGGCTTCCATCCTGTCCACGGAACTTTCAGCACTGCCGGTAGTGACGGCACTTTCCACTTCTGGGATAAGGATGCGAAGCACCGTCTCAAGGGTTACCCGACCGTTGGCGGCCCTATCTCAAGCACTGCTTTCAGTCGAACCGGAAATATCTTTGCCTACGCCGTCAGCTACGACTGGAGTAAGGGTTACTCGGCTAATACCCAGCAAACCACCAATAAAGTCATGCTGCACCCCGTCGGTCCGGATGAAATGAAGCCTCGGCCTGGCGGTGCTCGCAAGCGGTGATTGAATTGAAGTACGAATAGGAGATGGGTGATGAGGGAAGCTTGGCGTTTTCGCTTTCTCCAGAGCGTCCTGGAGCGACCGGCGCTATGAGCATGTAATGAACCTTTTTTGTCTACCATACTGGCGTGTTTTATTTAAGAGAATTGCAATCGGGACTTCTCGAGGTTGATGTCTGTCCACGGTTAGTCCGTACTCTCATCCAAGTCTGCAGCTGCCATTGGCTGTGGTGGTGGTAGTTACTCGTAGCTTGTGCGACCTATATACTCCAGATTTATGGCTAGGGATATGTGGAGCCATGTGTAGGAGACCAGTCAAATGGCCAGGTAAATGACCGGGTAGACAATCAGATAGGTGACTGGGCAAGGAACACAGTAGTAGAATGCAGTTTTCAAATTACCAAGACCACAATTAAGGTGTTATTTCAGTGTTATTGCCGTAATTGGCACCAGGTTTGACCAGGGTTATAATTGTACGTGTATTTAGATTGCAAGGAGACGTCACGATGGGAGATATAAGCGCGGCAATCTTCTGTTCAAAGGCCTCTTTTATGCTATAGGGCCACTCGAAGCTGAAGAGACAGGGACTCTATAAGTTATCATACACATAAGAACATAAAACGACAAGATATGAATAAGAATGATCAAGAAGTATTCGAAAATATCAAAACCCATACACCCCAAGCTATGCTGTTTCAAATCATGAAAGACTAGGCTGCCCACGTTCTCCGGCCGACGGGTGAGTATCATTGTCATCGTCACTGATATCACCAACAGCATAATGCTCACGGTCGATGCCAGGTGAATGGAGGTCATCCAATTCCGACTCATCAAAGTCACCCGCTTCGACATCGTTCGCGGAGCGCTTATTGCCGAACCGATCCAGAACCGAACGGGGCATTTGCATATCACTCGTTTTCACACCATAGTAACCCTTGTGCGAGCGACGACTGCGCCAGATAAAGAATCCCCAGATTATGACGCCGATAATGACAACCACGAGAATTGCCTCGCCAGACTTGGTGTACGCATGCATTTCTGTTTCCTTGATCTTTTTCTCTTCCTGCTGTTCAGCGGCCGTGCTGTTAGCCTGGCCACCGACAGAGGTCTGTGGCAGTTTTTCGCCGTCAATGCGCGAGTCTGCGGGTCGACCACCGATACTTGCAATGTCGACCTTCATGAAGCGATCGAGCATGTCGCGAGTTTGGCGGGGTTGATCGTAGGGGACCATGTGGCTGGCGTTATAGAACAGGACGTATGTCAGATTTCGAGCGTGCTGGTAGATACCTGCCGGTTCATCTTCAAAGGTCCAGTCATGGCGAGGAGCCCAGACGCCTGGCGCAGTCTCGAATCCGGTACCACCCTTCCATTTCATGTTGTGAATGAGGGTCTCTGTTCCAAGGTGATTGCAAATAAGGTCCTTGTCACCGCTGAAAAGCAGAACGTTGACGCCCGATTCAAGCAAGCCGGGAAGGAGCTGGACAGCCGGAAGAGACTTCTTCAGAGTCATAGCTTGGCTGACGGTGCGAGTGCACTCTTGCCAGCCAGACATCTTTGCAGCATTGATGTTCAGAGCAGCAATGACGTCTTTGCGCAGAAGGTAAGGATTCACGTTTGTCAAGTCACTCGGCCAATTCATTCCGCATGATCCCGTTACGTCGTCCTTGCGAATGTCGTACATGTTATAGCATTTGCCATTCTTGGCCGTGAGCTGGAGAAAAGCTTCCAAAACACCCTCACACTCGGAGAGGCTAACTGCGTTCTTCTTCTCAGGCGACTCCAGTTGCGTAAGACAGTACGAGTTGAGCGCGTCCATCTTCGTGTAGATCTCGGTCCCGTGCGTGATCAATCCCTCACGTTCAACGAAGTCAAAGTACGATGGGTACTGATCCGCGGGCGAGATCCAACCATTGCCAATGAGCAGGCCCTTGAGTGGCCACGTCGTCTTGCCCTCCTGCTTCGCGATTTTGTTGCGTTCCTTGACAGCCCTGGCGATGTAAGGAATCGACTGGCCAGCCCACGATTCACCTGCAAAGTAGAGCTGTGAATAGTTAGCATCACATGTCCCCCGCATCGCATGGTTTCAGCGAAAACTTGTCACAGGTAATTGGGTAACGTACGTCATCTCTCTCATACTCGGGGAACAGTTCGAAGAACTTCTCCAAGAAGGTAATGAAATGCCCCGCCAAGGGCTCCAGGTCATGCAAGTAGCTATCCGTCGCTGCATAGCTGAAGCCCGTACCAACAGGCTGATCAACGAACAGCAAGTTGGCGAACTCGTCCCAGGATCCTTTGTTGTATTCCAGCGTATGATCATCCTTCAAACGATAAGGCCCAACTTCCATCAGCGCACCATCCATCGAGCTGCATCCTGGCCCACCATTCAGCCAAATCACGGTCCGCTGTCGGTTTGCAATGTGGCGGTTTTGGAAATGCCAGAAGAAGAGGTTGCCGTTGATTTTGGGGTCGACCTCGATGTGCCTGGATCAATCATTGGTGTGATTAGATACCACTCCATCTCGCACTCCCGCGGAGCGGAAAGCAGAAAAATAGAACTCACCCAGCGTGCATCTTCAGCAGAGGACCATCTGACGGTGCGCCCGGCAGATCATGTACATAGTAATCGGCGGCCGATTTGGCTGTCGCCAGCGACGGGCCAAGTAGAAAGAGCGCCCATGATAGCAGGGCCAAAGCGCCGCCTCGCTTGGAACCCGCGAGGCAAGGTATGAGGAGCATTTTAAACGCTGGCGAGAAACGTGATCATAGATAGAACGAGAAGGATGGGAAGATGTTCGGAAAGGGAGGCCCGCCGCGGACAATGCGCAATCACGCGATCATCGAAATTGGTTGCGGATACGGTTGAAGATGGTGTGCCGGATTGCGAGAAAGTGGCGAAGAGAAACGAGCGCGTCGGTGGAGGTGAAGGTTGAGGTGACGGCGAGTTGCGGGCGTCAAAGAACGAGATGACGGTCGAAGAGGCTGGCGTGGCCTCGAGCAAGCCGTTTCGGTGAGGTATTGGTATTACCAGTATTTTATTTGGAAACGCGGCCTGGAGAAGAGTCATACGGGAGACGAAACAGTACGGGACACGTCAAGGCTTTGGCAGCCCCCCTGGCCTGTTCGGGGGTTTTCTATAGACCTCCAGGGATCTTTCCATTCGAGATTCCTCTCTTGCTTACGAGTTGCGACGAGTATTTAATTGGTATATATGATCGATCGGGCTGAATCCATGAACACATAATATACTTTTGGTATTCATCTATCCCTTAAGAGCTGAATCCTAAGGGGGTGCCTCAAAGGTGGAACACAGGCTTCAGCGGAATTGCAATAAGTGGCCGGCTAGAGCAGACTAGAAAAGATCATCGACGCCCTTGTCGGCGTCCTTCTTAATCAGATCCACCATCCCCTGAAGAGTCTCAGCGCGGTTCCTCTGCGTTTTAGCGTGGGAGGGGCACTCACATCGGGCATGATTGGCTGCCCGGCGGCATCTTTCACATAGCGGAACGGCATTTCGGTCCGCTCGTGCTCGTTGATTAGGATTTCGGGGTAGTCGACATAGTCGATCTTCTCGAGGGGCACTATCACAATCCATATAGTGAGCATGAGACGTAACTGTGACATCGGGGAAGCGGCGATGCCCCGAAGGTCTTCGTATAGAACGCACCCTTTTCATGCACGACGATGCGCGTCACCCGCACGGCCGTGTCGGTTGTCATTTGCTTCGGGCCCAGGCGGCGGCCGACATAGCCCTTCTTCCTCAATTCGGAGGTGCGATCTACAGACGCTGGGTTAGCGGTGTCCGCGCCAGATACCGCACCAAGGCTCGAAACACACTCACCTCGAGGCGGATCATCGCCTGTAGTCACGCATGGAATAAACGTCAGATTAGCCTAGTCAAGTCCGAATTGCATGCCGCATTACGGAGGATCCTGGATGCGGCCGCATCAAGCATGAGGAAATTGAAATTCCGTACCGAGAATACCGCCAAAGAGGAAGACATCGAACGTCTCGCCGTCTTCCGGGCTCAGCTCGACCGGCGCGGCGGGGTCCAGCAGGCAGACCCGGTCTTTCTTATCAGCAAAGATCTCCTCGACGCTGCGCTGCTCGACTTCGAGGCCCTGAGTAGCGGCCAGGTCAGCGGGCATCTGCAGCTCGGTGGGCACGGAGCTGAGCAGGAATCGCGCACCACGAGCGTGGGATTCGCGAGCGATAGCGGCGTATTCTAGAGCGGACCACGGCCCCAGCTCGGGGTCGAGGTGCTCGACCACAAAGGCCCTCGTCTTCTGGTCCGTCATGGCGGGGTGGATGCGAAAAGTGTGTTGGCGGAGACGGAGAGCCTTTGGGGAGAAATGTGCGGATGCGGCCCAGCAGCAAAGCAGCGCAGCAGCACAATACAATTATACAATGAGTAGAGCTGCTGCAGAAGCGCTCGATCTACTGGAAAGGCCTTGATTCTTCGGCAGTTTCCCTTTCGTGGGCTGCTTGGAATGCAACAAATTGCTGGTTGAGAAAGATCGCAGAGGCCCTTGATGACGTCGCAGCCAGCAGAACACGCAACACAACCGAACACAAAGACGAGAGGGGAGGATAGTGTGCAAAATGGTTATCTTAGTATATATATTCTCCCTCAGGCACTCTGGTAGCGTCCCATACATCCCTCCTGCGCCTCGCCGACGTCCGCTCGATTCGTGTGCATGCTGGGCTGCCCCGCGTTCTGCCATCTCCACCGTCTTTGGTCATCGTCGACTCTTCCGAACTCTCCTTGTCACACTACCCCCGTCCACCTCGATTCTTTCGCATCGCATTTTCCATCATGAATCCCCACCAGAAGAATAAAATCGACATCAGCGTGAGTGCCCCTGTCACCCCCTCTCCGATGAATAGCGACTGACCCGTCCCCTCTAGGCCATGACCTCCGACGAGCAGCGGCTGTTCCGCATGTACGGCAAGATGCCCAATAAGAAGGACCTGCTCCAGAACAAGCTCAAGGTGAGCAATCTACCCATGCCATTCCTCCTGCAAGCAAACCAGCGAGCTTCAGAAATCCCCCAACCCAGCTCCTTCACTCTACTCTCACTGCTCCCGCCGCACTATGATCCGACCCATTCTAACCTCACATCCCACTTCACAGGAACGCAAATACTTTGACTCAGGTGACTACGCCCTCAGCCAGGCCGGCAAGGCCTCCGAGGTCACCAGCATTGGATCGCGACACCCAGTCCCCGAGAACATTCCTCACCTTACCGCCACCTCGCCCGGTGCCAACAACCCCGCCGCCACCACAGGCAACGGCGGCAGCGTCAGTGCCCAAGGCCAGCAGATCCCCGGCAGCATCAGCGGACACCCGGGCTCCGTCGGTTTCCAGAGCCGCAGTCCTGCCAAGGAAGGTAGCTACCTTCACCGCGGAACCAGCATCAGCGAGGACTCGGCCGGACCCGGCGAGCTGGAAGGCCGCCAGGACGAGAAGGATCCCAGCGTTAGCCCCCCGCCGGCTCGGGAGGGCCTTCCCATCCGTCGGTGATCGTGGTCGCCAATGAGGTAATAGGCTGTGGACCACTGTCCAAGCTGGCCGTTGCTCCTTTGTTTTATTTTCGAATGCATTGCATGGTTTTGATTTGACGGGTGCGGGAATTTATTTGACACTGGTTTTTCTTCAAAAGCCTGGCGCTATGGGAACGAACATCTCTTTTACTTTCTTTCCGGGTACTGCAGGACAAGGGTGAGATGGGAATGGAAGAAAATGCTGAAAACACCCAAAAAAAAGACCCCCGAGTTGAATTAGAGACCGAAGCACAGACTGGTTGTGGTTGGTACAGGCACAGGCTGAAATTGGTCTTGTTTGTATCTCTTCAGAAAGTCGCGCCGGTCCCATTGGATTTGATGGTTCATATTTTTGTCCGTTTTCTGTGCCATTCTTCATGTTCATAATTACGTTCCTCCTCTGTGTTTACTGCCCTTTTTCACTGAATGTCTTGCATCCAATACTGTATCCATTTTTGACATCTTGTGATTCGGCTCGAATCCTGTCTTATTTTCTTGAATGATAGAAGACTTGTAAGGTGGCATATCTTCGATTGTATCGAACAAAAAAGGAACATCTCTTAGTTCCCTATCGGACTTCAAATTATAATTACGAATACGAGTTGGCGGAACACAGGCGGAAGCTGAACTTTCTAATTGAAACCCTACCATTAATGCTGCGCATCCATATCATATGTACAGGAATGGGGAAAAGAGAGGATCAGGTCGACATCTTACTGTAAGCAAATGAGGGATATGACAGGGACTAAGATCCGATGTAGAAAGGGCTCAGCTCGAATTTGAGTACTGGAGGCAATGGTAGAGAACAGCCAGATGAGAACGATAAGGGCAGGAAACGATAAGAGGGTATAAGTGCCAAGATCGTACCGAGCCTAGTGTTCCGAGAGTGGACAGATTGAACTGAGGCAGGAATAAGAAAAATGAAAATATAGCGAAGGAAATTGCATCTGGTATCGTTGGGTCATGAAGAGGGAGACGAGCAGTCTCCGAGATGAAGGTGGGCAAGGTGAGAAACACAAAGGAGGCGGGTAAAAGACACAATCCGAAAAGTAAGGGAAAGGGAAATGTAACCGTTCCCCCGTAACAGGTGGAGACTGAACTTGGTGTCGGTGGTATCCGTGTTCCTCGGGACATGGGGATAGGGGCTGGTTATACATGCACGAGAAGAAAAAGCGAGGCATCACAAAGGCCAGAAACAGGAGGAGTCCAAATCGGCCCGCGTATAGCGTCAGAGGAGGTGAGACGTGGGAGAATCGTCGAGCATGGGATTGAGGCTGCGACTGGAACGAAGGGAGATGGCTTCCATTTCAAATAAGCCCGAGGCCACATGGCACCGGGATATGTAAATGGAACTCCCCTCCCCACGAGTATCAACGCTCTGCTCTGTTCTGGCCAGACCCAAGGAACTGTGCACTGCGCTCCGGGGAATAAAAGATGGCCGTCGTGGCGTTTCGTAGCTGCATGGCCAGCGGGTGATTAACATGGATCGTGTACGAACGACACGACCCGGGTTATATCTGTCACTGTGGGAAGAAGACTGAGCATGGCTCGGGAGACCGAAGGGAAAAGTGTGGTCATCGTTAATGCCAACGCCACAATGCAGCCTCTACCATATACTGGAGGGAGCCAATCAGTCGGTCTTCCAATGACCAGCCAACCCGTTGTCAAAATCGTCATGCTCGCCGAGCCAGAGTTCAACAGCATAGAGAGCCATTGTGCATGCAAGATTGATCCATCGCCATAGGTTACCTCCGCCGCCACCCTGGCTACTCCACCACTCGCCGCTGCCTCCCATGGCCTGTGACGCAGACGCAAAATGTTGCATCAACAGACTGGTGTAGACCGCAATGAGAATAGATGGCGCGAAGTAACTCAGGAACCCGAGGACTTGCCCAGCCGCGTCCGAATCGTCAAGCGAAGCCTCTTGGGAGAGAGCACGAGCACCAGCCTCACGCACAGCGGGAATGATACGAGTTGAGGCATACAACACCAGAAGTCGGTAGGCGAGGGAGATCAGGACGGAGGGAGTCACGGCGCTGAAGACAGCCGTAATGACGTTGAACAACGCGTGGATGATCGACGGCAGGAGAGATAGCGCGTGCATGAGAGTCGTGTACGAAGCCATGATGATGGGCGGTAGCGGGGGAAATCACCCGCCTGTGAAGGCGACGGGATCTGTTGCTCGACCGGGTTCGAAGGCTGGTAGTCTGTGAAGATCTGGTAGATGCACAGCACGATGTAAGCGAAGAGCAACGAGCTCTCGACGGGGTTTCCCCGTCCACTGCCGATTCCCCAGGCGCATAGAATAACGGCGCATGTCACAGAAACGCCGATCAAAGCCGCATCCACGTTGGAAATTTCGGGGAACTGGAGGACGCGCCAGAGGAAGTAGACGGAGCTTGAGATGACAGTCGCGGAGAGAACGAGTAGGCCGATCTGCAAACACAAATTAGCATCTCTTCCGCCGCGCGAGGGGACAAAGGAAGGCAAAGGGGGCAAAACACATACCATCCAGCTATCACTTCGGCCACCGCGATTCACGAGCCAGCGGGTGATTTGGCCCGCGGCCTGGATCACCAGCAAGCTGCAGAAGCCCTCTGCCAGCTGAAAGACAGGGGTCGACCATCGCAACAGCCTGTCCCAGTTGCCCAGAGTGACTGTTTCCACCAAGCCATCGCGACCAAAGAGCCACTCTTGAATCGAGCTATCTTGCGCGCGATTTCTGGGAAAGGTGCGCTCGACCCAGCCGCCACTATGATCCGCGTCGACGGAGAAGCGGTTCAGGGACCAGATCAACAAGATGGGGATGAGGATCCATTGCGTGGAGCGGATGACGACGACGAGCGAGGCGCGAATCCAGGAGCGCTCGGGGGTCGTAAGCCTCAAGAGCGAGAAGAGGAAGTAGAAGGTGGCCAGGGATAGCGAAAAGGCCAGACCACACGTCTTCCCGCCCACGTCAAAGGCCAACGGGATAGACGAGACGGTGACGGCGAGGAAGACGGCCGACGAGAAGACCCGGAAGAGCCACATTGAGAGGAGCGCCGGGCGCGCAGGAGAGACGGAGGTGGTGGTGGAAGAGAGAGGGGGCACACGACTCTATTTTTCTTTTTCTCTTCTGGAGCTTATCGCCCTGCCTTCACGTGCTGGCAATGCGAAGGGCGGTGGGGGAAGAAGTATGCATACGCTTTGCAGACCTGACACTTCACGACCAAACGTTGGCAGGGCAGCAACTGCGCCGGGACTTCGATGCTGGTCTGAATGGTTCTAGAGTGCTTACCCACTCACAGGGGGAATTCTTGGGACTGGCGGTCAGAGCACCGGCGATGGTGAGGGACAAGCGAGCAAGAGGTGAGCTCATCGCGGGTAGAAATGACTACAAGTACGGTGGCTACGAGGAACAGGCGTTAAAATGACCAGAAATACTACGATGGTTATCTGGCACTCCCCAGGTACTCGCACGAGGGCACCAACCGATCTGACTTGTAGGGCAGGCTGATCGATAACGCCATGGCGCTACTTTGAAGGGTTTGTATAGGTACTTTATTCAGTATGAAACCGACGGTGGGGAATGAAGTACCGCTACTTCAATTTTGAGTCGCTGTCCGCAAACGGCGAGGTAGCTCAGCACGTGATAGCTCCCAGCCCTGCCGCGGTGCCCTATTTCCCGATATGGACGCCGGCGCGATAAGACGGACCAGCCATAGCAAAGCAAATCATCAATTGTAATCCAGTTGTTTTCTACTTCTAGACCGACTCGTGGATGCTGCGCAGTCTGAACTTATTCAAAATGGCCGAGACTGCTGCTAAGAAGCTCAAGACCTCGTCCCCCTTGATCGGGACACACAAGTAAGCGTGCGCTGCTCTACCTGTGAAGCTGCAAAGCTAATACCTGCACGTATAGCGGTCACTTCCACGCCGACGAGGCGCTGGCCGTCTACCTGCTGCGTCTTCTGCCCGACTACGCCTCGTCGCCGCTGGTGCGCACTCGGGATCCCGCCCAGCTCGAAGAATGCCACACCGTCGTCGATGTCGGTGGAGTCTACGACGCCGCCATCAACCGCTATGATCACCACCAGCGAACCTTCTCCACCTTCTTCCCCAACCACGAGACCAAGCTCTCGTCGGCGGGTCTGGTCTACATGCACTTTGGTCGCGCGATCATTGCCCAGCACATGTCCCTGCCCCAGGACCACGCCGACGTGGACCTGCTGTACGAGAAGCTCTACACGGACTTCATTGAGGCCATTGACGCCAATGACAACGGCATCTCCGCCTACGACCCTGCCGCCGTCTCGGCTGCCAACCTGAAGAAGCGCTTCAAGGATGGCGGTGTTACTCTTGCCTCTATCGTGAACGACATGAACAACCCCGATGCGACCAGCCCGCCCGGCGAGCCCCAAGACGAGGATAGCCTGTTCGGCCGCGCCAGTACCCTCATCGGTAAAGTTTTCGTGCGCAAGCTGCACCAGGCTGCCAACTCCTGGCTTCCTGCCCGCACCACCGTTGGCAATGCCTACAAGTCGCGTACCCAGACCCACTCCTCCGGCCGTATTCTGGTGCTGCCTCAGGGCGGCGTCCCCTGGAAGGAGCACCTTTATAACTTTGAGAAGGATTCTTCCATTGGCGAGGATATTGACCCTTCTGCGCAGGTCTATTACGTGCTGTACCCTGAGAGCGAGGCTCCCGACGCCAAGTGGCGCGTGCAGTGTGTCTCCGAGTCTGAGGGTAGCTTTGTCTCCCGCAAGCCCCTTCCCGAGGCATGGCGCGGTGTCCGGGACCAGGACCTGGATGCTGTGATGGCCGCCGAGGCTGAGAAAGCTGGCCAGGAGAAGCTTCCTGAGGGAGCCGTCTTTGTTCACGCCAGTGGATTCATTGGTGGTCACAAGACCAAGGAGGGTGCTATGGCCATGGCTGTCCGTAGCCTTGATCTGTAGGGAGCTTTACGAACTTTTGAAATGGCTTGGGAAAACAAAAAGTTATGCGTCATGTGTTGATAATGACAAATTTGAGATGATATGAAGACAGAATTCCAGCATTTTTTTTTTTGAATTGCCAAAATTTACAGCCGTTAAACTTGGACATTGTTGCTTCCACACTCCCTTTGTCTCGAACCACACTCCTGTCATGGCTTCGCTCAGATAATACAGAACAAGAACCTTGATCAACATGCTGCCAATTTCGACGCCTAATACGCCCTCGATTATGGTCTTGATAAGGCCAGCATACCAAAACCATTGCTCAGTCACCTAATCAGGTCAGCTACCTGGTCATCTACCCGGTCACCTACGTGATCAGCTGTCTGGCTAGCTACTCTACGGAGTGATGTGCTATCACAATGCCAAATGGATGGACTTCGGGCCAGAATAATTTTGCGCGGAGAGCAGAAAATTCATTTTCTAGTCCAATACCCAACACCCAAGTCGAAGAACTAGCTGATATCTGAAAAGTCAGGAAAGGGGTGTGGCTGTATCAATTCCGTTGAATTATGCACACTTGCAGGCTCTCCGCAATATATAGCATTAAATTCCGAGGTCTCCGTTTCCTGTTATATAGATGATGTCAAACATCGAAATAGTATAGCCGAGTGTGTTTATTAAGTGAACATGTTGTTCAATGCAAACATCAAATGCCGCCTTCTTGTAGTGGTGTCTTCGAAAGAAGGCTTTGCCTGTCTTCTGATGGGGTGAGTCCAGACTCGAACGCCACCAGCAGATATATGTACTATCTGACGGGCACGGAGTGATCGACAGAGCTGTGTCACGTCGAGGCATATATAGGATTCCAATTTCCAAAATGCCTGGAATGCACAGAGCGTCGAGTATTTGTCGGAGGAATCTCGGCTTATCTCGGATGGAGGCGGAAAATGGCATACAGTATACGCGCAAGGGAGGCTGGCGAGCGATCCCTGCAATACAAGGCGTGCTCAGTGACGGACATTTAATGCACTGATGTCTTCAATGCTTCCGGTCCCATCTCCGGGTTTCTGCCCGTCTTTGGCGTTTGATCCTAAGGTGTCTTCGTTTTCACCCATTGCCCGTTGGATGAGCTTGGCTTTCACTGCAGCACCCTTCAACCGCTCGTCCATGTCGTTCACGGCCTCTTCGGTATTGCTCATATCCAGAGAAGCTGGATCGACTAGTTCCATCAGAGTCTGCAGATTTCTCGCGAGTCGCGCGCTGTGGGGAGGTAGCCGGGGCATTTCTGCGCAAATCGACGGATCAAGAGATAAAGAGTCGTTTTTGTCCGATGCCTGCATCAATGGCTGCTCAGATTTCGCCTGGATCTTGGAGTCCGCTAGTCGCTGGGCCCAGACGAGAGCTTTCCCATACAAACGGCCCATTTCGACGAACTTCTCGAAGCTTTTCTCCACGGCGAAGACACTGCCTTCCGTATAGCCCGTATGGGCGCCATCGGCGATACCCAGGTCGTAGCCTTCTTTGTAGAATTGCTCCTCCAAATCCAGGAGACTATCGAGTAAATTGGACTCCATGCTCACAGTGGGAATGCAAGGGGCGATGAGTCAAGCCGCGAAGGACAAAGAGGTATCAATTTTTTGATATGCGGGGCGAATGTCACGAGATGCCCACTTTTCGATTTTCCCGCCGCAACCCCTCCACGATCTTATGCTCTGCAACTCCCCAACCGACATGGCATCAGACCCAATTTTGCCCAAGAAGGGCGAGCGCAACATCCTCGTGACGAGCGCATTGCCCTATGTGAACAATGTTCCTCACCTGGGCAACGTCGTCGGCTCTGTGCTGAGTGCCGATGTATTCGCGAGGTATGACTCAACCCGACACGACCCCACTGCTACCACCATCACCGATGATGCCCAGCCTAATGCGCGACGATTAGATATCACAAGGCGTGCGGACGCTCTACACTATACATTTGCGGTACGGACGAGTACGGAACGGCAACGGAGACAAAGGCGCTGGAGGAGAAGGTGACCCCGCAGGAGCTTTGCGCCAAGTACAACAAGATCCATCAGGAAGTGTATGAATGGTTCAACATCGGATTCGACCACTTTGGTCGCACCCCCACCGAGAAGCACACCGAGATCTCCCAGGCTATCTTCAAGCGTCTTTACGACAATGGATTTCTGGGCGAGCGGACCGCCGAGCAACCCTTCTGCGAGCAGCACGGTTCTTTCCTGGCGGACCGCTATGTCGAGGGTGAATGCCCCCGTTGCCACTACGACGATGCGCGCGGTGACCAGTGCGACAAATGTGGTCACCTTCTGGACCCCTTCGATCTGATCAAGCCCCGCTGCAAGCTCGACGGCGCCACTCCCGTCCGTCGCGAGACAAAACACGTCCACCTTCTCCTCGATAAGCTCCAGCCGGAGGTTGAGAAGTGGTCCGCCGAGTCAATCTCGAAGGGCGACTGGCCCAAGAACTCGCGCGTCATCACCGAGTCCTGGTTGAAGGAGGGTCTAAAGGACCGTGGTATCACTCGCGACCTGAAGTGGGGTGTTCCCGTTCCTCTTGATGGTTATGATAATAAGGTGCTTTACGTCTGGTTCGAGGCTTGCATCGGTTACCCATCCATCACCGCCAACTACACTAAAGATTGGGAGCTTTGGTGGCGCAACCCCGAGGATGTGCAGCTGTACCAGTTCCTGGGCAAGGACAATGTACCCTTCCACAGTGTGATTTTCCCCGCCACTCAGATCGGTACCCGGGATACCTGGACTATGAACCACCATCTGAGTGCGACTGAATACTTGAACTACGAGGGTGGCAAGTTCAGTAAGTCGCGTGGTGTCGGTGTCTTTGGCACCAACGCCAAGGATACTGGTGTGCCTGCGGATGTTTGGCGGTACTACCTGCTCAAGAACCGCCCGGAGACTGGCGACACCCAGTTCGAGTGGCGATCGTTCGTGGAGAGCAACAACAGCGAGCTGTTGGCCAAGCTGGGCAACCTCGTTAACCGAGTGATCAAGCTTGTTACCGCCTCTTATGGCGGTGTTATCCCCGAATTCACACTCCCGGAGAACTTCAACCCCTTCCTCGAAGAAGTTACCACTCTTACTCGCCAGTACGTTGAGGAGATGGAGAGCGTCCACCTTCGTGCTGGTTGCTCCACCGCCATGAGAATCGCCGAAGCCGGTAACGGTTTGATCCAGGCCAACCGCCTCGACAACTCTCTCATTGCCAATGAGCCCGAACGCGCCGCGGCCGTCGTCGGTGCTGTGCTCAACCTGATCCACCTGCTTTCCGCCGTCTTCGCCCCCTACATGCCCGCCACTGCCCAGGGAATCCTGGAGCAGCTGGATGCTCCGTTCCTCCTGGTCCCATCTCTGGATGATCTCAAAAACGGCTGGAAACCCACCAGCCTGAAGGGTGGTCACAAGATTGGCAAGGCCAAGTACCTGTTCTCTCGCATCGACCCCAAGAAAGCCGATCAGTGGCGCGAGGACTTCGGTGGTTCCCAGGCCGACCGGGCTAAGAAGAATGAGGAGGCCGCCAAGGCCGCCGCTAAGAAGGCTGCCGCTAAGGCTAAGAAGAAGGAAAAGAAGGACAAGAAGAGCGTCGAGGCTACCGCCAAGGGTGGCGCCGAACGCCCCAGCGCGGATGCCGACGCTGTCGAGAAGGTTACCGATGGTGTTGCCCAGGTCACCCTCCCAACCTCTTAAATGTGGAGGAAAATGTATGCATTTACCTGAAAGGGTGCTCGTAGGAGTGTTCATGGAGAGAAGTTTTCCTTTTGTGGCGTACGACATTTATGAATTCTGGTCATGGAGATAGATTTTTGGGGATGAATTTATCATGATGGAATGGCTTTTTTATTTTCTACAGTTTAAGCCGTACATTCTCTGTATACAATAGTTGAACCTCAACCTCGCTCGTAAACAAGGAACTTTCATCTTCACTGGCCCTTTTGCTACACCGACTTTCACCTCCATAGACACTCTGGGTCTGTTCCAATTTGTTTACATGGACCGTGGCGCATCAGTCTCCAGTTGGCTAACCAGACAGCTGACCAGGTAGATGACTAGGTAGATGACCAGATAGATGACTAGATAGGTGACTGAGCAACGAACATGGTAGGTAGAATGCATCTTTCAGATTTTTAACACCATGGTGGTAGCACTATCTAATTGTGTTTCCACGAGAGATTGAACTTCAGCGACAGCCTCGATCTCATCGACTACTACCTGTCTTTATATTGTCCCTGGCAAAAACGACTATACCACTGGGGCTTGCGGTGTCATCCTTGCAACGCTAGGAAAACACCGAAAGGGAGATGGTGTTTCTCAGATCGATTGATTCATCACCGTACCCAGAGATCGGGATAAAGTTGGGGGTTCGAAATTCGTGGATCGCTTTGAGCTTCCTTTTTTTTTTTTTTTTTTTTTTTTTTATAATCGTCTGGGTTTGTGCCTGTCTGTATTTTGATTTGTTCACCTTTAGGTGTATACATTATTCAATATACCATGATTCCATCGCATTCGTGCTCACCGCTGGACTGTCCAGACCTTCACACTACCATCATCCGCAGTAGTTACCAGCACCTCCTGCTCCTCTGCCTCATCCACAGCCCCCCGATCCGCACGCTTCGCCCAAGCAGCATGGTTAATCTCATAAATTCCATGCGCCCCATCCACAACAGCAATAATCGACCATTCCGTCTTCAACATGGGAGGCTCCGTCTCCATAGCCTCCGAGTCTGTGGCCGTCACAAATCGCTCTTCGTACAGGACAATTCGCCCATCCGCACCAACAGACGCAACAAGTCCCGACCTCCGACTCCAAGCCACGGCATAAATGGCTAATTCATGAGCATGCGGCAATACTGCATCTTCTTCCCAGTTCTCATCCGCCCCCGTAGGCCGAATGATACTCGGAATCCCTGTCGCCGCAGACGAGGACATACCCATTTGGGAAAACTCCTTTGGAAGCCGGCGCCAAACTCGAATACTGAGATCATCCGAGCAAGACAGGAGACGCGGTCCGGATAATGAGCGCTGTGACCGCCATGCGCTGGTCAAAGAGGAGGTGTCCTGCTCCGCTGATGTACGGGGTGTGTTTTCGGGCCCTTCCCAGTCTAAGAACCATACTGTCCCGGAATGGCCCTTGATACAAGCAACCTGTCCCCAATCGTCGAGGTCCTCCCGCCACAGTCGAATCGTGTCGTCGTATCCTCCGCTGGCGAGGCACTCTTCCGTCGGGTGCCATGATACACACTTCACGTCTCCGCTGTGCTCCTGCATCACTGCTACCGTCTCGAAATTGTTGTCGCCGTCGTCCAGGTCCTCCCAGATCCAAATTGATTTATCCCGCGCGCAGGTCGCGAGTAGCATTCCAGATGGTGACCACGAGACGGATTTCACTTCACTGTCGTGTCCGTCCAGGAGGACGGCAAATCGCCATTCCTCGTCTTCTTCGTCGCTGGCTGCTTCGCTCTCTTCAACTTCGGCCGCATTGCTCTCGTTCTTCCCGTAGTTATCCCATCGTCGCCAGATTCCGACAGTCGCGTCGAAGCTTCCAGTCGCTAGCACGCTTTCTCCGGTGACATGTGGTTTCCAAGCTGCGGTTCGCACGCTTCGTTTGTGTCCGCCTGATATTGTGGAGAGGAGCTTGAAGTTTGTGAGCGAGTATACTCGCACGGTCTTGTCGGAGCTGCAAGTTGCGACGATCGGGAGAGTGGGGTGGGGTGATGTTAGCCAGGTTCGCTCGAGGGAGGGCGGTGTGAGGTCGGAAAGAAGGGTGATTTGTGATTTGGCCATGGTGGGCGTGGTAATTCCCTGTGGGATCTGAGGGGAGGAGGAAGGTTGGAGTCGATTTAGGGTGGCGGAGGGGAAATTTCCGCGGTGTGGGGTTGGCTTGCTCGGGCGAACCGCCTGAACGGGATTACACATGCCCACATCGTAGATCAAGATAAGGCCATTGGCGAACAGATCGCATGTTTTCCACACAGAAAAAAGCAAATCCCATAATGAATACCTTGGGCTGTGTATAGAAAAAGGAAAGTTCCATGGAAACCCAAAACTGGGAATCTTTCCATCCACAAAATTAAGCTCATCCTGAACTTACAGGACGAATCTTGTCAAACATTTCAAAATATAGATTGATGCAACCACATCTGCTGACTTCTCCAGAATTTCTTGGCTAGTAGTCAACCTCAATATGACAATTTTTCAATGTTTGATACCCTCTTTTCGATCTCTATTATGCATCTTCTATTTCTGAAGATAATTATTCCGACTTATACCTGGTCACCTATCCGTCATCTACCCATTTACTAGTGCGACAAAGATCTACCACCCTGACTCCTTCAATTGCAGGCTAGGAAATGAGCTAGGGACCAGGCAGCTAATATCAAGAGTATTATTACGCTTTAATACTCACTGAATTCGTACTACAAAGGTACGTAGTAGAAGAACGAAGTGAATCTGCATTAATGCCTAGAACATAACAGCATGCAACATTGAAAAACCCCACCATAACATATTCAATAAGCAAGCACATATAGAAGATTACCCATGCTTCTTCCCACGCGAGATACAATGGATCTTCCCACTCCATACGCTTTGGGCTTCTCCTCGTCATCGTAATCTTCGTACAACACTTCCAGCACCGATCCACTGGCAGCAATATTCAGGTAGATAGAGCGGTTCTCCTCAGTGTTACCAATACAGACGACAAAACTCCTGAGCTACAATAGCAGGGAGCTTAAGATCAAGCGGCACGTACGCCCATTCCCATCGATAAAGGGATGGATGTTGACGAAGATATGGGCATATTTCGATGTTATGCCAGTACGGTCGATTTTGCTAGTCTTGACGGCATTTTGAAGGTCCGAATTTAAATCGCGTATCATTGTCTTCATCTTGTAAGATAATTGGGAATGGTGTGGAAATGCATGAAAGCCAGCGCTGACTTCATGAGAACGGTAGGCTCGGCTGTAATCCGTCCATGGAGTATCGGCTCTACCAACTTTACATGCGACGATGCGGCGGGCCTCGAGGATGACCTCTTTGCTGAGGTCTTTCTCGCGCATACAGGACTCGTTGATCATGGATGCGGCTGCCTTGGCATGCTGAACAATCTCACGACGACTACGCAAGACACCGTCATTTTATGGGAGTTTCTGGTTTAGGCGTTTCTTTAACTCCAAAAGCTCTGCATTGGTCTCTTTAATTTCCTCGGGTATCCTTTTTCCTCGAAGAATTGCCATGCATAGCTTCTGGGTAATCTCAGGCCGCTGCTTGCGCGCTCGATCAGGTTAGATCCGTAGATCATGCGCCAGAGCATTGCAGGGTGTGGTCTTCGAAGACGGCTTTATTGGAAATCCGTGAGCTGTGACTTGAGAGAGGCTGATATCTTTTCTCCAAGTGTGACTACTTCGGATAAAATGGTCTCGGGATCGATTTCGTTTGGTCCGATCTGGTGGTTTGAGGCGTTCATGACAACAGTGAATTTGATCTGGATGCCGTGCATGCTGCCAGGAGAGACAGTCCCGTTACCTGCGCAAAGTTTAGCTTGCATGTAATTTTGTATAGATTTGGCGATGTTCATCTTGGGCTGGATGCCGATTTGAGAAAAGAGTGACATTTGGGTTGGAAAGAGCGGGTGCTTCGACTGCTCCGTTGGGGAAGTTATCTTTCCTTGCAAAAGTTCTAGTGAATATGTTGAAGTGCCAAGCTTTCGATAAAATAAGTCGAAGGGTGGGATTGCTCAAGAAGAGGGTGGAAGGGAACTTTGATTACTGGCAAATATGGAGCGTTGGTGCCACGGATAGTTCGAAGATCTAGACATCCCAAATAGGATTAGTAGTATATCCAACGTTCGCACCACCTGGTACACGTTTTCTACATGATATATGATTTACTCTTGGAAAGTGTTATTCATGGGAAAGCAAGTCGGATTCTTACACGCCAAATTCATTACTTCATATATCCGTGGTCAATTTCAATTCACATTGACTGGCAATCTGCCCTTGTATCCAAGCCAAAGCACCGAATAACAGAAAAGAGGAACCAATGTCCCAGGCCCCATTATAAATAGTATATCTCTAATGCCAATGCTCCTGCCGAAAAAACAAGAAACAAGAAATAAACGCCATCTACTGCGAGGAAACACCTTCTTCATATAGACGATCGTAAACTGCTCCATGACAGAGCCAATCCACCTCCCGCACCTTCTCCAGCTCATCCACAAGCTTTCCAACGTCATTCACAAACTCGGGCATACCGGCTCCAGCCAGGCTCTGGCTGGCGGTTGTGGTTGCTCTCACACGCTCCGAGGCACTGGAGGCGCTCAGGCGCGAGAGAATATGGCTTCGTAGACGGGAGAGAATTAACCGGGCAACCGGGTCTGAGAAGCTGGGTGCAGATGGAGCACTCCCATTGGGTTCAGTTGCTGGAATTCTGGAAGTATTCACGTTGACTTGTACACTGGCCTGCGGTGCGGCGGTAGAGCTGGCCTTCGCGACTGGTGCAAGAACCCGCCGGATGGTGGACGCCAGCTGCGCGCTAGCGTTGGGCGGCATCGGGTGTGTCGATTCGAGAATAGACTGGACACGCTCGGCACTGATCTCGTTGAAGTCGAGGGACATGATTCGGTCCGCCTCAGGCTTCCACTGGGACCGAGCATCCCGCTTGAGTAGGTTCTTCGCAGTCAAGAGGATGGATGCGGTCGCTACGATTTGAAATGCCTTTGCGTGCAAGCGTTCCAGTCGCTGGTGGTCCAAAACCAGCGTCTCTGGAATCAAATCTTCGGAGACTATTCCATTGCTCAGAACCAGATCTGCGAGACCATGAGCGTACACCCGTGTAGCAGGCGGGCAAGGCTCGCCATGGATATTCTCTGGGTCTCGCTTCTTCATTTCGTCGACGATCATCTTGCGGTGAGTTCGCCAGAATCTTCGAGTCTTGCCCAGGCTGATTGACCCATCAGCAACGCCTCGATCGAACGTCCGCTGTTCATAACCAGGCGCCTCTTGTATCAATTGCGGCGCGGCAACCTGAATCATAAAGTTCGTGTGGTCCAGCGACAGCAGATCGATGATACCCATCAATCTGGCCAAGCGGTCAATTGCATCCCCGGAGGTGTCTTCGGCGAACTCTTTGACAGCCGGATCGCGGTATGGAGCACAGAGACGTGGCAAAATGGTGTTCATAAAGTCGAAGAAATTGTCGTAGGAAAATGAGCCCGCCTTGCACTGGCTCTCGACAAGCTTTGGATCCAGCACCTCGCTGATCAGTACGTAAAGGGAATTGCCGGGCCGCAGTGATCGAAGCAGTCGGTCTTGGATCACTGTGGCCATGGCAACAGTCCAACCAGTGCCATGGCCAGCCTCGACGTCCTGTCTCATTTGTTCGCACATATGCTCCATGATGCTTCTGCGAGGACCCGTGTAGGACGATTCCTCGATCTTGAATTCTTTGTTGAGGAGTAGCTCATGGACCAGCTCCCGGTTGTCCGGAAGGGCCGTGAGGATCTTGGTGAACCGCTCATGCGGCGACGTCCGCTGCTTATCCAGCTCCTGGAGAACGGCGGCATCGATGTTGTTGAAGGATTCGCTAATGGGAGATGTGACACTCTCAGTTAAGACGTCGGTCGATGACGCCGTAGCCACCTCGGCCGATCGAGGAATGGCCTGCTTGGAGGACGACCGCTTCTTCTCTCGCTTGGCCTTCTTGAGCGATGTGCGGATCATTTGCATGGCCCGGTCCGATCCCGCGAGCCGCTTCAGTCGGGCCAGAAGGAGAATCTGGTTCTGTCGAATGCCCTGGCGGTAATCCTCCGCAACTCCGCCGGCCTGGTCGTCCTTGACGGTCTGCCAGATGAGCTCCAGCTCGATGAATTGCGCCAACATAATCTCAATCAAAACGGTTGAATCATGTGATTTCCATGCATGGAATGCAGAGAAGAAGACATTGTGGGACTCGCACAGCATTTGAAGATCCACCGTGATCACAGATGGAGAGCAGCAGCCAGATGAAAGCAGCCCAGTGACCTGGTCGAAGACCACCAGGAGCTCGCGCGCCTTGGAAATGAGATCCTGCTCCTGCTCGCCGTCTCCGCTCAGAACCTCCGCGGGATGCGTGACAATCAGATATGTGCTGAGGAACGTCCGCACCGCGCCGCGCTCGCCCAGCGCACCACCTTCCATATCCTGCAGTCCACAAAGCCGAAGAACCTTGGTCATGGTGTTCAGAACTTCGCGGTTAGAGAGCAGGGCTCCCACTTCCTCGAACGACATTTCCCGGACTCGTTCCACTGAGAGATTCAACCCATTGAATTCCTGCATCACAGCCTTCGCATGGTGGGTTCTCCAAACCCGTTGAATCTTGCGGGCCGCCGCATCCTGGGTAAGCGACTTGGTCACCGCGCGGGCCATCTTCTTCTCCTCCGCCGCAGGCAGGCTGCTGGTGCGCTGGCGCCGGTGAGTTTGCTGGTACAGGGTCCGTCGCTTCTCAGCCTCGGCAAACTTCTCTGCCATCTCCAGCCGTGCGCGCGCGAACTCCGCGGCCTGCTTCTCCCGCTGATCCTCGGCCTTCTTCTTGGCCCGCTTAACCTGATCCTCACACTTAGCCGCAATGTCTGCAAGGAGGCGTTCCCGGGCCTGTTGAGCTGCCAATGCTCGCTCCTCAATGTGCAAATTCCGGGTGGCCGCCTTTGCGAGCGCGGCACGCAATCTCACCTTCTCAGCATGTAAGGCGCGGTCGGCCAATCGCGCCTTGCGGGTTTCCAGGATGGTGGTCCGGCGCAGGTGCTGGGCGATGTGGTCCGCGCTGGTCGAGCCATTGGACGAGGCGTTCGAATGGTGTGAATGGAGGGAGGAAATAGAGCTGCGTCGCGACGAGGCGGTTGATCCGCGCCGGACCTTGCTGCTTCGACGGTAGAAGCGAGCGGCGATGTGTGGCGGCAGAGTCAGCTGAGGTGCGGGTTCGCCGGAAAGCATTTCCACGTCCGGCTCGCTCACGGTTTCCGGGGAAAGGGGGGTCGAGCCAGCATCTGGAAGTTGGATCTCGATATCGGAGTTGCGACGCATCATCGTCTTGGTGTCGAGCCGCAAGCCGCTTGCGACGCTGTGCAGGGGGTCAAGAAGCCCAGCGGGGCAGCAGGCGACTGATAAGCGATTGATTAGACGGTGGAGCGCTGTCAACAAAGAGGCGCGCCACGGTGATGGAGTGACGGAGTCTCGGGGAGCGAAGCAGTGCAGACACACGTGTTGCGCCCCTTTGAAGTCTGGGGATCTCGATAGGGTCGGGCAATCTAAGAAGCCTGAAACTGAGGACGAGGCGTATGCTCGTGCCAGGGCGGCCGGGGTTGCGGAGGGATCTGTGCTTCGTTTCAGAGTGCAAGAAAAGGAGTTTCATTCATGGTAAAGGAAGGGAGAGAAAGAAGGAGCAGAAAGGGATGAAAGGCGAGCGCCTCAACAGACTCGCCAGCACGAAAGCAGAAAATAGTCGAGACTATCGCTAAAGCAGATGGAATCCGATGGCCGCAAGCAGAAGGAGGCGCGCTTATCTAAGCCGTATCCCCTGAAAAGCCCGTGGAAGCAGAGTGTGTCAGAACATCTATTCTAGGTATTTCTCATTATTGGTCATGTCTACAGCTGTTGTGTCGGGTATTAGTGACCATCCGTCTTTTCTGTTGCTGTCATCGTATTGTAGTCGATGTACTCTGCGTGGTCTCCATAGTGCCAAGGACACAACGGAGTTGTATGCAATGTTTAGTAAGAAACACGCTAAGCCACGCGGTTGAAAGCGGTTTAGTCGCTGTTTCAGGACGACTGAGACGATCAAAGCATGTTTGCTCTTTGATCGTCGTGAGGTCATCATCCCCGACGATCGATCACATTCTGTGTGGTCCGCCCTTCAGCCAGAGCAAGGAGTCAACATCACATCACATAAGAAACAGTAACGTAATCCACAAGCGAGCCGCGAATACAACCGAACCGCGAATTTTCGCGTTCCCCAACTACGATTTTCGAATCAACATTCATCAACGCGTCTTTTTTCATCGTTTTCATACAAAATGCCTCTATCTAAAGAAGCTCGCATGCAGATGGCTATTTCTGCATATAAAAAGCAAGAAGTCAAATCAAGATTGAAAGCTGCTGAGATATTTGGCGTACCTGAAACCACCCTTCGCGAGTGGCTTGCTGGTATCAACCCACGGTCGGAAACACGCGCCAACGGCCATAAATTAACAGCTCTTGAAGAAGAAGTCCTTACCAAGAGACTGCTAGATGCAGATAAACGGGGCTAATCAATTCGACAAGAGTTTCTGCGTGGAATGGCGCAGATTTTGCTTCGTGAGCGTACACAGGATTCTACTGCCTCTATTGGTGTCAACTGGGCATATACCTTTGTCAAACGCAACCCAGCGCTGCGTACACGATATAACCGGCGCATATCATACCAACGTGCAAAGCAGGAGGATCCAATGGTCATAAAGCAGTGGTTTGCGACCGTACGCGAAGCTATTCAAGAACATGGCATCCATGAGGATGATATCTGGAACTTTGATGAAACTGGCTTTGCAATAGGACTCTGCTCAACCTCTAAGGTCATCACTGCGGTGGAGCGTAGTGAAAGACCTCGGAGAGTTATTCAGGGAAATCGTGAATGGGTCACAATCATTGAATGTGTGAGCTCAAAGGGGGCTTATATCCCCCCATGGATTATCCTAAAAGCAGGATCTCAACAAGCTGCTTGGTATCAAGAATCTGCTCTTTTTAATAAGGGCTATGCTATTGCAAGAAGTCAGAATGGCTGGACAACAGATGAAATAGGCCTTCACTGGCTAAAAGAGATGTTTGAACCACATTCTAAACACCATTCAACTGGTGCAAAGCGGTTGCTTATTCTTGATGGCCATTCTAGCCACCTGACTGCAGAATTTGATGCTTTCTGCAAAGAGAATGCAATTATCTGTCTCTGTATGCCTCCTCATACCTCTCATCTTTTACAACCGCTTGATGTTGGTGTGTTTGGCCCACTAAAGCGCGCATATGGAAAACTAGTGGAAGGGATGATGATTGCTGGCAACAATCATATTGATAAGGAGGATTTCTTATCTCTCTATCCACCTGCTCGCGAAAAGGTGTTCACTAGGGAGAATATATGCAGCGGCTTCAGGGGTGCATGACTTAAGCCACTTGATGAAGAGCGAGTCCTTGAAAAGATTACTTTCCAACTTCGCACACCAACGCCACCTCTTGTTGAAGTCGAAAGCTCAATCTCCTCTGCTTTTCAAATACCTCAGAATCCTCGCCAACTTGATCACAAGGTCCGCAGTCTACAGAGAAGCCTTCAAAAAAGAAAGCTTTCTAGCAGTCCAATATCTCATATTCAACATCTTGAAAAAGCTGCACAGATGGCAATGAACACGAACCTTCTTCTTCAACAGGAAATTAAGGTTCTACGGGCCGAGAATGAGCGGAAAATAAAGAAAAAGGCAAGGAAGCGTGCTATTCTAGGTGATGATCTTGTTTTGTTTATACAGGAAGGTCAGAATCGGATCCAGCAGCTTGATATGCAGCTTAACGAGCAGGTTGATGAGCCTACACCAAGGCCTCGCAAGCGAGCTCCACAACGCTGCAGTGGCTGCGCGACTATTGGACATACTATTAGGAGTTGTCCTAATAAATAGCTATTCATTTGTCGTTTAGATAGTCCAGTTTGATTATCTTTTCGTGGTTGAAGAAGCTTCAAATTGCATATATACCAGATAATGTCCCCTAACTTTTGGCGTTCTCCTTCCGTTCTAGTGCTCATCCCCTCGCCGCTTTTGCTCACTGAGTAGTATTGAGCACGCCCCTGAGCGAGCAGCCTGACCTGGTCAGGGTATTTGTCGGGGCACCTCACTTTTTTCGGTAGTTACCCACCTGGTCAGTCTTTATTATGTAATCGACCTTATTTGCTCACTGAGCCTATCTCGAATTGCCTACTACGCCCGTTCGAGACGAATGGCCCGAGTAAGCGGGCCCAATAAAACGCGACACGCTAGCACAACCCTGTTTACGTTTTTTTCCTTCAGTTCAATATCTCCTATCCCACCAATAAAGAGTTGGCCTCGTATGCACCTATACACACCGGATTTTGCCCGCCACAAGGACACGCTGTCCTTAGTCACCCTGACTGATCACTGGTCCTGATCGTGTAAGACTGCCGTTTACACGTTCCTTCTTGCTCCTAGGAGCTTATCGTGCCGCGTGTTCTGCTCCTGGGAACTTATCAGCTGGGGACGACACGTGACTCCTGCAGGTGTTGTCGTTCTTGAGGGTTCGGTTGGCTGTCGTCATCCCTCGCAGGTTGCTGACGGCTTGTCCGTAACAATAATGCTATTGCTGCCTATTCTTAATAGAGATATGTATTTAAACAAATGCTCCCTACACTATTTTTTTACACCCTTAGAAATTGACCTAACATACTAAATGAGGCGAAATATTTAACCGAGTAAGATGAGTGTAATACTAACCTATTTATCTTTTGTCTCACTAATCATAATTCAAATAGAAAAGTTTCAACCGTTTCACACTAACAATCTGACCGCTCAAGTATAGTGTTTAACTACTCAATTAAAGTAGCAGACGACAAGTAGGCTGTAAGAAACGGCCGCAAGTGAGGCCGTTTTTGGCCGTCGATTTGCCAGGGTTTTGCCACGGAGTCCTGAACCTAATAAAATAAACTACTACGTGGATATCTGTCAAAAACCAAGCTTTGAATTCAAAGTCCTAATAATACATGTAGTGATAATGCTTAGGCTTCCGGAAAGATAGGGCGGTAGCATATAGCAAGGTCCTCAGTGGAGCATTTCTTGAGGATATCACATGCTCAAGCTATTGGAAGGGCGTAGCGGCAGCACGTAGCAAGATCCTCAGCAGTGAATATAATATTTCTTTCGTTCGTGTTTGGGGCGGGCGGGCGGCGCATGACGGATTCGAACTCTAGCTCTAGTGGAGCATTCTTAACACTTCTTGAGGTAATGGTAATCTCTTTGGCCGCCAAGTGAGGTCGTAGCGCTGTTGAGGAGACTGTTTGAGGAGTCGTATGATCAGATAGCAGAGAGTGCTCGACCTCTGCCTGTAGTCCACGCATGATTCTGGGGGTGGTAGGTCTGAGGTGGTAGAGTTTCAAGGTGACTCTGCGCTCGGGGGATCTCTGGATATGAAAGAGTATAACCATGTTGACTTGGTAGCCGGAATTTGAGAACCACCAGTGTGCATCAATTCGTAGTTGTGCCTCTGATTCAGAAAGACCAGTTTCAATAACGAGCGAAGGCCAGTCGTTATCTTCAGAAGGATTTCCTAACGGAGTGAGAGACTCGTCGGCTTCTTTCTCGCATGAATTTCCGCAGTACCGGGAGGCCGAGTTCATAGTGTAATCGTCTGAATCAATTCCCATTTCGAATAATTTCAGCACGAGTTTATTTGAAAATGACCGTGTCACGCGCTCATGAGCTTTTGAGGGCATAATTCGAATAACCCCTTGCTGGTGCTGTGTGTCGAGAGTCAATCTGTAGGGAACCTCAAGAGGATTTCGATCTCCACCGATAAGCTCCTGCACTTGTCGGGATAGGTTCAACACGATAATAAACTGGTTCGAGTAAGACGTGTCGGAGTTGATTTGATGATAGACATCGTTCGCAGTTTGTCGAAGTGTAGAAATGGAGGGGGCAGACAACACCACAGCACCCGGGATTTCGAATGGCAGGTGCGAATCACAGTCCCTCGCTGCCTCGACCGGTGAGAGTGACTCGGGACTACCGAAAGTCTTCGCGGACTCGGCGTCCTTTGTATCCAGGGAGGAGGAGGATTCTGTTGATGGGGACAGAGGCAGCATGTTGGCTGAATTGGGGGGGGGGAATAGGGTGGTTGAGGAAACCGGGAGGAGGCAGAGCTAGAGAAGCAAGACGACTATTGATGGAGGACTAAGGCTGAAGTAGAAATGTTGCGACAGGAGCATGAGCACTTTCATGTGACGTCAGTCCAGAGCAGGCGGTCAGCAGCAGTGGTAGGTGCTGACTTGCCGTCGGGTAGAATACCTAACTTAACGAGTTGTGACAGTGATCAATGAGTTTGAGCCCGTGGTGAGATTTACTCAGTGAGCCTGAGCCTGATCGTCCTCATAAAAGCGGCGGCAGCCCAGACAGGAAAGGCCCACCCGACGGACAAAATCCTGTGTATATAGGTGCATATGCGTGGTAAAAATTCGCGGTTCGGTTGTATTCGCGGCTCGCTTGTGGATTACGTTATAGCGACAGATAGCGACAGATAGCGACAGTTATGGTCATCATACTAGAAACTTCAGCAAGAACAATACGGCAAGAAAAGGGCCCTTTTATTCTATTCTGACTGAAGGTATATCTCAAAATGAGAACCCCACCTAAACCGCGTCAAAATGCTCTCATACTTGTAGATTAGAACCAAGCTACACAATACAATGACTCGTTTGATCAACCAACTCTAGATCGTACCTTTTAGAGCAATGATCCTCTACAAGTCGGAATTTCAGAAAGCAAGCCGCAGTCCAACTCGCATCTGCCCTCGGCCACCTCGGTTGGCTCGAAGATAGTAAGGGATAAAACAAAGATCCTTCGGTTCCCCCGCAATAGCACCCCCAGACTCAGCGACGATCCTATCCTCCCATTCAGAGGTATCTAAATCTCCGTAGACACCTTTCTCCGCAATGAGAGCGACATAGGAATCTGGCTCAGATCGAGTTTCTTCCCGCAGAGGCACGCTTGAGTCGAAAATTGTCCGCTGCGGATTGTCAGTAAAATGACTCGACCAAGACTCGTTCCGAGTGTATGCATAATTAGGTCATTACCTTGAAATGATTCTTTTCCCACGGGTGATCAACATCTTCCACACAATACACAATTGGGCCACGCATGACGTATGCCACAGGCTGCATCGTTAAGGGATGGGGCCGAACAACGCGTGGCTGCATGGGGCAGGAAAATCGGAACTGTGCATGCGCCTGTACCCAGGCTGGATCCAAATAGACATATCCATCCCGGATGTCGAGATTGTCGGGACGAGGGGTGATCTATTGTACCAAGTCAGCTAGGCGGGATGCAATGATTTTCATAGTCTTGCTAGGAAACTGACTTGCCAGGATGCTGCCCAACCTGCAATTCTCAGTCGCAACTCGAGCTTGATCTGCGGTCCTTCGGTCTTGACGTCGAAGGTAACATCGCCATCCCAGGGCCAGTCCGTTGTTTGCGTAATCTGGACTGTGGATTCGGCAGTTTGGAGGTTTAGACTCGCAGAAGTGTACAGATGCACGTTGACAACTACAAAGTCATCCTGCATGGAATGGCTCCAGATATAACCTCCCAGAAATCCCAGAGTTCGGGTCACATTCGGGGGACAACAAGCACACTCGAACCACTCATGGCGCTGAGAAAGATCTTGATCTGATGACGCCAATTGATTCACGTAAGTAAATGCTTTACCATCCAAGCTCATTCCAGTCAATACCGCATTGTAAAGGCAAAGCTCCATCATATCAGCGTATTCGCCTTTCAACTCGAACTAAGATGTTGTGAGCAGTCGCGAATAAAATTTATCCAGTGCGTCCCCGGAATGGACTGTCTGTACTTACCTGCAACAAGCGTTCAGCCAGCATCATGACACCGATTGCTGCACAAGTCTCTGCATAGCATCCGCCTTCGTCTGTTCCCTGGGGAAGAAAGTAATCACCACCGAATCCTTCCCATTTCTTCATCGCGCCAATGCCACCAGTCACATAGGCCTTCTTTTCCACCATATTCGACCATAGTCGATGAAGGGCCGGTAAGAATTTGGCGCCAAGCTCACTGTCTGGCTTGAAAATTCGGACAAGGTCGGCTACTGCGGTGAGGAGATACATGGCCCGCACTGAATGCCCTTCAATAGTCTCCTGGTCGGCAATTGGTACATGTGCTTGCTGGTACCTGCTTGATTGTCAGAGCCTGAAATAAAGATACAGGAAGCCCTCAGGGTGATCAGCTCATACCAGTAGCTTCTCGCAGCAGGAAAATACATGGGCAGGTCATGTTCGCTTTCTCCTCTGGCCTCTGCCTCCACGTCGTAGTAGTGCCGTTTCTCTTTACCGCCGTGGGGGTTTCCTCGTTCTTCAATGAAGAATCGTGCTAGGCGAAGATGCTTCGGATCTCCAGTCAATCTGTGAAGACGTAAAAGAGCCAATTCGATTTCGGGGTGGCCAGGATAACCGGGAATCTGTCCTTCCTGGGCCCCCAGCTCAGCAGCGAGCAGATCAACATATTTGAGAATCGGCGCTAGCATCTCGTCGTTTTTGTAAAAGAGATGGTGGGCGAGAGCGCCTTCAATGAGATGGCCGGCATTATACCTGCGACGGGCCCTTGTCAGCGATCATACCTCAGGTCCAGCTTTTCAGTGTGATATATGTATTTGGTCACTCACAGCTCATGCATATCGCGCAAATTGGTAAAACGCTTCCCTGGTTCCACCACAGAGTAATGGATATTGAGATACCCATCAGGATGCTGCGCACCACGGATCATCTGCACTAGCTCTCTCACGGCTGCATCGATTTCTTCATCAAATTGATCTACCAGCAGATAGCAGGCGCCTTCGATCCACTTCGCGACATCGGAGTCCCAGAATTGATGGTTGGGAATGGGATAGACGGTGGGAGGTTCTGCGTAGCTCGGATGCCATTGTAGTTTGAACGCCTCGTATCGTCCTGTCTGCTTCAGCATCAAAAGCTGGTGCCGTAGTGTTTGCGCCCGAACCACTTCGCGGCGACGCGCCCAAAATGATCCTGGGATGAACGTCGTCGCGAGGAACCTTTCTTGGGGATACTCCATTGTCACCTTGTCCAATCGACAAGATCCAGCCCCAATCGCGCACCTAACCTGAGCATTCGTTGCCCTTATACATCCCGAGGCTCGGAGAGCCCTCCCGGGCGTTTTCACGTTCGGAGGCGCTGCGAGTCCATCCCACCGTCGCGGTCCAGTTATCCGTAAGGAGTGTTAGGAGGGTTCCCCGGGTGGGATGGCCAGAATGGCAAGACTCCGGCGGAGACGCTCCGGCGGGGAAGCCGATGCCGGGCCCGGTATTGTTCGCCTGTCAATATCCTAAGGTATGCACTCCCCCCGCAGAGGCCGATCGTCATGTACTCCAGATTTTCGGTCCGGATGTGGGGTACTGGAACTCCGGGTTTGGCACTGAGCTTGTATATATACCCACGACGCCGATCACACCCTCGCTGCGTGGGACCTTGTGCTTGGCTTCACGTATAGTCTCGACGTAACACATTCTGCGACAAGATGAGTATCGTGGAGAAGTTTCTTCCCAAGGATGACCGGTAAGGACTGCTGTTATCTGGATGTCGAAGTGTGAAATATCAAACTCATTTTGCACTCGCTAATCCCCTCCCAGCTTCGCGGCACTGCTTCTCTATGGCATGGTTTTCTCGACCTGCTTTAATGGCTATGATGCAGGCATCATGACGGTCATCTTGGCCGATAAGCAGTTTATTGACTATTATGACATCGATGACAACAAATCTGGTTTGGTTGCGACTATTCCTTGGGCTATGACTGGTAAGTCCTTTCTTTCTATATACCCAGTGTCTGGGATGTCTAGGCCCATTTTTCTACCCAAAGTTCAACTAACACTACATAGGCCTGGCACAGCTATGGCTTGGTGGTTCACTCGCAGGATGGCTGGGACGTTTATGGGCGTTGCGAATCTCCATCTGCATTATGATCATCGGAGTGTGAGGGAGCCATAGATCACTGGCCAGGAATGCGACGAACTGACATGAATGAAGGATTGTGCAGGTGGTCCCTAATAGCTTTGGTGTCTTGATCCTAGGTCGACTCCTGACGTGAGTAAGCCCTTAGCTGCGTCTCTCATCCATGGATATAGTCACCCCGTCTAGAGATCGCTGTATTAACCATTCCCAGTGGCCTAGGCTTCGGCTGTGTTTACATCGCTACCAACCTCTATGTTGCTGAATGCGCCCCCACCAAGCTGAGAGGAAGCTTCGTCGGCACCGTCTCGCAATTCGGATACCAACTCGGAACTCTCATCGCCTTCTGGTCTGGGTATGGCATGTCCTTCCACAAGTCTCCTTACAATATCGCCTGGCGGGTATCCAATGTCATTCAAATCCCCATCGGATTGGCTTTCATCTTCGTCTCGTTTTGGTACCCGGAAAGCCCTCGGTTTTTGCTGGAGAAGTATCCGGAGACGCCCGAAAGGTCTTTGAAGGTGCTGTCTCGGTTGAGATCGGGCGCGCCTACCGATGAACGCATTCGTGCAGAGTTCCATGAGCTAGTTGCGAGCCACGAGTTTCGGAAGAGATACGATCCTGGGTATATCGGGCTGCTCAAGGATAAGAGTATGCGGAAACGGCTTGCTTATGGGTTCTATGCGGCGGGTCTACAACAGGTATGCTGTATTTGGATCATCTACCCCAGGGAGTCGAATGGGAATAGTACTTACGTTATTGGCAGTGCGGTGGTATTGCTTCCTTGACTATGTATGCCACTCTGATATATCAAAGTCTCGGGTGGGAGTCTGGATCTCAAGCGTTAGCCATCAATGGCATCCAAGCTGTTCTACAATTACTCATTGTTCTCGTCAATACTTTCACCGTGGAACGATTCGGGCGGCGTGGCCTGCTTCTTGTTGGATTTGCTATCCAAGCTTTGGCGCTTTTGGTCATGTCTTGCCTCACGACTGCCTTTCCCTCAAATGGCAATAAAGCTGCAGCAGTTGTGGAAGTAGCCATGTTGTTCATCGTCGGTTTGACGTACTGTTGGTCTAACGGTCCAATTGCAGCCGCAGTGGTTTCCGAGATTTTCCCACAGCATGTGCGCGATAAGGTGAGTCGAATCTAATGAGATTGCTATGGCTCCATCATACCAGCTAATCATACTGACATTCCGAAGGGATTCGGTCTTTCGATGCTGGGTCAGACTTGTTGGCTCATTTTGTTGACGCAATCTTGGCCCTCGTTTAATAACAAGGTCGGAGGTCACAGCTATTGGTTGTTATTCGGTCTTAATGTTGCAGCCGGAGTATGTTAGATCAATGCCCGGGAGAATCCCTCGAGGTGGCTAATCATAGTCTCAGATCTCCGTATACTTTATTCTCCCTGAGACAAAGGGTGTTTCACTGGAGCGAATGGAGAAGATATTTGGCGGTCTAGACTTTGTCGAGGCCGGTGAGTGCGAAGGTGGTTCTGAAAAACGTGAAGCACGAGCGATGGAGAACGAAGAGAAGATTCCTATTTCTCATCTGGAAAATTCTCCAAAAAGCTTGCAAACCTTTCAGCCCGAAAGATCGCCTGTATGATGTCGATGTTGCTAGCTCAGAACGGTGTCTGGTGACCCTAAGAATAAGTGTCAGATGCAGAGAAAATGCTTTCATTTCGTCGTGAGGCTAATGCAGGCTTCTAAATTTGACATATGCAGGCGCCTTGCTTTAGGCAGGCTTTTCTATAGGCATGCCTTCTGTTGAACCAATAACAGCGGCAAGTGTATCCCGCAACACCTAAGCCGCTAGGGCGTCATGTCTTGTCGGCCCCGGTTATCTCTCTTCCTTGAGAATGGAGTAGCCCGAACTGGGTTAGACATGGCCCAAACAGAGCTCCGGGTCTCCAAGAATAGAATCGCGATCGAAAATCGATTGCGGTTCTGGGATGATGCTTCGAATTATGCGTCGGGCGGGTCATTGAACCGCATGCAATGACCATCCGCCTTTGCAGTCTAAGCTTGCAAAGTAGTGTGCGGTGCACTGGCGGTGGAGGATCAAATCGATGACGAAGAGTACTGGTTATGGGTGATAGAAAGGACCGATGCTTGGGTATATGATGAGCAGTCTATAGTGCCTAGATACGTTTTGGATCATCGGTGGCCGAAAAGGTCGATAGGCTCAACCCCATCGTCTTCGTCGTCGTCGTCGGCTTCCTCTTCTGAACCGGAGGAGATCGAAGATTCTGCGGCATCATCGTCTTCTTCTTCTTCCTCCTCCTCTTCAAACTCTTTAGTTTCTTCGGCTGCTGGCGTATCGCCTGCGAGGAAGCCATAACGGTCTCTCAGCTTTTTGCTTAGAAAGTTCAAAGCACCATAGTCTGTATCGCCCTCGGATCTTAGTGGGTTACCGAAAAATGGCAAGGACGACGGTTTCTCTGATTCGCGCTCTGCTGGAAGACCAAAATAATTGGTGACCACCGGTGAGATTGCGCGGCCGTGGGTCATATTGTAAGAGACGAAGCGGTTGTCGGGACCCGTGGTGTTAGGAACACTCAGACGAGACTGCGAAGGCGGGGTTGCGTTCATGTGTAGCGCAGCCAAGGATGTCGATGCTTCTTCACCGGCATGCAGAGACGATGACCGTGTACGAGAGGCTGGTTCGTTGACACCTTCTTCTTCAAGAAACGAGGATATGTCACCCTGCAGGAGGCGAATTTGAGCTGTATTGTAAGACTCGCACAAATCACACTTCAGTCCCAGCCAATGGTACTTGACAACTGACTTGGCACCGCAGTCATTGCAATACACAAGGCCTTTTGTATCAGTGAACTCCGCGGGCATCGGTTGACTTTCGATTGTTCGATCCAGGTTTCGGAACGTTGATTCCATATTGGTGATGGTCTTGCTGCAAATTGGACAGCGAAAAGACGTTTTGGAATATTCAGAAAGGCACTTATGATGAATGCTGTGACCGCATCGCATCACAACGACAGTCTCTGGCGAAGTAAACATGTAGTCACCACAGATGGGACAGTCGCATTGTGTGGATCTCTCAATGCATCGATGAGTATCTTCAATAGATATAGGCAAGCATACACAGCATGTCTAAAACTTATTTAGCATTGCGAGGAACCACGCCCCGGGTTGGGCTCATATTGCGAAACGCGATCACTCACCTTGCAATGGAAAAAATCCTTCCCAAGTCCTTGGCCGATGCGACAAATGCCACAGTCATGGCAATGGTAGATGCTTTTCTTGCTGTCATTGTCCCATAATTTGCAAATATCACAGTAATACTGTGCAGTTGTTTCCTCGCATTTCCGGCAATTTTGTGCTGCGGGCTGAGCATGTCCACAGAACATGCAAAGCATGTTTTCTGTTTCTTTGCGAATCAAATGATGATCCTCAACCTCATCATGGCAAAATCTGCAGGTGTACCATTTCTTGCAAGTGAAGCACTGCAACTTGACGTTTCTTTGGTAATGCTGGCAGCCCAAAGAGGCTTCCTCCAATTCCTCCGTATCCGGGTCCTCCTCACCAGCCTCGACCACAGGTGATTCCGGTTCCACTCGTGGGACGTAGGTTGGTTGCAAGTCCTCGACTGTGAGCGAGAATTGGTTCTCGTATTCAAGGGTTGATACATCCAAGGTGGGTTTTGTCGGGCATGGATCTGGCGAGAGTCTCAATACTGCTGGTGTTGGCGGACTGGCAGGATGCTGCATATGTGGAGGGCTTAAAGTCGGAGATTTCGGTATGGTAACGCGGCAAGATTTATACTTCTCCGTCATAAGATCATGAACCATGCGTGCTTTCTCATTATTGTCGAGATCCAAATCCCGAATCGCATGGATCTTTTTTCGAAGCCATCCCATTCCATCATCAGCGGGTAGTGACATCTGGCCCAGCTCATCTATACCGTTCGGGGCCTGCCCCGACTCAGGTTGCGACTCGCGCCTCGAGCGAGCATGTGTACTTGACAGCTCATCCTGTGAACCTGCCAACTGGCCACTCTGGGACTGGATGTTTATCCGGTCTGTGGTATGCGAATCGACAGATCGGGCGTTATGGGAGGGATAATTTGCGGTGACCGGGATCGGCTGGCTGGGGAGGTCGCTATTGTGAGGCATGGGTTGACGGCGCTCCGGCTCCGAGCTTCGGCCATCCATATCTTTCAGTAGAGTTGGAAAGAAGGGAGGTCCACGCAGAGACCCTGCATTTGCGCCAAGCAAGTCCGATGCAGCACAATCCTGGGCCGGGTCGCGAACGGGATCTCCGTCGGTGGGCGGCTTTGTTTGTGCCCGGGAGGACTCTGCCTGGTCCTGGGGGTGGGGGAGGGGGGAGCGGATTCCGAGTTCGACCAACAGCGACGTGATGAAGCTGCTCATGGAGGGCTGACACGGATCACATCGGATACAGTCACCGGCCTGGGACGTGGTAAGAGTGAAATCGACATCGAAATCGAAACCGCCTGAGGGCTGTTGGCTGTTGGCATGTGATGTCTGCTGAATCATCCGCGGATCGGCGCTAGCAAAGTTACGGTTTGTTGCCTTTCCGCTACTGTCTCGTTTCCACATGACCAGGGGAAGGGTGGCCACTACTTGAAGATCGGCCCAGCAGGCCGAAAAACGTCTTTGACTTGAGGTTTCTTTACTGACAGATAGCCCGCATAAATTGTCGGTGCCATTGTTGATATTCTACTCTCGACCGATCCAATTCCCCCCACAAATTACCGATCTGCAGCTTCCTGCAACCTATCTGATTATGTGTCGACCTGCAACCAATTCCGGTATTTGGGGGAAATTGGAGGAATTGTCCGAGGCTCAGGGCTGCCAGACTCGGATTCTGCAGCCCCCCTCCCCCTCCCCTTCCCTTTTGTTTAAGAGGGGCTTCCCATAGGTCCGGCGATGTAGATGACTGTGGTTGGGCATAAAATGTGACGGCGCGTAGGTGGCGACAGAGTGAGACACGGTCCATGATGCATGGCCGCAGAGGAGGATGGGATTCCAGGATGGCCGAGCTCAGGCGGCTGGATAACCCTTTCGGGAGAGCTGCTTTGTCGCCTCGTTCTGGATTCGTGCCTGAGGGAGGTATGGGCGCCCAACGCAGGATGTAGGGGGATGCGGCAAATCAGGCTCGCATCACCGACGGATAAGAGGAAGGCGAAAGACCAAGAAGCAGTATTATCTCAGGCACGTTCCCAAGCTTTCATTCAATCGCTCGAGTGTCAGATCGAAGTGTTGGTGGGCGCTTTTACGTAGTCGGCTTTCCATGTTGCCGAGTCCCAAATTGCGAAGACTGTAGACCAAGTCAGAGAGGCACGGTTATGATCCTAATGCTCCACCACTCCGCAGGTATCGATGGGGCCATGGCCGACTTACATGCGCGAGTCCTTTCCAATGGGAGTAGTTTCCCAATATCGAGTTACCAGCAGGTTTTTCACAATCCGGTGTTCGAACCCGATCGTGTCTGCTGCACGTTCTAGGAAGCGTAGAGTGTTGGCAACTCGCGACGCGTCGAACTGCTCGCGCGGTGTCTCTCGAAAGGCAGTCCGCAGAGTTGCCCGTAGCACGTAGCGGCTCGGTTTCGAGTATCGGATGACCTTCAGGCCCTGGCGGTAGAGATGACGGTAAGCATGAAGGACCGACAGCGGATCCCAAATTGCCTGGGCGGGAGCAGCCATTGCGTTTGAGTCTTCAACTCGGGCAAAGCGTCGGCGGAGGGCATGCGGAGGTCGCAAGTCAGCGTAGGCATATCAGGCCCGCACTAGTCCCCATTGGGAGCATGTGACTTCGACTTTTGGGCAGCGAGCTCTTGCACCTTCCCCCACCTGCTTCGCTGCTCTGGCTTCGTCGCTCTGGCTTCGTCGCGCCATTGCGGAATTTCAATTTCGGGGAGGTCGTGGTCCTTCGGAACGTGCGCGTCTCGACGCCGTTGCCTGCGATCTTCCCCAGGACGCGCCCTTAACTCTCTCTGCCTCTTCCTCTCCCCAACTCCCCCAACATCGTCACCACTTTCCCACCTCCACATTTCTTCCACCTTCTCCCACTTCTCCGCTCCCGACATTTCACGCTTCCGGTTTCGCAGTTTCTCGCGCCGATTCTCAAATCGCCTCCGATCCTTGCGAGCTCCTCCGACTTCGTCCCCAGAAAGAATGCTGTGAAGGGTTGGTTCTCTGTCCAGTTGTGTCAGTGGAACCGACCCAGAAGCATGGCCCGAGTGAAAAATAGAACTGCCTCGTCCGCGGCCTCGACCAGGCACTCCCCCGGTCGGGCTGTCACTGAAAGAAAGGCCCGAAAGCATCAAGCTTTCTGGAAGGGCTATCTAAAGCCAGTAAAGGAGCATCGGCTTGCGAGTTCGGTATGTTTTTGCCTACATTCTCCGAGCTTCGGTTTGGAGTGGGGAACTGGTATCTCACAGAACTATAGATCTATCTTGACGTCGAGCCACCAGCAAACTACACCTTCGTCGCGTCTGGGACTCCCCTCTTGACCAAGACTTGCAAAAACAGATGTCGGGCAGAAGGATCCCGTATCTTTGCGGTTTCGGTAGGAGAATCCCGGTTTCTATTTCTCGTCCTGGACTACTTCTCATCTTTATTTAGACCTCACACGACAATCCAAATTTCGCTTTGACGCGTCTGTCGATTCAAGTGCATCGGGTCGGATATCACTTCCCCACCGCGGTGGTCAACCGGGTCTGTTACGATTTGGGCCTTTATCTCACGGATTCAGGCAAGGCAGTGCCACTTAACACTCCTACCGCCTTGGAGGAGCTTTCTGATACAGATAAAGATCAAGTCACGCTCAATACTGAGGCAAGGGACACGATCCAAGACATGTTCCCAAATATCCCTGCGGATGATTTGAATCAAATTATCAAGCGCTCATTTCAAAAAGTAAGTCCATCGACACTTGGTAGGCCAAATGGAGAAATGTCGCAGGTCTCTAATTTCTACTACTCTAGGGCGGTGGGAAAATAGGTACCGCGTTTGAACACTCGTTGAACCGTCGAGTGCATCTCGCTGTGGTGGCCCATATTCGGCATACTTACACCGATTATGATTGGATACTCGAAAATCAATACGAGTGGGTTGATGCAAGAAAAGTGACGGAACAGCCCACTCTCGCCAAGCTCATGGAATGGCGCGGGAATGACGAAAATGGACGCGAGAACTCCTTTGAGGATGCATGGAGCGAGGACTCGCTTGAGGAAGCATTGCGTGAGTTGAACAATCGCGATGTTGAAACCCATGATCAAAGAGAGCGGCAGAATCCTATTGAGCCCGACAAGATCCAACCTCGACCGATCAACGCCAACGTTGACAGACTGGATCCCAAACGCAAACCATCCGAAGAGGCCCCGTCTGAGTTTCAGTTCGTGTCCAAAAAGCCCACCAAGACTGGCGATCGTCGAGGCTTCTACCGATATCAGGCGTGTATGGACGCACCGGCCTCCAATTCCACCGTAGTAGGAAACATCGATCAGTCCCGCATTGACAGAAGACACCCCGCGATCCCTGAGCCCGAAAGAACCCACTCTACCGGGTACCGTGAACTTACGCTCCAGACTGCGGAGGTAGCCTCTGGAATTGCTTCGAACTGTGGTCGAGTTCGTCCTTTGAGCCCTGGTGCACCATCTTTGGCCATCACTCAAGGCGGCCAAGGGCCAGTACTACTAGTAGACACCCAGGACAAACGTGCTCCTTGGGAAGGTCAACAACGGGCATTGTCCCACCAGTACCACTTTGGGTCGAGCGGAAGACTTGCACTAACAACACAGGAGTCAACTACTGGTGGTACATACAACTTCGCTGACAGCCATCTCTTGACTCGGAGCCCCCGTGCCTCGTGGAATCTCTTGCCCTCAGCGCCCCGTTCTAACGCAGTCCCTCACGCGCGTACGGAGTGGGTTCCAACCGCCCTGTCAGGCCATGGCGCCGGTGCGCCTGTGTCGGCGAGCGGACATCAGGAGCAATTTCTCACCAGGGAGGGCCAATTCAGACCTTGCAGTGAGGGCGCCAACCCTCCTCAATCCAGGCCGGGAAGCAACTTGCACACTCAGGACCGCCCACTGCCCTCGATCGAGACTGCTCATCCAGGGCGAGGACTGGAAGATCGTGTCACGCCCAGCATGAAACGGATGGCCCTCCGGACTGTAACCCCGGAATGTCTTCCATCGTCGCGGGCTGGCAGCCCTGATCCTAAGAGACGACGACTGGCTTACCCCCCACAAGGCTCGGACGATCTATCGTTCTCACACTTACGCCAGGATTTACATTCCGAACCTCGTATCGCACGACCCATGGGGCCAGTTTCCTATCCTGATGGACCGCCCTTCGAGTATCGCGTGCAGAACGGGCAATACGTCAAGATTCCTCGTTGGAAACCTGTCGATGAGTTCCATGAAGTAGTTCGTCCAGACTATCTCCTGACCACAGTTCCTTCTACGGTCTATGAAGAGAAATCGGGGAAGTATCGCCCTTATCCAGCCCCGGGAACCAACGAGTTCATCTCGAATAACCGTTCCTCCGGACCTCCTCCAGGAGTTTCTCGTCTCGGTCCTTCTGGTCCTGCTTACTCTGGTGATAATGGTCAAGGCCGAATTCCAATCCCAAGAACTTCTCACGCCCTTGAATTTGGTGGTCTTCCAGCTTCTTCCACTGCCTCGGATGGGAGGCTGTATGCGGACGGCTTTGTTCGCTCCATTGGCTTCCACGAGGTTCCTCCTGTCGGATATGTTCAGCGCCCACGAGCCCAGCAACGCATAAGGGAAATTCCAGCTCCAGGCAACTTCGACCAATCCACCTGGACCAAGATCCCCGATCCCGTTGTCTCCAACAGTCCCTCTGTCTCCAGGGAGATATATGCAGAACAAACTTCTTCGGTACAGTTCCAGCCCCCAGCGTCCTTCGTGGGCAGCAGGACTCGCGACCCGATCTCCCATGTCTCGGATCCTGTGTCTGATGACCCCCAATCTCGTGGACCTCCCCGGCCATTCATGGAGGCCCCGGAAGCAGGCTCGGCTCGATGCGGTAAGATAGGTCCAGCCAACTCTCATCCGTCTATATCGCAATGGGAGCTTTTGTCAGATTTGTCTCTCAGGCTAACATCGACCCAGTAACGTTCATGACCCCCGTTCTTCCCAGATGCTCGAGCATAATCGGCCGTTGTACGTGCCGCGGGTTTGAATCACAGACTCTTGCAGCACGGAATGCCAAACGGACGACCGTTATCTTGATGCCATGGTTGATTGCGGATTGCGATTTGCGATTTTTTCACATATTGATACCTTTTTTTTACTTTCTGAACTGGCGTGGGCGGGCGTTGCCGAGTGGTTTTAGGTCGAATGGTTTCGTTTGCGTTCTCCTCTCTTGAGGTGGAAACTTATCTGGGGAAATTTTTTTTTTCCTTCGCATTTTTCAGCGCCCCGACATGATTATGATACCCGGCTATTCTTATGACAGCCCATCCACATCGTTATGGCTTTCAATACCAGCTGATGGCACTTTTCAATGCCGACATTCCGTTTCTTCAATTCTTATGATAACGTAGTCACTTTAGAATATTCTTATACCGTGTTTACTTACTGATCTCTGGGCCATTGTACTCAGGATGTAGTATTTGATATGATAGAGCCCGAGACTCCAACGGGGAGTATGAGCAGGGTGGTCTCGCTTAAAATAGTCATATTTCCAGGGTTCTTGAAAGAAAATTCCAGTCCCACGTCGAGTCCTCCAGCCGCATGGAATCGCAGCTGAAGCCTGACGCTGGGCTTCACTGTCTTTAGCCCGTTGCCGTCGGCCCACTCCCACGTCAAACACTCATAATCTTGCCATCCGCCTCACCACTGTTCACGGTCTTGCCGGTCTTCTTGATAGTGGCCAGCACGGTATCGTACGAAACGGTCGGTTCGGTAGTGATGTTCGCGGTCTGCGACTCGAGATTGACGTCGAAGCTCTTGACACCTGTACCACATTCGTCAGCAGTGCGCCACGGGCATTCGCACACGCGAAGTCGATTTACCCTCCAGCTTCTTGAGGACCCGCTCAACGGCGCCAGAGCAGCCGCCACAGCTCATGGCGACGTTGAACTTGTACTGGTGTTCGGACATGGTGGGGTTGTTTTGGGGGGTGGTTGCGGAAGAAAGGCGGAAGGCGAGTTGGCGGTTTTGGAGTTCGCGAGTGGGTTCGACTGTAAGGGGGGATCTCGTCGGGGCGATTACTTCTTGCGGTTGTCGTCTACGATTGGCTTATAGCAGCAATGGAGCAGTAATTACGAAGGACATATTGGTCATGTGCGTCCCCTTTGAGCTGTGAGCGATTTCTGCGATTGGCTTGTTGCCGGCAACTTGGGACGCACGCAATACTCTACGATTCTGGTGATGCCGATGTTGATAACACTGGGACAATCCATATTGGGAATGCTAAGCGCGATCCTTGATCCTCGGGCTCTACACTAAAACCCGGCTGCTCGCCGCTTCTTTTTTGCCTTCAGGGCCTTGCTGCCCTCGCGCGCACCAAACTGGCCCCGCTCAGCCTGGGTCATGGGTGTTTCGTCCACTGTCGGCTGACTGCTGGTAAACGGCAGTGAAGGCGCATTATCGGGCTGACTGCCCCATGTCCGGAGTATAGGCGCAGCGGGGGCCGGGGACAGGCCTAAGGCTTGTGAACCAGCGACTGACTGGGAGCGTGATCGTTTCCGACGCAATCGCTGACTAGGCGTGGCGGAGCGTGAAGCCCGTTTGAATTCCTCGTTCTCCAGCATCTCCGATGTCTTCTGCCATTCGTAGGTCGACGGGTCAACACCAGGCTGCCATTCGGAGAGTAGATTGGCTACTTTCCGGGGCAGCGGGCGTTGCTCTTGAAACGTTGTGAACGCTGCGAGGCTGCTGTAGGGTTTGTCGTCCGATGTCCCAGCTGAAGATGCCCGAGAGCGGCTCTGCGGTGTCGGCGTTCTCTGGTTGGGTGCGATTTGACTGCTAGGAGGCTGCGAGGACAGCAATGAGGTCACGGTGTCTTGCGATAAGGTGGCGGGCGTCGGTGCCAATTGATCCTGAGCCAGCAATTCAGTGGCCTGGGGCAGATTCCCAACACCAGGCGTGTTTGAAATTCGGACAAGGCGTGCCAAAAAGAGATCGAGCGCAATTCCACGAATCATTTTCTCTTTGAACACACGGGTTTGGCTGTGTATGCCATCCGGACCATGGGGAAGACTAGTCACCCAGTCTGCAACTAGCTGCTCATAGATTCCCAAGTAATCCATATCCGAATGTCTCCCTGGTTGGATGATGGGCATGCCATGGAACAGCTTAGAGAAATGAAGAGGTAGAATCATGAACCGATATTCGGCCTTGGGATCCGGAGACTTGGGCAAAGCGGTAGAAACCAGCCGCGCGAGATCCTGAGCCCCCTCGTCGATATCATCCAGTACAGATCGAGCTGTACACAGCTCAACCCTGGGCGTAGCATATTAGCTTTGACTGATCAAAATGAGAAGGGCCACAGGCCATAGCGAATGAACTCACATTGTCTCACTCACGTACCAGTCTGCAAGTGTCTTGAGTGTCTTGTTGGCAAGCTCTTCAACCATTCTGCTGAGAGTATTTCGAGGTTGAATCTCTTTAGATGCACCCTGGTTTGCATCGCCATTTAAACGTACCAGTACAATGTCATAGAGAGGTCTCCAGTCCATGGTCCTTTGGAACTGGTCATCGGCACCTGCGTGGCTATTGCGCCAGACTGCGCCGCGCTGCCAGTTTCCGGTACGCGGGGGAGCGTGTGTAGACTCATCCCAGTCACCAACCACGAAATCATCGCCTTCAACCTCACTTTTGGGCATACGATGAGGGTGCACCATCGACCTCAGGCACAGGAAATTGCCTTCGCGAACTGGGAGGTAAGTCACGTCATACTTGTCTGCTTTGATGTTTGGACCCCTGAATAATGCTTCGTGGACAGCCGAAGACGACGACGTATCGGTCCAGAATACCTTAACGAGAGTTAAGTCGTTCCTGTACTTTGCGACTTCCGGGCTTTGCACCGGAGCAACCATATAGTTGACTTGCCGAAAAACGAATGTCGAGTAACGTGAGCTCGCTCCGAGAGGAGAAGTTCCTGCAGCAGATGGAACATCGAGTCGGACGACGTCGGGAATGGAAAAAGTATTTGTCTCTTCATCGAGAGAAGGAGCTTGAAAAATCTGTACAATGGAGGAAAGACGAGAGTAAAGGATAAGATACAGATCTGCTTTCGTTAGTAATCACAGCATAATGTAATGAGGTAAATGAGGGGATGAAGGACGTACTGCCATTCATTTGCAGATCGCTGAAGCGCAACGTTGTGTCCTCGGGATCCCGGAAATGACGCCAGGTCAAACGGGGGAACAATGGTGGCCGCACTCCCGTCTCGTTGAAAGGCGCCGTTGCGAGGTCGAACCAGAATAGGCGGGTGGTTGTGAGAACAAAGAAGTGGGATAGGTTCTGAGGGCTTCTCTGCACATCAAGAACCCACTCTGATTTCTTAAACAAGTCCAATTCAACTGAAGTGGATCGGATCTGTTTCCCCCCAATACTATAAAGCATAACATGGCGCCGGTCGGATACCACTATGGTCGAATAGTCTGCAATCCACTCAATAGATGCCCAGCCATCGTAGCGAGGACCATCTGGGGTTTGAGTTTTATGGGAGCCGTCCATCCATGGCAACGATCCTCTCTTGAGACAGCGGGCAGGCCAGCTTGGACTTTCATAAACTTCCCACGTACTCCAGTTCCCCTGGATGTCGATAATGGCGAATTGACGAGGATACCAAGGGTTGAATGTCACGTCGGCATGCGGTAAATTGCCGGTATGTGTGATTAGTATCTCCACCACTGGGTTTGGGTCCAGGGTAGAATTTCGCGGCTTTGCAGCGCATGTTGCAAGATCATCCTCTGGCATGTACACCGGATGTGTTGTACGTCGATAATAGCGGGGGCGGAAAATCACAGTTGATTGAGGTAGACGGGCAGCCATCCAACAAGACTTCTCCAGTGATCGTGAAAAGCAGATCTGTTGAATAGGAGCCCCGTGTCTCGACCATTCAGTGACTTCCTCATCACCAATGGAATCATCAGCAATGGAAGGAACGATCAATGGAGATACATCCTGATCTAGCGTGTCAACATGTTTTCCCAGGGTTCGAAATGAAATTGTGTTCCCGCACTCTCCGGTCACTGCTGCGACAACTTCCATGCGAATGCGCGACGCTTGGTCTGTAATTTTCGCTTCTCCCAAAGCAAGGAGTGTAGAGACCAGTGGGTCGTAACGCTCAGCGGTATTTGTGATTGTTCTCGAAAGCGTATCATTCCAGAGCGAGGACCAGTTTGCTGCAAACTCAGGGAGCGTTTTGGGGATTAGGTTATGTTCTGAGGCTAGACGAGGGTTGATGTGCTGTTGTGGTTGAGCTGGTTTCACAGGCGAGAGTACCGTTGTTCGTGTGTTCCCAGTATCGACGAGTAGCGGAGGCTGTCTGAATTGGCGAGTAAAGGTCCAGGACCGCGTCTCTGGTAAATAGGTGGCTCTCCCCACGTGCCCATAGTGTAGAGCAACGGTGCGATGTTCATCCATGGGATCTTGTTTTGCGCTTCGCGATCTGCGCAAGACCCAGCCAGGACATGTCGATGATGAGCTGAATCCGGGGTCACTGAGCGCAGGGCGACGACTGCGAAGATGAAGTCAAGCACGTCAAGTCGAGAAGTTGCTCCAGAGGTTTCGAGGTCGAAAGATGGATGCCGCCAAGCGAGCTCCAATTTTTTGGAGGGCTTATCGATAAGCCCTCCCGTTGCGGCGCAACCCAAAACAGTGGACGATCCCCGCCCGTCAAACGTCCTTTCCAACCCATCGCAAGAGTGACAACCCTGGCCCTCACCAAAACCCAATAAATCTATACTATAGTGATCTGTACTATGGCATCTTCAACATTCGATCCATCGCTCTCCACGAGTGGCATGCGCCCGCCCCTGGCCTCCGCAGATGCGCCTTCAGTGGCAGACTCGTTGCCCAGCATCAACTTCGGTTTCGATGATTTGCGCAATCGCATGGCGCAGTTCACGGCAAAGTTCGATGCTTTCATAGAGCGTGGCCGCAAGCAAGTTCTCGAGGAGCGCAATCAGTTCCACATCAACCTCGCCGAATTGCAGGGTATGACAAATTCCTGTTGTTGTGTTGTTTTCCGTCTCCTGATCCCCTAACTCACCACAACACAATCTACAGAGGATGAACGGATGCGACAGCGAGATATCGAAATTATCACCCTGAAAACCCAGACACACGAGCAAACCCTTCAGAAGGAAGCCGCCGAGGCGGCTGAAATGCACAGTGCAATCAACTCCATCACAGGAGAGCGTGACTCGCGACTTGCCAAACGCGACCGCCTCAAGCAGCAGATTGCAGAGACCCAGAAAGCTATCAATCAGCGGGTGGAGGCACAAAAGGCCCACGCAAAACATCTTGACGCGCAATCAAGACTTAATTCCCCCGAGCTTGACTTCTGGCAGGATTATCTTTGTTTACGCATCGAGGGGGCGGGTCGAGAAGATCGGTTGAAGTTTGTTTACAGTCACCTACTGGAAAAGGACTGGGAAGCCGAAGCTTGGTTTGAATTGGGAACTGCCAGTCGCGATTACGAAGTGTTTCACACCCGGCCCAAGGTAGATCGAGATGCACTGGAACGAGAGGTCGATCTTGTCAATGATGACCGAGACTTCGGGGCCTTCCTCAAGCGGATGCGCAAGTTATTTGCGGAGGCTATGAACTGAGTGTGGAATTCAGGCGTTGGGAATATCCTTTTGAAATGAATTTTATGAGTTCTACCCTATGCACAGGGCACTGGCAATTGTGTTCATTGCGGTCATCAAAGTTTTGAAGGACGTAGTGTAGACGACGCGGTAGGATGTTATCAAAAATAGTCACCATGAGCTCAACCTCCCGTGGCCTCCCGATAAAATGCGATACTTCGGTTGGCGCCAGCAGCCGCAAATCCTTCTGACCTATTGGCCTTGGGAAGCCACTTCGCACTCCAAACTGCCCTATCAGTCTCGGAGTGGGTGGCCACACAAGTCTTAGCGTCGATTGACCAGACCTTGACCTTACCATCGAAGGAGCTATAAAGCTGTCAGCAGTTAACAAGAAAGGTAGAGCCCAATCAATGTCTACTCACCTACTCAGGAGGTACTCTCCAGAGTCGCTCCAGGAGAGGGACATGATCCATGCCGCATGACCCGAAAAATTGGCAATTTGCATGCCAGAATATGTGTCGTAGAGCACAATTACTTTCGCGTCTCCAGCAGCAGCCAGGATCTTGCCCCCTGGTGAGAAAGCAACGGCACGAACAGATTTCACCAGACCTGTATTCCATTCGGTTAGTTTTGGTGCAACTTTTTCTCATGCTGGATCATATCAAAATACGCACCGGACAAAGAGAACGGCATACGGCCATCTTCGGTCTTGAACATGTAAACGGCACCGTCCTCATGCCCACTTGCAATGAATCTGCCATCGGCCGACTGTCGACGTTAGTAGAGCTCATCGGATAATTTGAGGAGAAGAGGAGAGAAAACCAACCAGATCAATGCACATGCCAAAGCTCCCTTTAGTTTCATGGTCTCGAATCTGCGTGGCTGTCGCACTCAGATCCCATACTCGAATATGGCCATCTTGAGCAGCCCCAGCCAAATACTGCCCATCCTCAGACAAGGCGATTGCCCATGCATCCACATCGGTGAGGTTTGCTGCGGGAACCGAGATTAGCACACAATAGAAGCCATCGTATTGAGAGAAAGAGAAGCTACCTGAGATGGCTTTGTCTTCCGACCAGTAGCCGTCGCTACAAGCCCAGGCTTTGACATCTCCTGCAAAGCCAATGCTCACGGCACGGAAACCCTTGGCATCGGTGACAATGTGGTGGCAGCCGAGTGGGTGGGCACTTTCGAGCGACTGCACCAGTGGGAATTGAGTGTCAATGGTGGAGTGGACCTGGATGGATGAGGCTCCCGATGCTGAAAGAACTTGACTGCTGGTCACTGCCAAAGAAAAGATGTCGGCGGGGTGCGCTGGATCTTGTTAGGACTGAATGAGCCATTGGAGATGCAAATAGAGACGAGTGCTCACCATTATCGGCCGTGCCCCACGCCAGATATTGTCGCGACTGCAGAAAGTCAGCTCAATTCCTTTGGGGATTAGGGTACCTGATCTGCTCTCACCATGCTGGGTCTTATGGAATTTTTTTTGCGGATGTGGCAAGTGTTGAAGTTGTGAGCAAGGACATTCGGAGCAAGTCGAAGCTGCAGTTCCGCCTTCGCGCCGCTGGCCGGGGGAGAGTGGGAGGGTCTCCGCCAGTTGGCGACAAGACAAGGCACGCCTGAGTCGGTCAATCTCCCTCCCTTCCTTTTTTCCTTTGGAGAAGTGCTTTACAGGTGTTAATTCAGATGTATACTTGAATCTGCTTTAATTTATTCAGGTCACTGGGACCAATTCTTGGAAATACAATATATCACAGGTGAATCATATTTTGCCAGGTAAACCAACGCCAGGTGCCATGCAGTGGATCATAGCCACATCCCAAATTCTAGAAATACACACGATGCGCCTGTATTTTCTACAGCGGTTTCCATCGCGTCGGGCTTTATTTTATAGGGAAGCTTTCGGCTTCGTTCATGGATCACTTTTGGTTGTTCACGCCGTCTGCGCCGATTTCCACGACTGTTTGATCTCTAGCGATGAAATGTTAGTTTCTGAAACCCCGGAAGTTTATGGAAATTAATTGATCAAAAAGAGCTTTGCGCAATAGAATTGTGCTCAGTAGAATTGTGGCTCCCACTTCATAGAGGGAGGGATTTCGCAGAGTCCAATGTCGCCGCACACGTACCTTTAACACAGTGAGGACACAGTAGGTGAGCGCGCTTGATCTGACCGCAACCTGGGCATTTGTTAAGGCTCTGTAAGTCTTTCAGAGCTTTGCCTGCCATTTGACGGTGACGCTTCTTCATGTGCGAGGTCTTCTTCTTGGGGACGGCGCGAAGGACGGATTCCCAGAGATCGGCGAGCAACGGCGGGATGGTGATAGCGATGGGGAGGGTAAATGGAAGGGCGGGGATGAGCCGCGGCATCGCGGGAGCGAAAAGACGCAAGGCCATCGTGAGGTCGAGTCGGAACGCCGAGCAGTCGAGGTCGGAAGTCGGAGAGGTACTTGGAGGTCGACGAGGAAACTGGAGATGCTCGGTTTTGCGTCTGGAGGGCGCTAACCTGATCGGGTAAGGGCCACCCCTGAGTTCGATAGGAAATAACAATCGACCTTAAGGGGCTCTCCAACAATCTTCACCCGGGGAAATCCTCACACCTTGGTCCTTCCAACCCCTCATCTTCCATAATGGCCGCCGCTACCTCCGCTGCTTCGGCTCAGCAGCCCACCGTCTTCCCCCACAGCCATGTCGGTTTCGACAGCATCACTTCCCAGATCGAGCGGAAGCTGTTGAAGCGTGGTTTCCAGTTCAATGTCATGTGTGTCGGTATGGACTCAAGATGATCTCTTCCTTCTCTTTGCGATGACTGTGGTGACCCCTTAGCACAATGACTGACACCTGCGTTTTTAGGTCAAACCGGCCTGGGCAAGTCGACTCTGGTCAACACCATCTTCGCATCCCACCTGATCGACTCCAAGGGTCGCCTTACCCCCCGATGAGCCCGTCCGCTCCACGACTGAGATCCAGACTGTTTCGCATAGTACGTGTGACCCGTGTGACCCATGGGAGAATCCGAGAAGACTGCAAGCAAGGTGCAATGGCTAACGGAAGAGTCAATAGTCATCGAGGAGAACGGCGTTCGTCTGCGTCTGAACATTGTCGACACACCGGGATACGGTGACCAGGTGAACAACGACCGCTGGTACGCAGGAGCCCATACAAACTCAATAAAAAGATTCAGGAGCGAAGCTAACGTGGCACTAGCTGGGACCCCATCGTCAAGTACATCAAGGACCAACACTCGGCATACCTCCGCAAGGAGCTCACCGCGCAGCGTGAACGTTATATCCAAGATACCCGTATCCACTGCTGCTTGTTCTTCATTCAGCCTTCCGGTCATGCGTGAGTGTCCCTAGCATCCTCGAGTTCTCTTTTTCATGACTATGAATGCTAACGTGATTGCGTGCCATCTCCAGTCTCAAGCCCATCGATATTGTTGTCCTGAAGAAGCTGTCCGATGTCGTCAACGTTGTTCCCGTTATCGCCAAGGCTGACTCTCTGACTCTTGAGGAGCGCCAGGCCTTTAAGGAGCGCATTAAGGAGGAGTTCACCTTCCACAACTTGAAGATGTACCCATATGATAACGACGAGCTCGACGACGAGGAGCGCTCTATCAACGCCCAGATTAAGGTAAGGAACCAGAAGTTCCCGCCTCCCGCGACGTTATTCTATCTGGCCTTGTGTCTAACGCTTCAGTACAGGAAATCATCCCCTTCTCCGTGGTCGGCAGTGAAAAGACCATTGTCGTCAACGGCAAGCAGGTCCGCGGTCGTCAGAATCGCTGGGGTGTCATCAACGTCGAGGACGAGAACCACTGCGAATTTGTCTACCTGCGCAACTTCCTGACCCGTACCCACCTGCAGGACCTAGTCGAGACCACCAGCCAGATCCACTACGAGACCTTCCGTGCCAAGCAGCTGCTGGCTCTGAAGGAGAGCAGCGCTGCCGGTGGCCACTCTGCCGGTGGCAGTCGACCCATCAGTCCCTCTGCGGACCGGGAGCTCAGCCGTAACTCGCAACGGGCGGCCATGAACGGCTACTAATTGGAAATACTCACCCTGGACATTGTGGTCGTCTCCTCGATCCATGGTGAAGTGTGCGCGTCCCCCTGATGCGCAACGATAGCAAACAGACCCTCGGGCAAGGTTCTCATTCCCACCTCCGAAAACTCACTGTCCCTTTCGACGCCAGCAGGCCCTTGCAGATATCCCCTTGTTCTTTTCTTTGCGTCTACCCGTTTTCGTCTCCGACATTCTGTATCCCCCCGGTATTTTCTCTCTGCGGGACCGGGGCTTTTTCCTTTATTACCTAGCATTCGTCTGGCCGGGGAAAAAGAGTCTGGCAACCAGCGCTCAAGCTATCTGGTTTTTTTCCATGTACTTAGTTTCCTTAATTATCCCTCATGAGAAACTTATTATTCTTGGGCTAAGGCTTTGACTTTAATAGTATTTGCTTGTATCGCTAGAGATGATATCTATATGAGAGCTCTAGTCTCTCCATCTTTCTCACGTTCCTGATATTTACTGCGCCGCGCCGAACCGACCACCATCCACAATGAACTCCTTCAGTTCCCCATAGGCCTTCTCCAGATCATCATTAACGACAATCTTATCGTGAGCACCCGGCTGCTTGGAATACTCCAACTCGTTCTTCGCCTGAGCAAGTCTCTTTTGCAGGCTATCCTCCGTCTCGGTGTTTCTACCCCGCAGACGCTTCTCCAATTCTTCTAGCGATGGCGGTGCCAGAAAAAGAAATCGAGCATTGAGATCCTTACGCAGCTTCACCTGCTTGACACCCTGTGTTTTTCCAATCAGTCAGTATGCATAGATCCCTCACTCCGCTTTTGTCGAAGCGCGAATGGTCTAGACTTGAACACACCTCCATCTCGATGTCCAGAATGCAAATTCGTTCTTTTTCCGCAACAGTCTTGATAGCAGCGACAGATGTACCGTAGTGGTTGCCACCGAACTGAGCATGCTCAATGAAGCCATTCTGTGCGACAAGATCCAGAAACGCTTCCTTTGTCGTGAAGTTGTACTCGCGTCCGTTTTCTTCGCCGGCGCGAGGGGCTCTGGTAGTGTCTAGATAATACACCATATTAACAATTTCTTCTCCCTTTTCTTTCTATTTGAGACTATGAAAGGCAGAAAGGGTGTATCTTACGGGAAACGCTGAACCCGAACGTATCAGGGTACTCTGCGAACAGGCGCTTGAGGAGAGTGCTCTTTCCGGTGCCTGATGGGCCTGAGACCACAACAGGACGGAACTTCTGGACTTGGATTTGTGTGTCAGCTCATTCTGAACCTTGGTCGTGTGATTGTGGAGCTGAGGGGAGTCAGGATCATTGCAAGGGGTAGTGCCAACTGCTGGAAGCGCAGCACCGAGTACATACCGGCGCTGGACTCCATAGTATTTGCGAAGCGAGCCGCACTGGCGAGATATCTTGAGAAAAAGGCTGGCAGAGCACGCGGCACGAAATAATGCATGGAGAAAGTGGAGGGTTAAGATGAATCCCACATTTACGAAAAGTCCGGCAGAACAAAGGCGGTGACTTCCGATCTTATTGGGGGAATGTCTAGTATATAATCGGTTGTTCTATACACAAACAAAATGATATCCACCCGGCTATGACTGCGGCCCCGGGTGACTTCCTCGTCGCATTGCGTTGAGCTTGCCTGCCTCGGCTTCTTGCTCTAGAAAGTTTGACCACAGTTCCGCCAAAGTTTCCTTGCTCGATGCCCCGTTGTCCATAAATTCGGTGGCTAGGTTCGGCGTGCTTGGGGTGCGAAGAGGAGTCCCGGGCACACGCAGTTTTCCTGGCATACTCGAAGTACCTGGTCGTGCGAGACCCGCTTTTTCTCGTTGCTCTGCATGGCTGAGTTAGCAGGCGGTTTCCGACGGTTTCATTAACAGTCAGTCCCATGCAAGGTAAGCAACTCACCATCATCCCAACCCAGAAGAGCTGCAATTAGCTGCAGGATCTGGAATTTCTTCGGGTCTGACCTATCCAGTGAAAGGAAATGTAGAAGGTGGTTTGTTACAATATGTCTTGACAATGAGGGTTAGAAAAATTCGTCCGGTATCATGTATGGCATTCAAAAAGCCAGGCCGAACATACCGATCCACATTATCTTCAGGCTTTCCCTTCTTCAAGAAACGCAATGCCTTCGTCAGATGGTCGTTCAGTGTGACGGCTTCATGTCGAAGCTTTCCAATCAAGAGGTTCTTCTCTTTGACCTCCTTTTCAAACGGTCGAACTCGTTCTAATTCCTCCTGTGCTGTCTGGAGATTCTTATCTGCGTCCGTGGCTTGCTGTTGTGCTTCGCGGAGAGATCGTCTCAACTCCTCGAGCTGTGAATCAGAGCTCTCCACGAGCTCCCGAAGTTCTTGCTTCCGAGCCGTTTGGATCTCCTGCAGGGCTCGCTGAAGGCCATCAACCGTGGATTGTTGGCTGTCTCGGTCACTGACGGCTTTCTCGTAAGCGTCGCGTAGATTACCCAGTTGCTCCTCGAGATCTGCTACTTTCTCGCCCAGATTCTCGCGGATTGATCGCTCCTCCATGGCAAGGACTTCCCAGTTGTGCATGGCCTCCTTCGCTTGCTCGAACTCGGATTGAAGATAAGACTCCTGCTCCATCAGCTCATCTTTCTCCTTAAGCCAGTTCTGCTGTGACAGGTTTGTTCGGTCGCGCAGTGTTGCGATTTCTTTTGACTTCTCGGCAGATTCTTCCGATAGCGAGACTAATTCCGTCGACTTCGATTCGATCTGGGACTTGAGGTTTGAGTTCTCGTCTTCCAGTTCCTCAATCTGGGAGCGCGCTAGGGCCAATTCTTCCTGTAAATTGTATCAGTAAGAGTCGCAGTTGAACCCTGCGGGCCTGCGAAGAGCATCAACGCACCTCGTCCTCCTTGAGTCGTTCTCCTAGCTGAGATTTGATTGCATTCACTCGTTCCATAAGTTTCTGGAATTGCGTTTCTGCCTGCTCCTTCTTTGTCTCGGTATCGTCCAATCTCTGCTGCAGCGCCTCCATCTCCGCCCGGTGTTTTAATTGGATTTCCTCCAGCGATTTCCGCATATCGGTCACTTCGGCACGTAATGAGTCTCGATCCCGCACCAGGGCGTCGAACCGGTCTTTGGGCTCCGCGTCGTTCCCGTTCGATGCGGGGCCTTCGGGTTCTGTAATTCCATCACTGCTCAGTTGCTGGTTATCAGCCGGTCGGCTTGGAATACTGCTGGCGGTCGTGTCGGGGTTGTCGCCGTCGCCGTCGCCGTCGCCGTCGTCGTGAGGCTTCGCTACCTCGTCGTCTGCGGCATCGGTCTCGTCCTGGAACGCTCAGCAAAGGGGACAATGGCGGGCGGGGAGTAGAGCACACACATGAGTCGCATCATTTCCGGCCTCGGCGGTATTGGGTCGCTGGTCCTCGGGCTGTTGGGCGTTGTCCTTGGCCTTTGCGCCCTTCTTTTTGTTCTTCTTCGACTTCGTGCCTGCGTCGGGGGTCAGCTCAGCAGGAGTATTAGAAGGGTGATGCTCCGCACCTTGAACAGCAGACGGGGGATTGCCTTCGGGCATGCTGGCGGGTGTCGAAATGGAGGGGAAGGGATGGACGAGGGAAGCTGTCAACACCTCCACTAGCGCGGCTGGAGCCTTCCGCCCTGCGGGATCGCAGCGATGATTAATCTGTCACATCCACAGCATATTTCCATAGCAATGTTGATCGGAGTCTTGCTTGTTTTGGTGAGTGTGGTTTAATCAGAATGCGTTGTATTTGAATGAATATTCCGAGTTCTTGTTTGTCGCTCAATTGGCCATGTCTAGAAATAGGCTGGTCCCTTGCATGTACAGTGCTATTACTAGGACTCAGTATACACCCCGGGGGATGTTCCAAATTATTGCACCAACAACCAGCCGCGAAATTGAAATATCAAAAGATGTTTGACGGATACAATGCCAACGATCTGGCCCGCACTCCTCCGCTGCATCGTTTTGAGTATTCTCATAGGCCTTCGCCTTTCAACAATCGGGCCGAGTGAACTCCAATGCAAGGATTCATGTCTTTATATAAACCCACCATCGTATATGGTAAGGTCGCGATCACATAAAATCGTCCAGGAAGTCTTCGCCCCGGTTCTGGTTGCTACTCTCCAACATATTCTCCTCGCTGAACATGTCATCATATGCGTGCTCCTTCTGCCACTTCAGCTGCTCTCGCTCTCGCTTCTCCAGCTTGTCCTTCTCTTTCTGCTGATCGCGAAACTTGCGCTCGTCATGTCTCTTCTTTTTCAGTGCCTCCTCCTTCTCGGCGCGAAGGTCCGGGAACTTCTCCACGCGAGTCTTGTTCAATCGGTTGATAATCGGATTCTCGCGAGTTCGCACCAGGACCTTGCGGACGAGCTTGGGGTTATGGAAGGAGACTTGGCCAGTGGCCATTGAGCCATCCTTTTGCAGATTTGACCATGGCGTATAAATAATGGTGATGTTGTCCTTTTTGTTTCCTGTGCACCATATCGCATCAGCCTCCGTTGGTACTGGTACGTTCTGTAGACCAGATTCGTCCTACTGACCCTCGATGGAGTTTGCCTTGGTGAGCTGCGCGCAGTCTTCTAGCAAGGGCTCTGCGATATTGTCCCATGTTTCTCCCTCGCGTAGGCGGACGTAAACATGAGCACTCGACAGATTGTCAACGTGGAACTGTGAAAGCGGGCGTTAGGGCGTTCGGCGAAAGAGGTTCGACGGGGAAACCACCAACCCTATCATAACCAACCTGTTAGCATTATGATCCTCAATATGAGATGCCCATGACAGTGGGGTGTACATACCAAACGTCTTGGTCCAAGCCGAACTTGATCAGATCCTCATCTGGCGAGACCGTTAGGAATGTTCCCCGCAGGGCCCATTGGGAGGGGCATACTCTCGAACTTGTCCTTGCCGACGTAGATAAACGCGGACGGAGAGACCACGTTTGATGTGAAGTAGTAAACCATGGCGATCGACCAATTGACCAGGAGACGCCGGGGCGCAACACAGGATCCAAGCTGACGTCGAGAGTGGCTGGTGGGGAACCTGTTGGATTTGACGCTGGAAATATTTATGGCTTAGTCAGCCGTATAGATCGGGTCTTGCACAATTCACATCACAGCTATACCAGTACCTCCCCTAGAGGTGCCCTAGAATGCCCTTGGGTGGGTTGTCAATCAGAAAAAGGGCTGAAAATAGTGCAGTATTAGTAGGTGCAGTACTCTAGACAATAGTAAAGGTTGGGGCAGTGACACGCATCGACATGTTTCGACAATATATATTTGATCAAGTACTAGATCCATAGATGTATATCCATCCTGAGTGTGCAATGTAGGCTACGTATGACGCATGACGCATGTTCACATATATACGTCAATGGCATTCTACTACCACCACAGTCGAGAGTGTACCACAGAGATAGTACCATCGCATGCATGGAGAGGCCTCCTTATCAGATGATGTAGCTCGGCTCGGGCAATGTTGCATACATAATAATAGTTCGATGCTTGCTCGGGGGAGTTCGCCGGATTAGCAGCATCCTGATCTACACCGGACGAGACAGGATCTTCCGCGCGTCCATCCCGATGCAATCTCCAACGTCGCAAGGCATTGCCCTTGCAGATCGTCCTTGTCTTGCCCTCCATTATCCACCGCTGTGTATGAGCTAGGTAGGTAGAACCTCGGGATGAACGTGACTTCTCGGTGTACGTCCGGCGCATTTAAAGTTGGAGTGGAGCTGCCAGGCACAATCTCTGTAGGTCCTCTTTTAGGGCTTCGTCAATGAAACCGCTCCCGAACACGAGAATTTCCTGGAATCCAGTTTGTGTCGGCAGGACGTGGGCCGATGGACTTTCATTCCGGCGCAATATCCCGTCTGGGATCTAGTTCCTCGGCTGATACCTCTCAACGCTGCTCTCTCCACCCCGGCCTTTCCAACACCTACGCAGTTCTCCAACTCAAAGCGAACTACTCGATGGGGTTGTCCAATTTCCCAACGGCCCTCAATTTCCTCGGTGACCTGGGAGGGGAGTGACATGTTGCTCACCTCCCATCGGCGCTACTGTATCTCACCTCCCGTCGGTTCGAAATGCACCGGCGGCTCCGTCAGCTGTGCGTCTATACCAGCGAGACATTCTGAAACGGACCAGGAAGCGCGAGATCAACAGATCGATCCTGATCTTTCTGTCCTACGAGCGGAGCGGATCAAGGAACGGGAATGAAAACAAAGTTGAAAAAAAAATTTAAAAAAATTTGTCCATGTTGTGCGGACGGCGTAGAGGAGCCCCGTTGGGCAACGGAGCCAAAGGGCGTTTTGCTTCATCGAGGTGCCGGATGAATGGAGTCCATGATGCGTCTTGCGTGGCCGGCAGCTGGCAGAGAAGCTTGAAACCCACCCCGATCAGCGATTGACTCCCGAATTTCCGAGCTAGTCCCATGAAGCTTCTCCGCTTGACTCAGGAGCTCAGGGCCGATGCCAGGGCCCACAAGTCCACGAACCCACGAACCGACAACTCGCCGCGACCTGCCGGAAGCACACGCAGGCGTCCTCCGACACAGGGGGCCTGGGACTAGAACGAGCGTGATTCGCATGGCGGACCGGACAGCCCCAGTCAAACCCGGTGACGGAGCAGGAGGAGCCTCACCTGTTGCCAGCGCGCAGCCTCAGCGAGGGCCCCAGAGCATCTCCACTCGCCTGATGCACCGGACTTGCTGGGCCTCTGGGGGGCATCGTTCCCACCATCGAGTCGGATTGGCCGCGCCTCTCACCTACTGGGCTTAAGCGATATGCCCGACCCTTGAACCCTATGGCGCCTCGACGAATCACCGCGACCAGCGCCGTGGTCTCGTCTCGATCCTCCCTGGCTAGTTCGATCCTAGCTAGAGCATGTCATATTTTTTGCTCCGAAAAAACCGTTACGCCAAGGGCCCTGGTGGGAAACGCTCCCACCACGGGCGAGCCCGCCCATGGCAAACCACCCCATCCACCAGGCTCTCATTCCCGAGCCCTTTCTTAATATTGCTAGGCCCTTGCTCTTCCTTCCTGGTCGGCCGCAGTTCGGCCTGTCAGAGGCCCGGGGTTTCTAACAAGGACCATCACGTCCGTCGTCATCGTGGTTCTCGTCCTCCTTGACGGCGGTTGGCGTTGCGGTTGCGGTTGCGGATGCATAGTTCTGAATTCTTCTGTGGAGCCCAAGCGCCTCCCCTCTGTCTCTTCTCGTTTTCCCGTCGGGATGAAGATCGACCTGTGCCTGTCCTTGTGCAACGGGGCCTGGGTGAACTAGGTCCATCTTATTTATTGCTGGCCCGTTTCCCGTCACTCTTGAGCATCTCGGACTCCTGGGCCGGGTCAACCCCCCTCCCCTTTCCCCTGCTCCACTTTGGCTCCATTGAATGATTGAAAAGACTCGGAATACCCATCTGGTCGTATGCAGAATTCCACCATCCGGGCCTACGTTTTTCTTTTCCAATTCCATCAGCCCTTCGGGCGCATCTTCAATCTCTCCGCCGTCTGCGGCGCGTGTCTTTCTTTCCGTTCCTTTCCTTTACTTTTTTTTTTTTTTCTTCTTTTTCTTTTTCTTATCTTTTCTACAACGGCCCCAGACGATCTCAAGAAAAAAGACGCCCCACATCCTCTTGACATTCTCGGAATCTCCGCGCCGTTGTGTTCTCTTACTTCAATCCTTCCCGCTCCATCTCATTCTTGGATCTCGCCATGCCCGAATCGAAAGATCCAGCGAGCATTCGACAAGCCCTAGAGCGCGCTCGGAATTGTGAAGATGGCTCGGTGGACGCGCAGACAACAGCTCTCTTGGAAGCAGCCATCACGGAACTATGGAATCGAATCCAGGCCGAGCCTGATACCTACGTGCTAAGTCGGGACGAGTTCGCCCTCTTCAACTACTTCCTCGAACGCTACCGCGGTACGCCCGTGGCTCAACGGGCCGTGGCCCGGTTTTGGAACAACTACCATGGTTCATCGAACTCCGATGCCGCGGGCAAGAAATAAAAACAGTCGTCAACGCGACTACATTACTGTGTTGGCTCGCGAAATTGCAGACGGGGCTGAAGGGCGCCGTGCCTTTCTCTCTCTCTCTCTTCTCCCTGCCTCTCTTTCCCCGGGTGGGTTGCAGCTGGTTCTCAGCCTAATTCATGCACATCCTCGAGGCGGTCGAGATGATCCGGCTGCAGCCGGCGCATGCAGCCGCAAATCCCGACCAGACCGAGATTTCCCACGCCAGAGCTGAACGTATCTCATCACCAACAGCATCCGGAGCCTGCTGGCGAGAAAAAAAAAAGGGAATGAGGATGTGAGTGGAGGAGTTTCGACCGCAATAGGTGATAGATTAAGGAGTCCTTGGGCTCCGCTCCTGCCTGACCCCATGGTCGAGGTCGACATGACGAACAGAGAGGGGGTAAAGGGAGCAGGAACAGCGTGATGCAAGCCGTTTTTTCTCTTGCGGGCCCTGCTGCATCAGGGTACTTTGGGACAGTACTGGATCCCTGTCTCAGTCGGGAGCGCATGCATCGGGCAAGGCATCTCCGCATATATCTGGAAGGATCTGATTGAGTAAATCAGGAATGTTTTCTCTCCCCTAGAGGGCCATGACATGAATTATGAAATCACAGGAAATCTCGGCAATAAAGAAACCAATTTGGGAAAGCCAAATAAAATTGAGTGCTTGGCTCCATTTGATCCGCTTCTTCTTTTTGAAAAAAAGAAGGATATAATAAAAGAAATGAATGAAACGTCCATCTGCAACTGCGGAAACAGAGAGCCGCTGTGTGACATCGCCGTCGATGGGTCCATTAGGAATTTTCCGACTGGCTCAGTACTTTTAGTAGCTCCGCCATCCATCTCCATCGACACTATCTACTTCGCACTGGCGGAAACGGCGCTAGCGTGGATTGCCGCATTTAGGATTCTCTCCATCGCCTTGAATTTGGGTCACCCGCTCTTAACTCAGGTTACGAGGGCTACTCGACAAAGAGTGGTGCCATCAGTCAAGGCGTCGTGTTCCCAACTTACATCGGAGCCACAAATCTGCGGTTGCAGTTGCGAGGTGCAGGTGCAGGCGCAGGCACAGACAAGACGGTGAGAGGGCCCCTGTAGATTAGGCGACATCCACAGGGCTAGTCGACGTCATTTGAATATTGAATACTGTCATGCGTGGCCACGCACGATCAAAGTTGTGGTGATTTGGAGAGCGCCGTTGTGTGCTGTCTACCTCTAAAGTCCTAGTGCATGATGCCTCGGCGCGAAGTCTAGGAGAAAAATATGCTCCTGTCTGCTCCACATGGAGAGACATCAAACTCCCACTAATGACCTAAAACATAAGAAGCAGAAAAAGAAAGGATGGATAATCGTCGAGGCGCATGGACTCGAGTGGTCGATACAGGCAGGATTCCCGTTCAATAGATCGAGTTGTCCACGCACGAGAAGCTACCCCCGCCAATCCCTTCATGGAGGTTTCGAATAATGGACCGAATGGACGCATACATGCCGACCACGCACTAGAAAACGTTAACGTCACCCTTGGTACAACGTAGCGAATCTGGTGAGCTTACAAGGAGACCTGCTAGGGCCACAAGGAAGACGTTGAAACAATGTTGAATCCACTGTCTCCGCTTCAGCGTGTGGAATTGTCGTTCCAAGTAAAGCCAGAAGAGTCCCGGAAGTCCGAAGGTAAACCAAGTGCCGAATAGAGAGCTCTGATGATTTGAATTAGCAAACGAACCTCAAACCCAGTCCTTTCAAATTGGTGAAATATACCGCAAAGCCCAGCACGTCATTGAAAACGGGGATTCCCTCTGCAATAAGCCACGATGTAATCCAGAGAACCAAACTGATGCCGACCCATGCTGCCCGAGCTCGAAGTGATCGATGGTGCACGGAATTGGTTCCTCGGAGGATACGAACGTAGAGAAACTTGACCGCAACGTGGGCGTTCACCACGCCTCCAATCACAATCTATGGACCGAGTTAGCAAGCAGATCTGGCAGCTATTTCCTTTGCATTGCAATGCACATGCCGTCGGAATCGCGATGCCATATGAGATCTTGCGGAAGAGGAGTCCGGCAGAATTCAAAGCGGGCGACGACACAGACGGCCCGACATAGACATATATCACAATCGCCGAGACGGTGTACAGAATGGCCTCGCAGATTTGCAGCAGCAACACTGCCTTTGGAAAGTCTTCGATATCCTTGAGTTCCGAAAAGAGCGTGAAAAATGCGACATGCCCTGCAAATGCAAAAACGATATTGGCAAGCGCAAGACACGCATCATGGACTGCCGGAGCCGTAGGAATAACCGGGATATGGCTATGAGCTGTCTTTGTAACAGCCACTCCAATCATGCTGGTGAGAACCGCGCCGATGATACTGACGAAGCTCAACGCTGAGAGACGAGAGATTCTCTCCAGTCGGCGCGGAAGGGTCAATACGTATGAAACCAACAAACCGATGGCGGAATACAGGATCGTGCAAGTAGAGTGTTCCCCGAGAACGTTCATCATGATCGAGTAAGTTAAGATATGGCTCCCCATCGTGAAGATGAAGAGAACCAGCTGACTGAATCCCAAGACACGACGTCCAAGATTGCCCGCAAGAAGACCTCCTGCATCTGCCATGGAATGAACATGCGGGTATTTTCTCTTAAACTGTCCGAGAGTATAGCCGGTATAGGAGGAAATAAGACCAACGAACACAATGGTAAACACGCCTCTAGAATTGGTCAGCATGGTAGGTTCTTCCACCGCGAACAAGCTAGTGCATCCATACGGGACTAGACCGAGTGTTGATAATGCCTTTGGAAGTGCCAGGATCCCGAGAGAGATCGTTTCGGCGACCATGACTGATATACAGTTAGCTCCAGCGACAGGATGAGATAAGTAACAGCGTGAACGTACCCATACCGGCTTGACTACATAAGATTCCCTGTGTCAACGAACGTTATGGACATGAGGGGCGACAAGAGATTACTCACTACCAGTTCATGGTCTTGTACTTGACCATCGCATTGCACTCGTCGCCGAGGGGATCCTGTGAGGAAAGCGCTGTCTTCAAATTGTCATGGTCAGCAGGCCCGGCCGGGGGAACACCTCCAGGCTGGACTGGCGCCTCCATCGCAAAGACGAGACAAGGGAGGATATCAGATGTGAATGTAGTGGGGGAATTGGTGGATGTGTGAAAGTGGGAGATTTGGCGAGGATGCCGGAGGACGTCGACAGGGCATGAAAAGAAGCCGCTCCTGCCGTTTCGGGAGCGCAGCGGAGGCAGCAACCGCACTATTATATGAAAATTAAGAAAATATTTGTATTTGTACAAGTCCGCTTTATATACAAGGCATATCTAATTGGTGGCCGCTGGCGCCGCAGAAGCCTCGATGGGGGTACCCGGGGAGGTGACAGTGTCACTCTCAAGAATATCGGCAGGGGGTTCTGCGACTCAGCGTCAGTAGGCATTCGTTGGTGTGGCATCCGAGCAGGGCCAATGGGAAACTCACCGGTACGGGCAAAGCTCTTGTGAGCCTCGGCATCAAGGTCCTTGACACGACCGTTCTGGACCTCCCGTCGGGATAACTCCATGAAGCTCTTGGGGAGACCCATGGAAGCCAGATAGGAAACCGACTCCTTCCACTCATTATCCTTGCGCTGGGCGCTCCAATTCAGCTCCTCGCCCATCAGGTCAATCACGTTAGGGAGGGCTTCCAAGGCGGCCTCGGCGTTCAGGAAGGCGAGACGCGTGCGACGGGCAATCACATCAACAGCAGTCTGGGCATACTCATGACGAACAGCGTAACGGACCTCGCCGTCAACGAAGGGGTACAGAGCGGAGATACGGCGACCACGAACGGGGAAACGCTCGTTGGTTGGGCCGGAGAGGGCAGCGACTTGCCAGGCGCGGTCACCGTAGGACTGAGTCAGGTGCTGAGCAACATCGGTCTCAAGGCCGAAGTGCTGAATCAGGTTGATGAACAGAGTCTTGGAGTAGCCGTGGGCACCAATCAGACGGACCTGATGGGTCTGGCAGCTACCGTCTAGAACAGCACCGTCGGCAACAAGACCGCTGCCACCGACACCACTGATGTCCGGCATGGAGTTCATCTCACGGGGCTTCAGGTTGAAGGCGTCAATGGCCTCGTCGACGGCCTCCTCAGCCATCTGACGGTAGGTAGTCCACTTACCACCGGCACAGGTCAAAAGGCCGGAGGGTGAAACGGATATCAGGTGGTTGCGAACCAGGGCCTGGGAGCTGGACTTGTTGGGGTCGCGCACAAGGGGACGGATACCGGACCAGGCGGCCAGAACATCACTGCGCTCAACATTAATATCGGGAGCCAGGTAGCCACGGATCTCCTTCAAAATCCAGTTGATGTCCGCCTCCGAGGGCTCGGGGTGGGGGTAATCTCGGTCGGGGCGTCGGTGGTACCGGCGATGGTGTTGCCCTGCCACGGCAGGAAGAAGATAACACGGCCATCGGAGGTGGCAGGATCGATCAGACCCATGTTCGAAGGGCTGTAGTAGCCGGGCAGAATGACGTGAACACCGGAGCTGGGCGCGACAATCTCCTTGATATCGGGCTCATCCATCTTGCGGATGGAGTCCGTGAAGGGACCGGTAGCGTTAATGATACCCTTGGCGCGGATGGTGAACTCCTCAGTCTGCTCGCCGTCCTTGCTGGGGATCACGTCCTTCAGACGAGCACCGCACAGCTTGCCCGACGCATCCTTGGTCAATCCAGTGACCTCCATGTGATTCACCACGGTACTGCCGTAAAGCGCAGCGGTCATGGCTAGCGAAACGTTCATGCGCGAATCGTTGTGAGCACCGTCTGGAGTTTGTTAATATCATTTTATCTTTTCGTGGAGCCAGAAGCCTGCGATTATTGCGCAGGAGATAAACTCACCATAGTAGACCATGGCGCCGACAACATTATCTCGCTTCAGCATGGGGAAAGAATCAATGGCTTTGGACTTGGTCAGGAAGTAAGAGCTCTCAATGCCCTCGGAACCAGCCAGAAGGTCATAGGCCTTGCAACCAGCCCAGAAATAAGGAGCCTGCCACCATTTCTGCAAGGGCACCATGATGGGCAACCATTGCGACAGGTGAGGCGCGGTGTTCAAGAACCAGCGACGCTCGCGCAGAGCCTCCTTCACCAATTTGTACCTGCAAAGAGCCGAGGTCAGTATAAGCTCCGGAGGGCTGCGGACCCTGGCTGCGGGTGTCCGCAGGCAGCAAGAGAGCCGGAGAGAATGGATTCAAAAAGAACGAAACTCACTGGTTATAATCCAGCTCCCAAACAGCCTTCTCCAGGTATCGTACACCACCGTGCACCAGCTTGGTACTCTTACTGCTGGTTCCGGCACTGAAGTCATCGCGTTCCACCACTGCAACCTTCAATCCCCGTGTGGCGGCATCCAATGCGATACCGGAGCCGGTGGCACCGGCACCAATGACCAGCAGATCGTAGGGTTCATCGTCTTTACTGCGCTTCAGGTCCTGGATCTGCTCCAGGCGAGACTTAATCAGAGGGAAGCTGGGCGGTACGAGCTTGCCCTCGTGGTAGCCAGGGGGTGGAACAGCGGGGGCTTCGAGACCGGGGATGTTGCGAGGACGGTAGGAGATGTAGAGAACGCCCGCTCCGGCAGCCGCGGCCGCCGAAGTGTAGAGCAGAGGTCGCAGGAACTTGCGCGAATGACGAGCGGCCATTATCCGGGCGCTAAGAGAGATGGAAGCTGCTCGGGGTGGAAGGTATGTGTAGACGGGTCAATTCGTCCGAGGAAACCTCCTAATGATATGAATAGCGATGGGTGGGAGTGGAGGGAAGGGGAGGGCAGAGAGATTAGGAAGGGAAGATGGATGCGGGAGGGGAAGGGCCGCAATTAGTCCGTCTGAGTCAAGTGACGGGCAAGATTGGCGAGATCGCTACACCTTCTTCCACTGGAAACCGGTTCCCCTTCCTTTCCCTTTTTCGACCGCCACACCCTGGCCACGCCTGTCGCGCAACAAGGTGAACACGCCTGCGGCTGCGGCTGCGTCATTCGCGGCCGCGTTGGTGTACGCCATTGGCAGCCACTTGGCGGTGGATCAGCATGACGGCGTCCATGCACACAGGGTACTGCTGGCTATTCTGGGTATTCTCCCACCAATGACAGGCTCGGCCCAGAGCTCGACAGTGGCCCTCGAGTCCACCCCGAATACATGTGACGCGCAGAGATTTCTGCTCTCCTGACAAGGGACACAAGCTCGGCACGCCTGGGATCGCCCGGTGGACATTCCCGAGCTTTTCAGCGGGTCAAGCTTCCCCTAAAAAAGAAGTACTTAAAAAAAAAAAGGAACGAAACCACCCTATTTCACGAGGGCCTGGGCTTCGTCAATCTCTGCATGAGCAGCTGACTTGCGGCTCGATCCACATCAGATCGCGGCCCCGGTTTTCAGGGGGACGCGACTTGCTTTGGTCGCAGATCCACCCACTTGGCCAGGCTGACTGGCTTGATGTTGTCATATCGCTGTCTTTGCCCGGTTTGCCCACAATGACCTTGTGCTGGGCCACATCGTACACCCTCGATCTCGACCGGGTGGGATGGAGAGAGAGGCCCACCTGGGGGACCAAATTCCAAGTTGGCAAACTCCTTGCAGGGTTTTGGCCTGGAATGTCATCACGGCATTCTCCTGGGAGTGGACCCGGACTATCTTTTTCTCTGCTTTAAAGCTGATCCCAGGTCCCATGAACGCCAAAGTGGAGGCAGCTTATTCTTATCATGTCCAGGGGAGATATATTCGGGGCCATTGCCACTAGCGCCGGTCCCGCCTGCACGGCTCATTCAGACGATGCGTTCAGGGTTCCTGCAGATGACCAAATCAACAATTGATTCATCTCCAGACCGTAATCATGATCGTCTTGCTCTTTGCCTATGAAAAGAATAATCACCATAAGTAAGTACTACATGGACCTGTTTGGTCTCAAAGAACAATGCGCGATTCAATTGACTTGCCGGAAATAAAGTAGGTAGCTTTATGTGAATTATGGTACGGAGGGAGAGGAACATTAGATATACTTGACGTTCTGGGTAGCTATCGACATGGGATATCGACTGGTCTACGGAGTCCTTTACCACGAGCCATCATCGCGCAGCATTTCCGGGGGCGGTCAGGCGGGCGGAGCAATTCCGGAAGAATTACTGGCAGAAACACCAGATTTGGATTCACCGCCTACTAAATCCCATTCCACTCCGACCAGCCAGCACCGTAACACGATGAGGCTAGGAGCAATAAAAGTGTTGGGTTGTATTTCAGCAAGCAATCACGAAGATATCCCTCAGGCCAAGCTCAAGGGATTCAATCCTGAATGTTCACTGCTCAAGAATGAACGAATCGATGCACTGGGAATGCTAATCTGAGTGCGGAACTCGGCCTAGGGAAGAAAGTGTGGGGTAGCAAGTAGACGACGTCCGGGGAAACCAACCAGTCCGGCACGGAAATATTCCATTCAGTACATCCCAGTATGTAGCACGCTGTCACTGTATCCCTGGTATATTATATCTCGCCGCAACATCGACTCAGTCTGCAACATACCTTCATCACCTTCATCATGGCCATTGCAAGCTTGGTGGCCTCTTTGCAGGCTCGAGTCCTCGAATCGCCCCTCCAGGCGCTGGGCATCACCGCACTCCTTGTGCCCTTTTTCTATGTCATTCTGAATGAATTTATTCGTTCTTCAGCCCGCGTTCCCGGGTTGAAAGGTCCCACTGGTCTCCCCTTGATCGGAAACCTGGCCCAGATTCGAGTCAACGCCGCGGAGCAATATCGTGTTTGGTCCAGGAAATTCGGTGCGGTCTACCAGATTCAGCTGGGCAATATTCCCGTCGTCGTGGTCAACTCGGCTGCTGCGGCCAAGGTGCTGTTTGGCCAGAATGCGCAGGCGCTGAGCTCGCGACCTGAGTTTTATACCTTCCATAAAGTATCTTCGCCTCTTTGCTTCATGGACATCCTGCAGGCTTCGTGAACTGACGGGCGACATCAAAATCTAGATCGTCTCCAACACCGCAGGCACCACCATCGGAACCTCGCCGTATAGCGACTCGCTGAAGCGCCGCCGTAAGGGTGCCGCCTCTGCGCTCAACCGTCCGTCAGTAGAAACCTATGTGTCGCACTTAGATGTCGAATCGAAGGCATTTGTGGAAGAGTTGTACCGGTACGGCAATGGTGGCAAGACACCAGTTGATCCCATGCCAATGATCCAGCGACTTAGCCTAAGTCTAGCCTTGACCCTGAACTGGGGTGTTCGTGTGGCGTCGCAAGAGGAGGACCTTTTCGATGAGATCACCCATGTCGAGGAAGAAATTAGCAGGTTCCGCAGTACGACCGGCAACCTACAAGATTACATCCCACTCCTCCGGCTGAACCCGTTCAGCTCCAACTCAAAGAAGGCTGCTGAGATGCGACTTCGTCGCGACAAGTACTTAGGCTCTCTGAACAAGGACCTCGATGATCGTATGGAAAAGGGCACCCATTCGCCCTGCATCCAGGCCAATGTCATCTTGGACAAGGAGGCGAAGCTCAACTCGGAGGAGCTCACCTCCATTAGCTTGACCATGCTTTCTGGTGGTCTGGATACGGTCACCACTCTGGTCGCTTGGAGTATTGGTCTGCTCTCCACACGCCTCGATATCCAGGACAAGGCTTCCAAGGCCATTGAGGAATTCTATGGAAAAGGCGAGCCCATGTGCTCGGCCGACGACGATCAAAAGTGTGCCTACGTCGCAGCTCTGGTCAAGGAATGCCTTCGGTAAGCTCCCCATTGTTCCTGAGCGCCAATTTATATGCATGTCTCCACATGAACTGTGCTGACCATCCTCCTAGATACTTCACCGTTCTTAGGTTGGCCTTGCCCCGAACGTCGATACGGGATATCAACTACCAAGGTGTCGTGATTCCGAAGGGTACCGTCTTTTTCCTGAACGCCTGGGCCTGCAACATGGGTAAGTGGCACAACGCCGGAACTTGAGGAACCCGCAACTGATGACCTGGCATAGATCCCGACGTGTGGACCGATCCGGACGAGTTCCGCCCGGAGCGGTGGTTCGAGCAGCCGGACGCGCCACTCTTCACGTATGGGATGGGCTACCGGATGTGTGCTGGTTCCTTGCTGGCCAACCGTGAGCTGTACCTTGTCTTCATGCGGACTCTCAACAGCTTCCGCATTGAACCCCACGACAATAATGACTGGCACCCCGTGCGTGGTAACTCGGATCCGACCAGTTTGGTCGCCATCCCGCAGAAGTACAAAGCCCGGTTCGTGCCCAAGGATTCCATTGCGTTGGGCAAAGCCCTTGCGACATCGTGAGTGGAGGAAAGCGACAGGGTCACGAAAATGAAAGGAAGAATTGGAGGGGAGGAAAAAGCACCCGAGACGACAGCCAGCGCGCCAGCAGTGGCCCCGGTGGATCGCATCGGGAGATGATCAGAAACAGGTGGAGCCAGTCATTCCACCCGATGCCTCTGGGTACTTCACCCCACTGCGTACAGCACATCTACATACTACATAGATACAACTCAGGCAAAGGCTGGACCAAGTCAATCGATGATCGCTCCAGAGTGGGCGCCTGCATTTGATTGGAAAGGTATTGGAAATAATTTACATTCTGCATCGATCGTAGTCCTCGCACGTAGCCATAATCCAGACTAGTAGCGAAAAAGAAAAAAGAGCCACGCAGTAGGAAGCATCAAATCCATTGCCCGGGCATGGCAACATTCTGGTGTGGTGTATGGGCCCATTAGACCCTTGCAACTCCGGTATATCACAGTGTAAGAGGGGTATAGAGGTGTCGTGAAGAGTGGGGGTTTCAAAACCCAGTTTCAGCTCCGGTTCCAGTTGCAATTCGGTAAAAAGGAAAAAAAAAAAAAAAAAAAAAAAAAAAAAAAAAAAACAATATCCCCAAAGAAACAATCCAAATTATTTTTGCACGAGACGCCGTTGTTTTCCGAGATATGCAATGTTTCGCTGAGGGGCCAAGTACCCCAAGAGGCCAACAGGAGACGATGAGGGGCCGTGAAGATGGCGATGTAGACTAGGAGTTTGTTGTCGGGATTGAGAATTTGAGGGGAGTGACGAGGTCGAGGCGCAGAGACCAATGGTCTTTGTTAAGAGGTGGTCATGCGTCGTTTCAGGTCCCGCACCGGATCGAAGCAACTCGCGTAGTCGCGCAGCTCATCTTGAAGCTGATCGGAGATGGTGGAATTGGAGGAGTGACTCTTCAAGGAAGAGAGGGAGGTTTGAGAGGAGGAGGCTGACAGGCTGCGAGCCGCTGGCGAGTCAATATTGGAATCGAGAGTGGATGACCGCGAGTGCGAAGCCCCCTCTCGTGATCGTGGAGAGAAGGCATCATTGTCATCGGAGGCCGGTCGATCGAGTTCGGCCAGACGGCATGTTTGGGAGCAGTAGGGACCACCAGCGGTTTGACGGTCACAGACGAGACAGAAATCGAGAGACCATTCGGCGGACATAATGAAGAATCAAAGAGACTGGGGGTCCGCGGGCAAGATGTAGTGGGGCGGGGAGTATACTGTAGGTGTATACAGTCGATGAAAAGCGAGAAGGAGAGGGGAAGACGAGAGTAAATAGGTCGGCACTGCACGAGCGATCACGATCACCATCACCTCATCGTGCTCCACTGGGAGTGGGACAATCATGCCACACCCGTAGGCAAATGCGCAATGAGCGACGGGCAATGGGCAGCGAGGCATGCGGGACTCCACCACGGTACTCGGTTCCTCGCGACCCTCTGGGTGCGCGGGGGCCCACCCCGCCGCAGGTACTCAGTACCTGGCTACTCAACAGGGTCCTCGGGCCTGCACGGTACTAGTACAGTACCCGACAGTCATTGTAGTCGTGTACCAGGCACTGCTGAATATGGCGTGGCTCGGGCGCTTAGGCAAAAAACGAGAGGGCCTGAGTGAATTCCTGCAGGAACCTCGAACGGGCAACCATCATCGGCTCCACCGTGGCCTCGCGGGCCTGTCATCTGCGCACATGCGATCCGAGCGCGAGTTTGGCTGCCCATGGCGACTGCGACTACTGCATGGTGGAGATCCTGCAATCCCCCCTGGTTGGTCCTACGATGCTGTACGAAAGGTGCTCGCAAGGTGGTCTGTGCCGTTTCATATCTAACCACCCCGGAGGCCGCTTCCCTCCAGGGGTCCAACATCCGCAACGTCTGGGGGGAAAGATGCAGCGGGTCTCAAACTTTGTCGCACTCCATGCACGCCCCCCTTTCGATAAACTCATGTACTTAGCTGCATGGCCGACCGTCACCCAGTCACGCGATGAACTGAGGAATGTGCGCTTCGCAAAATGCGGGGGAAGGTTCGTGCTCGGCCGTCGCCCTATGAGCTACCGCTGAATGATCCGCCCAAGGTTTATCGTGGCTCAGGTGGCTCAGGGGGAGGTGGAAATAGTCAGAACAAAAAAAAAGGTAGAAGTGGAGAGAGCCAAAAATGGTACCCAACAGAACTGCAGGGTACCTGAAGCTGGTCGGCTGCAGGTTCGTCAAGACCAGCCTGTGCTTGTTTTTTGGAGGCGAGGCGATGGGGAGATGTGGCAGGCTGAGACAGGGCTGGGAGGTATTTGAGTCGACTGGGATCGCCGGAGAATTGCTGGGGATCCACAGGCATTGCAATGTATGTCGCTTCACTCGCCCGTTTTCTCGCGTGGTTCGGCCGGGATGCGAACCAAGGTGGCTGGCAGACGAGTTTCACTCGAGGACTCATCGGCCTCCTCGGCTCCGGCGTCGTAAAGCCCACTGGCTTGCTCTGCACGCATGGCGTTAGCTCCATTCTTCCAGTGCCTTCTCCTGATAAGGAAATCGTTGATGCTTACTGGACGCAAGACTGATAGCGCGGAGAACATTATCCCAATTGGCAAGCACGCATGCAACCGCTACAATCAAATTAGAGGGGGGAGAGGGACAATCGTAGATAAGGGCATCGATAATCACCTTCCGTGCCATCCTTCAACGTGGCAATCTTGCTCTCGAGCGCCTGCATTTGCATAGCGAGGGTGCCGCTCAAGTCGCGTAGCAGTCGTAGATTCTCGAGCTCGGCCTTTTTCGCCGCGATACGCGTCGACAGAGCCGACGATGGCTGTGAGGGGGGTTGGCGAAGCCCAGCACCAGGCATCATCGAGGTCGGTCGGGACGAGTACGCCATTTCGATGTCGAACAAGAATGTGGCGCTCCTTCGTGGGGAAGAGTTACGATGCGCAAACAAACCCACGCAAGAGGATGGTGTGGATCCCGTGACGGAGGAGTCCGCTGAGTCATCCCGGTATGGGCTAGCCCCGAAGTGGACAAACGTCAACAGCCGTGTTTACCTTCGCATCTGCGTTGTGACTATCGGCTATTGGCGACCGCGCGACCTCCACCACGCCCTGCCCATCGTGCTCAATCTCGGTGCCATCTCATCATGGCCCGCTTGAATGACTTTGCGGCTCCTGTGGAGTCTGTCGACGCCTGTAAGTTACCGCCCCGTGTCTGCTCGACAGCACAAGAGTCTAACGCGATGCTGGCAGTGAAACGGCGATTCGTGCGACAGAATCGTGAGATTATGCGAGTCAACTCTATGCAATCAATGCGCATTCGAAGCTTGGAATCCGAGGTTTCACATCTCCTCAGTGAAAATGTCTCGCTGCGTGGGCAAATCATCACTCTGACGCAAGAAAATGAACGATTGAAGGCCGCCAAATTTCTCCAGAATGGTGTCTATGAGATGAAGACGCGCTTAGATACAAAAATTGCAGAGCTGAACGGCCTTGTGTCAGAATTGGGAGCACTTCCCCGCAAGGCTGGCAAGCTGCCCCAAGGAAAATCATTCGATTCGGACCGTCCTAGGACAGAGGCGCCACCTCGATTGAATGATCCGGATTATAGTGCAGATGTTGACGACGGAAAGCTACCTGCCATCATGGAGGATAAATACTACCCTCGTCGGACCTTGGAGTGAGTTTCTCAATGCCCCTTTAACGCATGTCTGGCCACCACTAACCAGTGCAGGCCTCAAGAAGCCCACAGCATCGTGGAAAGCGGTTCTTGTCTACCAGATTCCCCCGGAGACCACCACCATGAAGAGCAACGTCATGAGAGTGAACATTCTATGTCCAGTTCGGAAGAAGCTACGCCTGATTTGCAGGAAATCCTTCCTGAAAATCAGGCCGGTCACAGCGAACAGACAAACACCGAAACATTCCTCCCGCCAACACTCGAAACACGGAGGAGGAAAAAGAAGAAGCCGGAGCTCACAGCCACCCCCGGAGAAGATTTTGTGAGAACTGGACATGCCACGTCGAACGATGAAACGAAGAGCGCAAACCCTACCAAATTAGGCTCCAAACGCAAATTCAGCCTGGATGATGATGCAGTTTTATCCGATCCAGCTCCCGAAGACGATGATTTTCAGTTCAACCGATTGAGTCGCAGTCCAAAACAGTCAGATCCCTTCGAGTTCATAGGGCATGAATTCTCACCCAGTAAAACACCAGTGGGCGTGAAGCGAGGATCTTCCAACTCCAACACTGCCAAGCGGAAGGTTCTTGAGCCAAGTAAGAATTCCCCGGCTTCAATTTATGTCCAGCCACGATGATCTTTTCTAATCCCTCAAACACAGAGAGCTCGAATACCACATTAGGCTCGCCCAAGAAGGCTCGCGCGGCTCCGCAGCCCGACATCAAGCCTACGCTCCGAATCGGAGGAAACGAGAACATGCCTTCACCTCAGAAACCAAAAGATCTCGAAAGCCACAAGGCCAAATCCCTGTCCCAAAATCCCCGAGTTCGCCAAGTCACCATACTTCAAAAGCAAAAGCGCACTAGCCGATCTATTGAGACGGAGGAAACGACGCCATGTCAGCTTAAGACAACGGCGCCCAGAGATTCTCCCGTGGCAAAATCGGGAGACAATTTGCCCGGGGTTTCCGATATGAGTGGTGCGTCGCGTCCTTCGCGACGTCGTGGGACGGTGGTCAGCTATGCCGAGCCGAACCTGCGAGACAAGATGCGTCGACCAACAAAAGAAATGGCCGATGCTGTGACAGGGCGCCGGTCGTCTAGTTTCCAACTTGCCCGGGACAGCCTTGACCTACCATTGAATGAGCATGAGTCTGCCGGGTCGGTCTTATCGGACGTCGTTTCCAACAATGGTACTTCTGAACAGGTACCAACGCAGGTATCTCGCCGTAGGCGAAAGGTGTCTTCGACAAACAAAGACGAGGGTGTCTTCAAGTCTTCAATGGACCAGGACGATGATTCAACGGTTTATACAGAAGTACTCGGCTCACGACGACAGTCTCGACGCCATTCATCGAACCCTAAAAGTACCGTTGACTTGGAAGATTCGCTGGATTCAAACTCTCCGAGCAGTGCGCAAATGGACAGCAGCTTTGATAACGATGAAGCCGCTGGCTGGAAGCAGCCTCCCACCATCGATGCTGGTCACCAACGGGAAACAAGAGTTGTAGCTAGGAGGAGGAGCATGATGATTTGAACTTCGTTCTGGGAGCATGATACCAGGTCGTAATCAACACAGACTTGTGGGGGATGGGGTTGTTAATAGAAAAGCTACGATCAATGAGGGGATAATGATAATGGAGCTTAGGCAGTATAATTGTACAATATTGTATAGTCTTGACCTGTGGTGCAACCACGCTCCTTTCGTTGGCTTTCGTGTCTATTATATGAAATGATTATATGAAATGATAGGTCGTTGAAGGCAAATCAAATCTTGTGCAGGTCTTGATCTTTTCTCTCCCTCGCCATGAATCTGTTGCGCAGTCACTTCATTTTCTATGGAGTGGTCTCATTTCGGGTTTATAACCTCTAACCAGTCATTTATCTCGTTACCTCTCCGCTCATGAAACCCCTGGCTCATTTATGTGGCATGTAGGGGAGACAAGTGGGACCATGCCCAGGCAATTCATATACAGAGCAGAGAATGTATTGTTTTCTCCTGATAGACACTGAAACCAGAAGAGGTATAGGAGAAAGCAAGGGGGCATGGATGCATAAACCGCCTTAGACACGAGGAATACCCATTCTATTCTCTATTGCCAAGTACTCTATTACATATCGTCATTCCAGGATAACTCCGGATTCTATCTGCCTCTCTTTTCCGAAAGACTTGCTCCAGCGTCGATTTTATCTCTCTTCATCTACGTAGGTCCGCCATTTTCAACATGCCCCCGCTCGCTGCCTTCTTCTCCCATATTATAAGTCGGTAATTAGGAATCCAAACCACCAGGTGCTGCGTTTGTCCGTTTGTGTGCATGTCGGGCAGGAGATATTGCCGAGCTGATCAATCTAAATTTATAGGGGCTAACCATGATGGAGAAAAGGCACCATCTTCCATGACTGTTCTTGGCGTGTGCGATACATATCTTTTTATTGAACTTATCGAGTACCAAACTGATCTGGCTCTGGCCATTACCAAGTAAATTAATCTCTGCGCCGGCTTGACTCCCGATAATCCTGTGGGCGCTACCTTCCAGAGAGAAAAGCAACGAAATCTACCAGGCGTTTGATCCCGACAAGAAACAAGGCGACGAATTGCCTCAGGCTAGACTCGAAGCGGCATGGAAAGGTCAGTGCTCAAGTCTGATTTGAAAAAGTGTTGTCGAACACCTTGTGGTCTCGCAACCTCTCCTATCCGAAAATCGAGGATACAAAGAGTCAATGTGTCGAGAAAGACTCTTTCAGGAATAATTTTCTCTGGTATCTTCCAGCGGAACACCCTCGAAGAGTCACTCTTTGGTATCATAAGAAATAGGCTGCCGCAAGCGTATTGAGCTATAGCATTGGCATTGTGGGGAAATGAAAAGACAGTGGTCTCGAATTGCCTGAAATAGCTTCCCTCGCTCTTGCCTCGCTCTTGCCTCGCTCTTGCCAGTTTTCTTAGTACGAGGTCCACGCAGACACTTTCACTCCCTCGCTCGCCAACTCGCACCATGATCAACAAAGACCCAGAAACCACGATCAAATTGACCACTGCCATCGCCCTGGACTACTACCAGCAAGGGGAAAAGACGCTAAACCCTTATAAATAGCCATGGCATTGTACAAAGTCTTCGATCCAAAAAGGCAAAAAGTAGAAAGAGGTACTGCACCGAGATCGCGCACCCTTTTGCCCCGCTGGGTCGGCCTATCTGAACGCTGGGATTCCGTACATGTAGGCTGGAGGCTCAGATATTGCGATGACTCTCATGTCAATCTGTATGCGGAGGTGTGTACTTTCCGACCATCGATGTAGATAGGTCGGTTGGTCCCGTTCTCAGATTTGGACATTCCCGGGCATTGGATGCAGGAGGGCCGAGGTCAAGTCTTGTATCCGGCCATGTTGTAATTCAGGAGCCCTGCGAAGGCGGCTTAGATGGCTTGGGCATTTTCTCGTATGCGTTCGGACTCGGCTTTCTCCGCTTCTGTTTCGTTCGTTGAGGCCCATGCCCCGCACAGCAATCTGCTTGGCCCTCAACCGGTGATTTTTCCGGTCCATCGCCGGTGGGTTTGCGGCCGCGGGAACGGGAATGCTTTGCTCGAAGTCTGCGACGATCGATTTCGTTATCACTTTCACTGTCGCTGTCTGACGAGCTGGAGGAGGATTCGGATTCTGAACTGCTTTCGCCTACTGGCCGGGCTTTGTGGTAGATACAGCAGACTGGGAATGTCAGACTCTGGGGCTCGGCGGAAGGAGGAAAAATTTCGTGATTACCCTTGGAGCTCTTTTTACCCATCCCCTCATTATCCACGACGTCTTCGCTCCATCGAATGTGGCGGGCTGTGGACGGCTCACTCGTGCTGGATGTGTCGTCGCCCCTCAGTCGTAGCGTACCGGAAAGTCGGGCGACGGATGAGTCTCGAGATGTCTCGGTTGTGCTTTGAATCTGCGGATTGCTGCCGGGTTGGCGAGATCGTGACATTTTTGGGGTTCAGAGGCTATGCTGAAAGAAGAAGTATTATTTATGTGGGATCATGCGAGGCGGCAAAACTCCGTTGGGTGGGTTCGGAATACCGAAATGATGCAACTGATAAGATCTCACCGCCTTCGTGAGCAGGCCAACGGGTGTACCTTGGAAGTACTACCATGACTATCCCAAACGCCCAAGGTCGTCGAGCTATAGGAATGAACGATTGATCGATCATGTCTATACCGGTACGAACAGAAGCGACGGAATAATCACTGATAGAGTTCATTTGATTTGAGATTTTTTCGGGGGCATTTTCACGAAGAGCTATCTGAAAAAAAACTATCAGACATGAACACCGGAAACACTGGTGACGAGTACAAAGGGGGATCAAATAATTGCATTATTGCATGATTTTATGCCACAAAACACGGCCTAGAATGGAGGATTTTCTATGGGAAATGCGCGTTGCACTTGCTCTCCTCATCCACAATCTAGAGCTCGTAAAGAGACCAGCCATCAAGGCTGTCATTCGCTGCTGAAGTCGGATCCACCGTCTGTCCGTGAGTGCCAGCCGGCACGGGTGGGGCGAACTCGGTGCGGAATTCTTGGTCCAGTCATAGTTCATCCTCCTGGTCCATCTCCGATGGCTTCAGCAAGCCTCCGACTTTCATGGCTCGGTTACGTTCGGCAGTCTGCGCATCGCGCACAGCCTGCTCACGCTCTTCCGCATAAAGATCTGCATTGTCGTCGGAGAACTCCTTCAGGGAGATCAAGAAATCACGAAGGTGAGTCTTGAACTTGTTCAAGTCGTCGGTGTAAGCAAAAAGCCCGATGACGAACTGCTTGATCTGAACACTGTTCGGAGAAGTTTGGGTTAGCATGGCCTTGAGGAGACTAGGAGGAGTGGTCACAGAAAGGACCAGTATAGCGACTTACTCTTGGAGGTTTTTGAACGCGTTATGTAGCAGATTGGCGACGTATTCCTGAAGGAAGTCCTTGTTCGAGGTTCCCACAGGTGCCTGATCGGGCGTATATATGGATTCTTGAATCTTGCCGGATTCGACGAACAGGAACATGCGAGACAAAAGCATGGCTTGAGACTTAAAGCCTAAAAAGACAAAGTATTATGTTAGCCGATACCAGTTAAGAGTAACATGAGGAGATGGGAAGGCAGAAGGGAGATACTAACCAGCCTTGTGATCGCTGTCAGTCAAGACAAAGAACACATCTTGGAGGATTGGGATGTAGAACTGGCGGAAGAAGATAGTCGACGTTTGCAGGTCAGTCTCAGCCATGTTGTTCATCAATTCCAGGCACATGGAAAGTCCAGTATTCTCGACCTCGCGGTTGTCATGCTTGGATGCCCACATGCAAGAATCAATGACAAACTTGAACTGCGTGGCATCGAGTTTCAGGAGTGCCGGGAAGCAGTACAAGTTGATGGCCTGGAGGAGCTTGAAAAATTGAACACGATGCTCCGGATACTCGTGGAAATCCTTGTTAATCATCTCCAAGGTGCAGCTAAACACACACTCCATGATGCTGGGAATTTTGTCTTCCATCAGGTTGTGGAGCTTGTGAATAATGGTTGTCATCACATTCAGAACCTCGGCCTCGCGTGCGTCAGGAACATTGCGGTGGTAGTCAATGAGAACTGCCTCAAGCAGAGGTGGCACCATGTTGGCGTTGACCATATCGGTGTCGTCGGACTTCTCCACATAGGTATCGATCAGCTTCAAGATTTCCTTTTTGATGGTGCGCAAACCCCGAACTTTAGGGGTCTTTGGGGCAATGAGTCCTGTGATGTAAGGGTCAGTATATGAAATTCACCCGCAGCCTGAAGAGAGTAAGGGTCATTACCATCATTCGCCACTGCGTCATTGATGAGCTGACTCGAAGCACGGTACATGTTCAGCATGTCATGATAGATGCGGCCGATTTGGGAGTAGAAGTATGTTCCGATGGAAGAGCATGCCGCGACATTGGTCTTCATGATGTTTCCGATGATCTTGATTGTGTTTGAATCCTGGAGAATGGCGGCATTCTGGTTGGCTTCGGCGATGATCTGATCCCAAGCCGAGTTGGGCAATGCCATAAGATTCTCAATCAGGCGGTCCTGGAGTCCCTTCTGGCCCTGTGCAGAGATCATGTAGCCACACGCTTCGTAGAAGGTGTGGATTTGCTGGGGCGAGAGGTCCATGGTGATCTTGCGCATGTTTCGAACAATTTCCTCAATGAACGGCTCGTTCTCTCCGGGTTGAAGGGCCACAAAGTGACGTCGGCATTTGTTGGCGATCTTGATGAAAGTATCGCAGGCCATGTCCTGGACACCTGTGTTGGAAACGTTAGTAAAGACAACATAAGCGGAAGGGGGAGATTGCTTGCAGGTACAGACCTTCGTGGGTTTCGTGCATAAACTCAAAGAGCTTGTTCACAACAGTCTTCAAGAACTTCCAGTGGGCCTTCAAGAACCGCGGGTATTGGCCCACAATATACATGATGTTACTTGCCACAACGGCCTTGTTATCCTTTCCGCGCTTTTGCTCGGTGAGGCCCAGAAGGTCCTTAATCACGGTAACCAAGAATCGCTTTTCTGTTTCTTCATTCATAGCACCGGAAATCGATCCGATCGCCCAGCAGAGGGTGTTGCAGTTCACCCATGACCATTCGCTCCCATCGACTTGCTTGGCCAATTTGTCGATCATGATGGTCTCGGTGTCCACCACATCCAGATGTGTCAAGTAGACTAAGCACTCACGGATAGTCTTGTAGAGTTGAATGGTGTCGCTTTCCTTGACGAATTCGCGAACAATCTCACCCTCATCATTCTCAACAATCAAAACTTCCTCGGGGCGAACCATCTTCTCGATCATAACGGTACGAAGGTTGGACAGAACCGTCTCGTACTTATGTTTGCGGAGGGGATAGTTGGCGAGGGCACTAGGGTGGGGAGCACCACCATTGGAGAGACCACTGACACCCATGGTGACGAGCGGGTTGATGTCGGTGATAGGCAGTTGCTGCATCTCCTCGTACAGCTCCTGTACGAGCCGGGTCCAATAGTCCAAGCAGATCTTGAAAACCTCACGATCGTCGATCTGGCTGATTCGGATAAGGTAGAAATGGGCGTGAGTAAGGTAATCTTGGTTGGGAAGCTTCTCGATGAGCTTAAGGAAAGAAATACGTTAGTATATCTCCATGGAAAGAGCCGGGGAAAAGAGGATGGAGAGTCGATATACGCACATCCAAATGGGCACTGAAAAAGCTGGACAAGAAGAGTGCCAGGTTCGATACAAACTCTTGATCTCTGCCGTTGCTTTGGGCGTAGGTCTCCTTCAGATCCAAACTCAAGGGGATGACATTCGAGACCTTGGTCAGTGTTTCGGTAAACATGAACACCAGCTTCTCATCATAGTTGTACGGTGCTCCAATCTGCAGGCCTCCGATCTCAGTCAGACACTTAAGAGTTACATTGCGAAAGTCCGGAATATCCAAGAAACGAGTGAGGAGAGTGTTGATGATCGGGGTTTCGAAGATGTAACCCAAGGGAATCCAGTTAAGGAAACGAAGAAGGGTTTCGAGAGTTGCCTTGACAAGGCTGGTCTGGTTGGCGGTGTTGAGAACTTCCGAGCAGAGTTGGAAGATCGAGGCAAATTCCTGGGTCATGGAGGTCTTAAGATTTCTCGCCTTCACCGAAGTCATCTGGTCTTGAGAAAAGTCGAAAACTTCCTCGGACAGCAGGCGAAGAATAGCCATGTTGTTTTCGCAAATGGAAAGACTGGCATGGCAGGACGAAATAATCTCATTGATAAAAGTTGGCCAGTTGTGCGGCCATTCCTGCTTCAGGATGGAGACCAGGACCAGATTCAATTTGTTCAAGAAAGCGCGTTCGGTGCGAAGCTTCTCCTCGGAGCTAGAATTCTCGATAATGAAGTTGACGATGAAGTTGCGAATGCCTGTGGTGTTAAAAAGATTCAATCGTTAGCTCATGAGCTCAACCAAACCAAACCCCAATCATCAAAACATTCAAGAGAAGGGTCATTGGTTACCTTGGCATTGATCCCTTGGAAGGACCTTCCACCGGGTCATAATCACATCGTCGAGAACTTGTAGGGCAATGTCTAAACGCGAATTAGCTGGGCTGCACTTCGGAGGGGACGCGCCGGGCTCCAAACGTACACTTGGTTTGCGGGTAAGAAGCTTCTTGGAGAATGTTGCCCACGGTTACCCATGCATCAGGATTTTGCTTGAACTAGAAGAAAGGAGAACGTATTAGTACCAGCCGGAGAAGAAGGGGAATATTAGGGAGGTCGTCCGCGTCGAGCGCGGGCGGGCGGGAAGCTTACTTCGGTCAAAGATTGCTGCGCTTGTTTTTGCTGTTAAGAGAGGGTCAGCATTGCCAAATGAAGAGGGATATGAGTATAAATGATTCACTCACCACGTCACCTTTGCCTTCGAAGAACGCTTGGACAGTGTTGTCCAGCTCTTGTACGGAAACAGACATGACGCCTCAGAGATTGGCGATTTCGCCGGGGCCACGAGAGAGCTGTCCAGACACACGAAGGCCCCAGATCTGAGAAACGACAATAGAAAAATCCGAAAGAAAATTGGGAGCGGTGGCCCACGTGTGTGCACGGGGCGGAGAGGGGGGAGATGGAGGGTGAAGATTGATGGAGGGGGGGAGGTTGATGTTCAGAGAAGGCTAAGGCTGGTGGGGTAGCCACGAACTGCCACGGGCACGAGAAAGAGCAAAGGAGAGCAGAGGCGGAGCGGAGGGGTTTGCCAGCGCGGTAGTGAATCGAGGAGGGACGTGATTGGATATGTCCAGACGATCGAGACAGGGCACAGGCACAGGCACTCAGGCTCAAGGGAAAAAGAACGGACTTGGAGGGGAATCACGTTGTTACTGGCGGTGAGCGCGTGTTGTTGGTCTTAGTCAGCGTACATCATACTTCCCAGCTCCCGACGACCATCGTCCACTACAGAGGGAGCGCCTACGGTTCTACCTTGCCAAGAGCCGAGCAGCAACGAGCTACATGGGCCCTGGGTACCAGAGACCCGTCTGATGCCGAACTGAGCGCCAATGTGAAATCACCGATGACTAATCCGCGCGATGCGCCGGTCAGCATACCAAGTCCCGAGCCCAGCCCCCGTGGCCGGGTCCGTACACGATGATAAGCGATGCATAACCGCCCAACCCGCGCGGTGTTCCCAAAGGTTGGCGCCGTCAGCCGTGCCGCAACTCGGGTCTCCACCGGGGCACACGGGGCGCCTGGGAACGCGCGCCATTGTCGCTCCGGTCGCCTGGGAAATGATGGATGTCTCAGACCCGCGCACCACCACTGCGACACGGCGCTTTCGCCTTCCGATTGGCGGCCCCCGTGACGCCGTCCTTGCTGATCGCGCGCTAACTCTTCCCCTTTCTCTTTCGCCCGCTGGGGCCATTGGCCTTGTCCCGGTTTGGGGGCTTTTCCGATGGGGGTGAAAGGGCGGTTAACTGAACTTTGCCCGTCGATGAAGGGGAAGAAGCAACGGGAAGTGGACATCGTCACAGCCAGCGAGGAAGCAGGAAGTAGAAGAAGGTGGGAAGGGGAGGGGGGATGATGGGGGAGGGGGGCTTGTTCCCTCGGGGGTACTTTTCATGGTGTATAGCGGTTTCTTTTTTTTTCTTCTTATTTAGTTTCCCCCTCCCGTCTTCGCTGCCTTTTTTCCCCCTCCTTCCTTTCCCTTCCCCCCTTCTTCCCCCTCCACCATTCCGTCTTTCTTTGATCTACTCCAGTTTCTCCTTCTAACCCCACACTTTCTCCCCCTCGATCTGATTTCCTGGATGCTCGTATTAGACAATCCCCCGCCTCCTGGTTCTGCTCGGTTTATCTATTGATTCCCTCGGCCTCTATCAATCCTTGTTAGAGTGTGCTGGTCATCGGGGCGCTGAACCTATCCGCCCGGTCTCGCCCCACCCAGGCGAGATTACCGCGATCCCGTTCCCGGTTCGTGTAGAACACAGCACCCCAACCCCATCTAAGGGGAAAAAAAGGAAAACCAACAAAAGGGGATCAAAAGAAAAAAAGATCCAGATTTCAAAAACTAAAAATAAGAAAAGGGGAGAAGAGCATAAAAAACCAGCACCAAAAAAAGAAAAGAAAAGAATAAAGACGGACCGGAGCATTGACCTATTCAGCTCGGCGTTGAGCGCATCCTGCGACACTCGGGGTGTTTCTCCCTCCCCTCAATTGCCGCTTTTCGGCGTCTCTGAGCGGTTGCTTCATCGCGGGATCGTGGATCCCACTTGCACCTCAAGGGTTCCTTCTGAACTCATATGCTCGGTCTGATCCGAGACATCACTTGCTTGTGCGGGGGGAGAGACGCCCGAGACCTCGGATCATGACAGCCGTCGCAAGCGCTCCCGTGATGGACAACCACGAGAACGGGTCCGATCACAGCCCGTCGCGCTTCACGGCCGTCAATGGCAGGGAGTCAACCACCGCGCCTAAAGCTCCGATGAACAGTGAGCGAGATATCTCCGGTCAACGAGAGCTGCCCACTCAAGAGACTCCCGGTGTTCAAGGCCCGGACCATGACCGCGCCGACTCAGGGCCATCGCCCATCCCCAACAATACCAATCACAAACGGAAGCGATCGGAGTCGGGCGAACAAGATGTCCATCGCGACTCACAGAGCCTCAGTCGAGGTCCTCTGGATCGCCCCATCGACGGCCCACCCACCTCGAATGGTGCCCGTTCGGGCTCGGGCTCGGTCTCTGACATCGAACCAGGCCACTCGGTTCCTGCCTCGGGTCACCGGTCTGATACCAACGAAGCTCCCTCCTCGAATGGGCAATGGCCCGAATACGATTCACAATTAATCAGTCAGGCGCAGCGCGCCCAACAATTCGACCCATCAGATGCTCATTTGGCGGATGCTCTACAGCGCGAAGCCCAAGGCCAGGAGCGGGACTTGGGCACTCGCCTCATGCCATCCGCTCCGGGGTGCAGTCGGTAGCAGCACCCTCGGCCTATCCCTCGGAGCATGCCACGGCGGCTGTCCAGGTGGCTCCCAAGAGGAAACGTGTGTTCAGCAATCGAACCAAAACGGGCTGCATGACCTGTCGCCGCCGCAAGAAAAAATGCGATGAGCAACATCCTGCATGTAGGTCTCAAACGTTGGAAAGATATCGAGATACTACGGATATTTGAAGACTAACCTGTCCACATAAGGCAACAATTGTATTCGCGGTGGCTTCCTGTGTGAAGGATATACATCGCGGGGCATGTGGCAGAAGCCATCCAGCACCAAAGTGCCTGTTCCGTTACAATCGAAAGAAGGCTACCCAGAAATTAGTGCGCAGTATTTGCCAGAAGCGCCTTCGCATCATGATCGACCGACTGGACTGGCAGATCATATAGAGCGCAAGATGCGGCCGTCTGTCGCGGAAGAGGGGGATCGGACGGCCCAACAGTCACCTTGTCCGCCGCCGCCTCCACCGCAGCAGCAACAGCAGCAACAATCACCTGCGTCATCACATCCACCGCAGGTACAGCCACAGCCACAGCAACAGCAACAGTATACGACGAGCCCAACTGGCACCCATGCGTCATGGTCGAAACGAGGGTGGGCCAGCACGGCCCAACCCTATGTCTCAGAGCACCTCGCAAAACCCGATTATCGCGAAGTTCCTCCCGTTCACGAAATGTCATTGCGAGAGGGTTCTTCGAAACCGGAGTACGCGGTCGTTCCCCCGATGCGTGAACTGCCGGGTCCACCAAAGTCCAACATGGCGATTTTTCAGGGGGCTGAACAATGCCCGCTGCCCCCCGCGGCACCCATAGATACGAACAGTCCTCAAGCAAAAGCACGCATGGCCCTCAACATTGAGCATCAGCTATCAGGCCGCGCAGTCTCCAACGAAGAGACCGAGAAAGAGAAGATGATTCGCGGCGAATTGTACCGGCCATTTGATGTGCAATTGGTCGAGGAGCGAGATCGATGTAAACGTGCTCTCTGGCGGTTCAACAATGCATGTAATCCGGTAAATGGACTGAGTTCTAAGGAACAAAACCGTTTACTCAAGGAAGTTCTGGTTCCACCGTCAGATACCGTTGTGACTACGCCGCCGGGCGTACCTGTGCCGCGTTCCACCGGGTCGATTGGGCAAGGCGCGGTCGTCGAGAGTCCCTTCACCTGCAATTATGGATATAACATTCATATTGGCGAAGATGTAATGGTGTCTCAGGGCTGTCAGTTCGTTGACGACTGCATCATCAATATCGGTGCGCATACCTGGATCGGGCCCAACGTCACCTTGCTCAGCTCCATGGCTCACTCTAGCATGCAAGAGCGCAAGGGCACCCAAAGCCGCTACCAGGGTCGGCCCATCACCATCGAAGAGGATTGCTATCTTGGTGCTGGCTGTACGCTATATCCTGGTGTACACCTTGGACGCGGCGCGTATATTGCTCCAGGGGAGGTGGTGAAGACTCATATTGTCGCCTACGGCTTCCAAGGATATAAGCCAAGTTACATGTGAGCTTTGGAAGGGGTGCCAAGGTTCTATCAAGAAGCTTGCTCCGCGAAAATAATCGATTCAATGGCATGATCTTAATTATTTTTCTCTTCTCGCTGCGATGGAGGCCTGGCAGGCTGGCCTCTTACTCTATTTTGCAGATGATTGTGCCCCAGGCCTCTCTACCCTTTGTACCGGGGCGATGTGAACATGTTTTTATCCTGTCCTCTTCCTTTCTCTGCCCTTTACTTCCATTTCGTCTTCCCACATCAACCTTTATTATCATCATGCGATAGTACATTACAAATGTGAATATGAATAATGTTCGAAACTGAGTGGTGTTTATTCCTTTCATGATGGTTGAATGGTTTAGTAGAGAGTGATAGAGTAACAGCCGGCTCTCAAACAACAAAAGAAGTCATATGGTGGGTATCTCGATATTGGGAATCATGAATGGATCCTACGGATGAATCCAAGCGCCAGTCGCAATTGTAAACATACGACGCCACGGCAGTTCACCTCACAGCCAGTCCAGGAACTCGGGAGCGAAATAACTAACCACAATGCCAGCGCCTGCTCGAAGAATGCCCTCGGTGCTTTCAAATGCCATTGCTTTCAGATCAAAGACACCGGCTTTTGCACCGGCGTGGATCATCGCAAACTCACCGCTCACTTGGTAAGCAGCCACGGGAAGATCCTTAGCGAGGTCCTTTGCATCTCGAATGATGTCTAGATAACTGCTAGCGGGCTTGACCATGATGATATCAGCACCCTCTTTGATGTCTCGCTGGATCGCACGCCGAGCAAGGCCACGACCTCCTGGGGGAAGCTGGTAGCAACGGCGGTCTCCGAACGAGGGGCAAGACCCAGCAGCATCACGGAATGGGCCATACAAGCAACCGCTGAACTTGGCACTGTACGACATGAGAAGCACGCGATGTGCCAGGCCTGCCTCTATCAACTTAAGCTTAATGCCCCGAACTCTACCATCATTCATGTCGGACGGTGCAACACAATGAGCACCGGCAACGGCATAGGCCAGGGCCACATCTGCGATCCGATCAACAGATTGCGCGTTGTCCAAGGTCCCATCCTCTCGAAGAATACCACAGTGGCCATGCGATGTGTATTCACAGAGGCAGACATCTGTGGTGATATACAGTTGAGGTAGCCGAGATCGAAGAAGTCGAATAGCTTGAATGACAGGTCCAGCGGGGTCGTCTGCCGAAGTACCGAGCGCATCCTTAGCAGAGGGATGCAGAGGAACACCGAAAAGCATAACCGATCGCAGCCCCTTGCGAACGAGAGGTGCCAGGAACGGGATTAGTCGATTGACACCTCGGCGGTATTGGTTTGGCAGAGATGGGATTGGAGTCTCTTCATCTGGATTGTCGGTCACGAAAAGCGGATATATGAGCATTTCCTGGGAACAAATTAGCAAGGGAGGAAATGGCAGTAAAATAATGGGATTCCGCTTACCTTGGTCAGTTGACGCTCTGCTTGCCATGACCGACTCAATGGATGGCTGTATCCAGCGTGAAGCTGACTGGAAATATCCCCAGAGATGCTGACACTTGTGGCCGTAGTGCTTGTGTATGATCGAGCAGCGCGTGACTGGGCGTGCGAAACTTGGGAGCCGCGATCATCTGCATTGGAGTCGCGGAAAGCAATATCAGAGACAAGGTTAGAGAATGACATGTTGGATAATTGCTCGCGACTCGGGACAAATGGGAAGACAGAACGTCGATACCACGACGGAGACGGAGTGGCGGGTTTTGAAGGGAATTGTGACCAACCGAGGATCTAGCGGGTAAGGCGAATGCGCATCGCTATGATTGGTGGCGGTATCCGGGCGCGGTATCGGCTATTCCGGCAATTAGTCATCTTCTCTTTCCCCGCCCTTAACTAATTTATATCAGGGAGGTACTTTGGAAATTGTAATTAAAGGCTCATAAAAATTATAATAGAAACACCGACTTAACTCAGACCTGGAATTTCCAGTTTCCATAATTTAGTATTTAAATCGCTAATGACCAGAGCGCTGTGTTGATAGGTCTCTCTTTCCTGTCAAATCGAAGCACAAAGATCCGCATGCCAGAAGGCACTTCTGGTCCAATACCAACACCAACGGGCATTCCGCAAGGGTCGCCGATTTCGCCGATTCTCTATCTGATAATGCAGACCTGATTGAGAAATGCGGAAGCGGAGTGACCAGTAACGGCTGGGTGGATAATGTCTGCTTTATGAGTCATGAGTCATGACCAAAGGAGATAGCGAGCGAGAGACCATCAGGAAGGACCATCAGGAAGCTCAAAACTGCTTACGGGAAGGCCGAACAGTGGGCCAGAAAGCATGCCTCAGTATTCGACACAAAGAAGTACGCGCTCGTGCATTTCGTAAATACGAAAGAAGTCGAGCCTCGGTACACACCACTGTCACTGCAGGGGCACACAGTACCTGCGACAAGGACGGCGGAACGCTATCTGGGCTACTGGCTTGATCCCAGCTTGGAGTTTCAGCATCACCGCGAAAAAGCAATTTCGAAGGCAAATGTGTCTCTCCAGGCGCTACGAAGCTTGGCTGGCTCAACGTGGGGTGCCTCTCTTTCAAGCTATGCGCAGGATCTACCAAGCGGTAGTCATCCCACAGATGCTCTTCGGAGTATCGGCCTGGTACCACCCAATGGTGATCAGCAAGACGAAGGCACGAATAATCAGTCAACCATCCAGAAGTGGGCAGCATGCCTGATCAGCGGAGCTTTCAGAACGACAGCAGCGGAGGCACTGAACACAGAACTACACCTACCACCAATTGCGATCCATATGAACAGCCTTGTAAAAGAAACGGCTTTACGGTTACGGACTGGACCAGCATTCGCTGTCCCACCAACAATGCTACGACGCCGACCGGTGGACGAGAGAGATTGGTCTGGATGGACACCGATGGAGGCGCAAGCCTGGAAAACGGGCGGATGCCTTACGACTCCCCCGGGAACTTTGGCGAGGGACTGGGAGAGTCGGAAGGCATTCGTCCAGGCACCATGGCAAGCGCCGCCAGAGGTGTTCATCGAGGACAGAGAGATGGCAGTGAAAACTCACGACCACATTCTATCCAAAGACCCAAGAGAAAGACCCTTGATTCTCTACACCGACGGGAGTGGGATCGAGGGAAAAATTGGAGCAGCAGTAGTCGTTGATCTCGAGGATCACCACGCTCACAGCCAAATGGGCGGCGAATACACGTCCACTGTATACGCTGCCGAGCTCCGTGCCATCGAAATGGCACTCAAATTAATCCTGGAGGCCACGGAACCGTGGGCGGCACAGGCGAGAAACGGGCTTGTCATCTTTGCAGACAGCCAAGCGGCATTGAAGGTGCTCCGCCAACCACGGATGCCATCAGGACAGGTCTACCTGGAAGAATGCCTCCGCCTGGTAAGGCAACACGCAGCCAATGGCCGTCAAATCCACCTCAGGTGGATACCTGCTCATCAAGGAGTGGCCGGCAATGAACGTGTCGACCGACACGCAAAGGAGGGCGACCCAGGAACCAGAAGGACCACAAACCCCAAACAATCATTATATTCGCCTCGCAGCTGCAGCTAAAAGCCGCATTCGCCGCCAGGCAAAAATCGAGTGGGAAAGGTCATGGTCATAGAGAGAACAGGTCGACCGACGAAACGCTTAGTCGAACGACCAACAAAGACCCTGGAATACTGGTCCGACCTGCGGAAAGCGACAGCGTCCATTCTGATGCAGCTTCGTACTGGACGAATTGGCGTTGCTGCCTACTTGACTAGCATCAATCGGCGCGAGCCAGCGAAATGCGCTTGCGATCTGGGGAACCAGACGGTCAATCATATCTTGCTTGAATGCCCGCTACTCTAAGACGAGCGCAACTGGGTGAGAAACACTCCGTCCGACCGCGGAGTTGCTCTTCGACGCGACGAGCTCCTGACGCGGCCAGAGGCTCGCATAATTGTGGCCGAATTCATGGTCCGGACAGGTCTCTTAAATCAGTTTCAAGCAGTCGAACCATTGACTCTCGGCACGGAAAAAGGCGACGAAAAAGGATGACCCCTCAGGACAGTGTGACGGAAGGAGAAGGATGGTGCTCGTTAGGAGTGCAGTGCCAGGTCCACTGTACTCCCTTGATGCAAGCGAGCGCAGGAGCGGCAGCCGACGGCCCAGAAGGCTGCGCAGATGAAGGCGGTGGAGGATGAAGTAGATCAGAGAATGAAGTCTGCTTGTGGAAAGGAGAGTGGGTGGAGGGGAGGCGACGTTCGTTTTGGATTTCCTTTGTTTATTTTGTCTATTTTGCCATGCCTGCACACACCCCCGGGCGACCAATTAGGGGCTTGCGTTGCAACCCATGGAAACAATCGTTCAGTGGGCGGGCGACCACCTTCAAGCTGTCGGCAGGCCTGACAGCACTCCCGCATAGCAGCATATATTTAGAGCAAGCTACATCAGGCAAATGAATTCATCATCATCATAACAATATATTTTAAATTGTTTTTAATAGTTACTTGTATATAAACTTTTATAACTTCTGTCAATATTCTAAATCTTTAATTAGTATTAGACTTCATTATTTGCAGAGTTTTCCAAGTTTCTAATCATTATTAAATAATTATTTATAATCATATGAACTAATGAATAATAACGTGATCCACGGCCGCGCGAGCGACCCCACCAAATTTGAGAAAACCTTCAATTTTTGACCACTATTAAAACCACAATAATAACATAAGTTTAGCTATTGAACACGTGTAGGGCATTTAGGATATGTATGACCTTTTATCCCACAGCTAGAACATGTCACCTGCCGCCGAACCAAGGGGGTAGAAGGTAAAGTAGGCTCAGTAACCAGTTTTGCAGGCACCTCCGGTAAAGATATATCTTTGCTTCTATCTTCATCCTCAACCACCACATCATCTTCACCACCCTCTAGACCACCAAAGATGCCTTTCTGGGTCGTAAACTTATGTTTAATCTCTCGTTTTTTGGCCTGTTTCTTGTTGGTAGCTTCTAATTGGGTACAGCGATGCTGGAGAAAAATGTGGCGGTGGACTACTTTTATAGTCATCCTGTAGGTCTTCTCAATCTCCTTTTTTGTTGGTGAAGAAAGAAAAGAAGAAGAAGACTCTAGACCTTTTTTGATCCGAGATTGCGATTTTGTGAATCTTGAGAGGGTCCAAAGAGTATTTGGATCTCTATCACTGCCAGAAGGGAGTGGTCGCTGGGAGAGGATCTCCAGAGGAGGAAGAGATTCCAGGTGCACATTTAGCTTTTCCAAGACTTTATTAGCATCAAATGGTGCTAATCCAGTAGCCAAAAAGCTATTCTGTATAGTGGAAGACTTAAAAGAACCCATTCTCGCATCTGCGATTAGTTCTAGGAAATCTTCCTTGTCAACGGTGTTAACTCCGTTCCGCACCAAAGTTGAAACCGCTCCTCCATAAAGTCTCTTTAAAACCGAGAAACAACCCACATCCAAAGGCTGTAAAAGATGAGAAGCATGCGGAGGCATACAGATTGCGATGATTTGGTGTTCTTCACATATTTGGTCAAATTCAGGTGTTAAATGACTCCCATGACCGTCAAGGACCAGTAAGCAATATTTTCCCACTCTTGTCCCAATATTTGGGATAAAATGATGTTTTAGCCACCATAAACCAATTGTATTGGTAGTCCAACCATTTGGGCTCATAGTTAGACGAGCTCCTTTTTGATTTAAAAGGAGGTAGGGTCGTAAATGCTCTGTTTCCTTTGAAAATGAAGAGTGGAGGGAGAACACTTCCAGAAGCTCTTATACACTCAATCGAAGTCACCCACTCACGATTTCCGGCTTGCAAAAGTGCTCTTTTTCCATGGTATTCCGCTGAAGTGATAATCTTTTGCGTTGCGCCAACACCCATGGCAAAACCAGACTCATCAAAGTTGAAGATATCGTCTGAAGCGATACCCCACTTTTCCATCGTCCTTTGAAGCAAATCAAACCATGGTTTAATAATCCGAGGGTCTTCTGAAAGAGCTCTCTGATAGTCGTATTTGCGTGAAAGTCGAGTAGAGAGATTTGGGTGTCGTTTGACAAAATGAGAAGGCCAATTAATACCAGTGGTACAGGGGCCTTTTTTCCGTGCACTAAGTAGAAGATTGGCCATATCTCGCAACGTAGGCAAAGTAAGAGCTGCACCTCTTGAGTCCATATCGAGTAGCCAGTTTTCTATCGATTGCTCTTCGATTTGAGAGAAAATATGGCCAGATGGCCTCTTTTCAGTAGCAGATTGGCGCCAATTGATCCGGGCCTTCAAAGTTGAGACAGGTATCCCAAATGATCGTGCAGCAGCTGCAGCAGAGGGATATTTACCATCTTGTATAGCTTTTATAGCTAATAAAAGGCGACTCTCCTGCTCTGTCAACTTCTTTTTTTATCAGAGCGTTTGGGGGGGGCATTGTTGTTGTGGTTGAAAAAGATGGATTATTATTGAAGTGGATTTTTGATGGGGTCGCTCGCGCGACCGTGGATCACGTTAGATTCTAGTATGATATTTAATATATAATTTTTATTCCTAATAAATGTTAATATAACTGAATATTTTTCATAGTGGATAAAACCAGATAGGATAATAACATATAAATATTAATTCGTAAGATATTAGTACTATATACTTAGTTGAATAGATTGAATAGACATAATTAATATGTAGATGTCTGCATTCGCTGGTATGCGATCACAAAGCAAGTTGACTGATGCTAAATCATATAACCAGGAATGTGTGGAAGAAGAAGAGTGAGATCAGTCAAAGAGATAGAACTGTCTGATTAACTAGTGATGTAACTAAGTAGTTATATATAGACCGAAAATAGAACAAATAGTGCAAACAAAATATGCAAGTGAAAAGGGGCACGAGCAGGGGTAGTTCGATACATTAAACGCCATGCATCTAATGTGGCTTCAATATATTGGACGCCACCCATAGGAAAGGTTCAGTATTCAGAACTTCGGATGAACTATCGGCCGTCACTCCCAAGGGTAATGACGTGTGATTTCCCGACAAATAATATAGTTGTTTCCTTTCCCCTTTCGAACCCCCCATTTAAGTATTAGACTATAGTGTCATTTTTATCACGATAGTCTATATTTTATTATCATTTCTACTATTATTATAATTATTTAAATTAATTCAATGATTAACTATAAATTATAGATAATCTATTGAAATTTTTAGAATAATGTTTAGAAAGATATCTTAAAATAAACTTAAATACTATTTTTTTACAATTGTTTAATACTTATGCCTTAATCTAATTAATATTGTCTTTGATTATCTAACGTAATTCACTGCCGGCTCGCCCACCTGCCTTATTATAAAAGTTTGAATTGGGAGATCTCAACTAAAACACTGTTATTGATTTGAATATAGCGATTTTTACATAAATTGATCCTGTGCCCAATCTCCCTGCACCTACCTACTACATCTTGGCCAGGCCGTCGTTTCCCGTTGATCTCGCTGAATAGGTACATCGCCCTGCACATACGTCACCTTTAACTAGCTGATTTAGCCGCTGAGCTAGCTAGAGAACTCCTTCAACTGAAAGGCCCCCTTCATGCGGTATTTGCCGATTTGACTGTGTGCGATTCTAGCCTTTCTTCTTATTCGCTATGCGTAGATTAGCATTTTCTTATATTGCGTATTACCACTGCGCACCCTTTAATACTCTGATCTAGTATAATTTTTGATAGGACTGGAGGGCTAATTGACTATTATTACTTTAGTAGTCCCTTAAGCGACGAGGCTTGCTTTTATAGCTAAATAGTAGTTCTAGGTATTTTAGTGTAAATGTTGGAAGTCCTTTGAAAGTAGTTCAACACCTGACTTCTAAGGCAGTGATGTAATCCTGATCGGCTCACTGGGGAATAAGAGAGTTAGCTCGTGTGTAAAGGGGAAAGTACGAAATTTACCCCGCTTTCGCTTATATTGTTTGTCTGCTTGTTTGCTTCTATTTTGGTCTATTTATATGAGATTGATTCCAACGTTAGCTAGTTAGGCAGTTGAAGGTTCTCATCTCTGAATATTAGCTGTTCTCACCCATCTTATCTTTCCACGTCAATCGAGGTCCAGCACATGACTAAGACGAGTCATAGACCCCGATTGCTGACAGTTAATTAGCTAGATCTAACTACCTTGTCGACCACTTAGTAGTGTAGGTGTTTAGAGTGAGATATTGAGCTCTAAAAGCACCTGGTTTAGGTCAATTAGAATGAGACTAGTAGTAGTAAAGCTAATTTAAATAATATGATTCAAAGGCCTCCGCACGCGCCTTAAGGGTAATCTGTGAGGAGATTAAATTTATTAGTATAATCTATATCTAACACGAGCTAGATCGCTCACGAAGCGACTATACGCGCGTTTAAGTATAGCAAAATACCTTATCTATCTAGAAGTTATAGTAGATATAAGGAATACAAAGGTATATAAAGCGATATAATATTATTTTCTGCGCAGATTCGATCGAATTAAGATATAAGATAGCTACTATAGATATTAAGGACTAACCGGCCCCACGTAATTTTTACCAAAATTACTGGACCCTCGCAAGCGAGGGTCCGACACCCAAACAAAAAATGACACCCACAATATAAATCTCTTCAAAAAGCTACACTTCCACTTCGGCATCCTCCCACACCACCAACATGCCTCGTACAAACAAAGAAATTGAGGAACTGATTGAAAAAGCGCTGGAAAAACTACATACCCAATCTCGGCCAAATATCTCGAAAGTTGCGCGTGAATTTGATGTACCCTATCAACGGCTCCGTAGCCGCTATCGGGGCAAAAAATCACTATTTGAACGTGAACCTAATGGTCGGAAGCTTGATCCTGCCCAAGAGAAAGCTTTATGTGGCTGGATAGACTATAATGATAGTCTAGGAGTACCAGTTAAGCGTACACAAATTGTGGCAGCTGCAACTTCAATTTTGAAACTGGCAAACCCATCCTCACCACCACTGAGTGAAAAATGGCTCAAACGCTTCCTACAACGACATCCTAAATACAATATCCGACGTCGAAAAAGCCTTGATATTGAACGTCTTCATGCACATGACAAATCATTGATTCAGGAGTGGTTTCAAAGGTTTCAAAATGCATTTGATCTATATGGTGTTCAACCTGAAGATTTATATGATTTTGATGAAACAGGCTTCCAAATTGGTATTGGAAAAGACCAATGGATCATTACACGTGAACCTAGGCGAAAAATTGTTTCTGGAAATCCTAATATTGTGTGTGATAATCTGGTGGATTATAATCATCCTGAAGTGCCAGAATCCCCCTCAACCAATTCATCCAATTCAACAAATATCAGCACACCAAAACAATTCAACGATTTCAGAGACTTGAGAGCAGGCTTTTGACGTTGAACAAGGATATTTCTCATTATGAAAATATTGTCAAAAAGCTCTCAAAGGGGGCACAATCATGTGCATATCAGCTAGAGGAGGCACACCGAGAGATTGAGACATCAAAAGCTGCAACTGCTGCACGCCATGCACGTTATGGTGTATCAAGAACAGGTTTTATCAAGAGGCATTATTTCTTCAGCGAATGTGGCAAAAATGAAGCAGGATAAACAAAAGCTGACTGATTTGGAGGCAATTGATAAACTGCGGCCCCAGTGGAAGAAGGTTATGATTGAACTAAAACGGCACTGTAGGCAGTCAGGACGCCGTTTGAAGCGCTGAATTTTTTTTTTATTGTTCGTCCTATGAATACACATAGTGAGACCTCAATTACTAGTAATTCTAATGTAAATGTGGGTAATTTGGGTGTCAAAGTCGGATGCTGTGATAATTTATATTGTGGGGGTCGTTTTTTGTTTGGATGTCGGACCCTCGCTTGCGAGGGTCCAGTAATTTTGGTAAAAATTACGTGGGGCCGGTTATTTATCCTTCTTATTGATTACGCGTTCAACAGTAATAAACCACTGTCGTAGCGATTTCGGATCTTTAATTTAGGGCACGTTGATAATCGTACTGTCTCAAGAAGCGTGTACGAAGCGCAACTCGACGTTCGATAAAGGTTAATACCTAATTAATGCTGACAGTTAATAGCGAGATTAATCCATGCGCTCCTAGGAGAATATTAGCTATTGCAGGCACAGTAGAGGCCCCAGGGGCTACTCTGCGCGAATCTATAGAGAATATTTATTCAACTAGCGACTCCTCTTCTAAATAGTACTTTATGACCGTTTAGGCGTATATCCATGCAGCATATTACACCCTCCGCGCGATCGCGTAGGGTTGACTGAGGAACGTTAAATTGCTTGGTAGCTATATAAACAGATTTGATTTGACCTTTTTAGATAGCCTAGAGGGCTAATAGGATCCTGCGCTCTTAGTCGATTTTCGACGAGATTCAGTGCGTTTTAGTGGCATAGTAGGTGGTTGAAGAAGACATGTAGGTAGGAAGCGCGTATTTAGAGTGAGTGGGCGGGCTGGCCGTGAATTACGTTATAATATAATACAATCGTACGTCTATTCGTAAATGTACAAATATAGATAGTCTTGTCGTAGATTTAACCTAAAAAGGTGGAAGAAAGTATCCGATTATTATTATTATTTATGCTCTTGATTATCAAGTTGATCTTAAATTTACTATGACATTTCAATTACTTGTTCTAGGTTCTTTCCAATTATATTACAATATATCAGTTTTTATACTAAGAGACTTACTCTGTTATTTATATATATCAATATACCTAAATTAATATATCACTTTTGATATCTAAAGAAATATATAATTATTTAATTAAAAAATAATCCTAATGATATTCCCCTAATAATTAAATATTGGTTTTTTAAAGTTTTAATTAAATTATATCTTCAATAATATTATATCGTTCATTATATAGATAAGAAGAGAGTTATCTAAGATGTTAAAGATAACATGTCAACATCCAGTCATGTGCTGGACCGAGGATACTTTTTAAGGTTGAGACAAATCACATGACTATTCACTCGAGGACGGGCTCTGTCTCGAAGGGTCGTGTTGCGGGTTCAGATTCACTTAGAATTCGCCTGATCATCTAGCTATGATCAGGAACAGTCTTAAATACATAAATAAAGATGTAAACACAACAAACAGAAGTAACGTATGCGGTAAGCAAACAAGCGGTGTAAAGCGGGGTGACTGATATATCTCATTCATCTGCGCGATGCTCCTCGGATGAACACGCACTCAATTATCAACAAGTTATAAAAACTTTCAACATTCAATTTCTAATCTATTTCATATCCAAGATCTCTCTATACTATATTAATGTTTAAATTATTAACAGAGATTAATAAAGAAAATCTATGATCATTACATATAGATAGACTGCGGCAGTATCCGCAATATCCATTGGATATCCGCAATCCATATCCAAATGTTGCGGATATGGTCAGTCTTCCCATATCCGCGTGTGGATTGCGGATATCCAATGGATATCAATCAAGGCAATAATGCCAAGCCTCGTGACTTTATTCGGTCTGCATTATTATGCTGTCATCTCTTGTGGTTTTCAGGTAATAGCACTGTAATTCATTAATCTTAAAAAATGTAGTATATTCTCAAAAAATCAATAAAATTTATTTATACTATTATACATCAAGTTGAAACCCATCTGGTAATCTTGGTTGCTTCCGAATCCGCCCTGGCCGTGCCTGGGTGCCCTGATGTACTGGCATCTCTGGAAGGTCGTCATCCTCATTATCGAGGACATCAGATGATCTTTTTTGTGACTGTTTGCCTTTTCCCTGTCCCCATCGTTCAACAGTCCTATCATCTGAAATCTCATCACAGCCCTCCACCTGCTGTGTATCCTCAATCCCAGGCTCTTGATCCTCTTCCTCATTATCACTGATCGGCTCTAGGGTTTCAAGCTGAGGCATTGATTTCCAAGTTTGATCCAATAGCGCAGCCTCCCCATTAGAAAGATGCTCTTTAAGAACACTGAGCTCATCTTGCCTGACATCAAAGTTGGTTGCGAACTGATGAAGCATTAGTTCCCGGATTGTGTCTGGCTTTAACTGACCGCGGCGATAGTGGTAGATATCACGGGCACAATTGAACAATCGCTCCACACCAGCACCACTGGCAGGGATAGAGAGAATATCCCGTGCCATCCTTGCAAGGATAGGGAATTCATTCTCATGGTCCTTCCAGAAAACTCGGGGCTTCTGTCTCTCAATCCCCCGGGCAAGATATCTTGCGATCTCATCATCTTCAGGCTTTGTGAGCTCCTCGGGTAGCTGGCTCTGGGAAGCACAGGCAGCATCAAGATCACAGTCATTATTATCATCAACAGCCTCACTAAATATATCATCCAATGCTGTAGGATCTGAGTTATGGTGAAGTAGCTCTTTGTATCGATTGAACTCTCGTTTCAGAACTGTTGTGATATGTCGTATCGTTAGGAATTGATTCCGTTAGGATACGACATATCACAACAAGAACTTCATGATAATGTTGCACATAGTCAATTTCGCCTTGCCAATCACTTGATGAAAAGTATCGGAGTTTCTTTGATGGGCAAAGGATTGTTGCAAGAGCATAGATATCACCGTAAGGTTCATGATCAGTGGCAGTATAATACTTCGAGAGCTTCTTTTTTGCAGTCTGGAGAGCCTGGAGCATGCGCTTCTTCCAAACAACCCCTTTATTCTTGAGCTTGGCCTCGGCATCATCAAGGTGCGAGAATGGCTTGTTGTAAATACCATAGATATTATGGGCAGTAATATCTTTACTCTTTGATAACATGCTGGTAAAGTCGAAAAAGGGCTTTGTGAGAAGAAGAAGATATTCAACCCGTCGCCACTCTTCTTGATCAAGCCTGAAATAGAGATACTGATGATCTGCACAATACTGGTCATAGAAAGGCTGTAGGGTTTTGGCACGATTGAGCATCAGGAAGGTAGAGTTCCACCTAGTTTGGACGTCTTGGATAGGGATTAAGGCCGGCTCTTTGGTTTGCAGAGCCATGAATGCCTCCCGGCTTTGTGGACTTGCGTTAATAAAGACTGCAAGACCCCGTATATTTGTTATTTGAATTAGAACAGATCTATAAATATAAGAGTAGGATAGACTTACCTTTTTTAATGTCTCTGTGATATGAACTCGGTTGGAGCCATGCCTTTTGGTCTGAAATGAATGGGTTTTGTCATCAGACCATTCCAACTAAATCTCTTTGTTGGGCGGTGTTGCTTTCAATTTCCCAAGGAGCTCATTCAAGCTGAGCTGGATCACATGCGCAATACATGGAACTCGGAAGACCATGATATCCGACCGATATTGTGACTGAAGGGTATCTTGGATATTCATCATCAAGGTATTTTTATTTGTTGCATTATCAGTGGTCACTGATAATACCCGGTCAGATATTTCATGATCAGCCAGTAGTTGAGTAACAGTCTTGCTGAGGTTTTCACCAGTATGAGATCCATGAAGAGGCTCAAATCCAAGGAGGACTTCACAGTAATTCCAATCTTGATCGAGAAAGTAACCAGTAATAGCCATAAATGCCTGCTGAAATGGAGATGTCCAGCAATAAAGAGCTATTGACAAATTACTTCCGGTCGGAAGTCTTCCAATGACCTCCTTCTGGTTGTTTTGGACTGTCAATTCAAGGCAACGTCGGATACTTCGCGCAGGTGGAATTGTGATCTTGGTTGTGGCTTGCTGAATAACCTCGACTAGTTCATGAAACTGGGTATGCTCGATTATTCGGAAAGGGAGATGAGCAGTGGAGATAAAGTTCAGAATAGCTCTTGAGAGGCGTTCTTGGGAGAATGTATGGCTCTGTTGAAACCTGGGCTTTAAGATAATATTTAGATTAGTATTAGTGGTAAGAATCAAGATCATAAGAGTCAATAGTATACCATCTGCTTGATAAGCTGATCAATCCCGGGATTAGGGCTTCGGACACAGGAGCCAGTCTTAATATGCGCAGTCATTGGCGATGATCCTGCACGGCGGAATCTTGGATGACCAAGAGTACAGAGACATGATTTGCACATCACCTTTGGCTTTCCAGTCTTCTCATTTGCAACTTGCTGGAAACTCTCTCAAGCTTTCGATTGGGTTTTTGTCTCCCAACGAATACTCTCTTATATCAGGCTTCGATCCAAACTCAGTAGTAAGCCACCAGTTTACAAACTTCTTTCGGGATTCCTCCATATGGCTGCTGCTAGAATCAACAGGGTAGAGGACCCAATGTTGTTGAAGAGGAAGGCCAACACGGGTGAGGGAGGAAGGTGGGGTCAAGGTTGAAGGTGCAGTTGGAGTTAGATATTGAGATGCAGATATTGATATTATTTCGCTGCCAATAAAATCAGAAATATCGTCACGGTAAAGTCGATCCGAATTCAGACCTAAGTCTGAATCAGTATAGGAGCAGAAGGATTGAGACATTTGTTGTTGGAACATATCTCAATAGTCTATACGTTGTCTGTTGAAGCAGAGATTGGGAGAGACCTGGAGGAAAGTGTTGAGATATGTGATTGTCTGATTGAATCTTATTGATTGACTTGAGGAGTGATCTATTACAGGGGCCAGATGCCTCATATATCCGTTCCCAATCCCTGCAATAAGGTTCAGCCACCGTGATACTCAACACTCCCACTCGATGGCAACCACCGTCAAGAGTGCCAGCGACTATCCATCACGGTTGCGGAGGGCCCCGTTAAAACCTTCAAAAACCCCTTTAAAGGAAAAGAAGGAAAGGGTACCCATGAGACCTAGTTTCTGGCCGAGATCCGTCGATCGGGAGGTGTCACTCGATGCCAAGCCCTCTCCGAAACCATTCAAATCGTTCTCGCGCAAGAGGCTTCGTGAACCCATCAGCAATTTGCTCAGTAGTTGTAATGTATTTCAGCTCCACTGTTCCAAGGTCTTGGACCTCCCCTTGCCACTTGCGTTGGATTTCCATGTGCTTCGTGCGGGAATGATATTGCGGGTTCGAGGACAGGGCGATGGCTCCTTGGTTGTCACCATAGATAATCGTTGCGGCTTTTCCTTGGCTCATGTTCAACTCATTGAGGAGTCTTCTCAACCAGATTGCTTCTTTGGTTGCTTGTGTCTGGCCAAGAAATTCAGCTTCACAGGTCGAGAGGGCAACGACACTTTGACGCTTTGATTGCCAACTGATTGCTCCACTCCCGAGGTTGAAGAGATATCCAGCTGTTGACCGTCTGGTGTCGCGGCATCCACCCCAGTCTGCGTCTGTAAAGCCTTTCAGCATCTGGTGATGACCCTTGTACGTGAGCCTGAGGTTTTTCGTGCCGTTGAGATATCGCAGGATGCGTCGAGCGAGTTTCATGTGTTGTGGTCCAGGATTTGCTAGATACCTACTCGCCACCCGGCGGCGACCAGCAACAAGACGACGCTCAACAAGGTCTAGTTTCCTGCGAGTCATCGTCACTCGATTGAGACGACGCTGGTGTCTGCGAGTCTTCGTCACTCGACTGGGTTAGCACTCGTGAGTTATCGTTACTCGATCGAGGCAGTATGTGCGAGATATCTTTCCTCGACTTAGGTAGGGCTCGCTCTGGCGGTGCCATCGACAATTGGCGCCCAGAGGCGGGCACGGATGCTTGCCGTATGCCTACCGACGGTTGGTTTAATAGTCCCACCGTCTCACTCCCCCTGCGGCAGCAGCCATTGCCTCAGGTGAGCCGTCTCGTCTGGCTCCCACATCTTCTATAGTCTGTGTGGAAGGAGCTGTAAGGACTTCGTGAAATTCAGCATTTGGGGTCCCAACGATTCTTCCGTCTTCCAGCAGGATACGGTAGTTGGTATTTCCCTCATAGCCTAGCAGAATGCATGGCCTGGTTCTTGGCTCTGTGAGCTTCTTCCTCTGCTTGGGTGGGATCAAGTATTCCCCTTTGGATCCGATCACTCTGAGTCGTGATAGGTCCGGCTTGTCGCCATACCAAGCTTGATACGGAGTCATGTTGATCTTTGATGACGGCGACCGGTTGGAGAGGAATGCTGCGGTTCGAGCAATTTCTGGCCAGAATTTTGGTGGTAGTCTCGCATGTGCTAGTGTGGGCCCAACCCGATCATAAATTGTCTTATGGGCTCTCTCTGCAACCCCATTCTGCTGGTGCTGATCAACGCCTGTGACCTCGGCATGGATTGCCCGTGTGAACAGTATGAACTTCATCTCTTCTCCCACTTGCTCAGGGATTCGGTCGAGGCGTATTCGTCTACATTTTCGTTCAGGGCGTTCGTTATGATCAAGAAAGAACCGAAGTGATTCCACAACAAATTCTTGTCGTCGTGGTATAGGGATAACCTCAAACCACCCCGTGAAGTCGTCGACGATGGTGAGCCAATAGCGACTGCCATCAAGACCCTCGTCAAATGGTCCTGCGACGTCAATGTGAAGTAATTCCATGGCATATTCCCCTCTTCTGCTCCGCCCTGACCGGTTGTGGGGCCTTTCAATCATTCGTCCCTGGAGGCATGGGTTGCATGGCTGACGTGGTTCCATATCCCGGATGCCGTGCGCCTGCTTCTTAAGCCGCTGTAGGTTCCCATCGCTCAAGTGAGCTAGCCGGCTATGCCAAAGAGTCATTTGTGGACTGACATGGTAGGAGGGAAAGGTGAGATTCGTCCATAAATTGAGTGCGTAGACCCCATGATACTGGCTGGCAGTGTATAGATTCTTTCCACTTGACTTGTTGCGAATACTAGCACTTCGACTTGAGAATTCGACTTTTGCTCCTCGTTTGAGAAGCTGGAGCACCGATACGAGGTTTGCGTGTGAAGATGGGACGTAAAGGACATTATCAAGCACAAGCCATTTTCTTCTGCCTCGTACATTGCATAGAACATTGATTGTTCCCACTCCTGAGGGAGTCGTGGAGGTATCGACGCTTCTCAGCGGTGGTCCATGGTACTTGTCCATCTGTACGAATCTCGAGACGTTATTGCAGACGTGTTGAGCGCATCCACTATCGACGATCCACGCGTCACGGATCGACAAGGTTTTTGTAGCCATCATTGTTGGTATGTGGTCGAAGAAGGCGAAATTACCTTCAACGTCCCTTCCGAATGCTTTATTAACATCTTCTCCGGAGGTTTTTGTCGCCATGAAGGTGGGCTTCTTTGGATCCTTCGGGCCACCGACATCATCATCATCATCGTCGTCATCCGAGGGCCGACGCTTCAACGGCTTGCGTGCGCCTGTATGTGGATTGCCTGGCTTTGACTTGTGGTTCTTTCCGTCTTTCTTCTGATCTCTCGGTCTGGGGTTCTTGCTGAAGCACTCAGAGTCCACGTGGTAGGGTTTTCGGCAGAAGGAGCAATATGGGACGTTATCGATCTCGATTCGACATGTCGTTCCGTCAGATGCTGGTATAACTTTCTTGTCACCTGGCCCTCGGATTATAGCGAGAGCAGGAAGCGCTTGCGCCTCGGTTGGTTGTTTGCTCAATTGTCCCTTCCTATGTTCTTCCTCAATTGCCTTGTTCTCGATGTAGTCGAACGTGGGCGCCGCTTTCGTGATGTTACCATTGGCATCTCTTTCATTAACAAGGTCCATTTGCCGAAATATATGATCACGGAAACTTTCATACTCATGGCCTAATGCGTGCATGAAGAAGAATGTTCGCTCAATCTCCGAGGTCACACAGTCAGGGTCAAGGAGAAGTTTCTCAGCATGGATCTTCCTGATCTCGGCTCCGAGGGCTTGAGCGCTTCCGCATTTCTCTCTTGTGAGTGACATGTACCGTCGCTGGAGGTTAACGTATGTGCCAGTGCCTTCTGGTTTGAAGTTGTCTTTAACCGCCTTTAAAAGTGCGTGGACTCGAGAGATCTCAAAGGCGTTGATCCTTTGTGCCGCATTGTAGGTCAGCTTTGCCGTGATCATCGCAGAGTAGAATTTTTGGCGATGAGTCCATTGCCGTGCTTCTTCTTCTTCTATCGGTGGAGTCGTTTCATCATCGGCGACGGCAGATATCCGAATGAACTCATTGACCTTCTGATTCCACTTAAACCAGTCACTGGCATTATCCAGTGTTGGGATGCCATTGTAGAATGTATTCAATCCAAATTGCTCAAATTTCGCGATGTCAGTCATGGTATAGATGGACGCTCCTCTGAGCTGAAGAATTCTGCGCTGGAGATGTCGTCGGATAAACTAGAAATATCCGAGGAACCACGATCTGATGAGTTGAGGGAACGCGTTTCTAAGCCAAAGAGCTCTAGGCTTGATGCGACACTAGGCGGGCTCGAGACGACGGAAGGGCTACGGTCCGATGAGTCTGGCGTAGGTGTGTGGGACAACGGGACGTAGTCTCTGTCCGGCAGCCCGTGCAGGTTCAGGTGGTACCTGTACGACTTGGAGAAGTGAGGGAAACGGCGCCGGTCAACTAGATATCGCGGTTTCCTTTGTGGGAAGGTTGTACGTCTGTTTGGCCGAAGGTTGTAGCGATGTGCATTGCTGCTTTGGGCTACAGGTTCGTCTCCAGCGAAGGTAAGATCGAGGTCTCAGTGCTGCCTTTCGCCTGGGAGAATGGACAAGAAATAGGATGATGAGGATAACTTGGTTCCTGTTCAAGGCCAGGACGCGTAGATTGAGCGTTGGGGTCACTGCGAGAGTCTCTTGTAGTATTGCGAGGGGTGGTGATTGGAGCAGCGCCCTTTGATGCTTGGCGTACGCGGTCTTCAGTGGATAGGCGCCAGTAGGCTCCTAAGAGTGCGCTTGGCGAAAGCGAAGGGAAATATGACTTCTGGATTTGTTTGAAGCCCCAGCGATGAAGATATCGAAGGTGCGAAAGAAGATTCAGCTCCTCGTTGGTCCACTTGTGTCTGCTTTGTCGTTTAGTGCTTCTCCTTGGAGGTTGAGATGACCCTTTTTGAGATCGAGACGGTAACCGCGAGGAAGCAGATCTTGAGCTCGCTGCAGAAGGTGACATTGTTTCATCTGCTCTTATGTTTGTGCAATAAGGTTGCGTCGACAGCCACTAAATGAGGGGTTCAATTCCCTTCCATCTTGGTGTTGTTTCACTTGACGAATCACAGAGGGCGTCACTGTGATATCTTGTGACGATGTGATATCTGCGATAGTGATAGTGTGATAGTGTGATGATGGTGTGATGCCTGGGATTCTCTAGTAGAGGAAAGTCCATCCACTTCATCTCATCCAGAGAGTTTGAACTCTTGATTTCGATACTCTTTCACCATGTTACTGAATCAATGTGGTCAGATCCTTGAATTGATCAAGTTTTCACTTAATGGGGAAGCTTAGCTGTAGATGGCTGTCAAAAGGCTGTCGGTTTGAATTTCTGCTGCCTAATTGCGCCCAAGGTTGCGCCACCCGGGCTCATAACCTGTTGAGATATGTGATTGTCTGATTGAATCTTATTGATTGACTTGAGGAGTGATCTATTACAGGGGCCAGATGCCTCATATATCCGTTCCCAATCCCTGCAATAAGGTTCAGCCACCGTGATACTCAACAGAAAGCTTGTATACATGGGGCTGGAGAAGAATTTCAGGGGTGTCACAGACAGAGCACAAACTCACGACTTGAATATGTGTTTGTGGTTAGTGTCCTGATGATTGCCCAATGCTAGATAAACTACTAGTGCGGATATTCTGCGGATATCCCATGGATACTGCGGATAATTTGCGGATATCCGTTGGATATCCGCAGGAGCGGAAGCCATATCGCTTAAGTCCCGAGAGTCAAGACTTCCGACTGTGGTTTCTCTAGGTTTTTATAAGCAAATATTTTTTAAAAATTAGTTAGAAAATATTGTAGACCTCGATGAATAATATGGTTTTAAAATTGAACCCGATAGATAATGGCATTATGCTTTTGTTTAAGTATTTTTCGTTTAACAAAAAGATGGACAGGAGGTATATAGGAAAACACCTGTGAAATATATAATCACTCCGTAACTTACAAAAAAAAAAAACCAAACTTTGTTTTTAGCCCCAGTACAAGTAATCACTAAATTCAAAGCGACAAAACATAAGAAACTTTCTATCAATTAATAGATACAAGATCATTTCTTAAAATTCCATTAAGCGATGGGATGAGCTGGGTTGTTGTTATGGTTAAGCAAATACTTCTTTCACCTAAGCGAGAATATTTTATGCTATCCAAACGCCATGTGACTATCTCTTTTCAGATAATTCAGCGAATTGTATGCTAGTGCGGATATCTTGCGGATATCCTCAACTTGGATATGGATATGAAGTGATATCCAATATCCGCAGCATTGCGGATATGGTATTGATCTAATATCCAATGGAGCGGATATGCCGCAGTCTACACATAGATAATGTTGGAAGTCAAAGCAGTTTGACACCTGACTTCCCAAGGCTGTGATGTAATTCTGATCGGCTCACTGGGACTTAAAAACTCAGAAGAGAGTCATCATGTGCATAAAATGAAAATACAAGCTTTACCACGCTTCTTGCTTACTGTGTTTGTCTGCTTGTTTGCTTTTATTTTAGTCTATCTATACAAGATTGATTCCAAAGTTAGTTAGTTAGGCAGATATTCAGTCAGACCCTGAGAGACAGTTTCTCTCAATCTCATCATCTGTTCTCGCCCATCTTATCTTTCCACGTCATTAGGGTCCAGCACATGACTCGCTTTGTCATAGACCCCGAATGCTGACAGATAATTAGCATTTAATCTCAAAATAATTGTAACTAAGAAATATTATTAACAATTAAGTAGAAATTATGAATTAGTTTAATATACAATAATTCTGTTGGTATTCGGGGTCTACGACAAAGCGAGTCATGTGCTGAACCCTAAATGGGATAAAAGAAAGATGATGAGAACAGATAGATTGAGAGAAAACTGTATCAGAAAGAATCTGTCTATCTAACTAACTAATATGGGATCATTCTCGTATAAATAGACCGAAATAGAAACAAACAGGATAAACATGGTGAATAAAAAAGAGGGGTCAAGCGGGGTAAATCACTCATAAGAATAGAGAAATTCGCCTTTCTTCTCATCCGGGGGGCCGACCCTCCGATGAATCTAGAGTCTTGTCCAACTGATCAGGTGAATATGACCGCATCCTTAACATGTTAACTTCTAACAAATATTATGTATAATAAGATCTTTTTAAAACATATCACGTTTTTAAAATCAAAATATAGTTTAATATAATTTTAACTAAACTATGGTTCTACTCATTAATAAAGACTAAAAACTTTTTTAAACAACTATTGTCGGGCAATCACACGTGATTACCCTTGGGAGTGACGGCCGATAGTTCATCCGAAATTCTGTATATTGAAGCCACCTTAGATGCATGGCGTTTAATGTATCGAACTACCCCTGCTCGTGCCCCTTTTCACTTGCATATTTTGTTTGCACTATTTGTTCTATTTCGGTCATATATATCTACTTAGTTACATCATTACTTAAACAGACAGTTCTATCTCTTTGACTGATCTCACTCTTCTTCCACACATTCCTGGTTATATGATTTAGCATCAGCCAACTTGCTTTGTCATCGCATACCAGCGAATGCTGACAACTATTTATACAGCTAACTGCCTAAAATATATTAATAATAAGTTAAGATTTCTCTAGTATTAGAAACCACGAAAGAAATCTTAAAGAGTTAATATTAATTCTTACATTGAATTTAATTTAATATACCAACGTCTTTCAAGATAACCTTCAAAAGAATAGATTTTGCTAATTTTTCTTATAATTCAAACAATTTATTGCTGCTTTGTATTTCTGTCATTTATTATCAAATGAATTATCTATAATTATATCTCAGCATAATCATCTAAATTTGATCCCTTTTACTATTCTACATTTGGCATTCACAATCTTATAAATAGGAATTTATGAGTATAATTTCTATAATTGTATAATTCCTAAAATAAATATTATATTAATCATTTAAGTAGTACATAATTCAAAAATTATCTACTACTTAAATGATATTTAAATAGGTAAGAGAAATACAAAAAAGTAATTAAAAGACCTTAATAATATATTATATTAGTATTTATAAATTAGACACTAAGATTTTATAAACTATAATTATAGAATTTACTCTAGTCTTGGCAAGAAGCGGCTAACTAAAGGGGCAAAATACCACTAGCCCTCGAGGATATTAAAAAGTGTCAAATCAAATCTCTGCGCATAGCGGTGAAGCTATACGATACACCGTTCTCTATGCTATAGGACCGCGCTGTAGGTGTATCCTCACACATGGATATACACCACTATCAGCCAAAATTCACTCAGCTCAAAGAGGATTTGCTTAACGTAATCGGTAAGCGAGCCGCGCATGTAAGCCAGTCGCGCACCCACCCCAAAACGCGTCTATGAATTAGCACTTAATTCATTCAACCACCCACCATGCCACCAATTCGTGCCAGAGGCTCTACAAATTCAACAGAGCAAGAGGGTACGATATTATTAGCCATCCAGGCTATTAAAAATCAAGAAATATCCTCCGTTCGCAAAGCTGCGCGCATTTATAATGTGCCTGAAACTACACTTCGCGATCGTCGTCACGGCACCACAAATCGCGCGATTTCTCGCGCAAATTCGCATAAATTAACAGAAATCGAAGAGGAATCACTTCAAAAATGGATACTCTCTTTAGATGATCGCGGAGCAGCGCCCCGGCCATCTACTGTACGCGAAACTGCGAATCTTCTTCTCGCGGCCCGCGGAACTACACCAGTTCAAACCGTCGGAGAAAAATGGGTTTATAACTTCGTAAAACGACACCCAAGCCTATCATCCCGATTCTCAAGACGTTATAATTACGAACGTGCGAAGTGCGAAGATCCAAGAATCATTAGGGAGTGGTTTGATCTTGTTCAAAAAACCATTCTTCAATACGGCATCGATCCCGACGATATTTATAACTTCGATGAGACTGGTTTCGCGATGGGATTAACAGCGACCGCGAAGGTTATCTCGAGGGCTGAATACTACGGTCGGCGATCGCTTTTACAGCCCGGAAATCGCGAGTGGGTGACTACAATCGAGTGTACGAATGCTTCAGGGTGGGCGCTCCCTCCGTGTGTGATTTTTAAAGGCAAAGTTTTGATCGAGGGTTGGTTCGATAATCTTCCGATAGACTGGAGATTCGAGGTTAGTCCGAATGGCTGGACTTCCGATGAGATCGGCCTTCGTTGGCTCGAAAAGCTCTTTATTCCGTCGACTTCTTCGCGGGTGAAGGGAAGGTATCGACTTTTGATACTCGATGGTCACGGAAGCCATTTGACTCCGAAATTCGATGAACTTTGTGAAAAAAACGATATTATACCAATCTGTATGCCTGCGCACTCGTCTCACCTTTTACAGCCACTCGATATCGGCTGTTTTGCCGTGTTAAAGCGCTCGTACGGTCGGCTAGTTGAAACGAAAATGCGGAACGGAATCAACCATATCGACAAACTTGATTTCCTCGAGGCTTATCCTTCCGCGCGAAACGAAGCCTTCCGCTCCGATACTATTATAAATAGCTTCAGAGCAGCTGGTTTGGTACCTTTTTCACCCGATCAAGTGATCTTAAAGCTTGATATTTGTCTTCGAACCCCGACCCCCCCTCCGAGCCGGGATAGCGAATCAAGCCAGAATTTTACACCAAAAACCCCTTTTACCGATAAACAAGTACGTCGGCAAGCTTCATCAATCAAAGCTTTACTTCGTACGGGGTCTCGAAGTCCACCAAGCCCATCAGATCGAGCGTTAAACCAGCTTATTAAAGGCTGCCAACTTTCGATGCAGAGCGCTACTTTACTAGCGGAGGAAGTCAAAGGATTACGGGCGGAAAACGAGAAGAAGAAACAAAAACGCACTAGATCTCGCAGGCAGATGCCTTCCACTGAGGGCCTCTCGGTTTTCGAGGCCTCTGCATTAACAATGCAGTCGCAGCAAGCAATTGAACCCGCTCCACCCCCCGGGGATGGAAGGCCTTCGGAGGGTTTTACAGCCACCTACGCGGGCCCAGCGAGGATGTGGAATATGTAGGCGCCCGGGACATAGAAGGGAGACATGCCCAGATAGACCAGCAAGTTAGCTGAATTAGATTAATAGCGTTTTTGTTGAAATAAATGCATTTAAAATTAATAGGTTGCTTAAGGTGCGCGACTGGCTTACATGCGCGGCTCGCTTACCGATTACGTTACTGAGTATATTTTCTTTATAAATTTATGTAGAGCAGCACGTAGGCCCTCTACTATACATAAGAGAGAGCTAATATTCTACTCACTGCGCGTAGTGAGACCCCTCTGACTACTGTGTGTAAAAATTGGCTATTAAGCTTTATTTAACGCCGCAATGAGCTTTATATATACTTTTAAGATACTAAATCTATTAGCGTGCCCTAAATAAGTATCTGAAATCACTATAATGCTAGTTTAATATAGTAAAATATATAATTAATAGGAATAGTATTTAACTAGAGGATATGTATTACTTTAATAAGACCAGATTCATAATAGGCCTTATATTAACGCAGAGGGCGGTTATCTAGGTAGATTATTATAGTCAGAGATCGATTTTATATCTAAGGAATCGTGAACAGGTTACTATAATTAGCATGTATGCACTGATAGTTATTCGCTACAGATATATATAATATTTAAAGTTATAATCTACATCGCGGACTAGTTTAATAACCTAAGAGATTAGCGAATTACGTTAACGTACAGCTAGACGACTGATTAGATTAGCCCTAACTAGCTATAAAACCTCTTTGTTCTATTAATAAATTCACGAGTCTTAGGTAGGTATGTAGGTATTAGCTATTAATTCGTAATAGCTCTCGTAGCTATCTTATAACACAATGTAATCGAATTTGCGCAGAAAATAATATTATACTACTTTATATACTATTATATTTCTTATATCTATTATAACTACTTATTATTAGATATTTTACTATGCCTAAACGCATATATAGTCACTTTATAAGCGATCTAGCTTATATCAGATACAGTTATATTGAAAAGCTCAATTTCCTCACAGATTACCCCCAGGCCTATACAGAGGCCTTTCTACTATATATTATTTAAAAAGCTTCACTACTTCTATATGTTGTAGTAAAATAAATTATACAATTCGACATATACTCACTGATTATATTTTATTGACCCTGAAAATGATTTTATTTTACTGTTCGTTTTCTAACCAAAGGTCGTTCGAAGTTTGTCAAGGAAAATAATATATTTTGACACATCTCTAATATTAATAATTAATTAATTATTGATATCTATTATTATCAACTCAGTCAAAATAAATTGATATTCTTTTCTATCCTAAATAAACCGAGTTATATAATATTCATTATACATAACGTAATCCACGGCCGACCTGTCCACTTTCACCGCACCCTCAATAAAATTGCGGCATTTCACCCACGAGACAAGATTATATTAGTCTATCTAATCGCTGAATATATAGCTATTTACTAGGACAACTTCTTACAGTATGTCCAATAGTCCCACACCCACTGCAGCGCCGTGGAGCTCGCTGGCATGGCCTAGCAGTAGGCTCACTATGTTGCTCGTTCGGCTGCGTATCAAGCTGCTGAACGCGATTTTGACCCTCATCTCTAGATAAAAAGAGATCGTCGCCTATCTTACCACGCCTTCTTGCCTTCTTTTTCAGTTTCCGCTCATTCTCAGCGCGTAGAACCTTGATTTCTTGTTGGAGGAGAACGTTCATATTCATTGCCATCTGCGCAGCCTTTTCAAGACGTTGAATATGAGAAATGGGGCTACTAGAGAGCATTCTTTTTCGAAGGCTTCTCTGTAGACTGCGGACCTCATGATATAACTGGCGAGGATTCTCAGGTGTTTGAAAAGTAGAGGATATTGATCCTTCGACAAGAGGTGGTGTTGGCGTCCGAAGTTGAAATGTAATCTTTTCGAGGACCCGGTTTTCGTTAAGTGGCTTAAGACCACCTCCTGCGAAGCCATTCTGTATATTCTCTAGATTAAAAACCATCTCGCGTGCAGGAGGATATAGGTGTAGGAAGTCTTCCTTGTCGATATGATTGTTGCCGGCAGTCATCATTCCTTCAACCAATTTCCCATAAGAGCGTTTTAATGGGCCGAAAACACCAACATCGAGTGGTTGTAGTAGATGAGAGGTATGAGGAGGCATACAGAGACAGATAATTTCATTCTCTTTGCAAAAAGCATCAAACTCTGCAGTTTGGTGGCTAGAATGGCCGTCGAGAATAAGTAATCGCTTCGCACCGGTTGAAAGGCGTTCAGAATACGGCTCAAATGTCTCTTTTAACCAAGCAAGGCCTATTTCATCTGTTGTCCACCCATTTTGGCTTCTTGCAAGAACCCAGCCATTCTTGATAGCAGGCTCTTGATACCAAGCGGCCTGGTGAGATCCAGCCTTTAAGATGACCCATGGAGGTATAGAAATGCCTTTCGAGCTCACACATTCAATGATTGTAACCCATTCACGATTTCCCTGAATAACTATCCGAGGTCTTTCACTACGATCTACCGCAGTGATAACCTTAGAGGTTGAACAGAGCCCCATTGCGAAGCCGGTTTCGTCAAAGTTCCAGATATCATCCTCATGGATACCATGTTCTTGAATAGCTTCGCGTACGGTCGCAAACCACTGTTTTATAACCTTTGGATCCTCCTGCTTTGCTCGCTGGTATGTAATCCTCCGGTTATATCTTGTTTGTATTTCAGGGCGGCGCCGGTTTTGTAAAGGAGTAGAGTAGGCCCAGTTAACCCCAAGGGTTGCTGAAGGATCCTGTAGACGCGCTTGGAGTAAATTCTGCGCCATTCCACGTACAAACTCTGGCCGAATTGAAAATCCTCGTTTATCAGCATCTAGTAGCCGTTTAACTAGTGCTTCTCTTCAGTCGCTGTTAATTTATGGCCGCTAGCGCGTGTTTCCGACCGTGGTTTGATTCCTTTCAGCCGAGAGAGTAAGGTGGATTTAGGCACTCCAAATATTGCCGCAAGCCTTGATTTTGATCCAATTTTTTTGTTTTTGTAAGCCGCAATAGCCATTTGCATTCGATTTTCTTGGGAAAGAGGCATTTTGTATGCTGGTGGTGTAAAAACAACGCGTTGAAAGATGTTGCCGGAAGGTTGGACGCGAAAGTGGACAGGTCGGCCGTGTGGACAGGTCGGCCGTGGATTACGTTAATTATTGTATTTGAATTAATAAGTTATGAATGAACCTTTTTTCTAATGTAAATGACAATGTTCTATGAGATTTTTCTTGTTAGTATTCATAAAATACGACTTGATTATTTATATTTTGAAAGGTATTTTAATCTAGTACGTACGACTTATATGTGTAAAATATAATACTAGTTTTGGATTGTCCAGTCTTTTTCATATCACGTATGGTAGTTAATAGGTTTATATTTTTAGTTAAACTTTTATTATATTATAGAGTGATTCTATATAATGAAGACAAATTCCATAAATGAAATTATATTTTGAGAATATACTTAATATATTTCAATGAGATAGTATACTTGAAAAATCTCATTCTTATTACTAAGATTAAAGAAAGTAGTTTGCTTATATACGTATTTATCTTAAAAATTAGAACTAACCTTCTGTCCGCATTCGGGGTCTATGACAAAGCGAGTCATGTGCTGGACCCTAATGACGTGGAAAGATAAGATGGGCGAGAACAGATGATGAGATTGAGAGAAACTGTCTCTCCGGGTCTGACTGAATATCTGCCTAACTAACTAACGTTGGAATCAATCTTGTACAAATAGATTAAAATAAAAGCAAATAAGCAGACAAACACAGTAAGCCAGAAGCGTGGTAAAGCTTGTGTTTTTCATTTTATGCACGTGATGACTCTCTTCTGAGTTTTAAGTCCCAGTGAGCTGATCAGAATTACATCACAGCCTTGGAAGGCTCTTGTATCTATAAAATTCACTATTTTAGATAACGTAATCCACAAGCGAGCCGCGAATACAACCGAACCGCGAATTTTCGCGTTCCCCAACTACGATTTTCGAATCAACATTCATCAACGCGTCTTTTTTCATCGTTTTCATACAAAATGCCTCTATCTAAAGAAGCTCGCATGCAGATGGCTATTTCTGCATATAAAAAGCAAGAAGTCAAATCAAGATTGAAAGCTGCTGAGATATTTGGCATACCTGAAACCACCCTTCGCGAGCGGCTTGCTGGCATCAACCCACGGTCGGAAACACGCGCCAACGGCCATAAATTAACAGCTCTTGAAGAAGAAGTCCTTACCAAGAGACTGCTAGATGCAGATAAACGGGGCTTTTCAATTCGACAAGAGTTTCTGCGTGGAATGGCGCAGATTTTGCTTCGTGAGCGTACACAGGATTCTACTGCCTCTATTGGTGTCAACTGGGCATATAACTTTGTCAAACGCAACCCAGCGCTGCGTACACGATATAACCGGCGCATAACATACCAACGTGCAAAGCAGGAGGATCCAAAGGTCATAAAGCAGTGGTTTGCGACCGTACGCGAAGCTATTCAAGAACATGGCATCCATGAGGATGATATCTGGAACTTTGATGAAACTGGCTTTGCAATGGGACTCTGCTCAACCTCTAAGGTCATCACTGCAGTGGAGCGTAGTGAAAGACCTCGGAGAGTTATTCAGGGAAATCGTGAATGGGTCACAATCATTGAATGTGTGAGCTCAAAGGGGGCTTATATCCCCCCATGGATTATCCTAAAAGCAGGATCTCAACAAGCTGCTTGGTATCAAGAATCTGCTCTTTTTAATAAGGGCTATGCTATTGCAAGAAGTCAGAATGGCTGGACAACAGATGAAATAGGCCTTCACTGGCTAAAAGAGATGTTTGAACCACATTCTAAACACCATTCAACTGGTGCAAAGCGGTTGCTTATTCTTGATGGCCATTCTAGCCACCAGACTGCAGAATTTGATGCTTTCTGCAAAGAGAATGCAATTATCTGTCTCTGTATGCCTCCTCATACCTCTCATCTTTTACAACCGCTTGATGTTGGTGTGTTTGGCCCACTAAAGCGCGCATATGGAAAACTAGTGGAAGGGATGATGATTGCTGGCAACAATCATATTGATAAGGAGGATTTCTTATCTCTCTATCCACCTGCTCGCGAAAAGGTGTTCACTAGGGAGAATATATGCAGCGGCTTCAGGGGTGCAGGACTTAAGCCACTTGATGAAGAGCGAGTCCTTGAAAAGATTACTTTCCAACTTCGCACACCAACGCCACCTCTTGTTGAAGTCGAAAGCTCAATCTCCTCTGCTTTTCAAACACCTCAGAATCCTCGCCAACTTGATCACAAGGTCCGCAGTCTACAGAGAAGCCTTCAAAAAGAAAGCTTTCTAGCAGTCCAATATCTCATATTCAACATCTTGAAAAAGCTGCACAGATGGCAATGAACACGAACCTTCTTCTTCAACAGGAAATTAAGGTTCTACGGGCCGAGAATGAGCGGAAAATAAAGAAAAAGGCAAGGAAGCGTGCTATTCTAGGTGATGATCTTGTTTTGTTTATACAGGAAGGTCAGAATCGGATCCAGCAGCTTGATATGCAGCTTAACGAGCAGGTTGATGAGCCTACACCAAGGCCTCGCAAGCGAGCTCCACAACGCTGCAGTGGCTGCGCGACTATTGGACATACTATTAGGAGTTGTCCTAATAAATAGCTATTCATTTGTCGTTTAGACAGTCCAGTTTGATTATCTTTTCGTGGTTGAGGAAGCTTCAAATTGCATATGCGTGGTAAAAATTCGCGGTTCGGTTGTATTCGCGGCTCGCTTGTGGATTACGTTAGCAGATCCTACTCTTATGTAATACAGAGCTAGTTGTGGTTATTGTAGTCTTATACTTACTGGATAATCAGTGAAAACTTGGGTGGAAATATATATTTATATTTGATGTAGATGGACTTCATTTTTTGATAAGTGTCATCTGAATATAGCGTACACTACTAATTCTTAAACCACTCTAAAACTGGTATCGAAATATTCCTTTTACTTCAGCATCTATATAGTATCTCTATCATCATCTATAATGTTGTGTTCTTGAGTAATATGGCATTAAGTATAGATGATAGGCATTTCAGAGGGGTTATGTGAGCGATATATCATTATGTCAGGTAGTCTGTTGGGTAGTTGTATAGTTGGCTAGTTTCTTGCGGGTACCCGTTGGATATCGTACGATATCTAACAAATTACCCACCTTTGACTAATCTATAGCCAATCAGCCTTAATAACTACGTTGAACACGTTGAAATCATAGTCGTATAGTTGTTTGCCTCCCCTTTGTGTCAGCTGAAATATCAGTAAGTCTCTTAGTAAGACACTCTGAGTGCTACTGCTTTATCTACTCTGTCTACAGTTTGCCTACCATGTCGTGTTCCCAGACATCTGATACACTGTATGAGCTTTCGCAGTGTACTGATTCATTTATTGATCCAGATCTTTTGCAATCTGACGATTTCTCTGTGGCGCTCACTGGCCAATTTACTACGCGATATACTTCTATTTTTGAAGTTCCAGCTCCTCCTCAATATCCTACGGCACCTGATTCACTAGAGCCCGTTGGCAAACCACACCAGTTACTCTATATTCTCTATCCTAGCAACAAAAGTGATCCAAATATGAACAGCACTCGACAACACTTTGTTGACTGGAGGATAACAACTGAGTATGGCCAGAGGGAGGTTCTACAGAAACCGGTAGCTTGGAACAGTGAGCAGAAGACCTCTTCAGTCTGGATTTGTCAATATCAGCGAGGTCGGCTCAAGCCAGCAACAATCCGAGAACTTATGCTACATTCATTCTCAGCCAAGTTTGAACTACGGCAGAGTGATCTCGATAAGGCAAAGGAGTATCTTGAGTCTGGGGGAGCTGCTCTATTTAAGGAGCTGTGGAAGCCTACTGTTGGAATTCAAACCGGTTCAACACTTGGCTTCCAAGGCTGCGATCAATATCACCTGATCAACTGGCCATATCCCTCATTTCGACACAAATTAATGCTGTCAGATGAGTGCGTGTTCATCCGAGGAGCATCCCGCAGATGAGATATATCAGAATTACCCCACTTTACACCGCTTGTTTGCTTACTGCATACGTTACTTCCGTTTGTTGTGTTTACATCTTGATTTGTGTATTTAAGACTGCTCCTGATCATAGCTAGGTGATCAGGCGAATTCTAAGTGAATCTGAACCCGCAACACGACCCTTCGAGGCGAAGCCCGTCCTCGAGCGAATAGTCTGTGATTTGTCTCAACCTTAAAAGTATCCTCGGTCCAGCACATGGCTCGCTTTGTCATAGACCCCGAATGCTGACATATAGTAAATATATTTATTTTTGGATTTGATCCTATAATACAATAAAGTAATTATATATATTTATATATAATATAATGTTCATATATAGTGTTTAGAAGTTAACACGGTTCAACACCTAAATTCTAATGCGATCATATTCACCTGATTAATTGGCTAGGACTCGAGGTTTATCAGAGGGTGGTCCCACGGTTGAGAAGAAGGCAAACGTCTTTTTCTTATGAGTGATTTATTGTATTTACCCCACTTCTTTTCTACCGTGTTTATCCTGTTTGTTTCCATTTTGGTCTATTTATACGAGAATGATCCCATTATTAGTTAGACAGACAGATTCTTCTGGAGACAGATTTTTTCCTGAGACAGTTTTCTCTGAATCGATCTGTTCTCACAATCTAATCCTTGATCCCATTTGGGGTCAAGCATATGGCTAAGCGAAGTCATAGACCCCGAATGCCGAAAATAATTATATTTTTCTAAAATATCAAATTACAGCTAAGCACAAAATAGTGGAAAATATTAGTTTACTAAATCTATAAATCTAAATTAAAAAGATAATAATTTCTCTATATACAATCAGATAGATACTATATGCACTGAAAATTGTATATATAAGAATGAATAGTTCTACATAAAAGAGATTATAAAAATAAACAAAAAATATAGCTCTAATAATAATTTATATTACAGATATTAATTTAGCTTTCTGTAACTTCAGCATAAATTTATGTCAGCAATCGGGGTCTATGACTCGTCTTAGTCATGTGCTGGACCTCGATTGACGTGGAAAGATAAGATGGGTGAGAACAGCTAATATTCAGAGATGAGAACCTTCAACTGCCTAACTAGCTAACGTTGGAATCAATCTCATATAAATAGACCAAAATAGAAGCAAACAAGCAGACAAACAATATAAGCGAAAGCGGGGTAAATTTCGTACTTTCCCCTTTACACACGAGCTAACTCTCTTATTCCCCAGTGAGCTGATCAGGATTACATCACAGCCTTAGAAGTCAGGTGTTGAACTACTTTGACTTCCAACAATTTATTAATATTTCTTATTTTTCTAGTACCAATTTTTTGGAAACCAAGATAGGTAAGAAGTTGTCAGCATCCGCTGGTATGCGATGACAAAGCAAGTTGACTGATGCTAAATCATATAACCAGGAATGTGTGGAAGAAGAGTGAGTTCAGTTAAAGAGATAGAACTGTCTGATTAACTAATGATGTAACTAAGTAGATATATATAGACCGAAAATAGAACAAATAGTGCAAACAAAATATGCAATGAAAAGGGGCACGAGCAGGGGTAGTTCGATACATTAAACGCCATGCATCTAAGGTGGCTTCAATATATTGGACGCCACTCATAGGGAGGGTTCAGTATTCAGAATTTCGGATGAACTATCGGCCGTCACTCTCAAGGGTAATCACGTATGATTTCCCGACAGAAGTTTATATCCCCAAAACTCCACAAATAATTTCCAAAATTATAGATAATATTTAAAAAATTAAATATGAACGGGACTTTAATCCTATAACACTGTCTATTATGATACTCTTCATCTAGAAAATCCAGTGTCTACCTGTAAATCACTTAAAGCTTACTTTTCTACTAGTTACTATATCTTATGCTAGTGATCCTATACCTAGTTTTCTTATAGTTATAATTTTTGAGATATTATTATAGAGATAGTAAACGTCGGCATTTGGGGTCTATGACAAAGCGAGTCATGTGCTGGATCCCAAATGACGTGGAAAGATAAGATGGGTGAGAACAGATGATGGGAACTTGCGAATGACACCCTTTCCGACGACAGAGGTTGTTATCGTTCTCTGTCTTCGGGCTACCCAGTCGTCTGGGTATCTCCAACTTGAACAGTCGAGATTGATGGTTGAAAATCAGATAGAAGATCGAGGTTATTACAGATGTGCAGGGTGGAACCAGTATCAAACACACCCATACATCATTTTCCTTTTCTGAACCATGGGCGTGAAGAGTGAATGTTTTCTTTGTCTGATAACATGAGAAAGCACCGCGGTTTTTCGGCCGAAAAGCAGATTTCTGACTCGGTGTTTTTTGATCGCTTTTTCATATGCGAATCTGAACTCATAGCGTTCTGCATAACCATTTATGTTCTGTTTGTTTGGCGGCCCGATTGACTGGATGGCCCGAAGACAGAGAACGATAACAACCTCGAGCACGGAAGCAGAACTACTAGCCCTTTTGCAGGCTAGTAAACAGCTATATTGGACAATGAGGTTGTTCCCTTTTATCGAGTTTGACCCAGAGCATCAATTCCTAATCAGATGTGATAACAAACAGACTGTTGATCTGATAACATGAGAAAGATCAGATTTTCAGACCAAATTGCATCATGTCATTCACCGACTTTGGATAATACAGGAAGTTCAGGCAAACAGACTCGAGATCAAATGGGTTAAATCATCTGAAATGCCTGCAGATGGTTTGACTAAGCGGTTTTCTCGAGAAAAGCATGCCAGATTCATTGAGCAGATTGGGATGGAAAGGACTCGAGAATCACGATTCTCAAAAGAAAAATAAGTGGTATGTTGGAAGTTAACACAGTTCAACACCTAACTTCTAAGGCTGCGATCAAATTCACCAGATTGATTGGCTAGGACTTGAGGTTTATCAGAGAGTGGTCCCACGGATGAGAAGAAGGCAAACGTCTTTTTCTTATGAGTGATTTATTGTATTTACCCCACTTTCTTTTCTACCGTGTTTATCCTGTTTGTTTCCATTTCGGTCTATTTATACGAGAATGATCCCATTATTAATTAGACAGGCAGATACTCAGTTAGACCCTGAGAGACAATTCCTCTCAATCTCATCATCTGTTCTCACCCATCTTATCTTTCCACGTCATTTGGGATCCAGCACATGACTCGCTTTGTCATAGACCCCAAATGCTGACATTATTTCTATCTTGATCCAGCTCTATCAATATAGTATCGATTATAGAATATAAAATTTCCTAAATCTAATTAAACAAAACTGAGATAATTAATAGAGTTATATATTTTAAGTTACCATATTTCTATTTAGATTAACTATATTGATATTAAAGCTTTATCACCTTATTTGTTGTTTTTTCTATGAACATTTGTTTTATAATTTTGTTTTCTATACAAATATCTTAGAGATTACATTATCAAAAATATTCTTTGATTTAGCTTATAATAAATTATGCAACCTAATTTACTTATGTCTAATTAATATTTCTTTTTTTCCCCACATTTAAATTTTATACATTAACAAAAATTTCCTTATTTTCTCTCAGTTAGATCTGAAATTATTATAATTGTATTATGACAAAACATCATTATTATATTGATAAAACGAATCTTTAAATTAACGTAATCCACAACCGAGTCAGCAGTTTTCCCTAGCACCAACATCAAGCACTATTCAACGCAACATTATTCCACCACCACTATTCAGAATGCCTCTATCTCAAGAAAACCGAATGCAAATGGCCATACACGCGTACAAAAGCAAGCAAATCCAATATCAATCAAAAGCTGCTGGAGTATTTGGCGTACCAAGGTCAACCCTTCAAGATCGGCTCAGGGAAATGAAATCACGGTCGGAAACGCGTGCCAATTGCCATAAATTTAACAGCTCATGAAGAAGAAGTCTTGATCAAGCACTTGCTAGACGCAGATAAACGAGTCTTGTCGATTTGACCTGAGTTACTGCGTGGAATGGCGCAGATCTTACTTCGTGAGCGTACCCAGGATCCTACCACAACCATTGGTGTTAACTGGGCATACAACTTTGTTAAACGCCATCCAGCGCTACGTACACGATATAATCGGAGGATTACATACCAGCGTGCAAAGCAGGAGAATCCGATGGTTATGAAACAGTGGTTTGGGACTGTGCATGAAGCTATTCAGGAACATGGTATCAATGAGGATGATATCTGGAATTTTGACGAAACTGGCTTTGCAATGGGACTCTGTTCAACCTCCAAGGTCATCACTGCGGTGGAGCGTAGTGAAAGGCCTTGAAGAGTTATCCAGGGGAATCGAGAATGGGTCACAATTATTGAATGCGTGAGCTCGAAAGGGATCCTTATACCCCCGTGGATCATCTTAAAAGCAAAAGAACACCAGGCTGCTTGGTATCAAGAATCTGCTCTCTTCAATAAGGGCTACGCTATCGCAAGAAGCCAGAATGGATGGACGACAAATGAGATTGGCCTTCGCTGGCTAAAGGAGATGTTTGAACCACAATCAAAACAACATTTAACTGGTGCGACGAGATTGCTTATTCTTGATGGCCATTCTAGTCATCTGACTGCAGAATTTGATGATTTTTGCAAAGAGAATGCAATAATCTGCCTCTGCATGCCCCCCCCCCATACTTCTCATCTTCTTCAATCACTGGATGTTGGTGTTTTTGGGCCGGTCGAACGCGTACGGGAAATTGACTGAGGAGATGATGGCTGCCGGCAATAACCATATTGATAAGGAAGACTTCCTCCACCTATATCCATCCGCGCGCGAGAGGGTCTTTACTCAAGGGAATATATGCAATGGCTTTGCAGGTGCTGGTCTTAAGCCACTTGATAAAGACCGAGTTCTTGAAAATATTACTTTCCAGCTTCGTACGCCAACATCATCTCTTGTTGAAGTTGAAAGTTCAATCTCCTCTGCTTTTCAAACACCTCAGAATCCTCGCCAGCTTGATCATAAGATCCGCAGAATACAGAGAAGCGCTCAAAAAGGAAACCTAGCAGTCCGATGTCTCATATTCAACATCTTGAGGACCACGCAGATGGCAATGAATGCGAACCTACTTCTTCAACAAGAAATCAAGGTTCTACGGGCTGAGAATGAGTGGAAAATGAAAAAGAAGGCAAGGAGGCGTGCTACCCTAGGTAATGACCTTATTTAATTTGTACAGGAAGGTCAAAATCGTCTCCAGCAGCTTGATACGCATATTGAGGAGCAGGTTGAGGAGCAGGCATCCAGGCCTCGCCAGCGAGCTCCAGCACGCTGCAGTAGTTGCGGGACTGTTGGACATACCATAAGACGCTGTCCTAATAAGTAGCTATTTATATTATCTTTTATATAGTCTAATTTAATGGCGTTGGTGGTTGAAATGCTTTAATATTCTAGTGATGACGGAGAAAGTGCCGACTCGCTTGTGGATTACGTTAATAGTATACAGTTTACTAATTCTAAGGATAGTTTTATCTAGTTAAGATATATCTACATAGCAGCATATATATAGAGCGAGCTACATTTGGCAAATGAAATTCATCATCATCATCATCATCTAATATATATCCTTTCAAATAAGTTAATAATTATTTAAAACTGAAATTCAAAGATAGTCAAAGTATTATTAAGAAATCATCCAGCTAGTTAGTCTCAACCTGACTGGTCTGAATAAGATCGTATTTTACCATAGGTTGTCTATTAGCAGTTGAAAATCTGCATAGTCGATGGTATATAGACTAGCTAAGAAATACCCAGCGCCGCTAACAAGGTACCCACCAATCATTGGTAGCATCCTGGTCAGAGAAAACTGCCTTTACTGAATCGAGAATTATAGTCACTAGCCTTGTTCACCATCTCCCTGCGCTGTGCATTCGAGATCTTTGAAGATACGGCCATATCCTTCTCCCGGTCAAATGCACGCATGCTGGGGTCATCTTCCTCCTCCTTTCGAGTTTTTTCTGGCTTCTCCAGACGTCGATTTTTCCCGGAGCGGTCCTGCAGGGCGAGTCAGTATCTCTAAAAACGAAAATTGTGGGTTCTCAGGACGTACATTAAACTTTTTGATCTTCTCTTCCATGGAGCGGTCCTTTGTTGTATTTTTCTTCTCAGACTTAGATTGCGGAGCACCCCCCGATGGGGCACCCACACCCATCACTTCGTCCTCGAGCCGTCTTATCCTCTCCTCGGGAGTTTCGACCCAGGAAGCATCAACAGTTTTGGAAGACGCAGTGGCAGCACGGGCGGTCTTGCCCGTCTGAAATTTTCGATTCCGTAGCTGGGTTGGATCAATCTTGGATGCCCAGTCACTATGCTCTGGCGGTTGCAGCATCCATTGGTCTCGACGGCTTTCTGCTTTTTCGCCCTTGGCAGACTCAGGCCCAGGGTTTTCCGTTTGAGCGGACTCTGGTACAGCTGGCGCACCTGCCCCGTCCGGCGGAGGCAAGCTGGGACCAAAGTCATCGTCACTATCGTCACTGTCGTCGCTGCCGCTGCAGCTGCCGCTAGCCTCCCGTGATTCGGCCGAAGGGAGCGACGGTCCAATCACTCGTCGTTTGGGCGAGGGGGGCGGCTGGCCCTCGTCATCATCTCCAAATTTGCGCTTCTCCGAATCCATTTGAGCTGAGAGTGTTGGAGGTGCAATCATTCTAGTTGTGGAGGGAGAGGATCGATTCGAACTTTTGGGCGCTATCTTATCGCGCTTGATGTCATTCGATAATGATTGTTGTACATCGCCTGACCGCCTCGTCTCCGCCTCCGATTCTCTCTTCACACCGGCGGCCCCACCTGGCGAAGCTATCGGGGAAGTCAGGAAGCAGGAGGTCCGATCGTCCTGTTTACCCTCTCTGTCCCCCGCATTCTGATTCTCGTGTGACGGCCCTTATCTACGCCCTTGTCCTTGGTCCGGACCCTGGGGCATGCCGCTGTCCATGTTAGCCTGCGCCTGTCAACACTACTAGAGCATGGTGTGAATTTGGTCCAGGACCGCGTGGCCACAATTGAATATGGGCCATTCGCCTGTCGAACCTCCTCAATCCGCCTCGGACAAACCGACGGGGCAGCTGCAGTCGAATGATTCCTCACCTGGGTCTTCACTCGCCGCACTCCCACGAGTGGCGGGCCAACAACAAACAGATGAAGCGAACGGAGACTCTGTGTCATCCCCTCATCCTCCCCGAAAGTTCCTACCACAGCCTGTTGAGACATCATCGCGTAGCTCTCACATTCCGAATTCAAAAAACAGCACCGACCCTTCGTCACCCAAAGAAGCTTCACAAGATGTCCGACCTCGCAGGAGACTCCTGCCGGAGCCCGTTGAAACTACAAAGACAAGCCATCGAGGATCCTCCATAGGGAAGCAGAAAATTACTCCACATGTCTCCTCTACAGTACCCAGAAGGTTCAAACCCGAAATAATTGAGACGGAGTATCGTTCGGCCCAAGGAACACCGGCCCGTTATGCACGGCTCCGAGGGGATCGGCCAGATGCACCTGGCAGAGCATCTCGACTAAGTCCCAACCGTGGAATCTTTGACCCATCAGAATCGAAATTCTCATACGCAAATCTTCTCCGCCGGCATGAATTACGGCGCCATTCATTTCGAGTCCCAGATCTCCCATCTATTCCATCGAATAGCAGTGAAGACTCCGATGCTTCTTCTGAGTCACCTTCATCGTCATCAGCTCCAGAGAAGCTAGTTGATTTACACCCAGAACTTCGAAGGGACGGTCAGTTATTCCAAGAAAGTCGCCAAGGTGGGCTTTCTGAGTACTTGCTCCAGCTTGCGGCTCGATCTGCACATCAACAACTGAAGGACCAGACACTGGCTGCCTTCCCCAACGAGCAGAATTACCAGCCCGTCGATCACTTTGCCATTGACGAGGAGACCAGAGATTCTGAAGAAGAAGATTGTATTTATCCTCCCAAGCATCATATCAAATCCCGCAGACAGTCCTCCGCAGACCTTTCCTGGGAGCTGGAGTATATGCGTCAACACAAAGAAGAAGCCGAGCAACGACTCAGGATAATGGCATCATCAAGAAAGCCGGACCTGAAGCCTTCTGTGCAAAGGTCTGGGGAACGCCCGGGACCCAACCCCCCGATGCTAGGAGATGATATCATCATACCGCAGAGTCTCTCTCCGCAGGGGACATTCTCTGAAACGGTCAGCGCGGAAAGTGGCACACAGGCAGAATCAGACCCATGCACGGGGTGTGGTGGTCTCTGGTGTGGACCAACTCGCCCGGGGGGTGGCGGAGAGATGGGTCTTTGGATGGGCACTTGTCGCAAGGATGAGGGTCATGACCGGGAAACGCAAACCCTGTCCGGCATTATGACCCCTATGGCGTTGGACGATGAGCCCGGGATGAGCCCCAGCCCTTCCCATACCTCTCGCGTGGCTCGAAAAGATTGGGCAGACCAACCTACGCCCCGCAGTATTCCCACGAACCCTTCAAAGTCTCTAGAAGATGAGTTCCATGATGGGTTTGTCACGCAGATCTACAACTATATCTCTCTTGGTTACCCCTGTGTTGCTCGCTACTATGATCATGAGCTCAGCCGAATATCAGGAATCCACGTCGACGATCTTCGACGGGACGATTTGCATACCAATGCTAAAGGGTACGTTATGGCACCTGAAGATGATCTAACGGCGGCTTGCACTCGTTGGAAGGCTCTTCGTCTCTACATACGTGAATGGGCTCGACAGCAGCCGAGCATGGCGGAAGATGACACTTTTGAAGCTTGGGGAGTCCCTGAGCGACGAGGAAGTTGGGCAATCTGAAGTCCTAAGTATCAATCTGGTTTATTTTGTATCTATGCCCACGCCACCCTCCATCAGCCATACCTGGCGTGGCAGATTACATATTTGCATTTGGAAGCGCACCTAGATGGTTATGAAATAATTTGCTTGCAATCTTGACAATACTTTTCAACCATGGCTGGATGATCTCTTGCCAAATTATACGCTCTAAATTGATACAAGAAGCTGGACTTAAGAAAAGTGGCTGAAAAACTCCCATGAATATTGCTTGTTGCTTGTCTGAAGGGACATGCACACATAATCTGAATTTCTAGTAGCAGTTGGAATTGAAGCCGACTTGTAACTTTGATGCAGTTTGAACGTGCTTGGTCATTCAAAACTATCTTGCTAAAGTGTGTAAGTGACAAGAGATGAAGTGAACCCGAAAGTAGTCCCGGCTGCTGCCCCGCTTGATCCCGCAGAATCAAGGAGAATCAATGACCATGAGACTCCAAAGATGACCGAGAAAGCAGACTTTCCCTCCGAACCGATTCATGAACAATTCCTGGAAAGATCTTCTGCTCCGGGAGATTACCGGGACCTGTAACGTCTGCTCCAAGCAGACTCGTGCTACTAGGAGACGAACAGAGCTCCCCCGCAGCAATTCGAGGTGATGCGATATTCTGTGTCGATAGTACCGTGGCGAATGGGATGTCCGAGACAACCTGTACATCGGCATTGGAACCGCTCATGTGCGCCTCTAGATCGGAACCCCTGAGATAACCTGGGAGCTTGAATGATGCTGGCTGGACGGATTCGGGGGAAGCTGATCAACTCGTGCCAGATAAGTCGGCTGCAAACAAGTTCGAAGAAATGGTGCAACACCGAACAGAATAGTCAAGACCTACTGGGCTTCACCGACGCCTGCTTGGCTGTGTGCAGCAACCCCGGGGCCAATGCACCGCGTTCCTCGACTCCTGGGCCTTCAGAATACCGCTCGATCCTGAAACAGGTCAAAGAACCACGGGTTAGTGATGGCGCTCGTGGGATTAGTTTTCAGGGCGTTTGACTTACAAGGACAACTCTGCCATGAGGGTCTCGTGTCTAAATGCCTCGCGGATATCTGGCACGTTGCTCTTGGCAACATTATTACCAGCGACGCCAGGGAGACTGCAGTCGGAACCAAGCCATCGTCTCTTGAGTGCAATCTCAAATCCACTCTGGTCCACAGAGTGCTTGGCCAATTCACACATGTCAACAGCGCTGAATTTGTAGATCTGGGCGGCGACGGAATATTCCTCAATCAGAGGCTCCTTCGTGAAGGCGAATTGAAGAGGATCATCGGTCGACAAGGAGACATTAAGTCCTCGTTTGAAGAAGCTGGCACAGGGGTTCTTATCGTAGGTGAGGAACAACGCATTGTTACTCAGTGGCGACATTGCAATGCCAATCTGATCCAAATAGTACAGATACTGGAGCAGGGGAACCTTACGCAACAAGATACCGTGACTGATGCTGTGGCAGCCGAGGAAGCCTACAGCCAGATGATCCGGATCGCCAGCCTCTCCACAGTGTGGTCGGAGAACAAATGTGTTGAACCCTCGGCGCTTCCGCCAGTTGTTCAGAGATGCAATATTGGCAAACATGAAGTAGATCCAATAGCTGTATGGCGGGTTCTGTTTGGTATCCCATTCTCGCGGAATGGGGTATTTCCTGTAGAAGCGACGCTCGGTCTTGCTTTCATCATCGACGCTGTCAAATCCTACCACGCGCTGTAGGAAAACGTGTAGCTTGGGGTGGCTTGACGGGTCCTTTGTCACTTCAAACAGCGGCTGGAAGACATTGGTGATGACCTGTTCAAAATTCTCCATCATGCCGCTTGATTTGTAGACATCGTAGAGACGAGGCACCTGGATCAGCCAGCGGACGTTGGGAGAGAATAGCTTATTATCGACCACCCAGGCAGCCAATTTGTCCCACTCTTGAATGGACCGTCCATAAATAGAGATACGCCATTCGACCATTTGGTATTTGCTTGATTCCAAGTCCGAAATCACTTCTTTGGTAATCTCAGCCAGGTAGCGACCTTTGATGTAGTTGTCCGTCTTCAAGAAGATTTCACGAAGTCGAGACTCCCCAACCGGGTTATACTTTAGATTAAACTTGTCAAATCGATGGAATGAATCGGTGTGAGCCTTTGAGGATAGCAGATTAGCAAAGACTGTGTGAGAGCGAACAGGCCTGGACAAGAGCAGAATGGATTTGTGTAGATAGGATCCAAAACAAAACGTACATGCATATCCAAGGTATCGATACTGAGATCATAGGCAGTCAAATTGATACTTTCAAAGACCTCACGCAGGGTGAGGTGCTTGCCGTCACGGAACAAGACTACTTCATCTGGCGACTTTCTCATCTTGCTTTTGATAAACCGGAGCAGATGCTTTTGGTTCATGCACGCCGAGTGGTGAACGTGGGTGTCCACCTTTCGAACGTTGTAAAAATCACGATGGGGAACTTTCTTGCTGTCAGCGATTTCCTGATATTCGTTCAGAAGCGTGTATAGCTGGAATTTCCCCTCCAGGTACGAGAGACGCTTGAAGGCAAAACTCTTGGCCGGTCCATCGGTTGAGACATCTACCACGGCATCCAAATCCATGTAGAACTCGCGCAATGTCGGAATATGGACAGTAGGCTCTTGCTTATCTGCAGCTTCATCCGATTCGTAGACCTGATAAACGCTGTTACGGTCCAAGCGATATGTATAAGAGGACTCTCCGGGGACAGGCATCAGCTCTTCTAGATCGAAGTCCTCGCCGATGTCTTCGCCCATCTTTCTCCTCTTTCCTGTTAGGTCTGCAGGGCCTCCAACAGACCCAGGTTTATATTCCTTGCCATCATCCCAAGCGGGCTCTGGAGGTGGTGGATATACAACCCACTCAGGCTGATCTCTGGGGTCATCACCAGATCGCTGGAGGGACAGCTCCATATATTTGGACCGACGGTCCAGGAGACCTTTGATCTTGCGATAGATGGCCTTCAACTCGGAGGTGACGGCATCTCCACCTGGTGCTGTTCCATTTACACCTTGGGACATACCGATGCCCAGGCCAGTTTCTTGGAGACTCTCTGCAGCTGATGCGTACGGATCTTGAGCATAAGCCACGCTGAGTGAAACGGCATGGTTTCGAGCCGCGTAGTCTGCGGCGACCTGGGCACTGCTAATCTGCGGTGTGCCATCGGCACCGGAATGCGAACCTGTATACCATTCCGACTCGTGCACCGAAGAACTTCCCCACGGGCGAGCCTCCGCACCCGTAGTTCTGTCTTCAGACGGATCAGTCATCGACCGGCTTGCCAGTACTGGACTAATGAGGCCCGGGTTCTCGCCGCTTTTGGAGGCTTGTTGGTGGTGCTGATAGAAGAGTTTCGCCTCGGCGTGACTCATGGACTTTTCGTAGGCATAGTCATAAGTGGGCGTTTTCTGCTGCTGGTCTCGAGGGAGAATGCCAGAACCGTCCTGCACAGGCTCTTCATGAACAGGAGAAGTGGCCGACTCTTCGCCAGAGCCTAAGGATCGGGGAAGTTCATCGTTGGGCGTGCTGGCATTGGGATCGAGACCGAGCTCGGGCTCAGACGACCCCATGACTTCTACTGTGTACCGGCGGATCGAAACGGAGGACGAGGTCGAGGTTGTGTAGCGCAAGAGAATTATTCGCGATTCACTGGCTCATAGTCGAGAGGCAAAAAGAGAAAGGAAACGCTGCGATCTATATATTTTTTTTTCGGGCCCCTTGTGATCCACACCGGTGAGCCTCGCAGGGCCAGATCGCGGTGGAGCCGTTGCGACCTTGGGCCTTGGGTACTTCGGATCGGCTTGGGTGTAAACACCGTGTTCAATCGAGAGATAACCAGGGCAGATCAAACCTAAGATAGAAGAATCAATGTATTTTTTTTATAAAAAAAAAATTCTCTGATCAAAGGCAAAGTCGCACTGAGGCAATGCGGAGAAGAGATGGAAGAGATCAAAGGAGGAAGAGAGCGGAGATGACGTCCGCCTAAGCAGTCGGTGGACCGCGCCTGCCCCCAACCACTTCTGAGCTCTTTCCCCCCTGCGGTACACATACATACTCTACAAGACTCGCAGAGCTCCTGACACCGCTTGACACCGCCTGACCTGCCCCCGCTATTCTCCATTCCATTCACTCTTTGGCCTTTCTTGCAGGTATGTGCTGCCCCTCCTTGCACTCGGCTTGACCACTTCGGACCCCTCCAGCTTCGCCACCCCAGCGGCTGAGACGAACCCACCGAGAGGCCTTGGGAGCCTAAACTAATCAGACAACATCAGCCCGCTTTCCCCAATCCCTTCTCCTCATATCTCTCCATTGACGACGCTCCAAACCAATACCTCCTGATTGCTGCCACGCACCATGGCATCCCTCAATCTCTCGACCAACGGACCGTCGATATCGAAGAGCTACCAGTCCGTCGTGAATGCATCATTGCCGACGGGCAATGCGGCTTCGCCAACCTTCGGCCAATGGGCTCTGTTTTCCGTCTCAGCGCCGCTCGTCAATGCCTTTCAGCAAGATTCCGGCAACAAAGAAAGTGTCCTGAAGGTCCAAAGCACTGGAGGTCAGTGTCCTCCCACCCCGCGCCCCTCATTCTCACTGCTTGCCAAAGCTGACGCTGACTATCGCGCCATAGATGGTGAATTGGAGGATCTAATCGAGGAGTTCTCCGAGGGCCGAGTTCAATTTGCCTATGTGAAGGTGACCGATCCGAACACAGGACTGCCTAAGAATGTTTTGATTGCGTGGTGCGGAGAGGGAGTCCCCGAGAGGACAAAAGGTTATTTCACGAGCCACCTGGCCAGCGTTTCCAAGTTCTTGCATGTAAGACCGATCATCCTTTCCTACGCTCTGACTGAAATTCCGTCAGGTATGCCCGACGTTCGATTATGCTGACTTGGCCATCAAAATAGGGGTACCATGTGCAGATCACTGCTCGGACGGACGGTGACCTCTCTCCCGAGGGCATTATTCAACGTGTTGGAGATTCCTCGGGCTCCAAGTATTCGGCGGCGTCACAGGGCCCAGCCATTTCGACGGCCGCCGGTCCTCGCCCTCCAGTTGCCAGCAAACCCGTGTTCACACCGGCCCGATCTGGCGGTATCGCCTCGGCCTCTTCGGTAACGCGTTCCAAGCCCGCAACCTCATCGGCTGGCGTGGACGATGACGGCTGGGGAGCTGATGCACCCCCGGTCACAAGAACCCAGCTCGAAAAGGTGCAACCTGCTTATCAACCGACTCGCGTGAACCTGCAACAATTGAAGTCGGAGAACCAGGCCCCATCTTCTCAGGACCCGGCCCCCGCTGTTCCCGAGAGTAGTGCTGACGTTGTTCGTGGCGGTTATCAACCTGTCGGTAAGGTTGATATTGCGGCGATTCGGCGCCAGGCTGCTGAGTCGGGGCAGCTCAAGGATGACCGCCCGACGCCGGTCAAGGGATCCTATGAACCCGTGGGCAAAGTGGACATCGCTGCTATCCGAGCTCGATCCCAGAAGCCGGAAGTTGCCCCTGAGACCACAAAGAGCCCTGTGCCCCAGAATGAACCTGTGAACATGCCCGAGCGACCAGCTGCGGGTGAGACCGCCGAACGCCTCACATCTCTGCCAAAGCCCAAAGTGGCCAATAAGTTCGGAGGTGGTCCCGCCTTTGGTGGCACTAAGCCGCCTCTCCCTACTGGACCCTCAGCAGCTGTTGCTACCGCTGCGCCGGTTGGCAGTGCTAGTCGCACTTTTGCAGACGAGGGAGGAAAGACTCCAGCTCAGCTCTGGGCCGAGCGCAAGGCCAGGGAGCGTGGTGGAACTCCTGCCTCAGCTGACGCAGAGCCATCACGCCCAATTCAGAGCCAGGTGAGCGGCCAAGGCGAATGGAAGAGCTCGTACGCAGGAAAGTCATGGGCTCCGGTTCAAACCGTCCAGGATAAGTCTGCTCCGCAGGTGGTCGATGCGAAGGCCAACGAGCCGGAGAATGCACAGGCTGAGCCTCCATCTCATGTCCATGAAATTCGGGATCAATTCGCCCAGGAGCCTGCGCCACCTGCCCAACCCACGCCTCCTCCTGTTCCGCAGGCCAGTCGTCCTGTTCCAGTCCCTGGACTCCCTACTGGTCCAACTGAGCCTACTGAGCCGGAGGAGGAAGAACATGATGCTCAGCAGCCCTTGCCCACTCCTCCCCCGCAACCGCGCTCTCCGACTCCCCCTACACCCCCTGTTCAGGATAACTCTCCTATCCGAGTGGCCATGCCCGTCGGTCGAGGCGTGGCTGATGCTCATGAGGAACAAAACTCTCCTCCTCCTACGATGCCAGTTCAAAGCCTCCAGGAGGCGGTTCCAGATGAGAGGGATCTTGAAGAGACTCAAGACCTTGGCCGAGCTACCGCCGAGGCCACTGTCGTTGGCCAAGCCGAGGGTGGAATCCGCGCTCAGGTGCAATTCGACTATGAGAAGGCTGAGGACAATGAAATTGAACTTCGGGAGGGTGAAATTGTGACAGAAATTGATATGGTTGACGAGGACTGGTGGCTGGGTGTCAACGCTCGCGGCGAACGGGGCCTTTTCCCCGGGAACTATGTCGAGGTTCTACAGGACGATCAGCACGGTGCCCCTGCTGGATACCACACTCAAGAGCCGGAGCCAACGCCAGTACCTGCACCCGAGCCCGTGCCAGCTGCCGTTCCTGCGCCACCTCCAGCTCCAGCAGCTGCTCCGGCCCCGGCTAGCTCCAAGGGCCCGAAGGCGATCGCGCTTTACGACTACGAAGCGGCGGAAGACAACGAAATATCTTTCCCAGAGAACGCGAAGATCACCAATGTGGTAAGTTGCCCCCCACTTTCTCCCTGGGACCACCGCTCAATCGACCGTGTACTAACTGAACAATATCAGGAGTTCCCGGATGACGATTGGTGGCTTGGCGAGTACAATGGCAAACAGGGACTGTTCCCGGCCAACTACGTACAGCTGGACGCATAAACCCCTGAAACCTCACATGGAGGTTTGTGTGTATCATTTTTAGATGTTTCTTAGTGTGATCCTGTTGTTTTCAAAAACCCCCCGTGTGTAAATAGCTTCGAAACCGCGAGGAACTGGAAGACGTCATGTCACCTTATGTAACCGCATTAAGTCAGCATCACGTGCCGCGCAAAAGGCGTCCATAAACAAGCGCCCCGAGGTCGATCTCCGTGCACGGCGCGAGGGACCTTCGTTTGCAACCCCGAGGGCAGCTTCATCCTGCCGATTCCTCCTCTCTCCTCGCGTGCCTAGCCGGAATCTCTCAGGTGCCCAGCCTTCGTCCCTCAACATGGCAGCGCTAGGCGAGGATCTGCTCGTCACCGTGAACAAACTCCAAGATTTGGTCTTTAACACGATTGGCAATGACTCTCTCGATTTGCCGCAGATCGTGAGTGCTCACCTTTCCGCCTCCAGTAATACTGAGATCGTCATGTGAACTAAATCCTCCAGGTTGTGGTCGGCTCCCAATCGTCCGGCAAGTCGTCGGTCTTGGAGAATATCGTCGGGCGAGATTTCTTGCCGCGCGGCAGTGGCATCGTCACACGACGTCCATTGATCTTGCAACTCATCAACATTCCAAGTGAACGAACCGATAAGCCGGAAAACGACGAAATCCATGTCCCACATACAGCAGCCAGCGTGGCCGGCCATCACGAATGGGCCGAGTTCCACCACCAGCCGGGCCGCAAATTCGAGGATTTCGCCCAAGTGAAGCAGGAGATCGAGGCTGAAACAGCACGAATTGCGGGCAGCAACAAGGGAATCAACCGTCAACCGATAAACCTCAAAATCTTTTCCCCCCATGTCCTCAACTTGACGTTGGTGGACTTGCCTGGCTTAACCAAGGTGCCCATTGGCGACCAACCTTCCGATATTGAGAAACAAACACGCACCCTGATTCTGGAATATATTGCCAAACCGAACAGTATCATTCTTGCCGTCTCCCCAGCCAATGTTGACTTGGTGAACTCCGAAGCTCTGAAGCTCGCCCGGCAAGTTGATCCCATGGGCCGAAGGACAATCGGCGTCCTGTCCAAACTGGATCTCATGGATCACGGTACAAATGCGATGGACATCCTCTCCGGTCGTGTATACCCCCTGAAGCTTGGCTTCATCGGTGTCGTCAACCGGTCTCAGCAGGACATCCAGTCCGGAAAGGAACTTGCGGAAGCTCTGCGAGCTGAAGCCGACTTTTTCCGTCATCACCCTGCGTATCGGAACATGGCGAACCGATGTGGTACCCATTTCTTGGCCAAGACTCTGAATACGACTCTGATGTCTCATATCCGTGACCGCTTGCCGGATATCAAGGCTCGTCTCAATACGTTAATGGGACAGACTCAGCAGGAATTGGCGAGCTACGGCAACAAGCAATTCAGTGGCCCAGAGCACCGCGGGTCTTTGATTCTGCAGCTCATGACACGCTTTGCGTCGTCGTTCATCTCTTCCATCGATGGAACATCTTCCGAGATCTCAACTAAGGAGCTCTGCGGTGGAGCGCGGATCTACTATATCTTCAACGAGGTGTTTGGAAATTCTCTGGAAACCATCGACCCCACTCATAATTTGACCGTTTCGGACATCCGGACTGCCATTCGCAATTCAACAGGCCCCCGTCCCAGTCTTTTCGTACCAGAGCTGGCCTTCGACCTTCTGGTCAAGCCCCAGATCAAACTCCTGGAATCGCCCGCCCAGCGATGTGTTGAGCTCGTGTACGAGGAGCTGATTAAGATCTGCCACACATGTGGCTCGCAGGAACTGCTGCGCTTCCCTCGTCTCCAAGGAAAGCTGATCGAGGTTGTGTCCGACCTCCTCCGCGAACGCCTGGGACCATGTTCCGGCTACGTGGAGTCTCTCATCTCCATTCAAAGAGCCTATATCAATACCAATCACCCGAACTTTCCAGGTGCAGCTGCCGCCATGCAGTCGATCGTCCAAAATAAGCAGGAAGAAGAGCGAAAAGCCGTTCTGGCGGAAGAAAAGCGCAAACGCGAGAAGCGACGAATGAAGGAGCTCGGTGCAGCCAACGGTGTTAATGGCACGCTGGAAGAGGAAGATGCTCAATCCGAATCCAAGAACAACCTCCCCATCCGCAGTCAGTCTACAAAGGGTGCGCGCAGTCTGTCGCCCAATGTGGGCCGCAATGCAGAGAACGGGATTGCTGCGACCTTGAACGGCGCACATGCGAACCATCCGGCTGGCTTCGGTGGCCCGCACACTACTCGTGACTCTTTTCTGAACTACTTCTTTGGCAAGGATGGTGGTGTTCAAAATGCGGCTCCTCCGGTATCAAACCGGTCCGCCCAGATTGAACCCACGATCAGCCAAAGCCTTCGTCGCTCTGAAATGCGGTCTCCCCCATGCAGTCCGAGGAATACATTGCTCCGCCTGAGTATGGAGGTGATGCCACTGTCTTCGTAAGTTTTTGATTTCGTCAGACTGTACATTGTGTCCCAGATGACTGTTAACACACTTTTCAATAGCCCCACGAAAATGCCGAGCCAACTCTAACGGACCGGGAAATGCTGGAGACAGAGTTGATCCGCCGTCTCATCTCTTCTTACTTTAATATCGTGCGCGAGACCATTGCCGATCAAGTCCCCAAGGCCATTATGCATCTACTCGTCAACCACAGCAAAGATGTCGTCCAGAATCGACTTGTCAGCGAATTGTATAAGGAGGATCTCTTTGGCGAACTGCTCTACGAAGACGACGGCATTAAGGCCGAGCGTGAGAAGTGCGAGAGGCTGTTAGAGACATACAAAGAAGCCGCCAAGATCGTCGGTGAAGTGTTATAGATGCAAGCAGGCGTTTGAACCGTGATTTGGATTCTAATCCGAATTCGAATTCACACGTTTGAGTATGGGATCTGTGTGATTCTTTTGGTTGCGTGGATGTACAATTAATGGGGCTTGATGCACATGCTCGTGATATATGTTTTTTCCTCCTCTCTTCCTGCAATGCCTTCCCCTCTGTTATCTTACCTCGGAAAGGGTCTTACCATGTTCCGTATGCTTTAGCTCCAGTTTTCTTTCCATTGTATCTATGAGGATATCGAATGACGTTGAATGCCTGAGAGATATCTTCCCTTATCCACACTCCAGTAATGGTGCCTTCTACTTAATCCCATCTATTTCCAGCCGAATACCGCACTCGGTTTACAATTGTAATTGAACACTTGAGAAAAGGGCATTTCTTCTAAATTTACAGATTAATGTAAGCGTCCGGAATCTATACTAACTGAAAGAAAACCTCTGTGAAGGTTAAGACGAAAAATGAAACCCCGAAACAGAAAAGGTATGGGCAAAAATCAAGCTCCAGTAGTCCATATCACTGACGCTTCTTTGTAGCCAATTTTCGTAATCTCGCCCCCTCAAACCCATACAATCCACCACCAACAAAGACCAAAACGGCGCCAATGAGAACGCCCGATCCCAACTGATTTCCAAAGAGATAGATGGAAAGCAAGAGCGAGACGAGTTTGCGGATATTCAACGCAACAGTGACGGTCAAGGAAGAAGATTTGGCGGAGAGAAGATGGACGCCGCGAATGCAGAGGTATTGCGTCAATGCGTTCATTATCAAATATGCCACTTGAATCGGGATGGAGCCGAGTATAGCATGAAACGATGAGTTCTTCTGAGCTATTTCCAAGAAATAACTTGCGGTGCTGTTGGAGAACAATCCGGAAGAGGTCGAAGGCATTATGTTTGAGCCTGAGCTTGTCGTCATCTGGGAAAGGAGGGACGGCGATGAGGAAACAATACGCCACTGCGAATATAGTTGCGGCCAGCTAGTAAAGAACAGAGGAAGAGAGAGCGCGTGTGAGTAGAACAGGGCTTCTTTCCAATGGTCCCGTCCATAAAAGGCATACAGCCTGTCCGCATAGATACCCTGGAATGCGGACAGAATCATAGCCAAAGCAAGGATTGAGAAGCCGGTCGCAGTAGTCATCATGGCAGTACTATCTTCTAATCCAATCTCGATAGACTGTCCTTTGGCCTGCGCGTCCGCCAGCGCAGCAGCCATGACGCCCACGGTCAACATGGCCACCGAGAGGACTTGGCCACGGGAGTAGCGCCGACCATTGAAGATGTACCCCACAATCATGGATGCTACCGGACCACCGGATCGAAGGATGATGTGCAGTGGGACAGAGATTCTATACGCGAATGCCCAATTATTCAACAGATTGACCGAAACGAAATATGCGGTGTAGATCAACCACGAGCGCAGCGGAATAGCCCTCGGGCTAAGAAAAAGGGTAACTGGTCCGGCGGAGAATGAAAGAAAATGCGGCAAGGTGAACAATGCGCAGAGGACGAATTGAGCAAATGTGATCAGAGGGCCAGCCGTTGGCTGCTCCTTGATGATAGCCTCGAGGGCGAAAACCTGGATTGTTGAACCGGTGTGAATTCCCGCTCTTGAGAAGTCCAATGTCACAGGCCACGGAGTCTCAATGATGAACTCACATTCGCACAGCAACCCCCAAAAATTAATGAGACCATCAGAACCATATTTGCCCAGCTTGGAACCGCCGCTTGTGCGACAGCCGCGAATAAGCTGGCGTCTTCTTTCAGACCGGACTTTGTGGAGGTAGATTCGGACGGTGACACGGTGGCATTGCGGTCGGCTACGACTGCGTCGGGGGATTTCTCGGGGACTCTGTAATTGTCTGTTCGTCGTTTGAGGCCGTCATTGTCATGAATCATTCTGCTTGTCGCACGCGACGGGGCAACTCCGGCTCGCGTGGCTTTGTTGACCTCTCTGGTCGATGCGCTCGGGCGTGCGCAGGGAGATGTGAGTTGTGCAGGTTGCCAATCTCTTTTCCTCTGGCTCTATAATATATATATATATACTTATCCCTAAGTATTTTTTTGGGGGGGGGGTCGTCGGTGAGGGGGTCTCGAATGTTGATGGGCAGGAGTCGAGGGAGCAGTGGGATGAGAAAGAGGGTAGCTTGGACTGGAGGAAGTGCGGAGGAAGATGGACGGCTCCACTCTTCTCCGATGTACTCTCCGATGGACGGGACTAACGACATCGACTTGGGCACAACAAATGCACTGCATTATTCATTATGTCTATATTTTATGGTACATCATCATCCACAATATCGTCGTCGCTGAGAATCAGTTTCTCTTCTTCTTGCGGCAATTGAGGTCCAAATGCATGGCTACTGCTGCTGGGTTTCGGCGGTTGTGAGGGCGCCAATTCGTCATCCTCAACGTCGTCCAGACGACTGCCTCGAATGCTGGTGATTTGTTTTAGTTGCACGCCACTCGGGTCATTCTGCTTAATTTGTGCCATGTAAGGCAATTGGTCTAACAGCGCGTCATGTCGTCGCATCATGGTCACTGTCAGCGTCGAATGGTCGCTCCCAGACTCTCTGTTGGCGACAGGGCCAACTCGGAGTTTCTTCCAGGAACGGACACCCGTGAATTCAGTGTGACTGCTGGTGTCATTTCTATGTTGGTGTGGATTGCTGAAGGGGTCGAGCATATGTCTCATCCACGAGTCGACGAGACCATCGATTTCCTCAGTCTTTCGCCATAGTCTGAGGGAGGACGGATACAGCATCTTATGAGTATCGCCTGGTCGGCCATGTCCCGCTCTAGGTGTAAGTCGCCGCGAGACAGGGTAGGGGAGAGCAAATATAAGCCCCCGCGAAGCCACCTGGAAGCTGATCTCATCTTGTCGGAGCATGTCCACGCCGGAATTGAGTGATGTAGCGCCGATGCCAACGCCCCCGCGAGCTCCTCGACTAGATCTGCGATCTGCGCCGAGGATGTCGCTGTCAGAGAGGGCCTCAATGCAGCCATTCAGTGAATCGGTGAAATTCGGTCCGTCGCATGAGGGAGGGTAGTTTTCATGAAGAGCACAGATAAATGTAGAGATATCGGTGCCTGTTTCTTCAGCCAATTCATCAACCGCGACCTGCGAGACCTTGGGCCGTCGGCAGTCGACTAGATGACCTGGTGGGGATGGAGGGATCGTAGCATCGCTGGGTATTAAGCTAGGATCCAGACGCTTGTTGTAGACAATCTTGCCCACCGCGTGGAACATACCCAGGCTTGCTTCTCGCTGCGATATCAACTCGAGTGATTCATGTTCCATGGGCGTGAGCGCCGTCTTCCCTCGAGACCTCTTCGTTTTGGCAAGAGTGCCACTCCATGCCCCAGCCTGATCTCCCTTCAGACAGAGAAATTCGAGTGATGATATGGCACTGCGGATATCTCCAATCTCAGCAATCTTTTCCAGGACGGCAGGACCAGGAATTCGAGCACGCTTGGAGAACTGGGACTCTTTTTCAAGGACCAATCGCAGGGCCTTTTGCATGAAAGTGGCTGCTACGCTGTTGAAATCAATAATGGTGGTGCTAGGATGATTATAGAGCATGGGTCCAAGTAGTCGGTGAACAGTCAAGTTATCTGAAATCGAGGAGGCCGAGCTCAATAATGTCTCGGAGACAATCATCACAATAGGTGGATGCATCCACCCACCCCACGCTTGATCTGCAGCAGCTGCAAGATAGCGCTGTAGGGAAGTTCGAAATGCTGCGAGGCTTGAAGAGCTCCGGTTCAACACTGTCGGGAACTCCTCCACGAGCAAAACGCGACGATTGCGAGAGGGTGTCTCATTGTGCTTCTGTGTTACCGACGCGTCCTCCAGGTCGAGTCCGCCAAACCGATCACCTCGTCCCAGGAATTCTTCGAACTGGGCACTCGAGGAGACGTAATCCTGAGAGGCGAATTCGGGGACTGGGGGATTCCTCCATTCGATGACATCGCAACCCAGCACCGCTGAGAGCAGCGAGAGGGTTGCTGTCTTCCCAGATCCAGCGGGTCCCCGTAAAACTAGCAATCTCTGGTCTCGTTAGTTTGGACACCTCGGTCATTCTGTCCTGGCTCAGTGATTATGACGTACCTCTCTACGCCTCCCTTCAAAGACATCCTCCAGCCACTTCTGTACATCAGAGACCTTCCTCTTGTGGACCGCTAATTCATCTAACCCCGACGGTGCATAGCGCTGTGCCCAAGGCCTCAAGTCTTCTTCAATTGACGGGCGAGAACCGCGTTGTGTATTTGGGACACTAGAGTCCGGCGGCATAAGAAACCGTTTTATCGGTTTAGTCCTCGGTTTCACACTTGTCGTTTTCTTCGGCACTGCACGAGTGGGCTTCGATGCAGGACGAGTGTCTGCCTGCTTTCCGGCGTCCAACTCCGAAAAGATCTCATCGTAGGAATCATAATCGTCTTCGATCTCATCTGCATCGAGCGTCGTTTCAGCAGGGGCGAGCGCCGGCTTCGATTCAAACTTCTGCGCAGACCATCGCTGGCCCTCGGTGGCTTTTGAGAAGAAGCTGTGCAGGGACTTGGGCTTGGACTTGGTTTGTTTTGGCGAGGAAGATGGATCTCGGAGGGATCTGGGCGGAGCTGGGCGCGGGCGCGTAATTTTTGGACGCGACGAGAGCGCAGGGCGGGCGTTTGTGGATGTCGTTAATGGCGGTGCCGATTCGGGTGTAGTTTCCTCTGGGATTGTCCGACGCTGTCGTTTGGGAGGGCGACCGTCCATGATGGGTGAGGCGAGGTCGAAGCCAGGCCGAAAGTTGCTGCGGAATGCGATAAGGGAGGATCCACCCAAACAGTCCGCCGCACTGGATCAGTCGCCCAGACGGTGCATCACATTTGGCAGTACATTTTTTTCATATAAGCTTAAGCATGGGTTTTAATTTAACGCCTATGCTGCCTCTGGTGCCAGAGATCACCTATTTTGTTCTCATGGCTCTCATGTTTTCTATTTTGGTACCTAGTGGCGCGGATCTCGAATATATGTGGATACTAGGTGGTGCGGATATATATACTTCACTTTAATCAACTCTCTACATACCGTCTATTCTTACAATTGATACGACACAAGAAATGCCAAACCAACACTACTCCAGTGCAAGCCAACCGCCTCGATCCACTACAGGGTATTTAAATATTTTCCGAAGAAGCAGATTGATCATAGTGAATAGCCCCGTGAGGAGGCAAAGCGAAGTGGTGTCGTCCCAACCTGGTATTATCAGCTGACATCACCAAGGAGAGATGACGATCGAGTAATGAGATGAATGCTTTTTCTACGGAGCGAAACAAGCAAAAGAACCAGTTTGGGCCTATCTCACCTATGATCTCCCAGGTATTCATAGTCATATTGAATCTTGGGAAGCGACCAGCCATCCGGACCGAGCAGGTAATCGTGAAGGCTAGTCAAATAGCAACCAGTGCATGGCCCTCGCCAAGATGAAACCGGCCTAATGAGGCATAGGGATCAGCCTTTGAAGCTTAGCTGAAGCCACGTTCGAAAACTGATTACAGACAGTGGGGAGCCAGCCTGCTGGGTGCAAACCAGCAGATTGGGCAGAGGTTAGAAGTATACAAAAAGACTCCAATTGATGTATCTTACATGGTCACAGTGGGTATATATCGACAATCCGTCAACTGCACCAACCCCAATAAAACATAAACATGGAAGAAGAAAGAGCAAAGGGACAACAAGAAGAGGAAACAAACAGACCAGCTATGAAACAGCTATACATTACGCCCCACCAAAAACATCATAGTAGTAATCCTCATCCAGACCATCGCGCGCGGGTACAGGCGGAGCCTCGCCCGCAAATGCCGCGTCATCGAAGCGGACGTTCAGAAGGCGAATCTTCAGCCCATAGTTGCCCACCAAATCGATCAGTTTGGTAGTCTCCGCGGTGATTGGCTGCTGGTTGAGTAGCATCAGCAGCCCATCTAACCATTCGGAAGCGATGCTGTGCGAGGAAGGTCGGAGGACTAGGAGGACGACTTCCTTTTGGGTGGATCGACTCGCTGAGCGGGTGTGACTGTTGTGACCCTTCGAGTGGGAGGTACTTGTGGATTGGGCGTAGCCGTGGATGGTGACCTTTGTTGCGGTTTGACGAGGGGCGGTTTTGACGGTGGATGAAGAAGCGTTGTCGGGATTTGTGGAGACGTTGGAGACGACGGATGAGACCGTAGATAGATCAACTAGATGGAATATGATGAGTCATTGTGCCCAAACCCCTCAAAGAAAAACAAGAAACATCATTAGAGATGTCACGAGGAACGTTAGACTCACTCTTCTCCGGAAGGGCGTCGAGCTCTGGGGCTCGATTACCCAGTGCATTGAATTCCCCAAAATGGAGATACCGTCGGTTGTGCGACAGTTGAACGTATTGGTGCGAGGCATTCGACCGGGGCGTTGATCCGGGGCCGGATTTGGAATTCGACTCGAGAGAGAACCAAGCGCCTTGAAGGAGACAGCGGATCCGCTGTTCCTTCACGAATTGCAGGGCTTCATGGTGCAATTCCTCACGGACCTGACGTAGATGCTGACCCCAGGCGTCTTCGTAGGTGAGCTCGAGCAATTCCATTTGCAGTTCGCGGAGGCGGTTATATTCGAAGTTGGCGAGCTCTTCTTCCACGTCTTGGACGTCTTTGGTCCGGGATGCACCACCCACCACAGATTCGATTAGGATTCGAACCAGCTCTACGAGCTTGTCCAGGTCATCAGTCTCGGCTGCTGTGGCTTTCCACATGCGGAAGAAAGCCTGAAGACCTGCAACATGCAGTCGGGTCCAGTGGAGCAGCAATGGACGGAAGAGCCTGTCGAGACTGGAGCGAGACTCCATCAGCATATAGTTCTTAGAATCATCCATATCCGACTTGTCCACCTCAAAATGCTCGTAGAGAATGGACGTCACAGCTAGAGAAGCCCGTGCAATGGGACATCGCTGCCTAGCTGGCTTCGTTGAGTGCTCCAGGAGCATCTTCTGAAACTCGTCTTGATGACTGCGCACATAGTCTGCCAAATCCATCATGCCTAGGAACCCGACTTCATAGAATTCCGCCGCGGGACTCTCTGACTCGAACCCTAACCGCTGCCACTTATCAGGGTGGTGCCTCTTGGATTTCTTCGTATCGTCTCCATTCTCGGCAGCCTCATCGGTTCCCTTATTCGGACTGCTGGCCAGAAAAATGCCCTTCATCGCTCTGCGATGCTCTGGCTTCTCCTGGTTCAGGGGAATCTCCTTCCACTTCCGGAGAAGGACCTTAGTAAGTGACTGGAACTCGAGGAGGGGGTGAGCAAGATCCTGCAAGGCAGAATCTTGCATGAGGACGTAGACTGCGCGAATTACGCCGAGATCCTGAAGTTTCTGGATGAATTTGGGCCACTCGGCTTCAGAGTCGTAGGTGATGGAATCGCGCATGAGGGAATTGATCAATTGCAGCGCATTGGCGCACAAGGCATGATCCGCGGACGAGAGTCGGCTGACCAGCATTTCCAGGAACTGAGGGTAGATTGCAATCGCGGGCTTCAGAGCGCGAAATCCGAACATATCTAGCGATTGCGATTGGCGGCCGCCGGCGTGCGGGTGTGAGACGACAGAGACACAGATTGACATGGCGCCGCGGAGAATGTTGACGAGGGGGTGAGTGACGATCAGTTCGACGATCTATGCGCGGGCAAGCAATTGTGAGCCAAATAATCAATCGACAAGTCTTTGATATGCAGTCGGTACAATGTCCATGAAGATCATGTTTACTGCTGCGGAGGGGGTGTGCTTACTCGCTCGACCAATTCGGCGTCCACACATTCCCACCCTTTGTCAACCTCTAGCAGCCTCGCAAAGCTGGTTAAACTGTAGGCGAGGGTATTGCCGCTGGCATGGAGGGTGAGATAGCGCAGACGAACCAAGCCGCCCTCGGCGATAAAGAGGTCAGCGAAGGATGGGTCGCCGATGTTGCTCTGGAGCTTGAAGACGGCCATTTTGCGGACGGCATCTTCATCGCTGCCGAGGCGCTCCACGAGCTCGGCGACGTTGACGTTCTCCATGGTGAATCCCCCGGGGTGCGTGGGAGAGGAAAAACCGCGGAGGTGAAGGCGGCGTTCGATCAGGGGGAGGGGGGGAAGAGGAGCGCTTGTGCTGGGGCTTGTGGGGCAGATCGAGCGGATCAGCGGTCGTTTAGATTAATCCCCAATCCAGTAAGCGGTTATAGTACTTCTGTCGTAGACTAATATTAATCACGAGTAATATAGGTTTTGCAGATTACATTTCTGATTATTTTGCTCATAACCACGGAATTCGTTTATACGTCAAGGAGACGTTTTCTTTTCTCCAGGGGAATCTATAAAAAGCGCGGCCGTGAAAATCCAATCCAATCCACTCCAATAAATCCAAAAACTCCAGGAAGATGCAAGACGCCGCAGCAGGCACATACACCATACGGACAGGGTCTCTTCTGCGACCAGAGATGACTGTCAGCAGATCGGGCGTTACCGCCGCCAACCAACGTTCCAGATGACATGGGCAATGTCTCGCGCCGTATTGACGGTGTCCACGACGCGGCCAAGTAGACCATTGCTCGCGGGCTCGCCCTCCCCTTCGCTGTAGGGCATGAACATGCCCGAAGCAGTAAGCCGCATCGGACGACTGGCAGGTTCGTTCTCGTCTTCGGGGACAAACCACGGCTGATCGCGCCGATAATGGCCGGTAAAGTCGAGACTCGGGTCTTCGTCCTCGTCGTCGAGCAGGAAGTTTGCGGAGGAAGTGGGTGGACGAAGGGTTTCCACGGATGGAGTCGGGGATAATGTCGAGGCGGAGGATGGGGTGGAGGACCAGCGGTCGAGAATGGATTCGCGAGGGTCGGGGGTGTCCGGGCGGTACTTCAAAGTGGTGGAAGGAAGCGGGGCGATAGTTTTGCTGTCGCTGCTGAAGCTGTTACGCGGCGTACTCCGGTTGCTCAGGGATGATTCCCCCGAAATCTGGCGCATCATGACAACACCTTCATCCGAAAAAGACTCATCGTCAAAGGTGAGCGGCCAGTCTTCGTCGTCGCCTTCTTTAGCCTCAACGGCGATGCACTGGACCACCTCGTTATTGAAGTGGATATGCTTTCGCTCGCTCGGGGATGTCAACCCCGAGGAGGAAGAGGCAGTGAGGGTGCCTCCGAGAGAATAGGTTGAGCTGCCCGTCCGATGGTGGATGTGATCCAAATCGGTGCTTGATCGAGAGAATGGCGGACGGGTCCAGCCATTGCCACTGGCGGCCTCTTGGGCCTTGAGAATAGCGCCAGCATGCTGCAAGAGGGTGTGCTGGGACAGAGACCGCTGCAAGATCGTCTCGGACGCAGTCTTTTTCTTTAAGATAGGTTTTCGCTCGAGGTAGGAGTTGGGGGTTTCTAGCCGACTCGGGGGTGGCGAGCCATCCGACGCCATGCCATCCGAGGAGGCCGATGTCTTCAGGGGACCATACAGCCATGTCACGTCGCAGTCCTTCAACCTGGGGTCTGTTAGAAACCACATTTTCCACTCCACTAGATGAAATGATCTGGGAACTCACCAATTTAGAGTCTCTGGGGAGATTGTCCCGAGGTTATTCTTTGCCTTGGTCCAGGTTCTCCACGACGCGTTTTCCAGCCGGACGCCATTGCTATAATCGCTCTTGCGAGTCGTCACATAGCGCCACGAGGCCCAAATATCCTCCTCCTTCCACTCATGCGAGAGATAGTCCACATGCCGCGAGGGTTCATCTTCCACAGAGGTATCATCGGCGGCTGGGTGCGCGGACGCTCGGGGGGGTGGCAGGACGGCGGCCTCTACCGACGTGTCGCTGGGAAGATCCGTTCCCTTGAACTGCTCCTCCTCCTCTGACTGCGACCGAACCGGGGAGTTGGGCTCCGTATCGTAGGCGGGCAGGATCAGGTCGTTCTCGTCAAGGGAGAGGCTGCTGAGGTTGGTGGGCGTGTAGAGAGGATCCGGGCCGGTCGGAGTGAAGTTTGGCGAAGGCACGCAGGAGAGAGTGGATGCCACGGGGCTGGGGCAGTCCCCGGGGTATTCATCTTGCATGGGTGATTTGAAGGGAATGCCGTGGTCGTGGAGAAAGTAACGCTGGGTGGTGGGTGACCGCAGAGGATCGGGGGAGAACGGGCGTTCGTGCGCCAGCACGGCCGTCATGCTGATTCCGAGGGGACAACGATCATCACCGAGTGGTGTCGACAATGGAGCATGGACTGGGGGACGGTGGAAGGGTGGGAAGAGGAGAAAGATGAGAAAGCGAGGAGAGGTCGCGCAATCACGGGGGGAGGAGATAGCCGGAAGCGGAGGAGATGTGGGGGAAACAGGAAAAGCAAAGCTCAACGGCGGACTGGACGGGCGATACTCGTGCCGTATTAATATGAGGAAGCGTCGCTCTCAAGCGCTACCGTCCATGAGCGACAGTCGCCTCCGTGCATATTTTTATCTCAAATCTCATTTCCGCTACGATTTGCGAATTGATTTTGTTACTGTTTCGCCACTGCTGTACTCGCTAGTGCGCACCGGCCGCAGGTTTACGAGCCCCCCGTCCGCAAGGCTAGACCGCACGATTCCCCACCGGATTCAGTCGATCAAGTGGAGCTTCCAGCGAGGACAGGCCTGAGCACGACGCACAGCGGACTGGGGTAGGACATGCGAGGTCGGACAGCCGGACCGCGGGATTGCTGAGCTCTGAAACGGGGGAGCTCTTTTCCAGAAGAGCGGTGCTGGGTTCATGGGCGGGTGCAGACCACTGCTGACCCTGTGCAACCACCAGCGAAAGAACGATCAAGTGAGGTCAACACACCAAAAAAAAGAAGGAAATAAACCTCCGATCGACGGCCCGATCGACTCGGATTGCAGCACGGGCCTGTTCAGCGGACGAGAAAGATAAGCTTGCAATTGTGTGACGCCCTAGACTCGCCCTAGGGTCACCTCATCCGTCGACTAAAGCCCATGGGTGAACCATCGACAGCGTCTGGGCGAGGCCAAAAGTCTAAATATGTAATAGTAATTATGTGCTATACCTACACTAGCACGATCCAGTATTAGTACCTATGAAGCTAGAACATCGAGCAGAATATAGCAGGTTAGTAGCAGGGCAAAATTCTAGCACCGTTCTGGGCCCTCGTCCAACTACCACCGTCATCACCACCACCACCACCACGCCCATGGCTTGCAGGATGCAGGCCGGGGGCAAAGCAAACGTCGTACACAGGCCTTTTACGTCTGTGCGCTTGCAGGTCACGGACGAGACGACCAGCTCCCGTCCTGATTGGCCCTAACTTAAACCCTCCCTCGCACCAGGCCCACGGGCCAGTCGCAGCGCCGCATGCGTGCATGTCGCCGCGCCTCCTGGGTTTAGGCCTTTGCAGAGGTACTATGCTAGCACTATTTTGTACTTAGTATACTTAGTATGAGTAGTATACTTAGTACACCCTAGCGCTAGTGAGTACACTAGGGAGTATGAGGATCCAGATCCACGCCCCCAAAAGTACCCAGACTACCGCATGCGATCCACTATCGCCATGCAACGCTCGACACTGACAGCCCGCGGAGACTTAATGACTGCACCGGCGAGCATTGGCATCCCCACGGGCCCCCACGACCCCTGGCCGGAAATTGCGGAGCCTGTTGGCCCCGATCGACGCGACAAGTCGCGCCGGGAACGGTTACCAGTTTTCCAGCCGATGCTCGCTATGCTACAGCCGCCGAGACTATGCGCCATAAGGCCCTGTCCAATGGTGTCATTTACATCATACTGTACTTGTAGGGGACTGAGCTACCCGCATTACAATGCCATTATATCACCGCAACCAAATGTGTTTCACCTAGATAAGCCAGACATTTTAGACAAGGTCAATTGGGCCAATTCATCCCTGAGGATGTCCACCATCTTCACTATCATACCCAGGTTATCGTCCCCAGCCTTTCTAGGATTCTCCAGGCCAGTATCTTATCTAACGGCTGTGGATCTATCACCAGCTGGGCACCAATTGGCGCCAGCGTGCTATCGCCCTGTGCTAACGCTTTAGACCAATGCAGCTCTGCCGTTGACCTGCATGGCCCCATTCGCAACCGATAACGAGGGCGCATTGTCATCTCGCGCCACTGAGCGGGGTTTTTCATTTCCCAGCCTTGGTAGACCTTGATGGGAGGAAAGTATGTCTTGCAGAAGAAAGTCGGCGCGATTGCAGAGACTACGTAGCTACCCTGGTAATATCCGCAACATATTATGGACAATGGGCGGCTCCACATACATCATTTATACTTAATTGCGGCACAACGAACAGGGCGGTTCTTCCCGGCGGCTTCGCCCGTTATCACGTGATTATACTGTCCGCTCTCCATCATTAGTCAGCCGTAGCTTCAAGGCAAAGCTGCCCCGCCGCAAAGCCGCAGACCAACCGAGACGAAGACGAACAAGCCGGTTCTGGTTGGCATCTCTTATCAAACAATGGCTGAAGTGGCAGACGCAGGCCCGGTCGAACCGCAGGCCCGCCATGTTGTGTACTGTGGAGGTGAGTTGCGAACTGAGTACCCCCGTGGCGGGATGGATGGCTGTCCACGCCAGCCCGGGCCGATCATTCTGATCACGGAGGGCGAGGCAGGGGATGGGCACGACCTGGAACGACTGGGCTAATGCAATGGCTGTGGATAGTTTGCACGCTCCCCCCGAGGTATGAAATGAGTTGATTGCCAGCTTACCTGCTGCTTGGACCTTTCCGTCGACTGCCATGCAAGCACAGCACGCATTGAACAGGGCCATTGACTGACCATGTACGAAACGATTAGTTCTGCGAGTTCGGTGGGACCGCAAAGAAATGCGAGGAATGGCTTGAGGCGAAACAGCCCGATCTCTGGAACCGTCTATATTCCGAAGGTGAGACGGAGCCCCCCTCTACCCTCTTAAGGCGACCAAAAAGCAGAGCAGTCTAGACTCTTGAGACGTCCTCCCCCCACTACTGCATCCCACTAGACCACCAAGCCCACCTCGAAGCTGCTGGAGAAACACACTAACAGATCCGCGTCAATCGCAGATGCGGTAACGGCCAACCTCTCAACCCTCTCCGTCTCAGCACAAGAGCGTGCCGCCAAAGACGCTGCCAAGAAAGAAGCAAAGGCCGCGCAGAACGAGCAGCGGGACGCGGAACGGAAAGCCGCGTCCAAGGTCTTTATCAAGCGGGTCGAGCGAAACAAACGCAAGCACGTCACCGTGATTATGGGACTGGAGGTCTTTGGGCTCGAGAACAAGAAGCTGGCCAAGGAGCTGGGGAAGAAGTTCGCGACGGGATCGTCGATGACCCGGTCGCCTGCGGGGGCGGAGGAGATTACCGTGCAGGGCGATGTGAGTGAGGACGTGAAGGAATGGCTGCTGGAGGTCTATGGGGACAAGGTGCCCGAGGCCAATATCGAGCTGATTGAAGATAAGAAGAAGAAAAAGGCAGATGCCGCGGCGGCGGCTGTCTAAGATCTTCTAATGATGATGAATTGATGTGAAGATAGGGGTATCATGACATGACTTAAAAAAACAATACACATTAACGCCCACAAAAAGATCGCAAAAAGAGCATTGTACTCGTGAGTGCTATAGTTCATCCAGAAATTGTAGAGGATCATGCGTGGGCTGCGCAGCATCACTCTCACTTCCACCCCCACCTCCGCTCGTACTCTCGGTAGCGCCAGCCGCAAGGCTCTCTCTCCGATCCGCCAAACTGGAAGGATACCAGCCGGCCGTCTCCGGCTGGATGGCATCGCCCTGCAGGAGAGACTCCCACCTAGAACGAGTCGTCGGACCCGAGGACGCAGATTGGTTCAGGGACTCAGAGAGGAAGGGGTCAAAGCCCGCGGATGCAGCACCAGCATCCTGCTGTACGCGTCCGTGTCCAAGTGCATTACTATCTCCATCTCCACGGGCGGGGGCCAGAGAGGGCCAATTCTGCAAGAACCACGCCAGGATGCAGGCGAAGAAGGCGCCGCCGATAACAGCCCAGAAAATGCGGAGACGACGCGAGGTGCGCTCTTGCCATTCCATTTCTCTGCGTTCCCAGCTATCGATGTCGGATTTTACGGACTCAAGGCGGGCGCCTAGATCTTCGACACGCTTGCGGCCCTGATTCATCCTTTCTTGCAAAGCGTCTGCCTTTTGAGATTGGGGTTCGAAGTTCTTTAGCTCGATAATCTGTTTCCGGATCTCCTGGTCTAGTGTCGAGGTTTCATGGTCAAAGTCTGCGAGGAGTGTGGCTGCTGAATCGGAGAGATCTTGGAACGACCCAATGGTCGAGTTGAGGGCGGTTATCTTCTCGAGGAGGTTGTAGTATGTATAGTCCAGTCGACGCGTGACGTCCGTTGCTTGCGTCCCAATTGACGAGAGCGCGGAGCGCAGATACCTGCCCGTCGTTAGCAAACAGCTTCTCCGAAGAAATCAGGCATCACTCACTCCTCACCCATTTTCCTCCGCTTCTTCACAGCTTCCAAATCCTCCATCGACCGAATCTCCTGTCGGCGAATCGGTCCCAGCCGCTCATGTTGCTCGGGAACATCAAGTAGACTGCCCCGTCGACTCCGACTCGTAGACTCCGAGCCCCATCTCGACCGCGTGGTCTCCCGCGTCATCGGCCTGAGCAGGCCATGACTTTCATCGCTGTCGCGCTCTTTATCCCGGCCTGACCAGGTTGGAAGGAGCCCACGGGCACTGGCGGAGGAAGCGAGATGGCTCATTGGGCGTGGGAGACGAAGTTCGCGCGACTTGCTGTGCTTGTGTCTGGTCTTGGTTCCGTCTAGACCGAGTGGATCAAGACGGGGTCGCGGTCTGGACGGGTGGGCGTGGGCTGCGCTGGTAGGTACGGATTCCTCTAGAGCTGTCCCGGTGCCTGTTCCTGTCCCTGCACCGGTGATAGCACTTGTCGAGTGGTGGTGGACATGGCGAGGGGTTGAGCGGCGGTCGCCGAGCTCTGCAAACGGTATGTCATCAGAGCGCGAGCCATGGGTCAGGGGGAACGTTGCCGAGGTCGCTCGCGAGTGCGTGAAAGGGAGAGGTGATTTGAGGTCCATTTCAAATGAAATATGTGAGACTCGGGGTTGGCATGCTGGGAGCTGGAGCTGGAGCTGGGGATCGTCGAGCTGAAACAAGTGCAGAAGATGGGGTGGTTGGTGGAGGCTGCGCCAAGAGGATCGGCGGCAGCAGTTACAGTAGCAGGCACATGCATTGACAGCTTTGTAATAAGAATATTTATTCCGCATAGATTCATAGGTACGATTATAGTGGGATCTGATAGAGGGCATAGTGTTGGATGGGATACAATAGTGACTAAGGGCCCAAATAAATGGAAGAAGCTTTTGTCCATTGATAGATACTGAAAATCGGCGCTGATATGATTCCCTAACACTCCCAGAAACGCCAGTGGTCACAGCCCACACACTGCCAGAGTCCAACCAGACGATTATATAGTCTTAAGAACCCACAACTTCATATCCGCTAGATCTCTGGGTTGCCGGCTGGAGATACATGCATGCATTGTAGAAGGAAAGAAGATGGCTTGATGGTCACGCAGATCAAGAGTTGAGCAGCTTGTTGCGCTTCTCGCGGCGCTTCAGGCGCTCGACACGCTTGGCGTGCATCTTTTCGGCCATCTTCTCGTAGCGGGCCTTTTCTTCCTTGGCGGCGCGCTTGTCCTTGATGCGCTGGATGTGTGCCTGATAGAGTCAGGTTAGCACGGTTGAACGGCAAGTGAATGGGCAGGCAACGGCAGGAAAAAGAAGACTCAAAGGACAGGTGAATGTATGCTCAAAGCATGGGAGTGTCCTACCTGGCGCTCAGCTTCTCTCTCTTCCTTCATCTCACGCTCCTTCTCCTTGACAGCCTGTTGATGCTTCGCGGCCTCCTGACGCTTAGTGTAGGAGTTCAACCCCGCATTGGGACGGAAGGCCTTCTTAGGCGCATGCCAGTTCTTGCCTAAAGCTCGGGTCAGTCGGGTAATGGCCGACAGTGGGGACGTTGACATACCATTCTTCCGCATGCCCTGCGGCGGGGCGGCAGCGGTCGAAGCGGTCGAAGCGGCTGGCGCGGCCTCGGACATGTTGCGGAAGGGAGAAGTAGAGGGATAGCAACAGGTGAGCACAATCGAGGTGTAGTAGCTGGGTTCTGGTGATTGCGCCGAGTTGGTGGTGGCGGATGTGCTGACGGAGAGAGCAGGTTCGCCCGAGGCGACTTTGACGGCCAACTTGGAAAATTTCACTCGGAGATTATCAGATCGATAATCGGGCTTGGCAGCGCTAGCAGATGATTTTTGCTCGTCAGAGACCTCGACGCTCCACTCATCGCTCGTTCTTCTCCTTCACCTTCTCCATCGAGGCCCGCTTGCACCGTGTTTGGCGCCCCGAAAAGCAAAAAAGCCTGGTTTGGCCCTGACTGTTCCTCACGTTCCACGACTTCGCTTGCGCGGGGCTTGGCACTTCACCGCCAAATCCCCTCTCTTGCGCTTTTTTTGGTGTCCACCTCCCTCCCCCCACTGTGTCTGACGCGCCCGAACAAATCGCTCACTGTTAAATACCTCCACCTACCCGCCTACTTATACTGTTGGAACGAAACATGCTCCTGCGATAGCCCCGTCTACCCCCTCCCTGCCTAATCCCCCTGGACTTGGACGCCGATGGCGACGGCCGAGCATGCGATCACAGTCGATGAAGCGATGGAGTTGCCCGTCCTCCCGCCTAACCAGGGGGTCGAGGCAATGAAGGATATCGTCTTCGGATCGGTAAGTGACCACTCGAGCCGAGAAAGAGAGCCGACGCGCCTACGGCAAGATCTCCGCTAAACCCTTCACCAGGCAGCCGGAATGGCAGGAAAGCTCATCGAGTACCCCTTCGATACCGTTAAGGTCCGATTGCAATCACAACCTGAACACCTCCCGCTACGATATACAGGCCCTCTAGACTGTTTTCGCCAGTCGTTTCGGGCAGATGGCGTGCGGGGTCTATACCGAGGCATCAGTGCCCCAATGACTGGGGCTGCGGTGGAGACTAGCTGTCTATTTTTCAGCTACCGCATTATCCAAGACGCCCTCCGCGCCACCGTCTACCCGGATGTTGAGCATCTTCCCTTCGCGGCGCTTCTGCTCAGTGGTGCGGCGTCCGGATCTGTCACCTCGCTCGCCCTCACCCCGATCGAACTGATTAAATGCAAAATGCAAGTCCCAGTCCAATCCTTCGGACAGCAAGCGCCTCGGCCACTCACGCTGGTCGCGGAAGTATTCCGACAGGAGGGACTTATGGGTTTTTGGCGCGGTCAACTGGGAACCCTTATCCGAGAGACTGGAGGCAGTGCCGCATGGTTTGGCGGGTACGAAGCCGTTTCCTCTTTCTTCCGCTCGTATAATATATCGTCATCTCCTTCGCAACAACCGAGTGACACCCTCCACGTCTACCAACAAATGATTGCCGGTGCCACAGCGGGGATCAGTTATAATTTCCTCTTCTACCCTGCCGACACAATCAAGTCGCGGCTACAGACTGAAGATATTTCTCAACGACCGGCGGGGAGCCAACGCCAGACCTTTTGGAGCGTGGGTCGCGCGCTGTGGAAACAACAGGGGCTGAAGGGCATGTACCGCGGGTGCGGGATCACCTGTGCCCGATCGGCGCCCAGCTCTGCGTTCATCTTCTCCGTATATGAAGGATTACGACAATTTTTTGGATAGACTTGGTTCTGCCAGCATATAGATTTTTGTCACTGTTCTCTTGGCCTTGTTGACAGGACTGATATTTCGGGTGTGTTGTGCATATATGGATGGATCTTGGTCTTTTGCTCTATACCCTGATATACAAAAAACATATACCTGTCACCCTGTTGATAATAAGATATGATGGACTTTCGGAATATAATATAGTAGATTTCAACTTATTCTGTCTTGACTGTAAGCAGGCTAATTCTTATTCACCCTATGGTAGTGTTGGTGTCCTCCAGAACTTAAATATACATCGTTGATCAGGTACGGAAGATACTCTATTGGATAAACAAACTTGGATCTGCAAGGGTCTGCTGTATGTATGCATGGCACGGAATTTACGCTCATGCAATGTGTATAGAGCTGTGCGTTCTCTACAAGCTACAATTACTATCAACTGGATGTCTGGGACTCAAGTGGGAAATCAAAATTGTATTGCCTAGTACAAGATGCTGTAATGCGAAAGTTGTGTCACCAGATGAAAGAACAGAAGGAATAGAAACATTCACCAAACCTGCCTCCCAGTCGGCAAAAGAACCCTCACCAGACACTGATTACACTTACACCCAGGCATAGCCGCATTGAGCCCCCGCCAAATATACAAAGCATCAATTTCAGGCGTAGGCAACCCCGCAGGAGAAGCATAAAACGCTGAAACAACCTCAATACTCTTCTCAATATCCACAACAAAGGGATCAGAAGTATGGTCGCCATCAATACTCAGCCTTCCAATCTGCAAGCTGATTTCTCGGAGCACACGAGCGACGAGAGAAGCAGGGAACATCGGAGAGGTAAGGGATTCACGCTGAGAGCGGAGCTCAGAGATGATGCGGGTGCATCGTTGGGCGAAACAGTGGGGTAGGTAAAAATGCGTGTATTTTGCCTCTTCTTCGCCTTGTTCTTCGAGGCGAGATATCTGTTCTGGGTAAGAGAGGAGGAATTTAATGATGGATTCTCTGTTGGTTGGACTATTGGCTAAAATTTGGCTTTGGTGAAGGAGGGTGGTGGAAAGAGAGTTTCGCAGAGTGCTGAATTGGCCTACTGTGAAGGTCATTTTGGTTAGCTCTCCTGTACTGACATGGTAATTAGCTAGGATATACTGGATCAGGTTTTGGTGGTACTAGTAGCTGGTAAAGCTGGATGATGGGGCTTATTCTTGTACTTGGGCTTGAGGTTGGGCTTTCAGTGGAAGGGACGAGGCCTTTGTAGATGATTTGTGCGGGTGAAGTCGATATAGCTTTACTCCTGAATGAGATCTTTCGCCTTTATCCGAGATGTTGACTTTGACTTGGCTCAGACCAAACAATGTATCTTTGTTAGTGATATTAAGGTTTTACACTGCCGGCATGACAATGGGGCTTGTTTGAACAATGGAAAGGTAATAAACAGAGAAAAGACTTCAAAGCTAAAGCAAGCATCCGATCAAATTGTTGAGTCAGGGTTTTATTGGATTTCTATATGAATCATGGAGACGTTGGGTGATCGTACCAAGACAACAACAAACATCATGAAGTGCAATTGGAAGAAAACAAAACCAAAAAAAAAAATAATAATTGAACCAGTGGGTATAGCTAGAGTAGCTGGGCATCCTCCTCCGCCACTGCCACGATGCTCATCTCCCCATGGCCGCCCTTGGCCGCAGCATCAAGGAAGTCCTGCACCGTCAGCGCCAGCCCCTTTTTACTCAAGAGATCACCCTCTTTTAGACTCCCGCGTAGCAGAGGCCCATTCAGCCCCCCATTTAACTCCCACACTTGCCCGTCCTTCTGCACAAACCCGATAAAATGATGGTAGTTATCATCCGCAGGTGAAGGCGCACTCGAAGACCCTCTCGATGCCGCCTCCATATGCGCATTTTCCAAAAATTCCGATTTGTACAACAAATCGGCCCTTTCGTCCGGTCCCAGTGTGATCGCCTGCTTCCTTAGCCGATCCAGCTCCGACTCCGCCGCAATATACTTCCCACCCTCATAGTTCAAAAGGCAATGCAGCAGCGCCATCAACCCACAGGCATGGCCGATCGTCTGCTTCATCCAAATCACCGGCTCATCTGGCCCCGAGCCGTGATATACCGGGATCATCTGTTCGACGTGTGACCGGGCTGCGTTGTAGATGGGTCTATCGGCGAGGAGAACGAGCGCATGGATGGGACGCGGAACCCAGGCGAGCATGTCGGGGGATACCGAGAGGACATCGTGGAAGCTGAGGCCGGGCACGACCCCGAGGTTCTCGCAGAGATGGGCCAGTACGTCTGGGTTGTTCTCTGCATTCCCGTGAGTATTCACATTAGCTGACACTGATGACCCCGAGACAAACCAAGGGGAATAAATGTTTTGCGACCGTCGACGATCTGCGCCGTGAAGGGAGCCATGGCGTCTCCGGCATCGAGTGGAGGTCGAGATGAAGTTGCGGAGCGGAGAAGCGTAGGGTTGAGCTTCCCCGCCTTGGCATCTTTTTTCGTCTCGACTGTACTTTGACCTGTTCTGAGCATTTTGTTCGATCACTCGCCCATGGAAGAAGAACACTCTGCCACTATTCGTCCCGAATCGTGCTGGAACGACGTGTGACTACCGCCTAATGAGCTACTAGCACGGTCGACGCTTAGCAGCGAGCTCAGTCCGTCCGGCCGAAGCATGGCAAACAGTTTTCGCGAGAGTTTCGAGAGCCCGAGACAAGTGAACCTCATTTCCGACGCATTAACGCAGGGATATGTTTCCAATGCAGCCGCTAACTCCCAGGGTACTCAGGCTACCGAGATAGGCGAGCGGCGGCTCCGTCAAGGCGCCGTTGACTCCCAGCACTTGTCTTAACGACTAATGTGCCGGAGAACGCCATGAAAAATGACACTCAGGATGATTATTGCTAGTATTGAAAGTGGCCATGAAATGTGAATGAATTTGATCACCAACTTCAATCACATCAACACATCATTGCAGTCGTTTACACTGTAGAGGGTCTCCAACCACCAATCATGCCCATCGGAACGGTCATCGAACAGGGAAGCCCCACCCTTCAGCCCTATGAATACCAAGCCTGCGTGTCATGGCCTGGCAGACTCTCCGAAGTGGATCGTCCAGCACTACGAGACCCATTTTAAACATCACAGGAGCTTCTTCCAGCCAGGCAGCAGTGTAAATGGACAATTTTGCAGGAACTTTGATACCACGACCCCAAGGTACTCACCAGCAGCTTTATAAAGTAAAGCTCAACTCTGCCGGAAGACATGACTTCAAACAAACCAGTCTGGCTCATTCTCTGTCTCTGACCAGCCGGGGCAATGTCTTTCGATCCCACAAGCGTCGATCTGAACACTGCCAGTAAGGAGGATGTGCTTTGCTACCTCGAAATCGAAGGCAATGACTACAATGGTCACCTCGGCGCTCGCATCTCTTCCATCTTCGTGATCCTCTTCGTCTCTTCCGCTTTTACCGTCTTTCCAGTCGTCTCTAAGCACATGACGAGATGGAAAATTCCCTTCAGCGTGTACATTTTCGCCCGATACTTCGGCACTGGCGTCATCGTGGCCACTGCTTTCATCCACCTTCTTGACCCAGCCTACAAATGTATTGGACCACAGACTTGTGTCGGACAGTCTGGATACTGGGCTGAATACTCTTGGTGTGCTGCAATTGTCCTCGCATCAATTGTAATCATCTTCCTCCTCGATCTTGCCGCCGAAGTCTATGTTGAGCAGAAATATGGGATGCACAAGGATGAATCCGCAACAGGGGCCTTCGTCCAATACGAACATCATCCGGATTTGCAAGCCGCCCCAGATACAGAGAAAAACATTTTATCTCCTAATGAGAAGAAAACTGACACCTGGGCCACAACCTCGACTGGAACTGAAACCGATGACACCGCCGAGCGCTCGTTTCGGCAACAAATCGCCGCCTTCCTCCTACTTGAATTTGGAATCATCTTCCACTCCGTCATCATCGGCCTTAACCTTGGGGTGACAGGATCGGAGTTTGCAACACTATACCCCGTCCTCGTCTTCCACCAATCTTTCGAGGGACTTGGTATTGGCGCCCGGATGTCCGCCATCCCATTTGGAAAACACACTTGGCTCCCCTGGATTCTGTGCGCAGCATATGGACTGACAACTCCGGTATCTATTGCGATTGGACTGGGAGTTCGGACCACATATGTTCCTGGCTCAAAGGTATCATTGATTATCCAAGGCGTGCTGAATGCTGTCTCTGCGGGAATTCTGATCTACAGTGGACTTGTTGAACTGCTTGCGAGAGACTTTTTGTTTGATCCTTGCCGGACCAAGCAGAGATCGAAGCTTTTATTTATGATATTCTGTACCCTTTTGGGAGCGGGAATCATGGCTCTGATTGGGAAGTGGGCATGATCTTAGACTAAAAGCTCAAGTAAGAGGATCGACTAGAAAAAGAAAGATAGACTCTGGATATTGCTGTGACACTGTTGTCTCAGACTACGTCCCATCGGATAGTGAATACCTGTGACTCTTTTCAGATAACCTTGAAATTCAATGCCCATCTATCCGATACTAAATTTTCATCCCATCTCATGCTTTCTCGTCCGATTGTAGGGTTTCATCCTAATTGAAGTTTATGTTATGTAGCCTAATCTTAACCTTATTCTGTTCACCCATATTATTCTTGTTTATCTTAACATTAGCCTCATTCATCTGTACCCTATAATTATTTATAACCTAGATAGAAATAAACAAAGAAGGTGCTTAGAAAGCTTGATATCGAACTTTTTGTAATTTTTTGAAACGAAATGAGCTCTCCACTAAAATCGCTAGGGCCAATTCCTTTTTCCATAAAATTTCACAAGTCATAAGTGTGAGACTGAATCTTGATGCTGGAAACAGTGTAGACCTTGTTGTCGTTTGTCTTCAAACCAGAGGAAGTAGCCTCAGTGAGAGCCAAGGTATCGGCAAAAGTGGAGTCAGCAGCATTCAAGATGATGGTGGTATCGAGATATTCTGTAAAATTAGCGTTTTTCTCAAAAGGATGAAAGGGAAATAGAAAAGCTCACCGTGTGCCGCAGTGGTAGCATCGCATGAATCATCCTGGCACTCAACAGCAGTGCCCCAACCTTGAGCTTGTCCAGAGCCTGTATTTCTTGTCAGTCAAGCAACATATTTACACACCAAGATCCACTTACTAGTCGAGAGAGTAGACACGGCCTCTCCGTTGACGAAAACGGTCTGGTCGTACTTGCTGGTGTCGTCGTTGAATTTGTCTGTTCCTTTTTGTTAGCACCATTTGACCGTAATGAACAAGAATCTCTTACAATGCATTGTGATTTCATCACCAGCAGAAGCGGGAACCTCTTTGCCACCTAGTTGCTCGCCTTGAAGCGTGCTAGCCCACACACACCATTGCCCAGACTTAGCTCCGCAGTTTCTGTTCATGTCAGCTAGGAAGTAAATGAGATTGCTCCGGAAAATGACATACGCATCAGGATCGGCGAAGGAGACAGCAAGAGCCTGAATCAAATCACCGCCGCTTGTTCCCATACCGGGCCACAAAGCGAGACGGTCCTTCTGGGGACTGGGAGTCTCGGGGAGCACAAGCGTTGTATTGGCTTCACGAATCCATGACTGTGTAGGGCCGAGGGAGAAGGCTGGGCCGAATCCAACTGTGCTTTGAGCACTGGCAACACCAACGAAGGCGAGGGCAGCAAGATTTCCAAGTGTATACATGGTGGTAGCTCGGGTGAAATCTTCCGTGGCACTGGAATAACCTTGGGAAGGGACGGTCGACCTTATATAGAGCATTTCAAAATTTGCATCATTTGATCAAGGGGAGAATTGCGCCGTCTCACCATTCCAGCGCTCCATAATTTCTCCGTGTCAGGTAAGGACTCCAAATTAAGAATGAACTCCCAGGCAATTAGAGATGTGTTGGTAGTTTCATGTTGATAGCTTGAAACAAACTAGGGCTGTGGAGACTTGTCCCTGAAAAATGCGATCCACAGTGACATTGTAGCACCAAAGCTAGTTTCAGCCTGCAACAGGAGCAGCTGATGACTAATTATGCCTTCTTGAATACAGTATCCGCTTCACGGATGAATTCTAGGGGAGGCCGAGATTCTGGGGCATCACTGTCATTATCACAACGCGCTTGCTGAGCTATTTCCGACACTCTATCTAATGCTTTAACTTGAGCTGTTGTTATATAGAGATAGCACCAACTAGAAGCGAACGACTCTTGTGTTCTCTGTGTCGGGAGCTTGAGCCATCGTGGTTTCGAAACGTCTGCAGGAATGTACCCCGGATTCGCCTTAGAAAGAAACTTAAGACGACCATCAAAACCTCATTTTTCTATCACCAGGTGCGACCAAGCTCCCCGTCACCGTGACGATTTTCGCATTCATGCTTTGTCTCCGGACATTGATACTCAATGTACGATCTTTCCACTTCCAAGATCTGTAGACCAGGCAGATGATAAGATAGGGGACCGGGTAAGGAAGTACTCGGATGGATGTAAGCTCCAAGTTGGGAAGGTGTCGGTGTCGGTGGGCCCACTACGGCTCTGACTCTCCGCGGAATTTCCGAGGAACCGACCGATCCCGCCCTTATCTGATCCGATCTTCCATCCATGGATAAATACCTCCCTTGGGGTACCTTAGCGTACTACAACACCAAAGCACCAGCAGGAAGCATTAGGAAACATGTTCGCAAACATATTCCTCTTAGTCAAGCTATTTGCACTCATAATTCGCCAATCTAGTGCTCACCTGCGACAGTTTTTTCATCATTTAATCCACCGTCTAACATATCGTCCCGGCATCAAGAACATCGTGATTGTTGGTGCCTCATTTGCGGGTTACAATGCAGCCCGGCACCTCGTGAACTGCATACCGTCAGGGTATCGTGTTGTTATCATCGAGAAGAACAGCCACTTCCAACTTACCTGGGTCCTGCCGCGATTCTGCGTCGTTGATGGACATGATGCCAAAGCATTTATTCCCTACGGTTCATACCTGCGCGCTCCAAAGGACTCGTATATCTGGCTGCAAGACACGGTCGAAGAGATTGCGCCGGGTGAGGATGGAAGAGGGGGTAAGGTGCGCGTTACTTCTGGAGAAGTCATTGACTACGAATACCTGGTTTTGGCGACGGGGTCTTCAGCGGGGCTTCCGTCTAGAGTGGACCAGCAAGACAAATGTTCGGGCATGGAAGCGCTTCTGCAACACCGGAAGAAGATTGAATCCGCTTCCGATATTGTCGTTATTGGCGGTGGACCTGCGGGCGTGGAGCTTGCAGCGGATGCGAAGGAGCGATTCCCTGATAAGAATGTCACCCTGATTCATTCCCGAAGAACTTTGCTGAATGATGGTTTCGGGACAAAGCTACATGATGTAATGAGAAAAGGACTGGAGAAAATTGGGGTGAAACTGGTGCTTGGACAGAAGCCTGCCATTCCACTTGGTGTTACAGAAGGCAATATCCAACTGAGCGATGGCAGTGTTCATTTCGATTGTTTGGTCAGTTTCTACGCCAATAACGGAAGAGCCAATATAGACTTCTAACATATTAACACAGATCAAATGCACTGGACAAGTCCCTAACACAGATCTCATACGCTTCGCAGCAGCCTCCGCCATCTCCAAGTCAGGTCACATTCATGTCAAGCCCTCACTGCAAATCTCAGATGACAAGTGCGCTAGTATATACGCAGCTGGTGATGTGATTGATGCTGGCGATACGAAAAATGGGCGTTCGGCTATGCAACAAGGACAGGTTGTGGCAGACAATATCGTTCGGGACATCCGCGGCAAGAAACAGATTGAATACTGCCAGGAATGGTGGGAGGGTGCTACTACTCTAACTATTGGCTTGGTAAGAAATTTTAACGCCCGATTCCTGAGTTGAAGCTGACTCAAGGTTATTCGGATAGAAAAAGGGTGTCACGTATATCACAGACGGACAGGCTGAGTGGGTGATTTCGATGTCCAGGAAAATTGAGTTGGATAGTGCCAGGGTGTGGAAATTCCTTGGAGTTAAGCCTTATGAGGACCCTGCTGCGGCGAAGAGTTGAAAATTATTTATTCTACTGTCCGAAGTTTCAGCATCAGACTGAAATTTCAGAGTAAATCAGCCAGGCAATGAAATAAGTAGCATAGCCAGCGACTAACCAAGATTTGTCTTTCTGTTAGGCCAGCTCGTTTTAACCGACCTCGATGAGTAGGGAAGGTTTACTCGGAAGATAAATTATCAACCAAGTGGATAAGTTACACTGAGGCCTGATTCTCAACGTAATGCTAACATCTGATTTGCTACCACTGTCAAACATATTTGCAAGTTATTTGTACACAGCTCGATAAATTTCCAGAACATGGCACAGATCTTGTGATACCTTTAACTCGTCATACCTCAAGTGTTGCCACTGAGCATTATCTAGACATGGTCTCATAAAATATAGATTCAAGTGAGCTTAGATGACAGTAATAGAATCAGGAGCCTTGGTCCTAGGTTATCCATGATTCAGACCTTCAATAATTGCCTAATGTCTATAAATAAATACAAATCGACACTGTCGCCTTGAGTTACGGTTGGTTTCATTTCAGAAGAATGATGCTTTCGGCTAGTTGTCCTCGACATCCCCCTTAGAGCATGATAAAGTGCGAAACTCATTTTGCAACATGTTTCTTCCAGTCGTGTTTATTGCTTAATGTAATCATATCTCAAGCAGATCTACCGGACTGTTCTGCTACTTACTGTGTGACAATAAATGGTGTGGCCGAAGAAAAGTAGCGGAACAGCCAAGACTCCATCTAAGTGGGACTTGGACAAGCTTTGGGGCTTTGCTTATTTGCAACAAGGCTTTTGCATAGCTTCAATTCCTTGATTTCGCCCTTCACCATGATAAATCTGATTCAGTTGCTCGATCCTCTTGACTCAGGACGAATGCGTGATGCTGACAATTTATTCCAAGTCATTTGACACTAAACATGCAATCCTACCTCAGCCACCCTTTAGCAGGATATGAATTTTGAGAATTCCGTAATATATCGAACGGAATTCCTATTGTGCTCCGGGAGAGGCGCTTGAAAGTCCCGCGTCGCAGTCTCAGTTCGTGATTCTCGCTGGATTGTCGCAAGTGAGAAATCGCGTGCAAGAGACTGTCATAATGAGTGATATGGCGAGCGTGTAGGGAATCAGCCGGAATCTCTCCCTTTCTACTCGATCTGAGTGAACTGAGGGGCCAGCAGAGTGGTTTAGTCCCCGTGAATGGTCGCATCGATTGTGGATCTCTCTCAGCCAACCCCGCCCACGCGACGCCACGCGACTCCGAGCTATCTTTATCTGGCATCGTCCCCCGCGTCGGCGTCCAACCATGGCACCGATGGCGGAAGTCCGTCGGTTGTCTCTGGTCTCCATTCGGCTTGCAGATTACCCATGCTAATTCCAGCCCGAAAGTTGAGGTTTTTCCTGTCGAAAGTGTTCACGTCATTCACAACAACATACACCTGGCATGACTCCCTGGAATTAATAGCTGCTAACACCGGTTGCAAAGAACCTTCTTCTACTAGCACCTACCTTGGCCAAAGAATGACCCTTTCTTATCAAATGGGCTGCCCCTGATATGTCGAAAAAGCCCATACAGAGCAGATCTGAACTCTTATCTCCACGGTGGCCTTGGCTAAAATGCTTCGATGCGGCCAGTTCGCCAGTCGCTCGAGACGATGTCACCTAATTTCCACCCCCGGAAGGTTCCAATTGGCCCAAACAGGGTCAAGACCAATTGATCAAGAAGCTTGAATCCAAATCTTCACCACCATTGCGCGAGCCCTGCAGCTCGGACCCTTCGTCCTGCAGATTCGTTTATGATCCGAAGTCGACCCAACGTGGTAATGTGCTAGATCAAAGAATACTTCCTCGCGGGTGGTTTATGGACGGTAATTTATTCCTGATCTTCGTGAATACGAGTGGAGAGCCTGGAGATGCCTCTCACCAGCGGCTATTCGATGCCCGCACTCAACCCGGGCATGTTTAGTCTCTGTAGCTCGTGGATCGTCATTTCAGATTCCTGAAGAGGAAAAGACCTAGTCTCAATCCCATGAATGGTGCGATGGCTACTCCCTCGAGTGCTCACTTCCTCGTCGTTCTGAGATAGCGACACTACAAGGGAAAATGTATAAAAAGGCCCTCCTCGCCGGGCCTTTAGATTCCCATTCCATCCAGCATCACAGCTCGCTTCTCTTCTCGAATTCCATTCCTCGAAAATCCATCATGGTTGTCCTTGACAAAGTCTCCGTCGCTATTGCCGGTTTGGCATCTATTGCCTCGGCTGTTCCCACCACCAGGAAGTTCTCGGTCAACCAGGTTGCTCGCCCAGCTACCAAGACTGCCAATTTCGCTGCCAATTATGGCCGTGCTCTCTCAAAGTATGGTGCTGCTGTACCCTCGCATGTCCAGGCAGCTGCAGCTGCTAGCGGCGTTGCTACCACTACCCCCGAGGCCAATGATGAAGCGTACCTTACTCCCGTTACTATCGGTGGCACTACGCTGAACCTCGATATTGATACTGGATCGGCCGATCTGTAAGTCCAATTTTGTTCCTCGAGCATCTCGAAATCAAATTGATTATTTGTAGCTGGGTTTTCTCGACGGAGCTCTCTTCTTCAGAGCAATCCGGCCACTCCGTCTATAATCCTAGCAAGAGCGGCAAACTCCTATCCGGTTACTCTTGGGATATCTCGTATGGCGACGGAAGTGGTGCCAGCGGAAACGTGTACACCGACTCGGTCACTGTCGGTGGCGTGACTGCTTCCAAGCAAGCCGTCGAAGCAGCTAAGCAAATCAGCTCCGAATTTCAGCAAGACACCGACAACGATGGACTGCTGGGTCTTGCTTTCAGCAGCATCAACACTGTCTCGCCTCGTGCGCAGAACACTTTCTTCGATAACGTCAAGAGCTCGCTTGATCAGCCACTATTTGCCGTTGCATTGAAGCACAACGAGCCTGGTGTCTACGATTTCGGTTTCACCGACTCCTCCAAGTATACCGGTTCAATCGCCTATACCGACGTTGACAGTTCGCAAGGATTCTGGTCTTTCAACGTGAATGGATGGTCCGCTGGAAGTCGGTCTGGTGCTGGGTTCTCTGGAATTGCTGACACCGGCACTACCCTGCTGCTTCTTGACGACTCGATTGTTTCGAGGTACTACTCGCAGGTCAGTGGTGCCAAAGAAGATTATTATGCTGGTGGTTATGTCTTTGATTGCTCCGCTAGTCTGCCCGATTTCAGTGTCACCATCGGTGACTACACTGCTACTGTCCCTGGCTCCCTGATCAACTACGGATCCTCCGGTGTTGGTTCCTCCTGCCTGGGTGGTATTCAGTCCAACTCTGGTATTGGGTTTTCTATCTTCGGTGACATCTTCCTCAAGAGTCAGTATGTTGTGTTTGATGCCAGTGGTCCTCAGCTTGGCTTTGCTTCACAGGCTTAGATCAGTGCTCTCCAGTGGCTATCAGTGGAAACGGTGAGAATATTCTTGGAGTAAATGGTGGAGAAAGAGAGAAAGACCAAATTACATTTCGATTGTCTGAGCAGGAATAGTCTTAAATAACAAGAGATCTGATGATGAAGCTAAAGCATGGATGAAACCAAACATTAGATGAACCAAGATCAGTTAAGACGACAGTTCATATGAAACATCTAACAAAATAGAAGAAGAGATGAAACTGGAAATTTGATAGCTTAAGATAGAACAAGATAATAGGCCAGGTAAATCAGACATAAGACATAATTAAAGAAGGGAAGAACTAAATATGAGATGGATTTCGATCAGATCAATCAGAAGATCAGATAAAGTAAGAAGTAAGATGAATCAGATATCAGATAAATAAAATATTTGATAAATTAGATATTGGAGGAACCAAATATCAGATAAAGTAGAAGAAGGGGTTGAGCCAAATATTAGATGAGTCAAGATCAAATGACATCAGATGAAATCGAAGAATGGATGAACCCAATTAACAAAAAATACAAAGATCAATTAAAAACAGAAAGTCAGATGAACCAGAAGATCAGACAAAAATAAATGGTCAGATAATCAGATATCGGATAAGATCGAAGGAAGAATGAACTTTAACATCGGATGAAATTAGATTAGATTAGATAAAAAATTGGACGAATTTGATATCAGATCAGCCAAGATCAATAATAAGAGGCCAGGTAAAACAAATGTCGGATGAACCAAGAAAGAAAAGAGACAAAATAGTGGATGAACGAAAATTAGATTAAGTAACAGCTCAGATATTTTGGACATCTGATGGAAACAGATGAATGAAATGGATACTGGATGAGTTCAAGCAAAAAGACCAAAGAGACCAGATAGCAGGAGCTTGGAGGAAATTCATTCCTGGTCTAATTATCTGCTTTTTACAAGTCATCCAAGAGTGGTAGCCCGGTGCACTTTCTCACCCACGGCTTTGCTGAATGCACCCGAGTCATGTGACCGGAATCATCGCCCGAATTGGTATTCAACCCGGTGGGTGTTCCGAGCCTCTACCGGAATCTATGAGCCCATCAAGCGCAAGTATAAAGCCAAGTGTCGCACCTCGCCAATTCAAAACAATTAATCATCAGTTCCAACTGACAAGTCTCCTAAAATCAAATCTACTTCGTCTAATTTGCCCGCCATGTCGACCAACAACACTATCACTGCCACCCTTCCCCAACTGGCCAAAATGATCGACCACTCCCTCCTCCACCCGACAATGACAGACGAAGACGTCCTCGCAGGCCTCAAGATTGCGCGGGAAAACAACGTCGCAACAGCTTGCGTCAAGCCCTACCTAATCCCACTCGCGAAGCGCGAACTCGCCAACACAGACGTTAAAGTCTGCCCGGTAATCGGCTTCCCACACGGCAACAGCACGACCGAAATCAAAGTCCTCGAAGCCACCGCCGCAGCTGAAACAGGCGGGACCGAAATCGATATGGTCGTGAACATCGGCAAAGTCCTAGGCGGAGACTGGGACTACGTCCAGACCGAGATTGCAGCAATCAACTCGGCCGTCGTGAGCCGGGGCGCGATCCTAAAGGTGATTTTCGAAAACGACTATCTACAGTCTCCGCATATCATCCGCCTTAGCCAGATTTGCACGGAGATTGGGGTTGCCTTTGCCAAGACTTCGAGTGGGTATGGGTTTGTCAAGCAGAGTGATGGGTCGTACAACTATCTCGGGGCGACAGTGGCGGATCTCAAGCTTATGCGGGAGCATTGTGGACCGGAAGTGCAGATTAAGGCTGCGGGTGGCGTACGCAGTTTGGATGATCTGTTGCATGTTTTGAGTTTGGGGGTTACAAGGATTGGGGCGACGGCGACGGTGGCGATTTTGGAGGATGCGAAGAAGCGGGGGATTGGGATGGAGCCGACTACAGTGGAGTTTAAGCCGATGGTTGAGAAGGCGAGTGGTTATTAACGATACTCAAGGTGTGCAGGGCTGTTAAAATGTAGTGTAGCCGTTGGATTGAGCTTTGTACTTGAGCCAAAATATATCTGGAGTGTGCTGCCTGACCAGGGGAGCTTAAGAGTCAAAAAATTATGTCAAATCCTTTCAATTTTTTAAGCCTAGTCTCTCCAATCGAAAAGTCTGAAGGTGTTGTGAATACGCCCGGCTCCATATCTCCCCTGCTATAGATGGGATCCACTAAGGGCCCGGTTGCATTAAGTACTATCGATAAACGGCTATCACCGGCGATAAGCACGCCCCGCTCGGCACGTTGCCGCCAACCTAACCTAACTCCCCACTCCACGTCACCGTAGTTAACTTCGACATCTCTCTACTCTCCCACGACAACCAGCAAAATGCCTCCAGTATCCAACCCCGTCTCCGCCGCAGAGCTCACCACGCTCTCTACGAAAGCCATATCCGCCAAAGAAACCGCCTACTGTACGTCATTGAACAAGCCCAGCAAGAAACGACAAAGAAATAGAGAAATGCTGATTATTTCACAGGCCCCTACTCGAAGTTCCGCGTTGGAGCCTGTATCCTGACGAATCAGGGCGAGTACATCTCCGGCGCGAATGTCGAGAATGTTTCTTACCCTGTTGGGACCTGTGCGGAGCGTGTTGCGTTTGGGACTGCTATTGTGAGTTATCTTGCCTGTCATAATTATTCTACTCCCATATCCTCTTCGCGTGTGTAAAAAAAAATCTAACAAGAGTGGGCAGGTTGCTGGACACAAGGATTTCAAAGCTATTGCTGTCGCGACGGATATTCGACCGGGTGCTTCGCCTTGTGGCATGTGTCGGCAGTTGTAAGTCACATCTTCGTCCTCTACCTGTTGTCAGTACCTAGTTCAGGTACACTAGGCACGGAGGTACTGGACAATGCTAATTAATTAGTATGCGCGAGTTCACGACGCCCTCGTTCCCGGTCTACATGTATGATGCGGATGGGAACTATACCGTAAAGACGATGGGTGAGGTATATATACATTCCCAAGAAAGAAAAGCAAGGTAGGATAACTAACTGTTTAATGCGTAGCTTCTGCCTGATTCGTTTGGACCGGCGGATTTGCCGAAGGAGTAAGACCTACCTGTATATAGGCAGAACTCTCCAGAGGAAAGACGGGGAACCTAGGGAGGAACGAGCATGACCAGGTCGATACAGCGATACGAATGAGACACGAAGTGAAACTACGAGAACAAGAATAACTACAAGTAATCCCGGAATCAATCGAATGATTATATCTAACCCAAATCTATCTGCAAAGCTGATGACAGCAATTGATGCAGTATCAAGTCAAATCCAAAGCAAAAGCATCTTAATAAACATCAAATCAGTGGCTCATAATGACACATATCAGACTCATTTCAGATTCACCAGATAGAACCCCATAAATCAGACTAGCGCATCCTGGAGCTGAAGCGGGTCAAGGCAAACTAAGCCTCCTCTTCCTCTTCAAACTCATCCGGGCCCAGCAGCTCGTCTTCATCATCCACGACGTGATAGTCGCCGCGTCGAGCGAACGAGTCCCGCGTGGAATACGTTCTCTGGTATCCGTATCCGCCACGACCACGGAACAGACCGCTCACACTCCGCCACAGACTACCCGTAACCAAGGGCAAAGCCTTGGCTAGCGCAACGGTGCCTGCAATGATCGCAATCGGCACGGTAATCAGCGCATCCCGACTAAGCCATCCTTGACCCGATCTTGAGCCCGAGCCATAGTTCTCACCCAGACGAATTTGCCCGAATTTCCCGTCCCAGCGGGTGTATACGAAGTAGCCGAAGGCGGCGGCAGCGAGGATGGGGATGATGATAGCGAAGAAGAGAGCTGCGCCGGAGATACCGTGCTTGCGATCGAACTCGTCTTCCTTGTTCGGGCAGGGACGCATGGTTCCCTTGTCCATGTTGTAGCGGTCACCTCCTTGGCAGGTTGTCTGCGGTAGTCTTCTGTAGCCAGTTGGCTCGTAGTACTCGATCAAGGAAGGGTCTTGCTTGCAGGCGAGACTGTGGTCAGGCTTTGCGAGGCCGGGGACGAGAGCGCAGCTTCCGTCGGATTGGATTTCGTAGTTGTAATCGCTGGTCTTTGTTAGACCACAAATTAAAGTCATCGGAGTCGTTGAGTACTAGTGACTTACCATTCAAAGTCTGCTCGTGTGCAGGTGCAATTGTTGGCAATGATATGCGAATGCGGTTCGCGCCAGTTAACCCAACACTCGGCATCCACCTTCTTGCGATGGTACTGCTCGACGTGACCGAAGAGACAGTTGTCATCTTGGAGAGGGTGTTTCGGTGTCCAAAGTGTGTAATCCTTATCCGCATCGTCGGAGTCGATGGCCGCGCACTCGCGACTATAGATAGCGCTGAAATCCAGATTGATAGTTGCCAGTTTTGAGGACGAGGATTTCATATCCTTGGCCCAGAGCAAGAAGTTCTTCGACGTGTCGGAAGGCACCGTTGAGATATCCCCAATGGTCATCTCGGTATCAGAGAATTGGTACTCGACCCAGGTACTGCCGCTGTCCAGACTGTAGTAGATGACCTTTGTAGGTTCGAGTTCGCGGACAAGCACGATGACAGAGCCTGCGTCTCCGAATTCCCACATGTATCGACCCTTCTTGACGTTCTTCCAGGTGATTCCGCCGTCGTTACTGAGGAATGTATCGGCGGTGGAGGGCTCAGAGAGATACTCGCCGACATTGCCGACTCCAAGGAGAAGACCAATGGCAGAGCCAGAGTAGAAAGTGTCGCGCCAGTCGAGACGCTCAGTGTAGCCGTGGAGGTGTAGCGCGCAAGAATCCGTTCCCTTGCCTTCCTGCACTGAGCAATCGAATTGCTTACCGTCAACATCCTTGTTCGGGGGCGGGAGCAAGGCCCATTGACCACCGTCATTGTGGGTGATAACAGTTCGAAGTTTCTTCGAAGCAGACTTGGTCTTCACTTCGTCCTTGTTCACAACAATGTTGGCAATAGCAACACCTTCCAGATGGGCAATTCGCTCGTAATCAATGTATCCATAGTTGCTCTGGCTCAGTCCCTCGAGACTAGAGACAAAATAGGTTCCGTTGCTGTTACTCTTCACAAGAGAGCCGAACTTGCGATCTTCGTCGGTATTCGCTTCAACATTCATAAAGAGCGCATGTCCAGAACCCGGGACAGCGGTGTATTGCTTGACATCGGTATAGGCGAGGTTATGCGGGAAGTGAGCCTGTGCGAAGATCGAGCCGTCAAGACTGGTGCTGACGTTGAGGAACTCGTGCTTCTCGGTTGGATAAGTGGCAACAACGAAGAAGCCGTCCATCGTGACGAAGTGGGCGATGTTCTCGAATTTCACATCCTTTTTCGAGAACCATTGAGTGCCGGTGCTATTTCCAGAAACAAGCTGACGGTCCTTCGTGCTGAGCTCAGATTGGTATTGTTCGCACAGAATGAGGTTCTCGGTATTCTCCAGACCTGGCTGGTAGCCAAAGACGCACTGCCCAACACCACGCAGCATGGGGCTGTCGCTCCACGTCTGACCTGAGTTGGTGCTGTACCAAGCATCCAGTTCACAGCTGCTGCTGCTGCTGCTGCTGTCACAGTCCTCATTGGAGCCGATCCAGAGCACCCACTCCATGTACTTTTCATGGAATACCAGGGGAGGAATGTTCCGGTCGATGTACTTGGTGGGGACCTTGATCTTGTGGAATTTGGCTCCACGATTGACCGTAAACCAGGCAGTTTGACTCTCGGTTAGGAAGAATGCTGCATCGGTGTAAAACCTATTCGGGATGACATCGACGATGTTCTCGCCCTTCAACTGCGTCGGCTGTGCCCAGGTCTTGCCGTGGTCGTGCGTAACCCAAAGTTCCTTGTCGCCGGTCAATTGGAAGATCGTCTCGTCATCTCCATTGCTGCTGGTCTGACGCTCGAGGTAGTAATAGGCCGGTTTTTTCGAGTTGAAGTAGTGTGTTTCGCCCACGCGGATTTTCCCATCAGCTGCGGGCGGACTGGTGGCGTTTCCACACGATTGTTCGACGTCTTCGTCGAGGTTCTTACCACCTTCCCGTGTACATGTGTTTCCGGGGATCAATCGCCAGCCTGAAGGACCCTTGAACGTGTCGCTAGGGTCCTTGCACTGACCGGCAGGAGGTGACAAAGCCACGGCCGGTACACACTTCTTCCCATCTTCACTGCGCTTGAAGTTGTAGTCACATTCAAAGTCCTCGGCGGAGCACTTGCACTTCTCCGACTTGGGATGGTCAATCTTGAACTCATTCTTGACGAAACACTCGGCGTCGGATTTGCGACGGTGGAAAATTTGTTTGTGGCCCATCAGACAGTCTGGTTTTCCGTTCTCATCAAGACGGGCAGCCCACTCCTCGAAGTCATTCTTGTCGCACTTGCGTTCGTGAAGGTCATCGAAATCAAGTTGATAGATGGTGTACTTCGGGTTGTTGTCTTCATTGGAGATTCCGACCAGGATGAACTTGAGGCTAGTGGAGTCCGGAGTGGTCGTGATAAACAGAGGCTTGATCTTGGTATCCAGCTCGAGCTTCTCCCACTCCTTGCCGTGGTTGATGGAATACATGACTTTTTTGGTAGCGTCGTCGTCCTTGATGGCGACAATGACACCGCCATGGTCGCCAAATTCGAATCGGTGGGGGCCTTCCAGTGCCAATCGCCAGGTCAAACCTGCATCATCGGAGATATAGAGATTGCCCTTGGAATATTTCTCTAGATATTCACCAGTATTACCCACGCCCATGACCAGTCCGGGCGCCGGGCTCGAGAACATCCGGCCGAGGGCGGCCAATTCGTGCAGCTCGACATAGGAAGTGAGAGAATGGATGTGCAGATTCTCGTTGTCAACTTTGAGATTTGTGAAATTTCTCCCATCATCAAAACTGATCTGAGTGACGAGTTTCTTCTTCTCACTGGCGCCATCCTCCACTGCTTCCCAATTGTCAACGGTGTTGACAATCACGATGCCCTGGATGTCTGCCAACTTCTCAAAGTCGACATTCCCAAACAAATTTCGGTTGGTATGTCTGATGTTGGGAGTGAAGTATGTTCCATTCGAATTGGAAGTGAAGAGAACGCCGACGGGGTTTTCACTCAGGGTCGTTTGCACATCGACCTGGATGCTGTAATTGGTGCTCTCCAGAATGGTGTATCCATCCTGTTCGAGCCGGTGATCACCAAATTCCGCACGATGCCACTCGCTCGAATCGTCACTGATATACAGCGTCTGCTCCATGGTACCGCGCGACTGCAACGCCACGACGATGTACTTCTTCACGGAGACCATGCGGATTTCCATTCCAGGAACCGGACGACCACGATCCAGATTGATCTCATGGCCACCATCCTCGAAGAAGTCATCGGAGTAGACCAGACGACGGTGCAGGAAAGCATCCAGTCGTCCGTCCATAGCTCCAGTCACCACACACATGATGCGATCAGCTATGGACGCCTTCAGCTCCAGATCCTGGCCAAACTCAGGTGTCCCGACAGCCCAGCTGCAGTCGAAAGTCGCGTCCTCCTCGGAGAGCTTCTTCACCGTCTTAAAGTCATCCTTGGTGTAATATGCCACGGGGAAACACATGGTAATCGAGCACTCGCGACCCATAAAGATAACCTTCTTGGGATCATGACCATGAAACCGAAAAGGCGAATTCTTCCGCGACACATTCGGCGTCGTCTTAATCTCGAATTTCTTCCAAGTATCACCGCGATCAGTGGTAACCCAACCAGTTCCCTTATCAGCGAGCGCATAGGCGCGCTTCTCATCAAACGGATGTGGCATCAGCAGCAGTATCTCTCCTTCCATTTTACCATCGTCACCCTTTCGCGTGCCAAGGACAGACCATTCCTTGCCGCCGTCGGTAGAGATGTACGCATTGCGCGCGATGGCATCTTGGAAGAGGATGGTGTTGGAGCCTTGGAAGTAGAAGAGGTTGTTCGGTTGGTGGGAGAAGTCGGTCGAGTGGGCCTTCAGTTTATGGTCTTTTGCCGTGGTCGGATGAATGCTGAGGAGCAGCAGGCCGACCACGAGCAGCAGCCACCGAGGGATCATGATCGGAGGCGAGTAGGCATAGGCATCGGAAGGGGCGGTTAAGGTAGGCGGCGGCCGTCCCGCGGGTAGCGGCGGGAAGAGAAGGGCAGTGGAGGCGAGAGGGAGAGTCGATCCCTTGACAGGAGGTTAATTAAAATAGAATCGTTGTGCAATGTTGCTGGATTGGTCGGAGGTGAGGCCACGCAGTCGTAGACGCAGCTCCGGGGAGCTCGGAGTCACGTGAAGCTTATCGCTGAACCGTGGAACACCGCGCAAGTATACAAAAGTACTAGTAAACAATCGGATGACCTACAATTCAATTGCAACTGTAAACTTAAATCTACAATTCATACAATAGAGAGCCATGGAGGAACTGAGTGAGAGAAAAATGATGTTGGTATGTTCAAAGAGTGAGGCAGCAAATATATACAGCGCTGCGATAACAGCTCAACCGACGCCAATCCGCTAAAGAACGACATGATGCCCGCAGGCATTTTCATCAGAGAATGAAAGAAAAAAAAAAAAAAAAAAAAAAAAACACCGCAAGGGGGAATATAAAAATGTAAGAAAACAAATTAAACTCTCCTCCGCAACCGCCGCCAAATCTTCTTCACCATCCCGCGCTCATCATCTAGATCATCCCAGATCTGCTGACTGCGATCGGCCGGAGGAAGTGCAGCCAGCCGCAGGGGATCATCTGGTGGGGATTGCTGCGACGGGGTGGGAGATTCCTCCCGCAGATCCGGTCGGGTTAATGTCATTTTGAGAGTCATCTCGCGGTTTCCAGGCAATTGACGCGGTCCGGTCTTGGACCCCGGAAGGAACGATTGTCGTCGTTGGAACAGGGATGGGGTGTCCGCGGACGGGCGAGTGATTTCTCGGAGTTGTGACGAGTGCCGGGGGTGTGCGGGCCCCGCAGTGGCCGGTGCAGATGCCGGTGCCGGAGCACTTGATGGAGGGGGGGTCGGTTCCTCTGTAATGGAGGTGCCGGGGCTACCGACGACCGTCCCATCGTCATCTTCGAAGAATGTTCCGGCACATTCCTGCTTGACGGGGACCGACGGAGAGGTCGGCTCGGGGTCAACATTCTCCTTATTCTGGTCCAGCGAGGGAAAGCCGAATTCGATGGCTTCGTCGAATTTCTGCGGCGATGCGAGGTACACGCGGAGCTTGAGACGCGCATCAGGGTCTTGGTAGTATTGAGCGGACGGGTCAATGCTGGAGGTGGAGGATTTTGCCGCGTGGCTGGCGGGCTGGCGGCGAGATGCGGGACGCGAGGAGGAGCGGCGGCGGTGGTGGCTGGAGACCGGAGAGAGAGGAGGAATAGGAGATAGGGGCTGAATGGTCTGACTGGATGGGAGAGCGCGAGTTGGCATCGAGGGCGAGGGACGATGCTTCATGGAAGCATGCGTCGAGAAGGAAAGAGACCGACGGAAGGAGGGTCGACGACGAGATCTGCCTTTGCTGGTGGCTGCTGCGATATGCGAGTGATACTCGTCCAACGAGAGGTCAAGGTCGCCGTCCTCATCGAGCCAGCGGAAGCTGTCGTATATGGATTGATCCATGGTGGAATTGGTCTCCTCCCACTCGGATTCAGAGTCGGAATCGTAGAAGACGGTGGATGGTTGGGCCACTGGGAGTGTTTTGTCCGAGGGCAGACTGTCAATAGAGCGACGGCGAGGTCGAGGCTGCGTCTGCGGTCGACGAGTGGCCGGATGGTGACAGTGGCGTTGGTTCTGGTTTCCTCGGTAGAAGGCCTGGTCGGCAGCGTCGTAAATCACGCTGTCCCGGTAGGCCTGACGTAGACGACGGCGTTCTTCGGGGGAGAAAAGCTTTTGTTGGACCTTAGCGGGCAAGGAATGAAAGCATTGCGAGTCGGCCTGAGCAACCAGGGCAGCGAGTTGCAAGGAGCCAGGCTTGCGCAGTTTCTGCGGCGCGCGAGATTTCTCGAGACCGGAGCGTCTGGTCAACGCCGTCGATGGGGTTCGCACTCGCGCAAGAGGGCCAGGCCCGGACCGGATGACATGGTGGCCCCCATAGTTTGACGTGGAGCACGCAGGGGAACTGGGATCGCTCTGCGCTAGCCGAATGCGCAAACGCTCGACATTCGAGAAGAACTGGTCGAGTCAGCGACGAACAGGTGTGGAGAGGGCAAGTGGGGAGGAATGGAGGACGATCCAATGCTGGGGAGGCACTATCGACGTTGGCGCCAAGTGGGAGTGGTGGATGGTGGAATTCAGGGGAAGCAGGGAGACTATTGACTCCACCGGAGTGGGCTGTGATGTGACGAGGCAGGAGGGAGGCTCGCAGAAGGGCCAGTGTGGGAAAGGCGAGGGTGACGTGAGGGATGCGCAGGGAAGAGGACATACCTTCCGCCGGACTGCCGGTGGCAGCGACTCGAAGTCGTCGAACTGCACTGACTGCATGGAGTGTAAGGCGGGCAAATAGTCCGGGCGCCGATGCTGCTAGTAATGCTCTAGCGGAATGGACTGGTCGCTGATCAACCTGGGCAACGGTGATCGGATAATTAAGAAGGCATCCAGGTCCAGAAGAAGCCGGGCGTGGCATGCATAGATATAGCTGAGAGCTGTACTTGGTGTGTATGTACATCCTTTAAGTATTAGGGTAGGTCGGGATGCAAGAAAAAGAAAGGTACGCACAGACGTGTGACATTTATTTCGAGACCTGTCACTTTCCGCCCCTCGATGTGATCAGTCGCGAACCGTTCATCGTGACTTGCAGGGTGTTTGCACATTTCTTTTTAGCGCTGGTGCTACACAAACACCATTCTGTGAAATGATGGCCATGTGGATTGTTGCCATGCCATGAGTTGCCATGAGTTGGCAGTTGCCGGTAGTACAGATCCTGGCCCGGACTCGACCAGGCTGAATTGCAGCTTCAGGCTGGCAAGGGGCGATCTCCACCGGTTACAAAGGCTATCTGGATCTGATCTGTTCCGCACGGCCAATGCATGTCCCCACCTGCCAACTGCCAGCACAGAAGGAGTAGGGAATACCGACCAACCCTACTGTTACCCTACCCACGGTGCCCTTGTAGGGTACAGGTACATGCGTTCATGTGCTGGCGCCAACTGAAACACGCCATCCAGCCTCGTCTGTACCCAACGTTCGTTTGGAAATCGATCGTCAGCAGGCCGAATACGAGGGGCTCCGGTTGAGCCTTATTGCCTCATCTGGGGACTGCGAGAGGGTATGCTGGTACCTTATCTCCGAACCAAACAACTCTCAGGTACAAGGAAGAATCCTGGGCAGGGGGTCACGAATTTGAGTACGCTAGGCTTTCTTGGGGGCGCTTCGGACATCCCTGCTAGAGTGTATGTATGTTACTGGGCTAGACAGACGGGAATGTCATCGCAGATCGTCCAGTTATCTACATTCGTGGAGACTCGGTGAGATAAATCCTGTCGAGCAGTAGTAGAAATTGCGGTAGGATCGTGAGATATGAAAAGACATCCTGGTCTCTGATCGACTACACATATCAGCTAGGAGGGTATGAAATGTACATGGTGCACCTACGAATCCATATCATTGCATCATCGCAACTGCACCACCATAGATGAAGCGGTAAATATGTGAGCCCAGCAAGGCACATCGTCTGCAGATGCAAGGAAACATCTTGTATCAACTTCTCCAGACGAAACAGAAACAGAAACAGAAACAAAAACAAAAACAGAACAGGGTCGGCCCGTTCCCCGCCACGGCTTTGTTTCATTCGAGGCATTCTTCTGTGAGTCTGGTTGTTTGTTTTCGATCGAGTTTGCATGACAATGAATCGAAGAGAGGGTATCTGGAGGTGGCTAATTTGTTTTCAGCGCAGCATATTATGTTTCTCCGCTTTCCTCCCCTGTTCCTTATCAAACAATCACCATAGGCGGTTGAATGGCGGGGTAATCGTTGCCAAATTCGACATATGTCTCTGGCTAGCTGGGGGTCCTGGTCAACCATGTCAGCGGGGTGGTTGGTTACAGTCTGGAGATGAAATCATTTGTTGTAGGAACACCCCGACCGAGAGTGAAGACCACGGGGCTGAGGAAAACAGAAGGGAGGGCGTTGCGTATGCATTTCTGCTGGAAATGGCTAAGAGGAACTGACTTTATCTGTACCGTCAATTCGAGGATATATCATGTAGCTCCCCATCGATGTATACTATACAATTACTTGAATCATTAAAGTCTATCTCAAGATCAGACGGAAAAGGTATCCATCATCCCTTTCAAGGGCCCAAGCTGCAGCCTACGAACACACAGTCCCCCCCCCCCTCCCCGAGAGGCTCTTACTGTATGTATGATACCCACACTCAATTCTAGAACCGCAATCAGCTCACCCAGCCAGCCAGCCAGGCCGCCTAAACAATCTAACCACAACCATCCTAATTCGGAAAGAGGCGCGAACACAAACAAAAACAGTTATCACCGTCAGCCCCCCACTAGTGCCCTCCCGAAATCCGATCCAAGTCCAGCAAACAAGGAAAGCAATACGATGGCGGTACACGCGTAATTATGAGCTGTCACCGAACTCTAACCCCACAGAAACGAACCGAAGCGCGCGTCGGAAAGAACACGTCGATGTGGGTTCCACAGATCGGGTCGAGTCGATCTGGTGCATGATAAACCGAAGTATAATTAATTGTTCTGTGCGTGTTCTAGGGTTCGCCGAGGGGTTGGGTGATGTATACCATTTTTTTACTTTACCTATTTTCGCGAGGCTACTGTAGTTGGATTTCCAGTGGGTGGGCAAACTAGTGGAGTTTAGTAGCACTGGCAGCCGTTGGCGATGCCAGGAATTACGTGGTGGGAGGTACTAGTCCGTAGATCCGACGCCAGCAAACTGAACAAAGAAATATTGATCGGCCATCCCCGTCTAATCTCGGACTTGTCGGGTTTCATGGATTAGCAGAGCAGATACCCCTGCTCAATCTAGAGTACTCTAAGGTATAGCACAAATATTCGAATGAGACGTCCAGACGTAGCTGAATCAAGAAAGTTGTTGGTAGCTGCGGCAGGTCACAGCGCATTAAGAACCTGTTGCATAGCAAGGGTATTCGAATCCTCGCGTCTAGAAACATACGCCCGCACCTCTTGCACACTCAATTTCTCCTGTCGGGCAGATGTTGTGCCGGCACTAGTCCCAGCCGTCGACGTACTGCCGCCAGACCCAGCAGTCGTACCAGCAGCAGCGCCGCCGCGGATCCGCTCTCGCAAGGCCTCCACGCCAATCACGAACAAACTGCCCACTTCCAGTAACACGTCCAGCGCGCCACCGGGTCCTTTCGTTTCCTCGTCAATGTCCCATGATTTGAGCAGGTCGGCGTACTGGGTCATATCCTTGGTAACCATCAGCCCGCCCGGGCCGCTGACGGAGAATCGCTTGAAGTGTTCCAGAAGCAGACTGCGAGTGCGGAGGGCGATTTCAGTGAGGACAGAGCGGACGTTGGAGCCGCTGGAGGGGAGCGAGGTTTTGGCGATTGTTTGGAGGCGGGTGAGGAATGTGCAGATTGAGGCGCAGGTCTAGAAGAGTGTTAGTTTACTTAATCATGGCTAGCTGGCTGGATGGATACTTACTGGTGTTTGGAGCATTTCGAGCCAGGCGGTGTTGTCGCTGTCTCGAGGTCGGAAATCGTTTTTCCTTTGCCCCGAGAGGAGACGGCTGACCCAGGCCAATGTTCCGTCAATGGTCTTTTGTTCGATCGTGTTGATCTTCTCTTCAATTCGGGAGGTCGTCTGGCTCGTTCGTTTCTCCATATCCCGGCGGGTCGTGATACTGCCCGCAGCCAAGGGGAGCAGAACCGCATTAACACACATCACCATCAACGTAGTAATGCTAATCGTCGTGCGGACGGACGGGAGGTACGCAAAATCGGGCTCTGTCTTGCCAGATTCTTGCGAGGTGGCGGCCTCCAGGGCGGCGTCGAGGCAAACATCGATGTATCCATCACCCATAGTAATCAAGAGGACGTTCAGCATGGCGGAGACATCCTTGTGGGTGTCGGTATTGACGCTCAGCTCCAAGCCACGACCCACAGCCTCCGCCAGCCATTTCAGCATGCGCTTGGCGTCGCTCAGGTTGGGCTGGCCGTCTTCTTCGGTGAGTTTGATCTCTGTCAACCGCACGGTTTCGGGCACCTCGCCTAATTTAGCCACTTGGAGAAGCATTCGTCGTTGGATGGGCGACACTTCGGGGGAATCCAGGCGGTTGATGAAGGCGTCGCGGGTCGTGGACAGTAGTTCTGTGCCGGGGCGTGAGAGAGAAGCCATGAATGTGGTGGCGGCCTTCTTTCGTCGGGCTTGGTAAGTGGTGAATTTGAAGAGAACAGCATTAAAGAGCTCCTCCAAGGTGCGTTTCTCGCGTTCAATGTAAGAAGAGCCGACGAAGTAGGGGACGAACAGTTCTTCCAGCTGCTGGTCCAGGAGGAGTGCGGTTTGAGAAGAGATGGTCTCGGGGTGTTCGGTCAATCCGTGGGCTTTCAAGTCATCAATCAAGGCGCTGATATAGCCTCGAGAACTTTGTAGGCATCGTAGAAATGCAAGTGACGAAACTCCGCTGGCCTTCTCCAGAACCATTTCTAGTCTCTGCTGAATCGATTGCTGGAATACTCGTTGCAAGAACTTTCCCAGCACCTGCTCGTAGTAGGGGAACGCACGGCGGATGATCGCCGACTCCTCCTGCACGACCACCTTCACCTCGTCCAGAAGAGACTGCAGACTGGGTTCAACGCCAGGCAACTCGGCGTCCGGATCGGCCATGCGCTCCCACGACTCGGCATCGCCACCCACTTCTTCTGTGACAAGCTGACTGCGGTCGATGAAGAACTGATGCTGATTCACAAACAGGGCAATCACACTGGACCCGCCATTGAAATCCTGCAAGACCGTCGCACAGTCCTTCATGCCCTCGAAATTGGCCTTGCGGTAGAAGTCGTCAAACTGCTTCAGAAGATCCTTCTCCAGCGTCTCAGAGAACTTTTCAATCACCTCGCGCGTGTTTCGCCGCGGGGGACTGCTCTCCCGACTGACATCCTCGGAAGACGACGAATTTGATCCGTAGTTTCCATTCGCATTGGCATTGGCATTTCCATTCTTCGCAGAGCTTTCTTGCCAGCTCTGCGGATCCAACCGCTGGCTAATGCGCAAGAGTTGGCGCGCAATATGCGCCGACCGCACCTTCGCCTCGGCCGTGCCTGATCGGCGCAGATTCTCCAGGAGAGTGATTTCGCCACGATTGCAGACACCCTCCCAGCACTCCAGCAAGAAATGCGCGTCGAGAGCCCGCCGACGCTGCCGATCCAGCTCCTCCAGCCGCTTTCCCGTCTCGACAGCCATGTTGCCTGTGCCCCCCGCATTCTCCAAGCCGGCGCCATTCAACGAGGTGTCGAGCTGCTGGAACGACTCGATGGTCTGTCGGAGCTTCCGGCCGAGAGTGGTCAGGTTCTGCGAGTGTTGCGCTTCGGCGCGGCGGACGGCGGCGGAGAGCTCATTCTCGCGGATCTCGAGGTCGCCGGAGAGCTCGCCAAGTCGGCGCTGGGCATGTTCGAAGGTGCGGATGAGGGGTTTGGGATCGAAGGGCTGGTTGGGGATGGCGGTACCGATGGAGCGACGGTGCGAGATGGCGGTGTCGGAGAGGGTCTCGATGAATTCCTTGACGATGAAGTCGCGACTGGAGAAGTCCTCGAGGGTGAAGCTGGGGCCTTTGGGGAAGACGGAGCGGGTGCTGGCCGAGGCAATGGATGCATTGTCCATCATGATGGAGTCATGCCTTGCAAGCAGGGCGAGCAAGGTGCATGCAGAGTGGAACCTTTGTTCCGTCGGTGGTGCCCTCGTGCCTGTGGTGGTGCCTTCGGGTGGAAGTGAAGGTGGGAGAAGGTGAGGTTGGAGTCCGGGGAAGACGCGAGGGATCGCCGCGTTTCACAGGAATGCTACTTGAGAGCTCTACGTACGTAAGACAGCACTAGGTGAAAGGTCTATAATATTGTATCTGCAAATATCGATTAATTGTTCACAATTTATTGTTCGTACGAAGCCTTGATGTTCGATGTCGTCAAGCCACTTGGCCACTCGGCAGTGCAAGGCACCAGGATAGAATATAATATATATTTAGATACAGCATTGCCCCATTGTCATGACATATATTATTCAAATGGTATTGAACTCGCGGTGTCTCACAAACAGCTGGTCAACCACCAATTTTGAGGTGGCTTGTTCTTCCGATCGCCGCCCGTTGACAACTTGAACTTCTCCAACTCTCCCCCCCTCAACCACCCAAATGGTCTCCCCCAAAGAGCGCGAGGTGCTTCGCGCCGAAGTCCGAGCGCGAAACAACAAGCTCAGCGCTGCCGACCGCGAGGCCCTGCTGAAGCCCTACCTGCCCGACCCAGCCGACCTCACCACCTCGCGACACGCCCGCGGCACCCGCAAACCGCGCAAGACGCCTATCCGGACCTTCATCAAGTCGCAAATCCACCACCTCACCTACGCCTTGACACACATCATCTTCGGCATCGTCGTCCGTCTGATCCAGACCTACCATGCCGTCGTCGACCGCGTCCTTGCTATCGTATATCACCACCACCGAACTCCCGAGTTAATTCGCAAGGATGTGCGCGGTCTGAAGCGACTCCCACAGCACCTGAGTGTTATTCTGACGCTTCGCACGGAGGACGATGCCCTCGCCGTACTCATGGATGAGGTTGCGGAGCTCGCGGCGTGGTGTACGTGTGCGGGGATTGGGCAGCTCAGCGTGTACGAGAAGACAGGTACGTCCTCCCAGCCCTGCGTGGCATAACGTAGAAATGAGACACAGAAAGCTAACGAGAAGAAAAAAGGCGTCCTGAAATCTTGCATCCCAGCCCTCCACCAGATCATCACCACGAAACTGGCCTCGTACTACGGAACCCCGTCCCAGCAACCCTCTCTCCAACTCTACGCACCACACCACCCAATCCACGGCACCCGCTCCAACTCCGACAACCCCTCTCTCACCCTCCTCCTCCTCTCCTCCACCGACGGCCGCGAAACCATCGTCGACCTCACCAAGACACTGGCAGAGATGTCCCAGAGCGGAAAGCTCTCGCCGGAGGATATTACGCCGGAGCTGGTGGACGCAGAGATTACAGAAATCACAACTCACCCGCTACAGGATGGAGATGCCAGCAGTGGAGATTTGTTGAAGCCAGAGCCGGATCTTTTGCTTGTTTTCGGCCCCTTCCTGAAACTGGACGGATACCCGCCGTGGCAGATTCGGTTGACGGAGATGTATTGTACCGGAGACCGCAGTCATGGGCTGACAGGGTATGGCGAGGCGGTGGAATACCAGGGGTTCATGCGGGGATTGTGGCATTATGCTGGGGCGCAGATGCGGTTTGGTAGGTAGTTGCTGGCTTGTGACATTGCTGTTGATTGTTGCAGCGGGCTTGTTTGTCGGACTGATGTGGTTTGGACTTTATTATTATACCCTACGCTGAATATTCTTATCAGACTGTAGTCTAGTATATTCATCAATTACATTTTTATTGTCGCATTACTCTGCAGTCCGATTCTCTTGTGTTCTAAAATATCACCTGGCTTGGATGTACCGGCGCGTTGATAGAGCTATAGGGCTGTATAGTCTACAAATTTTACAGAATAGGTTCAACAAATGGGATAACACAGACAATTATCCATGATTCGATTGTACCTGTGGTTTTTGTCGCAGTGGAACACTGACTTTCTAGTATACTAGTAGTTAACTCCCAGCACAATTCGCATCTCTTGTCTGTAAACGAATCTTGGTCAAAACCCGGCATGTGATTCATCCCGATTCATCACCAATCTCCCACACTGCAGTAAAATTTCTCTGGCAGTAGCCCGAAAGATATGTTCCTGGTCGACTGCAAGGAAGGAGGCTCTTTGTACATAGAACATCGTTGATGCAACATTGACAAGGATCATCTGCAATAAAAGATTGACCCTGAATCCTTCCCGGAGCGTCTCACTGCAACCACATGATGTCATTGTTTGCTAGCTCAGGATGGCAAATCGTATCTATGAACGGAATTATTAGGATTTGGATATCAACAACATGGTGGTGAGCTTTGTCGATTGGCGTTTGTTCAGCTTCAGCCACCAATCTTCCCTCTACAAATCTCTGCCTCACCCTAGATCGCTCCATCCATCATCTCGCGAGCTCCCACAACCATTACATCGGAGGACCAACGAGGTCTACGAAGCTTCTATAATCTTGGATGATAATAGCCATCGGTCTTCTCCAACGGCTCGTCAGATTTGGGACAAGCGTGGGATGACGATCCTTTTCCTGGCCCGATCAATGCTCTCGTGGAGTGAATTTGGCTATCAGTATCAACATGGCGCATTGGGATTTCTCGCAGAGAGTTATGCCGAGCCAGGTCTACCAGAAGAAAAGGTACAAGATATCAGATGTTGATGAAAACCATCGAGGATCTACCCGCAAATCGCCACCGACACAATTGAGAATCAAACTAGCGGCGGCAAGGTCTTGCAAGTTAGTTACAGCATTGCCGCCCCATATATCTGGTGAGGGGACCATGATCACTGACCCTTGGGAAGTTTTTGCTGGCATTCGTCCTCGGAATGACCGCCTAACCCGTACCAAAGACCCTGGTGCTCTTGGCCAACTTGATCTTGATAGAGAGTACAACTGGCATTCACATGCGAACCGCACAGATCCTATCCCAATGGAATCTTGAATTGTTCTAATATCAAGTTTATGATGCCTACCACGAGTTGAGGCTGGCGTCGCTTATCCCCCTCTCGCAGCACCTATCACGTTTCCGTCGTGAACCCATACACCTTTCCTGGCTTTATACAGCTTACTGGCTGTTTGGATGGAGTGAGCTAAACAGAGTGCAGCTTGCCGAACGTTATATTCGTAGCTATCTGGCTAACTGAGGAAGAAGGAAAGGAAGAAGGTGTGTGTGTGACGGAGGTATGGTGTAGCCCGTCACCGCCCAGGTCTCGTGATTTCAAGTACCCCCCTCCTTCTGAGGTGACTGATGAAGCAAATCGCTGTTCTTTTCTCGTACTATGAGGACCGTCTTTAATCCCAGCATTTTGACAAATTTGGCAAACGTTGGTCCAGTGAGTGGTTTTGTAAGTCCATCAGCGACTTGATCAGTGGTTACGATGTGTACCAGCTTGCAAATACCTTCAGACACTGCTTGTCTGATCCAATGATACTTAAGCTTGACGTGTTTAGTGCTGACATGATTTTCTGGGTTTTCGGTGAGTGCAATAGTGCCGTTGTTGTCTTCATAGATGATGGTTGCTCGGTTACATGTGTACTCTTCGAATAGAGCCATTTCTCCAAGGAAATTCCGAATCCATGTAAGTTCAGAAGTTGCGACTGTTGCTGCAACATATTCTGCTTCTGTTGTGGAGATTGTGATCGCTGTCTGTCGTTTAGAGATCCACGAAATTGGGCCGTTGGCCATTTTGAATACGTAACCAGAAGTGCTGACATAGTCATCCGCATGCTTCCCGTTGAAATCTGCGTCCGTCCAACCAGTGAGTAGGTTTTGGGAAGGTTCATAATTGATCATGAGATTGCGGGTGCCTTTGAGGTACTTATGAATCCTTTTTAGCGCTGCGAAGTGTGCTGAGGAAGGATTGTGTGCGTATCTGGCTAGTTTGTTGACGGCATAAGCAAGATCTGGTCGTGTCATCGCCACCAACCAAATCAATTCGCCTATATCTTGTCTGAAGACATGAACCTTTTCGGGTTCAGCTTTGTCTTTGTTTGCAACAAGAGGTCTTGTATTAGCAAAAGGGGTGTCTACGGGATGACAGTCGAACAATCCTTTGCGAAGGAGGATTTTGTCAACATAATCAGCCTGTGAGAGGTAGATGTTTGTCAGCCCTTCTCGGTGGACATCGATGCCAAGGAATCTTTTGAGCGGTCCATTGTCGGTTAGGTCGAAGTAGGAAGCGGCTACAGTTTTGAACCATTTGATGTGCCTTTCACTTGGTGAGAGTACCAATAAGTCATCGACGTAGACGAGGACGTAGATCCAATGCTCCCTGTCGTGTAGCATAAACACAGAATGGTCTGTTTGGAACATGATGAAATTCTGCGCCAGAAGAAAGTCTCGAAGTAGGTTGTACCATTGTCTGGGGCTCTGTTTCAATCCATAGAGTGTTTTGAGGAGAAGTCCACAGTGTGTTCTCCGGTTATCCCAGTGTGGTTCGAGTTCTGGTAGTTCGATGTAGGCTTCTTCCAGAAGTTCTGCGTTAAGGAAGGCAGCCACAAAATCAATATGGTGTATTGGCCATGATTGGTCGGCAGCAATTGCTAGAAATAGCTTTATGCTGCTTGCTTTTGCCACATGTGCGAAAACTTGAACATAGTCAAGCCCTGGTCGCTGATAGAAACCTTTGGCTACAAGTCTGGCCTTGTATGTGCCGTCATGTTTCTTTTTGAAGATCCATTTGACTGGGAATGGTTTGCGGTGCGCTGGTTTCTGACATACACGCCAAGTGCGGTTTTTGATGTGACGTCGCATTTCTTCGTGTGCAGCTTCCAGCCATTTTGTTTTGTCAGGTGAAGCCATCGCCCGTCTCCAGTCCAGTGTGCGAGTTTCGTCTTGTTCTGCTTGTGTAACAGACATCGCGTTTGTGTGGTCTAGAGGGACAGGGCATCCTATCAGTTCGGTTGATCCGAGGATGCTGTATGTGGCGTAGAGTTCGCAAATTTGGTCGTCGAGTTCGACTGTTGAGAGGAGTTCTGGTAGCTGTTGCTCCAAAGTTTCTAACTCATCTTGGAGTTCTGGTTGGAAACCCTTGTCGAAGTTCTCGTTGAGTATGTGGTTGACTGTGTTGGCTTTGACTTTTCGTGCTTCTGCTCGTTGTTTTCGGATATCAAGATAATCCTTTGATTCCTGGCCAACTTTGGAAAGTGTCTTTTTGGCGACTTGATCGCCGTGGTTCCGGTTTCGAGGGGTTATCATCAGGATTGACTGGTGTTGAAGGGAAATGTCCTGGTACATCCTTAGATTGTGGAGTAATATGCGCTTGTTCTTCCTCCGGAAGATCTGTGACTTCCAAGAAAGGCGATGGAGAAACTGGTGGTAGCGCCAGAGGTGGTTTGCGTCTGTGTCTGGAGAAGATTTCTGGTTGGGGCGTGAAGTTTGAAGATGACTGTTCCATGGTGGAGTTTGGTTTCTGATGAGAATTTTCAAGGAATTCCATGGGTACGTATTGTTTCGCAGTGGGATTTGATTTTTCGTCATCAATAATCAGTTCTTCATGGCTTGAAGGTGATTGCTTCTTCATTTCCAGAGTAGGTTCTGCATCCAGATCATACGTTGGTCTTGGTAGTTCTTTGGGCATGAGCTCGTTGAACGTGACATTTCGTGAGTGAACGTATTTCCTTGAGTGTACATCGTAAATGATGTAGTTTCAGTCATTCCCATAGGCAATAAGGCGACCTTCCATCATATGTGGTGAAAGTTTGGTTGGTCGGTTTGTCTTGTCGACAAGATACCACGCTTGACATCCAAGTGCTCTCAGGTTTGAGATATCAGGTTTGTGACCATAGAGTGCTTCATAAGGAGTCATGTCAATCGTGGAGTGCCATAGCCTGTTGAATGTGTAGTTGATTCCCTGTAAGAGTATGCCCCAAAGATGTTTGGGCAACTGATGTTCTGTCATGATTGAAATCAGTGGCTCTATAAGAAAACGATTCTTGGATTCTGGTATTCCATTGAGTTGATGAGTGTATGGTGGAGAAGGGTCCCAAATCATTCCGTTTGCTTTGCAGTGAGTTTCGAGAGGAATGTTTTCCTTGGCGTTGTCGCCATGCAACTTTTTGACTCGGACTCCGAATTGAGTGAGTAAGTATCTTTCAAGTTCTATGTACTTTTGAAGCACTTCATCTCGTGATTTGAGAAGCTGTAGCCAACAGAACCGTGAGGCTTCGTCTATGAACAGAACGAAGTACTTGAATTGGCCTTGTGCCATGACTGATAGCGGTCCCCAGACGTCAGTGTGAATGACTTGTCCTGGTTTCGAGGTGATGTGTTTAGGGCGGCCAAAGGGAAGAGAATGACCTTTGCCTTGTACGCAAGGACCACAGGGTTTCTGAATACCGGTTCCCTTTTTGATGTCAATGCCGAGCGAATGGGTTGTCATGCGTGAAACCTTTTGTTCGCCAGCGTGACATGCTCGACGATGTGCCAGGTGCATGTTGATAGGTGTGATTGTCTTGGCATTTCTTCCAGCTGAGGATGAGTATGCCAAGAGGTTGAGTTTTGCCAGTGATGAATACAAGTGTGAGTTGTTCTGGTTGTAAAACCAATACTCGTGGTATCTCTTGTACGCGTAGGCAATGGTTTTGTTATCCCGTAGGATGAGAGAGTAATCACAGCAATTAAGAACATTTGTGTGTTTATCAGTGAGTCTAGAGGTGGATACCAGGTTCTTGGCTAGACCTGGTACCAGCCAGACTTGAACGAGGTGTAGTTGTTCGATTTGTCCAGTGTCAGGTCCTGTACCAACTGAGAGGTAAACGTCTCCATAGCCTTCTGTCCATAGGGTGTGGTTGTCTGCCAAGTAGACTGGTTCCCGGCGAGGTGTGAAGGTAGAGAAGACTGTTCTGTGAGGTGTCATATGTGCTGTGGCTCCTGAATCCAGCATCCAGTCTGTGATTGGTACTTCCCTGTTTAGTGTAGCTTTTGATGCTGTTTTGATTGACTCTGAAGTAGACACGCCTGGATCGGTGTTGGTACGTGTTGACTCTAAGGTAGAGCCTTGACTGTTGTGGAGGGAGGCGGCTTGAGCAGCTTTGAAATACGAATCGGCGTCGAATTCCCCGATTCTGTGTACTCTAGCACAACTTGCCTTATATTCTGGGGGTTGAGTGGCTGCTGATGCTCCCTGAGTCGTTGGTTTTTCGTGTCTGTTCGGGTTTTGAGAGCATTCTTCCGTAGTGTGGTGGCATTCACGTTTGTGATACTCACAGAAGGTTCTCTTCTTTAGAGGCTGCTTTGACTCGAAGTTTGAGCCCCCCTGTCCACCGTAATTCCCTCTTTGTCCTCCATGTTGTCCCCCCTGACCACCACGTCCAGTTCCGCGGCCTCGTCCAGTGCCTCTTTCTCTGTCGTTTCTTGTCATTGAAGCGGATAACGAGGTTTGGGCTTTGTATTTAGAGTGTAGGTGGTTGAGGAAGCTTGTGAATGTGTCTTCCATAAGAGAGGGTGAGGCCAGGTCTGGTTGGTGGATTGCAACCCAGGTTTCTGTAGCGGGATTTGCCTGTACAGCACGAACGAAGTGCATATACTGAAGTGTCCTTGGGATATGTTCATCCTTGGTCACGAGAGAGTGATAATCATTGAGAGCTTTGCGCCAGGCACCAAGGAATGCGTCAGGATGTCCGTTGACTCGGAAAGTGCAGTTCATGAGTATGTCGAATTTGATTCTCATGGTATCGGGTGTAGTTTGTCCATAGGCCTTGAGGAGCGCAGCGTAGGCTTCTGGGCCTGTGTGAAGACCGGAGATCATTGAGATGCAGTAGTCTTCGATGGTAGCGAAGATGAGTAGATTTGCAGCGTCGGATAGCCTAGTCCATTCATCATAGTCCGCATTAACGTTATCGATGTTGACAGTAGTCCATTCATCAATTTGTTCTTGTGTAGCAACGTTGACATTGTAGTCTGCCGCTGCGCGGTCGCGGATTTCGTTGTCGGCGTAATCGACTGGGCCCTCAGGGCAAAGATTTTGTCCAGTGACAATTTGCCAGAGGTGTTTGTCGTAATGCCTGCAAGCGAGTTCGAGAAACTCGCGCCAGCGAGGAAAGTTTTGTTTTCCTTTGAGCTTGGGCACGATGTTCGTGAGTTTGTCGATGTCCTTTTCTTTATGATCGGGCATCGTGGCGTTGTTGGTATGACCGTGTGTTGACCGTGGAATAACCGTGGGTTTTCCTTGGTTTTGAAGTGAGAGATAGCGTGCAAGATCTACGCGTAGCGTGTGCTTGCGTGCGTGTCGAGGATCGCAGTCGACTGGTTAGATCGAGTGCGAGCGAGCCAGAGGGCTCATAACCTGTTTGGATGGAGTGAGCTAAACAGAGTGCAGCTTGCCGAACGTTATATTCGTAGCTATCTGGCTAACTGAGGAAGAAGGAAAGGAAGAAGGTGTGTGTGTGACGGAGGTATGGTGTAGCCCGTCACCGCCCAGGTCTCGTGATTTCAAGTACTGGCCTTGTTGCAGTGTCCGATGCCATGCTTGGACACATCAAGTTGACCGAGTGATCGGTGACGGCTGAATCTAATACCCTGTTCGGAGAAGAACGTACCGCTACGCTATCCATTGGCGAATACGACAGTGGCACTGCCGGGTTACGAGACAGGTTTTTGAGGCCTACAAGTGCCATTTAGACGAAGAAACCCGCTTACGGCATCGTTATGCGGAGCAGTCCTGGCTACAGAAGAGGGCTCTAGTGCTTTCCCGATACGAATACGATTAAGGAAAGTGCTAAAGCTATTCCTACCGCAACTTCCTCCAACTAGGCTTTGCGTCAAACCAATCTGGTCCCTGAGAGCTTGATAGTAACTATAAAAGGTCTAGAAGCAGGGACTCGGAATGCAAGGAGGACACAGAGGAGAGAAACGCACGAAATTGAGATTCTGGAGCACCGGCACGCACAAAATTGAACTACGGCAAAGGGTGGTGTCTGGCAATATGGGCTTAGGAAGGTTTGAGGAGTGCAAACTTGAGATGAAGAGAATGCTATGTGGCGCATTTCATTATTGTTAAAATTGGCCAGGTGATTTACCTGCTGCCTGGAGCGAGGATAATGTGAGCGCGTTCTGGGAATTTCCAATCTCAACGGGTGTTCTGGGCTAATTCGCCAAGTTCCAGATGGGGACGTGGATATGCAAGGACATGCAGGCGGTAATCAATCAGGACATCGTGCACAAGTTTTCCAGGCGCGAGAAGGACGTGAGGAATATAATGCCTCGGGATATGGGCCTGGCCCAGGGTAGGAAGAGTACGGCACCTCCCCAGCCAGAGGTTCTGAGGAGTCTCGGCCCTCAGGTCAAGAGCAACGGTTAGGTCTGCCCAAGACAGCAGGGCCGGGATCTCTGAACCCAGTCTTTGCCTCTTTGATACTCGGCACTACCACCATCACGGTCTCTATCTGCGCCTCAAGACTCTCAACTACTACACAACCAGTCTCTATCTACTTCATCTCCTCTACCCTCTATACTACCACCATTGTTGTCTTCGCCTCTACTACCACTGTCCCCTCTGCCTCTACCACTTGAGAAAAAACATTTCTGTCCGGCACTCATTTTATTACGAGCACTATGGCGACCCAAGACCTCCTCGCAAGCCGTGCAACCACCAGTTGACTCGAATAACATTGATGTTCTCCCAGAAGCTTTTGCTGTCCCTAAACTGGACTCCGCACAGACTGACCTTGGAGCTATACGAGTTATCATCGACTTCTGGCTGAATCCCTACGTCTTCCCGGCGTCATCCGGTTGACTGGCCTTGATACAATCTCTGTCGCATTGCTTAGTCGGACAGAGTAGTCAATGGCTGTTGAACTAGATATCCTATTTGCTTACGACCGCACTGCCGCACACCAATGGATCCAAAAATGGCGCCACCGCACAACCAGGTAGCTTTTTGAGGCATTTCACGGGCACAAGAAAGGTTTCGAATATCCATCAGTGGCCTTTGGAGGTGTGGAGACACATCCGGATATATCTGCTTTTCTTGGGGCGAGGCGTTTTTCAATCGAAGAGAAGTTCCCAGTGTCCGGAATTTGAAGGCACTAGAACGTTTGAGTGTCCTATAAAACCTCCACTGCAAAGGGTTCCGTGAAGTGATCTGCAAGGTCTTTGAGACTTGCCCTTCTTCTTTCCACATTCTCCAGATTCCAAAGCCCGCATTCAATGTGACAGCTGGAATATGTGTCTTGCGAATAGGTTTGCTACTGTCTCGATCTGCTTTACACCACAAGCCGCTCCAAAATAATACAAGACACGAGGCCATTCGGTCCAGAATGTAAAAGCGACTGTATAATACGAAACAGGCGCTTCTGAGATGACGGCACATCACTTTCGACTTGGCGGCACTGACCAGTGCTGATGAGATATTAATGGATCTCGGCCCTGGGACAGATTTATTTTGACTTTTCTTTTATCCTCAATAGCTCATACGAAGTGAGAGCTACGCCAAATTCTTCTGCCCCAGAGCCAAAATCCAATTTCAAATGCCGAGTCGCAAAACACAGCAGCCATTCACGGACGGTGCTCTAGCATGGAGGCCAGATCAGCCTACTATCGCATTGACAGAGCCAAATGTCATCGACGTCAGTACTGCATGCCAGGAGAGTTGCGTCCAGATCACAATCCTGTAAAATTTGGAAATTACCACTCTACCAGCTACAAGGCAGATGGCAATGGCCACCGTCGCACACACTGCCCACGGGCGAGTAACTGCTTGTGGTCATCCAGCATATCTCGACAGGCGATCGTGCAGCTCTGGAAGTAGCTGGATTGACCCGGGACATTCACGATAGGGCGTCGCCTGTATAGTCGACCACGTCGACCACCTCGACCACATTTCCTGAATGGAGCGGTCGTCCTTCGAACTCCTCGGAAAGACATGGAACATGTCGTATATATACAGTCGCAGACACCGACTACCCTCAATCGGAACATCAGTCGTGCCCTCATGTTGTCGATTTTGCACCCAGGCGACAAAAAGCTTCGCTGAAAAAAGCGAAATACGCGGGCTCGTGGGTAGGCATCGACTATCATAGTCTCTAACACACATACTCCCGTCTATCGACGGTCAGACAAGAAGTACAGCTTCGATTCAGATCAAGCGAGGACGCTCATACACCACTACGATGGCCCTGGCATCAGACAAGCCCTTTTCGAAGGATTTACCGTGGAAGGATACACCAGAGAGCCTCACCAAAGACCCTTCTGGCGTTCACTCCTAGAACTTTCCCGATCCTCAACTGAGTTTGCGGGATTCAAGCACTCCATCAAGAATGATGGAAGATAGCATTTGAGTGAACTCTCAAGGCACAGTCAAAGTCCACCAAGTCTAGGCCCTTTCGGAAGGCTTCAAGCTTGTATCTTTACAACAGATTGCATGCGGCTCGGGTGTGCTTGGTGTGGATGACAGAGAGAGTGAAGTTATCGGATCCTACGGGGCATGTGCTCCTTGAATCATGGTCGCCGCAAAAGGCTTCTATTGAAATGCCCAAACAAAGAAGCAGCGTAGAAGAGAGCACACAGTTCGAACGCATGATTGAAGCAGCCGCAGATGGGGATCACACACCATCAAAATAGCGCCCGATATGATACAGAAGCAAGACAGAAATCTGCCGATCCTTCGAGAGGCAAGCCTTCAGAAGCCAACAAAATCAGAACAACTGAATACGGCACCGTGACGATACTACATGAAGGGGCTAGTTCAAATTGGAGACAGAAGCAGCACGAACTTACAGGGTTCCACTGGATCACATCTCAAGAGTCAAACATTGAAAGAGTCGAAGTGGAAGAGACAGACACGGCATCAGTCAATTTTGACAGTCGGCGCCAATACAGAAGGTGCGGAGCAATTGATCCAGAGGCAGTCATTACCAATTATGGCTGGGGGTGGTGTTTCTATTCATCTTTCGTGGCCACCCTCTCGCTGGGCATAACAATGATGCCCTAGTGGATGCAAAGCAAATGGCATTAATGGTAAGGCTGTATATGGACCTGTGCAAACCTCCTGGCGAGCGAGCGCACTGGAATGGCCCAGAAGTTAGGAACATGGCCTTTTGGAAAAGATAGGCACTGCTATTGAGTTCTCCCTTCCACAGGTCAATTAAAGCTCGGATCGAACAGTATACGGCTTTTGAAGGACCCCAAGACATTTGATCTGAACTTGCACTGAGCATATGGAAGGAGTTTGTTGCACACATACTCTGGAAAAGCGTGAGAGGGAAGAACAGACCAAGACTGAAGAGGGCATGGTTCCGTTTCTGAGATTTTAATCAATAATTAAGTCTGCTTGTACGTTATCTTGCTGCCTGACACAGCGTTTCTAATACCGTGATTTAGCTGCTCGACCCGAAAGCATGCGATACCTCAGACTTAAGTGCCCAAGGACAGGAGTCGTGGAGAGACTCGTGCTAGATGATCAGCTATGTCCAAAGAGCGAAATTCTCGTTCGACAGCTATACTTTATCAAGCTTGTTCGAGGGGATATTTGGGACTCGAAGCGATGCGCACTCTGCCATGGGAGGTTCAAAATCGACTCGTTTTAGAGGGGTATTATCTGAACGCAGAAGAAAATCAGAGAATATGCAGCCAATGGGCTGTGTCAAGTTTGTATTGGGGGGATCAAAATACTGCCATACGCTTTCTGACCTGGCAGACGGCGAATACAAAATTCCCATGGACGAGCTTTGGCATTTCTTTGAGAAAGCGCCTCGTTTCCTTAACCAGATAATGGCCGATCAAATTACTCATCTACAACACTCCGGCATATGCACCCAGGGCCAGGAAAGCCGTCAGACGTGTCCAATTTTTCGCCTCTAGAACCTCGAATGGCTGAGCCCCCGACGAACCAGCCCCTCACCTACGCCTCTGCTTAAGAAGTTGCCCCTCCTCCTCCTACCCTGGTGGCTAAGCCAATGAACAGATTACATCCCTATACCTGCGCACGAACTTAAGTGCCGAGTCAAATGGCTGGCACATGACGACCCGATGACCCAGCTCGGAACTTCAGAAAATAATGACGGAATTCAAAGCATACCGCGAATACCCCCTCCAACCGCCGAAGCGCTACAGGACTGTGCCAAACGAGACGAGTTTGACCACGACTCTGCGGACGATATTTCGCGACTGGCTGACTTTCCTCTAGGGGGGTTAATATCGCGAAAACAAAGATCGTAACCATCGGAAGCATGGTGGCCTATGAACCGATGTTAACGAGATTATTCTGTTGTGATATGTCGTACCGTAACGGAATCAATTCCTAACCTCACGGAATTACCAGCTTTGATTGGAAATCAATCTGGAGGTCGCATGTGTATATAAACCCTCAAGTTTTCTGTCCAGAAGGAAAATAAGCAATCTTCCTTTGAATTACAACAGGTTATGAGCCCGGGTGCTAACTTCTCGGGTGTCGTCTCCACTCACTCTGAGAACCACTGCATACTATAACTTGTTGAAGCTATATTTACCCCGCACTTCAGGCACAGCCACGATGCCTGCACATCTAACCGAGTCTCCCGACCGAAATTTCGCAGCTATTGAGCCTTTAACAGGGAGTGATAATTATGCAACTTGGAAACATCTTATGACCTCCTACTTAAAGGCAAGACAAGTCTGGGATATCATGTCCGGAGATCTCCAACGTCCTAACTGCCTTTTTAAATACGCAAAACCGATTACGGCCGACATTGTTCCACTGGTTGATGAACGCCTTATTGGAGCCCCAAGACAGAAGGCTATCGAAGCTCGTCTAGAAGCTGAAGTCCAGGCTTTTGAGCGACATCAGGAATGGTCCAAACGTGAGGCTGAAGCCTATCACACAATCTTTCGATATCTTTCCGTCGAAATCAGTGTTCATGTTGCAGGGCTAGAAACGTCTCGAGATCTCTGGAACGACCTTGAAGAGAGATATAGACGAATGGAGCTAGCTACATTCTGCGAACTTTTCGCCCAGCTCAAAGAAACCACTGGATCTAGCTGCACTAGTATATACGTGAATTCGTTGATCGAGTCCGATTGCTAGTACATCGCTTAAATGCGATCATGCCAGGGTCAATTGGGGATCACGCACGAGTTGCAATCCTCTTAACTCAGATCGGACCGGAATATGCGCCGATAGTTGATGCCATCCAAAATGACAAGGATCCGGCCAATCCCGCCATGATTGGGAATCGCCTTGCAAATGCTGAACGGACAGTTTCAGCGAAGAATTCTCCAACTCCTCCGCGCGGAGCACCGTCAGTTAACACAGTGAAGGCGTCTATCAAGAAATGCAATTACTGCAAGAAACGAGGCCATGAAGTCTCGAAATTCTGGAAAAAGAACCCGCATTTGCGCCCTAAGTGGGACACCGGTGTCAAAACAGAAAGGAGTGTTTCTGGCTCACCACAAAATGAATCACATCAAGGCCAGGCAGAAGAACGGCAGGGCCCGCCGACTTCTTACAAGAGACCAAGGATCAATATTGTGAGGGCGAGAGTGACGACTCTCTATACCCACGCGCCGAATCCCCGGTGGATACTCGACTCTGCTGCTACTAGCCATATCTGTTGGGACCGGCACTGTTTTAGCAGTTTCCGGATCCACCATGAGATGCTAGACACAGCGGGAGATCCAGTTGAAGCTGAGGGCATTGGCACCATCAAGCTTACGCTCAGGGGGAAGATCAACCGAACCCTGATCCTCAAGAATGTCTACTACGCTCCCCGAATCGGGATGAACTTGATCAGCGTACCAAAGCTCTTGAGGGATCGCTATTCTATGATAGCGCACCCCCAGAACGTCTTTCTGCAACGCCGAGGGCGAACTATAGGGGCTGCCTTCCATACAGAAGAAGATCTATTGATTTTGCGATGCTATGTGAGCAAGAGATCCAGACCTCAGGTCCAACTGGCCAGGTCATCATCATCTAATAATCATGATAATTGTATCGAAATGGATATCGATGAACCGCTAGAGTCAAGTGGTGCACCGAGCGCAGTGACCACCTCTGAACTCAACAGTGAAGCTCAGATACTCGATGAAGATGCAAGCAGAGGAGTTGACCAGATCCCTAAAGAAGCACTCTGGCATGCTAGATCAGGGCATCTAAACAGAGGAGACCTAAGGACGGTCCTTTCTCAAACTGGCACTCCGTACCAACAACAGACAAGTGGCAGAACTTCAGGCAACGCCACAGTGCCCGGCTTGTATGTCGGGTAAGCAGCACCAGAAGGAATCTTTGAAGTCATACACTCTGATATTCTAGAAATGCCAGTCGGCAAAGATGGCTCTAGGTACGTGATCACCTTTACTGATGGCTTCTCTCGAGGCTCATGGGCATACCCCTTGAAACGAAATCACGTATGCCCATGAGCCTCGAGAGAAGCCATCAGTAAAGGTGATCACGTACCTAGAGCCATCTTTGCCGACTGGCATTTCTAGAATATCAGAGTGTATGACTTCAAAGATTCTTGTTGAATGAAGATGTGGTCTTTTTCATCGGGAGTTCCTCTTCTGGTGCTCGACTTCTCTCGAGGCTCATGGGCATACGCCTAGAAACGAAAATCCGAGCGCTCCAGAAACTCCAACACTTTGAAGCCTGGGTCAATCGATAATTTGAGCTTCGAATAAAACGGTTCCTCTGTGATAATGGCAGAGAATACCTCCCAATTGGAGCCTATCTCGAACGCCAGGGGGTTGAGTTTGACACATCTGATCCATACTGCAAAGGACAGAATGGGTTAGCCGAACGAACGAACCGTACTATCCAGGAACGAATAAATACGCTCCTGTTTGATGCGAGATTACCTCCCTCCTGGTGGACTGAGATTTTAGAGACAGTGTTCTATCTCAAACTACGCGCTCCTGCGTCTATCCTCAAGAAAAAGACGCCGTACGAAGCCATATATGGCACAATTCCAGTGCTATCACACCTGCGTCGGATTGGCTCCCGTGCATGGGTTTTGATTCCAAACGCACAGAGAGAGAAAACCGGACCAAGATCATCCGAATGCCGGCTACTAGGCTATTGCGAACCTAGTCAATACAAGCTCTACGAAGTGCATTCATGCAGGACAGTCTTCTCTCATGATGTCGAGTTTGATGAAAGAACACCTGTGGCTCCGCTCATTGAAGAAAGTGCTAGTCATAACATCTCTGCTAGTAGCTCTACGCCACTAGTTATGCCTGAACCGACAGCATTTGATCCAGAGCCAGCACCGTTGACACCGCCATTATCTCTCTCTAGCGAGCCGCAGCAGCAAGATTTTAACTTAGCTGACCACTCAAACCAACCCACCAATGAGACTGGCCAGCCAGAATCAACTCCACAGCCTGTCAACCCAGCTATAAGTGATGCCCAAGAGATACATGACCTAGGTTATTCACTCTACGGGCGAAAACGCAGACCATCACGGCGACTCGTAGAATCTCTTGGTAAAGCCTATATTATAACCTCGCCAATGGGTTCCACAAATGATGACCCGCTTACATTTCAAGAGGCCATATCCGGCCAGAATCATCTTGAATGGCGAGCGGCTATCCAAAAAGAATACCAGTCCCTACTTGATAACGGGACATGGGAACTCATTCGTCGAGAATATATTGTTCCCCCGGGACAACAGGTCATTGGTTGCAAATGGGTGTTCAAGACCAAAGCAAACAAGGTCCGAAAAGCACGACTAGTGATCAAAGGCTATCGCCAAAGACATGACATTGACTATCATGACACATTCGCAGCTGTCTCTCGCATGGACTCTGTCCGCTGTATCATCGCGAGTGCTATGCTGAAAGGATGGAAGCTCCACCAGTTTGACGCAGTCACTGCCTTCCTACATGGAGACATTGACACGGCTATCTATATGGAGCTTCCGGAAGGCTTTGAGAAGGAGGGATACGTCTGTCAACTACGTCGATCCCTCTACGGCCTTAAGCAAGCACCTCGAATTTGGTATCGCTGCGTTCAACGGGTGCTACAATCAAACGGTTTCACTATGGCACAATCCGATAACTGTGTCTTCTACAAGGACAACTGTGTAGTCTGTGTGTATGTGGATGACTTCCTTGTGGCAGGCGCAACGACCCATGAGATCGAAAATGTCCGGCGAGCTCTTCAACTGGATTTCAAATTGAATGACCTGGCTACTCCGCGTTCATTCCTTGGAATCCAATTCAACTTCAATATTGACGGATCAGTCTCTATTCATCAGCATCAGTACATCCAGAAAGTGCTCTCTGACTTCTGTATGGAGGACTGTCAACCAAAGAACACTCCTATGAATCCGAAATTAAATACTCGGCCAGATGAAGAAGACATTGATGAGAATTCCAAAGACCGCTATTGCTCTGCTGTTGGCGCGCCAATGTATCTGATGGTCGGAACCCGACCAGATATTGCTTTTGCGCTTGGGACGTTAAGTCGATTTACTTCCCGGCCGCAATTGCATCACCAAGCATCACCAAGCAGCATGAAATGACTCCTGCGTTATCTCAAGGCGACTCAGTCATACCAGATCACTTACCAAGCGGGATAACTAATCGGTTATACTGACGCGGATTTCGGTGGATCTGTGGTTACTGACGTTGCTTACTCCACATTCGGATATATATTCAAGCTAGCAGGAGCACCAATATCCTGGTCATCTAAAAGACAGGGGGAAATCGCCACATTTACCACTCACGCTGAATATATTGGTCAATATAATGCCATCCTTCATCTACAATGGCTTCGGACATTCCTTGCTGAAACCTATCTCTTCCAATCTCCAGTCACAAATATCATGGCCGACAATCAGTCTGCTATCGCCCTATCTCATAATCCTGAATTTCACAAACGAACGAAACATTTCAACGTGAAATTTCACTATCAACGAGAAGTCCTAAACGCTGGTGAAATCGGTCTTCAGTACATACCAACCAATTCCCAGGCGGCTGATGGGCTCACCAAGCCATTAGGACCAAAGCCATTCTTGAGGTTCTGCAACCTCATCGGCATACAGGCAGGATAACTACACCATGGCACTCTTTCCACTTTTTCTCCTTCAAGAAAGGTTTTAGTGGTTTTACCGAGGCCTGGGTCATTACGAAGTCCAGTATCACCCTGCTCGAGCGATCCTGAGGGGGAATGTTGTGATATGTCGTATCGTAACGGAATCAATTCCTAACCTCACGGAATTACCAGCTTTGATTGGAAATCAATCTGGAGGTCGCATGTGTATATAAACCCTCAGGTTTGCTGTCCAGAAGAAATAAGCAATCTTCCTTTGAATTACAACACATTCGAGTGTTGAACTCAAGCCTCATTGCCATGCGCGGTTCAAGTTCAGACGTCTTGGAACACTTTCTGGATACGCAGGACTTTGGCTGGACGAACAGCAGTTCCTGGAAGCTTCGTTCCAAGAAGAATTTTCCGTTCAGAGGATGAGGATCAGATTACAGGTAAAGATCCCTCTTACCAGCCTAGTGTGACTAATTCTGATACTAATATCCTTCTTGACCCTCCTACAGCCAATGCTGTCGCCGGTCCTCGTGCAGAAAGCCTGATATCAAAGCAGAAGAAAGTCGTGAGCATAAAACTGCTTAAGCCTGTGGGAGGGCACAAAAGTTTGCGATGGAGGCTTTCCGATCTTGATGACAGATCTGTCGAGGATAATGCCGCCTAGGTGAGCTTGCGTTTGTTTTGGGAGATGGCTGGGTTTCCCCAGACGAAGATTATGTTTGTATTCATTGGATCCTGTTGTTGATTGGTTTTCTGAGGGATAGAAGTTTTAGTATGTTTTCATAGGTCGTTCACGTGTTTGGATAGGGATGGTTTTACTGTGGTGGTGCTGTTGACGTTCATAGAGTGCGCAAGTTATATATGTATAAAAAAAAATGATATGAGGTATTATACCATGCTAGCCGAAAAAAGGTCTAGAGACCACATGATGCAATGATATGCTATCGCCGAAAGCTCAAAATGTAGGTAGAATGGAAGTCAAGGTCAAAAAAAGGATGCAAAAGGATACCGCAGCCATGCACCTGCAATCAACGCCAATCGAAACCCATGCGCCCATGTCCTCCATTTCATGAAGCAAGTACATTCAAATCATCCAGCCAAATTCAGAAATCGGTATGTCGGTCGAGTATATTCCATGTGCAATGTCCAAGCAGATTCGAGTGCAGTCCAACGACTCGGTATCCGAGTCAGGGGCGAGTCAAGTTGCATGCAAGTCGAGTACCGTCCATCCCGTCATAATATCATTATCATCATGCGCGCGATACATGCCGTGAATACGAAGCATATCACCCATTTAAAAAGTCGAAGCGTGCTGTATGCTGCCACAATGCAATCACCCACACATCCTTACATCCCCATCCCAGGTTTCCTTCCACGGATTTACGCTGGGCTGGGGATTCCGCATGCAATCGAGACACCTAACAATCTCCAATCCCGTCTCGGTGACACTTTCAACCGCACAGCGAGAACAGATCTTCCGACGCGGTCTATCCCCAAACCCAAGGTCCAGATCCAGTTCCTCGCCGGGACTGTACAGATCCGGCAGGTCGGGAGAGCGGGACGGTGCACCGGAGCAGTTTTCGCCGTCACACAGACGCAGACAAATAAAACATGCTCGCTCGGAGCAGAGGTCACAGTCTGCGTAGGCGTCGAGGACGGAGCGGGTTGCTGGTCTTCTATGGCAGATGTGACATGGTCGAAGCGCGGCTGCGCTCATTGTGTTGGAAGTTGGGGCCGTTGTTGATGTTCCCGCGGGATAGGGGATCGGAACGAGAGTTTTCGGCGAGACGGGGGGTGAGTAAGGGTCGTGTGGTGTTGCGTAGACATTGGGCGAGAGGAGGGTGTTGTTTTGTTGCGGGATGCTGAGGTAGGGTGGCTGGGTGTTGACGGAGGTGTTGCGGCGTTTGCGAGGAAGACAGCGGGGACGGAACGAAATGTCTGCGGGCGCAGGGTTGTATGATTGATCTTGGTCTGTCCATGGGAGGAATGCGGTGCTGGATGGATGGGTTAGGAGGGTCGGGGTAAACATCGCGTTTCTCTGTAGGTACAGGTCGACGTACCGAGAGGATTCCTCGTCACGCTTGCGTTTGCGCCATATCTCGGCCGCAGTGGGCTCGGGAAGGCCAGGCATCATGCAAGAAGATTCACTAATGCCGTCCGGAGGTGTTGTGGTGAGGTCGAGGGGATGAAAGGAGGGAGAAAAGTAGAGCTTGGGCACACCGCCTGGCCCACTCAAGTGGAGACAACAGTGTAGTCAGAGGAGGTGAGGACAGTGGGATTCAGCTTGTTTCAGATATTTTTATTTATTATTGCGTTTTATGAAATCTATTTTTTTATAATATTTGATTTAGCTGATAATCAGATATAAACATGAATGATGTATTTGTAGTGTATACAGCGATCTAAATTACTCCAACCAAGCCCGAACAGCCTCCTTAAACGCCTCCCGCATCCACTCCTCCTCATGCCACCTCAACCCACTATCAAATCCATGCTCGCCGTCTCTCACAGTAAGCGTCACTCCGGGGCCAGGAAGGTGGGAGGTAAACTCATTGGCCCTCTTCACAAACTCCTCCGAATCTGCAACCGGAATCACTGTATCGTCCCCTCCATGAATAATAGCGAGACCGCCCCGAGGGATCTGCACATCCTTCTGCTCAAGTCGAGCCTTGGGGTAGAGCGTCTCGCGGGGCACACCATCTGTATCCCTTGCATAGAGACCGCCCAGATGACCATACTCCACAGCAGCGCACATAATCGTCAAGCTCTCCATAGAGTCAACCGACGACTTGGGCGAGCCAAATTTGACCGTCTTCATATAATCATCATAAATCTTCTCAGGCGTCGAGTTCCCAAACGGCGGCATCGCACGCGCAGTCATAAACGCCTCACTACCAGGATCAATCCAGGGGTACGAAGCCGTCGACGCGCGGATCTGCGGCGCATGCGCGAGGGCCGTGTAAACGCTCAGCAGACCGCCAGCCGAATCACCGGCCGTCAAGATACGATTGAGGTCGGCGGCAGTGGGGGTGGAGTGGGTGGCTAGCAGATCGGTAAAAGCCGACGAGTGCATCCATGTCCAGAAATCTTCAATATCCGCGTAGATTTCCGGGCTGGTGGCTTCGGGGAGGAGTCTGTAGTTTGGCGAGACGATGACGGCGCCGTGGGCGAGGGCGAGATCGGCGAGCCAGTGCGGAAAGAACATCATGAAGAGCGAGTCGCCCATCAACAGGCCGCCGCCGTGGTAGCGGAGGATCACCGGGCGGGGACCGGCATGGGGTGCTTGCGGGATGAGGATGTCGGCGCGGATGGAGTGGGTGTTTATATGTTTGTAGGTTGTTTGGATGAGGTCGAAGCCGGTGAGTTTGGGATCGGTGGATGCCATTGTGGAGTGTGTAGTGTAACGCACTAGCAGTCAATGGGATAATTGTGAGGTGATGAGGGAGATCGATGTGGGATCAATGGGTGGGACATGCGGTTTTATGTCGTGGGTCGATCGGACCGGGAGATGGCCCGTCGATCGACGAATTAAACCATTAAGTCCCCGGGGTTCGGGATAATCACAACGCGAGGCCGAGCATAGATTGAGATGTGGGGACTTACGCCTATCAGAAGCAATCCAGATGCGGCGATAGTAAGCATTAATGTAAACGAAGGATGAATTGGAGGCCGAATGATTGCTGGTGCATATGTCACCGGGCTGCTTGATCAATGCAATTTAGCCGAACATGATGTTAAAACTTGAGCATGAGGTAGATCATTCAGTAATTAGTCTCAGAGTGATTGAATGTATCCTCAATTGCTCAATTGCAATAATCACTTGCTCGTCTGGTGAATATGTCTCCATTGGTAAACTACTCTTGTCTCCGAGCGTAGTGCCGGAGACTTTGTTCCGCGGTCCTGCAGTCCGCTGCTTTGGGCATAGTTTGCGAGGGCTTGAGTCAAGCCTCATGAGATGACCAAGGAATCAACACCGGTGGAGGTGAGACAGCGCAAGTATTGTAGATCGTGGATTGAGCTGTGCTATCTGAAAGGAAGAATCACTGGGCGGGAAGGTCGACGAGGAGACATATCTACCGCCCACGTCCACGTTCACATGACCATATCGATCAGCGAAGACGGTTTTACAGTGTACCCAAGGGGTCCGGCTGCAAGGCACGAAGAGAGCTGGGATGTCCCGGCTGGGTCACCCCGGTGGATTGCTCCGGGAGGCAGCCGGCGTACTCCATACCTTTGGATATCCGATTAGTCCAAGGTCTTCGCTATGGTATGAGAATGCTGTGATATGTTGTAGAAGAACTGTTTGAACATCTGCCTGCTTTTTAATGTGTCTCAATCGGATGATTTTGGCGATTTTTGTTTATTTTCCCATTTATTTACCCCCTCCCTTTTTTTAAATAGACATCAACAGAGTCACGTGCTCATTCTGTATTCCAATGTCCAGCTGAGCCACAAATCGAATCACACCCGCATGCAACCTTGCTTGAAGTCGTCACCTGCATTTGCAGATCCCTCGTCAGTAGGAATAGACAGCTCAATAATATTAATAGATCTCCAACATCTTAAATAGAAACCATCGCTTGGCCACGATGATCTGACGGGTAAATCTTTACCCGCTAGTCATAAATTCGAGCAGCGGGCGCCGAGTTGATCGCCCAGTAAATGGCATTTTAGGTGATTATGTCCGAGCAGCCAGCAGAGCAGCCAGCAGTGTCTTGGGTTTCAATTCAGAGCGAGGAGAATCAGCGTCAATTGATCGTTTCAATAATTGCAGCAGAGAATGTAGCCTCGGCTGCTAACTTCGGATGCATTCCGCAGGCTCGGAGCCCGTTCCGTCGGGATGGATACGACCGGCTGTGGAGATCGGGATGCCGTATGTATACCCCAAGGTGCAAAGGGGATGCCGCGATGCAGGGACAGAGGCTGTGCCCTGCATCTATCTTTATTTCTTCTATTAATATTTTGGGCAGTGCTAGTGCAGTGGGTGCTCGTTCTCGTTCAGATGTGATCGTGGGGCTGTACTACCATCAGTGCCAGAGGACATCCCGACTGCTCTACTGTAAGAGCGCTGGGCGAGCCAAGTGCCGATCGTCGGCAGTTAGTTCTACCCTCGGTATTAGCGTTGGTTTATTCGCTTCAGACTAAGTATTGCGATGGCAAATTACCAAAGTAGCAACTTTCAGTTACTACTACCGCTGCTGATGAGTTCAGCTGTTGAGTATCTTTGACAGTACAGTCGAACAATACTCAAACACAACCCCGGCTACAGCTGCTACACACCCACAATCGTGGGGACGTGGGGAACTCGCCCTGACACTGTTCCAACCTTCCAAATCGTCCAGACGATCCAGACTAAACATCGGTCTAACTCGCTTCAGACAATCCACCTGATTGGACGATCCATCCCCGTTGCGTAATCCATCTTCTTCCGATTGCATCGGGTTTAAGACCGCAACACCTGCCCAGCAACACCTGCACGACACCCGACACTGCATCATAGCATGTGTCCGCGCCTCAGTGATGGATGAGGGTTCCGACAAGGCCCCTCGACGGAAGAGGGTTTCCCGCGCCTGCGACCGCTGTCGCAGCAAAAAGGTGCCTGCCTACACCTACACCTACACCTATTGCCGAGTCTTCGCAGGATACTGACTCTCCAGGATAAATGCGACGGAATCCGCCCAACCTGCTCAGCCTGCCAGGCATCCGGCCAACCTTGCTCCTACGACCCACATGCGAAGAAACGCGGCCTTCCAGAAGGCTATGTCCGCGGCCTCGAGAAGCTCTGGGCGTTGTGTCTCTGTAACATCGACGGATTCGAGGAGAGCATGCTCGCGATGCTGGGGACGACTAGCGACTCACTCGCCCGACGGGACCGGCTGATGTCGGTTTGGAGCGAGGATGGGAGTTCCGAGAGCTTGCACGAAACCTGGAAGACCTCGCGACTATATGGGGAGTTGGAGAAGATGCTTGCGGAGCCCAGCAGCAACAACAGCAGCAGCAATGGGAAGCGGTCGTTCAATCGTGAAGATGATGGCTGGGGGTATCGCGTGTCGAGGGATGAGATGCCGCTGGGGAATGCGCCGCGAATTGTCGGCGCGGATTCGTTGCAGTCGCACTCGCCCGGCGTTAAGCGCGCGCGATTGGGGACTGCCACAGCAGGAACACAAGAACGGGCGACGCTCCAATTACCCCCGCAAACGTCGCAACTGCTCGATATCTACTTTGCCGCCACGCACAGCTGGTTCCCCGTCGTTGCGAAACACAATATCCTACGCGCGTCGTACCTCTACGCCAATGCCGCCGTCTCCGTTACGACGTCATCGCCGGGTTCCGGGGATCATGCGGCTCTGTGGGCGATTCTCGCCTATACCATCACCCAATCGCAGTTACAGCCGCAGCGGGCGGGTGCTGCTGGATCTGCCTCGCTGGCAAAAGAGTACTATGCCGTCTCGCGGAGTTTGATTCCGTCGGAGAAAGAACGCTATGAATTGGGCCATATCCAAGCATTGCTGTTGCTAACATTGGTCAATATGGGACTGGAAGATTGGACGGCGGCGTGGCTATTGAGTGGACAGGCGGTTCGCATGGCTGTCTCGATGGGACTGGGTGCATACAGCGATGCGCGACGGTCCGACGAGCTTCGACAGGGCAAAGCCGTGTATCTCGGCTGTTTCGTCATTGACTCATTACTTTCGTTTCGTCTGCAGCGGTGTCCGGCCATGTCGTCGAATGATCTTGCGACTGTCGGACTGTTGGAGGAGGATGGGCTGGAGGAGTGGAATTCCTGGGTCGATGTCCTCCCTCCGACAGGCCACGGCGTCGCTGGGAAGAACCCGCCGCGAAGAGGGCCATTGATGGCGCTCAGCTGTTTCAACCGACTGGTAGAGCTCGCCAGTGTCCTCAACAAGATCTCCCGCAATCTCTCGATGGGATTTAAGCCTGCCACATTCGCACAGCAGCTCGTCATGGACCTGAAACAATGGGATGACGGCTTACCACTGGGCTGCCGACTCATCGGACCAGAAAGCATCTACCCCGAACGTCATTCCGCTCTGCTCCCACACCAGAGCTACCTAGGCATGACCTACGTAGCCACACTGTTATGGCTCTACGTCCGCCTTATCCCGAGCGAACAGGGCCTACATCGATCCCAGCGCCCTGCAACCGAAGGCGCAAAGAAACTGCTCTATCGCGGACTATCCATGTTCTCGCAGCACCTAGAAAACTTTTCCATGTGCGGACTGCCGCCATTATTCGAATTGAGTTTGCGGACGATCTCCGAACAGGCATTTTCGCTGCGCCAAAATGTCGATGGGTTGGAGACGTTTCCGTTTGCGCGGTGGGCGGAGGAATTCCGACAGAAGACGGTGACTCTTGCCCCGACTTGGCCAGTGTATGCCTCACTCCTTGCGGCGATGGAGCGGTCGCAGTCGAACGGCCATTCCAATACATTCCACTCTGCGCCTGCTTTTGGGGGTGCTGTTCCTGCGATGTCACTGACAAAACCGAATGCTATACAACGGGGTATACCCGGTATTCCAGACCAAACCTACGCCTCGTCCATTATGGGAATTAGTATTCCTGTCGACGGCCAATCCCTCACGCCAAAAGACACAGTCATGGAAAATGCCGACCTCCCACTCGAAACATTCCCTACCTCTCATCCTATTTCCGAAAAGCCACCACCAGCAAACTCTACGACTGGCACAATGAGCTACCAACCACACCCCCCAGCACAACAACAACAACCACAAACCCCCGACTCCACAACCTCAATGATACCCCGCCCTCCAACCACCAACCCAAATCCCACCTCCGTCCCCGACTTCACCGAACCAGAAAACCTAGACGCAATCTTCAAAGACCTCGCCTACCTCGACACAACAGAATGGTCACACAACCGCGAAGCAGGGCTCAAAGACTTTGGTTTTCTCGACGACAGCACCTTTCAAGCCTTCTGCCACGACCCCGATCGACTAGTCGGCTCGCAGCCGCTCGTTCATCCGCCTTCCATCGCGGATATTTGGCCTCCGCCGGGATTCTTTCCGGAGACGTTTCAGGAGGAAGGGGGGAGGTTGATATTGGGTGATTACACTAAATAACTGAAATTGGGTGTTTTTATATCCTTTGATGGAAGACGCTCATTTCAATGACAATGATCATGGCTCTGGTGTTCGCGGACCGACAGACCCAGACCCACTTATGTACGCCTCCGTTGTTTCAGATGCGAATAGTGCATTCCTCAGGGTCCAGCACCACCAGGGAAGAAAAGGATTCGGCACCGCCACTGGACCGACGATTTCACTGTCCATCTTCTACTACACTGCTATGTGTAGTACATGCGGGATGGCTGCGCTGGTGCCTGGATGATCACCGTGCTCGTGCTCGAGCTGCCGTCTTTCACAGTGAGTTATGTCAGTGAATGGACCCTTCTCGAGTGATCTCATACCCTACTCTTTGCTCCTCATATCTATCCCCGTTTTATTGACACGTGTGATCGTCAACTATTGAAGTTTGATTGGTACTGTATATACCCCTAAGAAGGGAAGATGAGAGGAGGTATAGGATTAGATTCGCACATCTACTATAATAAACGTTACCCTGAGCAATGTAGTTCATATTTAATTCTTTCATTTCCATCCATGCCTACTCCATACCCGCGAGTGATCTCGCCAGTTCCAAAGTTGAAAGTTGAAAATAATGAGATGAAAAGGAGAACACGTGACCACCCCTGACGATCCATCACTCAGGCATTTACTAGCCGAGAACTAACGCCTCGGGAGATTCAGAATCGGGGAGTTCGCACTAGTCTCCACATGAAATGAAGCTTGTCTGCGATTGGGATTAGGCAGATGGATTTGGCGTCAGCAGTATCCGGGTTTGATTGGGATTGGGATTGATAGAGTTGAATATAACTATATAACATACGCTATTTAGTATGTACCAAGGGCTCAGGGTATGTATGTGTGATGGCGGTGAGGGGTTGTGTTCCAAGGTTCCAGGTTTGAGGGCGGGACTGTAGGATATCGTACTTAAATTTGACAATGTGGAATTCTCTGGTGATTTCATGACTTCTAGATTTATTCTCAACGCGACTGCATTCGATACGATTTGTGATGAATGTGCAGAGTGCAGGTCGCTCAAGGGCGCTTCCTGCAGTACATCATGTAGGGTGAGGCAACGGCGGTTACTGGAACGCTAGCAGGGTTCCCCGTACCCAAAAGTACCTCGGCGTATTCTGGCAGTAGTTAGAAGTAGCAGCAGTCTCAGTGTACCCCCCGACACTCTGGTACTACAGTAGAAATGGACTACCTATTTTATTTTGAGCACGTCACTATTTTTTGTTATTGCTCTTGTAAAATGTCGGTATATGCTTTGCAGCATGCCTGCCCACGTCATCGAGGGATGTTTCAGCATGCGTGTTTCAGCTGTCACGGGCTCAGGCACCAAGGCAGCAATATCCACAACCTCATCCCTTCGACAACTTCATTTGTCAGTATCAGTCTCTACAGCAGGGGAAATCCCTGGGAAGACAACGACATCTTGTCTGCTGAAACCACCTACTGACCATCGATACAGGGCTCACTCCAGTACTTACAGCTCACCCCTGGATCGTCTCCCCCTCCTCCCCCCACCCCCCAGTCGATCCTTGCTCCCCACGGTGTGCCCCTGCAAAAAACCCGCACCCGATGACGCCGCCGTGGGGCGGCGGGTGCTCCTTGAACCACCGCGCTGGCCTCGTTGGCCCCTGGCCCGCGTGGTCGCTGATCGTGCGCCTCTGTCGAACCTATCACTCGCACGTCTCGCTGGCCCCGCCGAATCAGCGCGGTTCTTCCCCATCGATCGTCATGCCTTGAGGCTATGAACCGTCCTGTCCTGCTCGAGGAGAGGATGTCCCATGTCCCCATGATCGTCCGTCCTTCAGTCCCTTCGTCCTGTCGTCCCTTTTTCTTCGGGACTTGCACTTGCCTTTTTATCTCAACCTCACTCACCTCAGCTCACTTTCGGTCTCATGGCTTCGGCTCTTACACTCCTTTACTGATTCATATTCACTCCTTCACCATGTTCAATTCTCCTCGACGATGGGTCCTCATCGTCTCGCCGCTCCTTACCCTCGCCCTAGTCTTTTACCTGCTCAACCCTACCACACCTGCCGCCGTTGACAATGCCGCATACACCCACTCCGACGAAGGCCAGATCGTTCTGGAGGGTCATCAGAAACCCCCGTCTGGCGGCTCCGGTCCGAAACTGCCCAAGCCCAACAAAAAGCTGCAGGAGGAGGACAAATGCGGACACATCCGTCGGGACATGGACGATGTCTTTGTGGTCTTGAAGACAGGCGCCACGGAGGCCCAGCAAAAGGTGCCGACGCAGCTGCGGACGACGCTGCAGTGTGTTCCCAACTACGCGGTCTTCTCCGATCTGGAAGAAACCATCGCCGGCGTACAGACCTACGACGTGTTGAACAATGTGACCGAAGAGACCATGATGAACGAGCCCGAGTTTGCAATCTACCACCGTCTGCAACAGGTCGGCCGTGAAGGCCTGACCGACGAAGAATGGGGCGACCACGAGAACGGTCCGTTCGGCAAAACCAATAACCCCGGCTGGAAGCTCGACAAGTGGAAGTTCCTGCCCATGATTGACGGGGCGCTGGAGGCCATGCCCGACGCCAAGTGGTACGTCTTTGTCGAAGCGGATACCTACGTCGTCTGGCCGAATTTGATTAATTGGCTCGCGCACCTCGATCACACTCGCAGCTACTACATCGGTAGTCCGATGCAGATTGGCGATATCCTATTTGCGTATGGTGGATCGGGTGTGATTCTGTCTGCGCAGGCCATGAAACGTCTGCAGGGCTACCGCCGCGAACACCAAGCCGAGCTGGAGAAGATGACAGCCGAAGAATGGGCGGGTGACTGCGTGCTCGCCCGCGCGCTGGACAACATCCGCATCCCACTGACCTGGGCCTGGCCGATGATGCTGACGACTCGCCCGTGGGAAATTGATCATTTCTCTGAAGGATACGGTCGTCAACCATGGTGCTACCCGGCCGTCTCCTACCACCGCATGAGCCCGCGCGATATCGAGGAGATGTGGCAATTCGACCGGGACTGGTTCCGAAGTGTAAGTCACCCCCACCCTTTCCTTCGCGAATATATCGATACTAATGCAATGTAGGGAAAAAACGCCCTCCTTCTCCACGCTGACGTCTACCGCGAATTCATCTACGACGGCGACCTCACCGGCCGCGAAGACTGGGACAACATGTCTTCCATGGACATTATCTTCGACGAACCCACCATTCCGTCACTGGATAGCTGTGCCGACGCCTGCACGCAGAACCCCGAGTGTCTCCAGTACACGTGGCATGAGCGCGAGGGCAATTGCAAGCATGCCTCAACGACGTTTCACGGTTTGGCGAGCAATGGCACGTATTCGGGGTGGATAAAACCGCGGGTGCAGAAGTTGTTGAGGAACTTTCAGTCTTCTTGTCCTCAGGTTGAGTATATTTTTGATTAAACCAGCATCTGGTTAACAGCGATGCTGGCTCATTTTTGATTCATTGGCGACTGCTGTCGTCTTACATCCGTTTGAGCATTTCTTACTTACCTCCGCCGAGGGGTCATATTGTCACCAGGCGAAGCTGAAGCTGGCGTTGTGGCTGTATATATCCCATTCTCTGTACATATTTCTTTTTTATTTTTTTTCTTGTCTTTGGGTCGGCGTTCGGTTCGCATCGCTGGTCGGGACTCGCAGACTCGCACGAGTACATCAACAATCATACTTGAAATATATCAATTGACAGTTCATCATCATAATCATCATGATGAAAGTAATTCATTCACATTATCATATACACATAATCCAGTAATCCAATATCAATATCAACAAGATATGTATATAAAATACTTCAAACCACTCACCCTAAACACCCCCAGCCCCAGCTCTAGCTGTGGTCGCTCTCCTCTCCCTAATAAAAACCGGAACAATAGTAAGAACAACACAAAAAACAACAACAACAGCCTGCAACCCAAAAACCAGCCCCAATCCACACCGCTCAATCCACGCAGGCTGAAAATATCCCACCGCAAACCCGCCGCATGTCCGCCACATGTTTAAGATGGCGGAGACGGTTGTGGCGTGATAGGGGTATTTTTCTAGTGCGTAGGCTGTAATCGCACTGTCAACGGAATTAGCATGCGCTGCAAAAGAAAGAAAAAAGGGAGAGGGATGTAAAATACACAATAGTCCCAACCATTCCCACATTAACCATCGCCCACCCAAACGCAATACCAATCCAGTGTTTCTGGAAATGCATTGTGAGGCCGTAGGTTAGGAGGCCCGTGACCATGCTAAATGTTGGGAACCAGATGCCGTGGAGGCGGGCTTCTGGGCGTGAATTTGCGTTGTGTGTGGAGATTTGGTTGTTGAAGAGGTGACCGACTAGCCAGCCTGGAGTGATAGAGCGTTAGTTGGTTTGGTTGGGGGGAAGGGAGATGGGAGAAGGGGGGAAAGTACCACAGAGTGCGCCAATAACACCGGCGAAACGCATTGAGGATGCGCCGATTGTGTTGAAGAGGTACGGTGGGCTGTGGAGGAAGGTGTCGATTGTTGTTGTTATTCCTTTGGATTGTTAGTGTGATTGGATGGTTCAGACGAGATGGTTCAAATTTGATGATGGGATTGGGATGATCCAATCGGGACGATCCACATTGAGATGATTCAAATGAGAGGACACAATTAAGATGATTCAAGTCGAGATGATTCATCCAGCTGAAAGGGAAGATGACGGGGAAGAACTCACCGATGGGCCAGGTAAAGATAACCAAAATAGTAATCCCCGTCAAAAACAACGGAAACCGAAAGATATAAGCAACCAGCATCCTACTCCAGTAACTGATTGTTTTCATTTTCGGGAGGGTTGTGTTACCAATCCCAAAATAGGACGCTAGCCTTGAAGAGGCTGATGACGAATTTGCTGTTTTTTCGGCATTGTAGTACGTCTCCCTTCCAAAGAGAATAACCAGCAACGTCGACACTCCGTAGAGGGCGGTCAACACTCCAAAAGAGATTCTCCAGGTCGTCGCTGCGCCAATGTAGCCTGCTACTGCTGGGCCGAGGAAGGGGCCTACTAGGAAGGTTGTTCCCCTATTATTAACAGAAACATTAGCATTGGCATGAGAGGATGAGGGAATCAGGGGATCGATGGGAGATGGGTTGGGGGAGTACCAGATATTTATCATCCGCGGCCATTCTAGAATATTATCAGCATGGTCTTTGTGATCTACTGGGTAGTGTGCTTACCCTCAGCCCTATACATATCCCGAATAATTGGCAACCCAATAACCTGCGGCACCGTCCCAAAAAGACCCTGCAAGGACCGAAAAACGGTAAAGGTGTCGTAGTTGTTTGAGAGTGTTGCGCCGAGGACTATGAATGTTGTTATTATCTGGGGCCAGAGCCAGATTGGGAGGCTGCAATATCAGTATCAGTATGGTCAGCTTAATTTGAAAAATACAACCGTGGGGAAGGTATGTATGTTGAAGAATTCTTACCGCCCATAGGCCTCAATCAACGGCACCGCAAAAATCCCCCCAAACCCCTGCAAAAGAATCCCGTAGTTCATGCTGGTCGCGGATTTGTTGATTGAGATTCCCCATTCGAGGGCTTGGGGGGTTATGAGGGTTCCGCCCCAGACCATTGCACTTATCATAAACAGAATCTTAGATGGTGATCATCTGGGGAAGGAGGGGGTCATACCCATCCGCCAACAACGAGCTAGACATTAACGCGATAAAGAGCAATGTTTTCCGAGTTGAACTCCAATTCTGCGGATTGCGCGGGTCCATATCGCGCTCTGGGGATGATTCACGAACATCGTGTGGGAGTGAGAGAGGGCTCATTTCCCGCTCGTTGGGGGTGAGCTTTTCCATTTCGCCCGCTGGTGATTCTGGCGGTAGAGTGCAGTGATGGCTAGGGCTCGGCTGATTGTCCGACAGGGGTGCCACGCGCAAGGAGAAATCCCCGATCTCGTGGTTCGAGAGATGCGACTATTGATCGACTACCTATGGGCGCGATATCTATTAAGTATATGAGGAGGTGCAGGACACATGGAGTCGCGTGGCTTGTGTTGTGCAGGAGATAGGTAGATTCAGCCAGGAGATACAGCAACCGCCACTAGGAACTAGCCTAGCCAGATTTTTGGGAAGGTACGCGGTCAAGCCTTCCCTATACTATGACACTGCTGTACTGGTACAATACAGTATGAGGCTAATGTCGGCGATCGAAGATCCCGGCAAAGTTGGCCCCACTTTTTTTTATTGGTGGATTTCCCCCACTCGACGTGTTCCATGGTGCTGTCCTACATTAGTTCCCTACTTTAGTTCGCCAGGTTACTAGTTAAGGGACGGAGGGTTTGGTGTAGGTTTTGTGTAGGTCGATCGAGCGCGGCTAATTTCCATCTGGGACTTGATTCATCCGTGATCGGACGTGTCTGTTTGTCTGGATAGTTCTATTTTGACTTCCAGGAGTACTTAGTGAAGAAGGGTAGGGTAAGCGATCGGCAAACCAATGCACCCCTTGTTGATACATCGTGCCCTCTTTGCCCCGCGATTCCAGACTGCGACTTATCCTGGTAATCTACATTATTTACCGGTAAGTACGAATCCATACTGGGTACTAGGATAGGGTAGGAACGACACGCCATCACCATGCAGCCGAGGAATGCTACTTTAGCCTTGATTAATCTACATAAGACTGAATCACGTCTCCCTTGGAGGTACTTGATACCCCTTGACAGTGTCCAGTGTCAACCATGTCGTTTCTCAATCGGCTAGTAACGTTTCTAGGCCTTTCCAACCCGTCTCCGTCTCCTCCACCGGGCGCTCTTCTCGCGGCGACCATCACCGTGGTAAGTTCTTTTTTCTTCTGGGTAGTTCCGAGTCTAGGAGCGGTACGATCTAACTGCAGGCAGCCCGCCTCGCTCGGCTTCGTCCCTGTCGCGGTACACTTCGATCTTTTCGCAGTCCTAGTCCAACTAGGCGATGCGACCGCCGAGGAAGTCGCCAGTGCAGCTAATGCGCAGCTTAAACCCGGGGAGCCGCAAATTGGTAAGTTCCATACCCCCTACTAGCAGACTAAGAAACTGCCAAATGTCAATGCTAATGCTAATTCACAGGCGTCCTCCTCGCTTGTAAGTCTATCCTCACCACATCCATCCACACCACATGCTGAACGGTATTAGCCGACACACTCTACATAATGTCCGGTCTCGGCCTCCTCGACCAGATCTCCGAAACCATGTTCCGCGCAAACGCAATAACAAAGCACCTGGTCTCCATGCCATCGGCACAACACGGCGCCCTCCACTTCACAACAGAAGATTTACTAGCCGCCGCCTTCACAATGCGCAAACTGGTCGCGACAAACTTCGCGTACCCCTTCGCCGACGCCGACGGCCCGATTCAGCACGCTTACAAGCTCATGGGTAATGAGGCGCTCGCCAAGGAACACACGTACACCATCATGGAGCGCGAGGGCCGCATGGAGAGCTTTAATGAGTTTATGGTGGGTAAGTTCCTTAAGTATGGTACTTTTCCATCTCGTGTACAGGAGTTGGGGTATGACCTTGCTTCCGCACTTGCCCCCGCACTTGCCCCCGCACTTGCCCCTACACCTAGCCAAGGCGAGGGAGTGGTCATGGTCGACATCGGCGGCGGCAAGGGCGAACTCCTCCTCGAAGTACAGTCTGCATACCCGCACCTCCGCCGCGATCAATTAGTGGTGCAGGAATTCAACGCGGAGATCGAAACCTCCTTGCCCCCGGATGCTGGTTCAAGTGAGGCAGGGTTCACAACAATGGAATGGAACTACAAAATTTCCCCCATTCAACCCATCCACAACGCAAACATCTACTCCCTCCAACATATCCTGCACAACCTCCCGGATCTCGACGCGGTGTCACTGCTGCAGAAACTCCGGAAGGCGATGGGGGCCCACTCGCGCATTCTGATTATCGAGTATGCGAAAAATCGGACGTATACACATTTGCATGCTAGTATGATTGCCCTATATGGAGGGCGAGAGCGGAGTTCGCAGGAGTGGAGGGCTCTTGCCGAGGTGTCTGGGTTGGTTGTTGGGTTCGAGAAGTATGTGGAGAAGGGGGAGAGTCTGGTTGAGATGCGCCTCGCGGAGGGTTGACTGGTTAGCTGGTTAGCTGTTGGTAAAATGGAAATGAGCGAGGTATATTTTTTCTAAGATAAAAAACTCAGCTTGTGTTTCTGAGGGTATTGTGAGTAGAATACGGAAGTAGATGGATGGGTGGAGATCGGATGCTTTACCCGAAGTTAGTCCCCGACAAGGTTTGTCTCCTCCACTCGACAATCCTCCTCCAGCAGTACATAGACATTTGTGATAATGTGATAATTAATAGTGTATTGTGATGAAAATTAAAATAGTGCTGTGACTCGATCTCATCCTGATACCCGACGAACACCTCTGAAAATGACATATCACTCGTTCGCGAAGATCTTATGCATCACATCCAAACTCTCCTAACTAGTGGCTCGGATCCGCGATCACACCCGACGCACCCAATCAGATCAGGAGCTGAGCGAGGTCGATCTCCTTGCATTAAGTTGATCCACTTGAGTCTTATTTTGCGTTCCGCGTTCATTTTCACTTCGTACCAGTATCACTTGGTACTACTTTGTATTCGGGTAGTTGGTAGCTGGTGATATGAACATTGGAGTGGGATGACTCGAGACGAGGAAAAACAAGCGAATGGCCCGCTGAGCTGAATCCGGGAAATGCGGGAAAAGTCAGAACGCACTACTGAATATGCAACTTGACGCTCCTTGCGAACGCATGGCGGGGCGTGGGCTCACGCGTTGGAATGCTGCCGCGTCCACATGGACCTGCAGGGCATCCTTCTCCAGCGAGCGATGATCATTTTTCTCAGCTGGTAATTTATTCCGAGTCCTTTATTCATAGTTGAGTGGGTTTTAAGATCCCCTGTACGTACGCTCTACATATTGTAGAAAAGTAAACTCTACACCACACCACCACCACCCACTGGCAGTTCTATCCCAAGCGCCTGGTAACTCTCTGGCAAAAGGTTTGCACAAGGTTCACCCTGTGATCCATCGTGCCTGGCCCCTTGTTCGCTAGTCAAACTCACCCACTGTTGCAATGAAAGTGTTGGACCTGTAACTCGTTCTTATTCTCATCTCCACTCTTCAAGGCGGAGGTATTTCTGATCCGTCATCGATGTGTTTCCATCGCCGTCCACTTTCCTTCCCTACCACGACTCTACTGGCGAGGCGAGACGAGGAGAGGGCACCGGCAGACGACAGTCGATGCTATTTGAACCGCGCGCCGTCCACCCCGGACCCGGACCCTGACACTTGCTTTCAAAATGGATATCCCCCGCCCCAAAGAGGGCGATGTTGATATCGGTATGTCGCGCGTGACTTTTTAAATTGTTCAGGATGTAACTGACAATCGCAGGTTCGGGCACGTTCATCGCGTGCTGGGTATGCAATACCTCTGCTTGCCAACCAACACACACTGACACTGATTTAGGTCCTCACCGCGGTCGTCGGCCTAGCCCTAACCTTCCGCTATGCCGTCAAGGCCTGGATCCGCTGGGCATTACCTCAAGTAACAGCCCCAGGACGGATCTGGGGTGTAGAAGACCTCTTCTTCCTATCCGCCTACGTCTTTGACATCGTGCACATGACGATGATTCAACTGAGGTAGCCCTCCCCTCCCACATCCCACCCACTCACGTATACTACATACTAACCATTTTTCTTTGATGATATAGTGCATCCTGGGGTCTAGGTCGCCACTACTACTACCTAACCCCGGTTGAACGCTTCCACACCATGAAATGGGACTTCATGTCGCAACCCATCGCCGTGGCGTCAGCAATGATCTCCCGAACAGGCATGATGTGGTTCTTGTTGACATGCTTCGCGGCCAGCGACCGGCGCTTGCGCCTGAGTATTATCGTGTGTGCGATTATTCAGATCGTCGCGAATATGGTTACCATCGTCCAGATTATAGTGCAGTGTGGACCGAATCCCTACGCCCCGGCTGATCGGGTGAAATATTTCAAGTATATGTGGACACCTCTCCCTGCTGATGGCTCGGTTGTTTGTCAGAGTCCGAGTGTGCAGACGACTGTGGGTTTTGTACAGGGTGGTGAGTTTACCCTGGGGCCAGTATACTTGAGGTTCTTTCCCGATTCGGGTGTGGTCGAAAGCTAATCTGGTTGAATTGGCAGGGTTCAATACAGTAATCGACTTCTACCTCGGCGTCCTGGCCGCAGTGGAACTATGGCAATTTTTCCTACGGACGCTGCATCGAGACCCCAATCTATCGTTTTGGTCGCAATTTCGCAAGATTAATGGGACCGTTCGCTCGCGGCGTATTTGGCAGACTATCACGCTGAGCGGGCCACTGCTTCTTTCTGGGGCGGCGTCTATTGTTAAGACTTATGTGAGTTACCTTACCTACCCTCTTTCAATACCATCTGCATTTGTATGGATTCATGCTGATTGGGAGTAGAAACTCAAATCCCTCGGCGATAGGCTAGACTTTACCTATAATATTGTCAGTTTTATTCTTTGGGTTAAGTACGTCCCTCCCCCTCCCCCCCTCCAACCTCGCTTCCCAAGGCATTGTCTAATACAGTTTGGTGTGGTAGAATCGAAAACTACTCCATCCTCCTCGCCTCCTGCGCCCCCGTTGCCCGACTCTTCCTCCGTACCGTCGTCGACCACCGCGGTCGGGTAACAGGGTACTGGTCTCGCTCGCGCTCACATACGAACGAACATACAGATCGGAGTAATGAGACAGAACTCAAGCGCAGACATAAGGAGCGGTGGATGGATTCGGCGACGACGACAAATTGGGTTGATGAGGAGGGCCAGACGCATACCCACGGGATTCATCCCCATTTGCATGGGGATGGGGATGGGCTGGGGGAGAGGTCCGAGAGTCGCATCTCACATGCTAGTCCTGGCGATACTCAGACTCAGGTTGATAATGGGTGTGTTACTGTCAAGACGGATATTGTGGTGCAAGTTGATGATGGGAGGAGTGTTAGTAGTGGTGGGGCGAGGCTTTTGCCTGAGGGTGGGGGAGGCGGTTGTGATGAGAGGAAGGGAGAGTAGTGTATAGGAGGGAGAAAAGGAGAGGGGAGGGGAGGCGGTTGTATATGGAATGTATATACACTTTTTACTGTAACGTGATATGAGATGACAATATTGGATGAAATGTTAGTTTTATGAAACATCGGATGAATTATCAGATGGGAATATGTTGATATGTTGATGGGTGGGGTTGTAGTTATGTAAGTTTGTTTGTAGATGCTGGATTACTGCTAGAAGACCTATGGATGGAGTGGCTTAATTGTGGTTGTTGGGAACGTAATTATTTTCGTCTAACCAACATTACCTTTTTCGAATTATCGGCTCCATGCTTATTTCGAGTTGGGACCAATCTCCCAGAAATGTTATTTGCGGCTGTAAATATTTATCCGCGCCTTCGCCATCGCCAAGATATATCTGACAGCATGCATCCACATCCCACCACACATCTGTACTTAAAATGGACAAGCTTCAAGATCGACCAATTCGACTAGTCACTAAACACCCAAAGTACATCCAAAATCCACTTTATCCATCCAAAGTGTGCCGAACCAACACAGCCACATGACATAATACCACGTGACGCCGCGTTCACATCGAGGCCGCGAATACCTTCACTCCTTTTGTCCCAGGCCAAGCCGACAAAATGGCAACAGCCCGAAATACCGCATTCCCCCTCCGCCGAGGCTCCGACGCCTCAGAAGAGGACTTTTTCGACATCCCCGACGAATCCTGGATGTCACTAGTGAAACGCCAACTCCGCTACATCCGCACCTGGGTCATCTTCGCCCTCGCCCTGACCTACTTCCTCTGGCCAAAACGCATCCCACCCCCTCCCCAGCCAAACCCGCACATCCACTATGACGAGGTCAATTGGTCGCGCTTCGCGTACTCGACCTACGCGACCAGCGAGGCATACCTGTGCAATTGCGTGATGGTCTTTGACTCGCTCAAGAAGCTCGGTTCCAAGGCTGATCGTCTGCTATTCTATCCTGACGAGTGGGATCTCGTCATTGAAGACGATGGCGATCGCATTAGCCAGTTGCTTATGACCGCGAAGCAGAAGTATGATGTGCAGTTGGTGCCGGTGAAGGTGGAGGGGATTAAGAAGAATTCGGCGCGTAAGTACAGCCCCCCCTTCCCCCCAGCACACTCATAAGTTCCCACTGACACTGCTGTAGAATCCGCCTCCGCAGACTGGGACACCAGCTCCGCAAAACTCTACGCGTTCGGCGTCGTCCAATACGACCGAATTATCCACCTTGACTCCGACATGACCGTCCTCCAATCAATGGACGAACTCTTCTTCCTCCCGCGCACACCGGTCGCAATGCCACGCGCCTACTGGCTATTGCCTGAGCAAAAAATCCTCAACTCGCAAATCGTCGTAATCGAACCCTCCTACGACGAATTCATGGCGCTCAAAGAATCAACCCGCAACGCCGTGCACGGACAAATGGACCTACGCCTCAATGAGACGCGCTACGACATGGAGATTCTGAATAACCGGTACGGCGACAGTGCGATGGTCATCCCGCATCGTAGCTATGGGCTTGTTACGGGCGAGTTTAGGAAGAAGGATCATAAGTATTATCTTGGTAGCGAGACGGAGCAGTGGATTCCCGATAAGATTATGCGTGAGGCCAAGTTTGTTCATTTTTCGGATTGGCCTCTCCCTAAACCTTGGGTTATGTGGCCGCAGGAACAGCTGGCTGAGATGCAGCCCAAGTGCGATAATAATCCCGGCACGTTTGAGGAGAGTGGGTGTCGGGATCGGGAGCTTTGGAAGGAGATTTATGATCATTTCCGGCGGAGGAGAAAGGTGTGGCACCCCCCCCCCCCTCCTGTGGAATTGCCTCGTTGGTTGTTAACCCTTGTTTTAGGATGTCTGCAAGTTGCTGAGCTACCCTGCTCCGGTATAGTTCAGTCGTGATTCGACTTCCGATGGGTCTGGCGTTCGGGATACGATACAGCTGGCTGTACAATAGACATAGCGTATACATTGAAAATCATTGGTATCATTTTAACAAACCGGCTGCAACAACCAGCAAACACCAGTAAAAATTCAGATAGCCGAGATCAAGAATACCCCATCCCTCTCCTCCACCACCCCCAAATCCCTTTCGAAGCCATCGCACTTCCAAACTCCTTGACGCTCTCAACCTCATCCAACCCAACATTGATCTTATCCCTGGTGCTGGCGCTGCTTTGCGCATCTTCATGTACAAGCTCACCAGTTTTACTAACAAGCTGAAAGTCCTTATACCGCAATCTCTTCACAACACCAACCCACTCCTCAACCTGCCCCCGCTCCGCACCCTCAACATACATGATACCCGGACAGCCGCCGGAGCGGAGGAGGACGGCGACGCGGTGGGTGTCGGCGGCGCGTTTGAGGGCGGAGACTTTTTTGCGGGAGGTTATGTGGTGGGTGCGGATTAGGGCGTTGAAAAGCATGCTATGTGTGTAAGATGGGCATGGCGAGGTGCGGTGGGAGGGGAGAGGTTGATTGAGGAAAAGATGGTAGAGCGGAGGGAGCTTAGTTCTTGGCGGATTAGTCAGTCAGGTGGTGGGCTTTATAACGTAATTCCCTGCCGTTCGGAACACCCGCCCGTTCGGAACACCTACCCCCATTAGAAATTTTTGCATAAAAATTTATCAACCAAAACGCATCAATTTAGCTATATCTGACGATTTTTACATTGATTGATCTTATGGCCAATTTCCCTACACCCACTACACCTTGGTAGAGCCCTGGTTGCTGGCTGAGCTAGTTGAATAGCCTCATCGGCCTGCTCATGCGAAACGACCCGATCAGCTTCAACTAGCTGATTTAGCTGCGTAACTAGCTGTTGACCCTCTTCAACTGTCAAGCCTCCTTCGTGAACTATTTGCCGATTTGACCGTGTGCGTTTCTGGCGTGTTTTCTCATTACCCACGCGTAGTCTAGCGTTTTCATGCAATAATAACGCTGTTGAATGAAGCTGTTCGTAATGGCCCTTGATGATTTGATCTACCAGCGTTTTTAATGGGCTCGGAGGGCTGTTTGACCGTTGTCTTAATAGATCTTTGAGTAACGAAGCTGATTTTTCTAGTTGAACGACGGTCCTGGGTGTTTTTGGGCTAAAATGGCTATCGCTGGTGGTTGGCCGGCTATTCGGTGGTGACGGTGTTTTGAGTGAGATATTAAGCTTCGAAAGTACCCGTTCTGGGTCAATTGGAACAAGACCAGTAGCTGCGAATGCACTTTGAATAATATGTGGTTGAAAGGCCTCGGTACGCGCCTGGGGGTAATCATTAAGGAAGTCGAATTTGTCGATAGTGTTATATGACCAACGAGCTAGATCGCTCACGAAGCGGCCGTATGCGCGTTTTAGTATAGCAAAACAGCCAACGTCAAGCGGTTGTAAGAGATGCGAAGAGTGTGGAGGCATACAAAGTGGAATCACATTGTTTTCAGCGCAGATTTGGTCGAATTGAGGTGTAAGGTGGCTACCGTGGCCGTCAAGAATCAATAGCCGATATCCACCCCTCGCACGCGCTGTAGTCGCTGGAATAAAGAGCTTTTGTAGCCAACGAAGGCCAATTTCATAGGTTGTCCAGCCGTTTGGCGAGACCTCGATACGCCAGTCTTTTGGAAGATGAAGCTGTTCGTCGAACCAAGAAGCGATGAAGTTTTTGCCTTTGAATATCACGCAAGGCGGTAGCGAATAGCCATCAGCGCTTACTGCTTCGATCGCAGTAACCCATTCACGATTACCCGGTTGTAAAAGCGCTCGCCGACCATAATATTCAGCCCTTGTAACTACCCGTTGTGTAGATATAAGACCCATAGCGAAGCCGGTCTCATCAAAGTTATAGATATCCCCCCGTTGGATACCATTCTCATCAATAACACGTTGGACGGTCGCAAACCAGGTTCGTGGTGATTTTGGGTCTTCGTTTTGGGCGCGTTTATAATCGTAGCGTCGTGAGAAGGTTGAACGAAGCTCGTCTCGTCGGTTGACGAAGCTTGATGGCCAATTCTTGCCTACTGTAGCCGGAGGGTCGTCACCACGGGCAGCCAATAGAATATTAGCCATTTCTCGCACAGTAGACGGCCTAGGCGCTGCTCCACGTGAATCCATAGAGAGTATCCATCTAGTAAGCGAATCCTCTTCTAATTGGGTCAATTTATGGCCTGTTGGGCGCTTATCGACGCGTGAGGTTTGGCCAGTGGCGCGTGAGTGTAGTGTGGTGAGTGGTATTTCGTATAGCTTCGCTGCAGCGCGAAGAGAGTTGATACGGCCATTTTTGATATCTCTAAGGGCTAATAAGATCTTGCCCTCTTGATTAGCCGATTTCTGCGCTGATTCGGCGCGTTTTGGTGGCATGGTAGGTGGTTGAATTAGGTGGGTGGTTAGAAAGACGCGTTTTTGGATGGGGTGTTCCGAACGGGCGGGTGTTCCGAACGGCAGGGAATTACGTTAATGTCAGTTGGAGGAGGGTCGAAGCTGAAGTTGTTCTGTCGAGAAGTGTGAAGGAATTGCTTATTTTGTGTCAAATAATTTATTATTGGCTACATCTAGGCGGATATTGCATTTTGTATAGTTCTGTAGTGAGCGCTCGGCTGTATTTCTCTTAGCGGCATCTACTACATCATGCCTGGAGAGCACGAGTATCGGGAATGCAGCCAAGCCGACTGGCCAATGACTGCTAATATGAGCCATTATGCGGCCACTGCAGCCACTATCATCTATACAGGGCAAAGACTAGCGTAGCTCGGTGGAGTCCAATACTGGAGAACGGAACGCCCATTACGGCAAACGAGCCGAGAAGAAAATGACTCCGTGGGGTCTCCGCTTCTTTATCCTTTGTCCCCCACACTCTCTTCTCACTGCACCTGTGAACATGGGCACCGGCGAACCGCTCCAGCTTGCACCAGTGGAGAATGCAGAGGGAATCCAGTCTCTGCTGGACGAACATGGATTGGAATATACCCTCAATGGAGAATTTATTCGCTGGTCCGTCTCGAATAAACGGCATCCACGCAATTGGCCCGCGTCAAGAAAGATATATGATACAGGGTTGATTATTTTCTTGGATTTGTTCACGTATGTATGTGGCCCCTCTTTCTTTTAAGAGCAGAGCTGATTTTTGAGCAGGACGTCTGTTAGTACAGCGGGTGTATGTATACCTCTTTCAAGTGTTGCCGTTCTACACTGACATGACTCAGAGCTCAGCAGCCGATCACGCCCGCCATGAATACGGTATTGACAAGACACTGGCGATTTTTCTCTTCGTCTCGCTGTGAGGATCACCAGCATAACCCATAACCTGCATGACTCATAACTCACCGCTACTGCAGCTCCCTCCTCGGCCAAATGATCGGCGGTATCATCTTCCCAGCCTGGTCCGAGGCCTTTGGACGCAAAAAGCTCTACATCGTCAGTACAGGCCTGTACAGCGTCTTCTGTTTGATTGTCGGCATTATCCCGTCTCTCGCGGCCGTCGTCGTCGGCCGATTCTTCTCCGGTTTTCTATCTGCGATTCCCGCCATCGTCGTCGCGGGGAGCATTGAGGATATGTACAACTCGAAAGATCGCGTCTGGCTCATCTTTCTCTGGGCCATTGTCGCGAATATGGGCCTTGCGCTTGGTCCAATTATGAGTATTTACATCACTGTCTCGCTCAGCTGGTACCCACACCCACCCTCTTAACTTCTACACCTGCTGATATGTGGTATAGGAGATGGGTCTTCCGCATCGCAGCAGCCGTAACAGCGCTGGTCACAATCCTCCTCCTCTTCATCCACGAATCGCGCCCGTCCTCCGTGCTCGAAAAAGAAGTTGAAAAGATCCGGCAGGCCACCGGCATCACCACCCTAAAAGCTCTCAACCCAGATCACACGCCCGACTTAAAAACCTTCGTCCGAATAGGCCTCTTCCGCCCAATCCAACTTTTCTTCACAGAACCAATCGTCTTCATGGTTGCTACCATGTCTGCCGTCGCCTTCGCCCTAATCTACCTCTTCACCGAAGCCCTCCCCCCAATTTACGTCTCAATGGGCTTCTCAGATACATCCGCCTACCTCCCGTTCCTGGCCATCTGCATCGGATTACTCAGTGGAATGCTAACCCGCATCCAAGACATCCGCATAATACAAAAATACAAAGACCAGAACATCCCCCTCGAACCAGAACACAAACTCCTCGGCTTCTCGATCGGTGCACCGATCCTCGCAGGGGGTTGTGGTGGTTCGCGTGGACCATCCCGCCACTCATCACGGATGTCCACTGGCTTGTGTCAACAGCCTCCCTTGTACTCATCGGGTACGCGGTGAACGAGTTTGATTCTGTATTAGCCGGGTATCTTGCGGATAGTTACATGGGCTATGCAGCGAGCGGATTTGCGGCGGTGCAGTTGCTTAGGTCGAGTATGTCTGCTGCGTTTCCGCTGTTCGCGACGGAGATGTTTGAGGGGCTGGGCGCGAATGTTGCGTCATCTATTTTGGCGGCTTTTGCGACGTTTTTTTGTGTTCTGCCCCCACTTTTTAATCGGTATGGACGGCGCATTCGGGGGAGGAGTAAGTTTGCGAAGTATAGTTTGGAGGTTTATAGGGAGAATGGGGTTGATAAGAATGGGTATTAGCCCCGCCGTGTGAGATTGATATGACTCGTTTGATGGGGTTTGTGCATTTCGGTTGTTATTAGTTATTTGGTTCATGGTAGAGTTGGAATAGATCAAAAGTTCATTTTTGTTTTGGTGTTGAGCTTCCTATACCTAGGTAAAGTATTTCACACGGAAGTCACCATTGGGATCGAATCAAACTATACTTGATCATCCTCCATATCCAGCACGTTCCAAAATGCATCGCAATAGCCGCGCTGTGCTGACTCTACCTGACAATGGAATTATCGATCATGAAGTTGAGCTCCATGATCAGTCACTTTGCTTCCCCGGGGAGAGAGAGAGAAACCGGACGATGCTTGACGAAGCATGTTTATCGATGACTTCAGCTTCTTGTAGGTGGAAAGCATTGTCTCCATCCTGTAATCTCGAAAATGTGTTTGGAAACAGGTCTTGGGAATCGCGAGGCGGCGATGATGATTTTATCACTCCCTTTCAGCAGTGCCATTTCGCCGTCTCAGTGGGGATACTTACGCTGGACATGAATATCCTTCTTGACGTTCTGGGTATTCTGGTACTCTGCATGGGTATTTGCAAAGGCGGATAAGCGCGCCGGTTTTCATGTCAAAAGTCAGGTTGTCGTTGCCTTGCGTGATCTGGATTCCAGTGCTATCATCCATGAATACTTGTCATCTGCCGGCTCGGGTCGAGGTGAACTGGGTGTTATCGTGCCGGGGCCGAGCAAGTTGGACGCTGCTGGCGACTATCTGGCCTAGCCAGATACGTTGACCTCCTTTCCAGCTTAAGCATTACACCAGATTTTCGTCGTCTTATAACCCAGGTAGGCAAGATTAGGGAGGTTCGTACCCTCCCCAGCAAATTATAGCTCCCAACCACTACCGGAAAAAAGGTCCCCGTGAACTCATACGGTGAGCCTGGGCCCAGGCTCGGGCGCTATTTCTAGTGACACTATGCTGGCCGAAATATACTGTTACAACTTGATCCGGTTCGACAAGGAGACGTGACGCATTACAATAAAGTCTTGCTAATCGGTAAGTTGGGCGTACCGCGGAGGCAGAACGAACCGCTTCGATGGCAAATGCCGGTAGACAGGTACAGTCCAAGTGTGATATACTGGAGGAAGTGTCGCTTCGATTAAATCCAGAGGAGTCAGATCCGAATGGATTGGCTCTGTCCAGACCGGCTGAGGAACCCATGGGTCCCTCCATTCATTGCTCAAGAGATCCGGGATTTTTATTCATAAAGGATTCACCCTCCTCAGGTTTGCACAGAACATTCTGATAAGTAGCTGGATTAAGAGCAGCTAAGAAACCATAATTAAGATATCCTGTCTGTTTTCCTGCTTCTTCTGCTTGTGAAACTTGTCTTCGAATCAAGGCAGTCAGAGATACGCTTCGTCCAGACAGACAAAGCTTGAGAAGAGTGATCTGCCCTCAGGGTCGTGAATCCGGAACCATCGGTCTGTCCCTGTTAACAACAGCCAATCTTTTAGGGGTGCTGCTTTGTGTACCGGCCCTTCGAAAGAAACAGATTCATTCGGTGCCTACAGACGAGAATCTCGAAGATGGAGAAGGAAGGAGAAAGAAAGAAAGTCCACCAGAAAAAGAGGGCTTAAGTACCCAGCAAACGCGCACCAGCAAACGCGGTGTGGAAACGACCCAGAATTATGCCTCAGGCACCCTTACACGAGATGAGGCTATTCCCAGGTTCATCCGTCACACTTTGTACCTTTCGTAGAAAAGTGCAATTGGGTGGAGTCGAGTGTCGGAGGAGGTAGAAGTCCCGCGCGACAGGAGATGGGAGAGCAGTGCGGCAACATAGTATCCAGGTCCTCGGGCTGGATTGAATCACCCATTGGCTCCGCGAAAGAACCCCTGCATTGGTGACTAAAAGCTGAAGATTAGAGGATAAGAAGATTTGATGATTCAATCAGGGCCTCGATTCCCAGATCGTCTTCGAAAGTGGAAGGAGAGAAATGTGGACTCTCTTGAGGCTCGATTTTGTGCCCTTTGTCAATATCGCGTTGCCCAATATCGCCGGGGTCTTCAATACCGACCGGGGCAGTGTGTACATGCATTTGCATCATGCATATCAGATGTCTTGGAGAGCAAGAGTGCGAAAGATTAGTTTCAATATATCGAAACATAAATCAAATCCAAGTCTGCCAGTCCTCGTGGCAGGTAGGTGGTGAAATTCCATTCTCTCAGACTATGCTGGATGACGATCTTTAAGCTGGATATCCTGGCACGGAGATGTGGTGGGAGAAAGATGTGGTGGGAGAAAGATGTGGTGGGAGAAAGATGTGGTGGGAGAAAGATGTGGTGGGAGAAAGATGTGGTGGAAGAAGTAGGAGGATCATGTGAACCGATGCTTCCTAACAGTGCCCCATCAAGACGGTGCAACGCCCTCCTCGCGTGTAATCGTGAAAGCTTTCAGCGGGAAACTTCGGAATTACCTGTTTCTTCTGCAGTAATAGGATCGATCCCGTCAACTATCATGTCCGTGAGAAGAAGGAAAACATCCGATCTCTCGATAAGTTCTGTGCGAACGTTCGTGTCGATGGCCGAATATGCCATCTCAGCGGAGATATGCTCCGACCGAGCAACAGATGATTCGGATCCCGATCCTTCATGACCAGCTTTCTTCGGCTTTGCGCTGCCAAAACCCAATGGTCCACAAATGATGCGCCGAAACTATTGCCAGAAAATCTCGAAGAACCAATATCTGATGTGGAACCACTGGGCCGCGCTTTGCTGCAAAGTACCAAGCGGACTTTCGCAGATTGACTTGCTACCTGCCACTCATAATACAATGACAATGGACACATGAGGTCTTCCCGATGTAGGTCGACAGCAGAAGAAGTCATGTAAAGTTGGGGTGGACCACGCCCGCGGAGAGAGTGTTTTGACGGGTTCCAAAGTTCAAGTCTTTTGGGGAGGTCGAAGACATGGATCGTCGATATCCGAGGGAAGGACTGGGATTTTCGGGATATACGAGAGCTCATAATTTACTGTCTGTCCCGAATCATCGCCCCCCTAGTCTTGATAAAGCTTGTAGCCTGCTGGCGCCTCCCTCAAGAGGGCAGGTGTTGTGTCTTCAAGAGCCCTGGCATTCCTGTAAGCCGCCACTCTCCACACAAAGGCTACCATAGCTCTACCCACCCAAGGGCTGTAGTATGGTCTTTCGGAATTTTTGTTCGATCCTTCTGAATGTCTGCAGACTCCGGGGAGACTCATACAGCACCAGAGTATGCGGAGTGAGTACCTTGGTTGTCGTCACTCATAGTGTTTAAGTTAGACAGACACAATAAATCCTGCTGCGCGTCCATGTTGCACTTCCAAGGAGAGGAAAGCGTTCGTTTAGAATTAGTTTGACTCTGTGAAAATGCAATCCTGAGCGTTGTTTTCAGGAGACACAATGGTGTCAGAACAGCCAAGGTCTGAGAACTCCGAAGATACTATACGCCTGGCTTTCACACGCTGCGGAGCGACAGTGCCAGGACGCGAGGCAGGCTGTAGAAGCACCGCATAAGAGGAATGCTAGGAGCTCAATGTCCAGACGGTAGCAGGTCCATCGGGGGTTCACTCACCCAGGCTTTCACAATCCCTCGGCGTTGAGCATGATTCTGTTGCGCATCAACCGCCGGAGGATGTGGGCCGATTTTTGTTGCAATCTGTTAATCGGAACAGATGTGGCTGTTAAATTGTGATGGCAGTGACAGATTGAATAGTTGTTTCAATTGTTTGACGTTGATGGCAAGGGCTGCTATCGGATCGTCTTCGGATGTCTCATAGCGGATTGCTGCTTGGCGATATTCATAGACCTCCCCATTGAGCCCAGTGTGGGCTTTCAAAACTAATTTGCGGCCACGTTGCTTAGATGGACCAAATCTATAACTTAATATACCACTTCCATATGCCGTTCTGGCCATGAACTGAAGGCCATGGGAGCTTGTCCCAACCCGGTATGATATTCCCACTCCTATCTTTGAGTGGAGTATTGGGCAGGTCTCTCGATGCTGGAATGAATGACTGTTCTGGCGCAGACTTTCCATGTTCCATGGAAGAGTGACTTTGTGCATCTAGTCTGAATTCAAACATTCGAGAGCAATCACCTCCGTCGCGCCAGGGCAAAGGATTTCTTCCTGCGTGTGACGGATGAACCTGGGAATAGCCTCATCTCGTGGAAGGATGCCTGAGCATAATTTTGGGTCGTTTGCACTACGCGTTTGCTGGGGACTTAACCCCTCTTTTTCTGGCGGACTTTCTTTCTTTCTCCTTCCTTCTTCATCTTCGAGATTCTCGTCCTGTAGGCACCGAATGAATCTGTTTCTTTCGAAAGGCCCGTAACACTGCGCACCTTTTGCTCGATCTGGAGGCTTGCGCACTTGACCCCATCGTGCAATTTAGTATGCTGAGACGCATTCGTTTTGCAGGTGGATTTATTTCCGCAGTATTATTACTTTGCTCGTGGACAAGGAGATCCTTTTGTATTTATCGGCAGGTCATGAGAACCCTCATTACCGTGAACGTTCGCTGCGTGGTAATTTGCAAAAGGTTTGGCTGAAAACTCCAGGTTTTTGAGGTAAAGCCGTTATGAAAACGTTCAATAAATTGTCGTGATGGTGTCCGTATTGAATCCGAGGTCGGGAAGGAGAGGTTGTGAAGAAGAGGTTGTCGAGGTTCGCGTCAGAGCCGGACGATACTTCTTCAGTTCCGGTGTGGTGGACTGTCAGATGATCATCTTGGCTTCGCGAGCCAGCTCAAAGCGCGTCGCGGTTTTGATGATACGATCGTCGGTCTTGTAATATCGATCGTTCAGCGGGGCTGTGTGTGGAACGTAGTCGGGGTCGACCGTGATGTTGATTGTGTGTGGTATGCGACACGAAGAGGTATTCTGTGTGCCGGGTGCATAGCTTGGAAAGCTCGATCCGCAGCCCAGACAGCCTGGTAGAAGAGGATGTGAGCGCCGTCCCTCAGTGAAGTGAAAAATTCAAACTCACCAGCGATTCCAGGAGAGATCTCACCTGGGTCCTATTGCACGAATGGCGGCGGCAAGAAGATTCAGTTGAAGCTGAACGTCTTCTTGAATCCAGGAACACTCCTCATAACGATAATGTAGCTGATTTCTTCGAAAGAAACGAAGGAATATGAGTTCATTTTGACGTTGATGGTGTCGATATTTGTGATAGAGAAATGAGGTTGTGATTAAGCTGGCTCGCGTCGGCAGGCCTGATAGTGTAGGGACAGGAAGAGTATGAACGAGGAGGAAGTGTAGGAAGAGAGTCGGAAGCAGGTCGTCAGGTAATGAAAGATATCTCACTTTTATCTCACATTGTATGATCTTCATGGTATCATTTTCGTGGCTGTGCGGAACAGGACTCTTCTCCAAGCTTGAGTCGTAGACTCAAGGCATGATGAAAAGGTGTATAAACCCACGAAGGGTAAGCCAAAGAATACGCGGGAGAGACCCCCAGAAGGTGCCTCAACAAACAAGCCACCGCGCGGTGCAATGTGGTGGTCGGTCTGTGGTGAGTCGCCCTCATGACCGCGGCCCACCCCGACTAGGTAAGTATGAAGAGAAAGAAAAGAGGAAGTTACGGAGAGGAAGGCGATATTTATATCTCCACGGATCACGTGGCTGCTGTACTGTTGAAGCGGAAAGCACAGGCTGTACCACGAGAGCCTCAGGCAGGAGCCAAACAGATCACCCTCTGGGTTTAATAGAGCCCAGAAAAGACTTATATGTACCTTCTGCAGCAGCTTGGTCTTGAGTACTGGAATATTTATCACCAAACATTTCACGCTGAGTATTTGTTAGAAGCTGGCCAATAAAATATCAAACTGACAATGTTTGTACGTGACCGAGCGTAGGGGTCAGAAACAAACTATTCGAGGATATATGAAACATGACCAGGATAGAAATGTGACAGCTCTAATGAATCCAGACAGATATCAAGCAGCTTTGGTCGAAATGCAAAGTTGCTAGGCAGACGCAGGCCAACCGCCAAAAGTGGCAGAGACTTACCGCATTGAGTACTACAAACACCGCATATCACCATTTCCATGTCATTTCCAACATACGCGTTGAACGTGAGCTCCTTCCTTACAACATTTAAAGTCGATAGTTTTCATCTCCCACTCTGCTTTTTTATCGCCTTTCTCTTCCACCTTAATCAAGTCACCACCTCACTCAGCTACTTCCCCTTCGAGGGTGCAAGTCCACAATGGCACCCGCTAAGAAAAAGTCCAAGGTCACTTCTCTCACCAAGAGGGCCTTTGAAAAAATTTGTAGCGCCCTCGAAAAGTCCATTCTCGAAGAGGAAGAATCTGCCAACTTCGTCTGCGCCGGCGTCATTCCCGTCACCAAGACCGGTACAACTAATAGGCAAGCTGGTTCATCTTCGAGTCCGATCAGGATCTTCTGGGAAAGGCAGAATCAGAGCAACCTCGCGATCCTTCCAATCGACACCCCATACCTCGGCCCCTGTTCCAGTGATGTGGTCCTGGGCCAGCTGGTCGCTGATTGCGAGGCTGCTAGCTTTGGCAGACGGGGTGAAGAGGTTATGGATCCTGCGTATCGCAAGGTTGGCAAACTTGATCCCCATCGATTCGCGACGATTTTCCACCCCGCGGAATTTGCGATCTTCGATGAGATTGAGAAGTTTCTTGCTCCCCAGCTGAAGATTTGGGATAACGATCCTCTGGCTCGTCGTCGGATCCGTGCAGAGCTCTACAAGCTGAACGTAAGATTTGACTTGATGATATTTCTTAAACCGTGCTGGCTGATGCAATAAAAGGTGTACTCCAGTCCCACTGGCCTCTTCCAAGCCACGTTGATACCCCTCGCTCGAAGAACCAGATTGGCTCGTTGGTTGTGTGCCTCCCATCGACCGAAGGCGGAGACCTGGCTGTCCGACACAACGGTAGAGAGAGACTCCTCTTATGGGCGGAAAAGAGTACAAACTCAGTTCAGTGGGCGGCGTTTTACAGTGATTGCGAACACGAGATCAAGTCAATCAGCAGTGGCTATCGGCTCACACTGACCTACAATCTCTACATTTACGAGCCGCTCGAGAAATTGCAGGTCATCTCTCCCACCGAGTTGGAGTCGCTGATCTTTTATGATGATTTGAAGAACCTCCTGAAGACACCATGATTTCTCAAAACGGGTTCGTACCCCCACCAACGGTTTTGAGGCAGACTTGACTAATAATATTTCTGTAGGTGGTGTCTAGGCTTCTTCTGTTTCCACTGCTACCCCCACAACTTGGCGTTAGCCGATTCCATGATGCCCGGTGGCTTGAAAGGCGTCGACTCTCACCTCTACGCCATCCTGCACTCCTTCGGGCTCAAGGTCGAAGTCCTCCCAGTGCTAATTAACAACGAAGAAGACTATTACAACAATCAAGTTAGCTCCAACAGCACCGATGACGGAAAAGAGCCTTACGAATATCACACCCCTAGTCTCAAAGTGCACGCGCGAGGGAATTCATTGGAATTGGACCTGCGAAAAACTTCGGCGACAAAGGAGACACAGCTGTAAGTACTGCCGGGGGGCCACTTTAGGCCTGGGCCAAGATTCCCCAACGCTACTGACACGTGGAACAAGGTTATCAACGACAATTGGCCTCAGCGCGAGTTCAAAAAGCCTATTACCTGGATTACCATGCCAAAGATGCGAATTCGAAACTCGCAATAAACTACATGACGTACGGAAATGATCCGTCCACGGCGGAGATGTATTCCTTTGCCGCGATTATCGCGACCATCCATGAATTTGGTAAGCGCCGGGCGGGAATCGAGAAGGCCGAACGCCAGTAAGTTGCTGTGACCGTATGGATGATGGTTGCCAGTTTACTTGGTAGTTTTATTCGGACCTGGTAACCTCACTTTCAGCTATCTGGCTACAATTTGATTTCGGGAAATGCTTCGTATTCAATGGTCAAATAAGGCTTGCAATAGTCAAAGCTTAAATTAGGCACCCTCAGGGGTCTGTGAGGCATATTCATTGGCATAAAGTCCGCGGGTTTTCACTTTTTCATCATGCTTAGGTCAATGACTAGAGCTTGAACTGAGCTAAAAGTGACAGCATGTAGTGAAAAATCTAGCATCTTCCCAGCATTCTGGTGGCAGACTACAGGCCAAGCAGCATGCATCTGGGCGAAGCCCGGGTAGCGGACTCGGTCACGCTTCTCGTAACACAGGCACACTCTCGTATTAAGATGAGCGAACCCTGAAAGAGATCCGACAAATGCAAAAAATGATCGGTATCTAATATTGGCAGTAAAGAGCGGCCTCGCGTGGAACGTGTAAATGTAGATCCTCAATGCTTAGGCCAGCCTTGGTGTTGCTGCCTCAGGCTCGCATATACCGGCTTTCTCAGCAACTCCTTCTGCAACGTCAGCCTTGCCAACCTCGTTTCTGCTCATTGCTTTTTCTGTCAGACCGGACATTTCTGCACTGAACCCACTCTCACGCGATGACAGGCCGCACTGACCACCGTCAAGATGCAATACTCACCGTCAATTCTCCGCTCAAAACAGCAGCTCCAGCCCGATCGACGCAGATCGGGCCATCCACCTATAGCTTGCCAACCATTAAAAAGCCCTTGACGAGATAGCCGCCCGAACCAACGCCGACTGACTCAGTCCATGCAGCCCAGCAGCATACTGTAGTAGCTCGCAGCTGTCGGAACCGCGTTCTTTGGCTCGTGTGGATCTTCTCCTCTTGGCTTCCCAATTCTGCTCGGTTCCCGCGGACACCGCGGGCCCTCTTTTCACTGCTCTTCAAGATTTGCCTCCGCTCTCCAGCGACTTACCCGATCCAGGCAAGGTTGCGCAGGCGCCTGTTTCTCCAGGCGGAGCCCTCGTGGGCCGCTCGTGGCTGGCCCTGACTCTGGGTTATCATTGGCGCGCGAGATCCTCGGCGGATCAGAATTGTCACGAGTCAGTGTGTTTTGATGGCGGGCCCACCCGGCCTTTCTCCAGCTTTGCGATTTCTCAGCAAGCTTTGAGGGTGGTGATTGGGTGCGGACGTATTAGAGTCAGAATGTAGCTTGGCTTCCTTTTCCGGTTTTCTCGGGACGGACTGGGCTCTCCGAGATGTTACGTATGATATTTGAGGACGACCGCTCGCCATCTCTTTTTTTTCTTTCAGCACAAAGATGCAGTGTGTTCTGTTCGGCTTTTCATCATAGCATTTTGTGATCGGTTTTTGCGACTGGGTACATCATGCCCGCTCCTCTACACTCTCGGCCTCAGCATTCGTTTACGTCGGGGCAGGAAGCTCCATCCGATGATCACGGGCCTCGTGTGCATGTCTCTCACGCGGACGAGGATGCTCTCGCTGATATCCATCGCACGTTGACGGAAAAGAGTCAGCCTGGCGTGCAGTATGCGGAGCCCCACTCTTCGTTTGACAAGTTCCTCGAGGAACAGGTTCGGGGAGGCAAGAAGCGTTCGAATCTGGGTGTTAGTTTCCAGTCGGTGTCGACATGGGGCGATGGGGATGATCACGCCGGCGTCAAGACACTGGGAACGGCTCTGTGGCGCACTCTGACTTTCCAGGATATTTACGAATGGACTTTTCAGCCATGGGTGTCATCGAAGAAGCCTGAAGACGGACGTCAGCTTATCCGGGACTTTTCTGGGGTGGTTGAGAGCGGCGAGATGATGCTGTAAGTAAACCCACGTTAATGACGAGGATTTTTTCTAAACTTGTATAGCGTGCTTGGACGACCTGGTGCCGGCTGCTCGACATTCTTGCGAACAATTGCAGGCCACCACTCCTCTTTCCTCGGTGTTACAGGCTTAATCGATTATTCGGGTTTGAGCCCCGAGGAAATGCGCAATCACTACCGTAGCGCCGTGGCGTACGTGCCTGAAGACGACGTGCATTTTCCCACTCTCAACGTGAGACAAACTCTGGAATTTGCACTGCAGAGTAAAACGCCAAAGCGCTACCAGGACCGCATCCCGCGGTATCTAGAAATCTACGGCCGTGTGTTTGGCATGTCTCATACCATGAACACCCTCGTCGGTAACGAGTATATCCGTGGTGTATCCGGTGGTGAACGCAAGCGTATCTCCATCATTGAATCGCTCGCCACGGACTCTTCTGTGACATGCTGGGATAACTCCACTCGAGGTCTTGATGCCTCCTCTGCCCTGGATTACGCGCGTAGCTTGCGAATCATGACCGACACCTGCGGAAAGGCGACCCTCCTCACACTCTACCAAGCCTCGGACGCCATCTACGAACTCATGGATAAGGTCTTGCTTATTGATGAGGGAAGAATGCTCTACCAAGGGCCCGCCAGCCAAGCCAAGCGCTACTTTGAAGATCTAGGCTACGAATGCGCCGAGATGCAGACCACCTCCGACTTCCTGACTAGCATTACCGTGCCTGAGCGACGACGATTTCGTCCTGGGTGGCAGGACCGCGCGCCCAAGGGACCGATCGAGCTTGAGACGGCGTTCCGACAAAGCGTCGCATTCAAAAATATCGAGCGATCTGTTGAAATGTACGACGACCAGCGCGCTGGCGGGAAGTGTAGTGGATCTTGCCAGACATCGGAGTGTGGGAGCATTGAGGAGTTCAAGCGGACGATGCAGAGTGACAAGTCTCGCTTTGTCTCGTCCAAGTCTCCATACACTATATCACTGTTCAGACAGGTTGTTCTCTGTGCTCAACGGCAACTGTGGCAGTTGAAAGGGCACATGAGTCCGCTGTATATCAAGTTCATCTCTTGTATTGTTTATGGTCTGCTGATCGGGTCGATGTTCTACAAGCAGCCGCAGACAACGGAGGGGATGTATTCTCGTGGTGGTGTCCTCTTCTACTCTTCGATTCTGCTTGCTTGGCTGCAGATGTCGGAGCTTGAAGACGCAATGCAGGGACGTGATATCCTCAGCCGGCAGAAGAAGTTTGCTTTTGTCAGGCCGAGTGCTGTCTGCCTGGCACGGGTTATGCAGGATATGATATTATCTGCTATACTGACTCTGTTGTACCTGATTGTGATGTACTTCCTGTCGGGGCTGCGTTCGGATGTAAGTATGCCCTCGAAGTTTGGAGGCGAGGCTCTGCTAACGAGTTTAGGCTGGGCCATTCTTCATCGACTTCCTTTTCATCTACATCTGCACGGTCTGCCTCACGGCCCAGTTTCGTGTTTTCGCAGCTATGTCGAGTAATTTTGAGGTCGCACTACGCTACTGCGGTGTCTCGGTTCTATTCTGCATTGTTTTCGGTGGCTATGTCTTGTCCGTTGACAAGATGCTGCAGGATGTTCCTTGGGTCGGATGGATTGCGGTAGGTCAGTCTATACGATTACATACCAGCATATACTAACGAAGCTGTAGTATATAACACCCGCATTGTATACCTACGAATCAGTAATGGCAGCCGAATTCCACAACGTTAACTTTACGTGCGCCGCCTCGTCAATCGTCCCTTCAGGATCCAACTACACCGACGTCGCCTACCAAAGCTGCGCTTACGCCGGCAGCAAGATCGGTAGCACAGTCGTGAACGGCGACGATTACCTCGCTGCTCATTTCGGATTCTACTACCGCCATGTGTGGCGCAATTTTGGAATTCTCTGTCTGTTCACGTTCGTCTATGTCGCTCTTACTTGCTGGCTTAGCGAAGTCATGGAGTGGGAATTGGACAGCGCTGGTCCCACCCAGTACAACAGTTCGAAGAAATGGTTCAGCCAGAGGAAAGCTCGGTTTGATGAGGAATCCTCTCCTGTTTCGGTTGATTCCAAGGCTTCACCGGCTGAGTCTCAGGGTGTCAAGCCTGAGCAGTCTCTTGCTGCGACTGAGTCTACATTTACCTGGGCGGACTTGGAGCTCAGTGTGCAGATCGGGAAGGAAAAGCGGAAGCTTCTTGATGGTGTGAATGGTTATTGCAAGCCTGGCACTCTCACTGCGCTAGTTGGAGCGTCCGGAGCAGGCAAATCGACTCGTGAGTCCACCAAAGAGATTTCAGCGAGACATAAATTGACATCAGCAGTGTTGACGGCACTCACCCAACGACCAAGCGCTGGCATATTGACCGGATCAATGTACGTCGACAACCAGCCCATCGACGATTCTTTCAATCGACAGATCGGATACTGCCAGCAGATGGACATTCACGACGAGAGTAGCACGATCCGCGAAGCATTCGAGTTTTCCGCACTCCTCCGCCAGGACCGCGATACTCCCAAGGAAGAGAAGTTGGCGTACGTCGAGACAGTACTGCACACGCTGGATCTCGTGGACTTGCAGAATGCAGTGATTGGATCGTTGGATATTGAGAAGAAGAAGCGCGTCACGATCGGTGTCGAGCTCTGCGCTCGTCCGCGATTGCTGCTGTTCCTGGATGAGCCTACGAGTGGACTGGACAGTCAAGGTGCGACCAGCATTGTTGCGCTACTGCGACGACTGTCGGATCAGGGACTGGCTGTTCTCTGTACTATTCATCAGGCGAATCAGCAGCAATTTGAAGAGGTATGTTCCCCCGTTCTTTGATGTATGCTGGTTCTTACAGTCGCAGTTTGATCGTGTCCTCGCGCTCAGCCCCGGCGGCAGCACTTACTACTTCGGACCAGTCGGCGAGTCTGGCGAGACCATCTTCAACTACTTTAACAAACACGGCCACAACCCGCAAAATGTCACCAACGCCGCAGATTTCCTAATTGAAGTAGTCGTCGGCGGCATGAAAGACTCTGACAACAGCGTCAACTGGGCCTCCGTCTGGCGCGACTCAGCCGAGGCACAAAACGTCAAGAAAGAAATCGCCGACATTCGCACCCACGAAAACAAACACGCCTCCTCCGCACCATCCCTCCCACCCCTTCACCAACAAATAACCCTCCTCACCCAACGAACATGCCGCCAATTCTGGCGAACAGCCGAATACCCCTACTCGCGCCTCTACGCCTCCTTCCTACACGCCCTCATCAACGGTCTAACCTACCTCCAAATCGGAGACAGCACAACAGATCTCCAATCCAAGGCGTTCTCGTGCTTCCTGGTCCTCATGCTTGTCCCCGAATTCATCAACGCCATCTCCATGCGCTTCATCCTGAACAGAGATATTTGGCTTGCGCGCGAAGGACCGAGTGGCGTCTACAACTGGATCGCGTTTAGCACTGCACAGATCATTTCTGAGATTCCGTATGCCATTGCCGGCGGCGTTGTTTTTTATGTGCTGTATTACTTTATGGTCGGGCTTCCGCTGGGCTTTGCGGCCGGGTATAGTTTCCTCATGTTCTTCCTTTTTTTCCTCTTTGCTACGTCTTGGGGTCAGTGGATCGCTGCGCTGAGGTTTGTATCCCCCTCCCCACTCCACCTAGGTCTCCTTTTAACGTTTTATTGTGGCTGTAGCTCTGACTCAATGGTCGCCGCAACCCTAATGCCCTTCTTCATAATCATGTGCGAACTCTTCAACGGCATCCTCCGCCCGCACGAACAAATGCCCGCATTCTGGAAATACACCATGTACTACATCACCCCGTTCACCTACTGGATCGGCGGTGTCCTCGCCGCCGTCCTCGGCGGGACAGAGGTGATCTGCTCGGCGAGCGAGTTAACACTCTTCCAGTCCCCGCCTGACATGACCTGTGCGCAATACGCGGGTGACTGGTTGAAACAAAAAGGGGTCGGATATTTGGATAATCCAGATGCGAGTGGGGTGTGTGGGTATTGCGAGTATAGTCGTGGTGACGATGTGAGTTGCTCCGTTCTGATTGATTGATTACACCGTATCCTTTGGATTGGGGGGCGTTTGCTAATGTGTGTATGTGCAGTATTTAACCGGCATTGGACTTGATGAGTCGAAAATTTGGCCGTATTTTGGCATTTTCCTTGCCTTTACGGTTACTAATTATCTTATGGTTTATCTGCTTGTTTATTTCAGGTCTGTTTGGAGGAAGTGAGCTTTTTTAGAATGGATATGGGTGAGTTGAGGTGGAATGGGTTGCATAGCATCTATGAGCGATTATGTTTTTCTGTTAAGCGTTGAGATATTAAAAGCAGATGCATTGAGTATATCTTTTATACCAATGGAGTGGTCCACCCACAATAATTTTCTTCAAGCTCGAAAACTCTCAGATTCTGCAACTTGTATCTCGTATCGCGATACTACGAGGGTGATCGACAATATCATGGGGAGTACAAACGCTTCGCGCCAGAAGGTTTGTATCTCCTTCGGTCATATTTTGCTCGGTACGTATTACAGCTTACTAACCACTCTCTTCGTTGTTCTTCTCATCGAAGCAAATACATAAGCCAGCAATCAGTGCCGCATCGACACCAGGAGCGACAATAACAGCGTAGGTCTGTTGACCAAAGACAAGGTCACGGCCACTGAGCAGCTTCCGATCAATGCGAGCAACTGTCGCGCCGCTCTTATCATCAACTATATCGGCACTGTGGTCATACCAGCCGCCCTTCATTGTAAAAGTTACCGCCTTGCCGTTATGATCAATGAAAGAGGCAGTGGCCTTGGATCCGAGGACTGGGTCAATCAGTAATGCACACACAGAAAAGTATGTAAATCACCAGCCCAAGAGGCCCCCGAAAATACGTACGCTTCAGACTACTCTTAACCTCACAAATCTTCTTCTTATGAGGATCCTCAAGCGCATATGTAGTGTGGATATGCAGATGCTCCTTGACAATATCAAACAGGTGTTTACCCTGCGCATCCTCAACCTTCTTGCGTCCGGAAATGGAGACCCATGCCCCGTGTACCTTCAGAAGAGGCTGGCCATTTGCAAGCTTGATTTCGAAGCTGTCGCCCGTGACGGAGAGAACCTTTTCCTTCAGGACTAGTGTCTGCGGCTCAGAGGAGACGAATTGTTGGTTGATGGCAATCGGCTCGGCGACGGGCGCCAGATCGTGGTGTCCAAAAATTCCCATTGTGTTCTTTTCTTGAATGTTTGCAAAGTTGAGAAGTGATAACACTTCTACAAGGCTGAGAGTCGACTTGAGATCGAGATAGCGGGGCACTGCGTCACGTGCGGCTGATCGCGAGTCGATCTATCACGTGATGTTTCTGTTGACTCGTGGCGTCATTGGCGTCATTGGCGTCATAGTTCATGTTTATTGTCTTGCAAGTAAAATTTCCCAAGGGAAGATTAACTAAATCAAAAAACGGAGTCCCAATAAAATCTTGTTGAATGAGTGGGGTTGTGTATATTACACTTGGTGTGCCGAGATGCGAATGTGTATAATCATACCGCCCAACGACTGGGGATACCCATCTTGGTTAGATCCACAGTGTTGAGATGGGCTACGACGAAGCACTGAATATTGAATAAGGGCCTGCTAGACAAATCGACCTCAATGGAATTGACAGAACTTGAACTTGACTGTATCAAACTGTCTACATGCGATTCTGGGGGTATTTATCCCCGAACGGACGGCAAGCCCCTGACAGTAGTAAACCCCTCATAATCGGTCTCGATCGGTGCTCTTCCATGAAGATCCCCTGAATGTAGAATATCATGGCGGCAAGAGCGCTTGAAGCGCATATCAAACTCAGTGCCTCCGGTTTCCCTGGACAGGCATGCCGACAGAGGTTGGGAATGAGGCATCAATTCGGTGCCTTATCCTGGAACCTCAACACACGCTGCACAAGAAAACGTAGAAAATATTTTCACGATTATAAGGGAATCGACTGGAATAGTCTGTTCATCTGCACCTGATGAACTATGGAAAATCCCACAAAAAAAGAACGCAACTTGTTGGTGTTGCCCTTCTGGATTCTTTGTCGAGCCCGAGTGGGCTTTCCGCCAAGACTCGGATCCACGGTTAAGACCAGCCACGCTATCTATCTCCAGAAATAGACTAGATTTACAGCCACGCGGGTATAGATCCTGAGATCGACCCCAAAATTCCTGGTATTCGTTTCTCGGGGTGCGAGCCTACACTGGGGTATAATTTCCTGGCACATATATAAGACAACGAGGCGATACAGCGAAAGTAGCGCTCGTGCGCTGCAGGGGATCGTGGAAGATGGCTGCTTTCAGGGCATTTTTGGCGGGGCATCCGCTTCTTTCATCATGCCCTGGACCAACTACAAAAGGATCAAGAGAACAACCCAATGATAGCTTGGGGTAAGGCCGCTTATCGCAATTTTCCAAAAGGGTGTCTCAGGTTACCTATTCACATGCCACCGAAAGTGAGCCGCCAAACGGCCACCCCTTCCCGAACAAGCTAGCGCCGCCCCAGGGGACGGGCATAAATATCGTCTTCCCGGTGACCGTGACCTCTTCCTTTCTTTCCTTTCTCCTCCATACTTACCTGGCTTCAGCGGGCCGCGTTCCTGAGGGCGGCTAACCACAGAATGCTAGTCGCATTTCACACCCTAGCGGCCGCCTGTTTAGGCACCCTCGGGGTCTGTGAGGCATATTTTTTGGCATCCCCTTCGTGGGGTTACCTAAACTTTCTCATCATGCCCTGGGTAAACTCGAGCTTGGAAAAGAGGGTACTATAAATACTGCGTATGTAGTGAGCTCTCAAATTCTTAGCATGTGGAGCGTAGTTCATTCCTTACTATGACCTTTCATTCAGTTGGTCTTGAGGCTGTTCACAGGCGATGGCACAGGCTGTATAATGGTTATGCACTATTCGACACCGCACAGACACCAGACTGGATCATAAGCGTGATGAAATTCCTCAATGCTGTCCTCTTCTCTGTCCGAGACCTATCTCACCAACAGTGACGATCCCTTCCTCAAACTTCAATACGAGTTCGTTCGACCCAGCCTGCGTTTGCTCTCCAGCGGCACGGCTCTCATCGTCACCTAACATCACGGATCTGACTAGTCTCTCTCTCATCTCTCTGCGACAACTCCCGTCCATCGCTCGCGGATTATGACTGAAGGTTTGAGACATACAATATCCGTTCACCTGCGATGATCCAGGATCTCACTAACAACAACCCCGCCTGAACAGCCAGACAATTCATATTAATTATACGTTGTCGGAGATACGACAGCTATAATGCGGATACCCACAATCATCCGACGACGACGGCCTTGCTGCAGAACTCTCGCTAATCCCACCGAAGATAGCGACCGAAACCGAGGACTCACTGACTCATCCAAGACGCGCGGATACAAGCTCAAACCGAATACTGTCTCCCTGAAGACCGGGTTACTGAGAAGTAGACGGGAGGATTACAGAACAATCTCGTTACTGTGCTTTTCATGGGATCTTTTTGAATTGAAGGAGTGCCCGCCGCGCAGCTTTTCAATGCTGCGCGGACAGGGCGACGAAAATAAAAAGTTGGTTGCGGTCTTTTCGACAGTTAACCCAGGTCGTTATAAGATCCAAACAAGCATTCGTTGGGCGATGGCCAAGCCACGAGAAATGGTCACGCCTTGAATGGGCGGGAGATAGCGATTCACCCTGAATGTGAGACATCGCACGTTCGGTGAGAAGGTATCTTCCCAGGATGCGCATAGTCGCAAGCTGTGTCTCTTGAGTAGACCTTGAGGACGGATGATGAAATCGAACGGACATTCAACCGTCCTTCACGAGGATTATAAGAGCTCGCGATGTTCTCGTTTTGACAGAGCAGTCTACTTGCTAATCGGCCACCGTTTTTCAAAGTCTCGGAAAAGAGAAGAGACACGAAAGCTACAAGAGAGAGATTTGACACTGGGACGAAGGCCAAAAAAGACCAGAAAGGCCAAATATTGGCGCAATATTTGCGCAGACGTTATAATGATTGGCTAGTACAATGCCAACTGACCTTATGTCGTTGCGGCCAAAACGCAAAATGATCATGACCGGACAACGGAGAAACATCCTAAGCCCTGATCTGCTGTCAGCGAAACGCTTTACATCTGATGGTGGAATCTTGCGTCTCGAGAAGAGGAGTCTTCTAACAGACAATCGGTTTTATCTATGATAAGCCCAATTCAGGGAGCTTCGGTATCCTTGGCCTTTGCAGGAAATTACGCATCGTGTGGGAAAATGTGCCAAATACCAGCGGCCTAGAGGAAGGACGAACAAAATAAAAGAAGGAGCTCGTCGTCAGACGAAACTCGGACAAACTCACTTAACATGACAGAGGAATCGGAAGATGGTGTAGCGAGCTACTCGAGTCACCATTCTGCCTCACGTGATGGAATCCCACATCAGCACATACCGTGAGAGTTGTTTCAGTGCGACATGTTCGGTCCAAAGTTACAAGGACGAGGCACTCAAGCCCGGTCATGTGAAAGAAGGCACAAATACGGGGGTGTACAAAGCTGCCGGCCCGGCGCGACGCCCAAATGTATATCAGGCAGCAAGGTTGGAATACTCAGTGAGTACCCAAGGAATTTATTTGTTAGTGATGGGGTACGACAGACTACAGCGAAAACAAAAAAAATCAAGGTGGAAGATGTCCCCCTCTTCCCTCCCCCTGGGGCGACTGGATAGCCCTCTGCGAGAAAGTCGCAAACTGGAAGCTTGCTCACGAATTACAAGTTTCCTGAATAAAGCAATGCCACCAGAAGAAGAACTGTTCAGGTGGACCGCCAGGTGCAGCAGCGATCGAATAATTCAGAGGCGTCTTGCCAACGACCATGTGGCATACTTGGGATGAACAGCGTGATTATTGGCTATATCTTCACAGCTGCCCCCATGCCCTGTGATGTGGGACAGCACTCAAGACCCAGTACTTAAAATCACGGGACCTGGGCGGTGATGGGCTACACCTTACCTTCTCTGTTCCACACACCTTCTTCCTTTCCTTCTTCCTTCCTTAGTTAGCCAGATAGCTACGAATACAACGTTCGGCAAGCTGCACTCTGATTAGCTCACTACATCCAAACACCCAGGAACCCTGTTCGCTGCATTCTCGAAACACAGACGAGAAACGGTTGTGTTCGCGTTGAAGGAGTGTACTGACTGTTTCTGAAGAAGAATCGTCTGCACAAGAGCCGTAACATCTCTGGCCGTTGGCAATAACAAGTCAATGCCAGTGAATGCTGCTTCAATCTCCTATAAGAGAACATTCCGCCGCATATTGGGTTCTGTTGATCATCTGGAAATCCGGTGGGGCTTGTGTTTTTCTAGTCTCAGTACGACTCGACCTGATCAACACATGTATTGAAGCCAGAATGCCTCCAGCGCTTCAAGGGCAGATGGGACCAACTTAAAAGAAGATCTCTGGCGAAGTAGGTGCTCTTTTTGGGGGGCCTATGTCAAGTTGATACAGCCCGAATGGTTTTTGAAGACAATAACATACGAGAGAATCACTATTCATGTCTTCAACAGCCATTCAAATTTAACGACTCTCCGCAGAACTCCCTCCGAAGCGTGGAGGAACAGAGATCAGAGTCAGCCTATACGGAAGAAGAGAGTGAGCAAGAAGGGAAAATGGATCGGGAGCATGCCACGAAACCTCGGCGCACGCCCTGCATGGAGCTGCGGGTCCGTTCGCCTCCCAAGATACACCAAGCCAAAAAACCTCATAGCCGAGGACACATGATGGAAACACAGGAATTACGTCAAGGATGGAAAAAGGCTATTCCATTTGTTGCAGGGTGTGGTTGGAGAAACAAAAAAGTCGACTGGGAATTGATAATGGCATGGAGCCACGCTGGATACTGCGGTGGCATTTTTGTCAAAAGAACGTTTCCAGACCGTCGTTAAAGGATACACTTTAACGGAGCGCATTTAAGTTCCATATATGTCTTGACTGGAGCTCGCATACTTATGGCACATTCTAGCTGCAACCAAAGTCGAGTCAGCACATCTTCATGGGGTGATATCATGTTCAGGTTCCGCCACCTTCCTCTCTGCCAGTATATTTACATTTCTCTTGTTTATTCTAGCCAAAAGCAAGGCAGAAGGTCAGTTTTCATGAACAGTCGGATCAAAAACATCTCTTTACAATCACCACGTGCGGCATTTCGCAAAGGAAATGGTCTGTTAATTAAGGAGTAGTCGTGTCGACACAATGCGGCTAAACTTTGGCGCAATTGCAGAACTGGTCCAATCCAGCTACTGATAAGCAGTGCTTTTCAAACCGAGTGGCTATGCGTAGAGAATTAGTAACATTAATGTCCCATCGCCCAAGGAAGCTTCAATAACACATGGACAGTCCCCCCGGTCTACAGCGGTCCCTGCCACCCCGTCCCCTGGCAGGTTCTCCATAGGTCCATGGAAAACTGGAACTCCAGTCAGATCGGCTCCTGGATCTCGAAGGTTTCGATCTTGCACGTCTGTTCTGGTCTGAAGACATGAATGGAGCTTGTCTCTGGCCTCAGGGCGTGCGATCATGGTATTGAACTTCCGGTGCACGAATGCACGTGTCGTGAACGCCGGTTCGGCTGTCCGCCCGGGGCGCGGCTATACCGGGAAATGGGTTTGAGGCATATCCGAGCCATGTGACTGGGATATATTAAATCTGGCATGATGGTAATTTGCAAACTGGTAAAAGGAGTTGGAATGTCCCATCGTTCCTCATCACGGGCTTGACTGCAGCCGGAGCCCCCCACCCGGCACAACAGGACTTCATGTGAGCAGAGGATAAATCCCTGAAGTTGTAAGCCGGATAAAAACTACACCGGGGGATCAGCTGCGAAAAACGCAGGTGGATCACGGGAACTTCAATTATGTGTGATGGTTTCGATCTTGCGCCGGTATCTGAAGAGACAAGACATGTAGATCGTCTTCTCCCCTTTTCACGACGCGTGGGATATACTGAATTCGTAATAAATGTGCATCTGGGTGTATAAGCATTTAGAGATTCAACAGAGTCAATAAATTCCAAGGTATGGCTCGAGTATACCTGGACCTGGTAAAAAGGTAGCTCAAAAATGAGCCAGGGATGTCCCATGAAAGTCTCCCAGTGCCACATTCAATTCTCGCGATCCCAACACATAGTGCGTGGAACTGATGTGAAGTTTACCCGGAGATAGATCAGTTCTGTGCAAAACCTGTGATAGGCATTTAATCGAACAGAGAATTCGAATAGGCCCCATGGCCGACAGCGCTGGAGATGGGGTGGTGGTTTTGATATTCGTACTTTGCAAGGAAATAGGAGTAAGAGACCTATCCTGTTTCCGAAGAGAAGCGCAACTGGATGTAGCGTATACCTGGATGTAACGTATCCTCTGTTTTGTGTGATGAGTCGAGTGCTCGCCAGTATAGAATCACCGACTCAAATAACTTGGTATATTTGCATTGGTCAAGACTTGCATGACCTATGCAAACACATCTGTGATGAGTTAGTAGTCCCTCACTTCGACTCGGGATGTCCCATCTAGTCTCCAGCGCCCATTTCAACCCAGACTATTCCATCCAGCCAGTCACTTTGAAACCGATGTTAGGATTGTCCAAGGACAGATCAGATCCTGCGTGAAAGACAAAGAAGAGCCGTATGTCCAGGCCAAATGGCGACCCGGATTTTGCGCTTGGGACGTAGCAATGGTTTTTTTTCTTCGCCCTGGTCTGCAGAGATCAAGGATGGAGGCACGCCTTGTCCGTCTCACAGAGCGAACTTAGTGCATCAACTGTGAATAGCACCAATTCTCAGCTGGCATTGAGATGGTCAAATCCACTATCGAACCTCAACCCGTAGCCCAAAAATGGATCCGAGGACGTTGGTATACAGGTACCTCATCCTGCCATAATTTGGGATTGTTCGTCATCTCACTTTTACACCCTTGTTGACCAGGACTAGCAACTTCCGCGGCGGGCCCCCGGAGGGACCGATGTAGGAGGGTCCGAAGACAAATCGGCCCATTCAGCTCCCGGCCAAGAACGAAAGGATGTCCCGGGCAACGAAAGGGCTGGAGGGCGCTCGACATGAGAATGGAATTTGATCTTCGCCCCTGGATTGAGAGACACAGGTATGAGCCTCGCCTGATCCCCTGACGAGAGGCGGATTGACTGTGCAATCTTGGTGTGTTTGAGGCCTTCACTATCATGGGTGAACATAGCTTTTGTGAGAGAGAACACAGGGCCCATTTTCACTGAGGCAGCTAAAGGCTCTCATTTTCAAAAATTGATTGCAAGCCCAAAAACAGCTGTGAAGAAGCTTTTCGCACGGAAGTACCAAACGCAGTGTGTATTGGGGCATGTCCCATCTTAGCCATTGCGCGCCCCTGTTAACCCGGGCTAACAGTCGGTCCCGGATGGATGACTGAGAGATCGACATGATAGCGTCCTGAGACAGATCGACCTCTTCAGCTCTAATCCGAAAGAGAAAGCGTGTCCCAGGCAACGAAAAGGGGGAGGGGAAGGCGCTAGACATGGGGATGGATTTCGGTTTCCGCCCGGCTACTGGAGATGAAGGTATGATCCTCACCTTATCTTCCCTTTGCCAGGCGACTGAGTAACATACCCAGAGATTGGGATAGTGGATGGACCTCCACCAGGAAGGGAAAGCGATGAGAACAGAGAATGGGAAAGCAGCGAAGATCAGGTCGATGACGGTCAGCCAGGATGGGGACACAAAACCCATCAAGACTTGATGGGCAGCCCTACTGACCATGCGCGCTTTCGCTGAATGTTGGTCGTAGCCACCAGATGACAGTGTGTAATTCGCATTCGTTCAGAGTTCTCGGAATAGAACAGAGATGGCTCACAGGGGCGAATGGCAGAAGGATAGCTGTCAAAGCTAGTCTCATGGCATCGGGATGCAGTATGATACTCAAATGAACTTGTTGGAAGAAGAGGGACAATTCAGAAATTCAGAAATGCGAACCCGGCCAGAAAAGCAGGAAGATATCTGGAAAATGAACTCCGTTAGTACCAGAACTGAGTAAAAGCACACGAAACAAGTGAAACTGGCAGATAATCGACGCTAGATCCGTTCCATGAAAGGACAAAAAGCAGGAAAGACGCCGGCAAAAAGTCCCAGAAAAATTTTCAGTTGCAGGGATGTCCCGTCCCCTTTCCCATTGCCTGTCTAAGGCACTATACTCTGCTTGCCCTATGGATCTGACTGGTGACTGATGTGGTCGGGCTGGTAAGGAAATTTGATCAGTCACCGACGGGCAGAGGCAAGCGACGCCTGGAGGCACAGGGGCGGTTTTCAATTTACGCGCGAAGCACTAGACTTCAGGCATGGGTATTCCTGAATCTAAATAAAGCGCGATGGGTGATTTGGGTGTTTGAAGATGTGTTGAGGTTATGGGTTTGAGAACGGGTACGTACCTGTATGGAGAGAAAATATGTTCGCGGTGACTGAAAATGATCTGGGGGCCGGTGACCTACCTCGCTGAGTTTGCGTGTAACATGAAGACGGTTGTAGTATCAATGTACTATCATGGCTTTCCGGGGAAGTTTGGTCCAGGCCATTAAACCTGGCAGGTCCAGGCTAGGGCTGTAGTAGTGACCTGCAAAGTTTTGAGTCAGTACATTGGCATTTCCTGACTCACAGTAAAAGCAAAACAGTGTCCCGTCACCTTTATTCTCCTCGTCTGTCAGTGTAACTATACTCTGCTTGCCCTATAGTCTGACTGATGGCTGATGTGGTTGCAAGGTCATGATTCATTTTGATCAGTCACCTACTGGCAGAGACAAATCAGACGGGATAGGGGACGGTTTCTTTCTACGCGCAAGGCCAAAGTCTGCAGGCATTGATATTTCCTGAGCCTGCGCGATGCGCGATGAGGTGATGTAGGTGGTTGGGGAAGTATGCGTAGATGGCAGTTGCGTGACTGGGTACTCACCTGGATAGTGAAACATGTTAGCAGTGAATAGAAATGGGGTAGATAACTTACATTGTCGAGATTGCATGAATGAAGAGTAAGAATGCCGTGTTAGTATCAAAATATCGATGCTTGAAAGGGATTTGTGGAATGTTCCATCACGGCCTTTCGGGCACATTCGATCTGGACCATGGAGCGCGACAGGTTCCGATCGGACTGCAGATAACAGACGATGTATTTTGCAGTGTGTGTCTCGTTAGGTGTGATGATTTCGATGTACGCGCTTTAAACGGAATGAAGGCATTGCGAGAGCCGTCTCCCTGAAAGCAGCGCGAGTGCATACGGTTGTGAGATATCGAAATCGTAGTTGGATCAGAGAAGAAAACACTGAAGGATTGTCCGTCATTTGAGGAGTGCTAGTAGTGCAAACAACCAGATTGGAGGGGACTCACTTAATTGAAACTGTATCGTTGCAACATGGTAGTACATTAGTAGAAACTTGAGCCGTTCAGTAGAATGGACCGAGGAGGGATGTCCCATCTTGTCCATGCACCCCTCGTGACTTGGATCTAGATCTCCCGTGGCGGGCCACTGAGGGAGCGATGTAAAGGTGTCCAAAGACAGATCGATCCCTCAGCTCGCGGTCGAGAACGGAAGTATGTCCCAGGCAACGGAAAATGAGAGAGGGTGTTGAAGACGAAAAGATGGTGTTGATCTGCGCCCCGATTACAGAGATCAAGGTATGATCCTCACCTTGTCTCCACCTTTTCAGTAGCGCGAGACTCTGACTTGGAGATTTGACCCGTTTTTCGACAATGATGGCTTGCTTCGCCGAGAAGTGAAAGAACCACTGGAGGAAATGTTGTTGTGGGGTTTTTTTTTCCCCCTGTTTTTCCTGTTTTTCTTCTACTTTCTTTCCTTCTTTCTTTCCTTTTTTCCCCCTTTTTTTAAGAAAGAAGAGATTGTGGAACTTGTTCGATAGATGTCCCATAACCCCTTGTCGCGACTATACTTAGTGGAGTGGGAAGAGTTGCCAATGTACAATTCAACGTCAGACAGGGGATGGTCCCGATATTCGCACGTAGTTGGAAAGGTAAAGCTGTGGACATCAGCTATTCCTCGACTTGGCGTGCGGTTGGGTAGCATATCCAAGCTTCTAGAGTGTTTCTCGCATGTCGAAAGCATCACACAGACTCGAAAACAAATGACGGAGGAACCGATGCTCTGGCTCACCACGTCTTAGGAGGTGAATGTTGGAATGTCCCATCAAGTCCATTTCGCACATTCAATCTGAGCCAGCAGCCCCGGCCAATCACCGCAGAGTCTGATGTGAAAGTGTCTGCTGTATATAGCCCTTTTAGACTGATCAGCCCCTGCAGCGTAGAGCCAGGAGAATCTGTAAGCACCAAGTCAAACAAGGGTGAGAGGACAAATGATGTGTTTCGATCTTGCAGTTTCCTCGCGTCCGTGGATGTGTGATTAATGTCACCTGGGTGACTTCAAAAGTGCGTGGAGACGGCTGAGTCCCTGGATGCGGCCAAAGAGGATCTGTAAGAGCCGGAGAATGACATGTTAGTAATGACGGCAAAAGAAAGGTGTCAGGGACTCACATTTTCAATCATAGAAAAATATCACGATCTCGGCATACGAGACAGTCATGATAGAAGTCTTATGGAAAGGAATGTCCCATAAGCATTGGTAATGTCACTTCCCCCTCGCGCCCTGGCCAGTTTCACTTATCAAACCCATGAAAAATGATGCGATGATCATTCAGAGACTGGTCAATTGGCACAAAAAAGAGGTAGAAGACAAGAGAAACAGCTCCCGGATCGGAGGTGGGGTTCCATAAACAGCCCCTTGGGAGAGTGACAGACATAGGATGGTTTCAATATTCGCACGGTCCACGGAGTAACAACATGGAGTGGCTGCGTCGAGGAGAGCCGTGCGTTTGAGAAATCTTTTTTTCTCTGTCAGGTTTGCAGAGCATGACATGGTCGAAGAGTATGAGGGTTAGATCGGATGTGTGTTAGAATTGGAAGCGGACTGGATGGAGTCCTGACGCTCACAAGACGGTATCGTTTTGGTGTTTCTTTGACACTGGTGGTTTGGATGGTCAATGTAAATCACCTCAGACCTCTCATACGCCCCTCTCGTTGAGCCATGTCCCCTCGTCAATCCCGTGGGAACTGATGTGAACATAGATAAAGAGGCTGATTAGCCTCCATAGTATTCCAGACCAATTGAGAGGCAGGAGGACCGGTATTCCCGATTCAGAGGTAGGCTTTGCCCCGCAAGTGCGAAACAGGGTACTGAGAATAGAACATCAAGTGTCAGCAATGGATGTTGACCGAATGTCAAGAGATGTGACAAAATGAAAAGCGAATTGTGAAAATCGGGCTTTCGGGGATATGCCATAATTCACCTCAATGTATTCGAAATCCTCCTCGGACCGAGCCAATATAACCTGTCAATCGATGGGAAGCTGATGTGAAGATTGTTCGACGACAAATCAGCTTCCACATCTTTAATTAACAGTTTGAAAGACAAGAGAGCGGTTCTCCAATCAGAAGATGTCGGCGGTTGCGAAAGACGTGGTGTTGACTTTGACATAGCACGGTTCTATTAGAGCGGAAGACATGGAACAAGCCTTGGGCTCAGACCCTCGGTGCATTGGATCCGCCATACTTTGGAACCATGGGCAGGTAATAGAAAATAACATGCAGGGTAGGGATAACGACGAACTTCCAAATGCAGGAATAGGAGTAGGGATACTTACTTTGTACGGGAAGCAATCAATGCTTGTAATGAAAAGATGGCACTAGTGGGCCAAGGACTGCGATGTAAGAACGTCGATACAGCCGGGCAACCTATCTGGCCGGGCTACTGCAGCCATGAACAATACGGATAGTCCGATCGACCTTCAAACATCGTTTGCTGTGGCTATTGCCAACGCATAGGTCTGAATGCAAGATGTTGGTGGCATTTCGACGGCCTAGACATAGGCCCGATGGGAGGAGCTTGACGAGTCGAGCTGACGTCGGCCATCACAGATGGGCACTGCTTTTAAATATGGTGTCCCCGTGAAAATGACACCATGACTATGAAGCCACAGGAAGGAGGTGTCAGTGACAAAGGGATGTCAGGTTGGGGATTACTGTTCGAGTTGTGATACTTACCATTATCTGAAGCTTGTATTGTAAGTGACAAACAGATATGGCGCAAGACTGTTTGAGGACATGCATATCAGTATGTAGCAGTATATGCAGATGCAAAATTAACCAACGAAGGATGGTGATTTTCGGGATGGAGGATGGGGTGGATGGTGTTGGTGGAGGATGAGGATGAGGACGAGAGTGGTGGATGGGAAGATGTGGGATGGGGAATGGGAGGTGAAGGCAGGGGAGTAAGGGACGCAGAGGAGGGTTATTATGATGGACTTACAGTCCGTGTGGGGGTTGCCGTCAGCTTGTGAAGTGAGTGTAGAGGGGAAAGGAGAGATTGTAGAAGAAAAAGACCGTGAGCAGAGGATGGGAGAGAGATGAAGGGGGAAAAAGGAATGTTTGGGGAGATGAGGGGAGGTGAGGAAGGAAAGACAGATGATGGGGAGTGAGATTGAAGAGGGAAGGGCAAGAGGGGCGTGGTGCAGCATGAAGAAGAAAAAGGGTGGGCGACGAGCGAGGGAGGGGAGATGTAAGTGTGTGCTGTGAAGATGGAGGACAGAGTGGTAGAAGTGCGAATTAGCAGAAGTCAGTGGACAAAGGAGACACAGACACGGAATGAGGGTGTCTGGTCGACGTTGCAGTGAAGGTGTTCCCCTCAGCTCATCAAGACAGTCGAGAAATCGACTTGAAGACTTGAAGTCGTGAGGAGATTGATTATGAGTAGAGGGAAAGAAGTGGGAGAGGAGAGAGACGCGTGGGAAGAAAACAAATACGACGCTGCAGCAGGCGTCTACGGGACCTTCCATTTGTGTGAGTTCAATTGGCATATGATCTCGTCGACTCGCCTATTCTCATGTGTATGGAACTCTTAGGCCTCCTCTGGCAGGGATCAGCCCTGCACATGCTCCTCGTACGTAGGTCCTTTCACACATATGTTCCTTTCAACAGTCCGGTTCATCACAAAGGTCCGCAAATCCTTGAAGTACAACCATGTCCACGGCCGTATTGTGAGTAGGCCTCCGTGTGAACACACAGAAGGCATACTCTACTGCCCACGGCTCTACTAAAATTGTTCCTCCCATACAGCCACCTCTTCACACTTCTAATTGCATTTCCAGTTTGACTTGAGCCGTTTACTCGGGTGTACTTCGAGGCCTCAAGACTGTTGTCCTCATACTGAGTCCCAACTTTTCGTTCAGCACCCTGCCTTTTTCTTTGGCTCGTACGTCTCACGTTGTTTGGTCATTTTCTTATCGCAATCTTCTCTTCCTTTTTGTGACGGATGAACCTGGGAATAGCCTCGTCTCGTGGAAGGATGCCTGAGGCATAATATTGGGTCGTTTGCACAACGCGTTTGCTGGGGACTTAACCCCTCTTTTTCTGGTGGACGTTCTTTCTTTCTCCTTCCTTCTTCATCTTCGGGATTCTCGTCCTGTAGGCACCGAATGAATCTGTTTCTTTCGAACGGCCCGTAACACTATTCAACGTGCCACAAACCAGTCTAGCAGGACATTTGGTAAGTAGAAAACCCATACTACTTCGTGGCTCAGTCATCTGAGGAAGCTCGAATTTATGACTGCCTTGCTAGATAACAATCAAAGTTCCTTCGACGAGCTTAAACGCCTGTTCTTTCAATGTGATACGATCTACCTGCAACTTCGTCGAATCCTCCTCCCCCGCACATTCATCTCACACCAATGCTGGCATTCTTGACATTCAATCCAGGAGTGACATTCCTATACCTCATCAACCTCACATGAATCTAGCTATCATTTTTGAGTGGGACCAATGGATAAAATTGAATGGTGAGAAAGTTCTCTGGCTTCCTGTCGAATCACCGCCCGGCTGTTTCGAGATCAATGGTGATACACTTGCCCTGGGACACCTATCAGGGCGTATCTCTTTTATCAGGTTTTTTATATAGAGAAGAACGATAGTTGGACAATAGCGTACAGACCAATGCTGGACGAGTCAAGCCTACAATTTTTCTTGCTTCAACGGCGAGGACGGCTGTTGGATGAAGCCTTGTGCACTTCGTTCATGCCTGCCCGTCACCCTACTACCACTTACAAGGCCGTTCATATATTTGGTAGCTTGAATGAATTAGATTATCCCGGGGATGGGTGCGTGGGTTGCATTTTGTCTTTCCTGTTCTTTTGTGGTATACCCTTGGCGCTGTCGGCAGCACTCTGACTGCAGCTATATATACATCCGCATCTCGTCAACACGAGTGCATCGACATTAGGTAAAGATTACAATCGCTCGAATTACGTATAAGACCCCCTACCGACATGTTTACATCTCACTAATAAGCATACCTAAAAGCCAAATTCTCCCTATCCGTCAAACCCGCCCATTTAACCTCCTCAACAACAACCTCTCCCTTCCCCTGGCGCCTGCGATTAACAAGCACATAATACCCAAACAAAACAACTGAAAGTACCGCGGCAGCAGCCTGCGTCGCCAACACCGCAATCTTCGCAGGCCGATACTCCGGCGCATCCCTCTCCTGAAACGTCTGCGGCCCAATAATATTGCCAACAGAGAACGACCCGGCCACAAGCGCACTCGCAAACGCCCTCTTCGTGTGTCCCGCGCAGTTGGCCATTGTCCACTGGTACAATATCGGCAGTGTCGCGACGATCGCGTTGACGAGGTACACTCCGATCAACACGCCCGCCGTGTTGGATTTCGGAAGGAAGGACATTAGTCCGCCGCCAATTATACCTGGTATCGTGCAGAGGATGTTCCAGGCCCATCTATTGGAGGTTTTGCGGATACCGATGCCGACGAGCAATGTGAAGAAGATGCTCACTAGGCCGGAGGGTGTGTTTAGGAGGGCAGAGATGGGGCCGCTGAAGCCGAAGCCTGCGATGAGAGTGGAGGAGTAGGTTGTTACCACACCCGAGGAAACGGAGATTAGGATTGTCGTGAGTGTCAGCAGCCACAACTGCGGGTCGAGGAGTGCTTCAGCTATCTGGGACAGATTGACAGCTGAACTCCAGATGCCGGTCTGGTTCTCGCTGACGTGGTGTAGCAGTGCGACCTTCTCAGCCGACGAGAGCCATGATGCCTTTATCGGTGTATCGGGGATGAAAATGAATGTTAACGCCCCAACGACGGCCGTGATCAGTCCCAGGACAAGAAACATTATCCGCCAGCCCTCCATACTCGCGCCGGTGACGTGCTGGAATCCGAACGAAATGATCCCGCCCAGGATCTGCGCGACGCCGAGCCCCATGTACCAGAACGTGAAGCGGGGTGCTTGTTCACTCCTGGTATAATATTGGCTTGATATCAGCATCAGGCTGGGCCCGACGGTTGCTTCGAATATGCCTAGGAAGATGCGCGACACCAGTAGCGTTGGGTAGTCCCTAGCCCCCGCTGAGGCGGCGGCTGCGACGCCCCACAGGAAGACGTTGATGCCGAGCCATTTTGCGGCGGGTATTTTTTGGAGCAGGTAGACTGAGGATGAATTAGTGGTGTGTTTTGTGTTGATATTCAGGGGGAAGCAATGGTCATACCGTTTGGAACTTCCGCGATCAGGTAGGCAATGAAGAACCAGGATGCTGTGTTGGAGAATTCGTTGCCTCGTAAGTTGAGGTGGGTTTTTATGCCCATCACTGCTGCGTACTGATCTCGATCATACATGGTTAGCCATGATGTGAAAAGCGTTGGTCTGCATGCTGCTGACCAGATCTGACCTGATCGACGTCGGACAGATCAGATCTGAAGTAATGGTGACTTACATTCAACATGACCTTATCGAGGAACTGCAGAACATAGCAGCAGAACATAAACGGCAGTAATCGGCAATCGATCTTTCGTCTCAACGCCTTCAGATCGACGGAAACTTCCGACTCATGCGCTGTGGCTAGGTACGCTACCGCGTCCTCGTTGGTGTCCGCTTGGACGGGTGGTTTCTCGCCCATCGCGCACAGCACGAGACTTCCTTCGAGACAGTTTGGAGCTGTTGAGCTGTTGGATTGAATGCAGACTGGGATGGGCTGGTTGTGGCGAGAAGATTTAAAATGGGGTTGCAGGTCTGAGTTCCGCTACTTGTACCTTCCCCTACAATCTCCGGAAAGTACTTAACTTTGTCAGTGCTAGTACGGGTACAACGCTAGCATTGACACTCATGTAAACAGAAACAGGCTAATGCACGGTACGTGCACCTTGCCTGGTTGGCTCAGGGTGTGACAGTGCGACCGGGTGGGGTGAAACGGATCGGCGAGAGCGCCCGATCGCGACGAAGGATTCGAGATTCGTGAAAGCTGTGGGGTCTCTTCTCGTCGAGGTAGAGTTCAAACTCATCTCAGGCCTGTGTGAAATCGATTCTCGGTTCTTCCTTCGGGGGTTGGTGGATCGGCGCAAGGGGCAAAGGAATTTGTTACGGTGCATTCCGACATCACGCCGCGTGTTATTACACTGGCATTCCCTCCACGTGGATCGGTTTGGATTGCTTCTTCGCATCTTCGCCATGGGATGGGTTTACAATGCCAGTCCCAACGTTGAGGCTGCGTCGCAGTACCCCGTTGTGCTGGGGGTTTGTTTGAGTCTGACGGTGTTGATGGTTGTTACCGTTGGGCTGAGGTTGTTTATGCGGGCGCAGGCGAGTCGGCTGGGTGCGGCGGATTGGGTTATGGTTGTTAGCATGGTGAGTACTCGCGCGGCAAAGCACTATGAAGTTGGCGAGGGTACTGACAGTTCCAGATATTTAGTGTTGTTTACAGTGCCCTTTGTATATCCCGTGAGTACCCCGGATCTTGCTGGGCGAGTGAAATGCTGAAAATCGCAGAATCGAGATACGGACTTGGCCTTCCGCTAAAGTTGCGTCCTAAGCTGAACCTCGATACGTATACAAAGGTATGTTATGTCCCTGCCATCGAACTCTAGCAGCGACTGACGATAACAGCTAAACTACGCCGGTCGCCCCTTCTACCAAATCGGCATCGCGGGCTTCAAAGCTTCACTCTGTCTAAGCTACCTGCGCCTGCTGGAAGGTACATCTAAGAGCCGCTACCGGATCCTAATATGGGTGGTTATTGTCCTCTGTACAATCGGACACATCGTCGGCGCCCTGATTCTCATCTTCAACTGTACACCCGTCCACAAAGCGTGGCATCCCACTGAACCGGGCTCGTGCCTACCGGTCGGCGCGACATTCTACGGCCTCGCGATCTTCACCATCATCTGTGACGTGGTGGTTATCTTCCTACCGATCCCGCTACTCCTGAAACTGAATATCAAACCCGCACAAAAAGCAGGCGTTGTTTGTCTTTTCCTCCTGGGATTGTTCACAACTATCTGCTCGATCCTTCGCCTAACACAGATCCATCGCGTTGCGTTTGGGGATGGAAATTCGACGATGTTGGTTCTTTGGGGGACGATTGAGTTTAATGTTGGCGTATGGACCCGTCACTTCTTGCTTCCTTCGATTTTGTGAGTGCTGTGCTAACTTGCCTGTCGTTAGAACATCGTAACGTGCATCCCCTACCTCGCCCCCTTCTGAAAGGCTACGTCCGCGACTTCCGCTCAACCAGCGGAAGAAAATACTACAACAGCAACGGGAGGAGCTACGCGATGGAAACATGGAAAGAGACCCGGTCGCAGGCACAGAGTCAAGCATCGGCCCCCAAACGCACGCCGAGCGAGGAGCTTATTCTTGCGAGTCGCGAGCCAGAGCTGGGTGGGATTGCGATGACGGTGGAATATCGTGTTTCGAGAGATACCCTTGGTTGAGGTGATCCTGGAGGATCAAGCGCGATATATTGTTTTGCAGTGGCTCAGGGGAGACATGCGACTTCATACGGGATTTTCCTCTTTTGGGTGGGATGCATGAGCCTAGACGGACTAATGTATGGAAGATATCAATGTGAGGATGGCCGCATCCACATTCATCATTTCCAATCATTCCTAGCTTCTGCGTGTACAAGGGTATATACTTCACGCTAGACTGAAGAGACCGCGCCCGATAAACTCAATCCACTCTGTTCGGCTCGGGCTTCTGGCTACACTCGGCCCCATCTGCGCTAGTAAACACTACGCCACGCTAGTAGCGAGATCGACCACTTAACACTTCTGACCCCGACCCGCAATAGAAGCTAATGCGCCATCCTTTGGCTCGCGACGAATCGATGCGAGGGACAGGGATTAAGTCACGCCCACGCCGATCGTGGGTCGCGTGTCGCCGGAGTCCGGGTGGGTGAGCGGATTGGGAATGCGATCTGATCAGTTTGGTATTTGCATGCGGTTAAGATGCGACTGAGTTCTCTACGCGATTTACGATGGTGTGGTCCTTGGAAATGCGTAGTGATGGAAATTGGATTGTCAGGAACTTTGAAAGTGTAAGCTGATATCCCCTTTCAGCCACACAAAGCGCTGCTAAAATTCCCGCATCTGATTAATATATTCGGACTGGTCTAATCTAGTCTCATCTAGTGTCGCATGCATCAAATCAGGCATACACATAGCCTACTGTACGTCTGATCCTTCTGATTTGGTGCGACGCAGATCCCCCTCGTCCACAAAGTCTCGTCCATACCAACCCTAGGCATCTCTGACAGTATCGTCACTCATCAACGGCTATGATTCTAATAATCGGCGCAGGCATCTCAGGCCTAATCCTCGCCCAGTACCTCCATTCGCAGAGCATCCCATTCAAGATCTTCGACCGTGACTCCGCCCTCGACGCTCGAACCGGCGGCTGGGGACTGACACTGCACTGGGCACTCCTGCACTCCGCACCCTTCTCCCCGCCGAGATCGTCGATCGGTTCCCCGAGACGTTCGTGAATAAGGATGCGGCGGCGCGCGGTGATACGGGGCGGTTCCAGTTTTTTGATCTAAGTTCCGGACGAGCGTTGTTTGATGTCCCGGCTGAGGAGAGGATACGGGTTAATCGGGGGAGGTTGAGGGAACTGCTTACCACGGGGTTGGATGTTAAGGTATAACAACGATTGGATTGTCCGGAATCAGGAGGTGGGTGCTGATTGATATGGCAGTGGAATAAGACGTTACGCGAGATTTGGTCAGACGAGAAGGGTGTCACGGCGGTCTTTGAGGATGGGGAAAAGTATATCGGTGAGCTGCTGGTCGCGTGCGACGGGGCACGGTCTGTTGCGCGATCAATTTTGTATCCCGATGCGAAAATGAACCCATTACCTGTGCAGCTGCTCGGTGCTTCAACGTTATATTCCGCAGAAGAAATGGGTGGCGTGCAAAACATCGACCCGTTCATATTCCAGGGATCGCATCCTGAGACGGATGTTTTTCTTTTCTTTAGTTGTGTGTTCGACCACCATCTCGCTCAGCCTCTCAGTACTAACACTGCTACTAGTCCTCGATACACCCTCCAACTTCAACGAAAGCAGTCGCGACCGATACCACGTGCAGATCATCATATCCTGGGCCGATAGCAAGGGCATTGCCGTGCCGAAAGAGAACGTCGATCGCATCGCGCTCATGAAGAGTCTTTCGGAGAATTGGTCTGAGCCGTTTCGGTCACTCGTGCACAAGTTACCACCTGATGCAGAGGCGCGATCGATTCGCATTGAGGATTGGATGTTCGCTCCTGGACGACCGAATTTGCATCCCAGGGTTACGCTTATGGGTGATGCTGCACATACTATGACGATGTGTATGTCCTTCCTCAACACAGTACTCGTAATGTACTTACTGACTCTGGACATATAGTCCGCGGCGAAGGAGCGAATAACGCCATCGTTGATGTGTTGGATTTAGTGAAGAATGTTGATTTCCGGAATGAGAGGTACGTGACGGCCAGGCTGAAATGGTGACGCGTACTAATTAGGCAGTTGCTTCGACTCCGAGGTGTTGGCTACTTCGTTGGAGAAGTATGAAAAGGAGATCTTTAAGCGCGTCGAGCCGAGTTTCCTGGCGTCGAGGCAGGCTTGTTTGGATGCGCATGATTTTGGGAGGATTGAGGGGAGTCCGCTTGTGCAGGCGAGGGTTTTGAGGGAGGATTCTTGATGAATCGATGCTCGTACGTGATGGCGTGTGCTTGTTATGTGATCTCGCCTCGTAGAGATGCTGTACTGGCGATAGAATTGTGATATATAGAGTTGGGTGTGAACATATGCTATCATATGATGGGGAGAGAGTGTAAGGGCGGCGGTGGTCTGAAGTTAATGAGGTAGGTGACCAATGAATGCGATGTAATTGTATGACATGGAAAAAGCAAGGGTAGTCGTGGGTACAGTATGGCTCTGACTCGGAGAAACCTGTTAGAGAGGAATGCGCACATGACAGATAAGAAGGATAAGCGGACTACGTAGGCTCAAAACAACTGGGGCACTTCCCCCCTAGCGCAGAGGAAATCTGACGGTACAAAAAATAGGTCATAAAAGAAAGCGTTGTTAGAGCATCAGAATTGGCAGAATACATTCGTCAACTCAACTGAAAATAGTCGAGGAAGAGGCGATCGGTATCCATGTCCTCACGGGGATCTCGGCCATGACTTGACCTCCCCCTTTAAACTGGACAGTATATGCGAAAAGCGCTAACTAGACGACAGTCAAGTGATAGTACGCATCATAGAAAGGAAGGTCGTCCATTAAACCTACTTGGACTGTGTTGACTTTCCTTTGGGTTAAGGATTAAGCCAGTGTAAGGAATCCCGACAGCTATACATCAACATGTTGAGAATGCGCATGACGGTGCTCCTGGTCGGGCTTCATATCACACATGTTTGCATTTTCAACTCAAGAAGGAATCAGGGAGAATGGGCGTTGCTTGAAATTTGTACCGGAACAGATGCGACTTGCAAGGTGGATGAGTTCTATCAGCCACTTGTAACAAGGTGACCCTGCTCTGATGTGGGTCCGCAAATCATGTCCCAATAGTTGTTCAACAACCGAGCTGAGATCGAACTTGAGTCTTCATCCTGGAAGACATAGTACCCCCTGTAGGCCGGGAGATACGATAGTTCTTGGGCATAGCGAACTCAAGCCGTTTCAGCGTTCGGTCGAGTAGGATCAAAAATTGCCATCCGATTCCAAGTGTTGGTATCACCAGCTAGGTACTGTGTACACAGTTAAGTGGACAGTGTGTATGCTCCAAAGCAAAGTCAATTGATTCTTGTTGATAGATGTAGATAGATGTAGATATGTTCCCAGGTCAGGTTCCAAGATACCCCTTAATCCCATGCACGGACAATTGGCGGTCACAACACCGGAGCCGCAAGAATGCGTACACCAAGAAAGGGATGTTATGTCCCGACACCAAGTCATGCCAGGCTATCACAAGAATGGGAATAGAGCCGATATGTACCGCTTGTAATGTAAAACTCAATCCATATGGGTAATAATCATTGCCAATGCCGCCCTCACAGCCTGCGCGCATTGGAAGATACGATCGCCCTTGATGATTTGATAGAGCGTGAAGCGAAAGGTGTAGTCGGCAACGGCGAATAATAGTCAAGCGAACCGACGTGTTAGGTCAACGAACACTGACGGATTGTTGCTCTCTTCTGGCCTGCCGAGTAGTATCGTCGTGCTTCCGACACAGTCAAATTGACATCCCTTGGGTTAAGTTCTGATTCCTTGACCTTTTCTTCCAAGTGGATTTTGGCGTTCAATATTGCCACGAACTCCTGAATTAGGTCCTATAGATCTCCTTCAACCTCTTCTTCGATCAACGGAGCCGACCCACATTTCGAACCGGGCCCTCGAATGCACTTGGCTTCGAGGAAATCAGAAGCAGGAGATATCAGACACAGTTCTTTCATCCCCTTCGAAATAATGGCCATCCTATGAAAAGACCCGCAATGGCGGATGACTATTCGCTCTCTGTTCGGGATATAAAGTTTCCCAATTAGCAGTGAGCAGTGCTTTCTGAACATCCCAAACATAGGAAATAGAAGCCCCACACGACAGGAATGGTTGAAATTATGCGTGCCTCGAAGAGGAATCCGGATACCGAATTATACAATCTGGATCCAGGAATTCTATTAGACTCCCACCCCCGATGAGGGAATAGGCTTTCTCTATAAAACCAACGAATAGGCTGTGGATGTACCGCATGGAAATCTTGCGTGTGCCGACTAGCAGGAATCGCCGAGTTCATCCACATCCATACCAGCAACAAATTTCGAACTGCATTTGAACGTTACAACGTATCCGGGCATCAAAATTGTCACTCCACACCCACAGCTTGACTGGGATCCAAAGCTAACTCAGTGGCCGGACAAGAAAAATTCCTTCGCTATTGCGCATACTAAAACCGATTTGAGAAGCCACGAGGTGCCTGTGAAGAGAGCTGACGCCTTATGACTGAAAAAGCTTTCGATTTTCTGCCAAATGGAATTACCAGCGATAGACGGTATTGACAATACCATGATAGGAGGGCGGACATAACTTCCTACCACAGTTGTTTCAGTGCGACGTGAAATTCGTCACAGCAAGCAAAGACTGAGCGATTTCGCCGAGTCCTCATCAGCGGGTACGGAGCACAAAAAAAGGAAATATGACGTTCGGTGTAGTTGTTTCAACACCAGTGGGTTCTGAAAAAGGTGATAGAGTCTTGTTCTATATCCCTTCGTGGATTTACCACCCACAGCGGTCCAAGTACGTGTCTGGCGTCCAATGACCCACCCCATGATAATGAAGGAGACTTTCAAAGCACCATTGTCCCAGGTACAGTGTACGAGTTGCATCGACGCTTCAGCTCGGGTCCAGAGAGATGAGAAAGGTCAACTGTTTGAAGTAGACCTTACCGGCGGAGATGTGCCTTCTATGGGCATTCGAGCTTAGAGAGCTCATCACCTCTGGGATGCATCTTGTTTTCCGTGAGGAGAGGATAGTGTTTACCTAGGTGATTGCAGACAGACAAGCCGCGTACCAGATCAAGAGCTCTGTCTTTCTCGTCAAATCAAGCGGACCTGGTCGAGGGTGCTTGCGATATATATCCCTGCATCGGCTTCGAGGTATCTCGTATTGAAATTATGCGGAAACCTCATTGGTATGGTAACTAAGTTCACCAGGTTGACTGTGAAAAGGTTTCAGGGCTTCGGTAGGTAGGCCAGACCCGTATCACGTGCAGTGTATAGTAAACCTCTTGGCTCAGTGTAATCATCACCAGGATGTCGGCAGACGGGCTCCTAATCACGGCAAGCATTGAACAGATGTTCCTGACTTTTTGGCTCAGTCAAAGCGGTCGGGATCTCACTCGATTTTTCGCGGCCAAGACGGATTTCGAGCTCTTGTTCATTGCGCAAAGAATAGCCCTTTCTTACCTCTTAGAGCGCAAGAAACGCAGGACATCTCGCATCATTGCGGTTCACCATGACATCCAGATACGCATGCTCATGACGTGTCGCCGTCGGGGCCGGTCACAGGCTTTTGGGATCCAGTGACCATTGCAATGGGTCGACAATTCTCTCACGAGAGCGACCTGAAGATGTTGATTCTGCTGAACTCGTTTGATTGATATATCACGAGTGGTACCAGCAATGACAGCGAGGACGGCACGATGCAAATATAAGGAACGAATGTTCCCCAGCAATTGCTTAGGAATGCTGGAATAGAGCTGCCATAGATTTACCAATCCATGGAGAATTATTGGATATCACTGGTCTCCTTTGCAGTCTGGTCGCTCCTCGCGCCTGAGTGCTAAAACGCGCCTGAGTGCTAAAACGCGCCTGAGTGTTCAATTGACTCCGGGGGCATAAAGGGGTGGTTCTGTTGATCATGCTTACCCACCTTGAGACAACGGCCGCATGGCCCGTGTACGAAAGAGTACACATGCGAAGCGTCATTGCGAATTTGTTGAGCAGAAGTTTTGTCACTCTGACAATGAACCCATTATTTAGGAACCTCATTACCAGGACTGTAATCCTGACTTGTGAGTACAGTGGTTCCGGCAATTGGACTCGCCTGGGCTAGCCGGACCCCGAAAGAATTTCACGTAGTGTCATTCTAGGTACGCCGTCAGAGCCACTTCATCAGGCCAGACGCCCGAATTGGAACGCTGGAAAATGATTCACATGAAGCTGAGGCAGGCGATAAGGGTTTTTTGATGATCGATCACAACTGCCACTCATGGTTCCGCCGAGAATCCTTCCGATCATCGCCTGCTACAGGAAATCATCCCTGAACAGCCGGTATTCCAGGCTGAGGCTGTGTGTACATCAAACATTGATCAGGCAATCAACCAGGGCCACTTGATTGATTTCTTGAAATGTGATCGCCAAGCCAGCGACATCTACCCCTGTTTAGTCTCCCGTACCGGGCGCAGGCAAATGCACAGCGATCGAAGAATACTGATGCCAAAAAAGTCCACCTGGTCACACTTGAGGGGTATAGCTGTGAGCGAGCCGTGTGGGGCGCTGCTCTAGCAGACTCTCTGAACCCACGCATGCGATGACGGTCTCCGCCTTCATGGATCAACTCGATTCTCGGTACCAGCAATGGTCAAAAATTGCAGCTAGACGTAACGTGTCCCAAGCATCGCGACCTCCGAACCGGGCGCGACCCCACATGCAACAGGTTCAGCGATATCAGCGACATCCGATCGCTAACGCCTATCAGCCTACCACTGGCCCACAGTGGAAGACGACTCAGATTCAGGATAGAAGATACGACGACACAACGTCAACGTACGCACGACAATATCCATTCGGTCAAACACGCAACCAAGGTTACGGTCAAGGTTACAGCCAAGGGTTCAACCAACAACGCCAGTACGCCGGAGTAAGTCACCAACAACGTCAGCTTCCTGGGCAGCCGCAGATCTCGTCCCAAACGACAGCGTCCCAGTTCACCTCCCACACGCAGCAAGCATCACCGCAGCAGCCATGCACGAAAGCTCAGGGACAGCGTCTGATAGCAGCACAGCCATGGAACCGTCAAACGGGTCCGACTAACAATCGTGCTCGGGGAAGGACGTGGCTTTGATGGCTGGTGAACGTCGCTCGGTTGTTGCTTCTGAACGAACTTTTCCATCGGCGCTAGTTCCGGCCTCCGAGTGGACATAACAAGCCATCGGAAATTCAGTCTCATGCAGCTTGCCCACTCTCGTGCGTCGACGTAAGGTGATGGCGCCGTCTGAGCTGTTAAAAGCGTCCACCTATGAGAAGTTAGCGTCGACTAGGCACGCTTGAAATTGAGCACGCGTGACGTCTTCAGATGCGTGATCAACCTCAAACAGGTAATCTCTATCGTCAGGAAGCTTGTCGCGAACTGCCACTGGGATTGCGCGGTAAGAGTGTTGTGGGATAGTGATGTCGCGCGCATCGATTCGTGTCGGGGATTGACTTTTCCAATCGCTATCCATGCCAAACCGCACAGTAGACGTGAGCGGCCAGTGTACCTCGAGCGCGACGTCACTATCCCACCACACTCTTACGACAGGTACACATGACGACAGTCTCATAGCCCTCTGGTGTTAACGGCAGGCCAACGACGAAGTCGGTGTGTGAAATGGGATTGGTGGTGACATTATTGGCTGTAAGGAACCATACGGGCGATGGCGTCGCACTCCGTTCCACAGGCACTCATCGCACATGGCGACGTACTTCTTAAGCCTGCTCCAGCCGTGGTAGATAACTAAGCCACGCAGCTTGTGCCAACATCGATCAAGCCCTTGATGACCCTAATCGTCGTGAACCATACGGAATATGTCTTCCGCCATATTATATGGTATGCATAGCCAACGATCGTCATAATCCTGCTGGATTGAGAACAATAAGCCCTCTTCGACGACGTATGGGATCGGGGTATTCATCGGTCAGCGAGCTTTTCGATTCGCTGTAGTTCTGAAATGACTCTTGACCAACGGGAATCTGTGGTGTAACCTGCGATAATTCGTTGACGCACCCAACCTCGCTCCTTTCGGCATTTGAATGTTCGACGAGGAACCGGATAAGTGCCGTATCGTTCAATCTTCTCCCCCGAGACATCATTCGGTGTTTAGTGATCCCTTAGGTGGTAATAATAGACGACAGAATCTTAAGTTGCCGTTTCTCGCAACTCGCACTGTTAAGGAGCCCTGTCAAAACGGCAGGATCACGTGGAGCCATGTCTGCTGATGGATAATTTTGCTCACAAGCCGGCCGAATTCAGACACCACGGTCTTCCAATTACGCCGAATGTGCGGCCAAGAGATCATTGGACACACACCAAAAAGGTAGTTAACCTGAATAAAGCCTCTTTTTCCTGCCATCTTGACTAAATTGCGTCATGACATGATCTGGCAGTCGGAGCAGAAGGAATATAGTAGGTTTCTCATACACCACAAATGCCGCTGTTCGAGATTCGGTTTCTTTAAAATATCCTCTCGGTATTTCGTTTCAGCTCCAGGTAAAGGGGCTTATATTCTGAGCTGGCAACAGGACGATCTAGCATCTCGTTTAGGCCTCAGTGCCTGACCCTCACCGCAGGATGCTGTAGCCAGCTGCTTGGCTTATATCTTCGTATTCCCCTTAGGGCCCTTTCAATGTTCGTCATTCGCAAAGCAGCACTCCAAGAACTGGTGAATCTTCACGGCTTGACATGACGTGATTCTGCTTCTCGTCCGGCATGGAGTGGGTTAGGTGAGAGTCCAGTTCCGACCTGTGAATGTGCGACGCTATTATCGAAAGTAGCAGCAGTCTAAGATTGCCAGTGAAAGGCGTTTTTGAGACAGAGATGTGACGGATCACTTCCCTCTTCTCCACTAGCCGACGTCCACGATCAGGGCCTCCTGCCCGCCACATCAGCTATTCCACACGGAGGAAAGACCTTAATTTCTTTCGCTGCATTTTCCAGAGAAAGGCAGCAGTTGTTGATTTCACGAGCAATCCGGATCCTTATTGACAGAATCGATGCAACAAAAACCGATCTTGCCCCTTCGACTAGGACATGTCATTCCTCTATCTTAAGGTGAGTAGCTTTTAGTTCCATCCGCTGATCTGTTATGGGGACCGCCATGTCTGCCTGAATAGGGTATCACATGAAGCCTAGACTGTTTGTGATGTGGGATTAGGGGTTGCCCAGGAGTGTCTCTCATATTGGCCGTTGCGGGTCAGGGTACCAGCGCAGAGCGGAATGGTAGGGTTGTTGCGATTTCTGTCCGCGCCCACTTGAACCCATACAGAACCTCAGCTACCCCTGTCAAACCGCACTTTCAAATGTCCACCTCGGCGCTTCTTTGCGAAGACTTAACACCGAAGCGAGGTGTCATGGTCCACCAGGGTGGACACGCTTCGAATATGCCATCGCGCACCCCACAAAGCGTGCAGAATGACAAGTGGTGGGTACCCTTAGATGGCGTGTGCCAGCAAGTTAAAGTTGTGCGAACACCTCACGCCGAGAGTAATGGACGGGCTCGACCTTGGTACAGTTACCAGGTCAGCGCGGTCATCTTTAAATCCAGCAGGGCAGTAGTAGAGAATGTGATCTATTTGGTTCGTGTGATTTTCACAATGCAGTATTCTTCCGTCAGGGCCAACCCCAGAGGAAAGGAAATACAGGGAGCTTGTTCTCGTACCCTGCAGTCCGCTTCTGGATTGCTTCAGAATACATGAGAAGAGGAGCACGTATGTGAAATGTGACTCGGAAAAGTAAAAAAAGCATTTGGACAGTCGCACCAACCTCTTTAAGGTGATAAAGGCCTGTGAGACGAAGATCCTAGACCGGATCCGGGCAGCTTTGCCAGTCCCGCTTGATCTTTCATGAATGGCTGATGACTGACTCGCTTGGTACGCGCTGTACACTTTTGGAGAGAGTTGTCTTTCTCTTCTGGCGGTTGGTTTCCACCTTGTAATCATAGTTCAGTGTTGCCCATATCCGGCCGTAGCTCGTTGTGTGAAGAGGGTGGAACTCATATTGTGTCACCCACGCATACTGAGCCATCAAGGAGCATGTACTGCATTATATAGGATATTGGTTCCTTTCAGCATACATGCGGACCCAGATGTACTGTCCTAGCAACAGCCACGGGGGTAGGAAAGCAAGTTCCACCTCTGTCAAAGGCGTGCCACGGGGAGGACGTCTTCCAGATCACAGTAGAAACATCGAAATCTGCAAGGTAATCTTGAATTTTCACTTTCTCAATCCTGGCTTTCACGAGAAAAGGTAAACCCTCGACAGCGTATGAGCCCAAGTTCTCCGTCGGTCTCGTTGTGTGCGTCTTGCCAATCCTTTCTATCCAGAGTTGACCTCGCTCGACAGCGGACCATGAACTGGACTGTTGAGAGTATTTCACGCCAGAGCCTCTTCATCCACTTGGCGTGCAGCCCTCTCAGGACCAGGAAGACAAGGGTTCAGTTGCTCCGTATGTGGAGCTCCGACCCCTTAAATACGGCCAAGGTAAGAGTTGAATGTCTGTTTCCAATGAAACTTTTCTGCAACTGCTCCAGCTTCTCGGACCTTCAGGATATGACGTCTAGTCTGTCAAGGCTTCTCTGCACATTATTCGCCACAACCAGTTGAAAGCCTCGGGAGGTCGTATCTGGCCTAGTAGTCTCAATGGCAAAAGGTAGAGTTTTCTCCTAGAAGCGGATCACTTTCCGCCCACGAAAGGTAGAAATGGTAGCCCATTTGCGTGGATACCGGGACTGTTCGCACATTTTTTCTGTTAACGCGAATTTCCTACGTCCAAGTCAGAGGAACTTCACTTTTCCTGTTCAGCAACGGCTCCATGCGTAATACAATTCGTTGATTTTGACAGCCGTCCGCAATTCATTCCACGCCTTTGGATCGATCTGTAACAGCATTAGCCTCGTCCAAATGAGCAACAATCCAGTGTACTCACTAGACAATCTTCACTCGGAATTCCCGCTCGTCGGTCATTTCTCTTGCCAGCCATGGCAGGAACAGCAGTTGGTATCTTAGTCCACTCCTCCAACCGCCAAGGATAGAGACCTATGCCATAGAAGGAAATTCCGACCACCAGCCAGAATCGTGATTGTGGATGAATCTCGGCAAGAGGATATCCGAACCCGGACCTTGGAAACCATCTCCAAAGATCTGAATGATAAGAAGCGACTCCTTCATTCACTCGCAATGGCGTACCGCGGGATAATGTAACAAACTGAGGGGGTGGTCAAATACCAGGAAGCAGATCAGGCCGACAGTAACAGGTGGGTCGGGCCACACCTGACCGGAAGATCTATTTTCCAGGTGTAGAGCATAGATTAGTAATCTATTATGATTGGCCAGGTCAAATACCAACTTCTTGGCAATACCAACCCTTTCAATCTCCACACCCCTCCTCCTCTCCACCAATCGTGAGCCCTCCCAACTCCCCGCCTATTTTCATCAAGAACAAATTATTAATCTATTATTGTCGAATCCTAACTAGTTACACCGTACAGGTCCCTGAGTCAAGATGGTGCGTTTCCTGGAGTCCCACGCCCCATACAAGCAATACGTGGCGGATGCGAAGGCCGGTATGCTAGAACTACCCGCGTATGAGAAGGTGAGTGGAAACATCTCTGAGTGGGGTTTCTGATTGTCCTGGGCATTGAAATATATATTGAATGCGCCATCTGTGCTTCTAAAAAATCCTAATAGTGACCTTGAATATATGACTAATATGCATTTCTAGGATGATGATGGTAGCGTTATTGTCCTTCCTGGAGAGCTTTTCTGTCGATTCGAGGATTGCGATCACCAGGTATGCTATATGATCTTAAAATATTCTGAATCTATTACTAATGTATTATCAGAAGCAGTATTCTCACACTGGCAACCTCAAGACGCACCTCACCGGTCATCAAGGCGTGACGGTCTCTGGTAAGTACGCTAGTAAGGGCCGCCACGCTATCAAGGAGATGGACGAGGTCAAGGGTATTAACACATCCCTAATTTATTCTTGTTATACTACTAATATATGATTTTAGCTTGGTACACTGCTCTTGTTGCCCGTATCTCTACGAAGCCGCGACTTCACGAAGGGTAAAGGCAAGAATCGGAAGGTAAGTTATCTCTGATTTATTGAGAACAGATTGCTAATATATTATAGATTTCGGTTAAAGCCGTGAGGGATTTCCTCGCCACTAAGCATATACACGATGACTGCAACGCCTGTATCACTGCTAATATCAGTAAGCGATTCTTAATATATCCTTAATGCATTGCTAATATATCATAATAGAATGCGGTACTGCCCCATTCACCTGCGAGTATCTTTCTCGCTTTTGGGATGTGGACGCAGACTTTGAGCGTCTCGAGGAGGAAGCATAAATTTACAATTATTCTTAATTCCTTGACCAAAATTGTTAGAGTTAATAGAAGTGGGCATATTTTAACCTACCTACGCTTTACCTGTCTATCTATCTCATCTAATTCTTGCTGCCGTTTACGATTAGCAAGCTGCTTTTCGAGCAATTGTGCCTTTAAGTCCTCCTCTCGGAGCTGATGTTCAAGCTTTTGGATAGCAAGACTATTATGCTCTTGTCGTAAATTGTCAGAGGCAACCCGTTGTAGGCTTTGAGCTCTGTAATATATTAATAAAATATTCTTAAAACATCATAGAGTACTAACCTTGGTGTAGGTGTTCTTGTTCGGCGAGGAGTAGCGGTAGGGGATCTAGTACTAGATCTCCTTGGTACACTAGCTGAACGTCGAGAAATTGGTACACCTGAGGTCGTATACCGTACACTTGTCTCATCAGATGCGAAGAACTCATCTATGTTCGATGAGCTCTCAAGCTGATTGAGTTCCTCTTCTAGTAGCCTCTCCTGGCGCCTTTTTTGCTCTATAGAAATGATTAATAATGTATTGTATATATTCTTCGTATCAACTTACCCTTTGCTAGGTGACGATCGAATGCTGCATGAATACCATTCATCCGATACCTTTGTCGAATTCCGGTTACTTGACGAATAGAATAAGCTTGCATGCGGTTCTTATCATGGGCAAAAGAACTAGAAATATTGTATTAATATACTATTAATATATTACGACGAAATTAATAAGAACTTACTTCAAAACCCCTTGTAGTAGTGAAAGCTGAACACCAGTACTATTGATCATATGGTGCGATTGCTCCACTGCATTTGTGTTCTTTCGAAGTCCTTCGAAAATCACATCAGGTATCTGACTCCAAGCTTTATTCAAAGCTGCCGCAACGTAAGGCAGTTTTTTATGGCGAGCCCATTGCTGAATGACAACAGATGATTCATGCTCTAATAATAAATTAATAACCTATTAAGAACCGATTAGAGTATATTTACCGATTATCCAGTCTAAAGCTTGAATATACTCCTCTCGATTCGGAATATCGATCACTGCTCGCATCCTTTCCCTACATCCAGGAGCGACCTGTTGCCCACGAAGTGCTCTATCAATACCCCTGTAGAAGTGGGCTCTGCAGAAGACAACGAAGTGTTGGATAAGATCATCAGGCGATACTTGAAGAGTACTCTTATCAGCGAGAAAGTCTCTAAGACCTATAACGTATTAGTAATATATTAATAGTATATGATCTATTTCTCACCTCCGTATTGCTTTGTATCCATATCCAGAACGACAGCATGTAGCCCCGTACGATGGATTGGATAAAAGTAGAACTGGCGACTAAGCACACGCTCTATGCACTCAAAAAGCCGAGTAAATAGGAGATAATAGGTTGAATGGGTCTCGGAAACGACAATCACACGTGCTAGTGTAAAAACTAGAAGAACATTGTATTAATAAAGAACTATTAATATATTAGGGTAATATTTACCTCGGTCTTGCTCAGGTATATATTTTGAAAATGTAACCTCTCGCATTGACCTTTCTTTGAATCGTTTAAAAGACATGTCAATCTCTACCGATTCAGATTGGATGAAAAGCTCAGCCATGTCAGATGTGAAGCAAATAACCATAAGGTCAGGGTCTTGATAGATATGCTGAACGTAGTCCTACAAAAAGGTTAATTATAATATATTCTCATTATATCACGACCTATTATCTTCATACCTTTAAAGGAGGATCCTTTTCCATCTCAAAGATCAAACCATTGATATCCTGTCCATGAGGAAATCGTAGGAGTCTCTCCTTTCGAATGAGTGTGCTGATCCGGTCTAAATTAGCAAAGCTTTCATGGACATTGAGCAGCGACTCGCTATTATTGTATCGCTTGCATAGACCCCGAAGCTCAGGGCTAACGAGAAAACGTCCTAGGATAAAACATTATTAATATTTCTTTAATATATTCCTAACATATTAGAAAGAACTTTACCTGTTGTTAATGCAGGATTGTTCTGTAGGCGGATTATTCGTACTAATCCGTCTATAATTGCGGGTGGAGGCTTCGATGGAGGTGGCGGAGGGTGCATATGAATCCCGGTTGAGGTAAAAACCCAAAATGGATTGGACGTGAGGTCTATTGGAATAAACCAATGGAACTCAACGGAGCATTTGTGCCTTTTAATTTTACCAAGCCCACGTGTATGGTCAAATTCTATAATATAGTCATTAATAATATTTTCTTAATGTATTAAAGATATATTCCTTACCACAATAGTCTCCACGATGACGATTTGTGTCGATATAACCACAGGTTTGAATTTCTCCCTGGACCTCTCCATCAAGGATTCGCCTAAGCAATTCCCTGTCGATACCAGAGTCAGGGCGCACACATGATGCAAAATGAGACCTTGGACTTTCATATGAATTAGAGCAATAGATATAAAAGTCAGATCCACCAATAACACTCTGATATATAAATAACAGGTTAGAAATATTTTAAGAATATATTAGTAGTATATTACTTACATCCTGAACCCATCGACCGCGCGGCGAACAAGTATCCTTCCAAGATCCACATGAAGTGCGATTGATCTTGAATTGGCGCATCGTAGATTGGTACAACCTATATGTTGCTGGTTGTAGAGGGTTTTGGGTATCACTGAATGCGATATGTTGGCGAAGCTCTTTGATTCGCTGCCAAATACCCTCAGTAACATGCGAATGCACCATTTGCTTGAGCTCAGGATCTGTAAATTCACACATTTTTATGCCTGTACATCTGTAGAGGCTGTGTAGAAAAGCGACCCTTTCTCCAAAGATAGAATCATGCTGGTTACGTCTGTTTCGATAGGCTTGTTTTGACGAGTATTGCACCTAATATATTATTAACATATTATCAATATATTAATGGGATATTAATATACTCCTTCAATTGACTGCTCCACTGCGAACAATGACCGATCAGGCACATTGATCACATATGTGAAGCCATCCGGGTCTGTCCGGGGATATTCAGGTAGCGCTGAAGTATATTCGATAAAGCGTGTTCGAATCGGCGAGCGCTTGTCGTGTAAGATAGTCCGTAGGAATTCCTAAAGACACAATATATTATTAATGTATACTTAAATATTGAGAATATATTATCGTCATACCGGAGGTTCATCTAGAGCATCTGTAGGTCCAGGGGTCCCTTGAACAGTAGCAGGAACTGCACTCTCCTCACTATTAAGCTGCCGCCGAAGCTCCTGCTGAAGCTCCTGCTCAAGGGATTCACCGATATCTTGGTCGTCCTCTAAAAAGGCTGCCATACTGGGTGTGGGTGCAAACACTAGAATGAGATGAAGGAGAACTACCCCGCCTGACCCATGGTTCAGTGCGAGTGAATAATACATCAGTAATTTATTAAATGTATTCGCCAGAAATAAATTACAGGTGCCAAGAAATTAGGTGTGGCCTGGACTTATCGGGCTTATCAGGTGTGGCCTGACCCACCCGCAGGTGTTCAGGTCACATATACACTCAAAACGACCTCCCTTTTTTGGTTCTGCAGTGCTTACTAAACCAGAATGGCTGTGTATTATGGTTACATATTGTATTGTACCTTCAGCTTGAATTGTAGGCATGCCGTGCTTTTGCCGGTCTTTTTCCGGTTTTCCCGATACACCTCCTTTCGTCTGTGGCAATTTAGCTGTCACGTGGCGAAGGACAACTGAGATGCAAATGACGACGTAAACGGGACGTACTGGTGAGAGTCGGCTCTAAAATCTTTGAGCGAAGAGATTTCATTCTGTCAAAGGGTGATTCCGTCGCGAGCGACATGGTGTATCTTTGAGCACAAGAGTCCAGAAATATATAATGTGGCTATGGGGCTTGAATAGAACAACAGCCACTTTAAGATGGAAAAATGGGGATAAAAAACCCAAACAACGTGAGGGAAACGCGAGATTGACAATCCTCGAAAAAATTCATCAAAGCAATCAAAGACAGCCTGTCCCAATGCGGATCTAACTCACAAATGTAGAGATGCTTTGTCTCCAGGCTCCAGTTCTTTGAGACGGAATCCCTCCTCCACGCCCATGCCATTCCCACCCTCACCCTCGAGTGTCTTCTTTGTCAAGCAGAGACATAAAGCGGACGTTTCCCTGTGACACCATCTCATCAGAACAGATTCTTTAATCGTTCGACACAGAAAATCCAGAATATCCTTCTTAGACCTACTTTGGTAGACTGCAATTTTCTTCTGCTGTCTGTATATTTCCATACGGCACCATGTTTGATGCCGTTCGAAGAGCGACAAGCCTCGTTCGCAGTACACCAACCCCACCTCTGGCCAAAAGCCTGAATGATGGTGAAGATGGCGATGATGGTGGTGATGGGCTTGCATCCTTCGTCGATGGTCCTCCATTTGCATCGCTCCCCACAATGAGGACATCTCCCTCCATCGCGCGTTCAGTAAGCTCCGCGCATTCGTCCGTAACTAGCAGCATGGAGATTGAAATGGGTTCCACCCGTTCCGGCTGCTCTACCGCGGGGTTTGACGGGACTACCGATGGGCCTCTCCATGACGAAGTTGTTGTCAGTGCGGCCCTTTTGTTTGGTGATTGTACCTATGCGAGACCCTTGTCTCACGAGGACTTTACAAGCGCCGGAAAAGGTCTGTTTATGCGAGATCTCTTCTGGGAGATCATTCGAGATTTAGAGGGCACGTTCCTTGCTGCTCTCCCTAAACCCAACCCTCGGAGTCTTTACCCGGATGATTTTGTGAATCTCTTCGGGCATTATGATGGCAATCGTCTACTCAGCGGCATTGTCGAGACAGACACGGAGATTATTCCAGGTGACTCGCCAGCACTTTGGGATGGTCCTTCGGGAATGTTCGGTCCCAACACCAACCTGCTCAAGGTCTGTCGAACTTCAGACCACGTGACGATTGGCGTTGTCAACAAAGACGGCGTTGCACCTCTGTTCACCAACAAGACCAGCATCGACGAAAAGGCAATCCGAAAAATAATGGACGACAATGCAGAGGATGAGGATCAAGATGAAGACGGTATCATCCTCGCTCGTAGGTTCGGTCCGGACAACTACAGCAAGCTCCTCCCTCTTGACGACCTGGTCGATTCCGGGGACGGCATTTTCACCATGCACGTTTTCTGGGAAATCATCCGCATCAGAGAGAGTGGCACCTTCCTCGCCGCTATTCCCAAGGCTAATCCTACCATTCAATATCCTCGTGAATTTGGAAAGATTTTTGGCGATACCAACGGACACCGGCTATTCCGAGGAATCATCGACACATACAGCGAGACAATCCCGGCCGACTGCAACGAGCTGTGGGATGGAACTCTGGGTGTCTTCGGTCCAGAGGCATTCCTGCTCGGAATTCACAGAGTAGCAGACAACATGTTAATTGGCGTTATCAACAAGGATGCTATCACAGAATTGGAGGGCCCTCGTGGCGAGAAACGGAAGCAACCAAACGATTCTGAGGCAAGCTCTGAAGACGAGGAAGCTGTCGGCGAAAATGAGAGCGAACACGACAGCAAGCGTGACCGAAGCAGAAGCAAGCTAGTGAGCGAGCGACCCAATGATGGCGGCCAAGAGGGCAACGACGATGAAAACGACATTGCCAGTGAAGTTCCGACGGAGCTTCAGAGTGACTCCAGCAGCGAGGTCGTAGACATCGTCCCAATTTCCGCCACGACAAAAAAGGTCATCAGAGAACTTTCCCGACGAGGCACCGAGGAATCCGAGAGAATCTACTTCCAAAAGCAGGCTGAGGGGGCCGCACAACGCCGCCGAAATGAGGAGGAACGCCAAAAGAAGAATAAACGCCAAAAGCAGGAGGAACTGGAAGAAGAGAGACTCATGCACCAAAATTCTCTTGATCATGCTGTAGCCCGCCACCGAGAGAAGGACGTGGACGAGTCCGGCAGCGAAGTCTTCTACAATCCTGGAGGAGACACCTCCGCAAAAAGCGATCATGAGGACAAGAGCGATCATGAGGAAAGCGAAGAGCAAGACAGCGAGCCTGAAGAAGACGCTGAAGAGAGAGAGAGTGAGAGCGAGGAAGAGGAGGACGATAGTGCCGAGTCGGGTATGCTCCTTCCCATTAGAGTGTAACTGGGCGTGACTGACACCACTTCAGACAGCGAGATCAACCTCAAACCCGACAGCAACTACGGACTGCGACCCATGACCATCCGCAAGATGCTGAAGCGCTACAATGCCCACGACGTCGAGCGCTGCATCCACGACATGGAGTATCCCTCGTATGGTAACGAATTTACCACGGTTTACCCCAAACTAACCCGTCACAGGCGCGTTTACGAGCTGATCACCAGATTGAAGACCCGCATGGCTGTCCCTAGACAAGAAGAGGAATGCAAGTCACTGCTGCGATGGATCAAGAAGAACCTGCCACTGGGACACCCGTGAGTCTGAAACCCAAACGTGCTACTATCCTCTCTAACACATTCAATTCAGTATCGACAACATCGGCGTCGCGTTCGCTGGAATCTCCACCCGTATCACCGCAATTCAACACGATGTGATCGAGATGCAAGAGGCCGTCTCCAACTTCTTCGGAGATACAGGGTCCCAGTGGATCGTCGAAAACATCGAGTCCCTCGTCGACTGCTACAGCCGCAATGAACTGGGCATTTATCCCAATAAAGTCACTGTCTGGTATGCAGGTAGGATGGTGGTTCGCGAGCACGAGCCGGCGGCGAGGAACCTTGATGTCAATGAGCTGGTGACGGAGCGTCTTGCGGAGTGGAGGGAGATGTACGGACCTGGATTAATGTGGATTGAGAATCCCTGGGATGTAAGTACATCCATTGAGACGAATGTTTGTGCTCATTGATCCACTACTGACATTCGAAGTAGTGCACTCGGGAATCGGTCCTGGAAAAGAGACTGGAAGAGCGAATTCGACCAATTGACAACAATGGATTCCTTCACTACGTAGGGTCAATCAACCTCGCACATACTGGCACCCATCTCACTAACTCCTAACTCATGCAGTACCGCCTGTCCGTCAACCTCGTCGACCAAGAAAACCGCCCCGTCATTCTCAACTGCGTTGTCCACGACACAGCCTCCTCCTACCTTGAGATCTACATGGACGAAGCGATTGAGCTGGGTCTGGATAGCGAATATCACTACCTCGGCCCAATGATCCGACTCGAAACATCCAATGGTGCTGTCTTTCGCCTGACCTTCCAAGTCGAGGTGCAGCTAATGGCCGACGGACATGAGGTCGCCGAGAAGGTGACGGCGATGGCTTGTCTGGTGAATGACATTAGTCTGGGCCAATCGCATGCTTCTGGTCCGTTCATCCAGAAGACATTGTTCACTGCTACCCACCCCAAGGGTGATCTTTTGATTGGTGCGAACAAGACTGCCATTGCCAATTTGTATCGGGGTCGGTGAGGGAGGAGTCGTAGGACGAGTTTCTTATATTGGTGTGTTTGTGGGTCCAGGTGTCTTTTATTCTTGTTTCTCTTGTTATTTTGAAGTTCTGCTGAGTTAGATGTTGATCTACAAGTCAATGTGTTCTTTCCGATGTCCTGTTCATCACAGCTCTACCGAACACATGACCACACGCATTCCCATCTCTGCCAAAACAGAAAATCTATGCAAAAAGATCCCAACAAAGCAAATAATGAAAAGTCTCAGTCCATTCCAAGGCACCTTAGCTTTGCATACTTATTTTTCAGTGTACAATGGGCGTTGAAAAATCCTCTCATTTCAAATATGAATCGCTTACTAAGCACAATCGGCAATTCTTCGGCGCGTCGCATCTTCACCGACGAGCACTCCTAAAAAAGAGCGGCACACATCCAGGATCTCTCCTGGAGGCCTCAATATGCCGGCAGAACTGACCCCCGCCAGGGCAGGCAATCAGAAGATCCGTCGGAGTCACTCGGGGTGTAAAACGTGTCGGAAGAGAGGGAAGCGTGTAAGTTTTCTCCATCGTCTACCAGCGACACCTGCTGATTACTGCCAGTGTGATGAGGCGAAGCCAGTTTGCAGAGCTTGTTCAAAATTGAGGCTTGAGTGCTCCTATGCGGTTGAATATTCTTTTCGAAATACCACTGGGATGCAGTTTGAGCGGCAAGTGGCTACGACAAAGGAGACATCATGGCCATCGATGGCAGCTACTCGCGGTGCAATTACCATTGCAAGAGAGAATAAATTTGACTTAGGCCCAAAACTCTTCGACGAGCCGTATTCGAAAGAGCTGCCGATTTCTCTGGTGTCCGAGGCGAATGTCGACTCGCGTTATCTTGGCCATTTCTTTTCGCACGTCCAGCAATCTCTCCATCCAGCTTGTCGCAGATTCACAGGGGGTGTCTCTCAGCCTCTACACTTGAGATACGCTATGTTGTGTCTATCAGCATCGAGCTTATCAATGCTTGATACTCCCGTGCAGAGCCGTGTCCTAGCAGCCAGCGAGCGAACATCGGTGTTCAGCCCGCTTGTCAACCCAGTTCACGACCGCAATGCCGTAATGTACAATGACCTGGCAGTCTGGTACTTACACAGTGCATACAAAGGAGCTATTCACGAAAACGCCCCCTCGATACTTGTATCCTACATTTTACTCGCCTTATACCACCACGCCTCAACCGACCACGAGAAATTCCGACTCGCAGTGACAGATTCGGTCAAGTTCGTGATAGCGAATAGAGGCGATATCCTCAATGCACCAGGGGGTACAGACGCATTACAAATGTGGTTTCGTCTATGCACATCACATCGACCGTCGAAGTCGCCCGCCCTCCTCCTGGAAGGCCAAGGAGTCAGTTCATCAGCACCAAATCTCCTTCCGGACGTTACTGAACACTTGTACATGAGCTGCATACTTGGAATGAGTACGGATGACTTGATATACGACATCCTAATCAAAACATTGGAGATTCGGACAAAGCTAGTGGTGTCTCGCTGTGTTGCGGACTGTCATGGTGTACCTGAGCAGCCCAGTGATATCGGTATATTGGCGTACGAGACCCTGAACACGATGTTGGGTCGGCCTTGCACCCCTGAAGGGTATGCCGAAGCCAGAAAGGGCTTTTTGCAGAGCTCGCACTTGTTTGAACTGTTGAATGTTCAAAAGGAACGATTGGCAGTCTGGCGATCAAGGCTTCGGGCTGATCAATTACCGTGTAATCTACACTGTCCTCGTGAGACGAAAAGCAAAGATGTCTCAGCGCCACAGGCAGATCAATTTTACACGCACCGCGACACGATGAACGCACTTTACTGCCGCCTATGTGAGATAACCTTCGACGGGACAACCGAATTCAACGCCTCCTCAAAACCCTCAATGCCGAAATATTGTCGTCCAATCGAAAACCTAGCAGATAGTTTCTGCGAAATCGCCAGCACAGTGAATCCAGCCATCTCCAACACATCCGACGTATACACTCTCAGCCTCGCCGAGTCCCTGCTCCAACTCGTCCAGCTTTATCGATCAGATAAGATCTTCACATTCATATTCGACACGCTTTGGCCTCGACTCGAAGCAACAGGCAAGGGCTACGAACACTCGCATTACCCGACCCACCTGGTCAAACGCATCGTCGGTCAGATCGGAGCATACTGGAATGACGGCCACACAGTGGAACTCACCTTACCGGCTGTTCCTGAAGATATTCCGAAGTATAAGCTGTTAGACGTCGATCAATCGATTAGTCTCGTTGTATGTGGGCACACGGAAGACGGAACGAGCTTCATGGAGAAAAGGCCACTAGCTTGAATTCTGCAAATTGGGACGAAAAACGTAGATCGGACGAATCGTCTCTTCCTACAAACCTGTTGCATCCAAGCCTCCCGTTCTCGGCGATGGTGATCCCACCCATCAACGCTGCCAAAACGGGAAGAATTGTACGCCGGACGGGACGATACAATCGTGATACCGGCAGATGACTGAACCGAATGCCGATCGTCGACCAAAACGCGGGGAAGTGGAGCGGCTAAACCAACTAGAGGCATATTTTACGCAGCGCATGGGAATTACGATTTCGTCGCAAGTTTTCTGCATTCCAACAAGGTCCCCTTGTCGCTGCTGTCGAGTTCATGTCATGATGGGTTCACTCAAATTATTTAAACCCCAATCCCGCCCATCCTGATTTCTCTCACAGAATTGCCAGCTGGAAAAGAAAACAGTCTGACAAAATGACTGGCGGCATTTGGACCAAACTATCCTCGGACAATGAAGTCCCCAGATCCTCGCAAACACTCGCCGTCCTCGGCAACAATGCATACATCTACGGGGGTGAACTACGCCCACGAGAACCGGTTGACTCGACCGTGTATTCCATTCAGCTGAGCCCAAGTAATTTCTTCCAACGACCTTGGAAACGCCACATTTCTAATCCATGCACAGCATCATTAAACAAAGAGCCCTCGGCCATAGCGCCGAGTCTTAGTCCGCAGCCCCGGGTCGGTGCCGCATCAACCGCCCTCAATGGAAAAATCTACATCTTCTCCGGGCGCGGAGGCACAGCAATGGCGCCCATCGAAGAGCACGGCTCATTCTGGGAATTTACCCCATCGACGCAAACCTGGGCTGAGCTCAAAGTCGCAAACCCGAAACACCCCTACCCAACCGGACGAAGCTACCACGCCTTGACAAACAACGGCTCCGAGACGATCTACCTACACGCCGGCTGTCCCACAAAGGGCCGACTGGGCGATCTGTGGTCTTTTAACATCCACACCCGAACCTGGAAAGAACTGCTGCCCGCTCCTGCGCCCGAGCGCGGCGGTACCTCTATTGCGTACAGCCAGGGCAAAATCTTCCGCATGAACGGCTTTGACGGGAACAAAGAGCAAGGCGGGGCAATTGACGTCTTTGACATGGCGACGAATGCGTGGAGTACGATCTCGTATTCGCCGGATGGTGTTTCCGGTCCCAGCTCACGAAGCGTGAGTTGTTTGCTTGCGTTGTCTATTGCTGGAAGACCGAGTCTGATTACAATGTTCGGAGAACGTGACCCCAGTAGCCTCGGTCACCAGGGGGCTGGGAAGATGTTGGCTGATGTGTGGGTGTTTGATATCGGATCGGAGGTGTGGAGGAAGGTTTTGGTGGAGGGTGAACGGCCTGAGGGGCGTGGATGGTTTGATGCGGGTGTCGTTGCTGATTCGGAGGGTGCGAGTGTTGTTGTTCATGGGGGACTTGCGGAGTCGAATGAGCGGCTGGGGGACGTTTGGCGGTTGGATTTTGCGATTTAAACTTGGTACAGCACCCCATCATATCATATGTCTGAAGTGCGTGGACGATACGGTCTTATCATATCAGTTGTCAAAGTGCAAACGATGAAGAGGAACAGTTTGTACTTGACAATGTCTGCATGGAAACTTGTTGGTACTCTCCAGACGACCAATGGGCTTAAATGGATATATCCAACGAATTCGCGGTCTGGAGACCCCACGACACAATGTACGGTCCCGTAATTTGAGCTTACAATAGCAGCAACCACACTGCAATGTCAACGCCGACGTTCGAGAATGTCGTATGGATTTCAGCGTCGTTTGTCGAGCGAGTTCCGTGATCATTCAAACAACATCCATTATCATGTGTTGCGCCGGGGACTCGAGTACAGGCAAGAGGTGGGAAATACACGTCTATGCGAAGAGGAACGATTTAGGATTCGTCTTCGAACAAGACGCCAGGACTGTGAGGGAAGAGTATGCACTCACCTACACTAGTAAAGTCAAAAGCCCAAGGGACATGTCGAATGCGCTGCAAGTCGTGAGGAGAAACAGGAAGACCTGGCTGCCAATTGCGATTGAGGTACAGACAGCAAAATACCCAACAGTCGAACTCCCTCCGCGTAGTTGCCTGAAGCAGCACAAATGTGCCCGTGCACATCAGCGTAGATCTAGTGGTAACTCCTCTGATTGGCCCAGCCCTCACAGGTGTTGTCGAATCTGCCACTCCCTCCGCCTATGCAGGTATAAATATCACATCTACTTCCAAATTCTTTCCCCTTCTCTTCCCCAGGTATATCGAAATGAGGGTCACCCGGGCCGTCCATGATCATGAAGATGGCGTCCACACAGGCCCCCTTCTCTTCCATTTCCCCTTCGCATTCCCCTGGGGCCGGTGTCAACTGCGGTTGCGGACATATATTTTGGCACTCCGTTCGTGGGATCTTTCATGTTTTCATCATGTCTGGGGTCAGGGACTCGGGCTTGGAGAAGAGATACAGGGTGGCGATGTGAGGTCGAGATGCTTTTGGTTGAGTGTCATGCTTTACAGATTGACGAGACTAGGGAAATGTTGTATGTATCGATATTTGATAGAGAAATATTCGTGAAAGCTATGTAGTGACTCCAATCGAGAAGGATGTAGCTCCACGCCAGAGTGTATACACAACGACGCCGCGTGTTGTTGAATCTCTTCGTAACTACACCGTTGACATATTGCACAGGACCAACTACAGACATAATCCAAGAGAGAAGCATACCCCAGTACCATCACACACCCAGCCGTCCAGACGTGTTAAACACAGCTGTATCAACTGCATGACACCCGCCATGACAACACGCGCCTTCCGAATTAGTCACCAACAGACACCCGACCGGGATATCACGTACCTTCCCATCGCACCCTACTGTATAAATACCACCTGCCGGTCCAATTCTTCCTTTCCCCTTTTCTTTCCTCTTCAACTTACCTAGTCCGAGAGGACCGCGATAATGAAGGCGGTTCACCACAGATCTTCTGCCGCATTGCACGGCGCGGTGGTCGCCTATCCAGTCACCCTTGGGGGGCTGGGAGGATTTATTTTGGCACTTCCCTTCTGGAATTTTTTCATCATTCTTGGGCCTTGACTTGAGGATGGAGAAGAGAATTGCGTGGATTCGTAGGCTGTTTGCGTTCAGCGGTACCTGAGAGTTGTAAACAGTCTACCTTTTCCCCGTTGATAGTGAGATATTCCATCTTCAAGGCCGAATGCGCAGCATTGAACAGTCATTTCTAAATTTTAAAGGCTTTTCATCGAGCTACATCTATACGCGTAATATTCCGAGCATTTCGATACGCTCGGCTAATCCGACCCGTCGCGGTGGAGCCATGATGCCATCGCGAGCCCCAATGGCGATCGGCAGTCAACTACAGTCAGGTACGAACATAGACACAGTAAAAACAGACTCAATTCAAAAAACTACAGCAAAAAAGAACAGTGAATATATTCGACAAGTTGTTCAACTCGTCAACAACTACCGTTAATCACACTGCATCATTCCCAGCGCACTGTTTACCGCCGGCTCCATCACTGATATAACGCCGTGCCCCACGCATGGCGTGCTCGACCATGGCGATGAGAACACACCCCTCCGCACCCATTGGCCTTCGCTGCAAACCACGCGGAGTGCCGGATCGCAATCTTCGCAACGGAATGCCGATGGAAGCACATGGTCACTAACGACCGTCGGGGCCAGCCCAGGCCTTGAAATGGCGTCGATCCCCACGTCTTCGCTGACTTCCCTTTCGAGTGACACCCGTCAAAGAAAATGGTCACCAATCCCGGATATAGCGCCACAGAGGCGGTCGGAAAGACTCAGTCGCGCAATGATGCATCTGCAGCTCAAGACGAAGAGAGTCCTCTACTCGCGCAGCCCGATGCGGTCGAGCCGAACATGAAGGAGCTAACGGCCGTGGGGACCATCATTGCCGTTCTTCTACTTGGTAAGTACCTCCTTCCCACAGAAGGTAATGCGCAAGGTCTAACAGTGTATATGTATGCAGGCGAATTCATCTCAAACGCCGATGCAACGCTCGTAATGGCCGCCGCTGGCCGCGTTTCCTCCGAATTCAATCGTCTCCGCGACGCGAGCTGGTTGTCGACGGGGTATACACTGGGACTATGCGCGGCGCAGCCGATGGTGAGTCGCACAGTTGGATCGACGTCAATTGAGAGGTTACAAGGACGATGCTAATTGCGAATAGTACGGCAAGCTGAGCGATATCTACGGCCGGAAGCCGCTGCTATTGATTTCATATTTGCTCTTTGCGGTTGGATGTATTATCTGGTACGTATGCTTGCAAAAATTGGTAAAGCACATGCTGACATGTTCCAGCGGCATTGGATCGCAGATGTGGGTGGTCATACTCGGCCGTGCGATCAGCGGCATGGGAGGCGCCGGCACGATGACCATTAGCTCGGTCATCATCACGGACATCGTTCCTAGACGTGAAGTTGCGACGTGGAGAGCCTACGTCAATATCGCTATGACACTCGGTCGTAGTCTGGGTGGTCCTGTTGGTGGGTGGTTGAGTGATACAATTGGATGGAGATGGTAAGTACATATCGAATCGATGACAGTAATCGGTACTAACAAGAACAGGCTCTTCCTCCTACAAGCTCCCTTCGTCGCCCTTGCCGCATTCCTCGTAATGCTAAAGCTGAACGTCGCGCGAGCAACACCAGAAACAGACAGCACCTCCAAACTCGCAAAAGTCGACTTCCTGGGCACAGCCCTCCTCCGGCACTTCCATAATCGCCATAACCGGACTCCTCGACCAAGGCGGAAAATCATTCCCCTGGAACTCCTGGCTCACAGTCCTCATGGGTGGTGGTGGCCTTTTGCTTCTCATCTCCTTTGTACTCGTCGAAGCCTACGTGGCCAAAGAACCAATCTTCAACCTCCGCATCCTACGCCGACCCAACGTCCCAACAAGCTACGTGATCAGCTGCCTCCAAATAACCGCGCAGCTCGGCATGCTCTTCTCCGTACCCCTCTACTTCCAGGTAACGCAAAGCGCCTCAACAACCTCCGCTGGAGGGCACCTCGTCCCCGCCGTAGTGGGAAATACAATCGGCGGCCTAATCGCCGGTGCTTTCATCCGGAAAACAGGACACTACAAAATCCTCTTAATCCTCGCCGGATTAATCGCCTCAACATCCTACATCTCCCTCTACACACAATGGACCGGACACACCGGCCTCTGGGAATCGTTGTACATAATCCCCGGCGGAGTCGGCACAGGCATCGCATCCGCCTCTGCCTTCGTCGCAATGACAGCCATCCTGCCACCGGAGGAAATGGCCATGGCGACGGCGGGGTATATGTTGCTGATCAGCTTTGCGATGACGGCCGGGGTTACGACATCGAATACGGTGCTTGGAATGGAGTTTCAGCGGCAATTGAGATCGAAGTTAACCGGTCCGGGTTCGGAGAGGGTTATCCGCCGTGCGATGGCAGATACGGGGTATATTGCTGGCCTCGGGGGACGGCTTAGAGAAATTGTTATTGAGTGTTATCTTTCTGGGTTGAGGAGGACGTATCTTGTTTCGCTGGGCTGTTCGCTTGCGGCTGCTTTCTTTGGGTTGTGGATTAGGAATCATCAGTTGTGAAAGATGAGGTTAATTAGATGTTTTAATTTTTTGCTTTGATATCAATAGCAGACTGTACCCGATATTTCTAGGTGTGGGTTGTGCCGTAAGCTATTGCGAACCGGAGCACCACCGGTCTGTGGGGATTCCAAAGTGTAGATGAATAATTGTGGATGGGTGACAGTATCACGTCAAGACTCGGAATGTCGAGGAAATTAGCGCGTTCAAAAGACCAGTAGACGTTGTTTCCCATGGTTCAGTATGGCTGACCCAAGGCATGATGCTCAGGTTTAGACACTGTCGAAGTGAAGGACTTGATAGCGATGCTCGAGGACATGGCCGCGAAATTACGTATCTCCAACGACCAAACCACCCGTTGCTCTTCTCCAGGCCCGAGTCAGGACTCAAGGTATGATGAAAAGATGTAGATAGCCCCACGAAGGGGATGTCAAACAATATACTTCGCAGACCCCCGAGGGTGCCTGGACAGGCGGCCGCCGCACTGTGCAATGCGACTGGCGTTCTGTGGTGAGTCGCCCTCATGAACGCAGCCCACCGAAGCTAGGTAAGTATGGAGAGGGAAGAAAAGAGGAGGAAGTTGCGAGTGGGCAGACGGTATTTATGTGTTTGGTTGGCACGTGATGCGTTAGTGCCTGCGGAGTGACTACCCAGCGTCACGGGTGCTAAAGTCACGGGGATATGGCCGGTGCCGGGAATAATGGTGTTTGATGCTGTCGAAAGGGGGCTACAGTGAGAGATTGATCGCCTCTGGGCTTAAGGCATATCTTTCCTTTGGACGACATGATACAGATAGGTATCGTGATGTGGTACTGTAGAACGGGTCGCTAGATGGTGCTGTAATATCGAACCAGAGGCAACGGTTCAAGGCAGTGGAGATCATGGAGATCATGAAGATCATCAGTGACACATTCAACCTGCTAGATATTAGCATGGAGATGCTTAAGACAAGCATTCTATCGACCTGCGAGGATAGCCCAGCCTGTTCGTGACAAGCAAGTCCATCTAACACCACATCTCCGAATCTCTTCTCCGTCCCCAGGTCACTGACCCAAGGGATGATGAAAAGATGAAGAACCCACGAAGGGTGTGCCAAAACAATATGCCCTCCAGCCCCCGAGGGGGTTTAAACTGGACAGGAGACTGACGCGCTGTGCAATGCGGCAGACGATCTGTGGTGACCCGCCTTCATGATCGTGGACCACCCGAACTAGGTAAGTTGAAGAGAGAAGAAAAGAAGAGGAGGATTGCAAACGGCAGGCGATATTTATACCCGTGGGCTGAGTTGTCACGTGTTGGCAAGGGCACCTCATCCCGTGACGGGCAACTGCTCAGGGTGCCTGAGGCAGATGCCTGTGCATTTGACTGGGATTGAGCTCTCCTCTTGTTCTACTGACCTTCCTTCGCAGGGTCATCAACACATTCGGATATGAAACTTTGCTGAGAGGAAAAGGGATACGAATGCAATGGACTTCTTTCCTTTTCACGAGCCGAATCTGGGAGAGATCATGGACCTGAGCTGGACGGCGACTTGGTGAGTACTATCGTACCTCTAAACATCATACACAATTCTTACAGACCTGACATGCCTTTGTAAGCCCAGAAATTGTTTAATGTCAACCCCTCTCCGTTTAAGCATCAAGATAAATGTATACCTTCCTTTCTCAATCGTTATGCGTGAGGATGGCTCCGGGCACGTTCATGACCCTGTTCACCCACGACATCAAATGTGTCATCCAGGTACTATTCTACAAATATACAGTCTATATGGCTCCTGCGCAACTGCCACTGGATGGGGTAGTGTCTCAATACGCGTTTGCCTTCACATGCTGACCAAATCAATGCTCACAGCGCCGCATCTCGTTCAACGTACGCGTCGATGATCATACGGGTACAGAACATCCACGGCCATGATTATATCCGGAAGGATACCCCCCAGGCACATTGGAGATGGAAATACGGGACAACTATTCGATGTGATCTGCTTGACGGTGGCGAGTTATCCGGTTTCTCATTCCTCTCTTCCTGTAGTAGCATCATGCTGACCGTAGATTGGCTTTCAATCAGTTCGACAGGCAATGCACCGTTACAACAAATTCCCAAAACACCAATACCCAGAATGCCCATAACTCCATCTCTATTGATTTCCCAACATTGATATGAGTGATACGGACATGGCGTCCTGGACTGCGCTTCACACCAACCCGACGATTTTCCGCATTGATCACCGTCTGGTTCCTCACCATCCGCATGCTACGCTTACACAGAGGCTCGTTTATACACATCTTAAGTCTCACACCGATATGGTGGATCATACAGGTGTGAGAGAACGGGGAAACCGTGTAGGTGTTATGAGGCCGCAGGGATCCGCGAAGTCTGATCTGTGTACAACAAGCTAGCAGGTACAGGTTCAGCTCAGAAGCATTGCGATCCCGAAATCTGTCTCGGCATTGATATCACGCATATGCTTTCCGTCATTACCAGCAAGGAAAGAGCAAACTTGTCCCTACCTCGCAGAAAGCATTTACCGACACCTCACACATCATGCTGATGGTCGATGTCAAGCAGATCAGTCATTTGTGACGGGAGGCCCCCTATACCGCGTCATTTTATTTTTCTAGTGTTCCGGTGAGCAGTGGAGCTGATTCAAAACAGATTCTGGCTCTGTGGAACTGTCATTTATTGAAGTACTACAAGTTGGTACGGACCCAGATGTGACTTGTCTACTTTCTGGAATGAATCTTTTGAATCTGAACTGGGCCCGCTCCAGTGGTTCTCGGTCTTCATATATCAATTTGCACATATACGTGTCTGCCTCATCCACGACCGCCGCGTATGTTTCCAGCACAGTTTACACTGGAGCAACAGACCAAACCAAGAGATGCCGCGAACTCGTACAATCCTCTCCGTACTCGAATCACTAATCCAAGACATGGGGGAAAGTGCTGAAGGATATCTGCGACGTTGCCCCAAGACCATCGAGCAATGGAACCACGCTGCGCAATGATAATAGCAGTGCCTCTTTGGCCCCCATCTACTTGATCATGGCGGCTCGGGCAGGTATGCGATGAGATACTGGAGTGGAAGAAAGGCCTATTGCACCACAATGAATCTCGGTCGTCACGGAGAATGAAGAATGGTTTCCCTTGTAGCACTGCGCAATGTAGACTCAGTCCAGCATGTCTTGGACGTGGAAATCCCAGCCAAGCGATGACCGTAAGTGTTGGTTTGGACCGTCGGACACTTGTCCTCATCCTACTCGCTAATGTCATTCGCTACGTGATGACAAGTATTGATTGATCATGGCAATTGGCAGTGTCGCCCTCTATTAAGCGTAGTGCCATCTTCCAGCGTTGTACGTTTATGTTTGCCGTGAGATCTACGTCGACACCCCCGGTTGTCTGCGGTTCGATCGCAACGTCGTCACGTTTGGACAAAGTGCTGAGAAAGCGGTTGGACGCGAATAGTTCCCTCAGCAAAGACACTTCCGATAAATTATAATTGGATCACGTATCGGGTCGACGACGAGCAGGGGGAGGAGCGGAAGAAGCAGAACGAGTACGGGGATGACGAGGGTAGATACTGATACAGGACTTTGTTATTACTATCAGGACCACGCCACGCCAGGGATCTAACAAGGCTTGGAATTTAAACTTACCTACCAATGAGCTCGGCTAAGAGCTATGAGGCGGGGGCAGTAGCTCATAATGAACCTCAGGTGTGTTAAAGCAGAGATGTTGGGCTGATGCAACAGACAGTCCTTCAACAGAGCGGAGCGTGAGAGAAGACGTGTGGGCCTGCGCATTCCAGTTGATTCCAGAAGCCCGACGCACAGAAGACACCAGCTTGCCGTATGTGAGAGACTGTCAGCTAGAGAATGTTTGATGAAGTGGGTGAGATGAGGACGATGATAGAGGAGAGAACGAGGCCAGGGCGTGTCTGGTGGACTGCCCGCAAGCGTCAGCGATGCTATCACTCGTGAGACGACTAAGAACAATGCAGCGTGTAGACGACAATGATATAATCTCCTTGAACAACTTCTGCATAGATGATGATGATGATGATGGAGAATCCTGACGTCCAACATTAAAGACACGAAGTGGCCACACATCCCACAAATTCTTCTCCAAGCCCGAATCACTGACCCAAGGCATGATGAAAAATAGATCCCACGAAGGAAGTGCCAAAGATTATGCCTCCTAGTCCGCCGAGGCTGACTGAACAGGCGACCAACGCGCTGTGCAATGCGGTGAACCCTCTGTGGTTGACTGCCTTCATGATCGCAGTCCACCCAGACGTTGGTGAGTTTCCAATAGCCTGAGGGGAAAAAAGAGAAAAGGAAGATTTTCAGTTGGCGAAAACGACGGTATTTATAACCCGGCGATGAGACGCTAGTCCTATTTTGGAAAGGAGGAGGCCTGGCGGTTTGGGAAGATGCGGAGTCGGGAGGAGGGGTGGGTCGGCAGACCTTCATGGGTCTGGAGTCATGTAGAAGTCTTTAGACTGCCTGTGAAGCAGAGGAGAGGCAATAAGGTCATTGTCCATCTTGTTGGCCCATAGAAAAAATCTATATACGTTTGCGGGGACCGAAGTTCCGTGTTGATGAAATTCTACACAGGTCCGGAATTCATCCGGAAGACTGTTGAAAGCGGCCATTTTGAAGCTCCCGTACCACCATCGAGGTTTCACTTATAAAGCGGAACTGAGATCGGCCCTTGAATCATCTACGAGTGAAAATGTGGTTCCACTGCTTTTACAGCCGTTCTGTATGGTGTTGACGCTTGGTTTCCAGATACACGATGTCTCATATGGACGTGTAGAGGGAGTCAGTCCAGCGACGAGCTCGGAAAAACACGAATCACGTGTACTCACTGACGACGATCCAGCTTCTCCGTCGTGATGCACAGTAAATTCACGCACAGCAGGCACCCAACAGCTCAAGCTATACGAGTACCTCTTCTCCAAGCTTGAGTCAATGGCCCAAGGCATGATGAAAAGATTGAATCCCCGAAGGGAAGTGCCAAAAATAGCGCCCAGTCAGCCCCCGAAAGGACTACCCAGCCACCCAGAGCGCGCTGTGCAATGCGATAGACGGTCAGTGGTGGACTGCCCTCGTGACCGCAGCCAACCTAGACATAAGTTGAAGAGGAAAGAAAAGGAGAAGAAGGATTGGAATAGCAGATGATATTTATACTGTAAGCAGGCACGTGTGTAGGCGGTCAGTGAGTGAGTCACTCCAGTGTCCATAGCAGAATCCTGGGCACACAGCTGACAGGTGAAATATCTCTTCTCCAGGCTCAAATCATTGATTCAAGAATGATGAAAAGGTGAAGAACCCACTAAGGGTAAGCCAAAGAATTCGCCGCAGAGACCCCGAGAAGGTGCCTCAACAGCTGGCCATCGCGCCGTGCAATGCGGTGGTCAAACTGTGGTGAGCCGCCCTCATGACCGCGGCCCACCCCAACTAGGTAAGTATGAAGAGGAAAGAAAAGAGGGGGAAGAATCGGAAAGACTGGGTACTTATACCTGCGAGCGATGTGGCGCTAGTCCCGATTGAGAGAGTGGCCCGGGGGGGGGGGGGGGGGAGGGGGTTGCCTGAGGTATTCACGGGCCTCCGCTGCTCTCGCATTAACAAGTTAGTTAACTATGTTTCTGTTTACTCTATGCTTTCAACGGCACAAAGATCATTTTAAACAAGCCAGTTTTATGGCCTGGGCTATGTAAACGCAGGCCCTTGATGTTCATGACACAAGTACATACACGAACGCAACTGGATGGTAAAAGTATATTTTGCTGTTGTTTAGATGCTTGCATTTGGGGACTACATGGTTGCCCAGGTGTGAGGTCTAACTCGGAGCATCAACGGACTGACATCACTTGTACACTGCAAGACTTATTTCCTATATGAAAAGTATCTGCGACTACGATCACTAGTGTAGTATCAAATCCGACATCATATCCTCCTTGACACAGCACTGACAACCCAGTTGTTGTCATTGATCACCGCCAAGTATCGCTAATCGTCACAGCCGTCGTCGCACAAGCAGCCGGCACAGTATACGAGCGATTTGGATCACTCTCCCACTGGATCGAGCTATCGCTCTCGACCCGAATATACTTGTATTGGAACACCTGTCCGGCAGGCAGGTTAACAGTGACATACCAAAGGTGGTTTGAGCTAGTATATTTATCCGCACTTAGCGCAATAGCGCTGCCTGTATCCCAATTGCCCAGTGCGGAGATAGAGCCAGCAAGATTGATGTTCTCGCCGTAGGTTGTAGTTGCGACTACGTCAAAGGTGACAGCGACCGAGGTCGGGGTCGTGCAGGACGTGGTTGTCGTCTTCGACGTAGTCGTCGTGGTCTTGCTGGTCGTCGTTCCACCAGCAGTCGTCGTAGTTGCGCCAGTTCCACTTGTCAAAGTGCTCGGCCAGTTGGTGTTTGTCGCGGTGCTGTACGTACCAGTCGCGGATGTCGCAGCGCAGGTTCCAGGGACGCTGCTGGCGGAGGTCTCGCCCCATGCGGGAGGCACGACGGAGTTGCGGCGCATGTTGGCAGTGAGGAGAGCGGCATACGACCAGGTTAGGTCACGGGCGGATACAGGGCTACCGTTGGATCTGGAGAATTGCTCGGACATGGAACCGTTTGAGTAGGCGTATTGTTCCTGAAAGCAATCAGATTCCTGTCTTACCGGCGGAGGTGTATTAACATACCGCAATGCTCATGTATCCGTCCGCATATGTCTTGACCGCACTGACAATAGAAGAGTATGTCGCACTCGACGACGAATAAGTTCCAGTAGCGGCAGAGCTGTACAAATCAGTGAAGAAGCTGAGCGAAGTGCTGCTGATTGTCAACGAGCCAATCTTGTTCCACTGATAGAGTGCATCATAAAGCAGTTCTGCGGCAGCCATAGTGCAGAGATACCAGGGATTGCCATTGTAGTAGGAGTCCTCGGGGTACCGACCAACAGCAACAGCTTGACCAGCGCTCTTCCCTGAATTGACGGTGTAGATGGAGCGGAAGGAGTCTGTCACGACCTTGTGGTTTGCCAGAGCACGAGCCGAGCAAGGTTGGAATGTCGTGTCATCACACCCTGCCTCTGGATCGAACGTGTGGATGCTGCCGAGGAGAGTGTTGGCATCTTTACCGGTACGGCTGCTACCGAAGTTGGCCAGGGTGTAGGAACCCGTCCAGTATGACTGCAAGAAGCAGAGGACTTGGGGCGCTTGAGAATCGCAATACGAGCAGGAAGATCCGACCTGGCTGGCGAATTTGCTGCCTTCGACGAGTGCGCGGTGTTGGACAGCCGTAGTGAAGAAGGATTCGCCGTTGACTTCTTCCCAGAGGTCTATACTGATCAGCTATGCTATATATTTGAGGAAAGGGTGACTTACCGTATCCAGAGCTATTCCAGTACTGTGCGACGTAGGACAGATCGTTGCGCACGATCGGCCAGACAATGTCGGCTGCCGTAGAGGTGTAGCCGTTGCTCTTCACGCAAGTCAGTAGACAGGATGCAATTAGAAGCAGGTATACTGACGATCAACCACTGTCCGAATGCGATCAAAGCAGTAGCACGTAGAGCTGGACCATCGCGTTGAGGACGCCCCCACGAACCAGTGTAGGCTGTCTCATCAACATTGAACTTCGGCTCACCCAGTCCCCCGCTCGAAAGACCGCCAGATGGGTTCGAGACCGTCTGGATGTACGCCTGGGAACTGATGTACTCCTCAATAACGGTGAGCAGGTCGGTGTCGCCGTTCTTGAAGAGATCGACGAGGGTCTTCATGACTAACGCGGAGTCACGGGTCCACGTGTAGTAGTCTGCCGGTCAGCTCCTTCCTCAACACACACTCATGAGACAAACACTTACAATCAGGACTGTCGGTGCTGGGACTGGCAATGACAATCCCCGATTTCGAGCTCCTCGCATAGGCGCCATCAGCCCCGATATTATCGAGAATGCCCGTTCGAGCAACGGCAGTTTCCGTGGCCAGCCAGCTATCCAAGCTAGCTGTCGCACGAGGCGCCAGCTGCGGTGCAGCGAGCACAGCGTGGCCGAGTGTGAAGGCGCATAGCGCAGTCCAAAAACGAGGAGCCATGAGGAAGCCAGTCGATGTCGATAGTCTTCGATCTGATGGGCATTGCCAGCTTTTATGCGCCGCTCTTTGCCGTCTCGCTTCGGTTAGAAGCTACACTCGGACGCGTCCAGATTGCTCGAGGCGAAGTGCAAGGAGCGGGGATAGGGCGGCCGCTAGCGACGCTTGATGCAGCTAGTTTTGCTTTTGAGTGGTCGGGCACAGGTTAAATTATACGCGTCCTACCCCGCCATGAGGGACGGGCATTGCATTTTCGACTGCCGCGATCGGATGATCTGATGATCTCCAGCAATAACTACCAAGTTAAGTAAAGATATATCTACACCGATCGACTTTGATACCGCAGTGCGTACCGACGTACTGACACCTGGAAGTCGCGATAACCTTCGTGAAGCTCGAGTCTGAAAATCAGGCGATCCCCCCTGAAGCGTGCATCTTGTGTAAACGTGCCACTCAAGCGTGGCGTGTCGCAGCCCGTAGATTCTCCGTCCCCTGTCTAGCTCCTAGCTAGCCAGACGCCCGCCAGGAGACATTTGCCAATCAACACGCCCAACACAACCACCACACAGCGTGCCTGGCGCCATCGGCCTCGCCTACGACGGAGGCGGCCTTGCAGAGATGTGATCTGCATGTGAATCAGCAATGACACGCATTCTGGGGTCAAACTTCGGCATTCAGTACCGTTTCGCCCTGGAAATGTGGAGCCGTGCAAAATGCCTGATCCACTCTTCCCGGAGGATCAACCGATTAAGACTGGCGTGGGGCGCTAGCGCTGGCCTGCAGGCAGGACTATTAACCGACCTGACTCTTAACAGTCGATGGAATCCTTGATCTCGAGTTGACAGCTGCCAGGGAACCGGGAATTGAGCGGGCGTCTGCCAGGGATCTGAAACAATTCACCGTGGGATGAGGGTTTGCACAGTCGTTCATTGGCTGTTTTGTCCGACGCCTACGGCCCAGCCCCGTGCGGGGTGTTCTAGAAGGACGTTCAACACTGCACTCTTCTTTAGGAGTGCAGTGCCCGAGGCCTGTAGAGTCTACGTATAAACGCCACCGTCTCCATACCTTCACAGAACGGCATTTATCATCACATCAATCTATCAGAACCGACAAGCGATCATGAAGTGGCTTGCAACGACAGCCACCTGTCTCCTACTGGAGGCCGTTGCTGCTCTGACGCCCGCAGAATGGCGGTCCCAGTCTATCTATTTTCTCCTGACTGATCGATTTGGCCGTGAGGATAACTCGACGACAGCGGCTTGTAACGTCACAGACAGAGTATGTACTAGCACCATTCATTTTCACATGTGTATAATCTAACTGGACGAGATCTACTGCGGTGGAAGCTGGCGAGGAATCATCAACCACGTAAGTGTTCATTTGATAGATTGTTATGACAATATTGATAATTCTTCAGTTGGACTATATCCAAGGCATGGGATTCACAGCCATCTGGATCACACCTGTTACGGAACAGATACAAGGAAATACCGGTTATGGCGAAGCGTACCATGGTTATTGGCAGCAGAAGATGTAAGTTACAAGGCACTCTATATGACGCTTAATAGGCTGACGTTGCAAGATACGATGTCAACTCGAACTACGGCACCGCAGATGATCTTCTCGCGCTATCCACTGCGTTGCACGCCCGAGGAATGTATCTCATGGTAGATGTTGTCGCAAATCACATGGTATGTTCTACCACATCTACTACTCCTTCTGTAACTGACTGTAAACAAGGGATACAATGGCGCCGGAAGCACGGTCGACTACAGCGTCTTCGACCCCTTCGACTCATCCTCGTACTTCCACTCATACTGCCTGATCAGCAACTACGACGACCAGACAAACGTAGAGGACTGCTGGCTCGGCGACACAACCGTCTCTCTCCCTGACCTCAACACCGAACTGTCATCGGTTCAAACAATCTGGTACGAGTGGATAGCAGACTTGGTCTCGAATTACTCGAGTACGTGCCAAATCCATCATACTGCTGCACTGACTGACATACCACAGTTGACGGACTTCGAATTGACACGGTGAAACACGTCCAAAAGTCCTTCTGGCCAGACTACAACAGTGCTGCTGGCGTCTATTGTGTGGGAGAAATTTTCGACGGAGATCCATCATACACCTGTGACTACCAGAGCTACATGGACGGTGTCTTGAACTATCCGATGTAAGCCCACCCAGCTGCGCACTACACATTTACTAACGCAGACAGCTACTACCAACTCCTCTACGCATTCCAGACCTCAAGCGGTAGCATCAGCGACCTGTACAGCATGATCAACTCGGTCGCATCCGACTGCAAAGACCCAACGCTGCTAGGAAACTTTATTGAGAACCATGACAATCCTCGATTCGCATCGTAAGAAGCCTCTCCCCGTCTGATATACACTCAGCTCATCTGGCAGATACACGAGCGATTACTCGCAAGCCAAGAACGTCATCTCGTTCCTGTTCTTCTCCGACGGAATTCCCATAATCTACGCCGGTCAAGAACAACATTACAGCGGGGGCAGCGATCCTGCTAATCGAGAGGCGACATGGCTATCAGGATATTCGACAACGGCAGAGTTGTACACTCACATAGCGACGACGAATAAGATTCGTGCTCTCGCCGTGTCGTCTGACTCTTCATACATCACGTCCAAGGTAGGCCCCCAGTTCTGGGTCAAGGTCTACACTAACTCGTCGCGCAAAGAACACCCCCTTCTACCAAGACAGCAACACAATCGCAATGAAAAAAGGCACCTCCGGCTCGCAAGTACTCACGGTGTTGTCAAACAAAGGCTCTTCTGGCAGCTCCTACACCCTTAGCCTCAGCGGAAGCGGCTACACATCCGGGACCAAGCTAACAGAGATGTACACCTGCACCACAGTCACCGTCGACTCGAGTGGGAACATTCCGGTGCCAATGGCATCCGGACTCCCGCGAGTGTTGATGCTCGCTTCCGCCGCAGCAAACAGCGGACCCTGCGCGTCGTCTTCAACTCCCACGACGACTAAGGTCACAGCAAGCACCACTACACCAGCCACCTGCACACAAGCGACCGCGCTTCCGGTTCTCTTTAAAGAGATCGTGACAACCTCTTACGGTCAGGGCATCTATCTCTCCGGCTCGATCAGTCAATTAGGAAGCTGGGATACCGATGACGCGGTTGCTTTATCTGCCGATCAATATACCTCGTCGAACCATCTGTGGTATATAGAGGTTACGTTGCCGGTCGGCACGTCGTTTCAGTACAAGTTCTTGGAGAAGGAAGGGGTTTCTGTAACCTGGGAGAGTGATCCGAATCGGTCATATACAGTTCCGACGGGTTGTGCGGGATCGACAGCGACAGTGACGGCGACCTGGCGGTAGACAGACTATTCCGAATAGCAGAATCATAGTCGGAAGAGTATCTACAAGGTCACATACGATCCGTTCAAGTCTTTTAGTATGTGATTGAGATTGCACTATCTCATATGTACTTCCTTGGGTTGATCGCATCGAGCCCCTTCAACCCCATCAAATATAGAACGAGGCAGTATTCTCAACCAAAAAGTCGAACGTATCCTTCCGAAAATCATCAGCCAGGAGGGTCCCACGATTACTAAAGAACTGCATCAACATTTGCCCCTCGCTCCACCGGGGCCACTCCATGTAGCTTCCCGCCCTCGAGTTGGGGTCCAGATCATAAACAAAACTAAAATAATAAGTATGAATCGATTTCGACGCGTAGTTCGGAAGTATCCCATAAAACACCTGCAGTATATCCGACCCATGGAACGTCCCCAGAATCGGGGTCCCGTAGTCGTACGAAGAGAGATACGACCAGGTCGGGACATCAGGCTTGACCTTCGACGCGGCGGACAGAAAGACCCGCCGGGTAATGGTGAAGGTCAGATCACCAAGGATCGCGGCGATGCGCTTGTACTGCGGATACCAGTTGTTGAAGATCCCTGTTCGGAATGGCGAGCCGTTTGTCGTAGTGTCGGGGTACGCGGCGACGAGTTCCTCGATTTGCTCGCGCGATGCGTCGAGGAAGAAAATGTTTTTCAGGTAATCCACCAGCTGGGCGGTAGTCGTTATATTATTCTGGAAAAGCGCGAAGAGTGTCCCCTCATCTTCCTGGTCGCCGACAATGAATGGGACAGAGGCATATTTGCCTGCGTTGACGAGGAGGTCTGGCGATTGCGTGAGAACTTTCCCGTCTGGTCGGGGGAGATATGAAAGTGCGACGGAGCTGTAACCCAGGATGCCGGGGACTGAATTCGCGGCATTGAGAAATTTCGTGTAGTCCACTCCGCGGAGGCACTCGAGTGTGTCACTAGCGGTGCTGCAGCCGGCCTGCTTCACAACGGCGTCGTATACCTGCTGACCCTTGGTACCGTCGACGGGATCAGCGGGGACAATAGAACCGGAGTTCATGATACCCGCGCGGAAGAGCGGGGAACCATTGTAGGTATTATCGCCGTCGTAGAGGGCCATCTGATCGAAGACGGAGATCGAGCCCGCGGACTCGCCCCAGATTGTGACCTTTGACGGGTCTCCGCCGAAAGCCGCGATGTTATCGGCGACCCATTCAAGTGCGAGTCGTTGGTCGAGGAGTCCTAGATTAGCGGCCCCATCTTTCAGGATCTGCGAGCCGGGCATGAATCCGAAGCCGCCAACGCGGTAGTTCATGGCCACGAAGATGATCGGCATGTTGAGGTCTATCGATGACTGCACGAGGCTGGTCCCGTCGTATGTCTGCGTTGACCCGAGTTCAAAGCCGCCGCCGTAGATCCAGACTAGGACAGGTAATTTTGAACTCGCAGTAACACCCGATGGCCGACGGATGCTCACTGTCAAGCAGTCCTCGCCGGCATTCGTAACGGCCTGGAACAAGGGCGTATTCGCCAACAGGCCCAGCGCCGAGGTGGGGATGCTACTCTCGTCGGTCGTGAAGTAGAACTGTGGACACGCCTTGGCTATACCCGTTGCTTTGACAGTGCCCAAAGACGACGTAATTGCCTTCGGTGGCTTCAGGCGCAGCGATCCAGTTGGCGGCTGCGCAAATGGAATCCCGTTGAAGCTGTCGACCTTGTTGGAAGACGACCCGATGATTGTTGCGGCAGGCTGGGCGATTGTAACAGTCGGCGCCGATGCTCTTTTCTCTGCTGGAGCTGCCACTGCTGAGATAGCAGATAAGAGCAAAGCCAGCACTGTATAAAACTTCATGATGGAGACTCAGGACGGAATAGCTAATGACTTCGTGCTCGTCAGACTCGTCCCTACCTTCGCGCCTTCCCGGGCAAAGAGATACCTTTTAAGCATCCCCACATCACATCCTCGGCCACACCACCAGCAACAAAAGAACTAACGAACATGTGGTCCCTCGGCCAAATTAACAACGGCATCGCAATATCTTCCGGCATCAGCGTTGCTTCCAAATAGTAGCATCCGAAGAACCACCGCCGCACGCAGAATGGCATCTCCGCTGCAGCCTCCAAAACTACCACGTCGCAGCTCCTCAAAGAGGAATCACCCCCGAGTCTTCACAATAACATCAGCCACTCTCAAGAGTCAAATACAATTTTTTCATGTCCGTGGTTGGAAGGCCAAGGCTGCCATGCGTAACCCCTCATCTTCGAAACCCAACCATCCACTAGGAAAGTAGGGCGCGCCCTGGCCAAGCCGGGCCAGGTACGAGTCCGAGTGTTCATCGGGTGACCCCGTTCTTGCAGGCATGGCATGTGGAATGCGTGGTGACCTCTGCCAAGGATATGCAGGCGTGGCTACCCCGCGAATACGGCGGGGGATCATCCCTGCGGGCTGGTGGGGCTGTAGATCGGATGGATTCGGTTGGTGAGGGTGGGGTCAGTTCGTATTTGATGCCGAGGAAGATAGGTGTGTTGCAATTTTGTTTTATTGGTATGTGCCTGTGTTCCTGACATTCGGAGTTTTACCATGCGAATCAGAGCGGTTACGCGAGAGCGAGGCTCGGGGGGTCTAGGCGGAGGTGTTTACAGTACTGTATATGTGGTCAGGGAGAAAGAAGTCTGGATATTAGAAGGGGCTGAGTACTTACCGAGACTGCTTGTGTGGGCCTGTAGCTATAGGAGGTGTGTTGTAAAAGAGGGCAACACAAGAAAGCGCGTGGTCAAGGTTCTGGTCGAATGCTGCCTCAGGCGCGATGTATAAGTCGGTGGCCCATTCGACTCAAGGGTCACATGATCAACAATACAACCTGATCGACATCCCCTGAATATCACTACCAGGGCATCCTCAACTTCAACAGGATATTAGTGGGTGGTTCTGGATAAACATCATAGATTAGTAATTTATTTTACCCCTTATAAATTGTTAGCTCAGGGGTTATACTCGAAAATCAGACTTGTTCATCTACATCCACTGGTTGCCATCACATATGCGGTTCCACCGCCTTCCAACTGTATTCCGCCGTCGGCCACAGGCTACCGTCCCCAATCGGGACTAGCGTCGCACCACCCCTGGACATAAATATAGTCTGTCCGCCCGCAACTTCCCCCTCTTTTCTTCCCTCTTCATACTTACCTAGTTGCGGTGGGCCGCGATCATGAGGGCGGTTCACTACAGACTGTCCAACGCATTGCACAGCGCGATGGCCAGCTGTTGAGGCACCTTCTGGGGGTCTCGGTGGCGTATTCTTTGGCTTACCCTTCGTGGTTTCTTTTCATCATCGTTTGAGTCAATGATTCGAAGATGGAGAAGAGGTTGCGGTATCTCCACCGTGCTTTCCTTTGATGGTGAGAAACTGCTGGAGTATTGCCATCAATGTATCTTTCCTGTGTCTGTCTTCTCGAGGGGTGGTCTCGTTACTCTCCTTCTCATGGCTTCTTCTACAGCCGTCACAGACCTGTCTCAAGGCAAGGGCATCTTACCTAACACCTCGCATGTGAGGCTTCTCTTGGGGTCTGAATTCACTGTTCGAATCCCAGGTTCCTTCAATCTCTGATCTCTTAGATGACAGCGCTGCCTACACTATTGGACCCCCCCCGCCCTGCGTGGACGTCACCATCAAGACACGAGTGACCATATGGCGACCCCACTGGCTTCTGTACGTCACTCACTTGGTAGCTGGTATTCGTAGAACTCAAGAATACTTGATCAGCGATCATCTTGGTGAGTCAAATAGTATTCAAATCTGATGAGCAACCCAAAAACCAATACTGAACAGTGAGTGCTACTCAATTCTAATATGCTACTCAGCTACTACTAGTTTATAATGCACACTACACGTTCTTCGCGTTCTACCGCGATTATTCTTACCGTATGGCCACTCCAGCGACAGTGCATGTCACACGTGGGTCACGTGTGACATGCACTACCACCCGTTGGCCACAATCTTCCTCCGCGTTTCTTTCCTCTATATACTTACCAAGCTTCGGTGGATAGCGGTCATGAGGGCCTTCCACCACAGAAATTCCATTGCATTGCACAGCGTGTTGACCACCTGTTCAGTCACCTTTGGGGATGTGAGGCATATTTTTTGGTATTTCCTACGCTCCCAAATTGGCAGGTGCAGTAGCTTATCACTGAATAGCTGAGCACGTGCCTGCCTACAGCATAAATATCGCCTTCCATTCCAATTATTCCTCCTGTTTTCTTTCCTCTTCATACTTAATGTCTAATTATACTGAACTTACCTCACAATTTTTTGCAACCCCACACAACCGTGGGACCTTTTCATCATGCCTCGAGTCAATGACTCGAGTTTGGAGAAGAGATGTGTCACATGGTCCCTCCTTTGCAAAACATCTGTGTCTGATGCCGGGGTCTGTTTAATGCGCATCCGTTTCGCGAGCACACACTGACAACATAGTCGAGCCGCACTGATGTCTGAGTTCATAGGCAGTCAGGTCGATGTCACAGCGATGGAAGGTCCGCTGGATAGATAGACACTAGATGGTCTGCTGAAGCACAATATCCCCTCGTTCACTCAGCCAGATCGTGTTTACTGGGCCGCGTCGTGCTGAAGTTCGTCTGTTGGCCGCACCTGCCCGAAGTGAATGCTCGCTTCCCATTGCCGCCTAACGCCGGTGGCCCCACAGGCATAAATATTTCCTCCTGCTCCAAAATTTCCTCTTCTTTTCTTCCCTCTTCATACTTAATGTTTAATCATTATATATATGTCCAGGGGACTCACTTACTTACTTACCATCAATTTTTGGAGCCCCACACAACTGTGGGAACTTTTCATCATCGCTTGAGTCACTGACTCGAGTATGGAGAAGAGAACCTGATGGTGATGTGGTGGCTATCCTTCCTTCATCACCTCGTCCCAACAACGTGATTCGCCGTCGAGCCTAACGTTTCCACAGCATGAATCATCAATCCGGTGCGTATATATGTTGTTTGTGTCCTACATGTTGTTCTCGCATCTGGTCAAGCACAAACGCCTGCAAACCCTGTCCCCGTTGGCGGTCCAACCTCCAGCACGATAATCGCGCTCATGGGAACGCCATGCCGGCAACAACAGCCTCATCCACGACAACGACAGGCTTCGCAGCTTCACTTCAATCTCATTTAGAAAGGCAGTTGACGGAACCCTGATCTTAACTCTCTAATTATACACCCACTAAACGTCCTTCCCTCAAGGAGCGGCCTGTGTACCCTAGACCTCATGCGTCTTAATCCTCACGTCATTGACGCCATGGGCAATGGTGAAAAAGGGGTCGCAGTAACCCAAGGCTCATGACTATGAATACAACGGCGACAATATGACCACGTCCACCGCATTGACCAATGACGATAAGGGCAAATGATGATGGCGAGAACGAGTACCTATACCGGGAACAAACAACGCTGCCGCCGACAACACCGACGACGACGAAGAGCGACGATGATAAGAGTAAATAATAATGACGAGGGCAAACAACACCAGCGAGGATGACGAGGACGAAGGACGACGACAATAGCAAATAACGATGACGAAAATAGCGACGCCAAGAACGACCACGACAAAGGCACGAAATAATAATTACTAGCACAAAGAATGATGATCAGGAGAAATACCGTCAACGACTAGCACGACGAGTCACGACTTTACCGCGAGCAAATAGCGACTACTGCAACCGAAATTGCTGACAGACGACGACGACGAACAACGATAATAGTGAGAACAACGACACATGACGGCAGGCGCGTCATAATGGCGCAGGGCCACCAGGGCATATGTTACGACATGGAGACAGCGGATCTTACCCCACTGTGCCGGGTTCGAAACTACTCAGCGTGGGAAGATCCAGCAATGGATAAATGCGTCAAACAGGTCAAGGATACCAGCTTCGACTACACCGTGAATCAAGCCAAGGATTATCCCAGTCGACCCGCCCTAGACATCTCCCAGCTCACCGAGCATAATCGGCGCGTGGTAGCTTACCTGGAGTACAAGGGAAGAGTGGACCTCTACAGTTCTTTGAAGCAGAACAAGGTACCGCCTAAAGGGAGCAACTTTCCGCAGATACAACCATTCCGGTCCAATTCCCTATGGCAGAGGTGCATTCTGAGGATGAGAACGAGGCCGACGCAGCTCATGGAGGCTTGGAGATGGCGTCCTGGGCCTCCTTCATTTGAATTTCATGGTTGGATTAGCACACATAGTAACCTTACTATATGTAGTGGCTGCATTATCATCAGGGATGCGGATATAGCACTGGTTTGGCCGTTCTTTACGTTGGGAAAGGCGTAAGAGTATTCCGAGGCTCTCTGTTACGTCTTGCCTCTGTCAGCAACCTCGGGTAGTGAGCGGAATATGGTATAGAGTCACTTGGGCATATATCACGCGAAGGCTAGGTCCCGCCCCGAACAGGCCTAGCGTCACCATGCGTGGGTATAAACATCACCTGCCAGTTAGCAACTTCCTCCCCTTCTCTTCCTTCTTCATACTTACCTAGTTGCAGTGGACCGATATCATGAGGGCGCTTCACTACAAGACGTCCACCGCATTGCACAGTGCCGTGTTCGCCTGTCGGGACACCCTCGGTGGCGTATTCTCTGGCACTCCTTAGTGGGGGCTTCTACACTTTTCATCATGCTTGAATCAATGATTCGGTCTTGGAGAAAGCCGTAGCACCCATTCAGCTGTCCAATTTCACTCAAGAGTCTCGGTTCCCCCATTTGCCTTGGTCTCCAGATATCGCCGTTGTTCTAATTGGAATTACCCACGGATACCTCACTTCACCTTCAGCATCACCGTTCAAATCATGTTCTCCTTTGGCTCGCAGCATAGTTGCAATTCGACTACTCTGTTCAATAGTTCAATAGCAGTGTTTTACAATGCCTAGCTGCGTAGCTTCTCGTACGGCGACTCCCCCTTGGAGGTCCCCGTCACAGCCACATCCAGAATATCCTGGACGATATCCTTCTGCATACACGATACGATTCCGAGTGTTTTCTACGAAGTTGTATACACCTGTGATCCTGATCCATTCATTAACATGCAATATCGATTAAATTCTCTAATTATAACAGGCCTAATTACAAACATCGCAAGCAGTCCAACCCATCAAACGCCTCAAATGCAAATCCACCAACATTACCTACTTCTCCTGCCACCCCTCCCACCTCTCAAAATCCCCAGTATCCAAATCAAACAAATCCAACATCCGCCCAACACTCTGATCAACCAACTCCTCAATGCCCGCAGCGCGAATATAGTACGCCGGAACAGGCGGAAAGATAACCGCACCAGCCCTCGTAATCTCCAGCATATTCCTCAAATGAATCTCACTAAGCGGTGTCTCCCGCACAACAAGTACCAACTTCCGTCTTTCCTTAAGCATAACATCCGCCGTTCTTGAGATAAGATCATCGCAGAACCCAGAATGAACACCGGCCAGGGTCTTCATACTACACGGCACAACAATCATGCCATCTGTCTTGAACGAGCCGCTTGAGATGGGCGCGGCCATGTCGTTGATGTTGTGGACGTGGTCAGCGAGGACTTTCACGTTTGATGGGTGGTAGTCTGTTTCGTATTTGATTGTTGCTTCGGCCCATTTGGACATAACGAGGTGCGTTTCGATGTTTAGCCGCCGGAGGGCGATGAGGGTTTTTATGCCCAGGATGGCGCCTGTTGCGCCGGTCATTGCGACGATTATGCGTTTGCGCCGGCGGGTTTTTGGGTGATGGGGGTTTTCGGCGGGCATTGTTTCGTGGGTGTGGGAGCTTCCTGGGGAGGCGCGGCCAGATTGGGGAGCTTGGATGCCCGAGAGTAGGGAGAGCATTGAAGTAGAGCTGGTGATGGTTTGTATGTGTGGGTGTAGGCGCGGGTGTAGTTCGTAATGAAGGTAGTGAGTGAGTGATATTTGGCTCGTTGTGGGTAGAGGATGATCACCGTCAACGCAGTCTGGGCCAGCTAATATATATCGGCCTGTGGCAAACTGGGCAAGCCGTCAGAGCTTGAATAAAAAACGAATAAATCACAATGCGAAACAAATCAACAGGAACTGCACTCGGCCCGATTTTCATAACCGAGCATGTCCGAGCCTCCGAGCCTCCGAGCAGCGCGATCCCGGTGCATTCTGTTGGTGGGACTTGGTGGATCGGGTCAGGATGCCGTGTATTTTAATCAATACAGAAAAGTGGGCTCAATACAAACTGTTTCTGGGTGTTGATGCTTGAGCTTGCCGGTGTGGACAGGCATCAGCCCCTTGCACCGGTGTCCGGTCACCTCGTCTGGTACGGGCATACCGCGAATCGGGCAGAGAGCATGCGGGATCAATGTCCCTCAGTTGCTGTATACTCCGGTGCTCTTCTTTCCCTGTGCGCCCTTGTGTGTAGATCGATCGCTGGTATCAGGCACTCAGCCTTCGTAGCTCCCGCTCCGCAGAGGCCTGTAACACCTGGGATATATACGTGTAGACGGCGAGTCTTCGTCAGGTCACGGGAACCCATATTCCTGCGTCATATCGAAAATGGGCACTGTCGATATCAGCATTCGCCCCATATTCTGGAAAATCAGACTTACCATTCATAATCGAATCAAGATACGTAACAGGCGAAATATCAAACGGATTCGACAAGTCGAAATCGCCATCGAGATCACTGAAACGTCAGCAGCGCCACAAAAGACGACGTGATTGCCTCTACATACCCAGCATTAAACGGCGGCACAGCCCCTAACCTCGTATCAAGCTGCTCACTGTCAACAACTCCCCGGTCCTCCTCCCGATCAAGCGCACTTCTCAACGTAACAAGCGCCCGAATATGCCGCTCAGATAACCACTGTCCATCCGTCTCATTTAACACCGTCCTATCATCCGACCTCGAATCTGACGAGGAAAACACGTCAATAACCCTCTGCTGCAAATCCCGACATTCAGGGTCACTCCGCGTCTCCTCCCAGATACACAGCAACAACGTCGAGCTAAGGACAGTATGAACCATCGACCAGCTGCGTAGCGGGACAACGCTCAGCGCCTCGAAATCGAGAAATGCCCTCGAAGCATCGATGAGACTGCCCTTCGCGCGCGAGCGCAGGATCTCCATATGCGGTAGTTGCGTCTGTGATTGTTTCATCGCCGGACGGCAGATGACGGATACGCAGAAAGAAGTGTGCATTTTCAGCGCGAGGTGTTCTAGGTGCTGCTGCATTGTTGCGCAATTTCCTCGGTCTAGGAGGTGGGGTTGTCCGCGCTGGTGGAGAGCATCCATATTTTGCAGGGTTTCGATCGCACGGTCTGCTTCGGTTACGCCGTAGCCTTGCGGGCACATGATGATCAAGCCGAGTCGACAGAGGTAGTGCATCGTGTCTGCGTAGGAGAGGTTTGTTCGCTCGAAGAAGGATGGGCCGGAGGGCCAGCCGGAGACGGAGACAATGGGGGCTCGGTCGTAGCAGAGGCATAACAGACTATCCTGCCAGACAATTGTTGACCTACAGTCGTTAGCAGCCGTGGGGAGTGCTTACGGGTCATTTCTTACCAGAGAGCCTTCGCTTTTGATCGAACATATTCGGGCCAATGAGCTGAGCCCCGTTCTGTGTGCAAGCCCATTGTCTGCGCCAGTCGGACTGTTGTACCGAGCAAAGCCCACGCTGCGTCGGACTGGCCCATATTTTGTAGGGTGTTTCCTAGGACCAGCAGGGCTTGGATGATGTCCAGCGAAGGGCGGAAGAGGAAATTCGCGAGCCGAAGGGCGTGAAAGGATCGGCGGGCTTATCAAAATTGTACATAGTCAATAGTGATATCTTGATTAGTTGGGTGCGAACTTACCAAAATCCGTAGAAAGCTCTAATCGCTGCGGATACTCAATATCCGAGTAATGGGCCCCAGCAGCAAGCGTAGCGAGCAACAAACTGATATGACCAACCGACTTATCAGTCGCCCAACGCTCCGAGATACATTCGGGATTACGCAGGTCCCCTCCAGCGTGCGCATTCAAGTACGTGCAAAGATCCAACTCGAAACGATCCATATCAGCGAGGATGGGGTTGAACGGGTACGCAGTGATGCGGTAGTAGTGGAAGAACCTTACAGATCAGTCTCAGCTGCTAATCGCAGGGCATGGGGAATACTTACTTCAAAACTTCCGCCCGCTGAGGCAAAACACCCAACAACGACCGCCACCGCTCACCCGGCGTCTTCGAATCCATAAACGGGTACGAACTAAACGTATTCTGCAACCCAAGCACAGAACCAACCTCCCTCGCAACGGAATCATTCGCATTCAGCCCTCTAAGCCGCAAGATCGACACAACCGAATTATCCCCAGAGTAAACGTAATCCTTGGACGCATCATCCGGCCGGGGCTCGGAATTGTCAGCACCAGAACTTACCCCTGCATCTGCAATACGCCAATCCCCTGCCGCATTCCCAATCGGATTAGTATGCCCCTGCCGTGTAACACGTGCAGACGCAGAAGCAGGCGTCCGAACAGACAGCGGCGTCGAAGGACCCCTGCCCCTCTCCCTGCGTGGAGTTTGAGTCTGGAACGAGCAGATTCCCGGATGCTCGCGGCGGATGCAGGTTCGACAAGGCTGGGAGCCGTCGCATTTGACCTTGCGCTTGCGGCAGGGATAGCAGGCGTGGGATTCGTATTTGCGGGCTTTTTGGCGGAGGACTCGGTCGGCTTCGTCTTGGGTGACGGGGTTCATGCCGAGACACTGTGGATTGACGATCGAATGTAATTAGTTATTAGCAATTAGGTCTCCGTAGTTGATCTGCTTGATCGCGATGATACCAAGACTTAGCTTGATGCTGGTTCTTGGCGACGCGCGAACGATGTTGAGGCGAAGACAAGCCGAGCTTCCGAGCGCACGGGCCAGCAGAGTGTTTTGTCGCGCGGCTGTCCAGCGCCGCGTCCTTCCTACAGCTCTCTACGGATAAATTCAGGCGATATGAATTTAGAAACGGAGATTATATGGAGACGAAGAATGGACAGAGATTTTATGCCCACTTAGATGGAGCGACTAGCTGTTTCGCGGGCTGCAGAGCCGTTATATAATTCAGCAGTTGAACATTCCGAGACCGCACAAAACAATAGAGGCATTATACGGTATAGATTAATTATGATGAGGCGGTTCTGTATACAGTGTCCACCATTGCATCGATGTAATAGTGATCAAGAGCTGCTGTAATACTGTGTTTCTGGCATTTTTTGAAGATATTTCTACTGTCGCGTGCGTGAAGTGAACAGTATACGCATCGAGGTCTTGCGTAATATTGAACGAGGGCGGTGGGTACAAGACCTACGAGATGTTGGGATACCAACTGATGCCTGTCCAAGAGACAATGAGAGGAGCCAAGGAAGGGATTCTGACGGCTGGTACAAGAGCTATCGTTTGAAATAGATTCGTAACAAGGTCGTCTTCGTGTTCACACAGACACCCGGAACGGGGTGAATCCAATGTCGACGTGAGCCGGGGCACGAGTAGTGGAGGACACACAGCCAGCCTCAAGCTGCGACCATCACCAAACCCCACGACCAATCTCTTCTCCATGCCCAAGCCAATGACCCAGGAGATGATGAAAAGAACCCACGAAGGGTGTGCCAAAACAATTTGCCTGAGAGTCCCCGTAGGAAACAGTACAGGCGGCCAACGCGCGGTGCAATGCGGTGGTCGCTCTGTGGTGAAATGCCCTCTTGACCGCAGTCCACCCAAGCGTGGTAAGTAAGTTGAAGAGGGAAGGAAAGAGAAAGAAGATTTGGACTGGCAGGTGATATTTATACCCGTGGGGAGGTGACGCTAGCCTATTTGGGATGTGAGGCATTGAGTGAGGGCTCCTTCCAGAATGGGTAGGCACGTGCTGTGACCCTGAAGGCCAGCAGACGCCGTAGGATGACATGAATAGCGACAAGAAGCAGATTCCAGTGATTGGGATGGACTTAAGAGCTGCGCATTGTTGTGCTCTCTCTGTGTCTGCTGTGTATAGTAGCCTCTCTAGCAAGTCTTGCTGAGTGAGGCAGAGAATCCGCAGAGTGAGAAACATACAGGACTGCGCTCTTCAGCTTCTAAGGGTTCTTTGATAGTGAGGGCCATCAGAGTTACGCGATAACGTGACTAGACGTGATGCTACTTTGTTGATCGTGGCGGCGGAGAGCTGGTACATGTACTCGACACATGGCCGCTGTGAACTACAAGGCAGTCAAGAGCATCAACCGGCCGCATCAGAGCCAATCACTAACTGAAGAATAGCATGTCAAAATGGGAAGTGAAGGGAAACATAGCACAACAGGGTCAAAGCACAGGATCTCCCAAGCCCCCATTATCCCCAAACCTCTCTATAAACCTCTTCGCCATACCCGAGTCAATGACCCAGGAGACGATGAAAAGATAAACCCACAAAGGGGATGCCAAAAATTACGCCGGAGAGACCCCCAGAAGGTGCCTCAACAGGCAAGCCACCGCGCGGTGCAATGCGGCGGACTTTCTGTGGTGAGCCGCCCTCTTGACCGCGGCCTGCCCCAACCAGGTAAGTATGAAGAGGAAGAAAAGGAGCGGAAGAAGTGGGCGCGCAGATGATACTTATACCTCAACAGGCGGAACGGAGTGGCAGTTCGGGGAGCGGGATTGCTCGTGACTAGCTGGTGACGATCTGCCTGCGGCTGGTGTGGTGTGTGATGGACTGCTGGTTAATGTGCTCTTCGGTGGCTGTTCACAGTGATAAGTCCAAGTGATACAGGAGCTAGCCAAATTAGTGCAGGCACCAAGACCAGTGCAGTTCAACGTCTTTCCCATTGGCCATCATGCCAATCTGGAAAAACGTGACAATTCGGAACGGGTTCCAACAGCTCTTCATCAGGTAAATATCACTAAATATGTGACCGATTGAAGAAATACAAAGTGCAGTATATTCAATTTACACTAAACACATCTAGCAAGTCTAGTCAACCTTCGAAAATCCCATCTCGGTCCACCGCTGCTTAACCTTCTCCTTCAACTCAACGGGATACGAGCTCTCAAAATCCGCCGGCACCCAATCCCGACCAGTAGTATACTCTTTCGGCATAAGCGCATCAGAAACAACCTTACCACCCATGACCGGCGAACCATTCCCATGCCCCATATACGGAATAAGCGGGAAACCACGCACATCCTCAAAGAACAACTCGTCGAGGTTCGGTCGACAGCGCGTCGAGAAAGCCCACATCACATCCTTGCCGTTATACACATCGATGTCATCGCCGCAGAGGACCAGTCGGTGGATGGTATACCCGGCCTTGTGGTTGAAGACCACGTCACCGATCTTCTTGCAGAGTTCTTTAGAGTTGGTTTTCATTTCGCGCAGCTTGACGCCGTCGATTCGTAGGGCCACCCAGGTCACCTGCGACTCGAATGGGGCAAAGGCATCTGTGACAGGTAGACCGACTTTCTGGCAGATCTTTCTGATCTCGGCCGCGGCGAGAGATCCAATCATAGTGTGTGTTTCATCGGTGAGGCGCCCACAAGATGACATCGGTAAAATTGGATCGTTGCGATAGGTAATGCGATCCACCTTGTACTTTGGCCAGAGATGAGTATCTCCGGGGAAAACGTAGCCATGCATTTCACCGAAGGGACCTTCATCGCCAAGCTCCGAAATCGAAAGGGTACCTTCAAGAACAATCTCGGAGGACGCTGGAACAAGCAGCTTATTCGTGTCACACTTGACAAGTTCCAACGCCTCACCCGTCATCGCACCCACATACCCAGCCTCAGTGACACCATCGGGAATCGGCATGCTAGACGCCATAATTGCAGCGGGGGGCACACCAAACGCCAACGCCCAAGGCACATCCTTGCCCTCTTTCTTCCACATCTGATGAATCTGCCAAATATGCTGCGGATCAATGACAAGACCGGTAAGATGATTCCTATCCGAGACCATCGCACGCGCAATCGACCAATTCGTCCACGACCCATCAGGCGACTGCACAATATGCATGCCATACGTCTGAATATACTTCCCACCATCATGCTGATGAACCATCGGCGCGGGAAGGGCCGTAAGATCAAACTCGCCATCAACCTTAACATTCTCCTTGCAGGGACCTGTCTTGAGCACACGGGGTTCGATGGGAGGCGTATCCGCCGCTGAGAGCATCTTATCCAGGATCTCCCTCATCGATGCAGTCGGCGGGAGTGCGAGGTGTCGCGCCAGACGACCGTACCGATCCTTCGAGGAGGCGCGCAGCGAGGCCGGTGCACCGAGGATCCGGAAGAGGCCATCTTGTGCACCGATCAGGTTGTTGAAGAGGGGGCTTTGTCATTTGTTTCGCAGACGAGACGGGTGATGGCGGCTGCTTCAAGGTTGGGATCGATCGGGTCGTTGATTTCAATGAGGTCGTTATCGGCTTTCAGGGCTTCGACGAAGGAGCGGAAGTTTAGGTGTGGGTGTGTGGAAACCATTGATGTTGGCAGTCTTGAAGTATTCTACGTGTATGTGATGAGGCAGGGTGAGGACTGATGACGAAGACTAGAGTTAATATTTATAGCGGAACTCGGCAAAGTCGGATCTCATCGAATGATTCGGCATCCCGTGAGACGAATAAAGTCGGATCCATTGTTGTGGACGATATGCGATATGTGAGGCCCGAGGGTCCGAAGGTCGAGCCTCCAAGTATTCGAGTCTCCGAGGACCGAGATACGATCCACGGATCGTGGGGCTAGTGTAAAAAGTGGGTACGTGAGGATAATACATTGAACTAGGGAAAGAAAAGGTCGAGTGTACTTACCACAGTCGCGATGTTGAGTGCAAAGCGCCATCAGCTATTACTGCGATGATGGTAGGTGGGAGAATAGACGCGAATATATCGTTGCCGTGAAAACGAGGCACCGGAGGTCAATTGACGTAATTCCCTAGCGACCCGCGCACCTCATCCAAAAACGCGTACTTCTTCCTATCCCAATCAATTCATTCACTCACTATGTCACCAATTCGCAATATTTCTACACATTCGCGTGAGAACCAGGAGGGCAGGCTATTACTTGCTATACAGGCTCTCGAAAATGACGAAAAGCTATCTGTTCGACGCGCCGCGCGCATTTTCGAAGTCCCCGAGACTACCTCCGCGACCGCCGCAGTGGTATCACCGAACGCGCTACTACTCGCCCAAACAACCATAAATTGGCCGATTTGGAAGAGAAGTTGCTAGAAAATTGGATACTCTCTATGGACGATCGTAGAATTGCTCCCCGGCACGAATTGGTACGAAGCATGGCCAATTTACTACTCTCCCAGCGCGGCAAGAGCCCTCCGGTAGTAGTAGGTAAAAGTTGGGTTACCAATTATATCAAGCGTACACCAGAGCTTGATCCTCGCTATACCCGCCGCAGAGACTATCAACGCGCTCTCTGTGAGGGCCCAAAGCTTATTCAACAATGGTTTAACCTTGTACAATAGGTAATTTGCAAGCACGGCATCGATCAAGATGATACATACAATTTCGATGAGACTCGCTTCGCAACGGGTCTCTGCAGTACTGCTAAGGTAGTAACTCGCGCTGGTTACTATGGGAAAAGGGCTAAGATTCAACCTGGAAATCGTGAGTGGGTAACAGCAATTGAATCAATCAGCGCGGCCGGATGGGCGTTACCGCCGATGATTTATATTCAAAGCTAAAACCTACAATTTTGCCTGGTTTTCCTCGCAAATTGATATTCCGAACGATTGGTCTCTTGAAATTAGCGATAACGGATGGACGACGAATGAGATTGGCCTTCGGTGGCTACAAAGCCACTTTATACCATTAACTAATGGTCGAACGAAACGTACATATTCCATCCGCCGGCACAACCTCTCCTCCTTTTCTCTTCTCTTCATACCTACCTAGTTGGGGTGGGCCGCGGTCATGAGGGCGGCCCATCACAGAACAACTGTCGCATTGCACAGCGCGGTGGTCGCCTGGCGAGGCACCCTCGGGGGTCTCGACGGCGTATTCTTTGGCATCCCCTCGTGCGATATCTACACCTTTTCATCATTCCTTGGGTCAGTGATTCGAGGATGGAGAATAGAAGCGCTGTAACTGGGGACAATGAGTGCGGCACCACGCTCGTAAGACCTAACAGTTGTATCGATAGCTTCTGAATCTCCTTATAATATGTCGAGTTCTGACCTAGGTTTTAACATGAGTTGAAGTGAGGTCAAAACGCCGCATCAACACTTTAAACAGAGAATCGCTCGAGCGTTGGACGTAATTCCGAGAGCTCCGGCGGTATCGCGGCCTGGTCGGATAGCCTGGAAAGCGTCTAGGTCTTACTCAAGGGACAGGACTTTCGAACCCACGTCGTTCTAAACGGATCGGATCAAAGCGAATCAGAACCCGCCGGGCCTAAATGAGTCAGAATGAGCCCCGATGTTGGACTCTCGGGTTGAACCCCTTACTCGACCATACTCGAACGGAGCTCGACACGATACTAGAATCGAACGTGACGCTGTACTCGAACCGTTCGACGCGGTACTCGGATCAGACTCGATGTCGTATTTGAGAATTCGATGCTGTACTCGAAACGAACTCGATTCCGGGATCCTCGCAATCCAAGTCACGGGGTAGGTTTCGAATAGTTCCCGTTTTTATAACGGAATCTGCTCTGATTTCCATCAAGCAGTTTGCCCGAATTGGCATAGAAAACACCATAACATTACCACCTCTGCAAGATATATCGTCCACATAGTTTTCACTAATGAGGTAGTGTAGCCGAATACCCTAACTACTACCAGTGCTGATCACATATCCCACAAACACCCCGTAGAGCTGTGTACCCCTAATATTCACCCACAATCGATCATCCCGTGACTCTAGTCACCAAAAGGGCAGGCACACCCATCACGTGCCCCCTCCCCCAAAGGTATAAATATCACCTGCCATTCCGATTCTTCTACCTCCTTTCTTCCCTCTTCATACTTAATGCTTAATGTCTAATGACTTACTTACCACCAATTTTTGCAACACCACATAACCGTGGGAACTTTTCATCATGCCTGTGTCAGTGACTCGAGTATGGAGAAGGGTTTGTTGAGGTACTGTTTATTGTTGTGCGGGCAGTTTGCAGTTTGTCACGAAATCGCAACAGCCGTTTGCGGTCCATCTTCCCAGGACTGGAGTTCCTCAGACTCATAGAGTACTCTGATCTGTTCAGAGCCCGTGTCCAGCTATTTGGGGCTGTCCAAGGCTGTATCCCCTCGATGGTAAAGCCTGCACGAAAGAGTAATGTGATGTGACTTTGGCTACGCAAAGTGAGGATCACGTAGAGCGAGCTCCTCGCAATTCTACACCGGCCTAGACAATTCGAACATTCTTCGCTATTAATCTATTTGCGATTCCCTATCCTTGATATCCGTGTGTAGTCAGCCGTGACACTGTCAACCAGAGCCGCAGAACCGCTTTCCCGCGCCAAGACCATGATGGTCACGCTCACCCGCACAACCAAACACACGACTCTTCCTGTGAGGATGACTCGACACTGCGTTGTGAAGAACATCAACAGCAGGCCCAAAAACATGACTCTACCTCGGACTGTTCCACGAGACGGCCCACACAAGCTCCGCTCCACTACCGAGTCCCGAGTCCCCGAGTCGCGACGGTGGGTCTCGGTCGGCAGTCGACTCGGCTGAAATGGAGAACCGCTATGCGGGGAGAGGAGAATATAAACAGGCCAGTCAATCATACAGCAGCTACATTGCATTGACAAAACTGTTCAAAATGTTCTACGAACCAGGAAAGACAGAACACAATCTCCCGCACGATCCGTTCAAGGTACGCCCTCTGCAATCAACGGCAAACGCCCTACTAACACCGCGGATAGGCCTGCGTGGTCCCGCGACCGATCGGCTGGATCTCAACAAAGAACGGAAAAGGCCAAGCCAACCTGGCCCCCTACTCGCAATTCAACAACCTCACCTTCGACCCGCCCTACGTAATGTTCTCCTCGAACCAAACAGTGAACGGCACCCGCAAAGACACCGTAATCAACGCCGAAGAAACCGGCCACTTTGTCTGGAACCTCGCAACCTGGGACCTACGGGAGGCTGTCAACATCACCGCCGAACAAGTGCCCTATGGCGTAGACGAGTTTACCCGGGCAGGGGTAACAAAGGAACCCGCGCGAACCATGGACGTGCCAATGGTGTCGGAATCACCCGTCAAGTTCGAATGCGAGTACCACTCGACAGTCCGACTGCCAGGCAACCCGCCGATGGGCACGGTGGACGTGGTGATCGGCCGGGTGGTGGCCGTGCATATCCGCGACGAGGTGCTGACGGACGGATTGCTGGACGTGGCGAAGACACAGCCGATTGCGCGATGTGGGTATTATCAATACACGGTTGTGCGAGAGACATTTGAGATGGTGATTCCAGGGATGTCGGAGGATGTGCTGTATGGGTTGGAGGGGAGCGCGAGGAAGAATGCAGACGTTCATTCGGGGGCTGCGGGTGGCCGTGCCAATGCTGCTAATGCTAGTGCTGCTAGTGCTGCCAGTGCCAATGCTTTGGAGTCAGCCGAATCAACATAGCTGGGGTGAGTGATTGGCGATGTTTGATGGCAATATCGGAGGGTTCTAGAAACAGATGTGGCTGGACCCTGAACTTTCTGCCAGGGCCAGCATATACGGAGAAACGAATTATCACCTTCTGGATGCAGACAAGGGGTCAGACCGCGTGATAGAGTAGATATAAGCGTGGCGAGTCCACTTCTTGGCACCACACAGTAGTCTCAATACTATTCCCAATTAGGCAATGCGGATTTGGCTTCTGGGGCGGCCTTTCTGAATTCGGGTGTGCCTCCGCCAACCACGTTCCTGCCCGCCTCGTCTATCAACATCGCCGGGCCAAGACGCCCAAAGACGCAGGGTTGCACCACGATGTGCCAGCCAAGCCCGCATCGAGCGTGAATCGCTTGGCAAACATCTTGGCACCCATTGCTATCGCAGCCCCAACAACCAATCTTGGGGCCGCAATGCCGATTATGCCATCGCCAGCCGGGATGTCCTGCGATACGCGGCCGCACGCGACATCCCATACGAGCGTCGAGCGAGCTCTGGCGGATACCGACGGGGATAGCGAATGACTTGGCGAGCATGGACCTTGGTTCTATTGTTGCTTGAGCACGGACAGACCGAAGCCATGAGGCGAACTGGCACGACTGCGATGGCACTTGCAATGGCGAGTCGAGGACTGGGTTAGCGTCTGCGACCAGCAGCTAGAGGAAAGCGCGAGACCGTCCCAGACCACTTTTAAAGGCACCCACCCGCCACCTTTCTCTTCCTCATCGCACCAAGATGAACGCATCCGACCCCGTCGACCAGGCCGAGGTCGCCAAGTCCAAGGCTATTTCCCATGATGTCGCTGTCGATGAGAAACATATCGATGAGAAACACGATCTGTCTATTGAGCCGGCTCCACTGGTCGGCTACGGGGCTCACGATGGTGAGGACGATCTAAAGATCATCCCTACGGAAGAGGAGCTCGCGACGCTGCGAAGAGTCGCGGGCAAGCTGCCCTGGACGACGTTTACTGTCGCATTTGTCGAGCTGTGCGAGCGTTTCTCGTATTATGGCACGACGGCTGTCTGTATGTCTCTCCAGATCCACTCTACATGTTCACGTTTAACGCTGTGCAGTTGTCAATTTCATTCAGCGCCCTCTGCCTGCCAACTCTGTGACTGGTGCTCTTGCTGCCGGCGCAGACTTTAATAATGATGTCCCTGGTGCGCTGGGAATGGGCCAGCGAGCCTCGACCGGCCTGACACTGTGTATGTTTCAATCCCCCCATTCTTTGTAGTCCACGCTGACACCGTGTTGAGTCAACCAATTCTGGTCCTACATTATGCCCCTCGTCGGCGCCTTCGTCGCAGACCAATACTGGGGTCGCTTCCGCACCATCTTTGCCTCCATCGCGGTCGCCCTGGTCGGCCACACCATCCTGATCGTCTCTGCCATCCCCGCCGTCATCTCGCACCCCGGTGGGTCCATTGCGTGCTTCTCCATCGGTCTCGTCATCATGGGCATAGGAACCGGCGGTTTCAAGTATGTACCCTCATCACCGGCGTAAAAACATTAGCTTACAATTACAGGTCAAACATCTCCCCTTTGATCGCAGAACAATACCCCGATGAAAGACCCTACATCAAAACCCTCCCAAGCGGCGAGCGCGTAATCGTAGACCACGCCTCAACCGTCGCCCGCATCTACCTCTACTTTTACCTCATGATCAACATCGGCTCACTCTTGGGACAAATCAGCATGGTCTACGCAGAACGCTACGTTGGCTTCTGGCTCTCCTACCTCCTCCCCACCATAATGTTCTGCCTCTGCCCAATGGTCCTCTTCGCCTGCCGAAACAAATACAACCTAATCCCGCCCACCGGCTCCGTCTACACCCAAGCCTTCAGGCTGTGGAGTCTCGCAATGAAAGGCCGCTGGACATTGAACCCAATCGCGTGGTTCAAGCCTACCGACAACGACCAGGAATTCTGGAACCATGTGAAACCCTCTCGCCTGGGCGACTCAAAACCCGCCTGGATGACCTTCGACGACGAATGGGTCGACGAAGTTCGCCGCGGTCTCAAAGCCTGCAAGGTCTTCCTTTGGTACCCCTCTACTGGCTTGCCTACAACCAAATGCTGAATAACCTCACCTCGCAAGCGGCAACGATGAACCTAGGTGGTGTACCCAACGACATTATCAACAACCTCAACCCACTCGCGCTCATCATCTTCATCCCGATAATGGACCGCTTCGTCTACCCCGGTCTCAGAAGAATTGGCTTCAACTTTACCCCCTGAGACGAATCACGGCCGGCTTCTTCGTGGCCGGCTGCTCCATGATCGCAGCAACAGTTACACAACACTACATCTACAAAAAAGGACCCTGCGGCAAGGACGCGAATTACTGCCTCGAAGTCCGTGGGGAACACACCGATATCTCAGTGTGGGTTCAAGCACTAACATACATCCTCGGTGGAATATCTGAGATTTTCGCATCTGTGACCTCGCTCGAGTACGCCTTTACCAAAGCCCCGCGAAATATGCGATCACTTGTGCAAGCTGTTGCGCTGTTCATGAATGCGATTTCGTCCGCTATTGGCCAGGCGCTTGTGGGGTTGAGTGAGGATCCGTTGCTTGAGTGGAATTATGGAATCACTGCTATTCTGGCTTATGTTGGCTGTGTTGGGTTTTGGTTGACGAATTATAAACTGGATGCAGAGGAGGATAGGCTTAATATGCTTCCACAGAGTCATTTTGAAGGGAGGGTTGATGGGGATGAGGAGAGGAGGTAGTTAGTATAACTGCTGAGATTGAAGTGTGTGCGATGGGTGGATGTGAGAGGTGTATGCTGTAGTTCCTCTAAGTGAAAATGAGATTATGTCTACTATTATTTCGTGCTCGTATATCGTCTGAAACACACATTGGAATAGGAACGGCCGTGATGGTTTCGGGGATGGAATGAGACGAAAGTGAAAACTACCATTCAATGATACCTCCGAAGAGATAGTGAAATCCATTGCATAACAGGTGGTCCTGGTCGTAGTTGGATGTCGCCGTAGTGGCTTCTCTCGTGCCTTCCGGCCCGCCCGCCTTGTGTTGGCCTGCGTTTCCCTTTTTATCCTTGCTTCTCCATTTTCCGTCTTCGCCATCTGATATTCGAGTCTGATCCTCCTCAACATGTCTTCCTCGCACGTCCTCCAAGCCTCTGGCCGTCTTCCACAGAATGGCACGACCATCGCCACCCCCATCTTCCACCCAACCGCCGAACAGGTATCCTCGTCCTCAATGTCATTCCACTCGCCCCTACGGTTCTACATTCTTCTTACCTCGGTCGTATTCACTAGGAGTAGAATATCACTGCTCGACAGCATTTTTTTCGTCCCTAACTCCATAAGGAATCCTGGAGTTCCTTGCTCGCAATGATCGATAAGCATTTTCCTGCTGTTGGCTTCGTCTGATCCTTCCTTGCCTTTCCATTTCGAGCATCTTTTTCCATCTCATGTCTTTATCTTTATCATCCCAATGACAACAGCCTCCTCACTCCCGGCCGCACGCTTCGTCACAAAATATCACCACCACCGCAAAAAGGAACGAACCTTGGTCCTGCGGGTGTCGTTCCACGGCGCAATACTCATACTGACCACAAAGTCGTCCTGAGGTTTGGGTGTGCTAACTCACCACACGACGAGCCTGAGCTTCGAACCTGATTTCAATCTTTACCTTCGCTGTATTCCAACCCTTGTTGATCATTCAATCGCTTTTCTACACATCGACAAAGGAAACACATCGTTGGCGTGCGTTGTCGGCTGGGCTTGAGATGTTGGGTCCCATTTACTTCCATTCTGCAATCATTCGGCTGTCTCTCACGTCGTCCTCTTCGCCTGTCTGACTGCCATGATGAAGATTGTGGTTGCTCGTGGTTCTCATCCGTTTGGTGTTAACCAGCCCCGGTCTGACCGTTCAGGTGTTTGCCAGCGTCGGACTGGCAGGGCTCCTGCTGACCTTCGTGACTGTTATTGAAAATTTCCTATTTTGAATTCCGATTCCCTTCGCGCCCTCTTGTTCGACGAAAAGCCCAAGCTCGGTCGAACCTCCCTCCTCGAACCTCCCCCCTCGGACGTTGCCTTGGACACTCTTCGGGAGGCATTCACTTCCACTTCAATGGCGAATATGTGGAAGGCCATTTTCAACTGACTTTCCACCCTCCTCCGAGTCCTTGTGGACATAACCATCATAACACTCCAAGTCGTCGCCAGCACCGTCCCAAACTGGCAAAGTTTGGACTGGGAATTAATGCCGCTGTGCTGGAATTTCTCGCTTCCTGCCCATTTCGCATTGGCCAGTCTGTTCTCCATTATTAATTCCAAACGGAACCTGACGATGGACATCCCTTCTCTCGAACGTTTGCCTTCGCCGTTTTTCAGATACCTTCTCTCCGTACAGTCGGCAGAAATGGCGAAGATCATCCATCAACCGAACCATTAAAATTCTCATAACTCGTCCTACTCCTCATAAACATCCAATCTTCTCTCGTTGGCTATATTGTCCAGAATCAGACATACCGGCCTTAGCACGTCTATTCCGCACCTGCGTCTGTGTAGTCGGAGTCTCGTTCGTGCGCTGCTTCCTTATTATTGGCGGTTTCTCGCTTCTTATTCGAGGTTCGGGATTGTTTGGCTGTGCGTTTTGTGCCGGCTTTTGTCTTTGTTTGTCCATTGGTCTTTGTGTTTGCTTTGGCCTTTCCGGATGAACTTTCGTTCTCGTCGTCTTCATCCTGTTCGTCGCCATCCTGCCGCTCTTCACGGTCCTGTTCCTCTTCATCGTCTTCAAACTCATCATCGTTGCCATCCTCGGCCTCGCTATAATCGTCATCACTACCCTGCTCAACCTCTTTCCTCGCTTTCTTCCCCTTCGCCTTGGCCTTAGCTGTATTCCCAACAAACTGCTTCCCATTTTTAGACTCATCCACCTTCTTCTTATTAGTCTCCTCCTTGTCTTCCTCACTCAACTCCTCCCAAGCTTTCTTCGGCAAATACCGCTTCCGACTCCCATCTTCGTTCGTCGCATCTCCACTGCCTTCTCTAGTCTGCCATTCCTCCTTCGTCCATTCATCCAGTTGCTTCTGCTCTGATGATTTCTCCTCTTTGCCTTGATTGTATCCGCCGCCTTGCTTTTTGTATTCCGAGGCCATGAGTTGGGCCTGCGCGTGTCAGTGGATTCAAACTACGGTACATGTATTGATAGAAATCATACCTTTCGTGCAGACCATTGACCCGGTTTCCCACCTTTATCGCTGTTTTGGATGTCCTCTTTGATCTTGTCGCGGAGTTTGGGGTCGGTGTACTTTTCCTTTGGAGCCATATCGGAGGATTTCGTTTTAATTGTTGAAACTGTGAACTTAATTGCAGAGGAACTTCTCGTGGTCGATATCGCACTTTTTTTTTGTCGAGTATCCTATCTTTCGAGAAGCATACTGCGACTTTATACCTTCTCCTTCCTGGTCTGTACCCTTCAACCGGGTACCTTGAACCGGAATGACATCTCCATTGTCGGCGGGTGACATCATCGATAATGACATGGAACGTTTGCGCACTAACCAGTTTGATGCCGCCGAACCAGGGTTTTGAGATATAGAGCTTGATTTTATTTTAACCTCGTTTCCGAATCCTGATTTGTGGAATGTTCGCCATGTACCACAAATATCCCATGCGCCGATTAGATATGGGGATGCCGATCGATCGATCGGATCGATCGGGGACCACGTTTGGGCTTTAAAGAGGGCCCTGCAGGTAACTTCAATCGTGATCGAGGTTTTTTTTTGGATATGATTTTCGGAATGGCGGTGTTTTGAAGGTGGAATTTTCTGGATTTTTGAACTGTTGAGAATCTGTTGACTATCGCAACAAATCACGATACATAATATGTATGTCCGTAGCAGATTGTGTTGTTGGAGACGTATTTTGGAAACGGACGGGCAATAGGCATCTTGCTGCAATCATCGAATATCGATAGAGCATAATCAGATAATACATAGTGCGATTTACTGGCTGGCAACTTCATTGAATCATTGTTTCCCAGCCAGCTCGGATATGAGTACGACATCGTTACAATGTTCACCCAAGATGCGACCTGGGGTGACCGCCTCGGGCAGCAATGGCAAGTTGGAAGGCGGTGGAACGGCGTATGTGATGGCAACCAGTGGATGTAGATGAACAAGTCTGATTTCGAGTACAACCCCTGAGCTAACAATTTATAAGGGATAAAATAAATTACTAATCTATGATGTTTATCCAGAACCACCCACTAATATCCTGTTGAAGTTGAGGATGCCCTGGTAGTGATAGTATTCAGGGGATGTCGATCAGGTTGTATTGTTGATCATGTGACCCATGAGTCGAATTGGCCACCGACTTGGCAGGACACCCGCGGGACGGTAGCGACTCTGATTGGCCACATGCGAACGGGACTAGCGCCCTTCGCGCATAGGTATAAACATCGCCAGCAAGTTTGAATGTTCCTCCCTTCTCTTCCCTCTTCAACTTACTTACCAAGCTTGGGTGGACCGCGGTCATGAATACAGTTCACCACAGAACGACCACTGCATTGTACAGCGCGTTGGCCGCCCGTTCAGTCAACCTTTGGGAGGCTTGGAGCCGTATTCTTTGGCGCACCCTTCGTGAGTTCTACATTTTTTCATCAGCTTTGGGTCAACGACTCGAGCCCGGAGAAGAGGTGTCACCCATCTGCATGTGTCCGATTCTGCCGTTAGTGTGTTTAAGTGATGACTGACCGCCCCAACACGTGTCTGTCGACAGCATAAATATCGTCTGTCGGCAGAAATCTTCCTCTTCTCTTCTTCTCTGGCTCCAATCTACTTATGTCCTGGTGGGCAGTTGTCAAGAGGACGGCTCACCACAGAGCATCTCCGCATTGCACAGTGCGGTGGCCTGTTGAGGCACCGTCGGGAGTTTCAGGCATAATCTTTAGCCCACCCCTTCGTGGGGTCTCCATCATTTTTCATCATGCCTTCGGTCAGAGTCTCGAGGTTGGAGAAGAGAATGACGTTCATCCAATTTGCAAGTCCTGGAAATCTGTTTTCATTACTTGACGGCTGTTATTGCACGGCTATCACTGCGTCAAGTGCTGTAGACTTGTGTCTGTCCATGATGGCATTCCAGTCTGTCGTTGTCGTGATCCCAGCAGCCGAAGTTGTCGCGCCACAAGTTCATCCAGCAACATAACCATCACATCGTTTCGGTAACTGAGATCCCTACCCTGAGCTCATGACTCATTTGAGCGTCATTTAATATCCTCATTCTCGTCTTAGTCCAGTCGTACGAGCGTGGAGCAGCCAGGGATCGTTGGACGGTGACCATAGTGAGCCTGCAACCCTTCCACCGTACGAGACGTGTCCACAACGCACAAACTCGACAGAGGGATGCGGGGTACATACAGTAGTGGAAACAACATAACAGCTGGGTGTCCTCGTAGGAACGCCGCCCAATGCCCGCACGGCCTCTCAGTACGACCGTCTTCCGCCGAGTCTCAAGTCGAAGTCTAGCACACAGCAACCGTGACACGAATAACAGCCTTCATTGTGGGAAGAAGGTTCGCGATACAATGAACCCCCTGCTCATATCTCTCTGTGGGTGTGGGTTACATGTTCAAGTCGTGGGCCACCGAAAACGAGTCGTCAAGACTATTGTGGAATGGGCACATCATCAGGTAACAGTACAAATAAACGGTATATTGTTTGCGACAGATTCAAAGGAGGGTGAGATCACGGCTGACGTACAAGCTTTCTACAATAGCTATTGAAATCCCCACCGAGCACACAATCGCCGCAGTAAAATCGCGAAGGAAAGAACTACGCAGAGGATGGAAGGGCATTACTCGATCGTTGACGGACGATGCGAGCCATTTGGACCATTCCCCTGCGAACTCCTATTCAGAAACATGACCTCCAGATCGTCATTTGACTGTGACGTGGAAGGTGATCTGCAATCGCACGGACTGTACAACGCCGAGCGTTGACCCCAAAGCACCCTTACACCAACAGAGCGAACTTTCACCATTAGTAGGCTTGCATTCCACACCATGTCTCGACAACGGGAAAGCATCCCTTCAAATAACGAGCGAACTGTAAAAGCACGTGCCGTCGTGCCGTCGTTTGCTGTCAACACTGAGTCATTACATTATGGGAACGTTCGAATGACGACGATCGATCCAGTTGCTTTAAAGTGGTGTCTCCATTGAATTTAATGGCTGTCTGGGGGAATTTCAAGACCTATAAGCCGGAAGTATAACAGATTGAAGGAGGAAAAATGTGTTCCCAACAAAGAAAGAGCGAGTGGGCGTATACAGAGGAGGGCATAGAATGTTCATTACGGACACTGATGTAATAAATGGAAACCGGACAAAATATCGGCGAGAGATTCAGAGTACTCGAACATGGCTAATGGCGATTTACGATCCCTCAAGGGGCTCTGCGCAGAGAGTGTGGATAGTAGGTTCTGAGCGTCCGTTGAGGCACCCTCGGGAGCCTCGATGACATAATTTTGGGGACTTCCTTTCAGGGATTCTATTTTAGTATCATCTCTTAGGGCATTGATCTGAAGACGAAGAAGAGACTGAGGATGGCGATAGGATCCTCGTAATACATGTTACTATCGAATTACTAATCTAGTCTCAACATTAGATTATCAGGGAGAAGTGATGTCTTATCCCAAAGATGAACATCATGGCCGTCGATGTAGCTGCAGGGCCGTTAGCCTGCTTCATCTTTGGGTTAGGACAGATAGATCGACTGACGCGCAAATAACAACATTTACACTGTTTTCGATCGGGATGTATCGGCTCGTACAGCTGAAACTTCGATAGTTAGCCGTGATATGAGATGAACCAAGAACTGAAATCTGATGCTTTTACCACTAATTACAACCCATACACAGTCGTTGATGGTAACTGAGGCCGGTAAGACGGCGTTGATCCCCGGCCAAGGCAGCCCTTCCAGATCAGGACTAGCGCCGACTGCCACGAACAAAACCAAGTTCCTCGCCTACCCAACTTCTTCCTCTTCCTTCTCTCCTCCAAACTTACCTAGCTTGGATGGGCCGCGGTCAAGAGGATGGCTCATCACAGATCGTCCACCGCATTGCACAGCGCGGCGGCCGCCTGTTCAGTCACCTTTGGGGGGCTGGGAGGCATATTTTTTGGCATCCCCTTCGTGGGGTTATCTTTTCACCCTCTCTTGGGTCATGACTCGAGGTTGGAGAAGAGACGCTCCCAGTTAGGTAGGAGCTGCCAATGGAAATCTCGTGACTCTGCCAGCAGTGCTTAGTCACCGAATCTGTCTGCCTATACGATAAATATCGTCTGCCATTCCAATTCTTTCTCCTCTTCCCTTTCCTCCTCACGTACCACGCCCAGGTTGGCTGCGGTCATGAGGGCGGCTCCCCTCAGATCGCCCATTGCATTGCACACCGTGGTGGCCGTCTGGGTAATCCTCTCGGGGTTGACAGGGCACTATTTTTTGGCATTTCCCTTGTTTGGAATTCTTTTCATCATGCTTTAAGTCAGTGACTTGGGCATGGAGAAGAGAGAAATTTATGGCGGTTGCTGTGCGGGTGTTATTGTGCATGATATGAGATTGCTGCAATATGAGTTGCCCTCTCAGGGCAGAATCATTTCGTGTACATCTTTCATGGGTCTTACCTGATGTGTAGGTTCTTCATCTCCTTCAAATCGAGGTACGAGGCTCTGACAAGTATCGAACAACTCTGTCGCATCTCAGCAAGCCTTCACACCCTCGTCACGTATCATCGCCTCGGGACAGATGGCACGGCCTCGTTGCACTCTCGCGACCCTATGGAGTTGCAGAACATGTTCAGCGACGCACCTGTTTGAAGAGTCATTTTTCATGAAGCCCGGAGCAGTTTTGTCCGTGATACAGCATCTCGTGCCACATGAGCTTGGAGGCCGCTCTGCACTGAGGCTCGACACCGATCGGTCTCATCTGCAGAAGGCCGTCCACAGGTAAGTTGACCCCTCGCCGAGGATACAAAACATGTATTCTTGCCACTAACATTATCTAAAACATAGAATTGAAGCCTAGATTCTTAATCTCGTCTTCTCCCAGCGTAATGTCCGTCTGCCATCCTCCCTTCCTCACACGCCGTAACGACAAGCGCCGAACACCTGCAATTCCTCGCTTCAGTCTTCACATACATTTGGTTCCTATTCCGTGAAAAAGGATAATTTCATGTTTATAGATGGCATGACCAGATGGCAGCTGTTTGAGTCCGTTGAAGATTGTGGACGAACGGCGAGGCGTAGTCACCGTCACGCTTAAGTCCTTCAACATTACCGTGGCACTGCAGAGCATCCTGCATCCACAATTGAGGCAGCAGAAGACACAGAGAGCTCACCCTGCAGGATACGTGATTCGACACGACTGAATATCCTACTCCCAGCCATCGATCGACATCTGTCATACTCTCTTACCATCCTTGAAATGCGAAGGTGGGTGCCCGACAGCTCCGCTGGAGCAGAGTCAACTCGAAAAGTATACACATGCGGCCTACTTACCAATGAATCCGAACCCGCGTAAAACAAGGCCACAACAAGACCATTACGACACGAAGTGCGTCCCGATAACTGTGTCCTGACAAGTTCCCTTGTTTTCACACGCCATCTAAATTGACGAGAGATAATATCAGGGCATGGAGCGGACAGGCGGAGCCAGCGAGCGTATATGGCATGAGAGTCGTGATTAATTTGATATCAGTCGCCCTCATGGAACCTGCCAAGACCCGACAACCAGAGCAATCTGTACCTTCGGGGCGTTCTATTTTGGCCGAAATGATATTACCACAGGGATTCATCGCTGGAGAATGTACACAAGAAGCCACAATATGAACTGGGGCTGAAGAAACCAAAGAATACCGAGGGCTTGGTGGAAACGACTATGATATTAATTGACATCAACTTAGAGCTTGTCTTTCAAGACATTCTTCTTACCAAATTGTGCGCGTAAAATGTTCAAGCATTCCGGGCATTGTTGAAGCCATTCCTGTCGTAATAGGTCTAACGTGGACACGTGTTCAACGATTATGTTTACTGGAGACACCTGTGTGCGACAAGAGTTGGGAACTGTCGCCTCTTCTATGTGATTACATCTGTAGGAGCCTGAGGATGAAGCTTTTAGCTTCCAGGGGACGATTCAAAATGGGCGACAATCTGTCGTACAGGTAAGTCTTAAGCCATAGAACAGTAGATAATTCAAGACTGACATTATGAAAAAAAGTAGTAGCACTTGCAACTTTCCCTACACCTTCTGGATATCACTCGATCGTTCATACCCTCAGACGAGTCAATCGTGACCAGATTGGGCATTGTGCTTCGCCTCCACCAGTTGCGTGTGGGGTCGACACTCAACGAATTCCTAGGCCCATGTGTCCCGACAAGATACACGTCAGACAAGCACCGCGGATCTGAACGAGGAATGTTGTACGTCTAAGGCAATCATGGGTCGAAAGAACACAACGCAAGAAGGGTAGAGATCCAGCACTAGCGACAACCTCGAACAGCCCTCATCAGACATAGACACGCTCGCGGAAGGTGCTATAGAGCAATGAACTGCGTACGGTCGTATAAAATTACATTGCAAGCGTTCAATAATTGAATTGCCTGTTTGCGGTTTGACGAGAAGAAATCGTGCTGTGTGTTTGCGAATGATGTCGACAATCTTCAGCGAGAGAAACCATTCGAAATGTTGAACCACATCAATAGTACAGTCGACTGGTCTGGATCCGTCGGCTGCGTTTTCATGAGACCGCCGCATCGACTGCATTCTTCGGGGCCACCGCCGGCATAGTTGAACTGAAAAACCCCCGAACAGCGCCGAGGACGTTATCCCCACTTGAAACATCATCGACTTGACATACGTGACTTGGGTATGGATTGCATGGAGACAACTTGAAAGCATTTCTCGCCAAGTCGAGACTAGCTTCTCGATTCACAGAGATGTCTACTGCCTCAACAGGTCGAGTGTGCACGGCAGCCACGCAAGGAAGGCCGACAGCAAGTAGTTTATTGACTGGCCACAGGGACAGTGAAAAATCTAACGCATGATAGTGGCTTGAGTATTATCCCGTAGAATAGGGAACTGTTCAAACATCGAGAGTTCAATTGCGAAATCCCAGCTGTATGAAAATTGAAAGAGCGATATTCCCACTCCCGTCATGACCAGAAACGCCGCCCCACCGTGACCAAAGTTATTTATCCAGCTCTCAGAAGTGAATTGTAATATCTCTTGGGTGTGGCAGGGCATCAAGGCGAGTAAAGGAACCGTAGGCAATCTATCGAGGGAAACGGAAGCATTTCATGATGCGTGATCATCGTGACTGGAGGCAGGATACTACGTTACAACAGATCATTAGTACGATCCACATAGATAGTATCAACAGAGTACTTACCAGGATCTTCATATCCATGAAGGGCAAACTGATGGCCGTCGCGATCGAGCGGATCATGAGAGTGGAGGGAGCGTACTGTAGCCAGGCCGAGATACTTCCAGCGGGGTAAGCACACAAGCTCTGACAAAGCGGATTGGTAGCTTCACAGTCTTCAGCGCACTGGTGGAGTAGATGAACGAATCTCTTGTCGCGATAGATTGTCATCGTGGAGGATCCATCAAGAGGACACCAACGTTTGAGTAGGCTCCCGAAGAGGGTTGCGTGGTAGAATCTGAGAGGGATCACGGAGGCCATCGTGGCTGCGTGAGTAGCTGCACGAGAGAACTTCAGGATGGGGTAAGAGCTTTGGCAGAGGGACTTAGATGGTGTTATGCTCTGAAACTCAAGACGGTGCCGATGTCAAGAAACACCAGGAGTCCTGGCAATCCAAGAAGCTTGCGTGCAGGATCCAAGGCCGTAAGAAGACGCGTGGATGGGAGGGTCAGCAGTGAATCCAACACAGGAAAACAGCAGATGAGCAGTCAGGCCCTTTCGTGCAGGCCAGGAGGATGGGGAACACAGTAAATAGTAATGAAGGGCTCGGTACCTGATGATGGATCCCCACTTTCTACCTGGACAGGTCAACACGAATAACCTCGAATGAACTTCCCTTCTCCAGGCTCGAATCACTGATCCAAGGCATGATGAAAAGATAAAGAACCCACGAAGGGTGTGCCAAAACAATTTGCCTCCTAGCCCCCCGAGGGTGACTGAACAGGCGGCCAACGCGCTGTGCAATGCGGTGGTCGTTCTGTGGTGAACCGCCCTCATGACCGCAGCCCACCCAAGCTTGGTAAGTAAGTTGAAGAGGAAAAAAAGAGGGGGAAGTTGCGGGCTGGCTGGCTGGCGATATTTATACCCGCGAGATCAGACGCTAGTCCCAATCGGGAAGGGGAGCCTGTCGGGCAGGGCTGGAGGCATGTGAATGGCGCAGTGTCACGGGCTTGAGTGACAACGGTAGAACGTGCATGGCATGTGGAATACTGCAAAGGCGATTCGCTGCAGATCTACATGTGTTGTTTGTTAATCAATCCCAAGACGCGAGGAGAAAACAATGTAGACTCGATAAATGGTAGTCGAAAGAACCAGTCCGCGCGGCTGGCTGTCTACCAAAAGCATTTATGTTTCTACTTTGCAGCTCCGATGATCTAGACAGTTACTGCTCAGGGTCCGGGCGTTCACAATAATCGCGAGGAGACGTGTTTCGGTAACTGTCACAGGCGATGGTCAAGATGATGAGGATGTAGGCCCGGAACGGCGCATCCAACACGAACGTGAAACCGGCTTAAGCATCGGGAATAACTCGCAAAGATACAGAATTTATATATTGTAGTGGGGAGAACCCCTCCTCCTACTACATGGGTGCCATCCAGACTATGTGACATAGCCGGCAGTATACAGTGGCCGGATAGCTAGTTCTAGAATACACCTTCTTACACCTCCCCGACCTGACCCCTACATTTGGGCTTCTCGCTGTTTCCTGATTGCTACGCGTGTGATTTGTGGTGGTTTTTCTGCTGAATCGACCCGCACGTCTCAGCGCGTGCAGCCATCGAGCGTTCCCCTCTTCAATATCTACCAACTTCTACCGTACTTGAGCTTCCATTTCGGCGACGCACATACCGTAAAAACCTGTACGATGTCTACGCACGCCCTCCGATGGTTATCCGTCAACTCATTCGCTGCACATCTCTCTTCTCCAAACCCGAGTCAATAACCCAGGAGATGATGAAAAGATAAGCCCCAAAAGGGAGGTGCCAAAAAGTACGCCGCAGAGACCCCCAGAAGGTGCCTCAACAGCTGGCCATCTCGCTGTGCAATGCGGTGGTCAAACTGTGGTGAGCCGCCCTCAGGACCGTGGCTCACCCCAACTAGGTAAGTATGAAGAGGAAAGAGAAGAGAAGGATAAATCGGAAAGGGACGCAATATTTATACCTGAGCAGGCGGAACGGAGTGGCAGTTTGCGTACGGGCCTGGCTCGTGACGGCAGGTGCTCGGGGAGCCTGAGGCAGTCTGGGTTCATCCGCAAAGACTCCGACCGCTCTTTACGCCCTTGCACGCCCTTGCCCACTGTCCTTCGTCAATCTTTCGCAGTGGCATTCAAAAATCATCTCTGGTAAGTTCCATCAACCCGAAACCATGCCGATCCTGACCTGATATCGGACTAGATGCTGTAGCGTACCTTTTTATTGAGGTGCGGGAGACCTCTCAACGGGCCGAGATGTCAACCATGTTCAGTTTGACCTTCGAGGTGAGGTTCTGAACGGTCTAAAGTGTGTTCCGGTGGATACATTTAGGGCCATTTGTTTATTTTTCAACAGCCTGTGAACTCTTCGCTTCTCATCTACCTCCCTGGACTCCCTGGACACTATATTCCCGCGCTATCACTGGCGGCTGAGGACACACCAAGACGAACGAGAAACACTGAACACTGCCCGTATACTGAGTTACATTGCATACCAATGTCATTAAAGCCAGCGGGGGACAGCTACGAGTTACAGTCGCAGTTGGAGATACGGTAAGGGAGGCAAATAAAAGTCTGGATTTACCCGTAATGCACATTTATTCATGGCTGACAAAATTAACTAATAGCGGCCTCGCAACACGGAAACACATCGAGATGAACGCGAACTCAACAACATACAACCCAAAGCCTTACTCGTGAACGGAATATCAAAGGCCCACGAATGAACAGTGTGCCAGAGTGCCTGAATGTACTCGGGAAGAGCCGCAGATCCCATGATGCTGCTAGGTAAACCGGCCGGGAAACTCCTCCCAGCAGGAAAAAACACCTCAGAAAACGATGAATGCCGATTTCATATCATTTCGCCTCCTTCATGCTGACTCATGAGGCAATTAGGAAATGAACAAATGCACAAACACGATGAGGATTAGAAATGCAAGGGAAAGTATTCCAGCAATTCCAAACCATCCCTTCGAAGCAAACATGGTCTCGGCTGACTGGTTCCCATATTTTGGAGGCAGCCATTCGGACGAAGGGTACATCGACGTCCCAAAGATCGAGACCCGAACGTATCGATTGCGGTACGTCCTGTTCGACGGACCTTTCTAGGCGTCCACACAATATTCAGAAGCAAGATTTGCCACCTTTTTTGCCTCGTCGGGGCCTTCCACTTTCATACAACAAGTACAACATTACATACAGTGCCCAGCAAGAGGCCGGTTAGGTGTGACAGCAAAAATCCGCTTGGCGTATCATCCACAGTCCCGGCCACAGCAACCACTTCTACCCGCGCAGTCCCAGGCAAACTCAGGCTGAATATACCATTCATTATTCGACCTCCATGCCTGAAATGCTCTCTGCACCGACCATCGGTGAGAGATGCGATATCATAATATCGGTTCCTTCGTTCCTGACAACAGTAGTAGCCGAGATCAAGGTATGCCTCCTTCACATTATGGTCGCGCTTAGCGTTCTCGGTGCGGCAGATTGTTAATTCTAGGGATGACAGCGATGCTATTTCACGCTAGTATAGCCCAACCAGCCAGAGCATGTTAACTTCGCAATCAACGATGGCATCCAAAGTCATTCCAAAGTTGAAATTTCTCAAATTATACTCGTATTTCAGGTAATAGGTGGCAACGGACAGTAGAAACGTCCGTAAAGAGTCGACGCCGCCGTATCGTGACAGGACAACTTCGATCGCTTCAAACAGTGAGGATAAGAGACCAGGCCAGCATTTTGTCGAGTTCAGCAAGCGTGAAGCAAAATGGTGAACCAGCTACACCCCAGACTATTTTCAATTTGGCTCCGCTCCTAATACGGAAGTCCGCGAAAGAACTAACTATAATAAGCCCGGCTGACAAAGTGATCCATGGACGAAGTCAAACATTCCAGATTGATGGATAGATCTGGCACTGCTGCTTTGTAACAATGAACTTGGCGGGTGACTATATTGACATTTTGCCGGCTAATTCGACCGTGACTATACAACGTAGTAGTGAGGACAACGAAAGGTCTCGTTGCTCATTGCACTGCCATGCATTGCTTGCAGGCATTTGTAGGCTCTAGACAGATCGCACCCGGGGAAATGGACAGCTCGACTACAGTCTAGCGATCTAAATCGTGTATCTGTGATGGCACGATCGATTCAAATACACCGCCTTTGTATGTATGGGTATGAAAGGCCTCTTAAAAAATGATATGTCACCATCGTCACAGGATATATTTCTACACTAGCGTACCATCCACGACATTCCGGGGTCATGAATAGTGTCAAAAAAGCCAAATAATTGAAAAGGAGCCGAAGACTGCAACAAAAGGCCGTTTCTAATTATGGGCAGGGTGATATAACCGTGAATGTTAGCAGCTGCCTCTTCAGCAAGGCGCCTGAGCCAGCTTCACTTTCCCGTGACATGACAGATGTGGGTCCTAGCACACGGTCCCAAACAGGTCTAGCGTCAGCCGACCCGCGGATATAAATACCACCTGTCTTTCCGATTCTTTCCCCTCTTTTCTTTCCTCTTCATACTTACCTAGTTGGGGTGGGCCGCGGTCATCAGGGCGGCTCGCCACAGTTTGACCACCGCATTGCACAGCGCGATGGCCAGCTGTTGAGGCACCTTCTCGGGGTCTCTGCGGTGTATTCTTTGGCTTACCCTTAGTGGGTTCTTCATCTTTTCATCATCCTTGAATCCATGATTTGAGCCTGGAGAAGAGATATTTCACCTGTCAGCTGTGTGTCCAGGATTCTGCTATGGACACTGGAGTGACTCACTCACTGACCGCCTACACACGTGCCTGCCTACAGTATAAATATCATCTGCTATTCCAATCCTTCTTCTCCTTTTCTTTCCTCTTCAACTTATGTCTAGGTTGGCTGCGGTCACAAGGGCAGTCCACCACTGACCGTCTATCGCATTGCACAGCGCGCTCTGGGTGGCTGGGTAGTCCTTTCGGGGGCTGACTGGGCACTATTTTTGGCACTTCCCTTCGGGGATTCAATCTTTTCATCATGCCTTGGGTCATTGACTCGAGCCTGGAGAAGAGGGAAGCAGTAGACTGGGATTCGATGCAGCGTTGTAGCGTTCGCAGGCTGTGATGTCGCTGAACGGTTCCGTTATGACATCCCAGTAACCACCCACCACGCACAGAGCTCTAGCATCGCCATCCCGAGTTGTCATATCTTCATCCTCGCCATAACGGCCATCCTAATCAGTCTATCCACAACCTCATCTCCTAAGTACTCAGACAGTTAGTATATCTCCTCATTCTGTTCAGGATGCCCCTACGCCTCGTTTAGAACGTCTCTGACCCTATCCTCATCCAGCACGAGTTAAAGGACCTCATCCTCATCCTTACCCAGCCGTCGTCGTACAGCTTCGAGACACCTCACACAGGCTTCAGATCACCCTCACCTTCCTGTTACTACAGGAAGAACGCGGAAAACCCCACAACTAACCTACAGGTGATCGGATCCTATTTCCATGGCACCGCTTCGCTATCAGACCCGCAACGCGGCGGGGATTACTCAGACTACTCAGACGCAATGCCGCACCTCCGATTTGTGGACTCCAGTCGCTACAATAGACCGAGAAGCATTGTCTGTTTTAATACTCTTGCTTGTTTTGCCGCGATGTTTTCCTGCGCTCGTTGCGAGGACTCTGCGATTACAATCGGTATGAATCTCCCAATCCCATCCCATCCCATCACTAACACCAACGCTCACGAACCCTCCGGAAGGCGTCTGCCGTTCCTCAAAACACAGCCAATACTGTCTTCCAAGTCGAGTTGCTCGTCGATAGACACCGATGTCACTTTGCGGGATGACATTACGGCAGCCTACGGGGCCCGTCTTATCGAATGCCATTGTCGAATGGTGAAAAAGTGGCTGATGATTCCCCGATTTAGTTAATAGGCCACCGTCTCGGGGTGAAGGCCACCGTCTCGGGGTGACAGGGTTCGTAATCACTGCGATTGTCTATGTCAGCACGCACGTCTGAAGTCGCTGGCTTGGGCAAATACGTAATCTGTGTGTGAGTGATGAAGCATTCGTGCCTGTAGTCGGTAGGCCGGCAAAGGGCTCGAGTGGAATCAACGGAGGGAATACATCGGGGCTCGTACAATCACAACGGTCTAGATGTGAGCGAGGGTAGATCAACCATCAGGAGTACCGTATGCGAATTTGCAGTTGTCAGTCCATCGATAGGAAATCAAATCTTAACGGTCCACGGCTTCAGACTTCATCGCAGATCGACTTCGTTGTCAATGTGTGTTCGCGAGACCAACGCACATGGAAAACCAATCAGACCGGGGCAACGGACACATATATTTGGCAAAGAAAGAAGGACAAAGTGATACATCTCTTCTCCATCCTCGAGACCTTGACCCAAGGCATGATGAAAAGATCCCACTGTTGTGTGGGGTTCCAAAAATTGTGAGGTAAGGTAAGATCAATTAGACATTAAGTATGAGGAGGGAAGAAAAGGAGAGGAAGTTTCGGAGCAGCAGGCGATATTTATACCTGAGGGCCGCCGGCGCTAGGCTACAATCGGAAGGGTAATCACTGTTTGGACAGGATCACATCGAAGACCCCATTCGCTCCTTCCCAACGCGGGTCCACGGCTCCGGTGACACTTCCACACTCCCCATCTGGACAATGCCCTTCCAACCCCACCAAATCAAGCCAGGTGAGTCCAACGAGTTGTCAACAAATGTCCGAGTCTACGCGCATATAATAATGCCATGTCATACCTCCAGCACTCTGATCTCGCCTTCTTGCCAACGCGTTAACGGCCGCCTCAACCGCAATGCTGTCTCAGACTGAGAAGCGACACCTTGAGCCCCAAAATGGACGCGAATACACCATGATATCGAAGTTATGGACCATCCAAGAGGGATTAAAGTACTATACTTGGTCGACTGACCCCATTAAACGATCTGTCACGAATACACGTGTGCTGCTGTCTTCAGTCGAAATCGAACTCAAATCAGTCCACGTTTTCTGCACTGAGTGCTTTTGAGACTGTCCTCGCTGTTCATCGTTGCTCTCACTACAAAACCATTGAAAGATCACCTTGTTATGTTGTTGCTTCCCATGTCAGACGCGTGCTGATGGGTATGAGTCTTGTACAATGTGCTGATTTGCGATCCTTGTTGACGGTGACCATTTCTTTTGGTCCCACGCCGCCATTTACAGACACGAGTGCTGATGGCCAATGATTTTGCCCTGCGTCCCTGTGCATACCAATCTCATACGACAAGTCAACAATAGCATATAATCAAATCATATCTATTTCTTTGCTACGGTGAGTATAGTCCCCATCCTCACTAAACAATGAGACTCATCTAGTTTCTCGGGCTGACTCAATGTGTCTTCAAAAGCATATCTCCGTCTCTGGTTATTAGTTCATGGACAGTCTTCAAAACTTCAGCGACAATGTCATATCCACCGCTCTTCATACAAGATCGCGCTTCAGGGAACCTCAATTCTCCAGGATAATTGCAGCCTGATCGGGATTCCTGTGCAATTGCTAATATGACATGGCAACATTAGCCTGGATCCTGATTTTGTAGCACGCTACTAGACACACAGCTAGACGCTAACAAGCTGCCTTGTGTTATTTGTTTAATATAGACCCAAGCGAGGGGTGGATGAAACTGTGAAGAATTGTCGTGTTCAGAAGTGTGTTCATGACCTCGAGTAAGTGCGTCGTTCTTGCTGTCGCAAATTGTGCCAACAGGTACCACACATCATTCTGAAACATGACACGACAATCATTTTACTAAATCTGAGACATTTATAGCTGTAATTTCGTCATTTTCCTTTCCTTTTTCTCCGACTGTCCGATCATCCAACGCGGCATGCGAAGTTATGCACCGATGAATGCTTCCTGTCACCGATTCGAATCCCACTACACCCATCCTTTCCCAAAGTGGGGCTGGTTGTCAATAGTAGCCTGCGTTTGACACTGGCCAGCTTTTGGGAGCTCCAAAAGTCCATGGCATTCCCGATCTATCGTTACCATTGATCGACGAACCGACCTTGCATCTCGCAGGTCGTGACATGCCGGATTCAGGACATCCAACGGACAATTAGATACATATCTGGACAGAACATACTGTGTGGCCAATCGGGCTGGGGTAGGGAGCGAATGGCACAGCGTTCACGTCGAGGCTGAGCATGCGTCGAGCCATCTTAACGGATATCTTTGATGACGATGGACTCGGTTAATAGAATCTGACTGTGCAAGCTTGACCTACGAAGCTTTTCAACATCCCTTCTTGCTGCAGTATGCCCCAGCGTTACAGAAGCTCTACCGTAAGCTATAATAAGTGCAAGTTGAAGACTATGGCCCAGTCCACTGCGAGCGGAGATAGAGCGTTTTATTGCACATCCAAAACAGCCATAAACACGCATGTGTTGGGTTCCAGACAGCAGCTCTCTTCCTAAATGCTCGAAGTAACACGATTATTGTCATGGCCAGTTATGGTGATGTAAGAGCAACTTGGCTACACCCCGCGCGTAGACCCAAGGTGATATATTAGTATCTACGAGCATCCAGTGTCCCACAGATTATGAGTACCTATCATACAAGCAGATGGGCGTGTGCTGGAAAACATCAATGTCCATAGATGAGTGGTGTATGTCCATACGTGATGCTAGATGGCAGTGACCTACGCCTCCCGTCAAGCATCCACGAATCTCTTCTCCAAGTTCGAGCCACTGGTTCGAAGCGTGATGAAAAGATAAAGAACCCACTAAGGGTGTGCCAAAACAATTTGCCTGACAGTCCCCGTGGGAACCTGAACAGGTGGCCAACGCGCTGTGCAATGCGGTGGTCGTTCTGTGGTGAAATGCCCTCTTGACCGCAGTCCACCCAAGCTTGGTAAGTATGAAGAGGGAAAGAAAGGAGGAAAGGTGGCGGATGTGTGGTATTTTTAGGGTTCTTGTTGTCACGTGATGTGGTGTTAACAACCCGCCGCAAGAAGGGTTGGTTGATTGTGACTTTGGCAACTCCGCTTGAGGATCGACTACTATCTTCCACGAAAAGGTATCATTCCTGGACATTATTCCTTATCATTACTATTGGCTTTGCGGTCTTCTTACTGTTGTTGAATGTTCAGGCTCCGATGATATATCAATGCGTTGAACTGTTGTAATTCACTGGTATGTTTTATTCTTGAGGGGATACACGAGGCTATATATAAAACGAGAAGACCAAGTTGATTACAAATCAACTTGATTCTTCGTATAGGTGAACCGGGATTATTTCCGATATTGCGGCTTTGTTCCTGATCTGCGCTAGCCTCATATCACAACATGAACGATTCAATCAACAGACTGATCCACGGACACAACGATCCAACGTCAACGCTACATGCCAGGAGCACGGTATGTATCGTTCAGGTAGCTTACCCCGTAGACCGAGCTCTAAACTTTGAGTGCTGACTGTAGTATTCTCCCCAAGTGTCCCTACCTATTGCCCTCCTGCCACCCACAGGACCAAAGATCGTCGACGAACTTCCCCGGATCGACAGGCCGTGATCGGCATAGACCAACCAAGTTCTATAAAAACGACGTACGGAGATCCGTTTGAACCACGTGTACTATATACCATACACATGACTATACGCAACAGTAGCCAGGGGGGTGGGTGCGGAGACATGGTACCTGCGACAGTCATCGTCCCGGGACACTCATACAATGGGATGTCCGCAAGAGTGGGAGACATCTCTACCCCGCTGCAGTTTGATTGCAGAGTTTACAACAAGCTGTCGATTGCATATCATATTCGCAAGCTGCCACTTGAAGTTATTGCCGTCGATCGTCCACAGAATAGAATATCGAGGGTCTCGACAACGATTTGGGTTCCGAAGTATCCGCCCGATTGGGGACATACGGTCCAAAATAATACTAGTACTCTGTTCGAGGTGTAAAGCAACGACAGGTCCATGACAAGAGCGGACACTGAATGATGCCAGCGTGCAATTGCCATGGACAAACACGTGTGATGTGTGGAGCGCGGACATGACGGCAAACATCTCCGAGATACGCTTACGACGAGGCCAAATAATGAGCCGGCCCTGTGAACGCAGTCGCCAAGGATGGTTCGAGGTCTGCGATCACAGTTCATGGTATATCCTCGCTTCGAGAATGAAGCCTCTCTGTCATCGTTCAGTAGCTAGACGACGGCTCGAAGAATGACGAGAATACGTAGGCAACGTTTTGCAGAGGTCAGCAGCATCTTTGAGCAAATAAGAACCACGAAAACAGCTTCATTGCTCTTTCCATCTACAACCAGATCTATACCTCCGCGTAGCTTGTGTCTTCACGTGCTACCACTGGTCGGCAATCCGTACCCTTCCCAATTGGGACTAGCGCTATCTGCCCCGAACAAAACCAACTTTCTCGCCCATCGAACTTCTTCCTCTTCCTTCTCCTCTTCAACTTACCTAGTTCGGGTGGACCACGATCATGAAGGTGGTCCATCACAAATCACCTGCCGCATTGCACAGCGCGTCAGTCTCCTGTCCAGTTTAAACCTCCTCGGGGGCTGGAGAGCATATTGTTTTGGCACACCCTTCGTGGGTTCCTTTTTTCATCATGCCTTCAGCCAGCGGCTGGAGGATGGAGAAGAATTTGGTATGTGGATTGAGCATCATCGCTTGGAGCACGGTGTTGTCCAAGGCCGTGTCGATGTCGTTACCTATTCCTGTCTGCTGTTTGCCTTTGACTTGACCGGGAGATGATACAGTACTCTTGAGGATATGGTGCTTGTGATGTGCTAACGCCACCCTCGTTCTACAGAAACACGTCCCGATGTTGAAGCAGCTTCCGCCGTCGATGTCTCCCTCGCTTCATCACGATCCTACGTACCACATCAACACTCACGACCCCGTCCATAGGCAACCTTTCGAAGGCCGGTAATATCTTAAGCGAGGTTTGACTGGGCTATGAATGCGGGGAGTCTCATTGCTCTGTGTGTGACACATGAAGCAAAGGCTTTCTGAGGGCACGTTGACGCTGGGCATCCTGTTAAATGATACTCGGCGTAGCACGCTGTGTATGAGCCTCCATGTCTCACTCCTGTCCTGGGCAATGCAGCCTTCAGTATTTGGTAAATCGCAGACAGGATGTTCTAGGAGAAATTGCTCGCGATCCGTCGCATCCGCCGGGCGTCATCTCATCACGTATCTAGGGCAGCACCATGCTCTACGCCTTCATCATCACGGTTATTCTGTTTCTGAGTTTATCGTAGAGGTCGGACTTTTATTGAGAGTCTGCCATGAGTCGATTCCTAATGCCTACAAACCCTGTAGGGACTGACAGCGCCCGTAGACCAGCCCCTCTGACGGGCACGGATCGCTAACAACGGCCGTGAAACAGATATCCTGTCGAATGGCACAGCTAAACGATCCAGAGCACTGACTACACCGCTTGGAGTACCAATTGAACCCGCGAAGATATGTTTCACGTCCTTTTAAGGCGTTACGGACGCCAACCCGCCTGCTATCTCGACAACTGTCTTCTCCAAGCCCGAGTCAATGACCCAGGAATGATGAAAAGAATCCCCAGATGGGAAGTGCCAAAACCTATGCTCAGTAGCCCGCCGAAGCTGACTACCCAGTGCAATGGCATGGACGGTCTGATGTGAACTGTACTCATGACCGCAGCCCACCTGGACGGGGTGAGTGAAGAGGAATAAATGGAGAGGAATAGCTGGACCAACAGACAATACGTCTGCTGTAAAAGGACACATTAACTGACCAAACACTGTCTACACACCAGGAGCGACCACCACACCTGCCCATTTGGAAGCATCTCTTCTCCAGCCTCGAGTCATGACCCAAGAGATGGTGAAGGTGAAAAGATGAGAAACCCACGAAGGGTGTGCCAAAAAAATATGCTCTCCAGCCCCCGAGGAGGTTTAAACTGGACAGGCGAACACCGCGCAGTGCAATGCGGTGGACGTTCTGTGGTGGACTGCCTTCATGATCGCGGTCCACCCGAACTAGGTAAGTTGAAGAGAGAAGAAAAAAGAAGCAAGCATTGGGGAGAGAGGTGATATTTATACCTGAGCAGGCGGAACGGACTGGCAGTTCCCCGGGGGGGGGGGGGGGGTCTGTTGACACGTGCCATAGGTGAATACTGGTAGAGCAGAGTCCGGGAAATTTCCAGCCCACCACTGCTTCCCTCTCCACAGTCTCGCGGCTACGTCTCGAAGCATACTGGTATAAGCGGTTAATGCAGAATATCGCAGATAATGTTCACATTCAACGATTTGGTAAGTTTGCCCGAGCCTGAGAAGTAACGGCGCACCCCGTGTTGATGGCTGCATTAGGCTTTCTACAGGTATCTCACAAAGCCGTCTGGCCCGATCACAACCTTGCCGTGCCCCTAGTCCGTATTCGAGCAATAATTATGTGAATCCCGTCAAGCCCGTTCGCTGTGTCGAGCTATCGGTGGGAGGCATTTGCCCTCACAGATATTTGATACCACACACAATACCACGACCTTTTCGAAGTTCACATTGTGGCACTGGACAGGAAATGGACGGCAAAGTTTTAGTGAATATGTACTTCGAGAACTGCTCCAACCGCGCTCGAAAACCGTTAGATGACATTCAGGAAGCGTTCGCTCGCGTTCGGGAATCCTTGGACAAGGATGCAGCAAGCGTTTGAAAGGCGTCCAGGAAGCGCTTCATTATATTAGGGAAGCGTTCAAATACGTTCAGAAAGCCCTCGGATGCGCCCAGTAAACTTTCGATCACGTTCGAAATCGTTCGATGGCATTCAAAAAGCCCGTTGCTGGGTTCGGGACACACTCAAGACGCCTTCGAAAGGTGTCTGATTGTGTCCAGAAAGCCTTCAACAAGATTCAAGCATTCGAGCCTTCAGAAACGCTTCAATAACATCCAACCCGTCCCCAGCCGCCGAAATCCTCAAGCAGCGCCCAAGTAAGATTTTCTATCTCCGATTGAGAAACGCCCAATACCTTGATTGCCTCACACGAAGAGATTGACGGCCCTGGGTGCTGCAAACGTTTCATACTGCAAGGCCTCCATCACGATGAGATTCCTTTAACTAGCTGAGTTTCTTGTATACGTGTTTTTAATTCTGGATAGCAGAGTTCTTGGGGGTCAATAAGGACTGGTGAATGGGAACTTATATTTGAGAAATGTTCAGAATGATTTAACGAAGAAGAGGGACAGTGTTGGATTTATCGCCTGGGAGTGTACTTGCTAGCTGATTGGTAAACGTTGAACATTTAGACGTATGCTGATGTGGGTATTGAATGATTCGACCGCTCAGCTTCCATTCGACATACTTTACAAGAACCTTCCATGTGGTGTAGAGGGTCTTCCCACGAAACATCACAGTATACTCATTGTCATGGCTAAACAAATGACCCTTTCCATTCACACGAGTTATCCAACGGTCTCTCGTCTTCAGGATGAGCGCTGTTGTACAAGCGGTGTGTCGCACCTGTCGGTTACAGCAAAAGCAGCGTAGAGGTTTCGTGCTTCCCCGTGCCTTTAACGTTCATCAGGCGAGGAGTTCGAGGAGCCGGTGCGAATATGGAAGGGGTCCTGGGAGATTCGAAACAGGTATCAGTCTGAGATGATAAGATCATCCCAGCAAGAAAGGATCGGGTTTGACAGGACGGGGAATACATGGAAGGGCAAGAGGAAAGTGGATAGGGCGCCAGTTATGATACTTTACCGTTGACTCTGACGATGCCCTAATGACTGAAAGATGTCCGTGGGACACCGTCACTAGTCCGGCACCCGTTAGACTGTAGCTTTGACCGCAGCACAGAGTGAGGTGTACTGACTGGGATGCTGCGCAGACATGGATAGACTGGACTCGAAGTATCTGGGTCTTGATGAAGAGTCTGGAAGTCTCGGGCCGCGGGTTGCTGTCGTATAGAAGGTGACGCATCGAGATGAGCGTAGAGTTGGGAAGATGACAAAGATGACGACAGACCGCAAACAGGAACTCACCGATGCTGCTCAGCGCGTAGGACGATGACAACCATGGTCTTCAGAATCAAATGACATTCGATAGGAACTAGAGATATACGGCGAGAACGTCGAGTAGCGCCACGTACTTATGAACGACAATCAGCGTGTGGATGTCATCTCTCTTCTCCAGACTCGCGCCACTGGCCCAAGCATGATGAAAAGATAACCCCACGAAGGGGATGCCAGAAAATACGTCCCCCAGCCCCCAGAAGGTGACTGAACAGGCGACTGCCGCGCTGTGCAATGCTACAGTCTATCTGTGGTAGCCCGCCCTCTTGACCGCGAACTACCTGAACTAGGTAAGTTTGGAGAGGAGAAAGAAGAAGAAGAATTTCGGTGGGCGAGAAAGTTGGTTTTGTTCAGGACAGACCACGCTAGTCCCGATCGGGAAGGGGGCCTATGAATGGAATGTCGACATTGGCAATTCTCACGGGCTGCCAGACCTCCTTGCGGCTGATAGACAAATTATTTGTTGACATGCGCTCTGGTTATTCTGGTGATGATTTGTTCTTGCTTCTTGTCTAGATAGCCTGACAGGACGCTCTGTGCTGCTCGGCCATAACGTTAGTGCGGTGGTCAAAGACTATGACACACATCATTGGGAATTATATTATCACGCTGGCTGTGAGAGTCTCACTTCCTGTAGTCCATGCGGTCAGTGGGGTTGATCTGTTCTGCTGTCACCGGTCTTCTGTTCTGTTCTAACCGGGCCTAGGAGGGCGCTTCCTGTCCACCTCCGTAAGGACTACTTTCGGATCCGGATGAGGTTCTCCGGCATCAAACATTGCTACAGCAATGTTCGAATTTGGCTTCCATGTTTTGCACAGAGAAACTATCTCCAGCCCCACCGCCAAGATGATGGTGAAGCGGCTTAGGCTAAATTAGGTTAGACCACAGATCACCCGATACGTCATAATGGAAATGTAAGTTACCTGACAAAATAATACGCCCGAAGTCCCCGCTTCTTCGTTTCCAATGGCTCAGAGAGAGCCGTCCACGCCTCGTTCTAAAGATAGAACTGAACACCGAACACATTTTAGCGCCCAGAAAAGTCACCTGATAAAAAGATTGGGGATGAACTCCGCCTGGGTTGGGACCTTCCCTTTACTCCAGAAAGCAAAGCAGTGTCTACATCGCATGTCAGCTATGGCATCTCTATCTATATCATTTAGTGACGGAAACCGGGGTACGCAGGTAGGAATCAATAATGGATCAATACATCTTCCCCCGGGTAGGTTTCATAAGACCCCTTACCAAGCTGAAATTGACTAATCACCGTTAACCTAGAGCGACCGGAAACTCCACCAGCCCCTCTATCGACCGTCCCGTTTCGCCGCGACCCAGACTTTGTCAGTCGCGACAAACTGCTCGATGAGATACATAGAAGAATCTCAGTCCCAGGTTCCAGGATAGCTCTTGTGGGCATCGGTGGTGTCGGGTGAGTGTAAGGAGGTTAGCGGGTAGGTCAGTGCTAACAATCCACAGGAAATCGCAACTTAGTATCGAATACTCCTACCGCGTCCGATCCCAATCACCGGCGACATGGGTTTTCTGGGTTCATGCAAGTAACGCGGTCCGGTTTGAGCAAAGTTTCCGGGATATCGCCGACCAGGCCAAAATGGTCGGGCGCCAGGATCCCACAGTGAATATATTCCGACTCGTCGAAAGCTGGCTCCAGGATAGCAAGAGAGGAAAGTGGTTGCTGATTCTTGATAATATTGATGACGATGGGTTCCTTCGCCAGCCCCTGGCGACAGGTCAGCAGGGTGCGGAGGTCGGCCAAACCAATGCCTCGACAAAGCCACTATTAGAATTCCTCCCCCAAAGCCCGAACGGTTCAATAATTATCACAAGTCGGAGCCGAGAGGTAGCATTGAAAATTGTCGACCGCCAGGACATCATTAAAGTCGAACCAATGAAAAAGCCCGAGGCGCTAGAACTGCTCCAACGAAAAGTTGGACTGCCAGCGGAAACCCCTGATATTCTGAAGTTGGTGGAGGAACTGGAGTTCATGCCACTAGCGATCATACAGGCTGCCGGCTACATCGTACATCGAGCGCCTCGCTGTTCTGTCTCCCGGTACCTAGAAATATTTCGGAAAAGTGATCGCGAAGCGACAAAGCTTCTTGATTATGAAGCTGGTCATCTCTATCGAGATTGGGAGGCAAAGAATTCGATTCTGGTTACATGGCAAATATCCTTCGACCATATTCGCCGAATAAGACCACCGGCCGCTGATTTGCTCTCTCTCATGAGCTTTTTGACCGACAGGGAGTCTCAGAGGATCTTCTTCGAGCTCAATACGAGATCAAAACCGACGATTCGAGCTCGGAGGAGTTTACGTTGGAGCACAGTGACGATGATATGGATAGCACGTCTGGATCTAAGACGGATTATAATTTTGAGGATGATATCACAACATTAAGAGACTTTTCATTTATTTCTATCGAAAAGGACAACACGGTCTTCACAATGCATCGGCTGGTGCAACTGACTGTGCGTGTCTGGCTGAAAACTGATGAACAGCTAGAGCGATGGAAGGAGCAATTTATCATGATCCTGTGGCAAAGGCTTCCGACAGGTGAATATGAAAACTGGGCACAGTGCCAGCCGCTCTTTCCACATGTGAAATCAGCCATGTCACAACGACCAGAATCACAAGACTCACTAGAAAAATGGGCTACGCTGCTTTACAGAGGGGCATGGTATGCGCGAGAACGCGGAAGTATTGCGGAATCAATGGATATGGCATCTAGATCGCGGAAGCAAAGGACATTAATGTTTGGCCCCGAGGGTGAACAGACCCTCAGTAGCTCTGCGATGTTAGCGGACGCACACCGACTGGAGGGGCAATGGGAAGAGGCAGAACAACTCGAGGTGCAGGTGATGGAGACTCGCAAGACGAAGCAGGGTGCGGACCATCCTGACACGCTGACGAGTATGGCCAATCTGGCATCGACGTATAGGAACCAGGGCCGATGGGAAGAGGCCGAGCAACTCTTTGTGCAGGTCATGGAGACTCGCAAGACGAAACTCGGCGCGGACCATCCCTCAACGCTGATGAGTATGGCCAACCTGGCGTCGACACTCTGGAACCAGGGCCGATGGGAAGAGGCAGAACAACTCGAGGTGCAGGTGATGGAGACATTCAAGACGAAGCTCGGCGCGGACCATCCCTCAACGCTGACGAGTATGGCCAACCTGGCGTTGACGTATATGAACCAGGGCCGGTGGGAGGAGGCCGAGCAGCTCTTTGTGCAGGTCATGGAGAATTTCAAGACGAAGCTCGGCGCGGACCATCCTGACACACTGACGAGTATGGCCAATCTGGCGTCGACATTCTGGAACCAGGGCCGGTGGAAAGAGGCAGAGCAACTCTTTGTGCATGTCATGGAGAATTTCAAGACGAAGCTCGGCGCGGACCATCCTGACACGCTGACGAGTATGGCCAACCTGGCGTCGACACTCTGGAACCAGGGCCGATGGGAAGAGGCAGAACAACTCGAGGTGCAGGTGATGGAGACTCGCAAGACGAAACTCGGCGCGGACCATCCCTCAACGCTGACGAGTATGGCCAACCTGGCGTCGACGTATATGAACCAGGGCCGGTGGAAAGAGGCCGAGCAGCTCGAGGTCCAGGCCATGGAGACTCGCAAGATGAAGCTCGGCGCGGACCATCCTGACACACTGACGAGTATGGCCAACCTGGCGTCAACGTATAGGAACCAGGGCCGATGGGAAGAGGCCAAGCAGCTCGAGGTCCAGGTCATGGAGAATTTCAAGACGAAGCTCGGCGCGGACCATCCCTCAACGCTGACGAGTATGGCCAACCTGGCGTCGACGTATATGAGCCAGGGCCGGTGGAAAGAGGCAGAGCAGCTCGAGGTCCAGGTTATGGAGACTCGCAAGACGAAGCTCGGCGCGGACCATCCTGACACGCTGACGAGTATGGCCAACCTGGCGTCGACGTATATGAGCCAGGGCCGGTGGAAAGAGGCAGAGCAGCTCTTTGTGCAGGTCATGGAGACTCGCAAGACGAAGCTCGGCGCGGACCATCCCTCAACGCTGACGAGTATGGCCAACCTGGCGTCGACACTCTGGAACCAGGGCCGATGGGAAGAGGCCGAGCAGCTCTTTGTGCAGGTCATGGAGACATTCAAGACGAAGCTCGGCGCGGACCATCCCTCAACGCTGACGAGTATGGCCAATCTGGCGTCGACGTATACGAAGCAGGGCCGGTGGGAAGAGGCCGAGCAGCTCGATGTCCAGGTTATGGAGACAAGCAAGACGAAGCTCGGCGCGGACCATCCTGACACGCTGACGAGTATGGCCAATCTGGCGTCGACATTCTGGAACCAGGGCCGGTGGAAAGAGGCAGAGCAACTCTTTGTGCAGGTCATGGAGACTCGCAAGACGAAGCTCGGCGCGGACCATCCCTCAACGCTGACGAGTATGGCCAACCTGGCGTCGACACTCTGGAACCAGGGCCGATGGGAAGAGGCCGAGCAGCTCTTTGTGCAGGTCATGGAGACAAGCAAGACGAAGCTCGGCGCGGACCATCCTGACACGCTGACGAGTATGGCCAATCTGGCGTCGACATTCTGGAACCAGGGCCGGTGGAAAGAGGCAGAGCAACTCTTTGTGCAGGTCATGGAGACTCGCAAGACGAAGCTCGGCGCGGACCATCCTGACACGCTGACGAGCATGGCAAACGTCGCCTATACCCTTCGCTCGTCGGGTCAAAGCAAAGCCGCTTTGCTGTTAATGGGCGAATGCGTTCTACTTTGTGACCGAAAACTAGGCCCTGACCATCCACATACTATGTCCTTCAAATCTGCCCTTAACAAATGGCGTAGGAAGGACGAGTCTCTATCTTTCGAGAATATTAAAGCGCCAACCGAAACCAACGATGACCAAATCCTAGCCAGTCCCACAGAAACCCCCGAGCCAGTTTCCAAACCTGACCGACATGGTAGGCGCAAAATCTTCTCGCGCCTCTTCAGTAGAAAATAGGGCCTGACCCTGTTCAATTGCCATGGAAGGAAGCTTGTTTTGGTATATGACAAACTGAGGGGGTGGTCAAATACCACTAGGACACTTCGGAAAAGGCTTATTCATCGTTCGCCCAATTTGCCTTAATGTGTTTACACAACATGCCACAGTTCAACAAGGGAGACCCCTGAGATCGATTGAGCGATCTCAACAACCTTCAATCCATCATCTTATCCTGTTGGGACATCTTCAGTACTAGCCAGTACATCAATTCCTCATCCTGACAATATATAATAGTGAAAGATAAGGAAATCAACGAATCTCGTTATCGCAAAGATAAATCTCTCTCTTTCTTTGACGATATGCATTTAGATATAATATCCGCCAGTTGGGAACCCGTCACACTGAAAGATATAGCTTCTATAAAGTAGTATTCAGGAAGGAGCTCGTATTCAATGAAGTTTACTGTCAGAACCTTTGGGCAACAAGACTATGTCTGTCTGTATAGCAGTTTATAGAAACTTTTTTTTTTTTTTTTTTTTTTTAATAAACGTGGTATCTTACGGGCCCCTATTCGTTCGATGTTCCGTACCATACGTCAAGACTGTTCAAAACAAGCATGATTTGCAGCCTAGCCGAGTCTAGCCTAGGCAGTTTGAGCATTGCCTTGGCGGTGGGGCGTGGGACCATTTCTCTATGTAAAACATGGAAGCCAATTTCGAATATTGCTGTACAGGGCATTCCAAAACTCATTAGACATTCAGCGCACATCACAATACAGCCCTGTCTCCCCTCGGTGGCAGTGAACACGTAGCCCGTGTCTTCACGCTGGGACACAACTGCAAACAACAAAATACCTCGTCGCAGCCACACGATCCTCTTCTCCAAGCCCAAGTCGCTGACCCATGGCATGATGAAAAAGATGTAATAACCCCACGAAGGGGTTGTCAAACAATATGCCTCGCAGACACCCCGAGGTTGTCTGGACAGGCGGCCGCCGCGCTGTGCACTGCGACTGGCGTTCTATGGTGGGCCGCCCTCATGACCGCAGCAAACCGAAACTAGGTAAGTATGAAGAGAAAGAAAAGAGGAGGAAGATACGGGAGGGGAGGCGATATTTATACCCGCGGGCTGGCTGGGTCGTCACGTGCTAGGCATGCAACCCGGCTGCCCGTCAGCGACGTGGGTGACGAACATCCCTGACGGTGTCCATGTCAGGCAGGTGCTCGCTAAACGCTCACAGACAGACTGTCACACCTCCGTACATATTCGGACGGTTTCAAAATGTCGGTTCAACCAAAGGTAAGTTCGCCCTGGTCCATTAATCATCCAGGATCAGTAACTAGCTGATCCAGAGTGTCAGGTATCAGCAGCAATATTCTACGCGTTAGTCGTCCTCCATTTGCAGCTCTAGCGACAGCTCCTCAACTGCCCTGGCTGGAGCTCTCGTGATCCAGAAGTCCGAAAGTAAGTACATCCCCTGCATCAAGGACATCCTGCCCGTAGATATCGATACCTGTGCAGTTCTGATCAATGATCGTGATAGATATTACATGGATAGAAACCCTCGAAAAGTCCGTTCAACGAGACCGAGCACCTCCTCCCCTTTGCAAATGAAGGACATCATACTGCTGTTAATGTGTCTGGGCAGGTAATCATGTTGTCTGCATATATAATTCCCCCAGCTGCCAGCGTTGAAAGCCTGTGGTGGCCCATATGGTGGTTTCGACCTTGGAAGCGCTGTTCATGACGACTTGGCACATTGCTTAAAGCTCCCTGGAATACTTATGGACTGAGAAGTCACTGGAGGTCGACAGCCCCCTGTCTCTATCTTCTGTGAACTACCTTTCGCCATGCACCCTTCCCAGCCAACGGCCATTCAGACCTTCGTCCTGCCTGACGCAGATCACTTTTCGAACAGTGAAAAGCTTACCGACAAATGCAACGCTGACAGTTCCCGAATATTTAAATCGCGCTATTGACACGCGAGGAAAGCTATCGCCAGTGCCGAGGGCTAATCATTCGCCTCGGTCTCTAGCTACAGCCACCGGATGCCCATTATCCGCGAACATGACAGTCCTCAATGTGACAACTGTCAGGAAGCTTCAAATTCTTGCAGCAACTGTCAATGCAAGAGTCCGCATGCGAGTTCATCGGCTTGGAGGCTTGTCAGTATGATGCCCCGTCGCAATGAAAATTGGAGTTGACAATTCATTTCAGAAGATGCTTTTAGCGTTCGCATTTCGCATCCTTCATGCCCGGTCGTTCCTCCTAATACTTCGAGCAACTCACTTCAATCCTTCCTGGGGGACAATAGCATGCCTCACAATGTGTCTATCAAAGCTATGAGGTTCGCATTGCCTTTCGATCTACAGGTGTTTCGAACAGTGTTTGCACACAACATGACAATGGCCTTCCCTTTGCTGTAACCATTCCGGTACAAAACTAGGCATTATACGACCTCTTTCCTTCGGAAATTCCGCGATTCAAATGATAGCACACCCAACGTTCGAGTCGTATTTGCTTGCAGTTCTACAGAGATAAACCGAACACCAAGAACCTCAATGTCACATGTGAAGGAATTGCCTACCTGGCACCTTATACATGAGTACTTCATGACGTGAATGTTTGCGGTTATTGAGCTTACATACATCAGGTACTCACTTAGTCACCACAGTCACCTGACTCTGTACCTCTTCTCTCACTTCCCACGGTCTCTCTTCCTTCCTCTTCTCTCTCTCTCAGATAGCAGAAGATAGCAGCAGATAGCCAATACACCTGCTTCTCACCCGTTCACGATCATCCTGTACATCTCAAACTCTCAGTTATCAAAGTGGCCCTTCCACAAATTCAGCCCAGGACACGATCCGATCCGAATGTCTATCGAAGACTCTTCAATCTATTCCGAGTGCCATGGATGACACCGGCTTACTCAAGTCCATTACTGGGGGATCTACAACGCCTCGCACTGTTTTTGGACTGTTCGAGGCTACACCGATTGAGCTTTCACAAACACCGGCGCATCACCCAAGTTCTGTTCAACTCGATTTCCGCTGAAATCGACAGCCAAACAATTTTTTTTGAAATAAGTTGAGTATTTCATTCCTCCTCATCCTCCTACTCTGACGAGCTCACATCTGAAATTCTCATCAGCTAGAACTATCCTCATGATCGATCTTCGCTGCGCGTTATTCGACGCTCACAGCTCTAATCCGTTCTTTCGTCCTCGTGGAAAGGCATTTAATCTCTTAAGTCCTCGCGGCATCAACGATCGACTCGCAAATTCGAATAGTTCAGAGTTGACATCCACTTATTTTATAACATGTTGGCCTCTCGCAAATTAGGTCCACCATGTCGATCAAGAAGGTTCGATACCTCATTTCTCAATTCGTCTCCGCGCGGCAAGCATCTGGGATCATGGATATTCCATTCATATGGCTGTCTGTCTTCTGCTTGGATCCTTACTCCCAAGCGACTTGGCATTCCTCGACGTTGTGGGAATAGCCAAACTCTGAACAACGTAATTTGTCGAAAAAGGAAAAGAGGGAAGGGGTCGCTGCTCGTGGCGCCCCTACATAATGATTGCTTTGCCTGACGCATCTTTGTTCCAGACTCTGCGTGTCAGGTTTCTGTTTGACAGGCTACGCCTCGACCGTCTGTAAGCGGCAAAATGTGGGGGAGCTCACCGTTCAACGGTATGATGTAAAAGGATGAACTGCATTCATTTCAATAAATACGGATACTACGGATCGATTGAGGTCGCCAATTTCCTCGTCTATTGCGCTCGCGATCAGTCTCCTGCAATACGTCGATCGGAAACGGCTTCCCTACCAAACGGTCATCTGTCCAAATCTATGTATGTAGAGACTTCCCACTAAATCCAAAAGCTTACGATCCCCAAGGTCAAAAATAAAATGACATTCATTCTCAGTTTCATAATTGAGCTTTCGCAGGACGAATGACACCCATGGCCCATGTTTACCGGTTGAAGAGCGAGGCATCCAGGATCTGGATGCTAATTGCCAATCTTCAGTTGGGAGCGATATTCCTTTAATGCAGGATGGCATACATTGCGCAAGGGGTCTGATAACTCAGGAATCTTGCGGCTCGCCTGATTCCATTTTTCGAGCATTTTGAAGGCACTGAACGAATTTTCCTTCGGCCGACATGCGAGACAGTGAGAGGCACTGACATGACATTCTTTGCGTGGAAACCACAGGGGAGAAGTTACTCTGAGGCCTAGAGAAACCTACGTGTTAAGGTGGGCTCGGCAACTGAAGAACTCTGTGCGATCCGTATCGCAGGATACCAGGAAAAATCCGGGACAATTTTAAGTCTTTGGGAATACGGGACCTCGAAAAAAAACAACTGTCGGTCGTTCGGGACGACTGATATTCAATTGTGGTTGTCTGCCTCCGCGCGTTCCCGAGCCGACTTCCACAGTTGTCATAGGTAACGAAGGTCCTGACTCCGCCTGAAAACGATACAGCGCAAAAGGAGCATGTCACAGTCCGATCATGCTGTGGGTTTCATGCTTCTGGTGCTACCTTCTGGCTTGTTTGGTATAAGTCCGCCGGTGGTACATATCAAAGCTCCGATCCAGCGAGAATGAGGTCATGGCACGGTTCCAAGCCTGCTCCAGGAAAGAGGTGGTCTATGACATGTCTTTACCTCCCTTTCGCCCTTCTCATTCTTTGTCTTGGTGTTGGCTTGCAGCGCTCGTGAAGTCTGATTGTGACAAATAACGGGGTTTAGTCATGACCACGGCCAGGCTGTTATGAGGAAAATCTAGAGAACTGTCAAGTTTACACCTGGCAGCAGACTGCACAAGGCTTTCCGCTTCATTCGTTCAATCATGATGCGCTGTCCCCGAATACACAATTCGGCGAGAGGGAAAAACGCAATCCTTGATCTATGAATGAATGGAACACAGTTTTCCTTCGAAGGTCTAGCTTGGAGTTCAAATGAAGAGAGATTTGAGAGGAACAAGGACGCAAAGTGTCCATGTTGAGTCAACACAAGATGAAAATTGACCAGATTCTATGGCTCCCGGAAGGTTCACTCGTTTCGGTGAACGATATTCCCACCGGCACCGACAAAACGACACTACACGAGTGGTTTCTGAACAGATGGGACATGTGGGGCATGCAGTGCATCTCCAGGAGCCATAGAGGGACCGAGTCGAATTGGAAGTATAAAATGGCTAGCCCTTGCTCGTCAACAATGAGCAAAACTATATGCCTCTGGCATACCAATGCCAGACTCAGGTCAAGCCAAGACGCGGTATTAACCGGCTGACAACACTGACAATTCCGAAACTCTCATATATATCGGTCAACTCTCTTGTCGATCACGAACAGTAGCACGGAAGTTACACGCTATGTTTCACCGACGAACGTCATGATCTCCGCTGGGTTCAACGCGAAAGGTGAAATACAGTATCAGAATTTCCATCCTCTCAAGCACCCTTACCCGAAATTTTCCTCGATGGGAGAGTATCTATCTAGAACCCCAATGGAGGTCTGATATCAGGACATGGGCTCGATATTCGGCCTGGAAATGTCTCGTGAAATTTACTCATACCGACATTCCCCTCAGAGTTGCAAACGCTTGTCGTGGTGTGTTACCGTGTCTTCTGTGTCTGTTCTGAAGCGCTTTGGAGAACCAATCGCTGAATCATAAGCTGCTTGATATTTTCACTGTCTTTCTTAAAAAAGAAAAAGAAAGATAGACTACCTTTGGAGGAGCGCTCAACGAAGACTCTTTACATCCGTGGCCATGCACTCCCTTTGGGGTGGCTTCAAGGCAAATTCCCGCCGGTATTGTGTCAAAGATCTCTCATCACGCATCTCTTTTGTTTCAATGGGATAAACAGATACACAGAAAGATGTCGAGTTATAGCCCAAAAGGCGAGAAAGCGGAGCTCCCGAAGAGCCAGACCACTATTGTGAAAACATACTGAATGGCGTGGAAGAGACGAACAAACTTTTCGCAAGAAGAGGGACATTATGCCGGTCGTTCACAACGGTTAGGATAATCAAGCTACTGGGCCTGAGCAATGCCAAGAATGCCGCGACGTGGTACGCAAAGCGTCTACGGAGCACTGGTCTGTTGGCATATCCTGCAAACTCGACAGAACACCCAGGCGGGCACAACTGGTCCCCAACAGGTGGAGGTCTGGTTAAAACACTCATTAGCCCCGGCGTAAGCTGGGGCAGGTGTTTTTAAGGCTGTAACATTGATTAGAAAGCGTTATTCAGCGTCGTATTACAAGAGACGTGTCCCTCCGGATATTCAAGCCTTCGGAAATTGACAGGTCTCCACAAAGCAAGCACTGTCCACGACACAAGCCTTGAGAGACCCGTAAAATACATTCGTCATTCTGAAGGTGCCGTTGCGGTATTGGTGAGCCAAAGTATACTGACTTCTCCCTACCCCTGGTGTGTCGCTTCCTATCGCGACAAGCACAAATGATCCTAAAGTGCCTGAGCAAGAATTCGGGGGTCTACGAGGATTGAAATCACATAAACAGAACCAACAATTCCTTGGACCCACCTACATGGGGTGGATCCACAAGCAAATCCCATAGGGGTACACTGGGCAACTCATGATTCGGGTCCGGCAGGTCTCTAATGGACCCTTCTGGTGAGAAATAAACGGATGATCGGCATGGAGCTATGTGGCTCCAACCTGAACTTCCTTACCTTACTTGCCGTTGCGATGGACCAATTGTCGGATCCAATCACGTCCCTCGGTGGTCGCCTATCGCCCTATCGCAACAGCCGACGACAACTAGCTATGGATGCAACATTTGAGGGGGTGGTTTCAGGCCAGCACAACGCCTAGGTCCCGGTGGACGTCTACACAGCGAAACCTGGAGATGAACTACGTTTTCAGCCCCAGCGGGCAGTTGGAATGTCCTTATGCAAAGAACCAGGAGTTTGCAAGGCACATAATATGACATCAAATCGCCTGTATACGTAACCGGTGAAAGGAGACGCATTTAGCCAAGTTTCGAGCTACCGGGAGCCTAGGGTAATGGCGTAGCATGCTCTCGAATACGGAGTCAGTACCCCAGGTCAATAAAGACGTACGGCGGCTCATCAATTGCTGAATGGGACACTGAACCCCTTAAGGACATTACACAACCAATATATGTTAATAGCTTCCGCCACGAATCAAGTATCCTCAGAGAAAGGGTTATATACATACAGAGGGCTAGCTTAGTGCAATGCCCAATAAATGTAGAGCCCACAGCTTATGTCTAGACCAGTTCTCTACTCTCCGGATATCTACGAAAGTGTCCTGGTCCGTCTCTACAATGTATATAGAAGGCAAATATGAGCAGAAAGTAAGATCAGGATGAGAACAAGATGGAATTGTTCCAACATGTTAAGAATCAGTCATGAGCTGTTCTTAAGGCAATTAAGTCCCAAAATCGTGGCAAATAGTGCCAACCGTTGCAACCAATTTTGAGGATGCACTTCGCGGCATGCATTTAAGGGCTTAGAGTATCCTAGGAAGTGTAAGACCAGGTCTAAGGTAGGCCACAAGCATGCTCTTCTTCACTAATGCCCCTTCACTCTACCGTAACAAGGCAAAGACCAGAAGGTAGTGGAAAATTCCGGTCATAGGGCCCTTAGTAAGCCCGCATACACCTCGCTGGGGCACATAGTGCAGGTGCCCCAGCACTTTGTTGCGTTGCCCTCAGACAGACTCATCACCCCGCCCGCGCGTCTGTACATCGAACACAAGTCTCTATCTATCACCATTTCTCCGGTATCTTACAGCAGAAACATACATATCGATATTTCCATTCCCAGGGAGCAAGAGATGGAGCACATTAGCCAGCACCTTGCGGTCTGGGCGGCTGATGTTAGCCCGAATGACGACGGGCTGGCCGTCCTGGGGCTCAGAACCGACATCGTTGGATCTCTACGGGCCTACGGCCTGGAGACCCCATCTGCTCTTCAGAAAACTGCATCCAGATTGATTTCGAACCACCGCGACCTGTATGTGGAAGCACCGTCGGGTCAAGACCGCTCTGAGACCCTCGTCATCAATCTTCTCCGCCACATCGACACCACATCTCCCACCACACAAGCCATAGTTCTCGTGTTCACCGACCAGCTCGCCCGTGAGCTTGATACCCTTGTCCGTGCCATGGGCCGGCAGCTTGCCATCAAATGCCACTGTTGTGGCAGCGAAGACGACCCCGCGTCCGATGAGAAGGCTCTGGTATCCGGAACCGCCATTGTTATTGGCACTGCGGAGCGCCTTGCACATCTTTGCGCGGACGGTTATCTGAACAAGGACGGTCTGAAGCTGCTTGTGCTGGATGACGCCGATGATGTCCTGGACACATCAATGGAGCATTTCCTTGACATTTTCCATTCTGTTCGCGGCCCCCATTTTCAGATCTGTCTCTACTACTGGGACTTGTCATTCCAATTCCAGGATTGGACCTTCCGCCGCCTGGTTAACTCTCCTGTGCAGATCTACGGCAATCTTCCTGTTTAATCATTCTCTGCAATTTCCTGTTGTGTTTTTCTCTAGATTTTCGTTTTTATTTAATTGTTCTCCTTATGCAGTTTACTACTGTATGATTAATGACAAACAGATTATTCATCCATCAATATTTCATCTCTCACTCCCAGATTACATGTGAATGTAGATTTCACGATCTGGGTCTACGGCGCGCAGCTGAAGCAATCCAAATACAATCGAGATGCACGAGTATTCTGTTGCAACCCTCGTTTTATCTGCAAATGTATCTCCGGGAGTCCTCGATGACTGGAACACTTACTAAGGCTCAACTCAGGACACCTCGATCATTGACCTTTGCACAAGCCCGAGTCACTTACGCTGACACAAGGTAAGTTCACTGCATGGTTCAGTTAACCTCTCGGTAATATTCTCTTTGGAAACACTCTAATACTTCATTACTCTATAACTCCAGTCAATTTCCTTTTCTTCGTGCCCGATCCCCGCACCCACAAACGACAGATCATACGAATGCCATTAAATTCACAAAATTAGCGTTGGGACATATGCTATCACTATGCTTTCACGCCTGTCCTGTGCCCCTATGAACAATACTCAGACTGTATATTCGTAGCAGGAATTTTGGCAGCTTTTAGATTTCAAACGTCCAGGAGCAAGGAAGTACGATAGTCCGCTGTGATATATACCTTTCGAAGGGCTTGGATCCCGTCCGAGCCGGTGTACACACTGTTTCTGGTCAGGAATTGTGCAATGCTCGTGCGCGGCAAACGATTTGCATAACGCGGTGGAAAAGATGATGCAGACCTAAAATGACAGCATACAGGGATTCAATTTTTCTATCAACAGTCCCTCCTTTCAAGCAGCCACTTCCTGTGCCGTTCTCAACGCATGACTGAGCGGGCGAGCAAAAAGTTTATTGACAGCATTTAGTCCGGGACAATTCGTCCGTTTCTCTCTAGAAGATATAACTGTGTATTTCCCCCTCTCCTTTGGTCCTCGTTATCTTCTACAAAACACCTACATCATTCAACGCTCTCCGACCAATCGACAGCAAGCAATACATGATCCCGTTGCTATCGCATTCGGAAAGTTACCTTCTTCTGAGGAATAAGTGGCCGCTGTCCCCAGCAAAGAACGCGATGTGATCCAACACACCGGCTCAGGAGGCAGGTCTACGGCGCTCATACCCAACCTCCGCAGGCGATTGATGCGGATACTACACACGATACAAGCATTTCTACTCATGTCAATCACAGGCGTTGAAGAGGAGAAAACCTCTCTCTACCGACTCTGTTGTAAACGACTAAATGCCAAACACCTTTATCATCGGGACTGTTTCCCTGGAGGTAACCTTGTCACGGTAACACGAATAGACGTGGCCTATAAATCTCGCTATTGTGCGTTGTTCCGAGGCAAAGTAAACTATTCGGCCTTCCAAGAAAACGCTTGGAATTGACGCCAACGCCATCGTCCAAAGTAGACTGCTCATAGGCTCTTGGCTTTGCTTGTCCCAGTGATACTGGGCCCCATCTATCATTGCTTGCCTTGTGTCTTCATCAATAACGCTTCCCTGTGCAAACCTTCGTTTAGTCGTCATCTTATTCGCATCTGGTGCGCTACCCTTTCACTGTAAACAACATCGTTCTCCCTCTTTGGGTCTGGGCATCTAGAGCGGTCACTCAAATAGGGTCTCCATCCAGAACCTCTGCGTAGGGCGCCTAGCCAATAACATTCAAATAACCCGCTGAGGAGCTCGCATCCGGCAAGGAATTTCTTATGGTTAAAGAGATCGCAGAAGTACCCGGCCGGAAACGGCAGAATAGCACTCGGCATGTCAATTCAAAAGGAGATGTAGCCAATCTCCGTGTTTGCTTCACCTTCTGCACAGTTTTTTCTAAAATACGATGAATTCTGTGTTTAGGTTAGTATCAGATACGTTCTGTCCGACCGTTCAATTTGGACAACACCAGTTACAGTAGCTAAGTCGGACACGATATATTGCATATTTGATCTCAGTCATCTTGAGTACGACAGGACGGCGTGTTGACAACTTCCGGCATGATATATATCAACGACATTTCTGCGGCTATTTCTATCAGATAAATCTTGAAAACAGACATTCGCTTCGAAATCTCTTCTAGTGTGACCTCAAACACTCTGTAGACACCGACAGATTCCCCAGACACAATCCCTTCGGACAGTCACCTGCCGTCACGGGCTCATCCCAGATAGGACTAGCGTCTCATCAGCCCGCCAGTATAAATATCGCCTGCCTTTCCGCTACTTCCTCTCCTCCTCTTCCTTCTTCATACTTACCTAGCTTCGGTGGATCGCGGTCATGAGGGCGGTCCACCACAGAACGTCGACCGCATTGCACAGCGCGGTGACCGCCTGTTCAGTCACCCTCGGGGGGCTGTGAGGCAATTTGTTTTGGCACACCCTTCGTGGGTTCTTTATCTTTTCATCATGCCTTGAGTCATGACTCGAGCTTGGAGAAGAGACGCTCCCAAACAAGCAGATGCTGCTGATTCGTGTCACTGCCCCCATGTCATTGCCTAAACACGTGCCCGCCTGCCTAGATCATAAATATCGCCTGCGATTCCAACTTTTGCTCCCTTTCTCTTCCCTCCTCATATTTAATATCTAATGGACTCACCTCAATTTTTGAAACCCACACAACCGTGGGAACTTTTCATTTCTGAGTCTTGACTCGGGTATGGAAAAGAGTTGATTCTTGAGTGGATGCATGGTCGTGTTTGGCGTCTGCAATGGACAGGCTCAACTTCCATGGTTATTTCACGAACACCGTCAGTCGCTCATCGTGTTTTCAACGGTGAAATTCCATTCTATCACTTCTTGACACTCGGGCTGCTCAGCTGAGCTCCTTGACGGCTACGAGACACCCCCTGACTTCTTTCTTCACAGCTGGTCTCACCCTAATACTGCCTTCGTTGTCCCTTCACATGCCCGAAGTGATCGACGACGCTAGACGCGATGGTGGTGGACCCAGACGTCACTGCATGAGCCTCATTCTCGGCCTCTATGAACACTCGCCTCAGGTACCGTCGAAGCCTTGCACCCTCAATCTTCTCAACTCAACCGGTCGACCACTTCGTTCTCCGCGATACGAGCCTACATCCACCTTATGAACACCTTCTTTAGTACCATCAAAACCATATACATTCATATCTTCAGTCAAACCCAAATATATCACTAAGGTCTCATTCAAAATCCGAAGAACCCAACGCCTCTAATCATAACATGGTATATCAATCATCAATCCAACACTTCAAACACTAATCACTCTTTGCCCTCAAATGCACATCTCCCCTCACATACTCCATTCCCGTCTCCAAATCCCCATTAACCGCAAACTTGATATCCTTCATATAATGATCACGCGGCTGCCAAGGCCCCTTATCGGCAGCGAGCGGCAAATGCTTCGAGGCAACAGTAACATACGTCGAATTGAGATTCAACAGGGGCCGCTCCTCCAGACTCTCCGCCTCACCCTCCTTCATGCGCGGCGTGGCAGCAGCCAACTTCCGCTCTTCCATGCTTTTGAGCAATCGCGTAATAAACTGCGCAGTGGCATCAGCACCAAGCGTCCACGACGCATTCGTGTACCCAATCACAAAGCTCGCATTTGGCAGATCCTGCAACATAACACCGTTCCAGAGGTACTTTGATCCGATCTCGATTTTCTTTCCGTCGACGGAGAGCTTCGAGCCACCCGCAATCTGCAACTGCAGCCCCGTCGCAGTGATGATGATATCCGCATCGAGCTCTTCGCCCGAATTTAACGTAATTCCCCGCTTCGTAACCGTCTTAATAGTATCAGTCCGAACATCCGCCTTCCCCCGTCTCAAACTCTGGAAGAAATCCCCATCCGGACACACGCACAGTCGCTGGTCCCAGGGGTTATACCGCGGTTTGAAGTGGGGATCGTGCGAGACGTGCGACGGCAGCTGACGGCTGACATTCAGCTTTAGAATCCAGCGCGCGAAACCGGGGAACCGCTGGCAGAATAGGAAGAAGATGCGGGAGGTGTAGATCCAGATGAAGCGCTGCAATTTCTGGTACAGCGATGAGGGGAGGAGGTAGGCGAGCCAACGGGAGCTACTCCGATTCGGGAGGGAGAGAATGTATGTGGGTGAGCGCTGGAGCATCGTCACGCGCTCGGCTTTCTCCGCGAGGTTGGGAAGCAGCGTAATGGCCGTAGCGCCGGAGCCGATAATCACGATTTTCTTGCCTGTGTAATCCAAATCTTCGGGCCAGAATTGCGGGTGCACAATTTTACCCTGGAAGTCTTCGATATGCGGGATGTTGGCTTGCAGGGGGTTGTGGTAATTATAGTACCCAGTGCCAAAAATTACGAAGCGGGCCTTGAAGGTCGTGGCCGTACCGTCCGCATCAACATTCAGGTTCCAGACATTTTCGTCAGAGCTCCAGTCCGCGGACTGCAGTTTATGTCTGAAGCGAATGTTGCGATCAATACCGAATTTCTCAGCCGTCTCGCGGACATACGACTTGATGGCGGAACCCTCTGCGATTGGATTGCTTCTGTTCCAGGGGTTGAATGCGAAGCCGAAGGTAAACAGATCGCTGTCGGAGCGAATACCCGGGTACTTGAATAAATCCCAGGTGCCGCCGAGGTCGTCGCGGGCTTCGAGGAGGGCGTAGCAGGTGCCAGGGAGTTGGTCTTGGACGCGGTAGGCGGCGTTGATGCCGGAGATGCCTGCGCCGACAATAATGACGTCGAAGGTGTGGCTGTTGCCGTTCATTGCGTGGCCGTTCATGGTGGCGCAGTAGCACACAGCGACAGCAGCAGAAACAGAGCGATGAGTGTTAGGAGAAGCTGGGGCGCGACGGTCTTAAATGGTGCACATGCCTCGGTTTCACGGCGATCGGTGGATCATGTGTGAACGACTGGAGCACCCTCAGTGTGCTTAGGGTATGCGACGGCCGGTGATATCTTTCTCTTTCCAGATGCTGAGTCACCACATAATCAGTCCCAATCGGGAAAAAAGGTACCTGTGGAACACCCGAGCAATATCAATTACTGGTAGTACTATACCTTGGGGTACCACACAATATGCAACGATTGCATCGGCATAATTGACAATATTACACTTTCCATCTGATAATATGTAATTATATCATCATTTCCTTTCCCTCTGTACTGTGCCATCGCAACTGTAAAAAACCTCGGCCCAAAATTGGGCGCGCATCCTTACTCAAAGCGGATAGCAGTGCGACCTCCACATTTCTTTCACACTCTCCATTCCGAGGAACCACTCCTCCACCCAACGCCGAGGTCGACGCGATCGCCTTATTATCGCGACAATGGCACGACTACCCTCCTCGTCGCTCACACCCAGCGAGACACCCCCCGCTAATCAGAAATGTCCCTCTCCAAAGTCCAACTCACCCTCCAGCAAAAGCTGGACTTCCTCCCAGCGCTGGCCTCCATCGGCCTAGCCGCTTTCTACGCCATCCTGACCGGCCTCTGGCGCACCGAGCGCGAAGCCAAAACGCTCTTTCTGCATGTCGGCTACGCCATTTTCCGCAAGGTGACAGCACGGCTGTCGCCGTCGCAGATGCAGTACGCCGTGCCCCCATCCAACAAGGTATACGAGCAGTACGCGAAGAAGGCAGGTGTGCCGGCGCAGACGGTCGAGCTGGGCCACGGTGCATTGGGGCACTGGATTGGCGACCGCAATGCGAAGAACGTCATCATCTGGTACCACGGTAAGTCATCAGTCCTCAATGCACTGCGGTCACCACTAATTCCTCTAGGGGGCGGCTTCGGCTTGCCCGCCAACATGGGCTACTTCAAATTCTACGCCCAGCTCATCCAAACCCTCGCGGCGTCAAACAAATCCCTCGCCGTCTTCTCGCTGACCTACACCCTCGCCCCGCTCGCCACCTACCCAACCCAACTAAAACAAGCCGTCGCGGCTGCGCGATACATTCTACAAGACGGCCGGGACCCAGGCACCGTCTTCCTAGGCGGTGATTCCGCAGGCGGGAATCTAGTCGGCGGCGTCCTTTCGCACCTCGCACACCCCCCACCCACAAATCGAACCGCTCAAAATCTCGGCGAACCTAGGCGGCGCCGCGATGATCGCCCCATGGACATTACTCGACACCGAGTTCCCGGACCAGGAAATCTACCATGGCGGAGACCTGATCACACAGGCCGTTGCGCAGCCGTGGGCGAGCGCGTATATCGGGCGGGCTACGCGGGATCATTACACGGATTTGTCGAGTGCGCCGGTGGAGTGGTATAAGGATTTCCCTGTGAATAGGGTGTTGATTACTGGCGGTGGGAATGAGATTCTGCTTCCTATTATCCAGGATCTCGCGGGCAAGTTTAAGAAGGGGTTTGGCAAGGTTGAGCTTTTTGTTGGGCATCGTGAGTGTCATGTTGCGCCCATTTATAATTTGTATCTGGGTGATTCTACGGAGACTCTGCAGGGGAAGAAGGTGAAGAGTTGGTTGACTGAGTTGGCGGAGTAGAAGCTAGAGGTGCTGTATATACCCGGTTTGACGTACTTTGTACATGGATGCTGTGTAACGTGATCGATCTGATAACGTTGTGCGACCTGAATATATTCCGATGACACTAACTCAGTAATTTTAGACCAATCGCGTTACAATTGAACGCGCGCGTCGCTGTGTTGCCTGGAACGTAGAGTATAACGCCGCAGTGTGGTCTGCGGAAATATATTTGAGCCGCACATGACCTCACATACTGCCGAGTCCTCCTTTCCATTTCTTCCCACTTCCGACTCGACTTCACACTCGACCTCACACCTGCCAATATCCCACACGATCCAACATTCCATTGCCATCTCATCTCCTTGACCATCCGATCCAACTCTTTCACTCGATCTCAACAATTCATATTCTCCGAATGTACTAGAATGCCCCACACACTGGGGATCGCCCACCAATAACCGGCCACACCCGCAACCACAAATTCACCACGGAATCCTCGCTTCCAACAACCGCGACAAAGTGGACCTCCTCCATTTTCACATGCGTGTGCCTGTCTGTCCCACGGTGCCCCCCGCATGCAAGCATGCACGCCCCGACTTCCCCAGTTCGCATCGGCGCTGGGCGCTGCATTCCTACAACTTTATTCCACACTAGCAAAATCCGGTAATATGCCCCCGGACTGGAGAGTGGTCTGGTCTTTGATGATATCACGGTCACAAGCCGTCAATAAACTGAACCTTATTCGGGCGGCATCCTGGTTACCTTTTTCAGAAATCCCGATGACAGCATACCTAACAATTTCCCCATACTACCCCAGGTCTCAGCAGCGCCGACTGCCAGTGGTTATACACTGGCGCACGTTCACTAATCACACCTCGGGGATTAAATGACAACGTTGTGAACGCATATTGTGAACGCATACCGAGACGCCGATCGGTGGAGTATATCAGCCGGGGCTCCATCCACCGCGGCATCGCTCTCATCTTCACTCCTCAACCATCACGAAAATGGCCGCCGGCGACTCACTCCCCGCCCTCGTGGCACTCTCCCTCGTAGAGGCTTTCTTCCTTCAGCGCACGATCTTCGCAGACGAGACGCTCCGCACCGTCATCCTCGGCGCGCTGGGCGTCAACGTCCTGCTCAAGGGCATATGGAGCCTCATCGTCTGGCCATTGCTCTTCAACCCGCTCCGGCACCTGCCCACGATCCCGGTAAGCCTCCCCCTCATTTGTAGACCCAATCAAAGCTGACAGCGGCAGGGATTTATGAACCACGCAAAAATAATCTTCGACAGCCCACGAGGTCGCACACCTTTAGAATGGATGAAAACAATCCCCAACGACGGCCTAATCCACATGCGCGACACGATCAGCCAAAGCTACCTAATCGCAACGAACCACCAAGCGCTGCTGGACATAATGAGCACAAACACCTACGACTTCGAGAAGCCGTGGCGGGCGCGGAACTTCCTAGCACGGATCCTCGGTTTCGGTCTCATTCTCTCCGAAGGACCTGCCCATAAAAAACAGCGCAAAGCTCTTACACCTGCGTTCAATATTAAGAATATCCGCGCTATGTACTCGCTCATGTGGGAGAAGACGAATGACTTCCTTGAGGAGATGGAGAAGGAGTTACGACTGAACCCGATGGAGGGGACGAATCCTGCGGATGGGGTTGGGAAGTTGGAGATGGGTGTTTGGGCAAGGTACGGCCCGTTCCATTTTACTGCACCAGTGTATATACTGATGAAGAAGCAGCCGCCTAACACTCGATATAATTGGCCCCGCCGCAATGGGCCGCGACTTCCGCTCGCTGCAAAACACAGATAACAAAGTCGCCGAAAGCTTCCTCAACATCCTCGAACCAACAACCGAGAAAATGGCATTTTTGGCAATGAACTTCACCCTACCCCAATGGATCGCCCAGCGGGTACCATGGCGCCTAAACGAAGTCGTCGCAAACGAAACGGGCTTCCTCCGAAACCTATGCAATGACATCGTCCGCGAAAAGCGCGTGGCATTGACCGAGTCCAAGGCCTCGGCCAAGGACCTCGAAGCCGATATCCTGGGCACAATGATGCTGGGCGGCGACTTTTCCGACACAGAACTCGTCGACCAGATGTTGACGTTCCTTGCTGCGGGCGTAAGTCTCTCCCCCCCTCCTTCTCCCACCTCTCTCTCTCCCCCTTTTCCAACCTTCAACAGAATCTAAATCTAACACCCACTGGGTAAATAGCACGAAACAACCGCCGCAGCACTTACATGGGCCTGCTATCTCCTAACCCTCTACCCAGACTACCAAGAACGCGTCCGCGCTGAAATCCGCTCCCAAATCCCAACCGGCGACAGCCCGATCACCCACACAGACCTCGAATCCCTCCCGTTGCTAAACGGCGTATGCCAAGAAGTTTTACGGCTCTACCCAACCGTGCCTGCCACAATCCGCGAAAGCATCCGGGACACAATCGTGGCCGGAAAGAAAGTGCCCAAGGGAACACGCATCATATTATGCCCCTATGCCATAAACCGCTCGCCTGAATTCTGGGCGGACGGTGACTCATTCATTCCGGAGCGATGGATTGATACAGACGCAAGTGGAAAAATGACGCCGAATAATAACGGGGGCGCGAGTACGAATTTTGCGCAGATTACGTTCTTGCATGGGCAGAGGGCTTGTATCGGGAAGGATTTTGCGCGTGCGGAATTACGGTGTGCGGTGGCGGGTGTTGTTGGGCGGTTTGCATTTGAGATGCAAGATCCTAAGCAGGAGATTCATGTTGCCGGTGCTGTTACGACGAAGCCGGTTGAGGGGATGCATTTGAGGATGAGGAGGGTTGATGGGTGGTGATTTACGTCAATAGCAAATGAGGGTGTATGATGTGGGCTAAGGCGGATTGGTGTGGGGTGTGAATCATACAACGGATGGTCTTTAGTCTCCACATTTTTTCTTTCACTCTAGACGTCATAGTCCTATAATGAGGATCGTTTAATAGCTGTATCATGTATTGAGGCGTTATTACAGGTTTCACTAAGTCAGTGCTACCTATCTTACTAGGCAGGTATACACATGAGTCGGAGCAGGTTGTAGGAAGCCTCAACATTGGCTTTCTTAAGACTACCTACTCTGTACTGAATCTCAGCCAAGACCCTTATAGGCTTATCTAGCATGATTCTCTTAATGGTCCTGGAGCTTCTGTATCCTGTGTTGTAGGACTTCACTTAGATCTCTTTGAGGTTGAATGTTTCTAGTGTAAACTCAGACAATACATTGACCACATTAGTGAGCCCGTAGTCGTTACACTTTGCGTGTAGACTGTATATTAGATTTGCTGCCCGATACACTCGGGTCAGTTGTGATCCTCATAGATTAGCAAAGTAGTTCTATTAGCTTCCGCTGTTCCTCTGCTATACCCTCTATAATTTTGTTAAGACGTAGTACGCTGTCTGTGATTTAGCGTCCAAGACTCCTAATAGTATCCAAATGCCTCTGCACCTTAAGTTCAGCATCTGACGTCTTAGCCATAGAGTGTGCGTAAGCAACATGTTTGCTAAAGTGTTTGGCCAGCGACCTAGAAGGATAATTCATGACAACTGGATGACCCCAAATCAGACATTCTGTAAGAAAGCTTATGCTGGGTGCATGGAGCTGAACTTAGTCAGCTTTACTATGTCTGACTTGAAGCACTTCGTCAACTGACTGGCCATAGTTTGCCCCGCACCGTATGCTATGGTATCGACATCACAGCAGCGTCTATCGGTCCAGCTATGATCTACTTGAACTAGAACTCGCTGTTCCTTTGTCTACCAGCGACGCTTTTGTAGAGGTTCTTGACTTTTGTGACGGATGAACCTAGGGATAGCCTCATCTCGTGGAAGAGTGCCTGAGGTATAATTTTGGGTCGTTTGCACTAGTTACGCGTTTGCTGGTGCGCGTTCGCTGGGTACTTAAGCCCTCTTTTTCTGGCCGACTTTCTTTCTTTCTCCTTCCTTCTTCATCTTCGAGATTCTTGTCTGTAGGCACCGAATGAATCTGTTTCTTTCGAACGGCCCGCAACAGCCTGAGCCTTTTCCCGTATGGGTGTTTCAGGCGGACGTCTTCAAAGGTAAGAGCAGTATCCTGTTACGGGCCGTTCGAAAGAAACAGGTTCATTCAGTGCCTACAGAACGAGAATCTCAAAGATAAAGAAGGAAGGAGAAAGAAAGAAAGTCGGCCAGAAAAAGAGGGCTTAAGTACCCAGCGAACGCGCACCAGCAAACGCGTAACTAGTGCAAACGACCCAAAATTATTTTGATTCCTTCAACCATTTCTGTGGCCTTTTGGACTGCCTTCGGGGAAATGTGAGCCAATCTCCGGTGCCAAATCTCTGCAGGGGCCTCGGAGACAAGGGGTTGCTCAGACCGACGGGTTGTAGCATGCGCGGGGCTTTGCAGTCCAGGTTGATCGAATAGCCATAGTTTGCTCGCAGGGATATAGGTCAAACTCGCGATGGCAGTGCTATCAGGTGCCAGGATGACGTCCTTGTCCATATCCCAGCAGAATCCTCTCTCCTTGATTGTACCGAGGGAAACGAGGTTCGTGTGGAAGCCAGGGCAGTAAACTGCATCGATCATGGTCAAATTGACCGGGCTTCCGCTGACCGGGTCTGCAACCTGCATGACAGCATTTCCGATGCCTTCAACCTTAGAATAGGTATCTCCGGTTTTGACGGTGGTGGAGATAGGTTGGAACGTGGTAAACAGGTCACGGCGGTTACCTCAGGCACTCTTCCACGAGATGAGGCTATTCCCAGATTCATCCGTCACATATCCTCCATTTTTACTCAGGAAGCAAAAAGTTCTACAATCATCGGCTCGTCCCGAGTGATCCTAGTTTCATATGTAGGCGACCACATTGGGACATCGAGGTTTATAGTCACGTTGCTACGTAACTGGGGAGAAAAGGAATCGTATTGTCGCATTCCAATCCGAATAACCCAAGCTCATGTTGTTGGGACGTAGGAGGAGAGGCACGATGTTCGTTGGTTCGGGTCACTGGCGAGGCGGAAGGTGGAGATTCAATAACTGAATCTGCGGGTGAAAATTTCTAGTTCCAATAGTGGAATATCATATCTGGGAACGCACTCGGAGGACGTGCGGGAAGTAAAAGTACCCGGTAGTTTCTCCGTTATACGCATCCTGCCCAGGCACCCCCTGTGAAGGGCTGTAGCAGAATTGATTCAATTGTACTAGGCCAACATGCAGTTTACAACAATCTCGAGGAAAGAAAGAAGAAGAGACAAGAGTCGGTCGCGGTCCTTAAGAGTGCTGGTCCCGTTTCGGATAAAATCCTCTAGAACCTCGTTATGGAATCGCTTGGAATCCTCCTGCCAAGACGGTGTCCGAAAGGCCATGGCACATGGTTTACCACCGGGCTCTGGCCCGTCACACCCCCGATCAGTAGCTTACTCGGGACCAGGTCTCGGCAAGTTTGCGGTGTTCTGAAAGTTTCAGCTTTCTGAAATTGGTGTCCAAAGTCGGTATCGAACGTGCTCTGGCCAGGCTAACTTAGCTTTCGACTTCAACGGGAGGTTGAAGTGTGCAAAGTGCCGGCGAAGGGTTTGTTGGAAAGGGTGACTTGACCAGTAACTTGTGACAGGAAAAAGTAAAGGTCCTGAGTTGGGCCAGGGATTTTGTCCTCATATTCTTAGGTGGTCAGTGATGTTGGCTCCCGAGCTCGAGACCTTCTAGGCGTTGAGGTGGGTAAGCACCGCAGGGCTCTAGGTTGCGGTTTTTGAAGGCAGGCTGAAGAGCAGCTATAACTTGCAGATAGGTCTTAATATTGTTGCAAGGTTCCCTTCTGGATCCGGAATCGAACTGGGTTTTCTAAAGCAGGAGCGTGCACGCGCTTTGTCGTGGATATACCACCACTGGGTTGCCCCGTCAGGACCGAATTCGATGCCGACCACACACAACTGGTCCAGTCTATCCACTCCACCATGGCACGGCTTTGGAACGGATCTGCCAAGAGCAAGTTGGGTTTTGGTAAAAATGACGGAGATCCTTTGTATTGTTGAAAGGTCATCCTTTACTCCATGGTTCTAGGCGAGCTTGTCCATCGTCGGGGACTGTGTCGCGAATAGCCAGTAGTCAATCATTCATAACGGATTAGAAAATTGCGATCCATGATTCAGGCTCGAAGGTCACTCCGATCGCGGCTATATCCACTGGTCGGTCACCGGCATGATGCAATGTGTTCATTTTGTCAAAATTGACCTTGCTATCTCCTTGTAGCTCTGCTGTCAACAAGCCCAGCCTGGGTTTGATGCTCATGGCCTTCTTGATGAGGTGTCAACCCCTGAGTAGAAAGGCCGAAAAATTGAACGATATCCATACCCTTGGACGGGAGCAAGAATTGAATTTGAAAAGAATGAAAATATCACGATGTCCATCCGGCTGAGGAGCCATTGCAACGTTGCGTCGCAATCCGAAATCAGTCCTAGCAAAGGAATTTTGCCCGTCTGGCTCGCGAAGATGGAAATACAGTTCACATGGCATCGAAGCCAGCCGAGTTCGATATATGTTTCAAAAGACAGCAGGAATCATCATGGCACTCCACCGACACGACGATGGATCTTGGAAGACTGACAATAAGAGTTTCTTCTAAGACAAGCGAAATTTGACCAGCTTCCTTTGGAAAATGACGACCTCAGCGAAGGAGAGCTGGTGTTGGTCTTGAGAGGATGGTGAAACATCAGCTCTACCCGAGCAAAGTCTTCTGGTTGACATCGCCTTCAAACTAGACCATCTCGTAAGGCCCGATCGCGGAGATATCCATAACACTCCGTATGTTGACCATTGAAGCGACGAAGGGAGGGGAGAGGTCCCATCCAAACGTGTAGGCGACAAAAGGACCAAAGCACATGTAGCCGGAGCAAGAAATTATGTCGACATTAGTTTCGGCGATCGTTTAAAATTTTCGGAGTGGACCTGTTGGTCGCTGCTGCGAGTTCTTCGCAAGATGGTCACTGTGCTATCACAGACCTGGCAAGCTCACATGGTTTTTTCATCACGATGTCGCGTGAAAGGCATCGATAGCTAGCAACGCTTAGCAAGGATGAGATATCTTGAAAGCCGATGGAACCAGAACACGGCTTCTTGTAATGTTGACGATACATGTAAAGTCAGACTGGAGACTGGAATTCAATCACCCCATCGTTGGCAGCCGGATGAAGGCAGAAGGAAGGGAGTGCCAGGTGAAGTGAGGAGGGCCTTGTCACATGGCAAAGAAGTCCAGCCACTTCCTAAGTGCACCTGCTCTCACTTCTACGCCGGCAGAGGGGTTTCTCAGTGAGAAGTGAGTGTACCAAGACACCGAAATAGAAACTAGGATAGACCTGTGTGGTCGGACTCGAGTTTTCGCGCAGTTAAAAATCCGCCACAGTAATTATGAGCCCAAAGTGAACATTGACAACATCCGCGATTCGGGCGATTCGGGCGATTCGGCGGTCGAACAGAAGTTGCTTCTTCGTCTTCAGAAGGTGCTGTTCTCCCAAATGATCCAGGAATCGCCGCGCGAAGATGAGGAGGAGAGAGGGAGGTGAGAAGAAGAGAGTCCCAAACGTCTTTTTAACAGTCACCTAGTAGCAATTATCTCTCGCACGCTTTCACCAGCTGCACCATTGGCGATTATCAAGACCTAACAAGTATGGGATTTTCCGGTTTCAAAAATCCACTTGTTTCGGTTGATTCCATCTTGCATAATCTGCAACCGATAACCGCTTTTCGCAAGTCAGGAGACGATCCTGGGCACACGTATGGAATCGAACGTTCGGAAAATCCTAAGAGCATCGGCGGCGCCCCAAGCGAGTCTGATGTACATCCAAATTTTGCAACGTCGCTGGCGGCTGCTCTACTCGCTCCTCTCCATCGCGAGTAGAGTTCCGCTGTACCTCGAAGCTGCCCTGTGATAATTGCAGCCACCATCCCTAGGAAATAAGAAATAATCCACTGCAGCGTGCACAGAGGTTTAGACAGTGGTTTTTACTTCCACGAGATTCCTGTTCTGTCGGATCTGAACAAGACTACAAGTTGTCTATGTATTGCATAATAGAGCAGCTTGGTATCGATGTCAGAATATTGAGACAAGATCACACCCTATTGACTCAGATCACCTGCCAAACATGCATTGTTGATGATAGTCCCCATTCCACTAAAGGGGAGGGAGAAGTTCAGCAATGGAGGGAAAGCGCGAAGGAGTTGGTAGAGGTGATCTGTCCCTAGGGCCTCGATATTCCCAGGGCCCCAGACATTCTAGGCCCTTGTCATCGTAGCAGCGCGGAGCGCCTTGCGGTGACCAGAGGCCTATCGGGCACTTCTGCCTTCCTTCCAGGTATGCTGGGCCCCAAAATCGGCAACTGTGAGACCTGACTCCACACAATCTTGGTAATTCTTAACGTAATGGTATGTAAGCCCGAGGAGCATGGTTCATCACCTCCTGGGAATCCATCAACGTCTCCACGAATAACGTGGATTTGACATTTTGAAAAAGCCACCATGATGAAATGTTACTGGGGCTGGCTTGGGCTCGCATGCCGCAAATTTTGCCCACTTAATTTTATCGTCCTCAAAAATATTCAACTTCGAAAGCAACCGAACCAGAAACATGTGAATGTTGGAGTGGATATAACAAGCGCAGTCGATTCACGCAAAACGGCCGTGCTGGATTCGTCATCTTCACGAGGTTGGAATAGGGGATCCACCCAGCGGTTTGTAACGACAGCGCCCTCCTCGTTAGACAACGAGCAATTTGACCCAATCCACTATCGTACCGCAGCGTTCAACTTCGGCATCAGGGCTATAATTTCCACCGCCCTTTTATAAGAGAATCTGTATGTCCTTCTCTTCAGAGGTACTACGGGCTCGTCGGCTCAGAGATGCGTATGCTATCAAGACCACCTGTCTCCATCGATATGCCACCCTGTACAGCCAGTTGTATGACCAGTGATCATCTATATGAGTGGCCACGGGTAGTCAGATCTCCCCTCGGAGAGGTATCGGGTGGAGGGTTCGGACTGGGATCCGCTGGCTTGGCTGCAGTTCCGGGACGTTCCACTTGGGTTTGAGGAAGGGCCACATTTTGACCAGGGACTGATTTTATTGAGGCGCCCCGGTAATCCTTGGATTGTCTCTGGCCAGAGTTTTGAGTTGTGGCGGTGGGAGTAGATAGGATGCACACGTACGAAGGTCCGTGTGAGCTATAATCCAGGACGCGCCGAACAGTATCCTGAGGAAATTAGCCTGCCAGATCACTTGTGACAGTAGGAAGTGAAGGTCCTGGGTCGGAGCAGTGACTTGTTCTTCATACTCGTGAGTAGTATCAAGCAGAGAGCGTCCTTCAGGACACTGGTTGGTGTTGTCAGGATATCAGCGCTATTCATCACTCCTGCGCATAATAACGCTGAAGAAGGACAGAGGTGGTCCTTATCGACGAGGAGTCCGGAGGCATCGGCTGCGTGACAGCAATCGATTCTATCTCCGCCAGGTGATAGCGTCATTGAATACCTGACCAAAAACCTCTCCGCTGAATGAAAAAAGACCCAATGCCCACACCAAACCAGATCCCATTCGAACCTATTTAAGAACGCACTGTATCGGGCTCAATTAGGTCTTTGCAAAGACCAGATATCCGTAGGCGCTGGCCGGCTCTCCCGAGACACCATGATCTTGCCACTTCCATTCTGAGACAGTGTGGCCGCAAAGTACATCTTAAAAAGGTTGAGCAAAATTTGCACATCAACTGATTGCCAAAGTGATGTAAGACTCATCAATGTGTCGTCGTCGTCGCCATTGTGTTCGTTATCCACGTACTACCCGCATTTGTAGATGATGCATGAAGGGGTTGTCAGCAGTCATCGTCATCTCCGTCAGTGAACGGCGGCCATTCAGAAGGCTATTGTTGTTCTAAATCGATCACTTCACGCACTAGAGCGTCTCCCGCTCATTGAATCTTTGGCGTCTTCCCAGAAGGAACAAGAACTGCTGAGGGGGCCAGGAATGAATTTCAATGTTCCTCCTCCGGATGTTCCCCAAACCGTGGACCAGACCTGCGGTAATCAAGAGAGGCAAACGCCTCTGAATGCTCTTTGCGGTGGCATTGCCGCAGTCCTTTCACAGGCTTCCATTGACGGGAAAGACATGATGCGGAAAGTTGTGGACATACTTTGAAACAACTCCATGCGTACAGGAAAGCATTGTATTCCCTAGTTAGCACATGAAATCTTGATGATAGCTGTCATTTCCCGTTCGGTGGCGTCATTGATAAAATCCAGGCTCGACCCAGTCAATACCAGAATGTATGAAAGTCGCAGCCAGGTTTGCGGCAAAGTGCAGCCATCTCCAAATGCCCACCGCCGTGAACAATTGCACCCCGAGTATCGCAATTCTCGCATTTGTCGAAAAGGCGCCCTACTAACCGACAAATACATCGGGAAATGAGGTGTACAAACTGTTAGAGGAAGGCGGTAGATCGGGGCAGTACGCGCCCCACCCTCCTTCCTCTCCACTTCTCGCTCCTCTCCTTCCTCTCTCTCCCAGATAGATGCCAATACAGTCAATCATCTGCCACATCTGCCACACTTTCCACACTATCTAACACAAACAAATGTGTCGCGATGGCTGTGAACATAGAGAACAATGTGTCACCCCTGGCGGGCTCGAATTGAGTCGTAGCCGCCGACCACCTCTGCCACGGAGTTTCATACGCGAAAGCTGTTCGACAGCGGCGTTTTGTAATCTTCAAAGTGAATTCGGGTGCGAAACACGCTGGAGCATTCTATCCGTGGGCAGCCGATGGCATACATTGCAAGTAAGCTTGGCGACCCTCCTACAACCAACATGGTTTGATGGTCAGTTGCCAGCCTCATAGCCCTTCGGGAAATAGATCTCTTGATGCACTGAAGGTAGTTCGCTCTGCTGCACATCGGGAGGATTCGGCCGGTCATGAGCTGACAAGGCCATATGCCGTCCTGCTCCTGTCATCCGCCTGGTCGATGTAGTAGCACTTTGCCGCCTTATAGTCCCTGTGTAGCCGATTGGCAAGCAAAGTTGTCGGTGTATCAAACAGTTAGTTTAAGCCCGAGATCACGGGCGTAATGCTGCACTCCAAGTGGCATGGTATGTGATCGATGAAGCGGAACGTTCCGAGGATTTCACAAGCTTCCGGAAGCAAATTGAAGTTAGGTGGCAGAGAGAACGCGCGAGTGAATGGAGGGAGTAATCCCTGGAGATAGATAGAAGGATAGAGGTTGTGAATGAAGTAATCGAAGTGTATATCTGGAGCTCAGGTGGCCCGACAGAATGTCATCATTCGCTTGACTGTGATTCGCGGAGCACTGCTTGTAGAGCGACCCGAGCTGCACGTACGGTCCTCCTTTCTTCTGCAATGGATGGTGAAGTCTTCCCTTATACAGAGGCGTCCGCACAAAACCTCGTCTTCTCATTAGAGCCAGACACTGACTCGGTGACAAGAGGGTGTTTCTTCGGCCACTTTATTCTCTAAGCGGCTATTGATGGTGCTGTCTACCGCTCTTCCCTGCTTGCATTCCGCACTTCGACTTGCAGCTCAATGACTGGAATCATAGCTGGTGAGTCTCGTCATTCTGGCCGTTCATAGGCTCGATTTCAAGTTCCTCCATGCTCAGGAACCTGTGTCCCAATGCACTTGCAGGCGCCAGGAAGTCCTGATACAAACGGCGATGTCTGCTCAGGCTTCTCCTCTGTCCGAAGACATGGACCTTTTTTGAGATGAGGTTGTGTTTCTTCAAGGTTAGAACACCGTAACATGGCAGATATGACGAGGGTCACTGGTCGAACATTCGCTGGCAGCTCGAGGAAAAAACCCTTCTTCATTCGCTAAACAGAAAGCCAAATCCCATCATCTACCCAACATCCAACAAACCGTATAAGCAGGCTTGCAATTCTTGCACGACAGCGAGACCGAGGCGCACGTCGTACTCAGAAAGAACAATGACAAGGCATATCCATCCTCACTCTTTATCTTGATCATGTCTTCGCGCCCCTCTTCGATAGGACATGGTCAATCATATCATTCGGAGGCGGGATCCGAATGGACCAATTCTTCGAGCGTTTTCGGGCTCCACCACAAGAAAATACATATCCGTGGTCTACGGCCGAGGGCATGAATTTTGCATCCCAGCTAAATCCCAAAGTAGCAGCAGAATCATCAGTCAATGTCTCCAATTCTCATTTTGGTGCCATTTCACTGGTGACCATGACGGGGTTGGACTTCTGCAACTTCCATGGGGGTCGCGCTTCTTTGGCGAGATCGACATCCGCATTCCGCTGGGCAAATTTGGTGCACGAGAATTGACCTTCGCGTTATTCATTCCAAATTCGTGCAAAAGGCCAGCTCCAATAGCACAGTAGTGGGCCAAAAGTAAGCCATCCCATGTGTCCAGGGAGCCAAGCACTAGGTTTACGACGCCGAGTTGTCATATCTCATTGGAAGTAAATCTCCCTGCCCAGCAGGGTGATAGAGTGCCTGGCTTGCTTCATAGAGGAAATTCCCCTGTCTGCAGCCGCCAACCATATCTCATCACATGAAAGACATACCCTTATCGAAAAGCCGAAGGAATGCACAATGCTCCTTATATCCCATTGAGTGAAATAAGATACTCTGCACGAAAAAGTGAAAGAGTGTGTAGTTCTCCCTCGTAAATGGCGACAGGTATGAGCTCCGTTAACTGAGCACCTATCAACTTCGTATTTGAGACTTGCCACGGAGCGGTGAATTGGTATCGCGTTCCGTTTATTCAGAGTGACGGGATCTGGGTAAGAAACTGATTGTCACTTGGAACAGGCAAAGCTTAGCACATGAGCAGGCGCTCTGGAACATGGTAATAAGGCATCTCTCCACCACCCCTAGTCTCCTGCTGCAAACTACCTCGAATGCCGTTATCGGCGAACAGTCAAAAAATCTGGCCATTATCTCTAGGAACTATCCTAAGAAATTCACGCAGACGATCGGTGATCCATTTTGCGTGTGGCTCCGACTTGTGGCGGAACTGAAGGTCGAAAATAGTGAGAAGGTAGCGGTGTTGCTCGCTGTCCGTATTTGTTTTCTAAATCGAGAAATCGAAGAACCGCGCATTCGTGTCTGTTGGATTGGTATCCGGTGTGTCCTCAAGATTGGCGAATTTCGTTTCGCACGAGGTGCAGTAGCAGTGCTCAAACTGGGAGCGATTTCGTCAGGGCAGTGCAAGAACTCGCAAATTCGAAGTACTTGTATCCACGAGAGACCACAACAAAACGGGACTCGGATAGCGGTGATTTAAGATCACCAACATAACGCCATATTGTTCACGCGATGGTGGAATCGCAACGAGGAAGCGGTAGGAGCGAACCACTGCGAAACCTAAAGCAGCATTACAAATAACACGCAAGTCAGTTTTTGCTCTTGCATTTTGGTAGGAGAAAGACAAACCTCGACAAACATCATCAATGCTCGAAGGTTGTTCAAGACCAGAGACTGCCGCATCTATATCCTTCAAAATTGTTGTATTGGAAGCCCGTTGACTAATGTCGTCCTCCTGTTGTTCCTGCTGTCGAGTGGACTGTCGAGTGGGGCCACTTCTCGTTGAGAGAAGGGCGCAGAAGTGGGCACGTGTTCATACTTTCGTGAGAGTCCCGAAAGGCGGATCAAGGTTTGTGATGTCTGGATATGACCAGTTAGACAGAGCAACGGACCAAGGTGGGAACCGATACGTGTGGACTGACACGGAACGCGCAGAGAAGAGGAGCATTCACCGGGCCCCTGAGCGAAGAGGCGAAGAGAAAGTCAATAAGAGAACCGAGAATGTAGATATACAGACAGGACTGCTGAAGGGCTAGGGAGACCTTCAGGACAGGAGAATCGAGTCTCGAGGGAGTTGGAAGTTGGTGATGGGAGAGAAGAAGAGAGTTGGAAGACAGCAAAAAAGGGCTTCCTTTTATAATATTCCATTTCTGGCGCCAAGGAATTGTGCGATCGCCAACATTGGGGCGGCTTTGGTCCGGAATGTGGCCGTTTCATTTAAGGCGGCGATGTGATGCGGATGTCGTTTGCCACGCAGCGTAACGTAGCATGATTGACATGAACGTATCACCCGTGCATGATCCAGCACATTCCAGGAAGAATGGAAACTTTCCGTCCTTCACGTATGACAACTTTGTTGCCCTGCCCGTCATAGCATGCCTTTGGAGGACATGAGGTGGGCACTATTACCTTTCCCTCAAGCTGCTGGTGGAAGCTTTTGTTCTATTTCTCTCTCCTATCTGCACCTTTCAGATCTCGAACTCCCTTCTGTATATGGAAATCGCTCACAGATAATCGAAAGTGTAGCCTCCGAGTGCACCCGGTGCTATTTACAGTTTATTGATCAGAGACTCTTCTCGCAAACAACTGTGTCAAGGGCGTACCAAATACAGGGTACGGCTCGCGAAGGGCACACATCAGAACAGCTCTACGAGCCAATCCGTCTCAACAATCGTTCGGCGAAGAAGGCTGACTCTGTTTTGCGCTCAGGCTGGGCTGAACAAAGATAATCAGGCATTTCGGACTATCTCAGATCGGGCGATCAAAGAGAATGGGGGAGGTGCAGGGCGCTTGGCTCACGAAACCGCACCTCAAAACGGCTCTGAAGACCGATATTTGTCAGTTTCTGACCTGGCAAACAGGACTGTGTCTGATATGCGCTCCAATGAGGGGAAGCAAAAGATGAATATTTTCAGACCACCACTTACAATTTGCCAAATTCACACCAAGTGCAAGATACGTTTCGTGAAAGCACGGTTGACAACAATTCTGAAAACCCATCTATATCTCCGATAATGTAGACGAACAGGATAGAGGCCAATCCTCGCACGTGGCATGGATAAAGAATAATGTAGCTCTGTGACAATCGCAGACAATGTGTGAAATGCAGTGTGTGGCTCCCAAAATCGCATCCCAGAATATCTCTGACAGCCGATACCTATCCAAGAGACCGCCCAGACAAACAACACCAAGTCTGCTCTGCGATCGAATTGGTGGACAATAAATGACGAAGCTTTCCGGAAGAGCACAGACAATAAACGGACCAAGTACACATTAAGTTCAAAGTAGGTAGGGCTCACGAAAGCGCACCCCAAAATGACTCTAAGGCCGATCTGTTTCAAAAGACTTTAGGCGAACAAGACCGAGTCTACTCTGCGCTCGAGCGGGGTGGATGAAGATTGTTGAAGCTCTTCAGACGAACGCACTGATTATAGGGCTAAAGGCGGTCATCTGGTCGCCCTTTTCTGTCTGCAGAAATGTATACGACGCTGGATGGCTCTTTCATCATTCAACTTGCAATGCAATGCGAAAACCTTCCACAGGGCCTTTCTAGCCTCTGGATTTTGAAGTTGACATGAAATTACCTGAACTCAACGTGAATGGGCTCACAATTTTACTGAAAAATTGAGAATTCGGTGAATCAACATCAGCTTTCTGGCATCGCGACGATTTTGAAGCTGCCCGAGGTTGCCTACACACTCAGTTCGTGTACGCCTGAGTCGCTTTATCTTCCCTCTTTCTCCAGCTACACTCATCTATCATATCCCACATCACCACATTCTTGATTTCAGCAAATGCTAAATGTGAGGCTCTCACGCATCAAAGCAGTATGTTTAAAATCCAATATTACACATCACATCCCCGTACATCAACCACCGGACGGGCTCATTAACACATCAGCAACAGGTTCCCTTCGAACCTTCACACGCAGGGATGTCACCGACTCGCTTCTACCACACTATGTCTCATCCACGTGTTACCTGAGGGGATGCACTTGCCAACCCAAGTCCACACGGCCCGCATTATGTGATTCTCACCTAGAGAGCACTGCAGTCCCGAGGACCAACCATGAAGAGTAGTCAAGCTGGCAAGTAACTATATATTTTGAATGAAGTAGTCTCTCTGTTATTCCTGGCGTTCATGGTGAGCGAAAGGTAGTATGAGACAGCGATCGACCATGATCCAACAACCTCGAATGCTTTCAACTCTGATCGTTCCAGGCCCCATTTGTCGGCAACGCTTCGACCCATTCACTTCTTCGTTTTGGTTCGATGCACTTTGCTACCAGCTGCTGACCCAAGTAATGCCTTTCCACAGAAGTACCTTTGCGAGTCATCTTCGGGAATCGAAAAAGCTTCATTACGTTCGTGGCACCTTGCCCACCCCTCGCCAACGCCATTTTGGTGCTGCGATCTTCTCTCATTAGTCCAGCACCATACGGACCCTTCCCTTGAATACGTTGTGTCTATTCGGTGGCCGGTGATATAACATAAGGTTGAATGATCCATCATCATACTATCGATAGATTGAGTATCCTTCCGTCTGAGGCAGTTTTCCATCCATGCATTGATGCGGAATCTACTCGTTCCTTGTGAGCAGACTTTCCTAATTCTGAACATCTCCGTCCAGAACATCCCTGCATCACGAATTGATGCCAATCCAATGCTCACGTATGCGGCCTGTCGTGCCGGGGTCTCAACCGAAATGATGCTGGCTGCATCGTTTGGATACTCACCACGCAAGGTCACTATTCTTCAGTTCATTTGATGAAATACGAAAACACTCCGACACATACTCACGTCATGGCAAGGGAAATCATTTTCAGCTCATGGAATCGCACCGACAGTGGCTTTGGTTTTCTGTGTGCTGTGTCGGCGCACGGAGTTTACCTTTGACAATTCGTCGAACACCTCTCGGAGTCTGCTCCAAGGCCGACACTTTCCTCGACATGCAAACATAGCGACTGCGAAGGTCAACATAACAAGACGCACTCGCCAATTTAGGAGCTTGCAGGAAGGCCATAGAAACTCATGCTGTATGCTTTATGCCGAAATGGTTCGAGCCATACCGAAGTCAATTTTTTAGGAGAGAATCGCGGTGGCATGAACCCAACCAGACACTGCACAAGCACTTGGACAGTTCCATTTAACTAATACATGGCTAAAGCAGGCGAGATTAAAATGTATCTCCCTGGTAATGATAATTTGAAGAAATTTTGGTTCGCAGACTTGAGAATATCACTCGGCCAAGGCTGTTCAGGTGATTTCAACAAATTGTTATAGTAAACTGTCAGTACTATGGGAGTAGAATGGTCATCTCAAGATACCAAAATTATACAACGCATACAATACCCTTTCGTTAATTTCCAAACCTGCGCCATGGCCGTTCAAACTCCCGTACCCGGCCGCTCTGGCAGGCCATAGGCCCCTTCCCGATCGGGACTAGCGTGGTACGCCCTGCACAAAACCAAGTTCCTCGCCCACCGAAACTTCTTTCTCTTCCTTCTCTCTCCAAACGTACCCAGTTCGGGTAGACCGCGGTCATGAGGGTGGTTTATCACAGATCGTCTTCCGCATTGCACAGCGCGGTAGTCGCCTGTTCAGTCAGCCTCGGCGGGCTGGGGGGCATAATATTTAGCACTTCCCTTCGGGGATTCTTTTCATCATCTTTTGAGTCATGGATTCGAGGATGGAGAAGAGGGGTGTTGGTCGGTTATGCTACGAGTCGGGGGCATCTCCTTGTCGAACCATATAAACGATGATCATTCTGTTCAACAATCTCTCAGTCCATCCTTCACTTTCTTCGACTGATCATAGACAGCTGCCTGTGTATGACGATGACTTCGTTGATCAAGTTTCTGCTCAACAAAGCCTTTCATACGACACCTCCCCCCAGCACAAAGTTCCTTCCTCGCTACCATCAGATCAAGACCTCTACTTCACCTGCGAAGGTAGCAGGAAAGATATGTATCCCAGTAGCCGTACAAGCTCAGCAGTCCCCAGGATCTCCTTCGTCAAGACATGCCGCCAAAATCGTTCATCGCGGATAGCTGTGTGTTTTTCCGTGACACCAGCCACCAACCAGGCAGGAATCCAGCACGTGCCTGTCTAGGGTATAAATATCAGCTGTCCGCCAAATTTCTCTCCCTCCTTTCTTCCCTCCCCAAACTTACCTAGTTCAGGTGGGCCGCGGTCAAGAGGGCGGTCCACCACAGACCGTCCACCGCATTGCACAGCGCGTTGGTCGCCTGTCTAGTCACCCTCGGGTGCTCCTGGGCGTATTCTTTGGCATCCCCTCCGTGGGGTTACTCCACCTTTTCATCATGCTTCAGTCAGGGATTCGGGTATGGAGAAAGGATAGCATATCTGCTCTGCACGGGCTGGTCATCGTATTATCTATGCCCGCTACTTTGCAAGGATCATCCTTGAATATTTCAGGGATTGCTTCGTCTCTAGAGATTCAATGACCCTCGTGGTAGTGCGGACATTTTTGCACTTCCCTTCGTCGGCCCGGGCTTTCACCATCCCTAGGCTAAGTTCTGGGACATGAGGAAGAGAACCATGAGCGACAAGATCAAGCTGCATGAGACCACCTGCGTAGGATTTCAACACTATCTACAAATTAAGATACAGTAAGATCTGATTCACAGATTAGCACTGACGCCCTCCGTTCAGTGCCACTTCGATCCCTGCCACTGCAACAGAACTGTAGGTATCACACTAACACCCACTATCAACGCAACCGCAATACCCGCACCAGCACCCCATCCAACATTCTCGAACATCTCAGGGAACCTGCAATGAGTTAGTATAACATCTTCACAGCACAGTCTTGCAAAGCATACCAGAAAGGTCCAATGAACCCCCACATCTGCCGCACAAAAGTAATAAAAACCCCAACACTCGCCGCATCAGCCCGATAACAATCAACCGCGTAGGTTATATTAATCGTCGTAACAATCTGATTTCCACTGGCCGCAACGGCCGCCCCAACAATAGGCGTTATATTCCAGCTCTCACCAGCCTTACCCAGCTGGATACAAAAAACCACGACCCCACAAACCGTAAGCGCATGACCGATATAGCTCAACCAAAGCCTAAACTCCGGCTCCGGGTATACACCCCCCCTCTTCTGTCTCAGCAGCATCCAGCGATCAGAAATTAAGCCCCCAATCTGCTCACCAAGCACAGACCCGATAATCAATCCCAGAAACTGCATGCCGACCTGCTGTGTATTGAAGCCGAACTGCTCGGGGAAGATCTGCGGGATCTCGATTGTAAGCATTATACTTCCCCAGAGGAAGATCATTGCGTATGCGGCAGCGGGAATCATGACACAGGGTTTAGCGACGTATGAGAGTGGTTGAATGAAATCCCAGGGCCGTAGGGGTGTGGGGTCGATGCGGCGGAATTTAAACATGCCTTCGTTCACGCTTGTGACGTTGCTTGAGGCTGTTTCGTTGCGGAGATAGAGGGATTCGGAGCCGAGGAGGAGGTAGAGGATAAATTGGATGCCGTTGACCTAAAAGATGTAAGTAACGACCAACGGGTAAAGGGGGGAAGGCAGTGAAGCTCACAATTGCCAACGTCCAATAAATCCACCGATACCCAACCCGCATAACCGCAAACCCGAACAGAAACGGCGCAATAGGCACACCGATAGTAACCATAAGTGTCCAGTACCCCATACACCTCGCACGATCACGCTTAAAGAAAACCTCCGCGACAACAGCAGACCCAATCGCGGCTGCTGGCGAAATGAAGAAGGCCGTGATAGCGCGGCACAGACCCATAGTCCCATACGAATGGCTCTCCGCACAGCCGATATTCCCAACCAGACTACAAATCAAGGAGATAAGAAAAATTGGCCGTCGGCCAAACCGATTACCGAGCGGACGCCAGAACAGCGGTGCGCCGCCCAGCACGGCGATGAAGAGGGAGACTAGGTAGCTGGTCCTCTGCATGCTGACGCCTAGGTCGGCGGAGATGTTGACGAAGGCGGATTGGATTGAGGCTGCTGTGAAGAGGCCGATCATGGCGTGGAAGACGACAAGGGAGAGGTTTAGTGTTTTCTACGTATATCAGCAATCTCCTATCTCTTCACTCTGTAGAGTAGACTTACCCGCCAGGTCGGCCAATTATATGGATCAGCATCATTCATATCCGGAATGGGATCGAGATCCAACGTCCCATGTCTGGCAAGAAGATACTGGCGATGTTCCTCCGAGAGATGTGCGACACGATCCTCGACGTAAAACGCCTGATTCTTGCCCGATTCGAGCGTCGGGGCGCCCTCGACGTGCTGGGAGTTGTTGCTGGTTTTTTCCATCGCGATAGAACCTGTGACTTCTATGGCATCCTCGCTGGACAAGATGGCATCCCCCTTTATACAACCATCCACCACCGACTTCTCCCACACCCGTCAATCCGGGGGCGGGGCTCTCCACCCCCAGATTCGACGAACTCAGCGGAGATAGGGTGAGACTAGGCGTTGTTGGTTGTTATTGTCGGGTATATCTTCTGCCCTGTGGGAATTGTGGGGTGTGGAGAGGCCAATGGCGTTGATACTGTCACCCGCACGGGATTGTAAGCCTGCGTCCTGCGTGTGCTTCGATTGAGATCTTTATCTTACTTACCTGCTGACAGATATAGCTGTCTGCGTTGTGTTTGAGCTGCTGCGCAGAGCGTTGAAAACGCTTTGTTGAGGGTTTCGCGTGGATAATGCTTGTTCCCGCTTGGCGACTTGGCGCCGCCGTGGCGCACTTGGCCCGACGTGACAGTTGCTTTATTGGACTCGGGTGTAAGCCTTGGTTACGAGGTCTCAATTTGTTGATTTGCTCCGAGATAACGTGTTTCATCTCCGACGGTTCGGACTTTGTCGCGTATTTGCGCCACCGTCGGTGTCAGCGTGGGCCCTGTTACTGAGGCCTATACGGGCGCGATTACTGTCCAACAGTGTATGCACACTCGAACAGCTCGTCTTCATTCTTTTTCAGTAATCGGTTGCATTCGATCCATTTTTCCACTAGATATTTCATGATTTTCTGTCCCTTCGTAGCGCGGTGCTGGATTGTTTGGGGTGGCCAGCTGTTCAGATACCATGACCCGCCAAGCCAATCAAGGATCAGCCACGACGCACCAGCCCCTCGCTTTAACAGTTAGCTCTGGTAGCCCTTTCCTTCAGAATGTTCGCAATTACGTACAGTATCTTACGGCTCGGGGCTATTTAAGTGGTACTTTTACGACACAACGCGTTTTTCAGTTAAAGGACTACGACTAAACACTCTTGGACTGCGGACATGCTCAACGTCAAACGCCAATCTTTTACCAACACCCCATATCTCATCTTCACTCAGCATCAGCTGAACTAACACATTCAACTCCAATATCCCCATCAATCCCATCACAAACAATCTCCGGCGGACTGCCCGCTGGACTCGTAATATCAATATTCGAAAGATGAATGTCTGAGCAAACCGCATTCGGCGAACAAGTCAAATCAACAACAACCTTGCCCTCCTTACCAGACGAAGTGCCGTAGATATTATCAAAGACGATATTGGTGATGTTGACGGAGGAAGGATACGCCGCACACTCGGTCGCGTTAACATTGAAGTAGCACTGATCCAGCACGACGGGGTTATCCGTGTTCTCGATGTGGATGTTGCGGTAGGTTATGTTGTTGATGCGGCCATAGCCGACGTCTTGGCCAGCCCAGGCTTTGAGGCGGGCGCCGTTCTATCCCACAAATCAGTATCAGTATCACTTTTGAACTTTTCTCAGCCAGGGGATAGTAAGACTTACCTGTCCGTTCAACAGTGTCACATTCTCAATATACGCATGCTCGATGATATCCTGCACGCCCGAGTACTGCCCGATACTACCCATGCTGACACCGTGGGTGTTGTTGCACCAGAGGTTCTGCACGAAAATGTTGGAGGTATTCGGTTTCGGCGAGAAGCAGTCGTCACCGATGTCGATTCGAGTGTTTGTTACCCTGAGGCCGTTGACGTTTAGGGAGTCGAAGCCGTCAGTGTTTTTGGGGAGGGCCTTACAAATACATGTCAGATGTGGCTACCTAGTCTGCGGTGTGTGAGGTGTACTTACTGAAGCATTGGTCGAGTAGGCATTGATAAAGACGTGGTCGAAAGAAACGTCATTCGTACGAACGAAGAAGTTCGTCCAGCAGGGCGAATTGAGCTGCGTGATACCCTCGACGCTGACGCGAGTGGCGTTGTCTGTCAGGAAGAGAATAGGTCGGTAGAAGGTGTTGCTCGAATCCTGAAGTTATACCATGAGCAATTGGCTGACCTGCAGACACTGATGACGCTTACCAAGATCTCACGCCCAGCAAACGCATTATACCACTCCTGCCCATTCCCATTCAGCGTTCCGGACCCAAAAATCTTGATATCCTGACCACCCCAGACCCAGAAGGTAATTGACTTTTGGAAATCGTAGTAGAAGTTGTTGGCTTGCCAATACTCGATGTCATCCGTGAACTTTACCAGAACCAATCAGCAATTGCATTCAACCACAGGACAAACCAACATACCTTAATCTCCCCCTCAAGCTGCACCTCGATATTATCCAAGAAGCTCAGATTCAACTTCTTGCCAATGATGTAGGTCTTCCCCTTCTTTAACAACAGTCGTCCACCGTGATTCGCTTGCTTAATTCCCCAAAGGAAATCATCTGAGACATCATCGGTGTTATTCTTCGAAGGGCGGATCGTCACGGTTCGTCGATCGGGGTACTTCCGTCCGTGAGCGCCAACCTTTCGCAGCGCAGCTGTATCCTTTGCTGGAATGATCTGCGCACCGGGGATAAGGTGACTGGAGGCGAGACCACTAACGGCGCCGGCGAAGAGCGCAGCAATTGCAAGGAACTTCATTTTGAAGGCTCAACTAGACCGTGTCGGAAAAGAAAATTTCAATTGGGCTATCCGCTATTAAATACTCACCACCTAGCACCCGCTCTATTTCCCCGGATTCAAAGCAAGCATTGGCAAGCGGGGAATCCACGCATTTCTCCGCCTGTAGAATCGCGTACTGGCGTGTTTACCGTGTCGGGGAAGATCAACATGGACGAGCCGAAGAATGCCCGATCACAGGGGGAGCTCTCCGCATTACGCCAAGATGCGGAGATGAAGGACGTGGGTGTGAGTTTGGGATATGGAGAGGTGTAGCCTTGTGTAGGCGAATGTTGTGGTCGGGGTGTATTGTACCGTCTTGGACATGGTGATTTGTGCGTGGGCTAGAGAGATTCTCCACCAATCAGTACGTGCAGAGTGGCAGCGGTGTGGGGATTAATTACAACCCGAGCGAGAAGAAGCAACGGATACCGTACTGCAGTATCTGGAGATGATGATATGACGTGAAGATGGTGATGGACGGTGATGTGATGTTGCGAGGAAGAACGTGAGGATCATGAATGGTGGTCATCTTCGTGATCATAGGCAGCCCAGACCGGTAAGTGCAGATAGAAGCGGAACACCGTTCACAGTTGTTGCCAGGTTTCCTAGACCATGACCAAAGCAAGCAGCAAGTTGGCAACATGCTCTTCATGCAGTAAACTACCACTTGGACGAACCGGATATCTCTGCTCCTGCACCATTTTGAAATATATGCTGTTCCACCGCGACAGCTAGCCGATAAATTCTTCAAGGATTATCTGAGGAACCTTTCACCTATTCTTCCCCATCGTTAACCGACTTCTCTTCACTGCACAGTATTAGAATTCCTTCGACAGAAGGCGCAGCCTGGTGATAAATGGCTTGCGATTTTGTATGTAATATTCGCAATCGGAGCTCAATATGCCTGTATCATCGAGGCGCCTTGGCGCGGCGCGGGCATAGATCATCTGATTTATCTCAATCGGGCCAGGATGTTGGGTATGAATAGCGATGTCTTGTTCAGCAACCTTAACAGATGTGAAATGAGAGCCAAGATTTATTGACGCCAGAATGAGATTCATGACTTAGTGAGAACGGATGAGGGAGGTGCTTTTGACTTACTGTATAGCCGTGGCACGGCCCGTCGCGGCCAGCTACCGACCGTGATCTTTGAACAGTCACCAACAGCCATTAACAACCCGGAGGAACTCAATACAGCAGAAAATGACTGTTCAAGAAGCGTAGGCTATGTCACTGTAGTAAGTTAGCGCTACCTGCTGCCATTGACGATGGAGAAGTGTTGATGCGTAAGATAGTGAGGCAGGAGATGAAGAGCCCGTCGCTTATCACGTGCAATAAACGGTCGAACAACAGACTTATCACGACTCTACATAGCACAATGTTGCCATCTTCGCATCTAGTGTCCCACCCAAAAGTCTCATTTTCTCCATCCTCAAGCCATTGACCTAAGAGATGATGAAAAAGATAGAGCCCACGAAGGGAAAGTCAAAAGATATGCCCGCAACCGCAGTTGACACGGGGTCCCAGGGGAAGGCGGAGGGACGGGGAAGAGAATGGACCCTGTGTGGCCGCCCATCTTCATGATCATGGACGACCCGGAAGAGAATGGAAGTATATACCTGGGGAAGGGAAGGGGAAAATTTTGGAACTCGAAATATGATATTTATGCCTGCGTAGGCGGAAGGAGGTGGCAGATTGATGTTGGTAAACATGTGACAGATAGGTGAGGTAATCTACAATTTCTCTTTCATGTTCAAATCACTGACTCGAACGATGATGAAAAGAACCCACGAAGGATAAGCCAAAAAATACGCCGCAGAGTCTCCCAGAAGGTGCCTCAATAGCTGACCAACGCGCTGTGCAATGCGGTGGACAAATTATGGTGGACCGCACTCATGACCACAGCAGACCGCAACTTGGTAAGTATGAAAAGGGAAGAGAAGATGAGGAACACGCGAACTGGCACGCAATGTTTATACCCACGGGTGGTGAGACGCTAGTCCCGTTTGGGAAAGCAGTACTGTCACGGGCAGCTCTGTCGGCGACCAGTGAATAGTTAGTTAACTACATGGTTTACAGGGCCTAAATAACAGTGTTTCTGTCTGCCTTGTGCCATTCATAATTTCCGAGGACTATACTTAAGTGCCTGGGATATTTGTATCGACCTATAGCAATCTCGGTATACATTAACAGTAGGAGATCCAAACGAACACCCTCCTCAAGGCTGATTTTCTCCTCGTATATATGGCTAGTTACTATCCGCAGTACCTCTTTCCTATCCAGAAGATATTAAGCCAAGGACAGTGAATAGAATTCCCAAGGCGAATGCTTTGTTCGCGGCCATCTACGCACCCATCAGGCCTTATCCCAGCCCTATAGCAGGATAACAACACCATGAGATATAACTTCTTCCCTACAAGCCACCACAAGGGCAACAAGCAATGAAAAGGCGAGCCCGATGAAAACAAGGGACCCGAAAAAGTTTCAAAAATTCCCAGACGGCTCGGGCCATCTGAAGCAGGTACCTAGCACGATCTCGGAATCCTCCTCACAGATACGCGTCAGGCAGTATAATCTGCGGGTGGGGACTCGGCGTCATCATAACCGTACAGTGCGCAATTTGAGGGAAGAGAAGATGAGGAATGTTGGGAGATTTGGGGGATATATATGCCCGTGAACCCGCGCTAGGCTGTTTCTGGACGAGGCAGGCGCTGCGGTTTGAGGAAGGTGCGGACGGCAGGTGTTTGTCTTCCAAATTTTGTCTCATGCGATCTCGAAATCTTCGCTGCTCATGGCACTCTCAGTTTTGATCTTTTTGTCGCATTTTCTATTGCGAATTTGACGTACGTCTTCTTGTTGGATCTATAAATGCAGAGCTGACCGTACCTAGATAGGTCCGCCTTGATCCATCACAGCTCCTCTCTCTTACGCGCTGTTCAGAATACCCACAGATCGACTCCACATGCCTCTTGTCTGGTGGCTTTTGCTACTTCTCTACGGTAACCATGATTCCCTCGAAACTTCTTCAGTGAAGAGAAATCACTCACACACCTTGTATCGCTTAGCCTACCTAGTAATTCGGGCAATGAGTCCTCCCCCATCTTGTCTTAAACCCACGGAGAGGTTGGGCTGCCCTTGAATCTTCGCATTCACCTACGAGTCACTTAAAAACTCCACCTGATGTACACATACTGCACTTAACACAATTCTCGAAATTCCCAATTGCATTCATAATCTCACCATCCCAGTACACTATCATAACCTAAGCACAGCTTCTCACAATCTCAGTCATCCATCACTGCAAACCCTCAAAGCTTCTTCCCTGCCTGCACAAGCGCCGTAATACAAGAAATATTCCCAGACCACCAAGCAACAGACCTGAGATAACTCAGCTTGGGATCCTCGATGTACGAATAACAAAGACTAAACGCAACCCGCGAAACCGTATACCAAACACCAACAGTGTTAATCGTCTCGGCATCCACACCAGCAACGAGCGCGGAGAGAACTGCACATCACATTAGCCTCATCCACACCTCACATCGATCTCACTAAGCATTCACTTACTGGCACCGACGAAGAGCGAATACCCCTCGACAGCATTAGCATGCGCCGCCTCCTGACGCTTCAAACGATTCAATCGCGCGCGCGAAATCTTGCCAGACTGCACAGCAGCCTCGCCGTACTTGCTCAGGTCCTCACGGGGAGAAACGTTGTGGTCCAGTCCGAGGCGTATCTTTGTGCCGCGCGTGCTCATTAGGCAGTACGCCAGCGCCCAGTTGGCGATTAGGAAGGAGGTTGCGTGGTTGGGAGCCGCTTGGCTGGGAGCGGCGCGGAGGCCGAGGGTTGTTAGTATTGAGCTTCGCTGGTATTAGCATGCGGCTGTATAGGGTTGGGTATGCCAGACGTACGACATGGTGGCACTTTTTCTGGATTGTGGAAGAGCTTAGCTTCCCCACGGGACTGGCTTGTCTATAAGTGTTTGCGATCGGCGCATGTGGGTTCGTCCGACCGAGGATGAGATCATGCGTGCTGATCAGTGGGGAAGGTTGCTTGTTTCGCGATGTGGAGACAAACCAGACTGGTTTTTGCATGGGCCGAGGTTCATAATTCCAGCACCTGGTGTGAAAATGGTTCGGGTGGGATTTTCTTTGCAATTCGTGTGAATTCATATTCGCATTGCAATATGATGCCATTCGAGTGATCTCAACGTGACATGGAAAGTGTGATAGTTCGAATGAACGCCGAGAACTCTCGTGTTGGAGCCAGATATATATCCTGATCAAACCCTGCCCTTTCGACCTGTTTAACTTTGTTGCGACGAAGGATAGGATCTGGAGGGAATCGCTTAAGCCAGCAATGAATCAATATTGAAGATGTCTAATAATCTAAGATAACCCCTGAGTGGAAGTGTGCTATACACACTTCCCGAAGATCCGCGTTACCGTATAAGGCTAGCGCGAACCAGGGAGGATGGCATAGTAGCCCTCATGGCCTCAGCGGCATTGAAGACTGCTGAAACTCAACAAACTTGAGCAAAGGACTCCTTCGTGGAAGAAAGGCTCTGGCACGGTGCACTATTCCTATTCCTTAACTGAAAAGCATCTTCATCGCCAGTCGTAAAATCCATGGAAACTGACCCCCCGACTGCCGAAATTGTTGAAAAACGTTTTTCAACAACAACCGAACGCCCCCGTGGATGAACAACACAACTATTCGGAAGTAGCTTCATTTTGCGACAGCATGAGGACCTCAACAGGACAATCCTCAATACTCGGCACGGTGAGGGTATTTATCTCGGAATCGCTATTACCAGGGTCGGGGAGGAGACGGCGCGCGTATTCGACGTAGGAGATTGCCTCGAGTCCTACAGTGGTTAGGAGCTTGCAATGGCCTAATTGGGACAGGGAAGAACGTACTGATTCGCCCGAAAAACCCATAAACAGCACTTCTTTCCAGTTCCTGCAGACATTCGGCAGAAAGCGGTGGCCCGGCGGTATTGATGGGATACGCCGGAAGCGTAGGAGTAGCATGCCGAGTGTTATTAGTCGTGAGATGGTGATTCCTGTACTATCTGAAAGATGGAGTGTCTCCCAGAGCATCATTGCGCCAATGAAGATGAATGTTACAAAATTACGGACTGTTTCGACGGTTGGTTCAAGGAGTCGTGTCTTGTTTCGATCTCGCCGTGATAATTGCCATCCCAGTTCAAGGCACCGCCGGGAATGAAGAAAGCCACCGGTTCGTCAGTTCTGAAGCAGCCACATGCACCGGCGACAAAGATCTGGTTAGTTAGTGGGGGTTGGTGAAGAGAAGAGAGGGAGGACTCACCCCAATGGCAAACGGAATCAAGCAGAAGCACGCTTTATCAATCCACCTCCATCTTGGCGCAAGATTCAACGCATTTCGACAGACAAATCCAAGAAACAAGCCATACTCCTGGCCGAGGACGATCATGTATAAAGCTCCGTCAAGCGCCCAATGGGCCAAGGCACGACCAACACCATCCCCGAGGCAACCCGTATCTTTCTCCCCGAGCCAGCCCTTGTGCAGTGGAATTGGCGCTGGGTTTATCAGCGTAGCGAAGAAGCGATAGTAAGCGCAGTAGAAACGGGAACCCGAAACCATCACTGACCCCCGCTTAGGTGGCTATGAACTCGGGTAGACGTCGGCGGACATATTTTGTTGGCGAACGGGCCTTTTGAAATCGCTTGAGGGTATATGAGGAATGATCGCGTAGATTTCAGAATGTCGGACCGGAATGCGCCCTGGAGAGAAACGGACGAGGCATTGTGTACGTTGTGAGGATACCCCTTTGGTCAGGGTTAGACAGCTTCGCCGAGATGTAGAGATCAGTGCTCTGAGACGTATCACTGTATTCGCACATCGATTTCTGAGGCCAGGGTTAGATGTTGACTTAACTGTATCCACAGCAGATCATGCCACCTACAGAAACACACTAGCGTAGCCTGACCAAGCTATTGTACCAAGCTATTGTCCACGATGCGCAGGTAATCCTGTATTCGGCAGTCCATCGGAAAGACCGCAGAGACACCACCGCAGGGCAGACGAGAGGCGAGACCCGATCGACATGCCACAAAGCTTGACCTGACCCATCCACGCAAGGTATCCACAGTCGATGAACTGCAAGGATCGACATTGCAGCAATCCACCTATCACAACGTCACCCTGGAGCACTCTCTCCCAGAGATCACAGAACGAACAATGCGGCCCGAATCCAGGGGTGGCGCATGTTTCGGTTCGAACCAAGCCTGCGAGTTCGGGCCGGTGCCGAGTTTCTAGAAAGCTTGGCTGTAAGAGATTGGAAGCAAAGAGAGGATGGGGCACTTACTACTTTACTTACACCTGGTCAAGGTTCCGAGGTAGGGTTGTGGCTATCGAAAAAGTGGGAGTGGTTGAGACGGGTGGAATGAGAAGGCGAAGTGGTGAAGGAAATCACCCCGTTGTTTTGGTGCGCCCTTTCTACGGGTGGCCAAAATCCCTCATTGCGCGCTCGCTGCGTGATTTTTCAGCATTAAATGTGAGTCAAACTATAAATTGGTCTGGCTGGAATCAACTCAATAGCGTTTTTTTTTGCATCGCAATTTTGCTCAATCGCATGAAATCGCAGTTATGGCGTCTGAACAGCTATCTACACAACCCGCCGGCTGGTCCAAAGGCACCTCAAACGTCTACGGCTCCCGCTTCGCCTCCCAACATATGCCATCCGACACCTTTCCCGACGACGAAATGCCGAAGGAAGTCGCTTACCGAATGATCAAAGATGAACTCGTTCTGGACGGGCATCCGATGCTGAAGTATGTATGAAACAACCGCGTTTCGGACAGTACTGACGTCGTTGAACAGCCTGGCCACCTTCGTCACGACATACATGGTAAGCAGCTCTAGAAAACAACAACAAATCCAGATCCTAACAAAACTCAGGAGGAAGAAGCCGAAAAACTAATCGCCGAATCGACCAACAAAAACATAATCGACCACGAAGAATACCCCAAATCCGTCGAAACCGAGAAACGCTGCATAACCATCCTAGCCAACCTCTTCAACTCGCCGATGCTCAACAGCAAGCCCACAGCACTGGGCACTGCCTGTATCGGGTCCTCAGAAGCGATCATGCTAGGCGTGTTAGCTTTGAAAACCCGCTGGAAGAACCGTCGTCGGGAAGAAGGCAAACCAACATCCAATCCAAATATCATCATGAGCACCGGTGTGCAAGTCTGTTGGGAAAAGGCGGCTCGATACTTCGAGATAGATGAGAAGACTGTTCCCTGTACAGAGACTCGATACGTGATTGACCCCGTCGCGGCCGTGGATCTAGTCGACGAGAATACGATTGGGATTTGCGCCATTTTTGGAACGACGTATACTGGTCAGTATGAGAATGTGAAGGGTATTAATGATCTGCTCGTTAAGCGGGGTCTAGATACGCCTATCCATGTGGATGCTGCTAGTGGTGGGTTCGTTGCGCCGTTCGTTAACCCTGACCTTATTTGGGATTTTCGGTTGTCGAATGTGGTGTCGATTAATGTTTCGGGGCATAAGTACGGGCTTGTAAGTACATTCTTTTTGACTAGGATTATATCGGTTTTCTAATGATGCGTGAATACAGGTCTACCCAGGCATCGGCTGGGCCCTCTGGCGCTCATCAGCCTACCTCCCACCCGGCCTAATCTTCAACATAAACTACCTGGGCGCAGAACAGCTGAACTTCACCTTCAACTTCTCCAAGTCCGCGTCCCACATCATCGCGCAGTACTACCAGTTCATTCGACTCGGTCGGAAAGGATATACATCCATTATGACCAACCTCACACACACAGCCGACTACCTCACTTCACAACTCCGTGAAATCGGCTTCACAATTATGAGCACAGGCGGCGGAGATGGTCTACCCGTTGTGGCATTCAGACTCAGCCCAGAACAACGCATCGTAGTTGATGAGTTCGCTCTCGCTGCCAAACTCCGTGAGAAGGGGTGGATTGTTCCCGCTTATACGATGGCTGCGGATTGTGAGAGCATGAGTATGATGCGTGTTGTTGTGCGGGAGGAGTTTAGTCAAAGCCGGTGTGATAGTCTCGTCAATGATATGAGGGTTGCGTTGAGGGTGCTCGCAGAGAAGGAGATGGTCAATATGCAGCGGTATCAAGCGTGAGTGGACCAATTCCCAAAGACGATGTGAGCGTTGCTAATATACACCAGGTTGATGAGGAACCAAATTGAAATTGGAAAGACGTTTTGCTACGAGAATACTTGTGTGCAGGTCAATGAGATTGGGGATAATGTTTCTGATGGGGTTTGAGGAGTATGCGCGCTTCGCATTAGACATAGATCAACCTTCAACCTAGAAAAGTGCAATGGAGTAATTTAGGTGCTGAACTAAAACTTGCGCAGTCCAAAACCACATGCAAATCAATTTCAAAGCCCATTCCATACCTATTTTCCTTCAAACACCCATACAGTAGTACAAATCGACAAATCTTACCCCGAGACCCCTCGGCCCAGCTCTCCCGAACCAGCACATATCAGTGGTAATGCCCCTGATTGGTCCAGTCCTGCTGAAACTGCCAAATCCCTCCGCCCTCTCAGGTATAAATACCACCTCCCACCTTGCACCTTCCTCCTCTTTTCTTTCCTCTTCATACTTACCTAGTTGGGGTGGGCCGCGGTCATGAGGGCGGCTCACCACAGTTTGTCCACCGCATTACACAGCGCGTTGGCCATCTGTTGAGGCTCCCTCGGGGGTCTCTGCGGCGTATTCTTTGGCATCCCCTTCGTGGGGTTATCTTTTCACCATCTCTTGAGTCATGGACTCAAGCCTGGAGAAGAGATGCTAATAAATTGGCAAGGTGCGCGGGTTCTGGGGCTTGTGCAAGATACTAGGACAGTGTGTTGGAGGGTCTACTCTGTGTATGTTTCAATTTCGACGCGCTGGATACTGATTTTGTGCCGTTCCGGCGCTCTAACTGACCATTGTCAGATTAGAGGTGTTTATGTAGTTGGATTCGTTCCGGGTCTTCCATCTGCCAGTTGGTATACCGCATGGTATACCTGGAGTCACGTGTGGCCTTGCCGGGCCCTTGTGCCTATGGCGTAGTGTAGGTGATGGTAAAAGTGACACCAATCTGGGTTTTCCGTTTTGTAACCAACTGGTTTCCTGGCGATGCCGTATTGGCGTTCTTTGTTGAGATGGTTCGCGGCCGTTGGTCTAGGGCATGCCTGACTATTCGGATACACACGTGACTTGGGTGTTAAAGTACCATTCCCTCAGAACGATTGGCTCTCGGTGGCCCATCAATAAGCTGCGGACCCTCCACTGGGTGCGGCGTTACAGGGTCCGTAACAGCCCTGAACTTATAGCCCGGCCGACATATCAACTGCGGTGGCTGATTAGTTCTATCGGGCCCCGCGGTGGCTTAAAGAGCTGAGACTTCTAAGAAGAAACATACTTGAATACTCTCAAAGGAAGCGAGTATAGTTGGGGTTCCAGGCAGTAAAGGATACTTACTGTGTATCGACCACAGGATGAAGGGTTGTACTGCTGTATCTCATTTTAGCCCTAAGTGTGAAGTGCTATAGCTGAATTGATTCAATTGAGCGGTACCAACATGCAGTTTATTTGAAGCTTAAGGAAAGTCTATCAAGCAGAAAATCAACAACCGAAGAGTGGCCTGTTAGGCTAAACATGGACGAATCCTTCAACGAAATCGCTAAGTGTCCTGGATATCTAGCAAAAACGAAAGATATACTCTCATCAAAAACAAGTACGGCAGCAAGTAATCTGAAAAACTTAGTCAGCTCTATTCTCAAATAGAGGAATTCTCCTCGTTCTTTAAAGTAAATTAGTCGTCAAACACACACAACGTTTATGTGAACAATTCTATTGCATTACACGATGACACTGGTTTAAGGATCTCGCGATGGAATCAGCTCTGCAATTGCACTGCTCGAATATCTGATGCTGAGACTACATATCGAGCTAGCCGAACCCCCAGAGAGCCAGAAGTCTATCTCGATGGCAGACCTTACTGATAAAGTCGAGGTACCGCTTTGGTATGATCTCTTGAAGGAGATGGCCACAGAATGTATAAGAGCCCACCCATCTGGTCATCGAGGTGCAGAGCGCCAGAACCCCGATAACAGCGCTACAGTAAACCACATAGACATGTTTTCTTCGACGATGGGGATGGATAGCTTATTTATAGACGCGTGCGGTTGCCTATAATTTTCAGCGAGTGAAGCTAATTCAATCTTGCTTCCGTCTTTGAATGAAGTGAAAAAGACGTGAGAGTTCCAAACTTCAAATTTGTATTTAAAACTTTGTATAATTTTGAATTCGTGGCTCGATGTGATCTCAGAGCATTATCCGAGTTGATATTTGCCTGAATAACCCATGATTTCGGTAAAACCAGCAATCCGTTTATTGCCTGCGCAGCTCTCTGGAATTTCATTAGCTTGGTAACATCCAATAGAATCGCGTCTTCACCCACTATTGAGTCGGAGTCAGGATAAATTCCTCATCGGGCTTGTTGTTGTATTCAGCAAGTTGCAGGTATTGGCCGTCGGCGCGCAAGAAGTATCCAGTCTTCTTTGCAACGAGCTCATAGCCGTTATCGGTGACTTGCTCCACGGTGTAAATCTCTTCCTCGTCTCCGGAAACGCAAGGAGAGCCTGGCTCAACACAGTTGATATAGCCGCCACTAAGGTTTTGAATCACAAAGTCGCGCTGACTGCCTCTAGCGGTGAAGAACCAAGTTTGGTAAGGGTGGTTGTTCTTGTCGGAGAAAACCAAAGGGTCATTAGCTTGGCCCAAGTCACTCAGGACTTGATTGCTGGCTAGATCAGCCGATCCGATCGTATAACTTCCTCCTTGGAGAGCAAAAGCAGACTGGAAAATGGCCGCAAGAGCACCGAGGGTAAGGACGGTCTTCATATTGATGAAATGGTGATTGTTGATTGGAGGTAAGATGTAAAGCGCAAGCTGTCTGATTTAATTAAACGGGTTAGAATTTTAAAGACTAGTTCAAGTGCCTGGAATTTTCGTCCAATTTATAGGTTTCTTCTGTTTACACGACTTACTGCTTATGTTTACATTCCTGGAGATCCAGCTAAGTGATCGGCTTGATTCATTGAAATTAATAGATAGTGTCTTTAGCCACATACTCCATAGCTAGCCGCATTGTTGTATGCATGATTGAGTAATGCCAAGCAATTTACTTAGCATTCGCTGATAGAACAGTCGCGTTCCGCGATGCTGAAACGAGACCCCTTGTCTGACCAGTCCGCATACAAGCCAGCTTTTAAATGAGAGTAATTCTCGCTAGCCTTCTTTAGATATAGGTTCCAAGTCAATTAATTAGATGTAAATAAAGGACAAAAGAGGAGGCCGATATGAAGGTAGTATAGAGGTTCTTGCTCTATTCAAGCAGTCTTCTTATTCGCTGCGCCTCTGAAACTTCGACCTCTAAATGGACTCGCCACCTGCCCCACTCGCACCTTTTCCTGTCCAGCCATTCCGGCGCTAAGATCCAAGATCGACCTTAGAGGGAGCCAGAAGCCTTATTGTTCAGCTTGGCTAATTGCCGATGTACGTTTTAGGAAGAATCATCGGAACTAGCTCGCTTCTGTCCAGCTGAAGAGCAAAGCTAGTTGTGGGGCAGTACGTAATAGGGGAGCCACATGGAATCCACAATTCGATCGCCTGGATAAAGATCATTGGAATAACTACCAGAAGGATGGGAAAATATTGTGGGCGGGAAACTAGTAGTTACACTAATGGCGCATATCCAACTAGCCACCGTTTCAAAGATCTTGGATTTCAATACTCATGTAGATCAAATGCGAAATGCTGCAGTGAAACATCTCCATAGATAATAATCAGCGCTAGAAGGTTCATTAGTTGAAAAAAGCAAGGTGTAGCATAGCAGTGCCTAGTAGCGGCCCCCACCTGGCGGTGAGGGCCTATATTTCGGCAAGATCCATCAAAACCTGAACTAAACCCGAACCCATCATGGGTTTTGGGTCCAATCCATGGGCTTTGGGTTCTTAATTTGATTGTACACGAATCACGGATTTGTTTCCTGGTGGGTCTTACCAAACGAGATTCGCTGTCAAGTATGGTCACTATATTGATCGTAATATCCAAATGAACTATCAATTCTCGGTGGACCATTTTCTGGTTCTAGCTTGCTTAGTGGGAGGGGCAAAGTAGCTTCTTGTAACTCCCAAGGTTCTAGAATGGGCGTAGTCTTAGCTAAATTAGGGCATGCTAAGCCTTTTATATGTACCCTACCTTCCCCATAGGGATTATGTTACAAGTTAACACGGTTCAGCACCTAACTTCTAAGGCTGGGTCATAGTCACTTGATCAATTGACTAGGTCCGGGATGAGAGGAAAAAGGAATTTCTTTATTCTTGTCGGGACATATCCTTTGTCAGAACAAGCCAGCGGCAACTTACCGCTGGCGACTTATAGATCACATTCCTGTGCTGGGGTGACCTTGCGCGGAGCTGCAGCACCGGTGTTGAGACCACCGAGTATCGGCGTATGGGATTCAGGGTATTTTGGACCGGATCTGGTACACATGAACATCTATCTACACGAATCAATTGACTTTTGCTTTGGAGCATACACACTGTCCACTTAACTGTGTACACAGTACCTAGCTGGTGGTACGAACAATTCTTATCTGTGATCTATCATGTTTACCCCGCTTTACACCGCTTCTTCTTCACCGTGTTTGCTTGGTATGTTTCTATTTCGGTCTACATATACAAAAAGCATCCCAGAGACAGAAGGACGGACAGACAGTTTTCTAATATTATCTATTCTCGCCCATCTTATCTTTTATTCCATTTGGGGTCTAGCACGTGACTAAGCGAAGTCATAGACCGCGAATGCCGACAGATTATATGTGAACTCACACTCAAAGAATTGTCTCACGGGAAATGCTGAGATCTACTGCGGATAGGCCACTGAGTGCACATGTGAGTGTGACCATGTGCTCTTGGCCCACGAAAGCAACAAGAACCACTTCGACCTGCTCACTTGGCAAAGGGTAGGTAGGCACAAGAATGAATTCCAGTAGTACTAGAGGCGTAGGATAAATACTACCAGATTCCTGTTGACAACATCTTCCTATCACTATAAATCCCTAAAGTAGTTGTTCCAATGGCCTATATCCATGCTGGTTTGTGGATTCTATGTGCCCTTTAGCTGGGCAGAAATGAGCTAGTTCCGATGATCCTTCCTATAAAGTACACCTACTTAGCGGAGCTGAAGCACTAGGTTCCTGAGTCCCTATAGTTCTTAGATTTTAGCTCTCAGAATGACCGTCCTAATTTGTACGATATATTAGATCATTGTTTTGAATATGTCTTGCCAGAAATGCCGATTCCTGAATTAGGGAAAGAGGGGTCGGAGGTATATAAGATCTCCTCCACAGTAGAGGTCGATTATCACTAAGTCAAAAGCTAAAACCCTATCCGCGCCTTCCAATGGTGAAGCTTCCTTATGACATGCCTCCCCACTATGCCACAAGCAATATGAAAACGGGATACCTATAAGAACTTAGAAGCACAAAACTGCTCAGACTATTTCAAAATTCATCAGCAAAAGTTGACAGTATTGTGGGATATTCACCTCCAACATCGACACACGACCTTCGAGTGAGGACTGTATATCGGCTCCAAGGAACCTTCACACCAACGGCAGTGTGCTTATTTTTCATTTATTAGATAGGACATAAAAGTAATAGTGGTGATATGAGAGAAGTATCGCTTACTTAAGAATCAGTTTTGCTTCTGTTGTGGAAGGTGAAAGCATCGAAAGACCTCTCATACTGAAGGTGTGATGAAAGTCCTTGTACAGACTGCGCCAGAACGCCCTGAGACTAATTTAGAGTAGGTGAAAGTCTTCAAATCATCCTCTACCTGAGAGTAGCTTGTAAGTGAAGGAGAAGAGGGTCTCAAATGAGATGCATGGATGTTGTACGGTACCCGGCGCCCACGTCTATATAGACCATCGGACGGTGCGCGAACAAGAAGCCACTTCCCTCCATCATCATCACCAGGACGGTCAGCCACCCCATGATACAAAGTCAATCATCATCTCTCAACCACACTTCCCTCACTGACTATCCCCACATAGTATTCATCCCTCCGTCTTGCCTAAGATAAGCAGCACCGACGATCGCAGCCTTGACATCCGCCACCCCGAATAGCTGCATGGTCCCTTCCAGGGGCGGCAAAGACGACTTCTTTTACAGCCATCCGACTCGCATCCACCCTGGCCCAACGAGAAACGCCAATTCCCTGCGAATTGCCTATTCAAGCATTCTGACCAGTATCCTGAACCTCCTCACGAGCAGGTGGTAGTCAAACACATTGCCGTCCACAACGCCCTCGACCGAGTTCAGCCGAATGGACAAATCAGTCAAAACCATTCGCCAAAGTCTTTCTGATGCGGAGGATGCTGCTGAAAGCTCGCGTTCTGACGAGCAACCATGCACGGCATTGAAGGCGAATAATGGTGTCTCGCGGAAGACGACGAAAGGTCAAGTGGTGGCGCAATATCTGACGATCAACACGGCATCAATTCTACGAGTGGTTTAATGTCGGTGTGATACTGTCCGCAAGTCTCTGGGAAATACTCTGAAAATCTGGGCGGAATTTTGTACAAAGAAAGATTGCCTACATTCGCTGCCCTCGTCATCCAGAAAGACGTTAAGAATCGTGCAGGTCTAAAGGAGGGTCTTTCTAAGGGAGGGTCTTTCGAAGGGAATACCAATGGACACTCGAGATGGCCTTGTGCTTCAGTCTACCCTGCGCTAGTCGATTCGCCTCAGACGGGATATAGCAGATTCTGTATCACCCTTGTCTGTATCCATGGGAATAGACGAAATAAAATTTATGCTGCTGGTACCACCACATTCGACCCGAATGTGGTAGGCAAACAACTCTGTCTTGCCTTCCCACCCTCTTCCCATTACCTCCGATCTGCGATGGCACAGATTGCATTTTCATGGCTCGCCACATGGACCTTGGGTCTGTCATCGCAGGTCATAGGGTCTTCTGGTACCTCCACGCTTGAACACTTGTTCAAAGTAGCAGGCATCTACGGCCGAACCAACGCGTCCCGCCCAGGAATTTTATGCCAACAGAGTGCCTCCAGGGCAATGCAGTGACCATAGCAGCTCTGTTTATCTTCACGCCCTTGCGTGATATTTGGCGGATGAGCTTGGTGAATTCGTCGATCAAGTGAAGGCACGCACCGAGGTCTAGTGTTTCGGCGTTCAGCAGCGCACGACACTCACCTCAGCGGTACGCATCCTGAAACATTCATTCAGCCTCGACCTTTTGAAGGAGTATTTGTGTACGGAGCTCAACGTGGTTGTCATGGTCTGGGGTCGGTAGAGATGAGAACAGGAAGTAAGAATGCCGGGGTATCGAATTTTAGGATCACGGGGAAAAGGCGACTGAGGGGGAGCAGAGAATGAAATGAAAGCTTCCGTCGTTTTTGCTCAGATGCTGGATGCTTGTATTGCTCAAGTGGTCAGACATGATATGAAAAAGAGCCACGGTCGGCTGTCGGCAGACAGCATGATGGAGTGAGATGGAGATGAGACTTACCTGTAGCTGAAGGATTATTGAGACAGCCCACTTTCAACAGTTGATGGCGTCAGAAGAAGGAGAGACCTAGGCGAGAATAGATATGTAAATAAGACATGAGAGACGCGAACAGTGATGGAAATCATGGCTGGAGCCGAAACTGCCCAGCGCACAACAATCCCGCCCACAGGAACACCACTCTCTTCTCCAAGCTTCGGTCACTGACCCAAACATGATGAAAAGATAGAATCCCCGAAGGGAAGTGCCAAAGTGTATGCCGCCGAGACCCCCAAGGGTGCCTCGACATACGACCAACGCGCTGTGCAATGCGGTGGACGATATGTGGTGGACCGCCCTCCTGATCGCGGTCCACCGCAACAGGGTACGTTTAGGAGGGAAGAGAAGAGGTGGAGAATTTGGAATTGCAGGTGATATTTATGTCGTAGATCGGCACGTGATGGGGGTTGTTGCCTGCCGGATTTGGCCACCGTGAATTGTGTGGGAGGATGCGGGATTCTCAGGACTGGTGGGAGTGACAGGATGCCCTGCGGGCAGGGACTAGCTGGGCGGGCTCTGAACGCTCGTGCTGAGCGTGTCGAGTGTATTTACTCTAGTGATACCGGTGTGTAAGATGAGCATACGACCACTGCTCTCGCGGTAGATGGTCGTTTATGGCTTCTCAGATAGCAAGTCCTACTCTAAATGGCCTGCTCAAGGAGCCAAGTCGGCTGTCCTGGATCTGTACGTCTTACGAGCTCTGTAGATAAATTGCCAGGTTCGTAGCTTCACGGTTGCTCCCACGCCTGTCCCTACCTGATGCCCATCAGACCTGCAATATCACGGTGCGGGATCAACATACAGCAGCCGGTACAGCGCGTAAATCCATCATGAGGATCTCAGGGTTCATTGAAATAGTCTCTAGCTTTTTACCTCAAGCTCAACGGAGCGAAATCTGGGAAGCCAACGCAGCCAACACCTGACAGACCACACATCACCACCATACGCCATCTCTTCTCCAAGCCCGCGATGGAAACTGCGCATGAGCGGAGGCTTCTATGGTAGGCGGACGTAATTCCAATGCACAAATGAAATTATACGTCGTGTCCCACGCTCCTCCCTGGTTATAGCGTTTAGTACCGGGGCAAGATTGCCGAGGGTATCGTATTGTAAGTGTCCGGTCAACGGGCCGAGGAGGTGCATGTAGAGAGATCCATTACAATATCTGTCGGTGTGTGGTATCACGCTGCATGAGGCCGTTCAATGGCAACAGTAGAAGGTATGGCATTCGTCCGAATTCGTTGCAGAAGGGACTGTTGGGGGCAAGGCTAGGAAGGTTCGTTCAAGAGAGGTGGCTAATTGGCGGTGGAGGAGGACGGTCTGTGATTAGGTCAAGTCTTAGCACCTGTGTTTGAACAGCTACGGGGGATGAGAAAGTGATGATACTCAAGTATATTCGTGTGTAACGCTTAAGAGGTCTTATTGTAGTGCGTTCAAACAACAAATTCGATGTGTCCAGGCCGATGTGGGAATGTGGCGTGGTCGAAGAAAGGCACCCTAGATGGCGCAGAGTTGACCGGATCTCGACGCCACCGTCATGATTGAAGTGGCGTTGCCCAGTACTGAGCCTCGAATAACGAGGAACGATGAGTCTTCTGACAGTCTGTATGTAGATGATTGTGTGTCACAAAAGACCCCCAGACGCGGGGAGCTGATGAGAGCCGTCGTTGTTGATGGAGACGCGTGGCAGCGATCGAGACAACATGACGAAGCAGGATACTGGAATAACCAGCGTAACGCACAAAAGCAAATTAGAAAAATCATCCACGATGTGAGACGCCTCATACCTCCCATCCTCGATTCTCTTCTCCATCCTCGAGTCCCAGACTCAAAAGATGATGAAAACATAATGGAATCCCAAAAGAGGGAAGTGCCAAAAATTATGCCCGCAACCGAAGTTAGACACAGGAACTGCGCTGTGCAATGCATGGACCTGTGTGACCGTCCATCTTCGTGATCATGGACGACCCGGATCGCCAACCCAGGGGCGTCACACGATCGCTCTCCAGCGGGTAGCAGTAGGGGAGGGGTGAAGAAGAAAGAAGAAAGAATTTCAGCAGTGGAAAAAATCTACCCTTTTATACCTTTGGGTCTGCAGTGATGACTCATGTGGAGAGCTGCCTGGCCAAACGAAAATAGAAGGCGCGAGCACGTCTTTGCTGTCCACCGCTACGTTGTGAAGCCGCTGTGCTGCCTTATCAATACCAGGACGCCGCCTCGACCTGAACCTATTCCTGACACTCCCTAAGATCCTCATTGACCTTGGAGTTTGGCTCCAGACAGGCAGATTGCTGTCACCTCCATATGTCGAACTCCATATGTCGCTCACGGTTTCCGTTGTGAGGATGCGGTTCACCACTCACTTGCCTGGATGACTTCTCTTCCTTACTTTTTTCTTGACACTTCCCAGGACTCTCAATTGCCTCAAAGCCTGTCACCAAACATACCAGCTGCCGTCACCTCTGTATGTCAGTCAAGCAATGTGTTCTAAGCAGGTTCAGCCATTCACCACTATAAATACAGGTCACATCCTCTTTGTCACTCCCTACTTGAAAGTCCTTAGAATGTTTAGTGACATGGAAATTGCATATGGTAAGTGCGCCCCAAACATGCATAATGTGAGTCCGGTGCTGAAAAATTATTTTCAATAGGCTCAGGCATGTTCGTTCGTCTGCTCGAAGCCGTCCCGTCGCCGCCTGTATACTTAACAGGGCTATATGCAACTTCCTTGGTGGTGTGTTGATATGGTTGACCTGTAGTCAACAGGGGCAGCAAGAGGGCGTGAACACCGCCAGCATAAGACGCGGACCATAAATAGCATACAGAGCATGCTATGGTTGACATGGATGGACAAGGACACGACTCGAGCTCTGCATCTTCTTTGACCTCGGTTACAGATGTCACAGATTCATGCTAGGCTTAATGAGCTCCTAAAGAGAACAATTCAGCGTTGCGGTGTAGATACACGAAGGCCTTCAAGACGTGGAGACGGCACTGTCTGCAAAGTGTCGAGTGGAATGTTCGAGGAACTGCACTTGTCATCAATAAACGCAGAAATCATCAGGCTAATTGAAGCTTGAGGGCATGTATCACAGTTAAACTTCAAAAACTAACCGCTCCGCCATGAAGTGGCCCCAACTCTGGCGTCTTCGCCGAGTCTCAGCAATACGCTAACCCGCTGAAAAGTGTTACGAAACCTCGACCCCTGGCATTATAAGATTATTGTTCAAATGATATGCAGCGGTATGACGCTCACCATCTGTCCAACCCATCTGATAGAAACATGCTACACTCTCGCCTCTATGCTATCCTCCAGGGAACTGCGCAAGTTTCCCTCATGAGTCGGAACATATCGGCTTCGCCGCCGTAGGCGAGGTCCAATTTTGTATATCACCCACGGAATTGGTACTAATATGAGCGAGATAAATGCTGCAATGGAAACTGACCAATGGATTCCAATTCGGTCCACCATCTGGACCGAGAACAAAGGCACCACGCATGCCATACCGTAACGCATAAAGCCCTCGGCAGCCAAAGCAGACGCACCGAACCGATTTCCATAGACGGAATTTTTATATAATGGCCACCCGAGCTGTATGGTATGTCAGTAAGTCGCATACGGCTTCTTCGGGAAGAGGAAATCTCACCATAACGAGAAAATAGGCAGCGCCGAATGGAATTCCAGCAAGCAAGGGGACCACCCAATGGATCGACGCGTAAGCAGTCCATGCAAACCTGAAAATTTTCTTCTATTAGCATGACTGGATGTGGCTCCATGGGAAAGAACAGTGACCGACCAGAAAAGAGACACCGGGAGGAGTACACCGCCCAGCATCGCAGGATACAAGAGCTCCTCGGGCTGCATTGGAATACCATGCTGCCGCATTATATCTTTTGCTTTGCGATGTTTGGCCTTGTTCACAATGGTCATGTATACAAGCCCTAAGATACTTCCAATGAGCAACGATAGAAAGGCCAATCCACTCTGATACCGGGAAAAGCCATGCAGTCGTTCGAAAACCATGGGGAACGCAATGTAGAAGAAAAAAACGACGCAGAGAGATATGGATGAGATGAATGAAGTAGGTGCAATAATGGGCTCTACAACGAGCATATGCAGCGGACGGCCAGCCGCCGCCTTGAGCACATGTGTCAAGGAACCCCGTCGAGGTAGCGGAGCACCCCTTTTCTTGGCCCTGTAACGAAGGATCTGCGGCCCATAAGTCTCAGGGCAGAATATCGACATGCACGAAACACCGAGAAGGATCGCTGTAAGCCAAAAAGTCCACCGCCAGTTCCTGGTATCTTCTTTGATAGAATGTCCAATAACTGGCCCGACTTCAGTTCCCCAGATCAGTGAAGCGGCAAAGACCCCATAAAAGGTGTTCCCTAGGTCCTCTCTCGACGTGTCCCAGATGTCATTGATAGTTCCCGCCACGATAGCGACCAGAGGTCCCCCAAGACTCCCCGAAAGGAGCCGCCCGGCTCCTAGAGCTGCCCAGCTCGTGGCGGATCCCGCAACAACGGTGAAGGCAATTGAACACACTAGGGACAACCAATACACAGGTTTGCGTCCATAGATCTCGGAAACTGCTGCTGACACAACAGGTCCAAGAGCCAGGCCAATTGTGAAGAGCGTAATTGGCAATATGGCCTTAGTGAGGCTGACATGAAATTCGGCCTTGACATCTGGGATTGCTGCAAGATATATGGAATTTGCAGACGTCCTATGTAATGGCGGAAGATAAGAGCTCTGTCTCCAAAGGTTATTACTTCGGTATGCATGAGAACGTACATGCAGAAAGCGCCCAAGATAGACAGGGTAGAAACAGTCACTCGTTTCCAAATTGGCCAGTTCCTGGGATTCTCTGGATCCCCAGGAGGAAATTCAGTATCAATTTCGGACACGTTTTTATACATGGCTAAGAAAATGAATTGTGGTCTGCCAGGGAAAGTCCAGTAAGTTTCTGATTTGTTGCTCTTCGATGAGGTGCACTAAGGCTGGATCTATCGAGCCCGTAATGGAGTGGAAAGCAGTGTATAAAGTACTAATCGGCGTAGCATCAATCAATATTTGCGAATTGAATTAAAGAAACTGTAGGTGAGGCATTTTCACTGCCCCCCAACGTCATCACTCTGACTTTCTCCTCTGCCAATTAGTTTACAACTGGCAACTTTTTTATTGAATTTTATTTGATTCGGCTAAAGTAGCAGCTACCTCATAGTTGCTAATCAAGCTGGAAAAAGCGGTCCAAGAGAAAATGGCCGACGGAAACAGAAACCACCATGAGTGGATCAAACTCAATTCTAGATACCTATACCCTTTCCCTGGCCCGCGTTCAAATCCTTCAGGTTACACCAGACTAAATTTAGGCTTTCATATAAACTTTCCTGTCCATTTTCCACTCTACTATATTATTATCACTTGCCTGGAGCGTGGCTGTCAGAGATAATCCTCTGTCCATGCACATTGAAAGCCAAGAAAGTACTTTATTGTATGCACCGCCAAACCCATCCCTCAACCATGACACCAGATTATCTTTCTCAAATCCAATATCCACCATCTCTCACCAGAACATGCCGTGGTTAGGTTTCCGAGCAAGAACATCATGCTAGTGACGTTGAATTGCCCTGAAAAGATGAACTCCCTGCCTCTCGCAGCGCACTGATAGCTTGAAGCGCTCTGGCACTGGTACGATGAGTGCGAATCCCTCTATTGCGCGCTGGTGACAGGAAGTGGCAAACAGGCCTTTAGCGCCGGTATGGACCTCAAGGAGCTGGCGATGCTCAAAATGGGCGATCCACCCCCAAGAGGATCTATGTTTCCACCAAGGTTGGTGAACAAACAGGGTGTTAAGAAGCGATTTGTTGGTAACGCTAGCTTTAGTGGTTTCGCAGGAATGTCCTGTCGCGACGGCAAGAAACCCATCATTGGTCTGATCAACGGCCACGCACATGGTGGTGGTTTCGAGATGGCGCTGAATTTCGATCTCACGTTGGCATCCCCAAACGCCACTTTTCGGGCTGCGGATTGCCAGCACGGCCTGGCAGCCTTGGCAGGTGCCTACCCAAGACTATGTCGTATCGCAGATCTTCAGCGGACAATGGATCTATCTTTGACTGCTCGAAGACCGTCTGCAGCTGAGGCGGAGGAATGGGGTATTGTACTGAGGGTTATCCCCGAAGAAGAGTTGTTACGCGAGGGGTTGAAAATGGCACGTGCTATTGCCTCGTTGAGTCCCCATGCGATCTTTGTTGCTCGAGAGGCAGTTAGAAATTCTCTGAATTATGGTGCGTATCACCAATTAAGACCCTGCTTTACTTTATGGTGTTGGAGGGTCACTAACATTATTGATGTAGGCGTTAATGAATCCATACGCGACATGAGACTGAAACATTTGGACTCAATTCTGGAAGGCAAGGCTCTAGGAGAAGGTCTATCAAATCGGATTGGCTTGAAGACTAAGAAATCCTCAGCTAAGCTGTAAACTCATACACACAGAGATATGACGTCATGATGGGAGGTGTTGATAAGTCTTAGGGAAAATAGGTTGAGTTTAAATGTGTATTATCTATTTATCGATTTACGTCATCAGATATCTTCCCTCGACATTATAGCAGGCTATGCTGTCCATCAGTGACAGATTAGAGCAATGGTAGGAGTAAACCAAGTGAAATAGTTGTTCGTATTCGTCATACCCAACTGAGGTTACATCTGACACAGTCGGAAACCGGTTCGACGTCTGCGACGTGATTTTTTTAGGACTGAGATTAAGCTCAACTCACAGAGACGGATAATGGCTAGGTCCACATCTACCCGGTCCCGAATGTAACTGTCCAAACTCTGGGCCGAAAATAAAGTCAAATTTCATACATCATTTTATTAAAGGCCTCCAATTGTACGATGCCGCTGTGAGCGGCAGATCAGATCATTCAAGGCCTGCAAAAACGCCATGGGAACGGACGAATCAAACTCTCTCCCTAGGCCTAGAGCCAAAATTCTAATGCTTCATGGTATGATCCTTTCCCAGCGGCAGTGAACGTAACAAGGAACAAAGTACTACCAAGTCCCAGGAAATGGACAGTCTGGAGGCTACTTCCACTCCAAGACACGACGCATTCGCGACGGCTTACACCAAGCTTTTACAACTAGTATCAGTGGAAAAGAACGGCCGTATTTTCCTGAAGGGTTAGAATTTTTGTACCCTGATGCCCCACTGCCCTTGCCGGACAACTCGTCTGTGGAAGACAGTGCCAATCACGACGATAATTTCCAGTCCCTCCTCACGCTGTATGACAATTACGATGCGCGAAGCTCATCCCGCGTATGGGGTTACGGCGATCCTGCTAGCGATGAGCTCGTTGGGCTAGAGCTGACCTTTCGTTATTTGCTCGGGATAATGCGTACGGAGGGACCATTCATCGGAGTTATGGGATTCTCAACTGGCGCATGTCTAGCAGCTGTGCTGGCAGGGCTCCTGGAGAGAAAAGATGGGTGTGATTTCCAGGATGAGGGACTAAAGGTGAGGGGTTATCCCATGCGAGCAGAGAGATTATCCGTTGTACTGACTATTTTATGACCAGACTCAGCATCCGCAATTACAATTTGCGATCTGTTTTAGCGGATTCAAGCTGACGCATCCAAAGTTCAAATCGGTTTACCCGAGCCAGATTTCGACACCAATCCTCCACCTGGCCGGAATTTATGATTTCTGGATTCCAAGTTCAGAAACAAACACGCTGGCTGAGACCTGTGCGAATGGGAAAATGATCTACTTTGAAGGTGCTCACTATGTACCTCGTGGCGAAGACGCCGTAACGACTGTGGTGAACTTCATCAAGGAGTCGCTTAATTGGGATGATGAGCCTGCTCACATGGATGATTGGGTTGACATCTAGGCCCATCAGCACATTGTCACATATTTCTACAACCCCCAGAAATTATCTACGATATCAGAAGCGGTCTTTTCATATATGTGAGGTAATTCTTCTGTTTATTGCGTTTGCGTGGAACCTTCTAGGAGAGCCAGTCTTCTAATTATAGGCTCTTGTATCTCTCTTACAATCTATAAAAAGGGACTGATATTATATTACAAGTATGTACAACACGTGTTATATTCCCGTATTATGTGAGTAGGTTTTGAAGAGCTTCTGTATGTTTCCGACATGGAAGGCGATCCTGGGCCGGCCTGTAGACAATGGTTTGGTTTGTCCGGCGAACGCGCTTCCGCTTCCCACAAAACTTCCATCTCTCGTCCGCCACCCTTCTTATGACGACCGCTCGCGACAAGACGCCATTCCGTGTGCTTGGAATCTACTATGAGGTGAAATTCCGAGAAAAAGACTCTGTTGTAGAATTTGACTGACTCTGATTTTCACTTGCCGTGTAGATGCGACCGACGGTAATAACGCCCCGGCCGGGCTGGATATCGAAGCCACCCTGGACGCAATAATTGTAAGACAAGAGGGCCTCAACTCCATCGGATTCAAATGCCATTCCTCTTCCATATCCAAATCCCTCATTGCCACCGTCTTTTCTTGTCTCCTTCGTATCTGACAATTTCCCGCCATCTGACACACAAGATGTAAATCTCCGTTCTCCTTCAGGAACCGCCCACCAACGCCTCCCATGCGCACCAACGCAACGATATGTGCTCCGAAAAATACACTGTTACCCGAGTCAGACTCAATGATGCCAGCTGATAATGCTCACGACATCTGTTGCCCTGCGGCGTGCGGAATGTGCTCCAGGAGGCGCCCATATCACCAGCCTCTATCATCTGATCGGTCAGGGATCCAAACAATCTTCACTTTAACGCTCACCTTCAGCTCAACGTCAACCGTCAGCCCGGGTGGCAGTTTTGCCTCTCCTGGCTAGAGCTCTATCTGAGCGACCTCACTCTCCATGCACCGAGCAGTTCAAATTCCGCTGTCAACCGGCGAGACCCATTCTGGTTCATACGAAGGGGCCTGTCAGCCCTACTCCAGCTCAATTTGCGCGAGGATCTGTTTTCGGCTATCGACGGGGTCAAAAAAGTACCCCATACTTTGTTTCGATCTGTCACGCTACTCAAGGAATACCTGAATTACCGACAGTTACAAATGACTCCGATAAATGGGCCTTTTCTACATTATGTCAGGATGAGGAATCGATGTACTGGCTGGTACTGAAGATGTCCAAACAGAATAAGATGATTGATTGAAGGTTGTTGAGATCGGTTGAGCGATCTCAGGGGTCTTTATATTTGAACTATGGCGTGTTATGACACCATACTAGGTGGAAATTGGGTGAACGATGAATAAGCCCATCCCGAAGGGTCCTAGTGGTATTTGACGAGTGTATATGTGACCTGAACACCTGCGGGTGGGTCAGGCCACACCTGATAAGCCCGATAAGTCCAGGCCACACCTAATTTCTTGGCACCTGTAATTTATTTCTGGCGAATACATTTAATAAATTACTGATGTATTATTCACTCGCACTGAACCATGGGTCAGGCGGGGTAGTTCTCCTTCATCTCATTCTAGTGTTTGCACCCACACCCAGTATGGCAGCCTTTTTAGAGGACGACCAAGATATCGGTGAATCCCTTGAGCAGGAGCTTCAGCAGGAGCTTCGGCGGCAGCTTAATAGTGAGGAGAGTGCAGTTCCTGCTACTGTTCAAGGGACCCCTGGACCTACAGATGCTCTAGATGAACCTCCGGTATGACGATAATATATTCTCAATATTTAAGTATACATTAATAATATATTGTGTCTTTAGGAATTCCTACGGACTATCTTACACGACAAGCGCTCGCCGATTCGAACACGCTTTATCGAATATACTTCAGCGCTACCTGAATATCCCCGGACAGACCCGGATGGCTTCACATATGTGATCAATGTGCCTGATCGGTCATTGTTCGCAGTGGAGCAGTCAATTGAAGGAGTATATTAATATCCCATTAATATATTGATAATATGTTAATAATATATTAGGTGCAATACTCGTCAAAACAAGCCTATCGAAACAGACGTAACCAGCATGATTCTATCTTTGGAGAAAGGGTCGCTTTTCTACACAGCCTCTACAGATGTACAGGCATAAAAATGTGTGAATTTACAGATCCTGAGCTCAAGCAAATGGTGCATTCGCATGTTACTGAGGGTATTTGGCAGCGAATCAAAGAGCTTCGCCAACATATCGCATTCAGTGATACCCAAAACCCTCTACAACCAGCAACATATAGGTTGTACCAATCTACGATGCGCCAATTCAAGATCAATCGCACTTCATGTGGATCTTGGAAGGATACTTGTTCGCCGCGCGGTCGATGGGTTCAGGATGTAAGTAATATACTACTAATATATTCTTAAAATATTTCTAACCTGTTATTTATATATCAGAGTGTTATTGGTGGATCTGACTTTTATATCTATTGCTCTAATTCATATGAAAGTCCAAGGTCTCATTTTGCATCATGTGTGCGCCCTGACTCTGGTATCGACAGGGAATTGCTTAGGCGAATCCTTGATGGAGAGGTCCAGGGAGAAATTCAAACCTGTGGTTATATCGACACAAATCGTCATCGTGGAGACTATTGTGGTAAGGAATATATCTTTAATACATTAAGAAAATATTATTAATGACTATATTATAGAATTTGACCATACACGTGGGCTTGGTAAAATTAAAAGGCACAAATGCTCCGTTGAGTTCCATTGGTTTATTCCAATAGACCTCACGTCCAATCCATTTTGGGTTTTTACCTCAACCGGGATTCATATGCACCCTCCGCCACCTCCATCGAAGCCTCCACCCGCAATTATAGACGGATTAGTACGAATAATCCGCCTACAGAACAATCCTGCATTAACAACAGGTAAAGTTCTTTCTAATATGTTAGGAATATATTAAAGAAATATTAATAATGTTTTATCCTAGGACGTTTTCTCGTTAGCCCTGAGCTTCGGGGTCTATGCAAGCGATACAATAATAGCGAGTCGCTGCTCAATGTCCATGAAAGCTTTGCTAATTTAGACCGGATCAGCACACTCATTCGAAAGGAGAGACTCCTACGATTTCCTCATGGACAGGATATCAATGGTTTGATCTTTGAGATGGAAAAGGATCCTCCTTTAAAGGTATGAAGATAATAGGTCGTGATATAATGAGAATATATTATAATTAACCTTTTTGTAGGACTACGTTCAGCATATCTATCAAGACCCTGACCTTATGGTTATTTGCTTCACATCTGACATGGCTGAGCTTTTCATCCAATCTGAATCGGTAGAGATTGACATGTCTTTTAAACGATTCAAAGAAAGGTCAATGCGAGAGGTTACATTTTCAAAATATATACCTGAGCAAGACCGAGGTAAATATTACCCTAATATATTAATAGTTCTTTATTAATACAATGTTCTTCTAGTTTTTACACTAGCACGTGTGATTGTCGTTTCCGAGACCCATTCAACCTATTATCTCCTATTTACTCGGCTTTTTGAGTGCATAGAGCGTGTGCTTAGTCGCCAGTTCTACTTTTATCCAATCCATCGTACGGGGCTACATGCTGTCGTTCTGGATATGGATACAAAGCAATACGGAGGTGAGAAATAGATCATATACTATTAATATATTACTAATACGTTATAGGTCTTAGAGACTTTCTCGCTGATAAGAGTACTCTTCAAGTATCGCCTGATGATCTTATCCAACACTTCGTTGTCTTCTGCAGAGCCCACTTCTACAGGGGTATTGATAGAGCACTTCGTGGGCAACAGGTCGCTCCTGGATGTAGGGAAAGGATGCGAGCAGTGATCGATATTCCGAATCGAGAGGAGTATATTCAAGCTTTAGACTGGATAATCGGTAAATATACTCTAATCGGTTCTTAATAGGTTATTAATTTATTATTAGAGCATGAATCATCTGTTGTCATTCAGCAATGGGCTCGCCATAAAAAACTGCCTTACGTTGCGGCAGCTTTGAATAAAGCTTGGAGTCAGATACCTGATGTGATTTTCGAAGGACTTCGAAAGAACACAAATGCAGTGGAGCAATCGCACCATATGATCAATAGTACTGGTGTTCAGCTTTCACTACTACAAGGGGTTTTGAAGTAAGTTCTTATTAATTTCGTCGTAATATATTAATAGTATATTAATACAATATTTCTAGTTCTTTTGCCCATGATAAGAACCGCATGCAAGCTTATTCTATTCGTCAAGTAACCGGAATTCGACAAAGGTATCGGATGAATGGTATTCATGCAGCATTCGATCGTCACCTAGCAAAGGGTAAGTTGATACGAAGAATATATACAATACATTATTAATCATTTCTATAGAGCAAAAAAGGCGCCAGGAGAGGCTACTAGAAGAGGAACTCAATCAGCTTGAGAGCTCATCGAACATAGATGAGTTCTTCGCATCTGATGAGACAAGTGTACGGTATACGACCTCAGGTGTACCAATTTCTCGACGTTCAGCTAGTGTACCAAGGAGATCTAGTACTAGATCCCCTACCGCTACTCCTCGCCGAACAAGAACACCTACACCAAGGTTAGTACTCTATGATGTTTTAAGAATATTTTATTAATATATTACAGAGCTCAAAGCCTACAACGGGTTGCCTCTGACAATTTACGACAAGAGCATAATAGTCTTGCTATCCAAAAGCTTGAACATCAGCTCCGAGAGGAGGACTTAAAGGCACAATTGCTCGAAAAGCAGCTTGCTAATCGTAAACGGCAGCAAGAATTAGATGAGATAGATAGACAGGTAAAGCGTAGGTAGGTTAAAATATGCCCACTTCTATTAACTCTAACAATTTTGGTCAAGGAATTAAGAATAATTGTAAATTTATGCTTCCTCCTCGAGACGCTCAAAGTCTGCGTCCACATCCCAAAAGCGAGAAAGATACTCGCAGGTGAATGGGGCAGTACCGCATTCTATTATGATATATTAGCAATGCATTAAGGATATATTAAGAATCGCTTACTGATATTAGCAGTGATACAGGCGTTGCAGTCATCGTGTATATGCTTAGTGGCGAGGAAATCCCTCACGGCTTTAACCGAAATCTATAATATATTAGCAATCTGTTCTCAATAAATCAGAGATAACTTACCTTCCGATTCTTGCCTTTACCCTTCGTGAAGTCGCGGCTTCGTAGAGATACGGGCAACAAGAGCAGTGTACCAAGCTAAAATCATATATTAGTAGTATAACAAGAATAAATTAGGGATGTGTTAATACCCTTGACCTCGTCCATCTCCTTGATAGCGTGGCGGCCCTTACTAGCGTACTTACCAGAGACCGTCACGCCTTGATGACCGGTGAGGTGCGTCTTGAGGTTGCCAGTGTGAGAATACTGCTTCTGATAATACATTAGTAATAGATTCAGAATATTTTAAGATCATATAGCATACCTGGTGATCGCAATCCTCGAATCGACAGAAAAGCTCTCCAGGAAGGACAATAACGCTACCATCATCATCCTAGAAATGCATATTAGTCATATATTCAAGGTCACTATTAGGATTTTTTAGAAGCACAGATGGCGCATTCAATATATATTTCAATGCCCAGGACAATCAGAAACCCCACTCAGAGATGTTTCCACTCACCTTCTCATACGCGGGTAGTTCTAGCATACCGGCCTTCGCATCCGCCACGTATTGCTTGTATGGGGCGTGGGACTCCAGGAAACGCACCATCTTGACTCAGGGACCTGTACGGTGTAACTAGTTAGGATTCGACAATAATAGATTAATAATTTGTTCTTGATGAAAATAGGCGGGGAGTTGGGAGGGCTCACGATTGGTGGAGAGGAGGAGGGGTGTGGAGATTGAAAGGGTTGGTATTGCCAAGAAGTTGGTATTTGACCTGGCCAATCATAATAGATTACTAATCTATGCTCTACACCTGGAAAATAGATCTTCCGGTCAGGTGTGGCCCGACCCACCTGTTACTGTCGGCCTGATCTGCTTCCTGGGTCGTTTTCGCAAAACTCCACTTCAGACCCGCCGTGTCGCCCACCACGCGGCATAATTCGGCTCCGGAGTTAAAACAGGGTGCTGACGGATGACGGACTTTGCATGAAGATCATCGCATGTTCTAGCCGCTAGCTCCGATTTGCGTGTCTACCACCGTCATCCGGATGCACCACGACGACCCCCCTTCCCCAGTGAAGCCCGTCCAGGATCCACTTGTGTTCCAATGCGCGCGGACATAATTCGTCTAAAAACCGCGGTTGTCTATCGGCATGATGACATCCCGACTGTTCAGCCAGGTCCCACGCTTGGATCCGCACCGCTGAAGATTCTAGCAAGCCGATGCTGAGACGCAAATTTTGTGACTGTGGAGTCGCTCACGCTGCATATAAAGGTCCTCGGGGCCGCCGTGGGGACCATGGAGGAATCACTTCTCTTTCCTTACCTTTACAACGAACAAAATGGGATCCACCGGTTACAAGTTCGAGGGCTGGATGGGCCTCGACGCCAGCGCCGCTCAGGGTAACATGAAGTGGCAGGAGTTTGAGCCCAAGCCCTGGGAGGAAACCGATGTCGATATCCAGGTTACGCACTGTGGTATCTGCGGTTCGGATATGCACACTCTTCGCAGTGGATGGGTATGTCTGTCTTGGTATGTCAGTGATTGTGGCTGAAGCTTATGCCGTCTAGGGACCCACCAACTACCCCTGCTGCGTCGGCCACGAAATCGTTGGCAAGGCCGTCCGCGTCGGATCCAAGGCTACCGGAGGAATCAAGGTCGGCGACCGCGTCGGCGTCGGCGCGCAGAGCGGCTCGTGCCAGAACTTCGATGGAAAGTGCGAGGCTTGCGCCAACAGCCTGGAGCAGCACTGCAACCGCATGACCGGAACTTATAACGGGACTTTCTTGAACGGCGGCAAGTCTTATGGTGGATATTCGCTGTACAATCGCTCCCCGTCGCACTTCGTGATCAAGATTCCCGACGCTATTCCCTTGGCTGAGGCTGCGCCTATGCTTTGCGGTGGTATCACTACCTACTCGCCGCTCCGTCAGCACGGTTGTGCTCCTGGAAAGAAGGTCGGCATTATTGGTGTTGGTGGACTGGGTCACTTTGGTATTCTGTTTGCCAAGGCTCTTGGTGCCGATAAGGTCGTTGCTATCTCGCGCAAGGCCAACAAGAAGGACGATGCGCTGAAGCTCGGTGCTGATGCGTATATCGCCACCGATGAGGATAAGGACTGGGTTAGCGAACACAGCCAGAGCCTTGATCTGATTATCTCGACGGTGTCTTCATCCAAGATGCCCATCGTTAAATATTGCCAGCTGCTGCGTACCCGCGGTACTTTTGTCCAGCTTGGCGCTCCCGAAGACGGCAGTCTGGAGATCCCCGCTTTCGCACTGATTGTTCGGGGTATCAAGCTTGGCGGTTCGCTCATTGGTAGCCCCGGCGAGATCCGCGAGATGCTGGATCTGGCTGCTAAGAAGGGAATCCACCCCTGGATCGAGGAACGCCCTATGAAGGAGGCCAACCAGGCTATTCTTGATATGGATGCCGGTAAGGCTCGATACCGTTATGTCCTTGCCAACCAGTGGTAAAGTCAGTTAAAGATGTGTGATGATGTTAGAGATTCATGAATAGACACCAGAATAGAATTAATTTTGCTAAGACAGTACTCATTGTCGACTTATCCGTATGAATTGAGGTAGACGACTTGCGTGCGTGGCACCAGGAATGGTTGATTACAGGTGATGCGGCTTGACCTATGGTTCCACTCTGTGACTTACTCTCCACACCCCATACCGTATCCCAGGGTGATTTTCTCAAAACTTCTGATAATTGCGAGGTGGAATACCTATGGCCTATCGTTGAAGGCAAAATACCATAGCTCAAACAAAATCACTATAACTACAGGGCGTTTATAAAGGTTGATTTCCAAGAAATCACAGGCGATAAGGATGCTGATAGGTGTAACACAACACCTGTCTCTCCCCGCGAACTTCAAAACTTAGGGAGCTCTCCACTGGGGTCGCGTTAACCAGAAGAAGTCAATGCTAGTGCTCCTCGGCACGGCCCACAAAGGGGGCCGCGATATGTGCTATGCGCAAGACTGGTCGGGACCCACAGCGGGTAAGGAGTGTGATAACGCATAGTTTAACTGTGCATCATGCTGTCGCAAGTTCAAGATTCTGGCGTTTTTTGCCATCAGATGGTTCTGCAAGGAGTCAGCAGAGCGATCTTTTAAACTTTCTGCGGTAATGGCGACCTACCCAGAGACTGGCGGAGTCTCGGCCCGATCAGATGACGTATTGATGGACCGTATCGACCGGTCAACAGCGACTTGAGGTTGGGGCTCGTACACCAAAGAAAGCTCGAAAACTCTAATATAGCCAGTTCCTAGGTTCTGGCGTGCTAGAGAAATCCGAATCCTGTCAGTGAGGACCCCGAGACCATCCTAGGGTGGGAAGGCTGTGATTTGAATACCTTCCAATACCAAAGGTGCGATATCTAATTCCCAGCGAGAAGTCGACCCCTATTTAACCTTGACAGGATATGTGGGTGCAGGAGAGCATGTGTATATCGCCCCACCGAAGTTCCGCGCAGTCCATCTGACTGTTGGCAAAGCCGACCGCCTCCAGTGGCACCATTTCACCTTTGACCGGTAATCAGCGGTCAACATGGCGGGCGAAACCGGGCCCATCAACGTCTCCCGGGCAATGGCCATGTTAATTGCAGCGTTCTTCGGTATATCATGTTACAATGTGCTCGAGATCACCATTTCGATCTTCACCACCTTCAGATGTCGTCGCGGGCTCTACTTCTGGAGCATGCTGGTCGCTACTTGGGGAATCCTACTCCACGCTATCTCGGTATTCCTTCGTTTCTTCGCACTTGCACCTAATTTTCCTATGTGTGTCTTGGTATGCATTGGCTGGTACGCTATGGTGACTGGCCAGTCCGTGGTGCTGTATTCGAGACTCCACCTGGTGAGTACAGCAGTTCGTCGTCGTCGCTGGGTGCTATACATGATTATATCAAATTTCTTCATATTGCATGTTCCCGTCACTATACTCTTCCTCGGGAGTAATGCCGGGGTCAGCAGCTTCGTCGCGCCATTCAATATCTATGAACGGATTCAACTAGCTGGGTTCTCGGTCCAAGAGATCATCATAAGCAGTCTCTACATCTGGGAAACAATGACAGCGATGAGACCTGTTCTAACCATGAAGGGGCGCGCTGGCTACAGGGTCATCGTCAATCTCATTATCGTCAACACCATCGCGGTTCTATTGGATGCATCCCTACTCGCCACCGAGTATACCGACAACTTCGACGTTCAAACAACCTACAAGACGGTAGTCTACAGCGTCAAGTTGAAAATGGAATTCACAGTGCTCAACAGTCTACTCACTGTGATCCACGCAAGTCCCTCGACTATCGAGGCCCTCCAACGACAGGGCATAGTTCATCAGCCTCTAGAGTTGACGCCGACTGGCGGTCGATCGGCCGACGACCCAATTCTGCACGTCGATACCGAAGCCTTCAGCCAAAATGGAGAGCAAAATCCCGGAGGCTTTTCATCCTTCTCACGACAGAGTGGCTAAATTGGTACGAGCCCTCTATGTATACTAGCTCAGTCCTATTAAATTTCCTTACCTTGCTTATAATTGGGCGAGCACAGCATTTGATCCATACAGGATATACTAGGATAGGCACAAGCCAATAATTTTGCTACAATAGGCACCGAACAAGGCGCCTAACCAAAACGGGATATTATAGAGAGAACAAGGCTAATGTTTCACTTTTCGGCCGTGTGGGATTTGCCATGATCGACAGCGATATTAGTGACCGTCTAGCAGCGGAGACTGTATCGGCAATACGTACTACTTTCGGAACTACAATGGTTTGTTACTTACCTTTGGAAGGTGTGCCTGTCAGCCTGTTCCTGGCCGTGACGGCCCCAGTGGACGAGTAGATGGATCTGGCATCGTTTTACGCGTTCTGTTGGAACCAGAGATCAGGAAGAGGAGCACCGAATGCAACGAGAATGTCATGCTTACGTACATCTGTTGGAGAAAGAACAGAATGAATCGTGAGATGGCCAGTAATGCGATAGTCTGTCGCGAGTATTATAGGTGCGTTGAGGAAGTCCCAGGGGTCGCCGTGAAGCACCGCCCTGACGGCACGGAAAGATACCCACAGTGACGAAATTCTGAAAAGCATGGTAGTTCCAGTGGAAGAGGGTTTTTATGACGCAGAGAATATTACAAAGTGCACTTTGATGAGTCGCGAGAGATGACGAAAGCCGTGAAAGGCACTCCTTTGATGCACAAACACAACTGACAAGGACAATCGCTCAGGGTCAAACACGATTCCCTTCTCCATGCTCGAGTTCATGACTCAAGGATGATGAAAAGAACCCACGAAGGGTGTGCCAAATCAATGTGCTCTCCAGTCCCCGAGGAGATTTAAACTGGACAGGCGACCACCGCGCCGTGCAATGCGGTAGACGATCTGTGGTGGATCGCCTTCATGATCGCGGACCACCCGAACTAGGTAAGTTAAAGTGGGAAGAGAAGAGGAGGAAGAATTGGAATGGCAAGTGATATTTATACCTTCGTTGGGCTGTCACGTGTTGGACCTGCAGCCTGCAGCCGTCAGTGACGTGGGCGACGAACAGATTCCTGAGACGAGCAGCCGGTGCTCCTTCTTCCAAGTCGATCGGACCATCGTTGCCGCATCATGTCAACACGCACCTAAGATTGCTCGTTTCGGTACAAGTAAGTCCTGCAATGCAGTCCTATTTTCGAAGAGGAGGCTAACGTCATATCGGAATGTCTTTGTCCGTCGGCGATGTTCGCGACTCAAAGGTCCTGTCGATTAGCCGGCTTCAGACAACAGAAACCTGCGCGTGGGCTGTTTCACGACTACGAGGACAAGACCTCGCTCGGAATAGCATAGAGGAGAGAAATATTCACAGTACGTCAATTCCTCCATCTACGCAAGTTTGCCATCTCTGCCCCCACCCCCTGTTGAAATATAGAATAATTCCCTAAGTGGTCTTCGATTCGGCATCGAAAGCTCGCAGCGTCCCTAGAGTTATCCGGTGCCACCGTACCCTCCGTTCCTCGGGCGCAATCGCTCTTGAAAACTCTCCTTGGGACCTCAATCCTGCTTCTGATGTGGCCAGCCTTGAATGTATAACGATACAATTCTTCCTGTCACGAACTTGCATGAAGCGTTGGAGCTAGACGACAAATGGCTCGGAGGATCTTCTCTATCATACGGAACCTGTTCTCACTTTGCTGGGAAAGGAAAGGGGTGGCGCTGTGAAACAGAAACCGGGGAGTCGGAAACAAGGGGACACCTGTCAGACACAGTGGGACATGTGGTTTTGATGCCCCCATAAGCAATGATTCAAGATCCTCGCAGTTAAACAACTGCTCGTAGGATCCAATGGCCGAGGCAAGTACGACACACTGGAGGCTGGTTCAATTCTAGATCACGCAGCAAGACCGCGATGGCGAGGTCTTGCTGCTCAGTTATATCTCATTGGTGTCCGCTTAACTCGGCTGGGGAAGCTCAAGTTTGTTGTTCAGGTAAGTATTCAAAAGCCTAATGATGAAGGCTCACTGAAAGTGTCTGATGACGGCGCTCTCAGATAGACACCACCTTGCACGAATGAATAACCGAAGGAAAATGCCAGGTCTCTATTTCCTTCGAAACACGCGCCCACGATATGCACTATACCCCGAGTCCCGACCCTGCGCTACAAAGTCAGCTTTTCAAGAGCTGTGGCCGAAGGCACCTATCCTCTTCATTGACGTAATGGAGCCGGTTGACGATGTACTGCTCACGAGGAAGCGACCTTGACAATTTTTCCGAGGGAATGTCGACGACGAAAGAAGGAAATGAATCCGATACAAACAGTTTGAAACGGGCCCGGAAAACAATCCGAACGGAAAAATGGTGGGTAATTGGTGATGGCGGGAATTGGACGTGATGCGAATCTCCGGGGAAATGGAGCAAGGCCCGAGAGCAAGACGGCTCCAGGAACCCGAATCATTGACAGACCTGACACGAACATGGAGTGGCAGAATACAAATTTGGGCGTCAGGACCCGGAGCTGTACTATATGGGTAGAATGAGCCCGCGTAGGGCAATCTGCCAGACTGCTACCACCACGGGAGATGCACCTATTATATTTGGCTCGCTATATTCCTCCTTGTGAAAGGAATACGCGTTCCTCTACCTTTAAAAGACTAAATAGTCTGTAGATGCTGGCCAGTTTGGTTCTAAATTACACCGGGCGACGCCCACCTGATCGCCACACTCCATTGCAAATATATATTTTGTTCCAGTAATACGGGCCCGCGTAATTTATGTCCTGCTCCACGCGCTCGTTGCTCACCTTGCCTCGGGCAGAAAAAGTATTCACGAGATTAAATAGGTTTTCGAATACCGTTGACAATATGCAAGAGGCCCAGGGGCCGCAAATGTCCCCGATATTGTGCCCACCTGCTCACGTAAACAGTACAGCAACTCCAGCGCCCCAGCCTGTTAAGATTTAGAGGCTTGTACAAATTACAAGCTGCTAAGAGAAAAGGTGTTAGAATAGTGAGGAGAAATAGATTCGAGTATATCAATGCCGGATATCAGTACAATGGAAGCATCAGGAATGACAATGGACTTGACAATTCCCTCGCGCTTGACCAACCATTTTCAACAGGAATCCCCAGCCCAAGAAGGGCCACAGTAATTGCAAAGACCATGTACTTTCCTTGGGTTACATGAGGCTACGAAATCCCCATCTGCCGGTAGCACCCCTCCCGAAACGGAATAGCGTCTCACCGGCCACGGGTATAAATATCGCTTGCCATTTCGAATCTTCCTCCTCTCCTTTTCTCCTCTCCAACTTACTTACCAAGCTTGGGTGGGCCGCGGTCAAGAGGGCGGTTTATCACAGAATGACCACCGCATTGCACAGCGCGTTGGCCGCCTGTTCAGTCACCCTCGGGGGGCTGGGAGGCAAATTGTTTTGGCACACCCCTCGTGGGTTCTTCACCTTTTCATCATGCTTTGGGTCAGTGGCTCGGGCCTGGAGAAGAGAGCAATACAGACTGGTATTTGGAACTGTGCAGCGTGAGCAGCCATGTCGCCCGTCAAAATAACCGTCAAGCCCTTACTGTTATTATTAGTTTGCCTATGCTGGTCCCCTATCGGAATCATACCCAGACAATATGTAGGCTATTTTGACGGAATGGCCGTAGTTAGAGACATGGTATTGACCGTTCCTGCGTTGCAGCTAGGCTGCACAGTGGACGTGAGGCCCATAAACACATAAGTCGAAGCGCGGCCGCCTGCATCTGCTCTTGCCATCCCACCATCTCCAACCTCCCGGAAAGCATCTCTCACACAAAGTCGAGAGATCACAATTTCTCGTTCCTCGTTTCAAGATGTTTTTCGATCTTGTTAACGGCAAACTTTCGTCCTGGTTCTTTAACCTCTGCCGCAGAATTCGGTCCCTGATCCCGTACCTCAACTCCCACCAGAACGCGAACGACGAAGAGATTCCGTTCAACTATATCCTCACCTTCGACGCTACGGAATCAGCCTATGACAACTACATCGACACTGAAACTTCCATCCGTTATTTTGATGTGGAATCCAGCTCTGCAGAAACCTTAGACTCCGATGCCCTCTCTCTCGACCACGGCCCTCTCGACTACGGCCTTCTCGACTACGGCCCTCTCGACCCCCACGACCTACACACCATCGACACTCATCACATCTGGTGGGGACCATTGACCCACTAGTGGCCACGATCAACATGACTGTCGAAGACGAAGATGGCGACGCATTATGGCGAAGATTGCACTAGATTTTGAGAAACCATCGATGCTCTTAAAAATGGATGAGGAGTGCATCCAACGGGCCGCTTTATTAAACAGGTACTAGAGTCGGGTAATATAGTCGGGTCGTCGGCCATTCCCTTGTCTATTAGATGAGTTCTTCTAGGGGCGGCGCAAGATGGCTTACAAGTCACAGGTGCCCAGTACTATGCAAGCAAGCCCTGACCTTGATGGTCCAGGGGGTGGTCATGATGGGATGTCTGCTCGAGTCGTTTCCGGCCGCTGTCAAAAGTCAAGCTACGCCAAATATAGCGTTAGTGTGGTATGGTGAGAAAAGCGGAAAAAAATGGAAATGTTGGTTGAAGATCACCGACAGTTCAATGGATATCTCACGTTTCTATACTGGTCAGTCATATTGTATGAACGTAGTCAAGTGAAAGTTCGTTGCGTCAGATGGTGGATAGAAACGAAGCGAATGTGACAGTGGGAATGATTCGATATACTGATGGATATACTGATGGATCGTTCCGCTTGTGAGAATTATGGTGCGTGAACATGGATTTGGGGCTACCTGGATATTTTTGATGTGACACGCGAGTAGCAACCGTATCGGGTAGCCTAACCTTGTGTTAAACTCACTAGTAAATCGTAGATCAAAGCGGACTGTCAACGATAAAATCTGATGCCAAATTTGACGAGGAAGTGGACAAAGAATTCCACTCGGGAGGACCTGCTGCCCGTAAAGAGGTTGTTTAATGCGTCGTAATGAATAGAATACTGCAGGGAGACTCTGCTATCTAGAAAGTCTGCTATGAGAGAACAGAAAACAGCAGAAATAGCAAAACAAAGTGCAAATCGGTCCAAATCGGCAGCCTGAGGCAACCTGAGCACATGCCAGTCACGGGCTGAAGGCCCCTTCCCGAAACAGCTTAGCGTCGTACTGCTCACGAGTATAAATATCGCCACCCAGTCCACAACTCCTCCTCTTTTCTTTCCTCTTCATACTTACCTAGCTTCGGTGGGCTGCGGTCATGAGGGCGACTCACCACAGAACGCCGGTCGCATTGCACAGCGCGGCGGCCGCCTGTTCAGGCACCCTCGGGGGTCTGCGAGGCATATTGTTTTGCACCCCCTTCGTGGGGTTAACTATATCTTTTCATCATGCCTTGGGTCAGGGACTCGAGGATGGAGAAGAGCTGCTCGGCCTGGTTGCTTCATTGTATTTTCGACATGTATCGATCTACTCGTCAACGCTCATGAGGTAGCCGTTCTGCTGAGAGTCTAAAACATTGTTACTTCAATCCAGGGTATTGATTACCGAGTCTCCTTGTAATTTTCCCAGAACGTGAAGCCAAAATCTCTTCCTTGTACATGTTGCCTATGACCCTGAACACCCAGGCTCCAGACCTTGCACGTGACGGCCCTTTCCGCCGAGGGCATAAAAGGCACTTCCCTCCGCCTCCAGCTTCTTCCTCTTCCTCCTCCCCAAACTTACCTAGCTTGGATCAGCCGCGGTCAAGAGGGCGGTTCATCACAGATCGTCCACTGCATTGCACATCGCGTTGGCCGCCTGTTCAGTCACCCTCGGGGGGCTGGGAGGCATATTTTTTTGGCACTTCCCTTCGGGGATTCTTTTCATCATTCTCTGGGTCAGAGACCCGGAGATGGAGAAAAGGGCCGTCTTGAGAATACGCTGTGGCATAGGACGGACGGGAACTTAGACCAGGCTAGAAGGGCGTTTGTTGATGGTTCTTGACGTAGCTGTCAGTGTTTGATGCCTCCGTGACAGTAAAACATCTTCCTGGAATTACATTTTTCGCGTCTCCGCTGTACACGAACCAACTACGCGCTGCAAAGCAACGCCGAGCACAGCTCGCGCCAGTTATTCCTTCATCGAAGAAAATCTCGTTCATTATCGTGGTCCTGCTTTTTATTCAGGTAAATGACGATGTGGTATTCGTGTTCTGGGCTGACACGTCCTCGTTCCTCGCAACTGCCTCCTCTTCCAGCTGCTGGTATCCCATCGCGGAGCCAATACTCCTCTCTCCCTTCGCAGTCCTATTCTTTTCCTCCATATGTGTCATGATTAGCAGTTGCCCTGTACTGTTTGTCAAGCGTCCTCAGAACGCTAAACCCCGCTAAATCCGAGCCTTATTGCTATCCCGACGCCCTCGGTTGACTGTTGCACGTTCATCTTCCATACACCTTGGATTTTTCCTATCCTCAGACCCAGCTCACCTTCCATGCTCGCAGCCATGATGGTATTTGCCCATTCACGACGAGACTCTCGAAGACTCTGATGTTTCGCATCACATGCGGCGTTCTGGTGCGATAATCGGCTCGCACACACCAGCTACCGCCATGGCTTTGACACCCTGGACCTTTTTCCTACTGGATACAACGCCTCTACCCACAATGGGCCCCAATGGTTCTTCTATGAGACCATTTTGCCAAAATATTGACTCGACATTGGGGCTGATACTTCGCTAATTCGTGAGATGTCTGCCCTAGCGGACGCTGAATAAAAATCGTCGGGGCTTTTGACGAGTGCTGCGAACCAGCTTTATAAACCGCCCCCTGTCAAACGAGTTCGAGATCGAAGCCACTAGTGAGTATTATTTGAGCCCCATCGATAACCATGGATCTGACTTGTAACTGATGATCTTTTCATTTTTTCACCCATACGTGCTTAAATAGTGAAATCCAGACGCCTTACTTCATACCTCCATTCCTTAATTATCATTCACATCGAAACCGATCGTAACCGATCCCGTGGTCTGCTAACCGCAAAAGACACTTGGCTAAGGCCACTCCGTGCACGATGATCTTGGGCGTCCTGCGAAACATGAGCCTATAAGTCTGAGTACGCGCGTTCCACCCGAAATATTCTTTCTACAAGCGCAAGGGTTCCTCCAGAAATGACGAAGGGTGCTTCGGCATTCCTACACTTTGGCAGACATGAGCACTGAAGTGTCCAGCCGTCCCAAATAAACCTTCCTAGCTACGGTCGATTGTATCGACGAACGTGTGCTCCAAGGTGGAATTGTGGCAGCCTTAGACGGACGACTCTCAGTTATACTCGGCCATGGCGGTGCTAAATGTTATACAATCCGTCAATTCCTCAATTATCAACTTCCAGGTTGGCTCAGAGGAGCTTCACTAGACATTTGTCGGAGTCGTGGGACAGTAATATCCACATGGGAAGCTACATCGTTCGAGACCAGAAAGAGTATGCCTTTGTTCGGCCTTATCCCTTTGTTAAGTTACACGGAACTGATTTGATCGCTGTACGGTTTCAGGGGCAGAGTATTACAATACCGACACCCTCGGACGCCAGAACCACCTCAAGTCGAGACCTATCGAGAACATGGAAGACACTAAATTTTGGGCAGGCCAGGCTTCAATGGCCACATTGTGCTTGATTCTGAGCATCAGATATATACGAAAACGCTCCGTGTTGCAAGAGAGTGCCAGCCTGCCTACACCTGCGGGCACGATCTCATGGATCGTCTGCTGAAGATCAACAGCCAGGCCATGAGCTTTGACGTTTTACAAACCTACTACAAGACTCTGAAGATGGGCATACACATAGCTACACATGATCCCCGGCGTGGGCGCTGGCTTGGAAACTGATATGGCCGTCGAATTCGTGGGGCATCAAACGAACTATGCGATGGGCCGGTTGTCAGTATAGAAAGATCCAAAACAAAAAAATGGGCAGGTGGTTTCTGGCGTACATTTACTTCTACGGGGGTGTTTGGTAGACTTGCGGCACTGGCTGTTACCGTTAGCACCGAAACTAACTATTCTGTGCTGTCTGAGCAATCGAGGCTTTGCGTGAAAATATACTCGATGACAAAAACTAGTGACTTGGGGATCAACTGAAGGTAGCGCGTGTTGTGCCCTCCCTGTCTATTTGGTTTACGAAGATCTAACACCATACTATCTCTCATTACGCAGATCAACCACCATCAAGGCAAACGAAGAGATCCGCCGAGCTCGAACCATTACCGATTCCACCCGTGGACCTGATGCCACCGACGAAACATTGTGCCTTTCGAATATCGACGCGCCACGGACGCTATTGGCCAGACAGCAATGTTTGACGGGATGGTATATCGCGATGACCTTTTTGGCAGGAGTGAGATTCCGTAATGCTTCAGACGGGTCCTCGTGATGACCTCGCGATACTATTGTGGCGCTTATCTATATCCACGGATACAAGTACGTGGTGCACCTTTCTCGCTCATTCGGAATCTCTCTTTCTCTCCCCACGGCTTCCTCTTGCAAGTTTGAGCTAGTCGCGATCACGATGGCGGTTTGCCACAGGTCATCCGACGCATTCCACATCGTGGAGAGGATCTGTTCAGTCCTGAAGTGCACAGGGGCTGCCAGGCAGATACTCTGGGTCGCACACTCGTGGAATCCTTTTATCATTTATGGCCCTCCACTCGGGTAAGAGGAGGATATATGTGAGACTTCGGCCACTTCACGTGGCTTATATGCTATCGCTGATAAGTTTGATTCCCTCAGATAGCTGTCGTCATCTAGGAGCAAGTTGCTGAAAACGATATGGCCATCGGACGCCCTCGATCATTATTTGCCATCTATCTTCAAGCATGACAGGCGCTGTTTATGTCTGCACAGAATCAGCAGGAGACATTTCTGAGCTCCACTCCATCTGCCATTATCCTCCTCTCATCAGTTCTAGCAAGGATCCTTTCTCTGTCGATTGATCACTGTCACATATGGCCCGTAGGCGTCTCCTATGCATCACTCGTATCCGGATTGCAAATGAAAATGCCATGGCCTGATTTGGGAGTTCAAAAGAGTGTACTATCTCTATATCACAGTATGACCCAATATTCCAACGTTCCTACGTAGTCGAAATATGGATTTAAAGGGTTGAGTGATGTATATAATCTGGGCTTTTCAATATATATGACCAAGTGATTGTATGTCTTGCAATAATCAGAAAAAAGCATACCGTGATTGTAGGAGATGTCGCGAGTTGTTATATTGAAATGGACGATGGCAAAACGGGGAAGATCCTGAAGACATGTACCTTAGGCTAATTATGCAGCCTTCTATCGAGAACTCATACAGAGAGATAAATGAATTCAAATCCACGAACAAAACCAATCAAATCTCACGAGGGTGGTCCTTCAGCTTTCAGCTCTGTGGCAGTAGTATGGACAGCGGTGCAAGTTACTACCGGTGCCCGGTATTTGGATAATCATGCCGAATAGGCTAGCGCGGCTTCCATCCACTGGTATAAATATCGCCTGCCTCTCCGATCCTTCCTCTTCTTTTCTCCTCTCTCAAACTTACCTAGTTCTGGTGGATCGCGATCATGAAGGCGGGCCACCACAGATCGTCTACCGCATTGAACAGTGCGGCAGTCGCTTGTCCAGTTTAAAGCTCTTCGGGGGCTGGGAGGCATGTTCTCTTGGCACACCCTTCGTGGTTCTTCATCATCGCTTGGGTCATGCCTCGAGAATGGAGAAAAGATTTGTACACATGCTGTTCTTACTTGTTACATGTTTTTTTTTTTTTTTTTTTTTTTTTTTTGTAGAGCCACGTCGATATCCTCGTCCGCGAAGTGATAGAGGGCATATTAACTTCGTGTTTGAAGCCCTGGCCTGCCTGGTAATGAGCTGCCAGAGCAGCGATCATTATTGAACCTGTTGATATTTCTTTTCTAGAAATCTCTCTACCTTCTCGTAATCAACAAAATCTCATGTTTGCATTCCCTCTAATCCACGTAGACAACCTCGTTGAGAACGTCAATAGTATACCGCGCTTGGCACACCAAATTCCCGAATGCCGAAATCCGGGGAAAACCCCGCACGGTGCCACTTCGACACTCCCCACTGCACTAACCCAGCACAGTCTAGCATCCGAAAGGAAATGCAGCGTACTATCGCTCCCCGTCGGATCGGAAGTCCCCCCGATAAGAACTCCGTCGCTTCTCCTCACTCCCAGTGCCACTTCCCGCGACAACTCCGCCATGAATGCCTCCGGCCGAGTCTGTGCTCGCTGTGCCCGCATCGTCAGTGCTTCCCTCGTACAGAGGTCGTGTTCAATGTTGACGCTAATTGGAGTAGAAACAACGATGCGATGGTGCCCAGCCTTGTTCGCGGTGCAAACGTACGTCCAGCACCCCCGGTTACAAGCTGCGATGTGGGACTAATTCGTTGCAGGTCTTGGTCATGCCTGTCGACCGCGTCCGCGTCCTATTGAACGAGGTCCGGACCATCAAGCAGTCGCTGTTATCTCGCGACGGCCCCGTGCATCGCGGTCCCGCGGTGGCTGTCTTTCCTGCAAGGCGAGGTAGATCGCCAGATCCGGTGGAGCTTGGACTTGGTTTCGGATGCTGACACTCTCAACAGGAAGAAGAAATGTGATGAGATACGGCCCCGATGCGGCGACTGCCGTCGTTTGAATCTGCCCTGCCAGTGGTCGTCAGCCGCGAGCGACCCGCACGGCGCTCCGACACCAGACTCGCATGCGACGGGTTCCTCCAGCTCGGATCAAACTCAGGTGGATGATGCCGATCCGATACCAGCCCTCTCGGAAATCGATGCTCCTTATGATGATGACGAGTTTATTGCCACGCTCTTTCCGCACCCACTGCCTGAGCACAACCCCACCTTGCCGGCTTTGCAGTTACAGGCTTCGCCTGTCTCGTCCAATCCGTATTTGGCAAGTGAGGAGGATAGAAGCCTTTTCAATCACTATATTCATGTTGTTTCGAGGGCGCTTTCGAGGTCGCATGATACGGAGCGGAATCCGTTTCTTGTTACGCTTTTGCCGTTGGCGGCTGTCTCTGATGCGGTTACTAGTGTTATTCTGAGTTTGAGTGGGTGCCATTGGAGGAGAGTGTATCCGAGTATTTGGGGGTGTGCGTTGAAGAGGCAAGGAAAGGGTAAGTCACTCAATAAGTTGCTCTGGATTGTCCTGACATCGTTGTGTAGCTCTAGCACAGGTTAATACCCTCCTCGGCCGGCCGGATCGTCAATGTATCTTCGAAGCCTGCGCTACAGTTCTGCTTCTGTGTCTTACAGAACTGTTCGATGGCACCTCGCGAGTCTGGAAATGGCATCTCAAAGCTGCAAGCGCAATCCTCAAATCTCCCGCCTTCCAGTCGCTCGTCTCGACGGATGAGTGGACCTTCTGCATCAGTCTGTTCCACTATCTAGACTCGATGTCCACTATCTCCCGCTGCAAGCCGCCACTCCTGCACAGCGGTGACAGCATGACCGAACTGACAACCTCGTTCCGAAAAAGCAGCGTTCCCGAGCTGGAGCATTGTGAATCTACAGATGCGATATACGGTATCTCCCCGGCTCTCTTCGATTTTCTTGGTATGGTCAATATCCTGGCCAACCATCGCAGTAAGCGGGTCGATGAGTTATCCGAGATTGGCTTCCGAGCGGCAGCGACGCAGGTGGAGGCGCGCATCGACGAGTGGCGCGCGGAACATGATCGAAACGCGGAGGGCCTGGTTGCGACGGAACGCGCGACCGCTGCGTTTGAGTGGGCTATTCGGTTGCGCCTACATCAAGTTGTTGAGGGGTATGATCCACTTCATGATTTTGTGGAGCGGGCCATTTCGACTATTCTTGAGGCGGTGCAAGATGTTCCGTATGCGAGTCGTGTGGAGGGGTGTCTCTTGTTTCCGCTTGTTATTGCGGGATCTAGTAGTATCAGTATTGAGCGGCGGATGGTTGTCAAGGAGCGGTTGATGGTTATGGAGAATACGTTGGGCTTTGGTCATATTCAGTATGCGAGGCAGTTGTTGGAGGCTGTGTGGAATGGGGCGAATCGGGCGTCGGATTTGAACTGGGCGGCTGTACGATATAGTCAGTTTCCGGGTGTTGTTTTCGTGTAGATTGATTCATGTGTAATGATTCCAATAATATTCCGAAATACCAGTTAGATTATCTGCGATCAGTCATCCTCGGATGCGAATACAGAGTGAATCGTTGACAGGCAACACACTGCCTGACGCGTTGGAAAGTGCAGAGGCGGGAGGTCAACACAAACAGCCTGCAGGACTAGTCATGGAAGACAGATAGCGTGATGGAACGAGACCGCGAATTGCGCTGGCTAGCGATGCTATGAGCTCCAGAGAGGAAGCGGCGAGAGAGCTTCATAGAATCCGCAAAGCTTTCGCTATTACGCGTATAGCTAGACGCACCGCTCAACATATCGCACAATGTCACGGCCAAGGCAAGACGGTCACCTCTCTACATTCTCTCTTCTCCATCCTCAGGCCACTGACCCAAAGCATGATGAAAAGGTGAAAAACCCACGAAGGGTGTGCCAAAACAATTTGCCTCCCAGCCCCCCGAGGGTGACTGAACAGGCGGCCAACGCGCTGTGCAATGCGGTGGTCATTCTGTGATGGACCGCCCTCTTGACCGCGGCCCACCCAAGCTTGGTAAGTAAGTTGGAGAGAAGAAAAGGAGAGGAAGAAGTCGGCGGGAAGGTGATATTTATACCCGTGGGAAACACGCTAGCCTGTTTGGGAAGGGGCATCAAGCTGACATCTCAGACGGCCGACGGGCTATTTCCACAGTTACTGCGGCTGTTGAGTCACTGCGGTCTTCTGCGACCGATATAATGCGCTTTCAGAGTCAAATATTCTTCCCTGTTTGTAGATTGCGTTGCTCATGTTCCAGGCTGCCTCTATTCTATGAATGCACTGTGACTGCGGACTGGGTATTCGCTCTTAAATCGTGACCATTATATTCACGACTATCTTTACAGGCCATATAGAGACCAAGATGTGCAGCAAAAATGCCAAAATCACAATGCCGACTTGGAAACTCATCTTTGGCGCCGATTTCTCCACGTAGTAGAAGGGTGCTCCAGATCTCTTCTCCATCCTCGTATCCCTGACACAAGGTATGATGAAATGATAGCCCCACGAATGGGATGCCAAAAATTATGCCGCCGATACCCCCGAAGGTGCCTCTACAGATGAACATCGCACTGTGCGATGCGGTGGACATACTGTGGTGAACCACCCTCTTGACCACGGTCCACCGCAACTAGGTACGTTGAAGAGGGAAGAAAAGAGGCGGACGATTCGGAACGGCAGGCGATATTTATAAATGTGAACTGGACTGTCACGTGTTGAACTGCAGCCCTCCTACCACAGCGCCGTGAGCCACGAATTTCCTCTCACACAGATATGAGCGCTCCTCGGAAATGCGGGCTATCTTTCTCTGCCACCCTGATGGTGGTATGGTCTCATCATCTTCATCGGACCGATTGAACTCCACCAAACGGCAATCCTTCCTCATCCATCGCTCGCGTACTGTTGACATCCATACAGAATAAAAAACCAAACAATTCATTCCTACGGTAAGATACAGTTCCCTTCTCTACACATTCCCTTTCAACTCATTCACCAACCCACCCAGATGCTCCCGCATATTATACCCACAAACCTCCTCAATGGTCAGTTTCCCTGGCCGATCACTCGATGAACTCCACCCAATCCTCTCACTCAGATCCTCGCGTGCCCGGAAACTAGCCTCCTGCACCCTCGTCGCGCGCGTCTTGCGAAGTTTCTCATACAACGCCAGTCCCTCGGCTACGCTGTAATCTGAACGGAAGTTCTTGTGGAACACGATGCCTAGCGCGCCGGCGTCTTCGAAGGCCATGCAGGAGCCTTGGGATTGGTCGGGCATCATTGGATGCGCTTGACTTGATGTTAGCATTGAATCTTGAAGGAGGTTCAGTGGACGTACCGGCATCACCGAGGAGGCAGACTTTGCCTTTTACCCTGAACGGGTAAGGTTCGTGGCGGTATACTGTGCCATTGTCAGTACTGACCCATATGGTAAATTGATTGTACATACGGCGCCACATCTTGATATCCTCCGCATTCAGCATCAACGTCTTCATCCGCGGATCCAAATCCGGGAAGGTCTCGACCAGCTGCTCCGGTGTTGCGCCGATGTTCCACCCGTCCTCGCGCAGATTGTTGAATGAAGCCGGGTAGAAGCAGTAGCAGCTAACGACTTCGCCGTTGCTGCAGGGTGACATGACGATCTTGTTGATTCCAAATCCGCCCCAGTATTCGATTGCCTCGTTTGAGATGTAGTCTTCCAGTCCGAGGCTGCGGAGCTTGTCGGCGCCGATGATGCATCTGTAGCAACACGATGTGGACATGGTGAACTTGGGGGTTATTCCCATGAGTTCTCTTGTTACGGACTAGCAAGGGAGGTGTCAGAAAATGGAAAAATTTGTCTGTGGGCTATTCCTACCCGGATGCCGTCGGCGGCTACGATAATATCGGCTGTTGTCTTGACTCCGTTCTCGAACTTGATAATTCCTTCTTCGGCGTTCACCTCGATTGCTTTGTGGTTGACCTTGAGGACACACGGCGTACCGTCTCCAGGCTCTTCGAACGCCGATTTGATGAGTTGTTTGTGAATGTCGATTCGGTGGAAGTTGTTGTAGTCCTGTTACAGTCAGGATCATCCTACAGCCCGGGCTAGCTTCATACATACCGTTCCGAACTTCGACTTGTAGTCGCCCAGTGGATAGGTACTCTGCACCTCACCATCGCCCCAGTTGTGCATAATCAACTGCTTGAGGATGACCTACCACAATGTTAAACCTGATATAAAATCAGCTATTGTGAAACTCACCGGCTTCGCAGCCTTCACATCCACCCCCCACTCCTCTAAAAACCGCGACCCATTCGACGCCGCACTCAACGACGCACCCACCTCGCCCGCAAAGTCATACCGCTCATAAACAGTGACCTGGTGACCCTGTCGACGCAACGACACCGCCGCGCCGAGCCCGCCGAGGCCAGCGCCGATAATGGCGATTTGCAGTGGGGAGTCGGTTCGTGATGGCATTTTCAACTGTCTCTCAACTGATTGTTTCCTGCCATGGACAGATGATCATCGACACAATATATACCACGCCAGAATGAAGCTATTCTCGCGTCGGATAACCTTTGAATGCCATCGTGGAGGACAATAGAAATGTCGGCTGCGATAAGCGACGGAAGCGCTATCTATGCGACGGCTGCATCTCGTGGCGTCTCCGCTGCCGATCTTTGCCGACTCAACCCTCGCCCCAGTTGTTTCTGGGAATCCAATCAGCCCGCGCCGATCCAGTTGTCTGGGGAAGCTGAGGTGCTCGCTATCTCTCCCCGGTTTGGTATCGATGCGTGCGGGCCGTTCTTAAAGGTGGCCAACGCGGGCTGCGCTCATCCCTGGATTCGGATATCACCACCACAACGAGATATTCTCACGCTCACGCCATCAACTATGGACAAGAAAAATGAACTTGAGATGAAGCTGGATCCGTCGGAGGATTGTGGATTGGGTTGTTTGTCTGTTGATGACAGGCGGTTGATGAGGAAGGTCGATTGGCAAATCCTGCCGATTATGTTCTTTACGTATTTCCTCCAGATGATTGACAAAATTTCCATCAATGTGAGTACCAGCGTTTGAGAATGGTCGTTCTGGTCTGAGCTAACGTGCATCAGTATGCGAATGTCATGGGCCTCCAAGACGACCTGGGGATGTCGGGAAATGACTTCTCCTGGCTAGCGACGGCGTTCTTCATTGCGTATGCAGTGGCCGAGATCCCACAGGGCGCCCTACTCCAGAGATTTCCTGTGTCAAAGGTCCTAGGAACGAATGTTTTCTGCTGGGGTATCATCCTCTGTTGCTCCTCTGCTGCCAAAGACTTCCCCGGCATGCTTGCTCTTCGTATACTGCTTGGTCTGATGGAGGCGGTTATTGGTGAGTGAACTACAGTTGAAAAAACAACCGACGAAATTCCTATTGACTTGAATCAGCACCCTCACTCACAATGTACACAAGCATGTGGTACACCCGCGCTGAATCCACCCCCCGATACGGCCTCTGGTACTGCGGTCTTGGAATGGGACAAATCATCGGCGGACTGATCTCCTTCGCGGCACAGCATGCACCCGCAAATATGTCATTCGGCGGCTGGCGGATCATGTTTGTCGTCATCGGGGCTGTCAACATCCTCGCTTCGTTGTTGGTCCTCTTCGTTCTCCCGGAAAGCCCGTCGAAGGCGAAATTTCTGACCGACGAGGAAAAACAACGCATCACGCAGAGGCTGGCTCAGGATCAGGCTGGTGTTGGTCTGAAGGTCTTCCGCTGGCGGTCTGTCCTAGAAGCGTTTGCGGATTTGCAGACCTGGTTGTTGGTTCTCCTGACGATTCTGATTACTATCCCTAGTGGCGTGATTACCACGTTTTCGGCTATCCTTATTCTGGGGTTTGGGTATAACTCCAAGGAGAGTGCGCTGTTGAATATGCCTTCTGGGATTGTTAGCATTGTTTCGACTATGGCGTCGACGTATGCCATTGCTAAGGGATTTTCTCGTTGGTTGGCGATTGATATATTGTTGATTCCGACGCTGCTGGGGTCTTGTCTCATGTCTTTTCTGCCGACAGACAACAAGGGAGGGTGCCTTGCTGGTATATACTTGGTCAACACGGTACGTCACTGATATTGCTACTGTATGAACAGCGCTGACAATCACAGACTGTCGCTCCCCTCGCTCTGATCTACGCCTGGACGGGCGCAAACTTCAAGGGATATACAATGAAGGTATGTCATTCTGTTCGAAACGACTCGTTCTGATCTGACGAAACCAGGTCTCCGGTGCAGCAATCGTCTCAGCCGGATTCAGCATCGCCAACATCATCGGTCCCCAGACCTTCCAGTCGAAGGATGCTCCTCAGTAAGTCCTACCCACAACCCTACGTCAGATTTAAACTAACAGAGTTCAAGATACATCCCAGCGAAAATCACCCTGGTTGCAGTGAATGCAGCAGCCATCGTGGTATCGACAGTCTTACGACTGATGTACGGAAGACGGAATTCCAAGGCGGACCGTCTGGGAGTGCCAGCGCGCAGCACGATGGAAGCGCGCATGGCTAGCAAGAACAATACGCAGGATGTGCACGATAACAACAACTTCCGCTATGTGTATTAATTGGGATATATTGAAATTGTATCTATCTGGATTTTGTAATCGGAACATTAGCAACGGAATTGATCAGACAATGTCTCTAAGAGTTCTACGCACCGCCGACCTGCCGTAAATTCGCTAGAGTGAAGGCAAGCTTCCCGTAATCAAACTAGGAAACCACAGACACTACACCATATCCTTTGAAAATCAAAATGAGAAAGTCTACCCGTTCGCACCACCGCGTGCTATCCGACGCCGACGCCGACGCCTGCAGGTGCACCCGACACCCCCACTCCTACCCTAAGTGAACGATCAACATAAGAAGCCAGAATGACCACCCTGCGTTCACGCTCTCTTTCCGCTACACCTCGAATCCAACCCAATCACGATGTCCACCCTCGACCCCGGCGCAACCGTCCTCGTCACGGGCGGCAACGGCTTCATCGCCGCCCATGTCATCACCACCCTCCTCCGGCATGACTATAACGTCCGTGCGACGGTGCGCTCCATGGAGAAAGCAGAGATCGTTAGGAAGAGTTTCGTTGCCGCGGGCGTTCAGAATATGGAGCAGTTAAAATTCGTCGTTGCTACCGACGAGGATCTCACCGTCGACTTTTACACTTCCCTCATGGCTGGTTGCCAGGCGGTCCTGCATCTTGCGTCGTCGTTTAGTTATGAGGCAAAACCTGGTCAATTTGAGGAGAAACTTATGGCACCCGCTGTCAAGATGACGGATGTTATTTGTCGCGCTGCGAGTAACGCACAGTCTGTGCGCAGGGTTGTGGTTATGTCGAGCTTTGCTAGTGTTTATGATGCTAGTCTTGGGTTGCAGCCTGGTCGAGTGTATACTGAGAAGGACTGGTGTCCGCTTAGTTATGAGGATGGGGTTAATGCGGAGGCTGCGGTAAGCGAGTTACTCTTTTCATGCTTCGGGTAGACAAGTCAGCTGCTAATAGTACAGCCCATCGCATACCGTGCCTCAAAGGTGGCTGCGGAACGCGCTGCGTGGGACTTTGTTCGTGAGAAGCGACCGCATTATGAGCTCGTCACTCTGTGTCCTGGCATGGTCTTTGGGAAGATGATCCACGGCATCAACTCCCTCTCCGACCTGAATGCTAGCAACCAGATTGTCTGGAGCGTGTTGAAGGCTGGTAGTGATGGGGAAGTCCCTCCTACCAAGGCTCCTGGTACGTCTATATCTTTCACTTGTGATTTGTGATGTGCAGTCCTAACATGTAAACCAGTCTGGGTCGACGTCGAGGACCTAGCCGAGGCAACCCTGCGAGCGGCGACCTATGAGAATGCCGGCAACAGGCGGTTCCTCGTTACGCACGGGTCGTACGATACGCAGGAGATCGCAGATATTGTTCGCGCGGCGCTGCCAGAGAAAAGTCGGGCACCGCTTGGTGAGCCTGGGAAGAGGTTTGCTCATGAGCATTACTCTTGTGATTCGTCTACTGCGCAGGATGTGTTGGGTATGATGTTCAAGAGTCTCAGGGAGTCGATCGTTCCTCTCGCCGAGCAGTTATATGAGATGGAGAAGAAGGAGAAGGAGTCAGAGAGGAAGACTTGAGACACAGGAGATGTATACGATTTCCTGACGGGGGATGTGCGGTATGGATTTTGCGGATTGAATTCCGTGGAGTTAGGGTGATGCTTACCCTTTTCATTTGTTTCTCCTTGATAGCTCCGTATCTGAATAAACATACTTATAAGATCCTCTTCTAATTGAAAGCACATCCAATCAAATGTAGTTAACATCCTTCCTGGCTGCTCGGGGCCAAAGAGATAACTAGCAACGCAGAATCGCTTCGGCAATTGTAAAAGTCACTGCTTTCAGATGAGCGTAAATTACATGTGGAATATCAGACCGTCTCAAGTTAGCTTACTCTGCCCTCCATCCAAATAAGCGCGTGTATCTCGGAGACGAATTTCGCCCGGGATGGAACCTATGTCATCACACCGTATGGAAAATCAGTGCTCTCGGTGGTATCTCAATTCAGTAGTACCTAAATTCAGCTAATCCGGGAACCCAGTACAGATGTAGTATACTCCATTTGAAGGCGAAAGTAAAGACTCGAATACACACAAGATCACCATCTATTATCCATCACCCATTCAGCGTAGTCCGAATATGATCCGCCGTCATATCAATAAAGTCTTTGGCCTGCCACAAATCTGTACCACATCATCATAATCATTAGCAACGTCTCAGACTCAGCGAATAATCCACCCGGGGAATGGAACGATAACTCACCCTTATCCATATGCATAAATGGATGCGGCACGCCCGCAAACCTCTTCTGAACAACCTCATTCCCTCCCTCAATCAACTTGCGCGCATACGCCTCCCCCTCATCGCGCAGCGGATCACACCCCGCAGTGTAAATAACCGTCTTGGGAAGATTTGTAAAGTCCGGCGCGAGGAGGATATTCGCGTACCACTTCACCGCAGCCAATTGCTTCTCGCGCTGGTCCCCGTCAGACGCAATGCTTTGCCACTTGAGATTGTCGAACCATTTCAACCTGGCCCAGTTTAGTGTTGGCGCGTGCTCCATTTCTTTCATTGAGGGCCAGGGGGCGTCGGAGGCGGAACTGTATTTTGAGATGTCGTCCACGACTGGTGTGCCGACTGCGATTAGTTTGAGGTCGATGCTGGCATCACGGGCTAGGTGTGCGCAGACGAGGGCGATGTTCGCGCCGGCGGAGACGCCGCCGAGTGAGATTCGGGTGGTGTCGATGTTGAATTTGGTGCCGTTGGTGGCGATGTGTTGGAGGGCGGCGAAGGAGTCTTGCACGCCGATTGGGAAGGCGTGTTCTGGGACAAGCCGGTAGTCGACATCAATTACGCAGACATTGGCCTTGACGCAGATGTGTTTGCAGATGTGCGATTCTGTGTCTAGGTCGCCGAGTCCCCAGCCTGTTTTTAAGTTAGCGTGTTGGCTTTTATTGAGGGGGTTGTAAGGGAGACGTACCTCCACCGTGAAAATCGATGTGAACTGGCCATGGACCAGGCGATGCGGGTTCGTACACTCGCACGGGAATCAAATCGCCATTGTGGCCGGGGACTTTGCTATCGTAGACTCGCGCGGGTTCGGGGGCAGGGCCGGTGCCATAGGAATAAAGGACGGAGTATTTTGTACGCAAAACGGACAGGTCAATTGGGCCCGCTGGCGTATTGGCGACGTGTTTATTGTAGAGATCGATAAACACGGGGTCGAGGTGGGGGAGAACGGAGGGGTGGATGGGATTGAGGGCCTCGTGCGACATGATGGGCGTTGACTGACGGAAAAGCTATGACGAGGGGGAGGTGCTCATCGCTGCCAGTGATTTATACCACCACCTTCTTTGTCAATTGTTTCAGCTGTCAATTTCTCTCAAAATGTTTGCCACATCGGAATCAGGCGCGCGCCGTCGCATTGCTGTAGCCGACGGTCGGATAGAACCATGGATGTCCGTGGAAAGCCGCCGTGGAGAAAATGCGCCGCCCCCGCACGTTATCGTTATCTATGCGACGGCCGATAAACACTCCCTCAGCTGTCATAACACAAAAGCACACTGTGCGACGGCCATGAGCTCCCATCGAAACTGCCGTCATGGATCCCGTCCTTATTGTCGGTGCTGGCATCGTCGGCCTGACGCTCGGCCAGGCGTTGAAGCTCAGAAACATCCCCTTCGAGATCTATGAGCGCGATGTGGATCCCGATGCTCGTGGTCAGGGGTGGGCCATTACCCTGCATTGGGCCCTGGACTATATGCACCAGATGCTGCCGGAGGATACGGTGAAGCGCATCCAGGATGTCCAGGTTGATCCGGATGTTGCGAGAAATGATAATGGGAATTTTCTGTTCATCAATCTTGAGACTGGTGAGCCGAGGTTCAAGATTCCGCCCAGTGTGCGGTGGAGGGTGAATCGGGAGAAGATGCGGAAGGCATTGCTGGTGGGGATTGAGGAGCGGGTTCATTGGGGACGCAGGGTTGTTGGGGTGGAATTGTTGGAGGAGACGAAAGTGCATTTGCGGTTTATGGATGAGACGATTGTGGCCGGGCGCATGGTTGTGGGTGCTGAGGGCAGTCGGTCGATGGTTCGACAGGGTCTGAGGCCGGATGCATTCGACAACATTCCTCTGGGAATCAACTTTACCGGCGTGGCAGTTGACTTGTCCCCTGATGAGATCAAGCCGTTGCGCGATATGGATCCACTGTTATTCCAGGGCTGCCATCCGCCGACGGGTGCGTTCTTCTGGTTCTCGATGCTCGAAACGCCGCAGGTCAACCACACGGCGGGTACAGACGCCGAACGATATCGCGCCCAGATTTGCATGTCATGGAGGGAAGATTCACCGGACGATAAAGTGGCCGACACCGACGAGGCTCGACTGGCCAACATGAAACGACGCGCGAGGGGGTTCGTGCCATTCTTGCAGCAAGCCGTCGAAAGGATTCCGAATGGGACGCCAGTTACTGAAATCAAGCTAGCGGACTGGGAGTGTCTGCCGTGGGACAATCACGACGGACGGGTGACGATGGCGGGAGATGCTGCCCACGCGATGACTATGTGTATGTCCTGCTCAGCAGGTTGTTTTTGCATGGTTACTAACAGCTCGCAGATCGTGGAGAGGCAGCAAACCATGGTTTGCTCGACGCTTTCAATCTGGCGAATGCCATTGAGAAGGTGTATGTTGGGGCCGAGTCTGCGGGTGCGGCGATTGACGCGTTTGAGGAGGAGATGAGGAAGCGGACAAGTCGAGCGGTGCGGTTGAGTCGACAGGCCTGCCGCGACGCACATGACTGGGGCCGACTCGACGAGACATCGGCCATTTTGACGAAAAGAGCAATTAAGGGGGAGTAGTTTTTTACTCTGGCTTATCTGTACATAAAGTATCAATTACGTGCGGAATGAACGAATCAAAGTGCGAATGCGACGTATGCCTGTATGTGTAGAAAGCGATACATTCCTACTGAGAATCAATTATACCATTTGACACGCTCTGCCTCGGTGTTTTAACCAAGATGTTCTCAACAAATCGCACTGCAGTGTGCGCTTGCATCGACCCCTCTGATGGAAGCAGGCAAGGCAAAGAATATATACTCTATCTCAACGTGCATATCGAACCAAGGCACAACCTGAAAGTGATAATACAAAGTCGCTCCTTGGCAAAGGTATCAATTACAGAGCAATCATACCAATACCAGCCAGGAGAGCAGTCGCCACATACGCAGCAACCTGTAACGAGCCGACGGAAACACTCGAGTGGACACTAGCTGGAACAGCAAAGCTGGACGAGGTCGACGAGCTGGAAGAAGAGTCCGAGCCAGCGGTAGCAGTGCTCTCAGTAGTGACGGTTCCAGTGCCGGCAGTGCCGGCCTCCTTAATCTGCGAAGAGCAAGTGCCAGTGGCAGATGTGGTCGCCTTAGTCGTGGCAGAGCCAGAGAACGAGCATGCGGTCGCCGCCTTATCCTGCTCGGTGTAGTACTTGTTCAGGGCAAAGGCCAGCTGGTCTTTCACGCCGCACATGCTGTACGCGCCATACTTGCCGGTCGTCGCGTTCGAGTTCAGGCCGCTGCAGTCGGTGTAGCCGCAGACGACGCCGAGCAGAGTGCCGTATTTGGCTTCCTTCAGGTCGTCGGCGGGTACGCAGGCGGACTCGTCGTAGATACAGCCGCACAGGTTGGAGTCGGGAGTTGGGGGCAGCGGAGTGGCCTTGGCGAGCCAGCTGGAGGTGGCGACGGTGGGACATTGCTGGAGGGCGGTGTTGGTGGGAGTGTACGAGGCCTTGTTGGTGCCGGTGGGGTTGGCGCTGGCGATTTGGTCGGAGTAGGAGGTGAAATCCTTCATCTTGCTGACGCTGGTACTGTCGATGACAGAGACGAGACCTAAAATACAATCAGTGGCTGTTAGGTGCTGAAGCCGGAGAGAGAGACATACCATAATCATTGGATTCCTGGAAGTACATGTATACAATACCACCAGACCATACCTCCGCCATGGTATCACCGTACAGAGCCTTGACCTCAGTGAACTCGCGAGGAGTGACCTCATTGCAGCCGTACTCAGCAAAGAAGACCGGGGCAGTGTAGTTGCGAAACTCTTCAGTGCGAGCCTTATAGCCAGACTCCTGGTAGGTGGAGTTACCGCACCACGAGTAGATGTTGTAGCCCCAGAAGTCAATAGCTTGGTCGTCGCTCTCACAGTCAAGATAGTTGGCCAGGTTGACACGGATGTTCGACACATCGGCCGTGGCGTAGCCAACACCCATGGATCGGTAGCCCTTCTGCTTGATGTAGCTCTTCATATCACGGACCGAGGCCTTGACGTAGGCGCTCGCGTCGGTGGTCGCGACGGTGTTGGAGATTTCATTGCCGGCGAAGAATCCAATCGTGTTGTTGTACTGTTGCAGCTCGTCGATGACAGCGGTATAGCGCGAGTACAGACTGACCTGCCACTCGGGGTCGGCACGGTTGATGGAGACGTTCGGAGAAGACAGATCGGAGATCAGGTAGATACCAGCGTCGGAGAGCAGCTGCATGCACTTGGTGTGGTCGGCATCGGGGTTGATGTAGTAGGTACGGATCACGTTGGTGCGCAGCTCCTTCATCAACGGGACATCACGCTCGCAAGCCGTGGCGTCGGCCAGAGGGTCCTCGGTGTTGGAGTCTGAGTCGCATTAGTATCCAGCCTAGGGTCAGAGGACAGCGGACATACACTGGTAGGCAACGCCACGGAGGTAGCTAGTAGTTGATTAGTCTCGATTGCAGCAACCAGGGAGGGAGGTACATACAATTGAGTGTCATTGCTAGAGTAGAAGAATTTGGAGCCCTATTGTTCGATAGTGGTCAACATTACTCCCAAATTCCCCATTTCTGACACGGAACGGGTCTACCTTGATAACGATGGGGTCCAGGTCCGCCACAGCGGCCGTAATAAAGGTCACCAGCGACAGCAGGGACAGCTTCATGGTGGACAGTCGGCGTCGGGAGAGTCGGCGTCTTTTAGGTCAAAATGCCAAAGATAAGATTGAATCAACGAGTGAACGGAGCGGCCTCCAGTGGTAGTCAGATAAAACGAAAGACGATGAGAGTATAGAAAGGAGTGAATGTCGAGACCACAAGGGAAATCGAGTGGCTTCGCCTCCATGTCCATTAATAGGTCTGCGGTATTTCGATCCTCCTGATTTGTCCCTCGCCCCTGAACATAGAGGGGACGCGTATACGACCCAGCTGGCATCCACCAAGCTAATGGCCGCGGTGCCTCCGGATCCAAGTAGCCTGGTGCCCGGATGTCATCTTTTCCTGAGAGGTGAGTGACCGCGTCAACCAGCGAGTTAGCCATCGTCGTTAGGGCTCTTTTCGAAACGAGTCGGTTCACTAGTCCCGAACGACAAACGAGAGCCAATCGATCGGACTCCGCCTAGCTCGAAGCATCTTGGTTTCTGCAGACTAGCAGCGTTAGTGCCGTGCGAGATGCGGCGTTGATGATCCGGCGGTGCAAGATGACAGCCTCTTGACAGCGTCCTGGATGCTGCGAATTCGACTTGCCGATCTCCATCTGAGACCTCGTCTTGTTTCTTTGTGGAAGATTTGGACAGTGCTGGTCGGTTGGGTAAGATTTTTGGAGACATACAAGTTGGTGGGACGTGAAGGTCGGGCTGACGCGGTGGGTGGGGCCGTTTCGTGGATGGCGTCGGCAGTGCGTGGCTTCCAAACTCGCCGCGCGCTTTGCACTTTCTACACTTTCTGTGCCACTCGAATTGCAGAAAATTGGCGCAGAGAAACATTTCATCTCAATCTTGAAGTGCGCATAACGTCATTCGTCTGAACATTAGACGAATTTCCATAGTGTGCAGACTTACACCACATGTATGAAGAGCTGTTTACACCTCGGAGATAGTTCTTCTGCGCGGCAACCGCACTAACTAACGCTGAATCTCAATTAGATTATTCCTATTCTTATTTTCTGGGCCTTATCGCTCCTCTGCGAGCTATTTCATTGGAGACTACGTCTCTAGAGCGATGGGTCTCCGGCCACTCTCCGGCAGGCGCAGACAGCACTATTTTCAGGCTATCCCAGAAGATTTCGAGAATGGTTCGTTCGATTAGATACACTATCGATAAACTATGCCAAGACGGTCGATCTGGGGAAAATGTGCATGTCATTTGCATGGCGTTGGCGAACCCATCCTGCTATTCTAGTACCTTACCTTACCGTGGAAGTGACTGGTGCCATTGAGTATTCGACCCGGTGCTTTACTGGCTAACATGGAATCGGTGGTTCCTTGAATACAGATACAGGATGAAATTTTCACAGTACCGTGACTTTACGTGCATTCGAGGATATTGTCAGGTGGCAAAATGTGATTGTAAATCATATATTCAATCCCGAAGAGCTCAAGACATTACTCATACACCCGGGCCATCAACCAAATACAATAGTGTAATATCAAGCGAGAAGGTCAATCACATCGTAACATAACATCCATATCCCATCGTGCACTATCAACGCCTTTTTATACCATTATTTCCATCACATCCGGTCTTGTCTGCGACGGGCGTCGATGGCTGCCTCGAAGGACCGAATTGTATCCAGGGGTCGTTCGAGGCGGTTGCGGGTTGGGTTGGAACGGTCGGGATCAGCTAGATTCCGTTAGAATTGGATTTGAATGTGATGCGAGTGGGTGAGAGGAAGGACCTACTGATGATGTTGCCCATTCGGTCTCGATGTTGGATGCTGCGCAGGGAGAATTGGTCCCGGTCGCTGGGTTGCGTGTTTACGGACACTAGTAGTGGTTAGTTATTGTTCATTGTTCATTGCGATACGTGAAAGAGGGGCGTACTGGGTTGCGCTTCGTATAGTGCCAGGTTGGGATCGGCCTTGCTTTGGAATGAGGTCTTGGGACGGTCCTCGGAGTTGACGGAGCCACTGCGATCACTAGATGATCGTAAAGAAGACATTGCGACGGTAGTTGTGTTTATTATGGCAGTTGAGTAAAGATGTGTCTTGGCAGTCACTTGGTAGTGTGTGCAATGAGGTACAGTAGTAGTGGAAGCTCAGGTAGAAGGACTAGGTACTAGGAAGATGCGCAAAGCCCGGACCCTCACTCGCTATATATACCCCAGAAAAAAAATTAAAAATTAAAAAAAATTCCTCCCAAAAAAACCTGAGCTGTCATCCCTTCACTAAGAATAGCACAGACGAATCACAGGGAATCACGCAAAGGGTGGCAAGACTGACGGATCGCACCGGATGGCCATTGGGCCGATCACGATCGGCGACGCCAAAGGTCCAATTCCGTATGACGAAAACTGGGCCGGACGCTGCGTGACCACCGCCTCCAACTGGTTAGCCAAGCTTCTCCTACTACCATAGTGAATGCTTAGCTCTCTGCGATCCTATCAGCATATCTTGGACACGCAAGCAGCAGTGGCTGGGTCGCCTCCACTAGGGACCAGGTACCCGCGTTTAGAGGCGATCCCTGGGTCGTGCGGTGCAGGACGAGTGATGGGCAAGGGTCATGCAGGGGATCGATCGACTGCGTTATCACATGCAGGTACATTCAGGTACCTGTGACAGGCAGTGGAGGGAGCGATTCCCCCTTGCGGACAATGGCGTTGACGATGTAACCGAACCTGCGCGGAAACATTCTTTCCCCGTGTTTCTGTGGTGACCGGTCTGGGGTTGCCAGCCCTACTTCCAGATAGAGCCAATGGATTGTGTAGAGAAAGAAGAGGTGTGACGGGGGGATGATTTCGTGTGGAATGTGAAAGTACGAGTCGCCGCATTTGGCGGCGCACTGGCCATGTTTGAGATGGGTGGACCATTTGGGTCGAGGCCAGGCAGCGGCATTCCGCGATCGACGCGAACAGACCAAGCCACGCGGTCGGCATAAGTATTATCCTAGTCATTACAGAAAATCATCTGGAGTCAATGGATAGGAAAAGATAATCTCCTAGTGCAGCTACCCTAGGGTACGCTACTATCCTATGTATGTACAGTCGCAAGTTGTGCTATGTATAGATCGGAGCGCCAAGACCAGTGGCAATGACTACAATTGTATGCGCAGGTGCAAGTACATGTGTACATGGACAACTCGCACGGGCATACCATGACAGGTACTCCTCACTACACGGTGCATGGATGACAGGTTCTGGACGGTCTAGATCCCTGATGTCTCATCCATCATCCCATCAACAGCGACACCCGGAGGAGAATGTCCTGTTCCGTCCCCGCCTCCTTCCCGTTCCTTGCGACCGGGCCGCTTTGGGCGATCTGCTTCCCTAAAGGTCCTGTTATAGTCGCAGTTGAGTAAGAACAGCCCGGGGTGCCCTTGGGCTGCTAAGGGCCGCGAATGGGATCGGATCGTAGATCCGCCAGTCATCGCTAGAGTAGCGCAATGCCCGATGCGATTCCTTGCAGAGTGCTTTCCCATTACGCTTGCAGCATCCACTGGCATCCATCGCGCCATAGATTCAAAAGCTTGGTGATTGGAGTAGGCGTCCTTTATGTCGAGGCCGATCGATGCCACGCTGTGATGCTCTTCCAGGGCGAGCTGACTAGACAGAATGCACTCCAACAGAATCCTTCTTCCTGTCTCACTGCTCCAAAACAAGAAAAGGTCTCGCGGCTGAGCCGTGTAGTAGACTGGTCGACACCTTTTGCCGTGCAAGGCTGTAACGAGTCGTCTTTCGTAGCCGTCCGAACCCGACTTCATTCCGCACCATCTCGCGTATTGCTGTCCCAGGCACCGACGACAAGCCTTGGCACGACACATTCATCTACTTCGATCGATGACAACACGCGTCGGTCCGGTCGATGGTGACTATCACTGTGGATGCATCGGACGATCGTGGTGGGTTTGTTCTTGGCGTTGTCTTGGTGTCTTTCGGGCTGATCGAAGTTGGCACGTATGAAGCTATGAATTGGGCTCGACTCGATATCTCAGACGGGGAGATCACGCTTCAAGCAGGTTTGGCACGTTGTATGGGATTCATCGCACTGCACGATGTAGATAGGTCAGCTTCGACCGAGGAAGTGCAGGTGGGTAACTGACCTGACGCGACACTTGAAAGCCAGCCAGTATTTGCGACGGCGCGCCAACTATCGGTCCACTTCCGGTCACCCTGCAAGGTACGGCCAATGTTGCCAGGCAATAGTAGAAGCAGGATCGCAATGAAAATCCACGCGAGCCGGTGGCTGCGGTACATGCGTCTGCGTCAGCCCAGCGGGATCGTTCAGTTGTGATCGGCATGACGATATTGGGGACCAATTGCTCTCAGCGGGATGGTCATGCTGAACACAATCCAATCCTGCTGTAACTATCGTTTTGTTGCTGACTCAAGTTCGTCGGGTCTCCCTCCTAGAGAAATCGGTAGAGGAACTCGAGGTTTTGAGGGTTGAGATAGTCCGGATTGCTCAGCGAACCCGCCATCCCCATGACGTCATCGCCGTCCGCGTTGAACAGTTCGTACCAGTCCATGTTGATCGGGTCCTCTGCCGGCAAAAAGGGCTCCGATTGCGTGTCGGTGGTTGGTATCACGTCATTGTTCGAGGTTGGGGAGAGAGGTTGAGTGCTGGGCATGTCCAGGGCTGGAGTGTCGGGCCGGGAGTTCTTGCCCAGTTGGCTGGAGAGTGAAGGGGCGAGTCCGCCCTCGGCGAGTCGTAGGTTTCGGGCGGTGCGGTCGTCAAGACAGCGGAAGAAAAGGTCCAGGACCCAGTTTTCTAGATCCCAGGACTTTTGGAGCTCTTTCAGGCCGAGGAGGCAGAGTTTGGCGCGGTGTTCGGCGAGTTTGCGGGCTGTGTTGGTTGAGCGGCCGAAGTGGATTGTGTGGATGCAGAGTGCGGAGAAGGTGTGGGTGATTCTAGAAGTGAGAATGGTTAGCAGATGTGTGAAGTGGTAGCTGGGGACACTTGCAGATGAACGAGACCGTGTTGTACGAGGTTCTCGGATAGCATGTCCTCGAGGATGCGCGTACTCCGCGTGGCTGCGTCGATCGCGATATTTCCTTCCGGATTCATCGATTCACTCGGTGGTTGCAGGAATATCGGCCGGTAAAGGAGGACGTAGAGGTTGCTGAGGCTGTTAGCATAATTTTGGAATGGGTGTTGGACGAGACATACTTGTAGGCCATGTGAAGCATGCCGACGAGAAACATGACATGTCGGCTCGAAGACGATTGGAAATGCATGTCGGTCGGTAAAGCGGACTCCCAGTCAACCAATTTCTGGTGAAGAGCCGGACGCTGCGGGTTGTCCAGTTTCGATCGTCCGGGAAGGTACTGGCTTGTGACGACCTCGCGTACTACACAGTCACGGTGTTTAGTGGTTGTCGCTGAGGATCAATTGATTTGGGCCACTCACAAAACTTTGCCAATTGAGCCATCCCCATAACATAAGAGACATGGGCAGGTGGTGGCTTTTGGAAAACCTCGGAGAATTCGGTCGCATCATCTTCCTCAAAGTCCCACGGTTCCAGCTCTGCAGCTTCACAATCTTCATCGCGGATTCGGGAGGGCAGTCCAAGTGCAGCGGATGTTTGCTGGTCACGCACCTGCAGGGCATTAGGAGGTTCGCACCTTTTGAGTTCATCACGAGTCTACTCACGTATAGAGCCCACCAAATGCGCTTCCATATCTTTTGATCTCGAGGGGTCAAGAAAGACAGTTTCGACCTGCGTCGTCAGTATCCTGCCTCAAATTCCTCACTCAAGAGTACTCACATAACATGCATCCCCTTCTTCTGCGCCAGATCTGTGGCAGCCCCCAGCCAGAAACGAACATCTCGCTCCTCAGTCGGTCCGCCCCTCCAAAAGCTCAAGAGAAACAGCGACTGAAGCTTCACGATCGTATCAGTCTCCCATCCAACATCGTAAATCTCCTTCGCCCGCTGGTAGAAGACCCCCTTGGCCTGGTATCGATCGGTAAAGCCGGTCGTTTTCAACGCGAGGTCCGAACACAAGCTAACTCCAATGAACAACATCCCCTGGAGCAGTAATGGCGAGATGGTATTCTCTTGGTAGGCACGTTGTACCTGCGGCCGATCCAAGATGGGAAAGCAGGGGTGAAACCATTCGAAGTAGGCCTGAAGAAGCACGTCGCAGATCGTCGGTGAGGGAAAAATCAACGCGCTTTCGCGAACAAGTCGTTCTTGAAGAGATTTACGCCGTAGGCTCAGGGCGGTTTCCCCGGATTCTGCAGGGTCGCACAGTTCCGATATGGAATAGTGTAGCCGTCCCTTCTGGATCCCGCATGCATAGCCCTTGTCTGGGGATCGTCGCCCTTCATCCACCACGCAGGTCAGTGGGCTGGATTCGCCGAGGAAGACTGTTTTCTGGATTGCATTATCTGCACTTGGCGGGCGGGCAGAGGGTGTGTAGTGCACTGAGCTATCTTGCAGCGGCCGTTGTGCTAGAGCTCGGGATTCCATTGTGCTTGGCTGCGCGCTGGCACAGTCGGAGGTATCATTCTTCTTCCGACGTGGATATCTATGACCGATGTTGGTATAGAGTCAAGAATGCAGGTTCAGGAATACTTACTTGCCACGCCGTGAAATACCTAGCTCGCAGGTGAGGTTCCATGCCACGCAATTCCGGCACGGCTGCTGCTCCAGCACATTGCAGCGCACCCGCCGCGCATTGCAGGCCAGACACGCCTTCTTCGCGCGCGTGCGCGGCCTATCAGGGGTTTCGACCATGCTGGAGGTGCCAATCGGCTGCTTCCCTCAATATCGCGGGCTGGATTCAAAATGCAGCAGGAGTGAGTCGGCGGCGGTCGGTTATTCTATGTGCTGCCTGGTGGGTCGGTTCGGCTATATGGTTATATGCCCCCGCTGCACCAGCGTTCGGGGAAGCTTCACCTTCCCGAGTTACCACGCTATGATATATCACAATAGATCGAAAGATCAAGGATTCATTTTCCACGCCTTGGTCTTCGGTCAAGATTATGTTAAGCGGTTCGTGGTTTTTTCTATTATATTTTGTGCAGCTGAACAAATATATATTTTCGGAAGACATATATTCCATACAGTTCCACGCATCTCACCTTGGAGCCCCGTTTGCCTCAGACTGCAACCCCCAGAGCAGCTTGAATCACAGAACCAGCAGACTTAACAGTCGTCCCCAATTTCCCCGGCTCAACCAACGGATTAACCTCCACCAAATCCATCGCAACAAGATTCCCAGTAGCATGAAGCCGGCGCGAGATATGGATCCCCTCTTCAAGAGACAACCCCGGAGTAACAGGGAACCCAGTCGAGGGAGCCCACTCGGGATCGAGTGAATCGATGTCGTAGGACACATGGATCGGAGTCTCGTCTCCAAGATACTCCAGTGCAAGACCCATGACTTTTACGATGCCGTATCTAAGAGAAATTAGAAGGCGGATCAGTGCTGTAACGGGGTGACAATCTTACCGTCTCACATCATCCATGCTGTATGCCTTGATCCCATTCTCCGCAATAATTCGTTCCTCGGCTTCATCAACATCGCGAAGGCCGATATACACGAATCGTTTGAGATTGATTAAATGCGACGCCGTGATCCAGTCGAAAACACTGTGTCCCGTTGGCGACTGGGCTAGTCCCGAGGCAAATGCGACAGGCATTCCATGGATTCGTCTACTGGGACTCGTCTCGGGGGTATTGATGTCGGCATGTGCGTCTATCCAGAGAACTGAGAGCTCGGAACCACCGAATCGCTCGCGAATAGCCCGTGCGATCCCGGTGACGGTGCCGATTCCGATCGAATGGTCTCCGCCGAGAGTCATCACGAACTTTCCCTCTCGTGCGTGGGCATAGACGCACTCACTGATCTGTTTTGAAGCGAGGCTGACCGCGCGCGGTCGTTTCATGCCGTTGATGTCAGGGTCTGCATCGTGCGCTTCGTTCGTGTTGCCGAAAGTGCCGCTTTGAGCGATGTGGTCGATGGTGCACTTGTACTTTGTTTTTGATTCGATTTCTGAGAAGATCCCTGCGTCAATTAAGGCGTCAGGACCATGCTCGGCACCGCCTATGGGCTGTGCTGTTGTTAGTGTTGTTTGGATGATTAGATGGGGTGGACGGGTTATCTTCATACTGCCCCACAGGAATACTTTGCTGCAACAACGGCCAGATGGCTCGGGCTTGCCAGGAATTTGGAAGTGGTGAGCGCCTGTTTTGCCATGTTGCTTATTGATACGAGAGGAATGCTACAAAATTGTCTCAATTTGTCGCACTTGAATTTGACGAAAGAGAAGGACCCTTATAAGTCCCGGACTGCCGGCTCGACTCACCTTTAACAGCGATCCCGTGCCCCACTCCCTAAACTGGGTGACGCAACGTCCATTAAAGTTAAGTATAGACGAGTACGAGAAAGTTTATCGCTGACTGGATATACTACTGATGAAGTGGTGGGAGCTGTTTTGTAAATGAGATAGTTTACAATTGAATTGATTTGAATGAAATGAAAGAGTAGGTTAAGTTCCATGCCAGTTTGGCTTTTGTGCGGCTTTGTATTTTTTACATTTCAAACGCTGTCTATTGTTTACACATTCACTATTTCAATAAATTTTATTATTGTCTAGAGATAAGAACGAGAAAAAGATTCGAAAGACTACAAGAAAAAAGAGGACTTTTCCATAATCTCGTAAAGCTTACTGTGAAGGGCTACGGCCGGATTTATTCACTTCAGCGGTGCCAACATGCAGTTTATTTGAAGCTTGAGGAAAGTAAACACAGGGCCATCCAGCGGTGAACTTGACACCCTGGGAGCTTGGCGATCACGTGATGTACGGCCCAATCAAGCACTCGAAAAATATACGTTCCGGGGCAGCAGGAATTCAACGTGGCAGCTCATCCACAGGTTACGAATCGCTCCAGTCCGGTCTCCTGAAGCGCTATTGTCCGTCATATTCAACTTTAAGGGGGTCAATATCGGCGTAAGCTCCTTTAGACAGTGGGCCTGGCTTTGAGGGTATTTTTAACTGGACTGATGAGAAGAATATAAACTGATCAAATATATGAAGAATTCGCTTATTGTTCCATTCCACTTTGGAAAATACCACATTAAAAGTCGATCTCTCCGATAGCGTCGTCTTTTCATAATGGCCGTATCAAGCAATTTCATAATTGGACATCATTCTAGCCGATTCCTCAGCAGGCGCGGTACGCCCCTTCGATTTCTAGATTCCACCTTCTCCGATGCTGATAATATATAGCTCCGAACAGGTAGCGCACTCTGCCCACGCGCCATCCTCGACTCAGGCCTCCTCGATGAACTCAAAAACCATTTCTAGCAGGTTCACATCTGCGAAATCTAGAATAAACAATCCGTTGACTCCGACGCAGATTCTGATTGTGCCGGAATGAAAAGACCTCGTGCCGTTAGCAAGGCAACGTAGAGTCTCCATGAACTAGGCTATACTCATACCCAACGGACGACTGGTGTTCACCATGGGCGAAGACCACTCCAATGCGATTGGAACGCTGACAGGGACGTCTGGTGCCCTCAACGCGAAGTTGAAGCAGCAGCCGGCGGTGAACTGTGTTGATGCACATGTGTCAATTAATCCTCCGAAGATGAGCCCAAATGGGGATATTTATGGAATGCCTCTAGCTTTTGCAACAGGGCTTACGAGATGTCAGCAGAAGGGGGTCTTTTATTAGATTCAGCAAGGCCAGCCCATCGATATGAAGCGACCGGTTTATATCGGTACACGGGATGCTGTTGATGGGGAGAGGGCGTTGATTCAGCAGAATGGGATCAAGGTCTTTGATATGGAAGACATTCAGAGGTGCCTATCTTGCTCTGACTTAGCCGCTTATTATCTCCAGACGCGGAATCAACTTGCTTGTGAACATGGCACTGGAGTATGTTGGTGAACAAACGCCTATCCATATCTTCTGCGACATTGATGCCCTCGGTCCTTAGTGGGCGTTGAGCACTGGACATCTCATTCCTGGAGGGTTATCTCTGCAGGAGGGAAAATTAATCGTGCATCGCATTCACGAAAATGGCAATCTCATCGCATCGCTTTTGTCGAGGCCAACCCTACCTTCAATGTCGATGGTGTTGAGCAGACGATCGACTCTACGTGTGCTTTCACTAGAGGTGCCTTGGGCCTCGGTGTTTAGACATGTTGCTATTTCAGGCTCGCAGTCAGACAGCAACTGAGGCTTTTGGGGTGCTTCCTACTGCCGAAGGGCAAAGGCGACGGATGTGTTCAACAGTTCGGTATGCAGGATTTCATCCTCCGAGAAACAAATTGTAGCCACTGTCCCTCCGTGATCACTGTCAACGTATCGCTCCAAATGGAAAACGGATTCATTCTGTGCAAAGTCAATTAGTAATACCGTACAATAATTAGTTAGTACTCGTTGCCATCAATAACCAATGTAAAGGCTTGCACTTTGGCTTGGAATGAAGGGGTGAGCTTTGGCAGAACCACAGTTTGCATGATGGAATGCTGAGCTAAGATGTTGCTGTACCCCTTGAAGACCGAAGATTAGCAGTGGAAAAAATTGTCCGCGGAGATTTTATTATGTGCGCATCAACCTTCCGGAACTTGGAGGCCTTCACAAACAACCTGTCATCGAACTCGTCTTCTCCCCTTCAAAGAACGACACAAACGGTACAATATGCGCCTACAAGCAACCTGGCTAGGCGCCCTGGTCGTCCTCCCCCAAGCACTCGCATCATTGCCAATGTTTTACTCTGAATCAGCGAATCCTTACCGAAACGACGAGCCGAATGTCAAGGTCGAAACACTGTATCAATTCCCTGAGAACGAATCCTGGGTCGACAACATCGTCCTGCGACCTGATGGAAATCTTCTGCTCACTCGACTTGACGCTCCCGAAGTCTGGTTGGTAGACACCACAAGTGGCAACGCGACACTAGCCCACTCCTTTGCCAATGCGACGAGCTGTTTCGGTATCGCTGAGATCGACGATGATGTCTTTGCTGTCGTCGTAGGAAATTTCTCGACAAAGACGTACGCGCCGACCCCGGGCTCATTCTCGGTACAAAAGTTGGATTTCAAGAAAATCAATGCGAGCTCGGATGAGCGTGTGTTGTCAGCTGCTGCCGTCTCGCATATTGCTGCTCTCCCCGAGGCACAGGCTTTGAATGGAATGACGTCTTTCACCAAGGACTCTCATCTGGTACTGATCGCGGATAGCCCGAAGGGCGCAGTTTGGAAGGTGAATACGGAGACTGGAGAATATGCGGTGGCGTTGAACGATACCACGATGATGCCGGCCAAGGGACAGGCGTTGCCTCTGGGAATCAACGGGCTGAAGCTGGTGGATGGATATGTGTATTATTCGAGTACCACGCGAATGGAATTCTGCCGCGTCAAGGTGAACGAGGAGGCCAAGGCTGTGGGCGACTATGAAGTGATTGCGAGTGGGTTCTTGCCTGACAACATGGACGTGGCTCCCGATGGCACGGCGTATATCGCCACTGATCCTCAGAACTCGGTCGTTCGTGTCACCCCGTACGGACAAATCTCGCTCGTTGCCGGAGGGCAGCTTTCCACCGAGATGCCAGGCCCCACCTCCTGCCGGTTGACAGAGGATCGCAAGACGCTCTATGTCGGAACCAGTGGAGGCCAGGTTGCGCCTGTGGCGGGGACTTTCATGGAGCCCGGAAAGGTGGTGAAGATCACAATGCTGTGATCGAACGGGTCCATATTGCGATATCGGTTAATGGATGGAATGTACTCTCAACGATCGCGCGTTCATAATGGTTGATAATAAAATGCGGAAACTTGGACAGAAAAAAAACTGTGGTCTCAATGTCAATTAACCATGTCGGTATTTGGTGTCACGAGGACGGACTCACTGACCAAGTTGAGAGTTATGGGGTATCTCAGCGCTGTCCTGAAAACAGAATGAGCAGAATGCGAGCCACCAGCGCAGTGTTTATCGCGACGCAAATGAGGGAAGCAATCCTTTGCGGGATATGTGGCTGCCTGAGTGCCTTGGTGCCTTGGTGCCTAGCAGTCCCTTACCAGAAGGCGCCCGATCTTCACACCGTACTTTCGATAGCTGCCAAGGTTGTATGCCAAGCAGAATGTTGATTCGGATTTACGGACAAATCTGAACTTGTAGACCTGTCAGTTTTGACATGTTCTCGGAAATGGGCGAGCGACTATTATTTCGTTCTGCCTTATTCCACATAACACAGACACACACACTCTGCGTGTCGTATTTGTTAGAACTTGAGTACGGAATTTCCAGAACCTCCGCATATGGCGATTTCAAATGCCAGGGTATCCCCTGTTCTACTCCATGTTATCCGGCGTTGATGGCGGCAAGCAGGTCGGATCAGAGTGGCGCCATCGGCTGTTGGGGGCGACCGCGCCGGCTGTAATCTTATCCGGTCGCTCGGATTTACCCAAAGAGGCAATTTCTCGGAGTTAATCAGATAAGGCGCGGCTGCGAACTTTCCGGGGTATTTATAACACCTTCCTCGCGCCCTCCCATGGGTTTTCTCTCGTTCTGTCTTGTCATATTCTGCATCATGACGACTACTTCTCTGCGCAATATTGTCATCGTCGGAGGGTCCTTTGTCGGCCGCGTGAGTATGCCCGAACCATTGGCGTGGATTACGTGCTGACATTCGAGCAGTCGACCGCTCAAGAGCTGGCGAAGATCGTTCCGCCGACGCATAGAGTATGTAGTCGTAATCAGTTGGTTGAATTGAGAGCAGTGCTGATGCCTAATATAGATTCTCCTCACCGAACCGCATAGTCATTTCCACCATCTCTTTACATTTGTAAGTACTTACAGAAGAAAACTGAGACGGTAAGCACTGACATGATCCAGCCACGTTTCGCCATTGTTCCAGGCCAGGAACACAAAGCATTTGTTCCTTACAGCGGTATCTTCTCCGGAACACCCCACGCTGCCTCCCACGGTGTCGTCCAGGCACGTGTGCTCTCGGTCAAGGCCCAGCATATCGAGCTGGATCGGGAATGGCAAGGATCAAAGCAGATTCCATTCGACTATATTGTTCTCGCCACCGGCACCCGACTTTCCAAGCCGGCAGCTATGGAGCACGATGAGAAGCTGCCGTCGGTCGAGTATCTGCAGAAGCACCAGAGCGATGTGCAAAAAGCAAAGTCCGTTTTGATCGTCGGTGGTGGCGCGGTCGGCGTACAAATGGCTACCGATCTGAAAGAATACTACCCAAAGAAAGTTGTCACCGTTGTGCAGTCACGACCCCAGGTGATGCCGAATTTCCACCCGCAACTGCACGATCTCATTAAGAAGCGGTTCGATGAGCTGGGGATCAGGCTGGTCACTGGTTCTCGGGTTACCATCCCAGAAGGCGGCTTCCCCAACAATGGCAAGCCATTTGATGTGCAGCTAACAAATGGGACGATCGAGTCGACCGAATTCGTGATCTTGGCGACTGGACAAACACCCAATAATCAGATGGTTGCCGATTTAGAGCCGTCTGCTGGCGGTGCATCAGTGGTGAACCCGGATAATGGTTTCCTTCGAATTCGACCGACCATGCAGCTTCAGGACAAGAAGTACTCCAACATCTTCGCTGTGGGTGACATCGCCGATACAGGGGCCCAGAAGGCTGCCCGGCCTGGCTCGGTTCAGGCTGGAGTGGTCGCGAGGAACATTGTTTCTTTAATAGAAGGAAATAAGGCGGAAGAGACCTTTGTCAAGGGCCCAGGGGCTATCCATCTTACATTGGGCATGGTAAGTCTCTGACATCAGTTGGTCCGTCATATCTCGTACTAATTTCGCGTCAAACAGAAATATAACGTTATCTTCCGCAATCCCAACACCGCGGAAGGCCAGACCGAGCCTTGGATCAACGAGAAACAGGAGTAGGTCACAACTCCCTCATTCGGCATTGAAATCAAATTTTGAAGCTAACTTTCCTAGTGGCCAAGAAGATATGAATGTTGAAGCCATGTGGGGACGATTAGGCATTACTGTCGACAACCCCCGCCAATACCACCTCTAAATTTACCAACCCTTCTTGCGGAATGATATGTTTTACTAAAGCCTTTCGGATATAGAATATGCATTAGCAGCAAACACCATCTTAAATTGGTCCTACATCTTCTTCTTAAATAACTCTCTCCGCAGAAGACTTGAACCCATTACTGTCAGGATCAACTGGACCATACAGCTCCACCATTTCCAGCATGAGTCTGTAGATGTAAATCGAGATATCAATCTTGCGAAGAACCTGTCTTAACCACGTATAGTCTCAGCAGACAATTGCTCGCCCTCGGGGTCGTTGATGAGAAAGTCCATCAATGCTGGAAGCTCCTCCATGCTCATGGTTACGAGGATGTAATGAGCCCAGGGTATAAGACGATCGTCGTGCCATTCGTGGAACCATGTTTGTTTCAGGACCACAGCTCGACGAGACAGGAGACGGTAGAATCGAGTGCTCGTGCTGTTTCCATCGAGGTCGAAGAGACCGGTAACCCAAGGATGTGTCATCGGGTTCGAAGTCGGATGTGCCGAGAACTCATGCCATGTCGTCGCAGGCGGTACGGTCTCCATTTATCTCGCATTGCTTGTAGTCTCCCATGTGGACATCAACATGTCGTTGAACATAGTTATCCGTTTTTGGTCGAGGGTGCTGACTTTGAAACCCAGATGACGGCTTACGTCGAGAACATTCGCTGCGTTTTGTAAGGCTAGAATGAATGCGACGAAGCGCTGTCGGTGACCGAATCGCAAGTTGAAACGCGTCGCCTGACGACCTGTCAATGATGAACCGCGCCAGTACTATCCAGATTTCTTGCTGAGGAACCGAACGTCATCTTCTCCCAGCAGGGGATGGGCCGCATAGCAGGGACATGGTATCAGAATATCTCGGAACGCGGACATCCTGCCGAAGCTGAGAACTGGAACGGGTGAATCGGTCGTTGAAAACGAGCTAGGGGCTGCAACAAGTGCGTGCAGCTTGCCGGGCTCGTCGAATTGACAAATATCCTTCTCATGGCTAAGACAGTTCGTCAGTTCCCGCAGGATCTGCGTACACAAATCCTTGACCAGCTCTTCGATAGATTATCCAGATGAGTCAGTAAACTTGATCTCCGTCGGCTGTTGTCCTGACTTGCTGAGTACGCGCGGTTCGTCGATGGTGCTCATGTAGAATAGGCTGTAGTCGGGCAGTGCGTGGATGAACGGTTTTAGTAGATCGGGCAGGATATCGTCGTACATATACTCAGCAGATCGGTTCATTGCGCCATCCAAGAAGGCAATGCGCCTGATCCAGTGCCAATTTTCGATTTTTTTTTCATTGAGAATTCGGTATGCGTCCTCTCGGGGGTGCGGTAATATTCGAGGTCCCTATCAATCTGATCAAAATCGTCAATGACCATAGATCTATGATCGAGTGCGAATTGGGCACATTCGTAAAACCCCTTGGGTGGGTCTTGTCGATACCGCCGGTTATATTCCGCAATGGCTTGTTCGGGTGTGGAGGACTGGGCCTTCTGCGCGAAATGTGCTTGCTTTTGCGCAGTTTGTATTCGGCATCGAATCGCGGTCGGGGAGAAGTCGGTGTCGGCGATCGTTCGAGGACACTATGACGAGGATGGGAAGTAGGATGCGAAGGATGGTTTTGCGCCGGACTGCGGGTGGGAAGATAGGTGGATTGTGAGAAGGATTATGCAAATGGTTCCGACCAAGGTTATGATGGCCTTTGGGCTCTGAGCCGCATTCACAAATTGCAACGACGGCATCAAGATATTGGGATGCGGTTGTGGTGCAGTCCTGCGCCTGTCGAGAGACACTCACTCAATATGCGATCTGAACATATAAAAAACAGCTTGATGGATGAAAGCAGCAGAGCCATTCGGGCATCGTGACTGTTTCCGAACATCTAGAAATGAAATACAAGCGGCGATCGGCGACGGAGTTTCCTGGTTGGTACAGCCATCTGCATGAGCAACGGAGTTATGATGACTGTCTTCCCGCGAAATCCAAAACAAACATGCGCTTCGGTGATATTTTCTTTGCCCTTTCAATATTTTCGGCAATTTTTTTCTCGCAAGTCAATTTAGAATTACTGAGAACATAGATATATCCAAATTTCCCTCGTATTCGAAGGAGAAAGGTTTGCAAGGGGCGCATATTCCAACGACTCCTGTCCGCCCGATGAAGAGGGGCCCAGCCGCATGCGGCCAAAAGTCTACCAAGTCGACTTACCTGCGGCTTCACTTGAACAATTTGGAAAGTCGAGAAAGAATAGAGAACTCCAATAGATGGAAAGCAACAAAGGTACACTCGGAGTTGGTAAGAGGCTAAGTGTCGTTCCTGCTCATCTGCTTTGCGCACGAGCGGAGATATGCGGACTTGGCACAGAATTAAGCATTCGGCATCAACTTTCCACGCGCCACCCTAGTCTTCCGCCCCAAGATACCCGCCGCCAATCAAACGCTTCTCAGCATGAATTTCGTCAAATCCAACATGTAAATACACAATACCCCTCGGTAACGTCTCCGCGGAAATATGTCACAGTTGATTACCCGTGGGGCGGTCGGAGCTAAGACGTAAAATTTTCACCAGAGTGCGTCTCTTATCGCGAAAGTGGAACGACTAAAGGTCTAGGTGCATTTGATGAAATCCATATTAGAGACGGCCTGTCCGCTGACTCAGAATCTTCTGACCCACTACTCTGTCGTGATCAAGTTCTGGAGCCATGTCGGTCAATTCAGAGGAAGAGCAACGGCCGAATGTCATAGATGGCTCGGACAAGGCCAACACAACTGTTGTTGGCAAAGAGACGGGTAATGGATCGAATGATCCATTTCATCTGCCGAAATGGCAGAGTAATGTCACTATCGTGAGCTGTGTAAGTTGATACAACACCCGAATGGCCTCAGAATCTAATGGATTTGTATTCAGTACATTGCGAACTTCAGCGATGGCTTTCAGAACACGCTTGCCAATCCGACGAATGTCATTTTCAAGGAACTTCTTGGATCAGGTGGTTATTCGTCCGAGATGAAAACTCGGATCAGTAACTCCTTAATTATTGGCGCGATTCTCGGTGTTGTTGTGCTGGGCTATACTTCAGACATGTTCTCGCGTCGATCTGGATTGTTATTCACGTCATCTTTGGTCGCGATTGGCACGCTGATGTCGACTGTGGCATTGAGTGTCCATCCGTCGCATAACATGCTGTGGTATTTTGTTGTTGCCCGTGGTATTGCTGGATTCGGCGTCGGTGGTGAATATCCTCCCAGTGCGGCCGCTGGTATCGAGGAATCTGACTCTGTAAGTGCACCCTCTCCGGTGACAAATCTTGTGATACTGATAATTGCCAAATAGGTCTTGCAGAAGTACCGAGGCCCGCTTTTCGTCTCCTTCACGACGTTGATGGCCACGCTTGCAGGTCCAATCCTTCAGATTATCTATCTGATCTGCCTGATCGCCAGTGACAATAACCTGACTGTCACATTCCACGCGATCTACTCGATCGCCACTATCTTGCCGATTTTTATCATCATCTTGCGCCTGTTCATGGTCGACTCGTCGTTGTTCCATCACTCAAATCTGACAAACCAACGCCGTTCACCGAAGGTATACCTGCTTCTTGCCCGGCGGTACCGGTGGCGCATCTTCACGACATCGCTCGCGTTCTTCCTGTATGACTTCATCAACTTCCCCAACAGTATCATGTCCAGCACCATTATTTCGTCTCTGGTCAAAGACAGCGATATCAGACAAACTGCTATTTGGCAGGTCATTCTGGCAGTCCTCCCGGTTCCTGGTGTCATGATCGGTGCGTGGTTAACCAATGCCATAGGTCGTCGAAACACTGGAATTCTAGGTTTTGCGGGATACATGGTTCTCGGTTTCATTATTGGAGGCACATACGAAAAACTCTCGAAGCACATTGCCGCCTTTGTTGTCCTGTATGGTCTGTTGCAGGCATTTGGTCATATGGGACCTGGTGCTACGATTGGCTTGATCTCCTCAGAGGCTTTCCCCACAGCCATGAGAGGAATGGGTTATGGAATTGCAACTGCTTTTGGTAGGACTGGTGCTGCAGTTGGCACGGAGTGTTTCACTCCTCTGGAAAAGGCGGCTGGCAGCAGCTCTACGTTCTACCTGGCTGGTGGAGTGGCTGTTCTTGGCATGATCGTTTACGCCCTGCTTCCCGAGAGCAGGAAGTTGGATCTGGAGGAAGAAGACAGGTCACTGGAGGAGTTCCTGGCGCAGCACGGATACAGCACCAACAACTAGGCCCGGGACTTTCAAAATTGAGTTGTTGGGCTCGGCAAATTTACCGCGAACCATTCCTCATTCCATATCTATGTCCAGTCTAATGTGATAACGTAATTCCTGGCCGACCTGGACACCCACTCAAAAACGCGTCCCTATCTCTACATCCTCCGCTTCGACCACCAACCATGCCACCAAAACGCTCTAAATCCCGGCAAAAGTCGGCTAATCAGGAAGGCAAGATACTACTAGCACTCCAGGATTTAAAAGACGGTCGCATCAAATCTCTTCGCGCAGGAGCAAAGTTATACGACATACCGTTCTCAACACTACATACGCGCTCCCACGGTCAAATCTCACGCGCTGAGAAACGCCCATCCGGTCATAATTTGACCCAATGTGAAGAGGGTCCACTTACTGAGTGGATTATCTCTATGGATTCGCGTGGAGCAGTGTCTAGGCCATCTACTGTGCGAGATATGGCTAATAGCCTACTAGCTATGCGTGGTAATAACCCTCTGGCTACTGTAGGCAAGTATTGGCCATCAACCTTTATTCAACGGCGCGATGATCTTCGCACACGCTTGTCAAGAAGATACGACTACCAGCGCGCTCTAAAAGGAGACCGAAATCGCTACGAGAGTGGTCTTCTACCGTACAACGCGTTATCGATGAGAAGGGTATTCAAACAGAGGATATCTACCATTTCAATGAGGCAGGATTCGCAATAGGTCTTATTTCAGCGCAGAAGGTGGTTACTCGAGCAGAATACTACGGTCGGCGATCTATCCTACAACCAGGAAATTGCAAATGGTTCACTGCTATCGAAGCAATCTGCGCAGAAAGCTATTTTCTACCGCCATGTGGGATATTTAAAGGCGAAGTCTATATCGAGGGCTGGTTTGATAACCTCCCAGGAGATTGGCGAATCGAGGTTTCGAAGAATGGCTGGACCGCCGATGAGATTGGCCTTCGCTGGCTACAAAAGCTATTATTCCATCAACGAATTCGCGTGTCCGAGGTAGATATCGGGTATTAATTCTTGATGGCCACGGTAGCCATCTTACACCTCAATTCGATCGAATCTGCGCAGAAAACGATATTATACCGCTTTTCATGCCTTCGCATTCCTCGCATCTACTATAACCGCTTGATGTTGGCTATTTTGCTGTGCTTGAATGCACATACGGTCGTTTTGTGAGCGATCTAGCGCGCGTTGGATATAACTACATCGATCAGCTCGATTTTCTCGCAGATTACTCCCAAGAGCGTATTGAGGTGTTTCAACCTCAGACTATTCGAAATAGCTTTGCTGCTACTGGTCTTACTCCAATTAACCCAGAGCGTGTGCTTTCAAAGCTAAATATCTCGCTCCGAACGCCAACACCACCAGGAAGCCGGCCAAGCAGCAGATCTAGCCAATCCACCCTAAAAACGCCAAAGACCGTCGTTCAACTACAAAGCAAGCTTCAATGCTTAACAAACTCCTAAAGCAACGGTCAAATAGCCCTCCGAGCCCATCAAAAATTATGCTAGATCAGATTATTAAAGGCCACTATGTATCGCTGCATAACACTGCGGTACTAGCGCAAGAAGTCACGAATCTACGCACAGCGAATGAGAAGAAACGCCAAAACCGCACACGGTCAAAACGGCAGATAGCACATGAAGGGCCTATCGGTTGAAGATGCCCGACAGCTAGCTCAGCAGCTAGATCAACCAGTTGAAGCTAATGGGTTAGTATCGTATACGCAGGCCGAATTGCCTATTCAGCCAGATCAGGTAGCAACGAGGGCTGCGCCAAGGTGCAGTGGGTGTAGGGTGGTTGGGCACAGGATCAATTCATGTAAAAGTCGCTATATTTAATTCAATTTAGGTGTTTCGGTTAAGATATCCTAATTCAAAACTGTCTAATAGGGGTAGGTGTCCAGGTCGGCGGGAATTACGTTATACAATTGTAGATTACAAATAATGATCCCCTCCTCTCTGGTCTATTGTTGATCCTGCGCCTCTTTCCAAGCATTTGAAACCTTGTTCCAATATTGCTCCGGGTGCAATCGCATGTGTCCCACATGCGGCGATCCCTCAAACATTTCGAGATCAACTTTATAACCCAGACTCTTTACCTGGGCAACGGCATGCTCCAAGTCCTCCCACCAGATAATCTCGTCTTCTTTAGAGTACAAGTAAAGCCGGTTTGAACTGATTGGGGCAATGGTCTGATCGTTCATGATTCGCGTTGCCCACACCCCAGACGGTTCAGATCCTCGCACCCATTCCAAAGCAAAGTTGGCCCACAAGAAGGCGTACCACAGACCCTGGGTGACAATAGACGGCCACGGAAAGAATTTGGCAGTTCCGACTGCCATCGCGCGAGACCAGCGGCCAACTTGCGACGCGAAATCAAGACTGCCCGGTGTGGAGTCGCAGACCAGCAGTGTGTGAGGAAGAGTTTTGTCGGTGCCATGACGTTTTTGGTACGCGACGACCGTGGCGGCTGTGAATATACCGCCTGTATTTGACATCGCATGCATCAACACGCGCTCTTCGCCTGCACCGTCGCCGGTTGGTGTCGGGAATACCATGTCAACTACCGGCATCATCGCTTCCACGCGGGCGTCGAGAGGCTGGTTTGATGCATGTAGAGTGCGTGACAGCACCACAATGATACGGGCGGAGGGGTACAGCTCGTGGTACCCATCGGCGTATTTGGAAACATTTTTTGGCATGCCATCGCCCCACCCAAAAATCATGATCGTTGTTGGTTCATCAGCCGGGGCTGGTTCGGCCTTTTCGTGACCATCGCGAAGATAGACCCGGTTTGATATCGGGGTAAACCCGGGGAATGGTAGAGGCTGCGGAGCCATTGTTGTGCACAGAGGTGGATCGGACGTCGGGGTGACAGGTCGGAGACGATTGAAACAAAGCGCCTTCCAAAATCGAAACCAAAGGCTAGTGTGATGCGAGAAATCCCGACCTAGTGACTAGCGTTATAAAAGCATTTGCCACGGACCGTGTCGTATAATCAGAAAAATCGGATTTGGAAGTTGATCCGCGAGGCCAGGCGCGCGCAGGGGTTCGTTGGGAATTCATGGTCGACCGTGGCCAACGCTCCGAGAACGAGTGGAGCGTTGGGAGCATGTGGGCGAATGGCAATGCTGGCCCTGATCTGGACCTGATGGACCTCGGCATTTTTGAAGTCTCCGTGGTCGCGATCGCATCTCATGTGGAATATTATGTAATCGCGGAAACAGACTGGCCGCCAAGGCTGACCTCAGATTGTATGACTATGGGATTGATTGCGATGGGATAAATCAGAATCAGTAGAATACAACTATAAATATGTCTGCAGTAATCCAGATATCAGCATAGGTCTTTTTTATGCTAACTTTATCCCGCCACGCTTAGCAGAGTGGCGTCTAATCCAATTCGACAAAAACAATTGAAAATGTATACTTGTGAGCAGCGTGGCATCTATCACAGGCTCACAACTGACCTGAGTTTGCGAAACATCTATACAACTATAGAACATTCCTTGATAACCTCAAAACACGTTAAGTGGAATACCATCCCTATACAAGTATCGCTATACAGCGAGAGCGTGACATGGGCTACTCCAGGATGAGGCCTCATAGGTATCAAATCACAAGGTACTCTTGATCGAAAACTTGAAATCTTGCGCTGCATGGAATTGTTAACACATGTCAATAGCTGGAAAAGGATGGAATTCTCACGTTTCGCCAGCCGCAGCTTCGACATCTCGCGTGGTCCTGATTCTCCCTCCTCGAGTCCATTGCACTTTTTGCCCTCCTCAACACTCCTCCATTTCCAGAGAGGAGTGAAGCGGTCGGGTACTCGTTCAAGTTGATTCTTGACATACTGCGAGAAATTGTGAGTTATGATGGGAAAGGCAAGAAGGGTCACTAGGGGAGAATCCAACCTTGCCGAGAATAGGAAGAAACTTGAATCCATGGCCGCTGCGAAATATAAGTATTTACTTTGCGATATGCAGTCGGATATTACTCACGAGCCACCCGTGCAGATGAAAAGGGTGTCGGAATATCCGGGAACATAGTCGATGACAAACTAGGAAAGATCAGCGAGTTGATTCAAGCGTATTCGTGCCCGGAAACCGCAGTCTACCTCATTGTCGATACTGTCCGTGTACCAGCACAGCTAAAACGATGGATGTCAGTAAAAGTGTAATAGAGGAACAAAGGACAATGGACTTACACGACTATCAGTGAAGCCGATTTCAGTAAGCTCTGGGAAGAGCCCACCAATGACCCGCTTCATGAGCTGAAGACCGTAAAGAGGCACGGTGTTGATGGGCTCTGGGCTGTACTTGGTTCGAGGTGTTGAAATGCGCCTAGAAGGTCTGTGTGAGCTCTTCATATTCTAGCGCAGCATCACCTGACAGAGGGACTTACAAGCATTTTTCTGACGGGTGGTCCTGAAAGTTCGTGAACTTGTCGAAGAGTTAATATGTCTCTAGAGTATCGATGTGCATTATCGCATACCTTTCGAGCACGGAAACCAAACTTGAGTCTGCCCTCCTTGGTGATCGGAAAGCCACCTCCTTCGTAAGCACTGACAGACACGTTAGCAGAAGTGCATGCTGGGCACAATTGGGTTCCTTACTCATCGCCTTCGCCTTCCAAGAATCGCCAGACGGGGAAGTTCTTGGGATGAAATCGCTCTCGCAGATCCTGTCTGTCCTCAGGGACATCGATGAACATGACTGTTCCCATTGTCGCCTCAACAGAGCGATGGGCCTCTGGGATAACGGACGAGGACCAAGGTCCACCTGGAAGAAGTGTCAACAGTCGAAAGATTTGGTCAAGACGCGAAGCACTTACAGGCGACCACAACGAAATCGGCATTGTGCGCACGGCCGTCTCGCGTCTTGATCCCGGTTACACGCTTGCTGGACTGTGATCGCTCGACAATCAATTGGTCAAGTTCACCTTGAGGCCGGCCGAGGATGAATTTAACCCCAGCTTTTACACACAGGTGCCGGGCATACACGCATGCCTGATCGGATGTCAGATCTGAATCGAAAGCTCTGAATGATATAGACTGACCTTGTCCGCCAACGTAACTCCAGAACCAGCGTCCAGGAATCCGTTCGTGCGACCGTCTCGGAATCGATCAAAGAGATGGTACTTTTTCGCCCACTCTGGGCCCAACTCAGTCGCTCGCTTTTCGTCCTTTGGGCTGTTCTGCAAATAATATTAGCACCAAGGCAACTCATTTGGGCCTTCTTATAATCTACCTTCACAAACTGCAGGTCGCGAAATGAAGGTGCTGTTTCTTCCATCACTCTAAGATTCTCGACATAGCGGTCGATCATCTCAGGCCCGTCGGCCAGATGAAACAAACCGCAATTCAAAAGCAATTCATCCTCCGGCTTGAGGGGCTGCGGCAAATCGCAAGTACGGCTATTCCTGATCTCTTTGTTCCACTGAAGCCAGATTTCCTTGGCCTCCAGGGCAAGATCTTGCGAGCTGTGTAAGACGTCAGATGATTAATTTCAAGATGTGATGTATAGAACGTCGAACTCACTGGGTTTGAGCTCCGTATGTCGCCCGAAAGATTTTGTTGATATCCGCAGACGCACCGTCACATCCATTGGAAGGGTCGTAGAAGTTTTCCTCAAAGGCGCATCGATCGAAGATCGTGACTTTCTTGTAACCGCCTCGGGCGAGCCACAGGGCCGTGCTCAAACCAAACACGCCGCCGCCGACGATGATCACGCTGGACTCGGGAGAAGTCATTTTCCAATAGCAAACTGCCTGACAAATGACGTATAAAAATATTAGCGAAGATCACAGAGCTGCTATGAAGTCCCGCTGTAAGGATGCAAGTGATGAGCGTATACTACCCAGACCTGTACCCAGACTTGAAGCTTTTGAATTGAAATAGTGGTGACGGGATTGCCGCGATCCAAGATTACTGTCCAGACCATCCGGGGATTAGATAGCGGCGAGCGGGATTTCCGTCGGGCTAGCCGTTTATGTGCAAGTTGGCGTGGGCGCCGGAATGCGGGGGATGCCGTTGATAAAAGACTTAATGAACGCAGTGCGGGGTTGCGGTGGGTCGCACGAACAGCGCAGCAGCTCAGCAGGGCTCAGCTGGACGCGGAGTGTAGCCGTCAACACGGCATTTCCGTTATCACCGTCATCTCCAGTCGATTCCAGCGATTTGATTGAACCCCGCAAATCCTCTGTCATGTATTACGATGTTACAACACGTATCTCCACCAATAATATCCGGCAGCTTGACCGCTAACAGAGACCTCGCACTTGTGTACAATACTGCATGGCCATGTGAGATATCACTGATAGCTATTTCCGCTGCTCTGGTCCTGTGGAGGACGGGTTTGCCGGGGTAGAGCTGAACATCGTATAAGAAGAAAGTGGAGACCTAGGAGATTCGCGCCTATGTAGTACAACTATTGCAGCACGCTGACCTGAGACTCCTTGCATATTTCTCTGTTCGGCCCGACAAAAGATTTCCGACAGGCGCCACGTTTGGTAGGGTTTTCATTCTCAACATGGGCGTTCGCGACATTTTGAACCGAACTGCAATGGCGGTATACATCAAGAAGATTAGGTCGGCCCGGCGCGAGGTCATCTTAAGCAAAGGTCTGCTTATATCGGCCATGATGTACGCGACTGCTGCGATTCCTCTGAGTAGGTTGACCGACTTTGGGGTGACTGCACATTCCACTGACAAGAACGGACGACAGCCTGGGACCAAGGATCCGCGGCAACAGTATCCTCGCTATCGAGTTTCCAAGAACATTTCGGCATCAGCTCTTCCTCCGGTGCGGGATCAACAAAGAACTTCGTTTCTTTGGTATACATCGGTGATGCAGTGGGTGCGGCTCTTTCATTCTTCATCAATGATCGGATCGGACGCTTGTGGTCATACCGTCTGTATACTTGCATTTGGATAATTGGACAGCTGGTTGCAATGTTCAGCCCCGGAGCATCCGGCCTCTATGCTGCCCGAATAATCTGCGGCTTGGGCATAGGCTCGCTGAGTGTTACCGGAACGGTTTCAATCGTTGAGATTGCACCTGCTGAGATCCGAGGGCTGCTCTCAGCATGGTACTCGGTATGTATGGGCATTGCGCTCATGACATCTACCTTTTGCGTTTACGGCATGGAGCTGCATATCCCACAAAGCAAATTGCAGTACCAGGTGGTGTGGTTTTCTCCTTGCATCTTTATGGCTCTGTGGGTCGTCGCCAGCTTTTTCCTTTGCGAGTCTCCGAGGTGGCTGCTTTTGTCTGGCCGAGATGAAGAGGCCATGAGGGCACTTGTCTCGCTCCGGCAGCTCCCGGAACACCATCCTCGGGTACAGGAGGAATTCCAAAGCATCAAGCTGTCCATCCAGTCCGAAAATGACTTCTGCAATGCCAGCAACTCATCTGAGTCCCACCTTGTCAGTGTTGCAAAGGAAACCTTTACGAAACCATCGAATTTGCGGCGTGTCCAACAAGCTCTTATCATGTACGCTCTCCCACAGTTCTCGGGCGGGAACTCAGTTACCAACTACTTCGTCCCCATTCTGGAGGTTGCTGGGCTGTCTGGCAACTCCATTCATAACCTGCTGCTTAGTGGCATGTACACTCTCGCCAAATTCATCTTTAGTCTCTTCGCATCCTTTCTATTCATCGACGCCTTGGGTCGCCGAAACTCCCTCTTCGTGGGAATCATTCTTCAATTGCTGTCGGACGTATATCTTGCCGCATACATTAAAGTCGAGCAGGACACCGGGGCATCTGAAGGGGCAAGTCAGGCAGCCCTTGCAGCTATATTCATTCATGCTCTTGGATATTCAGTGGGTGAGTACTTCCAAGATCTAATTGACATCCGATTCATGATAGCTGATGAATTTCGAAGGCCTTCTCACACTGCCGTACGTATTTGGCGGAGAGCTGTGGCCGAATCGCATCCGTTCCTTTGGCGCGGCCTTGTCGCAGACATTCCACTGGCTGTTTCATTATGCCATGACATATGCATTGCCATCGCTCCTATCCCGAACCGAGAATTGGGGTGCCTTTGTTTTCTTCGCGGCTTGGTGTGCGGGCGGCTTGATCTATGTGTATCTTCTGGTGCCAGATATTGCAGGACTCAGCGTTGAGGAGATCGATTCTATTTTCAATGGGCCGTGGGTCGTCGCTGGAAGACGAGGAAGAACTCGCGGAATTCAGTCGATGCTGGAGGGACAGGATGTGGGCCCGAAATCGTAAGATGACGCTCATTCATCTCTTCCCACAATTCAATCACTAACTTCAAATGTCAGACACGGGGATCCAGACTTTTCTCCTGTGGATAGCAAATCGCAGAAACGGCCGACGGAGGGTGCGACGCAGGTGACGGGTCACTGAGTGATGCACATGGCGAATGAATTTCTGTAACTGATATGATTCGGAAACTCGGCAATCGATAATTTTGGAAACTTCGAAGCGACTCTCGTGCCAGGCAACCCGAAAGCGCGACTCTAATTGCGTAGATGCCAAAACACTAGAATCGTGGCCAGTAGCCTCGGTCACTCGCTTGTATTGCCCCTTCCGTAACAAACCAATGGCAGTGGTCGTCTGTCTTGGTCCTCCCAATACGACAAAATCGTAGAGAGTCATGGGGCTTGCGAGCAGGTATTCCGGTGGCCAATGAGACAAATTAGGAAACCAAGAGTCCTGCCGTTTCGAGGCGCTTAGACGGTCGATCGGCCTCCTACGCTAGTCTCTTATCTTTCTGGGGTCAAAACTCGGATGAACGTCATCGTTGGTAGTCGGTAAATTATATCTACCAATCAAATTGATCTTGAGGATATCGCAAGTATTGGTCTGCCTCCGAGATTAGCAACGTTGATAGCGTGGAAATACTGTCGCGTTCCGTCCGCGGATGCTTGACTGGGTGACGAAGGAATCGCTCCTCGCGCGGGAAAGACCACGAAACGAATCGTAGACGGGTAGGAAACCGATTGACGCATTTTTGCTTCTATGCGTCTCGGTCAGCCGCAACGCAAGGCTAGCCACGCGTGTGTGTTACTTTTGCGGTGCTGTACGCAGGCTCGGCCCCAGATTTGTCCCCGCTCGCGCCTGCAATTCATTCGTGGTTGAACGCGGTCAAAGCGCAACGCAGAGTCACGTGGCACGGCCTTTCCCTGCGTTTCTGACCAGCAACGCTTTCATGACCCTCAAGAACCTGGAGAATACGTCTCGCAGACACCACGCGAATCGGAAGCTCGGATTTCATGGAAATGCACACGCCAGCTGGCCTCGCTGGTCGCCAAGACAGTACTCCACTCTGGAACATCAATGCTGCCAGCGGTATCCACCGCAGAAGCACAAATGCTTGTGGGTCAATCGCCTTGGTGTTAACCATCGACTACAGTGACTGATGTACATAGCGAAGGTCGCCGATGCAAGCGAAGGAAAATAAAATGTTCCTATAAGATCGAGAGCAGCGATGGGTTTGTCATGCTTATGATTGTGCAGTACAAAGCTTACGGATGTCTAGCAAATGCGTCGCGTGTTCAAAAGCGCGGTCTGGTATATATTCGGCATTTTCAATGACCCAAGTTTCAAGGCTAAGGCTCCTACAGAATGTTTGTTCGATGCTGCACCTGATGGGATGCTAAGAAGTCAAGGGTTGGTTTGCGGGCGACAAATCGGCAGCCGAGCCTCTGTTAATCCTCTCATAGATATGTCGCGACACTCGAAGCTCGGATCCAAAACCTCGAAAGACAATTAAAGGCGAACAAAAACGGATCATCAAGGCAGAAGGACCAGGCGAGTCTTACGCCAGAGACAACATTCTCACATTCACCTGCCAATATGAGACACATGTCGCCTCGAATCCTTTTCAACACGCAAATCGACACAATGCACGAATCTACTCGACACACCGAGTCCAAGAGCCTTTGCGATGCCCAGTTCCCAAAACGAGGCTCTTTTCACGACCGCTCCGTGCAAAACGAACAGTCCTCGAGCGTACGTTCAGGATATTCAGCCGAGAAGAAAAGCCCGCGGCAAGACATCAGCATCCTGGGCGTCATTAACAACGGGGCACTTGATTCGAGACTCAACAAAGATACCTTACCAGATCTTCCATCTGATGACCGTGCTCGTGAACTTGTGGATACTGTTTACTTTTACACCCAGGCACGGTATTGCATTATCGATTGGGCTCAGCTACGGGAATGGCACCGCGACCGGGAGATGATAGCTTATACCTCCCCAGAAGGTCCAGCAGAACAGCAAACTGGTGAGTCTTCCCGGAATATCGACAAAGATAGTGACCTGACACTTCTAGGCACCTTCTTTATTTGGATAATTTATGCGATCGGTGCTTGCCTAGTACCAAATCCTGAGAGTTCAACAGAGGTAGACCTCTAGCCCCTGCTTGACTGCTGTGAAACGTCTAATCCATAGGTCCTAGGAATACTTTTCCCGTGCTCAACTGTACATCCCTGCGGTTATGTCTTTCCAAAGCCTGGAAACTGTCCAGGCACTGCTATGCCTGACACAATACTATTTTAGAGCTCCGGTGAGAATCATCCCTTGATCCACGATCGCCAACAACGTCTGACATAAGCAGAATGAGTCTCTAATCTGGTTGGTAACAATTCATCCTATAATATGGACCTGCCTCGCTGACAGAATTTCAAATTCCCAGGGATCTTGTCGGAGTTGCTTTGCGACTGTGCATTAAGCTCAGGTATCATCGCAAGACTGCGAATACGTCTACCATGCAAAATAAAACGGCTTATCAGTTGGAGCTCCAAAAGCGATTCTTCTGGTGCGCATATTGCTTCGACCGGTTCGTTGACTACTTTCGCCATCTTTGGCCGCCTACGACTGATTGAAGCGCAGCCTGATATCCATGATGTCGAAGCTTCCTTTTGGAATTAGCGACTCAGAAATTGATACTGAGGTGTGTCTCTACCACACAACAGTGTGACATTTTCTAATCAATCATGAAGGTGCCTGTTGATATAGACGATACCTGTACAGATGAGCAAGCGATTCGAATACTTCAGATAAAGCAGGCAGCTGGAGACTATACATCTACAAACGGGACAACCACAACAGTAAGAACGCGCGCGGTCTTCTGGGGACCTTTTGAACTAATTTTTTGTAGATGACTGCAGCGTTGCACCATTTACAAGTATACCGCATAAGATCTCGCATTTTGTAAGTGCTAGTGATGCAATAAGGCAGCCAAGACTGAACAATGTCTAGAACCCACTATGCCGGGCCTCATGCGCGAATGCCATCATTAAATGAAGTGCAGGACATCCTCTTCGAACTGGACCAGTGGAGGCAGAACGCACCGCGCAAACAAGAATCCAAATCCTTTCCACAGCAGAACCCCGACAGAGTTCAAGCAAATTATCTCCAAGCAGTCCTTCTTTTGATTCGCCCGATTCTCACTGGGGATTTGATGAATCTTGATTTGATCGGGCTGTGCGTCATGTTCGCCGCTGATGCATGCGAGGTATGTGACTGTAAACAGCCGATCGAACTTGACTAATCCCTTAACAGAGCGCGAAGGCCCTGAGTCTCAATCCCCTGACCCTTCCAGACAGGATAACAGTTTATCATTGCTTTTATGCTGGGATCACGTTACTACAATGCTTGGTCATAAAGCCTACGGCATTGACACCCAGACAGGCCCATCGGGCCATTAGTGCTTGCCTAAGCGCATTGGCTGTATACACTCGGGTATTGCCCGGTGTCGAGCCCTTCCTGCGACTGTTCGAGGATGTTTCGAACTTATTTGTTCATGATGGCCATACTTCCGAGACGCATCAAACTCCCAAAGTGAGAGATTTGCTAAACAAGATTATTTCCAGCGATCCCTCGGAAACGTCAAGGTAGGCCACGATACTAAGACCTAGTAATTATGGAACTGACGCAAAATTGCCAGTATCTTGCAATCACTGTCCCATCACGAAGGTCAACCAATTACCTCGCCGACAACACCTGGCATACTAGAAGGGCAAACAATGGTAAAAGCGTTCTGACTACTTGCGGGTTTACTGTCGCTGACATGTTTCTTTTTCAGGCTGTTCAATACGATTCTGTCCTTGGCGGACAGGCTTCTGTAGCTCCATTCGAGATGCCTCTGGACATTTCTCCTCTCCATGTGCCCGATGCCCAAATCATGGATATGTGGACCAGTTCGTGGCTAGATAGTGCATCGGCATCCCAGTGAATGAATTTGATGACTTTCCCATTACTATTCCACGAGATTCCGTGTTCCGACCGCCGGAGCCTAAGGGATGATATGCCATTCTCATTGATTTGTCCAATCTCTGATTCATCTGATGCTTACATTTATCCGATCTTTCAAGCTTATCTGATATTTAAACTGATCCCAGAACTAGGCTTATCTGACCTCTTAATCTCAGGTTCCTTAAGTAAGATTAAAGTCACCTCGTCTCGGATCCATCCGATGCCATCTACCATGTATGAACATTCAATTGATTCTTGCCTACAGATTTCTGTGTTATTCTACAAGCAATCTACTACGTAAATCCATATCACTCTTCAAGAGACTACCAGATTTTACATTCAGTATACGACTCAGGAAAAGCGATATAACTCCAATATTGGTTTATCGACAGAATGTTCATTGAGTGGGCCCGAGGGGGTGCTTATTTAAAGAGCTTGGAAATGCGAAGATTCTGGTAGTCCCATGCATTCACGTCATCGTACCGACAGGGATATGATGGCGTGATGAACTCCTTGAAGGGGAAAAGCGATGCTGTTCGGTTCGGCTTCGCAAAGTATGCGATTGAGTACCGCTCGGGAATGACAGACTCTGAGCCAACCTTGACAGAAGGTGGATAGGTGACACGGTGGCATGCAGCCCGGAAAGTATCATTCGTGAGTCGTTGCATTGAGTCGCCGATATTCAATATGATCTCTGTCTTATCAGCCGACTCAATCCCGCGGAACACGCCCGGATTTTGCTGATCCTCGACCTGAAGGCCACCGACTGAGTCCTGGAAGAGCATGGTGATGCTACCGAAGTCTGTGTGCTCTGCGATGCGCGTCGCAGTTCCATCGGCCAGTTCTGATGCTGGGGTTTCCGGGTAATGGAGGATCCGGAACTCGTTCTCGCCTTTGTTGTGGAGGGCGACCATTTGGTTCTCGTCGACACCGAGGGCTTTAGCGAGGGAGGCGAGGATTTCCAGCTCTAGCTTAAAGCAGGTCTCATAAAAGTCTTCCATGAACTTGCGAAAGCCTGGCAGTTTCTCCTCTGGTACCCAGATATTATCGACCAGATCGTCACGCGGCGAACCGAAGTCGACCGTTTCCTGTGTTATTCTTAATACCAAGCGATGGTGAAAGGGTCAATGACAATATACCTTGATGTCGCGAACGAACTTGCCTTGCGGAAGGCCCTTCTCGTAACCACTGATACTTGAAATCGACTCTTGTCCGACATAGCAATATCCGCGGTTTGGATTTGCTTCGGGAGGATGCTTGGCCATCATCTTATCATCGTGTGGCAGGGCAAAAAACTTTCGAGTCTAGGAAAAATTAGTTTTGCTTTTCAAAAATGGCTAGTATAGAACATACCCAGTCAAAGAGATCGTGCACGAGTTTATCCGGCAGACCATGGTTCTTCAACTTGACGCCACCGCGAGTCTTGAGACCATGAAGCAGCGCAGCGGAGATTTCTGCCCTCTCCTGGGGGGTACCCTTCAACAAGGACAGGTCAATAGCCTCGGACATTGTGAATGTGAAACAAAAGCGACTCAATGTTAAGAAGGCAGTTGAATAATTGCTGCTGATGTTAAGAGGGGAACGGACCCTAATTTATAGGACGACGCTGCAATGGAAAAGGCTGAGGGGACGGCTGGGAACCGAGATAGAGGTCGTTACTTCCAGAAGGTGATATCCTGTAATCACAACCCTTGGTATCATCACCTTCCGCGTAGATCAGCCCCGCTAAATCTGATGCGATTTCAAGCTTATCGTCTTCCCGAACGGTCGGAGTGGGTCCTGTGACACCTTCCTCAATTGAGAATCCACCAATCACAAACCCTGCTACCGCCAAGCCTCGACCGGAAATGGAAAATAATTGCATCATATCAATTCCGGGGACTGGGACACCTTCGGTTTACAATCTCTTTGCGGAGGTTGTTCGGTGTTGAAGGATTTCTCAAATCCTTTGGCGGTCTTTTAGATACAATAAGATGTACAACATAAGCGAGTGAAGGCGAGCTAGTTAGTTCCCGAGAAGGTCAAAAATGATATGTTCTATTCGGGACTGTTGCGTGAGAGCCCCTTGCGTCGGGCCCACGATATTCCGTGCTGGACATCGCGCACAAATATCGCCTGGCCTGCCCCTTCCTCGAAAAGAACATCGACGTTTCGAGGGAGAGCCGGGCTCTCTCCGCGACGGCTTCTTCAAGAGTTCCTTTTACAATGGTGCGTCATAGTTCGGCGGCCCCCAGTCCAACCCCTGGGGGACAGACCACCTTGGGCTCCTCGATCTATCCACCAGAGTATATATGGAACTCCCTCTCCGACTCCCAGCGGGACTCATTCATCTCTACTGTGTCCGCGTCTCTTGTTGCGGGCGACGGGCAGCGCAAGCGCCCACGTTTAGACCTCACTGGGGAGGAGGATGCTGACGACGCCCTGAGTTCAAGGCCTCGGCACCGGATGGCGAGTCCTTCGATCTAAAATCCACATCATCTGGCCTGCAATTCCGCAAGGTAGTCTCAATCAAGGACTGGGGAAATGACGTTTCCCTCTGGGCCCATTGCTTCAGCAATTACATCGCTGTCTGGTGTGATTTCTTCGCTGCTAAGCACCCGTTATGCATCAGTGGAATGGTCCTCTTCCACCGCCGCATTTGTGACCTTGCCAGGGCATATAAATGGCAGGATTGTATCCTGCAGATGGCCTTGGACCACCACCAGATGATCGTCGATAAAGGCGACCTTACCGTTTCTCTCAGTGACTGGGAAATTGGGAAAGCCCTCGAGAGCTCCTACCTTCGCCCGGACAACGTGCTCCCAGCAAAGACGACGCCGGCTTCCCCAACCACGCGCTCAACGCGCTCTACCGCTGCCCCAAATAACGATACTGTCGTTTGTGAAAAGTTCAACTCTTCCGCTGGCTGCCACTGGCGAACGTGTCACCGAAGACACGTCTGCTCTAAGTGTGGCAACGACCGTTCTATAGTAAGCTGCAAAGTGAAACCAGTGAGTTAGGAACACGCCGGGGTCGGCCCTGGTATAGGTCAAATCCTGTCGCCGCCAACTAGCTGGCCGGCCCCGCGTCCCAATACTTCTATCCAGTTTGAGGTCTTCGACCCTTCCCTCCCGCCTCTGCGTGATTCCGCTTCTCCCTTCATCGCCTCAGCGTGGAAAACACTCCTCGAACGTTATCCTGGCAACCTAGGGACTATTTGCAGCGGCATCCTTACGTTCGGCTGCCGCCTCGGTTGTACGACCGTGCCAAGATACCGTCGAACTCCTAATCACCGCATCGAGGAACACTCTCTTATCACCCAGAAGCTCTCTAATGACCTATTATGTCGTCGGGTACAACTATCTACTGGCCCCGTAGTTGTTTCCCCACTGGGGCTGGTACCCAAACACGACGGAAGCTGGCGCCGTATCCATGATCTTTCCTACCCGCCGGGTCAGAGTGTCAACGAGTCTATCCCTGACGCTGCTTCTACTATACAATACATCTCTATGGATGGCATCTTTGATCTCATACGCACGTCGGGACGAGGGTGCTATATCATCAAACGCGACATCAAGGATGCCTTCCGTAACATTCCCGTCGCTCCCGCTGACCGGCCTCTCCTAGCCTTCTCGTGGGAGAACAAGACATACATGGAGTGCTGCCTCCCATTCGGCCTTACAACTGCACCCTTCATCTTTAACCTTTTTGCCGAGGGCCTTAACTGGCTCCTAAGCGCTTACTTGCCTTTGGCCTCTATCGCTCATTACCTTGACGATTTCATCACTATTTTCCCTTCCTCCGTAGGAAGTCTCTCCAAAGCCCTTACCGCTTTCAATACCGTATATATTCCTCTCACGGATGCGTTAGGCATCCCACGGAATGACTCAAAAGACGCCGTGGGTACCGTGGTCAGTGTCCTTGGGGTCGAAATCGACACCACGCTCCTACAGGCCCGAGTGCCTCGCGATAAGCTAGCACGCGCATCTTCCGAAGCCGCGTCGCTACTACAGCTAGATCGCGTCTCGCATAAAACTTTGCAACGTGTAGTCGGTTTCCTCCAACACTGCTCAATGGTTATCCGTCTCGGCAGAGCCCGCTTTCAGTCGCTCTACAGCGACCTCGCATCCTTCCCCCCCACCAGCGCTCCGTTCGCCGCCTATCCCATGATAGCCGCGGGGATCTTGCGTGGTGGAGGGACACTCTCCCGTTATTTAACGGCATCCATTTCTTCGAGAAGAGCCGCCCCCTAGTTGCCCTCTACACAGACGCGTGCGACTCAGGTCTGGGCCTCTTCTTCTTCTATGCGCCCTCATGGGACTCCGCCAGGGACTGGATGTCTGCAGCGCCTCACCTGCCGTCCACCCATACGGCTATCGTGGACGCCTCCTCCGCCTGCGGCGACGTGGCCCACATCAACATCAAGGAGGTCTCCGCAATCCTGCAGGCCTTCCTCATACATAGCCCCCATTGGGCTCATCATCTTGTCCTCGCTTTCACAGACAGCGCCGTCGCGTTTCATGGCCCGTCTAAACAGGCACTCCGTGGGCCGGCTCATCGCCCCCTGCTCATGCTTTTCAGCATAGCAGCCGCCCTTGATATCGAAGTCCAGCCACACTGGCTACCTTCATCGGAGAATCTACTAGCTGATGCTCTGTCCCGTTCCGATTATAGGATCATCGCTAATATTTGCCCACAGTGGACGAGCTCCTTTCCCTTGCTCCGCCAACCTGGTTCTCTCGACAGCCTATTTTCGTGAATGCTGGCCATGCGAAGCTGGTCTGGAATGGTCTTGCAGAAGGAACCAGAAGAGGTTATCGCTCGGCGCAGCGCTCCTACGCCCGCAGCTGCGTGATCCATGGAATGCAGCCGTGGCCAGCCACAGCCCCGTCTATCTGCACTTGGCATACGGAACGCCTACTGGGCGCGGGTAGCTCCCCACCTGTGAAGCCCGATTCAGCTATGTCTGAGCTCTCAGCTCTCCGCGGCGTATCACATCGATAACGGTCTACCTGACACAATTTTTGACCTCCACGCTAAGCATTTTCGTCGCATGATCGATGGCGCTCGCCGGCTGCAACCGCCCCGCCGAGAGCGGATTCGCAACCCAATCTCACGCGCCTCAGTCATAACCCCTTTCAGGGAATATCTCACATCTCCCTGCCCAACCGCGGGGGCTCTCAGCGGCCCAGAAAAATGACCTTAATCTTGCCGTGGCCGCCCGCGTTGCCTTCGCCGGATTCCTTCGGGTCGGGGAATTTACATACTCAGCTACCGACCTCAGAGACACTCAAGTCTTCGCTGCTACTAAATTAACCTGGGTGGATGTCAGGTTCTCCCCCACCATGGACCACGTCCTCCTTACTTTGAAGAGAAGCAAGACCGACCGAAACCACGAAGGTGTCAATGTTGTCCTTGCAGCGACAAACGACGCAGCCTGCCCCGTCGAAGGCCTTTCTAAGCTATTCCTCCATGATTCTCAACCTATGACTGCTCCTCTATTTGCGCTCTCCTCTGGTCCTTTCACCTCATCCGCCTTCCAACGTGCGGTTATCTCTAAGCTCAACCGCGCCGGGGAAGACACCACGGGACTTAAGGGTCATAGTTCAGAAAAGGGGCAGCACAACACGCCCACAACGCAGGCCTAAGAAATGACCACATCCAAGCCCTCGGGAGATGGTCTTCCGAAGCCTTCCGCCTTTATTTCACAACACCTACAACAACACTATATGCCTGGAACCGTCAATTCCAGACCGGTCATCCAACTCCGGTCTCATCTTCCATACCACCAGCCCCTCCACCATCCTCTTTTGGCCCACCGGGTCATTTGAGCCCACCTGCAGCCCTCACGGCGCCGTAGCCCTCCGTCAACGAGGTCTACATCGCCAGTGTTCAGACCGCAGGTGCCCCGTGCGGGCCAAAATATCTCATCCGTCTCTATCTGTGCCAGTGTAGCAATGGTTGGAATAGATCAATAAAATCAAAACCAAATCCTCAAGAGCGACGAAAGCATGCGAAACAGAAAGATCCTGCTAGTTCAAACCATCAAATAAAGCACATCCGCCGTTTAAATTGATAAATCTTGTGACGGATGAACCTGGGAATAGCCTCATCTCGTGGAAGGGTGCCTGAGTCATAATTTTGGGTCGTTTGCACCAACTACGCGTTTGCTGGTGCGCGTTTGCTGGGGACTTCAGCCCTCTTTTTCTGGCGGACTTTCTTTCTTTCTCCTTCCTTCTTCATCTTCGAGATTCTCGTCTGTAGACACCGAATGAATCTGTTTATTTCGAACGGCCCGTAACATTATCTCGAAGATCATCTTTCTTTCTCTCGAGGACTAGCCGAGCGACAACGCACACCATTTGGTACGCGTCAAGCTACCTGGTTTTCATTTTTTTCTCTCACTTTGAAGTCAGCTGAGCGAAGGACGTACGTACGCCCAAGCTACCTGGTGAACCCCACGAAGTTCCCGAACACACGAACGACGACTGAAGCAATATGTCGTCGACCGAACGATCCAGCGCTCGTTTGCGCAAGAAAAACGGATCGAGGCAGCAACCCTCACTACTGATCCGACCTGATGAAGGTGTTCCTGAAGTGATCGAACTGGAGGACACGGATGGATTGATTGAATGGATTCGTGTCGACTCCGAGACTGCCTGGCGTGTTATCATGAGACGTCAGGACCGAATCAATGAATTCGAAACTGAACCCGTCGAGATACGGGATACTGACACGGATGCTGACGGAGCTATGAACACAAACCAAGCCATTATGGAACTGGCTGAAAAGAACGCCCGACTGGAAAATGAGATTGCCCAGTTAAGGGAACAGACCTCTACTGCTGCCATCGCCGAGAACTATGCAGAAGAATATGCACAGATACGTGAGGAGCGTGATGCTGCAATCCATGAACGAGATGGCGTGTTGACCACTATGCGCCTGATTGGAAAGACTCCAGTCCGTGAATCCCCTGTCCCTTCGACGATCAGCAACAAAAAATCGACCAAGATGCCTGACCCACCAATGCTGAATGATGGAAAGGATGTGAAATTCAAGACATGGAGGAACGATATACGTCGCAAGCTACTGCTCAACGAGGACCATTACCCTACAGCTGCTCATCAGCTGGCTTATATCAGTAAGGGAAAGCACTAAGGCATATCAATCCCAGTATGCAAGACTGCATTGATCCTACCAGCATATCCAAGATGTGTTTGATCATCTTGAAGGAGTCTTCCATGATCCAAACCAAAAACAGGCCGCGCGAGATGAGTATCTCACATTGAAGATGGAACCAAAGAAACAAGACTTCACTGATTTCCTAGCCGAATTCACTTACCTTGCGGAGGAAGCAGAACAGCCAGAGGAACTTCGAAAGGAAGATCTCTACCGCAAGTTTCCAGTGTCACTACAGAACCAGGTGATGGCGGAAGCAGGAGATAATGATGTTTCATTTGAGAAGTTTGTCAGAAAGTGTCAAATCATCACACGCCTGGTTAACCAGCAGTTTGCAAGTCGCACTGCGAACGTCAATGCAGGTGGTAATCGAGGACGAACTGCTCCGAACACAAGCACGAAGGGCACTTCATCTGTGAATAAAAATACAGGAACTTGGAAACAGATGGATGAGGAGTGCGCTCCTAAAGCAAGTAAAGTGTTACAGCTGCAAGGAATCCGGTCATCTTTCTCGTGACTGTCCAAAGAAGAAGGAGCTGGTCCCAACCACTGCTGCTGCTTTCACTATAAAGGACAGGAAAATTGCGGATCTCCAGACTATGGATAGTGCTACAGGCCGTTCGAAAGTAAAAGATTCATTCGGTGCCTACAGGACGAGAATCTCGAAGATGAAGAAGGAAGGGGAAAGAAAGAATATCCGCCAGAAAAAGAGGGATTAAGTCCCCAGCAAACGCGTAGTGCAAACGACCCAAAATTATGCCTCAGGCATCCTTCCACGAGATGAGGCTATTCCCAGGTTCATCCATCACACCCACGCGGAATAGCCCTCTTGAACCATCCGACAAGAGATTCTTCAGCTTCGATCCATTTTTGCCCTTGAGTGCATCATCATCAAATGATGCTAAGAAGGCACAAGGAGAAAACTCGGTTGACCTCACTACTTCACCTCGAGATAACTTGACTCGTATAGTAAATGTTTCATGAGAAACATAGGATAGATTCGGCTTCTTTGGCTCACATAGACTTCTTGACCTCGAAATTTTTATTTAAGCCACAAAAACAAGATCAACCTATCGGATGGGAGGAACAAGGATTGGACAGGCTCCCTACATCGAGACGCCAGGAGCAACTTCGCCCCGAAAGCTGATCTCACAACTCTACATAGTATTGTCGCATTGTTTATAACACAATTGTCAACTTTTTCTTTTTTTGCAACACGATACATAGTTTATAACCAATTTCCTGTGCTTAGCACGCATGTCCCGCAAAGTTAAGTAAGCATTCAGACTACAGTTAGACAAATCAAAAAATAGGAATCAGCCTTTCGCATCAGAAACCGAGCGGAAACATGGAGACTCTGTTGAGGACAAGGGACTGCGATGGTGTCATCTGATGGGACGAGTAAAGGAGCTATGCCTGCAATAAATATGTCGACAAAATCGGAATCCCAACTACTAGAAAGAATGCGAGGAAAGACAGTGAATATAAAATTGAACTCTCACGAGTGAAGAAGTTAAATCAGAAAACAAGTCCACATCAAAAACTGTCTCTCACTGTCCCCTGCGAACTCAACTTCCTCTACATTCACACTATCCTAGCATATGCCCCGAAATCAGGATCAAAGCTCCGGCTCTCCAAGAGACAGCACTAGTTTAGTAGTTGCAAACGCAGACACTAATACCAAGCCATTAGTTTACCAAGCAAGTCTACGTTAACCCCAGAAGGAAAGATTGCTCACCTGTTGTCGTCGCAGTGGCCACCGTGGTAGCCCTCACCCTGGGCAATGCACTACAATATTGTCAGACCCTGAAAATAGAGATTGGTTTGTCGAGCCAAAAAAAAAAAAAAAAAAAAAGAAAACCCACAGAAGCGCTGCATGCAGCATCACCGGCACCCCAGATATCGCCGACCTGGCAAGAGGAGCGGACGCGGAGGTTCTCGGAGGGAACAGCGAAGGCAACAGAGCCGAAGAGGGCAACGGCGCCCAGGAAGACGGTGGAGAACTGCATTTTGATGGTTTCGTTGGTTGAAAGACTGATGTCTTGAAAACTGAAAAATGATTTGAAGTAGGTTTAGATTGGGATTCGATGGGTTGTTGTTGACAAGATGAGCAGAGGACAGCGGGCGAGAAGGGGGTATTTATGGTCGAGATTCAGGATATCTTGATCATTCAAATGAGTACCTCATCTCGAGGTCTTTTCGTATTCACAGATAATAATCGCCCCTCTGCTGCCTCGGCTTTTGCAGTAAAATATATGGATCGGCAGTAGTCACCAAGTATATGATGTCGATCGGAACAACTGTGGTTCGTATTCGGGCGGACGATGGAACATCCTGTATGTAGTCAAACCCAACTACCCAGGGAGTTTTAGAAGCATCTCCACCCTTTGAGTTGAGCGAGTGGAGATATCATGATAATAACCATCAATCATCTTTAGATGCTCGTGATTTGCAACCAGGAAAGGCAAACACTAAGATCAAGCGCTAAATATATACGCATACACGAGGAGATGACCGACATTTCAAGACTACGCGATTTAGGATCTACAGAGATCGACAGTGACTTATACGAGCCGAGCCTTGTCAACCTCTGAGCAATGATGACTGTGAGCCTTGGCACGCTAAGCGCCAAGATAATAAAACACCTTTTCCTAGTAGTATATGAGCGATTTCCTGTTGAGCTCTTGAAGAGATGAGCTAAGGGAGCTCCTCTTAAGTTATCTAATTTCTTAGCTCCCAATCAGGAACTAATCGTGAGGCGCGAAATCTGTGGTGCTCAAACACGACATTCAGTTCAATATGATATGGTAGTGGGGCGATCCGTAAATATCTGAAAATCTGCCGAGTAGTGATCATCATCTTGTTGGGTTGTATTTGTCCCGCTTCGTATTCCAAAATAACAACATATGGGGGGACCTGACGATCTTTCCTCTAATAGGAGATATTCTGAGAAATTGTTATCGATAGGTGAGAGCCTCAGAAGTTGATGTTTTGGAACAAAGGAACGGTGGCACTTTGGTACCAGGCCCGGTTAATTAGGCGAATGTTACAGAGAGTGCTGTGTTTCTGCCAGGTTGTTAAATTGCTCTCGTTCATATATTCAATGATCTGATAAGTCAGTAATGATTTTGAGCGTACATACATCAGGTACTCACTTAGTCACCACAGTCACCTGACTCTGTACCTCTTCTCTCACTTCCCACGCTCTCTCTTCATTCCTCTTCCCTCTCACACAGATAGCAGAAGATAGCAGCAGATAGCAGCAGATAGCCAATACCACCTGCTTCTCACCCGTTCACGATCATCCTGTACATCTCACACTCTCAGATTTAGCAAAGTTAGATGGTATGCAAACCTGGGTGCAGATCTCGGCTGGGAGATGTAGATGTTGTAATTCAAAGGAAGATTGCTTGTATTTCTTCTGGACAGAAAACTTGAGGGTTTATATACACATGCGACCTCCAGATTGATTTCCAATCAAAGCTGGTAATTCCGTGAGGTTAGGAATTGATTCCGTTACGATACGACATATCACAACAGTAGAGACTTGGACGTGATGGCGAGCACATACACAATTAGACAACACGATGCCACACAAGAGTTAGTGACAAACTGAGGAAGTGGTCAAATACCACTAGGACCCTTCAGGACCGGCTTATTCATCGTTCACGCAATTTCCACCTAGACACCTGAGATCGCTCAACCGACCTCAACAACCTCCAATCAATCATCTGATTCTAATATTCACTGGACTTAGGGGGGCCGGCCGACCGCCCTCGCCCAGGTGACCCACACCCCTCCGGGTGTTGTCACCCCCAGCTCAACGAACATTCCCATCTCAACGATCAAATTCACACATTCTTCCAATTTAAGCAACCACCACCATGGAAAACAGCTATTCAGCCATTGAACAGCGTATATTAGCCGCCTGCGAAGCCGCCAGGGCAGTCGAAAAACCGAATTTTGCTAGTTTAGCACGCGAATATGACGTGCCTTGCCAGCGGCTACGGGCCCATTTCCACGGTCGGTAGTCGAAATCTAGCAGAATACAGCCTACCAAGCGACTCGAACAGTCGCAGGAAGAAGCACTAGTCAACTGGATACACCGCCTTGATAGTATGCATGTTCCACCTACCGCTGGTATGGTGGAAGCGAGTGCAAATTCGATGATAGGGGAAGTGCCCGGTGGCCCAGTAGGCAAGAACTGGGTGTATCGGTTTATCCGAAACCTACCGAACGGCCTATTTTGGGTGAAACGGAAGCCTTCTGAACGTGCTAGGCTGCAAGCAGAGGTCCTTGGTATGTGAATTTGACTAGTTTAATATTGACTAATTGACTACTAGGTATATTGACTACCTGGTTTGACCGGCTGGAAATCTGTTTGAACACTGAATCTATTCAGCCGAAAAATATCTATAATTTTGATGAAATGGGGTTTGCACTGGGCCAGGGCCGGTCTCAGAAGGTGATATCAGCCTATCAACACCGCACTAGACTACTCTCTAGTGAGAGAGGTAAATTAGATACTGGTATTGAGTGTATTGCTGCTGATGGCTGGTTGATGCCACCCTATTGGGTAGCACCTGGTAATGTTCATCTTCAACGATGGTATGAGGGTGGTAACCTGTCTGAACAGTCCCGAATCGCTGTTTCAACTACTGGCTATTCGAATGATGAACTGGCTATCGGCTGGTTGAACTGGTTCGATCTGAATACTCAAGATCGAATTAGGAAGCGAGAGGGCGAGAAGAGAGAGAAGGGGCTATTATTATATGATGGGCATGGTTCTCATCATAACTTTCAATTCCTACAACCCTGCGAGGAGCTAGACATTATCCTATTTGTCATTCCACCTCATACTACTCATCTAGTGCAACCACTAGATGGTAGTCCCTTTCGATCATTAAAGCAGCACTTTCGGAAGAAGAACACTCTTGTTACTCAATTTGGTGGAGATACAAGGGATCTTCAGTTCTTCTTTCAGGAAATTGGGACTATTCGGAAGCGCGCTTTACCCTCTCCAACAATCAAGAATGCCTTTAAGGATCGTGGAATTTGGCCCTTTAATCCACGTCTGGTCCTCAACTTAATTCTCAACGTTCACCAACACCAGAAATATACTTTCTGTCGGGATATATCCTCCTGTCAGAACAAATTAGCGGTGACCCACTGCTAGCGACCGATGGATAACATCCCTTGCTTGGTGTACGCATTCTTGCGCTGGGCTGCGGGCCCGGTGTTGTGACCGCCGAAGGCCAGTGTGTGGGATCTAGGGGTGTTTTCCAACTAGACGGAGAAGGAACATCTATCTACATGAATCAAATTGACTTTTGCTTTGGGAGCATACACACTGTCCACTTAACTGTGTACACAGTACCTAGCTGGTGATACCAACACTAAGTGTTCATGACCAATTAATTTAAGTTTTCCTTTTGCTCTTGATGTTACTTTTCTGAAATCTCGATGCAAGTCATTTTTTCTTGGGTTTTTTTTTGAGTATCGTATATTAAAAGATAACTTTGTCTATGTTTAAAAGCTTTCTTGTTTACGAATTAGATGTCACGTAATCCACGGGCGAATCGCGCACCCCAAAACACATAGTAAATGCGACACATTACAACTTCATGTCTCAACCACCAAATATGATTCAAATCTGATTTTCGGTTTATAGATGCCTATTAGTGGTACAGCTAATATATGTTGACCTGGAGCTCACCTGATAAACAATACATCAGGTTACAAAAACCCCTTCAGCCCGCCCGTTGCATCTAGGTGGCTGGGGACCTCGCCGGTTCTTGTGCGACCAGTTCCGGGACGGGTCCAATGATGGCCAGGTTCTTCCTGGGGATCGGACCTGCTACGCGCCACAGATCATGGCGCCGACGATCATTTGCATTGGGATCTTCGATACAGGACGACTGGAGGGTCTCCTGAGAAGGATGGCGGGCGGAGAGTAACCCTTGAAGAGAATTCACGGGTTTGGTACCCAGCTCCTAGTGAGGAGACACTCCATTGGCCAACTGGGACCATTGCCTGCTGAAGCGGGTCACGATCGAGGGTGATCTGAGTTACTTCCGCAGTGGCCTCCTAATCGTTTGTCCTTACATGGCAAGACTTCCCCAACGGACACTAACTGTGGCTGAGCTAGGGGCGGGCCGCAGTGAAACCTGTTCCACAATGGATTTACGTTGCTCTCTCCCCACCAATTCAAGCTTTGAAACATGCAGCCTTCCCACGCATCGTTTGACAAACTTGTTTTACGTTCACGTTAACCACAATGCCTTATTATCTTGTAAGTATCTGTGTACCTTTATAACCGTGTCTTTTCAGCTCATTTAATCTATTCGATTTACCCAACTGGTTGAATGCTACGAAGGCGTTCCGCCTGGAAACGTCAATCAGTATGCCTTCCAATCCAGCAGATTCTAAAATTACGAACTGATTATCTGTTTTGCAGGATTAAAAAGTTCGTTAGACACAATGGTGGCGAGATTCTGGAGGACCTGAAAAGTTTGAATGGTTTCGTGGGTGCAAAAATTTTCAGTCATGCATACACATCACAGTACTAAGTTTCCTATGGTATTTACAGTGCTGGAATTTCCGAAAACCTCGTGGCTCGTTTAAACTCTCACGAAGATATAAAAGACGTTGAGCTTGATGTGCTCGCGACGAATCAACCATCTTCAAGTGAAGAAGCACCGGCCGATCCTGTGCTAGACGACGTCGTGTCACTGGAGAAAAAGCGCCTCATTCGACATCTAGGCCTCGAAACTACTCCAGGCCAACAACCATCGGGTGCGGCCCATACCGTGCCGTCATTATTTTTTATCGAATGTGCCCCGAATTCACCAAGTGGCGCGAAATGCCGACTTCCAGGTTGTCATCGAATGATCCAACCGGGTGACCTACGCCTGGCCATGTATCCGGGAATTGACCAGGGGTGGTGGGGAAGACATAATGCGTGTACGCAAACACTTCTCCTCAGCTACAGTCACTGGACTTCTGACGCCGCTTTCCTTTAGCAATGTACCACATAGTCTGCTTCGAGAAAATCGCTGATTTCTCTCGGGTAGAATTCCTTGAGCGCCTTCAACCTCTAACAAGGAACACTTTCAAGTTCCGAGGCGTGCACGTTGGAGGAATTCTGGACGGTAACTACCTCGTTCCTGGTGGAGTGGAACGGCTTGTGATGGAGTGGAAAGACACCCATGGAAAGTGGGCTGACAAGCGCGACGGCTTGTAGGACGAGAGCAAAGACAGACTTCCTGCAAATTTCGACACTCTGCTACGCCAAGCAGGATCCGCTGTTTATCAGGGTACCAATATGCCTCATGGCTTGGATCAGTTCGAGTTTTACAACCTTATTACTACCCTGGCTTCGAATGAGAGCGAAGGTCCCGATGACAAGTCGGAATGGAATTTATTCAATAAATACCTTGACTCCAGTGCACAAGCCTTGGATAACCCACATGACTTAAGTTCCATGCTTCAACACTGGCAGAATGACGCCGTAAGTTCGTCCTCAGTACATATCCGAAAAAGATAACTAACAAGATTTTTTATGAAAGAGGCTTGCCAATTCGGATGAAGACAAATTGAATGAAGTTCAAATGAGAGCAAGGCATACATTAGGGAGAAGTCAATCCGAGCCATTAAACGGTTATCGGGCATTCCAATGCCAAACATGCAGGGCTTGTTTCTCTGCTAGCCACTTATAGCTCGTATTGCAGCCGCTCTGCACCTAAATTTATCACTTTAAATAGTCAATGGGACTTGAGTGACTTCGCGGCACTGTTACTGCGTCTCATTTTAGGGGGAATCTGTGACGGATGAACCTGGGAATAGCTTCGTCTCGTGGAAGGGTGCCTGAGGCATAATTTTGGGTCTTTTGCAGTACGCGTTTGCTGGTGCGTTTGCTGGGGACTTAAGCCCTCTTTTTCCGGCCGACTTTCTTTCTTTCTTTCTCCTTTCTTCTTCATCTTCGAGATTCTCATGTGGTGGCTCAATCCCACAGATCTTGAAATTCAACAGTTCCGGTTCTTGTTCAATAACCTCAATGTGAAGATTTCGGAAACTGGCTTGCACAATATTGGCCACAGCATATGGGCCGTTAACTTGCCAGGATGGATGGCATTGCAGCGTTTGGGATTCAACAGGGATTCCTGGAAGTTGCTCTTCACCAATATCACATGCCCTGAGTTGAACGTTCACTTTGCTTCAATGTCATATACTTTCCAAACCTTCGTCGTGTTGTGGATGTAACCCATGAACAGGGATCTTCTTGTACGTGATTGCCACGTTGAACGCTGTGCGGGTGGAACGAGAACGTAGGCTAAACAGCCAAAGGGTTTCAGGTGATAATACCTGGGGGTCAAATTTGGATGAAGGCCAACAAGCGATACCTTACCATTGAATGCATGGGAGGGGGACAAATTGCGTGTGTAGGTGGCAGTCGCTACTGCTTCACCCCAAAATTTTTCACGATCTTGCAAGTTCGCTCCAGCAAGCATTGTCCTCACCATATCTTTGAGTGTTCGAATTGTTCGCTCACACCGTTTATGTGTGGGTGTGAGGAGGGCTGAACTCATGTTGGATGCCTTCGCTAATCATGTAGTCTTGCCAGTACTGATTGGCAAATTCTCCAGTGCCGTTGTCTGTGCGGATTCTGCGCACGGTCGCACCGCACTGAGTCTTGATCCATGTGTGATAGGCACGAAATGCCTCGATGGTTTCGGTCATGCTTTTCCCCTTCAGAAAGTAGGTATGGGTATATCGTGAGAAATCGTCCACGAACACGAGAAAGTATCGATATCCGCATAAAGATGTAGGCAGCAAACCACTGAGATCCGAGTGGATGAATTGAAATGGCTTCGTAGCTCTTTCTTGGGGCTTTCGGCTAAACACGGTGTGCTGCTTTCCTGCCACGCATGAGGCACATCGAGATACTTGTTTTGGCAATTGGATTCTGGTAATCTTTGACACATTCTTGAGGTTGAGATTTCCAAGCCGTTGGTGCCAGATTGTAATCGGATGATAATTGTTGAATTTAGCATTGAACGCAGATGCGGGTAATTTAAGTTGCTAGAGATTCGACCGAATTTGGCTTGCAGTGGCAAGCAGCTTTCCGCCGCGTCGAATCTTGCATTGGCCACGGGCAAAAATGACCTCTAGTCCCATGTCGTCCAAGGAACGTACAGATACCAGGTTTGTGCTGAGCTGAGGCACCCACCAGACTTCCTTCAAGTCAATGGAGGCTAAATTTGTCCGAATGTGGAGAATGCCACTTCCGAGTGCCTTCACGTGTGACCCATCGCCAATCGACTTGACGAGGTTGGTGAAAACTTCTGAAATTTCTGAGGTTTGACCTCGTATGAGTCATTGTATGGCTTGCTCCAGAATCGAGTATCCATTCGTTTGTGGATGATGCAGCGTGGCTTGCCATGTGGGCAAATCCATCTTCCATGTAGTTCGTATCAGATCGAGATGACGGTTGGGGCGGGTTTGCTGATGCAGGCGGCACGTCTTCAGCTGTGTAGTTTGTACGGCATGGTATTCGGGATAGTCGTTCTTGGTTTTGTCTATCTTCTTCTTCACGTCGCTGAAGCTCCCAGCACTTTGATTTGGTATGACCTTTTCGTCCACAATGGTTGCAGTATACTCTTTGTCGAGAGGCGTCGTTGCGTTGCCCCCGATGGTATGGCTCAGAGGGTTTATATCGATAGCCTCTTCCTCGTCGCGATTGGAATGGCCCCCGGGGTCGATTTTGAGCGATCAGTGCTATTCCAGAGCCATTTTCAGCGCCGACCGGTAGTTGATTCTCAAAGTCAAGGAGTTGCTGAAGAGCAGTCTGGTAGTCGAGATTCGGGATTCGCTGAATGTGAGATACCGTAATTTCGAAGCGTTTGGGAAGTGTACTGAGTAATTTGGCAATTCTCTCTAGATCGGACAGCTCTGATCCAGTTCCAATCAAGCGTTGGCTGTAGGTATCGAGACGAGCGGACCATGTTTGAATAGTGTCGTTTTCTTTGAATGTTTCGCTCCCAAGTTGTTGCCTTACAGCCCAGATATTGTGGTTGTTTCTTCCTCCTAGTCGCCGTTCTAGTTCCAGCCACATGGCTCGAGGGTCTCGACGCACAACTGCAACGATGCTGTGGAAGTCGCTGTGGATATGATTCCAAATCCATTGTATCGCCTTTTCTCGAGCTTGTCTATAGACTTTGACATTCTGGCTGTAATTTGTGACTTCGGCTGCTCGCGTTGTAAAGGGGAACTCGGGAACGGGCTCGGTGCCTTCAACGATGCCCAGTGCTCCCAGTCTGGTGAGCTGGACTTTGGCGTTTAGTTTCCAAGAGTGATAGTTTGTTCGAATAAGTTTTGGGTGTCCAGATTTACTATCCATGATGAGCAAAGAGGGCTTCATAACCTCTTGTAGCATGTGTATGATGGTTGTATTGTGTGTGGATCTGTGGATTCTCGGACCCGTTATATAGATACAGGTCTAACCCTAATGCATGAGTAGTGCGTATCAGGGTGACAGGACAATACCATCAGTACATGGTGTCAGGATTAGTTAATGTTTTCTTGCACGTTTCCGACATACGGTTGAACTGCACTGCGCGTTTCGTGTTTGCCCTGAGAACCATTTGGACATATTCAGGGGGTCGTAGAGTTGCCTCCAACCGTTGGTCCACCCCAGGTGTCTCAGATCCATTTTCGGCTGCTGGGTTTATTCTTCTCGAGTTGACGAAGATGACAGTGTCTGGCGGACCAAACCAGACCTGGTGGTGGATCTAGCGATTGTCGCATCAGGGGCGGAGATGGACGCGCCGAACGACGCGTCCAACTCCCGCCCATTGCGCCTCGCAGGCATTCTGCCCGACTCTTTGGGCTGGAATGATTAGCAGAATATGGGAACTTACCTTTATAGGCCGTCTCTTCGGATTACTGCAGTCGTTCCGGATCCCTTCAACTCACCCCGACAGGATTCGAATGAAGTATTGGTCTTGGTGTCAGGATGAGGAATTATGTACTGGCTAGTACTGAACATGTCCAATAATGGTCACTGGACTTAGGGGGCTGGCCGACCGCCCACGCCCAGCTCAACGTACATTCTCATCTCAACGAACATGTCACAGCTAGCTGATACAGTATGGCATTGTATGCAAGAATGGGGCTAATCTACCAAGGGGAACTAATGCAAAAAGATAGGATGAATTAATTGAAGAAAAGAAGAAAAGAGCAGATGCTGCGAGGACACGTTAGGGTGTCCTTGCTTACATGAGTAGTGTGAGGGGGGTTGAAACTCCCGATTCTCGGAGTGTCGAGAATCCCCTAGTACAAATGAAGATATCACGACACAAATGGAACTAAACTATTTCGGGTGTATTTTACTACCCCACTATCCTCGACAGAACATTTCCATCAGTCTCGGTATATAATGTCAGGATGTCGGATACGTGTATCATCTAGTATCGAGGGACGGCCAATTGATGCATGAGATGGATTAACGAGAGTGTGTCTGTGTGTTCCGATCTGTTGAAAATGATCCAGGGGCTATAAACTGCGTATTACATCACAGTTCTTCCGAGAATGACCCGAATTACCATACAATTACTATTGCAATGTGGGTGGATGCTGAATAACCAAGAGCAGTGGAGAATCCACAGTATTTTACCTCTCTCAGAGTTGACATATAACATTAGTGTTAGGGTCTGCTTCCAAACGTGCTAAAAACGTAGGGTTGTTGTAAACACGCCGAGAGATCACATGATCATAAATAACAGGTGTTTCAACTGGTGGTGGCGATGGTGGGGGTTTTTTTTTCTAACCAAAGTGGTGCCGTTCGACCCCATTTCCTCAGTTGTTTCTCGCTATCCTGGCTTTGTCGGCTCGCAATTTTCCGGTTCGCATCCTTTGTAGTTAATGCGCCGAACTTTCCAACCTGTTTTAGTGACTTTCGGGCAGTAGAAGGCATTTTTGGAAGTTGGTTGTTGATAGTTGACTGTAGTAGTCGAATCTCTTCCGCCATCCGAACTTGACCATCAGCTAATCGGTTAATCGCACGTTCAATATTCGCCTGTACACACTCTCCCTGCTGCTGCTGCTTATTCAATTTTTGAACTTTTCTATGGTTCTTTCTAGCCTGACAAGCACTAGTTGGTGGTGAACTAGGGATGCTTGAGGAAAATGGTGGTGGTGTATTGCCGGTTTAAAAGTGTTGGTATCACCAGCTAGGTACTGTGTACACAGTTAAGTGGACAGTGTGTATGCTCCCAAAGCAAAAGTCAATTTGATTCATGTAGATAGATGTTCCTTCTCCGTCTAGTTGGAAAACACTCCTAGATCCCACACACTGGCCTTCGGCGGTCACAACACCGGGCCCGCAGCCCAGCGCAAGAATGCGTACACCAAGCAAGGGATGTTATCCATCGGTCGCTAGCAGTGGGTCACCGCTAATTTGTTCTGACAGGAGGATATATCCCGACATGATGAAAAACACCGGATTGATTTTCCTGCGCGAAACGGGTGGAGTTGATGATTTACCGGGTTTCCCGATAGGACCAAGGGCAATTACTATATACTGTTGAGATGGGCTACGACGAAGCACCGAATATTGAATAGGGGCCTGATAGACAAATCTACCTTAATGGAATTTGACAGAACTGGAACTTGACTGTTTTCAAACTGTCTACATGCGATTCTGGGGGTATTTATCCCTGAACGGGCGCCAAGCCCCTGACAGTAGTAAACCCCCCAAGAATCGGTCTCGATCGGTGTTCTTCCATGAAGATCCCCTGAATGTAGAATATAATGGCGGCAAGAGCGGTCGAAGCGCATATCAAGCTCAGTGCCTCGGATTTCCCTGGACAGTCATGCCGACAGAGATTGGGAATGAGGCATCAATTCGGTGCCTTATCCTGGAACCTCAACATATACAACTCATCGACATGAGTGACAACGAAGCATTACTCGGGCGTCGGGAAATTTTCCCAATAAAAACGATGCGGCGAAGCTCATCTTGATGACTCCCGAAATAAAATCGACGAGAAATCTACTGCATCCTTATTTCCAAATGCGGATTAGTCTCGATATGAGATAAGCCGTCTCGTGGCGCAGTCCGGCAGTTCGGGGCAGTTGGGGACAGCCTCCAGGATTCGCATTCGCTAGTTGTGGACCTCCGCCCCGGGGGCAGGATGCATAGCAGAGATCCGGTCGCACGGGTTTGGCCCCGTTACTTGGCTCTCTCGGCACTTCATCGTGCTCTTTCGGGGTATTATGTGAGTATCATTATCGGGGTACGGACTGTCTGAGTAATGCATTTCTTCTCTTTCACTACCTTTTCCTGATTTCTTGTCATCGCGCGTCACAAACAAAGACGGTCGCTGATTTACAAGTCTAGAGTGAATTGACTTGAAGACTATGAAAATCCATGGTCTGTAAACCAGCTCTTCACAGAGTGGAGAATTCCCCAACAACCTTGGTCGCCCTAAGGTACAAGGTCGAAATAAGGGCAGTGCCCACGTTCTACGGAGATTTTGGGAAAGATAGGCAACTGTCGGATTACCTTTATCCTCGACTCCGCAATGTTCTCCTCTCAGCCTTGTTCATCTCGCAGTCAATGCCCAATTAGGCAGTAAAGGATGGCCCCCAATCCTATAGTTAGCTCAGGGTCCACTCTGACGTGAATAGCGTCAATGCGACGATGGGAGTGCTTTCAACCACGATATCAAACGGGATCGAATTCTATAAAATATGAGGATTCTCTCGATAATTTGGAGAATCAACTCAACCAGGTTTCGTTTCCTTTCTCTGAAGCAAAGCACCGACTTCCTCACCATAATGCGTTCTTTCTTCATTTATTCCGTGCTTGGTTAGTTGCTCACATTCCCCAGTGCTTTCTCAGATCCGACAAACGGATTAATTTGGAATATTGTACTAATAAGTTTAGCTGCTGGAGCTTTGGCTCTCCCTGCACAGTCCGCTAGCGAAAGCTCTTCCTCATCATTGACAGCCACAACAGTCTCAGTTGATATAGGATCAACAACCGCTACAAGCTCTGCGAGCGCAGTTGCTAGCCCCAGCACAGATGGAGAATACTGGCAACAGGCTGATATTACGAAATGGGCGAAGTTCTTGTATGGATGCCATTCCGATTGACTCCGTATCGTGGTCTAACATAATCCAGTGCGGACATTTATTCGAGCGATGCCAGCAACTCGAGCAGCAAGTCTGCCGAGAAGCAATCATTCATGAAGCACTTCAACACTGTCGCCGGAATTGTCGAGTGCTATTATGATATCTCCAGTAATGCCAGCTGCGAGGCAAATGTCGTCCAGCCAGCAACCTATTGGACCCGAGTGGGTATTAAATACTCCCGCGACTATTACCACAAGCTTGGTGAAAAGCTTGAGAAGTACTGGAAGAAGCCGCGAGCTCAGGCTACTTCATTTGTGATCGAATTCACCCACTACAAGGTCAACTCCACGAACCATGTTGATGTTGTCCAGACCGCTATGAAGAAGTTGAAGCACATCTCTTTCGATTCCTCTTCATCGGGTATGAACATCGGTGGATTTGGGCTTTCATTTGCTTCTGGGGTTGCCGCTGCTGCTCGGCCTAATATCACTGAAATGTGAGTACTCTTACCACCACACTTAAGGGCAGTATAGAAGTTTAAAATGCTGACAATTGCGACCAGCTTCAAAAACACCAAATTTAACAATCTCGATACCATCAAGGAATCTTTCCTCAACGCCTCGACTGTTGTGAAGAAGGCAGCAATGGGTGGACTTGGTGCTTCTGCTGTCAACATTGCCTGGGCACTGGATGATGTTTTCATCGCCAAGGTATCATCTAATATCAATGACCAGAAGCCTTCCGACATGGACCTTCCCATTCTTGGCGATGACGCTCGTACCTGCGACAACAATGGCACCTGCTACTTCTTCGTTGTCGCCCAAGAGATTAGCCACATTTCAAAGAACAAGTGGGTTGCAGCCAAGGGTCTCGACAGGGTTGCGAATTACAACATGACACTGCTTGATATCGCCGAGTCCGCGGCATGGTACCAGAGCCAGTTTGGTGGATATCCGTCTGCCCCCAACTCTTCGGCTCTTCTCGAATCCATCCAAAATGATGAGTCTCGCCCCTCCTTGAGCTTCTTTGTCAACCTGCCTGTTGTCAACTATGACAGTGCGAAGGCTGTTAGCTCGAGTGATATTTCCACGACCTCTAAGGACAAGAAGCCGACCTCGGAGGAAGAATTCCTGAGCACTGTGGCGCACGAAGTCAGTACCCTTAAGGACTGGCCTTACGCCAAGATGTGGTCCAAATAATTAGCTAGAGTAATATGTACTGCTTTGCTCTTGGGGGGAATTTGCATTTAGACTATGATCTTTTGCATTGATTAATATGACTTGCGCTAATAAGCGCCATGACCGAATACTATACTCTTTTTCTTATACCTGCATCCTAAATGGGTAAACGATAGAAGATAACTTGAGCACTTCGAATGGACTACCTACTGCCGTTGGGCCATTCCTTCCCATACTAGACTGTGACTCCATACAATATAAGGAAGGAGGTCTGCCCACTACACTGGATAACATTACTGCGGGACCACGGGAAAAGGATTACTGGTGCACTGTAGAATGGCCGACTTACCCGTACCGCAAAAGTACCGCCGCAATGACTGGCCGCCCTATGCGCTGGTAGGGGGCCAAAGTAGATTAACGGAGCAAGAGCATTTTGTGAACGGGTGCTCTTCGGGCCCGAACCGAACCCACGCTAAGCCCACGCGAATGCTATTTTCGGCACAGCTCAATCTCCGCTCCAGAGGCTTTCGGCCTGTTGATTATCCACATACCAGCCGCCAACAAGTCACACTATAAGCTCAAATCCGGCATGATCTGCGTACATGGGGCCAAATTCAAATTCGTATGCATGCGACCAAAACATCGATGTTTGCATTAACTAGCTATACATATTCTGGTGTTAATTACTATGTGTAAATTGGCTAGAACAGAAACAATTTAAAATGAGGCGTCGACTTGAGATGTGGAAGTCATTTACCCAGCGTTGGATTTTCCCTTGGGGTGAATGTGGGTGAAAAAGGGTGAGAGTTCTGACCCATTCTAACAGTTTGTAGGTTGCAAAATTTGTGAAGGGTGACGACATTGAGGACAGCCTTGGGTACAACTTTTATCGATATAGAGCGACGGGAAGCTTAGAGGGATTGGAAATCATCAGTTCGAATAGAGAAGTAGTAGTACATACGGTTTGTTGCAAGACGACATTAAACGAAGCAAGAAAAATGTGATACTACTACATATCCCACGCGGCTTTGTGTCCTCGCGTGGTCTTCCATATATATCGTCCTCTCTGAGTCTCCAGACCCATCCGTTGTGTGGGTCTGGTGGGAGGAATCCTTCCTATGGGAGGGAGACACCAATGAAGCTTTGCGGAAAAGGTATACACGCAAATCAAATACTCGCTCGTACTTGCTCGTTCTCTTTAACGAGTCTCTTCATGTCTCTCCACCCGGCATTGCCGTGCAGGGGGATTATTATGGATATATACCTATTTTCATCTGAAAATCAGTACATACGACCATAGGGTGTGGAGAACAGGGCTTCCCGTCCGCTCAGCCGTACCTAAGCCACACGCCGGCAGGTTAGTAGTATGGTGGGTGACCACATGCGAATCCCTGCTGTTGTATGTTCAATTTTCATTTTTTTAACCTTTTTTTATACTTAATTTTGAGTTTCGCCTGATGTTTTTATCCGACTGTATTGAATAATGCTCACAATTTATGTAGCCACATATTATACGCGGTCAATTTCTAAGAAGCCTCGACTGTTAAACCAGCGATGGATCTCACCCGTTCTCACCCCTCACGTCACCATAGACTTATAAATCTGCCCACAGGGCGCACTTCTGATTTGCCATTTCTCTTCTTCTCAGACGGAGACCCAGACCTGATCAAGAATTCAAAATGCTTCCTGAAGACATTCGAAAAGAACTTGACAAGATTACCGCATGGGCCACGTCACGTGGATATACCGGCGAGTACCAGGATCGGCGAGAGTGTAAAAGGAATCATGGTGGGATACTCAAAGAAGACCAGAAAGGAGCCCGGAGTTCTATTCCGAGTCAAATGTGGTAATGAGTTGATCTCTATTTTTTTGCGGCGAACCCAGAAAAATAAATTACACCCCCAAATCCTCATTTTTTCTTATCGGGCTAGACGGATTTAATAATGAATAGTCTAGAATAGCTAAATAATTTAATCTATACAAAATCCTGGATAGTTCGCTATAAATACTCACCAATTCAATGCAGAAACAGCTGTAATCTGCATATTTCTAGATTTCCCCTGTTTGTCGGCCCTCGAAACTACCCGCGAGCCGCCCTCAGAGGGCAGGCAATGGAAAGAAATGGTCGGCCCGCGGGCGGGTGAGAGGTCTAGCGTTGCCGAACTCTCCGGCACGATGGTGAAGCTAGGCATACTTATTGGTCTTGCAGCTCCCACTATGCATGTATTCAACCTCCGCCTTGTGCGCAAGGAAACATTTGGTGCTACCCACAGACGCCCAGAATATGGTGGTGTACCAATCATAAAGACATAATCCTCTCCGGCGCCTTCTACGTGAGCAAAGGTGCCTTGGAAACCTTGGTAAAATACAAAGGGACTTCAATACAACATATTCTGAAATCGTCTACGACTGTTTGGTTATGCTTCCTTGTTTGTAGTTGGCTAGCTTGCGCAGAGTGGTGATTTGTTGCCTAGTACGAACCCTGCTGATTGCGCACTCACCCTTCTCACCCCAGATCGCGCGACGCTGAAGCGGCGCTCATCCTATCCCCACTCGGCGAACCCCACTCGGCGAACCCCACCCGGCCATTCTCCGCGTTTTAGCCATGCCGTGCACCTTACGCCCGTGCTGGCGGAGAAGGTGGTTCAACCCGGTGGAGAAACAGGTGATGGCTACTTTTCAGTCGCGCGACCAAGGGTGAGAAGCTGGTAAAAATTCAAACCCGAAAGCGTGAAATGTTCCATTCAAGTCGGTGCAGTTCACGGACTCACGCAGCTGCTGGCCAAAAGTACGACGGAGACAACGTATACGAACTGCGTTTCCAGGTTCCCAGGCATCATGATCTCAGCACGGACCAAAACAAAGCAGCCAGACCACTCGCATCATCAAAGCATAAGAGCTCATTCGACGGCCTTTTGAGCCAGTCATTCTTTCTTGGCATTCTTGATGAGAACCGAGAAAAAGAAGAAACTGCCAAGAATTTTTAGCTCGTGATGCAAAATGCAAACGGATAACACCATACGGCATATTGTGTCTGCTGACCCGTGACTTCATGAGTGGTTCATCCCAAAGAGGAAGGTATGGTTCGGGGCTGGCCGAGACTCGGGAACACTATCACGTAAATTGACAGCCGCACATGTCTAGAGTTATTTGTCTAGAGCGTCACGCCATCATTTGGGTTGGGACATTTGAACATTTGAATGGGTGTTTTGTGGTATATCCGGTAGCCTGCTACTCGAGCGGTCCGGAGAAGTTCTAGACTATCGACTCCTGACTTCAGACATGGCTAGACTGGCTCAAATATAATGTGCGATTTAATCCTTGTTATTATCTCCAACTGGTACGTATGGAAGTGTAAGAACAGTAAAAGGCTTCCCATATGTCCAAAATTAAGGTTGAGTGTTGCATCACCACTAGTGAAGATTAGAAAAGCATTTCGAAATTTTGCCATCAATTAATGTATAAAACCCACATAGATTCATCGAAGAAGGTCATTAAATATTTATTCCAACTTACGTTAATCCAATACTTGAACAATTCAATTTTTACAATAGCTCAATTCAAGGAACGGGCCTTTCAACATGAACGGAACAAGGAACCTTGGCATTCGCTCTGATGGTGCGGACACCTACCTATATGGCGAATGCAGATTCAATGAGCGCCCGTGGGAATACAGAAGAAGCGAAATACGTCTGGATGATGTCCTTGGAGACGAACATGTAGGTGTTTTGTATAAGCTCACGTATTAGATCCGATACTAATATAACACCAGGGCTTTTTCAAATGGGGTGGGCATGATTTTACTGAGGAAGCATATGATGTGAGATTCGGTATTGAGGGCCAGCAGAATGTGCCTGTGCTACGCGCTAAGCTCCGGGGAGATTTTGGGAATGATTATGCTGACAGAGATGTGAATCTGGCTGAGCATATCAATAACTCAGGGGGCAATCTACAGTATCGGTGAGTGCCTTTTGTAATTGGTTTCCTACTACTTGGACAACTAACAATACACAGCCCCTGATTTCGAAGTTTACAGACAAAAGCATGCGAGAGGAAGATCAAACGGGTTCCAATTTGATTTTGCAGTGTGTTGAAAAATCTTGGATTTCGCTTTCTTTGTTTTCACGTTCGATAATGAAAATTGACTAAATGATCTACTGCCCCAGAAACAAGTTCAACAACAATTTGAAGCAGTATCAATTCGATGTCTAAGCGAAGTATAGGTCACATTGAAACTTTTATGTGGACTTCTCTACTTACTAGTAGTTCAACAGACCAAGTCGAGATATCCTATTGGGAAAAGCGACACATATCATTGCAGATGTTTTTAATGAGAAGAATATCTGGTTGTACAGTTCAGAATGTCTTTTCCACCAGATCCGCTATTCAGGTAATAGGTATGACTTCAGGCTCTACCAACAAAGTGCCTGTACATGTAAGTTTAATTGCCTATGTAGTTTGGAGAAGTCTAGAACAATAAAAAGAGAGATAGCGGTTCCATTTCAAGATGTCCCAAGGTATGAATCGAACTTTAACGGATGTTTCCAATACGACAGAGGAGAAAAAACTTGAAAACGATGGATGAAGAGGACTCGCGCAGATACCTATAAATTATTCCTAAGGTCTCTTGTTCTCCAGACCAAAACTTGACTCCTAAAAGGTGCCATGTCTGAGCCTCATCAGCCTTCATCACAAACCTCCCAGGAAGAGCAGCATGTTTACCAAGCATACATGGCCGCGACATCCGATTTACGAAGAAAGCTTATCCTGAAAAAAAGGCATCTGAAAGTGCAATATGGGCTTAGCAGCTTTGTTTTCAATTTGCTCACAATGGTGCAAGTGATCATTGGCGCAGTCATTACAGCATTAGGACCCTCAGCCGCCGACCACATGGTGGCAATAACAGTCCTTGGAGCCATCAACACGTCGTGCGCTGGACTTTTAGCCCTTCTTAAGGGGAGAGGGCTACCACAGCGACTTAGGGGAAGCATGATTGAAATTTCCAAATTTCTGAACTTCATTCAGGAAACCTCAGTCTTGTTGAAATATGATAAAAGCCGCGTCCCCGAGAACGGAATCGGTCCTCTACTAGAGGAGTCCTTTCAGAGATATGCTTCTGCCGAGCAGCTGATTGAGGGCAACCAACCGGATACGTTTGCTTCTGGGATCAAACCTCCAGTCGATACTAACGCGACAGATGCGGAAGATGATCAAGGTCAAGGACCAGCCACTTACAAGGCGAATAGGAAGGGGCCTCAAATGGATGAAGAAATGGGGGTTTTGGGCGGGAGTGGAGGTTCATGATGTACTTTAAAAAGTCGCCATGTATTGCGATTGCAGGTTGCTACCCATCAAGTGCTGAAAGTCATGTTGCTTAACTCTCTACACAAGTTCGTAATATGGACCCTACCATTTCTTATTCTTTACGACTATGCCATCTATCCTTAGTGCACTTATGAGTCAATCGCTTAATCCCTAAAAATGCTTTACTAATTACCGAGACAAAGGGATCGTGACTTTTGAGTTAAGTCACGAAAACCATTTTGCACCCATGGAATGAACAAACTCACAATAAAACCCCCCAAGCCCGCGGTCAAACCAACTTCACATTTGTTTCCAGATTTTAGTTTCTCTTTTATCCTTACCTGACATTTGAATTCATTGGATAAAGGCAGGGGATCCAATGGGACTTTGAATAATGCACAGTGAAGTGATTGTGTCGGGATATATTCTCCTGTCAGAACAAACTGGCTGTGACCCACTGCTAGCGACCGATGGATAACATCCCTTGCTTGGTGTACACATTCTTGCGCTGGGCTGTGGCCTCGGTGTTGTGACCGCCGAAGGCCGGCGTGTGGGATCTAGGGGTGTTTTTCCAACTAGACTGAACATCTACATCTATCAACCCAATTGACTTTTGCTTTGGAGCATACACACTGTCCACTTAACTGTGTACACAGTACCTAGCTGGTGATACCAACAGATTGCAAAGTGGACTTTCATTAGTATCAATCTTGGAGCTAAACTTTCGAATTTCAAAATCCAAGTTCAAAAATTTAGACAGCAGATGAGTAAAATAAAGAAAAGTCAAACCGATCGTTCACAGTTCATCTCTGCCTCCATCGAATGGATATCCAACCTGCTTCCAAGCCTCTCTGATACTATCCTCATGGTCACCAGCATTAAGAATAGTAAGCTCAGCAAATTCCTTAAACGAGGCATTTTGTCTGAGCTTGCCACAAGTTAGAGCCTTGTACCAAATGGGCCCGGCAGTTTGCCAAGAGTAACCTCCAATCAATGTAGAAGCCAAGTAGAACGCATGATTAGGGATGCCGGAATTGATATGAACACCGCCCTGATCTTCTGAGAGAGGAAGCTTCTGGAAGTTCTTCCAGTGACCCGGTTGGCGGTCTGATCCAACCCTTCTGTCATTGTAAGCGGTTCCGGGTGCTTTCATATCACGTAGAGCTCTGCCGTTAACACCTTTCGCCCAGATACCTTCTCCAATGAGCCAGTCTGATTGCTCTGCAGTCTGCGGATTGGCTGGGTCATTTCCCCATTGCTTGATCATTATCCCGAAGACATCAGCAAGCGATTCATTTAGCGCACCACTCTGAAATGAGTAATCCAGCGGGCTCGTGTACTCAACCACTCCATGGGTCAACTCGTGACCGATGACGTCTAACTCATCGGTGAAGCCGTTGAAGATGACCCCATCCCCGTCGCCGAAAATCATCTGTTTACCGTCCCAGAAGGCATTTTGGTAGCCTTCACTGTAGTGCACAAAGCCATTAAGACCGCCACCTCGACCGTCGATTGAGTCCCGGTTGAGGAAATTAAAGTAAAAATCGTATGTTTTTTGAAACCCGATGTAACATTCATTGGCATCGTAACTTGGGTCTTGCTCCTTGGAAATAAGAGCGCCCCCTTCTTTAATCATGATTTTGTTGCGCGGTGGATCTCGCCTGTTGGTATGCTGCGCATCATAAACAGTGCGGTTTAAGTGGCGCACCGCTCCTGTGACTGCATGTTGGTTAGTGTCGTGCGCCAGCGTATGGAGGGATCAATTACGTTGCTCTTTTTTTGCGGCCTCTCGGGCAATGGTTTCAAATATGTAAGATGGAATTATACCTTCAAAGGTTGGGCGCTCCTGTTCCGCTAGGAGACTCTGCTTGTGCTCAATACGAGTATTGTGCAATTCTTTGGTTTGGTCAATAGTAGACTGGCATGCATCCAGAACATGCTGTGGTGCCTGTCCCACCTCGAGAATATTTTGCAGAACATGTTCTGGTATAATGCAACAGACTGGAGCCATTCTGGTGACTTGTTTTGGTGCTTTGAGCATTTGATAACAGCGGAGGGGTAGGAACTTTCGCATTGTCCACGGGTTACCTCCAAACAATTCTCATTTTGAGAGACGCAAGCCCTGCTTTTATAAAAGCAGTTCGCGGTACATTGTAATGAAGTCAGTGAATATCTGGTATCTCTTCGTGTCGTCATGATCAGCACCGAATCCTTTGGTTCCCACGAAAACTCTCCAAAATGCGAATGTATGTCGGCATCTATCGCCTAAATTACCTACCTTTTAGTACTATGTGATTGCATTAGTATTTTCCATTCCAAAATCAGTCACCTGTGAGGGATAGACCATGTTCTGGAACTCCCTTCCGCTGCAAACGTATTCTATACAACTAAATGTTCTTCGAATGCCGCGGATCGTAATGCCAAGGGCTTGGCGTTCTCCTCTTTCCAAATTATAGATCAGCTCGTTTATAGAACGGGCTAGATAAAGCAATATGAACTTCGACCATGGAGATAGAAATGTCAAATGGGCGGAGTTTGGAGCCGAACCTGCTGTGCAAGGCTCGAGTGCTCCACCCGTGGGTACGGGTTCACCCGCCCGTGGACCGAAACTCGTACCCAAATTGCTCGACCTTTCCCGAATTAGCGTTCATGGGTTGAATGATGAATGTGGCTTTGGGGATCCAAAGCCGGGTTCGGGGGCGTGAGTGCTGTAGAAAAGACCTAGATATCTTTGAAAGTGCCAGCGTGCAAGTCAGTTCGATGCGTTTACCTTATTATCCAATCGATGCCTGTACATCCATATGTATACACACCGCTTTTCAGATGAAAAGCAGTACATACGACCATAGGGTGTGGAGAACAGGGCTTCCCGTCCGCTCAGCCGTACTTAAGCCACACGCCGGCAGGTTAGTAGTATGGTGGGTGACCACATGCGAATCCCTGCTGTTGTATGTTCAATTTTCTTTTTTTTGCCCTTGACCTTTTTAAGCTTAACTTTCGTCTGAACTATTTTCGTCTGGCACTTTCATCTACCATTTCTTTTGATTACTTTTATTTGATTCGTATTCTGCGTCATCGATGTCGGGCATGGCGATAGTCGAATGAAGAATAGAGACGCAAGTGTTACGTGTTGTAATTCAAAGGAAGATTGCTTATTTCTTCTGGACAGAAAACTTGAGGGTTTATATACACATGCGACCTCCAGATTGATTTCCAATCAAAGCTGGTAATTCCGTGAGGTTAGGAATTGATTCCGTTACGATACGACATATCACAACATTACGAAGTGTGGGTACTTGGGAAGTCACGTAACATCGCCTCATGTAAGCCAGTCACATGACTAAAGGGTATGTACAAAACTCCTGATGCCTGATTTTGATTTGGCGGTGGGAATCTCCGAGGAGCAGATGGTCATGAGACCGACAAAAACATATTATTGACCACAAAGTTATTTCACAGGATGATTCTGAGAGCCAAATGTTAGCTAATAAGGACGAAAACGATCGTACATAGGTTTTGTCAGAAGTACGAGATGACGTCAGTACTATATTCGGATGAACCCTTACTAGTTTCCGGCTAGAAATCTTAACCTCAAATAGTTAGCCAGCCATACGAATCATTAATAAGCCTTCGAATGTCCGAAGGAAGGAACTAGGTGGAGCGCACCAACCAATGGAATTGTAACGAGCTTGCAAGCCATTTTGTAGCTAACTAACTATAGAGTTAACTAGCAAGTTAATTAACTAGTTAACTAACGTGATCAACGGGCGAGTGATGCGCACGGCCGAGTGACGCGCCCCACCTAGAAACACGTTCCAACGCGTACCTTCCATCTTCAAACACCCACCATGCCAGCCACACCGCATCAATCAGGCCAGGATCCTGCTAATTATGAGGGCAGGATCCTATTAGCTATTCAGGCTTTGAAAAATGGCCAAATACCTAGTCTTCGCGCTGCAGCTAAGATATATGGTGTCTCTGAGGCAACACTCCGCCGCCGACGTGCCGGCCAGTCTTCTCGCGCGGAAACGCGTGCTAATAGTCATAAATTGACTAACTTTGAAGAAGAAACACTAGTACAGTGGATTATCTCTATGGACTCTCGTGGTGCAGCCCCTAGGCCTTCTCATGTGAGAGTTATGGCTAATATTCTGCTGGCCGACCCTGGAAATGACCCCCCTCTGACTGTGGGTGTTAACTGGGCAGCCACCTTTATCAAACGCCGAGATGAACTACAGTCACGTTTTTCAAGACGATATGACTACCAACGGGCAAAAAATGAAGACCCACCAGTCCTACGTGAATGGTTCAAAACAGTTGAAAAAAGGATCAATGAGAACGGGATACAACCTGATGATATATATAAGTTTGATGAGACTGGCTTTGCAATGGGCCTTGTTCCATCCCAGAATGTAGTCACACGATCTGAGTTCTATGGTCGCCGGTTGCATTTACAGCCTGGGAATCGTGAATGGGTGACCGTGATTGCATCAATTAGTGCGGCTGGTTTCGCGCTACCACCCACCATCATTTTGAAAGCTAAAAACCACAACACTAGTTGGTTTGAAGGGCTTCCAAATAACTGGCGAATTGAAGTTTCACCTAATGGTTGGACTTCAGATGAAATCAGTATCAGATGGTTAGAAAAAACATTCATCCCATACTCTCAAGTTCGGATGAAAGGGAAATATTGTCTTCTGATACTTGATGGCCATGGTAGTCATCTAACACCTCAATTTGATCGACTATGTGCTAAAAACTGAATTATCCCACTTTTCATGCCGGCTCATTCATCCCACCTTCTTCAACCTCTGGATATTAGCTGTTTTTCTGTTCTAAAACGTGCCTATGGTAATCTGATTACCAATCAAACACGGCTAGGATACAACCATATCGACAAGCTAGAATTTCTAGCAGAATATCCTCAGGCACATACAGATACCTTCAAAACACAGACTATCCAGTCGAGTTTTACAGCTGCAGGTCTAGTTCCACTAGACCCAGAGCGTGTGCTCTCAAAGCTCAATATTTCACTCCGAACACCAACACCACCACCCAGCCGCCCAAGCAGCCGATCTAGCCAACTCAGTCCAAAAACACCGAAAACAGTCAAACAACTACAAAAAAAGTTTTCTTCACTCAAAAAACTACTTAAAAACGATCAAGAAGCCCTCCTTCCCCAACAAAGCTTGTCCTAGATCAGATTATCAAGGGCTACTGTGTCAGTGCATACCAACGTGCTACAAGCTCGGGAAATTGCTGATTTACGGGCTGCGAATGAGAAAAAACGGCAAAAAGGGGCACGTACGAATCGCCTAGTTCGCTGTGAACAGGGTGTTACGGTCTGTGAGGACGTACCGCCACCAGAGCTGCCAGCACCACCTGTTGAACCTATTGAACGCCCCCCCCCCCCCCCTCCAGCGGCTGAACAACCTATTTTACCACCTCGACGTGCACCCCCTACGTGCAGCGGCTGTAACCGTGTGGGCCATAGAATCAACCGTTGCCCTAATAAGTAGATTTTCAAATATCATGTTTTTTCGGCCGAAATATTTGATCTTGAAAGTGTAGTAGCGGGTGGGGCGCGTCACTCGCCCGTTGATTACGTTAAAAGTTTCAACTTCTAACAAATTAAGAACTCGCGTTCTTTCTGTCCCAGGGCATCACCAGCAAGTTGAGCTGATACACCTCCAATCACACCGTACATTCCACCTTTTCGACGGAGTAGCACCATTGTTGTCTGCCGTCCCGATAATTGACAAATAAGATCGCCTTCTTGAGCATCACCTATAACCCAAGCACTTGCAATATTCCAGTCTGGCCTCTTTTTGTTCTTTGCCCTTTTTTTGCAACGGAACTCCTTGCCGTTTTGCCATGACGAATTAAGATTCCTTAGTCTGTTCCACTTTTTCCTTCCCTTCAATTTGTAGACACAAATTGAATGTCCTGTGACACGGCACGCAAATCTTTGCAAATCGGACAACAGTTTCGTGTATAGACGTTCGGACTGATCTCCTATCATTGCGAATAGAGATGGTGATAAAACCGCATGTTTTCCAGGCAAGAGAGGAAAGTGCTTGAAGTGAAAGCTTTCGAGGAATTCGAGGGATCCTAACAATTCTTTTAATGCCCTTTTCATGTGGCTGCGTTTTCCAAATTTATGAAACGATTGAGGAAGACGAGCCTGATGCACTTTCAAAGCTTTTCCAAGAACCGAACCCCTCGTCTTCAAGACTAGACGTCCTTCAAAGTCCACAACAGAAATATGCTTTGCCGTTTTAGTCACTCCGCCGGTCTGGCTTCGTGACTTAGGTATGAATGTTGTCTTGTAGTGTTCCAACAAACGGACACCATGAAGGCAATTTCTTCTGCCATTCCATCCCGCTGGATATTTGAAGGGCTCGTATAGTCAAAATATGCAGGTCTTTCGTTTCCTCGATGAGTTCTGCGAAAACACGCGGAATGACTACTTCGGGCTCCTCGTTGTAGTTTGTTATGATCCTCTTTTGTAATGGTTCGTCGAACAAATGCTTGAATGCAAACATGTTATCTCGGGGATCTGAGCAAACCCGGTCCAAAAACATGCCAAGAATCCTTCGAAATGAAATTTCTTCTCTCTGCCCATCGGTATGTGAAGGTACGAAGATATTTGCCGGAATTTCGGTTGGATTGAAGAAAACTGCTTCTGTGTTGATATCGGAAGGAATGGTGATGTCGGCAAAGGTACATAAGGTCCAACAAGCCGCCATAACACTGTTGTATGACTTCTCTCCCATGCCACATCGCAGCTTCAAGGAACCAGGGCGACTGAACTCTAATTCTTGGACAATCCACGCACGGCTCCAATAATTTCGAGAAAAAAGTTTTTCGAGACATTTCACTCTACCTGAGTTGAGACATATTTGTAGCCAATGTCTCTGGATTGAGCTCACTGCGGCTATTGATTAATTCATTACTGTCTTCACCCAACCAAGATATGACAGTTTCGGCCCGTCCGTAGATTTCATGTATCAAATTGACCTGGTGTTTCTTCTCTTCCGGGTCGCTTTGGTTGATGCACAGAAAATGCACCCAAATAGTCAAGTGTCGATCGGAGAGACTGATATTACAATCAGGAGCAGGATGATTCAACAGATACCCAATCTCCTACCTGTTTTGTATGGTAATCGGGGTATTCTTGGAAAAGGCAGCGCTGTAACACACTTAAAACCCCAGAATAGATGGCATCCTGAACGGGAGCCGACAGATAGTTCTTCAGTCAATGAATCGATGGCTGAGATGGTTCAATTGGCCCCTCGCGAGTACTAGTCGATACCGATATCCGAAAGTCCGACATCAAGTCCATGTTCGGTTTTCGGAGACAGACTAGCGCTGCGTGTAGTTCTTCAGAACCTTTGAAATGGCGAGAATTGACGAGGATGGATTTTCGCTGCCTTCTTTCACCCCAACAATATGAGAGTGCTTGGTAAGAGGACTCTGGCGGAAGCTCCGTCGAGCTGAGAAAACACTCAATTTGAGAATTCACAACTCCTTGTTTTAGTCTGACAAGTCGTATCTCATTTTCAGTAATCATTCCATAATCAAAACCTCCGTTCCTGTTTTCTGCACATTCATCCGAATAATCTAAAGAAACGGTGACATGCTGTTCTTCGTGGGTCGAGGTCATCGAGGAAGACTTTTTGCGATGTTGACACATTCTAGAAACCGACTGAAAGCGCACGCTCTTTATAGCTTTAGCCCAGACAATGGCAATGTATGCAGTTGATAATAGACTTTCAGGTGGAAGCTGGATGGGACGAAGAGCTGGGTTGGGGTTATCCTTTAAAAGGGCGGCCTGCCAAGAACCGTGCGCAGTAGTGCTGGTGCGTCATCAGCTTAATATGATTATGGCCCTAATTTTGCCCTACTTCTTCTTTCTCTTTCTCTCAAGTTGGATTTTTACCAGGGCTGAGTGCTGCATGCTTGGTTCTGTAGGAGCCAAAGGGCTTCCTGGACCTTTGTGTGGCCAGATGTCAATGCGAAGAAGCCAAGTGCATCGAAGAAGTTCGAAGAAGAAAGAACACAGCGGCTTAGACAGTATCGTGACTCCAATGCTGGGACCTGTAATTGCAGTACTTTCGGTGATCTATCAGAGATACATCAAGAATAAAATAATGTGACTGTCTAACCAATCCTGGGAGCATAGCCTGAAAGGGGCACGTGGAATGAAGGTGTGTGCCTAAGACATAATCTGTTTTCGATTTCTACTGCATCGGTGGAGTGCACATTCCAACTCCCAGAAGATGGGGCCCAACCTCAACCCCCACTCAGGTGACGATCAGCCGCAGTCTTGGCACGAAGTCGTCGGTTTGGGGGCCAAAACGGCACTTGGCAGGCATCTTCCGAAAATGAAGGTGCCTTGCAAACCCGTGACAGTGCGTGCTGCGGAACTCGATTGCCCCAAGGATGGAGTGCTGATGATGAGCGGAACTATGTTGTAGTAGCTATGGAAAAATAGTGTGGAGTGCAGGCCACGGCGGGAAGTTCACATGCTCTCGAACACACATACCCCAAGTACAGAAGGTCATCACGGCCAGAGTGCAGGATGTCGATGAAAGAGGGTGGCGGAGCTTTTCGTAATTCTGATCAATAGCAGAAATGCCTCAACTGCAAAGAGCAGGTAAAAGACGGCAAAGTATGCAACGGATTTTGTGTGACGGATGACCCTCGGAATAGCCTCGTCTCGTGGAAGGATGCCTGAGGCATAATATTGGGTCGTTTGCACAACGCGTTTGCTGGGGACTTAACCCCTCTTTTTCTGGCAGACTTTCTTTCTTTCTCTTTCCTTCTTCATCTTCGAGATTCTCGTCGTAGGCACCGAATGAATCTGTTTCTTTCGAACGGCCCGTAACAAATTACACCACAACTAGTGGCTCAAAAGATTAATAAATCTGTTCAATCACTCTTGAGGTCAGTGGCTAATTTGTAGTCCAAACTTTTGCTAGGAAATGAGGTTCGTGGTGGGTTATAAAAGCTGAAAGTATGCTAATATACGCCTAGATATTGGCCATTGGAACAACTACTTTAGGGATGTATAGGGATTGGAATATGTCGCAGACGGGAAACTGGTAGCTATTTCCTATGTCTCTAGTACAATGGGCTTCATTCTTGCCCCTACTTACCCTTTTCCTAGTGAGCAAGTCGAAGTGGTTCTTGTTACTTTCCTGGGCCAAGAGCACGTGATCGCACGTGTGCATAAAGTAAACTAATTCAAGAGTGTATGAGAATATCATCTAAATCTTTGTACACACAAGTACCTATCAGATGAAGTGTCGAACCTCACGCCTCCTCGACATTGCTATCATAGCACCGAACACTCGCTGATGTATTGCTGACTTTCTGATCAGCAGTATCCCATTCACTGAACTTGCAGATACCAGGGTCCTCCACTGAGTACAGAATCGGCTCAACGCATTTTTCGTCCCTGTGCCAGAATCAGTACACATTTCCCCTCAATTATCTTGACTAGGCTCGAAATTTGACGCAGAAAGAAAGAAGACTCACTTGTAAAAGTTGCACACAATATCTTCTGGTACTTTGACGCCAGTTACTTTGCCCTTCCTGTCGATTATCGTTTTGTGGTTAATATTTCTCCTTGTAAATGTAGCTCAGTCTCTGGTTTCACATACAATGTCTCTGGTATGAGGGTACATTTATTGTTAGGCTCGATTTGTGTTAAGTCTCCTGTGCAGGGCTCTTGTGAGTAAAGGGTAACCTTGATTAGAGCCAGTTAGTTACCTCATTTAGATTGTTTAAGTAGACAGGAAATAGGGATGTGTTGTGCATAGTATTACCTTCTCCGCTGCCAGAGCAGGGGCCACACAGGAAACAATAGCAAGTGTGAGGAACTTGTATGAGACCATTACGAATTGAGAGAATGGTATCTGAAGGCTGTTAAAAGGTATGAAGAAGTGGGAAATTGGAATGGTAAGCTCAATGGCAAATTAAGTGCTTTCTAGAACCAGGGGAAGATGCTGCCTTCTTAAATAAAACAGAAGAAAAGCCATCGCTTGGCAATGTGACTGGAATGCAGACTTGATCCACATAATATTGGCCCTGCGATTGGCGATCAGGCCCACTGTATGCTTGTGTTGTACAGCTTCTGAGTAGCTGGCTTGGACCTTATGCAACTACTATCTGGTCTTGCTCAGCTCAGCCATGCCCTTGTTCATGCTGGAAATTTGACTAATTGCCCCATAACGAATCAATAGTGCGATCTAAACTTGTGATCTACAAAGGGGCTCTATTCCATTTTCTTCGTTTTCATTCTTGTTCTTCATTCTTCACATTCTTGACATGATCTGTTGAAGGTCAAGCCGGTTCAACACCTGGCTTCTAAGGCTGCGATCGATATCACCTGATCAACTGGCCAGATCTCTCATTCCGGCCGAAATGATGCTGTCAGATGAGTGCGTGTTCATCCGAGGGACACCCCGCAGATAAATGAGATATTTCAAAATTGCCCCGCTTTACACCGCTTGTTTGTGTTGTGATATGTCGTATCGTAACGGAATCAATTCCTACCCTCACGGAATTGCCAGCTTTGATTGGAAATCAATCTGGAGGTTGCATGTGTATATAAACCCTCAAGTTTTCTGTCCAGAAGAAAAACAAGCAATCTTCCTCTGAATTACAACAGTTTTTTTTTACCGTTCGCGTTACTTCTCTTTGTTGTGTTTACATCTTTGTTTGTGTATTTAAGACCGCTACTGATCATATCTGGATGATTATGCGAATTCTAGGTGAACCTTGACCTGCAGACTCGATCCCTCGAGGCAAAGCCCGTCCTCGAGCGAATAGTCTGTGATTCGTCTCAACCCACAACATCCTTGGTCTAGCACATGACTAATGTAGTCATAGACCCTGTATGCCGACAGTTATGAGCCCGGTTTCCGATAGAAACATTAGAAAATTGAATATTAGGATAGAAGGAGGGAGACATGATAGTTGAGTCGATGACCTTGAGCATTAGAGCGAGTGTAAAGCCTTTGACCATTTAGGTTTAGCGTTAGCCACGAAACCCGTACCCTTTGGGACTAGCGTGGGTATCTGTCTAGATTTCCACCAACTTTAAAGGGCTTTTGCACCACATCTACACGTCCAATGAAACTCTAGTTAGTATTGCTGGAAGTCTTATTCCTTGCACTACAAAATGGTAAAAAGTACGTTTCTTTCACCTAAAATCTAAAGGTTCTGTTGGTGTCGTAACTTGGCTTATAGAATGGTGGTGTATACCATGGTGTAGAATATATATTCTATTCCAACCACTGCTACACTGGCACAGATAGAGACGGATGAAATATTTTGGCCCGCACGGGGCACCTGCGGTCTGAACACTGGCGATGTAGACCTCGTTGACGGAGGGCTACGGCGCCGTGAGGGCTGCAGGCGGGCCCGTGGCACTCCGTATATTCTAGGAGGAAAATAGCTATGCGGGAGCATACGTGGTATATACATGAGGGGGGTTCCGCGGTGGGCGGGAAGAAGCCGTCGCGGAGAGAGCCCGGCTCTCCCTCGAAACGGCGATGTCCTTTTCGAGGGAGGGGCAGGCCAGGCGATATTTGTGTGCGATGTCCAGCACGGAATATCGTGGGCCCGACGCACGGGGCTCTCATGCAACAGTCCCGAATAGAGGGAGAAGTTTTATTGGGGTTGCCTCGTGTTGGCCACGCTATCTCACGTGACATCTACACCGACATTTCGGAGGGCTCCTTCCTACAACTGCCTCTGAAGAGTCAGTTGCTTGCTTCTGGTGGTAGCTTGTCGTCTCTCACGCAGTCAAGGCTCGATTTTGTCCCTCCCACCTCCCCTCTGTATATAGAAACCAGTATTGCAATATACAGACACATTGCCTCCCTACGAGGGGAGCGCGGACGGGCCTTCTCTGACGCTACAGTCTAATGCGTTTACGCATAAGACCGCAGCGACAGGTGACCCGTTACGGCCAAACTGTACACGTTTTCTGTTCTCTTCTTGACTGCGAGAGGTCACCAATAAAACATATCATTTCACGTTTAACTATCTAATGTCAAAATTTTACAGACCACCACTTAATTTTTGATTTATCTCAAATTTAACTACATGCAACGGTATAATGTTAAGATGAGTATACATTTTCCTTAAATGTTTTCTCAAAATACAAATTATTATGAGTGACTTGAAATATGGTAGTTCATACAGAACCAAACCTTCATACAGAACCAAACCAAAACACATGTGATTAATGCATAAAAATCACGCCAAGTTAGGCAGAAAATGAGTCCCATGGGATGGGAGGTGGGAGCAACCTTGCTCCCACGGGTGTCCCATTTGGAAGAAGTTCCCCCTATGGGTTAGAGAAAATTCTTCTACGGTGACACGGTTACGCCCGGCCCGATATGATTGTAAAATGACCAAAAGCGATGCACTTAGACGTCAAACTCAGCACATGGTCGCCTTTCCCAGAAGCTGAATTTGTCTTAGGTCGATCGATGTATCATCACTGGCTTCCGGCTTGGAATTTGCAAAGTCTACACCATTGTAAGCGTCGATCCATAAAGTTATTTGGAAAAAGAAAGCTAATAATTTGATGATGGTAAAGTAAGCCAGACAAAATAAGACTGCTTGGGGAAGGCTCTATTGCCAATGACAAAATTAGGCATGACGTGTAGCAGCCATTCAGCATGTAACTAAGGCTACTTAGGGCATGGTATGTGGGTCAAATTGCGGAGCCTGGATGTTCCTGAGCTGCATTTTATCCCCAGAGAGGAGAGGCTCAACCTTCATAATAGATGCTAATTCGTTGGCCCAGCTCGCATGCATATCTCCTGTTTATTTTAGCAGGTAAGGTCAATGAGAAGCACCCTATTTGTAAGAGGGAAATAGCTAGGCCTTTTCAGTTCAAACGGATTTGGAAGGTATAAGCCCATAATCTGGGAAATGGCTAATTCCGTTCGCTTTAATATCATTCCAGAAGCCCCTAGCATCCTAGCATCATTTTCAAATTCTTCGTATGGATATGATCTGCAATCTTCTGGATGATCATTATTGTAGATCCACCATGTAAGTCATGATGCATTCCGGATCGACAGCAGACATTCTTAACGATCAAGATTAACGTCACATTTCTGAAATTCCTAGCTCACAACGAAAATCTCCACTTAAGGCTGCTTTGGATACTATTCATGTCCGAAACAATATTTATACGCCGATGTTCGCCTGGTTCAACCTATTCCTACACAATCCAAGCTAGCATTACCCGCCCCAAAAAGCTATCCACACGCACCCGGTAGAGTCTTTTCTTTCAGCATTCGACTTGTTAAGATTTGTCCTAACTGCCCTACATCCAGAAAATGAAGTTCATTTTGATGTCCCTCGTCCTTGCGGCCACTGCTCTTGCCGGAAAGGATGGGCACGACAGCGATAAAGTCTGCAAGAGTGGCCAGAGTGTTGTCTGCTCCAAAAATGGAAGTGGTCTTCTGACCCTCGGAAACGTTGCGACAGGTGCACTGGGCGTCGACTGCTCTGGCGGCGATGTTTATTGCTGTGATGACAAAGATGTTGCGGTAAGAGCTGCCGAAGAAAATCTACATTGTCAATTACTAAAAAAACCACAGAAGGGACTCATTAACCTGGATGTAAATGCCCAGTGCAGTCTTAACCATGTCCTCTAAGCATTGATCACTCTTGCTGTGTTCTCGGCTGGGCTTCACTCTTTTGTAATTCCGAAGGTCGCCTTTCTCGTCATATTTGATTAATGGGCTCTGTCGCCCAAGATATCGACGAGATTAGTTATGACAGAACACTTTTTATATAGCCCCTAACAGCCAATATCAGAATTTTTGTTTCATAAATACACTCCGCCTTAGTATCTACATTAAGAAGATACATAGTTAGCCCAGGTACTAGAGCTTTAGTTCTATTTTACCCCTCTCTATTCAACTTAGAGCCTTGTTTTTTGAGAAACTAGATATTGAAGAGGGGAACGCTCGATGGCAGCACGCGCTGAGACGTGCATGTCGATTTAGCAGAAACCACCACAAAACACACGCTTAGCTGTCAGGAAATAGCGAGAAACCCGAATGTAGGGGTCAGGTCGGGGAGGTGTAAGAAGGTGTATTCTAGAACTAGCTATATGGCCACCGTATACTGCCGGCTATGTCACATAACATGGATGGCACCCATGTAGTAGGGGGAGGGGGTCTCCCCACTACAATATATAGAGGATATGTCAGCGAATTTATTCATCCTAACCAGGAAAGGCGTGAAAGAATTATGCAATTCAGGGTAGTCAGGGTCGTAGTCAGGGTGACCCTGACGAGATTTTATGACCCTGAAGGTCGGTCCGGGTCGTAAGGCTCGGAACCGGAACCGTCCAGGTTCAGGTCGCGAGTCGGTAGGAGGGACCCAATATCAGGGTCGTGGCGAGGTCTAGTCGTGCCCCAGAAGTTCCGAGGACGCCAAATTCACGACCGAGTCGGCCACACAACTAAAAATCGCGTTCCGACGCTTACCCACCATCTTCAACCACCCCACCATGCCACCAACACGCGTTCGATCAAACCGAGATTCGATTGAACAGGAAGGCCGAATCCTCCTAGCTATCAGAGATATTCAGAAAGGCTCTACCGACTCTATGCGCACAATCGCAGCGGGTTATCAGGTACCTCGCACTACGCTACAGGACCTTGTCAACGGCTACCATTTTCGAGCTGAGATACGCGCTAATAGTCATAAATTGACTAAATTTGAAGAAGATCCACTTGTACAGTGGATACTCCCTATGGATTCACGTGGTGCAGTGCCTAGGCCCTCTACTGTGAGAGAAATGGCTAATACATATTCTACTTGCCGACCGTGGACAGACCCCTCCCAACTGTTAGAATCAATTGGGTGTCCAAGCTTATTGAACGCCGAGAAGAGCTTCGAACACGTTTTTCAAGGCGCTATGGTTACCTACGTGCCCAGAATGACCGTCCTGTTGAGTTTCAGCACTCTTCAATGCCGCTGAGGCTCCGATGGCTATCTTGCCATCCCCCCTGAGACGCGCTAAGCCTTATATGGTAACGCGGACAATTGGGGAGCGTGTAAAGCACGCTTCCATTCAGGGGTTACTTTAGACATCTCCAATCTTCAATCCTTAATATCACTCCATTGCTGGCATGCACACATCGCTCCTCCTAGATCCTATCCCTCATCTCAACACATCCAAAGGCCCTACGTGAATGGTTTAAAACCGTTCAATCTGTAATCGATAAGAACGGCATCTAATCAGAGGATATATATAACTTTGATGGGACCGGTTTTACGATGGCCTTATATCAGCACAAAAGGGTGATTACTCGAGCCGAGTATCATAGTCAACGGTCTACAACCAAGAAATCGAGAAAAGGAGACTATTATCGAGTCCATAAGTGCGGCTGGTTTTGCTCTCCCACCATGCATAATCTTTAACGCTAAAAACCACAACACTCGTTGGCTTGATGGGCTTCCGAAAGACTGGTAAATTGAAGTCTCTCTAAATGGCTGGACTTCAGATGAAACTAGCATTGGATGGCCTCAGAATCTATTCATCCCATTCACCTCAACTCGGATAAAAAGAAAACATCGCCTTCTAATTTTTGATCGCCATGGTAGTGATCTCACGCCTCAATTCGCCGAACTTGTGCTGAAAACTCGATCATCCCATCTCCTTGAACCTCTAGATATTAGATATTTTGCTGTTCTTAAGCGTGCCTATGGTCGCCTGATGTTCCAGGAGTGAGAGCATGTTCTGAATTTCCGTCCCATGGACCGATAATCTGGCTTGGATGAGAATTGCCATCAAAACCTAAGTGGTCATTGTGGATGTCGATTGATAAGTATGGCCGAAGCAGAGGTGTAATGTTAGCAAGTTCCTGTCCGCTTAAGTTTGGAGCCACGGCATATTGATAGGGACAGGTGGATATTACAGAATGTTAAAACGCTACTATTTTAACCGCTATTCTGTCTAGCCTTTATAATAGTTGAGTGTAACCTTCCAGTCTAGTTTCTAATTATAGTATCTTATAAATGTCTTCAAATTTACAAAACGGAGCTACTACTATGAGGGGCAAGGTACAAAAGGAGTTACTCTCCCGTAGTGTGTGCTTAGGATGTGCAAGAGAATCTCGCTATTATAGACAGAAAAGGAGACACTGGGCGCAACTTTGAAGGCACCCTGGGGATGGTAAGCAATGACGAGGGTGGGTATCTGGGAGACCCAGTGACGCGGAATGAGGTCCATCATGTCCATCTCCTTCTCAATGATGCAGGGCTTAATGTTAATCAGGGCACTCTGAGCCACAGGAGCCTGCTTCGACATGAAATGTTATCCTCGTCACCGCTCTTGTTGCCGCCCTTTGTGCGGGAGTCCTGGTGTTGAGCGCGGTCCTCAGATTGTCGAAATTGGTCTCTGCGATCTGCTAGATTTTGCCAGCACCACCTGACTCCCTCCCCGAGATATACCCATCCCACTCGAAGTGTACTAGGTAGTGCCGATCCCAAAGGTCGTACCGAATAATATGCTGATGCGATTCAGTGTCCCCTAACCGGGCTCCCATAATACTAGTCGAGAAAGGTGTGGCAGTAGCCACAAACATTTAGGGATTCGACTAGTGGGCGAGTTCTCGCGGCGGACGAAGAAGACAGTAGTGCCCACGCGGTTCATCACGAAGCGATAATCCTGGTCCACGCCGCGCAGACACCAGGACAGGGCTCCCTAGCATGCTGAAGCAGGTGACAATGTCCACCGCGCTCGGGATCCTGCCTTCGGACGGCCTCGCAGGCGGAGTCCCACAGGAAGGCAGGCGACCGGGCGGCGCCGAGGTCTTACAAATACTCTTCCGGGTCGGGAGGGGCGTAATCGCTGGCCTATGGGACGGGCGTCCATCATGGAGGTTAGTGATTTGCGGTCACATTTCCTTTCCCTCTAGAAGGACAAAGAAACACCCACTGGGAACAATGACTGACAGATCTGCTTGGACGAGCCAGGAGCAGGAGGCCCTGTCAGCGCACTCTGGGTTGTCGGGGCTTACCTGCAGCTTGTCTCGCTTGATCTCCACCAGCAGCCAATGGTATGGTGGGGCTGCTGACAGCGGTACAGGCACAGGCACAGGAGTTGGTGTGGGGACAGTGTCCACTCGCCGAAGCGGCTCCTGCAAGAACTCCGCTGGGGTTGCGATGATGAAGCTCTCTGCATTTTGTTGACTTTTTCACAGACGCGGGTTTCGGGAAGGTAGGGATAGAGAAGAGCAGAAGTAGAGGAGGGGAGGGGAGATGGGGACGAAACCTGCGATGCCGGCATTTCCCAACACAGACCGCTGTGTTTGGGGAAGAATGTCGGACTTTAGGATATCGGTATCGACTAGTACTCGTGAGGGGCCAATTGAACCATCTCAGCCATCGATTCATTGACTGAAGAACTATCTGTCGGCTCCCGTTCAAGATGCCATCTATTCAGGGTTTTTTAGTGTGTTACAGCGCTGCTTTTCCGAGAATACCCGATTACCATGCAAAACAGGTAGGAGATTGGGTATCTGCTGAATCATCCTGCTCCTGATTGTAATATCAGTCTCTCCGATCGACAGCATATAATTTCTTATATTCGCCGCTACACAACGGTGCAGCGCTTAAATTATCATTCCAAGCTGGCACCACAAGACTCACATAAAGATGTGCTCAACGTCACAGGACATTCCCTCTAATGGGGGAGCGGACGAGGTGGAGAAGTATCTGTACCTCGGCATTCCTTTCGGTATTGAGCCGAATTTATTAGACTGGTTCTGGGTGTGAAAAGCAGTCTTGGCTCGTTGTACTTAACAGGCTCTTGCTTTACATCTCTTCGGCATTTACTATACACGGAAAATATTCTTCTATACCAACCAAACTGGACTATGGACGCAATGGAAGCCCGGATCAAAGACGGTACCTAGTTGCATTTTAACTAAAGCAATTCTAGGGGTCCCTTCCCGACAGGTTCAGGGTATGCAGCAGGAGAGACCCGTGGAATGTTGAGCCTGGAGATGGCACGAATGCGATGGCAAGCTAAACAGAAAGGACAGTAGGTTAGTAACCATAATCTAACCCTCCCTAACCCTAAGCACCCGCTTTTTGCTCGTCCTATGCAATAGCTTGCTACATAGTGTATCTTACTTGTACCAATACAATACGTCTAATGTTCAGGTACAAAATTCTGTTGAATATCTGTGTTGGGCCATGTTGGTTTGGTACTATGAAAACGTAGTACGTCTAATCGCGTATCATTCTCCAGTTCACGGGCTCAATGGCCTTTGGTACATAGGCCTTGCAGTAGAGACACAACAAAGTCGGCGCGTCGGCTCTCGTTTAGAATCCATAGCTCGTCTAACTGACCTCCGTTATGACACAATGGAAGAGAAGTGAGGCTCTTGTTTACAGGAGCTGGCTAAGCTGTTTGCCCATTGGACACAGGAGTCCGCTCATTCCACTGTTCCAGCGGGCTCTTCATGGTCGTTTCCGGGAACCTGGGGTCTCTCTGCCAGGGAAGGAAATCACTGCTCTCCATGAGGAACTTGAGCACGGCAGCTTCCATTTCGCGACGCAAGACCGCGTACTCGGGCACCTCGGCCAAATTTTGCAGCTCCTCGGGATCGTTCTCGCGACTGTAAAGCTCCGGTGGCTCATATAGACGGTAGATGTAAGTCCATTTCTTGCTGCGGCATGATACGGCCTTACCCACCAGCTCCGTGTTGTTGTGCTGCAGCGCTCCCTTGATGTCTGTTGCCATCGTTAGCTTGGATCCAAATCAATAAAGGCCGTTGCAGATGCCTCTTACCATATGGGTACGGCCCTTGTTCCAACAGTGGCTCCTCTGACGTCAGGAAGCCGCCTTCAGTAAAGGCATACTTGCGATGCGGAACGACTTCTTTCCCACCCTTGAGTAAAGCGTCCGCAAAGGACTTGCCACAGTGAGGGAAGTGCTCGCCAATCCCGGTAAACTCAAAAACGGTCGGCAAAAGGTCCACCATTTCCGACATCTCATCGTATACCACCCCTTCTGGCAGGCCTCCGCCACCAATGATGAGCGGCTCACGGGTCAAAGACTCAGACAGGCCCGCAGGCCACTTCTCAATCAAGCCATAGTCACCAAGGTACTCCCCGTGGTCGGTGAAGAACATGGAGATGGTGCTATCCCAGACGCCAATGTCCTTTGCCTTCTGGATGACGCGGCCAAACTGGTCATCGAGTCTCGTAATCATACCGTAGTATGTGGCCATGATCTCGCGCCACATCTCAGGGGTGGCTCGGGCAGTGCCGTACTGTTCGCGGATGGCTTGCATGTATCTTGGCTCGTATCCCGTCTGTCACGTTATCAGCAAGATGCGCGCATGCAGCAAGTCGTGTGGAAAGAATGTTACCTTTTTCTCTTTGGGCGCAGGAGCCGGCATGTCGTCCCTGCCGTACATGGAAAAGTACGGCTCTTCCACCATAAAGGGGCAGTGAGGGAAGATCAAGGGCATAAAAAGAACCCAGGGCTTGCCGGTAGGTGGACGCTCCATCCATTTGATGGCCAACCTGACCACGGCTTCATCGTAGTCCACGGCTTCCTGTGCGTTCCTCCACCCTTTGTAAAAAAAGCGGTTCCAGATGTTGTTCTTGTCCTCTTCGGTGGGTGGCTTGTTAAACTTGGGCATGAACTCTAGGGTCTCGAGGAAGCCATATTCGTCCATGGACAGCTCGGTGACTGTAGGCGCGAAAGTGTCACCCCGAGGCGCAAGGCAGGCGATGTGGTAACCAGCCTCCTCCTTCATCGAACGAAACACGTTGAGCTCCCATGGCTTGATGAGGTTGTCAATGGAGCGGTGGCCGGAGACATGGGGGTAGTTGCCAGTGAAGATGCTGCATCGAGACTGCGTGCACACCGAGGCCTGAACCCAGCAGTTTGAGAAGAGAGTGCCTTGTTTCGCAAAAGCATCGATATTAGGAGTCTTGACGTGCTGTTGAATTGTCAGAACCTTCCTCCAGGGACTGGGGGATTGCGGAAACAACTCGGCGTGACAGCGGGACGGCGTACCTTGTTACCAGTGCATCCCAACGAGTCATACCGGAGCTGATCGGGCATGAAGATAATAAAGTTGGGTTTCTCGACTTTCAATCCATTGCTGGGCTTTGCAGGCAACCTGTGAGGAGGATGCTGTTTCGGCGAGACCAGCCCTTGTTGCTTGCAGCCATCTTGTTGAGAACTTGGGGAATCTTCAAGATGAGGATGCCACTACGAGTTCCCGTCTGTTCACACAGATGTCTAAGTCATGCCAGGACCTCTCAGGCGAGAAAGTCCAAGTCTTCAATTGATCTGCCGTCGTAGAAGTGTTCCCACGTCTAGAGTCGTGGATCGTGCACCGACCTCCGAGTTCCGGCTTCGCGGGGCAGATTACGAACTCGGGGGAGACGAATGAGCTGCAAGCAGCCAATATCAGATCTGCACCAACAAGGTTCCACCCTGCTTAGATCAAGCTTATTAAAGCGTGGGGTAGTCCATGGCGGCATGCTCGGGGTACGGAGAGCATCCGCTTTTCAGAGCCAGAGTCATGACCCCCGAGTTCCGGTGACGCATACTCTGTACGGAAATACCCAATGCACATGGCTACATGCGGCTGATTGGTGACCGGCCCATCCCCAACTTTTTACCCCATTGTCACTCGCTTGCATCACAGTGTCTGTTGTTCCAAGCCTTGCTCTAGGTCTCGTCACGCTGGACCGTTGCCGCTGCACCCGAGTGGAAACCCCAGCACGTCGGTTTGCCCAATGCAGCCTGGCCATGTAAGGCTTGACCCCTGGAGTCTGAGCGCTTTGCCTCACCAATCACTTCGGTAGTACATGAAAGGGTGCAGTATCTGTGCAATGACTCGACCTCACCTACTATGGCCGTGAATCCTGGTTTCTCAGATGTGTAGATATGAACTTCTTCCATGTTTATGCAGACTGACTAGTGTGTGTTGGCCCAGCCCGGGAACTCTACGTTGACCATGCCCGTCTCCATGAAGTATCGCTCCCACAGCTTCTCCAGCTCCTTCATGATCCCCACCTCTGTCTCACTCAGATCCTTCATCTCGGCGGGGTCATCCTCCACGTTGTACAGCTGCCAGCCATCCTTGCCCTTGGGTGGGGGAATGTACACGGCCTTCCAGCGGCCCATCCTGATGGCCCGCATCCCGTAGAGCTCCCACCTGTGGACATGGCTGTCCTCGCCGTGAACAGAGTTCTCCGCCTGTCCGTCGGCGTTGGATCCCAGGGCCCCGAGATGCTTGACCCAGCTTTTGCCCCGGGGCTCCACGACATCCCTGTTGCGGAATCGTGTGCCTGGGTGCTTCACCTCTGCGAGCTCCAGGATTGTGGGCATGATATCCATGGCTGTTGTGAATGCGTGCGTGATGGCCCCAGCCTTGGGCGCCAGAGGAGGGTAGTGTAGGAGACAGGGGCAACGGATGCCGCCTTCCGTCGACTGCCCCTTGGTGCCGCGACTGGGCGCCGTAGCAGCACAGGCCCATCGTGGCCCGTACCAAATCCACGAATCAGGGTTGCCAATGTTCTCTAGGTTGTTGTTGTAGTGCTTATTGATGACCGATGCCATCGTGTCGGCCCCTCCCATGATGGGTGCAGCTTCCAGCGCGGCCCCTTCCGCGCCGTTGTCGCTCATAAAGAGGATAAAGGTGTTGTCGAGCTCACCGGTCTTGGTCAGGTAGTCCACGATACGACCAATGTTGGTATCGAGTAGTTCAACCATGGCAGCAAACGTCTCCATCTTGCGCGCCGACTCGGAGCGTTCCGAGTCTGTCAGTTCCTCCCAGGGCGGCCCGAGTCGGCCCTCGGGGGGAGCGTGGTCGACGCCGGGCTTTACGAGCCCAAGATCTTGCAAGCGTTTGAGTCGTGACTGCGTCAACGCATCTGGTCCCTTGTCGTAGACTCCGCGATATTTGTCAATGATATCCTGGGGTGCCTGTAGCGGCCAGTGAGGTGCCGTGTAAGTCATGCAGGCAAAGAAAGGCTGCTCAGCCTCCTCTGCCGTCCTGTTCTCCAGGAAGCCCAGCGCCTTATCCGTGAATGTTTTTGCAGAATAGAACTCCTTGGGGAGGTCGGTGTCGAAGTTAAGAAATTTGTCTCCTTCCATCCAGAACTTCTTGTTGGCCATGGCCGGCAAGAAAAAACTCATTGTCCTTGAACTGCGGCTCCCAGCCATAATGATTGTGTGCTCCAGGAAGATACGAGAAACTTTTGGTGAAGCCTCTTGAGCAAGGTGCCAGATCTTTGGTGAGACCGAGATGCCTATGCAGACGAGATTCAATCATTAGCAGGGCTTACATCAATGATTCGTCAGAGACACGCACCATTTTCCAGACAGCATGGTGAAATAGCCAGCATCTTGTAGAATCTCCGGGAGAGCAGCTACACGCAAATTGAGGTAACCCTCGTATCCTGGCTGATCACGGAGCCAGATCTTGTGTGGTGTTCCGGTTGCCTCACTCATTTGACCGAGACCAGCGATGTGGTTGTCTGTTCCGGAGAACAGCATCGCTCTCGTTGGCGAGCATGCTGCTGCCGTGTGGAAGTTGGTCATGCGAATTCCATCTTGTGCTAGCTTATCCAGGACCGGCGTCTTGATTTCGCTTCCGTACGGAGAAATATCGCTGAAGCCGAGGTCATCTGCAATGAGTATCAGGAAATTGGGGTGTTTCGAGGCCATCTTCGGGTTCGTCGAAGCTGCAGGTAATTGGTCTGGGCCAAGAGTTACTCGTGTAAGTCGTCACAGATCAAGGAAGTTCTGTCGGCTTTGGGAAATCTTACCGACAACCAAAAAGCTTTGATTTCAGCTTGCACCTTTCAATACTTTCAATATTTGCCTTGGCCGATGCATCGTGGGAAGAAGTCGACTCATTCGAGGACGCAAAGACGCGACTAATAGTTTAGTACAAGAGTAGCGTGCCGATGGTCTGTCGGATGTGACATTAGCTCGAGGAAGACCGAGTAGCGGCGCAAAGTACCCCCGAGAAGCGGATCGCGGCTCCAGTCACCCAGTGACGCAGCAGTTGGCCTCCGGTGACCCCGTCGGTTTACCTGTTGTCTCTGTTCTCTCTAGTCTCCATTCTCGATCGTTCGGACGCGGGGGCCCGTCACGATGCACGAGGGACTTTGTTGTGATCAGGGCTGGGCAAATTTTCACCCCCCTTTGACAGCGCTCCTTGTCCGCAACCGCCGACTTCCCTCATAATTGAAGCCTGTTGGGTCTAAAACTGTAGCCTTTGGGGCGGGGATCGAGTCTGCGTGTTTCACCTTGACCCAACGCCCGTCGGAAGATCCTACGACCCCATGGGGTCCGGGGTTGTTGCCTTTGGTCTGCCATCTCTGCTTCCAATCAGGTATATACGGCCTTGCCTATCTACGATGCGTCGCGAGGTATCCGCAATCCATGTCCTGGTCCCCATCTTCTTCTCTTCGCCCATCTCTACTAGGTTGATAATTTCCATCTCATCAGTCAATTGAAGAGCCCATCATTCATTCCCTCAAAATGCCTGCCGGCAACGACATCGGGCAGCTGTCCCTGCGACAGGCTTACAAGTGCTTCAACAAGAAGTTGTTGCTCACTTGCTGCCTCGTCGCCATCTCGCCTTTCAACTATGGCTTCGACAACCAAGGTTTCTCCAGCATCCAGAGCATGGACTACTTCGACAAGCAGTTCGGCGACTATGATCCCAAGACCAAAGCGTGGTACCTGCCCACGTGGTGGCTGTCCATCTTCAACGCTGTGCCCTTTGCAAGCTTCTTCTGTGGCATCATCTGCGGCAGTATCATCAGTAAGAAGTTTGGACGCCGAGCTTGCATCTTCTTCATGGCTTGCTGGGCCCTCATGTCTGCCTCTGTCATCATCTCCGCTAGATCCAGGGGTCAGATCCTTGCTGGCCGTATCCTCAACTGTACGTGGTCACTCCTGTCCAAAAAAAAAAACCTTGCATCTTTTATCTGTACCTCGACTCAACAGAACTGATGGTGTGACTGCCTAGTCTTCTACGTCGGCATGGAACTCGTCTGCATCGCCGTCTACCAATCCGAAATTACACCCCGCAAGGTTCGAGGTGTGACCGTCGGTGCTTACCACGTTGCCTTGACCGTAAAGCTCAGACCTTCTATAAGACTGAACAAGACAAGTCTTACTAACGCCCTTAGACTGGCGGATTGATCTTGAACTCTCTCGCGGCTGGCACAAAGGAGATTAAGAGCAACGCCTCATGGATTATCCCCTTCGGTCTCTTCTTCACCATCCCTACCATTATTGTGTCCACAATCTGGTTCCTTCCGGAGGTATGCCGTTCTTCTTTATTCCTCTTGATGCAGATCACATTGGATGCTGACGACCGTCATAGTCTCCCAGATGTCTCATCATGCAAGAACGAACCGAGCAGGCCCGCAAGAACCTGCACGTGCTCCGTGTCGGTGCCTTAACCGAAGAACAAATCGAGGAAGAGTGGCAGCAAATGCTGCTTGGTATCAGACAAGAAGAAGCCATCAGCAAAAAGGGGTGTAATGTCTCTTCGTCGGCGCCAACAAGTGCCGCACCCTCACTGTCATCTTCATCAACGTCTTCCTCCAGTGCACGGGTCAGCAGTTCGCGTCCACTTATGGTGCCCTTTACATCAAGTGACTGCACTCCATCAGTCAGTTCTACATGCTCATCATCATGGCCATCATCAACATGTTCCTGGGCTTCGTGGTCATATACGCCCAGGATCGCATCGGCCGCAGAAAGCTGCTTTTCATTGGAGGGGGTGTTCAGGCCTCAGCCATGATTTGCATGGGGGGTCTGGGCACAGCGCCTGACCAGTCACTGCCCATCCGCAATGCCGTGGTGTCCATGATGGTCATTTACATTTCCGGCTACACTGCTGGCTGGGCGGGTGTCACGCAAACCATGAACGCCGAGATCCCTAGCACGGAACTGCGTGCCGCAACATTCCGCGTGGCTTCCATCACTGCTGTTGTTTGCCAGTAAGCTGTTCTTCACCTTGCTTCGTTACTTTGAATCTATTGACCCGTCTGTGTTCCAGGATCGTCATGACCTTTGTCATCCCCTATCTTCTCAACGCGCCGTACGCTGCTCTGCACGTCAAGACGGGCTTCATCTTTGGGGCCATCACCGTTTGCGGCCTTGTGTTCACGTACATGTTCGTGCCGGACTGCAGGGGCAGGTCGCTTGAAGATATCGACGTCCTGTTCCACTCAAGTGTTCCCGCACGTCGGTTCCACAAGGTTGACGTGGGCACGTTGCGCGAGCACATAGACGGACATGATATGAAGCACGTGGAAACGCTCAAAGATGAGACAGTGACTCACACCGAGGAGGCAAAGCCTCAGGTCTAAAGTTACGAGGATATGATGACGGCTTCTGCTATGAGAAGTGGTGTGCACCACCAGCGCTAGGTAAAGAACAACAAAGACTTGTCTAGATTACAAACGAAATAAACTATTCTTATGAACGACATTACATCTCGAAAGGGAAAGGATGGTGCTTTATTCAGGTGTTACCTGTGATAATTTTTCTCATTCAAACAATGTCCGAACCTGAAGCTAAAATATGTAGCTCCGCAAATGCGGCGAGTAAACGTGCTTTACTCCCCAGCCTTAAGTCCCTAAGTCTACATATCGGTCTGGAAGACATGCACCGAACAAAGGAAATAGCAACTCTCAGTGTTTTTTTTTTTCTGTTCCCTTGAGTTGGTGAACGGCTAAGGCCATACGAAAACCTTGACAGGCGGAATGACTTGCAGGTAAGATGATGAAAACTCGGCAAGCATCTGCGATCAGATCATTTGGACCTCGGAGAGCGGGGTTTTTCCATTGAATTGTCTTTCGTCCAAGGCGTGATCGCTTAGCCATGGGTGTATCGGGGGCTCTGCAATGCTATACGATGTCTTGGAAGTCTCGATTCGGCGGACCCAGTGGGCAGACGGCAGAGCAGGCTGCTGATGAGAGAATCCACCCGGAAAGCACGTCAACCGGCAGTCGGGGAATCTTGCAGCGCCCGAGATCCGCACACGGGTCTACGAGTTCCGGCCGGCATGTCTCTGCCAAGACGCGGCCTGTGAGAAATCAGGTGCCATGCATTGGGGGGACTTCGGCAATTAAAGCAGATTCTCGCGGGTCCGAAGTCCCCCAACATGGAGGATCCTGGAGAAGCTCCGACCCCACGGGGCTATGCGGGGTAAGCTCTCCATTGCGTGATGTCTCCTTGAGAAGCTTCACCCTGTATAGTCTGTTGCATTTCGAGCCAAGGCGCCGGTGTCGTGCAGGCGGAAGTCGGAAATCAATGCCCGGCCCTCTCGCCCTCCATCGATCATCTCTGGCTCTAGCGCTTTCGCTACCATGTGTATAAGAAGAAAAATGCTTAAGCTGGCGGAAGCAAGACGTTCCTGTAGCCAACAGTCTTTGGACGACATCGTCTCTGAAGTTCCTGCCACGTTTGCATTTCATTGCTAAGCAGTCTCTACCAAAAATGAGGTCCTCACTTCTGTCCCTGGGCCTGCTTCTCAGTGGTGTCAGCCACTGCGCCGCTAACTGCGGCTCGGGTCCGGGCCACGGTCAGGGTCCCCACGATTCGAAAAAGCCTAATATTGTCTTCATCCTGAGTGACGACCAAGATGCTCGGCTTGGCTCAACAGACTTTCAGAGCGTGCTGCACAAAGAAATATTTGACAAAGGCATTCGATTCATCAACCATTTCGGCACGACTGCCCAGTGCTGCCCCAGCCGGGCTGGTCTCCTTCGTGGACAAGTGAGCCACAACACCAACATCACCCACGTCCATGGGCCAGGGTATGTGGTTCGGGCAAGACATCTACGCACTGATTACTGACATAATATCGAATCTAGTGGCAACTACGACAAATGGTACATCTCTGGCCAAGACAAGGATTACTTGCCCCAATGGCTCGCCAAGGCTGGCTACCGCAGCGAATGTAAGCGTTCATCCTCCGTACGCCACGGAACTGGCCGGTTTCGGCAGCTGATCTCGAAACCCAGATGCCGGTAAGCTCCTCAATGGGTACAACATAATCAACTACAACATTAGACCCAAGGGATGGCACTGGGTGGATGCACTGGTTAGTATCCTTAGGTCACCATCTGGAATGACTCTTTGAGCTTACACACTACTCAGCTTGATCCCTACACTACATACTACAATGTGCCAGTGCTGTCCCAGAATGGCGAGCGCCCAACATACTACAAGGGATGGCACTCCACCGATGTGATTCGCATCAAAGCGTAAGGTTTTCTCCTTGTCCAACTTGAAAGGGTAACATGTACTAATTGCTGATGCAGACTGGACCGCCTCGAGCGTCTTGCCTCACAAGACCAGCCTTTCTACCTTCAGATCGCACCCTATTCCTGTCACATTGAGAATGACCAGTACCGGGCCATCCCCCTCAAACGACACTTTGAGCTCTTTCAGGATGCCAAGGCGCCGCGGTACCCCAATTACAACCCCGAGGAGAAGTACCAGAAGAAGAAGGGCAGCTGGCTCCGGGATCTGCCACTGATGAACCAGTCATCGAGGGACTTTGCCGACTTTGCATTTAAGTCTCGTGCTCAATCTCTTCAGGGTGTTGATGAGATTATCGAGGATGTCATTGCCAAATTGGAGGAGAAGGGCATCCTTGATAACACTTATAGTAAGTTCAACCTACCCTTGGTGGTTTGTACGCCGGCAAAGGTCTAATAGGACAAAATTAGTCGTCTATTCATCGGACAACGGATACCACATTGGCCAAAACCGAGTGCCAGCTGGCAAGGCCGGCTTCTATGCCGAAGACACAAACCTGCCCTTTGGCGTGCGTGGTCCAGGCATCCCCGCAGGCGCCGTTTCCAAGACGCCCAGTGTGCACGTCGACCTGGCTCCTACTTTTCTAGATATCGCTGGCCTTCCCGAGGACGAGTGGCCCGACTTCTTGGACGGCGCCAGCTTGCTTGACCAGTGGAGACACCCGCACCAAAAGTACGGTGAAGGCCAAGGCGAGGGCAATTCCAAGGAGACGCTCAACATTGAGTTTTGGGGGCTCTGCATCTCCGAGTCGCCAAACACTGTCGACGTGGGATCTCCATTTAACAACAACAGCTACAAGACGCTTCGTATTCTCGGCGAAGAACAGGGCTGGCTGCTCTCTATCTGGTGCACGGGTGATATTGAGCTCTACGACACCATCAAGGATCCGTACGAGGTGAACAACATTGCCAGCTCGACCGAGTCTCAGCACATCAACATGCTGAACCGGCTTAACACACTCTTGCTGGTTACCAAATCCTGCGAAAAGGGTTCCTGCCGTGACCCCTGGGCCGTTTTCAACCCACCGGATGGCAGCAAGATCATCTCCCTGAAGCAGGCCCTGGATCCAAAGTATGACGACTTTTTCGCCTCGTTCCCCAAGGTCCAGTTCGGCGAGTGCATGCAATACCAGTATGTGCCCAACGAGGAGCCATACTATCCAGAGATCCCGGTCCATGCCAGGGAAGGGCTGGGCAGGGAAGCCCGGGGTCCCACGGACAACTATATCTCGACCAAGGGCAAGGTTACCATCAAGGACAGCACGTACCATGGCACCGAAGCGCAGAGGCACGGGACGCTCAAGGATGTATACGAGAATGCTCGTCCGCTAACCGACTCGGAGCTCGTGTCTGATGATACTGTTAGCTCGAAGCGGTTCGCGGCGGTTCCAGAGCGGGATCTTGTCGGCATGGGATTCGACTAAGAAGGGGATGCGGTGCTCTAGTCCACATATACCCAGCGATTTGTTCAAGTAGAGCAGCTTGGGCTGTCAAATCACAGAACAAACATGGCTTGTTTTGAATAAGGAAGCGTTGCAGCAGAAGCAACTAACTATATCATTTGTGAAACCGTAATTACATGGAAGCGGGTGGTATCAAGCACTTGTGCGTGGTATCAAGACGGATGTCTTCTAACGATTTTCACGCAAATCTGCCCCTACTGACCGAGTATCTTCGGCGTTTTCAACGCCCAGTGCCATGGGTGTTCACGCTCAGCATCCTCCCTCAAAGGGATGGATAACTTCAGGGCGGAGAAGCCTTTTATGAAGTAATGGGAGCTGAAAGACCTGAAGAGGTGCAGTAGCCAAGCGAATCGATTAGTGATATCAACGGTTGCATGAACATACATTTGATCTATGACTGCTTAAACAAAGGACTTCTTACTCCAACGCAGATGCGATATTTCTGTGACCTTTGACCGGCGCCTCACTCACAACCTGGTGTGCACTGGCTCGTCACCAATCTCGTACATCCTGTCCTCCAGCTTCTTGGTCATCTCTTTTACAATGTCCGCATACTTGGGCTCGTGGTAACAGTTGAAGAGCTCCAGCGGGTCTTCTTGGCAATCAAACAGCTCCCACTCCTTCTCCTCGCCGCCCGGCCGGGTGCCCTCGATGCCAAAGTCTTCATTGTACCAGTAGATCAGCTTGTAGCGCTGATCCCTGACACCATAGTGGGCGTACGCCTCGTGAATGATGTCGCGGTGCATCCAGTACCGGTGGTAGGCGACCTGTGGCCAGTCCTGGGGCGTCTTCTCTTGCGTGAGGGCGCGGAAGGAGAGCCCCTGCATGTACGACGGGATCTGCACATTGGCGAAGTCGAGGAAGGTTGGCGCAAAATCCACGTTGCAGATGATGTCGTTGCAGACCGTCTTGGGCTTGATCTCGCGCGGGAAACGCATCACGAAGGGCATCTGGAAACTCTCTTCGTACATGAAGCGCTTGTCGAACCAGCCGTGCTCTCCGAGGAAGAAGCCCTGGTCTGAGGTGTACATGACAATGGTGTTCTCTGCGAGCCCGTTCGCGTCGAGGTGGTCCAGCAACCGCCCGACATTGTCGTCAATGCTCTGGATGGTCCGCAGGTACCGCTGCATGTACCGTTGGAACTTGAACTCGGCCAGCTCCTGAGGGGTGGAGAAGGTAAACTCCTCGCCTGTCTGCTTGCATCGAAACTTGAGCTGGGTGACGTCCTCGGGCGCGGGCAGCTTCCTGTCTGTCCACCACCAGATGTCCACCATCTTGGTGCCGAGACGGCTCGCAGGACCCTCGGGCTGCACGATGCCCAAGTCGTTGTAGGTCAGGTCCTCTGCGACGCGCATCTTGGCCACCTTGGCCGCGTTGGCGCGGTTCTTGTAGTCGTCAGTAAACGTGTCTGGGAGGCGTACGGGATCCTTGTACAGATCCTTGTGTTTGTCGTCGTATTCCCATGACCTGTGAGGTGCCTTGTGGTGGCACATGAGGAAGAAGGGTCGGTCCTTGTCACGCTTTTCTATCCAGTCAATCGACTTGTCGGTGATGATGTCGGTAGCATAACCGGGGACTCTCTCCGTGCCGTTGGGCCCGTAGAACTCGGGGTCCCAGTACTCGCCCTGACCCGGAACGATGCTCCAGTGGTCGAAGCCGGTTGGGTTGTGGTCCTCTCCCTCTCCAAGATGCCACTTGCCAATCATGGCCGTCTGGTAATTTTGCGGAGAGGACTTCAGCTGCTTGGCAACGTTGGGCAGCCGCTTGTTGATCTTGGAATCGAGCGTCATGACGCCATTGACGTGGTTGTGAGTGCCACAGAGCACGGCAGCTCGCGAAGGTGTGCAGATGCTGTTTGTCACGTAACAGTGGTTGAAGAGCATCCCCTCGTTGGCAAGCCTGTCCAAGTTGGGCGTGTGATTGATGCCAGCACCATAGCAGGAAATGGACTTGGCAGCATGGTCATCAGCCATGATGAAGATGATGTTGGGGGGCTCTTGTTTCGCCATCTTGACGGTATTGCGGATTGGATAAGGGACAAGAGTAGTGCACGAGAGAAGATGTAAGTGCTGTTGAACTCTGTTGTCTTGCACCTGAGGCTCTCTTGCTTGTGAGGACACGGAGAGAGATGGGGGAGATGGAGAAAGATGGAGGAAAAAGTTTGCCTTGAGACAACTGGTGGGCAAGAAAGTTAGAAGGGTTCTAAAGAGTTGAAAGCGAGACCAAATCCCTTGGGACAGCCCGCGCTGCGAGTACATAGCTCCAACGGCTGCAGGAATTGGAGCTACCTCCGGATTCCGCAGATCCTAGAACGGAGGAGATGGTGGGGGAATGGCGGGGAGACGAGGCACTCGGCGATCGTCTTGCTTCGGCGAACGGAAGTCGGCGAGAGCTGATTGCATCTTGTGATTCCGTCCGCCGAGATTCGCGGACCCGTCCGAGTCTTGCGAGCTTGAACAAACTGCACTGCAACTGCATACAGTCTTGCATTGAGTTGAGCGCCCTCGTTACACAAAGTCTCCATCCGCTGGGGAGAACTCCTGCCATCGCCACGCATCATAGGATCCCCACATCACCGTACTGAAGGGCTCCATGTCGAATACCCCGCCTTCGGGCTGGGGGTTCTGTGCTTGCGACAGGCTGAGGAGCATGGCGGCGTCTGAGGGGTTCCCGATCATCGGCGGTTGCTCCGCAAGGGCATTGCGGTCTAGGCTGGGCCGTTGGCCAGCTGCCGCGTGCTCCAGACGATTCCTTGGGTGTTTCAGGGCAGCCCCTGGCTGCTGCCGGGAGGAGAGAGGCGGCCTGCACCGACAAAGCCGTACCGTGGTCCATCTCCATGGTGTCGGAGCTCTCGTCATCGAACCGAGCCCTGCGGAGGGCACTGTGGACTCCCAGGCTCTTGTGGCGCTGGACCGCCCGGGCGTAGCGTGGTTGCTGTGTGCGCCCCGACATTTGCTCCTCCTCGTCCGATGACTCTCGTGTCCGGGTATGCGTGCTTTGAGAGTACTTGTCAATGACACTCTCCAAGTCCCGGACCGTGTGCTGCATTGTAACCGAGCAGTTGTGCTCGAGTCTCCGTAGCGTGGTCAGCATTTGCACGGCCGCACGATAGGCGTCCTCAAACATGATGTTCTGGCCAGCAGGGAGTAGCGAAGATCGGCTGAGGAAGAGTAACAGTCGTGACGCATGGTAGCCGCCAATGACAATGTCCAGTGGCACCGCGACAATGTCCACGCGTAGGTTGTCGAGGTCAGAAAGCACCCTAATAATCTCTTGTGCGTGTTCGAGGCACGTTGCCGCGGCTTTGTGGACGTATTCGGGCGGACAGGCAGCCAGCACCGCATCGGGGGCTGCCTCTCGGTAGCCAGAGAGGAACAGCCTCTTTAGATCACAGTAGCACTGATGCCACGACAAATGGTTGATGACATAACGCAACAGCCATCTCGACCGCTTGTAGCCTTCCAGCCTGGAGCTGTCGTACGGCCAGGGCTTCACGGCGTGCAGGCGCGCATAGAGCCCGTCCACCGCGGCGATGAGCTGTGCGGCGCTGATGTGTCCTTGTGCGAGTGCGTGCCTGGTAAACTTCATGATGTCTCGTTTCAACATGGCTTGTCGAATGTACAGCTCGAGGAGTCCAGCTTCTTGAACCCCGTCGAGGGCCATGCTGGGCGATTGAAGCTGGTGTTCCGGCTCCAGGCTGGGCTCAGAGAATGACGGTGGGTGCTCGGTGTGGAAGTCCTCTTCGGCACAGGGCAGCTTGAGGTACGTAAACTCGTGCGTGCACGTCTCGGCTTCCGGCAGGCCGATGGAAAAGTAGCTGTCGACCAGCATGACCGACCACATGAGGCGTCGCCGTATCTCCTGCGACAAGTGGCTCAGGTCGATCCGCTCGTAATGGAGCCGCAGCGCACTGGCAAAGCGCGACACCATGGACAGGAGCATGTACGCCTTCTCGAAGTTCCCAATCTCCATGTGGTAAAGAACAATAAGCAGAAGCGCCTGCGTCTTGAAGACGGTGGGGCGCTCAATGGTTTGCCAGATGGTGTTCTCGGCCTCTTGCACCCACACCGTCGTCTGCACGGGATAGTACTTGTTGTACTTGAGCGACATGGCCGAGATGGAGCAGATGGCCCTCAGCAAGACCGGATCGAGGGTGGAGGCCAGACATCGGTGCGTGATGGACAGCTCGTTCAGAAAGGACGCAGCGGGTAACGGGTGTATGTGCCGAAAGAAGTCGTTGATGAGCTGGAGTTGTTCTCGCAACGGTGGCAAGGAGAGCACGCGACCAGCTTCAGGGAGCAAGGCGTCCACGTCCATAGAGTTGAACGCCGACTGGATCCAAGATGCGCTTCCAGCAGACGAGACGTGCGAGCGGGGCATCATGTTCTCGCTCGCTGTTGGCCCCGTCGCCGAATGCGACGCCATAAAGGATGCGGTGACGGGTGACACGTTGACGCCGTCACTGGGTTGCCCTGAGGCGGCCGAGGTGTGCGAAGACGCCTCGACCATGTTTGGGCAGTCATCGCGCCGCGATCGCTTGGTCTCCGGATACGTGCAAGGCTTGGCGCGGTCACGACAGGAGGCACAGGCCGGGTGCTCGCCGGAGCATTTGGACTTGCCCGCGCGACACTGCAGGCACGCGCGAGACTGTCGCTTTTTCGCGGGCCGGTCGTCCTGGGCAGGCAATGGCGCAGTGTCTTGCGGCACGGTGGAAGCATCATGCCCTCCAAAGGAGCAATGGAACTGCAGGCGTCTGCAGTTGGCGCAGACGTCGGGGCCGCCACGGCAGCGGACCTATATGCAGATGCACGGTCAGACGCTTGCCCGGTTTCGATGTTACACTGCGCTTCTATCGCAATGAATAGAAGAGAAGTTGATGACTGACCTTGCGAGCGCGGCATTGACTACACGTATTGTTGGACCTTGAGGGCGGCATGTCTCAGCGAGATTTGGCTTGCATGCCCCCATCAACTAAGGTAAACTAGTGGATAAGATTGAGATTAATGTTGGGAAAACGAGATGGAGTGTGGAGAGAGGAAACTCTGGGCTCCAGAAATGATTCCCGCTAGAGAATCATTTAGTACCACGAACCCCTACGGTAGGTCATTCGACAACCCCCCACATTCACAATCACGTGCTAGCTGGTCGGCCAATAGTATGTATAGAGTAGACCTCGCCAAACGTGGGTTTGGGTTGGGTTTTCAATTTCTTTACCCGCCCACGGGTAACCCATCGCGGGTTTTGACCTTGGTGAACCTGTTGATTTATAGTGATGCTTCAGTGTTCATGTTGTTTAGGGGAGTTGATTGTGTTAGATACAGGTAGACTGGTGAACAGATATATAGGCATGCACGTGATCCCAGCCCCCATGATTATCCCAGTAACCGTGATTGTTGATTTATAGTGATGCTTCAGTGTTCATGTTGTTTAGGGGAGTTGATTGTCTAAGATACAGGTAGACTGGTGAACAGGTATATAGGCATGCACGTGATCCCAGCCCACATGATTATCCCAGTAACCGTGATATTTCAACACTCCCACTCGCTGATATCCTTCTGACGAAGGAGATTAGCGATCTTTTATCACGGTTGTCAAGCCCCATTAAAACCTCCCAAAACCAGTGGTAAAAAGGAAGGAAAGGGTGCTTGCATGCCGGTCTTTTGTTTTGTTTTCTTTTCTTTTAGTTTGAAGGCTCGTGCCTGACCGGGCTATTATTCAATGCCGAGGCCTTCTCGAAACCATTCAAATCTGTCTCGTGCAAGGGGCTTCGTGAAACCATCCGCTATCTGTTCTGACGTTGGGATATACTTGAGTTCCACTGTCCCGGCATCTTGGACTTCTCCTTGCCACTTTCGCTGGATTTCCATATGCTTTGTACGCGAATGATATTGAGGGTTTGAGGCCAGCGCAATGGCTCCCTGGTTGTCGCCGCAAATGATCGTTGCCCGTTGTCCCTGGCCCATATTCAGCTCGTGAAGGAGTCTTCTCAGCCAGATAGCTTCCTTGGTTGCTTGTGTCTGGCCTATGAATTCGGCCTCGCAGGTTGACAGGGCAACAACATTCTGGCGCTTTGATTGCCAGCTGATTGCTCCACTTCCAATGTTGAAAAGATATCCTGCCGTCGAGCGCCTTGTCTGGCGACAGCCGGCCCAATCTGCATCCGTGAAGCCACGGAGCATCTGGAGCTGGCCTTTATATGCGAGACTGAGAGATTTGGTGCCTTTGAGGTATCGAAGGATTCGACGCGCGAGCTTCAGATGTTGTGGGCCAGGATTTGTCAAGTGTCTGCTTGCCGCTGAGACAGCGTATGCAATATCGCCTCTGGTTCCAAGCATGACATACATCAGCGATCCGACCACGCGCTGGTACTCATTCTTTGTATTCGACGGGCAGATGTATTCAGGGCCGTTTTCTGGTAGAGGTGAGGTGTCGATGGGCGTGCTGACAGGAGCACAATCCAGCATCCCGAATTGCTGAAGGACTTTGCGCACGTAAGCCTCTTGGCTCAGATAGAGGATTCTGTTCTGCCGATCTCGTCGGATAGTCATGCCGAGATAGTAGCTGCAGGGGCCAAGGTCTGTCATATGAAAACGGTTTCTGAGGCTTCGCTTGATCTTCTTTATCTCTGCAATGCTTGGTCCGATGATCAAGAGGTCATCGACGTATACTGCGATGTACATGCTGCTCCGAACAAAGATACTGAGATCGGCGTTGATGGGCTCAAAGCCAAGATCTCGAAGGAAATTGGTCAGCGTCTGATACCAGATACGAGGTGCTTGCTTCAGGCCGTAGAGTGCCTTGCGAAGCTTGCAGACCCTCGATGTGCCGTCTGTAGCGTGATGAGGCTGTTCAACAAAGATCTCATGGTCTATCTCGCCATATAAGAACGCTGTTTTGACGTCCATTTGTTCGATCTCGAGATCCAGAGCTGCGGCAATTGCGAACAAGGCTTTGTAGCTCATTGGTTTGACTACGGAAGCAAATGTCTGATCATAATCGACACCTTCTTCCTGCGTGAAACCTCTGACTACCCATCTGCACTTGTGGCGGACGATTTCTCCGCCTGATCCTCGTTTGAGTTTAAAAATCCACTTCCCGCTCAGGATTCGGCGATCCCTGGGAGGGTCAACCATTTCCCAAGTTTTGTTTTGTTTGAGTGATTGTATCTCTTCGATCATTCCCTTTTCCCATTCGAGCCAGCGTGGATCATTCTTGGCCTGTCGAAGGGACTTTGGTTCGAAGGGTTCTATCTCTTCCGCCGCAACAGCCAAGAAGGTTGGAATGACGTTCTTGTGGGGGATATTCATCAATGCGACTTCTTCTTGGTCATAACCGGATGTGTCTCGAAAAGTTTGTGTGTCACGGAGCTTGAGTTCAGGGTGGCGTTCCAGTGAGTCTTTTTGCACTAAGTGTTTTGCACCACCCTCTCGTAGCTCGGAATAATCTAGCCAATCTGGGATTCGCCCTTGCTGAGCATCGCCTTGTTGCTGGTCGCTACCGGGTGGTGAGTCAAACCTAAGGGCGGAATCCTGTGAAGCAGGTGATAAGGGCCCGAAGGTATCATCACTCCGTGTAGGCGAAAAGGTTATAGCTCCTTGGCCAGCAACAGCGGGCTGCGAGGTCTTATCACTCGACTGAGGCAGATGCACTTGCACTATGTCGTCCCATGATCCAGGCTGTGTTTGCTCTTGTGGCGCCAGGGATGCCTGACGCCCCGAGGCTGGCACGGATGCATGTCGCATACTGGCCGACGGTTGGTTTATTAGTCCCACCGTCTCACTCCCCCCTGCGGCAGCAGCCGTTGCCACAGGAAAGCTCTGCTGTTTGGCTCCCACGTCTTGTATGGTCTGCGTGGAGGGAGTGTTGAGGACTTCATAAAATTCTGCATTTGGCGTACCAATGATTCTGCCGTCTTCTAGCAGGATGCGATAGTTTGTATTACCTTCGTATCCCAATAGTAGACATGGCCTTGTTCTTGGTCCCGTCAGCTTCTTTCTTTGTTTGGGTGGAATTAGATACTCTCCCTTGGATCCTATGACTCTCAGCCGTGACAGGTCAGGCTTGTCACCATACCAAGCTTGGTACGGAGTCATATTGCGTTTGGATGATGGGGATCGATTTGAGAGGAATGCCGCAGTTCGCGCAATCTCCGGCCAGAATTTGGGCGGTAGTTTCGCATGCCTGAGCGTTGGTCCGACTCGGTCGTAAATTGTCTTGTGGGCTCTTTCCGCTACCCCATTCTGCTGATGCTGGTCGACGCCCGTGACTTCGGCTCGGATTGCCCTCGAGAAGAGGGTAAATTTCATTTCTTCTCCCACTTGTTCCGGGATCCGGTCAAGACGAATGCGCCTGCATTTGCGCTCAGGGCGCTCATTGTGGTCGAGGAAGTACCGCAAGGACTCCACGACGTATTCTTGCCGTTGTGATATGGGGACGATCTCAACCCATCCAGTATGGTCGTCAACAATGGTTAGCCAGTAGCGACTACCATCAAGGCCCTCCTCAAAAGGTCCTGCAACATCGATATGGAGGAGTTCCATGGCGTATGTGGCTCTTTTGCACGCTTCTGAACGGCGATGGGGGTTTCAATCATTCTTCCCTGAAGGCATGCGTTGCAAGGTTGGCGTGGTGTATCGTCCTGAATGCCGTGAGCTTGCTTTTTGAGTCGTTGTATGTTCGCACCGCTCATGTGAGCGAGCCTATTGTGCCAAAGTGCCGATTGCGGGCTGACATGGTAGGCTGGAAAAGCAGGTTTCGACCATAGGTCGAGTGCGTAGACTCCATGATATTGGCTCGCAGTGAACAGATTTCTCCCATCTGATTTGTTCCGAATAAAGGCGCCATTTCTCGAGAAATCAATCTTTGCCCCCCGATTGAGAAGCTGCAGCACGGATATGAGATTCGCATGCGCAGTCGGGACAAACAAGACGTCATCTAGAACAAGCCATTTCTTTCTTCCTCGTACATTGCACAAGATATTTGCCACTCCTATGCCGGAAGGAGCCGTTGAGGTATCGACGCTTCGCAATGGTGGACCGTCATATTTGTCCATCTTAACGAATCTCAAGGCATTGTTACAGACGTGCTGAGCACATCCGCTGTCCACGATCCAGGCCTCACTGATCGAGGGAGCCTTCGTGACCATCATGCTGGGAATGAAATCAAATGTGGCAACATTTCCTTCAACTTCGGCTCCGAATGCTGCATTGATATCCTGTTTTGAGGCTTGTGTCGCCATAAACGTCGGTCTTTTGGGGTCTCTCGGTCCTTCTGAATCGTCGTCTTCATGATCCGTACTGGCCCGCCTCTTTGATGAATTACGAGGGTCCGCATGCGCATCTTTAGGGTTTGATCTGCGCGTCGTTCTCTCCTTTTCTTGGTCCCTCGGTTTAGGGTTCTTCTTGAAACACTGCGGCTCTCTGTGATAGGGTTTTCGACAGAAAAGACAGAAAGGGACATTGTTGATCTCGATCCGGCAAGTTTTCCCATCTGGAGACGGTATGACTTTCTTGTCTTCAAGTCTTCGACTGAGTGTGAAGGCAGGAAGGGCATTTGCATCTGCGGGTTGGTTGCCCAGCTGTCCTTTTCTGTGTTCCTCTTCAATGGCCTTGTTCTCAATGTAGTCGAATGTAGGAGCTGCTTTGGTGATATTTCCGTCCTCATCTCTATCATTGACAATGTCCATTTGCCGAAAGACATGGTCGCGGAAACTCTCATATTCTGGACCTAAGGCATGGAGGAAGAAGAAAGTTCGTTCAATCTCAGAAGTGACACATGCGGGGTCGAGTAAAAGTTTCTCGGCATGGATCTTTCTGATCTCGGCCCCGAGGGCTTGTGCACTCCCACATTTTGCCCGGGTAAGTGACATGTACCTCCTCTGAAGATTCACGTATGTTCCTGAACCTTCCGGCTTAAAGCTTTCTTTGACCGCTTTGATCAGTGACTGGACTCGGGTGATTTCGAAGGCGTTTATCCGCTGAGCCGCATTGTGGGTCAGCTTTGCCGCGATCATTGCCGAGTAGAACGTCTGGCGGTGAGACCATTGCTGCGCCTCCTCTTCTTCCAGAGGTGGGATGGCTTCATCCTTAGCCACAGGAGATATTCGAAGAAACTCCTTGACTTTCTGGTTCCACTGTGACCAGTCGTTGGCATTATCGAGTGTTGGTATGGCATGATAGAATGTGCTCAAGCCTATTTGTTCAAATTTATTCGAATCCATCGTGGTGGTTTTCAGGCTCTTCGGTGCTAAAGAATTCGGCACTTGACGAGCCACTTGAGTGAATTGAGTGGACAGAAGGCGTGCAGTTTGACAGCTCGGGAGACCGCGCCTCAAGACCGAATAGTTCCAGGCTTGATATCTCGCTGGGCGGACTAGAGCTGATGGAGTGGGAAGAATCCGATGAGCCTGGAGTAGGCGTATGCGATGGAGGAATGTATTCACTGTCCGATAGGTCGTATGGTTTGAGGTGATTGCGATACGACTCGAAGAAATGAGGAAAGCGGACGCGGTCAACCATATATCGTGGCTTTCGCTCTTGAAAGGTTGTCGGTCTGTTTGGTCGGAGGTTGTACCGATTTGAGTTATTCCCATTTGAGGTCAACGGTGCATGTCCAATCTCAGTGCTTGTTGAGTTGAGGTGATTTGGACCCTGCTCTGGACTGGAGAACGAAGGTCGAACTTGACGTGGAGAACTGTGTCCTGTGGTATGCCGGGAGTTGGCGATAACAGGCGCAGCAGCGATCGCCCGGCGAGTGCGCTCTTCCAGAGGTAAACGCCTATAGGCCCCGCCGAGTGCGTGTCGGGAAAGTAATGGAAACTTCGCTTTTTGGATTTGCGAGAAGCGCCACTGGCGGATGTATCGAAGATAGCATACCAAGTTGAGCTCTTCTTCAGTCCATCTGTGTCCCTTGTATGATCCTTTCCTTCTCGTCATAGGTCAAAATAGTGGAATGTCCTTTTCCGAGAATGCCAGGGATTTGAGAGGAAATGGATTCCTAGCATGCTACAGAGAGCAGGTCGTTTCTGGTGGCAATGTGATACGTCTGGAGCGGTGTGACGTTTGTAGCGGTGTAAGACGATGTTGTCTGTTGTGAAACATGTCTATAGACCATCATTGGTCTAACGACTTTCTGTAGCGGTGTGGTGGCTTTGTCAGCCTTGTGAGACGATTTCGCACAATTCGTTTGCCTGTTGATCCTCAGAAAAAATGTCTTCTCGGTTGAAGAACTAAATGAGAAATTCCAGTTCAGTCAATATATGTATGAAGCTTTCACTTAAGGGGGAAACTTAGGAGTAGAAAGTATTCTCCAGTTTGAGGTGAGCATTGCCGGGCTCATAACCTGTTGATTTATAGTGATGCTTCAGTGTTCATGTTGTTTAGGGGAGTTGATTGTCTAAGATACAGGTAGACTGGTGAACAGGTATATAGGCATGCACGTGATCCCAGCCCACATGATTATCCCAGTAACCGTGATATTTCAACAGTGATATTTCAACATGGGTCTTGGGTTGGGTTGCCCAAATGACAACCCGCCCACGGGTTTGCTGACTAAGACCCAACCCAACCCGTGGGCCGGGTTTTCGTGGGCGGGTTTGGGCCGTGGGCGGGTTTTGGCGAGGCCTAGTATAGAGAGCACTGGGCTCGATCCCTCGCATACTGAAAGCCGATGCATTGCAGGTCTGCTCGTTTTGTGGGAATATCGTTGCGCAGTGTTGCTCTATCTCACGGATCCATTTCCTGGCGACCTCTCTGGCTCGTCGGTTTTTGAGCTTGCATCCGTCACACAACATATTTTTTTTGCCACGTTTGCTAGTTCGGCTTGTAGCGTGATACTGTTGTTATTCAGAGGAAGATTGCTTGTATTCCTTCTGGACAGAAAACTTGAGGGTTTATATACACGTGCGACCTCCAGATTGATTTCCAATCAACGCTGGTAATTCCGTGAGGTTAGGAATTGATTCCGTTACGATACGACATATCACAACATTCCCCCTCAGGATCGCTCGAGCAGGGTGATACTGGACTTCGTAATGGCCCAGGCCTCGGTAAAACCACTAAAACCTTTCTTGAAGGAGAAAAAGTGGAAAGAGTGCCATGGTGTAGTTATCCTGCCTGTATGCCGATGAGGTTGCAGAACCTCAAGAATGGCTTTGGTCCTAATGGCTTGGTGAGCCCATCAGCCGCCTGGGAATTGGTTGGTATGTACTGAAGACCGATTTCACCAGCGTTTAGGACTTCTCGTTGATAGTGAAATTTCACGTTGAAATGTTTCGTTCGTTTGTGAAATTCAGGATTATGAGATAGGGCGATAGCAGACTGATTGTCGGCCATGATATTTGTGACTGGAGATTGGAAGAGATCGGTTTCAGCAAGGAATGTCCGAAGCCACTGTAGATGAAGGATGGCATTATATTGACCAATATATTCAGCGTGAGTGGTAGATGTGGCGATTTCCCCCTGTCTTTTAGATGACCAGGATATTGGTGCTCCTGCTAGCTTGAATATGTATCCGGATGTGGAGTAAGCACCGTCAGTAACCACAGATCCACCGAAATCCGCGTCAGTATAACCGATTAGTTGTCCCGCTTGGTAAGTGATCTGGTATGACTGAGTCGCCTTGAGATAACGCAGGAGTCGTTGCAATGCCGCTTGGTGATGCAATTGCGGCCGGGAAGTAAATCGACTTAACGTTCCAAGCGCAAAAGCAATATCTGGTCGGGTTCCGACCATCAGATACATTAGCGCGCCAACAGCAGAGCAATAGCGGTCTTTGGAATTCTCATCAATGTCTTCTTCACCTGGCCGTGTATTTAATTTTGCTTTCGGATTCATAGGAGTGTTCTTTGGTTGACAGTCCTCCATACAGAAGTCAGAGAGCACTTTCTGGATGTACTGATGCTGATGAATAGAGACTGATCCGTCAATATTGAAGTTGAATTGGATTCCAAGGAATGAACGCGGAGATCCCAGGTCATTCAATTTGAATTCCCGTTCAAGAGCTCGTCGGACATTTTTGATCTCATGGGTCGTTGCGCCTGCCACAAGGAAGTCATCCACATACACACAGACTACACAGTTGTCCTTGTAGAAGACACAGTTATCGGATTGTGCCATAGTGAAACCGTTTGATTGTAGCACCCGTTGAACGCAGCGATACCAAATTCGAGGTGCTTGCTTAAGGCCGTAGAGGGATCGACGTAGTTGACAGACGTATCCCTCCTTCTCAAAGCCTTCCGGAAGCTCCATATAGATAGCCGTGTCAATATCTCCATGTAGGAAGGCAGTGACCGCGTCAAACTGGTGGAGCTTCCAGCCTTTCAGCACAGCACTTGCGATGATACAGCGGACAGAGTCCATGCGAGAGACAGCTGCGAATGTGTCATGATAGTCAATGCCATGTCTTTGGCGATAGCCTTTGATCACTAGTCGTGCTTTTCGGACCTTGTTTGCTTTGGTCTTAAACACCCATTTGCAACCAATGACCTGTTGTCCCGGGGGAACATCTTTTCGACGAATGAGTTCCCATGTCCCGTTATCAAGTAGAGACTGGTATTCTCTTTGGATAGCCGTTCGCCATTCAAGATGTTTCTGACCGGATATGGCCTCTTGAAATGTAAGCGGGTCATCATTTGTGGAACCCATTGGCGAGGTTATAATATAGGCTTTACCAAGAGATTCTAAGAGTCGTCGTGATGGTCTGCGTTTTCGCCCGTAGAGTGAATACCCTAGGTCATGTATGTCTTGGGCATCACTGATAGCTGGGTTGACAGGCTGTGGAGTTGATTCTGGCTGGCCAGTCTCATTGGTGTGTTGGTTTGAGTGGTCAGGTAAGTTAGACTCTTGCTGCTGCGGCTCGTTGGAGGGAGATAATGGATGTGGCGGTGTCAACGGTGCTGGTTCTGGATCAAATGCTGTCGGCTCAGGCATAACTTGTGGCGTAGAGCTACTAGCAGAGATGTTATGACTAGCACTTTCTTCAATGAGCGGAGCCACAGGCGTTCTTTCATCAAACTCGACATCACGAGAGAAGACTGTCCTGCCTGAATGCACTTCGTAGAGCTTGTATTGACTAGGTTCGCAATAGCCTAGTAGCCGGCATTCGGATGATCTTGGTCCGATTTTCTCTCTCTGTGCTTTTGGAATCAAAACCCATGCACGGGAGCCAATTCGACGCAGGTGTGATAGCTCGGGAATTGTGCCATATATGGCTTCGTACGGCGTCTTTTTCTTGAGGATAGACGCGGGAGCGCGTAGTTTGAGATAGAGCACTGTCTCTAAAATCTCAGTCCACCAGGAGGGAGGTAATCTCGCATCAAACAGGAGCGTATTGATTCGTTCCTGGATAGTACGGTTCGTTCGTTCGGCTAACCCGTTCTGTCCTTTGCAGTATGGAGCAGATGTGTCAAACTCAACCCCCTGGCGTTCGAGGTAGGCTCCAATTGGGAGGTATTCTCTGCCATTATCACAGAGGAACCGTTTGATTTGAAGCTCAAATTGCCGATTGACCCAGGCCTCAAAGTGTTGAAGTTTCTGGAGCGCTTCGGATTTTCGTTTCAAGGCGTATGCCCATGAGCCTCGAGAGAAGTCATCAGTGAAGGTGATAACGTACCTAGAGCCATCTTTGCCGACTGGCATCTCTAGAATATCAGAGTGTATGACTTCAAATATTCTTGATGAATGGAGATGTGCCCTTTTTCGTCGGGAGTTCCTCTTCTGATGCTGCTTACCCGACATACAAGCCGGACACTGTGGCGTTGCCTGCAGTTCTGCACTTGTCTGTTGTTGGTACGGAGTGCCAGTTTGAGAAAGGACCGTCCTTAGGTCTCCTCTGTTTAGATGCCCTAATCTAGCATGCCAGAGTGCTTCTTTAGGGATCTGGTCAACTCCTCTGCTTGCATCTTCATCGAGTATCTGAGCATCACAGTTGAGTTCAGAGGTGGTCACTGCGCTCGGTGCACCACTTGACTCTAGCGGTTCATCGATATCCATTTCGATACAATTATCATGATTATTAGATGATGATGACCTGGCCAGTTGGACCTGAGGTCTGGATCTCTTGCTCACATAGCATCGCAAGATCAATAGATCTTCTTCTGTATGGAAGGCAGCCCCTATAGTTCGCCCTCGGCGTTGCAGAAAGACGTTCTGGGGGTGCGCTATCATAGAATAGCGATCCCTCAAGAGCTTTGGTACGCTGATCAAGTTCATCCCGATTCGGGGAGCGTAGTAGACATTCTTGAGGATCAGGGTTCGGTTGATCTTCCCCCTGAGCGTAAGCTTGATGGTGCCAATGCCCTCAGCTTCAACTGGATCTCCCGCTGTGTCTAGCATCTCATGGTGGATTCGGAAACTGCTAAAACAGTCCCGGTCCCAACAGATATGGCTAGTAGCGGCAGAGTCGAGTATCCACCGGGGATTCGGCGCGTGGGTATAGAGAGTCGTCACTCTCGCCCTCACAATATTGATCCTTGGTCTCTTGTAAGAAGTCGGCGGGCCCTGCCGTTCTTCTGCCTGGCCTTGATGTGATTCATTTTGTGGTGAGCCAGAAACACTCCTTTCTGTTTTGACACCGTTGTCCCGCTTAGGGCGCAAATGCGGGTTCTTTTTCCAGCATTTCGAGACTTCATGGCCTCGTTTCTTGCAGTAATTGCATTTCTTGACAGACGCCTTCACTGTGTTAACTGACGGTGCTCCGCGCGGAGGAGTTGGAGAATTCTTTGCTGAAACTGTCCGTTCAGCATTTGCAAGGCGATTCCCAATCATGGCGGGATTGGCCGGATCCTTGTCATTTTGGATGGCATCAACTACCAGCGCATATTCCGGTCCGATCTGAGTTAAGAGGATTGCAACGTGTGCGTGATCCCCAATTGACCCTGGCATGATCGCATTTAAGCGATGTACTAGCAATCGGACTCGATCAACGAATTCACGTATACTAGTGCAGCTAGATCCAGTCGTTTCTTTGAGCTGGGCGAAAAGTTCGCAGAATGTAGCTAGCTCCATTCGTCTATATCGCTCTTCAAGGTCGTTCCAGAGATCTCGAGATGTTTCTAGCCCTGCAACATGAACACTGATTTCGACGGAAAGATATCGAAAGATTGTGTGATAGGCTTCAGCCTCACGTTTGGACCATTCCTGATGTCGCTCAAAAGCCTGGACTTCAGCTTCTAGACGAGCTTCGATAGCCTTCTGTCTTGGGGCTCCAATAAGGCGTTCATCAACCAGTGGAACAATGTCGGCCGTAATCGGTTTTGCGTATTTAAAAAGGCAGTTAGGGCGTTGGAGATCTCCGGACACGACATCCCAGACTTGTCTTGCCTTTAAGTAGGAAGTCATAAGATGCTTCCAAGTTGCATAATTATCACTCCCTGTTAAAGGCTCAATAGCCGCGACATTTCGGTCGGGAGACTCGGTTAGATGTGCAGGCATCGTGGCTGTGCCTGAAGTGCGGGGTAAATATAGCTTCAACAAGTTGTTGTATGCAGTGGTTCTCAGAGTGAGTGGAGACGACACCCGAGAAGTTAGTGCCCGGGCTCATAACCTGTTGTTATTCAGAGGAAGATTGCTTGTATTCCTTCTGGACAGAAAACTTGAGGGTTTATATACACGTGCGACCTCCAGATTGATTTCCAATCAACGCTGGTAATTCCGTGAGGTTAGGAATTGATTCCGTTACGATACGACATATCACAACAGATACCCGCGGAGTTGATATCCAATTGTGCTAGGTCAATTGTTGCGTAGATACGATATTATTGACGTACGGTGTTACAGCAACGAGCTCCGGTACATTCGGGACGATGGGTGGGATCGTCAATAATGCGGCCGAAAATCGATGGACTGTCCATCCAGTTGGAGGGCATTATGTAGATGAGAAGTGTTCGCAGCTCGGCTCGTGGGATGGATGTGGTGAGGGGCAAACAGGGACACGGGGAGATGGTCGCTCTATATAAAACCAGCAGATGATTCCAGGCCCACCAATCACACTGGTAAACTACCTTAGGGCTCCTAGTCCCCATGGTCCACACCTTGCTCCTGGGATTCACTAGCGTCCCCCGAGCAGTTCCCTCTGCACGGTCAGTGGCTCCGGGATTAATTTGGCGGTTCCTGGGATAGTCCTTTGAGGCATCGAAAGATCGTGATTCCCTCCAATCAGATTATAAGCAGAAGAGGATACGAGCCCCGGCTACGACCGTCAAGATGGAATCCTCGATGCGAGGACACATCTCTACGTCATTAATATTAGAGCACCTAGAAGGGCAAAGGACTATAAATCGGATGCTAGGGACAACAATATTGTGACGGATGAACCTGGGAATAGCCTCCTCTCGTGGAAGGATGCCTGAGGCATAATATTGGGTCGTTTGCACTACGCGTTTGCTGGGGACTTAACCCCTCTGTTTCTGGCGGACTTTCTTTCTTTCTCCTTCCTTCTTCATCTTCGAGATTCTCGTCCTGTAGGCACCGAATGAATGTGTTTCTTTCGAACGGCCCGTAACAGGATATGGTATTGGGTATTTGGATTACGTGTTCTTTACCGCCTCTCACTAGCTTCCTAGAAGCACAGCCGGTGGCAACCGAAGGCACTGTCCGGTATATCGAGTAGCAGATCCCCGAACTGTATTTTTCCTCAACCTGGGTTCCTTTTTCCCTAGAAATCAACTTTGTACTCCACAGCAGCCGCCGGAATCGCTTGCAAAGGATAATAAATTTGTACTGGATAACCGGTGGATTTTCGAGGCAATTGAGTGCGGGCATTCTGAAACTTTTGACTCAACAATTCTGTGAGTTCCGGACCTAAGACTTGCCGTCTGTAAAGATGCTGTGTACAGCAACGTTCATTAGATGCTTTTCAAGCCAACTTTCCGGACAGGCGGGAGGAATGTATCAGAGCAGTTGAGAGAGTCGAGGCTCTCTATCCGGCATATGTGGTACCTGAACATGGAAACCAGAATTAAATATATGGCGTTTGGTATCTGAAATCAACGAAGAAATACGTCCAGGACTTTAACGATCTGTTAGAAGAAAAGCCGAACAAAATTGTACTCTGCGATGCTGGAAAGGTACCCTGACAGATTCAATTCGATGGCCCTAGGCATACATGTCTGCGAAATACCCCCAGCAAGCTGAGGCACATCAAGAAGTTGGCAACTAAATAGCGCTATATTTAATGGGAATGGATAATTGCAAACGCTTCTATATTTCGCCACTTTGGTAGGATTTCCCAGCCTATTATTTTTCTTCTTAGTAGTGTTAAATGTAGGTAGCTTCCTAAATCACTACACCCTGAGCTAGCCAACCTGGTGGTTGAGGAAGAGAGTCAGCACGTGCACAGGCGCGACATCGAGTGGTAGCTGTTCGGTTGTGTGCCAAAAGGAGGCTTGAATATTCGGTATCTAAGAGAGAAAAAGTGAGGCTATATACACCAAAGGATGAAAAATATTCCAATCAACTTGTTTCTTTCCTTAAACACCTGCGGAATTTTTCCAGTGGCACGACTGTCTTCCCGACCTGCACCAGTCCTATATCACAACGGTCCCAGTGGCTTAACTTAAAGCAAAAAGACATCATTTCAAGTCGGCTTTAAGCCGTCAAGCCAAGACCAGATCTCTTGGTTGACTTTCTCCGCCTGTTCCTGAAACGGCCAATGACCTACTCCAGGCAACGTAACCAGTCGGGTAGCTGCAAGGAAAATCTGCGGGATTTGGTCGAGGAATTTGGGGGAGAAGTATTCGTCTTCAACACCCCAGATTATGAGTGTTGGAATTTGGAAATGCATGTGGGAGGTATCAACCTTCTGACCGTAGGGAGGCCCGGGGTAGTTCTTTTTGTAGTAGGCGAACATGCCATGCATCGGAGAGGTACGCATGTACTCCTGTACTGCTTGCCGACGTGCAGGATCCCGTATGAATTTCACAACATCCGCCTCATTCTTTTCGCCTCCAGGTTGATACTCCATGAACTTTATCGTATACTCGGACATTTTCTGCTGGCCTTGATCAAAATTCACTAGATCATACAGCCTTGGCACAACAGGCGTGTTGATGAGGATTAGTCCCGCAACACGGTCTGGCGCCATCATCGCCAACATCTGAATTGCTGCTCCGCCAAAATCATGACCTCCGATGATGGCCTTTTCGGCCTTGAAATGGCCAATGATTGTAACCATGTCGCCGACGACATGCGACAAATCGTACGCATCCGCGTCATCTAGCACGTCGCTCGGAGGGAATCCGCGCAAGATTGGACATACGACCGTGTATTTCTTTGAAAATTCCACCATCTGGGCCTTGAACGTCTCTCCATTGTCAGGAAAGCCGTGAAGGTGAAGCAATAGAGGTCCCTGGCCAGCCGCACGATAATGGGTTCGGACACCGCTGTTCTCCCCAAATCCTTCATAGGGTTGAGAGTCAGTGCTAACACTAGCCATGTTCAAAGAGTAATAGAACGATTTGAAAAACCAGTAATATAAAGACAATTTGTATTCCTCTATCTGCCTATAGGGAGGGCTGACTTTAGTATTTATGTACGTACCCGTAGGGACGGTTCAATTAGGAGCCTAATGATTCGCCACTTCTTCGGGGGTAAAGGAATCGCGTCTTAACAAGGTTGCGCCTATTTTGGACAGAAATTTAGCTTCCTTTGAAAGACATTCGAATACCGACTTAGTAATCCAAGGTCGCGAAAAAGGTGGACTAGTTTAACTAACGTAATCCACTAGCGAGTGAGACACACGGGCCCGTGAGACAGAAAACCAGCTACTATAATTTCAACCCAATTTATTAAACCAACAACGCCATTGATTTCAAATTTCTATCTATTAGACCTATCAGGGCATTGCGTTCTTTTATGCCCTATTTGATGACAGTCGCTGCATCGCGGGGGTGCGCGTGTAATTGGCTGGGAAGCTGACGCAGCTGGTTCCGCGGGGGCAGTATTAGGAGCTTCATGAGCCTGGTTCATCGACTCCCTGGCTTCTTGGCCCGTAAAACCCTCCGTATGAGCTACGCGCTTAGTCGTTCTGTTGCGTTTTCGCTTTTGTGTCTCGTTTTCAGCCCGTAAATCGCGGACTTCCTTTAGAAGGATTGCATTAGAATGCAACGATTGCTGATAGCCCTTGAGGAGCTGATCAATAGCTTTATTCGTAGGCGTCGGAGGGCTTTGCGAACGTTTCTTAAGCAGTGCCTTGATTGAAGAGCCCTGTCGATTCAATTGTTTGGGATTTGCCGGCGTTTTAGGGCTCCACGCGCTCGATTGGCTCCCTGGTCGACTACCTGAGGGGGTAGGTGTCTGAAGTTGAACATCAAGCTTTGAAATGACCTGATCGGGATCATATGGTACTAAACCAGCTGCGACGAATGCATTTTGAATAGTCTCTGGTTTAAAGGCCTCTTTGCGAGCTTGTGGGAATGCTGCAAGGAAATCACTTGTCGATATGGTTGACCCCCAACCGTGCTTTGCGCTCAATCAAGCTCCCATACGCGCGCTTTAGGGGGGCAAAACAGCCTATATCCAAAGGCTGTAGTAGATGAGACGAATGCGGAGGCATGCAGATTGGAATAATATCATTTTGCTCGCACAATCGATCAAAACGGGGGGTCAAATGACTGCCATGGCCATCGAGAACTAGTAGTCGATATTTACCCCTAGTACGACTAGTAGTCGCAGGGATAAATAGCTTTTCTAGCCATCGAAGCCCAATTTCGTCTGTAGTCCAGCCATTCTCACTGATTTCGATTCTCCAATTGTCGGGTAGGTCATCAAACCATGCATATTGTTGGTACTTTGACGATTTGAAGATAATGCATGGTGGGAGTATAAAGCCCGTTGAATTCACACATTCAATCGATGTGACCCATTCGCGATTCCCTGGCTGTAGAACTGACCTCCGACCATAGTATTCAGCTCTTGTAATGACTTTCGCAGTGGCTATAAGCCCCATTGCGAAGCCAGTTTCATCAAAATTGTAGATATCCTCAGGTTGGATACCATTCTCATCGATCGTGCGTCGTACAAGGTCGAACCATGGTTTAATAACCCTTGGATCTTCGCATTTTGCCCTCTCATAATTATATCGACGAGAATACCGCGATTTGAGCTCATCATAGCGCTCTGTATATCTGTAAACCCAATTGACTCCAACAGTCTGACTACCACGCTCTGCTAGTAGAATATTGGCCATATCCCTTACCATACAAGGCCGGGGAGCTGATCCACGTGTATCCATAGAGAGTATCCACCGTAGGAGCGATTCCTCTTCAGTTGGAGTCAATTTATAATTGCTGGCGCGGGTTTCCGACCGATGAAGTTTGCCATTGTATCGGCGATGGAGAGTTGCGGTAGGTACTTGAAATCGGCGCGCAGCTTCGCGAATTGATCGAAATTCTTCGTTCTGAAAGGCTTGTATTGCGAGCTGGATCCTACCTTCTTGGTTGATAGAATTTTGAGGAATTTGACTGCGAATTGGGGGCATAGTGGGTAGTTGAAATGAGGAGGTTGACGCGCTGGGGCGCGACCGCGGTTTCTGTCTCACGCGCCCGTGTGTCTCACTTGCTAGTGGATTACGTTAACTAACCCCGATCTTGTTTATTAATCCTTCTCCGCATGTGCGGGGAATATCAGAACCGTTAAAAATGATCACTAATCCCTCCGTCAGTGGAGAAAGTAATCACTCTATTTCTGATTTCGGCTGTCATCGATGATGGATGGTGTGGGTAAAAGACTATTTCGTTTTGCAGCAAATCTTCGGCAATCCTACATTAGCCGTCCGCTCCCACCCCAAGGTCGTTCAGATTTCTTCCTTAAGGTGCCCGTTGATACGCTCTTTATCACTAAGCTTTAGAATCATCTACGAGAGATCAGCCACCACAACTATCGCCATGTCCAGTTCCCTTCAAGTGGATGTGTACTGTGCGCCAGTTATCCCCGCAGTGACTGGCTACGAAGAGCCGATCAAACAATTGTAGTCCCCGATCTGCTGCACGCTGATTCAAGGCCCTACTTCGGCAGTCCTTGTCGACACCCCGACCACGGCCGAACTGACTAAAGGATTGTCCGAATGGGTGAAAAAGACAGCACCTGGAAAGAAACTCAAGTACATCTACACCACCCACGCACATGGGATCATTTCTTCGGCAATCCAATCATCCTCAAGGACTTTCCGGAAGCCAAATCTGTCGCAAACTCTTTTGTGTCCGACGGAATCAAGGAAGCATTGACAGAAGACAATATTGCTACCTGGAAAGGGATGTTCCCCGACCAGTTACCGGACGGCCAGATTGTGCATGAAGCTCTTCCGGCCAACGGCGAGTTTGCCATTGACGGCCATAGCCTCTTTGGTATTGACGTCGTTTTCTCGGACACCCAAAATTCCTCCTTCTTACATGTGCCTAGCCTTGATCTTGTGGTCTCCGGTGATATTGTTTACGGGGAATGCTTCCAACATCTCGGTGAAGCCAATACTCCGGAAAAAGAAAGCATTGGCTTGATGCATTGGACCAAATTGCGGCGCTTCAGCCGAGTATCGTTGTCCCGGGTCACAAGAGGGTATCTCAGTCGGATGGGCCGTATCTAATCGACTTGACAAAGGAGTATATCCACGCATTTGAAGAAGAAGTAAAGAAGTGGAAAGATGCGGACAAGGTCGAGGATGCTATGAAGAAGCGCTATCCGCAGAGGTGGAATGAGTTCATTTTAAGCAACAGCTGCAAGAACTCCGTTGCACAGTTAATGGAAGCCGAGAAGAAATTCTCAATCTGATACCTTGAGGGTCGATCCCTTAAGTTGGCTGAATGAGAAATATCCTGTTATAGTACTCTCTCAAGTTAACTAATGGGTGTTGCCGACTATCTCAGGGGTGGTCTTGCCACTTGGATGGGGCTGGTAATATCTGCATGCATATTTGCTGCTCCAGTTCTGACTCAACGTTCTGGTAGTCTCGGCAAGGTCACGAGAAGCTTTTAGTGAAAATCAAATGATTGTTCAAGTTACAGAATAAAGAGACTTTAGTTCCGCCTGGTTTGAGGATCACCGTTATAATCTAGCGAGTTTGAATTCGGAGTAGGGAAAAATAAGGGCTACTACGTTAAAGAAATGGTGGGTGAAATCTCCATAGTTTTAGGGAACATCATTAGCAATTCTACAAATAGTAGAGATAAAACGAGAGAGCCCAGCAATCGAGAAATATCTTCTCATAGATAGTGGCAAGCGGCAGCCGCTGGGAGTTTGGAGTCGCCACGATGACTTCTACTTCATTGTTAAATTATAGATATTCAGGAATAAACCTGGAATAGGATAACAGGGTTTATATACAATCTGGTTATGCACTTATGCTATCTGACAAGTACGTAGGCGATATAAGACATAAATTGATGTTCAACATCACGACCGAGATTGAGTGTTGGGAAATGCCGGCCAAAGTGAGCAGCCAGGACAAGCACAACCGTTTAGCTCGGACTCGCGCCATGACAGGTGGTGCTATGTCTAACAACAGAATACAAAACAGAGAGTCATGGGGAGCATATGAAACAGCCGTATAATAAGCGTGATGAATCTTTCACAGTGAGAAATTCTTCTGCACCTTAAGAGACCACGCCTCGGGTCGATTTGAGAGCTCAGTAGGCGCCGTCCCATACGCTAGGTTTATTTTCCTTCGCCCACAGCTGTTCCACATCACTCCCAAACGGAGGAGGAATTAATCCATTGACCCGCCAGAGTCTCCGCTCAGTCTCATCGATATGGAATTCCCATTCATAACCCTTGTCGGCAACATGCGGCTTCAACGTCTTGTCAAATGTGTCAGCTGTGCGCTTATAAGCGAGGTCCTCTTTCTCAAGCCGAACAGCAATGTGTTCGGCAACGATTCGAATAAATGGCTTCTCCGTTTTCCTTTCACCACCAACCCAGACATCTTCAGTTGAGAGCTTAATAAAGTTGACGACCACATAGAAAGGGGGAAGACCGATTCCGGTGTATATTTTCGTTATATCTTTGGTCAAAGCTTGCTTAGCGATAACGTCCTCAAAAGTCCCCGGGGGTGGAAAATGAGCCAAAGAGGCATGTTGAGCGTATTTGGTAGCTATTCGGAAGGGACACCGGGGAATATCTCCGGCGGAGGGCACGAAAGAACAAGGTCAAATTCTGAGCAAATATGCAAGTTCAAAATAAGTCAGGGCGTGAGCATTCATAAATACAGTGATGCGCGTCTCACGCGTTGAAGTTTCATTACCCCGCATTAACTCGGTGGTCTCGTCGCTCGTTGCTCAACAAGCCTTCTCCACTAGACACGAGGCATCCCCAGCACGCGGTTCAATATTCACGTCTTCCATGATAACTAAACACTCCGAATTTACTAAACATTAGCTTTCCGGATGTTGACGTGGCTGTGCGAAGAAATGTAATCAGAATATGAGATTATACCGCGGTCTCGGTAACCGCGGCTATGTGAAGGTTAAACTTTTGCAATGTTTAGTTAACATATTCCGTAGGTATATTGAATATGTGGGCGGGGTCAGACTAGACCACTTGCAAATTTTCACATAAGGAGGCAGGAATGACGGACTCTATAATTGTAGAAATATCAGAATATAATTTGCCGCATTAACTGTGGGTTTTCGTTGTCTCTGATTTGCTCCCTGACTTTGTTAGAGACAAATAACGATATAAAGTGTAGCGTAATCCAAGAGCGAGCGGTCAACTCCAAAATGCTTTAGTAAACGAAATAGTTGACAACATTATGTCTCATCAAATATGGGCTATCTTGATCTCAAAATTAGACTACAGACTATCCTAGCTGCCAGAAGCAACATATCTTATTTCTCGGCCATTTGATTGCTAATTTTTCTAATATTACAATAAATTACGAAGCAATTTTGACCCTAAGTGTGAAAGACCTATTTCCTAATGGGGTTCTGAACTTAAGTGTCCACTAACATACCTCAAATCCCTTTCCACTTAACTGGATTCGACAATGTATCCTAATAGGATACGGTAGTTAGGGTATGAAGTTGTAATGTATCTGAGAGTGTGAGATGTACAGGATGATCGTGAACGGGTGAGAAGCAGGTGGTATTGGCTATCTGCTGCTATCTTCTGCTATCCGAGAGAGAGAGAAGAGGAAGGAAGAGAGAGCGTGGGAAGTGAGAGAAGAGGTACAGAGTCAGGTGACTGTGGTGACTAAGTGAGTACCTGATGTATGTACGCTCAGTATCGTATTTACTACGTGTTTTGGAGTTAACCGCTCACGCGTGTTGACCGCTCGACCGTGGATTACGTTATAGAGTGGACTGTGGTTGACATCGGCTGGATCAGTAATCGCAGTAACATCCCAAACTCTGGATACTGGATGAACAGGGATTGTCGGATTTTTGTCAGGATTTCTAATTCCTTCTAATGTTTGGTGTACACCCCCCTTTTCAGCGCTGCACTCTGCACTCCCCTGGTTCCGGTTCCGTTTTTTCCGGCGCCCAGCCTGCAGTTTACCAACTTCTAAGAATCACAACGTATATAAAACGACATCTCATCGCTTCTAACATGGTAGCATTCCCAAACAAATACGGGTACAAAAAGACAGCAGTAAAGTGACCTCCAAAATGCCCTTCAGAGACATTGAGTTCAAAACATTTGATAACCTCACCCTTCGAGGATGGCTCTTCATCCCTAGCTCCTTTACTGGAAAGGTGCCATGTCTTGTCATGGCGCACGGCTTTGCAGCCCATAAAGAAATGGGTTTGAACAATTTCGCGGAATACTTCACGTCGAACTTGCGTATCGCCTGCCTTGCTTATGATAACCGTTGTATCGGCTCCAGTGAGGGCGAACCAAGACGAGAAATTATCCCAGCATTGCAACTAAATGACTACTCGGATGCTATTACGTTTGCGCAGTCCCTACCAGAGATTGACGCAGATAAAATTGCCATCTGGGGCAGTTCATACAGCGGAGGTCATGTTCTCACTGTTGGTGCCGTTGATCGTCGGGTCAAGGCTGTAATCAGTCAGGTGTAAGTTTTCCCTTACTACGACTATAATCACCGGCATAATATGTGCGTGTCTGATATTCGTTTGTCCGGGCAGACCCTTAACCAGTGGATGGGACAACTTCCATCGTATACACAGGGCAGATTTTATTCCAAGGTTGAACGAGTTATTTGCGGACGGTGAGCTTCAAATTATTCTCGAAGCATAAATTATAACCAAGGGAGGGTTCATCCTGCTGACGAGCTCAATTTTGAAAAATAGATCGCCATGCTCGTGCAAAGGGAGACAAGCCAGGTCGGATGCCTGTTGTGGACAAGGACCCTCACGCACTATCTGTTCTTCCTTCAGAGGACAGCTACAACGGCTATATTCAAGCAGAATCGTTGGGATGGAAGAATGACGTAACCCTAAAGAGGTATTGTTCATGTCTTATATTATACCCTTTGTAAGTTGTGAGTAGATGCGGCTCTAACTATCAAATAGCCTCGAGGCATTCCGAGCATACGAACCTGGAGCCTATATCCAGCGCATCTCGCCCACTCCGTTATTAATGATTGTCATGGACAAGGACCTTGTCACACCTACTGACATCGCCCTGGATGCCTTTGCCCGAGCGAAGGAGCCGAAGCAATTGCACATAATCCCGGGGGGACATTTCGAACCATACGACGGGCCTCTTTTCCAGCAAAATGTCTCAGTCCAGGCCAAGTTCCTGCAAGACCATCTTTTGGAGTAGGGGTGCGCTAGCAGAAGACAGGCATTACCCTGTTCTTTGGCCTTCTTACTTCCATCGAATGGTTTTAAGTCAGTTATCGCAGTCGCTGATGGATCCATCTGATTTTTAAATTAAGCGATAACCAGCTATCGAGTGAGGCCTGGGTGACAACTGATCTGTGACGAGTAGTTTGGTGTTCACTATGTGAAGTGATAGTGTCGGGATATATTCTCCTGTCAGAACAAACTAGCGGTGACCCACTGCTAGCGACCGTTGGATAACATCCCTTGCTTGGTGTACGCATTCTTGCATTCTTGCGCTGGGCTGTGGCCCCGGTGTTGTGACCGCCGAAGGCCGGAGTGTGGGATCTAGGGGTGTTTTCCAACTAGACTGAGAAGGAACATCTATCTACATGAATCAATTGACTTTTGCTTTGATAGAATACACACTGTCCAATTAACTGTGTAAACAGTACCTAGCTAGTGATACCAACAGCTAGCTTTGCATTTGAAGTTTGCATGTTTGGTGATAGGAGCAAATTTACCGAATCGGGATGATAAGAGATGGCGCTCGTTATCAGTGAGATATATCACACACCACCCCACCAGATAGATTCTCTTCTTCGTTCTGTTCCCTAGACTTGATTCCTTTGTTGAATTTACAGCATTGTTTCGACTTCCTTTTGGCGGTAACATAGTTGTCGAGGATAGTGGGGTAGCACCCGAAATAGTTTAGTTCCGTTTGTGTCGTGATATCTGTTGAACAAAAAGGGGGCGCCCCGTGTCGTGGACACGGTCAAACAGAGGTATGAGGTGCAGGACTATTCAGGTGCTCCAACAATATCTTCATTTGTACTAGGGGATTCTCGACACTCCGAGATCGGGAGGTTCAACTCCTCACCCTACTCATGTAAGCAAGGACACCCTAACGTGTCCTCGCAGCATCCGCTCTTTTCTTCTTTTCTTCAATCAATTCATCCTATCTTTTTGGATTGGTTCCCCTTAGTAGATTAGCCCCATTCTTGCATACAATGCCATACTGTATCAGCTAGCTGCGACAAGATGCAAAAAGGGAAAATAAGTAATGTACTTCTGTCTCGTGCGATGCACGAAGAGAAGAAGCTAAGAATACAATAATATAAGCAAGAATAAGGGGCCCCTATCATGTGTTGTCATCGCAACCGACCAACACATATGTCGTCATAGACGGACTTGCATACATCACACACGCACGACTCGCATTTATCACACACCCACATTCACTAAATATGTAACTAAGAGTTACTTATCGCAACAGCTCGCATATTGTTCCCCACAGACAATGCCGAAAATCGTAAACAGCGCAAACGATCACAGAGTTAACGCAACCTAGGTACGTCACGAGGTTGCACATGGACATCTATTACAAATTAGTTAGGCACGTGGGAGGGGGAATAGCTCCCAGAGTTACGAGATCTTAATCCCTCCCAGAAGGTCTCAAGGAAGTCTATATATTGACTCATTAGAACATGACCCGCTGCTTCAATTATTCCAATGTTTTTGAATTTAACCTAAAAGGGGCTCAATTACATCGCTTTGTCAACTACCAATCATGTTTTTCGATTCTGCTGCTGAGGAGAAGATCGATGTCAAGACATTGCCGGGGTTCATCAGGGACAACCCGGACGAGTTCAAAAACATTTTCGTCCGTCGCTTCACCCACGTCAAAAATTTGGGATCTAATGTTCTCCATGAGTACCTACATGTGATTTTGGAGGACAATTCCACGGATAAATGGACTCGTGTGATTGTGGAACGTCAGGCTGGTACACTCGTGTGGGGTGAAGCTCATGATCAGGTGATCGTTCGTCGCTGGCCAGCCGGAAAAGGCTACAAAGAGCACGAGACCATAAAGCCTGGCTACTTTCCTTTCAAACTGGAAGTTATGATGAGCTCTGGTAGTTCAGGTGGAAAAGTTGGAGATTCGCCCCTACCTTTGGTAACCCGCTCCTTCCAGAAGAGAGACTTCAGCGTGGAACTACTTGCACAGTTACTATTGGAGTGCCACAAGGGCCAACCGTATTATACTCCTAACGAGTGGAACTGTTACTGGTTTGCGGCACGCGCCTTTGAATCACACAGAGTAAGAATTGGACGATTTGACAACAATCAGTGGAAGTATGCCAACTGGAAAGGAGATATATCGAAAATACTCTCCCCGGAGAGATGGAGTAAAGCTGTAAAGGTACGAGGTTTCATTTTTCAGCTGAAGGATCAGATTCTGACATTGTACAGGAAGCTTCTAAAGCTTTCAAGAACTTTCTTGGACACATTCCTATCGACAACCCTGGCGGTGGTCATCCCACCGACCATAAAGACCCCGACGTTTCCCAGGCTGATGATGTTTTCGTGGGTACTCTGAGAGAAGTACAGTCCCATATGTCCCTCGAATAATGATATACATGTTGATGATGAATTACCGAGCAGGAATTATCCAAAGAGTTAGGCGAGATAACTCAAGATGAAGAGAAACAGATGGCAACCGGTATTGCAGATGTAAGACATCTAACGTTGTGCTTCCTTTTCCACCTTCATTAACGAATTATCTTAGTACCACGCATCCATCGAGCAGTGTATTGCTGCCGAAACCGAGAGGGATGATTTTGAAGCAAATTTGGAAATTGGCAAGAAGATTGCATATGCACAAGGCTGGAATGTAGGTTTGCCGCTGTTAAGTGCTGGATCACACTAATGGTTTCGTTCTATAGCCTCAGGATAAGTCTGCACCTGACGAAGTATTCTTGGTGGGCCCAACCGAAGACCAGCTATCTCGGTTGGAACTATCCCTTTTCGCGTTCCTTGGACGAGTTGCCATGGAGCTCGACGGTTAAAATGTTTGATATTTCTGTCGACCGCCGAATCAGGTCTAGTTGAGGACTTCGACTGAGAGCGTCTCGATAAAGTTTTTTTACCACCTGGGTGGGTTTTTTTCCCTTTATCTGATGAGATCAGGTCATCTCCCTCGGATGTACTCTAGATAGATCCTGTTCCTTTCTTTCTTCCCACCTTTATCAATCCGATTTGAATCCACTATCCTGAACTTCTTTAAGTTCAACATAAATTTGCCACATAAGACCGACTGCTCATTTTTCTTGGGAGCCGTCTTATATATCTCAACTAGCCGCCAATCTTCTTTTTTGACAACTTCTTATAGTTCCCACTCCGATAACTCGTCAACGGGTGTTACGAAGGCACCGGATGTGTTAAAGGACACCCGATCTAAGCCCTATAGAGTAGCTTGGCGGCCGACGCTCGATGAAGTGCTGAATAACATCGCAACTCCACCATACACCCTCAGCGCATTCATGAACTATCTCTCCCAAAATCATTGCCTTGAGACACTAGAGTTTATCCTCGAATCGAAGCAATATTATGAAAGCTACAGGTCATTAGTCGAGCCAGCAAAAGAGTCCATTATGACAACCAACTGCTCAGCAACTATCGACCTGAGTCAGCTCGACCAGCTTCTCCTGACGACGTATATTCTCCCGGGAGCAGCCCGTGAGGCCAATATACCTGCCAAGGTACGGGACGGCCTTTTGCAAAACAAATCTACGTCAACACCACCTTCACCCGAGATCCTCGAACCCGCCGTGAGAAGCATTCGCGACCTAATGGAGGATACAATTTTCGTTTCATTCCTAAACAGCCCCTCCACATACCTTTACGAATGATACAGCGTTGACAGCATCGGATCAAAACGATAGAAGGTCGAACCTCTCGTGTAAGACCTCAGATAGCCAGCCGACGAAGCTAGTACAAACTAAGCGTCCGTCTGTTATGGCTCTCGGAAGGCCTTGATCATGGCCGCCTTGGAATTAATAGGCTGGTAGAGCGTCTCTCATGACTGCACATACGAATACCTCCAGCTATGCTACACTTACAAACAATATAACTTTGCGAGACCTGCTACGGCTGTTTTGGCAGCTCTAATTCTACTAGGATGAGCTCAAGCTCTTGGTAGCATGGTCCACTCAGTAGTCTAGTGAGTGTTCTTGCTCTTATATAGCCCGAAGCAGTTTCCTTCGGGCTAGCAAAGACAAATTGAAGTTTGCATACGGACGCCGATTTGTGATTTTGTACGTCACATGGAACTTGTTCGACATGAATACCTTCATCTTACTATAACTCAAGTCAGACTTCTCTTCTATCATCTAAAGCTGTATTTCTCGTTGGTCAACTAGGTTAGGCACGGCTTTTCCGTTACTAAACAGCCATACAGCCATATATTGGACTAAGCCCCTTGGCATATAATCCTTACTGCAACCCAAAACTATAGATTTCCATGACATACGAGAATCTCTGCTGACGCGCGCCACGGTTTTCTATTCCTTAGCTAATCCATGCTATCTTATGTAGTCACCCGCCTTGCGGCATTATCAGACCTCCCGATGGCTCCTGTCTTACGACACGCCACGGTTTTCCCATTCCTTCGCTAATTTGCCTGAATCGAGAATGAATGATGATTTTTATGTCTCCTCACAAAGAGTTTAGCAACACAGAGCTCTCTTCCAGATATCGTCAGTTAATGCAGAGCGCTATTCTCAAGAAGTCATGACGTGCTCGGGGGTGCACTCCATCTTTTGATTGGTCAGATGAACCACTCGAGAGACTCTTAAAACCTACGATTGTCTCTCCACATCTGCTTCTAGGCCCTTGTTAGGCATGGATATAATTTAATAGAGGAACCCATTTGCTCTTAGGTTCTCTCACTGACCCATGGCCTATTACCAGCTTGTCAGCTTTTCAGCTACCTATGCTTCTGCTGAAAACCGACTGTGCGTACATATTCAACGGAGCAATACATGCTAGCTAAGGTACTGTATACGACCATTGGATCACCAAAGAGTAGAATGGCCGGAAAATATAGCGTATAGGACATTGTTGATAGGGAGACACAAAGTCGATGGGGGATAAAAACTCTCCGCAAATTGAGTCCTCTGATTGGCTGGATCAAATGCCTGCCTGAAAATCAGGGCTGGGCGGCGGGTGGCAGCCCCAGCTGCAGCGGCCGGGACGGGTGTGACTAAGCAGAAGGGGGGGGGGGGGTCGCTACATCCAAGGGGGGTCGCTCTATCATCGCCCTTTCGGATATAGTAATTCCCTTTGAACGTCCACGTCACAGACGATATCATAAATTCGACGTCAGTTTCGAAGACTTTGTCAGAAGCTGCGAGACACTATTAGCAGTCCGACAGAGCAAGATGAAAAATATCATGAAGTCCTCGCTCGAATTTTGAAATCAAAGAAATCAAAAGTCATATTAAGATGTCATCGTGACGCGTATTGCAACGAATGGCTGAGGCACATCGACCAGCCAGGTGAAAACTATCAACTAAGTCGCAAAGAAATCTCCATTGTCAATGGCCATACCACAATCGTGTTACAATCTTTTCATCCATCATATCGAACGGCCCGTAACACCAGTCATTTAGCTTCTTCATATCACTTGCGTTCATCTCCATCTCCATCAACTATGCAGCAGATTTTAAGATACGTATTTGGACCGAAGAGCAGAGAAAAACTCTTCATACAAAGACATGATGAATATAGAACCCCATAGAACGGATGACATTTACTAAGAAAGATATAGCCAAGCCGTCAGCAATCAACAAGGACATGAGTGACGGTTTCTTGCGCCCCGCAGACGCACTGGTCATCCTCGCGAAAGCCAAAGGTCTTGGCGTAGGTAGACAGCCAGTTGTGGCCCGTGCGTATCTGTGTCAACAGGTAGTGTATTCAATATATTATTCAAGCAAAGAAGGATCAATAACCCTCGCCAGTTTTCCGAGGTAGCGTATAGCGTCGAGGTACTCTTGCTTCCCCGGAGCACAGATCCCGTCGCTGATCGCGGATAAAGAGATCTCGCAAGGAATCAAGAGAGCTCTGATGTGCATTGCATGGTTGATGTCACTCATCGACGACTCGCTTAGCAGTCTGCGGACGAGCTCGTTGTGCTTCTTTAAATCATCGATTATTTGAGCGCGACAGTCCTCCGCAAGGTCTTCCCCTCTTGTAAGGGTTGCAGATGCCCGGCAAAGTGACAACACCACCCCGTCCCTAATCGTTTGGATGTCGCCTATGGTCGATGGTGTTGATAGCTGAAGTCCTGACAATTGCTCATCTATAGTTCGTTGCTCGTTATTAAGATGGTTCTCACTCGCAAACCAATCTTGTTGTTCATTTCCGCGTAAAATAAGCCACGACATTACGTGGCTATATAGGGGTTCTTCTTGGACATGTTGTTCCCAGAGAAACAAGACAATTCTCGCGATGGTGAGGCTTCCAAAGTAGTTCGCACTCCCAAAAAGTTCTTTTAACGACCCGTATAACGCATTAAATGCGCTAATCTGCCTGCTACGGCTTTCTGACGTGGACTCGTCAAAAATCTAGGAAACCGCACCCTTGACGGGCCTTTATATAATTTTTTCAACTCTCGTGAGATGAGGCTCGCAGCTTCCCATGTCTCGTACTTATGAATGTCCTTCCGCCTTCGTTCACCCTTCATGAGGCATAGCTTCCTTATCTCTTCCGCTGTTTCTGGAAGAGCAAACTCGGACGTCAGTTCCGAAAATGCACCCACAAAGTGGTACATCAATAAAGCCCTGTATTCGGGCCTGCGGTCGGTATTATTCACGGCGCAGATGGGAACACCCAGGCTGTTTCTAGGCATCCATATTGACTATCGAGATGGCAAAGCCATTTTGCATCAGAAAGCATACATCAAGCGAATCCTTGAACGCTTTAATGCACCCAGCAACCCTGTTGCAACTCCCCTAGACCCCAAGCATCCACTTGTTGAAGCAACTGATGCAGACCGTTTAAGTGAAGCAGATTCATCAGAATATCGCGCTGCAGTGGGAGCGCTGATATATTTAATGATCTGTACAAGACCTGATCTTGCATTCGCACTTTCACGCCTATCAAAATTCGTGCAGAAACCGGGTGTAAAGCATGCAGCAGCACTTAAACGATTGCTTCGGTACCTGGCTGGCACCCAGGACCTAGGCATCGTCTTCAGCAAACCATCTTCCACCGAACCAATCCTATATGGCTATAGCGATTCCGATTTCGCTGCAGATCTCAACAATCGACGCTCGACTTCCGGCTTATATTCCTTCTGAACGGTGGCCCGATAGCCTGGAAATCGAAACAGCAATCCCTAGTCACAAGCTCGACTCATGATGCTGAATATGTTGGATTAGCAACTGCATCATTTGAAGTCATTTGGCTTCGTAAACTCATCCTTTTGATTCTGCCTCAGTATGCAGAACATTCAATGCCCTCCAACATCATTTATTGCGACAATCAAGGTGCTATTGCAACTGCAAATCGACCTAGCAATTCAACCTCCCCACGATCGAAACATATCGACATCCGTTTCCATGTTATTCGCGAGGCTATTGCTAATGGCCTTATTCGACTCGAATACGTTCGTACGGCAGATATGACTGCAGATATCCTGACAAAGGCCCTGCCTAAGGAATTGCATCAGCGTCATGTCAAGGGAATGGGAATGGAAGCGATATGATGGAATTGGGATCTATGTATCCGAACTGGCCTGGTTTCCTCCATGGTTTTGTCCCACAGGGTTTTGCATGGAGGTTTTCCCCCAGGACTGCCTGTATATAGCTATTTTGTCTTTCTTTTGACTCACCCGTGATCTAGTGGGAGGACCCTAGTCGTTTCTGACGCCTTCGGTAGAGATCTCGGATGAGTGGGAGTGCCAGCGTGCTGCATCCGAGGATCTTCCTCCGGCGTGGATCAACTACAGTCCGGGAGCCACGTGACCACCATCAGGGGGTCATATACTCCATTCTAGCTTAGATGACCAATAACAACACACATCTCCCTAACAAGTTGAATTGTGTCATGTGACCCATGAGTCGAATTGGCCACCGACTAACTACGTCGTTATACCTCATATACCAGGCATCCACGGGTGCTGATTAGCCTGTGTTTGCGCTAGTAACTTTCCAATCTTTCCAATTCCACACTAGAATAACAATCACACGTGACATTACCGGTCGGTTGCGTCAGAGCCGCACCCGCTCCGGCTGGTGCCGGGCGAGCTTTTGAAAAATTTGAGGGGTCATCGGCCCTTTATGAACCGCAAAGTAACTTTTGTCTCAAAACCGTCTATGACAACACTTGGCACCTGTGGGTTTCTCCTGTACAAGGAAAGGCTATAAAATAGCGTCCAGACCCGCTTGGTGAACGAGTCCCGTTCTAGGCGTCCGCCAAATCTGCCCGCTCCCGCCCGCCCCTGCCTGTCCCTCCAAGGCTCCTCTTCCTCCTTTCCCTTCCGTCGTTTTTGTCACTTTATTGCCGGCGGAATCCATGAAATCGACTCCTCCGCTGACGCAGCATTCGTCTTCTAAGGGCAATCTGCATAGACTGCCATGTCATCATATTTGGCGGATTCTAACAGCTGATGAGAATGACATTGGAGGGGCGCAGCAAACCGATTTTTGTTGTCACCATCACTTTCCTATGCGTATCGTTTATCGCGGTCGCATTACGATGCTTTGTCCGATTAAAGCTCGTGAAAGCCTTTGGATGGGATGACGGTTCGATGGTGTTTGTAATGGTAAAAGACATGTGCCTATGACCTTAAGAAAGAAGGGTCTTGTTGACATCCATTAAATCCTAGGCGTTGAATATCTGGTTCGCGACATGCGGAATAGCCGGCTCCATATATGGTATCGGTAAAAAATTTGACGAGTTCGACAGCTCCGCCGAAATCAAAAGAGCACTCTTTGTGAATTTCCCCAAGATTATCCACCCAACGATCAAAGTCTCTTGCTGACAATAACCACATTAAATGTAGTGGTGGTGGCTTGGTCAGTCAGCCTACGTCTGGGTGGTGACAATAACGAAAATCTCCGTCGCAATGTCAATCCTCCGTTTCACAATGCGACAGCTTCACTCTGCGATCATGTACGCTATCATCGGTGTGACAAGTGCTATCGACATCGCTTTTTGGTTTGTCCTTATGTTACAATGCCAGCCTGTCAGAGAATTTTGGCAACGAACCGGGCAAGGACACTGCATCAACACAGACTACGTCATCAATGTTGCATATCTCTACAGCGCGACTGCCTGTATTTGCGATTTCATGCTTGTAGTGACTGCCGGACATCTTTTGAAAGATCTACCGATGACCCGGCGGACCCAATGGGGTTTGACTGGAATTATTAGCATGGGTTGCATGTACGTTTATGATGTTCGTCCTAATTCTGGGACAAGACTGACGATTCCTAGTGCAAGTGCCGCTGTCGTGGCCCGCATTCCTTATCTCCACAATTACAAAGATTCCGATTTTCTTTGTGAGTCACGTTGTATAGGAGACTCCGACATATTGAAGTTCATCTAACAGATGTCTCCCTTCTAGATGCCACTGCTAACATTTCTATTTTGTCCAACATTGAGGCTGGCCTTGGCATCACTGCTGGAAGCTTGAATACGGTCCGACCGCTTGTTCGCTGGTTTCGTGGCATCAGCGACGGCGAATCACGCAGTGCTGGTAGCACATCAGGTAATATTATTCACTGCAGCTTTAGTGGGACCCGAAGCCATCCCCTCAGGGTGAATTCGAACTCATCAGAGTATTGGCGGCAGTGTATTGAATTTGGCAATTCCGGTTACCTCACTACGGCGTCCCGAAATCAAATGCGCCGAGGCAATAGTCAAGAACTATATCATGAATGTTTATAGTGCGCAGAAGTCTTTGTACGTTTCGATTAACGGCGTCCAGAAATTAGCAGGTGGCCATTCCAACAGGCAAATTGTGGCAGGTGACCACAACACCACAACGCCCGATGGAGATTATTTTAGTATGATTAGAAAGCCCGCATCCGCCAGTCTCTAAAACCATTTTTCTTTCTACATATTATTGAAAGTTGGTGGCAGGAAAGGTGAAATACTCTCAGCCAATAGAAACTCGAACGAAAAACCCGGACGAAGGTCACGTGGTGGGAATTTCGAGACACGAAACACCAGCGCCACAACGCTTGTTGTACATTGAATTTGGTATCATTAAATTCACAATAGTGGTCTGCTTCCAAAATTCCTCTGTCTTTTAATCACCCTCGAAGATGGTGGCAGGATAAGGCAGATAATGTTTCAGCCAATAGAAACTCGGACGAAACCCAGAGTAGGTAGTCACGTGCCATTCCCTCTACTGACAGGTAGACCTCGCCAAACGTGCACGGGTTTGGGTTGGGTTTTCAATTTCTTTACCCGCCCACGGGTAACCCATCGCGGGTTTTGACCTTTGTTGATTTGTAAGTGACGCTTCAGTGTTCATGTTGTTGAGGGGAGTTTTTTGTGTGTGGTGTTGCATGTATTATCTCAGATACAAGTAGGCTGAGAGACAGGTATATATGTATTAGCCATTTCTCTCACATCAGAGGGCCTAGGGGCTGCACCACGTGAATCCATAGAGAGTATCCACTGGACAAGTGATTCTTCTTCATATCTACTCAATTTGTGACTATTGGCATGTGTATCCACTCGATATTGGTGGCCGTTGACGCGGTCTCGAAGTGTTGAGCGCGGTATCTGGTAACGCGCTGCGATAGTGCGTATAGAGTCGGTAGAGCCATTCTGAATATCTCTGATAGCTAAGAGGATTCGGCCTTCCTGTTCAATCGAGTTTCGGCTTGATTGAGCGTGTTTTGGTGGCATGGTGAGTGGTTGAAGATGGTGGGTACGCGTCGGAACGCGTTTTCGGTCGAAGTGGGCGGTTCGCTTGGGTGGGCGGCTCGCTTGGGAACTAGGTTAGTTGCTGGTGTGATTCAAGCCATGCGAGTGGCATATAGTAGAATTATCTAATATCCCACTAGAGACAGATATATCTATGGAACATGTGCCTTCTTGCAGAGGCCTCGGACTCCCGACGGGCAAAGAGTCGCAGTTAATCTAAAAATTAGTCGCCAAGATTCACACTCACACCTTCCCATTAGACCTTCCTATGCGCAAATCAATTATCCAAACAGCTAGATAAACTAGGAACCCCCAACGCCCAGGGATTCCTCCATATCCTGATCATCTGGGACTGGGCTCGACATAGGCAATCCTTATACCTGCACATCCTGCACTAGTAATGAGAGCGTTACAATGGTAGATTGCTGGGCATCTTGGCATTGCATCCGGCGAATTACTTAATCAAGAAGATCGTTGCCTAAGACGATATTTTGCTCTATTAAATCTACTCGTTCTCCGTCAAGGTCCGGCATATCTCTTGATCAGGGTTTGAAGATGCAGATGGAGATGGAGTTGAGCACGGAAGACCGGCGGCGATGGGCATCTTCTCCATCTCTCGGTATGTTTTAAAAGGGACTCTTTGCTCCCGAGTTGAGCATTCATCTTTAAATCATTCCTGACCACAATCATGGGTTTCCTAAACCTCCTCACCACGTCCCTTGCGACTATGGCAGTCGCCAATGCCGGTAAGCTTCTCACTGCCAGTGATACCGCCGCGGTCATTCCTAGCTCCTACATTGTTGTCATGAATGATGGCGTTAGCAACGCGGAGTTCAAAATCCACCGTGACTGGGCTGCAACTGTTCATGCTCGTATTAAGAGCCGTAAGAATGGGGAGTCTGGACCAGGGAAGCATTTCGACATCAATGGCCTAAAAGGATATAGTGCTAGCTTTGATGATAACACCGTCAAGCAGATTGCCAGTGACCCAGCGGTATAGTGTGCCATTACCAACGTTGATTCCTCAAGAGCATGTTGAATCTGACCCGCTGTTGGGTCAGATACGTAGAACCAGACATGATTGTGAACGCGACCGAGAACGTGGTTCAGCGTAATGCTCCTTCATGGGGTCTCTCTCGCATCTCTAGCAAGAAGCCCGATGCTACCGACTATGTGTATGACTCTACTGCTGGTGAGGGCATCGTGGTCTATGGCGTCGACACCGGGATTGATATTGAGCATCCGGACTTTGAGGGCCGCGCTGAATGGGGCACTAATACTGCTGATAATGATAACACTGACGGCAATGGCCATGGCACTCACACTGCGTCTACTGCGGTGGGAAGCAAGTTCGGTATTGCAAAGAAGGCCACTGTCGTTGCCGTCAAGGTCCTTGGTAGCGATGGTTCTGGAACTAATTCGCAAGTCATTTCTGGTATGGACTGGGCTGTTAAAGATGCAAAGTCCCGCGGTGTCACTGAAAAATCTGTTATGAACATGTCTCTGGGTGGCGGCGTTTCCAAGGCTATGAATGACGCCGCTACCAACGTCGTTAAGTCCGGTATCTTTCTCTCTGCTGCTGCCGGCAATGAAGCCCAGGATGCGAGTAACAGCTCCCCTGCTTCTGCTCAGAGTGTTTGTACTATCGCCGCTTCTAAAGAATCAGACGGCAGTGCTTCCTTCACAAATTTCGGTTCTGTTGGTAAGAGACCTTCCTCTCCCTTTGTGCGAAGCATGCTTTTTAGTCAGAGAAGCTTACTGACAGTTTTACTTTAGTCGATCTCTATGCTCCTGGGAAGGACATCACGGCCGCGTTCCCTGGTGGTGGCTCGAAGACCCTGTCTGGAACCTCTATGGCTGATCCACATGTTGCTGGTGCTGCTGCGTACCTGATGGCTCTCGAGGGTGTGACCTCTGATAAAGCTTGGCCCGTCTTGTCGAGCTTGCTATCTCGTCTATCTCCGGCGCTCCCTCCGATACTACTAGCAAGCTTCTGTATAACGGTATAGACGCTAAATAAATCGTCACATAACGTGACGGATGATACGGTATGGTGCCGGGAGTGGTCTAAGTATATTCTCGAGCGAGCTCTGGAAAAGCCAACCCAAATGAAGTTTATGCAGTATAATTCGCCCGAATCGGACCTTCCAGTAGAGTTTTCACTATAGAGTTCTTGTTCTAAAGTGACTCTTCTCAAATAAATACTTCTGCACTACTGGTTCTATTAACGATGGATCATTTAAGGGGCCAGAGTTGGATCTCAGTGTGATTTTAAGGTACCTGCTCCTCGGTTATCCTTGATGGTATATGATCAGTTGCGGAAGGTGTTTGGAGACACAGATCTTCGATACTGAAGGAGGGAGAGGGTGATCTATAACGGGGTCCGTTGTTCTTAGGTGGATACGTTATGCTGGTATCTCGTCGGTGGTGATCTCTGAAGTAGTTGTAAGATCTAACTATGGATTCCCTAGCTACAGACTCTTCCTGTATATTCTTAGAGCTCGAGGATGATGGATCCTGTCTGTTTTCTAGTCGGGGCAGCTGCTCCCTATATTTAGTCGCTTATTTTCTACACTTTTTTCTAATTACCCCTAGCTCTTCTGGGCTCTATTTAAACCGACAAGGAATTTATCTGAATTTTTCTGTAGGGGTTGACTACTTACTGAGGAATTGCTGATCTCTAGTTCTAGAGATACTCGCTGTATTTTACTATTGAGCTGTGCCTTGTCATAACTCTAACAGTAGGAGCTGATATATATTGAAGAGGGGAACGCTCGATGGCTGCACGCGCTGAGACGTGCGGGTCGATTCAGCAGAAAAACCACCACAAAACACACGCGTAGCAATCAGGGAATAGCGAGAACCCCAAGTGTAGGGGTCAGGTCGGGGAGGTGTAAGAAGGTGTATTCTAGATCTAGCTATCCGGCCACCGTATACTGCCGGCTATGTCACATAGCATGGATGGCACCCATGTAGTAGGGGGAGGGGGTCTCCCCACTACAGTAGGTAGTGTCGATCAATTCCCTATTAGTTACTGTACTCGTTATGAGTAATCACGTTTGTCATCATTTCATAGACAAACATCGACAGATTCAACGAGAACATATGTCGCCTCGACATCCACATGTGGGTCAGGCCGCACTCGATAAGAACTGATAAGCCCAGGCCGCACTGAATTTCTTGGCGTCTGTAATCAATTCAACCGAGTAGTTAAATAGTAAATTGCTCATGTATTATTAAATAGCACAGTGCCATGGTCGGGCGGGGGAAGTGCTCGTCTTTATCCTAGACTACGCACTACTCAACCATGGCAGTCTTTCTGGAAAACGACCTCGATGTCAGTGCAATAATAGAGAGGCAACTTGAGCAAGAGCTCTAACAGGACCTCAATAGTAGGGCAAATGCAGTTTCCCCTATCATCCAAGGGTCTCCTGAGCCTTCAGATGCAACTCCGGTACGTGAAACGAAGGGATATATTAACCATGCATTAATAATATATTATGTCTAGGAATTCCTTAAACCTATCCTACATGATAATCGTGCACCGCTTCGAACCCGCTTTATCGAGTATACTACAGCCCTCCCAGAGTATCCCCGTACGGAGCCTGATGGATTTACATATGTGATCAATGTGCCTGACGGGACTCGATTTGCGGTAGAACAGTCAATTGAAGGAGTACGTCAATACATCATTAATGTATTAACTATATATTAAACATCATCAGATCCAGTACTCGAGGAAGCAAGTCTATCGAAACCGCCCTACCCAGCGTGATTCGCTGCTTTGACAGAGAATCCCTATTCAACATAGTTCTTACAAATGCACAGGGGTCAAAACATGCGAATATACAGACCCTGGGCTAAAGCAAATGGTCCACTCGTATGTCACTGAGGATATCTGGCAACGAATTAGAGAGCTTCGCCAGCATATTACATTCCTCGATACTCTCAATCCTTTACAACCAGCGACATACAGGTTGTACCAAGCAACCATACGTTCATTCAAGATCAATCGGATTTCATGTACATCTTGGAAGGATACTTGTTCGCCCCGCGGCTAATGGGTTCAAGATGTGAGTAAAAGAACAATAATATATTCAAAATATATTACTGATCTACTCTTAGAGTGTCATTGGTGGATCTGACTTTTATATCTACTGCTCTAATGCATATGAAAGTCCAAGCTCTCACTTCCCATCATGTGTACGCCCTGACAGTGGTATTGACCGGGAATTGCTTCAGAAAATTCTTAATAGAGAGATCCAGGGGGAAATTCAAACGTGTGGTTATATCGACACAAATCGGCACCGAGGCCATTGTGGTAGGTCTGAATATATTCTGAATACAATCTAAATGTGTTATTAATGTATTATCATAGAATTTCATCATACTCGCGGGCTTGGTAAAATCAAGCACCAGAAATGCTCGGTTGAATTCCATTGGTTTATTCCAGTAGACCTTTCTTCCTCTCCTTTTTGGGTTTTCACCTCGACTGGCATTCATACGCATCCTCCGCCGCCTCCGTCAAAGCCTCCGCCAGCAATCGTAGACGGAATAGTACGTATAATTCGTCTCCGAAATGACCCTGGTTTGACTACAGGTATATCCCTTCTTGGCCCTTTTTTCTTGTCTAATCTATTAATAATGCATAATTAATGGATGCATATAGGACGTTTTCTTCTTAGCCCTGAGCTTCAGGATCTATGCAAGCGATTTAACAATAGCTCCTCGCTTCTTGATATCCATAGAAGCTTTGCGAATTTAGACCGAATTGGTGCCATTATTCGAAAGGAGAGGCTCCTACAGTTCCCATATAGGCAGGACACTAATGGTCTGATCTTTGAAATGGAAAAAAACCCTCCATTAAAGGTAATAGTGCGTTTACAATATATTAGGAATCTATTAACATTTCTCTTAGGACTACGTACAGCAAGTCTATATATATCCTGATCTTATGATTATTTGCTTTACTCCTGAGATGGCGGGCCTCTTCCTTGACTCTGACTCGATAGAGATTGATATGTCTTTTAAGAGGTTTAAGCAGAAGTCAATGCGAGAGGTTACGTTTTCAACGTTCATACCGGAGCAAGACAGAGGTAAATATCGTCGTGATAAAGGTGTGATATAATATTAATATATCATAGTTTTTACACTTGCACGTGTGATTGTTGTTTCTGAGACACATTCAACCTACTATCTCCTGTTTACTCGGCTTTTTGAGTGCATGGAGTGTGTGCTTAGTCGCCAGTTCTACTTTTATCCAATCCATCGTACAAGGCTACATGCCGTCGTTCTGGATATGGATACAAATCAATATGGAGGTGAGATATAAATCACATACTATTAATATATTACTAATATATTATAGGGCTTAGAGACTTCCTTGCTGATAAGAGTACTCTCCAAGTATCGCCTGATGACCTTATTCAACACTTTGTTGTCTTCTGTAGAGCACACTTCTACAGGGGTATTGATAGAGCACTTCGTGGGCAACAGGTCGCTCCTGGATGTAGGGAGAGGATGCGAGCAGTGATCGATATTCCTAATCGAGAGGAGTATACTCAAGCTTTAGACTGGATAATCGGTAAGTATACTTTAATCGGTTCTTAATAGGTTATTAATCTATTATCAGAGCATGAATCTTCAGTTGTCATTCAGCAATGGGCTCGCTATAAGAAACTTCCTTACGTTGCGGCAGCTTTAAATAAAGCTTGGAGTCAGATTCCTGATGTGATTTTCGAAGGACTTCGAAAGAACACAAATGCAGTGGAGCAATCGCATCATATGATCAATAGTACTGGTGTTCAGCTTTCACTACTACGAGGGGTCTTAAAGTAAGTTCCTCTTGCTTTCGCCCTAATATATTATTAGTACACTAATCAGATATTTCTAGTTCTTTTGCTCAGATACGAACCGCATGCAAGCTTACTCTATTCGCCAGGACATGGGAATTCGACAAAGCTATCGGATGAATGGTATTCATGCAGCATTTGATCTTCACCTAGCAAAGGGTAAGTTAATACAAAAGATATTACGAATATAATATTAATCGATTCTATAGAGCAAAAAAGGCACCAGGAGAAGCTATTAGAAGAAGAACTCAATCAGCTCGAGGACTCGTCTAGTATAGATGAGTTATTCACACCTGATGAATTGAGTGTACGGTATACGACCTCTGGTGTACCGATTTCTCGACGTTCAGCTAGCGTACCAAGGAGATCTAGTACTAGATCCCCTACAGCTACTCCTCGCCGAACAAGAACACCTACACCAAGGTTAGTACTCTATGATGTTTAAGGATATTTTATTAATATATTACAGAGCTCAAAGCCTACAGCGAGTTGCCTCTGACAATTTACGACAAGAGTATGATAGTCTTGCTATCCAAAAGCTTGAACATCAGCTCCGAGAGGAGGACTTAAAGGCACAATTGCTCGAAAAGCAGCTTGCTAATGGTAAACGGCAGCAAGAGTTAGATGAGATAGATAGACAGGTAAAGCGTAGGTAGGTTAAAATATGCCCACTTGTATTAACTCTTACAATTTTGGTCAAGGAATTAAGAATAATTGTAAATTTATGCTTCTTCCTCGAGACGCTCAAGCGTCCACATCCCAAAAGCGAGAATGATACTCGCAGGTGAATGGGGCAGTACCGCATTCTATTATGATATATTAGCAATGCATTAAGGATATATTAAGAATCGCTTACTGATATTAGCAGTGATACAGGCGTTGCAGTCATCGTGTATATGCTTAGTGGCGAGGAAATCCCTCACGGCTTTAACCGAAATCTACAATATATTAGCAATCTGTTCTCAATAAATCAGAGATAACTTACCTTCCGATTCTTGCCTTTACCCTTCGTGAAGGGAAGTCGCGGCTTCGTAGAGATACGGGCAACAAGAGCAGTGTACCAAGCTAAAATCATATATTAGTAGTATAACAAGAATAAATTAGGAATGTGTTAATACCCTTGACCTCGTCCATCTCCTTGATAGCGTGGCGGCCCTTACTAGCGTACTTACCAGAGACCGTCACGCCTTGATGACCGGTGAGGTGCGTCTTGAGGTTGCCAGTCTGAGAATACTGCTTCTGATAATACATTAGTAATAGATTCAGAATATTTAAGATCATATAGCATACCTGGTGATCGCAATCCTCGAATCGACAGAAAAGCTCTCCAGGAAGAACAATAACGCTACAATCATCATCCTAGAAATGCATATTAGTCATATATTCAAGGTCAATATTAGGATTTTTTAGATGCTTAGATGGCGCATTCAACATATATTTCAATGCCCAGGACAATCAGAAACCCCACTCAATCAGAGATGCTTCCACTCACCTTCTCATACGCGGGTAGTTCTAGCATACCGGCCTTCGCATCCGCCACGTATTGCTTGTATGGGGCGGGGGACTCCGGGAAACGCACCATCTTGACTTAGGGACCTGTACGGTGTAACTAGGAGTCGAAAATAATAGATTAATAATTTGTTCTTGATGAAAATAGGCGGGGAGTTGGGAGGGCTCACGATTGGTGGAGAGGAGGAGGGTGTGGTGATTGAAATGGGTTGGTATTGCCAAGAAGTTCGTATTTGACCTGACCAATCATAATGTCTTACTAATCAACCATCTACACTCGGAAAATATATCTTCCCACGGAGTGCGGCCTGACCCACCTAGTATTGTCGGCCTGACCTGCTTCCTGTAACGGGACGGTGTTCCACCCACAGATGTACTAATCCTATCTTGGAACTAGCGCAGATCCTAAGTGGGTATCGGGCTGAACAGAGAGGCCACTGCGATCCTTCCTCCAACCACTCCGATCCTCTCTATGATCAGACAGACTATCGCGACCCCAACCTGACAAAACGCCTTCAACATGGAGACCGTGGAAACCGTGAAAGAAATGCTTGCTCGACCCCTGCCCGCGCTCATCAGCCCAAGAGGCACGTCAAACCCATCAGACTCCCGCACCATCATAAACGTGCGGCTGTTTCATGAGTGGAGCAGGTTTGGGGCAGAAGTGCGGCGCATCCTGGAAGAGCTCGGCCTTGACCAGACTATCCTGCAGATTGATGACTCGAAAGACAAGCACTACATTGTGGGTAATGAACTCGGCCTGACTGGTCGATTCTGTCGGCATGCCTGCGATGCCGTCTCGCGAGCACTGGCCACCACTGATCTGAGCATCAGATTTGGCGATCGCCAAGCCGCAAACCTCCCCGTCTCCGATATTCCGCCCGATGTGGTGTTGTTGAAAGGGGACAACCCCCGCTATCTTCGGCCAGTTATGGTTATTGAACTCAAGACGTTCTGGACCGTTAATTTGGATGTGGATTTGGACAGCCCTCAATGGGAAAGAATTGCGCCACTACAGTCACATCTTGGTAATATGAGCCTCCATATTTACGAGTAACAATTTGCTAACGAATGTCTAGGCCAGGTAGTATGTCAGATGAGAGACAACAATACCCGATACGGCGTTCTCTCCACCTACGAATACACCTACTTCATTAGACGAGAAAACGATTGTAGGTTTTTGATAAGTCTCCCGATTAGACGTGATGCAACCGAGCCATCTTTACGGCAGTGTATGTTGGCGGCCGCTGTGCTCGCTTGCCAAGCTGGAGCATACGAAGAAGACCCTAAGTTTGAGGTACGAATGGTATGTTGGAAAGCATTCTTGGTACCAAATCGCTAAAGTATACCGACAAACCATACATGGGCAGTTACAGCATGGCACAGGGGCACAAGCTTCGGACCGACCCTCGCACCTCCGCAGACACTCTGCCTACCGCCCAACTGGCCAGGGAAGTGTTGTTGACATTCCGACATTCGCTGTAACCAGTCAAACGATTCTCTTTGGTGATATGGAACAAGTGGCGACGAATTATGTTGATGTCGTCAAGTGCATACAAACTGGAGACCGGAAGTCAATATTTGAGGTTATTTGGGATGGGCAGCCTGCAGTTGCTAAGTGTTGGGTGGAATCCGAAGCCCAAAGGTTTGAATGAACCCCCTCCGAACTCTGGGAGCCGAAGCTAATATAGGGGGCTTTTATAGTTACACCAACGAAAGGGTCATCTACGAGACGCTGTCGGAGAAAAGCCCGAGAGGCTATTCGTTTTTCGCCGATTTCTATACTGCAGGATTGATATGCTGTTCGTCCGTGTTTTCGACTGGGAACATACTGGTGATTCAGAAGGTGAAAGGGGTGCCACTCCATGAGAAATGGAATTATTTGTCGGAGGAGAAAAAAGAATTTGTTTACCACCAGGTTTCCCAAGCTATACAAGCACTTCGGGGGACCGGCGTGCTCTGGGCCGACCCAGGCATGCACAACGTTCTTTATGATGATAGTGACGGCCATCCGACTGTCACCGTGGTCGACTTTGAACGAATCCAGCTACATGAAGATGAGCCGTTGCTCTATCCCACTGAAATGGCGAGGATCTTTGGACGAGAGGCGGTAAAGCGACGAGCCATGCCCCGATATCCCGGAGGATGACTGTGGATGGGATCACGTTGGTCCGGTTTTTGAGAGTTAGAATTTTCTAACATGCATTTTTATATCAGTGACAGGGGGCCCAGTCCGACTTTTCTGGCGTTTGTCTTTTATTGAATACCGTTAGATAAGAATCCATTAGCTCTATTCTCTATAAGATCAACGCTTGTGAAATATCCAAATCCCATAGACCGTAAATGAAGGTGGAAAATTCGCAAGAGCCATTGGTTATGCATTAGCACCAGAGATCGGTGATAGCGTTACTTTATGCAAAATATCGGGATGAAACATAAGCATGAATATATACTTAGTATCTTCCCTAGATTGCGGCATAGCCGCTCCATTGGATATGAGATCAATACCATATCCGCAATGCTGCGGATATTGGATATCACTTCATATCCATGTCCAAGTTGAGGATATCCGCACTAGCATAAAACTCGTTTAATTGTCTGAAAAGAGATAGTCAGATTGCCTTTGGATAGCATAAAATATTCTCGCTTAGGTTGAAAGAAATACATGTTTGGTCTTCACCATATCAACAACCCAGCTCATCCCATCGCTTAATGGAATTTTAAGAAATGATCTTGTATCTATTAATTGATAATAAGTTTCTTATATGTTGTCGCTTTGAATTTAGTGATTATTTTGAGATTGGATACGATGAAGCACTGAATATTGAATAAGGGCCTGCTAGACGAATCGACCTTGATGGAATAGAACTTGATTGTATCGTGTTAAACTGTCTACATACGATTCTGGGGGTATTTATCCCTGAACGGGCGGCAAGCCCCTGACAGTACTAAACCCCTATTATTGGTCTCAATCGGAATTCTTCCATGAAGATCCCCTGAATTTAGAATATAATGTCGCACAAGAGCGTTTGAAGTGCATATCAAGCTCAGTGCCCCGGGTTTCCCTGAACAGGCATGCCGACAGAGGTTGGGAATGAGGCATCAATTCGGTGCCTTATCCTGGAACCTCAACAGATTACCTCTGTACTGGGGTTAGAATTATTTTTTGGTAAGTTACCGAGTGATTATATATTTCGCAGGTGTGTTCGTATATACCTCCTGTCCATCTTTTTGTTAGACGAAAAATACTTAAACAAAAACATAATTCCATTATTTATCGGGTTCAATTTAGCGAGCAAATTATTCATCTAGGTCTACAATACTTTTTAACTAATTTTAAAAAAATATTTGCTTATAAAAACCTAGAGAAACCACAGTCGGAAGTCTTGACTCTCGGGACTTAGCGATATGGCTTCCACTCCTGCGGATATCCAACGGATATCCGCACTAGTAGTTTATCTAGCCAATCATCAGGACACTAACCACAAACACATATTCAAGTCGTGAGTTTGTGCTCTGTTTGTGACACACCTGAAATTCTTCTCCAGCCCCATATGTAAGCTTTCCTCTCTACTCTTCCAAGTCTCTCCCAATCTCTACTTCAACAGACAACTTATAGTCTATTGAAATATGTCCCAACTGTGACGGATGACCCTGGGAATAGCCTCGTCTCGTGGAAGGATGCCTGAGGCATAATATTGGGTCGTTTGCACAACGCGTTTGCTGGGGAATTAACCCCTCTTTTTCTGGCGGACTTTTTTCTTTCTCTTTCCTTCTTCATCTTCGAGATTCTCGTAAGTAGGCACCGAATGAATCTGTTTCTTTCGAACGGCCCATAACAGAACCTCGGTGATCTCACCGGGAATCAAATCTGCGTCAGAAATCCCTCGGGAAACTATGCCATTCCCGCATCCATTTCTTCGGCGTCTAGCAGTGCAACCGACTCACAGAGTATTGTCACCACCACGGCGTAAGTACTCTTTGCAGGTAACGGCCAGGTGATAACTCGACCATACTCATTGAAAAAATTCCAGCCCTGTTCCTTCGCCAACTGTTTCCGGTACGAATACCAAGTGCGCCAAATACTATCAGATTGGAAAGGACGAGACATGCAACACTGTGGTAGAGAAGACCGGTATTTCCAGATCTGACTTGTCAGCCTCAATATCGTCACTACATGTTGAAGCAGTTAACTGACCATGATACAGCCTGTTTCTGAACCCCGAACTCAACACACAGTGTACAAACCTCCAAAAGAAGGTCTACTATTGTGTGCAGGCGGTTGGAGACATCACAACGTACTCCGGTCATCCAGGAAGCACATCAGATAACTTCAGCAAAGTATCCATGACCTCCGTTCCTTCATCCGTTCCCAGACCGGACTACTCCGGTGCTTTGAAGAACAACTCGCACCCCGTCGTTCAGCTTGCCACTGATACGAGAAAGGACTGTTATGAGTAAGTGCAACGTCTAATCTTACAAAGCCTTCGCTCATCTTTGTATAGCTATATGTGGCTGGACAACACCACAGATAACGCGCTCGCAGATTGTTGGACAATGGCCTTGACAAATGAAATTTCCGCGGAGGTTGGTCTTCGTCTCTCCCGATTGAGAACCTCGCTTCTGGAATGCAAGCTGACTCTCGAAGGACTTTATTCTATGGAACCCTTCGCTCTAAAAGAAGTCATCGCATAGCAGTTCGTTAATCCCGCTGGCAGCCTCAACTGGCAGCACCGGCTCGAACTCGAGCATTGCTTCAAACTCATACAACTACCCTTGTACACTTCGAACCAGCTCGTCCTACTGCGTGCAGCTCTCCAATCCTTCCAGTACCGCGGCAAGCGGGTCGCGAACCCCTTCGTCAGTTGCTGCATCGGCCACTCAGACTCCTTCGAAGTCTACGAGGAGTGAGTCCATGAATCTCAACTGGTTTCGCATCTGCTAACTCATATTTTCCAGGTGCTTAACTGAGTCGAAGGTGCTCTCTGACGAGGCAAGAGTGAAAGCAATTACAAGAGTGTAGACTGCAATTTAGTTTGTCTCGATTGTTTCTCCTCGTGGGCAGCATTCCCACAACATGTATCTACTACTAGCCAGCTTTCTTCCGTCTCCATATCATACATTTTCGAAGAAGTTGTCAGTTCTGCCGGCATCGTCAGAAATCAGAATAGAAATGTTGAGATCAGTATTCAGGAGGGTAATAACCCTCCTTGCAGATGTTTAGCTCTCTCAGGAGGTCACCGTCCACATTCGGACGTTCGAAATTGGGCTCAAACACATCCTTCATGACACCAATGCCAAGTGGAAGTTGAAGAGGGTAATCCTTTTCAATGGGGTTTTCTCCCCCATTGTAAAGGAAATCCTGTACCTCATTTTCAATCCATTTCCCCCTTCCGGGTTCGTGTTTCGACATCCGAATTGGAAATCCGATTGCGACCTTCGGTTTCGAGGTGGCATCTCGGCCTCCCCACAGCGTGTTCTCGGATACCATTTGGCGTATTTCTTCCAGCATGAGATACCAGCCTCCAGCATGATGAAATTGGAGCATACTGAATTCGATCGAGCGAACGGATTTCGGTAGAGCTTTGAGGAAGGAGATGCAATTATCCTGTGAGATAACAAAGCCGGCGAGTTCAAAGTGCCGCAGATTCGACCATTTTTCCACCGGGACAATGCTCTCTAATGGGATCAGTTGGTATTTATCCTTCTCATAGAGCGCTTCTGAGAATGTTGTATGTAGCCTGAACTCCTCTATTTCTTTTGCTTCACTAAGTGCGCGGCGGAGACGTCCATTGAGCAAGGATCGCCAGCACGCTTGAAGCCCTGTCTGAGATTCTTCACCGACAAGCATGGTGATATCCAGACGGCGAAAGCCCGGGTTTTTCAGCACGGTAGCGAAATGATCGTACTCCTGACAAGGCTCGTCAAAGATTGTGCAGTTGATCCCCGTGGACAGAAAGTGAGAAGTCAATACTAGTTCAGAAACAGCGTTGGGTTCGTTGGCGAGAACGCGCATCGCTATGCGGAACCCGCGGTAACGTTCTTTGAGTTCGGGGTATTCATTCCACGCATACGCATTAGCAGGCTCCGAATTAATTCTCGAATACAGCCAGCCACGTGGGATAGGATAATTGAAACCCTTCGGGAAAGCGCGGATCATAGGGGTCCGGTACAACGGGGCGAAGAGATGGCCGTGAGCCGCAGGAGTGATGGTGACTCTCCTCAGAGAAGGAAACTGCTTGACGCCATACAAGAATGCTTGTAAGTCACTGTTATCGGCGATAACATCCTTCTGCTGATTCAGTAAATGCTGGTAATGTCCCCAGCATTCACTCAGCGGAGGCTGGGCCAAGATCTGTTCTCTGCGCTCGAGATGGTCGGGCCTGTCCACGTCGCGATTTTTTCGCGACTTTAGAATATCGATGTTTTTCTCGCAGGCCTCTTTGAACCAGTTCGGACATCCGTTCTCCTCCTCGTCTTCATGTCGCTCGAGCAACTCCTCTTGGTAAAACTCAGAGTAATGCTCGGCCCACTCTCTGCTGTTATCGGGCTCATCCTCGTCCGAGAGCAATTCGTGGCCATCGTGGGTTTCGGGTGTTCGCGGTGGGCCCCTTGTCAAGCACGCCTCGTCCCAGATGATCTCAGTCACCTGGTGGCGGAGCTTGTCGTGTGATGCAACCTTGCATAAGACCTCTATGTTGAGTGGGTTGGCGGATAAGAAAACACGGTCGAGGCGAAGAAACACAGCGTTGTTGAATTGACTACATGCCAAGCGAAAAGACTTGATGTCGGTGTGGGATAGATGTGACGATATGTAGCCCCAAAGCTCAGGGGGGAGCTCGGGGAGACTGGTATAAGCCATGATGTGATAATGTAGAGTTGTTCATGGAACTCCATCTTGATATAGTGGGGGGTAGGTACATTTAATACCAAGCCACTGGCAAACCCCCCCCCCCCCGGCGGTCCTGACCGCCCACGTTCACCCAGCTGTGCGGCCATTGTTGTGCGATCGTGCCCCGCAACAGTCTGGACCCCACCCATCAAAATCCATGGATCCGTGCTTCCATCGCGTTTGCAGTGGAGACAAGACGGTTGGCTCCTGAAGGGTGAAGAGGAAGAAGATCTAAATCGGACATCTCGCATGTGGTAACGCTATCAAATGTATATATCCTATGGAGCAGTGCACACGAGCTAGGGGGCTACATACGACCTAAGGTCGTGAAAAGCCTGAGGAATTAATAATATTAATAATAATAATAATACGGTGACCTGTGTTCTGAACCTGCTGGGCCTTCGGGATACCAAGCCTGAGGCACAAAGGCAGTGCCTCGGATTATGCATGCCCGGGGCATCAACAGGAAAATAGCCTCATGACAGGAATATCATAACAGTCGGCACTTAGATTAGCCTAACTCAGTGCCCAGTAATTATCTTCGGCCGCTAGCATTCCGCGATACCCTGATCGTAGTAATACCGAAAGCTGTCCAACCCCCCTCTCTTCTCCATAGGACTAGTGTAGCCACGGCTAAACGATGATTCCTATGACGTTTAACGGCGACCCTGGATACACGAACAAAGGCAGAGATTTAAATCGTTTTCGCTGCGAATTGAACGCCTATCACAATCTCCGTGGATTCGGCGTGTGCTACCGAGGCTTTGTTCCCGCTTTTTACGGCCACATCGATCGAGTTGATCGGTCTACTTCCCCCGCCCCCCCAACCAACCCCCCGGCTTAAGCATCTCGCCGACGATAAATATCAACTCAGGGCAATCCTGCTCGAATATTTGCCGTGTGCTGAAAGACTAAATCGCAAAAATCATTCCGAAGATCTTTTTTGCTACGCAGTTGAGGGCATAAAACAGATCCATGACGCCTGTCCGCCACCATGATATTTACCCGAAGAATATGCTTGTTGTATCTGGTACAAGGATTGTATGGGTTGATTTTGATGTTGCGACAACCTTCAGCAGCATGGGCCTTTGCGAGAAGGCATATTGCGATAAGACCGAACTTGTCAAGAGTTTTGGAAAGCTTCTGGTTTGTGTCGCTTCCTGTACTTAAACATCGTTACAGTAACTAACAAAAACCATCATCAGAACGACGACAAAAGACACGGTCTTCCACCCAATACAAAGTATTACTAATTGGACAGCCACAAACAGAACAAACCGAACTGGCACAATGTTAAAACGTGAGACGGGTATTGCACAGACACGCTCTTTAGTACGAGAGACAATCATATCTTCTCTATTGTTATACCTGAATGTCGGAAATGGCCTTCGGCACTGTCCTGTTTCGCACCAACATCATATACGCACCGCCGAAGGAAGGCATGAAACCCTTGGCCAGGATTCTCTTCATATGCTGACCAAGTTTTCTTGATATAGGACTTCAGCTCGGCAAAAAATTCCTCGATGGGGTTGAAATCCGGCGAATAAGGCGGCAGGTACAGTAATTTGACTCCCGCCTCAGCACATAAGGTCTTGATCCGGGCTGAATGAGGGAAAGATGCGTTATCCATAACCAGCATGGATTTTGGCTCCGGCCACCTCCCACAGTGCTGCAGAAGCTGCTCGATAAACGATTCGAAGAACGTGGCATCGGTGGAACCTTTGAAAATACGGGACAGAATGATGCCGTCTTGAGCATATGCAGGAAGTATCTGGAAGCGTTAGCCACGATGAAATTTCGACACTTGGACTGGTGTCACGCCGAGTGGTGACCAGCCAGTTCGCCTATATCCAATCCTTTTATCACATCCGGATTCATCGACAAACACAAGATGATATGATCGAAACTCAGACAGTTTATGCTGGTAGGAATCTCGTAGTTGAGGGTCCTGTTCATTAGCTTTCTGTTGGGCTTTCTTTTTGTCCAGCCAGCCCGCGAAAGAGCACGTTTGATGCTGGATTACGATGGTAAAATGTTGAACTCATCCCATAGGAAGATAGCCATCTCTTCGACGTATAGGCCAGGCTTTTCGGCGAGGTGGTCAAAGAGGGCGTCAAGCATGATAGGAGCGATACTTGGTTGTTGGCCGACCGAGATTGGGGGAGATCTGGCACTACCGAATAACCGCAAGTTCTTGCGTATGTTAGTGATAGAACGCTCACTACACTTCGCCACCTTTGCCATCTGCGATGTAGTGAGTCTGTTCTTGCTGCAGATCATATGAACAATCATCTTACGCTGCCAGGAATCGATGTTCTTAGCCATTTTGTAAGTGGTTTGGGTGACTGCAGTTGCTAGGTTGGGAGGAGTGTGAACGAACGACGCCATGGTGGGGTCCTCCCGGGGCCCCTGCCCTCCAAAAAACCCGGGGGGGGGGGGGGTTATTTTTGGACATGTAACAAGCTTTATACTTTCGTCCATGTTACCATGCAAACCTGGAACAAACTTCTGAATACGAAGGTATCCGTATACAGTTTAGCGTGTCATGTGATTAGGGTTTTGTTGAACAAAAAGGGGCGCCCCGTGTCGTGGACACGGTCAAACAGAGGTATGAGGTGCAGGACTATTCAGGTGCTCCAACACGCCCCGTCTGCACCCATACTCTCAGGATGGGCCAGGAAAGGCGGCTCAAGGGCCCAGCGGACACTGTATGAGACTTATGAAACATGTGACAAATGACGGAAAAGAATCGCTCGAACTCAGGGTCGAACCTGCACCATGCAAGAGAACAGGCCGGGCTCATAACCTGTTGAACAAAAGGGGGGCGCCCCGTGTCGTGGACACGGTCAAACAGAGGTATGAGGTGCAGGACTATTCAGGTGCTCCAACAGGTTTGAAAATGTGTCTATGTTTCCAATACAGAAGGCAATAGCGGCCGGCACTGTAAATCTCGGAATCTCCTCACTTTATCATGTAGCGATATTCGAAATCAGTTTACCCCATATTCTTTCATCCATTGTTTCCCGAATCCTACCTCGAAACACACGAACCTAAGTTTGGTTACTTTCTCAACAATCCCTGCTCACCTGCAATCGTATCGGCTAACGGTAACAAATGAGTCATCGTTATAATACAGTAAGATCCCGCAGAATGTCGTAGGAATTTATATTTATATCCACATCCTGTTGCACAATTCTGCAGTGAACATTCCTATCTCTTAGAGCGGCTACTACAACAACTTAAGCGCTTTGCGAATATTCTCTTTTTCACTACGGTTGTTACCTAAATCCCCTTCATATTGTATGCTGCCAACCATGTCGGCACTTTACCGCTGGCTGGGCCCTCTTTATGACGCTCTCTTTTGCCCGTCCCTTTCATTCACACTTCGCTGGCGATTATTGGCGTTCCAGCCTATTGTACTCCTCACAAACACTATTCAGTGTCTCCCAACACTCGTCCGAGATAATTCCACAGTCATTTGGGTTCCACTCCGTACACAGGGCCATTCCATCCGTGCAATCGTCTATCCCCCACCAGAGACACCGACGCTAACGGGGAAGCGACTGCACCTCAACATCCATGGGGGCGGATTTCTCGGTGGTCTTCCGGAAGGAAACGCACTGTTTTGTCGGAAATTAGCCGCT